>NC_091252.1:17520000-20020000 GCF_042477335.2 Ovis canadensis
CAGCGCAGCCAAAAAAATATAACTAAAGGCATTAATTAATAATCTTTCAAAAATAAATAAGTAAACTATGGTAGGTCCTCACAATGGAATACTATGCAGCTGAATTCAAAGGAGGATGCCTTCTCTGTTGTGTTCTGGGAAGGTCTCAGGGCAAATGGTTCAGTGGAAAAGCAAAGTTGAGCATAGTGACCACAATGCAGTGCTTTCTGTTTCATGAAGGGGAGGATAAACTTTCACATTTGTTTTTGTTTGCAATTGCAGAAAATACCGGTTGTGTGTACTGCAAGGGAGTGAGCAGATGGCAGAACTGGGTGGATGGAGTGGAACCAAAACTTCTCACTGTGTACCATTTTGGCTTTTAAAACCTGTGAATTATTACATATTGCAAAAATTAAAATTTTAAAATCCTACATCTTGCCCATAAGTTTTAGAGCCAGTGTGTGTCTTTGAATCTCTGCTGCACCTTTTACAAAATCAGTGAATCTGGGCAAATTTCTTAACCCCTCTGAAAAAGAATTTGATGAGTTGATAAAGGCAAAAAAAAAAATTCAAACTTGAAACAGAAGTAGTTCTGTGCGAGTGTGGGCTGTTATTAGTACTGAATTTAGTAAGAATTATTTTAAAGAGCTCTTGCAGGCGTGTGTGTGCAGTTGCTTCAGTCGTGTTAGACTCTGAGACCCCATGGACTGTCTCCTGCCAGGCTCCTCGGTCCATGGGATTCTCCAGGTAAAAATACTGGAGTGGGCTGCCATGCACTCCTCCAGCGGAATCTTCCCAACCCAGGGATCAAACCCTTGTCTCCTGCATTGCAGGCAGATTCTTTACTGCTGAGCCACCAGGGAAGCCCAAAGAGCTTGCTAAGGTGACCTCTTCAGTGATTAAAGTTGGCTCTAGTGGTAAAGAACCCGCCTGCCAGTGCAGAAAACATAAGAGATGCAGGTTCGATCCCTGGGTCAGGAAGATCCCCTGGAGGAGGGCATGGCAACCCACTCCAGTATTCTTGCCTGAAAAACCTCATGGACAGAGGAACCCAGCAGGCTACAGTCCATGGGGTCGCAAAGAGATGGACATGACTGAGCAACTTAGCATGCATGCATGGTGAGATTTTCAGAATCTTCAGTATTCTTGTGTGATAGGGATAAGCTGTTTTCACTTTTGAAGGTAATAAAATGAACGCCAAAAGAAATAAGGTGATTAATTCAAGACAGCATTGAGTGTGGGACAATGCAGGAGCTGGCAGCGGGGCTCTGTACATGAACAGTGTATGTATATGTATACACATATGAACACAGCTACGAGTCAAGTGCACTGATTCCTAGTCCGTTTTAGCAAATCAAGAAGAAAATACCGTCAACCTAATTTGGAGGTATTCTAAATACACAACCTGTTTCAAAACGCAAGACAGGTACCAAACACAACCCCTGCCAGTAACTGCCACAAATCTTGGTGAAATCAATTGTTTGAAATCTTCCTTCTAATTTTTTAGGCCTAGAGGCCCAGAGAATGGGGGTCACCACCGGGCTTGGAGTTTCTAGGAAGAAACTTGAAATAAATTTTTTTAAAAGCCTTCACCTACAGGACTTTGCACGTACAGTACAGTCCTACACATTCTCACTCTGTAATTGTTTATTTAAAAAATAAAAATAAAGAATTACTAGTGCAGAAATGATATCATTAGCAGTAAATTCTCCTATTCCTCTTAGATGGCTTAGTTTGCCTTTTTCTGTGTAAAATGAATACGTGTGTGACATTTTGAGATCTGGATTATTTACCCAGTAGGGTTGATCTCAAAAACAGCACAAAGAAACAGCTTAGCTGGGTTTGGTTTTTTTTTTTCTTTTCCTAATAATACAAAAAAAAGCCCAGCACATTGTGAAGAAATTGTGCCCCCTGCTGCTTTAATTCGATATTAACGTCACCAGCTTAACAGTTGTTTTGGAAAAATGCTCAACCTGCAGGAGTGCAGGATGGTGCTGTGACTTCAAGGTCATTTAAATGTCCTCTCAGATGCAGTTTCTTCCAGCAATTAGGAACTCTGCTTGATACCGACCTTGGGGCAAAGGAAGCAAAGAAGAAATGCTTCCTTTTGGGATGCTTGTAAAGACATTTGTCCTAAGAACCTTCTCGTTATTTCCTGCATCTTTGTAACCTCTGAAGATGAAACAAGGGAAGAAGCGAAGCTTGGAGAGACGGGCTGGCCGACGGTGAGCACAGGCCCCTTTATTAGGACACAATGCTTATTTTCTAAGTGCTCAGAGAAATGAAAATGCTCCTTGAGACTGACTGACTTCCTTCAGTGTGAGATGACTTATCACTGATGCATAGCAATTCATGATGGTGCACTGGGGCCTCCGAAGTTATTGTTAACTGGCTATGAGCCACGGATTCAGATCCTCAGCGCACCCCCACAAGGACTCCAGGACTGGACAAAAGCATCAGCCGGAAATGTAGCAATTGTAACCCCGCCCTCCTTTTCTCGGGGGTCCTCATTTTTTTTGTCTTCACCCCTGGTTCCCTTCATTGCCTGTTGCCTGTCAACCTGGGCTTTTAAATCTATACCTTTTTCTGGCCTGGTACTGATTTTCCGCAGGTTGCCCAGCAATCTTTCAGGAAGTTCATTGACAGAGCTTTCCTTCTTTTCCTCTGCAATGGGCTGAATGTTTTTATCCTCCCAGAAGCCATATGTTGAAGCCCTAACCCCAAGGCGATGGTATTTGGAAGTGGGTCTTTGGGAGGTGATTAGCGTGCAATGAGATCGTGAGGCTGAGGCCCCATAATGGGATTAGTGCCTTTATAAGGGGATGTAGGGAACAGAGCTTTTTCCCCTTCATGTGAAGACACAGTAAGATTGTGGCTGTTGCAAACCAGGAAGCGAGCCCTCACCGTGAACTCAGCCCTGCTGGCACCCTGATATCTGACGTCTAACCTTGAGAACTGTGAGAAACCCATGTCTGTTGCTTAAGCCACTCAGTCCATGATTGGTTATGGCAGCCTGAGCTGGGATGTTCTCTTAAAAAAAATATTTACACCTTTTGGAGAAATTCTGAACCGGAAGGACTTTGATGATCCATTTGTCCATGGAAAAGGTCATAGAGGTGTTTTGGTGTAGAGAATACATGTTTCTCCTAGCCACAGCTGCAGGCCGCTACTCTGCTTTTCTGCCATCCATGGAGAGAATAAGGTTTTCCAGTCCGAGGGATGCAAAGCTTTGTTCTAGATTCAAGAAATAGGAAGGCAGTAAAAACTGTCTCTCCGCACTACCCACCCCATGTCCCGCCCCCCACCTCCCATCCCCTAGAAAGGTTTTCATTCTTCCCAGGCCCCTTTGGCCTTTGATGAGAGCTGTCATATTTAGAGAAGAAAAATACACAACACGTGGTTAAATCTAAATTTTAAATAATGAATGATTTAACATTTGTATTTGTTATTTGTCTAAAATTCAGATTTCACTTGGGTCCTGTATTTTGTCTGGAAATCCTGTCTTTAACTGTTTTCATGCCTTCTGTTTCCAGGGCGTTCTAAACACACCTGAGTGACACCTGAGCCGGGTCAGAGGGAAGTGGGCCCTGGGCTCAGGGGACCACCGCGGTCCCTCAGGCACCGTGGTTGTCCGGAAGCTCATCGCCCTCTAGCGGCCACCAAGGACATCACACCAGCCGAGCGGGCAGCCGGCCTGGGGTAAGATGCGCCTGAGTCCACATTCTCACGGTGGTCCTGGAGGACAGGAAAAAGGGACCTGCCAAGCTTATAGCTGACTAAACCGAGATCCATTTTCCTCGGTGCCCTCGCGCAAGAAAGTGGCCCTGTTCCCAGTAGCAGAAATGGAGATTCCCTCTCAGTTCTGATGAGATGGATGAAACTGGAGCCGATTATACAGAGTGAAGTAAGCCAGAAAGAAAACCACCAATACAGTATACTAACACATATATATGGAATTTAGGAAGATGGCAATGACGACCCTGTATGCAAGACAGGAAAAAAGACACAGATGTGTATAACGGACTTTTGGACTCAGAGGGAGAGGGAGAGGGTGGGATGATTTGGGAGAATGGCATTCTAACATGTATACTATCATGTAAGAATTGAATCGCCAGTCTATGTCTGACGCAGGATACAGCATGCTTGGGGCTGGTGCTTGGGGATGACCCAGAGAGATGTTATGGGGAGGGTGGTGGGAGGGGGGTTCATGTTTGGGAACGCATGTAAGAATTAAAGATTTTAAAATTAAAAAAATAAATAAATAAAAATAATACAGAGCAAGAAAAAAAAAAAAGTACCCTGGAACTGACCCGTCACCTTGTGCTGAAGGTGACGGTCTAACCTTGGGCTGCACTCACTCCATCACTGATGACTGTGGGATCGCTGTTGTCATCTCCTGCGGGAGAGAAATCTAAGCCCTTCTCCCCGCTAACCCCGAGTGATTTGTCAAAGTGTGTTCCTTTAGACTTCAAGCTCAAGAGACTCTTATCTATAATGTGTCTGGCACTCAGATACATTTAAATGAACTGACATTGAAATTCACTACCGGCTTTGAATTAAAAATAAAGAAGAAACCTGCTCTTACCCTCGGGGAATGACTGCTGTATCAGGAGAGGAAAAAGCTGAAGTGCTTACCGGCAGCCATGACTGTGAAATTCGGTCTTACATTTCGCTTCCATCCTTTTTTTTTTCTTAACATTTAAGTCTTATTTATTTGTTTGTTATGTGTTTATATTTGACTGTGCTGGGTCTTAGCTGTGTGGGCTGTTTTCTAGTTGCAGTGAGCAGAAGTGAGAAGAAGGCTTTAATTGCTGCGTGGGGGCTTCTCATCCCAGTAGCTTCTCTTGTTGCAGAGTGCAGGCTCTAGGTCACATGGCTCAGTAATGGCAGTCTGTCTGGAGAGCACTGGCTTAACAGTTGTGGCACACAGGCTTAATCGCTCTGTGAAACATGAATCTTTCTGGTGCAGCGCTTGAACCAGTGTCTCCTACCTTGGCAGGCAGATTCTCTACCACTGAGACACTAAGGAAACCCTCATTTCCACTCTGTTGGACCTGCTTGGAAGGATTGATAAATATGAGTCTGTTTTACAGGACATGGCTGGCTTGTACTGTTTCATGAAACAAGGGTAATGTCAAGGATGGTGGAATGGAAGCAGAGCACAGTTTCTAGGATCCAGAGATTACTCCCAGATTACACCCTGAGTTCCTTGAAGGACTTCCTAAGTGATCAATGCAAAGAAATAAAGGGAAACAATAAAATGGGAAAGACTAGATATCTGTTCAAGAAAATTAAAGACATCAAGGGAATATTTCGTGCAAAGAATGGGCACAATAAAGAAAAGAAACCACCCAGGCATAACAGAAACAGAAGATATTAAGAAAAGGTGGCAAGAATACACAGAAGAACTGTACAAAAGTCTTAATGACCCAGGTAATCACAGTGATATCACCCACCTAGAGCCAGACATCTAGGAGTGTGAAGTCAATGGCCTTAGGAAGCATCACTATGAACAACGCTAGTGGAGGCTGAGCCACTTCAAATCCTAAAAGATGATGCTGTGAAAGGGCTGCACTCAGTATGCCAGCAAATTTGGAAAACTCAACAGTGGCCACAGGACTGGAAAAGGTCAGTTTTTGTTCCAATTCCAAAGAAATGCAATGCCAAAGAATGCTCAAACTACCATACAATTGCACTCATCTCACACGCTAGCAAAGTAATGCTCAAAATTCTCCAAGCCAGGCTTCACCAGTATGTGAACCAAGAACGTCCGGATGTACAAGCTGGATTTAGAAAAGTCACAAACCAGAGATCAAATTGCCAACATCCATTGGATCATCAAAAAAGCAAGAGAGTTCCAGAAAAACGTATACTTCTGCTTTATTGACTATGTCAAAGCCTTTGACTATATGGATCACAACAAACTGTGGACAATTCTTAAAGAGATAGGAATACCAGACCACCTTACCTGCCTCCTGAGAAATCTGTACTCAGGTCAAGGAGCAAAAGTTAGAACCAGACATGGAACAACAGACTGGTTCCAAATTGGGAAAGGAGTATGTCAAGGCTGTATATTGTCACCCTGCTTATTTAACTTACATGCAGAGTACATCATGAGAAATGCCAGGCTGGAAGAAGCACAAGCTGGAATCAAGAATGCCAGGAGAAATATCAATAACCTCAGATATGCAGATGAAACCACACTTAGGGCAGAAAGCAAAGAGGAACTAAAGATCCTCTTGATGAAAGTGAAAGAGGAGAGTGAAAAAGGTGGCTTAAAGCTCAACATTTAAAAAACGAAGATCATGGCATCCAGTCCCATCACTTCATGGGAAATAGATGGGGAAACAATGGAAACAGTGTCAGACTTTATTTTCCTGGGCTCCAAAATAACTGCAGACGGTGACTGCAGCCATGAAATTAAAAGACGCTTGCTCCTTGGAAGAAAAGCTATGGCCAACCTAGATAGTATATTAAATAGCAGAGATATTACTTTGCCAACAAAGGTCCGTCTAGTCAAGGCTATCTTTTTTTCCATTAGTCATGTATGGATGTGAGATCTGGACCATAAAGAAGGCTGAGCACTGAAGAATTGATGCTTTTGAACTGTGGTGTTGGAGAAGACTCTTGAGAGTCCCTTGGACTGCAAGGAGATCCAACCAGTCCATCCTAAAGGAGATCAGTCCTGAGTGTTCATTGGAAGTGCTGATCCTGAAGCTGAAACTCCAATACTTTGGCCAGCTGATATGAAGAACTGACTCATTGGAAAAGACCCTTATGCCGGGAAAGATCAAAGGCAGGAGGAGAAGGGGATGACTGAGCATGAGATAATTCGTGGCCTGAGTGGCTCAATTGAGCTCATTTTTTTTTAATGGTCATTTTTACAGTCATGTATGGATATGAGAGTTGGACTATAAAGAAAGCTGAGCACTGAAGAACTGATACTTTTGAACTGTGGTGTTGTAGAAGACTCTTGAGAGTTCCTTGGAGTGCAAGGAGACCCAACCAATCGATCTTAAAGGAAATCAGTCCTGATTATTCATTGGAAAGACTGATGCTGAAGCTGAAACTACAATACTTTGGCCACTTCATGTGAAGAGCTGACTCATTTGAAAAGACCTGGATGCTGGGAAAGATTGAAGGCAGGAGGAGAAGGGGACGACAGAGGATGAGATGGTTGGATGGCATCACTGAAGGAGATGAGTTTGAGTAAGCTCTGGGAGTTGGTGTGCTGCAGTCCATGGAGTTGCAAAGACTGGGACATGACTGAGCAACTGAACTGAACTGAACTGGCTCAATGGACATGAGTTTGAGCAAGCCTTGGGTGATGGACAGGGAGGCCTGGTGTGCTGCAGTCCATATGGTCACAAAGCGTTGGACGTGACTGAGTGACTAAACTGAACTGAACTGATGATTGCTTGTTGAATAAATGAATGAAACTATATCTATGATAACCATCTCCACACCAAAGATGACCTGCTGCAGAGCACACTGACTTTAGTACGGTCAAGGCAAGACAGGTAGAGACTTTAATGACGGAAGTCTGGTGGTAGGAGACCAGGCCATCAGTGGCAGTATTAAGGGGTGAGTGGGGACAAGGTAATCATCATAGTCAACAAAAGAGTCTGAAATGCAGTACTTGGATGCAATCTCCGAAACGACAGAATGATCTCTGTTCGTTTCCAAGGCAAACCATTCAATATCACAGTAATCCAAGTCTATGCCCCAACCAGTAATGCTGAAGAAGCTGAAGTTGAACAGTTCTATGAAGACCTACAAGACCTTTCAGAACTAAAACCAAAAAAAGATGTCCTTTTCATTATGGGGACTGGGATGCAAAAGTAGCAAGTCAAGAGACACCTGGAGTAACAGGCAAATTTGGCCTTGGAATGTGGAATGAAGCAGGGCAAAGACTAATAGAGTTTTGCCAAGAAAATGCACTGGTCATAGCAAACACCCTCTTCCAACAACACAAGAGAAGACTCTACACATGGACACCACCAGATTGTCAACACTGAAATCAGATTGATTATATTCTTTGCAGCCAAATATGGAGAAGCTCTATACAGTCAGCAAAAACAAGACCAGGAGCTGACTGTGGCTCAGATCATGAACTCCTTATTGCCAAATTCAGACTTAAATAGAATAAAGTAGGGAAAACCACTAGACCATTCAGGCACGACCTAAATCAAGTCCCTTGTGATTATACAGTGGAAGTGAGAAATAGATTTAAGGGCCTAGATCTGATAGACAGAGTGCTTGATGAAATATGGACGGAGGTTCATGACATTGTACAGGAGACAGGAATCAAGACCATCCCCAAGAAAAAGAAATGCAAAAATGCAAAATGGCTGTCTGAGGAGGGCTTACAAATAGCTATGAAAAGAAGAGAAGTGAAAGGCAAAGGAGAAAAGGAAAGATACACCCATCTGAATGCAGAGTTCCAAAGAATAGCAAGGAGAGATAAGAAAGACTTCCTCAGTGATCAATGCAAAGAAATAGAGGAAAACAATAGAATGGGAAAGATACGGATCTCTTCAAGAAAATTAGAAATACCACGGGAACATTTCGTGCAAAGATGGACTCAATAAAGGACAGAAATGGTATGGTCCTAACAGAAGCAGAAGATATTAAGAAGAGATGTCAAAAATACACAGAAAAACTGTACAAAAAAGATCTTCATGACCCAGATAATCACGATGGTGTGATCACTCACCTAGAGCCAGACATCCTGGAATGTGAAGTCAAGTGGGCCTTAAGAAGCATCACTATGAACAAAGCTAGTGGAGGTGATGGAATTCCAGTTGAGCTATTTCAAATCCTAAAAGATGATGCTGTGAAAGTGCTGCACTCAATATGCCAGCAAATTTGGAAAACTCAGCAATGACCACAGGACTGGAAAAGGTCAGTTTTCATTCCAATCCCAAAGAAAGGCAATGCCAAAGAATGTTCAAACTACTGCACAATTGCACTCATCTCACACACTAGTAAAGTAATGCTCAAAATTCTCCAAGTCAGGCTTCAGCAATACATGAACCGTGAACTTCCTGATGTTCAAGATGGTTTTAGAAAAGGCAGAGGAACCAGACATCGAGTTGCCAACATCTGCTGGATCATCAAAAAAGCAAGAGAGTTCCAGAAACATCTATTTCTGCTTTATTGACTATGCCGAAGCCTTTGACTGTGTGGATCACAATAAACTGTGGAAAATTCTTTAAGAGATGGGAAAACCAGACCACCTGACCTACCTCTTGAGAAACTTGTATGCAGGTCAGGAAGCAATAGTTAGAACTGGACATGGAACAACAGACTGGTTCCAAATAGGAAAAGAACTATGTCAAGACTGTATATTGTCACCCTGCTTATTTAACTTATATGCAGAGTGAAATGCTGGGCTGGATGAAGCACAAGCAGGATTCCAGATTGCTGGAAGAAATATCAATAACCTCAGATATGCAGATGACACCACCCTTTTGGCAGAAAGTGAAGAGGAACTCAAAAGCCTCTTGATGAAAGTAAAAGAGGAGAGTGAAAATGTTGGCTTAAAGCTCAACATTCAGAAAACGAAGATCATGGCATCTGGTCCCATCACTTCATGGCAAATAGATGGGGAAACAGTGGAAACAGTGGCTGACTTAATTTTTCTGGTTCCAAAATCACTGCAGATGGTGACTGCAGCTATGAAATTAAAAGATGTTTGCTCCTTGGAAGAAAAGTTATGACCTACCTAGACAGCATATTCAGGAACAGAGACATTACTTTGTCAATAAAGTTCTGTTTAGTCAAGGCTATGGTTTTTCCAGTGGTCATGTATGGATGTGAGAGTTGGACTGTGAAGAAGGCAGAGCACCGAAGAATTGATGCTTTTGAAGTGTGGTGTTGGAGAAGACTCTTGAGAGTCCCTTGGACTGCAAGGAGATCCAACCAGTCCATCCTAAAGGAGATCAGTCCTGGGTGTTCATTGGAAGGACTGATGCTAAAGCTGAAACCCCAATACTTTGGCCACCTGATGCGAAGGGCTGACTCATTTGAAAAACCCTGATGGTGGGAAAGATTGAAAGTGGGAGTAGAAGGGGACAACAGAGGATGAAATGGTTGGATGGCATCACCAGCTCAATAGACAGGAGTTTGGGTAGGCTCTGGGAGTTGGTGATGGACATGGAGGCCTGGTGTGCTGTGGTTCTTGGGGTTGCAGAGTCAGATATGACTGAGCGACTGACCTGAACAGGGGACAAGGTGACTTTTAGTCTCCATAAGTCTCCCTCAATCCACCTGAAGAGCACAGAATCCAAAAACAATCTTCTTGCTTTGATTTTCAAGACAAATACCCTAGAAGTTGCTCCCTTTAGCCAAATTGCCTCTCTGAAAGCATTGCTACAGAAATGTGCTGGACTTTTGCCACCTGGCATCCGTCTTAGTCCAGATCCATCATCCCACAGGATAGGGCGGTAGGTGGTTGCACAGGAAATTAAAATTTCAAGTACTAACCCTTTTTAGAATAACTCATAAGGAAGATAACAATTATTGAGGATCTAATATGTGCCAAGCACTCTCTGGTGTGATCTTCATGGTATATTAGCCAGCTCAGGCTCTTACAACAAAAATGCCTTAGCCTGAGTGGCTTAAACAACAGATACTTATTACTCACAGTTCTAGAGACTGGAAAACTGAGCTTGGGATGTTAACGTGTTCAGGTTCTTGGTGAGAGTCCTCTTTCTGGCTTGAAGATACCCTCACATGGAGGAGAGAGAAAAAGCTTTATTCTCTTCATCCCCTTCTAAGGGCACTAATCCCATTATGGAGGTCCCACCCTTATGACCTCATCTAAATCTAATTACCTCCCCAAAGTCCCACCTCCAAATGCTATTATATTGAGAGCCAGGACTTAAACATACAAGTCTGCAAAGGGCTACACAAAGTTTCAGTCCAGAGCACATAGTAATGCTGTGAGATCATTACTGCGCAAGTGTTTACAGATGTGGAAATCACAGGTTAAAAGTGGAGTAACTTGACCAAGGTCATTCAGCGAGTGCCAAGACACAAACCCACATCTGCCAAGTTCATCTCTTGCCAGTGTATGGCACTGATCCTTGAATACCAGAGGAGGATACTTGTATGCTTAGAAGGAGGAGCAAGTCATTAGGTAATGGATGCTGGAAATCAAGAAGCAAGCATCAAGAGAAAATATGGAGGGGTCAGCTGAACAGTGGGTGGGAAAGAGGCAGAAGAACCACTCTGTCCTGGTTGCCTGGAACTCTGAACCCTGCATCCTGGGTCTCATCAGCTCGCCCCTCTAGACCAGAGGTCCTTTAGATGACAAAGGAGACAGCAGTGCTTCTGAAAACATTACTTAGTTTTTAAAGTATGTACGTTTTCATGCCTCATCCCTGAATATTCTGATCTTGAAGGTCTGGAGAGCGACCCAGGAATCTGCATTTTTAGCACATTTGAAACTCAGTGATGTGATGTTCTCTCATGTTCATTCCTCTTCTAAACTTTGCTACAGTTTTAAGGGAATTTTTTAGTTAAGGTTATTGTTGTTATTTTAATATAACTGTCGGGAAAGGAAAAGTTAAGGTACTTGGTGATGGAACTGGTATATTTCTAGAGAGCAGTATTGATGTGTGAACGTTCTGGTGGTGTTTTCTACGATATTTCACTGGCATTTGGCTACTTACAGCCCCAGTAGAGACATAAGCTCCTTAAACCAGTAATTCCACTTGATACTAGATTATATAAGGAATAGAACCTGCATGCCTTCCAAGGAATTGTTAGCCTCATGAAAAGAATGATTTTGGAACCAGAATATAGTAATGACTGTTTTAGCTAGATTTTTCCTTAGTCATTTAGATGCTGTGCTGCTGCTGCTGAGTTGCCTCAGTCACGTCCGACCCTGTGCAGCATCAAGGACTGCAGCCTGCCAGGCCCCTCTGTCCATTGGATTGTCTAGACCAAAGCACTAGAGTGGGTTGCCATGCCCTCCTGCAGAGGGTCTTCCCGATCCAGGGACAAACCCAGGTCTCCTGCATTGCAGGCAGATTCTTTACCATCTGAGCCACCAGGGAAGCCCAAGACTACTGGAGTGGGTAGCCTAAGTCTTCTCCAGGGGATTTTCTCAACCCAGGAATCGAACTGGGGTCTCCTGCATTGCAGGCGGATTTATGAGTTGAGCTACCAGGGAAGCCCGTAGATCCTATATTCATTCCTTAAACATGCATTTTTAAACTGCTTACCATGCTTCAGGCTATGCTAGGAATATGAGTAGGCTGAATAAGAACTGCTTGGTTTCATTAACCTTGGGCTTCCCGGGTGGTGCTAGTGGTAAAACACCCACATGCCTATAGAAGAGGCAAAAGAGACATGGGTTCTATCCCAGGAAGGTCCCCTGGGGGAAGGCACGGCAACCCAATCCAGTAATCTTGCCTGGAAAATCCCATGGACAGAGGAGCCTGGCAGACTACAGTCCATAGGGTTGCAAAGAGTGGGACACAACTGAAGCAACTTAGCATGCACATCTCCTCAAATTCTGTCCATAAAGAGTCTGAGTAAAATTAAGTCAATAAATAAAAATGAAACAGATCACAGAGATGTTCTAGCTGTGAAAACAATCACTGTGGACACTGGGGCTTATGTTAATGGATACATGAGTGGAAAGGGAGTCAGCAACGCTCTTTTTGAATATCTTCTGCTTTAAGAAGTGCAGAATTTTTTGAAAGCAGATAGGAGTTTTGAATCCCGTTTTGTTGAATCATGTGATGGTCACCTGATTAGACTTAAAATTTATAGACTGGATAGACAATAATGGCCTACTCTACCACACAGATGGGGCTTCCCTGGTAGCTCAGTTGGTAAAGAAGCCGCCTGCAATTCAGGAAACCCTGGTTCGATTCCTGGGTCAGGAAGATCCACTGGAAAAGGGATAGGCTATCCACTCCAGTATTCTCTGGAGAATTCCATGGACTATAGAGTCGGACACGACTGTCAGGGAACCACATTCAATATCCTGTGATAAATCATAATGGAAGAGAATATGAAAGCGTACATATATGTTTAACTGAATCACTTTGCTGTCCAGCAGAAATCAACACAACACTGAAAATCAATTATACTTCAATTTTAAAAACTAATAAATTAAAGAATAGAACTAAAAAAGGATAGTTTCAAGCCCTTTGACTAAGTGTGCTTTCCCCGCCAACAATCTGTTGCTTTTCCTATTTAATCCTTGGTTATTCGCACCATTCCTACTCTTAAATGATTACTGATTTCTTCTTCAATCATCACCCACAATATGTATACTTCATTATCCGACCTTGGTGTGAGAAACTCGTCTAATACACCGATTCACTTCCCTGTGAAGATGGTGTCATCACGTTGGCTATTTGTCTCTCTTGTAATTGAATAAGCTACCTGGAAAATGATTTTTACCTCTTCTTTTTATTTCTTTCCTTATAAAACTTCTGTCTATATTGCTGACATGTCATCTACTTAAATATCCAAGATTAAATCTACTTGTTGGGCTGGAGAGGAGTTGATATATGATTAACAGGCACTTCTTCTTCAAGAAACTCAAGATTGTGTAAGTATGCCTTACTCATGCCAGCTGCAATGCCATTGTGTAATAACAGAGAGACGATAAAAAGTGGCGAGGACGACAGCCCATCCCAGCTGTGGTGACTGATTCTCTAATTCCATGAGCCAACAGGGAAATTATGACCTGGTGAAACACACAGCTCTCAAAATCATTCCAGAAATTCCAAAGAGTGATGTGATTTTTCTCCTCCTGGTTGCAGAGAAGAGACTGTGTTGTTCGATTACTGTTCTTCATTTGCTCCATTGTTTCTATATCATGCAATCCAATTTCTATGCTACAGAGATTTCTTCAGCCCTTGGTACATGCTAGCCACTGAACTGGGAGCTCCCCTAAGTATCAGTAAGTGGACATGAAACTGAGCAGGAGCCTTTGGTCCTTGCCCCCCCCATGTCCTCAGCTTGCCTTTTTTCTGTGGAAAAACTTTAGCCAAAGAATAAGTTTAATCAGAGAAGTGAGAACAAAGGAACAAAGGAAAACAGTCAAAGGAGACCAAATAATTATAGTTTAGTCATTAAACCTAGTCAAGGACCTTCAGTTTCTTCTCAGGGGCTGTAGATGATACTCTGAGCCACAGCCTGTGAGCGGTCTTAGAGATACTGAAACCCCCACCAGGTGGAAGAAGTCAGCTACATGATGACTAGGCTGTGGCTGTGACATAAACTGCCACAGTGCTAAGAACTGGCCTCAAGGAAATGGAAACAAACCTACTCTGGAACTGAAGATTCATGGTATTAGTGAGAGTCACTCAGTTGTGAGCAACTCTTGTGACCCCATGGACTGTAGCCCGCCAGGCTCTTCTGTCCATGGGATTCTTCAGGCAAGAATACTGGAGTGGGTTGCCATTTCCTTCTCCAGGGGAATCTTCCTGACCCAGGAATTGATCCCAAGTCTCCTGCACTGCAGGCAGATTCTTTACTGACTGAGCTATGAGGGAACTGAAGATTAATTGTACTTAAAACAATCAGGATGTTGCTAGTCAGACCACTGATGATCAAATTCAAGGTAACTGTCAGAGCTGACTGCTGCTTCTGCATGTAGCCCCCTCCCTCAGCCCACAAAGCTCTTGCCCACTGATTGTCAGTGGGTGGAGTCAGCCTTTGGACAGACATCCTCTCTTCTCCCAGTCCCTGGCCACTGGCATCTGAAAAAAGGCAACCCCTTTCTGCCAACCTGGCCTCTGTGATGGCTTTTGAGCGGCAAGCAGCCAGACCTGGGTTCAGTAACAGACACAGACGCTACTCTCTTCTGTTACCTTCTTCTATTCATTTAATCAAATTCATATCTGTGATATTTTTGATAATGAGTCAGAGCATAAGAGTGTGGTGCTAAATGTATGGATTCTGTTGAGAAAGATCAGAGTGTGAGATTCAAGTTCATCATGGCCACCTGTGTGTCCATGGATGCTGTTAAAACACAAAAATCAACAGAGTAAAAGTAAAGATCTATTTGGTTTTTTTAAAAACAATGCATGAATTTGACAGCATCCCATCTAGCAAATAGAAAGGAACTCCGACGAGCTGGACAAAACGGAAAAGTTTTCTATGCAGGAAGCAGGGAGGACCAAAGAAAGAGCAGATTGTTTCAGGCAAGGTCCCCTTCCTTTAGGGACAAAAAAAGAGTTCTATCAAGTGGCTTTTCTCACTAATGTTGACCAGGAAATTCCAGACTGATGGGTGATTACACTCTGGGGAAGACTGAAATGACAATTAAGTATGTGTGTCCATGCTGAGTTGCTTCACTCGTGTCTGACTCTTTGCGAACCTGTGGACTGAGGTCCACCAGGCTCCTTTTCCATGGGATTCTCCAGGCAAGAGTACTGGAGTGGGTTGCCATTGCCTTCTCCAGGGCTTAGCACAGTGTCTCCATTTGGGGCCGGTTGCCTTTTTTTAAACAATTCCCCACTTTGATCAGACTCTTAGTTTCACTGAGATGTGACCAAAATCAAGGACATCTTTAAGGAACCTCTATGCTGTTCTCCATAGTGGCTGTATCAAGTTACATTCCCACCAATAGTGCAAGAGAGTTCTCTTTGCTCCACACCCTCTTCAGCACTTATTGTTTGTAGATTTTGTGATAATGGCCATTCTGACCTGTGTGAGGTGATATCTCATTGTAGTTTTGAATTTGCATTTCATGCTGCGATTCATGGGGTTGCAAAGAGTAGGACATGACTGAGTGATTGAACTGAACTGAATAACTAGTGGAAGGAAAGTTACGATCAATCTAGACAGCATATTAAAAAGCAGAGACATTACTTTGCCAACAAAGGTCCGTCTAGTCAAGGCTATGGTTTTTCTGGTGGTCATGTATGGATGTGAGAGTTGGACTATGACGAAAGCTGAGCGCCGAAGAATTGATGCTTTTGAAGTGTGGTGTTGGAGAAGACTCTTGAGAGTCCCTTGGACTGCAAGGAGATCAAACCAGTCCATCCTAAAGGAGATCTGTTCTGGGTGTTCATTGGAAGGACTGATTTTGAAGCTGAAACTCCAATACTTTGGCCACCTGATGCGAAGGGCTGACTCATTGGAAAAGACTCTGATGCTGGGAAAGATTGAGGGCAGGAGGAGAAGGGGACAAGAGGATGAGATGGTTGGATGGCATCACTGACTCAATGGATGTGAGTTTGTGTAGACTCCGGGAGTTGGTGATGGACAGGGAGGCCTGGCGTGCTGCAATCCATGGGGTCGCAAAGAGTCAGACACGACTGAAAAACTAAACTGAATTGAACTGAATAACTAGTGATGTTGAGCATCTTTTCCTATGCTTATTGGCCAACAATAGAACCACTGTGTGACCCAGCAATCCCAGTACTGGGCATATACTAAAAAAAAAAAAAAAAAAAAGATAATTCAAAAAGACACATGCACCTCAATATTTATTGCAGCACTATTTACAATAGTGGGCTTCCAGGTGGCTCAGATAGTAAAGAATCTGCCTGCAGTGCAGGAGACCTGGGTTCAATCCCTGGGTTGGGAAGATTCCCCTGGAGAAGGGAATGGCTATCTACTCCAGTAATCTTGCCTGGAGAATTCCACGGACAGAGGAGCCTGGTCGGCTACAGTTCATGGGATCTCAAAGGGTCAAACACAACTGAATGACTAACACTTTCACTTTTCAATGACAATAGCAGGATATGGAAACAACCTAAAAGTTCATGGAGGAATGGATAAAAATGTGGTGCATAAATACAATGGAATATTACTCAGCCATAGAAAAGAATGAAACTGAGTCATTTGTAGAGACGCGTGTGGATCTAGAGACTGTCATACAGAGTGAGGTAAGTCAGAAAGGGAAAAACAAATATTGTATATTAATGCATATATGTGGAACCTAAAAAATATTGGTACAGGCCATCTTATTCACAAAGCAGAAATATAGATACAGATGTAGAAAACAAATGTATGGATACCAAGAGGGAAAGGAGAGGTGGGATGAACTGGGAGATTGATACACATACACTATTGATACTATGTATGAAATAGATAACTAATGAGAACTTACTGGACAGCACAGGGAACTCTACTCAGGGCTCGGTGGTGCCCTAAATGGGAAGGACATCCAAAAAAGAGGGGGTATGTGTATGTGTAGAACCAATTCACTTTGCTGTATAGTAGAAACTAACACAACTCTGTAAAACAACTATACTCCAGTAAAACATTTTAATACTATTATTTTGATAAATAAAAATTAATTTTCAAAAAAAATTTTTAAGGCATTAGTGAGCAGCTACTGCTCCAAAATTTTTCAAATTTCTGTTGAACGTTTGTTGTATTCACAGGTCAAGACTTTTTCTTTTTTTGGCTTAATTTCTGTGATAGTCACAGGCTATTACTTCAAGTTCACGATTTTTAAGTCAGGCATCCTGTTCATTCCTTTTCTGATCCTCCAGGCTCAGGGAGATCATTTTCTTGGTGGTTGTTGGCTGTGAACAGGCACTTAAAGTCTTGAGAGAATATAACACTTTAGGAAGACTACTGTGAATTATATATATATATATATGTATATATATAAAATCTGAATTATATATATATAATTATCCTGTTATAAGCAGGACAATTCCCAATGTCTGGAGTGCTCTCTGGAGCCATGGTCCCTAAGATCCAAACCAATCAAAATCGAAGAAGTCAAAGGCAGACCCTGTTGAAGGAGTCACCTTTTTAAACCAAGTAACTTGCTCAGTGACCTTGTGTGACTGAGTTTCAACTGCCCCAGAAGAATTAATCCAGGTGCAGCAGGTGGTGTTGGCCAGGGAAGGAGGGCCCCACTGAAGGAACCCTGAATTATAAATGCTTCTTGCAAATTCCCATTTGAATTTGTGGCTCAGGACGGGAAGGTTGAAAACCATGGATGCCAGTTTAAGTGTCGGTAGACCACACAGGAAGTTTCACTCTGGTTACCCTTGTTCAGTGCCCCTTTTTTGTATAGAGTCTGGGTACAACATTCCCCAAGTTTGGGGTTGTTAACCAGCAACAGGGAAATGGGTCAGGGGTCTCACGCATCATGGACAGATAAGGGTTTGTGTTGACAAATCCAACAGTCTGAAAGATTACCCCCCAACTTAGCAATGGCCTGGGAGATGCAAGTGGAGGCATTTCCAGGCCAACAAGAGTTAAGGGAAGAAAGAGTTTAGTAAAACAATGTGTGCGCTCAGTCGCTCAGTCGTGTCCGATTCTTTGTGGCCCCATGGACTGTAGCCTGCCAGGCTCCTCTGTCCATGGAATTTTCCAGACAAGAATACTGGAGTGGGTTGCCATTTCCTAGTCCAGAGCTGCTTTCCAACTCAGGAATCGAACCTGTGTCTCTTTGCATTTCCTATGTTGGCAGACAGACTCTTTACAACTGTACTTGCCTCCTGGGAAGATGCTAACTTTCTGTAAATTACAAAAGGCTTTTAAAAATGCCTCATGAGAGTTCATGGCAGTAGAGTTAACAAGGAAATGTGGTTTTTATGATGACACATGACATTTTAAAATGATAACTGGAATTATTGTGGTAACATTATACCAGGACATATCAGACTTCAGGAATATTATACAATTTCTGGATCATTTATAACATATACAAATATGGTGTAAAGAAGCCTTAGTATTACTTCATATTTGACAACACTTCCCATGTAATTTAGCACATCAAATAAGTCTAAGTAATCTTTGTTTTTATAAGAAGGGAGAGCAAATCTTTTAAAACTTTCCAGAGACCCTCAGGAAAACCCCAAAGTTAGTTTAAGTCAAAAAGACTTCATTTAGGATTTCATTTGGGGAATTTTTTTTTAAGACGTTTTAAAACTTGAAACTCTTTGTGAAGGATCATAATTCACTGTAAAAAAAAAAAAAAAAAAAGGCAAAAAAAACCACCCAGTTATACATCGAACCACCATGACAATCAAAGGCTTCACGGGCCAATATGGAAAGTTAAGTAACTGGGTTTTAAAAAAACCTTAGCTTTTTTAATAGAGAAGATTCAACTTTCTTAAGTAATCAAAGACCTTATTAAGACAACATGGGAAATTACTGTGACAAAACACAGAATCTTTGTTTTCTAGGCAGATTGCTTTAAATGGCAAAGAGAACCTTTTACAATCTCTTATCAAGAGTGAACCAATAGTTTAAGAAAACTTTGTCTTTTAACAGAGAGAAACCAATTGTTCACAAGTTTACTTTTCATATAAAACTCATTCACTCAATTAAATTCATTCCAATTTTAGCCAGTCCTGACCATGCATAAAATTCCCTACCAAAGATTACTTTTCTTCAAACTTTAATTAAATACGTTAGAATTTTTAGCTCTTAAAAAAACCTTAATTTTAATGAAAATAAAGAAGTAAACAATTATGAGCCATTTCATACTAACATTCTGCGAACTGGCAGACTTATAAATACTTTTCATAACTTCTAGAAATGTAAACTTTCTCATAGTAAATTTCTCAGCATGGCACAAACATGTTTACTAATAGACCCATAACCTTAGTGCCTCTAAAAGGAAGCCAAAGTAGATAAACTTGTATTCAGTAATTAATGTTTCAGACTTTATCTTATTTGGAAATGATCTAGAAATTTACTGACCATTCATCATTTAATTAAACTTAACAAAACTTTAAGTTCTCAGGATACCAAAAAAATTTAAGGAAACTATTTAAAAATTCACTTAAAAGTTTTTATCTTACTTGTAGCTTTTTGATTCAGTTGTTCTCAGTAATTATGCTTAGATTACTTGTAAAAATTATTTGTCTTAGTGACAAAGTTTGTAAAGGAACATGAACTTATGTGACTAGTAAACACAAGCAGAATGCACATTGTAAGTCAGCATTAGTATTGATGTTGATAACCCTGAAGAGATGTCTATTTTAATGATACCAGTGAACTTAAACTAGATTATATTACTAAAAATTATCTCATATCACATGAACTTGAAAAACATTTAGGTTAGTTTTTATTATGTTTATAAGAATTTTATAAATATGTGATTCATATAAGTGCTTAATTTTCTTTAGAAAAATTAAGAAAATAGAGCTCTTTTACAAGTTAATATTGGTAATACCATCTAGAGGTAGAAAATATAACATATCACACATCTATTATATATATATATGTAAGAGGAGAGCGAAAAAGTTGGCTTAAAGCTCAACGTTCAGAAAACGAAGATCATGGCATCTGGTCCCATCACTTCATGGGAAATAGATGGGGAAACAGTGGAAACAGTGTCAGACTTTATTTTTTTAGGCTCCAAAATCACAGCAGATGGTGACTGCAGTCATGAAATTAAAAGATGCTTACTCCTTGGAAGAAAAGTTATGACCAACCTAGATAGTATATTCAAAAGCAGAGACATTACTTTGCCGACTAAGGTCCATCTAGTCAAGGCTATGGTTTTTCCTGTGGTCATGTATGGATGTGAGAGTTGGACTGTGAAGAAGGCAGAGTGCTGAAGAATTGATGCTTTTGAAGTGTGGTGTTGGAGAAGACTCTTGAGGGTGCCTTGGACTGCAAGGAGATCCAACCTGTCCATTCTGAAGGAGATCAACCCTGGGATTTCTTTGGAAGGAATGATGCTAAAGCTGAAGCTCCAGTACTTTGGCCACCTCATGCAAAGAGTTGACTCATTGGAAAAGACTCTGATGCTGGGAGGGATTGGGGGCAGGAGGAGAAGGGGACGACAGAGGATGAGATGGCTGGATGGCATCACGGACTCGATGGACGTGAGTCTGAGTGAACTCCGGGAGACGGTGATGGACAGGGAGGCCTGGCGTGCTGTGATTCATGGGGTCGCAAAGAGTCGGACATGACTGAGCGACTGAACTGACCTGAACTGATACATATATACATATATTTACCACTAAGCCACCTGGGAAGATGATTATATATATGGCAGTAAATTACTGCCATGAATCAGTTCCAGTGATACAAAACTCACTAGTTACAAAACAAGTTCTTTTTTGGTAGATAGAATAAGTTAAGATACCTGCTCAGATAACTAAAGTTTTTTACTAATATTTGTGGAGGAGATATTTATAAAAAATTTTATTCGCCTAAGTTTCAAGTGATCTTTCCCCTTCTAGTTTTCCTTCTGATAAGAGTTACCTCCCTGAAGTGTGTAAAAAACTTAGATAGAGAAAAAAGAAAAAAATGCAATTTTCCGAAAAAAAAAAAAAAAAGGCTTTGGTTTCCTAAGGCGAGAATTTTCACGTTTACAAGCCTTTTGAGACAGGGAGGCCTGGCATGCTGCAGTCCATAAGTTTGCAAAGAGTCAGACACAACTGAGCAACTGAACTGAACTGAGATAAATAGAGGATGTTTGGGAATTGGTAAAAAGGAACAGATAGATTTTTAATTGCCTCTAGAGTTGCATTTCTAGTTTTGCAAATATTTGTAAGCTAAGAACAGTTGCTGTCAATTCCTTAAACAATTGGATTGCAACCTAAAGTACATGGTAGATTCATCCCCATCCAACTACATTATCTTTAATTTGTGGTTGTTGTGTTGCTGTTAATATCAGGGAGATTTTTAACTAAGATAAAATCAAAAGATTTCCGTGTCCTGGATTTAGAGCTGTTTGTCTTTGGAATATTTTAGTAAATCCTTTTACAAAGCGTTTAGAAGGATTTTCTTTCCCTCTGGGTTCATAGTTTCATTTTATGTTAGGGGAGGAAACCTAAAAAGGTTCCTATCAGACACTGAAGATCAGTTTCCAATTTCTGACAAATACGTATCTGACTATAAAGTTAATTAAAAAAAAAAAACACCTTTAAATATTTTGTCAGGTTTCAGCCAGGACAAACAGTATATATTTATGGCAATATTGGACAACATGTTGGACTCAAGAGGCATCCACACAGAGGGTGCAGAAGGTATTTTCCTCTCTCTACTGGATACCACCAAGATTTGAGAGAGCTGTTTGTGGCCCCATGGACTGTAGCTGGTGAGGCTCCTCTGTCCATGGAATTCTCCAGGAAAGAATACTGGAGTGGCTTGCCATTTCCTTCTCCCAGGGATCTTCCCAACCCAGGGACTCAACCCTTGTCTCTTAATGTCTCCTGCCTTGGCAAGAAGGTTCTTTACCACTAGCACCACCTGGGAAGCCCAAACGCTTTCACTGGATACTGCAAAGATTTGGGAGAGCTGACTCTGGTAAGAATTTTCACCTTTATCTGGTTTCTACCAATTTTCCCAGGATCGTCTTTCCTGTAGCTTCAGTATCTACCACAGTTTGGCAAAGTTTTCCATTAATTTTAATTTAGCTTTTCCCTGAGTGTTTAAAGGAATAACAAAGCACTTTACCAGAAAATCCCAGAGTCCCATCAACTTTTGGAGGGACCCGTACAGGGGTCCTCCTTCAAGGACAGACATGTGGAGGGGCGACTGCAAGACCGCTAAGCTGGTGGGCTTTAGTTTATAGTCACAGTCTCTTCAGAGAGGAAGGGTAGTTCAGACTAAGGATTACTAGAGTGACTCTGTATGTGTGCACACAGTTGTTCAGTCGTGCCTGACTCTCCGCGACACTATGGACTGTAGCCCACCAGGCTCCTCTGTCCATGGGCTTTTCCAGGCAAGAATACTGGAGTGGGTTGCCGTTTCCTTCTCCAGGGGCCCTTCCTGACCCAGGGATTGAACCTGTGTCTCTTTGCGGTTCCTGTACTGACAGACTACTCAAAGGAAAGTCGAGACGAGCTGTAGGTGTTGTGTTGGTCTTACAGCCTTTCGTTTCGGGTACCTCTCACCTTGTATGTCTTTTAGTTTTTCATTACCCTTTTGCAAGGAATCTTTCAGTGAAGCTATTTTTGGAATCTTGAAGCCTTCTGGGGGAGTCTACATACCAATTAAAATAGTTAGCCTAGGACTTCCATGGTGATCCACTGGTTAAAAATCCCCTTGGCAATGCAGGGGGCATGGGTTTGATTCCTGGTCCAGGAAGATCTCACATGCCAAGGAGCAACCAGTGCCTGTGCCACAACTGCTGAGCCCATGCGCTGCAACTATGAAGGCCTGAGCGCCCAGAGCCTGTGCTCCACAGCAAGAGAAGCTACCGCAATGAGAAGTCCATGGGCCCCAACAAGAGAGTAGCCCCTACTCGGCACAACTGGAGAAAGCCCACACAGCAACAAAGCCCCAGAGCAGCCAAAAATAGATGAATGAATAAGTAACAGGGGGAAAAGAACGCCTTAAAAAATAGGTATCATATTCTACTTGTTTAATTTTGAAAGCCTTACTTTCAAGTGTCCGTATAGTCAAGGACATGGTCTTTGGTCTTTTCAGTAGTCATGTACAGGTGTGAGAGCTGGACAATGAAGAAGGCAGGGCACCGAAGAATTGATGCTTTTGAACTGTGGTGCTGGAGAAGACTCTTAATAGTCCCTTGGACTGCAAGGAGATCCAACCAGTCAATCTTAAAGGAAATCAACCCTGAATATTCATTAGAAGGACTGATGCTGAACCTGAGCTCCAATACTTTGGCCACCTGATGCGAAGAGCTGACTCATTGGAAAAGACCCTGATGCTGGTAAGGTTGAAAGCAAAAGGAGAAGAGGGCAACAAGGATGAGGTGATTGGATGGATCATCAATTCAATGGACATGAACTTGAGCAAACTCCAGGAGATAGTGGCCGACAGGGAGGCCTGGCGTGCCGCAATCCATGGGGTCACGAAGAGTCAAACACGACTTGGTGACTGAACAACAACAATTTTCAAGTGTACTTCATAAATGAACTTATTTCATCGGAATACTCCTGACAGCAGTTTCTTGGGACCCTTAGCTCCAAATGGATTTCAACCCACATTTATGTCTGATCATACTGGGGGCTCGCAAGCATCTTCCCACTTGGCACAGTGATAAAGATCCCATCTGCCAACACAGGAGGCGCAGAGAGATACGGTTCAATCCCTGGATCTGGAAGATGCCCTGAATAAGGGAATGGCTTACCCACTCCAGTGTTCTTGCTTAGAGAATTCCATGGATAGGGGAGCCTGGTGGGCCACAGTCCATGGGGTCACAAAGAGTCAGACAGGACTGAAGGACTGCACACTGACATACAACTTGACAGTTACCGAGCTAAGTTCTCAGGATATGAAACAACAATATAATTCTAGGTTTTCTAAGCAAGATTTTGCCATTTTTGTAACTATCTAGAGTTTCTGGAATTACCGTTTTTAAATGTAAAATAAGCATGTGTGTTGGAAAATGATGTGCTCTTTTGAATTAAAAAATCCCGTTTCTTTTGGCTAAGCCTTTTGGGTCTCTTGGAACCAGATTAATACCTAAGAGGGATGTGGTATGGAGTTGGCAATTGTATGGCCTTTTGTAATGTACATCATTGCAAGGAAATTTTCTCGAGGTTAGAGTGTGATCTAGTGTCAGTCTAACACATTCCATGATGAACTTATCGTAACACTGGAGCCTTTGGGTTAGGTGGCAAACACTCTTAACAGCTTTTAATTGCTTGACTCATGCCCATTGGTTTCACGGCATTTTTCTTTTAAATGTTCCCATTAGCAATGACCTTTATCTACACAAAACAAGACAAACAAACAGGCACTGCACCATGCCAGTAGTGACCAAGAGATGTTACTGCGGCCTGGCCAAGGGAGGGCACTGTGCACACCGCCAATTCTCAGTGTGGAAGCTGGAGCTAGGGAGAGTACCGGATGCCAGGGAAGCAAACCCCCAAGAATAGGGACTGCGAACTGCCTCCATACAAAGGACCCGCTGCCAGCAGGTCCCAACGTGAAATGTGGGAGCACAACCAAGGACTGAGGTTTTCTAATGAAGCGGGAAACTGTGTCCCTAAAAGTAAGCAGTTTCTGATGTGGAACTCAGGATTCCAGTCAAATGGAGGATTGACTGGAAAGTCAATTAGATCAAGAGCTTGACACAGAGAGACACCGGGAGGAACTTACCAACAGTTTTGGGAAATGGTGAGAAACACAGGGAACTCAAAGGGTTGTCAGATATCACGCCTGTGTTGCTTCCCTGGTGGCTCAGACGGTAAAGCATCTGCCTGCAATGGCTGAGCGACTTCACTTCACTTCACCTCATGCCTGTGTTTCTCACTGTTTCTCAAGCCATCAGAAGTTCACTGCAGTGACATCGCCATCCAGTCTGTTAAAATATGAGATTCAACTGAGTAAATTTAAAGATCTAACTAACTTTGTTCAATGATTTGTATCACCGACTCAATGGACATGAGTTTGAGCAATCTGCGGGAGTTGGTGATGGACAGGGAAGCCTGGCATGCTGCAGTCCATGGGGTTGCAGAGTTGGACATGACTGAGTGACTGAACTGAACTGAATGATTTGTAAATTGGCCATCCTCCCATCTAGCAAATCTCTTAGGAAAGATATCTAAGGAGCTGCATACAGTGGAAGACTTTATAGACAGAAAGAGCAGGGAACAGGGAAGAGCAGAACATTTATGCCAGGGTCACCTTCCTTCAGGGGACAGGAGGGGTCGATCAGGTGAATTACCTCACTAGTGCTGACTAGAAAATTCCAGACTGGCTGGTGATTACATTCTTGGGGGAGGTTGAAGCTGCAGTTAGGTCAGGTACTATGTCTCAATTTGGTGATGTGGGTTTAGCACAGATGACTCCATTTTGAGCCTGATGTCTGTTTCTTTTTTTAACAACATGAATGTTCTACTGGACTTTCATTTTCACATTTGTAAAAGTGAGCTCACATTAGTACTTTCTCCCCATAATAGGCATGAGGATTAAATGAGTTGGTGCTTTATAAAAATACTTGCCCTGGTGCCTTGAATTTAGCAGCTGCTTCAAATGTGGAGGCTGATAATCTGATTTTCCCAGGCATGTATACACAGACTCAGCTGGTTCTCTGCCAGAAGTTGAGGGCCTGCTTGAGCTATCAGCTGGGTTGAGCTCAAGAAAAAAATTTGACGAGAGTTGAAAATGATGTGTGACTCTACTCATAATAACCTTGTTGTTGTGTAGTCAAGCAGAGGATGGTAAAGTTGAGATTTCTCTTGGTGAGTGAAACAGATTAAGAACCAGTGCTGCGATCTAGAGTTCTCATTTTCTAGGATGAAATTTCTCAGATTAATTCTGGTAGAAACAAGACCTGAGAAGGGCTATGAAGCACTGGTTCTCTGGTCAAACACCTCTGGAAAATGTTATATAAGATGGTGTGCATTGTATATTCACAATGTACACTAGTGTGTCAAAGGTTCAGAGAGTACTAGCAGAAAAGAAATCACTTATACTTCCTATATTTCCCAAATTTATGTTTCTGTTGGTTTTTTTTCAAACAGCATCAGTTAACATCTCAGCAGGGAGATCAAATCAGTCAATCCTAAAGGAAACAAACCCTGAATATTCATTAGAAGGACAGATGATGAAGCTGAAGCTCCAATACTTTGGCCACCTGATGAGAAGAGCTGACTTGTTGGAAAGGACCTGAAGCTGGGAAATATTGAGGGGAGGAGGAGAAGGGGGTGACAGAGGATGAGATGGTTGGGTGACATCACCAACTCAATGCCAGAAGGAAAAACACCAATACAGTATCAGTTCAGGTCAGTTCAGTCGCTCAGTCGTGTCCGACTCTTTGCGACCCCATGAATTGCAGCACGCCAGGCCTCCCTGTCCATCACCAACTCCCGGAGTTCACTCAGATTCACGTCCATCGTGTCAGTGATACCATCCAGCCATCTCATCCTCTGTCGTCCCCTTCTCTTCCTGCCCACAATCCCTCCCAGCATCAGAGTCTTTTCCAATGAGTCAACTCTTTGCATTAGGTGGCCAAAGTACTGGAGTTTCAGCTTTAGCATCATTACTTCAAACGAAATCCCAGACCTGATCTCCTTCAGGATGGACTGGTTGGATCTCCTTGAAGTCCAAGGGACTCTCAAGAGTCTTCTCCAACACCACACTTCAAAAGCATCAATTCTTGGTGCTCTGCCTTCTTCACATCCAACTCTCACATCCATACATGACCACTGGAAAAACCGTATCCTTGACTAGATGGACCTTAGTCGGCAAAGTAATGTCTCTGCTTTTGAATATGCCATCTAGGTTGGTCATAACTTTTCTTCCAAGGAGTAAGCGTCTTTTAATTTCATGGCTGCAATCACCATCTACAGTGATTTTGGACCCCCCCAAAATAAAGTCTGACACTGTTTCTACTGTTTCCCCATCTATTTGCCATGAAGTGATGGGACTGGATGCCATGATCTTTGTTTTCTGAATGTTGAGCTTTAAGCCAACTTTTTCACTCTCCTCTTTCACTTTCATCAAGAGGCTTTTGAGTTCCTCTTCACTTTCTGCCATAAGGGTGGTGTCATCTGCATATTTGAGGCTATTGATATTTTTCCCGGCTATCTTGATTCTAGCTTATGTTTCTTCCAGTCCATCGTTTCTCATGATGTACTCTGCATAGAGGTTAAATAAGCAGGGTGACAATATACAGCCTTGACATACTCCTTTTCCTATTTGGAACCAGTCTGTTGTTCCATGTCCAGTTCTAACTATTGCTTCCTGACCTGCATACAGGTTTCTCAAGAGGCAGGTCAGGTGGTCTGGTATTCCCATCTCTTTCAGAATTTTCCACAGTTTACTAACGCATATATATGTAATTTAGAAAGATGGTAACGATAACCCTGTATGTGAGACAGCAAAAGAGACACAGATGTATAGAACAGACTTTTGGATTCTATGGGAGAAGGCGAGGGTGGGATGATTTGACAGAATAGCATTGAAACATGTATATTACCATATGTGAAATAGATCGTCAGTCCAGATTCGATGCATGAGACAGGGTGCTCAGGGCTGGTGCACTGGGAGGACCCTGAGGGATGGGATGGGGAGGGAGGTGGGAAGGGGGCTCAGGAAGGGGGACACATGTACACCCATAGCTGATTCATGTCAAGGTATGGTAAAAACCACTACAATATTGTAAAGTAATTAGCCTCCAATTACTATAAATTAATTAATTTTAAATACAGATATAAGTGATATGTGACTATGTGAAAGTGAACTGACTTGTGGTTCATGTGTTGACATAGCTATATTTTCTAGACATTTAATTAAACATTTATTAATTTTGATTTTGCACATACAAAAAAAAAATTAAATGAGGGATTTCCCCAGTGGCCCAAGTGTTAAGACTCTGTCTTTTGATGCAGGGGACTCGAGCTCAACCCCTGGTCGGGAAACTAAGATGTGCACATGTGCACCCGGGGGCTGATTCATGTCAATATATGGCAAAACCCACCACAATGTTGCAAATCAATTATCCTCCAATTAAAATAAATAAAGTGTCTGTGGCATAGAAGAAGTTTAAAATGTTTGGAAAGCAAATCAACAGATTAATACTCTGCAAATCTAGTAAATCAAGGCAGATTGCAAGTCAAATGGCCAGAGCAAGTTAACATATGAAGTGAATGAATGAGATGACAATTGAAACCATGGAATTGGAATGATCAGCAATTAAAGGCATACAGAGAAAAAAGAAGGACACCAAGGATTAAGCCAATCATTAGCACTACAGAAAACAGAGGGAGTCCGTGACGCTGAAGGAAAAACAACTGCTTTCCGTCAGGGCATGCAAGAAAGGGGGCATGTGAGTGCTCAGTGACAGCAAATGATCTGAGAGATCAAGTAGGATGTTGTTTAGTTGCTAAATTGTATCTGACTCTTTTGCAACTGTAGCCCACCAGGCTTCTCTATCCATGGGATTCCCCAGGCAAGAATACTAGAGTGGGTTGCCATTTCCTTGGCCAGGGGGTCTTCCCAACAGTTCACTTATTTCAGCCATTTTTGGGAAGATCAGCTTGGCAATAATCCAAAATCCTGATGTCTGAGATGGAAGTGATACGGCCTGAGTAGAACAAAAGTCTCCCCCACATACCCACATTTTTAAAATGTGAAAGCAAAGAACTCAGTGATAGGGAGAAAAACATAACTTAGTTCTTTTAACACAGGCTGATTCTTTTTATTTTATTAACTTTTTAACTGGAGGGTAACTGCTTTACAATTTTGTGTTGGTTTCTGCTGTACAATAACGTGACAGCTGTAAGTAGACAGATATCTCCTTTCTCTTGAGCCTCCCCCCAACTGCACCCCAAGCCACCACTCTAGGTTGTCACAGAGCACTGAGCTGAGCTGCCTGTGTTACACAGCAGCTTCCCACTCGCTATCTGTTACACATGGTAGTGTATATATATCAAAGCTGCTTTCCCAACTTGTCTCACCCTCTCTTTCTCCCACTGTGTCCACAGCTCTGTTCTGTACATCTGTGTCTCTATTCCTGACCTGCAAATAGGTTCATCAGTACCATCTTTGTAGATTCTCTATATATGCATTAATATACCATATTTTTTTTCTCTTTCTTACTTTGTACAAGAGGCTCTAGTTTCATCCACCTAACTAGTTGTATTTTATTTATTGTTATTGGAGTATAGCTTGCTTACAATATTGTGTTAGTTTCTGATGTACAGCAAAGTGAGTCGGCTGTATGTTTGCATATACCCCCTCCTTTTTGGATTTCCTTCCCATTTAGATATCCACAGGGTGTGGAGTAGAGTTTCTTGTGCGATATAGTAGGTAAGGTCTCGTTAGTTATGTATTTTATATATCAGTTCAGTTGAATTCAGTCACTCAGTCATATCTGACTCTTTGTGACCCCATGGACTGCAGCACACCAGGCTTCCCTGTCCATCACCAACTCCCGGAGGTTACTCAAACTCATGTCCATTGAGTCGGTGATGCCATATAACCATCTCATCCTCCGTCATCCATTCTCCTCCCGTCTTCTATCTTTCCCAGCATCAGGGGCTTTTCAAATGGGTCAGTTCTTCTCATCAGGTGGCCAAAATATTGAAGTTTCAGCTTCAACATCAGTCCTTCCAATGAATATTCGGGACTGATTTCCTTTAGAATTGACTGGTTGGATCTCCTTGCAGTCCAAGGGACTCTCAAGTCTTCTCCAACACCACACTTCAAAAGCATCAATTCTTTGGCACTCATCTTTCTTTTAGTCCAACTCTCACATCTGTACATGACTACTGGAAAAACCATAGCTTTGTCTAGATGGACCTTTTTTGGTAAAGTAATGTCTCTGCTTCTGAACATGCTGTCTGGGCTGGTCATAGCTTTTCTTCCAAGGAGCAAGCATCTTTTAATTTCATGGCTGTAGTCACCACCTACAGTGATTTTGGAGCCCACCCCCCCAAATTTTAGTAGTGTATGTATGTCAATCCCAATCTCCCAATTCATCCCACCTCCCCCTTCCTCCATTGGTATCTGTAACTTTGTCCTCTGCCTCTGTGTCTCTGTTTCTACTCTACATATAATTTCATCTACGCCGTTTTTCTAGATTCCACATAAAAGTGATATCACGCAATATTTCGTTTTCTATTTCTGACTTACTTCACTCTGTGTAATAGTCTCTAGGTCTATCCATGTCTCTGCAAATGGCATTATTTCATTCCTTTTTATAGCTGAGACTGATTCTTTCTAAGCTTTTAATTATAGAAAATTTTAACATATGCAAAGCAGAGAGAGTACAATGGACCCACACGTGTCCCAGGTCCCAGCTTGAACCACTATCACTTCCTGGTCAATTTTGCTTCATCTATACCTCTACCTACTTGCCCTGACACATGCTGATTATTGCAAAGCAGCCACTACATATCAGATTACTTCACCCATAATATTTTTGTATGAGACTCAAGGTATATACCAGGGCTTCCCTGGTGGCTCAGATGGTAAAGAATCTGCCTGCAATGCAGGAGACCAGGGTTCAATCCCTGAGTTGGGAATATCCTCTGGAGAAGGGAGTGGTTATCCACAACAGTATTCTTGCTTGGAGAATTGCATGGACAGAGGAGCTTGGTGAGCTATAGGGGGTTGCAAAGAGTCAGACACAACTGAGCAACTAACACTCCCACTTCACTTTCAAGGGTTCAAGGGCAGGCAGTGGAAAGAACAGTTTTGTGTGGTAGGCTCTCTCCTGGAGTAGATGAGCACAATAAAAAAAACCAACTCCAAGGAGGAAATTCCTCTTTCTTTTCCAAGAGCATGTGACTATAACCATCAGAAAGTCAGCATAGTGAGACTTTTCTATGAATGGCCACAGAAAAACTACTGGATTTATTAAAGAAGAGAATGGCTTTTGATAAAGCTGAAAATCCTTTCTTCTAAACAGATTCACTCAAAGGGAAAAAAAAACGCATTTTGGAAACTTTCTAATTTGAGATAAAAATGCATCTGTGAAAGTAGGGTGAGCAGTTATGAAGAAAAGAACAATCTGGAATCAAGAATGTATGGTTATTGAAGAATTAAAAAACATTTAATGATCTGTATGCAGAGATACAGAATGTTCATGGATCAGATGATTCAATATTGTTAAGATGTCAGCTGGATGTTTTCCTAAATTTCACCTATAGATTCAAAACATTCCCAATTAAAACTCTAGCAGGACCGTTTGTAGTAACTGACAAGAAAATTCTAAAATTTATTTGGAAAATCAAAGGGCCTAGAATATAGCTAAAAAGACTTTGGAAAAGAACAAAGTTGGAGGTTTATAGCATCTGACTTTAAGACTTTCTATATCTTTAAACAGTAATAAAGACAGAGTGGTATTGGTATAAAGATAAACATTTAGGTTACTAAAAGAACAAAGACTCTAATAATAAATCCATGTGTATGTATTCATTAATTTGTACCATTGGTGCCAAGGTAATTAAATGGAGAATAGAGAGTCTTTTCAGCAATTGACATTGAAACAATCAGATATTCATTTGGGGGAAAAAATGGGCAATCACTCTTACCTTACATGACACACAAAATTTAACTGCTATTAAGATAGGAAATCTAACAAAATCTAAAACTATAAAACTTTTAAAAAGAAAATATAGGGGAAAATATCTGGCATTTTGATATGGAAAGATTTCCTATACAGGAACCTAAAAGCATTAAGCAAAGGGGGAGAAAATCAATGAAATGAACTTCATGAAAATTTTAAATGTCTGCTCTCCAAAGGCCACAAACTGAAAGAAAATATTTGCAACACATATCTGACAAAAGCTTATATCCAGAAAGTGAAAAGTTACAACTTATTAAAAAGATGGTAAACAACCCAATGTAAAAGTAAGTAAAACATTTGAATTGACACTTTACAAATAAAACACATAAAAGATGTGAAATATTATCAGCATGATGAATTTACAAATTAAAATCAGTATGAGACACCACAACATACCCATTAGAATGACTAAACTAAACAATGAAAACAGACAAAAACAAAACAAGACAATGCTGTGGAGATATGGAAAAACACTTGGAAGGTAAAATGATATAGTCACTCTGGAAAACAGTTTAGTAGCTTCTTTAAAAATTAAACATACAATATCATACACCTTAGCAATTTTACTCTTAGGTATTTCATCAAGAAAAATGAAAACATAGGTCTACACAAAGACTTGTACAAGAATGTTCTTAACAGTTTTATTTATAGTGGTCAAAAATTGGAAACAATCCAAATAGCTATCAACAAATGAATAGATAAATGTGGTAAATAAGTAATGTGGTAAATAGATAAATATCCATTCAAAAGAATTCTACTCAGCAACAAAATAGAACAAACTACTGGTGCACAACAAGGATAATTTCAAAAACCTGCTTTGCAAAAGCAAGTAGACACAGATGAGTTCAGAGTATATTATTTTATTTATCTGAAATTCTGGGTTAAAAAAAATCTAATATATAGTGACAAAAGAAATCAGTGGTCACTTGGGGCCCATTAGGGTGGTAAAAGACTCAAAGGAAACTTTTGGGATGTTGAAAATAATTGAGTGTTGGTAAGAGGGTTATAATATAGGAGCAAGTAAGTTTTGTAAAATTGGAAGCTAATCACTAATAAAAGTTGCTGCAAACTTTTCAAAATATTGGAATTACAAAACCACAAAATAATACTAAAAACAACAAGAAAAATAAAAATAGAGACAAACCATAAAATGCCAAAATTATAAAAATGGACAATCCATTTTGATACTTTGTTTTTGTTTTTACTTTACAATACTGTATTTGTTTTGGCCATACATCAACATGAATCCGCCACAGGTGTACATGAGTTCCCAATCATGAACCCCCCTCCCATCTCCCTCCCCATACCATCCCTCTGGGTCATCCCAGTGCACCAGCCCCAAGCATCCTGTATCCTGCATCGAACCTAGACTGGCAATTCATTTCCTACATGATATTATACGTGTTTCAATGCCATTCTCCCAAATCATCCCACCCTCTCCCTCTCCCACAGAGTCCAAAAGACTGTTCTATACATCTGTGTCTCTTTTGCTGTCTCACATACAGGGTTATCATTACCATCTTTCTAAATTCCATATATATGTGTTAGTATGCTGTGTTGGTACTTTTCTTTCTGGCTTATTTCACTCTGTATAATCGGCTCCAGTTTCATCCACCTCATTAGAACTGATTCAAATGTATTCTTTTTAATGGCTGAGTAATATTCCATTGTGTATATGTACCACAGCTTTCTTATCCATTAGTCTGCTGATGGACATCTAGGTTGCTTCCATGTCCTGGCTGTTATAAACAATGCTGCGATGAATGTTGGGGTACACGTGTCTCTTTCAATTCTGGTTTCCTCAGTGTGTATGCCCAGCAGTGGGATTGCTGGGTCATAAGGCAGTTCTATTTCCACTTTTTAAAAGAATCTCCACACTGTTCTCCAAAGCGGCTGTACTAGTTTGCATTCCCACCAACAGTGTAAAAGGGTTCCCTTTTCTCCACACCCTCTCCAACATTTATTGCTTGTAGACTTTTGGATTGCAGGCATTCTGACTGGTGTGAAATGGTACCTCATTGTGGTCTTGATTTGCATTTCTCTGATAATGAGTGATGTTGAGCATCTTTTCATGTGTTTGTTAGCCATCTGTATGTCTTCTTTGGAGAAATGTCTGTTTAGTTCTTTGGCTCTTTTTTTGATTGGGTCGTTTATTTTTCTGGAATTGAGCTGCAGGAGTTGCTTGCATATTTTTGAGATTAGTTGTTTGTCAGTTGCTTCATTTGCTATTATTTCCTCCCATTCCGAAGGCTGTCTTTTCACCTTGCTTATAGTTTCCTTTGTTGTGCAGAAGCTTTTAATTTGAATTAGATCCCATTTGTTTATTTTTGCTTTTATTTCCAGTATTCTGGGAGATGGGTCATAGAGGATCCTGCTGTGATTTATGTCAGAGAGTGTTTGCCTATGTTCTCCTCTAGGATTTTTATAATTTCTGGTCTTACGTATAGATCTTTAATCCATTTTGAGATTATTTTTGTGTATGGTGTTAGAAAGTGTTCTAGTTTCATTCTTTTACAAGTGGTTGACCAGTTTTCCCAGCACCACTTGTTAAAGAGATTGTCTTTAATCCATTGTATATTCTTGCCTCCTTTGTCAAAGATAAGGTGTCCATAGGTGCATGGATTTATCTCTGGGCTTTCTATTTTGTTCCATTGATCTATATTTCTGTCTTTGTGCCAGTACCATACTGTCTTGATGACTGGGGCTTTGTAGTAGAGCCTGAACTCAGGCAGGTTGATTCCATTCTTCTTTCTCAAGATTGCTTTGGCTATTCAAGGTTTTTTGTATTTCCATACAAATTGTGAAATTATTTGTTCTAGCTCTGTGAAAAAATACCACTGGTAGCTTGATAGGGAGTGCATTGAATCTGTAGATTGCTTTGGGTAGTATACTCATTTTCACTATATTGATTCTTCCGATCCACGAACATGGTATATTTCTCCATCTATTAGTGTCCTCTTTGATTTCTTTCACCAGTGTTTTATAATTTTCTGTAGGTAGGTCTTTAGTTTCTTTAGGTAGATATATTCCTAAGTATTTTATTCTTTTCGTTGCATTGGTGAATGGAATTGTTTCCTTAATTTCTTTTTCTACTTTCTCATTATTAGTGTATAGGAATGCAAGGGATTTCTGTGTGTTGATTTTATATCCTGCAACTTTACTATATTCATTAATTAGCTCTCGTAATTTTCTGGTGAAGTCTTTAGGGTTTTCTATGTAGAGGATCATGTCATCTGCAAACAGTGAGAGTTTTACTTCTTCTTTTCCAATTTGGATTCCTTTTATTTCTTTTTCTGCTCTGATTGCTGTGGCCAAAACTTCTATGACTATGTTGAATAGTAGTGGTGAAAGTGGGCACCCTTGTCTTGTTCCTGACTTTAGGGGAAATGCTTTCCATTTTTCACCATTGAGGATAATGTTTGCTGTGGGTTTGTCATATATAGCTTTTATTATGTTGAGGTATGTTCCTTCTATTCCTGCTTTCTGCAGAGTTTTTATCATAAATGGATGTTGAATTTTGTCAAAGGCTTTCTCTGCATCTATTGAGAAAATTATATGGCTTTTATTTTTCAATTTGTTAATGTGGTGAATTACATTGATTGATTTGTGACTATTGAAGAATCCTTGCATCCCTGGGATAAAGCCCACTTGATCATGGTGTATGATCTTTTTAATCTATTGTTGGATTCTGATTGCTAGAATTTTGTTAAGGATTTTTGCATCTATGTTCATCAGTGATATTGGCCTGTAGTTTTCTTTTTTTGTGGCATCTTTGTCAGGTTTTGGTATTAGGGTGATGGTGGCTTCATAGAATGAGTTTGGAAGTTTACCTTCCTCTGCAATTTTCTGGAAGAGTTTGAGTAGGATAGGCATTAGCTCTTCTCTAAATTTTTGGTCGAATTCAGCTGTGAAGCCATCTGGATCTGGGCTTTTGTTTGCTGGAAGATTTCTGATCACAGTTTCAATTTCTATGCTTGTGATTGGGTCTGTTAAGATTTTCTATTTCTTCATGGTTCAGTTTTGGAAAGTTGTACTTTTCTAAGAATTTGCCCATTTCCTCCACGTTGTCCATTTTATTGGCATATAATTGCTGATAATAGTCTCTTACGATCCTTTGTATTTCTGTGTTGTCTGCTGTGATCTCTCCGTTTTCATTTCTAATTTTATTGATTTGATTTTTCTCCCTTTGTTTCTTGATGAGTCTGGCTAATGGTTTGTCAATTTTATTTATCCTTTCAAAGAACCAGCTTTTGGCTTTGTTGATTTTTGCTATGGTCTCTTTTGTTTCTTTTGCATTTATTTTTGCCCTAATTTTTAAGATTTCTTTCCTTCTACTAACTCTGGGGTTCTCCATTTCTTCCTTTTCTAGTTGTTTTAGGTGTAGAGTTAGGTTGTTTATTTGACTTTTTTTCTTGTTTCTTGAAGTATGCCTGTATTGTTATGAACTTTCCCCTTAGCACTGCTTTTACAGTGTCCCACAGGTTTGGGGTTGTTGTGTTTTCATTTTCATTCATTTCTATGCATATTTTAATTTTTTTCATTTTTTCTGTGATTTGTTGGTTATTCAGAAGTGTGTTGTTCAGCCTCCATATGTTGGAATTTTAAATAGTTTTTCTCCTGTAATTGAGATCTAATCTTACTGCATTATGGTCAGAAAAGATGCTTGGGATGATTTGAATTTGTTTGAATTTATCAAGGCTAGATTTATGGCCCAGGATGTGATCTATCCTGGAGAAGGTTCCATGGGCACTTGAGAAAAAGGTGAAATTCATTGTTTTGGGGTGAAATGTCCTATAGATATCAATTAGGTCTAACTGGTCTATTGTATATTTTAAAGTTTGCATTTCTTTGTTAATTTTCTGTTTAGTTGATCTATCCATAGGTGTGAGTGGGGTATTAAAGTCTCCCACTATTATTGTGTTATTGTTAATTTCCCCTTTCATACTTGTTAGCATTTGTCTTACATATTGCGGTGCTCCTATGTTGGGTGCATATATATTTATAATTGTTATATCTTCTTCTTGGATTGATCCTTTGATCATTATGTAGTGTCCTTCTTTGTCTCTTTTCACAGCCTTTGTTTTAAAGTCTATTTTATCTGATACGAGTATTGGTACTCCTGCTTTCTTTTGGTCTCTATTTGCATGGAATATCCTTTTCCAGCCCTTCATTTTCAGTCTGTATGTGTTCCTTGTTTTGAGGTGGGTCTCTTGTAGACAACATATATAGGGGTCTTGTTTTTGTATCCATTCAGCCAGTCTTTGTCTTTTGGTTGGGGCATTCAACCCATTTACGTTTAAGGTAATTATAGATAAGTATGATCCCATTGCCATTTACTTTATTGTTTTGGGTTTGGGTTTATACACCCTTTTTGTGTTTCCTGTCTAGAGAATATCCTTTAGCATTTGTTGTAGAGCTGGTTTGGTGGTGCTGAATTCTCTCAGCTTTTGCTTGTCTGTAAAGCTTTTGATTTCTCCTTCGTATTTGAATGAGATCCTTGCTGGGTACAGTAATCTGGGCTGTAGTTTATTTTCTTTCATCACTTTAAATATGTTTTTCCATTCCCTCCTGGCCTGAAGAGTTTCTATTGAAAGATTAGCTGTTATCCTTATGGGAATCCCCTTGTCTGTTATTTGTTGTTTTTCCCTTGCTGCTTTTAATATTTGTTCTTTGTGTTTGATCTTTGTTAATTTGATTTATATGTGTTTTGGGGTGTTTCACCTTGGGTTTATCCTGTTTGGGACTCTCTGGGTTTCTTGGACTTGGGTTATTATTCCCTTCCCAATTTTAGGGAAGTTTTCAAATATTATCTCCTCAGGTATTTTCTCATGGTCTTTCTTCTTGTCTTCTTCTTCTGGGACTCCTATAATTTGAATGTTGGAGCGTTTCATATTGTCCTGGAGGTCTCTGAGATTGTCCTCATTTCTTTTAATTCGCTTTTCTTTTTTCCTCTCTGATTCATTTATTTCTACCATTCTATCTTCTGTTTCACTAATCCTATCTTCTGCCTCCATTATTTTACTATTTGTTGCCTCCAGACTGTTTTTTATCTCATTTATTGGATTATTCACTATATATTGACTCTTTTTTATTTCTTCTAGGTCCTTGTTAAACCTTTCTTGCATCTTCTCAATCCTTGTCTCCAGGCTATTTATCTGTGATTCCATTTTGATTTCAAGATTTTGGATAATTTTCACTATCATTATTTGGAATTCTTTATCAGATAGATTCCCTATCTCTTCCTCTTTTGTTTGGTTTGGTGGGCATTTATCCTGTTCCTTTACCTGCTGGGTATTCCTCTGTCTGTTTATCTTGTTTATATTGCTGTGTTTGGGGTGGCCTTTCTGTATTCTGGCAGTTTGTGGAGTTCTCTTTATTGTGGAGTTTCCTCGCTGTGGGTGGGGTTGGATCAGTGGCTTGTCGAGGTTTCTTGGTTGGGAAAGCTTGTGTCAGTGTTCTGGTGGGTGGAGCTGGATTTCTTCTCTCCAGAGTGCAATGAAGTGTCCAGTAATGAGTTATGAGATGTCAGTGGTTTTGGAGTAACTTTGAGCTGCCTGTATATTGAAGCTCAGGGGTGTGTTCCTGTGTTGCTGGAGAATTTGCCTGGTATGTCTCGCACTGGAACTTGTTGGCCCACGTGGCCCATGGTGCTTGGTTTCAGTGTAGGTATGGAGGCGTTTGATGAGCTCCTATCGATTAATGTTCCCTGGAGTCAGGAGTTCTTTGACATTCTCAGGATTTGGACTTAAGCCTCCTGCTTCTGGTTTTCAGTTTTATTTTTACAGTAGTCTCAAGACTTCTCCTATACCACACCATTGATAAAACATCTAGGTTAAAGATGAAAAGTTTCTCCACATTGAGGGACACTAAGAGAGGTTCACTGAGTTACATGGAGAAGAGAAGAGGGAGGGGGTAGTTAGAGGTGACTGGAATGAGATGAGGTGGGATCAAAAGAGTAGAGAGCAAGCTAGCCAGTAATCACTTCCTTATGTGTGCTCCACAGTCTGGATCGCTCAGAGATGTTCATGGAGTTATACAGGGAAGAGGAGAGGGAGGAAGGAGACAGAGGTGGCCAGGAGGATAAAAGAGGGGAATGAAAAGGAGAGAGACAGATCCAGCCAGTATTCAGTTCCCTAAGTGTCCTCCACCGTCTGGAACACACAGAGATTCACAGAGTTGGGTAGAGAAGAGAAGGGGGAGGGAGGAGACAGAGGCGACCTGGTGGAGAAAAAGGAGAGTCCAAAGGAGGAAAGAGCAGTCAAGCCAGTAATCTCGCTCTCAAGTAAAAATGGGTACTGAAGATTGGGTTTTTTGAAGGTACAAAATTGATAACAAATACCAAAAAGCAAAGGTTAAAAATGTAGAGTAAAGGTTGAAGTTTCAAAAATATGGTATTAAAGAAAAGAAGGAGAAGAAGAAGAAGAAAAAAAAAAACAAAGTCACAAGAATTATTTTAAAAAGTATATATATATATATATATATATATATATATATATATATATGAAGCTTGTTTTAAAAATAGGGTCTTTTTTTTTGAAAAGTAATAGTAGGTTATAAAAATGAAAATTAAAGGAGAAATAGAGGACTGTTTTTGAAGACAATGAGCTGCTTTTCTGGGTGCCTGATGTCCTCTGCCAGCATTCAGAAATTGTTTTACGGAATTTACTCAGCATTGAAATGTTCTTTTGATGAATTTGTTGGGGAGAAAGTGGTCTCCCCGTCCTATTCCTCCGCCATCTTCAGGAGGATCCCCCATTTTTATACTTTTTATGATTGATAATAAATGGATTTAAATCTTTTATTAAAAATGAAAAGGATTCAGGTTGGACCAGAATCAGTTCCATTCAATTCAATTCAATTGCTCAGTTGTGTATGACTCTTTTTGATCCCATGGACTGCAGTACGCCAGGGCCTCCCTGTCCATAACCAACTCCCAGAGTTTACTCAAACTCATGTCCTTTGAGATGGTGATGCCATCCAACCATCTCATCCTCTGTCATCCCCATCTCCTCCTGCCTTCAGTCTTTCCCAGCATCAGGGTCTTTTCAAATGAGTCAGTTCTTCACAAGGTGGCCAAAGTATACTGGAGTTTCAGCTTCAACATCAGTCCTTCCAATATTCAGGACTGAATATTCAGGACTGATTTCCTTTAGGATGGACTGGTTGGATCTCCTTGCAATCCAAGGGACTCAAGAGTCTTCTCCAACACTGCAGTTCAGAGGCATCAGTTCTTCGGTGCTCAGCTTTCTTTATAGTCCAACTCTCACATCCATAGATGACTACTGGAAAAACCAAAGCTTTGACTAGACAGACCTTTGTTGACAAAGTAATGTCTCTTCTTTTGAATATGCTGTCTAGGTTGGTCATAACTTTCCTTCCAAGGAGCAAGCATCTTTTAATTTCATGGCTGCAATCACCATCTGCAGTGATTTTGGAGCCCAGGAAAATAAAGTCTGTCACTGTTTCCACAGTTTCCCCATCTATTTGCCATGAAATGATGGTCAGATGCCATGATCTTAGTTTTCTGAGTGTTGAGCTTTAAGCCAACTTCTTCATTCTCCTCTTTCACATTCATCAAGAGGCTCTTTAGTTCTTCTCTTTCTGCCATAAGGGTGGTGTCATCTGCATATATGAGGTTATTGATATTTCTCAAGGCAATCTTGATTCCAGCTTGTGCTTCGTCCAGCCCAGCATTCCTCATGATGTACTCTGCATATAATTTAAATAAGTAGGGTGACAATATACAGCCTTGATGTACTCTTTTCCCAATTTGGAACCAGTCTGTTGTTTCATGTCCAGTTCTAACTGTTGCTTCCTGACCTGTATACAGATTTCTCAGGAGGCAGGTCAGGTGGTCTGGTATTCCCATGTCTGTATGAATTTTCCACAGTTTGCTGTGATCCACGCAGTCAAAGGCTTTGGCATAGTCAATAAAGCAGAAGTAAATGTCTTTCTGGAACTCTCTTGCTTTTTCAATGATCCAGTGGGCGTTGGCAATCTGATCTCTGGTTCCTCTGCTTTTCTAAATCCAACTTGAACATCTGGAAGTTCTCAGTTCATGTACTGTTGAAGCCTGGCTTGGGGAATTTTGAGCATTACTTTGCCAGTGTGTCGGATGAGTGCAATTGTGAGTAGTTTGAGCACTCTTTGGCATTGCCTTTCTTAAGGATTGGAATGAAAACTGACCTTCTCCAGTCCTGTGGCCACTGCTGAGTTTTCCAAATTTGCTGGCATATTGAGTGCAGCACTTTCACAGCATCAGCTTTTAGGATTTGAAATAGCTCCACTGGAATTCCATCACCTCCACTAGCTTTGTTTGTAGTGATGCTTCCTAAGGCCCACATGACCTCACATTCCAGGATGTCTGGCTCTAGGTGAGTGATCACACCATCATGATTATCTTGGTCTTGAAGATCTTTTTTTGTACAATTCTTCTGTGTATTCTTGCCACCTCTTCTTATTATCTTCTGCTTCTGTTAGGTCCCTACCATTTCTGTCCTTTATTGTGCCCATCTTTGCATGAAATGTTCCCTTGGTATCTCTAATTTTCTTGAAGAGATCTCTAGTCATTCCCATTCTATTGTTTTCCTCTATTCTTTTGCATAGGAAGGATTGCTGAGGAAGGCTTTCTTAACTCTCCTTGCTATTCTTTGGAACTCTGCATTCAAATGGGTATATCTTTCCTTTTCTCCTTTACCTTTTGCTTTTTTCTTTTCACAGCTGTTTTTAAGGCCTCTTCAGATAACCATTTTGCCTTTTTGCGTTTCTTTTTCTTGATGATGGTCTTGATCCCTGTCTCCTGTACAATGTCATGAACCTCCATCCATAGTTCTTCAGGCACTCTATCAGATCTAATCCCTTTAATCTATTTGTCACTTCCAATGTACAATCATAAGGGATTTGATTTAGGTCGTACTTGAATGGTCTAGTGGTTTTCCCTACTTTCTTCAATTTAAGACCAGAATACCAAATGTAAATGCAATTTCTATAAGACACATTTAAGTAAATAATGCTTAAACATTGAGGGATGTGTAAAGAAAATTCAAGAAAAGAAAAGAAGAGGTAGACAAGCCAGATAAATATGAAATAGGATTCAATAGCTACAAACACTGTACAGGATTTAGAGGTAATAAATAAAAGATGAATAAGAATTTTTAAAATTTGAATAATATAGGGTGGGAGATGGGACAGAGGTTCAAGAGGGAGGAGACATATTCATAGCTATGGCTGATTCATGTCGTTGTATGGCAGAAATCAATACAATATTGTAAAGCAAAAATCCTTCAGTTAAAAATTAATTAATTAAAAAAATTTAAATTGAACAATGTAATTAAAACTCCGATTGACTAAATATTCAATTTTATGTTCTAGAGAAAATACACCATTTTGAAACATCATGGCAATTTTACATAGACTTCCAATGCATAGTAGTTGCCCTGACCACATTCTCTGATTACATTCAAACAGGCAGAAATTAACCACAAAATATTTAACAGCAGTAGAAATACAGCCACTTTTAGGAATCTCAAATCATTCAAACAAACTACAGGTTAAAATAAAATTTTTTGTTACAATTGCCATCTTGTTTAGAAAATGGATATAATTTTTAAAATTCTGAATGCTGCAATTTATAACATGGCAATCCACCTGCAATGTGGGGGACCTGGGTTCAATCCCTAGGTCAGGAAGATCCCTGGAGTAGGAAATGGCAACCCACTCCTGTATTCTTGCCTGGAGAATTCTATGGACAGAGGAGCCTGGCGGGCTACAGTCCATGGGGTCACAGTCAGACACGACCGAGTGACTAACACACAAATGAGTAGAGAGGAGCCAATACATGTTTTTAAAGAGTTAACAAGAAGGAACTCTGAGAGGTTCAGGCTAAGATGAAAGACTAGGAAGACGCTGAGCTTACCTCTCCCAGGCACAGCAAAATTACAACCATTTACAGAGCAACTATTGATGAGAAAGACTGGACTCTAGCAGAAAAGCTCTTATCCCACTAAAGATATGAAGAAGGAACGGTAATGAGATGGGTAGGAGTGACAGATGGTATAGTGGAGACCCATATCCCCAAGTAGGTGACCCACAGATGGGGGAACAACTAAAGCTGCAGAGGTCTTCCCCAAGGCACGAGGGGTCTGAGCCCCACATCAGGTTTCCCAGCCCAAGGTCCCACTCCTGGAAGAGAGTCCCCACAACGTTTGGCTTTGAAAGCCAGTGGGAAGACCCAGAGGCCTATGGGAAATTGAGACTCCACCCTTAAAGGGCAAACGGAAAATCCCACATGCTCCGGGACCAATGGCAGAAGCAGTGTTTAACAGGAGCCTGGCTCAGATCTACCAGCTGATCTTGGAGAGTCTTCCAAGGAGGCAGGAGGCAACTGGATCTCCCCCTGGGGACATAGGGGCAGAAACCCTTTGGGGGGAGTTTATTCTTCCACGTGGACACTGGTGATGGCAAGTGCCATTTTGGACTCCTTCCTCTAACTTATTGGGCTTTCCTGGTGGCTCAGATGGTAAAGAATCTGCCTGCAATGCAGGAGACCCAGTTTTGATCCCTGGGTGGGGAAGATCTCCTCGAGAAGGAAATGGCAACCCATCCCAGTAATCTTTCCTGGAGAATTCCATGAACAGAGGAGCCTGGTGGGCTACAGTCCATGGGGTCACAAAGAGTCAGACATGACTGAGAGACTAACACACGCACGAGCGTGCACACACACACACATACCTCTAACTTTTAGCACCAGGACCTGGTCCTGTCCACTTGCCTGTTGGTGTCAAGTACTGGGACATCTCTGGTAAAGCAGGCCCACTCACCAGCAGGCCTGCTGCCCTAAGACCTGGTAACTTCATAGCCATCCCATGATATAGCCTTGCCCACCAGGGGTCCAGGGCCCAGCCCCACATACTAGCTCCAGGACCCCCTGGGCCCCAGTGACACCCCCTATCAGGCAGACATCAACCTTAGGACCCCCTGGGACTCAGCCTTACCCTCCAGCAGACTAATACCAGCTCTGAGACATCTTGGCCCCCTCAGCCAGCAGCTCCAGAGTCCAGTCCCACCTACCAATAGGCCAACACCAACTTTGGGACCCCTTCCCCAGGGCCCTGCAGCCAGAGACCATGGAACCTGGCTCTGCCCACCCCCTGGATCCCAGTTCTGCCCACCAGCAGGCCAGTAACATCTCTAGGACATCTTGGTCCCTTCAGTCTACTACCCCTGGATTCAGTCTCACTCACCAGCCAGCCAGCATCTGCATGAGACACCTCAGAATCCACAGCCACCCAAGTCAGGAACCAAGCCCACTCACCAGCAGGCTGGTGAAGATTTGACAAGCCCGCTCATCAGGAGGCTGACGAAGATTTGAGATGCCCAGCCCCACAACCACCCATCTCAGAACCTGGTTCTGCCCAACAGTGAGCCAGGCCTAGCTCTGGGACCCCCTCCCCCTGCCCCCTGAGGGTTTACAACCAGCCACCTGATGATCTGGCCCCACCAACCAGCAGCCAGCAGCCTCCACATAAGGCAGGGCCTGGTGACTAACTGGACTAGGGGACAGCCACGCCTACCAGACTGAAGTCCACATAGAGGGCACCCCTAGAATGCACGGCTCTGGTGACCAGAGGGGAGTGCACTGCTAGATGCTCTTAATACCAAAAATTCCCCAAACAATGCAATTTTAAAATGTGCAGAAGGCATGAATAGACATTTTTTTCAAAGATGTACAGATGGCCAACAGGCACATGAGAAGATGCTCAACATTGTTAATCATCAGAGAAATGTAAATCAAAACCACAATGAGATACCACCTCACACCTGTCAGAATGGCCACCATCAGTCTATAAATAACAATATTGGGCAGGATGTGGAGAAAAGAGAACCCTTGCATACTGCTGGTGGGAATTTAAATTGGTATAGCCACTGTGGAAAATAGTGTGGAGGTTCCCAAAAAACTAAAAAAAAGGACTACCACATGATCCAGCAATTCCGTGCCTGGGTATATACCTGAAGAAAATGAAAACACTACTTTGAAAGGATACACGAACCCCGGTGATCACAGCAGCATTATTTACAACAACCAAAATAAGGAAGCAACCTATGTCCATTGACAGATGCATGAATAAAGAAAATGTGGTACATATATACAATGTACTATTACTTAGCCCTTAAAAAGAATAAATATTGCCTTTTGCAGTACCATGGATGGACCTACAGGATATTATGCTTAGTGAAATGTCAGGCAGAAAAACAGATACCGTGTATTATCACTTACAAAATCTAAAAAAATAAACAAATATAACAAAATAGGGGGGAAAAGAGTTAATAAGAAGGATTTGCACTACATGACACTAAACATTATAAACTTGTATTAAGTCAATTAGTTTCCCTTTACTTACGCTGGATACCTGGTCAGACTCAACCTGTCCTGTGATCTTTTTCTTCCTTTTGATCGACATCCTCAGCAGCAGCACTGCCCTTCTCACCAAATACCTGACCCTCTTAATTAGAACTGGTCCCCCCTAAAAAGCTAATCATGGAATGATGGCACAGGAAAATGACAGTGAAAATGGCAAATTGGTGTAAACTCCAGTAAGTGCTGCTCTTCGGGGTGACTCTGAGCACCTTCTAGTTACAGTGTAGTTTACTGACTGAAGCATCAACACCCCCTGGAAACTTGTCAAATATGTACATTCCTAGGCCCCACCCACACCTACTGAATCAACAATGTCTGAAGGTAGGGCCCAGCATCTATGTTCCACATCCTCTGCAGGTCACGGATACACCTGCTAAAGTTTTAGAACCACTGCTCTAACCTATTCCCCCTTTTAGAGCTCAGCTTCATATAATACCTAACCAAGCTGATTTTTCTCTTCATGGGGCCAGTATTCCCTTTAGATAATCAACAGGTGGATGGGATTTGACTTTGACTGTAAGGTGTAGGAAATGGGAAAAGTGGAGACTGACGTCATAGGAGGAATGATTTCTTTCTAAGGGACAACATTTTATCCTTCCTATCTCATATGGATGGAGAAACCAAACAATTCTTTTAAACAAAATTTAAACCCAACATCGAACCAGGTCACCAGGCAAAGGACAGAATCTCAGGTAGTTATCTCCCAATTCCTCCTAGTTTATATGATCTTCCTTTCCTCTTCACGTTCTCATTCTAGTATCGAAAGATTACTACCATTAGTAGTAATACATTATTGTATACAATGCATACATTGTATAATGGCTTAAGTAATTCTTCCATAGAGTGACAGTTTTCTTGCTTTAGATTCCAAAGTTCTGTGGAAGAGAAAAGGTTGTTCATGCCACTGGGGATCCTCTATCCATATGTTATAGAGGACCACAGCAGCTGTGTGAGCCCACCTTCTCAGAAAGCAGATGCTGTTAAAATAGTCTTGTGTGGCAGGGAGAGATTAGGATTTGGGGATTAAAATACACACACTACTATATATAAAAATAGCCATCAAGAACCTGTATATAGCCCAGAGAACTAAACTCAATATATAACCTGTAATGAAAAGGAATCTTAAAGAGAATACATATATGGTTTCCTGGTGGTTCAGATGGTAAAGAATATACTTAAGCTGCAGGAGATCTGGGTTTGATCCCTGGATCAGGATGATCCCCTGGAAAAGTGAATGGCAACCCATTCCAGTATTCTTGCCTGGAGAATTCCATGAACAGAGGAGCCCGATGGGCTACAGTATATGAGGTCACAAAGAGTGGGACACAACTGAGCGAAAGAATGCATAATATGTGCATATATATACATACATATGTGTGTATCTATATATTTGGGTTTCCCTGGTGGCTCAGTGGTAAGGAATCTGCCTGCCAATGCAGGAGACATAGATTCAGTCTCCACGTTGGGAAGATCCCCTGGAGAAGGAAATGACAATCCACTCCAGTATTCTTGCCTGGGAAATCTCATGGACAGAGGAACCTCGTGGGCCAGAGTCCATGAGGTTGCAAAGAGTCAGACATGACTTAATGACTGAACAACAACTATATATATATATATATATAACTAAATCACTTTGTGATATACTTAAAATTAACATGGCATTTTAAATCAACAATATTTTAATAAAATAGTCTTGTGCGTTTCCTGCAATAATAACACCTTTAAAAATTCCTATCTCAATACTGCAATAGATGCACCATCTCTTCTTTTATGGAGAGAATATGAGTCACTCAAAGCAGGAGTATAGATCCTAAGACTTGCCCTCAAATGGGATAGACCCGCCCTTTCCAGGAATGGAGTGTGGTGGCTACTCATGGGTGACTAAACAATTTCATGTAGGATTCTTAATATTTTCATGAGGAGTAGCCAGGCTTTAGGAAATCTGATTGCTAAGGTGATGCAAGGATTTTGTTGGCAGCTTAGCACAATTATTTCAAACAGGTCAGTAGAATTTAACTTGTCTTTTGGACAGCAGAAACAGGTTAGGTATTTACAGGAAGCAGAAAACAATTGGAGTGCTTCTTGGCATGTTATAAATACTCTCAAGGATCAGTGAGACTTTAGGAATGACTTAGAGAAGATGTAGATAATTCTGTTGCTTTACATATCATTGCTCACAATAGATAGAAGATGTCGCCTGCCTTTAATTTTAAACTATTTCCCTGTGTGCCGTGAGACAAGATTATTAAGCCAAATTTTAGTTTACTTACTCTTAGCTTTCATAATTTTTTTTCCATTTAAGACTAATGTCCATAAAACTCTCTCACTTTTCTTTAGAGTACATGATGTACTACGTAAAAGCTAGTAATTAGGTTGATGAGTCATGTATAGTAATAAGGAACTGGGTGGAGCTTTGCAAAATTTTTAATTTCATGAGAATGAAAACATGTAGAGAAAGAATTTCCTTTACTAAAAATATCATTTTCCAGGTGCTTGTCTTTAGTTCCTAAAATAAATTGTTATGTAAGAACCATGTGACTTTAATGTAAATTTTTTTTCCAAAGATGGTTTACTTGTAAACACAAATGATTAATTGTTGCATCATAGTTTTCCTGTTTTCACCTTGCTCTCTGCTAAGCCAGTGTCTGTGTACCACAGAAAAACCAACCAGGACTGAAAAACCTGGTTAGTGTAACTCTTCAGTGATTCGTCTGTGTGGTTACACTTCATAATGGGAGCCTGGAAACGCCAGTTTTACTAGTCCTAGGAGAAACTATTCACACCTCAGGAAGAGCCTCTCAACGTCACATCTCTTTTCTGTCTCCCTGTGCTCCCTTCTTTTTCCTCTCTCATTAAGGACACGAGTCTGCCTCTCCATTTCTAGAAGGACCTTCCTGATTCTTCCCTGAATCTGACATCTCGAGATCATAACTGGAGTAAAAGGAAGAGCCCAGCAATAAAGGGGAGGAGAATGGGAGGCATCAACTGTTGGGTGTTAAGACAGGCTACAAGGATGCATTGTACAACATGGGGAAGAGAGCTAGTATTTTGTTAAGAACTGGAACCTCTAAACATTGTATAAAATATAATTAGTGTAACCTCTAAACATTGTATAAAATATAAAAAAGAAAGGGAGCCCAGGACCCAGACCAGGCCCAGCAAGCTGCATCCTCATTGGTCTCTGCGCCTACTTATTGGCCTAAGGTAGGGGAGAGGTGTGTGGCCCAGGCCTCACTTCCCCCAGCAGCAGAATGAGAGGGCTGGCCTGGACTGTAGCCAGAATGCTTTGACTCTGATTTGTTTTTTTTGGGCCATGCCATGAGACTTGTGGGATCTTAGTTCCTTGCCCAGAGAGCAAACCCGGGCCCTCGGCCATCAGCGTGAGGAGTGCTAACCACTGGACAGCCTGGGAAGTCCCTGTGACTCTCAGTCTTTAACCATTCCTTTTCACTCTGTCCCCAGCTCACGTCCTCAGTGGGTGCCTTACAGTTTGTGAAGGTCTTTTGCACCTTTACATTTCCAAACAGTTTTTCACACTCTTGATCTCATTAGATCTCTGAGGGACAGGCAAGGCAGATTTTAAGACCTTCATTTTAGCACTGAAGGAACTGCGGCCACCAGAGGATTTTTGACTTGCTCATTGTCTCATAGCTTCTAAAGGGTGAAGTGGGGCCAAGACCCATGTCTTTAGTAAAGTGAAAGTGAAAGTGTTAGGCATTCAGTCGTGTCCAACTCTCTGTGAGTCCACAGACTGTAAGCCTGCCATGCTCCTCTGTCCATGGAATTCTCCAGGCAAGAATACTTCTCCAGAGGACTCCCTCTCCAGAGGTTCTTCCTGACCCAGGGATCAAACCTGGGTCTCCTACATTGCAGGCAGATTCTTTACTGTTTGAGCAATCAGGGAAACCCATAAGTCTTTAGTGAAGAGTCCTTTTTCATGCATTTTATGGTCCTTCCACTCCAGTTTCCAATAGTTGAAAACACAAGCTCCTATTTTTGTTTCTGAACTAGCTTCCCTTATTTTGAAGCTTCAGAACATTAAAAAATAACTGAAGATATCAATTAAAAAATAATGAAGGTACATGTGTTTAATAAGCCCTGTTATTGTAACTGATAATGCAGGGTCAGGACTAGGGTAAGGCAAGTAAAGTTTTTTGTTTCAGGCACAACATTTAGGAAGATACTCTTTTTTAAAAAGTAATCAAGTTTAATATTTAAAAAAATCAGAATTAGTGCAAAAATATATGATGAACAAAATACCAAAATTTTAAATAAAGTTGCAATCAGTAGAGAAAAAAGGATAAAAATTGTTTAAAGAATTACATGAATTATTTTCTTCAGCCTGTTTAAAACATGGCTACTGCACCATATCTGTACTCTCGGCTTCCAGACTTCTGATTTTGTAAGAAAAAATAAAGCTATTAATTTAAACTACCTTTAACTGTGTTTTTTCTTACTTGCAACCAAACATGCTTCTTCCTGAATCAGTAGTTTTGAGTTTCACTGGCTGAACATACCAATTCCTTAGGATGTCATCTTATACTTAGGAAATTGAGAATATTTATAAAATAAAATGCTGACAATGGATAATTTGAAATTTCTGGATTAAACAGATGAGTGAGGCAGTGTTGAAAAGGCTATAATAGGTATTCAATCATTAGAAGTAATAATAATAGTTAATGTTTAATAGCATTTAATAATGGAGAAGGCAATGGCACCCCACTCCAGTACTCTTGCCTGATAAATCCCATGGATGGAGAAGCCTGGTGGGCTGCAGTCCATGGGGTCACTAAGGGTTGGACACAACTGAAAGACTTCACTTTGACTTTTCACTTTCATGCATTGGAGAAGGAAATGGCAACCCACTCCAGTAGTCTTGCCTGGAGAATCCCAGGGACAGAGGAGCCTGGTGGGCTGCCGTCTATGGGGTCACACAGAGTTGGACACGACTGAAGCGACTTAGCAGCAGCAGCAGCACTTAATAATAGTAGTAATAATAATCCTTATGTTTCAGGAACTATTGATTTCACTTCCAAGATGTGAAGCTTTCTAAAAAGGGGACATCTATTTCTCTTTTGGTCCCTGGATGCAGCCTGCTGTTTACTCCTGGGCTGAATTGTGTATTAATGACTTCAGCCATTATTAGACAGCAGCCATTTTTAAATAGCTCCTTTTGCCAAACCCTAAGGCTTGAAACATGTTTTCAAAGGTAAATAAGATACCATCTCATCCCTCAAAGAACTTGCAATCTGATAGGAGGCTTATGACACAGTAAGGTATTTATTTCCCATTGATCTATTTCCTCCATGATTTATTGTCCCCTGTACCCAGACTGTGACCTTTGATCATCCTGCTCTAAGCTGGTAGACATGCCAGCAATGGCTTGAAGCTCTTGGTGTTCCTGTTCCCATCATCCTGGGGATGTCAGCTGTGGAACAGGCACCTCCAGTTAGAATCCTGAAAGTCTTCCCAGGTAAATGTTGTTGATTTTCTTAATGGTTAAGTTTCAGTACAACTTTTAATTTCAAATGGACTTTAAATTCAAGGTCCTGGGAGTGGGCCTGAAGTTTAATAACCCAACAATAATGAGGAGACTACTGATACAGAGGTTTAGTGCATTGCGTAATTTCACTACGCCTAGCGAGCATTCCCCTAGTATCAATCTAAACTGGTATCAATGAATCCAGACTTGCTTAGCAAGGCAAACTCTGTCGTCATCCTTTGTGGACAGTAAATACTTTGTTAGTTACTCTTGCATAAATTAATAATTACAACATGATTTGGTTCAACTGGGTCTCAGCTAGCTCTTATTTTTAACATCTTCACAATTTTCCTTAATGTTCTTGAGTATTTATTACATATTCTCTTATAGTGATATGTTGGCATTTGGCATATATATGCCAAATATACATATGTGTTTATATATATATTTTATAAACACACACACATACACACATATATATACACACACTAATGCTTCTGATGTTAAAAATGAAAGTACAGACTAGGAAAGAGGAAATGAGGAAACATGGATTCTAGTACAGGCTCTGGCTGGCTGTAAGAACTTGGTTAGAGTTTTCTAGTCATATCATGACTATCTTTTTATAAACATAGCCAAAATAAGGTGATTTTTAAATTACATATCCTCCCAGTTTCATGTTTCCATAAGCACGTGTTTCAGTCAATGAATTGGTCAATTGATTTCTGGAGAAGCTGTATGTTCCATTTATACTGTATCCTCCAAGGGTTTCTAGGAGGCAATTCAAGATGGCAGCAGGGGAAGATCCTGAACTCACCTTCTCCCACAGGCACAACAAATCCACAGCTACATACGGAGTAATTTCAGCTGAAAAAGATCTTGAAACTAGATGAACATCAGCTCCACAATAAAGGATTAAAGGCCTACAGCAAAAGTGATAAGATAGGAGGAGATACACTCACTCCAAAACCTTACCTAGGCAAAATGATCCACAATTAAAAGGAATCTTAAAAATATGGAACTTCTCCTTGAGAGGTGAGGGGTCTGTGCTCCATATCAGGCACTCTGAGACTGGTTAAGTCACCATAAAGACAAGGCACCCTCCCCCCACCCCACCGCCTCAAATGCCTGGCTTTGAAAACCAATGGGATTGCTTCTGAAAGTTCTCCTGAGAGAGCCATAGAACTGTAGAGAATAGGAAACCTGCTATTAAAGGATTCAGGTACAGATTCACTCACCCCAAGACCCAGGGAAAAGCAACAGTTTGAAAACCACTTACAGCAAAAGTGAAGAAGACCCACATGCTAATCTTAAAGCATCTGCTGGAGAGACAGGATCTGTTGGGTTGGGACTCTCTTCAGGGATGCAGGGGCTAGTGGAATACCATTTTTGTGATTTCATTCTACATTGCTAATGCGGGTGCTGGCAGGCATCATTTTGACACTCTCCTTCTAATCTGCTAGCTCCAGAGGGTATGATCCACTCAACCTGTGCCAGAGCATGACCATAGCTCATCCACCTGCACTGTAGCTGAGGGCATGTGCAGCCCACCCAGGGGATGCCTCTTGAGCTCCTGATGCTGGTTGCTAAGGGGGGTTGCACTTCTGGGCCCCACAAGCCATCTCCTACATAAGACTGCTCCTTCAAGGCTGGGAAAGGTTGGTATTTCACTTAATAACATAAAAGACAAACTTAGAGAGTCAGGCAAAATATGGAGACTGAGGGAGATATTCCAAACAAAAGAACAAGGCAAGAACCTAAAAAAAAAAAAAGACTTTAATAAAATGGAGATAAATAATCTTCTGGATTGGAGAAGGCAATGGCAATCCACTCCAGTACTCTTTCCTGGAAAATCCCATGGGCAGAGGAGCCTGGTATGCTGCAGTCCATGGGGTCGCTAAGAGTCAGACATGACTGAGCGACTTCACTTTTACTTTTCACTTTCATGCATTAGAGAAGGAAATGGCAACCCACTCCAGTGTTCTTGCCTAGAGAATCCCAGGGATGGGGGAGCCTGGTGGGCTGCCATCTATGGGGTCGCACAGAGTCAGACACGACTGAAGCGACTTAGCAGCAGCAGCAGCAGTCTTCCAGATAAAGTGTTCAAATTAATAATTACAAAGATGCTCACCAAACTTGGGGAAGAATGAATGAGCGCAGTTTATTGAAAACTTCAATAGAGAGATATAAAATATAACGTATTGAATATAAAGAGCCAGACAGTATAAAAGAGAAATCAAGAGCTAAAAAATACAATAATAGAAGGGTTCAATAGCAGACTGGATAAAGCAGAAGACTGGATTAGCAAGCTGGAAGACAAAGCCATGGAACTCACCTAGACAGAGCAGAAAAAAAGGAACTTTAAAAAGTGAAGATATTGTAAATACTTTACAATATCTTAACAATATCAAGAAGAATAACATTCACAGTCTTTAAAATTAAAGACAGAGAATCTTAAAAGCAGCAAGAGGAAACAACTTGTTACATACAAAGTGAAAATGAAATTGCTCAGTCGTGTCTGTCTCTTAGAGACCCCGTGGACTGTAGCCTACCAGGCTCATCTGTCCATGAGATTCTCCAGGCAAGAGTACTGGAGTGGGTTGCCATTTCCTTCTCTATGGAATCTTCCCAATGCAGGGATCGAACCCGGGTCTCCCACATTGGAGGCAGATGCTTTAACCTCTGAGCCACCAGGGAAGCCCTGTTCATACAAAGTGAAGTGAAGTGAACTCGCTCAGTCATGTCCGACTCTTTGCGACCCCATGGACTGTAGCCTACCAGGCTCCTCCCTCCAAGGGATTCTTCCTCCATGGGATTTTCCGGGCAAGAGTACTGGAGTGGGTTGCCATTTTCTTCTCCAGGGGATCTTCCTGACCCAGGGATTGAACCCGGATCTCCCACACTCCAGGCAAACGCTTAACCTCTGAGCCACCAAAGGAAACCTCAAAAAGCTACCAGCATATTTTTCAGCAGAAGTTTTGCAGGCCAGAATAGAATGGTATGACATAGTCAAATCACTGAAAGGAAAACATTCCCAACCAAGAATACTTTACTCTGTGAGATTATCGTACAGAATTGAAGGAGAATTAAATTTTTCCAGCTAAGCAAGCTGGAGTTAATCACCACTAAACAAGCCATACTATTTATTAATGTTAAAGGACATTTTTAAGCTGAAAAGAAACACAGTTAACTGCTAAAAAGAAAACACACAAAAGTAAAAATCTCACAGGAAAAGGTGAAAATAGTAAAGGTAGTAGACCAATAACCTATTAACTAGTATGAAGGCCAGAGGGCAAGAGATAAGAGTAGTAAAGTTAACCAAATTTCTGCAGTCATGAAATTAAAAAACGCTTGCTCCTTGGAAGGAAAGCTATGACAAAATTAGACAGTGTATTAAAAAGCCGAGGCATCACTTTGCTGAGAAAGATCCATCTAGTCAAAGCTATAGTTTTTCCAGTAGTCATGTATGGATGAGAGTTGGACTATAAAGAAGGCTGAGTGCCAAAGAATTGAAGCTTTTGAACTGCGGTGGCTAGAGAAGATTCTTGAGAGTTCCTTGGACAACAAGGAGATCAAACCAGTCAATCCTAAAAGAAATAAGCCCTGAATATTTGTCAGAAGGATTGGTGCTGAAGCTGGCCACCTGATGCAAAGATCTGACTCATTGGAAAAGACCCTAATGGTGGGAAAGATTGAGGGTGAGAGGAGAAGAGGGTGACAGAGGATGAGATGGCTGGAGAGCATCACTGACTCAATGGACGTGAGTTTGAGCAAACTCTGGGAGACAGTGAAGGACAGGGAAGCCCGGTGTGCTGCAGTCCATCAGATTGCAAAGAGTCTGACATAACTTACTGACTGAATGACAACAACCATAATAACTAGTTAAGGGATATATAAAATAACATAAAAGGTGACATAAAAAATATAAAACATTGTGGGGGGCTAAAAGTGTAGAGTTTTGGAATGTGTGAAAATTTAAGTTACTGCCAACTTAAAATAGACTCATATAAAAAGAATGTTATATGTGAACCTAATGGTAATCATAAAACAAAAATTAATAGTAAATACACAAAAGAAAATGAGAATGAGAAAAGAATCTAAGCACAACACCAAAGAAAGTGATCAAACCACAAGGGGAGAGAGAAAGAGAAGAAGAAAGGAACAAAGACAAACTACAAAAACAGCTAGAAAACAATTAACAAAATTACAAAAAGTACATACCTATCAATAGTTACTTTAAATGTAAATGGACTGAATTCTCCAATCTAAAGATACAGATGAAAGTGAAGTGAAAGCGAAGTCGCTCAGTTGTATCCAACTCTTTGCGAACCCATGGACTATAGCCTACCAGGCTCCTCCGTCCACTGAATGGATAAAAGACAAAACCCACAAAACTCAACTATAAGCTGCCTACAAGAGACTCACTTCAGAAGTAAGAACACACACAGACTGAAAGTGAAGGGATGGAGAAAGATATTCCATGTAAATGAAAACAAGAAGAAAGCTGGCATAGCTGTACTCATATCAGAAAAAATAGACTTTAAAATAAAGACGAAAGGAAAAGACAATGAAAGGCATTACACAGTGATAAAGGGGTCAGTCTAGAAAGAAGTTATAACATTTATAAATATATATGCATCCAACATAGGAGCACCAAATTATATAAAGCAAATATGAATAGACTTAAGAGAAATAGATGTCAATACAATAAAAGCAGGAGACTTTAGCATCCCACTTACAGCAATGGATAGATCATCCAGACCAAAAATCAATAATATACTAAAATGACACATTACATCAGATCAATTTAATATATACATGACATTCCACCCCAAAGCAGCAGAATACACTTTCTTCTCAAGTGCTAAGGAAGATTCTCTAGATTAGATCACATGTTGGGCCATAAAGAAGAGGTGGCTCACATATTAAGAAGAGGTGGCAAGAATACACAGAAGAACTATACAAAAAAGATCTTCATGATCCAGATAACCACGATGGTATGGGTGATCACCTGGAACCAGACATCCTGGAGTGAGAAGCCAAGTGGTCCATAGGAAGCATCACTACAAACAAAGCTAGTGGAGGTGATGGAATTCCAGTTGTGCTATTTCAAATCCTAAAAGATGATACTGTGAAAGTGCTGCGCTCAATGTGTCAGCAAATTTGGAAAATGCAGCAGTGGCCACAGAACTGGAAAAGGTCAGTTTTCATTCCAATTCCAAAGAAAGGCAATGCCAAAGAATGCTCAAACTACTGCAAGACTGCACTCATCCCACACACTAGCAAAGAAATGCTCAAAATTCTCCAAGCCAGGCTTCAACAGTACGTGAACCAGGAACTTCCAGATGTTCAAGCTGGTTTTAGAAAAGGCAGAGGAACCAGAGTCCAAATTGCCAACATCTGTTGGATCGTCAAAAAAAGCAAGAGAGTTCCAGAAAAACATCCACTTCTGCTTTATTGACTATGTCAAAGTCTTTGACTGTGTGGATCACAACAAACTGTGGGAAATTCCTCAAGAGATGGGGATACCAGACCACCTGACCTGCCTCCTGAGAAATCTGTACGCAGGTCAAGAAGCAAAAGTTAGAACTGGACGTGGAACAACAGACCGGTTCCAAATAGGGAAAGGAATACATCAAGGCTGTACATTGTCACCCTGCTTACTTAACTTATATGCAGAACATATCATGCAAAATGCTGGCCTGGATGAAGCACAGCTAGAATCAAGATTGCTAGGAGAAATATCATTAACCTCAGATATGCAGATGACACCACCCTTATGGCAGAAAGTGAAGAAGAGCTAAAAAGCCTCTTGATGAAAGTGAAAGAGAAAAATGAAAAAGTTACCTTAAAATTCAACATTCAGAAAACAAACATCATGGCATCTGGTCCCATTACTTCATGGCAAATAGATGGGGAAACAGTGAGAGACTTTATTTTGGGGGGCTCCAAAATCACTGCAGGTGGTGACCGCAGCCAGGAAATTAAAAGATGCTTACTACTTGGAAGAAAAGTTATGACCAACCTAGACAGCATATTAAAAAGCAGAGACACTACTTTGTCAATAAGGTCTGTCTAGTCAAAGCTACGGTTTTTCCAGTAGTCGTGTATCGATGTGAGAGTTGAACTATAAAGAAAGCTGAGCGCCGAAGAATTGATGATTTTGAACTGTGGTTTTGAAAAAGACTCTTGAGAGTCCCTTGGCCTACAAGGAGATCCAACCAGTCCATCCTAAAGGAAACCAGCCCTGAATATTCATTGGAAGGACTGATGTTGAAGCTGAAATTCCAATACTTTAGCCACCTGATGCAAAGAACTGACTCATTGGAAAAGACCCTGATGCTGGGAAAGATTGAAGGCAGGAGGAGAAGGGGACGACAGAGGATGAGACGGTTGGATGGCATCACCGACTTGATGGACATGAGTTTGAGTCAACTCTGGGAGTTGGTAATGAACAGGGAGCCCTGGCGTGCTGCAGTCCATGGGGTCAAAAGAGTCGGACATGACTGAGTGGCTGAACTGAACTGAACTGAGTCATAAAACAAGACTCAATAAATTCATCTTATAAGAAAATCTTTCAATTAAGTGTGAGATAAGCTGATAGGCTACAGTCCATAGGGTCGCACAGAGTCAGACACGACTGAAGCAACTTAGCATGCATGCATATCCCTAATGAACATGGTTGCAAAATTCTCAACCAATTAATAGCAAACTAAATTAATAATATGTAAAAGGATCATGCATCAAGATCAAGTGGGATTTATTCCAGGGTTCAACATTTGCTGATCAATCAATGTGACATAGCATATTAACAAAATGAAAGATAAAAATTATGTGATGATCTCAACAGATGCAGAAAAAGCACTTGACATCCACTTATGATTTAAAAAGAAAACCTCAGCAAAGTAGGTATGGAGGCATTATATCTCAGCATAATAAAGATTATGTATGACAGACTCACAGCTTATCTCACACCTGATTGAAAGATTTTCTTGTAAGATCAGGAAGAAGACAAGGATGCCTACACTTGCCACTTTTATTCAAGTTAGTATTGGAAGTCCTATCCACAGCAAGTAGGCAAGAAAGAGAAATGAAAGGAATCCAAACTGAAAAGGAAGAAGTAGAACTGTCATTACTTGCAGATGACATGATACTATACATATAAAATCCTAAAGACACCACTAAAAAAAAAGTTAGAAATAATAAATTAATTCAGTAAAGTTGTAGGATACAAAATTAATGTATGAAAATCTCTTGCACTTCAATACACTAATAACAAACTATCAGAAAGAGAAATCAAGAAAAAATCCCACTTACAAATACATCAAAAAGAATAAAATACCTAGAAGTAAATTTCACTTAGGAGGTGAAAAACATGTACCCAAAATCACTGCAGATGGTGACTGCAGCCATGAAATTAAAAGACGCTTACTCCTTGGAAGAAAAGTTATGACCAACCTAGTGAGCATATTCAAAAGCAGAGACATTACTTTGCCGACTAAGGTCCGTCTAGTTAAGGCTATGGTTTTTCCAGTGGTCGTGTATGGATGTGAGAGTTGGACTGTGAAGAAAGCTGAGTGCCAAAGAATTGATGCTTTTGAACTGTGGTGTTGGAGAAGACTCTGAGAGTCCCTTGGACTGCAAGGAGAACCAACTAGTCCATTCTAAAGGAGATCAACCCTGGGATTTCTTTGGGAGGAATGATGCTAAAGCTGAAACTCCAGTACTTTGGCCACCTCATGCGAAGAGTTGGCTCATTGGAAAGGACTCTAATGCTGGGAGGGATTGGGGGCAGGAGGGGAAAGGGACGACCGAGGATGAGATGGCTGGATGGCATCACTGACTCGATGGATGTGAATCTGAGTGAACTACGGGGGTTGGTGATGGACAGGGAGGCCTGGCGTGCTGCGATTCATGGGGTCACGAAGAGTCAGTTATGACTGAGTGACTGAACCGAACTGAACTGAAAAACTATAAGACATTGGTGAAAGAAATTGAAAAGGACACAAGTGGAAAAATATTTTATGAAAGTGAAAGTTGTTCAGTCATGTCCAACTCTTTGCGACTCCATGTATTATACAGTCCATGGAGTTTTCCAGGCCAACATACTGGAATGGGTAGCCTTTACCCTTCTCCAGGGGATCTCCCCAACTCAGAGACTGAACCCAGGTCTCCTGCACTGCAGATGGATTTCTTACCAGCTGAGCCACAAGGGAAGCCATTATGGACAGGGGATTTGAATACATATTTTTCCAAAGACATACTGATGGCCAAGAGGCACGTGAAATGATGCTCATGATCACTAATCACCAGGGAAATGCAAATCACCCCACCTGTCCAAAGGGCCATTATGCTGCTGCTGCTGCTAAGTCGCTTCAGTCGTGTCTGACTCTGTGCGACCCCATAGACGGCAGCCCACCAGGCTCCCCCGTCCCTGGGATTCTCCAGGCAAGAACACTGGAGTGGGTTGCCATTTCCTTCTCCAATGCAGGAAAGTGAAAAGTGAAAGTGAAGTCACTCAGTCGTGTTCGACTCTTCATGACCCCATGGACTGCAGCCTACCAGGCTCCTCCGTCCACGGGATTTTCCAGGCAAGAGTACTGGAGTGGGGTGGCATCGCCTTCTCCAGGGCCATTATTTAAAAACAAACAAACAAACAAACAAACAAGTATTGGTGAGGATAGGGAGAGAAGGGGACCCTCATGCACTGTTGATGGGAATGTAAACTGATGCAACCAGTATGGAAGACAGTATAGAATTTACTCAAAAACAAATTAAATATAGGGCTATCATATGATTCAGCAGTTCCACTCCTGGGTTTCTTTCTGAAGGATATGAAAACAGTAATTCAAAAGAGTATATGCACACCTGTGTTCACTGTAATGATCTGTGTTCAATGATGCATGAATGGATAAAGAAGGTGTCTCTCACATGCACACACACATACGCACGAATACTACTCAGCCATAAGCAAGAAGTAGATCTTGCCATTTGTGAGAACAGGAATAGACCTTGAGGGTGTTTTACTAGGTGATATTAAGTCAGGCACAGAAAGACAGACATTGTATGATTTCAGTTACATGTGCAAACGAAACTCAGATTTGTAGATACAGAGAACAAACAGGTGTTTGTCACACTTGGATGTCACACTTAAGATGGCGTTGGCCACTGTAAATGTTAAACACAAATATATGCGTGTCTAGACACAAAAATATTATTACAAAGAAATGCTTTATAAACTAGAAGCAAGCTTTTATGAAGTGGTTCTAACTCTCTCTCCTCTCTGGATCTCGGTTTTAGCACCATTTATAATATTTTCTTTTCTTTGCCCATCTTCTCCACAAGTCATTGGCTTCTTCAAAAGTTTAGGATGCATTTTCTAATATTTTATTTTGTTGATTACTTTTGGTTGCGCTGGGACTTCGCTGATGCCTGGGCCTTCTCTTGCGGCAAGCGAGGGCTACTTTTCGTTGTGGTGCACAGGCTGCTCATTGCAGTGGCTTCTGTGGCAGAGCACACGCTCTGTGTGCATGGGCTTCTGTAGTTGCGGCGTACAGATTCTAGAGTACAGGCTCAGTAGTTGTAGCCCACAGGCTTAGCTGCACGTGGAATCCTCTCAGACCAGGAATCAAACTTGGGTCCCCTGAACTGGCAGGTGGACTCCAATCCAGCATACCACCAGGGAAGTCCTTGGGATGTATTTTGAAAAAAAAAAAAGAAATACTTGGGACATTTTTAAAAGTTTAGCATGTATATTACTATCTTCCTCAGCTAACACAATAATTGGTACATAGAAATGACAAGACACTTGTCAAATGAGCGTATTCAACATTAATCTGAGAGTATAAAGTACGAGTACCTTAAAATGATAAGCAAAGCTTTCTGTGTAACATCTAAATTCTGACACAAACATGCTACCTCTTGACAAGGAATTGTTCCCTCAATTACAGTATTGTTTCCCAAATTTTTACGTAAATTATGCCTACAATTAGGAAACCTCTGACTTAAATTTGAATGGGTATGAAAGGGTAAAAGTTGCATAAACTGTTGAAATTTTAACTTTTATGTCAACCTTTACAAACTTTATAAATTGCTGTAATTTTAATCATCAATAAAGATGTTCAAAATTAAGTCTTTGAAAGACAGTTAATTTCAGTACAATTCCATAGCCACATGGAGGTATCTTAAGAACTTATACCACAATGATACAATAAAGATACATATGTGTGTCTGTATGCATTTTCATATTAAGATTTATTTATATTTAAATAAAACTTTCAGAGACCAAGATTAAAGCAATGTATTAATTTATGTTAAATATTTAGTAATTCTATAAGAAGAAATCATGTAACTTTCATATGTCTTATTTCTTTTTACCTCTTCTTCAAGTCACTTTTGATCCTTTACACTCACCAGAAAATAGTTAATAATATTCTACACCCACAATGATAAGAGGTCGCACTAGGTCATGGTAACCCACTTCTTCTCATTCCATGAATAGGAAAGTCTGATTGCATAGAATGTTTATTAATTGACGCTACTGCTCGAAATAGGCTCCCAGTCTAGAGTGTTAATCTCTTTCCTAAACTGAGCTGGCCATGGGGCAGCACTGTGAAAATTATGGCAGGTGAGAACCGCTTCCCAAGATTGCTGGGAATCAAGTATAAATCAAAACGAGACAAATTGGATTTCCCTGGTGGTGCAGTGGATAAGAATGTGCCTGCCGATGCAGGGGCCATGGCTCAGGAAGATTCTGAGCTCAGTCCCTGGCTCAGGAAGATTCCACATGCTGGGGAGCAGCTAAGCCTGTGCACCACAACTACTGAGCCTGGAGGCCACAGCTACTGAAACCCGAGTGCCTAGAGCCTGTGCTCTGCCACAAGAAAAGCCACCGTGAGGAGAAGCCCACGCCCTCAACTGGGGAGTAACCCCCACTCTCTGCAACTACAGAAAGCTTGCATACAGCAACAAAGACCCAGCACAACCAAAATAAACAATCTTTAAAGATGAGACATTATTAGTCAAATTATTATATAATATTACAACTATATGGCAGTACTAGTAAGATGCTGTAATTACTACAGTGGCAATAAAATTACAGAAACCTTTTGATAACTTTGACTATTTATTGAACACTTGGTATGTGCCAGGCCATAGGCTAAATGCTTTTCCAGCAATAGTTCATTGAGTTCTCATTAAAACCTGCCTACCCAATTGTGATATAGAAGTGGGCAAACTGACATGAATTTTAAGTATAAAAATAAAATATGGGATGAACCAAGCCACCTCAAATTTTTACTGGAATAAAGGATCCCTTCTTCCCCTGCTGAATCTACAGCACAATGATGGCAAAAAGGTGCTGATCCTTTCAGCAATATCTAAATGAAACTAATCGTATTAATGAGAAATGTAACTGATTAAATGTCTGTGATTGATTATTCCAAGAAGTCAGAGCCATTGCCTTCATAATAGTCTGATTGTTATGACTCAATATATTTATAAAATCACAATTTATGTCTAACTAGCAAGAATAAAACAAACCTGGAATATGTTTCCTCTAGTTTGTATGCTCTAAGAAATGAAGCATAAATTTAAGGTATTTAAAAAATATGATTTATCAAGACACCAGGAGACAAGCCACAGACTAACAGAAAATATTTGCAAAAGACCTATTTGACAAAGGACCACTACCTAAAATACACAAGGCACTCTTAAAGCTCAACAGTAAAAAATAAAAAAAATCCAAATTTAAAATGGGCAAAAGACCTGAGCAGATATTTCATCCAATAAGACAGACAGGCAGCAAGTAAAGATATGAAGAAATCCTCCACATTCTATGTCATTAGAAAATTGCAAATGAAAATAACAGTGAGATGACATTACATGTCCATTAGAACAGTAGCCTCCAAAACTGACAACATCAAATGCTGACAGGGATGTGGAGCAGCAGGAACTCTCATTCATTGCCGGTAAGAGTGGGAAATGGTCCAACCACTGTGGAAGACAGTTCAGTAGTTTCTTACCAAAAAATCACATACTCCTACCACACGAACCAGCAATTTGCTCCTGGGTAGTCACCCAAAGCCATTGGAAACATGTCCACACAAAACCTGCACATGGATGTTTATAACAGCTTTATGCACCATTACATTTATGTTCAAACTGCAGGAGATTTATAGATGTATACAGGGATTGGCATGGTATTAGTAATGGTCCTTAATCCAGGAATCCATGGCAGGCCCCTCTGGATTTAAAGTCATTACTTTCTATTATTGTCACAGTGCCCAACCAGGAGCCCTTAATCTGATTATCTCTCCTGCTATTCTAATCAGAGCTATTCCAGCGCTCTCTTATAACAAGTGCAAATTAATTCCTAATATAAAACAAGAAAAGCTTATATAGAAAGTTCTTTGAATTTATTGTCTTAATAAATAAATTTTGAAGTGCTTCCGTATTTAGTTAAGAAATCACACTCTTTCCTTTCATGTTCTTCTTTGCCTGAATTCAAGTTACATTAGTCCACAATCAAACAATATTAGGACAGGCTTCCCAGGTGATACAGTGGTAAAGAATCTGTCAATGCAGGAGACCCAAAAGACTCAGGTTCAATCCTTGGGTCGTGAAGATCCCCTGGAGGAAGAAAGAGCAACCCACCCCAGTATTCTTGCCAGGAGAATTCCGTAAACAGAGAAACCTGGCAGGCCACAGTCCATGGGGTCGCAAAGAATCGAACATGACTGAGCAGCTAACACATACATACATACATACATACATCCTTTCATACATTTTCAGGCCAGCTCACAAGTGAAGCTGTTATACTGCTGCAGTCCATTTCCAGCTTTGCATTTTATGTGGAATAGTATTAACCAGGCTCAATTATTTTCTTTTTCATTTTCTCAATCAGAGTTCCAGCATAAATGAACATTTATCACAGATGGTTTAAATGAAAGACCTTTTATAAAGAGACGGCTTATAGAGGTGCAAGCAAGGTTAAAGGAACAATGACGCTGTGGTACTCAGACCCTAGCAAGAGTGTGATGCTGTTATAACCCCTAGAAGTGAAGAAACAAGAGAAGAAAGCAGTGCTCCCAGAGCTTAGTGAGAATTAAAACTGTCGATAGGAGATTTCCCAGCAGGGACTGTGGTTGTGGAAGGAAGTAGCTAGGGTCAGAGATACATCACCCAAGTAGGGAAAGAGCATGGAAAAAGATGTTCTATGCATTCTATCCATCTACCTATTGATCTCCTATTGATTAGATCCAGCTGATCAGGGAGCCAAAATGAGGCAGTGTCCACATGGGTCAGTGTCCTAGGACACAAAGCAAGGCAGAATGGATCAGACATGTGTAAACACAATCAATCTATATTTCACAGAAATTTTCCAGAGGTCAAACTCGTGGGCCGAGGAAAAAGCGACAGTGCCGCAGGACTGATGCTGAGGCAGGGTAAGGCACTGCCCACGCCACTCACCTGGGCCTTCATGGCCTTCCACTTGATGAAAGGACACTGCAGTGCATGGCTTAGCTTGTGACACGATGAATCAGATAACACCCAGTCCATGATAGGCAGTGCAGCTTACATGGGCACGTGATAGTCTCTGGTCAGCTACACAAATCTCTCCCACGGTCTGGAAGCAGTCCAGGATCTGTTTCTTTAAAATAGCATATTTGGAGACTAGATTGTAGCTTTACGCTAAAGCCCTAGAGGACTGCACTGTAATTATATGCTAAGGCTGGCCAGAGGCCCCTATAGGATTGCCTTCCGTCAGATTCTTCAAGAACCATTTCAGGTTCTTGAAGTTGGATCTTAAGGCTCAAATAGCAGAATAACTTGCACAGCAGTCCATAGTAGGAACAAAGCCGTTTCCTACGATGGCTCTGTTCAGAACTGGCAGCCTGATGGGTTCCTTGATCAGTTGGTCAAAGTAGCCCCTTAAATGTATATATGCTGTTTCAAAGGTCCAGGGAAATTTAGCAGTCTAAGAAATTCACCTCTTTAATACCGATGGGTAACAAAGTATATAAATTGTCTTTCACTGAAAAGAAAAAAAATCTCCATCTACTATAGACCACTGGACTGCCCCAAACTGTTGATGCCATGGCTCTTGAATTTACATACTTTTTCCCGCTCCCACCACCTCTTGGGCACTTAGCAAGGAACTATGGTATTTTCTACCTCCTGGGCTTCTTTGGTAGCTCAGATGGTAAAGAATCTGCCTCCAATACAGAGGACCTCGGTTCATTCCCTAGGTTGGAAAGATCCCCTGGAGAAAGGAATGGCAACCCATTCCAGGATTCTTGCCTGGAGAATGCCATGGACAGAGGAGTCTGGTGGGCTAAAGTCCAGGGGGTTGCAGAGTCAGATAGGACTAAGCATGCATGCATATATGCAGAAATAATCCACGGTCATTCTCCAAGACTCTCCAATATCTGGCTAGGGTCAAATGGGAGAGTTAAATTCAGTTCAGTTCAGTCGCTCAGTCATGTCTGACTCTTGTGACCCCATGAATCACAGCATACCAGGCCTCCCTGTCCATCACCAACTCCCGGAGTTCACTCAGACTCACGTCCATTGAGTCAGTGATGCCATGCAGCCATCTCATCCTCTGTCGTCCCCTTCTCCTCCTGCCCCCAATCCCTCCCAGCATCAGAGTCTTTTCCAATGAGTCAACTCTTCGCATGAGGTGGCCAAAGTATTGGAGTTTCAGCTTTAGCATCATTCCTTCTAAACAAATCCCAGGGCTGATCTCCTTGCAGTCCAAGGGACTCTCAAGAGTCTTCTCCAACACCACACTTCAGAAGCATCAATTCTTCGGCGCTCAGCCTTCTTCACAGTCCAACTCTCACATCCATACATGACTACTGGAAAAACCATAGCCTTGACTAGACGGACCTTAGTTGGCAAAGTAATGTCTCTGCTTTTGAATATGCTATCTAGGTTGGTCATAACTTTTCTTCCAAGGAGTGTCTTTTAATTTCATGGCTGCAGTCACCATCTGCAGTGATTTTGGAGCCCATAAAAAAAAGTCTGACACTGTTTCCACTGTTTCCCCATCTATTTCCCATGAAGTGATGGGACTGGATGCCATGATATTCGTTTTCTGAATGTTGAGCTTTAAGCCAACTTTTTCACTCTCCACTTTCACTTTCATCAAGAGGCTTTTTAGTTCCTCTTCATTTTCTGCCATAAGGGTGGTGTCATCTGCATATCTGAGGTTACTGATATTTCTCCCGGCAATCTTGATTCCAGCTTGTGTTTCTTCCAGTCCAGCGTTTCTCACGATGTACTCTGCATGTAAGTTAAATAAGCAGGGTGACAATATACAGCCTTGACGTACTCCTTTTCCTATTTGGAACCAGTCTGTTGTTCCATGCCCAGTTCTAACTGTTGCTTCCTGACCTGCATACAGGTTTCTCAAGAGGCAGGTTAGGTGGTCTGGTATTCCCGTCTCTTTCAGAATTTTCCACAGTTTATTGTGATCCACACAGTCAAAGGCTTTGGCATAGTCAAGAAAGCAGAAATAGATGTTTTTCTGGAACTCTCTTGCTTTTTCCATGATCCAGCAAATGTTGGCAATTTGATCGCTGGTTCCTCTGCCTTTTCTAAAACCAGCTTGAACATCAGGAAGTTCACGGTTCATGTATTGCTGAAGCCTGGCTTGGAGAATTTTGAGCATTACTTTACTAGAATGTGAGATGAGTGCAATTGTGTGGCAGTTTGAGCATTCTTTGGCATTGCCTTTCTTAAGGATTGGAATGAGAGCTGACCTTTTCCAGTCCTGTGGCCACTGCTGAGTTTTCCAAATTTGCTGGCATATTGAGTGCAGCACTTTCACAGCATCATCTTTTAGGATTTGAAATAGCTCAACTGGAATTCCATCACCTCCACTAGCTTTGTTCATAGTGATGCTTTCTATAAGGCCCACTTGACTTCACATTCCAGGATGTCTGGCTCTAGATGAGTGATCACACCATTGTGATTATCCAGGTCGTGAAGATCTTTTTTGTACAGTTCTTCTGTGTATTCTTGCCACCTCTTCTTAATATCTTCTGCTTCTGTTAATTCCATACCATTTCTGTCATTTATCGAGCCCATCTTTTCATGAAATGTTCCCTTGGTATCTCTAATTTTCTTGAAGAGATCTCTAGTCTTTCCCATTCTGTTCTTTTCCTCTATTTCTTTGCATTGATCGCTGAAAAAGGCTTTCCTATCTCTTCTTGCTATTCTTTGGAACTCTGCATTCAAATGCTTATATCTTTCCTTTTCTCCTTTGCTTTTCACTTCTCTTCTTTTCACAGCTATTAGTAAGGCCTCCTCAGATGATCATTTTGCTTTTTTGCTTTCTTTTCCATGGGGATGGTCTTGATCCCTGTCTCCAGTACAATGTCATGAACCTCATTCCATAGTTCATCAGGCACTCTATCTATCAGATCTAGGCCCTTAAATCTATTTCTCACTTTCACTGTATAATCATAAGGAATTTGATTTAGGTCATACCTGAATGGTCTAGTGGTTTTCCCTACTTTCTTCAATTTCAGTCTGAATTTGGCAATAAGGAGTTCATGATCTGAGCCACAGTCAGCTCCTGGTCTTGTTTTTGTTGACTGTATAGAGCTTCTCCATCTTTGTCTGTGTAGAATATAATCAATCTGATTTCGGTGTTGACCATCTGGTGATGTCCATGTGTAGAGTCTTCTCTTGTGTTGTTGGAAGAGGGTGTTTGCTATGACCAGTGTATTTTCTTGGTAAAACTCTATTAGTCTTTGCCCTGCTTCATTCCGCATTCCAAGGCCAAATTTGCCTGTTACTCCAGGTGTTTCTTGACTTCCTACTTTTGCATTCCAGTCCCCTATAATGAAAAGGACATCTTTTTTGGGTGTTAGTTCTAAAAGGTCTTGTAGGTCTTCATAGAACTGTTCAACTTCAGCTTCTTCAGCGTTACTGGTTGGGGCATAGACTTGGATAACTGTGGTATTGAATGGTTTGCCTTGGAGATGAACAGAGATCATTCTGTTGTTTTTGAGATTGCATCCAAGTACTGCATTTTGGACTGTTTTGTTGACTATGATGGCTACTCCATTTCTTCTGAGGGATTCCTGCCCGCAGTAGTAGATATAATGGTCATCTGAGTTAAATTCACCCATTCCAGTCCATTTTAGTTCGCTGATTCCTAGAATGTTGACATTCACTCTTGCCATCTCTTGTTTGACCACTTCCAATTTGCCTTGATTCATGGACCTTACATTCCAGGTTCCTATGCAATATTGCTCTTTACAGCATTGGACCTTGCTTCTATCACCAGTTCGCATCCACAGCTGGGTATTGTTTTTGCTTTGGCTCCATCCCTTCATTCTTTATCTAGAGTTGTTTTTCCACTGATCTCCAGTAGCATATTGGGCACCTACTGACCTGGGGAGTTCCTCTTTCAGTATCCTATCATTTTGCCCGGGGTGGTGGCCAGGAGGAGCTACCCTGCATCCGAGGCCAGGGACAGCAGCTGTGAGGAGCCATCTCACATCCGAGACCAGGGGCGGCAACCAGGAGGAGCGACCCCAGGTCCAAGGAGCGGTGGCTGCGCAGGCGCAGGAGGGCCTAGAGAAGCCATCCCAGGTTGAAGGTCAGGAAGGGCGGCGGTGAGGAGATACCCCTCATCCAAGGTAAGGAGCAGGGCTGCGCCTTGCTGGAGCAGCCGTGAAGAGATACCCCAAGCCGAAAGTAAGAGAAACCCACAGAAGATGGTAGGTGATGCAAGAGGGCATCAGAGGGCAGACACACTGAAAGCATACTCACAGAAAACTAGTCAATCTAATCACACTAGGACCACAACCTTGTCTAACTCAATGAAACTAAGCCATGCCCGTGGGGCAACCCAAGACGGGGCGGGTCATGGTGGAGAGGTCTGACAGAATGTGGTCCACTGGAAAAGGAATGGCAAACCACTTCAGTATTCTTGCCTTGAGAACCCCATGAACAGTATGAAAAGAGTGAAATTAGTGTATAATAAAAATTACCCCTGAATCTTCACACCTTTGATGCTGGCATGAACCTCTAACATTCATGGAGACACATGGTATTGCTTTTGGTTCACTGTTTCAGGAAGGAGGTGATCGATATTTAAGGGCTTTGACTTGGGCCTTTAATCCATATTAGCCCTAATTCCACGCAGGGAACCAATGTTGAGATTCAGCCAAAGACTGAGAATGACTAATCCACTGAACATTCAGGAGCCAAAGAGCGTAGGTTTGGGGATCCATGAGGCCACTGTGAGATGGACTAAGGCCAAAATTACCTTTATCCCCCAGCCTCTTTAAGCCTCGGTTTTGACTGATGGTCACAGTAGCAGTTTGGGTGCCTGACGATCAGCATCAGCTCAGTGACCCAGTAATTCCTCTAGGGTCTGCTTATTTCCCTTCCCTTTGGGTGAAAGCTAGTAGAATTTATACTGCATTCTTGTGACAATGTCACAGGGAATTTTCTCAAGGGAACTCCACATTCCTTGCATTTAGGAAGTCCTGGGTCTATGAAATGATTCAAGTATAGAAACTGGTGTGGGGGCTGTGTCTCTCTATTGTGGAGACTCAAGCCACACCTGTGCTAAGTTTAGAGTGAGAGAGAGAAATGAAGTAGGTTGCCTATCTGTTTCAGGCCTAGGGACATAAATTAATAGCCACCATTAATACTTGGGCTTCCCAGGTGGTGCAGTTGGTAAAGAAGAATCCTGCAGGATATGCAAGAGTTGAGGGTTCGATCCCTGAGTTAGGAAGACCCCCGTGGAGGAGGAAATGGCAATGTACTCCAGCATTCTGGCCTGGAAAATTCCATGGACAGAGGAGCCTGGTGGGCTACAGTCCACGGGGTCATAAAGAGTTGGGCAAGACTGAGCATGCACACACACACACACAAATACAGATGAAGCTATTTTAATAATGACGCAGGGGAATTCCCTGGCAGTCCAGTGGTTAAGACTCCATGCTTCCACTGCAGAGGGCACAGGTTAAATCCCTGGTCAGGGAAATAAGTTCCTGCAAGCCATGTGGCATGGCCTAATAATAATAAATGTCAGACTCAGCTGACCATTACTATAACCATGTCCATTTTGGCAGTTAAGTACTGGCATTTGGCTTCTCAGTTCAGTTCAGTTCAGTCTCTCAGTCATGTCCCACACCTCGTGACCCCATGAATCGCAGCACACCAGGCCTCCCTGTCCATCACCAACTCCCAGAGTTCACTCAGACTCACATCCATCAAGTCAGTGATGCCCTCCAGCCATCTCATCCTCTGTCGTCCCCTTCTCCTCCTGCCCCCAATTCCTCCCAGCATCGGAGTCTTTTCCAATGAGTCAACTCTTCGCATGAGGTGGCCAAAGTACTGGAGTTTCAGGTTTAGCATCATTCCTGCCAAAGAAATCCCAGGGCTGATTGCCTTCAGAATAGACTGGTTGAATCTCCTTGCAGTCCAAGGGACTCTCAAGTGTCTTCTCCAACACCACAGTTCAAAAGCATCAATTCTAGCAATCAGCAATACCATCATTCCTACTGAAGTCAGAGAATGTATTTCAGAAATGGCACTTTCCCTCCATCGTCCTGAAGGATCAAAGTATGTTACCCCAAAGCACTTACTTTGACAACAAGGATTATTTTGAGCTGCGGGCAATTGAGAAAAAGAAGACACAGAAAGAGCTCTTTGCCCTCCCTCTGACTGCCTAATAGCAGGGAATAAATTTTCCCTGTGAGGCTGTTCCCTCTACTCCTGTATCAGAAAAGGGAGAACAACCCTTATCCCTGAAAACAAAGAAGAAACAGAGATGAGTCTGCATTAGGAAAAAACAAAACAAAAAAACCACCTTATGAAATAACCCTTATCTCCCATGAGTTTCTCCCATATGCTTCCTAGTTACTTTCCCACAAAGTATGAGCCCTAGAATCTGAGATTCCCTTTCCTTTGTCCAGTCACTTCTCTACAATTTGTTGTCTTTTGTTAAAATGGTATATAACTCTGAAGGCTAACCATTTCTTCAGGTTTTTTATTTCTTCACCTATGCATATAAAATTGAAAATATTAACATCAATAAATGCTATAAAGCTCTTCTCTTGATATCTGTCTCTTGTCAGTTTAATTCACAGATAAAGTTGGCTTAAAACTCAACATTCAGAAAACTAAGATCACGGCATCCGATCCCATCACTTCAGGGCAAATAGATGGGGAAGCAATGGAAACAGTGACAGACTTTGTTTTTTTGGCTCCAAAATCACTGCAGATGGTGACTGCAGCCATGAAATTAAAAGACGCTTGCTCCTTGGAAAAGTTATGACCAACCTAGACAGCATATTATAAAGCAGAGACATTACTTTGCCAACAAAGGTCTGTCTAGTCAAAGCTACGGTTTTTCCAGTAATCATGTATAGATGCGAGAGTTGGACTATAAAGAAAGCTGAGCCCTGAAGAGTTGATGCTTTTGAACAGTGACGTTGGAGAAGACTCTTAAGAGATACTTGGACTGCAAGGAGATCCAACCAGTCAGTCCTAAAGGAAATCAGTCTTGAATATTTATTGGAAGGACTGATGCTGAAGCTAAAACTCCAATACTTTGGCCATCTGATGTGAGGTACTGACTCACTTGAAAAGACCCTGATGCTGGGAAAAATTGATGGTGGGAGGAGAAGGGGATGACAGTGGATGAGACGGTTGGATGGCATCCCTGACTCAATGGACAGAAGTTTGAGTAAACTCTGGGAGTTGGTGATGGACAGGGAAGCCTGGTGTGCTGCAGTCCAAGGGGTCTCAAAGAGTCGGACACGACTGAGCGACTGAACTGAACCAAACAGTCATGAACCTAAGAGGGTAGACGTTTTCCTCCTTACAGTCCACAGCCTACAGAAAACAGCCACTACAGAAATTTTCAAGGATAGATGACCAATGTACACTTAACACTGTATTTCTCAAATATGATGAGACAGTGGTCAAGGGGAGTCACATGCAATAAATAACCTGCAACATTCCTAACACCCTTAGCCTTTGGAGTCTCTCCTCTGTTAATGCAATGAATTTCTAACATATGTCTCACTCTGATGCAGGCCATCAGTGATTCCAGGTTTTCCTGATTTCAGGTTAAACATTTGACAGATTATTAAAGCTACTCCTCACTGTTATGTCCTCAAATTAAAATTTTCTGATAAGTACATATATATTAATAATTTCAATCCCTTAAAATTCTTTAAAAATAATTTCAGGCTAACCCTAAGATATGTTTCTTTCTGCTTGCTTAGCATTCACAGAATCAGGGCAGGGAAAAATTAGCTAAGTCCTATAATCCTAGGCTATCTCATCCCAGGATGGATTCTGTGTTTTCTCCCTGGAGCATGCTCTAATTTTTCTGACAGATCTGATGACACTGAAAGAGAAGAAAGCAGACACAAGGAAGATCAGCACTGCTTTAGAAGGTCTCCACCTTGGGTGAGACAGTGACTGCAGCCACGAAATTAAAAGACGCTTCTCCTTGAAAGAAACGCTATGACAAACCTTGACAATATATTAAAAAGCAGAGACATCACTTGGCCGACAAACGTCTGCATAGTCTAAAGCTATGGTTTTTCCAGTAGTCATGTATGGATGTGAGAGTTGGACCATAAAGAAGGCTGATGCTTTTGAACTGGGTGTTGGAGAAGACTCTTGAGAGTCCCTTGGACTGCAAGGAGATGAAACCAGTCAGTCCTAAAGGAGATCAACCCTGGATATTCATTGGAAGGACTGCTGCTGAAACTGAGGCTCTGATACTTTGGCCACCTGATGTGAATAGCTGACTCGTTGGAAAAGACCCTGATGCTGGGAAAGATTGAAGGCAAGAAGAGAAAGGGGCAACAGAGATGGCTGGATGACTCAATGGACATGAGTTTGAGCAAGCTCCAGGAGATTGTGAAGGACGAGGAAGCCTGGCAAGCTGCAGTTCATGGGGTCGCAAAGTCGGACAGGACTTAGGGACTGAACAACAACAACCTTGGTTGAAGTCATTACAGGATCTCAAGTAACCAAGGACGAATATCTGACCAGGAAGAAAGTGCTGCTTTTCTTGGCTAGAGATATTCAATGGGATTGAGAGATTCAGGTTCTTGGATTCATCCAAATCCATCCAAATGTCTCCATTCCAATTCTTTGGTTCCCACTCTTTCCCAATTAACACCACAACTTTCACTTATTGAGGCTGTGAACTTCAGTGGTAATTCTGCCACGACTTTGGACCAAACGTTGGGCCTCATTTTAAGGTGAGATCTCCCACTACAAGATGTAAGAGGGCCTCTTAGGGCAGCTAGGAATGAGCGATTTTTCTTTCTGATAGCTCTGCAGGGCAATCAGAAACATCCGTCTCACTCAAGTCTTTGTATTCCTCATTTCTATCACAATACTTCAATAATGCTGCCCCTAGGGCTGCCAAAGACTTTGCTTTCAGTAGTAATTTTGTTCTAGGTGACCACGGTGAAATGTCAGCTCTCTGCTACATGGAAAATAGTATCTCATTTCCCACTGGTCATGAAATTGTCACTGCCTATAAACTCAACTAGGTCAGATAACCAATGCCACATTCTTATCTCAAGCAGCCTGTTTCCTGATTACATTTTGGTACTGAGTACTTCATTTGAAAGATTCACTGCATGCAATAGATACCACTCAACGTATTCAGGCAGAAAGAGCTTAAATTCAAAGGATTATACGCTTATACTATTACTGGTAACTTGGAGGCATAAAAGTCAGGAGGCCACCCCCTAAGTCTTTGACTTCAAATTCCCATGGCCACATCTGCCATGACTGTTATCACCATTACCACTGCCTGCCTTCACCAACTTGGTGCCAAGATAGAACACGCAGTTCAGCTATTGCCAACATGTATGTCAGTAAGGAGCCTATTCATACAACTGCATTACTACAGAAAGATGGCATCCACCTCCCTTCTGCCTCTCAAAAGTTTCTTAAGTGCCTCCCTGAGGGCTTCCCTGGTGGCTGAGATGGTGAAGAATCCACCTGCAATGCAGGAGTCCCCAGTTTGATTCCTGAGTTGGGAAGATCCCCTGGAGAAGGGCATGGCAACTCACTCCAGTGTTCTTGCCTGGAGAATTCCAAATACAGAGGAGCCTGAAGGGCTAAGTTCATGGGGTTGCAAAGAGTCAGACACGACTAAGCAACTAGCTCACCTGAATTTGTGAGGGAGTCTGAGAAATGTAATCTTTCATCCCCCAGACACAAAGGGAGGAAAGGACGGAAGGAGATCAGTTCAAAGGGTTAGGAATGGATTCATAGAGTTGTTAACATCTTAGCACACAAACCTAAAGATGGGGCTGGATTTCCAAAGTAGTTAATATGTACGGAAGACTCCGGGATGTAAACTCCAAATTTCAACTCTGATGATAAATTAGAAATTTGTTCCCCAAATTCAAGTCCCATACTCCCATATGGAACTAGCTCCCATACTCCTTTTCTTTCTGACAAAAAGACCAGACACCACTTTTACAAGGGCTGGTGATAATAGTTCAAGTCTAACGTAAACATGTAAACGTTGTCGAATAAATATATCTTTAATGAGCAACTATCTTTGTGACCGAATAACATCTTGAATTTTCACTATGTGAATTGAACATGGAAAATATCTGAAATTCACCTATATGTATACAGTTGATAAACCCTAACTCTATATAATCTGCGTAGAAAAATGTTAAAGTTGTGTTTGGTTCCCAGATTTATTGAGGAAATTAGAACATAATCATATTCAAAGGTGAGGTACAAATGTCACTAACATAATACTATGCAAGGCTAATAAGCTACCCACCCTTTCATTACCAAATAGCTTGGTAATCATTATTCTTGAAAGACTGGTTCTTAGGATAGCTACCTCACAGGGAGGAGAATCTTAGTCTAAGCCTACAGCATCAGGGATGACAAAGAATGAATCTCAACCGGATGCTTTCCTTTCTCTTCATGGCAAATGAAAAAAGGAAGAAAAAAAAATTAAACGGAGGAAAGGAACTACCTGACTGGATTCTCTAAAATTGAAAGAAGAGGATTCAAGGGTATGTGGAGACTGACAGTGTATAACAGAACACGCCTGTGGGCTGACAAATACTCTTTACAATGCACAGTCTTGTATTTAAAGTGGGATATCCAGTAATTTCAAGATCTTGTCTTTTTAGAAATGGTTGTATTATTTAAACCTTCCCAGAGTTTTTCATCTTAGAATAGCTTTTAATGTGGACATATTCTTTGTGGAGATGTTCAGTTACAATGTGACTTTCTGATAGCTGCATTAGGTTATTATAATTAGGTAGATAGACATCAAATGATGTGTTTCAGCATGCATTTATTCTTAAAGAAGATACTGCTTTAAGGACACATTCTTCGGGGAAACCTCACCTATGAGGGTGCTAGTGGTAAAGAGCCCGCCTGCCAATGCAGGAGATGCAAGAAACGTGGGTTCTATCCCTGGGTCAGGAAGATCCCCTGGAGGAGGGCATGGCAACCCCCTCCAGTATTCTTGCCTGGAGAATCCCCATGCACCAAGGAGCCTGGTGGGCTACATACAGTTCATAGGGTTGCAAAGAGTCAGACATGACTGAAGCGACTGACATGCATACACATACTTATGCGAATGGAAAAAATAAAAAATTGCTAGTTGAATCTCAATTTAAGATCCGATGGATCTCCAAGGAATAAAAGTATGAAGGGAACTTTGGTCACACGTGGACATGTAAACATGTCTCTATGTTGTAAAATGAAAAAGACAAAGAAAAAAGGAGACCTAAGTTCTGGGGTTTCTTTTAAACAGGTAGAAAAATGTTTAACCTCTCAAAAGATAAGCAGAATTTAGACCTGTAAGTGTAAAAGGACATCAAGAGATAATTCAGATCATCCCCCTGCCAGGATGGTAATTAGTCACCATCCAAACAAAGCTATTACCATCTTTTCATACGTCACAGTCCTCGCCTGGTATTTGTTCTGTATGTCAATTGTAACTTTTAATTTAGACCTCTGAATCTTCAGGAACACAGAATTTTGTTACAGGCTCCTATTATAAATAACTTAAGAAAAAAAGCTGTGCCTTTCAATTGACACTTGTCCCTCTATAATTTACATCAGGAAAACTGACCTGAAAAATACTTGCGTGATCTGCAGTGTTTTGACACAAGGAATTGGTTTCTACATTTCTTGCTTTTCACAAAGATTTTTCTGGTTCAGACGTCCTCCACCTAAAATTGTTGTCGCTGTTCAGTCACTAAGTCGTGTCCGACTCTTTCGCTACCCCATGGACTATATAGCCCACCAGGCTCCTCTGTCCATGGGATTTTTCAGGCAACAGTCCTGAAATAGGTTGTCATTTCCTCCTCCAGGGTATCTTCCTGACCCAGGGATCGAACTCACACCTCCTACATTGGTTCTTTTACCGCTGAGCTACCAGGGAAGTCTCTGCCTAAAGTACCTAAGCTTAATTTAAGGATGGACTGTAAAACCCAGTAGTAAGAACTTGCTTTCTGGGGTTGCCTGTCAAAACTGCTTACATGCTGAGTGGCAGATGACTGATCTCATCAAGCAGGTTTTGTGTGTCCTGCTCAGATGCTGTGTGCCTGGGCGGGTTGCTGAGCCTCTCAGCAATTCGACCCTATTGATCATCCAGCAAAATCCTAACTCTGAGTCACGCGGGTCTGTAGTGAGGATGCCACTTACAGCCTATACATCCCCAGTCATCTTTTTCTCAGTAAAGACACTGTTACAAATACGGCTGGCTGAGGTTACGGTGAGAACAAGGAAAGAGCGGAGAGACTGTGAACAGTTCAGCATGCTGTCACATTCTAATGAAGGTGAGATTCAAAAGCTCTGCCCCAACAGTCAATACCCAAGGCTTCAATTACATTACTAACAGATATGACAGCAAAATCACCTCCATCTCTAGGTTCTCTTTCTCATTTACAGGGTATCCCTCTATGAAGCCCTTCTCTGGTGACTCAGATGGGAAAGAATGTAATGTAATGTAAATATCTGTAACGTGGGAGACCCTGGTTCAATCCCTGGGTCAGGAAGAACTGGAGGAGAGAATGGCAGCCCACTCCTGTATTTTTGCCTGGAGAATTCCATGGACAAGAGGAGCCTGGTGGGCTACAGTCCATGGGGTCGCAAAAATTCGGACATGGCTGAGCAACTAACCTATATGAAGCAAGCTTTCAAATTAAAATATTCCTGACAAATAAAAAAGCATTGCTAGATTTCATGTTCTAAAATGTGAATATAATTATCTACAGGAAAATATTTTTGAATGCCTCAGAGTATGTGTGGAAAGAGTGAAAAAGAGAATAACTAAATTAATAATGCTAAAACTGGGACTAGTCAGCATCCACCAGCAAAACAGAGCCAGGAGGAACACAGAGAAGAGAAGGAAGAGAGCCACAGTTATCAGTTCAATGGGAAAACGCACTGCTAACACGTCTCAGCTATTCCTAGTCAATGCAGATATTTCAGAAATTCCCTATTTTCTGTTAGAAAACTTTTCTTAAGTTAATGACAAACTTTTACCAGAAAGAGGATGCAATCCTCCTCACTGATTTTTACATATGAGGCATGTATATTTAGTGGGGTGACAGAGAAATTATGAAAGCAATCATAAAAGGCTGTATTTATTACATCTTAAAATCATCTTTGGTTAAAAAAAAAAACTTAAAGTATAGTAAGGACTGGAGGATTTAAATATCAGAACAGGAGAACTTGCTAACTTTATTTTTAGAACAAAAAACAGCACACCATTAAATAGTGTTACCATGTAAACACTGCTATATTTAAAATGGATAACCAACAAGGACCTACTACTGCATAGCACAGGGAACTCTGCTCAATATTATATAACAACTTAAATGGGAAAAGAATTTGGTAAATAATAGATACATGGATATGCGTAACTGAATCTCTTCACTATACACCTGAAATCAATACATTGTTAGTCAACTACACTCCAATATCAAATTAAAAGTTTCTTCAAAAAAAAAAAAAGCTTACATTTGAAACGACAAATGTAAGAATTCACAACAAAATATGTCAGAATCCAAAAATTCTTTCAAAGAAACACCTAAGTTTTAAAGTAAAAACATGCTACCATAAAAAAATAAGCTTTTTGCCAGAAATTATTGACACCCAAGTTCTAGTTTCGTTTCTTTTCTACGTTAGAAATTGGCAGCAGGGAATAATTAGAATATTAACAACTGGATTAAATAAATAAATATCTAGCAGATTTATATTATAATAAACTGAGTAGCCAAAAAAATCATTTTTCCCACAGCAGTAGTATATTTATTGTGCTGAAATCAGGGAGCAGGGAATGAATAGCTCTAGGGAACCAGTACAGAATGTTCACAAAGATTTACAAATCTCTAGTCATTACAAACTGAGCGGTAAAGACAAAGGTATTGAATCCTCCTAGATCAAACTATACGTGCTGCAAATTTTCTGTAGTTCTCATGTCTGCATGCCTTGAAGCGGAGGTTGGGGGGGGGCGGAGTGTGTAATTTGAATGCACAATAAATATTTCATAGTTTACAAAGTATTCTGAAATAGTCTGCACAAACAGCATTACATCCTGCACATGCAGTTCTGATATGTTAAAGATACGTAGAAATACTCATGCCTTTTAAATTTTGGTCACAAGATCCCTGTGCAATACCCTCTACCAATTTAACCTATGTAATAAGACACAGCACAAGTTCTTTCCTAGTGAATTTCCAGTTGTGTTTTTACATTACATGAAATACTTCATTGGTAAAGAGCAAATTTAATTTTCTGGTTCTGACTACTCTCACTTTTACTCACTTTATGTCTTAGCAATTAACACCGTGTAACAATCAAGCATTGAATTTAATGATCTTTAGCACCAAGGAGTCAAGAATATTGCACCAAAACGGGTCTATACTTCATATCTAGTTACAAATAAGATCTTGCAACTCTGTCACAGAAAAATATCACTCCAAAATTAAACACATTGAAAGAGAAGGATAATTTCACAAAAAAGCTTGCTGTACGGTATTTGTAAAAAAAAAAAAAAAGTTAGTGAATTTGAAAGTTAGTATTAAAATTTACATTAGAGGACTCCTTGATTTTTTAATTAAAATTTATTTAATTTTAAATGTTCTTTCCAACAGAAGAGGTAGGTATATTTCCACATATGAAAAATCAGTAACAGCCACAAATCAAAACAAGGAAAGCCTGATAAAATCAACATACTCTCTTCTAACAGCACATAAATGTAACTATTTTATGATGTTACTAGTAGACACATGAGTTGTTTCATGTTCCAATCAGACAGTAATCTTAATTTTCATAATATATACCTAGTAGTAACAGGAGTATTGAAAGGCTGCCTTTTCATCACAAAATTGTTTCCCACAGTGATTTGTGCTGCAGGTCACAGTGAACTTTGAGCCACTGGACAGGATTTCACTGTAAATCTATTTTCACCAACACCATCATCATAAAGCCTCTAAGCGTCTACAAAGATCATCAGATTTTTAAAATTTAATTCCAACCAAAAGGGTATCTTCGGACTATAGGTGGAGAGATTTGATCATTCCAGTCAGCAAATGAATTCAAATGTGCACGTTTTAAAATATCTGCATTTCCAGTTTGGGACCAGAAAAGATAAGGGAACTGATTTTCATCAGTATATAAGTTGCAAATTAGCTTAAAAAAAAAATGCATAAAGACCGTGTTTCTGTGATCATCAAACTGAAGGATGAAGAGAAATGAAAAATCTCATGCACTGCTGGACGTGAATGCAGGGGAGGGGCGCAGGGGAAGGGCCTCCAAAGTCACGTGATGATTGCTTTGGTCTGACAACATCAAGGCTAATAGAAAAAATGTTTAAAATAAAAACTTCATAAATAAAACATCTGGGTGTTGTATTTAACACTTTACTCAATCTAAAGGTTACTAATAATACATAGAGCACATTTGCCTTTTTGCTCCCCACCCTCAAACCCTCATTTGCTTCTGTTTTCCCTGAAATCTTAAACGAAGTGGGAACTTCCTCACTGTCAACACCAGGTAAGGCCCAGTTCGTTTTACTCTCCTTTCGCTTTTCCATTTTTCTGCTTCTTGCCATTTTCTACCACTAGGTGGTTTTCGGATTTGTTCACACCATTTGCTGAAATACCATTGGCCGCTGTTTTTCCAGGTTTTGCTTTCTTAGGCTCTTTGTACGTCCGCACATAGAAGTTAAGGAAGAGGAATATGAAGCTGATCGCGTAGGCAATGAGAGCCCAGTGCATCCATTTGGGGAAGGGGCAATCGGTGTAAAGGGACAGCGCTGTGTGCCCGATGGTCACGTGGAACTGCACCTGGAAAACACAACAGCACAGGCGCTCACTGTGGGCAGCAAGCAGCTCACAGGCCCTGGCCCCTTCCTGGCTCCTTCTCACGCGGGCCGCTTCTCAAAACCACGTCCTCAACGGGGGCTTCCTGCTAAGACCCAAGTACCCCCACCCAATGGGGCCCTCCATCCCTTTAACCAAAGGGGTCTGGCTTGTGCTGGTTTTCTGTTTCATAGGAATTATGTCTTTTGCATCTGCTGACTTCTGGACTGTCCATCTCTTCCCTCGAGTACCACCTGAGGGCAAAGCTACGCACTGATCCCCATGATTAATACCAGACCACCTAACCTGCCTCTTGAGAAATCTGTATGCAGGTCAGGAAGCAACAGTTAAAAGTGGACATGGCAACAGTTAGAAGTGGACATGGAACAACAGACTGGTTCCAAATAGGAAAAGGAGTACGTCAAGGCTGTATATTGTCACCCTGCTTATTTAACTTATATGCAGAGTACATCATGAGAAACGCTGGACTGGAAGAAGCACAAGCTGGAATCAAGATTGCCAGGAGAAATATCAATAACCTCAGATATGCAGATGACACCACCCTTATGGCAGAAAGTGAGGAAGAACTCAAAAGCCTCTTGATGAAAGTGAAAGAGGAGAGCGAAAAAAGTTGGCTTAAAGCTCAACATTCAGAAAATGAAGATCATGGCCTCTGGTCCTATCACTTCATGGGAAATAGATGGGGAAACAGTAGAAACAGTGTCAGACTTTATTTTTGGGGGCTCCAAAATCACTGCAGATGGTGACTTGCAGCCATGAAATTAAAAGACGCTTACTCCTTGGAAGAAAAGTTATGACCAACCTAGATAGCATATTCAAAACCAGAGACATTACTTTGCCGACTAATGACCATCTAGTCAAGGCTATGGTTTTTCCTGTGGTCATGTATGGATGTGAGAGTTGGACTGTGAAGAAGGCTGAGTGCCGAAGAATTGATGCTTCTGAAGTGTGGTGTTGGAGAAGACTCTTGAGAGTCCCTTGGACTGCAAGGAGATCCAACCAGTTTATTCTGAAGGAGATCAATCCTGGGATTTCTTTGGAAGGAACGATGCTAAAGCTGAAGCTCCAGTACTTTGGCCACCTCATGCGAAGAGTTGACTCATTGGAAAAGACTCTGATGCTGGGAGGGATTGGGAGCATGAGGAGAAGGGGACGAGAGGATGAGATGGCTGGATGGCATCACGGACTCGACGGACGTGAATCTGAGTGAACTCTGGGAGATGGTGATGGACAGGGAGGCCTGGCGTGCTGCAATTCATGGGGTCGCAAAGAGTCAGACACGACTGAGTGACTGAACTGACTGACTGACTGACCTGGTATCTGGACCCTGAGGATTATTTTTTGGATAATGCTGAATAACATTGTCTAATGAGAGGGAATTAGTGAAGGCTCTTCAGTTTTTGTTTTCCTCCCAAATATATTGATTTCTTTCCACAAAGTTGTTAGCAAGCTGGTACATATACTTTTAAAAATGAGTTTATCAAAATGGTTCATTATCTGTTGCTTATAGGAGACAGGTAAATATGCATTTTAAAATTAATTAAAAATTTAAAAATTGAATTAACACAATCCTTTAAAAACTAAGATTCTTGGTAAAACTTAGTAGATATTTGACAATAAGTATAAAAGGAGAGGATGGTTCTCAGTATAAGAATTCATGAATTTCATGGGGTTAAACAACACTTAATTTTTTACAGGGTTAACATACAAGATTTACTGCTGTGAGAACTTCTGCCTTGGAAATACACTACCCTTCACAAAATTAACACCCTATTTAAAATGGGCAATTGCAGCTTCTCCTTTAAGGATAGCATTATCAGTATTATTACATTAAATATTATTTTTAAAGTTTACCCCATGTGTGGCTCCAAATTTGTATCACACTAAAAAACTTTAAAAGTTTCCCATGGCAAAATCCAAGTTTTAGGGACTTTTGATTTCACAATGATTCTTGGAACCTGCATCGCTGGAAAAGGGTGTGTCTGGGGGGTGACTGAGCGGGGCATCGCTCGAGGAGAATCAGGTGCAGTCTTCCCGCAATGTAGATAACAAGAGTTCACATGATTTCTGTCTTCTTCTCATTTTCCTGGGCCCATTTACTAATAACTGAGAGGAACAAATCACACAAACTGTGTAAACAGGTTACACAAAAACTGGAGGAAGCTTCCTGTAGCATTTTACTTACAGATGAATCCTGCACACCCAGCACTCCCCAAAAGCTGTGCTTCCCGTTTGGGTAGCCTGTTGTTTGGCAACTTAAAACAGAGACGAATGGTATTTCCAAATGTGATTCCACTGATAAAATTGCGCACATGCTATGATTAAAGCAAATTATAATAAATTCCAAGGCTTGAAGAATAGCTACCAGGTTGGTTTTGGATTTCCGGTTTGATTACTGGGCTGGTGCTTTAGCTCTGAAGGTTGCACTGAGTCACCCAGATGCTTCCAGAAGTCCTACTAGGGGTTGGTGCTGCGAACTGTCTCCTCTGAAGATGAACATTTGAGTATACCAAGCTCTGCTCTCTAAGGATTGTGTGTTAGGAAATTAAGAGTTCTTTGATCCTTGGTCCTTTAACTTATTTATTTTTTGGCCACACAGTGCTGCATATGGGATCTTAGTTCCCTGACCAGGGATCAAACTCACCCCCTCTGCAGGAGAAGCATGGAGCCCTAACCACTGGGCATCCAGGGAAGTTCCCCTTGGTCCCATCCTTTACCCGACCCCTTCGCTGGCTCTGTGACTTCTCTACAACCTTCCTATTCTAAATGTATAGGATCTGTTCGCAAGGACGGAAAAATGGGAGTAAAAAAACAAAGTTTATTTAAGAGAAGAATGAAGAGAGGTAATAATAACATTTTAAGTGGAAAAAAACTAAGAAAGAAGTTATTTTTCTAATTGTCAGGTGAGTATATGCTCCTCGGTTCTGTCTCGTCTGCAACAAAGATTTGGAGTGACGGACATTAAAGCACTTGGCATGTCACAGCTCTCGGGTCTTGGACAGACCGTGTTCTAGCTCTCAGGGCTCAAACGGACCGTGTTATAGCTCTTAGACAAATCAGTGTTACAGCTCCATGTTACAGCTCTATTTTATTTAGATAATGGCAGGAAAATCCATCCTCGAGGCATGAGAGCACGTGGACCCAAAGACGCGAAGAGAAGAACGCCCCAGCGACAGGGGTGGGGCGGGGCGGGGCGGGGAGAGCCCTTTGGCTCCTCTTTTTGTATGTTTTTCTGTCCCCCTGGGCCTGCCCTATGCAAACTGGGCTAGCCAAGAGTGCTGTTTGTTCTACGAGGTCCTCAGACCTTCCTTTGGAGAAGGCAATGGCACCCCACTCCAGTACTCTTGCCTGGAAAATCCCATGGATGGAGGAGCCTGGTGGGCTGCAGTCCATGGGGTCGCTGAGAGTCGGACACGGCTGAGTGACTTCACTTTCCCTTTTCACTTTCAGGTACTGGAGAAGGAGATGGCAACCCGCTCCAGTGCTCTTGCCTGGAGAATCCCAGGGGCGGGGGAGCCTGGTGGGCTGCCGTCCATGGGGTCGCTGAGAGTCGGACACGACTGAGCGACTTCACTTTCACTTTTCCCTTTCATGCATTGGAGGAGATGGCACCCCACTCCAGTGCTCTTGCCTGGAGAATCCCGGGGACGGGGAGCCTGCTGGGCTGCCGCCTGTGGGGTCACAGGGTCGGGCACGACTGAGGCGACTCGGTGGCAGCAGGCCTTCCTTTATTCTGTTTTTGCAGGGTTTTCCCTTCCTTGTCTTTTAGCCACCACCATTTTGGACTTCTGTTTCCTAGTCTAACTACCTAACACTAATCACCGACTCAATGGACGTGAGTCTGAGTGAACTCCGGGAGATGGTGATGGACAGGGAGGCCTGGCGTGCTGCGATTCATGGGGTCGCAAAGAGTCGGACACGACTGAGCGACTGAAACTGAACTGAACTGAATACTCATCATAAACGAGTATGCATTTTGTGACATGCCTAGATCTTTACTCACCCATTTCACAGAGATGTTTAAAGGACATTCCTATTAGACAGACAGGACCTGCATCTGGTCTTTCAGGGACATTTAGAAAGCAAGAGTCTGTGAACACTCAGCCTATGAACAGGTGGTTGAGAGCCAGACAGCCTCAATGCCTATCGCACAGACAAAGCCAGTCTGGTAACACAGAGTGGGTGAAAGTAACTCAGCCCTCCACAGTGAACGAGAGCCGGACATTCTCAGTCGTTAGTTGAGAACTCACCAGCTGCAGCATGGTCAGGTATCGCTTCCACCAGAGATATTTCTGAATCCACGGGCCGAAGGCAGCTAACCCATAGTATGAGTACATAATCACATGGATGAAGGAATTCATCTGGGCTCCAAAAAATGCTTTAGAAAAAGAGGTAATTACAAGACACAGAAATCTTTATTTAGGTGATAAACCATTTGAACGTAAAATAAATCAATCTACATTATTTTCCAACATTTAATACTGAGTATAGATGAGAAATAAAAGTTGTAAAATAGTTCTAATGGACAAGCCTTCTCTTCAGATCATGCCAAATATTTTTAAAGTTTAAGACTCCGGCTTTTACCATATAAATAAAAATGGGTGTTCTTCAAAGGCAAAGGACTTCCCAAGTGGCTCAAGTTTAGGCCCTAATGTACTTAAGCAGGTCCTAACACTGCCAATATTATTTTTCATTCTGTTGCTCTTGGGGGATAAGAGCCAGGGTACAGATAATGGTTTAAAGCAGATTTGTAAATCCTTCATTATTGTCTTTACACGTGCTGATACACATAGCTACAACAAAACAGTACTCACTTCTTAGATTTCTAAATAGTTTAAACGTAAAGTAGCAAGATGAACTGCAGTATGACTTGTACCCTGGGTTCCCATCAGAGGAATGGTCTGTTTCCAGCTCAGTGGTGTGAATTATCTCCAATGTACAGGCATCTGAAAAGCTGGAGGTAGATCTTGGCCAAACTGTGAGTTCAGATTCTCTTCAATACTGAGAAGGCTACATACAATTTCCTTTGAGTAAGAAGCAGTAGGTTTACTGGGGCTTGTTTGAGAGCAAGAGTGGGCTCTGGGCTTAGAGAAGAGGAGGAGCCTTCAGATGGAGAAGTTCTATCTTGGTATCCTCTGGATCAGAACCACTAGAATTGCTCCCTCTCAAAATACTGTTTGCTACACTTGGGATTCATTTATGCTAATCTCTGGGGTAAATCTTTAGGTGTGAAAGTAGTCACAGATAAACAGCTAAAGCTCTACTTCCTTCAAATTTCTTTAAAGTGACATTAACACAGGAATAATTAAGCCTGGAAGTAAGTTATATTTATGTGTGTGTGTTAGTTTCTCGGTCATGAGCCTCCTCTTTGCGATCTCATGGACTGTAGACCGCCAGGCTCTTCTGTCCATGGAATCCTCCAGGCAAGAAAACTGGAGTGGGCTGCCGTTGTACCAAGCCAAATTCTCACCACTTTCCACCCAACACATTTATATAATTCAGTGCACGGGGACACAGTCCTGAAGATGCTCACCCTGTCCCCCTGCAACCCACTTAATTCCAATCCACCACAACGTAAACATGGTACAGTGATGATACACGTGAAGGAAAGAGACTTGGTTGTTTTTCTTCCTCAGGATAAAAAACACCGTGTCCAAATACTCAATTCCTTTAGATATAAAGTACCACCACAGAGCAGCAGCTATCTGCAGAAAGAAAGGGAGAGCATTTTATAAACACCAGAATGATACTATCACATGGCTGTCTACTAAAGTTAAGTCTTAAGCAATTTTTACTGCACAAAATGTATGAGGCATAGAATCATTTTTGTTTAAGTGGGTGTGAAACCTAGGCATCTTTTCATGGGGAAAATGATGGGAAATGGGAAATAAAAGAGTCCAAATCTATATCTACACTATGCCAACAGTTCAGAGAAAATTTTCAGTCTGTTTCATAGCTGGATGTCATGGGTACCAACCTGCTGATTGCAATGCTGTGAACGCTTTCAACTGCTATGATTTTCAATGTGGTAGAGAAGCTGAGATATTTACTCTATAAAGGTATTTCAGTTGCTCATGCCTAGCCTATATTCCAGCCTCAGAGATTCTTGCAAGTATGACTGAGTGGCAACTGGTCTCTCTTTCTCACTTCAACATGTGCAACAAAATACTTAACCACATTATTTTTTATTAGGCAGTGAAATTTTTAAAACGACAAACTGCAATAAACACAAACACGCAACAAATATTTCCTAGGTCATAAATATAATCCTGCTTACATGAGTAAGTCTTTTCTTTTCCTGGGCTCTAATTAAGACACCAGATGGTGCAGAAAGATTACATTACACGCTGAGATTAAGGATCCAAGGATCCAGTGAGAGGTGACCTGGGTATATGCATTTTAAAGCACTTCACAAGACTCCCACTGCAATAGGAATCTAGATTCACCTTTCTTATGTCAAGCATTTTCTATGGCATCTGCCCCATATACCAACAGCCAAGGCCACGGCACAAACTGAAATCTGATGGTGAACCTGTGTGCCAGCAGTGCGGCAGATGCATTCACAGGAAGGCTTAGGCTGCTCAGAGCTGACAGGGTCTTTCTTCATTCGCTAAGAGCACCTGTTGGATGCCATGGGTTTGTGTTTGTTTAGGTTTGGCTGTTCGCTTTTGAAAAACAAAATTACGATTTTAAAGTGTAGGCAAGGAAAAAAGAGAACAGCCAAAGAGAAAAATAATGTCTTGTATTTACAAACTGAGAATTATTTACTGAGTGTGTTTGCATAATAACATTGTTGAAAATGATAAAAGTTGTGCGAAAACAAACTAGAAATAGGGAACTACTGACAGCAACACTATATTTAATAGTCAGTATTATGTTAGTATTTTAAAGTGTAACATTTTGGTGCAGTAAGGGGCTTCGCAAGTGGCTCAGCAGTAAAGAGTCCACCTGCCAATGAAGGAGACGTAGGTTTGATCCCTGGGTCGGGAAGATACCCTGGAGCAAGAAACAGCAACCCACTCCAGTATTCTTGCGTGGAGAATTCCATGGACAGAGGAGCCTGGTGAGATATAGTCTGTGGACTTGGACATGACTTAGCAACAGAGTATGAAGGGAAGAGGTCATGTCTTATTTTCCCTCTTATTTGGCACTCTAAATCAGCAATGATTCATAAACAGTAATTAACAATCCTCTCTAGTTTGTGAAAGTGCTAATCGCTCAGTGGTGTCTGACTCTTTGCGACCCCATGGACTGTAGCCCGCCAGGCTCCTCTGTCCATGGAATTCTCAGGGCTAGAACACTGGAATGGGTAGCCACTGCCTTCTCCAGGGGATCTTCCGACCCAGCAATCAAACCCAAGTCTGCTGCATTGCAGGCAGATTCTCTTGCATCTGAGCCACCAGGGAACTGAAGAGCTTCATCAAAGTGAAAAGATCCTTCTTAGCTACATAACAACGGATACAAAGATGAGGCTCTGAGTAAAACACTTATTCTGCCACATCTCAGAACAGCCGAGAGGGAAGAAATGTTCAAATACAATCTGCTGCCACTCTTGTCCTTTCTCCTCCTAGATTCCAGGTCTCACAGCAGCTACATTTCAAAAGAACTGATCAATTTACGCATGCCAGGAGGGCAGGCACACAATGGCCAGAGTGGTATCTTAAAAACTTTATCCCCCAAATGCTGACATGCTGTTTGGCCCGAAGGGTTTATCTAAGCTCACTCCTCAGAGAAAGCAAGGCCAACACGTTTCCTTTTCTCTCTCCAGATGCCAGCAAGACCAGTCGTGCTCCAACCAGAAGGTTCTCTAGCAACAAACTTCAACAAAGGGGCTCCCCTCAGGCAATCTCAGGTCTGAGTTCCTGGCTAACCTTCTGTTTGCATGCCTGCCTCTCCCACCTCTGCTGGAAGGTCAGCTCCACAAAGGCTGGACCCCGTCTGCCTTCCCACTTGGGTCCCCAGTACCATCGCACTATCTGTGTATAGCTGATGTTCAATACACATTTGTTGAATGAATAAAATAAAACCAACGTGACAACCAAAAGGGGTGATTTTTCATCAGCGTGTTAAGTCTTCCAATGGGGAAATGAAGACAGAGACATAAAATCATAAATACATTAAAGCAATTTAGTCTTGGGTCTTGATGAATACTGGTGTTTATATTGTTGAACCCCAATGCTAAAGAGCTATTTTTCTTTAGGGCCAGCTACTACACATTACATTATTACTACATATATTATATCTAACATAAAACACACACATAGTTAACATATGTTATGGACACATATGTTTAATATGAGCACAGTATACAAGAGGTGTTCAATAAATACTTAACAAAGTAAGATAATTTATTGTTTCTTCACTTAAGTAAAATGGCAATTTTACTGATGTAGGTGACTACAAAGTACAATATGATAACACTGTATTACTACTCTATTTTTCTCAAATATAAATAAAAACTGGGTTTATACCTATACAAGCTGTGCTATGCCTAATTTACTAAACATTAAATCATTTATATTTGTCTTCCTCATACTTGCTTAACAAATGAATTCAACTTCAAGAGTTTCTATTCTTGACCCCCAAAACCAAAAATCTAAAATATAATCTTTATACTAAACATGGAACTATTAGTATTATTATTTTTTTTTGAGTACTGCATTTCAGTAGCCCAGCACATATTCACTCTCAAATCACCAAATGAGGAAAGATAATGGGCGAAGGAAATGGATTTTAAATTATGTATATTTTTTAAAAAGTAGTTTTATTGACTCAAAACAATCCCACTGTAGTTTTACCACTACATTAAAGCATGCTTTTTTACAGACTAGAGACTACAAAATTAAACCAACTTCTACTGATTAGCAGTATTTTTAATGTACTTACCCTGACTTCATGAACATTATCAGAATAATCCACAGTCTGGCAAATATAGCTATATCCTGCATTATATGATCCCATGAATAACTGGAAACAGAAAATAACATTTGGAGTAAAGTTTTAGAAGATATAGCATTTAAAAGCACTATATACAATGTGCAAACTTTCAAAATATTTTTAAGAGCAATACTGTCTTAAAAATAAATTTCAAATGCACTAAACATTTAATATGTTGGAATTCCTAAAATTTATCATTCGTCAATTTATTCTTAAGTTGAAATCTAAATTTAAAATGATGTGTAAAATTTGGACTGAGACACTCTATCTATCTTATAATATTAAGAGAAACTGTGATTAACCACGCTGCAAGACTTGCACGGGTTTCTAGTTTTGAACCAGAGTGGACTGCATCTAACAAATTAGGGAAAGTAGCCAAATAAATTAAAGCTTTTTATGATGTTGAGTTTCTGTAGGCTACGCTGTCAGTTGAAGAGATTTTTTAAAAGGAGCATACGGTTCATTTTCTTAGCATCACCAGTTCAGTTTGCTGGGTTCAGGATGAACACTGAGGAGGAGTCTCTTGGAAAACAAATTCCTTTCAGTCTTACAACTTAAAAAGTGGTTGGGTCAGTCTAATTTTTAGGATTTCCTCTTAAAATGCCATAGAGAACTTCTTGGTGTCCAGAAAAGTATACACTGATCAGCAGCAATAGTTGTATAACAGTTAACGCATTTTAGTTCCAACCTAAAATTAACACACTTATATTATGTGGTAGGATTTAAATTTGAAATCGGTATTTCACATCTGCATATTTTCATCAGTTACCAAACCTGAAACTGCTGAATGACAAATAGAAATAGCCACAACTATTTACTGAGGTCTTAATATGTTCTAAACACTATGCAAAAATTATCTCACTTACTTCTGATACCTTAGAAGCTAGATATTATGCTCATTTTACAGATGGGGGAAATGAGCCTCAAAAAAGTTAAGGAACTTCCAATGTCAGAAAAGGCAATGGCAACCCACTCCAGTACTCTTGCCTGGAAAATCCCATGGACGGAGGAGCCTGGTAGGCTGCAGTCCTTGGGGTCGCTAAGAGTCGGACATGACTGAGTGACTTCACTCTCACTTTTCACTTTCATGCACTGGAGAAGGAGATGGCAACCCACTCCAGTGTTCTTGCCTGGAGAATCCCAGGGACAGAGGAGCCTAGTGAGCTGCCGTCTATGGGACTGCACAGAGTCGGACACGCCTGAAGCGACTTAGCAGCAATGTCAGAAAAATCAGTAAGGGTTATTTCAGAATCCAGTTTGTCTGCTTCCAAATTTCAGTTTAAACAAGTCTTATACTTTATGTATGTTTCAGATTTTTGTTGTCCATGCTTATGTCAGTAACATAAATTCACTCTTAGAGGAGCTAACAGCTATCTCAGGGCACAGCATTCCAATCGTAGTTTTACACATTCTTATTTTTCAATTTGCAACAGACCTGAGGGAGTATAAAGTGAACTTTAGTAAACCTACCTCTCTGAAGATAAAAAGGTTAAGCAAAACCATCCCGAAATTATAGAGAATGAGCACTAAACGCATCTGGAAAGGTTCTCGGTCCTTCATCCATTTTGGACCCAGCCACACGAAGAGGAGGTACAGGGTGCTGATGCAAAGTGTAGGCAGTGGAGACTGCATCAGAGGCCAGTTCTCGACGCGTTTATCTACAGAGGGGACACAAAATTCGTTACATGATAAACGTTTTATCAAATGGAATTATTAGGAAGCGGCACATTTCAACTTAGCTTCCCTCCGTGACCAAACACAGATCCTTAGAGGTCCAACAAAAACACATGACATACAGCTCTAATGACGTGGATGAACCTAGACCCTATTATACAAAGCGAAGTAAGTCAGAAAAAGAAAAACAAATATTGTATATTAACACATATATATGGAATTTAGAAAGATGGTACTGGTGAACTTATTTGCAGGGCAGCAATGGAAAAGACTCTGATGTTGGGAGGGACTGGGGGCAGGAGGAGAAGGGGACAACAGAGGATGAGATGGCTGGATGGCATCACCTACTCGATGGACGTGAGTCTGAGTGAACTCCGGGAGATGGTGATGGACAGGGAGGCCTGGCGTGCTGCGATTCATGGGGTCGCAAAGAGTCGGACACGACTGAACTGCGCTGAACTGAATGGAGATGCAGACATAGAGAACAGATTTGGGGACACAGTGGGACAAACTGCGAGAGTAGAATGGAAACATGTATGTTACCATATGTAAAATAGCCAGTGGGAATTTTCTGTATGATGCAGCGAGCTCAGGCCAGTGCTGTGTGACAGCCTAGAGGGGTGGGACAGAGTGGGAGGGAGGTTCAAGAAGGAGGGGACATGAATACCGATGGCTGACTTATGTTGATGTAAGGCAGAAACCAACACAATACAGTAAAGCAATTATCCTCCAATTAAAAAGATATACATTTTAAAAATATATGACATTTAAACTAAAGAAACAAGAAGTAATTCCTGGGAGTAGCTTTTGGAAGAGAAGTTGCATTATATAAGGTACACCTTATATGTTTATTTGACAGAGAACCTTGACAACAAAGAGACGAAACAAGGTTCATTGAAAATACAGAATAGGCTTGGGATGAAAAGTTAATCAAAGGTTTCATAGACAGAAAATACTTAAAGGAGAAACTTGACCCTATACTAAATATGTGAAATAAATCAGCACAGTTTGGAAGCTGCTCCCTCCTATGCTAAAAGCAGGAAAACCTTAGTAAACTGAAAAGGTCTGGAGAATGGACGCCATCCCCTGCAAGATATCTGGATGCTGAAGACAAGAGTATGGTAATAACCGAATTAAGTTGAGGATTAAGTTACAGGTCATTACAGTTTGATAATCTATTTAAATGGCAACCACCATATTCAAGACATTTTTCTTTCCTGAGAACATGAATTTATTCTTTTCCCATGAATATAATCAACTTAAGTGCTTTTCTCTAAAGCTATAAATCCTACCTATGTATGTGTAAATATATATATCTCCAATGTAACACATTATTCATTTAAATTGAATCAGCTGTCTTTAAATTCAAATATGTAATCTTGAATCAAATTTATAGCAGAGTTTTGCCACAAATATTTCTGAGATGCATAACAATAAAATATGAGGTAGACAAAAATTTACATTACAAAAAAACACTGAAGTCAATTTTTATATTTCTAAAAGCTAAATGGCATTTTGAAGGTTGTGAATCTAATGTCTAATTTATTCTTGGTAATACATATTATTTTTATGCTGTGTTTTGAGGAAAATAATATATTTCTCAATAGTTAAAAAATTTTAGCCAGTTCCTAAAAGCTAGCCTAAAGGAATGTAATTTGATTGCTCATTACAACGTCTCTCTATTTAAACTGTCCGTTTTATATATATATGTGAAGCAGCTCTGGATAAGTTAATTATCTTTCAAAATACTTTACATAAAAATAAATTAGCCTGTTCTTTTATTACTGTCAACAGAAAATAAGACAGAACATGTGAGACACAGGTACAAAAATATCTAATCACATAGCTTCCGAAGCTGGGAAGTAATTTAGTAACTATGGTTTCCATAAAAAAAGAGTTGCTAGAAGAGTGGGATGGGGCTTCCCAGGTGACTCAGCCGGTAAGAATCCCCTCGCAATATAGGAGACTTGGGTTCGACCCCTGGGTCAGGAAGATCCTCTGGAGAAGGAAACAGCAACCCACTCCAGTATTCTCACCTGGAAAATCCCATGGAGAGAGAAGCCTGGTGGGCTACAGTCCATGGGGTTACAAGGAGCCGGGCAAGACTTAGTGGCTAAACAACTGCAAGGATGGGATACTGACTCGAGAAGAAGAAGAAGAAAAAACACACAAGTATGAGAACAAGAATAGAAGACCCAGAGGAACTGATTTTACTTTATAGTTTACAGGGGAAGCCTACCATCTATCTATCCACAGAAATTATGGTTCTGTCACTCAAATCAAAACACATTCCAGAACTAAAAATAAACGAAAATACTTAAAGACGGGAGGGACGGTAGTCCTCTTATAGGGAGGGTAGTTTAAGAGGCGGAGGGGTGGCTTTTGGTGAGGGCACTGTGCCGCCGTGGCCTCACTAGTGGCTGGGCACTCTGCTCTAATGTCACGATGCCATTCTTCTGCACCCGTATCTTTCTATGTCAAAAGGCCCCTTAAAACATGGGGTACTGATCTACTTAGACCTTTATTTTTCCATATTACAGAAAAAGACTAATACAAAGCCCCTAAATCCTAAAGCTTGGCTCTACTTCCGGTCACGAGAAAAGGAGCTGCCGGGGTGTCCCACCTCCATCCACAAACTAGAGGGCTTTTCCCATGGGATGGATGCGAAGAGCAAAAGAACTCTGCTATGAGATAATCTATGTAACAAAGAAAATTACAGAGAAAGATCGATCATATTCTTTGCAGCTGAAGATGGGGAAGCTCTATATAGTCAGCAAAAACAAGACCAGAAGCTGACTGTGGTTCAGATCATGAACTCCTTACTGCAAAATTCAGACTTACATTGAAGAAACTAGGAAAAACCACTAGGCCACTCAGGTATGACCTAAATCAAAATCCCTTACGATTATACAGTGAAAGTGACAAACAGATTCAAGGGATTAGATCTGACAGACAGAGTCCGTGAAGACCTATGGACAGAGGTTCATGACACTGTACAGGAGGCAGGGATTAAGACTATCTGCAAGAAAAGAAATGCAAAAAGGCAAAATGGTTGTCTGAGGGGGGCTTACAAATAGCTGAGAAAAGAAGAGAAGCAAAAGGCAAAGGAGAAAAGGAAAGATCTGAATGCAGAGTTCCAAAGAATAGCAAGGAGAGATAAGACCACCTTCCTCAGTGATCAATGCAAAGAAATAGAGGAAAACAACAGAATGGGAAAGACTAGAGCTCTCCTCAAGAAAATTAGAGATGCCAAGGGAACATTTCATGCAAAGATGGGCACAATAAAGGAAAGAAATGGTGTGGACCTAACAGAAGCAGAAGATATTAAGAAGAGGTGGCAAGAAAACACAGAACTGTATGAAAAAGATCTTCACGACCTGGATAATCACGATGGTGTGATCACTCACCTAGAGCTAGACATCCTGGAGGGCAAAGTCAAGTGGGCCTTAGGAAGCATCACTATGAACAAACTAGTGGAGGTGATGGAACTCCAGCTGAGCTATTTCAGATCCTAAAAGATGATGCTGTTAAAGTGCTGCACTCAATATGCCAGCAAATTTGGAAAACTCGGCAGTGGCCACACGACTGGAAAAGGTCAGTTTTCATTCCAATCCCAAAGAAAGGCAATGGCAAAGAATGCTCAAACTGCGATACAACTGCCCTCATCTCACACGCTAGTAACGCTCAAAATTCTCCAAGCAAGGCCTCAACAGTACATTAACTGAGAACTTTCAGATGTTCAAGTGGGATTTACAAAAGGCAGAGGAACCAGAGATCACATTGTGAACATCCACTGGATCATAGAAAAAGCAAGAGAGTTCTAGAAAAACATCTACTTCTGTTTTATTGACTACACCAAAGCCTTTGACTGTGGATCACAATAAACTGTGGACAATTCTTCAAGAAATGGGAATACCAGACCACCTTACCTGCCTCCTGAGAAGTCTGTATGCAGGTCAAGAAGCAAAAGTTAGAACTGGACATGGAACAACAGACTGGTTTCAAATTGGGGAAGGAGTACGTCAAAGGTGTATATTGTCACCCTGCTTATTTAACTTATATGCAGAGTACATCATGCGAAATGCTAGGCTGCCCAAGTTGGAATCAAGATTGCCAGGAAAATATCAATAACCTCAAATATGCAGATAACACCACCCTTAAGGGAGAAAGCAAAGAGGAACTAAGGAGCCTCTTGATGAAGGTGAAAGTGAAAGTGAAGTCGCTCAGTCGTGTCGACTATTTGCGACCCCATGGACTGTAGCCTATCAGGCTCCTCCGTCCATGGGATTTTCCAGGCAAGAGTGCTGGAGTGGATTGCCATTTCCTTCTCCAGGGGATCTTCCCAACCCAGGAATCAAACCCGGGTCTCCCGCATTGTAGACAGACGTTTTAACCTCTGCGCCACCAGGGAAACCCTGATGACGATGAAAGAGAAGAGTGAAAAAAAAATTTGGCTTAAAACTCAACATTCCAAAAAGTAGGATCATGGCATCCGGTCCCATCACTTCATGGCAAATAGATGGGGAAACAATGGAAACAGTGAGAGACAATTTTCTTGGGCTCCAAAATCACTGCAGATGGTGACTGCAGCCATGAAATTAAAAGATGCTTGCTCCTTGCAAGAAACGTTATGACCAACCTAGACAGCATATTCAAAAACAGAGACATTACTTTGCCAACGAAGGTCCATCTAGTCAAAGCTATGATTTTTCCAGTAGTCATGTATGGATGTGAGAGTTGGACTATAAAGGAAGCTGAGTGCCAAAGAATTGATGCTTTTGAACTGTGGTTTTGGAGAAGACTCTTGAGAGTTCCTTGGACTGCAAGGAGATCAAATTAGTCAATCCTAAAGGAAATCAGTCCTGAATATTTATTAGAAGGACTAACGCTAAAGCTGAAACTATAATCCTCTGGCTACCTGATGGGAAGGACTGACTCACTGGAGAAGACCCTGGTGCTGGGAAAGATTGAAGGCAGGAGGAGGAAGAAATGACAGAAGACAAGACAGCTGGATGGCATCACCAACTCGATGGACATGAGCTTGAGCAGCTGCGGGAGTTGGCGATGGACAGGGAAGCCTGGTGTGCTGCAGTCCATGGGGTCCCAGAGAGTTGGACAGGACTGAGCAACTGAACTGACTATGTAACAAAGAAAGGAAGATAAATTTACCTGTAAGGCTTTTCTAATTTCAAACATTTTACATTATTTCTTACTCTTATACACACAATTCCCATTGACTTCAAAGGCAGTTCCGAGCAGCAAGCAAGGGAAAAATTAAGAGAGGTGGGCCCAAAACTTCCCCCAAATCAATAATAAATAAAAATGCACATTCTTGGGAGGGAGTTTGGATACATGGATACATGTATGTATATGTATGGCTGAGTCCCCTTGCTACCCACCTGAAACTAGTACACCATTGTTAACTGCTGCTGCTGCTGCTGCTGCTAAGTTGCTTCAGTCGTGTCTGACTCTGTGCGACCCCATAGACAGCAGCCCACCAGGCTCCCCATCCCTGGGATTCTCCAGGCAAGAACACTGGAGTGGGTTGCCATTTCCTTCTCCAATGTGTGAAAGTGAAAAGTGAAAGGGAAGTCGCTCAGTCGTGTCTGACTCTTAGTGACCCCATGGACTGCAGCCCGCCAGGCTCCCCCGTCCATGAGATTTTCCAGGCAAGAGTACTGGATTGTTGACTGGCCCTGCTCAATACAAAATAAAAAGTTTAACAAAAAATTTAAAAAGAAAGAATGTCAATGGAATCATGGTGTCACAAAGAGTTGGACACGACTGAGTGACTGAACTGAACTGAATCTTCAAGAGCTCATGCTCATTCTCAATCATGTCTTACTCTTGGGAACCGATGGACTGTAGCCTGCCAGGCTCCTCTGTCCATGGGATTCGCCACGTAAGAATACTGGAGTGGGTTCCCACTGCCTACTGCAGGGAGCTTCCGGACCATTAAATGCAAATAGTTCTAAAAAACACACATTGGTTGTTGCAATCCATGAACTTAAGCCTCAAACTTTGCTTAAAATATTAACTTGAATATTATTTTCCTTAAACCTGAATAGCAAGTTTACACATGACATAAATGATTGGTTATATCATCATAATTTTGTAAAACCAAGAACAATGAACTCTGCTTCATCAGAATGGTGGGAGAACTGAGGTTCTCTTTAAGACTCTCTCAAACAACATAAAAGTTACCATTTCATTCAGGACTTACTTTTCAAGGAACTGAAATCTTTCAATAAAAGAAAGTTCTTTTGGAAAAAAAAAATGCCCACTTAATGCATGGTGTTACTCACACAACAGAGAGATTTAAAGAGACACGAGTAAGAAGCTGAAGGTCTAGACAGGAAGAAATACCGACAGAAGCCAACAGGGGTAAAAGAGGCGGCGGGGGGGGGGGGGGGGGGGGCGGACAAGGAGAAACAGTCGCAACAGAGAAGGCATGCGAGACTCCACTAGCAGACGGGCGGGCTGTTTTAACGCCAGCTCTGTGGCTGTGGGTGAGACCTTAAGGGCACAACTTGTCCTCATTCCCTTCATCTGTACAGCCTGATGAGGGGCAGGGAAACTGGATCAGCACTTCTCCAACTTCAACAAGAGAAAGAACCACTTGGAGCATAGTTACAATGCAGGTTCTGACGCAGTAGCTTGAGGGTATGGCTCACCTTTAGGAAGATTTTGCACTTTCTAGAAGTTCCAAGTGAGGCTATGCCAGTGTTCCATGGGCTATCCTTGAGTAGCATAACACTAGGTGACCCCTTAGGAATTTTTCTTCTAACTTCCAAAAATGGCTACTTTTTACAACCGCAAGGAGAAGAAGGGTTCCCTGGTAGCTCAGATGGTTAAGAATCCTCCTACAATGCAGGAGACCCCAGTCTGATCCCTGGGTCGGGAAGATCCCCTGGAGGAGGAAATGGCAACCCACTCTAGTATTCTTGCCAGGACAATCCCATGGACAGAGGAGCCTGGTGGGCTACCATCCATGGGTTCGCAGAGTTGGACATGACTGAGCAGCTTTCACTGTTTCACAGAGAGAAAGAATGGGATTGAAGGTAAGGAACACTGGGTTAAGAAAACGAGCAGCTTCTGCTGGCCAGGGACCCACTTCTCACGGTCAGAGCCCAGCACATGCTCTCCTTACAGCGCATCACACTGTCCTGTGGCCGGCCTCCGACACCCCACCCCCACACCCTCTGCCTCTGTGGTCTGACCTCTTCTTCTGCGTTTGGTGTTTATTTTTTTTAATAGTCACTTTTTCTCTCTATTTATTGCTGGCTGTGCTGGATCTCTGTGGCTGTACAGGCTGTCTCCTTCTAGCTGCGGCTGCTAGGGGCTACTCCCTAACTGTGCTACGGGGGCTTCTCGTTGTGGCGGCTTCTCTAATTGCCGAGCGAGGGCTCTAGGGCATGCAGGCTTCAGTAGCTGCAACCCATGGGCTCAGAAGTCGCGGATCCCGGGCTCCAGAGCACAGGCTCAGTAGCCGTGGTGCACGGGCTCAGTTACTCCACAGCAGCTGGGATGTTCCTGGACCAGAGATCGAACCCACGTCTCCTGCATTGGCAGGCGGACTCTTTACCACTGACCCACCAGCGAAAGTGAAAGTGAAGTTGCTCAGTCGTGTCCGACTCTTTGCGACCCCATGGACTGTAGCCTACCAAGCTCCTCTGTCCATGGGATTTTCCAGGCAAGAGTGCTGGAGTGGATTGCCATTTCCTTCTCCAGGGGATCTTCCCGACCCAGGGACTGAACCCGGGTCTCTCGCGTTGTAGACTGACACTGTACCGTCTGAGCCACCAGGGAAGTCGCCCTTAAACAATCTTTGGAAGGAATTAAATCCTCTAGTTATTTGAGTTACACGGGATCCAAATACAGATCACGCGTATCAGAGTAAAAGAAGACACGTTTCTGGGATGCTGTCAGGACGCTGGGCGGGGTTCCACACCATGAATTTATTAGGGGTGGAAAAAAAGAAAAATTCTATTGAAACACTATCCCTCTTGCCAACACTGAAATCAGATTCTGTCATCCAGGCATATCAAGATTCAAATGGGTTTTATGTAACATTCTTGGGGATGCTCTCTATGAAAAGCTCTTACAGGGGAAGGAGAGGGTCAATAAGGCACAAATAGTATATAAACTGAACTCCAGTTGATTCATCATATTGTCTTCTTTCTATATTTTATTTTATTAATATGTTTACTAACATGTCTATGCCTTCATATTCTGATTTCGCTCTTATTTTTGAGTCTATTTATTAACAATTTTGGGCCTTCCTCATGCCTCAGATGGTAAAGACTCTGCCTACAATGCAAGAGACCTGGGTTCGAAACCTGAGTTCAATCCCTGGGTCAGGAAGATCCCCCGGAGAAAGGAATGGCTACCCACTCTAGCCTTCTTGCCTGCAGAATTATAATGGACAGAAGAGCCTGGTGGGCTACAGTCCATGGGGTCACAACGACAAAGACATGACTTAGCAACTTTCACTTTCATTAACAGTTTTAAGCCTTTCATGTTGCACATCCCTGGATATTCATTAGAAGGACTGATGCTGAAGCTTCAATACTTGGCTACCTGATGTGCAGAGCTGACTCACTGGTAAAGACCCTGATGCTGCGAAAGACAGAAGGCAGGAGAAGAAGGGGATGACAGAGGATGAGATGGTTGGATGGCGTCACCAACTCAACGGACATGAGTTTGAGCAAACTCTGGGAGATGGTGAAGGACAGGGAAGCCTGGCGTGCTGCAGTCCATGGGGTCGCAAAGTGTCAGACATGACTTAGCGACTAAACAACAATAAATTAGATGTGTAGAATTTCAGATTTAGAAATGATCCCTTTATTTTAAAAATGAGATGCATAGAGACCAAGAGACTTGTAGGAGAAGGTGGAGCCCACCTTCTCAGTCACCATGCCCACTCATTTTATATGCCCGCAATTATAGGCATGAGGAAATTTTCAAATAGAACTCTGACTATCCATCATGGCCCTTCAAGGGAAAGAAAACAAAAGAGACTTACAGAAGTCCCCTGAGCAGAAAGAAGGACAAGAGATAAACACACTGAGCCTCGAGCTTTCTCAGGTGCTGCATCCGGCAGACCGGGTCTAGGGTCACGATGCTCTGGAAGACACGACACCAGATACCAAGGAAAGACCAAGGACATGTAGCCTTCGAAAGAGGAGGCCTCATCAAATACTGAAAGACCTAAAGAGGCACCAGATTTATTCTCTACTTCCAGAGAACCCATGAGAAGGGCTTTAGCAAAATAAATTACGCCTATAAATTCAGAGATTTCTAACCATGAGGTCTCTCCTTCTATAAGTAGAAAGCTGTCTCCTTTGGAAATGAGTTTCCTTTATTTAAGTATTAATAATTAGATTAATTTTAAATTAAAGTTAAAAAATCTAAAATTAAATGTTACTGTAAATCAAGTTTCGGAGCAAGGAAGTTTATTTTAAAAATAAGAATTACCAAGACACATTACCTTAACCTTCCAGACCCTTAAGGGTTAACCTCTTTCTTAAGAAACTGTTTCCCCCTAAAACACTTTGTTTCACAAAGCTCATGCCAAGTGAGACTGGTTTAGAAACACTAGTTTGGTTAACAATCATACAATTTTATCTATATTAAAAGGCCATGTAATGGTTAACAACTATGTGCTCAAGAGAACTCACAAGCTGTTCACTAGAAAAGAGTTCACTTTATTATGTGTAAATTATACCTTTATTTTTAAAATGGTACCCAAAAAATGGTCCATCTGAAGTGGGGCTTCCTTTGAATACCCTCCCCACCGACAGTTTCGTTTATTCTTAACCTGACTTGCACCTTAAAAATCACCCAGCATAGTAAACAGAACAGCCCTTCCATCCCTTCTGAGCTCAGTGACTGGGGACAGGTCATTCGGTCCTTGACCTCTCAAAATGCATCATCTATTAGAGGAGACAGACATGACCAATCAATTGCTTTGCAGGATTCTGACAGTGGCATCAGAGGCCAGTCTGGGGACAGGAGAGAGGCGACAAGGGCAGCTTCCGGAGCTGACGCCCAAACCATTCCTTGAAGAAAAGAGGAGAAACCTGGCGAGCAGACAGGAAGGTCGGAAGGCTTTCCTGCAGAGAGAACCATATGTACAAGGAGCCACAAATCAAGAAACAAAACACTTCCTCTGGAATCTAAGCAGGCCTGAGGTAGAGGGTGTGAAGTGAAAGTTCGTGTCCGACTCTGTGCGAACCCATGGACTATACAAGTAGTCCATGGAATTCTCTGGGCCAGAATACTGGAGTGGGTAGCCTTTCCCTTCTCCAGGGGATCTTCCCAACCCAGGGATCGAACCCAGGTCTCCCACATCGCAGGCGGATTCTTTACCAGCTGAGACACACAAGGGAAGCCCGAGGTAGAGGATGTATACAAGGAAAGATGGCAGGAAATGACCAGAGATTTACAGGTCAGATCAGACCTGGGAGAGTCTCACAAACTCTGCTGAAGACGCTGGAACTTGTCCTGTAGATAACAGAGAGATGCTTCCTTGGTTAGACTGGACACCACATGTGGCTTTCAGCAGATGCTGATGGAGGCAGCAGGGGATGGACTGAAGGGGAAAGGCAGGAAAACCAGCTGGGTCCGTGGTTCTCAAGTATCTGTCTGTTGCCCACAGAAGAACCATCTGCTCATTAAAAATGTAGATTCCTAGTTTCCACCCCAGATCTACTGAATCAACATCTCTGTGGGTAGGGCTCAGCACTACAGCCTTCAAATTTCCCTGCTGATACTGATGGGCGGGCAGCCAGCCTTGGAGACCACTACACTGTGCAAGAAATGAGCGCAACCTGGATTCAACGGCTGCACTGCCAATGGAAAAGACAGGCGGATGTGAAAATCACAAGAGCAAAATCTACAGGCTGGATGGCTGATGTGGATGTGAGAAGTGAGAGCGAAAGAAAAGCTCGGGGTTACTCCCAGATTTCTGGCCCGGCCGGTGGCACATATGGTGAAGTTGTGGGTCTGGGACAGAGCATAAAGGAACTGGAGCAGGAGGTCATCAGGTGCTTTCTAAACCTCTTCTGTCTGAAGCACTTGTGGGACACCCAGCGGGAGGTGTCCAGCAGGCTCTGGAGCTGCAGATGACTGCCAGGGCAGCAGAAACCGAGGAGTCACTGGCAGTGAGAACCCCTCCGGGATTTCAGGTCACAAGGGGAAGAACACACAGAATGAAGACTGAAACAAATGAAGTCTGCACCCTGCGGAGCACCTGAGGGAAGAGTGGGATCGACGGCTGCGAAGCAACCAGAGAGGAAGGAAGGGAAAACAGAAAGAGACGTGAGGACCAAGAGACGGGACGGGCAACAGACTCCATGGACGCAGAATCAACTGTTCTTCCCAGCTCTTTTTAATCAGAAGAAATAACTGTCTCACAAAGTTGTTGGGTGATAGTTAAATGGGTGCGTGCCCAGCACACGTGGACGCCACAGGCCCTTCATTCTGTTGCACCCTGTTCCCTCTGCATCTCCACGCAGGTGGGTCCTGGGTCAGGGATCCCCTGGCAGGTAGGTCCTATGTCAGGGATCATCTGAGCCCCTCTGGCTAAGAGCCAAGCCCTCTATGTCTTCTAGGCCTTTTCTTCCCAACCTAGAGGCATTCTCTAGGCTCTGAATATGAACTCTCAAGTCAGACTAGCAGCCTATGACCCCAGCTTTCTCATTCACCATCTGAATAAGCCCCAGCAAGCTACCCAGTCTCTGACTTAATGGGTGATGCTAGGGGTGCCGGGAGGAGTAAAACACAACATACAGTGTCTGACAGAGAATAAGAGCTCAGTACATGTCAGCACTGTCTTTACTATTAACAATAATCAAACCACTAAATCCTCCTCTCTCCCAAGAGAAGAGTTAAAGCAAATTAAAGAAAAATCGCCATCAGCAATTAATCTTAGCAGAAGACTATAAAGTGAGAAGACAGAATATTTTATAACATATGCTGAGAACACAGCAGATTTTATAATTTATTCAGGAGAGCAAATGCATAGCAAGTCTAACTCTAAATTTTTAATTATTTGAAAAAAGTTGTTTTAAAAAACAAAAGCATCCTTTTAAGAACATGTAAGCCAGATCTTAATAAGTAATAAAATATTTTTAGTTCAATAGTTTTGAAGTAACCCAAGTCCTTGGAAACTTCTACTTGTATACAAACAACTATAATTAATTCTTACAACAAACCATGTATAGTAAAGCAATTTTCTTAAAAATCTCTATAGGCCTCTTCTTTCTTTGACAGTCTTATTTCTTTTAAAGCTTTTAAGAACTTGGGATTTCCACCAGTTAGAATGAACTTTCTTCTGCAAGTAGTCTAAGCTGACAGTTGATTTACAGGGCTTCCCAGGTGGCTCAGTGGCCATCAAAAGAAAAATTAGTAAAAATTTAAAATTTTAGAAGATCCAAATCCCCAGAATTGATAGGGAAGGACACGTGGTTACAGGAGGAAATAATCTTAGTTGGGTGACGGCTTGGGGAGTCACACGAAGCAGAGGGAATACGGCACCAAGGGACAGAGGACACGACCTGACTTGACAACAGCTGGCTTCCAGCTCTATCAGTCATTTTCCAGCCCCGTGACTCTGAACCTGAAACTCTTGGGCCACCGTTTTCTCCCATGTAAAAGGGGGGTGATAATGTGTGTGTTCAGCTACTCAGTCACCTCTGATTCTTTGCCACCCCATGGACTGCAGCCCGCCAGGCTCCTCTGCCCAGGGAACTCTCCAGGCAAGAATGTTGGAGTGGGTTGCCATTTCCTACTTCAGGGGATCTTCCTGACCCAGGGGTCGAATCCACACCTCTTGCATTGGCAGGTGGATTCTTTACCACTAGCGCCTCTAGATTACCCAAATCACAGAGCTGCTCTGAGGTTCAAACTGAAAACCCTCTGTAGGAAGCCACTCCAACATGAACCCTTTTTGCACTTAAGATTCACTAAACATGAATATCTTCTGAAACTTCTGAAGCACGCTGCGATTGCCTCTAGCATGCCACGACGCTGTCCTGGCGCTGTCTGCTTAACTATGTCCCACGCCAGACAGGGCAGGGGCCGTGACCGTGACCTCTAAAACCACAGAGGTTCCTACGGTGGCCACATCCACGAATGGTTGAGCCCAAGCACACTGGAGGCCACAAGGTATCTAGAAAATAGCTACTATTATTATGGCTACTGTGAGAATCGACATCCAAGACGTTTTATTTTTATTCAAGTATAGTTGATTTACAGGGCTCCCCAGGGGGCTCAGTGGTAAAGAACCACCTGCCAGTGCCGAAGACCCAGGAGACGCATGTTCAATCCCTGGGTCGGGAAGATCCTTTGGAGAAGGAAATGGTGACCCGCTCCAGTCTTCTTGCCTGGAGAATCCCATGGACAGAGGAGTCTGGTGGGCTACAGTCCATGAGGGCACAAAGGACCTGCCACGGCTGGGTGACTGAGCACACAGGCAGCTGATTCACACTGTTGTGCCGATCTCTGCTGTACGGCAAAGTGACTCAGTGTTATAACTATACAGATTCCTAACATTCAGGATATTTCTAAACTGCCCTTTTGATTCCTATATAATGAGCAAGAGTCCTTGATCAATATCATTCTAAAAGAAATACAAAGTCTCTGCTGGAGTGGACAAAAACCTAAATATTCTATATAAATCCATGCCATTGCTATGGTTCTCTTAAATAAATTTTAATAACATTATTTTTAAATTCTTAAAAATATTTTAAAATTTTAAAATGATATTTTGAAATCTTGTTCTTCTATCATAGTGCATAGTGATTGTGGCGTCAGTCTCTCGGTCGTGTCTGACTCTTTGCGACCCCACGGACTGTCTTCCGCCAGGCTCCTCTGGGATTCTCCAGACAAGAATACTGGAGAGGCAGCCATTCCCTTCTCCAGTGGGATCTTCCCAACCCAGGGAGCGAACCACTGCACTGCAGGCAGATTCTTCCGCCCAAGCTACCAGGGAAGCCCTTGCATATAGTACATAGATTACCAAAAACATTAACACTCCATCCTTGAGCTACTTGCAGTGCGGTCCCAGGCTTTCCTTGTGGTCCGGTGGTTAAGAATCCACCTGCTGGTGCAGGGGACCCAGGTTCAGTCCTGGTCTGGGAAGATGCCACATGCCGAGGGACCACTAGGCCCGAGCACCCCACCTACTGAGCCCAAGCTCAGGGCCTTCAAACTGCAACAACTGAGCCCACGAGCCCTAGAGCCCAAGCTCCACAGCAAGAGAAGCCACCGAGACAAGAAGCCCGCACACTGGAACTAGCAAGGGGCCCCTGCTCGCAGCAGCGGAGACCCAGCACAGCCAAAAATAAATGCATAATTAAAAAAAAAAAAAAAAGCGTGGTGTCTGCACTAGCAGAGAAGCACCTCTTGGAAACGTACTCGAAATGCAGAATCTCAGGCCTCACTCAAGACTTACTAAGCCAGAGCTGTGCTCTAATTAGTTTTCTGGGTGATTAACACATTAAAGTCTAAGAGCTGCTTTAGTCAATTCAGAAGTGTGGGCCTACTTTCTATAATACATAATCAAGTCATGTAATTTTGATTTGTTTGTTCCTAGAGCCTCCCTGAATAAACCAGCTAGTGGCTCCTCTGTCCATGGAATTCTTCAGGCAAGAATCCTGGAGTGGATGTCACTCTGTTCTCCTGGGGATCTTCCCGACTCAGGCATCGAACCTGGGTCTCCTGCATTTTAAGTGTATTTTTCACCATCTGAGCCACCAGGGAAGCCCTTAACCTCCCACAGACGAAAGAAAAACACAAGTCCAGCAACCAGCTAGAGACACTGAGCAGCTTCTGTAGTATAGTCAAGACGTCGAGAAGTATGCGGTACACACTGCTCTCTGATAAGCCAGAACCAACAGCTGCAAATCAACCCCATGCTTTTAACACCTGGAAGCTAATCACTAATGTTCAGGCGATACTGTTATGAATCCGTCCGCCTCTAAAGACTGTACAAGGTAACAGTGGCTTCTTGCTGTGCTGTTCACCGACAGCAGCCCACACAGGAACTGCTACTTTTCCGAAGGGCGCAGTCAACGTCCTCCTCCCATTATCAGAAGCATCGTGAGGGCCAGGGCTACAGCCCTTGCTCCTTGGTGAGTCTCTACAACAAGACTTGCAAAAACTTGCTAAAAGAAAATTGTAATGAGCAAATGTAGGTAACAGTTGTCAAGAAGAGTCTGAGAAAGATCTTATCTCCGTGACAAGGATAAACTAAATACCACCTCTTCTGGGTACCAGTCTAAAATCTGATGCTTAATACATTCTTCAAGCCAAGGAAGATTTGGGGTATCAGCGAGATGAAATAGGCAGAAGCAAAGAAGAAAGGGCTGGATACAAGGAGACAGGTCATCAGCTGAGATTTACTTTAGAAATGAAACATTCTGAAGATAGTGGAGGACTGGGGGGTGAGTCAGGGTGATGACCAGGGGGGAATGTCTGTCTGCTTTAACCCACTCTGGGCTCAGGGCAGAGGATGCTGCTTTCAGTTTGGAAGAATGCCTAGATGAACTGAAGGAAAGGGCAGCTCTTGAAGAAATTCAGAGGCTGAGCTAGAAAAGACTAAGAGGTCAGACTGTGATGGGCAGACTGGAGGGAGTGGAGGTCATCACCAGCATGGTGAGGGGAAGCTGCGGGCTCTGAGGGGTTCAATGGCCAGCGTGGAGTTTTATGAACTCAGCTGATACTAGTCACCCAAGAGCCTGCAAGAATGCAGAGAGGAGTTAACAGCAGAGAAAAGAGAATTCTGGTTCCAAGTTTATCTGTACAGAGAACACAATAAAGGTGAAAAGCGAGAGAAATTATAAAATTTCTCATAGAGAGCAGATAAAATAGGGACAGACTCAGAAGCTTCAAAGGAGAAAAGGCAATACCACAGACAAGGTGAGTGAGTCAATGTGTGATGAGAGGTGCAGACCATTTACACGAAGGCTTAACTTGGGAGGGCTGGTCCTAGATGGATATTATCCAGAAGCTTGGTCTATCTGCTTAGAAAATGGGGATAGTAGAAACTAACGCAAGACTGTAAAGCAGCTATACGCCAATAAAAATTGCTGTTGCTGTTGTTTGGGCTTCCCAGGCGGCTTAGTGGTGAATAATCTACCTGCCAATACAGGAGACGCAAGAGACATGGGTTCGATCCCTGGGTCAGGAAGATCCCCTGGAAGAAAAAAATGGCAACCCCCTCCAGTAGTCTTGGCCTGGAGAGGCCCATGGACAGAGGAGCCTGGTGGATTACAGTCCATGGGCCACAAAGAGTTGGACACGACTGAACAATTGAGCACCCACACACGCTGTTGTTTCATTGTGAAGTCATGTCCAACTCTTTGCGACCCTGTGGACTATAGCCTGCCAGGCTTTTCTGTCCACGGGACTTCTCAGCCAAGAATTCTGAAGTGGGTAGTCATTTCCTTCTTCAGGGAATCTTCGTGACCCAGAGATTGAACCTGCCTGGGAAGCTCCAATAAAAATTAATTTAAAAAAAAAGAAAGAAAATGGGGATAGTAACATACTAAACCCAAAGGAGTATAAGGATTAAGTGTGACACATACGGAGCACTGGTCAGAGAGCCTGGCACATAATAAACATTCAATAAGTGTTCACCATGATGACTGGACAATAAAGCAGTATTTGCAGGACGAGTAAGGAGGCTGTGTTGCTTTATGCAAAGGTCACCAATGAAAGACGGAGGTGAAAGATCTCAATTCCATCCCAGCTCCGTTACTTTCTAGTTGTACAGTTTTAAGTCTATCTCTTCATCATGGTGGTGGTTTAGTCACTGAACTGTGTCTGACGCTTGCAATCGCAAGGACAGCAGCCCACCAGGCTCCTCTGTCCACGGGATTTTCCAGGCAAGAATACTGGAGTGGGCTGCCCTTTTCCAGAGGATCTTCCTAACCCAGGGATCAAACCCAAGTCTCCTGCATTGCAGACAGATTCTTTACCGCTGAGCCACCAGGGAAGTCCTCTTCTAAGGACACTAAGAAACATTAAACAATACAAAGTGTACAAAATTCATATCATAGCATTCTATAATTCATAACAGTCCTATAACAGAACTTCAATAAACAGTAGTGAGTCCTACCATGAGCAGACAGTATCTGTATTCATGGTTTGAAAAATTACATATTCATAAAGCCAGTGGGGAGATATAGGGCAGTCATAGGTCACAGGGAGAGAAAGATGTATATGCCTGTGTATAATATATACTTTTTAACCATGAATTTAGACATCATCTTCATATTTTGAAACTCACTGCTATTTACTGAGCTTCTAGTATAGGATCATTATGGACTATAAAATGCTGTAATATCACCTAAGTTAATGTCCACAGTAGGCATTATTTAACAACTCTATGATGACGAAATGGACTTAAACACATTTGATAGAGAAGAATAATGCTATGTGTACAGGAAGCCAAGACAGAATGCAGGCAAGTAATCTTCTCACCCCATTTTCACACCTTGCTGGGCTTCTCAGAAAAAGCAGTCATCAAACATCCTCCATGTGCTAATCTGAGCGTTCGAAGTCCAAATACCACCCTGAGTGCTATCAGTGTGGCTTTAAAAAAAACTAAAAGTAAAAAAACATCGAGATACTACTGGAGTATGAGGTGTGTTTTAACGGGAACTTTGGTTAAGATCTTCTCTTACTAACTGTTCTATTTGCCGAATATCCATAATGGATTCTGAATTCCTCTTCACTAATTAACTAGTTAAGAAGTTTCTAGTTCTTATATTATGAAGTTTGGCAAACACTTTCATAATTCACTTTGAATATACTTTTTTTTAAGGTCCTAGGTGAGTCCATAATATGGAAGTCACCTTCACCTTCTCAGGCTAAATACCACTACCACTTTTTATATTATATATATGGTATATGAACTTCCCAGGTGGCACAGTGGTAAAGAATCCACCTGTAATGCAGGACACATGGGTTCAATCCCTGGGTCAGGAAGATCCCCTGGAGAAGGAAATGAATGGCAACCCACTCCAGTATTCTTGCCCGGGAAATCTCACAGACAGAAGAGCCTGGCAGGCTACATCTCAGTTTAGTTCAGTTGCTCAGTCATGTCTGACTCTTTGAGAACTCATGAACCGCAGCACGCCAGGCCTCCCTGTCCATCACCAACTGCCGGAGTCGACCCAAACCCATGTCCATTGAGTCGGTGATGCCATCCAACCATCTCATCTTCTGTCATCCCCTTATTCTCCTGCCTTCAATCTTTCCCAGCATCAGGGTCTTTTCAAATGAGTCAGCTCTTCACATCAGGTAGCCAAAGTATTGGAGTTTCTGCTTCACCATCAGTCCTTCCAGTGAACACCCAGGACTGATCTCCTTTAGGATGGACTGGTTGGATCTCCCTGCAGTCCAGGGGACTCTCAAGAGTCTTCTCCAACACCACAGTTCAAAAGCATCAATTCTTCGGCACTCAGCTTTCTTTATAGTCCAACTCTCACATCCATACATGACCACAGGAAAAACCATAGCCTTGACTAGATGGACCTTTGTTGGCAAAGTAACGTCTCTGCTTTTTAATATGTTGTCTAGGTTGGTCAAAACTTTCCTTCCAAGGGGTAAGCGTCTGTTAATTTCATGGCTGCAATTACCATCTGCAGCGATTTTGGCGCCCAGAAAAATAAAGTCAGTCACTGTTTCCCCATTCTATGCAGTCACAAAAGAGTTGGACACAATTTAGCAACTAAACAACAAATATATATACATATATACGCACGTGTGTGTGTGTGTATATAATACTTTAATTTCATACAACGGCCCTTACAGCACCATTAAGCATTTCAGATGCTTTTCTTTAGATTACCTCTAGTGGTATAATGACTCTGTTCAGATTTAGTATTCTAAATAGTGATACTATGTCCATAAAAAAGCAGAGTAAGGTAAGGCAGAATAAGAAGGTACACGTCCGAGGACTTTGCCTTCTTGCTGGGCAAGCACAACGGGAAAAACAAGGGCACTGGGCTAAGAGATGAAACAACCTCTTTCGATTCATTTCCACTACACTGCCACGTGCAAGATGTTTAACTTCTAAACATGGAAAATATCACTGCCTGCCAGACCTAAATCCCAGAGTTGTGAAGTTCTTGGTAATCCTGTAAAGCGAAATACAAAGCCGAGGTTGTAGTCCCTGTCACTTGCTACTTTCTAGCCATCTGCATGCATGCGTGCTAAGCCGCTTCAGTTATGTTCGACTCTTTGCAACCCCATGGACTGTAGCCCACCAGGCTCTTCTGCCCATGGGATTCTCCAGGCAAGAATACCGTCGTGGGTTGCCAGTCCCTTCAGGGTACCTTCCCGACCCAGGGGTCAAACTCACGTCTCTTACATCTTCTGCACTGGCAGGTGGGTCCTTTACCACTAGTGCCACCTGGGAAGCCCTCTAGTACCATTTGGGTACTTTTTTAAAAAAGCAACAGCTATGAATACTCCACAGAGAGAGACATTTTATGATTAAAAAAAACCACTTTTAGTGTTTTGGCAATGAACACCAAAGAAAGGTCATTTCTGAAGACGCTATATTAATTTTGCAACACATGACAATCTTCTTACAATTGTAGTAAAAATACGTAAACTTTACTATCTCAACCATTTCTACAGTATACATTTCATTAGTGTTACATGCATTCACATCGTTGTGCAATCAGCCTCCAGAACTTTCTCATCTTGTGAAACTCTATATCCGTTAAACAATTCCCTGTCTCCCCATCACCTTCCCAACCCCTGGCAATCACCACTCTACTTTCTTTCTCTATGAATATAACTATTTTAGGGACTTCATAATCACAAGTATTTGTTTCTTCCTGACTAGCTTTTTTTTACTTAGTATAACGTCCAAAAGGTTCAGCCATGTTGTAGCTTGTGTCAGAATTTCCTTTCTTTTTAAGGCTGAATAACATTCCACTGTATGCATGTATCACAGTTTATCTATTTACCCATCAGTGGATATTTGGGTTGCTTCCACTCTCGGCCATTATAAACAGAGCTGTTCTGAATATGGGTAAACAAATGTACATGAAATTCTTTAACAATACATGCCTGTGCCTAAGTTTTCATCTGATAAACAAACAAAATGAAAAAAGAGAAGCTTACTCCTTCAAATACTCTAGTTCAAAAATCACAAATGCTTTGACGTGATCACATCTAACAACAAGAAACTGATTCCTCAGTGGATTAATGCATTTGACTTTCAAATTCTAATTAAATGTGATCACAAATGAAGTATTATATTGAGATTTTTTTTTAAGAATTACAGTATTCCATGGAGAAGAATAAATGACAAAAGTAAGATCCTTTAATACCAAAGTGCCTAACCAAAGTTAAGGAACACAGTTACACCAAAACCACTTAATTTCTTTTGTTTTCCCTGTATGCTAAAACCTACATATTAGTAGCAATTTTACAAAAAATTTAAGCCATACTTCCAAATTTGTTAGAAATGCTCAAAAAGTGCTTAAAAATGAAAACCTTTTCTAATAATGTATGATAAAATCTGCATGTTCTATAGAAAAAAAGTATGAAGTAAGATTAAGTTTAGACTATCTAAGCCATTGCTTTAGGAGATATTCTGAGACTTCAATAAAAAGGCCTTAAGGGGACATGTAGTTTCGAATCTTCTCATTGTACAAGCAGAAATATGAGCCCCCTCAAATCATGAGTAACTTGTCCAAAACCATGTAAAAGCCATCCTCAGAATAATAAACTTATTCTTTAATGTTACTGCTATTATTTTTGACTAAATAGTTAACTCCAGGTTGTTTGGGAAATACCTAGCTCATTAAAGTAGAGTAGAGTATTATAGCAACAAACACAGTACTACGTCAAAAACACAGGGGCTTAAATATCTGTATCTCTGTGTTTTTTATTCCTTCACCTATCCCTATGGAGCAGATAAGAGAAAGTGAAAAGGACTAAACATGAACCTCTTATTTTTAACATTTACACAGCACTAATAACAGTTTTACTGGTGAAGATTGGAATTGTTGCCTAGAGTCAGGTTTTCAATTACTTATCAGTATATGTTTATTTGAAATTGCTTTATCTACGTAAAGAATTTTTAAAAGCTGCACCTATATTTAGAATTTAAGAGCCAGGAGAGACCTCAGAGATTACCTGCTGCTGCTGCTAAGTCGCTTCAGTCATGTCCGACTCTGTGCGACCCCATAGACGGCAGCCCACCAGGCTCCCCCATCCCTGGGATTCTCCAGGCAAGAACACTGGAGTGGGTTGCCATTTCCTTCTCCAATGCATGAAAGTGAAAAGCGAAAGTGAAGTCACTCAGTTGTGTCCGACTCTCAGCGACCCCATGGACTGCAGCCTACCAGGCTCCTCCGTCCATGGGATTTGCCAGGCAAGAGTACTGGAGTGGGGTGCCACTGCCTTCTCCGCAGAGATTACCTAATTCAACTCAATTTTCAGATGGAAAAAGCTGACCTGGAAAAGCAAAGTGCCTGCTATACACACTCACTGGCAGTTGCAGGTCCAGGACTGAAGCCTGAAGTCTAAGCCCCAGTCCAGGGCCCTCTCCATCTCCTACACCGGGTGCCCGCCTCACTTGCACACACACCCCAGTGCTCATGTGCAGATGATGGAGAGAGAGGAAGAACGGCATCCGGTTCTACATCTCTTGAGAATATTCTGTGCTACTGATTTTATGGTTTGATTCCTTCATTAAATTGCATCAACACTGATTGATTTAAGACTAACTTATGATAAAGATCATTCTTAAACGCTCCATAGCTTAGTGTAACCCCTTAAACTCTCCATAATTTAGCGTAATCCAAGCCTTACTAATATTTATCAATCAGAATGTATCTGAAATTTCACTATCTGAAATCAAGTTAGATTAAGGGAGTCGTGTCAAGTCAACAAACGTATGGGCTCTCCCTAGTGTTGGGGAGAAAAGTACAAAGAAGGGAAAAGATAAGTAATAATGAAGGTTAAAACAGTGTAAGAAAACAGAGTCTCAGAAGAAACTGCACCAAGGAGGTACATGAGCGATCGCTCAGGGTAATGGGGTCAGATGGAGCAATGAACTGCGCTGGGTACCCGGGCTGAGAAAGGCTCCACGTGGGAGGGAGACTGAGCCAGGGCCTGGTGAAGGGCATGTGGGAAGGGAACCTGGGAAAAGGGCAGGAAAGGCAAGGGCAGTGTGACAGCCGACATCACGTGCACCTGTTTAACTCAAGCGCGAGCCTTCCAGGCTGGCTCGAGCTGCAGGCCTGTGGGCAGGGACCAGCACAGACAGGAGAGCTGGAAACTGGGTTTTGAGAGGCTAAGTATTTCTTCCTCCCCTCTCTTCTCTAAAAGTCAAGATCCATATAATTTTTTAACATATATATTGTAATACATTCTCATTCTAACGGAAAATGAAACAACGGCACCTTAATTGAACAGGAAAAAAATGTCCTAGTTAGGAAAAAGAAAAAAGAGCCACCTCAACGTGAGAAAAGACAGATTCTGCTATCCAACTCTTCTCTATGTGACCACAGACGTCCAATTCGAAATAATAAGTGACTCAATAAGATAACACTTTGGTTAACATTAAATCATTCACTAATGACATTAGCATAGGACTTGAGAAAAAAAACAAAACACTGAATTTTAAAAGGATGACCAACTTCTTGTGGCTCTTAAGATCACAAAAGCACTCACTGATATAATTATCTATGTAATTCTTAAAACCTTGTTTCCCAAAGCCAAGACTCTAACTGTGTAAAACTGTGTCCCGATGCCAGTTTTAGAGCATGCATTGTTTTCCCCTCCTGGCATTTCATCTGTGGTTGGACATTTTGGGGGAATGGACGAGAGTATCAGGCATTAGAGACCAGGACCAAACAAACAAACCAACAAAACCCTACCGCGGCATGGACTTCCTGGAGGCTGCAGAGAGGCTATGAAAAAAGGTAAGAGGAGGACGTCGCTGAAAACATGGCCTCAGGGAGACACCACGTCAGAAGATGAACGTGTGTATTTGTCTTTCACTGTCTTGAACTTAGAATGTCTTTTCTCAAAGGAACACTGAAAATGATGAGTTCCCACGCTAGTCCAAACAGAAAACCTATTTTAGATAATGACGTGGATTTTAAAAAAACAACTATACATTAACTGTGACAAATAACAAGATCAATGCAAAAAATGCTCTGCTGTGTTCAATCGTGCCCACTCTTTGCGGCCCCATGGACTGTAGCCCGCCAGGCTCCTCTGCCCATGGAATTTTCCAGGCAAGAATACTGGAGTGGGGCACCATTCACTACTCCAGGGGATCTTCCTGACCCAGGGATTGAACCCTTGTTGTCTCTTGCTTCTCTTGCATTGGCAGGTGATTCTTTACCACTAACGCCACCTGGGAAGCCCCAGTGTAACTAAGTAGCCTGTTTAAGACCCATGCCCCTCTGGGGCCCAGGAAACTGTGGAACAGACCCTTGCCTTTCTGAGCTGAGTTAAACACCCCCTTCCGTGAGCCCTCAAGTTTCGGCACACCTGTCTGACTCACTGGCCCTGAAACTCATTCTTAGTTTCCATGGACTTTTAGTTTTGACATCCATTTTTAGTCGACCTAATAAACGCTCTCCAACAGCATCCACATCAATTTCACATGGTGAAACAGCTTAAATACTCTAAAGACAGAGCCATACACTCCTCTCACGACTCAAGACTGCCAGGCAAGTGGAAGTGGAGACACGGAGAGCAGAGGAGCGTCCTGACCTTCCCCAGGCTCTAGCGAGGCCTGACCCTGACTCTGACCACACTGCTGTGAGACCATGACAGCAAGGAAGTTGGAATGGGCGTCATCCCCAGACTCCACAAGCTGCCTGGGGTGGTGACCACTTGTCCTCATTCTATCCCAGAGCCCAGAACAGTGCCAGCACATGGCAAGTGATGAGATAAGAAGAAAAGCTTATACAAGCCTCGTCTCCAGATTTCAGCATCACCCCACAAGAGGCCTCCATCCTCTTGGACCACACATTCTCTTCTCCCATCTGACCCTCCAAAGTGAGGGGGAAGGTCAGACAGACTGGCTTTTCACACTCTGATCTCAGGTCCTACTCATTTACGCACTCTGATCTCAACTCCCAAGTAGACAACTCATTTTTCACCCAACTATAGTCTGCTATATTAGTGAACATAGAGCAGTACTTCTGTCTGGAAAATCCCATGGACAGAGGAGCCTGGTAGGCTGCAGTCATTGCTGAGAGTTGGACACAACTAAGCGACTTCACTTTCACTCTTCACTTTCATGCACTGGAGAAGGAAATGGCAACCCACTCCAGTGTTCTTGCCTGGAGAATCCCAGGGACGGCGGAGCCTGATGGGCTGCTGTCTATGGGGTCGCACAGAGTCGGACACAACTGAAGTGACTTAGCAGCAGCAGCAGCAGAGCAGTGCCTTGCCCAGCACACATGAAATGTGCAAACATATTCCATGAACAATGGCTGTTTACAAACAAACACGTGGTCAAAAAGAAATATAGTACCTCCAGAGACAACTGGCCTTAGAGTGGACATGCTGGCTATTAACTTTCTAAGAGATTTCTTTGTTAATGCTACTAACACAAAATGCTACTAATAAGTAATTACTAAAATAACAAATGCAATGGAAAATATAGATAATTAGGGTATTTGTAAGTCGGGGATCTTGACTCATCAGTTTTGAAATCGTACATACAATTTTTCTTCAGTAGATATACACTTTAAGCCTAGGATCCCAGTCCAATGATTTTAATGTATTCATAAAATGAAAAAACAGAAGGAAAATACCACAATGACATCAGAGTACCTACTCTCGTGCCACCAACTGGTATTAAAAAATAACTGTATCAGTCTACACTTTCCTTTATATTATAAACTAAGACTCACTTCCTTGTTCAAAATACCTAAAAATACAGAGGAAAAATTATTTTTGCAGGTTTTCTAAGAGTATAGCTCTTTCACAGTTTCAATTCCAAGGTATGCACTGTTAATTACATGGTAAAAATAACATTTTGCATGTTCATACACTGCAGGACATATTCTGCATTTGCTAGATATGTGTCTTTGAAAAGCCCAGTTTTTATGCATTGCTTTGGACATGTGTTATTAAATACCATCATTTAATATAATAGCAAAATTTTTAATTTTTCCAGACATCGCCCTAGGGCAAAAATCTTTGGAATCATCAAACGTACTCCCCAAGTGTGTAACTATTCCTATTAGACTGCTCAAAGTAGATAGAGTTAGACAGAAACCTTGACACTAACCTTACACTTAGGCAGACACTTCAGGGGAGAGAAATATTTAATGACCTGATAGAACAGAAAGCAAGAAGCCCACAGCTACCGCGTGGGGATGAAAGCACTCCAGGGCAGGCAGCCTTGTTCATCTCTTGCTCTCCCAGGAGGATCTGCATCCTTTCACCATACTCACCACTATTTCTCAAGACCATCTTTCTCTCTGCCCACTTTTATCTTACCCTCCTTCCAAATTCATCAACTTTTTCTTCAGCCTCATCTCCTAAGCTACTTTTCTGCTTTGAAACTCCTTCACCCAGATATTCATGAAATTATAGGAAGGAGGGCCTCCTGGAATCAGTCGTGTGAATCAAGACAGGAGAGCACAGAAGCGGGGGTGTGGCGACAGGGTGAGAAGAAGTGGGGCAGCGCTGGGTTCAGACCAGCTCTTCAGCCTGAGTCTGAAATAGTCCTCCTTACACAGCAGCAAGGCAGAGCAGACTATATCCCACTAAGCCTCTAAGTTGGTTAAGAAATACCATCTACCTACACTAGGTAGCTCATTACAGAAGGCAAGGAAGCAGTCTCAGGTTTCGTAAGTGGATAGCCAGAGCATGGGCAAGTACCTTCCCTCTGACCTGCTAGTGAGAAGGCACTTCTTTCTGGTGGCTACTCTCGTTTCTCAGGCTCGGTCCACAATATGTTATTTTATTTGCCCTTCACAGGCCAGTGGAAAGCTTTCACATGAGGCAACTGCACGAGATTTCCCACTTCATTTGTGATTTTTTTTAAATACCAGCATCATTAGGAAGGAGCTAACCATCACAGAAAGGTGCATTCTACCTTTGCTCTCGATGGTTCTGAAATTGGGCCTTCCCAAAGGTGGGAAAGCTCTGAGGGAGGGAAGGCAGACAGGCATGAGAAGTCCTGGGTGTGGCTGGCTATATGGAGATTGGAGGACCTTGACAATGTCTGGAGTCTGAAATATGCAAAGTGCAATTATCTGCCAACCAATTTGCCTGATGTTCAGCTCTGCACAATTGTGTAATGGGAAACCCTGATGCAATGTTTAAATAACCAAAATCACAGAGATGAAGGAAACGATACATCTCCCCCAGTTTTTATAGGCACCACAAAACCTCAATGGACACTACATAGAAGGGAGACTTCAAAAATGAATGACTCCATTAAAAACTGCTTTTTAACCAGTTTCAACTGCAACAGCTAATTAAATCGCTTATTTCTCACTGTCAAACTCAACATCTTCTGAAAAAGAACTTTGCTGAAGAAGTTAAAACCGAGGGAATGCCAAAGAATCATTTTGTCTCCCACAGAAATAATTTCAGAATACGTTTTTTTTTTCCCCACAACATATATCCATGTATTCATGCTGCAACCATTGCCTCTAACAACAAACACCAAACTATACAACAGACACCAAACTACAGGAATATATTTCCATTTCTAGGGAAGGGAGGTACGATGGTAACATGTCATGTAAACCTCCTCCACTGTTGGCATGCAGGGCAATACTGCAAAAAGGATTGGCAAATGATAAAACATAAGATCCCTCCTAAAATCCTGTTAGCCTCGTTTATTATTTCAAAATTTTGTAAATGCTTTAAACCCAAAAGTAACTGAAGCAAATAAAGAAAATAAATGGTAAAGTGTAACAACTGCGTCCCCTTAGGCAGGAAAGCCGCCTAGCTCAGTTAACTAAGGATCCCTGTCACACTGCGAAGGCGAAAGAGAAAAGTTGGCCAATTTAGGAAAATGATACCCATGCAGGTTTCTGGGACCACCTCTAGGTGCTGCTGTAGAGAACCGCCCCCCAATCCTACAGATTCCCCATTTCTCTCCCGGTTGTTTTAGCTTTCCCCCCTCCCCCTGACCGCACTGCACTGCGCAAAGCCTTCGCAGACAATCACTTGGAACCTCCGTGCAGATAAAAAGCCTCAGAAACTAACCCCCTCCCAGGTTCAAGGAGCCGAACAATGGCTTCCGACTTTTCCTTCCAAACGATGTTGCAAACGGACTAGCCAGACAAGAAAATTACGGGCAGGTGTGTCAAGGCAACCAAGAGCCCAAAAGGACAGCGATCCCCAACCCCCACCCCAGGGCCCTGGTTCCCTTCCCCGAGCCCCATCGCGGAATGTTCCTAAAGGTTACAGCAGACCCCAGAGCCGGAGAGAACGGTCAGAGCCTGGCAGGTGCGCGGCCACAGGGTGGGGCGGGCCTGCGCCAGGCTCCAGCTGCGATCGCAGCGCCTGCATCCGAGAAACCTGCCGAGACCCGCTGGAAGCAGCTCAAGAGGGAAACCGTGCGGGCGCCGGGGGAGGGGAGCGCCTTAACGTTCGGATCCGATTTAACCAGTGCCCGCCCGCCCGCCCGCCCGCCGGTCCTCGGATCCGCAACACCCCAACAGCCGCCGGGCGGGGGGCGGAGGGCAGTCGGGGCTGAGGCCGAGGTCCCCCCGGGGGAGGATGGAGAGGACGGCGAGGATGGTGAGGATGGCGAGGAGGCGGCGTTACCTGTGATGGTCAAGGTCCAGCGGTAGAACTCCACGGTGTCGTTGAGCGCCGTGGACATCACGTTCAGGACGCTGCCCGGCTTCGAGTCCAGGAGTCCCATCCCGGCCGAGAGCGGGCGCGGCGGCGACGCGAGGAGGAAGCGGAGACCCCGCGGGAGGGCTGGCCTCGGCAGCGGCGGCCGGGGGACTCCCTTCCCCCGCGAGTCCCCCCGTCTAACGGCGGCGGCGGCGCCGCAGCTGCGTCCTCGCCTCCTCCTCGGGGCGCCGCGGCGGCGGGGACGAGGCGGCGAGGAGCCCGGCGGAGGACAAGGGACCGTCGAGGCTCCCGGGAGGAGGAGGAGGGAAGGAGAAGCAAGCGGAGGAGATGCCGCCGCGCGTGCCGGGCGCTGCACAAGTCTGCCGCCGCGCGCCGCCGCCGCCGCTCCAGTCTCCTCGGCCGGCGTCACGTGGCCGCGCGGGGCGGAGGGGCCGGCACGCCCCTCCTCCCGCGCGCGCGCGCGCGAGGGGACCCGGCGCAGGGATGCTGCGGGGGGGAAGGGGGGGCGGCGGCCGCGCAGGCGCCCCGGATCCCTGCTCTGGCCGCCGCGCCCGGGGAGCCCCGTACGGCGGCTTACCTGCGTCCTCTCCTCCCTAGGCTCCCGCCCCACCGCATCCCCAGCCCCTTCTCCGCCTCCCTCTCCCTCTAGGCCGCTGCGGAGAAGTCCTCCGCCTGCCCACAGGTGACCTCGCATCCGCCCGGGATGCGACTTAGGAAACAGGACAGGGGAAGGATGGACGTCTTGTGGGCAAGGCTGAGATGGGCGACGTGCTTTGGTCCTTACCTGTCAATCATTTCGATGTCCCTTGGGTTTTTGCTTTTGATTTTTGGTTGGTTTGTTTGTTTCACCTCCGCCTGCACTGATGTCACCACGATAAAGGAGATGCTGAAGTTATCCTTCTAAATAAGTAAAAGGATATTTGTCTCCTGAGCTGCGGTGATGGAGAATGGACTTTGGGGAGCTAATCATTAACAAGTTAACAAATAATTTGAATGAATACTTGCGTTTATTGTTCGGTAGAGTCTTCGGTAGAGTTCAGGGAGTAATCAAAGCAGTGTAATTGTTAAATGAGGTTATAATAATTAAACGAGGTCATTAGGAGAAGAAAGAGGGCCTAGAGGGGCCTGACGGAGAAGTCTGCTCAGACCTGAAGGAGTGGTGGTGAATCTGAAAGGATGATTACTCAGGAGACAAAAGACAATCTAGGCAAAAGAGGGAAGAGGTGTTTATGTGTTTATTTATTATTTAGATAAGAAGAAGGTAGGAGGCCACAAGATAATCTTACCCCTGAAAAGTGAACCTCTAAAAAGTAGCAAAACTACACTACACTCAGTTCATAATTAGCTTCTGACATCAAACAAGACCTTTGAGAATAGTCCGATAACCTTTTCACCTACTTGATATTTAAGCATGTCACCTACTTTTTGTGTAATCTTTTCCCCAATTGTTGATTTAGGATGCTCCATTTAAAGGCCATTGATTGATCAACAAATACAGGCCTTTGAGTGCAGTGTTAATTTCTTGTGCTCTTTGACAGTATTAATCTGAATACTATCTTTTGTCATAGTTATTTGTTTTCCAATTGACCTGTTATATGATCTTTGATTTTATTTTATATTGGAAGCATCCTGGAGGATAAGAATTATTTTGGGTTCCTTTTCAAAGACCCAACCCAGTGCTATAAATAAGTATTTATGATGATGTCAAAATGATAATATATTTTTTCAGAACATAAAAAGAACTGTAAGTGGCAGACATTTTAAGGAAAGAAGAGAGAACTAAAAGTAACTGATTTATTGTATCACACAAGCAACCATAGTCTTCATTAAATGCTCTCTGGTTTTTGGAAATTAACCAAACAAAATGTAATTTATCAAAAAAACAGATTGAAGGTTTTTGTATTGAAATTATGGTTTCTCAAGTCTCAACCTAAATGTATGTGTATCTGTCCAATTCTAGAAGCTATACACTATGTATAAAACATCCTGTCAAGTTTGGAGAGTGGATTGTTGTTTTAGTTCCTAAGTCCCATCTGACTCTTGTGTGACCCCATGGACTGTAGCCGGCCAGACTCCTCTGTCCATGGGATTTCCCAGGCAAGAATACTGGAGTGGATAAGAGTGAATAATGATCAACAATTTACTCGTCTATTTTGATGGTCTGGCAAGGTTCAGATTAGTTTGAATTTCATCTAGAAAATTGACTACTATTTCTGCATTGTGAGATCCTGAATACTTTCTATGGAGAACAGATCCCTCCCCTCTTTTCCTTTCACATTTGCAAAATCTCGGCATCTCCGCTTGTTTAATAAAGTATCAAATTCTTAAAACCATTTCAGATGGGATTTCCCCAGCCCCTTTTTTATAGCGAGGCCAACTTGAGTGCCTCTGTTCACTAGGGGGCGCCTGTCACATATATGAAATTCTTACGTGAGTGATGACAGATATGTCAGGCAGGGCGCTTGCACTGCCTCCATGACCTACCTGGTAGAGTAGTACGTTTGTTTGCATTTATGGGCTATCCAAACATACACCAGGAACCAGAGCCCTAGAACTTACCTGCCCTGGCCTATCACCCAGCATGGAGACTGACAGGCCAGTCCTCAATTCACAAGGTGTGTGCAGACACCACTGGCTGACCAAACCCAAAGTCTACCTACCCTATTTGTGCAACAGAAGGAGACTTGCATGTCCACTCAGCTAGACTGGCAGCCATCTAACCAAGATCTTGGTGGCATTATGTCAGAACAAAATCAAATACAAGCATCCATGGTTGGTATCTGCAAAATTTCGAGAATGAAGTTCTTTCTTGGGGAATGAATATAAATACAACACAGTTACCTACAAAAACTAAAGGAGAGGATATGATTATAAAAATATCATTTCACATAAAATAGAAAAATATGTTTTAAATGTCTTCCAGCCCATACAGAACATAAATCAAGCTATCCACTCTTTTCCCCTGGTGTTTCTATATTTCCATGTTGTCAATATTGTCAGCAACCTATGCTTTCAAAGAAAGCAGAACCTAAAAATCTGTTGAGTCAGAAGTGAAAGGAAGTCTGATAAAGAGCAGTAGAGAGACACTGAATCTTATAGAAGTAAATGTTGCCAAGTGGATCATACTCACAGAAAATGAAGAAAATCGATGGTAATAGTAATTGCTGTCTATTAGTTCCAGTTTTCTGTTCATTGCACTGGCCATTCCACCCCTACTCCAAAAAGGTAAAAAAGTATGTAGTATCCATTACACCATGAAAGGAAGTGAAAGTGAAAGTTGTGTGACCTCATGGGCTATTCAATCCATGAAATTCTCCAGGGCAGGATACTGCAGTGGATAGCCTTTCCCTTCTCCAGGGGATCTTCCCAACCCAGGGATCGAACCCAGGTCTCCCATATTGTAGGCGAATTCTTTACCAGCTGCTGCTGCTAAGTCGCTTCAGTCGTGTCCGACTCTGTGCGACCCCATACACGGCTGAGCCACATATATTCTTAGCTAGTTTGGAATTACAATTTTGCCTTAACGCACCGTTCATGAAAAGATTTTTAGGATGTTTACTTTTTTGTTACCTTGTATATAATTATTTTTATTATATGAAGTGGATATTGATTCTCCTGATAATTCTTGTGTATTGAAAAAATTACAAATAAAACAGTGAAGTGAAAATCCCTCACAATCTCGTTTCTCTTCTTTTTCCAGATTTTTACACATCTATTGGAGAAGGAAATGGCAACCCACTTCAGTATTCTTGCCTAGAGAATCCCATGGACAGAGGAGCCTGGTGGGCTGCTGTCCATAGGGTTGCACAGAGTTGGACACGACTGAAGTGACTTAGCATGCATGCATTACACATCTATATAAGCTCTTTTCTCTTTACACAAATGTTTATTTATTTTAATGCTATTCTATAATCTGCTTTCTGATCATAGAAATCTATTTCTTAACAATAGATTAGGAGCACTTTTCAATGTAAAAATACTGACTTGTAATATTCCATTATATGGATATACCACAGTTTATTTAGTCTCTGAAATTTAGATTGTTTCCAACTTGAGCTATTATAGCAATTTAACTATTAGTACCCCAGTATGCACAGTTTTGTGAACTTGTCTAACTATATTCTTAGCATAAATTTCTACAAGGGAAATTTCTAGGTCAAGGAGCTTTAATTTAAAATTTTGGGTATCTGATGACTGATTAACCTCCAGAAGCGTATCAGTTCATAATTCCACCGAAATTATGAAAGTGTGCTCGTTTCTTTACACCCCATTATTCTTGCTGAATTTAATTATGTTTTATAATCATTACCAATGAGATAGGCTGATAATGATATTTACTGTTGCTTAACAGTTAATCATGTTTATTGGCATTTAAGCTTCTTTCTTTTGAAAACTGTCTACTTGTATTCATTGCACACTTTCTATTAGTTGCATATATTTTTCTTACTGATTTATAAGAGATTTTATGTAATAAATTATTGCTCTGTGTGTGTGTGGTAAGTTGCTTCAGTCATGTCCTCCTCTTTGCGACCCCATGGACTATAGCCCTAATAGTTTGCTATATATGTTGCAAATGTATCTTCCCAGTTTATTTATATTTCACTGGATTTATTATAATAATTTTTTTCTGTTTGTCTTTTTTATCTTTTCTTTTTTTTGGTGGCCAGACCACTTAGCATGTGGGATCTTAGTTCCACATAAAATACAATGCTCAAAAAAATAAGTACCAAGAAAAGAATCTTTGAAGACAGAGTTAAACGAAATGAGAAAGTCATAAATGCAAAGGCCTTGGTTAGCTCTGATTTCTCCTCAATCTAGAATCACATGTTTCTACTGTTTATTTATTTATTTGGCTGCACCAGGTCTTAGTTGCAGCATGCAGGATCTTTTTGTTGATCATGAGGAATCTTTTAGTTGTGGCATGCAGGATCTAGTTTCCCAACCAGGGATCAAACCCACACCCCCTGCAGTAGAAGCCTGAAGTCTTTAACAACTAGACCACCAGGGAAGTCCCTATAATAATTTTCAACTGCACATATTGGAGGCTGGGGATAAAGTATATGTTAGGCTCACTCAAGGCTGTATATTGTCACCCTGCTTATTTAACTTATATGCAGAATACATCCGGAGAAGGCAATGACACCCCACTCCAGTACTCTTGCTTGGAAAATCCCATGGATGGAGGAGCCTGGTGGGCTGCAGTCCATAGGGTCATGAAGAGTCAGACATGACTGAGCGACTTCACTTTCAGTTTTCACTTTCATGCATTGGAGAAAGAAATGGCAACCCACTCCAGTGTTCTTGCCTGGAGAATCCCAGGGATGGTGGAGCCTGGTGGGCTGCCGTCTATGGGATCGCACAGAGTTGGACATGACTGAAGTGACTTAGCAGTAGCAGCAGCAGCAGAGTACATCATGAGAAATGCTGGGCTGGAAGAAGCACATGCTGGAATCAAGATTGCCTGGAGAAATATCAATAACCTCAGATATGCAGATGACACCACCCTTATGGCAGAAAGTGAAGAACTAAAGAGCCTCTTGATGAAAATCAAAGAGGAGAGAGAAAAAGTTGGCTTAAAGCTCAATATTCAGAAAACGAAGATCATGGCATCCAGTCCCATCACTTCATGGCAAATAGATGGGGAAACAGTGGAAAAAGTGGCTGACTTTATTTGGGGGGGCTCCAAAATCACTGCAGATTGTGATTGCAGCCATGAAATTTTTAAAAGACACTTACTCCTTGGAAGGAAAGTTATGACCAACCTAGATGGCATATTGAAAAGCAGAGACATTACTTGGTCAACAAAGATCTGTCTAGTCAAGGCTATGGTTTTTCCAGTAGTCATGTATGGATGTGAGAGTTGGACTATAAAGAAAGCTGAGTGCCAAAGAATTGATGCTTTTGAACTGTGGTGTTGGAGAAGACTCTTGGGAGTCCCTTGGACTGCAAGAAGATCCAACCAGTCCATCCTAAAGGAGATGAGTCCTGGGTGTTCATGGGAAGGACTGATGTTGAAGCTGAAACTCCAATACTTTGGCCACCTGATGTGAAGAACTGACTCATTTGAAAAGACCCTGATGCTGGGAAAGATTGAGGGCAGGAGGAGAAGTGGATAACAGAGGATGAGATGGTTGGATGGCATCACCGACTCAATGGACATGGGTTTGAGTAGACTCTGGGAGGTGGTGATGGACAGGGAGGCCTGGCATGCTGCGGTTCATGGGGTTGCAAAAAGTTGGACACGACTGAGTGACTGAACTGAACTCATCACCACCTCCACCAGAATTATGAATCAGAATGGTCTTTTTCAAACTGTGTAGCTTCTGGAAATTCTGATCTACAATTCCAGGAGCAAACACTACTCCCTTCCCAAGAATCTCAGCTCCAAACATCTTGCACTGAATATTCATTATTTTGAGATGCCCAGTACGTCTAGACTCTTTTATAGATCAGTGCTACTGGTCCTCTCTCTCTTCACATAGCTATACTTCGAGGCCATATTGTGCATTCAGGGACATAGTGATGAGTGCAAAGCACAGTATTGCTCCCATTTCTTCTGGCTTGGTTATAATCCAGAAAGATTCTATCACACACAACTGAGTATTTCTAGGTTTACAGTTCTTCCATTTACTACATCCTATAATATCACCATCTTCACCAAGGATATTGACCTTGACCACGAAATCTGATGACAAATGCAAAGTGTTAAGGTGAACACTTCTTCACCTTGCTCTTACCTTCCCGTTACTGACAGTCAGTCTGGTTTCATCATAGCAGAAGACAAAAGAGACCCCTGAGAGAAAACCAATTCACGTGATAAAGAAAGAGACTGGCTGAATTTCAAGGACTTAGTACTGAAAATCTGACTCTTGATTCCAGGCCAGCATTTAGCTGACTGCAGAAGGCATCTTTCACCAGCCATCTTGATATTTATTCTGGGGATGCCTTTAGGAAAATGGCCATATGTGATTGAATTTAAAGAAAGTTGCTAGTGATGAGTTGCTAGTGATGAGCTGAAGTGTTTGGGGCCCAGCAGCTATTCAGTAGGACATTCGCATGAGAAGAACAACTGCACAAAAGTGAATGACCTCCCTTAGACCTTGGAGAAACAGCCGTGACCCTGAAGAATCCATGGACAAAATTAAATGGCAATAACTGAAGGAGAGTTTTGGCTTCTCTGCTGTCATTTATATCTGCTCCCCCTTTCTCATTCTTTTTCACTAGCTCCTCCTCATCTTTCTGATCTTTGAATATCAGAATTCTTATATTACACCTCCTGCCTTTTGATCCATTCTTCTGGCATTGGTTGCCATCTCTGTATAACTCCCAAATGTGTACTTCCAGTGTACAGCCTTCTTTCAAGTTCATAAATCTCACAGCTTGTGTGGTACTTTGTCTTTGATGGGCCTCAGGCGTCTGAACCTGAGATGTTAGAACATATTTCCCCCACGTCTGTTCTTGCTTCATATTCTTTCATTGCTACACATGCCCCAAGCCATCACCGACACTTTGCCCTCCCTTACCACCCATATCCAATCCATGACCAAGTCCTATCACTGCTACTGCAAAACGTATCTTGACTCCTTCCGCTTCACTCAGCTCCACTGCATACACTTTAACCCAAGCCTCCATCATCTCCTCCTCACCTTAATCACTTCATCCACCCCTTAACTGCTCTCTCTGCATGCATTTCTTTCCTCCTTCTCACACAGACGTTTAAATACTCTTTTAAAATTGCCCATCAGATCATGGAAAATGATGTATCTGATAAGGAGTCAATAACCAAAATATACAAAGAATTCAGTATCAAAGAAACAAGCTGATTAAAAAGTGCTGAGATTTGACAGAAAACAAAATTCTGTTAAGCAATTATCTCTTAATTTAAAAATAAATAAATTTTAAAAATAATGTAATTGAAAGAAAAATAAAATTCAGAAGTCAATAAAAAAATAAAAAGTGAGCAGAGTATCTGAATAGATTTTTTTTTTCTGGAGATGACATACAGATGGCTGACAGGCACATGAAAAGATGCTCAACATCTCTATCATCAGAAAAATGCAAATGAAAACCACAACGAGATAGCACCTTGCACCTGTGAGAATTGTTGTTATCAAAAAGACAAGAAATAATACAAGGGCTGGCAAGGATGTGGAGGAAAGGGAACCTTTGCACACTGTTGGTGGGAATGTAAGGTCACTATGGAAAACATATGAAGGTTCCTCAAAAAATTAAAAATAGAACTGCCATGTGACCCAGCAATCCCATTTCTGGGTATCTTCCCAAAGAAAATAAAAACACTAGTTTTATTGCAGCATTATTTACAATAGCCAAAATATTGAAGCAATCTAAGTACACATCAATCAGTTCAGTTCAGTTCAGTCACTCAGTCATGTCCGACTCTGTGACCCCATAGACTGCAGCACGTCAGGCCTCCCTGTCCGTCACCGACTCCCGCAGCTTGCTCAAACTCATGTCCATAGAGTCAGTGATGCCATCCAACCATCTCATCCTCTGTCTTCCCCTTTTCCTCCTGCCTTCAATCTTTCCCAGCATCAGGGTCTTGTCCAATGAGTCAGGTCTTTGCATCAGGTGGCCAAAGTGTTGGAGTTTCAGCTTCAGTATCAGTCCTTCCAATGAATATTCAGGACGGATTTCCTTTAGGATTGGCTGGTTGGATCTCCTCACAGTCCAAGGGACTCTCAAGAGTCTTCTCCAAAATCACAGTTCAAAAGCATCATTCTTCGGCTCTCAGCCTTCTTTATAATCCAACTGTAACATTCATATGTGACTAAATGGACCTTTGTGGGCAAAGCGATGTCTCTGCTTTTGAATATGTTGTCTAGGTTGGTCATAGCTTTTCTTCCAAGGAGTAAACGTCTTTTAATTTCATGGCTGCAGTCACCATCTGCAGTGATTTTGGTCTGTCACACCCATCCATAGATGACTGGGTAAAGAAGATGTGTATAGCTAGACAGATGATATAGCTATAGATATAGATGGGCTTCCCAGGTGGTGGTACTGGTAAAGAGCCCACCTACGATGCAGGAGACTGGGGTTCAATACCTGGGTTGGGAAGATCCTCTGGAGGAGGGCATAGCAGTCCACTCCGGTATTCTTCCCTGGAGAATCCTATGGACAGGGGAGTCTGGTAGCTGCAGAGTCAGACGCAAGTGTAGTGACTTGGTATACATACACTCACAGATAGAGATACATCCACACACACAGTAGATTTATTATTCAGCCATAAAAAAGAACGAAATCTTCACATTTGTGACCACATGGATGGACCTAGAGGGTATTATGCTAAAAAAAAAATCAAATTTAGAAAGACAAATGCAGTATGATTTCACTTATATGTGGAATCTAAAAGCAAAACAAATGAAAAAATGTAATAGAACAGTCATAGATAAAGAGAACAAATGTGGTTGCCATAGGGGAAGGGCATAGGGGGTGAGTGAAATAGGCAAGGGAGATAAACTTCCAGTTACCAAAAAAAAAAAAAAAATTGAGTGACAGGGATTAAATGTAAAGATGGGGAAATACAATTAATAATATTGTAACAACTTTGTTGGGTGACATGGTAACTAGACATCATGGTCATCATTTTGTAGTGTATGGGTATATTGACTCACCTGTGTAATGCACCTGGAAATAACATAGTCTTGTAGGTCAGTTCGGAGAAGGCAATGGCAACCCACTCCAGTACTCTTGCCTGGAAAATCCCATGGATGGAGCAGCCTGGTGGGCTACAGTCCATGGGGTCGCGAAGAGTCGGACATGACTGAGCAACTTCAGTTTCCCTTTTCCCTTTCACGCATTGGAGAAGGAACTGGCAATCCACCCCAGTGTTCTTGCTTGGAGAATCTCAGGGACGGTGGAGCCTGGTGGGCTGCCGTCTGTGGGGTCGCACAGAGTCAGACACAACTCAGGCGACTTAGCAGCAGCAGCAGCAGGTCAATTATACTTCAGTTAAAAAAAAAAAAGAGAGAGACCTAGACTAGCTAACACAATACTGAAAAAGAACAAAATTGGAGAAACTACGCTGCTTGACTTCAGGAGTCGCTATAAAGCTACAGTAATCAAGACAGTGCAACACTGAGAAAAGGATGCATACACAGAACAATAGAAAAAGTACCCCAGAAATAGACACACATATATAGTCAACTGATCTTTGACAAAAGTACAAAGGCAATTCAATGGAAAAGGAATAGCCTTTTCAACAAGTTGTTCTGGAAAAAATTGTGTCCATATACAAAATAAAACAAAAACATAGAGACCATACATCTTTCACCAGAATTAACTCAAACTGAATCACAGATCTAAGTGTAAAATGTAAAATAATAAAACTTCTAGATGAAAACATAGGATACAATCTAGGTGACCTTGGTTTTGGCGATGAGGTTTTAGATACAACACCAAAGTCACAATTCATGAAAAAAAAAAAATGAAGAGGCTGCCCTGGCAGTTCAGTGGTTAAGACTCTACACTTCCACTGCATGGGTTCAATCCCTGGTCAGGGAACTAAGATCCTGCGTGCCACATGGCACAGCCAAAAACAAACAAACAAACTGACAAGCCATTAAAATTAAAAACTTCTGCTCTGTTAGAGGCTGTTTAGAAAATGAAAAAACAAGCCACAGACTTGGAGAAAATACTTGCAAAACATTTTTCTGATAAAGGACTTGTATCCAAAATATAAAAAGAATTCATAGCATTCAACAAATTCTTAGTATTCAACAATAATAAAACAATTCAGTTTAAAATTAAGCAAAAGAATTAGACACTTCACCAAAGAAAATATACAGATGGCAAAGAAACATGTAGGAGGCTCAGTATCATGTGTCATTAGAGAACAGCAAATTAAAACAATGAGATACTGCTAAATGCCTATTAGAATGGCTAAATTTAAAAAAAAAGAACAAGGAAAAGAAAACTTGGTAATACCAACTGCTGGTTAAGGTACACATTAGAAGAAACTTTCATTCACTGGTAGCAGAAATGCAAAGTCGTATAGCCACTCTGGAAGGCAGTTTGGCAGTTTTTTTACAATGCTAAACATAGTCTTACCATGCAGTCTAGAAACTGTACTCATGAATATTTCCCCAACTAATCTGAAAATTTATGTCTACACAAAAAGCTGCACATAGATATGTAAAGTAGCTTTTTCATAACCACCAAAAACTGAAAGCAACCAACCTGCTCTCCCATAGATGAATGGATACAGAAATTGTGGTACATCCATACAGTGGAATATTATTCAGCAAAACAAAGAAATAAGGCATGAGAGACATGGATGAAACCTAAATGTATATTGCTAAGTGAAAGAAACTAGTATGAAAAGGGCTACATACTGTATAATTCCAATTACTTGACATTTCTGAAAAGGCAAAACACTATGAAGAAAGTAAAAAGATCTGTGGTTTCCAAAGGGCTCAGGGAGATAGGAAGAGGCTAAATATATCTAGTACAAGAAATTGTGTGGGTGATATAACTATTGTATATGATACTGTGATGGTAGACAAATAGCACTATGCATTTCTCACAATCCATAGACCTTTAGAGCAAAGAGTGAGCCTTAACATATTATTCATTTAGAAGGTTGGGGAATAGCAGGATGGAATACAGGCTGTGATAAAAGAATGTAATTGTATTACAGAATGCTTGGAACAACCACATTGAAGAGGGTCAGGGTAAAATTTGCTGCCCTAGTAGATTTGGAAGTGAGTAGAGTCTATAAGACTAAAGGCAAAAGGAAATGCTCATAAGCAATGTACTCTAGTTGCTAAGGTTGTTTCCCACAGGAGTACAATCAACAGTTCTGATACTCTATATGAGTCCGCTGGAACTGAACAATTAAGTAACTGGATGGAGAATAGCATGAGCCAGGTTTCTCATTGTTGAGGTGGAAGCTTATAAATAAGCAAGGAAAAGATTATTATAAATTAGCCATGTGGTAATAGAGTTGGAGAAATCCATATAAAATCATGATTAGCTTAGTTTATTGATAGAGATGTGTATATACACATATATCTTTGCTCTGTCAGCGGAGAGGGCTTAGAGGCACTGACACCCTTCTGGCAACAAGCACACCTAGTACCCAGATTTTTGTTCCTAACACTATTCTCCTATCAAAGTAAACAAGGATAAAATGACTGATTCTAGGACTTGGGTAGGAATGTATAAGATGATCTTGGAACATCTTTTAGTACCAGGAAGTCAAGAAGTGTTCAAGAAAAGAAATGCAAATTGGTGTGAGTTTTGACAAAGGGACACAGGAAACGACTGGAAGAGCTCCCAGTGCGCAGAGCTGGAACACTTTGAGCAAAAAAAAATAGAGAAAGTAGTATTGCCTCGTAACCCAAAGTGTAAAATAAGATCCACGAGTCCATACAGATAGAAATGAGTGAACAAATAAATATACAGGGAAGAAGAGAGAAATCCCTTGCAGAAGAATTATAAAAAATTAGGTAGCTACTCCCCACTCGATGGGATGGGGTATAACACCCCATTCCCTAAGTGAGGGGTGCTTGTAGTAACTTCTTTCCAGAGAGTACAATGTGGAAAGGGAAGAAAAAAAGTAACTTTTTGGTAGATAAATCTGATAAATACTACCTAAGCTAGTTGATCAAGGTCAACAGTGACAGTGATAAGAAAGACTGACAATATGTACCCTTGCTTTGATGTGAAAAAGATGACACTTCACCTCTGTGGTCTTATTCCCCCAAGCCCATAACCCCAGTCTAATCACGTGAAAAACATTAGGTGAATTCCAGTTGAGGACTAGTCTACAAAAAAATAGCTTGAAAAGGTGAAGTCGCTCTGTCGTGTCCGACTCTTTGTGACCCATGGGCTATAGCCTACCAGGCTCCTCCATCCATGGGATTTTCCATGCAAGAGTACTGGAGTGGGTTGCCATTGCCTTCTTCAGGAGATCTTCCCAACCCAGGGATTGAACCCAGGTCTCCTGCATTGTAGGCAGACACTTTACCGTCTCAGCCACCAGGGAAGTCAAAATACCTTAGTTCTCCACAAAACTAAGTTCATCAAAAGCGAGGAAAGTTTGAGAAACTGTAATAGACAAGAGGAGTTTAAGGAGACCTGAAAACTAAAAGTAACGTAGTATTTTGGATGGGATCTTGGAATGGAAGAAACACTGAGAAAGTTTGAATAAAGTACTGACTCAATATTGGCTTAGTAACTGTGACAAATATGTAATATTAAAGTGAGATGTTAATAATAAGGGAGACTGTAGGGTATATATGGGAACACTGTACTTTGCAATTTTCATTTATATTCAATCTATTCTGAAGAATAAAGATTATTTTAAAATCATCAATAAATAAAATGTGAAAAATAATTATAGCCTTTTGAAATCATTTCAATTATGTGGTTTATCTTAAAAGAAATGACTATCAAATGTATCTTATGGTAAAATCAGTTGAATAATGGTACCTAAGCATACGTATGTTGTGAGATTTAAATGAGGTCAGACACGTAAAACAGCATGACTACTCAAAGAATATTGGTTGCTCTTGTTATTGTAGAAGCTGATTACTCAGATGTAATCCACAAACAATCAACAGTGCAGCAGAGAGACGAGTAAAACGAGTATAATAAAGGGTAGTAAGTGATGACTAATGACGCTTCCTTTACCAACCTTGGAAGATGAGTTAATCTCACTGCCTCAGTCTCTGGCAGCCCCAGTAAATGTAGTAATAAAAATGATATGAATCTCAACAACATCATTGATGACAAATTGCTACGGAAGTATGTTGAGGTGCGATAGAAACAACAGGATCTCCTAACCTAGACTGTGGATATCACTGGTTTTCTAGAAAAGATAAAAGCTAAGATATATGTCATGAATACATGTTAAACTAATTCATATACAAACATTCAGTGAGTTTCTACTACCTATATTAAGCTCTACCCCGTTATTTTTTTGAGACTCAAATCAAGAGTAATTTCCCCATCACATCTCTGCCTTCTATAACTTTTACTTTTCTTTTAAATGTTTGACATCATTCTATTTTATATCTGGAATCAACAGGCATTCTTTAAAGAAAAAATGTCTTTGTAAATTGGACAGTGTTCTCCCTAGCCAGAGCAAGTATAGAATAAAATTGCAAGGGTTTAGCAGTGAATAGGGCCTAAACAATCATTAAATTATCCCTAGTTCTAAACTCAAACTAGAAAGTGAAAGAAACATTATTTTCTCATGCTCTACTGAGAAGATCATTTTTACCAAGAAACTAAACCATCTGTAAGTCATAAGGCCTATTGGGTGGAGCTAATTTAATTGATCTGCAATGTCACAAATTTTAATTATAAAAAATGAATCAGATTCAGCAATATTTCTAATATTACTAGAACTATTTTGGTCCAGAATAATACCAAAGATTTCCAAATAAAGGATGATATATGAATTAGTACTGGGCACAAAATCCTCAAAACTGTGAAATAACCAGTTTCTTGGTAAATTTCTGGTAGTATGAATTTATTTATTCCTTTTTGATCTAGAATAAGTAAGAACAAGACCGAAGGAAAACAACATAGTTTGATCATATTTTGTTAGATTCCCAACTAGGACATTGCTCATTTTACTGACAGAATTTTTCTTTGGCACTTCCTTTGTATGCAACAGATCACAGGTTTTAGGAGCAATTAGGGGGCTTCTCTGGTGGCTCAGTGGTCAAGAAACTCTATCTACCTAGCAATGCAGGAGACATGGGTTTGATTTCTGGTCTGGAAAGATTGCACGTGCCACGGAGCAACTTAGCTGGTATACCACAACTACTGAGCCTGTGCTCCAGAGCCCGGGGTCTGCAACAGGGAAGCCACCGAAGTAAGAAGCCCAAGCACCACAACCAGACAGAAGCCCCCACTTGCCGCCACTAGAGAAAAGCCCACAGCAATGAAGACCCAGCACAGCCAGTAAATACATAAGCAAATAATTTTTTTTTAAAGAGCAACTAGGAAGATAGATAGTATGTTATAATGGAAAGCATCCTGGTCCAGGAATCAAGAGACCTCAGTTCTGTTTTTATCTCTGGCCCTAAGATGTGTGGGCATGGACAAGGCCCAAGGCATGTACAAGAGTCTCTTTAAGGCTCTCCTTATCTGATAAATGATGATAATACATTCCTTATCTTCTTCAAATAGGTGTTGTGTGTGTCGAATGAGATAAAGATCATTAGAATTAAATTATGACATTTTACCACTGAAATTGCTATCAATGATTATACTTTAAAGAGAACAAATTCATCAATAGATATTGAAAAATGTTTTAAAAAGCTATTGTGATATACCTCTCTTCATTAACAATTGAATTCAGTTCAGTTCAGTTCAGTCGCTCAGTCCTGTCCGACTCTTTGCGACCCCATGAATCGCAGCACACCAGGCCTCCCTGTCCATCACCAACTCCTGGAGTTCACTCAGACTCACGTCCATTGAGTCAGTGCTGCCATCCAGCCATCTCATACTCTGTCATCCCCTTCTCCTCCTGCCCACAATCCCTCTGCCCAGCATCAGAGGCTTTTCCAATGAGTCAACTCTTCTCATGAGGTGGCCAAAGTACTGGAATTTCAGCTTTAGCATCATTCCTTCCAAAGAAATCCCAAGGCTGATCTCCTTCAGAATGGACTGGTTGGAGCTCCTTGCAGTCCAAGGGACTCTCAAGAGTCTTCTCCAACACCACACTTCAAAAGCATCAGTTCTTTGGCACTCAGCCTTCTTCACAGTCCAACTCTCACATCCATACATGACCACAGGAAAAACCATAGCCTTGACTAGACGGACATTAGTTGGCAAAGTAATGTCTCTGCTTTTGAATATGCTATCTAGGTTGGTCATAACTTTTCTTCCAAGGAGTAAGCGTCTTTTAATTTCATGGCTGCCGTCACCATCTGCATTAAGTAACCACAGACAATGTTCTAAATTTTACTTTGTAAGTACAAAAAAATGACCATTGCAATAGCTAGTTAACAATAGTTAACCATTACTAACTATTTCTTCCTGTGGGGGAAAAATTGTAGCCCTCTGAATACTCTGTAGTATATTCTCATGTTGAGAAAAACACACCCAAAACCAAGATAATTAAAAGAATTATATAGATTGACCACCACAAATATAATTTTAGGTAGATTAGCATTGTTAATGGTCAGTATAGTTCCTAAAAAGAATAACATGAGCTACATTCTCTAAAATTTGATGAAATACTGTATTAACATTATTTTCTCTCATACAGAATTATCAAGGGATTATATTGGGAAAATAAATTATAAATTTTCTTTAGAATTGTATCTGTCCCCTGACAGCAAATGTTTTTCTCCCTTTCCTTTATATCATGTTTTCTGTCCATGTCATTTCACTACAGGTGGGAGAAATACACAATTCCTCAAAGAAGTCATCTAAAAAGGAGAGGCCAAGAAATGCTACTTAGCAGTTCTCAGCTTCCTAGAAAGTGAAAGTAAAAGTAGAGTCACTCAGTTGTGTCTGACTCTTTGCGACCCCATGGACCGTAGCCTACAACGCTCCATCCATGGGATTTTCCAGGCAAGAGACCTGGAGTGGGTTGCCATTTCCTTCTCCAGGAGATCTTCCCAACCCAGGGATCGAACCTGGGTCTCCCGCATTGTAGGCAGATGCTTTACCATCTGATCCACCAGGGAAAATAGCAGACAAAGATATCGCTGTAGTTCAGTCACTAAGTCATGTTCAACTCTTGGTGACCCCATGGACTCTAGCAAGCCAAGCTCCTCCGTCCTTCACTATGTCTCGGCGTTTGCTCAAACTCATGTCCATCAAGTCAGTGATGCCATCCAATTGTCTCATCCTCTGCTGCCCCCTTCTCCCGCCTTCAATCTTTCCCAGCATCAGGGTCTTTTCCAATGAGTCAGCTCTTTGCATCAGGTGGCCAAAGTATTGGAGCTTCAGCTTCAGCAACAAACCCACCAATGAATATTCAGGACTGATTTCCTTTATTTATTTTTTTAAATTTAAATTTATTTATTTATTTACTGGAGGCCAATTACTTTACAATGTTGTATTGGTTTTGCCATACATTGACATGAATCTGCCACGGGTGTACATGTGTTCCCCACCCTAAACCCCCCTCTCACCTCCTTCACCATCCCACCCCTCTGGGTCATCCCAGTGCACCAGCCCCAAGCATCCTGTATCCTGCATTGAACCTGGACTGGCGATCCGTTTCACACATGATAATATACATGTTTCAGTGCCATTCTCCCAAACCATCCCACCCTCGCCCTCTCCCACAGAGTCCAAAAGACTGTTCTAGACGTGTGTCTCTTTTGCTGTCTCACATACAAGGTTATCGTTACCATCTTGAAATATCAATAACCTCAGATATGCAGATGACACCGCCCTTATGGAAGAAAGTGAAGAGGAACTAAAAAGCCTCTTGATGAAAGTGAAAGAGGAGAGTAAAAAAGTTGGCTTAAAGCTCAACATTCAGAAAACAAAGATCATGGCATCCGGTCCCATCACTTCCTGGGAAATAGATGGGGAAACAGTGGTAACAGTGTCAGACTTTTTTTCTGGGCTCCAAAATCACTGCAGATGGTGATTGCAGCCATGAAATTAAAAGACGCTTACTCCTTGGAAGAAAAGTTATGACCAACCTAGATAGCATATTCAAAAGCAGAGACATTACTTTGCCGACTAAGGTCCATCTAGTCAAGGCTATGGTTTTTCCTGTGGTCACGTATGGATGTGAAAGTTGGACTGAGAAGAAGGCTGAGTGCCAAAGAATTGATGCTTTTGAACTGTGGTGTTGGAGAAGACTCTTGAGAGTCCCTTGGACTGCAAGGAGATTCAACCAGTCCATCCTAAAGGAGATAAGCCCTGGGATTTCTTTGGAAGGAATGATGCTAAAGCTGAAACTCCAGTACTTTGGCCACCTCATGCGAAGAGTTGACTCATTGGAAAAGACTCTGATGATGGGAGGAATTGGGGGCAGGAGGAAAAGGGGATGACAGAGGATGAGATGGCTGGATGGCATCACGGACTCGATGGACGTGAGTCTGAGTGAACTCTGGGAGTTGGTGATGGACAGGGAGGCCTGGTGTGCTGCGATTCATGGGGTCGCAAAGAGTCGGACACGACTGAGCGACTGAGCTGAACTGAACTGATACTGTATTGGTATTTTTCTTTCTGGCTTACTTCACTCTCTATAATCGGCTCCAGTTTCACCCACCTCATTAGAACTGATTCAAATGTATTCTTTTTAACAGCTGAGTAATACTCCATTGTGTATATGTACCACAGCTTTCTTATCCATTTGTCTGCTGATGGACATCTAGGTTGCTTCCATGTCCTGGCTATTATAAACAGTGCTGCAATGAACATTGGGGTGCACGTGTCTCTTTCAATTCTGATTTCCTCGGTGTGTATGCCCAGCAGTGGGATTGCTGGGTTATATGGCAGTTCTATTTGCAGTTTTTTAGGGAATCTCCACACTGTTCTCCATAGTGGCTGTACTAGTTTGCATTCCCACCAACAGTGTAAGAGGATTCCCTTTTCTCCGTACCCTCTCCAGCATTTATTACTTGCAGACTTTTGGATAGCAGCCATTCTGACTGGCGTGAAATGGTACCTCATTGTGGTTCGGATTTGCATTTCTCTAATAATGAGTGATGTTGAGCATCTTTTCATGTGTTTGTTAGCCATCTGTATATCTTTGCAGAAATGTCTGTTTAGTTCTCTGGCCCATTTTTTGATTGGGTCCTACCTCCTTTCGAAGACAATGGGCTGCCTTCCTGGGTGCCTGATGTCCTCTGCCAACATTAAGAAGTTGTTTTGTGGAATTTGCTCAGCATCCAAATGTTCTTTCAATGAATTTGTGGGGGAGAAAGTGGTCTCCCCGTCCTATTCCTCCACCATCTTAGGACCTGGTAGCCTGATTTCCATTAGGATTGACTGGTTTGATCTCCTTGCAGTCCAAGGGACCCTCAAGAGTCATCCCCAGAACCACATTTCAAAAGCATCACTTCTTCAGCACTTGGTCTTCTTTATGGTCCAGCTGTCATATCCATACATGACTACTGAAAAAATCACAGCTTTGGCTAGACTTTTTAGGCAAAGTGATGTCTCTGCTTTTAACATACTGTCTAGGTTTGTCACACTTTGCTTCCAAGGAGCAAGCATCTTTTAATTTCATAGCTGTAGTGATTTTGGAACCTAAGAAAATAAAATCTGTCTCAGTTTCCACTTTTTCCCCTTCTATTTGCCATGAAATGATCGGACTGGATGCCAAGATCTTCATCTTCTGAATGCTGAGTTTTAAGCCAGCTTTTTCACTCTCCTCTTTCATCTTCATCAACAGGCTCTTTAGTTCCTCTTTACTTTCTGCCATTAGACTGCCATTATCTGCATATCTGAGGTTGTTGATATTTCTCCTGACAATCTTGATTCCAGCTTGTGATTCATCGAGCCCAGCATTTCCCATGATGTAGTCTGCATATAAGTTAAATAAGTAGGGTGACAATATGCAGTCTTGTCGTATTCTTTCCCCAATTTTGAACCAGTCAGTTGCTTCATGTCTGGTTCTAACTGTCGTTTCTTGACCCGCATACAAGTTTCTCAGGAAACAGGTAAGGTGGTCTGGTACTCCCATTTCTGAATTTTCCAGTTTGTTGTGACCCACACTACAGCCAAAGGCTTTAATGTAATCAACGAAGCAGATGTTTTTCTGGAAGTCTCTTGCTGTATCTGAGATCCAATGGATGTTGGCAATTTGATCTCTGATTCTTCTGCCTTTTCTATTCCCAGCTTGTACATCTGGAAGTTCTTGGTTCACGTACCGCTGAAGTCTAGCTTGAAGGATTTTGAGCATTACCTTCCTAACGTGTGAAATGAGTGCAATTGTATGTTTGAACCTTCTTTGGCGTTGCCTTTCTTTGGGATTGGATTGAACACTGATCTTTTCCAGTCCTGTGGCCACTGCTGAGCTTTCCAAATCTGCTATCATATTGAGTGCAGCACTTTAACAGCATCATCTTTTCTGATTTTAAATAGCTCAGCTAGAATTCCATCTAGGTTTGTTCTAGTAGTGTTTCCTATCACAGCCTTGACTTCACAGTCCAGGATATCTGGCTCTAGGTGAGTAACTGCACAATCACATTTAACTGGGTCATCAAGATCGTCTTTGTACAGTTCTTTTGCCACTTCTTAATTTCTTCTGCTTCTGTTAGGCCCTTACCATTTCTGTCCTTTATTGTGCACATCTTTGCATTAAATGTTCCATTGGTATCTCTAATTTTCTTTGAGAGATCTCTAGGCTTTCCCATTCTATTATTTTCCTCTATTTTTTTGCATTGTTTTCGTATGAAGGCTTTCTTATCTCTCCTTGCTATTCTCTGAAACTCTGCATTCAGTTGGGTATATCTTTCCCTTTCTCCATTGCCTTTTGCTTCTCTTATTTTCTCAGCTATTTGTAAGGCCTCCTCAGACAACCACTTTGCCTTCTTGCATTTCTTTTTCTTTGGAATGGTTTTGGTCACTGCCTCCTGTACAGTGTTATGAACCTCTGTCCATAGTTCTTCAGGCACTCTATCAGATCTTATCCTTGAGTCTACCGATCATCTCTACTGTATAATCATAAGGGATTTGATTTAGGTCCTACCTGGATGGCTTAGTGGGTTTCCCCTGCTTTCTTCAATTTAAGCTTGAAGTTTGCAATAAACAGTTCATGATCCAAGACACAGTCAGCTCCAGGTCTTGTTTTTACTGACTGTCTAGAGCTTCTCTAGACTGTGTAGATCTTCTCCATCTTTGGCTATAAGAACATAGCTGTATTGACCATCTGGCGATGTCTATGTGTACAGTCATCTCTTGTGCTGTTGAAAAAGGGTGTTTGTTATGATCAGCCTGTTCTCTTGACAAGACTCTATTAACCTTGTCCTGCTTCATTTTGAACTCCAAGGCCAAACTTGCCTATTATTCCAGGTATCTCTTGACTTCTTCATTTCCCTCAAAGGGAAAGAGATACTTCTTCATTTGAGTTCCTCATTCCAGTCTCCTGTGATGAAAAGAACATCTTGGTTTGTTTGTTTTTTTTTTTTTTTTTTTGGTGTTTGTTCTAGAAGGTATTGTAGGTCTTCATAGAACTGGTCAACTTCAGCTTCTTTGGCACTAGTGGTTGGGGCATAAACTTGCATTATTGTGATATTGAATGGTTTGCCTTGGAAATAAACCGAGATCATCCTTTCATTTGTAAGACAGCACTCAAGTACTGCATTTTGGACTCTTTTGTTGACTATGAGAGTTACTCCATTTCTTCTAAGGGATTCTTGCCCACAGTAGTAGATAAAATGGTCATCTGAATTACATTTGCCCATTCCCATCCATTTTAGCTCATTGGTTGTTAAAAAGTCAATGTTCAATCTTGCTATCTCCTGCTTGACTATGTCCAATTTGCCTTGATTCATGGACCTAACATTTTAGTGTCTATGCAGTATTGTTCTTTACAACATTTGGCTTTACTTTCACCACCAGACACATCCACAACTGAACATTGTTCCTGCTTTGACCCAGCTGCTTCATTCTTTCTGGAGTTATTAGTAATTGCCTTCTGCTCTTCCCCAGTAGTGTACTGGACACTTTCCAGTCTGGGCGTGCTCATCTTCTGGTGTCGTCTCTTTTCGCTTTTTCATACTGTCCATGAAATTTTCAAGACAAGAATACTGGAGTGGGTTACCATTTCATCCTCCAGTGGACCACATTTTCTCAGAGCTCTTCACTGTCTGTCTTGGGTGGCCCTGCACAGCATGGTTCACAGCTTCACTGAGTTACACAAGCCCTTTCACTCCCCAAGGCTGTGATCATGAAGGAGCAGATGTGAGTAACAGTCCTGAAAAGAAGTCTTGATCAGAACTGATGAACTGGCAAACTGTGTAAGGGTATCTCTGGGTGAACATGCCAACCAGGACTGTTCATATGGATAGCACATGCATGTCATAAGAAGCAGTTGCTTAATTTACATATTTCCAATACATTGTCTTAAAGAGAGCGACAATCGAAGAATGCTGTTACTGGTCTCAGAATGAACATAACAAATCTATTAAAAGTAACATTGGGGAGAAAAAAGGAGACTTGATCTGCAGTTTCATTGAGGGGTTAAAAACGCAAGGAATGCTCATATTTTAGAGGAAATAACTGAAAGAAAAGAGAGAGGGCCTTAGAGGAGGATTGATTCCTGTTTGGTGATAGGTTTCTAAGGCAGGGGTCCCCAGCCTCTGGGATCTGATGCCTGATGATCCGAGGTGGAGCTGATGTAATTATAATAGAAATGAAGTGCAGTATGCTTGAATCATCCCCAAGCAAAGCCCACACCCAGTCTGTGGAAAAACTGTCTTCCACAAAACTGGTCCTGATGCCAAAACGATTGGAGACCATTGATTTAAGGGTAGGGGCCGTATCCTACTCATCTTGTGTGCATCCTATTCTTGTATGTGTGGTAGCACGGACAGTGCCCGGCAACGCGGACATGGTTGATACTGATAGCAAATATTGAATGGATGGGTGGATGAATGGATTGATGTATGGATAGACGGATAGTGGATATAGTAGGTTTACTTAGAAAATATAAACTAAAACAAGGTGTCACAATCTCTTTCAGACCTGTTAATTAGGCAGGATTGAAGAGGAAGCAGCAGTAACAGCTAGGCCCTTGAAGATGCAAACGCCTATCCGTCTCTCGTCTAATTACCTCTGCCAGTCTCCACTCTCCTGGTGATCATTTGGCCAACATAGAGGGGACTAAAGAGTAAAGCTGAATAGAAATGAAGTCAGGAAGAGTGACAAGGAAAAAAAAATTGACAACAAAACAACTAGAACCAAACAATGATTGCTTGAAATGTGTAAATTCTGAAAGATCCTTTATATGCTCTGACTGGATATGAGTGTTACAGTATCTGTTCTCCTGGATAGTATGCAGCAGAAATAAGAGCTATCCTATAAACTGCAGCTGAGTAGTAAAAAGAAAAAAAAGAGATGCTAATGTGGACATACCCACTATTTTGATATTCCGAATTGGCGCTTCCTATTTTACAGGCTTTAATTAAATTATTACATATAAGATATGAATGGAAGTAGCTTACATCATTGGAGTAGGAAATGGCAACCCACTCTAGTATTCTTGCTTGGAAAATTCTATGGGCAAAAGAGCCTGATGGGCTACAGTCCACGGAGCTGCACAGAGTCGGATACGACTGAGCCTGCACACCTGGCTTACATCAGAGGTAGCAAAATAAAGTTCCTACAACTTTCATGAAAGTAATGTAGATAAGGGACTTTCTGGTGGTCCAGTGGTTAAGAATCCACCTTGCGATGCAGAGGGTTTGGGTTTGATCCCTGCTTGGTGAGCTAAGCACCACAGCTAAGGAATTCACGTGTCCGTAACACACAGCAGAAGATCATGACACAAGAGAGACCTGAAGCAGCCAAATAAATAAGTGAATATTTTTTACAAATATAATGTAAGTGACACTTTTGTACTTTTTGACATAAATGCTCACCAATGAATGTAGAAGGGATGAGAGGAGTAGAAAAATCAAGATTTTCCAACCACCCTAGTAACAATAGATTCTAACTTGTTATCCATGGATATTAAAAGTATTAGTTGAAGAACTGGTGAACTTTCTCACAGTCTAGTGTTTAAGAACTAGGATCCCACATACTGTGCAGCATGGCCAAAAAAAAAAAAAAAGAAGTGCAGAACTGTTAAGGAACAGGTTAGTCACATAATCTGAAATATCACTTCACCAGTAACACAATCAGATTAATTGCAAAGCAGAAAAGTAACTTTTAGAATGGAACATTGCAGATAATATCTTAACAAATGATGACCGATCTTGGGACTGACTGATGCCATGTGCCTTCTGACATGAAACACTGAAAGACCAGCGAGTATGTAACACTACCTGGCCCCGTGTCTCTGGAAGGGCAAGGGGGTCCTTAACTCCTCTTCACAAGGGTCTCAGGGGGAACTATTTGATTGAGTCATGAAATATGAGAGTACGTTGTAGGAGTCAGTTTGAGCGAAATGTATTAACAGCAAGTATTTCAGGAAATTGTGTGTCCCCTCAGAAAGCTAGCGTTCATCTGGAAACACTCCTCAGCTGCTTGAGGAGTGGTAGCACAACATTTTTGCATGACCCTCACAGCAAAAATTTCCGTGGGCTCTGGGGCCAATTCATATCTCTGTAGCAGGATGACATGAGCCAGTACCCTGATCCGAGTGCTCACATGCATGCTAAGTCACTCAGTCATGTCCACCTTGTTGTGACTCTACAGACTGTAGTCCACCAGACTCCTCTGTCCATGGGATTCTCCAGGCAACAATACTGGAGTGGATGGTCCTCCTCTAGGGGATCTTGCTGACCCAGGGATCAAAACTGCATCTCTTATGTCTCCTGCTTTGGCAGGTGTGTTCTTTACCACCAGTGCCACCTGGGAAGCCACACACACATCCCCCCAAATGCTCACATCTCCCATCAAAAGCTCACTGATAAGGTCCTTCCCATCGACTTTGAACATGACGTCATTTAACCAAGAACCGTATCCTGGCCTGATGCCTCTTAAGCTTTAACATGCACACAGGCCCCTGGAGGGTCTTGTTAAATTATAGATTTTGATTCAGTATGTCTGGCATGGTATCCAACATTTTGCATTTCTAACAAATTCCTAGGTAATGCTGATGTTAGTTGGCAGACCACACTTCTGAGGGTACCATCCATCTCATTTCTGCCTTCACAAACAAAGTGATTACTGGTGAAACAAGGCCTGATTTAACCAATTCTATCAGTTGCCATGAAATTATAATTGTTCTGACTAAACGACTTGCATTCAAGTTTTCTTGAATAGTGTTTCAATTGTATAAATCAAACTGATTTTTAATCACTAACAAATATGTATATAATTCTGTAATAGTCTACTATATGGTTGATTTTTTTCTCCAAATTACTTTGGGGACTTCATCTTGAAAATGGCAGATAGTGGAAAACATTAACATTCTAAATTCTCTTAAGAGCTATCTGGACCACTTAGCATGGAGCAAATTTTGGGCTTGTTATGCTAAACTATTGCTATTTCTCCCAGCAATCTTGATTCTAGCTTGTGCTTCTATCAGCCCACCGTTTCTCATGATGTACTCTGCATATAAGTTAAATAAGCAGGGTGACAGTATACAGCCTTGACATCCTCCTTTTCCTATTTGGAACCAGTCTGTTGTTCCATGTCCAGTTCTAACTGTTGCTTCCTGACCTGCATGTAGGTTTCTCAAGAGGCAGGTCAGGTGGTCTGGTATTCCCATCTCTTTCAGAATTTTCCACAGTTTCTTGTGATCCACACAGTCAAAGGCTTTGGCATAGTCAAGAAAGCAGAAATAGACGTTTTTCTGGAACTCTCTTGCTTTTTCCATGATCCAGTGGATGTTGGCAATTTGATCTCTGGTTCCTCTGCCTTTTCTAAAACCAGCTTGAACATTTGGAAGTTCACGGTTCACGTATTGCTAAAGCCTGGCTTGGAGAATTTTGAGCATTACTTTACTAGCGTGTGAGATGAGTGCCATTGTGTGGTAGTCTGAGCATTCTCTGGCATTGCCTTTCTTTGGGATTGGAATGAAAAATGACCTTTTCCAATCCTGTGGCCACTGGTGAGTTTTCCAAATTTGCTGGCATATTGAGTGTAGCACTTTCACAGCATCATATTTCAGGATTTGAAATAGCTCGAGAAATATCAATAACCTCAGATATACAGATGATACCACCCTTATGGCAGAAAGTGAAGAAGAACTAAAGAGCCTCTTAAAAAGAGGAGAGTGAAAAAGTTGGCTTAAAGCTCAACATTCAGAAAACTAAGATCATGGCATCTGGTCCCATCATTTCATGTGAAATAGATTGGGAAACGGTGGAAACAGTGTCAGACTTTATTTCGGGGGGCTCCAAAATCACAACAGATGGTGACTGCAGCCATGAAATTAAAAGACGATTACTCATTGGAAGGAAAGTTATGACCAACCTAGACAGCATATTAAGAAGCAGAGACATTACTTTGCCAACAAAGGTCTATCTAGTCAAAGCTATGGTTTTTCCAGTGGTCATGTGTAGATGTGAGAGTTGGACTGTGATGAAAGGTGAGCACTGAAGAATTGATGCTTTTGAAGTGTGGTGTTGAAGAAGACTCTTGAGAGTCCCTTGGACTGCAAGGAGATCCAACCAGTCCATCCTAAAGGAGATCAGTCCTGGGTGTTCATTGAAAGGACTGTTGCTAAAGCTGAAACTCCAATACTTTGGCCACCTCATGAGAAGAGTTGACTCATTGGAAAAGACCCTGATGCTGGGAGGGATTAGGGGCAGGAGAAGGGGAGGACAGAGGATGAGATGGCTGGATGGCATCACTGACGCAATGCACATGAGTTTGGGTGAACTCTGGGAGTTGGTGATGGACAAGGAGGCCTGGCGTGCTGCGATTCATGGGGTTGCAAAGAGTCGGACATGACTGAGCGACTGAACTGAACTGAACTGATGCTGAACTATTAATTTTAACAGTTATTTTTAGTTTGAGCAAGGTTTACAAACTGACCTCTTGGACCCAATTCAACCTATAGATGTGTTTTGTGTGGCATATGAAGTTGTTTGTTTGTATGTTACAGTATTTTACAATTAGGACTTCATCCATAAAAATACTTAAAAATATTAACCTTCCTTGATCTACTGACATGCTTAACTTTCTTTACCAAACAAAAAATTTGAAAGCACTGACACATTTGACTCTCCATATTTGTTACTATGTTGTTAATTGATTATTCAATGAAATCCGGAGCAGAATAATGTGAGAAAATAGAGAGCAATGCTGTTTTTAAAAAATCTATGAACGCCATGAAACACAAAATGACATTGATAGTAAAAGAAAATACTTTCATGGAACTCTACTCAATGTTATGTGTCAGCTTGGATGGGAGTAGAGTTTGGGGCTAATAGATACATGTTTATATGTGGCTGAGTTCCTTTCCTGTTCACCTGAAACTACTATAACATTGTTGGTTGGCTATACCCCAATACAAAATAAGAAGTTTAAGCTTTGAAAAACATATTTAAAGGAAATAAATAAATACAAACACTAAATATGTAAAATGAAATCCATGCGTTGAGATTGATGACATCTTTAATTGACAAAATATGCTCCCACTCTAGTAACTATTTAAGAGAATAATACATTAACATTTTCTGTGATCTTGTGGTAGATTGCCATATTAATGCCCCCTTGAATCCCTTGAGGATCCTTGTGGCTCCCCTTCGAAATCCCCTCTGGATTTGGCCATGTGTCAGCACTGGCCCATGGGGACATCAGTGAAGAAGACAGAAACAGATGCTTATATAAATGTTTGTATATTGAGGCTTTTGATCACCAAATAGCCCAATTACCTTGAGATGCCACAGATATCTCTAACTGCCAAGTCAGGATAATAATAATAATCACTAACAGAACTCACATCTTTGTATCTGGATGTTTGGCTATAAGGAAAATTAGGAGTTTAGCAAAACTTAATGGAGTATGTGTGTTCCAGGTTAACGTAGTTGACCAACCATACCCAGGCATTCATGCTCTTAGACCTGGCCTTGCCACTCAGCATTCATAGAGTGCTGCTATGGTCACTTGAAGGGTCCCATTTAGTTTCCTTTAAGGTGAAAGACCACATGTAAAGAGAAGCCAGCCATCTCAGCCTCTGAGCCCTGTGGACTCACAGACTGCATGTGTGAACCCAGAAACCAAACTATTTCTTCTGTCTCCTTGTTCTCTCTCATTTGTAAGTTAACTAAGTTACATATATGAAACAAACCTGCAAATTAAAGTGTTCTTAATAAACTTACATGGAACAAACCTATAAATTAAAATATTCATATTAAACAAAACATTGCTGGATTCTGTATTCTAAAATATAAGCATGATTATATATATTAAAATTGTTTGAATGCCCAGAGACTGTGGAGAGTAAGGATAAAATAAGTGAATAATCCTAAAGCCAAAATGTAGTCTCTTACTACCAAGATTTTTTTTAAACAAGGAGCTAAGAAGTGATGATTCATGATAAAAGCAATTTTCAAGTTGCAGGGTATTTTAATAGATTAAGAACCCAGAGTATGAAAGCTGGGACCTAAAAAAGAGATATATGAAGATGACTATACATGTTCTTCCTTTTTTAACTTAAAATTAATTTCTTTCAGATTTTCTAGATTTACAGTTTCTGATAGATTTTACAAAATGGAAACAAACAACATCTACAAACATTATTTTGGTTAGATAAAACATATATATATATATATATTGCAGGTAAAAGATTCTGCCACTATAAATACAGACAATGTCTGTCTGCAGATTTGGAAAATATCAACTTCATAAAATATCATATATTGATACTTTGCTTTTGGTTTTCTTAAAAGACACTCTCTTAGAGAACAGGCTGAGGGCACATATTAGAGAAGTAAACTGATTTGCCCAGAATTGCAGCTGGGTGGTGGCTGGCTCAGGTGGGAAAGCGTCTGCCTATCAATACGGGAGACCTGGGTTCGATCCCTGGGTCAGGAAGATTCCCTGGAGAAGGAAATGGCAACCCACTCCAGTACTCTTGCCTAGAAAATCCCATGGATGAAGGAGCCTGGTGCAGGCTACTGTGCAAAGGGTCATAGAGTCAGACACGACTGAGTGATTTCACTTCAGCGGCTTAAATAAGAAGAAAGCTAAATTTTCTAATCACTGGTCTAATACAGTCTTTCCATTTTACCAGTCTGCTATCTTCTTTTTTTGTGTTCCTGAGTATTTTAGAACTTTATGCTATTTTCACAGGAGTTTGGGGTTTCAATTTTAGATGAAAAAAATGAAGGATGACCTCTACCTAGTGCCCAAACGATAACTTTCATTTGTTCATTTGATAAATATTCAGTAGCTACTGTTACATTCGGCCCTGTTCTAGGTTCTAGGAATATAGTAGTGAACAAATTGGGCAATTATTCCTATTGTTGTGGAGAATTTTAGAGGCAAACGTGAAAAACTAAACAAGTAGAATGTACAGTATTTCAGGTAGTGATACTGTGGAGAAAAATGAAGCAGGGCTGGCAAATAAGCAGTGCAGAAGTTGGGAGTGAGGCTTGAGTACTTGGTGACCCATTTAAAATACAATGGTCAGAAAAGGCAGTACCAGGATAAGGACCACTGAAGAAAGAGTTAAAGGAAATGAGAGAGTCATAAAAGTAAAGACTTGGTTAGCTCTGATTTCTCCTCAACTTGGAATCACGTGTTTCTTTCTTTCTTTTTTTTTTTTTAATTTACTTATTTGGCTTTACCAGATCTTAGTTGCAGCATGCAGGATCTTTCAGTTGATCATATGGGCTTCCCTGGTGGCTCAGAGGGTAAAGCATCTGCCTGCAGTACGGGCAACCTGGGTTCGATACCTGGGTCAGGAAGATCCCCTAGAGAAGGAAATGGCAAGCCACTCCAGTATTCTTGCCTGGAGAATACCATGGATGGAGGAGCCTGGTAGGCTACAGTTCACGGGGTCACAAAGAGTTGGACACAACTGAACGACTTCACTTTCTTTCTTTCTTTCTTTCTTTCTTTCTTTCTACAGGATCTTTCAGTTGAGGCATGTGGGATCTATTTTCCTGACCAGAAACTGGACCCAGGCCCCCTGCATTGAGAGCTCTGAGTCTTAGCCACAGGAAGTTCTCTAGAATCTCATGTTTCTGTTTCAGTGGTGAATAACGTGTGACCCAGCAACTGAGTTAACAGCTGTATTATCTAAAGTTTGTGAATTTCCTATAATCTGAGCATTCTGTGTTATACTAAGTATAACATGTACCATGTTATAATGTGTATACTAAGTATACCATGTTATAATGTGTATACCATGCTATGACGTGTATACTAAGTATACCATGCAGTATACCATGCATGGTATACTAAGTATAAAGTATACCATGCATGTATACTAGGTTGCTTCAGTCATGTCCAAATCTTTGCAGCTCTATGAACTGAAGCTTGTCCAACTCTGCTACTCTACAGACTGTAGTTCGCCAGGTTCCTCTGTCTAAGGGATTCTCCAGGCAAGAATACTGGAGTGGGTTGCCATCCCCTCCTCCAGAAGACATTCCCAACTCAGGGACTGAACCTAAGTCTCTTATATCTCCTGCATTGGCAGGCAGGTTCTTTGCCACTAGTGCCACCTGGAAAGCCAGTCTCACCCCCATAACAAACTTTTACTTATGGTTCATTTAGTTTATTTATTTAAACAAAATAATTAAAGCAATACAAAATTTTCCCCCTAGAATGCTTGTGTGTGTGTGTACACATCTGTGTGTGGTAAGGGATGTATGTATGTGTGGGAAAGAGACATTGGGGGTTGGTGACAGGTTGAAAGCAAACTCAAAAAATTCTGCAGTAAATGCAATTGCCTGCTGTGGTGCCAGCTGTTGGTAGAAACTGGGTCAAAGGGTGGAGTAGGTGGAAGTGATGCTTTTCGGTTGGTACAGATGGTTCATTCATCTGCCAGCTGAACCATGACTGAGAACTTAGGCCCTTGACAAACCCAGAGAAAAGCTGTGAGCTGAATTGTTTAGGTTGATTCCCATGTTATGTTAACAGTACACGAAAGGGACAACCACACACAGTATCCATTCACTAGGGATAAGTACTGTGAATGATATCAAAGTATGGAGAAGCTTTACTCAACTCTGGAAATTAATGGCTGTTTTCAGTGACAGAGATTGTGGAGTTAGGAATGATCACTCCTTCAGAATTAAAAAAAACAACAACAACAACTGGGAAGCAAAAGCCCAGAGTTCTAGTCCTAGTTTTGTTATTTCCCAGATTTTAACCCAGGGCAAATCACCAAGCTGGTCTAGGCTTCAATCTTCTGCCTGTAAAATGAAGAAAAAAAAATTGTGCAGCCTATTTTTTAAACTGGTGTGAGGATTAAATGAGACCGTTTAAGTGAAATCCCTTGGAAACTTGTAACATTATTTACAAATATAAAATATGATCATCTTTTGTTTCTCTTGCTATTTCCTTCAGGAAGTTAGGACTGATTGCTATTATTACCATTATTACATTTTGGTATAGGTTATTGATGTGATCATATAATAAGATATATTTCTTTCCCAAACGACTACCATTCAGAATTCTAAATTACCAGCTATTAAATATCTAAACTTTTAAATTCCTATTTCAGAGAAACTGTCATCAATTCCACTCACTAATATCAAGGTACTATGGTCTATTTCCCCCTTGAATTACTATTTCTCTTTCCATCTCCTTCCATCTTTAAAAATCAGTTCAGTTCAGTCCATTCAGTTCAGCTCAGTTCATTCAGTTCAGTCGTTCAGTTGTGTCCAACTCTTTGCGACCCCATGGACTGCAGCATGCCAGGCCTCCCTGTCCATCACCAACTTCCAGAGCTTGCTCAAACTCATGTCCATAGAGTTGGTGATACCATCCAATCATCTCATCCTCTGTTGTCCCTTTCTCCTCCTGCCTTCAATCTTTTCCAGCATCAGGGTCTTTTCAAATGAGTCAGCTCTTTGCATCAGGTGGCCAAAGTATTGGAGTTTCAGCTTCAATAGCAATCCTTCCAATGAATATTCAGGACTGATTTCCTTTAGGATGGACTGGTTGGATCTCCTTGCAGTCCAAGGGACTCTCAAGAGTCTTCTCCAATACCACATACAGTTCAAGATGATTTTCTGTAAGATACCTATGTCATCAAAAGCAACATTGTCATTCAACCAACGCCTGCTTTTTCTTCTTCCTGTCTCTCCTGCAGAGCTGTTGCAAAAGGCACCACTTAGGATTCTCAGCCTGACTATTTAGAGAAAAGGGCCCTTGCTCCTCCATTCTTCGGCCCCAAGGCATCCGTGGCAGGACCAGTTGTACAACCTTACCCTACCAGGTAAAGAAGGGAGCGAGCCTCTGACAGGCCCTGGTGTCGTCCTCCTGGATGATCGTGGCGTAAGTGGCACTTGAATCAGACCAGTGGGGACACATGGTTGTGCAAGAGGCTGTGGGTGGGTAACTTTATCCTTGCCCCAGAAGAGCACTTTGCCACCTCTGGGTGCTCTGAGTGAGTCAAGTCCTTCCGAAATAAAAGTCCTTTGAAATAAAAACCAACAATATGAAAACGTTAGGACGTTGTTCCTAATGAAAAGATATGCATTCAGTTGTGTAAGACCTATAATAGAAATACATATTAGAATAAAATAGAATAAATATGTTTAATGAGAATAAAACACTGTATTAAAGTTTTTTCTTAACTTACTGACCAAAGGTCTTGAGCTACTTTATGCATTCAGATAAGTTAATTCAAGCCTCTCATAGGGGATATAATTAGAAGATAATTTTAAATAGAATAAATAAATAAATTAGAAAAGACTTTAGCCATTGCATGACTTATACTTAATCCTCAGAAATTATTTTAAGATTTCAGAATATTGCTCTCTTTTAAGTGTTGAATCTTGTCTTTATTCTTATTTTTATTTAAGACATATTGATATATTTTGCATATTTATACAGGAGAAAACAGAGTGTTCATGTTTAGTTTCTTTCATTTTCACTTTCGATAATATTAACTTAAAAAAATTTTTTTAATTTTTATATTGGAGTATAGTTGGTTTACAATGTTGTGTTAGTTTTCAGGTGTACAGAAAAGTGACACAGAGTATGGTTTATTATGCTTCTTATCATGGCACAGTGTTATGAAGTTAATTGCCCGTGTTCTAGTTAAATGTCTTCTAGGATTCATGGTGATGGCTTTTTTGAAATTATTCCTCCTAAATAGGTGGCCAGTGCCTTAGTGTCTCCTGGCTTCAGAGGCAAGATGTGGCAAGCACCTGAGAAGGGCTGGCCTCTTTCTGAGGTCTCTTAGAAGCCTGTTTTTTTTCTGCACAATTACTATCAGACCTGCTGACGATTCCAGGGCCCGGCACATGGACGAAGGCACCAGGTCTTCTGGAACTGTCCTGGCCCTTGAACAGTAACCACTGTGAGCAAACGACTGATGAGAGGTGCCCTCCAGAGCCTTAGTGATAATCAAGACACAAGGTTCAGTCTCACGTGGGTGGGGCCCCAACTATTACTAATTTCTTTCCAGGCGCTAAGAAAGGGGAATGGCAGGAGGGAGGGACATATGTATATTTATGGCTGATTCACCATGTTGTAGGGCAGAAACCAACAAAACAGTGTAAAGCAATTATTCTTCAATTGAAAAAAAAAATATGTATATATATATATAAATATATAATATATATATATATATATAAACCATGAGAAAAAGAGACAGGGGTATAGAGTTGGATAATTCTCGACTTTTAAATTTGTGACCTGGGCTTCTGCTAGTCCTTTGTTTTGACTTTTAACATACACATTCACAAACTGAACCAGGAATTGAAGAGAATTAGCTATGACTTCTTGGTTTGAACAAGAGAGTATTGTGCTGATGATCTTAGATTAGTTAGGCTCACAGATATCTAACAGCAGTCTTCAATTTTATTTGTTGTCTTTTCATTGTGAAAATAAAGTAAAAAAGCTACATTTTATTTAGAAAAGTCACCACAATTTCATTCAAATAGAACTATCTTTTTTTCATTTTTAAAAAATTGTACTGAAGTATAGTTGATTTACAATGCTGTGTTAATTTTTACTGTATAGCAAGTGACTCAGTTATACATATATATATTCTTTGTCATATTCTTTTCCATTATGATTTATCACAGGCTATTGATTATCCTTCCCTGGGCTTTACAGTAGGACCTTGTTGTTTATCCATCCCATGTATAGTGGTTTGTATCTGCTAATCTCAAACTCCCAATCCTACCCTGCCCCCTTTGGCAACCACAAATCAACTATTTTAATGCTGTGTATGTATATCCTTTGAGTCAACATACTTATATATTAACAACAAACCCGTGCCCCCAGTTTGAGGAGTAACATGGAAGAATTTCAGCAAAATTGTTTAAAGCCTTCCTGTTGTCAGTAGAGTGCCCTGTGCAGTGACTGGCTTCTGCGTTCCCTCTGAAAGTGAAAGTGTTAGTCACTCAGTCGTGTCTGACTCTGCAAACCCATGGACTGTAGCCCACCAGGCTCCTCTGTCCATGGAATTCTTCACACAAGAATACTGGAGTGGGTTGCCATTTCCTCCTCCAGGGGATCTTCCCAACCCAGGGACTGAACCTGCATCTCCTGCAGTGGCAGGGATTGTTTACCATCTGAGCCACCAGGGAAGCCCTCTGTGTTCCCTCTGGTGGCCTTTAAATTGCTCTTGTTGACACCTCGTGGCTTCTGTTGCTGCTGGCTGCCTTTATTGGCAAGGATGTGGGAGGGGTCTTTCTGTGACTGGAAGATTTGTCACTGTAAGTTGATTTGAAGATTTTCTTCTGCATCAGTGTAGAAAACCTGGTGGGCAACAGAAGCAGGCTCAGGCCTGTGAGAGCACGTCTGGGAATTGCAAGTCTGTTTTCCTGGGGCCTGAAGAGCCTACGGGAAAGAGTGTGAGCTTGATCCCTGCTTGGACTGTAGGCATGCTGTGTGCATGCTAGCCACGCAGTCGTGACAACTCTTGGTGACCCCATGCTCTGTAGCCCGCCAGGCTCCTCCATCCATGGGATTTCCCAGGCAAGAGTACTGGAGTGGGGTGCCATTTCCTCCTCCAGGGGATCTTCCCAACCCAAGGATTGAACCCGGGTCTCCTGCACTGGCAGATGGATTCTTCATCACTGTGCCACCTGGGAAGCCCTTGGACTGTAAGCATTTGGGGTAAATTATGAGATAGTCGTGAGTCTGAGTGAACTCTGGGAGATGGTGATGGACAGGGAGGCCTGGCGTGCTGCAGTCCATGGGGTCGCAAAGAGTCGAACACGACTGAGCGACTGAACTGAACTGAACTGAACTGAACTATGAGATAGACACAAATCAAACTGAAGTAGGGCTATAGAGTCTTCAGGGAGAGAAGTCATTAAAAGTGCAGAAGGAGGGAAGCTTAATCATCAGAGGAGAAAGATCGTTGGTATGTACAGCTTTGTGGCTGTTACAGCTGTTTCCAACCCAGTCCCATAATTTGTATCTGGGTCCAAGTGAAGGCCATAAGTAAAAGGTGAAAGATCGTTTACTGGACGACTTGTAAAACATAAGGTGCACATATTCATACTGCATTGTTCTCGACCCTTCATATTAAAAGTTACAAAGGACAGACTGCTGCTGCTAAGCCACTTCAGTCGTGTCCGACTCTGTGCGACCCCATAGACGGAAGCCCACCAGGCTCCCCCGTCCCTGGGATTCTCCAGGCAAGAACGCTGGAGTGGGTTGCCATTTCCTTCTCCAGTGCATGAAAGTGAAAAGTGAAAGTGAAGTTGCTCAGTCGTGTCCAACTCTTAGCGACCCCATGGACTGCAGCCTTCCAGGCTCCTCTGTCCATCGGATTTTCCCGGGGTGCCATTGCCTTCTCCGACAAAGGACAGACAGGTAACCCTAATTTGCCACCGATCTCCAAGCTTTAGTGCTGCAAACTTTTAAGAGCCTCACAGAGCATGGTAAAGTCCTTTGTGCTCAGTAAAGTAACCACAGATTTGCTAAAGAATGAGAAGTTTGGAGGCACAGGATCTTGGAGAGCAATGGGGACCCCTGATGGAGAAATGCAGTTTCCAGTGAGGCTAGATTTGCTCCCAATCACAAAGAAGGCAACCCCTGTGACTTTCAGAAACAACAAAGGGAACACCTCAGGGGCTGAGGACCAGCATTATACAGTTAGGGGTGATACGTCCTGAAATCTGAGTCTTGTTTCTTCCCCCCAAGACAAGTTTTATTTGGAAAACGTTTCTAATTGTAAAAGTTGCAAGCAAGTTACTTTCATAGTTACAGTTCTATGGATCTAGTAGTTTCAGAGATCCCAGCATTCCAAAGTATATCTCAAAGTTAATAATACAGCCACATACACACCAAAAGGAAAGCGCTTTTAGACTGGTTTGAAATGTACAGCTGTTCATGTCAGCTGTTCTCAGAAATGGGCCCAGCACTTCCTCGGAAACTAGGTGGGATGAAGGCACTACCTGCAGAAGTAAATGTCTCTAAATAAGTTAGCTACCTGGACAAGATGGTCCTTAGAAAACACAGGAAGCAGCAAGTCTCTGCTGGTGGGTATGTGATACAGCTCATTTATCAGGGCACTCACGGGATCCCAGGGCCAGCAGCCGCTGGGACACGGTGCACACAGCGAAAGCTGTCAGCGAAGGGTGAGTGTTAAAGGGCAGCGATCTCCCCCAGTACCACTCAGCCTTCAGTTTACTACAGCAGAGGGCATGTTCTGGGGTATCTCCGGGAAAACACTTGAGACAGTAAAAGAAAGATGATCTAGAATGCAGCTACCTGCTGATGAGTTCCTTTGAGAGCTAGACACAGGCTCACATAGCCACAGATGGCAGATGCTGCTATAGAGAACTGCCATCTGTTCCGAATGGTTTAGCCTCTTTGGTTTGTAATGGTGCCCCTGGACTTGTTATCCTCTTTCATTTTTATTCAGCACATATTTATTATGTGTACGTAATAAGTACATCCTCTATAAGTGTGAAGGTAGTGAGCAGGACACATTTTTTATTAATTTTTATTGGAGTATAGTTGCTTTACAACATTGTATTAGTGTACTCTGTACAGCAAATAAATCAGTTATATGAATACATATATACTCATTTTTGGATTTCCTTCCCATTTGGGTCACCACAGAGCATTGAGTAGAGTTCCCTGTGCTATCCAGTAGAGTAAGACTTTTTTTGGTAAATTCTTAAAGACCTCATAGCCTGGCAAGCAAGAGGCATAAACAAGTTTATTCATTTATTCATTCAACAATTTTTAATAACTACCTACAATATCCCAGATACTGTTTAATGTTTTTGGCACAACACTGAATAAGAAGACAAGGAAGGATCTTAATCTCATGGTGCTTACTTGGTAGGAGGAGACAGATGATAAACGCAAAGATAAATAACTGAACAAGATAACTACAAATAGTGATAAGTACTGTAAAAAGATAAAACATGGTGATGTGATGGAGAAAAACCAAAGGCCTCATTGAAGAGGTAACTATTTGAACAGGAACCTGCAAGATGGACAGGAGCCAACCACTGAAGATCTGTAGGTGTGTGTTCTAGGCAAAGGCAACAATACAAAACAGAGCCCTTACACAGGAAATATTTTGGCGTGTTCAAGAACTGAGAAGAAAGTATGCTAGAGCTTAGTGGGAGAGAAGAAAGAGTGAGATGAGATGCTCTCAGGAAATCAGAAAGGGTCAACCCATCAGGACCTTAGAGACTTTGGGAAGGAGCACAACTTCCCAAAGATCCTGTAAAGGCCAGAGATGTTGTAAGTAGGGGATTGCTGTGATCTGAGAAGTTGCAATGACATGTGTGAGATATTTCATTTCTACTTTCTAACAGCACTCTCCCCCAGTATCTAAGAAACTTAAACTCTTTTCTTTATGTTTATTCTTTGGCCACAACTTGTGGCATGTGGGATCTGAGTTTTCTGACCAGGGATTGAACCTGTGCTTCCTGCATGACAAGCATTGCAAAGAGTCCTAACCACTGGACCATCCAGGGAACATAAGATGGGATACCCCGTGAGACACTGATGGTGGGGGGCTTTGGTTTCCTCTTCTTTGCTGGAGATTTCCATGTCAACACTATCTAGCAACTGCCTCTCCCAGGAGATTCATGAGTATTAAGATTTCTACTAGCCTTTCACACGAGAACAGCCCTATGTTGAGGAATTTGGCACACATATACATACAACCCCTAGTTTAATAGTTTCAGTAGTAGTCATGCATCAGGGGAAAATGACAGAGATGTCTGCAAACTAAATAGGACTGTGAGAGGGTGGTTTAAACACATAAAGGAAGACAATCACATCCTATATAGTAGCTACATGTTCTTGTATGTGAACATGTCTGCAAAACTCAAGGGACTCTCAGAAATGTTGGCTGCTGCTGCTGCTGCTAAGTCCTTCAGTCGTGTCCAACCCTGTGCAACCCGATAGATGGGAACCCACCAGGCTCCTCTGTCCCTGGGATTTTTCAGGAAAGAATACTGGAGTGGGTTGCCATTTTCTGCTCCAATGCATGAAAGTGAAAAGTGAAAGTGAAGTCACTCAGTTGTGTCCGACTCTTCACAACCCCATGGACTGTAGCCTACCAGGCTCCTCCATCCATGGGATTTTCCAGGCAAGAGTCCTGGAGTGGGGTGCCATTGCCTTCTCCGAGAAATGTTGGAGGAATGTGCATTTTTCAAAGAAACGGTAGGTTGTGCTAGGCAGTTAGGGAAGAGTGAGTCACAAACAGGCTACAACAAGGAATAGCACATCCATCTTCAAAAAAGCCTCAAATATTTTCAAAATATTGGGGGTTTCTGGATGAGATTAATCATTTGGGTTTATTTTGTTTTCATACATTCACCACCATTAAAGTTACTTTCATCATCACCCACACATATACACACATATATATAGACTTACATTGTTATACATATATATAGTAATATCAATTATAAATAATTGTAATATCTATGTATAACCATATTGGTCACTATGTATACTGGCATATATATCTGAGTCACTGTATATATATTACAATTATTATGGACTGAATGTTTGTGTCTCCCCAAAATTCATATGTCCCCTCCAATATGATGCGCTCTTATAAGAAGAGAAGAGGCATCCAGAGATCTTTCTCTCATTTTCCCTACCTGTGCACAGAGGAAAGACCATCTGAGGACTCACTGAGAAAATGAGAAAGTGCCATCTGGAAGCCCAGGTGAGAGGCCTCCCCAGAAAACAACCCCGCTGACACCTTGATCTCTGACTTCCAGCCTCCAGAACTGTGGGAAAATATATTTCTGTTGTTTAAGCCACTCAGTTGATGTTATTTTGTTATGACAGCCCAAGATTAATTCAGATTTTAGTACCATGAAGCAGGATGCTGATGGAGCAAATACCTAAAAATGCAGAAATGGCTTTGATGGGTCAAGACTAGAAGAGTTTTGAGGTGCATGCTAGAGAAATCCCAAATTGTCTGTTGGCAGAAATATGGAAGGGGCATCCCTGTTGGTTCAGTGGTTAAAAAAAAAAAAAAAATCCACCTGCCAATGCAGGAGACAAGGGTTCGATCTCTAGGTTGACAAGATCCCCTGGAGAAAGAAATGGCAACCCACTCCAGTATTCTTGCCTGGGAAATCCCATGGACAGAGGAACCTGGTGGGCTACAGTCCATGGGGCCACAAAGAGTCAGACATGACTAAGCGACTAAACAACAGCAACAGAAATATGGATGTTATGGGAATTCCTTGACGGTCCAGTGGTTAGGGTTCCACGCTTTCATTGCCAAGGGCCGGGATTCAATCCCTGGTCAGGAAACTGGGATCCCATAGGCTGTGCGGCCTGACAAAAAATAAAATAATAAAAGATAAACAAATAAAAAAAAAGAAATATGGATGTTAAAGGTGATTGTAGAGAGAGCTCAACAAGCAAAGTGGAAACAGACAGAGACTGAAAGAGGTGAAGGTACACCTAGGTTTGTTTTTTATTTTCCTTACTGCTTACAGTTAAATGCAAGAGGAGATATAAACTGAAGGAACTGTAATGGCTAGAGGAAGCCTTTATTATCACAAGGAACAGAATGTTGGTAGAAAAAAAAGAACATTAGAGGTGTTTCTGGTGAAATCTCAGACAGGAATGAGGAACATATGATTGGAAATTAAAGGGTAGATGATCCTGTTGAAGGGTAACGGAGTTAGAGAAGGCGAGGTTCAGAAAATGAAGGAGACCGGCACTTTACAGGGGGCAGCAGTCAGATAGGCGAGCTGCTGTGTTTATCCAAGGAAAGAGTAAGTATATATAGGCATGTATGTGGAAAGCTACTGTCTTAATGGGGCCTGTTCTTCTCCAAGGTTGTTCAGAGTAGTTATCTCTTAAACGGCTGGGGCAAGGAGTTCTGGAGATGGGCCAGAGGCTGGACCGGCTGGGAGCTGAGCATAATCATCCTAATGTCCATTTTTTCTTTGGGTGAGGGAGTTCTTTGTTTTGCATAGAGTGATGGGGAGGACCTGGAAGGGAGTTTTAACTCCAGGCTACCTCAAGCCATGCAACTTTCCTTCATTCCAGACCCTAAGGAATACATACAAAAAGAGAAAGAGAGGTGGGCGCTGTTAATGTCCAGGGCTTCTTCATGCTGATAAATGACGGTCAGGGGTTTGTGGTCTGGGAGGGAGGAAGTCGAAGTCCCGTAGTGTTGATTTTCTATTTTAGCCATCAGGGTCTCAAGCAAAACAACAGTCTTGACTTGGTCTCGGGAAATAACTCGGATTCAGTCTTGGAGGAATCTCTGGAAAAGATTAAACAAACAAGGCCCAAAGGTGGGTAGGAGGATGATAAAAATGAATGGTCTGAGAAGGGGTAAAAGTTATAAAAGGTTTCCTGTAGCCACAGGATGGAGATGTAACCGTCAATGTGTTTGAGCGTGGCTCCTTGATGACTCGAGACCCAGATACCTGCCAGAAGTTGTTTCAGGAAAAACTGTAGCCGAGAAACCAACAGGCTCATCTGTCGCCAGTTGGGGCCAGTAGAAGCTGTGAGAGCTTTAGAGTTGTAGGGCCTGTGTGAGAAACTTGATAAGTATTAGTCTGGCAAGCATTTTCATCACTGGGCTGTATAACCTTTTTTTTTTTTTTTTTACCAGGTGATGCATACCCTAGGGGTGATTTCTTTTAATTTTGCAGCGGTAGGGGTCAGCAGAATTACTGTGTAGGGACCTTGCCATTGGGGGTTAGATCTGAGTGGGACTGAACTGTCATGTTGACTTTGTCTCCTATTTGAATGGCTGAGTATGGAAGATTGGGGTGTGGTCGAGGGAGTAAGTTATCCACATGTTGTCAAAGGGCATCTCGTATCTGGGCAAGTAAAGGCAAAGGAAGGTGGAAGGCAGTTTGGGACTGTCTTGGGAGGCGGGAAGACCCAAAGGTATTATGGGCCTCCCATACGTGGCCTCAAATGGACTGATATTTAAGGGTTTTTTTTTTTGGTAAGGCCTGGACTTTTAAGCAGAGAAGGCAATGGCACCCCACTCCACTCTTGCCTGGAAAATCCCATGGACGGAGGAGCCTGGTAGGCTACAGTCCATGGGGTCGTGAAGAGTCGAACATGACTGAGCGACTTCACTTTCACTTTTCACTTTCATGCTTTGGAGAAGGAAATGGCAACCCACTCCAGTGTTCTTTCCTGGAGAATCCCAGGCTCGGCGGAGCCTGATGGGCCACTGTCTATGTTGCACAGAATCGGACACCACTGAAGTGACTTAGCAGCAGCAGCAGGACCTTTAAGAGGGCTAAAGGGAGGAGTTTCGTCCAGTCTTGATGTAGTTCGATTGTTAATTTGGTCAGTTTCTTTTAGGACTCGGTTGGCTCTCTCAACCTTACTGGAAGACCGGGGATGATAAGGAATGTGAAACCTCCAAGGAACTCGAAAGGCTCGTGCAATATTTTGGGTGATTTGGGATGTGAATTCGGGCCAGTTGTCAGACTGGAGGGAGGAAGGCATTCCAAACCTTGGGAGGATTTCAGTAAGAATAAGCTGAGCCACAGTAGGGGCTCCTTTGTTAGTAGTTGGGAAAGCTTCAATCTATCTAGAAAATGTATCTACAAAGACTAGAAGTTTAACCCTTTTTACAGGTGGCATGTGGGTGAAATCTACCTGCCAGTCTTGTGTGGGAAAATGTCTGTGAATTTCGCGGGTGGGGAAAGGAGGGGGGCGAATGTTAGAATTAGGATTTGTCCTTTGACAAATGGCATAAGTTTAGGTCAGATTATTTAAATAAGCCACATCGTCCTTAATCAGTTTAATAAAGTTCTGAAGGAAAGCCTTAAGTACTTTTGCAGAGGGGTGGAAAAGGGAATGTAAATATGAAAGTAATGTGCGGATGTCAGGCTCATCAATTTGGACTATAGTAAAGACAGGACTAACAGAGGCAGCCTGCCATTTTGTGTCGTGATCTGTTACATCGTTATAAAAGGAGGTAGGACTATGTACCTGATGTCTCTGGCAAAGTATTACAGCAGCTTGTTTTGGGAAATGAGCCGCATGGAGGGGTTCGGAAATAAAAGAAGCATTGAGAATAGGTGTGCCCTTCTGAGTGAGCAATCTCCTCTCTTTCCAGATTATAATGTTAGAACGTAATATGTTATAGGCATATTTGGAGTCAGTGTAAATGTTTATCTTTTGGTCTTTGGCTAGGGTCAAAGCTTATGTGAGAGTTATCAGTTTAGCCTGTTGTGAGGATGTGTGAGCTGGGAGTGTGGCTGACTTGATGAGGTGAGGGGGGATGTCCCTTGTTGGGCTGTCCCTGAACTATAGCATATCCAGCCCCAAATGGGGCTTGTTTTGGGGCATTGCCATCTATGAACCAGGATGGGACTTTGGGGTCAGTAAGGGGCTGATCAGTTATATGTTCAAAGGGATTAAGTGTCATATCTAAGGTCTGAACACAGTCATGAAATTGGTGTTCTGTTTCTGGATCTGGTGTAGGGAGTAAGCTAGCAGGATTAAGAGGTTTACAAAGCATAAAAGAAAGGGATGGGTCGAGGAGGTGTGTGTTGAGGATCTGTAGTTGAGCAGGGGGCAGAGAAAGGAAAGTCTGGTGAGAGAGTAAATCTTTGAAGGAATGGTGTGAGCATATATTTAGAGGAGCATTTTGGGTTAGTTTTTGGGCTTCAGGTATTAAGAGGGTAGTTGCAGCTAAGGCCTGGAGAAAAGGTGGCCATCTGAATGTGGTGAGATCGAGTTGTTCAGATAAGTAAGCTAGAGGCTCCATATGTCTCCCCTTTTTTGGCACAGAATCTTTAAAGCATGTCCTTGTTGAGAATGTACAAAAAGGGGGAAAGGCTTGGTGTAATCAGGTAGGTAAAGAGAAGGGGCCTGCAGGAAATGTTTGATAAGAGTCTGTATTAGGGTGTGGAGAGAGGTGGGGGCCAATAAGGATTCATCTGAGTTTTTTCAAGTAGCTTGGTAGAGACGTTTTGCATGGAGGGCAAAATTTGGGACCTATATTTGGAAGAAGTTTAATAGACCTAATAGAGAAAGAAGCGGAGAAGGCAATGGCACCCCACTCCAGTACTCTTGCCTGGAAAATCCCATGGAGGGAGGAGCTGGTAGGCTGCAGTCCATGGGATCGTGAAGAGTCGGACACGACTGAGCGACTTCACTTTGACGCATTGGAGAAGGAAATGGCAACCCACTCCAGTGTTCTTGCCTGGAGAATCCCAGGGACGGGGGAGCCTGGTGGGCTGCTGTCTATGGGGTTGCACAGAGTCGGACATGACTGAGGCAACTTAGCAGCAGCAGCAGCAGCAAAGAAAGAAGTCCTCTCTTGGTTTGGGGCCTGGGGGGTCTGTGCCAAGGCTCGAAATCTCTGAGTTGGGATTATTTTGGATGTGGGAGTGAGAAGTAATTTTATGTAATTGACAGTGGTGGAAACAGTTTGTGTTTTAGAGAGTGAGACTCTGTAGCCTCAGTTGTCTAGGGCATTTAATACTGCTGCAGAATGGACTAGGCAGTTATCGTGAGAGGAACAATAAATCGTCTACATATTGGAGTAAGGTAGTAGAGCCTAGGTCTAAAGTTTGTAGGTCTCTTTGGAGGGCTTGACCGAAAAAATGAGGGCTATCTCTAAACTCCTGTGGTAAAACAGTCTAAGTTAATTGTTGAGATTGATATGTGTCTGGATCCATCCAGTTCAGTTCAGTTCAGTTGCTCAGTAGTGCCTGACTCTGCGACCCCATGAATCGCAACACGCCAGGCCTTCCTGTCCATCACCAACTCCCGGAGTTTATTCAAACTCATGTCCATCGAGTCCGTGATGCCATCCAGCCATCTCATCCACTGTCGTCCCCTTCTCCTCCTGCCTCCAATCCCTCCCAGCATCAGAGTCTTTTCCAATGAGTCAACCCTTTGCAGCAGGTGGCCAAAGTATTGGAGTTTCAGCTTTAGCATCAGTTCTTCCAGAGAACACCCAGGGCTGATCTCCTTCAGAATGGACTGGTTGGATCTCCTTGCAGTCCAAGCGACTCTCAAGAGTCTTCTCCAACACCACAGTTCAAAAGCATCAATTCTTCGGCACTCACCTTTCCTCACAGTCTCACATCCATACATGACCACTAGAAAAACCATAGCCTTGACTAGACAGATCTTTGCTGGCAAAGTAATGTCTCTGCTTTTTAATATACTATCTAGGTTGGTCATAACTTTCCTTCCAAGGAGTAAGTGTCTTTTAATTTCATGGCTGCAATCACCATCTGCAGTGATTTTGGAGCCCAGAAAAATAAAGTCAGCCACTGTTTCCACTGTTTCCCCATCTATTTCCCATGAAGTGATGGGACCGGATGCCATGATATTCGTTTTCTGAATGTTGAGCTTTAAGCCAACTTTTTTCACTCTCCTCTTTCACTTTCATCAAGAGACTTTTTAGTTCCTCTTCACTTTCTGCCATAAGGTGGTGTCATCTGCATATCTGAGGTTATTGATATTTCTCCCAGCAATCTTGATTCCAGCTTGTGCTTCTTCCAGCCCAGCATTTCTCATGATGTACTCTGCATATAAGTTAAATAAGCAAGGTGACAATATACAGCCTTGACATCCTCCTTTTCCTATTTGGAACCAGTCTATTGTTCCATGTCCAGTTCTAACTGTTGCTTCCTGACCTGCATGTAGGTTTCTCAAGAGGCAGGTCAGGTGGTCTGGTATTCCCATCTCTCTCAGAATTTTCCACAGTTTCTTGTGATCCACACAGTCAAAGGCTTTGGCATAGTCAATAAAGCAGAAATAGATGTTTTTCTGGAACTCTCTTGCTTTTTCCATGATCCAGCAGATGTTGGCAATTTGATCTCTGGTTCCTCTGCCTTTTCTAAAACCAGCTTGAACATCAGGGAGTTCATGGTTCACGTATTGCTGAAGCCTGGCTTGGAGAATTTTGAGCATTACTTTACTAGCATGTGAGATGAGTGCCATTGTGCGGTAGTTTGAGCATTCTCTGGCATTGCCTTTCTTTGGGATTGGAATGAAAACTGACCTTTTCCAGTCCTGTCCAAGTGAAGGCAAACAGGGGCTGTGAGTAGTGGTTTAGAGGTACAGTAAAGAAACCATCTTTGGGGTCTTATACCGTACAATAGAGTGTGTCAGAGGGAATATGGGAGAGAAGGGCGAAGGGATGAGTGACCACGGGGTGTACGGGTATTATGGTCTCATTGATCTTGTGAAGATCTTGGACTAGACGCCAGGAGTGGGGTCTCTTTTTGCCTGCCAGTATGGGATGTGAGTTTGAGTGAACTCCAGGAGTTAGTGATGGACAAGGAGGCCTGGCGTGCTGCAATTCATGGGGTCGCAAAGAGTCAGACACGACTGAGCAACTGAACTGAACTGAACTGAACTGATGGGAGTAATATGAGGAGAACACATAGGCCGCAAAAGGCCGGCTTTGAACAGTTGGGAGCCTATTGGTTTAAGTCCTCGTCGAGATTCTGTGGTCGGGGTATACTGAGTTTGGGTTATTATTGGAGAGATATTTTTAAGAAAGGCCTGCATGGGAGAATGGTGTCTGGCTACAGATGGGGCTTCGGTGTCCCAGACCTGAGGATCTATCTGGGGAAGTCCAGGGGGTAAGTTTTGGGAGTGAGGGCTGGCCAAGGGTTTGGGTGCCATTTGGATGTAAAGACTTGATATGGGATCTAAGAATGGGAGGTTTATAGAAATTTGTAGCTTACTCAGAAGATCATGTCCTATCAATGTCATTGGGCATTGAGGAACTACTATAAAAGAATGTGTTAATGTTGTCTTATCAAAGGAACAAAGGAGAGAAGGGTTTATGGTAATAAAGACTCCCAATTTGGATAACAGATCTCTCTCTCTAGGAGTGCCATTGGGCACTTAGGCATTATGAAGAATGAGTATATGAGGGTTGATTTTCCAAATTGACACAGTAATGGAGGGCTGGTTTTTGGCCTTAAGGGAACTCCAGAGACCCCCTTGATGGTGAGTTCTAAGTCTTGAGTTGGGCCAGAGTAGGAAGTTAAGAGACAGAAAGTGGCTCTAGTGTCTACTATAAAGGAGGTCTTTTTTCCGGCCACTACCCCGTCTACCCCAAGTTCCGAGCTCGTGTCCGGGACACTGGCCAGGTGGCTGGAACCCAGGCCCCATCGTTGGAATAATTCTCATAGGGTTGGACTGGGGTTTGGGGGAGAAGTGGGGATCTCTCCAGGGGCACCAGATCGTCCCTGTGGACATTCCACTCTCCAGGTCTGGGAGGTGGGGATCTCCCCAGGCGTGTCAGGGCATCTCTGGGGACAGTCCACCTTCCAGTGGCCCCACTGACCACAGGTTGGGCATGCTTTTATGGGGGGCCATGGGTTCAGACATGTCTTTGTCCATTGTCCTGACGTGTTGCATCAGAAGCAGGGTCCAGGGGTGGGGGGTCTTAAGTTTCAGTCTGGGATGACTTGGGCTGGGCTGATCTTAATTGCCGCCGCCAAAAAGGCATATTTAGCTTTTCTCTCATGGTCTTTTTCTCTCTTAGCCTCTTCCTCTCTATTATTGAATGTCTTGAAGGCTATTTCTAGAAGGTCTCTTTAGGGAGGGGGAGTCTCAGGGCCCTTTTCTAACTGGCATAGTTTTCGGCAAATATCGGGGGCTGACTGGCTTATGAACTGGACATGTAGGTACAGAAGTCCGGCAGGGGTGGAAATATCTAGATTAGTGTATTTTTGGACTGCCTCAGTAAGCTATGAAAGAAAAAGGGCAGGATTTTTATCTTTTTATTGAGTCACTTCCTTAATCTTATCTTAGTTAATATGAATGTGAGAGATTTTTAGCATTCTTTCTAGTAAACAGGTGATCATATGATGCAGGTTCTGGATGTCAGCATCGCCTGCTTGATATGTCCACCATGGCTCAGTTAAAGAGACTGTATCATCAGTCACCGGATTAGTCTTATCTTGGTTACGGAGTTGATCAGCATGAGTCCGGGCTGCCTGTCATATGCATCTTTTTTTTTAATCAGGGGTTAAAGTGGCATTTAGGATGATATCAATAACTTCAGATATGCAGATGACACCACCCTTATGGCAGAAAGTGAAGAAGAACTAAAGAGCTTCTTGATGAAAGTGAAAGAGGAGGGTGAAAAAGTTGGCTTAAAGCTCAACATTCAGAAAACGAAGATCATGGCATCTGGTCCCATCACCTAATGGGAAATAGATGGGGAAACAGTGGAAACAGTGGCTGACTTTATTTTTCTGGGCTCCAAAATCACTGCAGATGGTGACTGTAGCCATGAAATTAACAGATGCTTACTCCTTGGAAGGAAAGTTATGACCAACCTAGATAGCATATTCAAAAGCAGAGACATTACTTTGTCAACAAAGGTCCGTCTAGTCAAGGCTATGGTTTTTCCAGTGGTCATGTATAGATGTGAGAGTTGGACTATAAAGAAAGCTGAGTGCCAAAGAATTGATGCTTTTGAACTGTGGTGTTGGAGAAGACTCTTGAGAGTCCCTTGGACTGCAAGGAGATCCAACTAGTCCATCCTAAAGGAGATCAGTCCTGGGTGTTCATTGGTAGGACTGATGTTGAAGCTGAAACTCCACTGCTTTGGCCACCTGATACGAAGAGCTGACCCATTTGAAAAGACCCTGATGCTGGGAAAGATCGAGGGCAGGAGGAGAAGGGGATGATCGAGGATGACATGGTTGGATGGCATCACTGACTCAATGGACATGGGTTTGGATGGACTCTAGGAGTTGGCGATGGACAGGGAAGCCTGGTGTGCTGTGGTTCATGGGGTTGCAAAGAGTCAAACTGAACTGAACTGAAAGATCATTTTAGGTTAAATGATATATTTGTGTAACACGGAGGAATTTTTTTTTTAATCGAATAGGATTTTCTGAAAAGGATCTCAATTTTTCTTCAATTTGGCTCATATCAGAAATTGAGAAAGGCACATGAACCCACGTAGGGCACTCTGGTCCCACGACCTCTCTGAGAGGAAGTGTGTTTGTTTTGGTCCTGGCCAGTGGAGGGTGAGTGGAAATCTCTTTTGGGATTTTGGAGTAATCACTTTTTGTTTTGGAGGAGGAAGGGCTAGAGGATAGGGTCTCGTCTCTGGAAGCTTTTTTTCTGGGGTGGTAGAGAGGAGGCTCATTTGTTGGGTCAAAATTGGGGGCTAAGGGTTTAGGGGGCCTTTTAGGGGCTTTAGATTTGGATTCTTTTGTAATGGAGGGGGAGAGAAAGCAGAGGAGGATTTGATAGGTAGAACAGTCTTTGTAGAGAGAAGGATAGCTTTTAAGTTCTCAGAAGGCTTGAATATATGGGGCCTCCGACCGTTTGCGTTTGAGGAAGTTACTGAGATCTGATAAAATATTGAAATCAAAAGTCCCGAACTCAGGCCAGCGATCTGCATAGAGTTGTTTTAAGCGGTTAGCTTTGAGTTCAGTGAGACTGGTTTGAGACTCTTGAGAACACAGGCCAGAGAGGAATCTTTCGGCACAGACTGGCCAGACGCCCATAACTGAAAGGCAAGCAGAGGCTTCTATTGGGAGCTCGAGCCGTCCCCCGTAGTGGCAACAGGAGTTATGAGAAGAGAGCTGGGTGTCAAGGTGGAGCATCCCCCACCGTCGACCACAGAGTGGCCCTAGGCTGGGGGTCCCTGGGACCCAGAGAGGACTGAGTTCTAGGGCGCCTCTGGAACACCATCTGGATCTTACCTTAATCTAGGGGCCGGCTTGAGTGGAGTGTTGCAGGAAAAGCAGCCGAACGGCAAAAGGCCTCTGTCCTGGACTTGGTCGGTCTCATGGCAAAGAAAGTGTAGAGAAAAGAGGAAGAGAGAGAGAGGCCAATATTTTTCGGATTACATGGAAAACCAAAAGCTCTTACACCGGACTTGTACTGCTCACGAGGGCACAGGCCGTCCTCTCGAGGAGGTCTTGAAAGCCCGGGCAGGAAAGTGAGATTGGCAGGCTTCCAAGCTCCGAAGAGCTGGCCATGGAGAACGAGAAGGAACCTCAACCTCCCGGGTTTGGGCACCAAAAATGTAGCGTAAGGGAGTTAGAGAAGGCGAGGTTCAGAAAAAGGAGACCGGCACTTTACAGGAACAGATCACCTTTAATGAGACGAGAAGGGGCAACAGTCAGATTAGCAAGCTGCTGCGCTTATCCAAGAAAAGAGTAAGTATATATAGGCATGTATGTGGAAAGCTACTGTCTTGATGGGGCCTGTTCTTCTCCAAGGTTGTTCAGAGTAGTTATCTCTTAAACGGCTGGGGCAAGGAGTTCTGGAGATGGGCCAGAGGCTGGACCAGCTGGGAACTGGGCATACTCATACTAATGTCCATTTTTTTCTTTGGGTGAGAGAGTTCTTTGTTTTGCATACAATGGTGGGGAGGACCTGGAAGGGAGTTTTAACTCCAGGCTACCTGAGCCATGCGACTTTCCTTCACTTGTTATAAAATGATGAGGAACTTGGCTGAACTGTGTTCCAGTACCTTGTGAAAAGTAGAACTTGCAAGGGATGACCTTGGATACTTAGCAGAGGTTATTTCTACACAAATTTTGAAGGGGAAGATGCAGCAGGGTTTCTCCTTATTGCTTATAGCAAAAGGCAAGAGGAGAGAGATGCTTTGAAGGAATTGCTTGGGTTTTTTAAAAATTATTTTTTAATTAAGCTTTGGGTAAAATTTTTTTATTCATCTGCTGCTTTTTTCTTTCTTTGAAAATATTTGTTTTAATATATTTTAAATTCTTTTATATTCTATTTTTACTTTCCTGAGGGAATTGTTTAAAAATCCCATACTGCAAAAATGAGAAAGTGTGTCCTGAAGGAGTGCCAGTTCCTGTCCTGTATCTGGACAGGATCTCCATAGGAAGATTACTCACAGATTTAATCAGCCATCTCAGTTGAAGCCAGTAATAGGAATGAGATTATACCAGCAGAAGTGCTGCCAACTGAAGGAGAGACAGAGAAAATGGGATAGAATGAAGGAAGACTGGCAGACTTCCACAGGACAGGTGTACTCACTTCTGACGAGTTCCCACTCTGGATCCATATCTGAGAACATTTTCAAAATATATCTTAGATCAGTGGTCAAAGACCTAAACGATCAGAGAGCTCAATAACTGAAAACGCTTACATCTGTTTTCATGGGCCTCTACCAAGTTAGGTCTTTCTAGTTCTCCACTTAGCAGTGTTGCCATGGTGTATCATTTTACATTTTTATTCTTATCCTACTTGTTTCTTCATATCTAAAGTGGCTTTATTGTAGGCATCAGATAATTGGGTTTTGCTTCTTTAGGGTTTTGCTTCTTTATTCAGTATGAAAATCTCTATCCTTTCCAGGGGGTGTTTGGATCGTGTATCCGTTCAGTTCAGTCGCTCAGTCATGACGACTCTTTGCAACCCCATGGACTGCAGCACGCCAGGCTTCCCTGTCCATCACCAACTCCTGGAGTTCACTCAAACTCATGTCCATCGAGTCAGTGATGCCATCCAACCATCTCATCCTCTATCATCCCCTTCTCCTCCTGCCTTCAATCCTTCCTAGCATCAGAGCATTTTCTAGTGAGTCAGTTCTTCGCATCAGGTGGCCAAAGTATTGGAGTTTCAGCTTCAGCATCATGTATACCTAATAAATCATGTATATCTAATATGTACCTAACCTATAATAATAAATAATAATCTATTACCTATAATAATGATTATACTTAATCATTTATACCTAATACATCATGTATACCTAGTATGATTATTAATGAGTGGATTTAATTTTATTTTCTCTTTTTTAGTCTTTTCTCCCTGACTTCTGCTTCATTTTTTATTAATTGAACATTTTGATTTTTCCTCTTCTGTTCACTTTTTAGCCATAATTTTTTAAAATATGTCTGCTTGTTTAGTTTTACTTGGTTTTTAGTGTTTTACTGAATTTAGAGGGTTTTTTTTAATACTGTTTTTACTGCTTTAGAGTTTTTAACAACACTATCTAAGATGTGAGCCACATATATAATTAATATTTTTTCTAATAGCTGTATTAAGCTAAGTTAAAAGGAACAGGTGAAATTTTAATACTTTAAAAATCTAATTCAATATATTCAAATTATCATTTCAACCCATAATAATACTGAACTATTAATGAGAAATTTTAAATTATTTTTTCCACTATGCTTTTGAAATCTGATATGCATTTTACACTTGTAGGCTATTTCCTTTCAGATGAGTCACATTTCAAGCGGTAAAGAACTATGTGTAGCTAATAGCTACAGAGGTAGACTGTGGGGGTTTATAGAATGCATTCTTATCACAAGTGATAGTACACCATTTGACATAAAGTAGAAAAACCTTAAGCAAAACACCCTCCTCCCCCCTGGCCTTAGTGCATTCAGTGTCATTTGTTTTTCTTTTGTATAGACACGACTAAGCGACTGAACTGAACTGAACTGAACAACATGTTATTATTATTTTTTTGCTTTGTATATTTTTAAAAGATTTTTAAAGTAAGAAAAATGTCTTTTATATGTACTCATATTTACCATGTTCAGTGTTTTTTGGTTTTTATGTAGATTCAGATTTTTTTTGGTCTGAAGGACTTCTTTTAGTCGCTCTTACACAAATCTACTGGTGATGAATGCTTTCAACTTTTGGATATCTGAAAACATCTTTATTTTTTCTTCATAGAGAAAAATATATTCATAGCCTATACAACTGTAGGTTGATAATCTTCTCTCTTCAGTATAGGCATACCTCATTTTATAGTGCTTCAAAGATATTGCTTTTTTTAAAAATAAATTGAAGGTATGTGGCAACCCTGTATCAAGAAAGTGTATTGACACTATTTTTCCAATAGAATTTGCTTGCTTCAAATTTGTCTGTCACATTTTTCTAATTCTTGCAATGTTTTAAACTTTTTCATTACTGTGTGTTATGGTAATCTGTGATCAGTGATCTTTGATATTATTATTGTACTAGTTTTTGGGTGCCTTGAACCACATCTATATAAGATAGTAAAATTAATTGATAAATCTGTGTTCTGGCCACTCTCCCAACCAGCAGTTACCCCATCTCTCTTGTGGGATCTCCATATTCCCTGAGACACAATGATATTGAAATTAGGGCAATTAGTAACTGTACAGTGGCCTCTGAGTATTCAAGTGAAAGGACGAATTTCTTGTCTCTCACTTTAAATCAAAAGTGAGAAATGGTTAAACTTAGTGAGAAGGGCATGTCAAAAGCAGAGATAGGCAACCAAAGGTAGGCCTCTGGCACCAAGAGTTAGCCAAGTGTGAATGCAAAGGAAAAGTTCTTGAAGGAAATTAAGTGTGCTGCTCTAGTGAACATGAATGATAAGAAAGAAAAACAGTCTTACTGCTTTAAACAGTCTCACTGCTTTTTCTCTAAAGAGAAAGTGGTCTGGATAGAATATTAAACCAGCTTCAACATTCCCTTAAGCCAAAGCCTAATCTAGAACAAGGCCCTAATTATTTCAATTCTGTGAAGGTTGAGAGAAGTTAGGAACCTGTAGAACAAAAAATTAAAGCTAGCAGAGGTGGGTTCATGAGGTTTAAGGAAAGACACTTGTCTCCATAATATCACAGTACAAAGTGAAGCAGCAAATGCTGATGTAGAAGCTGCAGCAAGTTATCCAGATCTAGCTAAGATGATGAATAAAGGTGGCTACATTAAAAAACAGATGTTCAATGTAAATGAAACAGCATTCTATTGGAAAAAGATGCCATTTAGGAATTTCATAGCTAGAAAGGAAAAGTCAATGTCTCTTCAATGCTTCAAAGCAAAGGCTGACTCTCTTGTTAGGGGCTGATGCAGCTGGTGACTTTAAGTTGAAGCCAGTGCTTACTTGCCAGTCCAAGGGCTGTTAAGAATAATGCTACATCTATTCTCCCTGTGCTCTATATATGGAACAGCAAAGCCTGGATGATAGCACATCTGTTTACAACATGGTTTACTAAATATCTTTAACTTACTGTTGAGATCTACTGCTCAGAAAAAAAAGATTCCTTTCAAAATTTTACTGCTCATTGACAATGTACCTGGTCACCCAAGAGCTCAGATAGAGATGTGAAATTAGCTTACTGTTGTTTTCAGGCTTGCTAACACAACATCCATTCTGCAGCCCGTAAATCAGGGAGTTATTTTGACTTTCAAGTCTTATTTTCAGAAGTCTTAGGGGCAGAAGGTCTGTGGGAAAGAAATACACTTCATAAGGCTGTAGTTGCCATAGAGAATGACTCCTCTCATGGATCTGGGTAAAGTCCTTCTGAAAAGGACTCATCATTGTAGATGAGATGCCATGAAGAACATTCATGATTCAGCAAAGAGGTTAGAATATTAACAGGAGTTTGGAAGTGATTCCAACTCTCATGGATGACTCTGACAGACTCACAACTTCAGTGGAAGATATAACAATGGATATGGTAGAAACAATAAGAGAACAAGAATTAGAAGTGGGGTATGAAGATGTGGCAGAATTGCTGCAACTTCAAGATAAAACTTGGATAAAACTAGCTTCATAAGGATGAGCAAATAAAGTGGTTTCTTGAGATGGAATCTACTTCTGGTTAAGATGTTATTAAAGATGGTTGAAATGACAAGTGTTTTTTTTTTTTTTCAAAGAAGCCCCACACTTATTAGCACCCTATTTATGTATTTGTTTATTTATTTAGCTGCACTGGATTGTAGTTGTGGCATGCAGGCTCTTTAGTTGCAGCCTGTGGGATCCAGTTCCCTAATCAGGGATTGAACCTGGGCCCCCTGCATTGGGAGCATGGAGTCTTAGCCACTAGACCACCAGGGAAGTCCTGACAACAGAGTGTTACACCAGCTTATTTGAAACAGCAGTTGCAGGCCTTGAGAAGACCGACTTCAATTTTCAAAGTTCTGTGGGTAAAATGTTAACAAACAGCATTGCATGCAGATAATGCAGAGAACAGAGAAACCATTCACTCAAGCAAGAGTCGATTGATTTAGCAAACTTCCTTGTTTTATTTTAATAAATTGCCATAGTCATCTCAGTCTTCAGCAAACCACCGTGAACAGCCAGCAGGCTCAACATCAAGGCCAGACCCTCAACCAGCAAAAAGGTTATGATTTTTTGAAGGCTCAGATGATTGATTGATTGTTAGTACTTTTAGCAATAAAGTATTTTAATTACTTTGTATATATTTTAGACATAATGCTATTCCACATTTAAGTTTATAATATATGTGTTTTGTATGCACTGAGAATCAAAAAATTATGTGACTCACTTTATTGCAATAAATATTTGCTTTCTTGCAGCAGTGTGGAGTCAAATCTGCCATGTGTCTCAGGTGTGTTTGATCTTAAAGATATCGCTCCACTGTCTCTGCGCTTATGTTGTTTTCGATAAGGAGTCTTCTATTAGCTTTATGATTCTTCTTCTGTATGTGTTGTTTCTCTCTGGTTGTTTTTTAAGACTTTGTCACTAGTTTTGAGCAATTTAATCATGTGCCTACATGTAACTTTTATTAAGTTTCTTGTGCTTGGGATTTGTTGAGCTTCCTTGATCTGCTGGTTTATAGCCTTTACCATATTTGAACAATCTGGGGCCATACTTCCTTCAGATATATTCTTAAGTTCTCCCTCCTTTCCTTTGAAAATTCCAAATTTTAAGAATTTTTTTATTTTGGAGTAATTTTTGATTACACAGAAGCTGTAAAGGTAGTGCAGAGAATTGACATACATGCCTCTCTCCATTTCTCTATTAAGATCTTATATACTGTCATACCTTTGTCAAAATTAAGAAACCAACACTGGCACATTACTATTAACCAAACTTTAGTTAGTTATTACTTGAATTCCATCAGTTTTTCCATTCATGCCCACTTTTTGTTCCAGGATCCAATCCATAATACCTCCTTGCTTTTATTTGGCATATCTTCTTAGTGTCCTCTGGTCTGTGACTGGGGATATTAATTTTAACAATATATTTTAAGACAATATATCAAAATATCATTTCAAACTGTGATCAGTATTTTTAAAATTATCTATTAATTATTTTGTTCATACTAAATCTTTAAAATCTAGTGTGTATACTCACAGCACAAATTACACTCTCTTTGGAAGTACTTCATCTGAATTGAGAACTCACAAAATTTACAGTTGAAAAAGCAGACTAACAGTCTCTGGTGGTTCCAATACACTTAAAATTCTTCCAATAATTGCACTGTTTTTAAATTAAAATTAATTAATTAAGAAATTTAATTCCTCAGTTGCAACAGCCATATTTCAAGGGCTCAATTGCCCTATGTGGCTAATGGCTACCATACTAACTAGTGCAGCTCCACACCGCTGTAAGACTTTTGACATTTATTATGAGCTCTCAAGTGGAAGAGTTAGTCGCCCTATCGTGTCTGACTTTGCAATCCCATGGACTATAGCCCACCAGGCTCCTCTGTTCAAGGAATTCTCCAAGCAAGAATAATGGAGTGGGTAGCCATGCTCTCCTCCAAGGGATCTTCCTGACCCACAGATCAAATCCGGGTGTCTGCACTGCAGATGCTTCACCGTCTGAGCCACCAAGGAAACCAAGTAAAGGAGTGACAGGATCTCAATGAAGTTGACTCTGCTCTGCTGGAGAACAAACTGAAGTGAGGGCAGAAGCAAGGAGTCCAGCCAGGAGGCTACTACCATAACCAGGTGAGTGGTGAAGGTGTCTCAGACTAGGGCAGTAGTAGCGGAGGTGGAAAATAGTGGTAGGATTCCCACATTACCTTGTTAGACCTGACACAATCTGCTTATGGATTAGATGTGGGATTAGGAATGACACCAAAGTCTTGGGCTTAAAAAAATATTATGAATGTCTTTTACAGAGAAGATTTTGTAAGAAGCAGATTGAGAGCAGGGAGATTAGGGGCTATTTTGAACATTCGAGTTTAGGTTTCTCCATCCATGGGATTATCCAGGCAAGAATACTGGAGTGGATTGCCATTTCCTTCTCCAGAGGATCTTCCTGACCCAGGGATCGAACCCGGGTCTTCTGCATTGGAGGCGGACGCTTTAACCTCTGAGCCACCAGGGAAGCCTCTATAATATCTACTTTACATTGACATGTTAAGTAGGCAGTGGATATGAATCTGGGGTTCAGGGGAGAGAGGTCTGCTAGAGTAATATATTTGGGAGTCATTAATGTGTAGATGGTATTTTAAAATGTAAGAGTGGAGGCTATCACTGTAAAGTGTTAGCAGTAGTATTTTCAGAAAAATGCAAGTTTTGGGGATTGGGTCCAAGAGCTCAACAAAAATTGGTGGCTCAGTGGTAAAGAATCCACCTGCCAAGCAGAAGACAGGAGCTCTGGTTTGGGAAGATTCCCCTGGAGAAGAAAACAGCAACCCATTCTAGTATTCTTGCCTGGGAAATCCCATGGACAGAGGAGCCTTGCAGGCTACAGTCTGTGGGGTCACAAAAGAATAAGACACGACTTAGGGACTAAACAAGTTATCTTGTCTAAGCTCGCTCTGCTCGCTTTACAACAGGCCAATGAATTGCAGAGGATGAGACAAGGAATACAACTTTATTCCGAGAGCTGACTGACCGAGAACATAGCAGACTAGTGTCTCAAAATAACCATCTTGTTGGGGTTTGGATGCCAGGTTCTTTTATTGATCAGAGATGGGGGGAGGTGAGGAAACAAAAAGGCCATTAATCTTGCAGCTATCTCCTAGAATGGCAGGCCTCAGGCCGGGTATATGTTCCTCCTTCCTGCCATCTAGAGGTGGACAGGTCTCTGAACAAAGGCACTTTAACAGGCACAAGGGCATGATTCTCTGAGGTAAGCCATTATGTATGATTATAATAACAAAGCAAGGAAAAGCAAGTCCGCGACAGTTCCAACAGATTGGCTTTTCCCTGCAATAGCAGCAGCAGCAAAAGCAGGTGCTGGACTCAACAATGCAAAGGCAGGGATGAGCCAACCAGTAAATCATTTTGCTCTGATGAAACAATACAGAGCCAGAAGGTATTTTTAAAATGTACTCAGTGAAGGGCTTTCAGGCTGGCCGGGTGGCTAATCAAGAGCTGGGAACGCGAGGGTTCAAAAGACAAGCTTTGGCGTTAACAAGGGACAGCTGCAGTTAAGTTTCTTACACGTACACAAAACCGACCAACTTCTCCTACCATAGAGCATATGTCATTCTGCTGGTACAACAGGCATCTCGTTTCCAAGGAGAAGAGAAACCATCGCCTCCTACCGCGAAGGAACTTAGCAGCCAAGCCAGCCCTCGCGGAGGGTACTTGAGCTCTAAAGTGGGACAGGCTCGGAGGGGGATTAGGGAGGCTGATAAGGCGAGTTCAAGCGTAGAATCTCGGTGGGCGTGTGTGTTCTGCGCTGAATTCTGACAGAATGGGAGGACCTTGGCTTAAAGAAAAGGCAAAGGGTCATTTAAAGATAGTGGAAGGACTAAGGTTAGTGGAAACTCAAGGACAAAAAGCACTGAGACTTTTGGGCTGGCGGCAGGGCTGAAGGCATTGCGAACGACCCTCCGCTACCACATCCTCCGGCACCGAGGACCGGGAAGGACCAGTAAGTGAGGCGGCGGAGGGGGCAGAAAAAGGCCGACTCACCAGGCACCTTTAAGGTCCTGATGCTGAGAGCGGCATCTGCGGGCCCTATCTCCCTCTCACCGACCAACTCCACCCGGGAGCGGCTCCTAACGGGGCAAAACCCTGGCCTGGTTTTTTAACCGGAAGGTGCCGAGGCGCTGGTCTATCCGCTCCTCGAACTTCCGGGGGGCGGAGCCGGTGGAGTCAGAACGGAAGACCCCCGCCGCGAAGGACATTCGCAGAAAAAGGGGCGGTGCCGGCGCGCACCGACCAATCACAGCAGATGATTTCACGTGGCCAGCCCTGGCCAATAGACGACCGCGTCGGTAGCGGCGGGGAAATTCAAACGTGTGTGTGGAGACGGGCTGGAGTTCCCATCTTCTCAGCTCCGCTTTTCCGCAGAGAGTCCTACCTTGGTGGCGAACGGAGGGGCGGAGGCGGCCGGGGTCTGTGGGCCCTTGAGCCGAGCCGCGCTGGCCGGTGAGCGGTGGGGACGAGGCGGGAGGTCCCCGAGCCTAGAAGAGGACGTGGGGTGCGGCTCACAGGCCGGAGGGGGAGGGGCGGGCCCGCTGCCCCGGCCGGTTCTCCTGTTAGTGCCGGGGGTTGATTTGTCGAGGACCCAGGAGGCGAGAGGTAGGTGTATGGACTTGGCCGGGAGAAGGGGCCTGCTAGGGCCTCTGCGGGAGACTCCTCTTTTGTGGTGTTTTAGAACCAGGAGGGGAGCCGGTGGCCGTGGTTCTGACAGTTACCTTTGGAACCTGGCTTCAAGGGGTGATACCAGGCACCGGCTTTGTCGCTCCTTTTCATTAACTATGGTCGGGGGCGGCGTTGATATCAGTGACCTTGGGTTACTGGATTGATGGGTGTGAGAATCATCACAAAGATGGCTGACGGGAAGAAAGACTGCGCACCCTTTGTGGACTAAACAAACATCAACACCGTGGAGATGGAACAAGTACTCAGTACTGTACAAATACTGTAGATTCTTGGTATGGGAATGATTAAGGTAGCACATCACCTTTCTGCCAGATATACAGAAGAATAAGCCTGCTGATATCCCATTTGTGAATAAAGGGCTTTGATGTTGTATGTGTTCTGCTTTGTAACCACTTGCAACGTGCAAGTTTACTGACATAAAGCAGGTGAATAAAGGAATGGTTTTTATCATTGTCAAAAGGATTTTTATGCCTATATGTTTCTACCAGAATCCAAGCAAATATACTATCACATTTTTAAAAAAGACTGAATTTGCAGATGGCCTAGAGAAAATAATTCTGGAAAAAGAGTGAAAGGAAGGCATAGAAGAAAGTTTGAAAGGGGGCAGCAACTTCCCTGTTGTGCAATACCTTTTTGAAGCTCTGATGGAAAGAAGGAGAGTACTGAATACTTACCTGTGGGAAACCTTGCTGGACAGATTACAAAGACATGCAATTGTTTTTGTGCACATAGCTTCCCAGATACCACCCTGATAATATCTGTGTTGAAATGTGTTCATTTAACTAATGTTTTAGTCACCTGGGTTCTGAAAGGCTAGTTGCAACATTTTTTTTTAAATGCTTGTAAAAGTAGGAATTATGATTAGTTCGATTTTTTTTTTTCTTAGAAATGGAGGCTGAGGAGTTAAGTGGCAGAGAGTTGACAATTGATTCCATAATGAACAAAGTGAGAGATATTAAAAATAAATTTAAAAATGAAGATCTTACTGACGAGCTAAGCTTGAATAAAGCCTCCACTGATACTACAGGTGAGTTGCGTTGTTTTGAGTGCCTTCTGAGGTAGAGGAAGAAAATGTTAACTGATTGATGCTCACCAGTGAGAGCACAAACATTTTATGTTTTAATCCTTTTGTGTGAAGATAGTTCCACGATTTTCCACTTTCTTAAAAAAGGAAACAACACTATTTATTACAGTGTGCTCAAAGGTGGTTTTCTTACTCTTCCATTATTGGCAGCTGTCATTTCTGCTCATATGCTTGCCATCAATAGGTACTCCTTCCCCCCTCCCCCTCATATTTTGCTGCAATCTGAGAATGCCTCACTAAATACACCTTAATAAAACGGTGTATAAATTTAAGGCTAACCACACAATATATGATTTGAAGAACCTTTCTGTTACCCTCCCAGCACTTTTCCAGCCTTTCCTGTTCTGCTTTGCTCATTCTCTTTCAGCCGTAGCAGCTTCCCTACTGTGTCTCCTGTGTGTTGGACCAACCCCTACCTCAGTACCTTTGTTCTTGCTCTCTGCCCACTCTTAAACCTTCTTCAGGTTTTTCCTCAAATGTCTTCTCAGCAAGGCCCTCTCTAATCCATTTATTTATTTAATTAAACTTTTTATTTTGAATTGGGGTATAGCTGATTAACAACGTTGTAATAGTTTCAGGTGGACAGCAAACGGGCTTAGCCATACATATACATGTATCCTTTCTCTCTCAAACTCCCCTCCCGTCTGTGCTGCAGCATAACATTGAGCAGAATTCCCTTTGCTATACAGTAGGTCCTAACCCACCTATTTAAAATAGCAACCTGTTGTATTATTTTTCTCCACTGTGGTAATAGCCTCATATCTCCTTTGTTGTTGTTCAGTCACCAAGTCATGTTCAATTCTTCGCTACCCCATGGACTGCTTCCCTGTCCCTCACCATCTCACTGAGTTTGCCCAAGTTCATGTCATATCTCCTTTACTCATTTGTCTGTTGTCTGTCTACTCCACTAGGATGTGAGCTCCAAGAGGGCATGGTTTTTATCAGTGGTGCTCTATCTACACAACTAAGAATGGTTCCTGGCAAGTAGTGGGTACTTAAAATATTTTTTGAATGATGAATGAGTGAAAATACCCAAAGTTTAATGTCTTAGTTTTATGAGAAGTATTAGCTCAGAAGCTGAACTCTTTACTATATTTTAGATTGTTGAAAAAGTCACCTTTAGATAAGTTTTGTTTTATTTGTACTAACCATTCAATGGATGAGGGATTGGAAAGCAAAGGGAAGAATCTATCCATATAAATAGTCATGATGGCAGGTCATATTCCTTGAAACAACTTAGGGACTTATCATTTTGGTATTAAGCCAATTTTTTAATGGTGATAGAATAAACACATACTTTACTTTGTGTATTTAAGTAGCACCAATGAAGGTTATGGCTTCCCTGGTGACTTCAGTGGTAAAGAATCTGCCTGCCAATGCAGGAGATGTGAGTTCGATCCCCGGGTCAGAAAGATACCCTGGAGAAGGAAATGGCAACACACTCCAGTATTCTTGCCTGGGAAATCCCATGGACAGAGGAGCCTGGTAGGCTACCGTCCATGGGGTGACAAAAGAGTCGGACATGACTTAACAATAAAGCTTGTTTACAATAGGGTAGATGAGTCCTTATTTAAAATCCTTAGCTTGCTCAAAACTGAATATGTAACACGTTGATAAGTGGGATATAAGACATTATAATACTGAGTAAGGTTAAACCTTGTTTCTAGATGAGAGGAATTTACCTATTTACCATGCTGCATTGTAATGCATGTTTAGCTCAAATGACTACTGACATAATAGAGACAGGAAGTTTTGAATAGAGAGAGCACAGTGCATGAGAAATAATAAGACTTTTTTAGAAAACTTGAAGACAAATTTGTTAGGGAAGTGATGGGAAATGAAACTGGAAAGTGAAGTTAAGATCAGAACAGATTACGGGTAAAAACAAAGTTCTGAATCTGTTGTGTTTTAGTAAAAAGCAAAAGCAGTAATTTTGTTTGTAAAAGGAAATATTTAGCCCTTGTTGAAGGTAACAAACTAATAGAAGGGATGATAGTTTCTCTTAAAAATCTAAATTTAATAATGTTTAGTAATGACTAAAGTGACCTGACAAGGACACTGACATTAAATCATGTTGTCTTTTAAAATCTATTAACACCAAAGAAAATTAAAAGTAAATTACAATGTGAAAATTACGGAGAAATGTGGGAAACTTGGAAGGAGAAGAAAATGACCATAGGAGCTGCTTATCTTCTGTAAACTGGTTTTGTTTGATTGATTGAAAAGTGAATTGAGGAGTATGGAGATAATATTGGGTGGATAAGGTTGTAAAGAAGGTTATGTTAGGGCTAGGACCATACAGTTTCTAACTTTTTAATGAGTCATTGATGAAGAATTTTCCAGGAAAGTTGGTACTGGTGGTGGTAGGAGAGGCTAAGGTTTTCTTTGACTTGGTAGGATGCTAAAGTAAAGTTAGGCTGCTACAGGATAGTTTTCTGAGACTGCATATGGTATTTTAAAGCTACTTATAAACATTTCCAAATTCTCTTTTCTTCAAAATATGCAGCTTTTTACAGTAAAACATACCTTCTTAAAAGATATATATGCAGTAAATAAGTTGTTTACATTTACATGAATTGTTAAAGTTTTAAAAAATATTTTAAGGAGTTTGTGTGCATTCGTACTGAGAGTATAAATGATTACCTGTAATTTGAAAGAAAAGTGCAATTTGGCATTTGTTTTTTGACTTTCTTTTTTTGCTATATTTTGTCCCTTATTCAGATAACTCAGGAACTGTTAACCAAATAATGATGATGGCAAACAACCCAGAGGATTGGTTGAATTTGTTGCTCAAACTGGAGAAAAACAGTGTCCCTTTAAATGATGCCCTTTTAAACAAATTGATTGGTCATTACAACCAAGCAATTGAAGCACTTCCTCCAGATAAATATGGCCAAAATGAGAGTTTTGCTAGGATTCAAGTGAGATTTGCTGAACTAAAAGCGTAAGTATTAGCATTTTAATTGTATTCAGCCAACTACATTACATAACACATAACTACATCACCCAAAGGTAAAATGAAAACATGTTGTCAGAACTATTGTAAGAAGTTTAATATTTTTTTTACTAAGTCTTTTTGTTTATAATTAACAAGTGAATTTGTAAACTTTCTTTACAATGTACATATTTCCACAAAAATTACATACTCTAGACTCCACCTAAAATTTTTTTTTAATTAACTTTTAATTTAATTTTACAGACAGAAAACAATATTCTGTGTCTTCTGGGAAATAGGATGAAGAGTTATCAAACAGGCAACTGTGTTTTTTTTTCTTAAAACTTAACTCTGAAATCTTTATTTCAGTATTCAAGAGCCAGATGATGCACGTGACTACTTCCAAATGGCCAGAGCAAACTGCAAGAAATTTGCTTTCGTGCATATATCTTTTGCACAGTTTGAACTATCACAAGGTAATCTGAAAATGTCAAGTCCAGGTATTAAGTAAAAGATAACTTCCTATTGTAACTTAAATCATGTGTGTGAAATAGAAATAATGAGGCAAAAGGCATGAAAGTTGGTCAGATGAAAATTCAGGGAAGGATGCTACGTAAGTGTATGAAATATTTGTTATACTAGCCCTTTCACTTGCACATTACACAAGTTAAACTGTTTAACATGAATTGTTACCAGAAGTGAGAAATTGCTTGTTTGCTTATAAATAAAATGTGTGAGACTTGGAATAAATATTTTTGCCTGAGACTTTAAAATTTTTTTCCTAGGTTCTGAAGAATATGTATCTGGGGAGTAAAGGTTGCTGAATTAAAATGACGTATTTTTTACTTTGTTAGGTAATTTCAAAAAAAGTAAGCAACTTCTTCATAAAGCTGTGGAATGTGGAGCAGTGCCACTTGAAATGCTGGAAATTGCCATTCGGAATTTAAATCTTCAGAAAAAGCAGCTGCTTTCAGAGGAGGAAAGGAAGAGTTTATCTGGTAAATGTGTTTGTGTGTGCTAATACTTTTCTGTGGTGTTTAGTCCTACAAAAAAAGGGATTCAGGATAATATTTTATAGAAAAATATTGTTTATTTAGAATGATCAAAATCTAAGGTTAAGTTTTAGATGTAAAGGCGGTAAGACTTGCAGAAGTAACAAAGTCATTACTCTCTTAATGGCATTTTTTTTTCCCTAGTTAAACTCTAATTAGTAACACCTTAAAACAAGTCAGTAAAAACAGTAAGGTCCTGGGACTCCCCTGGTGGTCTGGAGATTGAGACTTCTGCTTCCACTGCAGGGATACAGGTTCAATCCCTGGTAGGGGAACTAGGATCCCATATGCCACAAAGCATGGCCAAAAAATAAATAAATTAAAATTGACATCTACAAAAAAAAAAATACACTTTAAAACAATAAGGTCCTAATGTATAGCACAGGGAATTTTATTCAATATCTGCAATAAATAGTAATGGAAAAGAATATGAAAAGGTGTATATATATATGTATATGTATGTGTAATTTAATTACTTTGCTGTACACCAGAAACTGACACAACACTGTAAATCAACTGTATTTCAATTAAGAAAACAAACAGGGACTCCCCTGGTGGTCCAGTGGTTAAGAATCTGCCCAGTAGTGCAGGGGACCCAGGTTCCATCCCTGGTTAGGGAGTTAAGATCCCACATACTGTGGGGCAGTTAAGCCTGTGAGCTTCAAGTACTGAGCCCTGGGTTCTCTGGAGCCCGCGCACCGCAAGGGAAGATCTTGCATGACGCAGTGAGGATCCCGCGTGCTGTAATAAAGACCCAAGGCAGCCAAATAAATAGCAACCAAACAAACTTGATCTAGGCAAGCGAGCGAATCACGTTTTGCTGTTAGAAATAAGGAATGTGCCTTTACTCTGGGTAAACAATTATGTAATTATGAAACAATTATGAAGTATCATTGGAGAATTAGCATTACAGCATCTTCATATCTGAATATCTTATTTAGGGACAAATATTTACTATGAGTTGACTGTTAAAGTATTATGTATGAGATTTTTTTGTGTGTGTGTATTCCTTATGTCTTTACAAATTTAATTACAGTTTCAAAATGTTTACAGCATCTACAGTATCAAGTGTGCAAGAACCATTTCCCAATACACATGGACATTTACAGAATAGGAACATTAGTTGTGATTCTAAGGGACATACTAAAGCCCGGTTCTTATATGGGTAAGGAAACTGAATTCATTTTTAAAATATTCATCCTACATTTATATTATTTATACATCTGCATATATGTTTTCATGTTATAATAGTGTTTAGCAGTTGATGAAAATGCTTGTATCAATATTATTCTTTTAAAAATTGGTTTTTCTTTCTTTTTCTTTAGAGAGAACATCCCCCCTCAAGATGCAGAGATAGGCTATCGAAATCCCTTGAAACAAACAAACAAGGCTAAACGGGTGAGTTATTTTTTACTTTGATTAAAGCAGTAGTGGTGAGGTCTATGCTTATTTCCTAGTTAGTTACTTAATCTTCCAAAACATTTTTAGTCATGCCCATTTGGAAGAGTCCCAGTTAACCTTCTAAGTAGCCCGGATTCCCATGAGAAGATGGATGTTTCAGTTGCACCACATTTTACTAAAAGGTATGTTTGAGTTTTAACTTTTGTTTTCAAAACTTGAAGACTGATGGCAAAATGATCATAAAGTCTCTTACTACGTAAAAGTGGTTACGAGCACACTTTTATTTAGAATGAGGAATGAGTGGGAAATATGACTTTATTTTGCTTTTTCTCTCATTAAAAATATTCATTAAAGCAACTGTTAAAAAGTTAGGAAAAATAGAAGAAAAAGTATTGTTAATATGAAGCTTACAGGACTATGCACAGACAGCCCAGCAGTAAAAACTCATGACATTTGAATTGCTTATGGTAGCCTCTGGTAAGACACTCTAGTGTGTGTGTAAGTGTCCACTGGGGGTGGGAAGTCTGAAAACAATTTTCTCTGCGGCTAGTTCAAGGAAAAGGCAGCTATTGGTAGGAAAAATGATTAACTCACTCATTTGCTTCTGAGCCTAGGGCTTCAAGAAGTGGGGCAGGGTAGGTAGAGATGAAATATTGTCCACCACATCTGAAGTGTTCTCCTTCCTTCAGTTTGAAAAATGAGAATCTCATAATCAAGTTTAGCTAAGAGTCTTCATTTTTCTGGTGTATTTTTAACTCTAACCAGTGTTCATAACATTATTTCTAATGTAAAAGACTCCTAGATTCCACAGAATCGTTTTGCCAGTAAACTTTAGAGATAAAACACTGGTGTCTTCTCTGCTTAAATGCTTATTATACTTAAGGTTTGACTGAATATTGATATTAAAGAGGATTTTGGATATCAAGGTTAAGCTCTAAAAATCTTATGAGGTGACTATTTTCCGGTTGTCTTCAAGTACTAGCTCAAGAATAAAGGAGACTTTCTCCACTCCAAAAAAAAAAAGAACAAAAACAGCCATTTTCTTGGTGCTTGTATTGATAAACTGAGCTAGGCACTGTGAAGGCCAATAGGAGGGTCTACACCCTAGTTCTTATCCTTAAAGCTATTTACAACCTGAAATGTAGTTTAATCTACACACTGCTGTTTCCTTATTCTTTCCCATATTCATGCGTTGATTCCAGCTGTTACTTGTTATGGAATAGGGGAGGCAGTCAGTCACCTGCTTACTACTCATCTCTGTCACTTTTGTCACTGCCTACAACCTGATTTAGTCACATTTATATTGGAATCTTGTTATTGTTTAAAACACCTTTTCAAGTGATTTTTCCAGTTAAAAGATAACTTTAAAATGAAAAAGATTAAATGACTTTGCTAATTCTAAAAAATAATGCTAATAATAAATAAAATGAAATAGATAATACCCTGAATACCCTGAAATGATTGATTTCAAATTAAACAATTGTTTTGTTTCATGGTAACAGACATATCTCTGGGTCAGAGTGCCGAGATACAATCACACCTGGATCTAAATCAAGTGGAAATGATTCCAGCGAATTGAGACATTTAAAGGTTTTTCCATTTTCAAATCTTTATCTGGAGAAGGGTTTCTGACCCGGGGTTCATGGAGCTTTTTCTGGGGAAGGGATCCATGATTTATGTATCTCCAACAGTGTTCCTAAAACCCCAGGAGAGGTCGGGCCACTAATGGGAAGCGGTACAGAAGTCCTAAACTGTTTCTCCTCAGTGGAAGTGGGAGGGCAAGGAATGACCGTCTTCTGTTGAAGCAGTATTTATTATATAGTGTTTAAGCAGGTTACTTGGCCTGGGTTTGGGAATAATGGGGCAAGCATTGTCCCCCAGCTTTTGTTTCTTGGTGTGTTGAATCATATGATCTGACAGAGCAAATTAGACAAAAATGAGAGGGTGTCTTTGTGGTGGGGCAGAGGTGAGGGCTTTAAGATAAGCAATCCTGACGTCTTGATATGGCAGACACATGAACTTCCAAGCCAGGAAGTAGCTTTAGTCCCTGGTGCACTGATTTTTAGGGGTTATACTGTTCTTACTGAAGTTCAGTTAGACCCTTGGCATCATACTGTGGGTCTTTTCAGTTTTACATTCCTTGTAATTTCTTTCTCTCTTTCATGATACATCCTTTTAAATGAGTTTAACTAATTTACAGCTATCTTAGGGAATAGCACATAGTTGTGTCAGGAGTTTACTTTTGGGATTTAGAATAAGTACTGTCTCAGACTTCTACAAATCTTAATTTTGACCAATGCTGTTATTTGTGGTGATAATATAGCAACAAAATAGTGAAGCATGTTTTATATTGAATTTAAGCTTTCTAACCTCTCTTTGTAAGTGAATATGTCTAATTATTTGATAATATGTCTCCTGAAAGCAAATTGGCTAAATCTATCATTATGGCCATTCCCATTGCTCTAGTCAATAATTGAAGAAGTTATTTTTGTTGGAAGTTTGTGAGTCTACATATAATTATGATAATTTTCCTAGCAGTCTTTTCATATAGATGAGACTCTAGTATGTTGAACACTAAGATTAGTACTACTTCTGTTTTTAAGACTTTGTCTTACATCAAATCGAAATAAAATCTTACTCTATGTAGTCTGTTCAAAATATTCGTTCCAAGGAACCTGTGATGTCAGATGAGAAGAGTTCTGAACTTATTACTGATTCAGTAACCCTGAAGAATAAAAGTGAATCAAGTTTTCTAACAAAATTAGAAGGTAAGAGTGACAAAATAGACTACCTCTTTAATTAAGAGAACCACTTTTTTACTTGTGAAAGTTGACCAGCCCCCTAACAATTGCCATGGAAGAGTAGGTCCCTTTATCTTGTGTTTTGGTTAAATTCTATACAGCACATGAAAAGTATTAAATTCTATAGTAGAGGATTTAAAAGGTGTGTAAGAGAATAGAGGGAAAATTCAATGGCATTGAGTCAGTTTTCTCAGTTGGCTTGAGAAATATTTGGGAAAGCACATGGAAGGTGTATTTATATGACAATTCTCTTTCCTCTTTTGTCAAATGTTTGCTTTTCCACTATATGTGTACTATGGTGAATATTCTAAGAGCATATAAATGAATGAGACAGGTTTTAGCCCTGAAAGTCCCATGTCTCAGGAAACCCTGAAAACTGGGATGCCATTATTTTGATTGGGACCATCAGCATTCCTTGATACCTGCAGGGAATTGTTTCCAGGATCCCCCACGGATGCTCAGATCCTAGAATGCTCAAGTCTTTTATATAAAATGATGTATAGTCAGTTCTGTGGAACCTGTGGATATAAAGGGCCAGCTATAGATTCCTTTTCCTGATATTTGGGGGAAATGATTTTATTTTATATTTTCATGGCATCTGTTACAAACTGATATGATTGAAAAAGCATCTTTACCAGAAATACTTGTTTATAGTACTGATCTGGCACCTAATTTAATGCTAAGTGAATGCTTATTGAGTACCCACACTATGTTAATGGTATTTTATTATGTAGTAAAATTTGCAATCAGAAAACTACCCAAAGCATAAGAATACAGCCCAATGAAATATTTCTTTCACATGCATTTCTGTCAAGTATGTTCAGGGTGGGGTGGTCAGGTTCACAGGAATTATATACATTCAGCTCATCGATAGTACCAAGCAGTTTTCCAAAGTGTTGTGTTTGACCAGCACTTATATTGGCTCTTACTCCATATTCTTCCCAATCGTTTTATTGTTGGTTTTTAATGTTACACATTCTGATTCTGCTAAGTAATGGTTCATTTTGATTTTAATTTGCATTTTCCTGTAGTCTAATGACATTGAATGCCTCTTTGTGTTTATTGGCCATTTGGGTATCACTGATTTTTCTATTGAGTGTTCTTTTTTTTTCTCAATGATTTTTTGGTCTAGATACAGTTCCTTTTTTGGGTACATGTGTTACAAATAACTTCTCCCATAATGTAGTGGAGACGATTAAATTTTAAATTATCATGCATTTTAATTTATCAGTCTTTTCCTTTGTGGTGAGTGTTTTCTTTGTCTTTTAACAAATCTTCCTACTCCAAGATCATAAAGATATTTCTATATGTTTTGGAAGGTATCATTTTACCTTTAACATTTAGACTTGTATTCTACTTGAATTTAATATTTATGTATGGTTAAGATGAAGGGGCAAGATTCATTTTTTTCTTCTCCATGTAGATATCTAGTAGACTCCAGCAGCATTTATTGAGAAGACCCTTTTTTCCCCCTCAGTGAATTGTTATAAGTTAGATGAGTCTGTTTGTGATGTCTGGTTTTTGGATAGTTCTCTGTTCCATAGTCCTTTTATGACTTTGTGCTAATTCTGTCTTAGTTATTATATCTGTCAGTGTAAATCTTCCAACTTGTTTCTTTGTTACAGACTATTTTAGCTATTCTAAGCCTTTTGGATTTCCATATAAATGTTAGAATCTGTCAAATTCCTTTTTTTTTTAATGGCATTTTGTTTGAGTTCTAGTGGGACAAGTTGACATCTTAACATAAATTTTCTAGTCCTCTAACCTAGCATACCCCTTCATTCATTTAAGTAGTCTTTAAAACATTATTGAAAAAATTGTTTCCTGTATAGAGATTTTGCATTTCTTTTGCTAGAGATATACCTAGATATTTGATATTTTTGATAATACAATGATGAGATCTTTAAAAAAAATTTTATCCATACATTGACATGAATCCACTACGGGTGTATACAAGCTCCCAATCCTGAATCCCCCTCCCACCTCCCACCCCATATCATCTCTCTGGATCATCCCTATGCACCAGCCCCAAGCATCCTGTATCCTGTATCTAACATAGACTGGCACTTCGTTTCTTACATGATAGTATACATGTTTATGTAAAGTAAAATAAAGTAAAAATAAATAAATAAATAAAATAAAATAAACCTACCAATGCTCCATCAAAAAAAAATTTTTTTTTATCCTTTGCTTCTTTGTTGCTAGTATATAAAACTACAACTGATTTTTAACTATTGTTCTCGTTTATAGAGACATTGCTAAAATCACTGTTTACATCTAATATTTGCCTATGAATTCTTTCATGTTGTTGGAAAATAATATAACATTTTTTTTCTTCCAATCCTTTTACTTTAATTTCTTTGCTGTGTTGCACTTATAACCTCTAGAATAATGGTGAATAGATTGATAGGTGGCATTTTTCATTCCTTAGAGAGATACTTTCACTGTTTTACCCTTGTATAATAACTGGCTTAGAGTCTTAAAGCTGTTCTTTATCATATATCAAAACAGATTGAGGTTAACAGTTTTTTTGTGACTGAATGTTGAATTTTATGAGATACTTTTTCTGTGTTTATTGAGTCGGTCATGCACTTTTTTTTATTATTATGCCAAATTAATTTTCAGTGTTAGGCAAACTTTGCATTTAGGAATAAACACAGCTTGGTCATAATTTATTGTACCTTTTGTATATCACTTGCAAATATTTTGTTTAGAATTTTTGCATTTGTCATGATAGGGATAGAATAGTGACACTCATAAAATAGCCAATATTGTTGAGTCTCTTTTGTTCAGAGACCCTTAAGATAGTAAATTACAGGCTAACTTAAGGTAAAATTTTTGTTAAAAAAACTAGATCTATAAAAAGTGGTGAACTGGCTTTTATTAGACTTTATATGTTTTTGGACTTTTGTGTATTTATTTCTTTGTTTCCTGGTAAAAAACAGAAGTATTTAAACTGAGAATAGTCTCTGATAAAGCTCTAGATAACAACCTAGGAAGATGGCTGTTGCAGCTTTGTAAAGTTGACTTGCTAAAAGCAAATTGTCAGTAGCTAGCTAAAGCTTTTAATTTCTGTTTTTAAGAGCAAAACACTAATACAGTTTGTAACATGTTCTGTTGTTTAGGTTTAATTTTGTTATTATTCAATATTTTTGTCCATTAATGACAGGAATAAATGCAATTGCAGAAACTAAAGAACATCAACAACTAAAGGTTCCAGAAAGTGATCTGAAACAACGGCAATCAAAGAGAAAGTCTGAACGTGCAAACCAGCATGCTGCTGCACCTTCCAGTCAGCGGCAGATTCCAGAGGTAATCCCCAAAGTTGATACAGAGGAAACTTTCTTTTCCACATCAAGTGTAGTATTTTTCATAATGTGATGATCATGTAAAATGTTTTCTTGTATTAAATTCTTTAGTGGAGTAGTTTGCTCAGAAGTATGTGTGTATGTGTTTTAAATTCACAAAACAATGATCAGTAACAAACTAAACAATAGGTTTAGTTTAGTAACAGTATATATCAAGCTGAATTCTTTTCTGCTTTCAATAGTATTTCTAGATTGCTGGTAGACTGGTGCAGAAGTCAGCAAACTACAGCCTAGGAGCCAAATCTCTTTCCTAGCCTAAATGTAAACACTTTCTGGGAACACAGCTATGTCCATTTATTTACTTACTGTCTTTGCCTGTTTTTGAACTATAAAAGCAGAACTAAGTAATTGCAACAGAAACCTCATGGATGAAATAGAAAAATACAGACTAGATAATGTGACTTCATGACAAGTTGAATGATCATTCCCCATGGCTGGGGTCTATTTCAGAAGAAAGGATCTATTCGAGAGATACATCTGAATATAGTCCTTGGTCATACTCTCCTTAAAATTAATTTTCAATTGTAGTCTCGCTCAGCAGTTCTCAGATATTTCAGTCTTGGGATCCTCTTTTATATTCTTAATTGTTGAAGCCCCTAGAGAACTTTGGTTTATGTAGGCTATGTTGATCTCTTTTTGCTATGTTAGAAAGTAAAACCAATAAATTTTTAAAGTATTTGCTAATTTATTAAAAATATCAATAATAAGCAGATTACATGTAAATAATACTGTTATAAAAAAGTGTTTTGTTTATTGAGGTATAATTGATATATAACATATTAGTTTTAGGTATATGACATTATGATTCGATATTTGTATATACAGTTGACCCTTGCACGACATGGGTTTGAACTGTGTGGGAACTTATGCATGGATTTTTTTTCAGTACATATGTATTATAGTACTACATGATTTTCTGTTGATTGACTCTGAGGATGTGGAATAGTGGATATAGAACTCCAACTGTAAAGTTATACATGAATTTTTGACTTTGTGGGTAGTCAGTGCCCCTAACTTCTGAGCTGTTCAAGAATCAACTATATTGTGAAATGATCACCACAATAAGTCTAGTTAGCATTCATCACCATAACCTAATTACACATTTTTTCTTCTGATGAGAATTTTTGATATCTATTCACTTAGCAACTGTCAAATGTGCAATACAGTATTATTAATTATAGTCACCACATTGTGCATTACGTCCCAGTGATTGATCTGTTTTGTAACTGGAAGCTTGTACCTTTGATCCTCTTTATCCATCTCCACTCCTCCCACCCACACCCCTTGGCAAGCCCCAAACTATCTGTGAGCTTGGTCTTTTGCTTTTTTCCCCTCCAGATTTTACATGTAAGTGATATAATGCAGTATTTGTCTTTCTCCGGCTATTTCACTGAGTATGATGTCTTCAAGATCCATCTGTGTTGTCACAAATGGCAAGATTTCATACCATTTATGGCTGAATAATAGTCCATTGTCTATATGTACCATACTTTCTTTACCCTTTCAGCCATCAATGAATATCTAGACTGCTTCTGTTTCTTGGCTGCCATAAACACTGCTGCTATGAACATGAGAGTACAGGCATCTTTTCACGTTAGTGTTTTCCTTTTCTTTGGATAAATACCTAGAAGTAGAATTGCTAGGTCATATGGTAGTTCTGTTTTTAGTCTTTTGAAGATCTTCCATACTAGTTTCCACAGTGGCTGCACTAATATACATTTTCACCAACCCTGCACAAGACTTCCATTTTTTCCACGTCCTTGGCAACACTTGTTATTTCTTATCTTTATGATAATAGACATTCTGACAGGTATGGGGTGACCCATCATTGTGGTTTTGATTTACGTTTCCCTGATGATTGGTGATGTTGAACTTCTTTTCATATCCATTGGATATTTATTTATATGTCTTCTATGGAAAAAATATCTAATCAAGTCCTTTGTCCATTTTTAAGTTGGTTATTTGATTTTTGGTATTGAGTTGTAATGAGTTCCTTGTTTATTTTGGACACTAACCTCTTAATGGATATGTGGTTTGCAAATATTTTCTCCTATTTCATAGATTGTCTTTTTTATTTCATTGATGGTTTCCTTTGCTGTGCAGCTTTCTAGTTTGATGTAGTCCTATTTGTTTATCTTTGCTTTTGTCTTTACATTTGGTGTCTGATCCAAAAATTCATTGCCAATACCCATGTTAAGGAGCTTACTACCTGAGTTTTCTTCTAGAAGGTTTAATGTTTTAAGGTCTTACATTCAAGTCTTTAATTCATTTTGAGTAAATTTTTGTGTGTAGTGTGAGAAAGTAGTCCAGTCTCATTGTTTTCCAAGTGCCTGTCCAGTCTGAAGACCATTGATCTATGTCTGTTTCTTGCAAATATCATATTGTCTTGAATACTGTAACTTTGTAATATGGTTTAAAATTAGGGAGTGTGGTGCCTCCAGCTTTGTTCTTTCTCAAGATTGCTTTGGGTATTCCAAACTTTTGTGATTCTATACAAATTTTAAGATTGTTCTATTTCTGTGAAAAATGCCATAGGAATTTTGATAGGGATGGCATTGTATCTATAGATTACTTTGGGTAATATGGTCATTTTAACAATATTCTTCCAATCAATGAGCACAAAATATCTTTCCATTTATTTGTGTCTTCTTCAGTTTAAGAAGAAGACATCAGTGTCTTACAGTTTTCAGTATACTAGTGTTTCACTTACTTGGTAAAATTTGTTCTTAGGTACTTTATTATTTTTGATGGGATTGTTTTCTTAATTTCCCTGATAGTTTATTATCAAGGTATAGAAATGTAACAGATTTTTGTATATTGATTTTGTTTCCTGCAACTTTACTGAATTTGTTCATTTTTTCTAACAGGTTCTGTGTGTGTGTGTGTGTGTGTGTGTGTGTGTGGCATCTTTAGGGACTTCTGCATATAATATGCTATCTGCAGATAGTGGCAGTTTTCCTCTTTCCTTTCCAATTCTGATACCTTGTATTTCAGCTTCTTGCCTACTTGCTGTGGCTAGAATTTCCAAGACGTAAGTAACAGTGGCAGGAGTGGGCATCCTTGTCTCGTTCCTGATTTCAGAGGGAAAGCTTTCATCTTTTCACTGTTGAATATGAGGTCAGCTGTGTGCTTGTCATATGTGGCTTTGTTATGTTGAGATATGTTTCTTCTGAAAAATAAGTATTTTTCAAAACAAACTAATTACAGTGAGGAGAGTGATATTTGTTTTACAGTCTTTATGGTTTTTTTTAATGGTTGGCATTAGAGGGCTAGATTTCTTGTATCTGCTTTTGCATCCAGTCTGTTTCACTATCACATGCCTTGGGAAAACTTTAGTTTATATTCATGAAAGAATGAAAGTGAAAAAGGCAAATAAATGTCTTAGTATGATTATGAAAATAGTTTTAACCTCTCAGACTCCCCGTAAGTATCTTGGGGAAACACCAAACTTTCTGCTATTTCTGGGTCACTCATTGAGAACTGTTTATCTAAGTAGTGGAGTGGATAACAAATGTTAAATGAGAAGAATCCTGACAGGTTGAATTATGGACAATCAGCATCTCCTGTATTTTTCTTTTTAAAAGTTATAAACTAATAGAATGGGGAAAGGACTTAAAACTATTTATTTGTCATTAGGGAGATTCAGACTAAAACCACAATGAGGTGCCATTTCACCCACACCAAGATGTCTGTAATTAAAAAGAGACAATAATAAGTGTTGGTGAAAATGTGGGTAAATTGGAACCCTCATACACTGTTACTGAGGAGCTAAACTGATACAGTCTCTTGAAAAATGGTATGGCAGTTCCTCAGAAGGTGTAGCAAACAGTTACTATATAATTCAACAATTATATCGTAGGTATATACTCAAGAAAATATATATCTGCAAAAAATCTTGTATGTGAATGTTCATAGCAGCATTATTCATAATTGTTAACCCAAATAGCCATCAACTGGTGAGTGAGTAAACAAAATGTGGTATTCTGATTTTATTTCATTTTCTTATTCAACAGTAAAAACTAGTGAACTTTGGGAAGGTCATGTAAAAAATGCTATATGTAAAATGGATAGCCAGCAAAGACCTATTGTATAGCACACAGAAGTCTGTTCAACGTTATGTGTCATCCTGGATGGAATGGGGGTTTGGGGGAGAACGGACACATGTATGTATATGACTGAGTCCCTGAAACTACCACAACATTGCTAATCGGCTATACCCCAATGCAAGGTGTTTTTGGTCTTAAAAGAAAAACATTTTTTAAAAAGTAGTGAAGTGTTGATAAATGCTACGGCATGGTAAGTGATAAAAACCTGTCACCAAAGGCCATATATTTTGTGATCTCCTTTATAAGAAATGCCTGGGATCGGCAAATCCACAGAGACAAAAAGTAGACAGGTGGTTGCCAGAGTCCAGGAGGAGTAGAGGCTGGGGGTAATGGCTAATACAGAGTTTCTTCTTAGAATAGTGAAAATGTTCTGTAATTTAAATCGTGGTGATGATTGCATACTCGTGAATATATTGAAAACCACAGAAGAGTACACTTAGGTGAAAAAGAAAAGACCAGGCAGTTTTTTGTAAAGAATCCACAGGCAGTGCAGGAGACCCCGGTTCAGTTCCTGGGTTGGGAAGATCCCCTGGAGAAGAGATAGGCTACCCACTCCAGTGTTCTTGGGCTTCCCTGGTGGCTCAACTGACAAAGAATCTGCCTACAATGTGGGAGTCTTTCGTTCAATCCCTGGGTTGGGAAGATCCCCTGGAGAAGGAAATGGTTACCCACTCCAGTATTCTGGCCTGGAGAATTCCATGAACTGTATAGTCCATGGGATCGCAGAGCAGGACATGACTGAGCCACCTTCACTTTGCTTCACTTACCTTACAGCAAGCTGTAAGCTCCCCCTAGCTATGTCTAGACCATTTCTTCCCTTGTAAAAACCCTGTCCTTTTCTTTTGGCTGTGTATGCTGCATGCAAGATTTTAATTCCCTGACCTGGAATCAAGCCTGTGCCCTGTGCAGTGGAAGCGTGGAGTCTTAGCCACTGGGCCACCAGGGAAGTCCCAAAACCCTGCCCTTCTGAGGTGCCTTCTTTTGGGCTGTGCTCTCCTGCAGTTGCTCATTGCCATCATCTCTGAACATCCTCGTGACTCCCCATCATTCTCTGAAAATATTAGGCTCTGGATCACTTCTTTCAACTTCAGCCCAACAACTGTCATCGTGTTTTGTTAGCTTCTGTACCCCTGTGTATCACTAGTCCTACACCAGCCCTCCAAATTCATAACTTCTTCCTCTTTCATGCCTACTTTCTTAATTTCACCTTAGCTACCCATTCCTGTGTCCTCAGGTCTGATCTCCAAAATCTCAAATGCAAACATCTAAATCTATGGTCATGAGTATAACCTTTCCCCTTTTCTTACTAAATAATCTTGCTACCACAGTTTCTCAATACCATTCTGGCTACTAATCCAAATATGTGTGTGTGTGTATATGTATATACACACATATGCATATATATATGTGTGTGTGTGTGTGTATATGAGGAAATCTTAAATGGAAAATTTATCTGGGAAAAGAGGTATAGTGGCCAAAAACACAAAAGACTGAAAAGTAGAAAATAGTTTAGATTTATCCATTGTGGATCTCCAGAGTATAATGTGGACCCAGTGGGTTGAAATTATAGAAGCTGATTTAATCTAGATATCGGTGAATACTTACTAATAACTAAAGCTGTCCCCAAATTAAAGTAGAGGTAGTGGGTGATCAGTTACTAATAGTGTTCAAGCAAAATGTGATTTGCAGGAGTTGGCAAGATTTTCTGTAAAACCTTTGTGAGGCGGATGGTCACTGTTGTAGCTTTTGAACTCTGCCATTATTGCGTGAAAACAACCAGAGACAATATGTAAACAAATGGCCTTTGCTGTGTTCCAATAAAACTTTATTTACAAAAACAAACAACAGACCGAATTCAACCTACAGGTTGTACTTTACCAGTCTCTGCTGTAGCGGATGTTCATTCATCATTGCTTTGGAATTTGTATGAGATAAATTCTGTAAGCTATATGTCTTTTACAAAGGAGAAGAACACTAGATAGGTGTTTGCCATTTCAAATGTTGCTAAATAATTAGTATTTGATCATTTTCCCTCCAAACATAAAAGTAGGGGATGATTCTATTTGTAAAGACTGGTTTTCTGAAGCACAGAATACTTATTAATATAAGTCCAATGCTATGACAGTAGCCCTAAAGAGAAAGGATATTTAGATCCTGTTTTGTTCAGCACGCTGTGTGCCTTCCCTCTAATTGCAGTCTCTTTGAGGAAAGTGTAACAAGCTTCAAAATTTAGAGTAAGAGAGCTTTAACTGAAGTTATTGAAAGCCTATAATACATACATCTGCTTATTTTAGCATGTTTTTGTAGTTCATATTTTAATTTTCTCTTAGAAGTTTAATATTTGTGAAATTGTTGAACAGGAGACTAATTAAAAAACCCGAAATCATGATGTTTTTTATTTTGATCTAGCAGAAACAAACCACTTTTGAGCAACCTGCCTTTTCCGTTTCAAAGCAGTCACCACCAATATCAACACCTAAATGGATTGACCCAAAATCTATTTGTAAGACACCCAGCAACAGTGCCTTGGATGATTACATGAGCTGGTAATTCCTTTTGGTTCTTAGCTTGGTACAACATGTGCTTTGGGGCAAACAGATCTGGAGGTGAATCCTGCTCTGTTACCTGAAAGACTTTCTAAATTCATGTTATTTTTCTCATCATCAGTTTTTTCATCTGTAAAGGAAGGGAAGGTAGCCGCAATATATTTTTAAGGATTGTTATGAAAGTCTCTGTCATTGTAATCTGTACCTACTCTATGTATATGCTTTTTATACCTATAGGTCTATAGGCAGTACCTTTAAATACTTTGAGTATGCAAAAATTCTTGTTAATCAAGCACTGCCTCTTGTATATCTCTGTAACTCTCAGTGAGAGACTTTAAAGATTACCATTCTTACAGTAGATAAAGGGTGGATGCATATTGTAGGGAAGGAGGTGTTAATTGGAGTGTGAGAGAGGTTGGTAGCATAACTCACATAGTTCTGGGCTTGTTCAAGGTCGGAGTAGCTGCTAATGAGAAATGAGTGAAGAAGCTGATCAGTGCTGATTGACAGAAAACATAAGGGATGTTGAAAAGCAAATCAATGGCATTTCTAAGAAAGAAAAGAGGGGATATGGCATGTGATATCCTTCAACTAGTGGCTATATTTTTAATATAGTTTTAATGTCTTAGAGGATAACTGAAGTTCATGTCTTCTGCCTTTCATTTTCACAATGTGATCTTTAATCCTAATCAGAACTGGCCTTGGAGTTTTATAACTGATTCTATTAAATAAGTAAGCTATTTAATACAATTTTGCTATTTATTACCTCATTTTATTATACTTAGAATACTTTAAAGAATGACTGCTAACTAAAATAGGATATAGTTATTTCTTATAAAGTTATTTATTTTCAACAAATATTTGTAGAAATCCTTTGTGCCAAGCACTATTCTCGGTGTTGAAGATACAATAGTGAATAAGAGAAGCAAAGCACAAATGCGAGCTGAACAGCTTTGTGTTCCAAGGTCAAACTCTCATGTAATTGGCTTTCAGATATTTCTAGTAGGTTATCATAGAACATTATTATTAAAAAGCACTCATAAAATCTATGATAGATGGAGCTTTGTCTTGGCTAAATTTTATAAAATAACTCTTAACTGTATTTTTAAATGACATCATATTTATTTTAATAAGGACTTCTTGTCTGGGAACAAAAATTACATTCAGAAAGAATTCCCCCAAAGTGAAATTTCTGGTGATAGTGAATCTGAAATAAATATTCCAGATGTATTAGGAAAACTGACTTGGGTTCTATTTGATATAACACATTTATATTCACCACACAAAGTCTGAGTCACAATCTTGTTTTTAAAGCTTTAATGTTTTAAATTTTAAAAAATATATCTTTCCCCAGTTTTAGAACTCCAGTAGTAAAGAATGACTTTCCACCTGCTTGTCAGTTGTCAACACCATATAGCCAACTGGCCTATTTCCAGCAGCAACAGCAGCAGATACCTGTTACTCCACTTCAGAATTTACAGGTTTGATAAGCTTTATTTATGATGGTACATGATACGGTGTGATCAAAGATTTTATTTTTGCAGGATTTATTTGTTAAGAACAGTGTTAAAAACTTATTCAATCTTAGTCCCATTAGGCCAAACTGATAATATGATAAGGGTGCCTCGTGACTTTGATAGGTTAGTTACTGAAGAAACTAATGAAGTATTTTTCATTAACTTGCCCAAAGTATCTAGTCTGAATAGCTAGATAAAATTTCTTTTGTAATCTAGGTGATTTTTCATTCCACTTAACTATTTAAACCAGTTGTTAGTGGGCAGCTTCATTTCATTAGGTGATTAATATACAAGTATATATATTAATATATATACAAGTAATATATAAGTTTTTAAGAATATCAGAATAGCAATATGAGATGCTGCTAGAATATATTATTTTAAAAAAACCTTTTTTTGCTGGTGAGGCGATTGTATTACCATCTGGAAAGATAATTATTTAGATACTCTTATATCAATACTAAAATTAATTTTTAATAACTATCTGAGAAACAGCTGAATATTGGTAGAAAGAATAGGCTTTGGTGAGAGTTTGCCTGGCCTTGACTCTTGGCCTCACTACTTACCAACTATGTGACCTTTTGCAAGTTAATTAAATTCTGTTTCCTCATCTATAAAATAGGGATAATAAAGCTCTCTGTCCCATAGGATGACTGTGAAGATTAATTTAGTTAATATATATGTAACTCTTACAACAGAAACTAGTGCTTGGTAAAGAATAAAAGTTGGTAGCAATTGTTTAAGAAAAACATCAAAAAAAAAAAAAGTAATGAACTAAACAAATCAAGAGATTAAAAAATTAGCTGACAGAAAATGAATCCGTGGTAACCAGAGGCTGTAGGAAGAGGAACGGGTTTCAGTATGAGATGAGGAGAAGGCCTGGAGATGGGTGGTGGTAATGTTGGCACAGCGATGTGACTATACTCCATGCCGCTGGATAGGACACTCAAAAACAGTTAAGATGGCACATTTTATGGCATGTGAATTTTACTATAAAGCAATGGAACAAGAAGTTTAGCTGACAGTAGATTATGCTAAAAGAGGTAATAGTGTTTTGAGGGTTGATTCAACAGTATAGTAAACTACAAAAAAGAGAAAGAGAAAGATAGCCTGGTTTGCCCATCATGTTAATTCAAAGAAAATTCATTGAGGAATTACTCATGTCAGGCCTTGTTTGAGCTGAACTCTGAAAGGCAAGCCAGAGGATCCTTCTAGAGGAGCCTGGTGTCAGGAGGAAACTGAAAGGCCAGAGTGTGACTAGAGTTCACCAAGGGGCAGGGCGATCCTCAGGGTTCTGCTGGGCTCTTTAGGCTTTGCTCCGAGGGAATTAGGAAGCTATGGAACAAGCTGGAGTCGGGGAGTGAAGCAGTCTTACTTGTATTTTGGAGAAATCTACTCTGGTCATGGGTGAGGAGGGTGGACTGAGCAGGTTGCGGGATGTCCTGGGTAGGACACTGAACTTCACACTGGTGTTGAATCAGACATAGGTCAGAGTTACTGTATTCTAAAAACAGTCAGCAGCTAGGAGGAAAGGATATTGGACTGCTTCCTTTGCTCTCAGAAATTTTTGTAGGAGAGGAAGCTCCAGAAGGAAGAGTAGGGTAGGGCAGTGAAGGGCAACTCAGTGGAAAATAAGGTGTCCATATGTCAAAGCCTAACACTTTCTTACAGAAAACATACTTCATGGCTCAACAGTGTCTTTTCAACCCTAAAAGTTAAAGAAGTTACAGTCCTCTTTTATATCAGGGCTTCCCTGCTGATGGCTCAGCAGGTAAAAAATCTGCCTGCAATGCAGGAGACACAGGAGACCCGGGTTCTATCCCTGGGTTGGGAAGATCCCCTGGAGGAGGAAATGGCCACCCGTTCCAGTATTCTGCCTGAAAAGTCCCATGGCCAGACGATCCTGGTGGGCTACGGTCCAAAGGTTGCAAAGAGTTGGATATGACTGAGCACGAGCACGCTGTACCAGTTACATCATGTAGAAGGAGAGCACCCGAGAAAGATTCTACCGTTTGGGATCTAAAGCGGACTTAGTTGAACTGAAGTTCATTTAGACCTTGTTTCAACTTGGTTAGTCAGCTGATTGGGTGGTCTCTGTGTCCAGCTTCCTGCTCAGCTCAGAGTAAGTCCTCACGCTCTCCATCTATTCAGAGCATTTATAGGTCCACAAAGGGCTCTCACGTCAGGGAAGGGAAGGCATGCAAGTTGAATATGGTACATTAGTTGAGAGTTTGCTGAGGAAGATGCTCAAGTTCAAACTAAGCAATTCGTTGAATATTATCCAGCATAAAGGGGACATTGCTGAAATCTGCCTTTGTCTGATTGACTCAGGAACACTTAGCACTTTAGCATGCTGCTTCCTTTATAATGTTAGGCTAAATGAGAAAAAAGAATATGATAAAGTTGTGTGTTTGTTTATGTATATATGTATGTATGTAAGTAAAGAGGTTTGTATAAGAAAGAATAGATGAGAAAGATGAAAAGTGACAGCTTGTGAATTTGTCTGTTGGACATTAAGTGGGGGTTTTTTCCCCCTTAAAGTTTCTGTTTATGTATGTAAAGTCGAGATAAGTTAGACGAGGAAACTTTGAATCATTGCCTATATATTAATTTAATAAATTTATTTCTTTGACTGAAGTATGTAAATTGCTTCTGTAAAACATTGAAATGTTGTGACATATCTGATTGCTTAAGATTTCAGATAACTTCAAAATTGGAAATGTTTCACTGTATTAAATGCAAGTTAGTTTCTCAGGCATGTTCTATGAATGTTTGAAGCTTTATCTTATTTTAATTATTTAGATTTCAGCATCCTCTTCAACAAATGAATGCATTGCAGTTAAAGGAAAAATATATTCCATATTGAAGCAGATAGGAAGTGGAGGTTCAAGTAAGGTAAGTTTCTTAAATTTTTAAGGAATGAGTAAAAATATTTTAAACTTTCCTCTGTTTGTCTGTGTACCTTTTGGGGCCTTTTTTCTTAATTTCTAGGGGCCCTATTTCCCTTGAGCCAAAAAATCCTTATCCCTTTCTCCCATTTCCCCCCACCTCAGCACATGGCATATTTCTTTCAATCTCAATTCCCTGCTCTTCCCCTCCAGTGGCCTATGATTCCGTATTTCTTCTCTAAATAACATTAACATTGACTGGGGGATGGCAAACGATAGCTTTGTGACATTCCCAAAGAATCTTTCTGAAAGTGAGGCCGACGGTGATTAAGTAGTTAGTGTGCTGAGTATGATTCAGCAAGCTTTCTGATTAATGGGTCTTGTTTTGAGGTTTTCTTTTCAAAAAACAGAGTTTAGCAGCAAATGATTCTCTAGAATTGGACTAGATCATTTCTGAAACTTATCTCAGTTCTAAATCGGTTCTAGTTCTCTGGATAGAAGGCCTCTCAAAAGAGTTTCCAACTTCAGTACTTCTCTTTCTGTTTTCTTCAGTGCACTTAAAACAGATTTTTATTTTTACCTTCTTTGCTCTTCAAAACAATTGTTATCAAAATCACTAGGACTTTCCTGAGAGTTCAGTGGTTAAGAGTGCATGTTTCGTTTGACAGAAAACAATAAAATTCAGTAAGTCCTTCAGTTAAAAAATAAATTTAAAAAAGACAAAGAGTGCACGCTTCTACTTTGGGAGGCTTGGTTTTGATCCTTGGTTGGGGAACTAAGATCCTGCATGCCACACAGTGTGGCCAAAAAAAAAAAAAAATCACCAATGACCTCCATATTTTTACCAAAACTAATTCTTGCCTTTGATTCTGGGCTACACTGCAAATGGCACTGTTGATCACTTTCCTCACTGAAGCTCTTTTTCCTTCTTGGCCTCTCCGTGTTTCTCTTCTCCAGTGGCCGTTGTGTTTTCCTCATAGCGCTGACCTCAGTGGAGCAAGGCCCCTGAGCTCAGTTTTGACCTCTTTTCTTCTGTCTCTAAACTCACTCACTCCCTTGGTGCTGTCATCCAGTCTCGTGGTTTTACATACCATGTATATGCTGACAGTTCCCAAATTTGTATTTCCAGCCCAAACTTCTCCCTTGAATTCCAGCCTTCTGTATCCAGTTTGACTGCTCAGCATCTCTTCTTGGGTGTCTCTAGATATTTAAAACTTAATATGCCCCAAGCGTAACTCTTGTTTCATAGCCTCTCATTTCAGTAAATGGCAGCTTCTTCCTTCCAATCACCAGGCCAAACACCCTGAGTCATCACTGACTCTGCTTACACTCACACATTCATCCAGCTCGTCGGCAGGTTCCACCTCAAAGTCCATCCAGAATCTGACTCTTCCTCACCACCGCCACTGTTGTCCCTTTGGCCAAAGTAGCTTCATCTTGTCACCTGAATTCTTAAAATCGCCTCCAAACTTGTCTCACTGACTGTTGCTCTCCTTGTCTACTTTAGCGTAAGGGTTTAGTTTCCTCCAGATACCCTCACATCTTTGCTCAGTTATCTTCTAGATCAGGCCTTCCCTTGACTACATTCTAAAACCATCACTCTTGCCTTCCAGTCCCCAGCACACTGTATTCTCTCCTGCTGTATTTTTCTCCTTAGCTTGTCTAATATGCTCTGTAAGTTACTTACTTGGTTTTGTTTTTTATGTCCCCTTGCACTTGAATGTGAGTTCCATCAGCATAGGGATGTTTGCTCCATTATCTAGAATGGTGGCTGGAACAGAACAGTGACTGAGGTGTTTGTTAAATGAATAAGCTGACCCTCCTCAGCTGTTTCGCTGCTCTAAGTTGTTATGGATGATATATATGCAATAAACCATATTGGGTTCATTTTAATCTTAACAGTGTTTTAAACATTATTTTCCTTGGAAGATATTGATGATGTAAGCTTGCTTAAGTCAAGGGCCAAACGATAAAGTTATGACCAGCCTGTATTTTCTTCTTGCAATTGAATTATTTAATTATTATGATGGCCTTGCCAAATTCAGTATGCCCCAGGGAAAAGGGGGTAACATGCTTTATGAACCTAACATTGTTTCTGTTCTGTCTGCTAGAGTTTAGACAGTGACCAACTTAGACTGTATTAAGAACATTTTAGAAGATTCATGGGGCTAGTAGAAATGGTCAAGACATTGACCTTTCTATTTCTTTCATACTTGGCATGAAACTGAAAAATTACAACTGACACCATCTCTAACTGGAAGTAAATGCTCCCTAATCTTTTTCATCAGCTATTGCCAGAGCAGGGACATTAGGGGAGGACAAGCACATACAGGGAAAAAACTGATTTAGAAGTTGCACTTGCTCAAGATTTTTAAGATCTTTGTTTTAATATCCTGCAAATCTTTTTTTCTGATACACCTGACAATGGTAATATGTTTTGAAATATCCACTTTATTCTGTCCTAATTGTCTCTAATAATGGTAGCCAGTGGTTGCTACACACAAACATGTCATCAGCATCCTTCCAGCCCTGTGCAGAAGGTACTGCTAACATTCTAATTGTATTGAAACAGAATAGTAGATACTCTAAATTCTCTGAGAGGTATAAGGCTGTTTGTTGTTGTTTAGTTGCTAAGTTGTGTTTGACTCTTTAGGACTTCATGGACTGTAGCCCCACAGGCTCCTCTATCCACAGAATTTCCAAGGCCAGAATACTGGAGTGGGTTGCCATCTCCTTCTTCAGGGGCTCTTCCCAGCGCAGAAATCGAACCTGCGTTTCCTGCATTAGCAGGCAGATACTTTACAACTGAGCCACCAGGGAAGCCTGTAAGGCTGTTTGCTGCTGCTGCTGCTGCTGCTGCTGCTGCTAAGTCGCTTCAGTCATGTCCGACTCTGTGTGTTTACCTCATGCCAAATAGCTTTGTGCTGTTTTTAAATTGTTTTTCTTTCCTTCCTTGCTGTGTCTGCTGCCTCTTGCCCTATCACTGTTTTATCTTCCTCCCCGTCTAATTTGCTTTCTGTGCAAGTAAACCAACAATACTTTGTTAGAGTTTTGTATTTAAAGTACAGGTAATTGGATGTAGCCAACAACCTGATAGACTCTGCTTTCAGTGCAGTTTTAATGCATGAATCTCATTTACTCTTGGGCTCTTTTCTTATTTCTTGCCACTATTTGCTGGATCAGTTCAGTTCAGTCGCTCAGTTGTGTCTGACTTTTTGCAGCCCCGTGGACTGCAGCGTGCCTGGCCTCCCTGTCCATCACCAATTCCCAGACTTTACTCAAACTCATGTCCATTGAGTCGCTGATGCCATCCAACTATCTCATCCTCTGTCGTCCCCTTCTCCTCCTGCCTTCAGTCTTCCCCAGCATCAGGGTCTTTTCCAGTGAGTCAGTTCTTCGCATCAGGTGGCCAAAGTATTGGAGTTTCAGCTTCAGTGTCAGTCCTTCCAATGAACACCCAGGACTCATCTCCTTTAGGATGGACTTGTTGGATCTCCTTGCTGTCCAAGGGACTCCCAAGAGTCTTCTCCAACACCACAGTTCAAAAGCATCAATTCTTTGGCACTCAGCTTTATTTATAGTTCAATTCTCACATCTATACATGACTACTGGAAAAACCATAACTTGGACTAGATGGATGTTTGTTGGCAAAGTAATGTCTCTGCTTTTGAATATGCTGTGTAGGTTGGGCATAACTTTTCTTCCAAGCAAGTGTCTTTTAATTTCATGGCTGCAGTCACCATCTGCAGTGATTTTGGAGCCCCCAAAAATAGTCTGTCACTGTTTTCACTGTTTCCCCATCTATTTGCCATGAAGTGATGGGACCAGATACCATGAGCTTAGTTTTCTGAAGGTTGAGTTTTAAGCCAACTTTTCCACTTTCCTCTTTCATTTTCATCAAGAGGCTCTTAGTACTTCTTCGCTTTCTGCCATAAGGTGGTGCCACCTGCATATCAGGAGACAGAAATGGCAACCCACCCCAGTATTCTTGCCTAGAGAATCCCATGGACAGAGGAGCCTGGTGGGCTGCCGTTTATGGGGTCGCACAGAGTCAGACATGACTGAAGCGACTTAGCAGCAGCAGCATCTGCATATCTGAGGTTATTGATATTTCTCCTGGCAATCTTGACTCCAGCTTGTGCTTCATCCAGCCAAGCATTTCTCATGATGTACTCTGCATATAAGTTAAATAAGCAGGGTGACAATATATAGCCTTGATGTACTCCTTTCTTGATTTTGGAACCAGTCTTTTGTTCCATGTCCAGTTCTAACTGTTGTGGATAGTCAAAGTTACTTGGCTTTTAAATAAATGATGTTTTCTTTAATGTTAAGAGAGATAAGTTAAAATTTCTTGCTTATACTGGCATTCTGTATCTGAATTTATACATTTTAGAAGCCCCATCCCAGTTGCATATTTGCTGAAAGTTAAACACCTTACCAGTGTTTTTCCAAATGTATTAATATTATCTGCCTTATAAACATTGATTATAAATTGACCATCATTATAGCTAGAACAGTTTGGCCTGGACCTCACCGTGTTTATAGCAACATCTTGTTACTGTCAACTTGATTTTGAAAATTGAAACTCAATCTACTTTTCACAAACAAATACACTGATAGCTTACAATTAGCACTTATTTTTAAATATTGTTTACCACATGGATGAAATTGTCAACTCCAGCCATAGTGGAATCAATACCATCTGTGAAATGAATTACTTTTTATTCCTTATTCAGCCTTTAGTGTTCCTTGGCATTTTTTAATGTCTTTTTCTTCAGATTATTTCCCTGGTTATGACATCTAACAGAGTGTTATGAATGTCTATGAAATTTAAATTACCTTATATGTTGATAGATGTTTTATTAGATTTATGCTTTGGAGTAATTAAATACCCATTGTCATAGGTAGTTGAAAATGTACTGTTATTCTCCTAACATTTTTTTTCCTTTCTATACTCAGAATAAGGCCAAATATTTTAAATTATTTACATCAGTAATCCTTAAGTGTCTGTCTAATAAATGTAGAAGTATTGTGACAATATATAAATAGTTTTTTCTAAACTTTTTCCTTTGTTTTGCTATATAGGTATTTCAGGTATTGAATGAAAAGAAACAAATACATGCTATAAAGTATGTGAACTTAGAAGAAGCAGATAGCCAAACAGTTGATAGTTACCGGAATGAAATTGCTTATCTGAGTAAACTACAACAACATAGTGATAAGATCATCCGACTTTATGATTAGTAAGAATTTTTCAGTTTAAAAGAAAACTTTTTTTTTTTGCTTTAATTCTTATGATAAACACTTAAATCTTGGTAATATAACCTAACCATTTATTGTTTTGTTTTCATTTATTTTTAATGGCAGTGAAATTACAGATCAGTACATCTACATGGTAATGGAATGTGGAAATATTGATCTGAATACTTGGCTTAAAAAGAAAAAATCCATCAGTCCATGGGAACGGAAGAGTTACTGGAAAAATATGTTGGAGGCAGTTTACACAATTCATCAACATGGTATTTTAAAATCTCTTCATATATAATGTTAAAATATTCATTAGTAGTGCCATCTTAGAGAAAGACACTTATAATTTTAAGGTATTGGTTATTGGCAGCTTTAGCCTAAATAAACTAAATATTTGGCAGTTTAATAAAGATGAAGAGACAACACCATTTCTTTAAAATACTGTTAGCAAAAGAATACAGGGCATGAACTCAAATCCCCACATTCATGAAGCATCCATAGCACCAAATGTTTCATTATCAGCAATAACATAGCCCCTAGTCCTGGGTCTCCAGCTGTCTGACTCACAGCAGGTCTGAGACTGAGGCTCAGGCACCCTAACAGTCTTAAGCGCTCATTTCACTCTTCCTAGTCACTTTGCATTGCGCACCTGTGTGAGAGGCTTTTTTAACTACTAGCTCTGCATTCTGGGTTGGCTTTTTACTTGGACTTGGTTCTTTTTTGTTTGTTTGTTTTGCTTTTTTGTTTTGTTTAAAACTCTTTAATTCTGTCATGGCCTTATATACTGTACAGAGCAATTGTCTCTTGTTTTTGCATCCCAGCCTCTCCCTGCGACCCCTAATCCATTTCTCTTTCCTCATAGAATCCTGAATTTCCTTCTAACTTTTCAACAGTTTGGACTTGTTTTTTTTTTAGTGCTTCTTTGCCTTTTCCTTATTTTAAATAACTGATAATACAGGTAATTGTAAATTATCTCCTTATGTCTCTTTTCCTATAAGTTAGAAGATAATTCACCAGTGATCAAGATCAGGCTTAGGGGTGGGTACGTGAGGGGCATTAGAGTCCTACCATATGGCAGCGTAATTTACAGTACTGTCTTGTGGTCAGAGAACCACAGTGGTTGTTAAGAGCATAAACTCTGAAGTCAGACTGCCTGGTTCAACTCATGACCTTGTTCCTTAAGCTGTGTAGCCTTGAACAGATTGCTTAAACTCTGCCTTAGCTTCTGCAACTAAAAATGGGGATAATAATAGTACTTGCCTCAGCATTGGTATGAGGGTTGAATGGTTCAATACAAGCTGCAAACTTAAAATAGTGCCTAGCGTGTAGCAATTTGCTGTATGTTCACAGAGTATATTAAAAATGAATATTTAATTTGACTAAAGGAAGCAACTCATGAGTAGACTGTGCAATATCTTTGTACTTAGAATGTTTGACATTGTTTGATATTGTACTGGGTTTTTATTTTGAAGGTATTGTTCACAGTGATCTGAAACCTGCTAACTTTCTGATAGTTGATGGAATGCTAAAGCTAATCGATTTTGGAATCGCAAACCAAATGCAACCAGATACAACAAGTATTGTTAAAGACTCTCAGGTAATGAATGACTGGTTACTACACAGTAGAGTTCAATTCCTTTTCATCTTTGAGGTATTAGTTTGCTAATGAGGATTTTATTTTTCCCTACTTCATTTTTCAAAGGATTTGAAACCTTTTTTATAAGAATAGATATTATAACCATAAAAAATAAATCAGTCACACAGTTAATACAATTTAGTATAGAAAGTCAAGACCCAGTAGACATATATCCAGCAATTTTGGATGATTTTCATTTAGCTGAGGTAGAGAAGCAGTAATACCTGCCTTGAAATCATTTTGGTTTTCTAAAATTCACCTAAAACTTTGTCTCAGTTTCCTGGTAGCAGCCAAAGAGAATTGCAGTTTTATGTTTTTCATTGTCCTTTATGAGGTAAGACCATTTCATTCTTCCAGAGAAGTAAAGCTTTCCCTATCACTTACATTTGAAAAAAATTCTTAAGTGGGCCTTCATATTGGAAACAACATAACAAATATTGTACTCAGCCACATTTTTATAATAAGATATGCAACAGCAGTCTTAATAAACTTGTTCCCATAAAAACATTCTTTGATGACAATCAAAGAATGACTAAAAATAATCCTGCTTAGAGCCAGGACAGTGTGCTCCATGTATGCAGATCTCTAATGTGGATCTGCCTGAATCCTGGGAATAAAACTGGATTTTTTTTTAGGAGTAGCTGGGCAGCATGCCCTTCAAACAGTTCTGTTTGACAGTTACTTCTTTTTATATCAAAAATACAGCTGAACATTTTGTTGTAAATCGGTTTGACGATAACTTCTATGGCAAGGCTCTAAAGTATAGGCAATTCTATATTTGAAAGCAGAACCATTTTAGAATAAAACAAATGCAGTATAAGGTTGGCATGATCCTGCTGTGGAAACTCTTGCACGATGTAGACACCCATCCTGTCTATTTGAACATGGGCCCAGGGAATACTTACAGACAAACTAGATATTTGGTTGATTGGTTGGTTTATATTGAAAAGTGTTCTGGGTCTGTTCCAGCACAGAAATGAGTAACTGATCAATTCCTTCAAAGTTTATGGCCATTAATAAATTTTATCCTGTGAAATGTTATGGTCCCTGCCTACCATAATCATAGAAATAGCTCAGCATTCTGAAAGGAGTCAATTTTTTTATTTTGAATCTAATTTATTTTGCTGGAAATATGAAGAAATTTGTTTTAATATTTTTGTCAGTTATTTGAGTTTCACAAATATATTGCTGAAATCTGTTAATTATTCAAGTTGTCAAGAATTTGGTATTCATGTTCTTAAAAATAGCAGACTGAAGTATTTTCATTGATTTCTGTGTTTTCTGTGATTTGGCAAGTAGGTTGGGACAGTTAATTATATGCCACCAGAAGCAATCAAAGATATGTCTTCTTCAAGAGAAAATGGGAAGTCCAAATCGAAGGTACTTTAAGATTATTTATATCCCATTTATTTGACACAAACAGGAAATGGGCTGGTCTCTGACTAAATTAACAGATAACTGAAAACTTATTTCTTTAAGTTCTAAAATTAGGCCGTTTTAGAGACCTTGCCTTATTAAGCAGACTGTCCTGGGATCCACTTTTACCCTTCTTAATTGATTTGAGATTGCTCTTTTAATATTGTGCTTTTAATGTGGTGATGCCTTACAATGTGCTCCTATAAGAAATGCACATTGGATATGTTTTTAATTTTAAAAATAAGACTAAATTAACTCTGGTATGGACATCTTAATTAACACTGAACTGATAACCTTAGAAGTCTTTATTGTTTGTTTCCTCTGACTCCTAATGTTTTATTTCTTACCGTTTCTTCATTTTTAAATTTTACATTTCCAAGTACAACTCTAGCAGGTGATTTTTTCTAGGTACTTTCCCACTTCCCTTATTTCGCTACCACTGTGAGCTCTCATGTTAGTCTCACTGGTGCCCTATGTTGAGTCAGCTTTGCCTGCCATGGTGCCTCTGGCTCCAGACTCATCCTTCTTCCGCTGTAGCAGTGTAGTCTAACGGATACAAGCGTACATCACTGTGCAGTCCCTGTGTTCAAGTTACAGATCTACCTCATTATCAACTGTTTTTGTGACCTGACTTGCCTGTTTCTTTGTCTATCAGTTAGGCTTCCGAATAGTACCTATTTTAAAAGTATTTGAGGATTAAATGAGAAAGAATATAAAGTGTTTAGTACATTGTCCAGCTGAAAACAGTTGCTTAATAAATATGCTTTCACTTACTAAATTATACTTTCCTCCCGAGAAAATTGTGGTTTCTAAATACCTTTTCAAATAACTGCCTAACAGTTTCTCTTATAAAAATTCTTCTTAAATCTCTTCAGCGTCTCCTTTTAACACTTAGATTTGTCTGCTCTTTTTTCTTGATTAGACTTGCCATAGTTTTGTTAATTTTTAAGAGCCAAGTCTTGGGTAGAGGTAGGAGGGAGGCCCTAGAGGGAGAGCATGTATGTATACTTATAGCTGATTCACATTGTTGTACAGCAGAAACTAATACAGCATTGTAAAGTAATTATCTTCCAATTAAAAATAAAAAAAAATAAAGAACCAGGTCTAGATTTCACTTATTATATTTTCATTTGCTGTCTAATTAATTTCTGCTTTTATCTTTGTCATTTGTATTCCCTTTAGTTTTTTTTCCGCTTGCTTCTGCATTTAAATAATTGCTATTTTAATTTTAATAGTCTTCCATATAAAGTTTTACTCAAGTAAAACTTTGAGTTTTACTGTTGCTGCTACTGTTACTGTAGTGTTTCTTATTTTCCCTAATTTCCAAAATTCCTGATTTCAGGTTTAAATTTTTCTTTAAAATAAAATTGGGTTTGAGCTGCATGTAATGTTCAGATCTTTTTTTCAGTTGTCAACTCAGTACTTTAATATGTAATAATGGGAAATATCAATTCCATTGTATCACCTGCTCTGCAGTGGCCTTAGGGATTCTGAATAGAAGATAAATTTTTATCCTAACATGTAAGCTCGTCGTTTCTATAGAAGAGCTCAGGGCCCCTCCCAGTCTAGCTCTGTTCTGAAATTGCTTTCCAGTGAGCAGCTAATGGCCACTTGGGGCTTCTGTTCTGAGGTCTGTCGGGCACATTGATTACTTTTTTCTGCGTCAAATGCCTCTACCATGCAGGACTTGTGGCTGTGGGTGGTTTGTCTCTATTCACATTCTGGTTTTATTGTAAATATTTTCCTTATGTTTATGGTTTTGCTACCAGGCAGCTCTGTCTAACTTATCTGGGGATTTGGAGAGTTTGAAAAACTATGCTGCCATAACACTGCCATTTTCCCAGAATCTGAAATTCTTTTTAGCCTGTGATTTAGGTTTAGAAATGGACTTAAATTTCCAAGTGATTAAATTGGAGGAAAAGTTTATTTATTATTATTATTTATCAGATTTCTTTGTGTGCAGAATAACAGGATCTATTTTCTTGCTTGTGTTCTGAAGAGCATGTTAAAATTTGCCCCCACTTCAAAGAATTTAATATAGTTGCTTAATATAGGACTTCCCTGGTGGCTCAGATGGTAAAGCGTCTGTCTACCATGCGGGAGACCCGGGTTCGATCCCTGGGTCAGAAAGATCCCCTGGAGAAGGAAATGGCAATCCACTCCAGTACTATTGCCTGGAAAATCCCATGGACAGAGGAGCCTTGTAGGCTACAGTCCATGGAGTCGAAAAAGAGTTGCTTAATAAAAAAAATTTATAGTTGCTTAATGTAGTTCTATTAAAGGTGGTTTCAGTGCATAAAAATTCATAACATCTCTTAGTTGATTGTACCTTTTATCACAGTGAAATGACTTTCTTCTGTTAGCATTTTGCTGTGTTCTCTTTTTCTAATATTAATATTGTTGTCTCTTCTTTTCCATTTTGCATTTGGTTATATGTGTCCATTTTTTTTCCCCTCTAGCTTTCTGTGTCATTTGGTTTAGATTAATCCTTTGTATAGAATATATGGTTACTTTTGTTATACTATATATGAGTATGTATCTTTTAAAAGAGGAGTTTAGCCATTGTCATTTACTATATCACTGCTGTGCTTTGTCTTAATCATGTTTTTTTAAAGTCAAAAGTAGAATTATGTTGTAATATTGCATTACTTCTAATAAGGTTATTTAATACAGAGAACATTTAATAATTAATATTTACTGAGAACCAGAAACTATTCTCTATGTTTCCCCATATCTCATGGTTATTTAATGTCCATGACAGTGTCCTTTTATTATTTCTGTTTTGGAAGTGAGGAAACAGATAAGGAGAACTACCAGCTAGTACTAAGGCAGGGATTCAAGCCCAGCCCAGCCCAGTCTGGCTCTATAGTTTATGTTCTTAGTTTTAGGGTAGCTCAGCTTAACTTTTTAAAAAGTCTATACATAGTTACATATTATGAATTTATTTAAAACCATATTTTAATCCAGTAATTTTGGGGAAAACAAGTAAATTTCATACTTGCAGTTATGATTTTTAGCTTTGTGTTTTCACAGACGGAAAAGAATGTAATATTTTGTTTCAGTCAATCTATTTTAATTATGAGTTTGTTGAATGGAGCTCATTTCTTTTGATAAAATAGCCTAATGTAATAAAAACTAGAAAAGGATGTTTTGTAATGAACATCATTTAATACTTGACACATGTAATGAGGTTTAATTATGATTTTAAATATGAGGGTAAACGTGTATAATACTTTTTATGCTAAAATAACAGTAACTTCTTTTCTTTTTTTTTTTATACTTAGATAAGCCCCAAAAGTGATGTTTGGTCCTTAGGTTGCATTTTGTACTATATGACTTATGGAAAAACACCGTTTCAGCATATAATTAATCAGATTTCTAAATTACATGCCATAATTGACCCTAATCATGAAATTGAATTTCCTGATATTCCAGAGAAAGATCTTCAAGATGTATTAAAGGTAACATTAATAGTATATAAATATAGAAGAAATATATTTCATATAGTACTTAATTGTTTACTTGAATAGCTGAGGGAATTCTCTAGTGGTCCAGTGGTTAAGACTCAGCACTTTCACTGCTGTGGCCTAACTTCAGTTGATTGCCAGGGAACTAAGATCCTGCAAGCCACATGCATGGCCAGAAAATGAAAGAAAGAGAAATAGCTGAAATGATTGGAATTATGTATCTGGAGTAGATAAAGCTTGTCTATTGAAAATTCATTTTGAAGGCTTTTAAAATGTATGAATACTTGGTGATTTTGAAGACATGATGTGTAAAATTATCTTGTCATTTCTGAGTAGGCAGAAAGCAGCTTCTGTTATATGTTGTAATCTGGAAAAATACTTTATCAATATTGCATAAGGAAACTTGCTTTGTTTTTATTTTAAAAACTTAACCTTTATGTTTATAGCATTGTTTAATAAGGGATCCTAAACAAAGGATATCCATTCCTGAGCTTCTGGCACATCCGTATGTTCAGCTTCAAACTCATTCAGGTACTTCTTTAAAAATAAATTTATTACCCAATTGGTAATATCAACAACCTTCTAACTACTCTTTTCCTTCATGCCTCCTTCCTTAAGGAAGTTCCTTAATGCTAAATACTAAAATAAATGAGATCGCCTTCCTTTACTTGCCGGCATTCATTTTTACTTATCCTAGGAAAGGGACTATGATCAGTGATAAATTATAAGAATGTGGTTATTGTGCTTTTAAGCAGAATACACATTTATATATGAACTTCTATTTTTCTTACTTGATACCAGTGTGCTATTAATTCTATATATATTTTACACCTGGGCTTCATAGGTGGCTCAGTGGTAAAGAATCTGCCTGCCAAGCAGGAGATGTGGGTTCAATCCCTAGGTTGGAAAAATTCTCTGGAGGAGGAAATGGCAACCCACTCCAGTGTTCTTGTGGGAGATCCCATGGAAGAGGAGCCTGGTGGGCTATAGTCCATGAGATTGGACATGAGTCAGACACAACTTAGCAACTAAACAACAAAACCAAATTATTTCATAGGCAACCAGCTGGCTAAGGGAGCTGCTGAAGAAATGAAATATGTTCTGGGCCAACTCGTTGGCCTGAATTCTCCTAATTCCATTTTGAAAGCTGCTAAAGTGAGTATGTCTATGCTCTGTCTACACTATTTTAATTGTTTTGTATAGTTAGTGAGTTAGGCACTTAAACAGGTAAACCAAAGGAAAATTGGCCCAGTCATTAGATCAGCTATGAAGTGTGTTTCTGTATTTAGATACTTAATATGTGCTTTTTAACAAATACAGATTTATTTGATTTACACTCTTATAATGGGCAGACAGCACAATCGAAAATGGATTGTCATATAAGGTGCATTGAAAAGATTGCTGTCAAGTAGGTCTCAACCAGACTAAATTCAGTAAAGAATCTTTTAAATCAACCCTATTTTTAACACAGCTTTTGAATTTATTTGTTATAGCCAATTTTATTTAAACCATCTTAGACAAATCACAGTATCACGTATAATGACTTCTAGGTAGATGTATATAGCAGTCAGTACTTTCCTCGAAGCAAATGTCTCAAACCTATTAGTCTCCCAGTGCCTGTTTATACCATAATGTTTTGGATCTCACTGACATTAAATACCTAATCATTTAACACTGTATACTTAATTGACTTTAGTTACTAGTTTAATATTTCAGCTATAACATTATTATAAAATTACAGTAACTTAAACTAAAAAACACTTTTAGCTCTCTGGATAGGGATAACACCAATCTAAGATGTTAAGAACTTGAATACATTTCTGGAGGAATTTGTTACATATTTACCATTATATTTGCATTTATATAAGATAAATTTTTTTCTTAAGTTTTCTTGAGTGCTAATAGCTAAATCAATGGCTTTAGGAATTGAAATTGGACCAAAATTTGTTATGTAATTTTTCTCTGTATTTCATTTCTCTGATTCTACCAGTGTATTGTTTAAAGCCTTTTATAAATAAAATTAGGTGGATTACATTTATCACTAAGGCTATGTGTTCCTTGATGGCAAAGATATCTTCTTTCTTCATAAATTAGATGTTGCCTTAGCCTTAAATCCTTTACTAAATGTGTAGATTTTAGTATATTAATTAGACTTATTTATATAGCAGTTGTATTTTTTAATGTCTTCCATTGTTTAGTTTAAATATCAATGAAAAGTATATTTCCTGTTGATTTTATTTTACAGTATAGGACTTTATCTAAGACTGGCTTTATTTAAGAAAAAGTAAGGTATCTTGTAATAACATAATGAAAAAGAATATATAGAGGAACAGACAGATATAAATATATCTGAATCACTTTTCTATATACCAGAAACTAACACAATATTATAAATCAACTTTATAATACTTCATTTAAAAAGTTTTGCTATGTAAAACTATGTACATCAGCTATAAAAGAAAAAGTAAGGGAGATTAAGGTGACCTTGAGGATGCATCCATACACTTAAAAATAACTGTGTTACATTTTTCTTCCAGAAAGATTGAGCTGCATCTCATGATAGCTGATTCTTAGGCCAAGCTAGGTGTTTAAAACCTTTAATTATCTCCAATAGTGTATAAAATAATTTGTAATTATAAGAACAATAGAGAAATGTCTTACATATTAGAAGATGTGAAGTTAATTAAACCTTTGTTAATCTGATTTATAAATATTACAAATCAGATGTGTGTTTTTAATTTCAGACTTTATATGAGCAATACAGTGCTGGTGAAAGTCATGATTCCTCTTCATCATCCAAGACTTTGGCAAAAAAATGGGAAAGAAAATGATTTGTGGTTACTTATGAACTGTCAGGTATCACCTGTAAAATATCGGGACTGTTAAACTCTTGGTTCTCTGTGGAAATCTCTTGAAGACAGCTTCACTCTGAAATGTTACTGACAGAAAAACTCAGTGATTATCCTGAAAAGAAAACTGTAAAAACCTGCTAATGGCACTGTATGTATTGAATTGTAGAACTGTTTTCCCTTTTATGCTTCCCTGTAAATCTAATCTATTTGATAACATTTTCACACTTGGGGTAGTAGATGGAAAATGGAAGTGTATTCTGAAGAACTATGTAAATAGGCTTTGTATAATATAAAATGACACTAAATTCTCAAAGCTATAGAATTGTTTTCTTCAAGCGAATATACTGTTGGTGGGGCAACAGATTTCTTAAGACAGTGGATTAAGGGAAACATGAGAGTAGACCTTCGTAAATTAACTCTGGGGGGAAAATTCCACAGGTTTCAAATCCTAAAAAAGATTTCCCGTTGCTTCATGGTACTGGTAGTACTTCTTCATTGTGGAGCTGCACTTGGCTCTTTTAATTCTCTTTGATTCTTCATAATCTTTGCTTTGGGTGTTCAGTGTCATGCTGGATTCCTAGAAGTAGGCAGTATAGAGCATGACCTCATTGTATGACTTGCTTAATGATGAGCAATTACAAATGTGGTCCCAGAATTTCTGAGTCTAAATCTAACAGGTTACTTAAAGATATTATCATATAGTATTCTTTTCCCCAATTTTTTCTTTAGATTTTGATAGACTTTTTTTTTTATTAAGACTTTATTTTTAGAATAGTTTTGGATTCACAGCAAAATTGAGGGGAAGGTGCAGAGATTTCCCATTTAACCCCTGACCTGACACATGCATGGCCTGCCTCCCTATCAACATCCACCACCAGTGTGGTACTGTTGTTACATTTAATGAACCTACATTGACACACTAATAATCACCCAAAGTCCATAGTATATATTACAGTTCCGTCTCGGTGCTGCGCGTTCTAGGGATTCAGACAAATGTATAATTACATCCATCGTTATGCTATTTTAAGTGTTTTCACTGCCTGAAAAATTCTCTGTGCTCCACCCGTTCATCTCTCTCCTACTTCTAACCCCGGCAACCACTGATCTTTTCACTGCATCCATAATTTTGCCCTTTCTAGAATAATCCCATATAGTTGGGATCGTACAGTGTTTGGCCTTTCAGATTAGCTTCTTTTATTTAGCAGTATGCATTTAGCCTAGTAACATCCACCTTCCAGTCTTTTCATGGTTTGAGAGCTCATTTCTTTTTAGTGCCTAATAGTATTCCGTTGTCCAGATGTACCATGATTTATCCCTTCACATACTGTAGGCCATCTTGATTGCTTTCAAATTTTGGCAATTATGAGTAAAGCTGCTCTAAACATCTGTAAGTAGGTTTTTGTGTGATATTCAGCTTCAAAGAGTTGAATACCAAGGAGCATGATTGATATGGTTAAAGTATGTTCAGTTTTGTAAGAAACTGCCAAACTGTCTTTTTGCATTTTCTCTAACAGTGAATGAGAGTTTCTGTTGTTCCATATCCTTGTCAGCATTTGATGGTGTTCATCATGTTCCAGATTTTGGCCCCTCTAGTAGATTTGTTGTGATATCTCATTGTTCTTTTTATTTGCATTTCCCTGTTGACATATATTGTGTAGAGAATCTTTTCATATACTTACCATCTGATAGCTTCTTTAGAGAGATCTTTTCTCCTTTTTCAAAGATCTGTTAACTGTATTTATGGGTAGTCTATTTCTGGGCTATCCATTCAGTTCCAGTAATCAGTTTAGCTTTTCCTTCATCAATAAACGCTGTCTTGATTATTGTCACTTTATAGTAAGTCTTGAAGTCAGGCAGTGTCAGTCTTCCAACTTTCTTCTCTTTTAGTAATGCCTTGACTGTTCTGGGTTATCTGCCAGTTCATGTAAACTTTAGAATCTCTTTGTCAGTATCCATAAGGAAACTTGCTAGAATTTTGATTGGGATTGCATTGAATCTGTAGATCAAATTGGGAAGAACTGACATCTTGACAATATTGAGTTCCAAGAACATTTATTCTCCATTTATTTACCTCTTCCTTGATTTAATTGTTCAGAGTTTTTCAGTTTTCCTCATATAGACCTTGTACATGCATTGTTAGATTTATACATAAGCATTTCATTTTGGGCAGGGGCTGGCTAATGTAAATGGTTGGAGAAGGAAATGGCAACCCACTCCAGTATTCTTGCCTAGGAAATCCCATGGACAGAGGAGCCTGGCGGGCTACAGTCTATGGAGTCTCAAGAGTCAGACACTACTAAGCAAGTAGCCACCCCCGATGTAAATGGTATTGTGTTTTTAATTTCAAATTCCACTTGTTCTTTGTGGTTATATAGGAAAACAATCAATATTTATATATCGATGTTGCTGTTGTTGGTTATTTGTTTCAGGAGTGTTTTATTGATATATATATATATTTTTTCTGTATACAAGATAAAGTTTTTCACTATTAGGTATGCTGTTTGCTGTATGATTTTTTATGGCTATTCTTTATCAGATTGAGAAATCTCTGTTTCTAGATTGCTGAAAGTTTTTATCATAAATGGGTATTTGATTTTATCAAATGCTTTTTCTGTATCAATATTAATAATGATTATGTGATTTTTCTTTTTTTATCCTGCTGACATAATGGATAACTGTATGGCTGTTAGTGTAGCTGACATCATCTTGGGCCCTTCTAGTTTCTCCTGTCTCCCTGCTGACCTTAAGCAGGATTGTACTGTGTCTTGTTTTCAAGCCCCTGCCCCTGCCCTAAGTTAGCTGTGCAATTGCCCCAGTGGCCCCTCCAGTGCACAGTGCAGCTGTCAGTGCTTCTGCCCAGTCCCACCCTGTGATTAACTTACCCTATCAATTTTTATTGATCTGTTTTCAGAAAAAATCAGCTGTTGGTTTTGTTGATTTTTCTCTTCTGAGTTCCTGTTTCCAATTTCAGTGATTTCTCCTCTAGTTTTTATTAATTTTTTTTCTTCTGTTTGGATTTAATTTGCTTTTCTTTTTTGGTTTTCTAAAGTACAGACTTAAATCACTGATTATAGATCTTGTATTCTTATTTAATTTTGCTGTAAATTTTATTTTATGCACTGCTTTTACTGCATCCCATAAATTTTGATAAATTCTATTTTCATTTCTATTAATTGAAATATCTTAAAATTTCTCTCCAGGGCGTGAATTCTAGGAAGCAGAGATCATCATGGGCTACTTTTGAGACTCACTACCAGCAAATGTTAGCTCTCTTTATGATTATTTTTCCCTAGTTCGTACAGATTTGAAAACTTATCCTTAAGAGTGTTGGGCTAAATTACCTTTTCCCTTTTTTAAAAAAAGTAACTGTTTTGCATATGTATATATTCTTAATCAGTGTATTGATATCTCCTTAATTTGTTCTTGAAAAATCAGATCTTCTATGTAAAAATAACATTTCATAAAATAGTAAAACACCCTTAAACAAGGGACAAGCTATCAAGTTAGGATTACAGTGTTTAAAATAACGTCTTCTGATTGCTGAATTATGTCCAGTTTTGCCCTATGTATTTTGAGACTATTTCACTAGATGCATACAAACTTGGAATTTTTTTTTTTAATCTTCCTGTTAAATACAATGGTCACCATTTCATAGGGATTCTCATTGATTTCTAAATATATATTTGTCTTGGTCTTTCTATGTTTCTTTGGTTAATAGTTGCCTCATACACACATATATTCTTTAATTTCTGTGTCCTTTTAGGAATATCCCTTGTAAATCATACCTGAATTTTACCTTATATTGTCACTGGCAATTTCTTTCTTACCTGACAAATTTAATCTATTAATATTCATTATATTAAATGTGTTCCTACTACATATGCTTGTATTTCTATTTAATCTATTTGTTCTATGCGTCCTTTTTTTTCAGTCACCCTTCCCATCTTTTTTCCTAGTTTTGTGTTTCTTTTTCTATTTCATAATTTCCCCACCAATGGCTTAGAATTTTATTTCACTTTTTTTCTTTTCAGTTGTTAGTCTTAAATTTTACCATGCTTATTTAACTTAACAAAGATTTAAGCAAATATCTCGACTTCCTGCCAGAGAATTCAATGACTTTAATGTATTTTAAATACATTAACACAACTTCTGTGGCATCGTGGTGTAACAGTTTTATCCTACTATAACCCCATAGACTATTATCATTTTATACAAACAATATTTATTTAAGATTCACATAAACATTATTTTTTTCTGGTCTAAATTCTAAACTGATAGCTATTTTCTCTTTGCACATTGAGGTTATTATTTTACGCCTGGTTTCCATTATTGCTATTAGAAACTCTTCAATCCATCTCATTATTATTTCAAAATAAGTAATCTGCCTTTCTCTTTGGCTGATTTTAAGATCTTTCTACCTTTTGTAATCTGCTATTTCACTAAATTATGGCTATCCTTTTTTTTTACTTTTAATTGTTTGGTACATATTATGCTTTCCAAGTGTTTGGAATCACATATCTTCTTGACTCAAAATTTCTTAGCTATTATGTCTTCAAACGTTTTCATTTTTAAGAATTCCATTTGGTTATTTTTTGAATGTGCCCATTTTTCCTTGCTGATTCCTTGCTTCTTCCTCAAATGTGTGATTCTTTAATGTTTTTACATTATTATTCTTTAATCATTTTACATGGAACAATTTTACATTTCATACCTATGATTCCAGTCACATTTCTGCATTGAAATCTTTTCTTTTTTTCCTAACTCTTATGGTGATTTTTTTTTTTTTTTACTGAATTGGAGATGTCTAAGACCACTCCCAAGTTTGATGATTGCTCAGAGAATTCAGAGGATTCAATGTATGGTTATGGCTTATTCTAGTGAAAGGGTATAATTAGCAAAGAGAAAGGTGTGTGGAGCAAAATCCACAGGAAACAAGACATTAGGTCCGAGGGTCCTCTCCCAGTGGTTCACATAGGGTGCACTTAATTTCCTAGCAACAATTTGTGACAGTACCACAGAAGTGCATTAGGGAGTTGGCACCTTGGGTTTTTAGTGGGACATGATCACATACTCACCCTTTGTCTGGGATGTACCAAAGTTTTAGGCTCCCAGAAGGAAAGTAGATGTTTAGCTTAAACCGGATTGCTTGTTCGTCACAGTTTAGGCATAGGGACCCATTCTTACTACTTAGGTAATGCTGGGAACCCTTCCAAAATCCTAGTTCCCAGACTCCAGCCAAGGGCCAGCCTTACAAGAAAGCCTTTTTAAGGACATCAGTCTCAGGCTTGCCATGTTGACTCTTCTGTACGCTTCCCTTCTTGTGAGTTTTGTTGGTCTTTGTTTGTGATGTATTTGCTTGATCTCAATTGTTGGAAGTCCTTAAGGAAGCTGGTTAAACCAGTATTAGTATCAATCAGAGTAGGTTATTGTCATGGTAACAAGCAACCCTAAAAGTATTAATAGCTCTAAGCAATAAAGTTCTGTTTGCTGCTAATATCTATGGGGGCGGAAGGAGGACACTTTTGGGTTGTCCTTACACTCTCAGTCCCAGACTCAGGTTGCCATGGCAGACAGAAAGGGAAAGTGTGATAAATTTTACACTGTCTCTTACAATTACTCCTTGAAAGTGACATCCTTGACTTCCATATACAATTCATTGGCTAAAGAAGTTACATGGCTTAATGTAATAACCCTGTGTTCAAAACAGAAAAGGCCAAAAATACATGATGAACAACACTAATTAAAAGTTAACAGAAGATATATCAATACTCTTTCTTATTTTGCTTCAAACAGGGGTTCCTACCCTGTAGTTCAGGGCTTCCCAGGACTGCTGGGTGTGGAGTGACACTGAGATTAGAAGTGTTCTCTTTCTTGTGGCTCTGTTGAGTCTTCATTGCTGCTCAGCTTTTCTCTACTTGCTGCAGGTGGAGACTGCTCTCTAGTTGCAGTGCTCAGGCTTCTCATTGTGGTGGCTTCCGTGGAGCACGGGCTCTAGGGCATATGTGCCTCAGTTGCTATGGCACATGGGCTTAGTTGTCCCATGGTGTGTGGGATCTTCCCAGATCAGGGGTTGAACCCGTGTCTCCTGCATTGGCAGGCGGATTCTTTACCACCGAACCACCAGGGAAGCCCAGAATAGAAGTATTCTCTTTCGTGTCACTTTGGTGGGTTTTTATCTTATGCTCCTTTCCCAAAGAGCAACTTTGGGGTGCTCTCCATGGTGTTCTCCTTCGTCTTTCTTCTTTTCTTTCTTCCTTCCTCTCTGCTCTACTTCTACACTTTTACCTCCAGGGAGAAAGTATATGGTACTGAAAAGGAAAATGTATTTGTAATGACACTACTTAATTGCTTAATAGTTAAAGTAAGAAATAACTTTTATTGGGTTACAATGTTTGTAGAGCCATAATTGTGTGTGTGTGTGTGTGTGTGTGTGTGTGTGTGTAAAATGTATGTATATGTGTATAGATAATGAGTTAGTTAGAAAGTACATTTGAGTTTTTCCATAAAGAACTTTTTGGGCAACCATATGTATATATATATATAACCAATTTGTATACTGTTATTAGAAATGTACTAAATTAGTGCATTTGAGAGAATAAGATCATAAAGGTCCTCATAGCCACAAATAGGGTAAGGAGGAGGTGATTGTGGATGGTTGTCTTATATTCTGGCTACAACTTCACCACTGAGGTAAAGCAAGAACACAGTTGGTACTCAAGCAAGAAGAGCAGCGGGTCCAGCCCAAACTCTGTAACAAAGTCTTCACTTAGTTCAGGGATATTATAATGTCCTTATAAGATACATATTATGTGTATGTGTATATATATATAAAGAGGTATAATATGCTTTTTTAAAAGCATTTGCAAATGAAGAACAGTGATAACTAGTCATGGAGCAATGGTGGACTAGCTAACTCTACCCAGGAGGACAGTCTAATGGAGTTTGCGGTGGTGGTGGAGTCAGGGTGGGGTGTGTTGAAGGCAGATAATGGAGCAGTGGAGAAGGATTGGAGAAGGGTTCGGAACCACACTGGGAAGGCATACTGGGGGAGATTGAGCATGCTACCTTTCTTCCCTGTGTGGGACAGATCAGAGGACATCACAGGGCAGACACACTGAAACCATACTCACAGAAAATTAGTCAATCTAATCACACTAGGACCACAGCCTTGTCTAACTCTGTGAAACCAAGCCATGCCTGTGGGCCAACCCAAGATGGGTGGGTCATGGTGGAGAGGTCTGACAGAATGTGGTCCACCGGAGAAAGGAATGGCAAGCCACTTCAGTATTCTTGCCTTGAGAACCCCATGAACAGTATGAAAAGGCAAAATGATAGGATACCAAAAGAGGAACTCCCCAGGTCATTAGGTGCCCAATATGCTACTGGAGGTCAATGGAGAAATAACTCCAAAAGGATGAAGGGATGGAGCCAAAGCAAAAACAATACCCAGTTGTGGATGTGACTGGTGATAGAAGCAAGGTTCGATGCTGTAAAGAGCAATATTGCATAGGAACCTGGAATGTCAGGTCCATGAATCAAGGAAAATTGGAAGTGGTCAAAGAAGAGATGGCAAGGGTGAACGTCAACATTCTAGGAATCAGCAAACTAAAATGGACTGGGATAGGTGAATTTAACTCAGATGACCATTATATCTATTACTGCGGGCAGGAATTCCTCAGAAGAAATGGAGTAGCCATCATGGTCAACAAAAGAGTCCGAAATGCAGTACTTGGATGCAATCTCAAAAACGACAGAATGATCTCTGTTCATCTCCAAGGCAAACCATTCAATATCACAGTTATCCAAGTCTATGCCCCAACCAGTAATGCTGAAGAAACTGAAGTTGAACGGTTCCATGAAGACCTACAAGACCTTTTAGAACTAACACCCCCAAAAGATATCCTTTTCATTATAGGGGACTGGAATGCAACAGTAGGAAGTCAAGAAACACCTGGAGTAACAGGCAAATTTGTCCTTGGAATGTGGAATGAAGCAGGGCAAAGGCTAATAGAGTTTTGCCAAGAAAATGCACTGGTCATAGCAAACACCTTCCAACAACACAAGAGAAGACTCTACACATGACATCACCAGATGGTCAACACAGAAATCAGATTGATTATATTCTTTGCAGCCAAAGATGGAGAAGCTCTATACAGTCAACAAAAACAAGACCAGGAGCTGACTGTGGCTCAGATCATGAACTCCTTATTGCCAAATTCAGACTGAAATTGATGAAAATAGAGAAAACCGCTTGACCATTCAGGTATGACCTAAATCAAATCCCTTATGATTATGTAGTGGAAGTGAGAAATAGATTTAAGGGCCTAGATCTGATAGATAGATTACCTGATGAACTATAGAATGAGGTTCGTGACATTGTACAGGAGACAGGGATCAAGACCATCCCCATGGAAAAGAAATGCGAAAAAGCAAAATGGCTGTCTGGGGAGGCCTTACAAATAGCTGTGAAAAGAAGAGAGGCGAAAAGCAAAGGAGAAAAGGAAAGATAAAAGCATCTGAATGCAGAGTTCCAAAGAATAGCAAGAAGAGATAAGCCTTCTTCAGCGATCAATGCAAAGAAATAGAGGAAAACAACAGAATGGGAAAGACTAGAGATCTCCTTAAGAAAATTAGAGATACCAAGGGAACATTTCATGCAAAGATGGGCTCGATAAAGGACAGAAATGGTATGGACCTAACAGAAGCAGAAGATATTAAGAAGAGGTGGCAAGAATACATGGAAGAACTGTACAAAAAAGATCTTCATGACCCAGATAATCATGATGATGTGATCACTCATCTAGAGCCAGACATCCTGGAATGTGAAGTTAAGTGGGCCTTAGAAAGCATCACTACAAACAAAGCTAGTGGACGTGATGGAATTCCAGTTGAGCTGTTTCAAATCCTGAAAGATGATGCTGTGAAAGTGCTGCACTCAATATGCCAGCAAATTTGGAAAACTCAGCAGTGGCCACAGGACTGGAAAAGGTCAGTTTTCATTCCAATTCCAAAGAAAGGCAACGCCAAAGAAGGTTCAAACTACCGCACAATTGCACTCATCTCACATGCTAGTAAAGTAATGCTCAAAATTCTCCAAGCCAGGCTTCAGTAATACGTGAACCGTGAACTCCCTGATGCTCAAGCTGGTTTTAGAAAAGGCAGAGGAACCAGAGATCAAATTGCCAACATCTGCTGGATCATGGAAAAAGCAAGAGAGTTCCAGAAAAACATCTATTTCTGCTTTATTGACTACGCCAAAGCCTTTGACTGTGTGGATCACAAGAAACTGTGGAAAATTCTGAAAGGGATGGGAATACCAGACCACCTGACCTGCCTCTTGAGAAATCTGTATGCAGGTCAGGAAGCAACAGTTAGAACTGGACATGGAACAACAGACTGGTTCCAAATAGGAAAAGGAGTACGTCAAGGCTGTATATTGTCACCCTGCTTATTTAAGTTATATGCAGAGTACATCATGAGAAACACTGGATTGGAAGAAACACAAGCCGGAATCAAGATTGCCGGGAGAAATACCAGTAACCTCAGATATGCAGATGACACCACCCTTATGGCAGAAAGTGAAGAGGAGCTAAAAAGCCTCTTGATGAAAGTGAAAGAGGAGAGCGAAAAAGTTGGCTTAAAGCTCAACATTCAGAAAACGAAGATCATGGCATCCAGTCCCATCACTTCATGGGAAATAGATGGGGAAACAGTGTCAGACTTTATTTTTTTGGGCTCCAAAATCCCTGCAGATGGTGACTGCAGCCATGAAATTAAAAGACGCTTACTCCCTGGAAGAAAAGTTATGACCAACCTAGATAGTATATTCAAAAGCAGAGATATTACTTTGCCAACTAATGTCCATCTAGTCAAGGCTATGGTTTTTCCTGTGGTCATGTATGTTTGTGAGAGTTGGACTGTGAAGAAGGCTGAGTGCCGAAGAATTGATGCTTTTGAACTGTGGTGTTGGAGAAGACTCTTGAGAGTCCCTTGGACTGCAAGGAGGTCCAACCAATCCATTCTGAAGGAGATCAACCCTGGGATTTTTTTGGAAGGAATGATGCTGAAGCTGAAGCTCCAGTACTTTGGCCACCTCATGCGAAGGGTTGACTCCTTGGAAAAGACTCTGATGCTGGGAGGGATTTGGGGCAGGAGGAGAAGGGGACGACCGAGGATGAGATGGCTGGATGGCATCATGGACTCGATGGACGTGAGTCTGAGTGAACTCTGGGAGATGGTGATGGACAGGGAGGCTTGGCGTGCTGCGATTCATGGGGTCGCAAAGAGTCGGACACGACTGAGCGACTGAACTGAACTGATACCTGGTAAATTGCCTCTTCCATCTCATCTCTTGGGGTAAATATAAACTAATCATGTGTTGTGTTCATCGCTTAGTCATGTCTGACTCTTTGTGACCTCATGAACTATAGCTCAGCAGACTCCTCTGTCCATGGAATTCTCCAAGCAAAACAGAGGCTTTTCCTTTTGAATATGTGATTTAGTGCTTTTTGTTTGTTTTCTTGGAGTATGGTTGATTTACAGTGTTTTAGTTTCAGGTGTACAGTGAAGTGATTTAGTTATGTACATACATATATCTGTTCTTTTTTAGATTCTCTTCCCATATAGGTTATTACAGATTATTGAGTAGTTCCCTGTGCTATATAATAGGTCCTTGTTGATTATCTATTTTATTCATTTAGTGTTTTTTAATTGCAAAAGGAAAATAGTCTCATCTTAATCTACCTGAGAAGTAGAAGAGAAGCATAAATAATGCCTAATCCCATCACCCTGAGTTAGTTTCTGGTAACAGTTGGCATATTTGCACAATTGAGATAATATATTAATAACTTTATACTCCTGTTTTTTCACCTGCCTTTCTCATAAGCATTTTCCTAAATCATTTAAACCTTTCATAGATATAATTTTGATTCCTATGAAATATCATGTGAATGTAAAAAATATATATTTTTAAAATTTTGTGTTAAATAATTCAGAATAAACTATAACAATTTTTGTTAAATAATTTAGAATAAACTACAACAAAGCTGTTTTGCTTTGAAGGAATGAAAGTTAATCATTTGTCCTGAAACATAACTAATAACATAAATCCATAAATACATAAAGACTGTGACACTGTCATGGATTTTTTTTTTTTGATCTATCAGCAATTTGATATTAGATTTGGGAAACTGAGATTTGATTTTACATTTAAACCATTCCTGATGTGTAGTGGTCAACCCAGTGCCTTTGTAAGTAGATTCAATTTAACAATATTTTGTTGCTGCTGCCGCTAAGTTGCTTCAGTCGTGTCCGACTCTGTGTGACCCCATAGATGGCAGCCTACCAGGCTTCCCGTCCCTGGGATTCTCCAGGCAAGAACACTGGAGTGGGTTGCCATTTCCTTCTCCAGTGCATAAAAGTGAAAGTGAAGTTGCTCAGTCGTGTCCCACTCTTCACGACCACATGGACTGCAGCCTTCCAGGCTCCTCCGTCCATGGGATTTTCCATGCAAGAGTACTGGAGTGGGGTGCCATTGCTTTTTCCAACAATATTTTAGGGAGAAGAAAAGGCTGTCTAACCCGAAAATCCTGTTGGTTCCACTTTCAAGGTATATCTAATTGGAAGCCCTCACCCACTCCGCCTGTGTCCCCTTGGGTCATTGCAGTAACTTGCTACCTGTTCTCCGTTTCTACCTGCTTCCACTTGCGTTGCTCTGTACTGTGCTCTTCGCAGAACATGCAGCTCGAGTTGCTCCTCTGCTCAGTACCCTCCACCTGTGTATGCACGCTCAGTCTTGTCTGACTTTGCAACCCCATGGACTGTAGCCTGCCAGGCTCCTCTGTCCATGGGGATTCTCCAGACAAGAGGACTCGAGTGGGTTGCCATTTCCTACTGCAGGGAGTCTTCCTGACCTAGGGATCAAAACTGTGTCTCTGCAACTCCTGTATTGTCAGGTGGATTCTTCACCACTGCGACACCAGGGAAGCCCTGCCGTCCACCTGAGGCACATCTAATTTAACGTAAATGCCCACTGTCTTGAAGGCGGGGTTTCTGTATGCAGTCATATCTGGCCAAGGCCTTAGGGCCTTTGTCCTTGCTGTTCCCTTTCCTAGAATGCTTTCCCCCCGGTAGTCACTCTGCTTATTCCCTCATCTCTTTATGTTTGTTCAGGTGTCATTTTCCTAAGAAGGCCTCGCTTAAACAGCACATTTAAAATCACAACCCCTTCTCCCTGTGCTGCATAATCCCTTTACTTGCTTTATTACTTTTAATATTATTTATCCTCCTGGGTGAAAACTGAGTGTTAGTCACTCAGTCGTATCCAACTCTTTGCGACCCCATGGACTGCAGGCTGCCAGGCTCCTCTGTGGGGATTCTCCAGGCCAGAATACTGTAGTGGGTAGCTGTTTCCTTCCCCAGGGGATCTTCCCATCCCAAGGATTGAACCCAGGTCTCCCGCATTGCAGGTGGATTCTTTACCAGCTGAGCCACCGTTCTAACATTCTCTAACATCCTCCTAACATTGTCTATACTGGATTTAACTTTTTCCTGTTCACCTCCCTCCATTGTAATACCAGGCTCAGAAAGCAAACCTCTTTTATTAGTTTTCTTCATTGCTGTATCCCCAGTGCCTAATGCAGTGCCTGGCTGGTAATTGCCACTTGATACATATTAGTTGAAAGCGTGAAAAAAGCTTTTCTTCCTGGAAAGGAAGAATGAGAACACATTTCTTGTGGAGATACAATAGGAACCATGTTCGCATGTTCTTCCCACCCCAGGCTGAGGCTCCCGTGGCTCCACATGCTTGGCTGGCTGAGAGGGCCCCCTGGTGGTAAGGGTGGGAGGTACTGAGGGTGCCATTCACCCCAGAAGTTTGGAAGCCCGTGGCTTAGTGAGTCAAGGTTCACAACCCCCAGGTTGGGTGTGGAGCAGCAGCAACAACATTTGTGGTTCTGGTCTTCAGCAGGAATTTCTGGTTTGGGTGTGAGTCTGCACCAATGACTGACTTGAAACTCTGCTGTAGGTCTTAGCCAGGGACCGGCTTGCTAAGTGGGTCAGGTCAGGTTGAAACACTGACGACGATTACTAGTTACCCAAATCTGTCCGGTCATTGCCCAGAGAACTTTCCTTGCGTTGTTGCAGATCATTGCATTCGTTTTGTCCTCAGCAACTGGTCCTTGGTGCTTAACCTATGATTGAGGCAACATGGAACAAGTCAAGAAGGGTTCAGCTCAAGCAGCAACTCCTTATGACGAAGAATGATTTTTTTTTTTTTTGACAAAGACTGAGTTTTTGATCTTCTGATTATCAAGATGGCTCTACAGCCAACATTCTCCTTTTTTTTTTTTTTTTTTGCTGTGCCATACAGCATGTAGGATCTTAGTTCCCCAACCAGGGATCAAACCCATGTTCTCTGCAGTGGAAGTGAGGAGTCCTAACCACTGGACCACCAGGGAAGTCCCCACATTCTGTCTCTTTTCTTGTCACTTCAGTCCACAGATTTGAACTCTGAACAATTCTGTCTCCCTCTCCCCCCACTTTTCCCATACCTATCCCAACAACACACCGAATTTGTAAATGACTCCCTCCCATTCTTGCACTCTCGTCTCTAAACCACCTTCTTCTCCTGACACTCCCGTGTCCTCCATTCCATCCTGTACAATGGTGGTTTTCAAAGTGTGCTTCCTCGAGTAGCAGCATCAGTGTTGTTTACCTGAAAACTGGGTTTTCCTCTTAGTGGGTGTCGAGCTAAAAGATGCAACCAAGTCAGAAGAAGGAAGGATTTTTATTTGCAGTAAGTAAGGAGAACACCAGGGATCTTACCCAAAACAGTGTCTCCTGGAACAGCAAAATTGGGCAAGTTTTAATTTAAGGGTACATGCATATTCATGAAAGTGCTTGAGCAGAGGAGAATTCAGCATAGAATTGGGGCGAGGGTTGGCAGAGTCCAGGCTTTAGTTGACTGAAGTCAAGAAGGTAATACTATCATTCTTTCCTCCAACTGGTTGGGGGCCTTACTTTGTGCAGAGCTCAAAGACATGTATCAGATTGTTCTGTGTATCTGGAGGAGGATCTAGGGCTTTGTTTTATTGCTGAACTATTATTTTTTAAATTAATTTATTTTTAATTGGAGGATAATTGATTTACAATATCATGTTGGTTTCTGCCATGCATCAATATGAATTAGCCATAGGTATACATATGTCCCCCTCCCTTTTGAATCTCCCTCCTACCCCATGAACTATTGTTTCTTGACTTGCTTTTCCTTTCTTCCTGCATTCTCTCCCTTCCCTTAAGTTCATTAATTAACTGAGGCCTGTTCAAGGGCAAGCAGTGTGGCCAAAATGGCTTGGGCAAAAATGGCTTCTCTTATGTCAAGAAAGCCATGCCTGGTTTTCTCATCCATGGACACCCTACCCTATCTGCTTACAGTATTGTTTGGGAACTTGTTAGAAATGAAGTTTTTTGGGCTTCTTCCCAGACCTCCTGAATCTTAGGGGGTGGGGTTTAGCTTTGGGCTTTAACATGCCCTCCAAGTGAGAACCCCTGAGCTGCTAATGAACCTTGTAACCATATTCACCTGCTAAAAACATTGTTTCATCAGTTCCTTCTTCAGCTCAAGTGTCTCCAATGACTGTTCCTTACAGGTGTGAGTTTGAGTGGATCAACTCCCATCCTGCATTTCCTTTGCTCGGGTCAGACTCCTGCTCTCCCACATGTTTCTGCCATTCTCCACCCCGTGCCCTCCATACTTACACATCATCTTTGAGTCTCTAGCAGCAGAACCCAAGTCTTCATCCTGAGCCCAGGCCAGAGCTCTCTTCTCCCTCTGAACTTATTCTAATCTTGTATGGTCTAATGCACATTTGCTTCTTGTTTATCCCACCTTGTATTGACAACCATTGCTTTCTGTATATGGCTTTGGTTTCCTCAAATAGATGATAAGCTTCTTAAGGTTTTATAATATTGAACATCCTAGCATTACATACACAAGACCTAATTACTTCCTTGTCCATCAGTCTTCCAAAACTGGTCTTACAGTAGAACCCCTGGTGCATTTGTGAAAGGTGTGGGCTCACACCCTCACCCCCCGCCATAGACCTTTGGAACTGGACTCTTCAGGGGAAGGTCTTAACGATCCATAGTTTGAATAAGTACCCAAGTGCTTCCTCATATCAAGCCATGTGTGTGAAATACCACTGTAAACACTGTGTCCAAACACTGATTTTTGCTGTTGCTGTTAAAATGACTCTTTTTTTTCTTTTTAAGATTTATTTAGGTATGGCTGTGCTGGGTCTCCGTTGCTGCACGCTGGATTTTCTCTAGTTTAGGCCAGCAGAAACTACTCTCTAGTTACGGTTCTCGGGCTTCTCATTGCAGTGGCTTCCCTTGTTACAGAGCATGGGCTTTGGGCCCATGGGCTTCAGCAGTTGTGGTTCATGGGCTCTAGGGCACAGGCCAAGTAGCTGTGTCACACAGGCTTAGTCGCTCTGAGGCACATGGGATCTTCCCTGACCAGGGATTCAACCTATGTCCCTTGTATTGGCTGGCAGATTCTTTACCACTGAGCCACCAGGGAAGCCCAAGATGGCTTTTTGATTGAAAGAAACAAACAGGAAGGTAGGAGGCTTTGTTAGACACACCCTGTAAACACATGATAAATACTTGTTGAATGCCTGAGTCTGAAAAGGGAGCTGAGAGGACATCAAGGAAGGTGAATGGGGGCGTCAGATACCAGAATATACCAGTAAGAGGAAAGAGGAGTGACAGGAAACCAGTGCAAGTGGACAGTTTGATTTAGATAACACCCTATTTCTCCTGAGAGGAGCATGTCACCTTCATGCTAACTGGTGACTAGGAATTCAGGTTGTAAGGCGAGCACGTGAGTAGAAATCAGGCGAGATGATGACCAAAAAAAACCATTTTGTCTTGCCTCATTTTGTGAGCTGAGTGACTTTGACACTCAGGAGTCAAGGAACTGCTTCCTTCCTGAATTGTAATATGTCACTCAGTAGATGAAGAAACAGCTATGAAAATTAGCAAGTTGCCCAGGGATGTGCTGCTGTTTCTTTTCAGAGTAGAAACTAGGATCCAGATCTTGACTGACCATCCTAGACCTCTTATTTTTTCTTGAAATCTCTATAGCTTTTTTTTTTTTAAGAAAACTATGTTAATTTTTAAGAGTCTATATCTTATGAATCTTTATTTATCTAGGTGAGAGTAATTAATACCTAACTTGATCCTAGATTTTCAGAAGTGAGATATAATTTTAAAAAAGGTTTAATAACTGAGATGAACTTAAGTTATGAGGTAAAAGCAACTGTCAGAGTGATTGGCATAGGCTTGGCCTTTAATGCCTCTGTTTTTCTAATCTTTGAATTATGATTCAGGTCCTCACCTGAAAGTTTCTCCTCATCCTTTGTTTGCATAATTTAGGGCATTGTCTTTGGAGTTATTCAGATATGAATTTGAACCCTGGCTCTGTCATGCTCTGTGTAATTTTTTCATAATTGCTTAATCTCTCCAAGCCTTGCTTTCTCCACTACAAAATGAAACTGACAGTACCTTATAAGTTTTATCAAGAGAACACACTGGTCATAGCAAATACCCTATTCCAACAACACAAGAAACAACTCTACACATAGACATCATCAGATGGTCAGTCCCGAAATCAGATTGATTTATTCCTGCAGCCAAAGATGAAGAAGCTCTATACATTCAGCAAAAGCAAGACCTGGAGCTGACAGTGGCTCAGATCATGAGCTCCCTATTACAGAATTCAGGCTTAAATTGAAGAAAGTAGGCAAAACCACTAGGACATTCAGGTATGACCTAAATCAAATCCCTTATGATTATACAGTGGAGGCGATGAATAGATAAGGGCTTAAACCTGGTAGAGATCTCAAATGCCTGAAGAACCATGGACAGAGGTCGATAACATTGTGCAGGAGGCAGTGGCCAAAGCCATCCCCAAGAAAAAGAAATGCAAGAAGGCAAAGTGGTTGTCTGAGGAGGCTTTACAAATAACAGAAAAGAAGAGAAGCAAAAGGCAAGGAAGAAAGGGAAAGACATAGCCAACTGAATGCAGAGTCCAAAGAAAGGCAAGGAGAGAGAAGAAGGCCTTCTTAAATGAAAAATGCAAAGAAATAGAGAAAAACAATAGAATGGAGAAGACTAGAGATCTCTTCAAGAAAATTGGAGGTACCATGGGAACATTTCATGCACAGATGGGCATAATGAGGGACAGAAACAGTAAGGACCTAACAGAAGCAGAAGAGTTTAAGAGGTGGCAAGAATACACAGAACTAACTATACAAAAAAGATCTTAGTGACCTGGATAACCACGATGGTGAGGTCACTCACCTAGAGCCAGATGTCCTAGTGATTGAAGACATGCTACCTCAAGTGGGCCTTAGAAAGCATTACTACGAACAAAGCTAGTGGAGGTGAAGGAATTCTAGCTGAGCGATTACAAATCCTAAAAGATGATGCTGTGAAAGTGCTGCACTCAATATGCCAGGAAATTTGGAAAACTCAGCAGTGGCCACAGTGGAAGAGGTCAGTTTTCATTTCAATCCCAAAGAATGTTCAAACAACCATACAGTTGTACTTATTTCACATGCTAGTTAGGTTATGTTCAAAATCCTTCAAGTTAGACTTCAGCAGTATTTGAACTGAGAAATTCCAGAGGTACAAGCTGGTTTTAGAAAAGGTAGAGGAACCAGAGGTCAAATTGCCAGCATTCATTGGATCATAGAGAAAGTAAGGGAATTCCAGAAAAACATCTACTTCTGCTTCATTGACCACGCTAAAGCCTTTGTGTGGATCACAATAAACTGTAGAAAATTCTTAAAGATATGGGAATACCAGACTACCTTATCTGTCTTCTGAGAAACATCTATGTGGGTCAAGAAGCAACAGAATCAGAAATGGAACAACTGACTGGTTCAAAATTGGGAAAGGAGAACGAAAAGGCTATATATTGTCACCCTGCTTATTTAACTTATGTGCAGAGTACACTATGGGAAATGTTGGGCTGGATCACTCACAAGCTAGAATCAAGATTGCCGGGAGAAATATCAACAACCTCAAATATGCAGGTGATACCACTCTAATGGCAGAAAGTGAAGAGGAACTAAAGAGCCTCTTTGAAAGTGAAAGAGGAGAGTGAAAAAGGTAACATTCAAAAAAGTAAGATCGTGGAATGCAGTCCCATTACTTCATGGCAACTAGAAGGTGAAAAAGCGGAAGCAGCAACAGAGTTTAGTTTCTTGGGCTCCAGAATCACTTTACATGGTGACTGCAGCCATGAAGTTAAAAGATGCTCCCTCCTTGGAAGGAAAGCTGTGACAAACCTAGACAGCATATTTAAGCAGAGACATCACTTTACTGACAAAGGTTCATATAGTGAAAGCTTTTCCAGTAGTCATGTATGGATGTGAGAACTGGACTATAGAAAGCCTGAGCACTGAAGAATTGATGCTTTCAAATTGTGCTAGAGAAGCCTGATGAGAGTCTCATGGACTGTAAGAAGATCAAACCAGTCAATGCTAAAGGAAATCGACCCTAAATATTCATTGGAAGGACTGATGCTGAAGCTCCAATACTTTCAGTTCAGTTCAGTTGGTCACTCATGTCTGACTCTTTGCGACCCCATGAATCACAGCACGCCAGGCCTCCCTGTTCATCTCCATCTCCCGGAGTTCACTCAGACTCACGTCCATCGAGTCTGTGGTGCCATCCAGCCATCTCATCCTCGGTCGTCCCCTTCTCCTCCTGCCCCCAATCCCTCCCAGCATCAAAGTCTTTTCCAATGAGTCAACTCTTCGCATGAGGTGGCCAAAGTACTGGAGTTTCAGCTTCAGTATCATTCCTTCCAAAGAAGTCCCAGGGTTGATCTCCTTCAGAATGGACTGGTTGGATCTCCTTGCAGTCCAAGGGACTCTCAAGAGTCTTCTCCAACACCACAGTTCAAAACGATCAATTCTTCGGCACTCAGCCTTCTTCACAATCCAACTCTCACATCCATCCATACATGACCACAGGAAAAACCATAGCCTTGACCAGGCGGACCTTAGTCAGCAAAGTAACATCTCTGCTTTTGAATATACTATCTAGGTTGGTCATAACTTTTCTTCCAAGGAGTAAGCATCTTTTAATTTCATGGCTGCAGTCACCATCTGCAGTGATTTTGGAGCCCCCAAAAATAAAAGTCTGATGCTGTTTCCACTGTTTCCCCATCTATTTCCCATGAAGTGATGGGACCAGATGCCATGATCTTCGTTTTCTGAATGTTGAGCTTTAAGCCAGCTTTTTCACTCTCCTCTTTCACTTTCATCAAGAGGCTTTTTAGCTCCTCTTCACTTTCTGCCATAAGGGTGGTATCATCTGCATATCTGAGGTTATTGATATTTCTCTCGGCAGTCTTGACTCCAGCTTGTGTTTCTTCTAGTCCAGCGTTTCTCATGATGTACTCTGCATAGAAGTTAAATAAGCAGGGTGACAATATATAGCCTTGACGTACTCCTTTTCCTATTTGGAACCAGTCTGTTGTTCCATGTCCAGTTCTAACTGTTGCTTCCTGACCTGCATACAGATTTCTCAAGAGGCAGGCCAGGTGGTCTGGTATTCCCATCTCTTTCAGAATTTTCCACAGTTTGTTGTGATCCACACAAAGGCTTTGGCGTAGTCAATAAAGCAGAAATAGATGTTTTTCTGGAACTCTCTCGCTTTTTCCATGATCCAGCAGATGTTGGCAATTTGATCTCTGGTTCCTCTGCCTTTTCTAAAACCAGCTTGAACATCAGGGAGTTCATAGTTCATGTATTGCTGAAGCCTAGCTTGGAGAATTTTGAGCATTACTTTACTAGCATGTGAGATGAGTGCAATTGTGCAGTAGTTTGAGCATTCTTTGGCATTGCCTTTCTTTGGGATTGGAATGAAAACTGACCTTTTCCAGTCCCGTGGCCACTGCTGAGTTTTCCAAATTTGCTGGCATATTGAGTGCAGCACTTTCACATCATCATCTTTCAGGATTTGAAACAGCTCTACTGGAATTCCATCACCTCCACTAGCTTTGTTTGTAGTGATGCTTTCTAAGGCCCACTTAACTTCACATTCCAGGATGTCTGGCTCTAGATGAATGATCACATCATCATGATTATGTGGGTCGTGAAGATCTTTTTTGTACAGTTCTTCCGTGTATTCTTGCCACCTCTTCTTAATATCTTCTGCTTCTGTTAGGTCCATACCATTTCTGTCCTTTATCGAGGCCATCTTTGCATGAAATGTTCCCTTGGTATCTCTAATTTTCTTGAAGAGATCTCTAGTCTTTCCCATTCTATTGTTTTCCTCTATTTCTTTGCATTGATCGCTGAAGAAGGCTTTCTTATCTCTTCCAGCTATTCTTTGGAACTCTGCATTCAGATGCTTATATCTTTCCTTTTCTCCTTTGCTTTTTGCCTCTCTCCTTTTCACAGCTATTTGTAAGGCTTCCCCAGACAGCCATTTTGCTTTTTCGCATTTCTTTTCCATGGGGATGTTCTTGATCCCTGTCTCCTGTACAATGTCATGAACCTCATTCCATAGTTCATCAGGTACTCTATCAGATCTAGGCCCTTAAATCTATTTCTAACTTCCACTGTATAATCATAAGGGATTTGATTTAGGTCATACCTGAATGGTCTAGTGGTTTTCCCTACTTTCTTCAATTTGAGTCTGAATTTGGTAATAAGGAGTTCATGATCTGAGCCACAGTCAGCTCCTGGTCTTATTTTTGTTGACTGTATAGAGCTCCATCTTTGGCTGCAAAGAATATAATCTTTCTGATTTCGGTGTTGACCATCTGGTGATGTCCATGTGTAGAGTCTTCTCTTGTATTGTTGGAAGAGGGTGTTTGCTATGACCAGTGCATTTTCTTGGCAAAACTCTATTAGTCTTTGCCCTGCTTCATTCCACATTCCAAGGCCGAATTTGCCTGTTACTCCAGGTGTTTCTTGACTTCCTACTTTTGCATTCCACTGGAGAAGGGAATGGCAAGCCACTTCAGTATTCTTGCCTTGAGAACCCCATGAACAGTATGAAAAGGCAAAATGATAGGATACTGAAAGAGGGACTCCCCAGGTCATTAGGTGCCCAGTATGCTACTGGAGATCAGTGGAGAAGTAACTCCAGAAAGAATGAAGGGATGGAGCCAAAACAAAAACAAGACCCAGTTGTGCATGTGACTGGTGATAGAAGCAAGATCCAATGCTGTAAAGAGCAATATTGCATAGGAACCTGGAATGTCAGGTCCATGAATCAAGGCAAATTGGAAGTGGTCAAACAAGAGATGGCAAGGGTGAACGTCAACATTCTAGGAATCAGCGAACTAAAATGGACTGGAATGGGTGAATTTAACTCAGATGACCGTTATATCTACTACTGCAGGCAGGAATCCCTCAGAAGAAATGGAGTAGCCATCATGGTCAACAAAAGAGTCCAAAATGCAGTACTTGGATGCAATCTCAAAAACAACAGAAGGATCTCTGTTTGTCTCCAAGGCAAACCATTCAATATCACAGTTATCCAAGTCTATGCCCCAACCAGTAATGCTGAAGAAGCTGAAGTTGAATGGTTTTATGAAGACCTACAAGACCTTGTAGAACTAAGACCCAAAAAAGATGTCCAATACTTTAGCTATCTGATTCAAAGAGCCGACTCATTGGAAAAGACCCTGATGCTGGGAAAGATTGATTGCAGGAGAAGAAGGGAGTGGCAGAGGCTGGGGATAGTCAGATAGTATCACCAACTCAATGGACATGAGTCTGAGCCAACTCCAGGAGATAGTGAAGGACAGGGGTGCTTGGCTTGCTGCAGTCCATGGGGTCACAGACATGATTTAGCAACTGAACAACATCAGTGCTTTACATGATTACTCTGAAAAGTGAATGTCATGATGCTTCAGAGTACTTAGCACCATACTAGACACTTAATAAGTACTTAATATATATGGCTTATTTTTTTATTATTGATATGCAATTGAACTTTAGTCCAATCTATACTTTCTCATTATTAGGCAGTAATGGAAAGAGAGTATGGTTTGAGGCAACTACCTGAGGTTGAATCTTGACCCCACTGCTTACTACTTGTGTGATCTTGGAAACATTACTTAACTGTTCCAGGCCTCAGTTATTGTCCCCATTTTACAGATGAAGATCCTGTTCCTAATTTGCAGGGTCACAGAGGGCAATGAATGAGTCAGTACATGAAAAGTGCTTAGATAAGTGCATGGCACAGCAGAAGTACCCAGTAAATATTCGGATTAATATATTTCTTTCAGTACGTATTGGCTTGAGATTTTTCTGACTTTGAAGAGATCCCTTCCTCTTGGCAAGACTGAACTTGAAAAACTCTTTTCTTCTCATTCTCCTATTCTATGTCTGTATTTGCACCTGATGGCCTACACCTCCCAAATCTTTTATTCCCTACCTTTCTCCCTGTTGAAGTTAGAGGAACCCTTTGCTCCATGATCAGAAAATAACCCATTCTGCATGAAAGAAATGGTCAGGAGTAAAGGAACAAGAAGACTGCTGATAATGTTAGCGGTTTAAAATAATTTTAAAAAACTAGAGGACTTACCTGATGTTCCAGTGGTTAAAACTCCATGCTGTCACTGCTCGGGGCATTGGGATAATCCTACATGCCGTGGGGCATAGCACCCCATCCAAAAAAAAAAAAACTAAGGAAAATTTGAGGATGTTAAAAAGGAAATTAATGATCTAGACAGAATAGAAACTATGCTAGATTGTTTCCTATTTAGTTGTCATGTGAAGGGAATAATACATCTTTCTGCTTGCCCAAAGACGCATTCTTTTATTCAGTCCTTTTTTTCTGTATTTTCAACAAGTAGCCCGAGAATTCTCATTCTGGTCCGCCTAGCTGCCAATCCAGTCTTGTGCCCATCCAGTACTTCATGTGACACCCTTCCTGGTCGGCTTCTAGAGGGTAGCCACCTCCCTATCCTATGTGCGTACGGCAACCACACTAACTGCCTGCTCACAGCTCTTCCCTCTTTCTGCCTGGAAGCAGGGCTCTGTCCCTGGCTCTAGGAGTCAATCTTGATTGGCTGAAGCCCTACTTGGTAGTCTCATTGTTCTGCCAAAGACAACTTCAGTTCTAGGCACGGATCTCAATTCTGGCAAATGAAATACAAAGGGAAGTCAGAGCTCTTGGAAGTACATCTTAGTGGTAAAAATAAACTTGTGTAAAGAAGCAGTACCTGGTCTTCTGGATGTAGTCATGTCTGCATTGATCTTAAACTAGTCGCTCCCCTGCAACTGTGAAGGGGATTAGAAGGAGGAGGGCAGACCAGAAGGGTGGGAAAAAAGCATGGATCCTTGGAGATGTACCAGAGCATGAGGTTAGCCCTGAAGCCATCTCACTGTGGAAGTTCTTGTCTTATGGGATAATAACTTTTCCTTAAGCCAATTTGGGGACTTCCCTGGTGGTCTAATGGCTAAGACTCCATGCTCCCCACATAGGGGGCCTGGGTTCGATCCCAGGTCAGGGAACTAGATCACAACTCAGAGTTTGCTTGCCACAACTAAAGATCCTGTGTGCTGCCAGTAAGACCTGGCACAACCAAATAAGTAAGTAAGTAAATAGATAGTTTTCAAAATAGTCATAATTAAGCCAAGCTGCATGTCATCTGTTATATGTAGTTGAAAGCATCCTAAATAGTACACGTATCTTTGTTCTGCTTGGACACAGACATTTTCTCTAGGTCTCTTCACGTCTACTGCCTCGGTGAGTATCCCAGCCCAGAAAAACAAGCCTCTCCTTTGAGCTCCTTTATCCACTCAGTGTGGCCTCTCCATGTTTATCTCTTCCTATAAATGCAAGACCCTGATATATCTTTTTGGTTCCCAATGTCCAGCACACTGCTTGAAAAACAGACACTTAATTGCCAGTGGTACTTAGGATGGAAAGAGAACAACTCTGGCCTTTACCGTCTGCGTGTTCGTTGGCACTCATTTGCGTGGTCAGCAGTATGTTTTAATGGAAAGAGGGTAGATTTAGGGGTTGATGGACTTGAGCCCCAGCTTCATCACGTGCTAACTGCGGGTTCTCCTGCCACTTCCTTAACCTCTCTCAATGCCTCTTCCCCCTTATGTACAATGTGGTTAACAATACATTACCACATTATTTTGAGAATGAAGTGGAGCAAGGAATATAAAATGACAAGGACATACTGGACACTTGATGACATCATGTACAATAGCTGATTCTATGTGACTAGATAGGCAACTTCTCCTGAGTTTGTGATTTCTAAAGAGAACGCATGGAAAGAGGACAATCAGCAGTGGTTGGAGGAAGTGAAGAACTGGATATTTCACTAATATATGTAATTTCACTAATATTCTGAATATACAAATGAGGAAACAGGCCCAGAACTGTTCTAAGACTTAAGTCTTACTGCTCTTGGATGCTTTTTTTTTCAGTCTTTGGATGCACTGGGTCTCCTTTGCTGCACATGGCCTTTCCCTAGTTACTGCCAGCAGTGGCTACTCTGTTGCAGTGGTCAGGCTTCTCATTGTATTGACTTCTCATTGCAGAACACGGCTCCTAGGGAGTGCTGGTTTCGTACTTGTGGCACAGGCGGTTGGTTGCCCCGAGGCACGTGCATTCTTCCCTGACTAGGAATCGAACCCATGTCCCCTGCACAGGCAGGCAGATTCTTAACCACTGAACCACCAGGGAAGTCCTCTTGGGTGCATTTTAATGTATACAAATGAGCTTCTTGCCCCAGATTAAGATACATTTACTCCTCAACTTTGTCCCTTCTTGCATTGAGGCTCAGGTCAGGTGACAAAGAAGAGGATGTCAATATGAAATACTTTCAAGACCAGGCTAAGTGAAACTGGGTAAGAAAGAATCTGTTACGGGATCTATAAAAAGAATCATTGCATCCTTCCTGAGAGACATGATATGAAAATTGGTATTGTGAAGTAAAAGAGCAAGAAGTAAGGGGAATCATCTCTGTTCCAATTTTGACACCAGGAGAGATGTTTTAACTGCAGCAATTTGATTAATCTTATTTCCCTCATCTATAGATGCTTTTGCTCTCTAAAGCACATTCTCTCCTTGTTATTTGAAAGATCACAGTAAAGGAGAGGAAGAGAGTGGAGAGCAAGGAAATTAAGAACATGGGACACCTTGACACCTTGGTCCCCACGAAGTCACCCAGTCATTAAATGCCAGCAGCCCACAGGAGTTGCTCAAACTCTCACACCCTTGACATTTGCTCAGAGGAACACTCAGGCCTCTTTTGCAATCCAGGGTTAGAAGGCTTTGTAGAAAAAGTGATGCTTAGATTTTGGTTGTGGTCTTGGCCTGTATGTTGAACATAGCAGATGGCCCTGGACAAGGGGTCTGAATGTGTTTCCAAACTCAGAGGCCATGACATAAACATTCTACCCTGAGGCTAGTCATTGCTAGGATGGGGAGGGGAAAGAAAGCCCAAGTAGGTCTTGGGTTCTCAGAGCAGAAGCAGAGGAGTCTTGGCTGTTGATGTACCTGGTTACAAGGGAAAGACAATGGCTGTTGCACGAGTGAGTCATGGTACATGATTACATGAGTGAGCCAAGAGCGTGATATAATGAATATGAAGTATTTACACTTTAAGAAATCCATTTCAGAAGTCAGTCACAGATCTTGGCCAATCTTTCTCTTCTTTCCACAGCACAGCAGAAATGTTAAAAAGGAAACGGGTATGTACCCTTCAGCCAATTGTTCCATACTCTTACTTGTGTTGTAGAAGAATAAACCTTATACTGATTATTCATCGGTTGTGTTCCTCCTTCAAACTGTAAATCTTTTCATTTTAAATTCAGTCATTTAAATTCTTTTCTCTCTCACTGTTTTTCTGACTCCCTAATTCTTGCCAAAGGCAGCAGAGGCCGCACTTCAGCTATTTCATTGCAGTGACAGTTTCGTATTTAAATTGTTAGGGTTTTAAAGCTTAGAAGCCTAAACAGATATTCACAGAGAAGCATTCAGGGATGTTTCTGTCAACACATTTGTGGGCAAGAAATTGGAGGCGATCTGTCTTGGAAGAAATGGGGAAATCAATGGGGGAGATGCCAGTAGCAGTATACTAGTTGTCCATGAGGCCCCGTGCCTAGATCTCAAAGATAGTGCTAAGAAAGTGAGAAAGAGAAACAAGAGCATTTAATGAAATAAGTGCACACAGAGACATCCCTGGTGGTCCAGGGATTAAGACTTCATGCTTCTAACACAGGAAGCCCAGGTTCAATCCCTGATCAGAGAACTAGGCCCTGAGAACCTAGTTGCAGAGAACATGCTGCAACTAAGACCTGGTGCAGCCAAATAAATATTTAAAATATAAGAATAAAATAAGTGCACACAAAAATATTTTTATAAAGAAATATATAACTTAAATGGTGAATAAGTGAAAGTCACTCGGTCGTGTCCATCTCTTTGCAACCCCACAGACTATCAGTCCATGGAATTCTCCATTCCAGAATACTGGAGCGGGTAGCCTTTCCCTTCTCCAGGGGATCTTCCCAACCCAGGGATCGAACCCAGGTCTCCAATATTGCAGGCAGATTCTTTACCAGCTGAACCACAAGGGAAGCCCCAAGTTAAATGGTATATGTCAAAAATTAAAATAGGTATTTATTTGGGGGAAAGGCAATGCTAGAGAAGGAGGGAAAATAGTTAATTGATGGTGAAATTTAGAGAAGATATTTACATGTATTAGCAATGAGCATGTGCCGTAAATGGCACAGGAATAGTATCAGTATAGAGTAACTCAGCTGTGCACTGGAGGGTCCAAATAAATCTATTAAGTAAACAGAAGAGAAGGGATTATCTATAGTGGAAGAGCTGAGAGATGTTTTTGAATGCTGTTTCTATAAAGGCAGACTTGATGTGTCTCAGGAATTGTATCATCTAAGGCCAGGCGAATGATGGTTCACTATCTGTGGGGCAGCTAGAGTGTGATTTACCTGGTGAGCTGACGTGACTCTACGTGAGCACCCTACTGGCAGGAAAGACTGCTGAGAGCCATGGACTCTGTCTTGTTGCCAAAAGACCACAGAAACTTTGAAGGTTGCTAAGAGTCAGACACGATGAGTGACTTCACTTTCACTTTTCACTTTCATGCACTGGAGAAGGAAATGGCAACCCACTCCAGTGTTCTTGCCTGGAGAATCCCAGGGACGGGGGAGCCTGGGGGACTGCCATCTATGGGGCCACACAGAGTCGTACACGACTGAAGTGACTTAGCAGCAACAGCAGCAGAAACGATAATACCTTCCATGTGTATGACATTTCACATTATTCAAGACCCTTTTGTGTTTACAGATTCATCTGATTCTCCTGAGAGAGGGTGAGTGAGATATTATCATACATTCACAGATGAGGACTCTGACACACAGTGTGTCTCAGTTACTGTTCCAAGGCCACACAAGCTAGTAGAGGACCGAGATCTAGAAGACATGTCTCCTGAGCAGCTGCTGTGCTTCTGTTCTTTCTCCTGGTGAGAACAGACAGTTGAACGGGGCATACCCCTTTTTGCTTTGGTTCCCGGGAATCTTTTCTGAAAGAATTATATCTGGGCTTTTTGGGGTAATATTTATTTATTTATTTATTTGCCTGTCCTGGGTCTTAGTGGCAGCACACAGGATCTTCAGTCTCCATTACAGCATGCAGGGTCTTTCGTTGCAGCCTGTGAACTTCAGTTGCAGCCTGTGAGATATAGTTGCCCAACCAGGGACCGACCCTTAGGCCCCCTGCACTGGGAGTGTGGAGTCTTAGCCACTGGACGGCCAGGGAAGTCCTGTATCTGTTCTTATCATCTGCACATTTATTCTTTTTCCCTTAGTCTTGAACTTTACTTTTTTTCCCCCCTATTTTCCTGGTCATAGTTCTTTATTCCTACTTAAGTTTTACCCTTATTTTATTCTGTGGCCACTACAGACTATATGAACTCATTTGTACAAGAGGTAGGAGTATAAATAAATGCACGAAAGTAAAAATATGGGGTCCACAGCTTTACATAAAAGTAAAAAGTTTCCACAGCAGGAAGATAAAAAGCACATTTTCCTAGGATGCTCAAATAGCTAGCTCTAATAAGGCTATATTAGAAAACCACATTTAGAAAATCATAAATGCTTGGATTGTACATGGTTTGATTAGCATTTTGAAAACCATGGCAAAGAAGAGGACAACTTCTCTAACACTAGATTAAGACCATGATATATACTTTGAAACTTAACAAATCAAAATGACCCTGGCTCAGTAGTCCCTGTTGCTTCATGGATAAGGAACAGACCTCTGTGGAATCCCCCTCTGTGGAGTGGCCTGGTTTCAGAGCGTCAGACTGGCATGCTGGGTTTGCAACTCTTGTAGGCTTTCGATGTGGATCAGTTTTACAGTCTTTGTCGAATTTGTTACTCTATTGTTGGTTTTATGTCTTGCTTTTTGGGCTGCAAGGCATGTGGGATCTTAGCTTCCTGACCAGGGATTAAGCCCACACCCCCTGCGTTGGAAGGTGAAGTCTTAACCACTGGACCGCCAGGGAAGTCCCTTCCATTTATTATTTAGATTGCCCTTCACACCGATCACTGACCTCAGCCAACCTGTCCAGCTTCCTTTCCATCCCTTCCCCTGACGTTCCACCTGGCACCTACTTTGCCATGGATTCACCATCTCCTTTGCCAGTATGCCCACTGAGTCCTGTGATGGATCTCCCTTCAAGGCCCAGTTCAAGTCACTTCCCTTGAGAAACTGGTTTAGGCTCCTCAGTGGTCCCATCACTAAGGCGGAAGCTCCTTGCTGGGGTCAGAGCATTTTGAATATGCTGCCATAATTAGGAGCTAATTTATAACTTTGTCTCTCCTGCTAGCTTTTGAACTCCTTCAGTCAAGACCTGTTTTACATCACCTACGCCTTCTGACCTAGCATAGCACTTGTTATGTAGGAGGTACTCAGTTGATGTACTTGATGATGTGATTTACAGGTGGCTGAAATGGTGTCCAATGAGTTGCCACATGCAGGGGTCAGCCAGACACTCTACCAGGTCACAGCTGCAAAGGGTCAGGTGTGCACTCCTTGGAGCCTGATTCTTGGGCTCGAGTCACAGCAACTCCTTGCCTTTCTTTGTGGTCTTACTGTGGTCCTCTTTACCCTTTATTTTCCTAATGATGAAGCCAATCTTAAAAGCCTAGATGTCTGCTTTAAAAGTTAATTTTTAATTATCATGATTTAATTTTTTTAATATCATTTTTTTTAAATCTGGCAAAAAAATATAAACATCAACATGTTTATCATGCTAAAAGATACGTAGGTTTTTAGGAAATAATATTTACAGTCTATGGAAAACATCTCTGTGTGCATACATATATATTAGTATATACACACAGAGACATATATGTGCATGCGCACATGCTCAGTCATGTCCGACTCTTTCTGAGCTCACAGACTGTAGCCCACCGGGCTCCTCTGTCCATGGGATTTTCCAGGCAAGAATGCTGGGGTGGGTTGCCATTTCTTCCTCCAGGGGATCTTCCCAACCCAGGGATTGAACCCTAGTCTCCTACACTGGCAGGCAGATTCTTTACCACTGAACCACCTGGGAAGCCCTATGTATAAGTACTTACATATTTTAAATACGGTTTCTACAGTTGGTTTCTGTGTTCAAATTGAGTTTCTAGCTGAAATTTGAAGTTTCACTTTTACAGTCTGAAAGCAGATTTGAACCACTCATAGAAAACCTAGAGCTGAAAATTTTCTTTTTGCTTTTTAAGTTTGTGCTTGTTATTATGCGTGCAGGCATTCCTGCCTTCTGCAGATATTTACTGAATCTAGGGCTGGGGACACAAAAGTAAATTAGACAGTCAGTTCAATTCAGTTCAGTCGCTTAGTCGTGTCCAACTCTTTGTGACCCCATGGACTGCAGCCTGCTAGGCTTCCCTGTCCATCACCAACTCCCAGAGTTTCTATCTCAAAAAGCTGGTAGGGGCATAGCAGGAGCTGGAGTGGGGAGCAAGGGACAAATGTGAGGAACTTGTAGACCACAGGAAGGAGTTACTTCTTTTCCTGCCACCTGCTGGGAACCACTTAAAGCTTTAAAGCAGGACTGAGACACAGTTCTGTCTCTGCTGCTGCTGCTGCTATGTCGCTTCAGTCGTGTCTGACTCTGTGCGACCCCATAGACGGCAGCCCACCAGGCTCCCCCGTCCCTGGGGTTCTCCAGGCAAGAACACTGGACTGGATTGCCATTTCCTTCTCCAATGCATGAAACTGAAAAGTGAAAGTGACATCGCTCAGTTGTGTCCGACTCTTAGCGACTCCATGGACTGCAGCCCACTAGGCTCCTCCATCCATGGGATTTTCCAGGCAAGAGTACTGGAGTAGGGTGTCATTGCCTTCTCCACTTGTACTTTAAAATGTCTTTCTCATTCTCTGAGAAAAATGGAGTAGTGAGAACATAAGCAAATAAGATGATTGCTAAAGGCTGTGTCATCAGTGAGACAGTGAGGGCTGCAACTATGGCAGTGGATTAGGGTGGAAAGAAGAGGAATTCAGTAAATATGAGGTAAAAGCAATAATACGGGGGGCTTCCCTGGTGGTCCAGGGCTAAGACACTTCTCCCAATGCAGGGGGGCCTGGGTTCAATCCCTGGTCAGGAAACTAGATCCCATATTCCCCAACTAAGAGTCTACATGCCCCATTTGAAGCTCTCACATGCTGCGAAGATTAAAGATCTCACGTACGTCAACTAACACCCTGCAGATCCAAATAAAATATTTTCTTTTAAAGCAATAAAGTGAAAGTGAAAGTCGCTCAGTCGTGTCCGACTCTTTGCAATCCCATAGTGTATTCAGTCCATGGAATTCTCTAGGCCAGAACACTGAAGTGGGTAGCCTTTCCCTTCTCCAGGGGATCTTCCCAACCCAGGGATCGAACCGGGGTCTCCTGCACTGCAGGGGGATTTGGTCACTTTAATTGCGGAAGATGACAAACAAGGGCAATAGTAGCTTTCTGGCTTTTGCAGTGTGGGGCTGCTATTTGTGGGAATTAGGAACACAGACGACCAAAATAAACTAAGAATCTGTATATAACTACTTCTCAGAAATAGCCACATTTGAAAGTGAAGTCACTTGAATGACTCTTTAGAGGTCAAAATCCTGAAAGCAGCACTTTACACTGTACTTCTGAGGGGACTGCAGGAGAGGGTATCGGGTTTCTTCGGTCAGTCTGTGTTCTTCCCTTCTAGATCCTCAGACGCAACTACACTGCTTGAGTGGCAAGCGAAGGCTGACCAGTGCCTTGGGTCCAGCTGCTCTGAATCTCATTGTGCGGTACCACCTGGGGGTCTGTGCTAGATCCCATCAGTACACTGGCCATCTGGAGCTGGCCACACATCCAACTACTGAGAACATTACTAGTTAGTTGGGAGCAATAAAATTTATCTCCCCAAGTCTAACGTTTTAAAGCCCTGGCTCATGTTCCTCATCAACCGTTTTGCAAATATATGTCACACAGAAAGCCCAAGTTAACTAAATATGCATGATCAATAGAGAAAATACTAGTAGTAATGCAATTTATGCCAGGAACTATTCTAAATAAAGGGCTTCCCTGATAGCTCCGTTGGTAAATAATCCACCTGCAATGCAGGAGACCCCAGTTCTATTCCTGGGTCAGGAAGATCCGCTGGAGAAGGGATAGGCTACCCACTCCAGTGGCCTTTGTGGCTCAGCTGGTAAAGAACCCGCCTGCAGTGTGGGAGACCTGGGTTCACTCCCTGGGTTGGGAAGATCCCCTGGAGAAGGGAAAGACTACCCACTCCAGTATTCTGGCCTGGAGAATTCCATGGACTGTATGTGCAGTCCATGGGGTCGCAAAAGTTGGACACAACTGAGTGACTTTCATTTCACTTCATTCTAAACAATCTCAGTGAATTATCACAACAATTCATGAAGGTAAGAACTATTATTTGACCACTTAGTAAATGGGGGAAGGGAGTCGTAAGATTTACCCAAGGCCATGTATTAGTAAGTAATTCAAGCTAGTACGGTCTGACAACCAGATCCTTAAATCATTACACTCACTGGAGTAAATATGACCCCATAATAAAAATTTTAAAGTATATTCTCATGGACAGTAGCTCATCATTTTACTATGAAAAACCCAGGGAAAGAAAAACTCAACATATGTTGGGCCACAAGTAAGCGTTAAGCACAGTTAGTAACAGAACTAGGTTATTTATAAAAAGGGGCTTCCCAAGTGGCCCTAGTGGTAAAGAATCCATCTGCCAGTACAGGAGTCATCAGAGACATGGACTCGATCTCTGGGTCAGGAAGATCCCCTGGAGGAGCAAATGGCACTCCACTCCAGTATTCTTGCCTGGAGAATCCTATGGACAGAGGAGCCTGATGGGCTATAGTCCATGGCATTGCAAAGAGTCGGACACAACGGAGTGTCTGCGCATAGCACAGCATTTATAAGAATTCAGCATCCATTCTGTAATTCTCAAATCACTGGATCACAGCATTAAAAAACTGGACAGAAACTGCTTTCATTGTAACTGGTTTACTTAATATTTGTGCACTTTGGGAAGAGTTTGTCCTTCACTGAAGATTGAAGTGTTACTTTTAAAGGTTGTGGACCTGTTAGGCAAAACACACCGACTAAATCTGCGCACCCTGATCAGGAACCATAATAACCATTTTTGTGAGTTATTTCAACACAGGAGGTCCTGATAAGGAATGCAGAACTAACAAGACACCACCAACCAGAAGAATTCGGGAAAGGTCAAAAGAAGACATCAAGTGTCCTACCACCTCCCAGAATCCTTGTTGCATCCATCTTGGCTGAGCAATGAAGGCAACACCAGGAAGGACCCGGAGCCAGAATGATTGGCTAAAGACAACCCGGAAACTAATCCCATCTTCATAAAACCCAAGACGGCGAGCCTCTTGGCAGGGCAGCTCTCCTGGGTTCCCTTACCCTGCTGCTCTCTGCCCAGGTGCCCCTTCCCAAAACATCTCTTGCTTTGTCAGCACGTGTGTCTCCTTGGACAATTCATCTCCAAGTGTTAGACAAGAACCCCCTTTCTGGTGCTGGAAAGGGGTCCCTCTTCCTGCAACAGACCTGTTGCTTTCTCGCCACTCATGCTGGGGACCAGGAAGAAGTCATAGCGGGGAGTTCCCATCAGTTACAATGAACACCCATGAATCATGCCTTTGCATCATGAAAAGTGCTCTCAGACCCTTCCTCTGAAATCCGATTTTTGGTTCACATGACCTCCCTCTGAACCACACTGGGCATGAAGTATCGTTAGGGTGGCCAGAGGTCATGGTTTGTCAAAGACCTCCTTGGTTGTGTCACTAGAAGCGTCACAACCTGGGAGACATCTCAGTGCTGGTTGATGGTTCAGACCTGAGCAAGCCTGGCCAGCTGAGGTCCCTTGCTCTATAGCTTGGCCGGACCTTAGCATCCAGATGAGCCAAGTCCTGGGGAAATGCCAGGAAGCATATCTCTCCCTGGAATCTTTGCTTTCAGTTTACTTTTTCCAGTGCCAAGTTCCTCTACGCTTGCTTATCCTTTCTAGAGTCTGAGGCTCTTGCTCCGTGTAAAGGTCTGAGACCATCATTGATATCTCCAAAGTCATTCCTAATAGCATGTTTTTTCTCCCAGGTTTTGGCATTGACTTTTTAGTCTCAATTCTTAAAGTCCTTTCAGGGAATTAGGATGGGTGTGGCAGGTCATTTAGTGAGGGTAGCCATGCCCCTGTAGTAGCACTACAGAATCATCAGGGCAGACAGGCACGCACATCTTGTTTTCCATGGCTCCTCTCTTTCATTTATTTAATGGGGACTTTCCCATTCCTGCTTGTTGTTCTGTCATTCAGTTGTGTCCAACTCTGACCACATAGATTTCTGCACACCAAGCTTCCCTGTCCTTCATTATCTCCTAGAGCTTGCTCATGTCCATCGTGTCATTGAAGCCATCCAATCATCTCATCCTCTGTTGCCCCCTTCTCCTCCTGCCCTCAGTCTTTCCCATCCTCAGGGTCTTTTCCAATGAGTCAGCTCTTCACGTCAGTTGGCCAAAGTATTGGAGCTTCAGCATCAGTCTTTCCGATGAATATTCAGGGTTGGTTTCCTTTAGGATTGACTGGCTTGATCTTGCAGTCCAAGAGACTCTCAAGAGTCTTCTCCAGCATCACAGTTTGAAAGCATCAATTCTTTGGCTGTCAGACTTCTTCATGGCCCACCTCTCACATCTGTCCATGACTATGGAAAACCATAGCCTTGACTATATGGATCTTTGTCGGCAAAGTGATGTCTCTGCTTTTTAAGACGGTGTCTAGGTTTGTCATAACTTTTCTTCCAAGGAGCAAGTGTCTTAATTTCATGGCTGCAGTCACCATCTGCAGCGATTCCTGCTTACTGTGCACTTGACCTGCCTTTGTTGGTTAACTATGGGCCAAAATAGGCCACTCTTACTTTAAGAGAGAGGATCAATGAGAGTGTTAAAGAACTGTTTTGAAACAAAAGTATAACTTTTCCTGTGAATGCCAAAAACAAACCAAGGAAAAGAAAACAAGGCAGGAGACACCAAGACCCCTTATTTTTTAAACAACGAAACGAAATTAAATGCACAAAGGTTGATTTACTATTGAAGGTCTAGAATTGAGGAGCCTCTTACGTGGGCAAAGGCTTTTCTTGTTTCTAGTGTTGTCTGGGTATTCCGTTAGAGCTATAGTTACTTCCTTGCCCTCCTATTCTCAGAACTGATATTTTTCAAGCAGAGGCAGAAGTACAGGGCAAATATTCCAGAATCCCTAAGAGAGTACAACCAAAGAGACTGACCAGATAGTGATGTGGAAGTGGGTTCAGGGGAGTAAAATTAAGGGAAGATTGGGTAAGGATCAAGAGCTTATGAATTCTAGCTATTGGGGTGCAGGTGGCTTGGCGTTTGAAATGTATGTTTGTAATGAAGATGGTGACAAAGGGTATCAGAAAATAATTGAAATTAAATGAGCAAAACTCTAAAATAGGTTCAGTACTTGAAGGAATTTTAATTACATGAGTTGCTTCCAGTTATAGTCAAAAATGGTATATGGTTATGCAGCTTGATAATCTTCTGTATGTAACAGGTTAACCTGGTGGCTTCTTGTGATTAAATCAGTAAATTCTATTTGTGTGTGCTCTCTGTGAATTTTTATTTTTATAGCATGACCCTTTGTTCACCACTTGAAGCAGCAGGGCAGAGATTCCTCAGAATTAATTTTAAGCACATATATCTGTAAGGTTGGACATTGTCTTGAACACTTTACAAGTATTAGCTCATTGAATTCTGACAACAATCCTTTGACGTCCTGTTATTAAGGCCATTATTCGGACTGACATATATACACTGTTGCTGCTGCTAAGTCGCTTCAGTCGTGTCCGACTCTGTGCGATCCCAGAGACGGTAGCCCACCAGGCTCCCCCGTCCCTGGGATTCTCCAGGCAAGAATACTGGAGTGGGTTGCCATTTCCTTCTCCAATGCGTGAAAGTGAAGTTGCTCAGTCGTGTCCAACGCTTAGCAACCCCATGGACTGCAGCCTACCAGGCTCCTCCGTCCATGGATTTTCCAGGCAACTACCATATGTTAAATACACAGCTAGTGGGAACTTGGTATAAAGTTCAGGGAGCTAGTGTGGTGCTCTGTGCTGACCTAGATGGGTAAGATGGGAGGTGGGGTGAGAGGGAAGTCCAAGCGGGTGGGGATATATGTAAACACATCGCTGATTCACTTCACTGTACAGTAGAAACTTAAATAGTTTCTATTTAGTAGAAACTATTAAATGATAGCTTAATATTTGGTACTATTAAATAGCACAACATTGTAAAGCAATTATACTCCAATTAAAAAAAAAAAAGAAAACGAGGCATAGAGAGGTTAAGCGACACAGACAAGGGGAAGCACTGTGTAAATGACGGCAGAGGCTGCATCTGAACCCAGGCCTTGTGTCTGCCGTGCGCACTCCACTCTCAGACATGGAGGTGCACTGGGGAGAACCTCTCTGGGGAGAACTGCGCTCTGGTCCCTTGGTTCTCAGTAGAGTAGGAGCAGCATTAGAAGACAGGCTTACTCTAGAGCTGACCCCATGAGAGCTTGTGGCTTAACAGGAAGAGAAGAGGCAAAAACAATGCAATAAAAAGAAAACAGATTTCACAAAAGCGAAGTACCCTCGGATCATTTGTGAACATTGCTTTTGCAGAAAGAGATAATCCCATTGGGAAATTGAGGGTGTTGTTTCGGATTTACAAAGTCATTTCTAAGGGAAGAGGCTTGAAATTCTATTAAGACAGTCAATCTAAACTATCACTCAGCCGACTTTAGTCCAGGAAAGTTTTATGCACAGGTAAGGTGAGGTAAGGTGAGGTAAGGTGAAGTCGCTCAGTCTTGTCCGACTGTTTGAGACCCCGTGGACTGCAACCTACTAGGCTTCTCCGTCCATGGGATTCTCCAGGCAAGAATACTGGATTGGATTGCCATTATCCTTCTCCAGGGTCTCTTCCCGACGCAGGGATCAAACCCGGGTCTCCCGCATTGGAGGCAGACGCTTTATCCTCTGAGCTACCCAGGAACTCTTATGCACAGGAGAACCCAATAATAACCAGGCATGATGATGAGCCTGACTCAATGAGAAACTCCCTCAATCCACACACATGACTCATAAATACAACTTCATAAGGCAAAGATGTGTGTGACCCACTTTAAAACATTTCCACGAATTGAAATGAGATGCATCCTTACGTAAATAACCCATATGTGACATTTCTTAACTTCCTGATTCTTTCTAAATGACCTTTAGAACTGTAATTTAATAAAGTACAATGTATAGTGTCTTGGTCTAGAAATGTCACCTGTACCAATCCATCCAACTTCAAAAAAATTATCAACATTTGAGTCACTCTATTATCATCTGTATCACCTCCATCCACTCTCCACCCCTTATTATTATTTTTAGAGTTTGTTTTATGTAAAATGTATATTGTTGTTGTTTAGTTGCTAAATCATGTCTGACTGTTTTGAGATCCCCTGGACTGTAGTCCCGTGTGTCCACGGGATTCTCCAGGCAGGAATACTGAAGTGGGTTTCCATTCCCTTCTCCAGAAGAGGATCTTTCCAATCCAGGGATCGAACTCATGTCTCCTGCTTGGCTGGCAAATCCTTTACCACTTAGCCACCTGGGAAACCCTTGATTGAAATGTACAAATCTTCGCTGTACGGTTTGACCAATGTATATGCATGTGTAACCCACATATTTATCATACCATAGAACATTTCCATTTCACCAGAAGGTTCCTTCTTAATCAATCCCCAACACGTTATGGTAGCCAGCCTCTAAGATGGGCCACAGAGACTTCTACCATCTGCCCTAATAGTCTCCTCCCATACTGAGTTAAGATATCTCAGGTAACTGTAGGATACTGTTGAAATGATGGCATATATTTTTAAAGATGTAGATTTCATCTTGTTCTATTTTGGATGGCCTGCTCCAGGAGAAGCCAGCTGCCAAGCTGTGAGGACACTCCAGTAGACCTATGGAAAGATCCACTGGCAAGGGACCAAGGCCTGCTGCCCACAGTCAGTGGGATGAGAAGCTTTCTGCCAGCTGCCGTGTATGTGAGTGAGCCATCAGGAAGGTGAATCAGCCAACCCTGCTCAAAGCTTCAGATGGCTGCATGCCTGGTCAATGTCCCGATTTCAGCCTCACAAGGGACCCTGACCGAGAACCACTGGGCTATGGCACTCTCAAATTTCTGACCCATAGAAACTGTTTGATAATAAATGTCTGTTATTCTGCACTGATAAATTTAGGGTCCTTTGTTACAGAGCAGTAGATACTACTATATCCTCACTATCTCTTGATTTTTTATCTTATTAATAATTTTGCTGATTTTAGAACTATATATAAATGGAATCAGGCTTCCCAGGTGGTGCAGTGGTAAAGAATCTGCCTGCCAATGCATGAGACGCAGGAGACATGGGCTCAGTCCCTGGGTGGGGAAGACCCCTGGGAGAAGGAAATGGCAACCCACTCCAATATTCTTGCCTGAGAAATCCCATGGACTGAGGATCCTGGCAGGCTACAGTCCATGGGGTTGCAAAGAGTTGGACGTGATTTAGTGATTAAATAAAAACAACAACATAAATGGAATCACACTGTGTGTCATTAATAATTGATTTTAAAATGTAATTGGATCCTTAGTAGCTTGAGCTACTCCCTGAAATAGCTTGAGCTATTCCCTGAAAAATTTCTAAAGAACTTTTTGCTCATGGGATTAGAGAGGCACCTCTTAATTGCTTTAGCAATTTCTTATTTGTGTGTATGTATTTCATTATTTCACTTTCATCAAGAGGCTTTTTAGCTCCTCTTCACTTTCTGCCATAAGGGTGGTGTCATCTGCATATCTGAGGTTATTGATATTTCTCCCGGCAGTCTTGATTCCAGCTTGTATTTCTTCCAGTCCAGCGTTTCTCATGATGTACTCTGCATAGAAGTTAAATAAGCAGGGTGACAATATACAGCCTTGACATACTCCTTTTCCTATTTGGAACCAGTCTGTTGTTCCATGTCCAGTTCTAACTGTTGCTTCCTGACCTGCATACAGATTTCTCAAGAGGCAGGTCAGGTGGTCTGGTATCCCCATCTCTTTCAGAATTTTCCACAGTTTGTTGTGATCCACACAGTCAGAGGCTTTGGCATAGTCAATAAAGCAGAAATAGATGTTTTTCTGGAACTCTCTTGCTTTTTCCATGATCCAGCGGATGTTGGCAATTTGATCTCTGGTTCCTCTGCCTTTTCTAAAACCAGCTTGAACATCAGGGAGTTCACGGTTCACGTATTGCTGAAGCCTGGCTTGGAGAATTTTGAGCATTACTTTACTAGCATGTGAGATGAGTACAATTGTGTGGTAGTTTGAGCAGTCTTTGGCATTGCCTTTCTTTGGGATTGGAATGAAAACTGACCTTTTCCAGTCCTGTGGCCACTGCTGAGTTTTCCAAATTTGCTGGCATATTGAGTGCAGCACTTAAAGAGGAGAGCGAAAAAGTTGGCTTAAAGCTCAACATTCAGAAAATGAAGATCATGGCATCTGGTCCCACCACTTCATGGGAAATAGATGGGGAAACAGTGGAAACAGTGTCAAACTTTATTTTTGGGGGGCTCCAAAATCACTGCAGATGGTGACTGCAGCCATGAAATTAAAAGACGCTTACTCCTTGGAAGAAAAGTTATGACCAACCTAGATAGTATATTCAAAAGCAGAGACATTACTTTGCCGACTAATGTCCATCTAGTCAAGGCTATGGTTTTTCCTGTGGTCATGTATGGATGTGAGAGTTGGACTGTGAAGAAGGCTGAGTGCTGAAGAATTGATGCTTTTGAACTGTGGTGTTGGAGAAGACTCTTGAGAGTCCCTTGGACTGCAAGGAGATCCAACCAGTCCATTCTGAAGGAGATCAGCCCTGGGATTTCTTTGGAAGGAATGATGCTAAAGCTGAAACTCCAGTTCTATGGCTGCCTGATGCGAAGAGTTGACTCATTGGAAAAGACTCTGATGCTGGGAGGGATTGGGGGCAGGAGAAGAAGGGGACGACCAAGGATGAGATGGCTGGATGGCATCACGGACTCGATGGACGTGAGTCTGAGTGAACTCCAGGAGACGGTGATGGACAGGGAGGCCTGGCGTGCTGCGATTCATGGGGGCACAAAGAGTCGGACATGACTGAGCGACTGAACTGAACTGAACTGATTTCATTATTTAGCCTTTTCATCACATTTTTTCTTTAATAAAAATAGTTATTTCATCCATAAGCATGATCCTTATGCACTGTCTCATATAACCTGGTGTCCCAGGGCCTTGAACCCAGGAAGTACTCAGTTGATACCCAATAACTGCGTAACTAAATCAGTGTTATTGCCAGCCACTCCAATGACCTGAGTGATTTAAAAAATTCAGCATGTGGTCCTTCCTCTCAGTGCTGCACTTTGTCATTCATGATTTCTGACCTGGGATCCGTATCATGTCCCAAGCCATTCAGAAATAGGTGTTTGAGGGGGCCATCTGAGCTTTCTGGAGCAATCAAAAGCAACTGGAAGAGCATCTTGCGTCGCTGTGTACCTGAAGTATGTATTCCACTTACTAACTGCAGACTTTGGCTAGAAATTCTTCCCTCAGGGATGTCACAAAGAGGGACAGGACACAGTCTGTCTTTGCTGAATACAAGTTTTACCAGCTTCTCTGAATCATTCTGTTATTTGTTTTGGAGAACACATACGTTGTTTAATTCCAAAGATGTCAAGATAGAAAAAAAAATCTAGGTCTGTTTTATTTGCAACCACTCCACCAGTGGAAAATCCCATGGACGGAGGAGCCTGGTGGGCTGCAGTCCATGGGGTAGCGAACAGTCGGACACAACTGAGCAACTCACTTTCACTTTTCACTTTCATACATTGGAGAAGGAAATGGCAACCCACTCCAGTATTCTTGCCTGGAGAATCCCAGGGACGGGGGAGCCTGGTGGGCTGCCGTCTCTGGGGTCGCACAGAGTCGGACGTGACTGAAGGGACTTAGCAGCAGCAGCAGCGGGAGGTATGAAAATGGTAGTCTCTAATGAAAACTTTGAAAGGAGACTCTAGGTTGTTACTTAAGGAGATAGATGGGAAATTGTCCAATTCTGGCTTTAGTTAACAATGATCTCAGTAGTCCCTGGGTCTTTTTCTCACCCCCTTGGGAGACTAGTTCAAATCTAACTCTTTGCATCCAGTTACAAGTGAATCATGAATTGAAAACATTGGGAAGATAGTCCCTTACGGACATGCTTAAAAAGCTGAGTTCACCTTGTGTTGACTTTTTTGCATTTTTTAAAAATTATATTCCTCTCATTATAATTGTTTTATTTATGCATGCCTAAGACTGGGCCACATTTCTCCAACCCGAGTAACTAGGGAAGAGTCCTGCAGAAAGCAGGAAATCAGAATGCAAACTCTCCAGCCTCGAAACAGGACGAGAAGACAAGAGCCAAGTTGAAGGGACTCACATGAGCTAAACTGGAGACAGCTGAAGCAACACAATTATTGATGGTGTAATGAATTATAATCCATGTGAATAAAATAATCCATGGATCCAATAAATAATATATAAATAAATGTTGAATAAATAGTTAAATGAAGGACAAGGAAAAGCTAGTTATTAAGGTAGAATTCTAAGTAAAAAGTATGGAACGAATGATGAAAATAGAAAAATCGTATTTTTCAAAAACCACAGTAATCACTGCCTGAGGCAAGTAGCATCAAGCAATGCTAAAATTAGCTCATGAAAGTGTTTACATAGTTTACAATATCTCCCCACGAGATACTTTAGATACAAAGAGAAAAATAGTAACATTGTGATGCAGAAACTTGGCAGACACTTTAATCAAGTGATCAACAGCCTCCAAAGTTGATATGCTTTGTGATCACTCCCTTGATGGGGACACAATGTCATTTCCGTGAAGTCCTTGCCCACAAAAATGTATAACCTGAATTTAATCATGAACAAGCACTGATCAAACCCAAATGGAAGGATTTCCTACAAAGTGATAGGCTATATTCCTCAAAGTGTTAAGGTCTTAAAAGACAAAGATGAGTACATTGTCTAGATCAGTGTCCTCGAACTCTAGTGCACATCATAAACCCTGTGGGAGGGCTTGCTAAGGCACAGGTTGGTGCTTCCTTAGTTTCTGATTCCCAAGTCTCGGAAAGGGTCCCCAAATTTGCGTGTCGGTTTTTTTCCATGATATACAAGCTGATGGTCTGGGGACCACTTTGAGACACATTGGTTCAGGATGAGCAAGCTATAACCCATCAGTCTCATCAGGTGCCGGCTTTTCCATAAAGTTATATTAGGATACAGCCACACCCACGTGTTTCTGTCTTGCCTATGGCTACTTTTGCCCAGGTTGATGGCTCTAGTAGAGAACATCTGGCCTGTGCAACAGAGAATAGTTACTATCTGACCCTTTTCAAAACACATTTGCCAACCTCTGGCATAGAATCTAGGTTAAGCAGGTAAAGTGATAATACAGTTTGCCCCGGCTGTCCAAAAGTAGGGCATCCCTATGACACCTTCCGTAAGTGGAAATAAAGGGAAGAGCAATTACCCATGAGCACATCTTGGTAGAAAGTGAAGAGGAACTGAAGACCCTCTTGGAGAGGGTTAAAGAGGAGAGTGAAAAAGCTGACTTTAAAACTCAGCATTCAAAAAACAGATCAGGGCATCTGGTCCCATCACTAAATGGCAAATAGATGGGGAACAAGTGGAAACTGGCAGGTTTTATTTTCTTGGGCTCCAAAATCATTGCAGATAGTGACTGCAGTCATGAAATTAAAAGACGCTTGTTCCTTGAAAGAAAAGCTATGACAAACCTAGACAGCATATTAAAAAGCAGAGACATGGCTTTGCCGATAAAAGACCATATTGTCAAAGCTATGGTTTTTCCAGTAGCTTAGTTGCTCCGTGTCATGTGGGATCTTCCCAGGCCAGAGACTGAACCCATGTCCCCTACATTGGCAGATGGATTCTTAACCCCTGGACTACCACGCAAGTCCCAGTCTTCTCTGTTATTATTGTTGCTACTACTGTGCTTGACTTTGTGGCAGTGAAATTCCCAGCCTGCCCTGTGGTGTCTCTGTAAGGCCCAAAGAGGTACTGTTGGGACAGACCTCAGGATTTGCCCAGCTCAGGGACTGGAGGTTCAGGGGTGGGGAATGTCTTCAACTTGGAGGGCACCCCTTTCCCTGTGTACCTCGCTATACCCTGTGACTGGGCTCCTCTCTCATCTCTCCCTACAGATACCAAAAAGGGATTCATTCCAATTTTCTTTCTTCCCTACCCCAAGCCTTGTGAAGCCATCACAGATTCTTTCTGGGAACAAAACAGTTCAATGATTTAACCATACTAAGCCAACAGCTTCAGTGATTTCTAATCTCACACAAATTGACAAATAATGAATTTTTTTTTTTTCTAGAAACAGGGTGACATGCAGGTGCTTGTCTCACAGCTTTTCACTTTCAGTTTGCCCTTGAGATTTTTGCCACTGATGTCTCAGGGCCAGGCTCTTGGGTCATCTTAGACACTGAGGTCAGAGAAACATGCAGCTTGTGAAGATGAGGCCCCCCAGCCTGAGGGCCCCTGCTCCCATCTCTTGATTGTGCTTTCTGGGTGACCCAGGCCTAAACTTCTGCCCTCCTGAAATGTTATGACCAGCCATAGACAAGAGGAGAAGTAAACCAGAGTCAGCCCTCTCCCAAACTGGATCCCAGGGATAAATTGGGAGCCAGGTGAAGCGCATTCCACCCAAACGACCTCGTCCTTATAGAATGGCTTCTAGCAGGTCCCTCTTGCATACGTTTTCTCGAGTCTTTGCCATGCTGACACCCATGAGACGAGGCTTCTCTCCTCATTCACAGCTCAGGAAACCAAAGCTGAGGGATCAAGGACTTGCCCAGGACTACACGGCTTATAAATCATAGCTCTTTCATCTTTAGTTCCGTTTCGTTTGTTTCTTTTTTGTTTTATTGTGGCCACGCAGCATGCCGGATCCTAGCTCCCCCACCAGGAATCAAACACTGGAAGCACAGAGTCTTAATCATCTTAACCTCTGGAAGAGCAGGGATGGCCCTCTCTCTTTCTTTCTATTTTTGTTTCTTTTTATCAAAGGTTATAGGTCATACGCTAGGAGATTTGTTCAGTTCAGTTCAGTTGCTCAGCTGTGTCCAACTCTTTGCCACCCCGTCGACTGCTGCACACCAGGCTTCCCTGTCCATCACCAACTCCCGGAGTTTACTCAGACTCATGTCCATTGAGTCGGTGATGCCATCCAACCACCTCATCCTCTGTTGTCCCCTTCTCCTCCCACCTTCAACCTTTCCCAGCAATAGGGTCTTTTGTAGTGAGTCAGTTCTTCACATCAGGTGGCCAAAGTATTGGAGTTTCAGCTTCAACATCAGTCCTTCCAATGAATCTTTAGGACTAACTCTTTAGAATACACTGGTTGGATCTCCTTGCAGTCCAAGGGACTCTTAAGAGTCTTCTCCAACATCACAGTTCAAAAACATCAATTCTTTGGCACCGAGCTTCCTTTATAGTCCAACTCTCACATCCATACATGACTACTGGAAAACCCATAGCTTTGACTAGATGGACATTTGTTGGCAAAGTAATGTCTCTGCTCTTGAATATGCTGTCTATGTTGATTATAGCTTTCCTTGAAATGAGGAAACGTCTTTTAACTTCATGGCTGCAGTCAGCATCTGCAGTGATTTTACAGCACCCCAAAATAAAGTCTCTCACTGTTTCCATTGTTTTCCCATCTATTTGCTATGAGGTGATGGGACCAGATGCCATGATCTTAGTTTTCTGAATGTTGAGTTTTAATCCAACTTTTCCACTCTCCTCTTTCACTTTCATCAAGGGGCTCTTTAGTTCTTCTTCACTTTCTGCCATAAGGGTGGTGTCATCTGTGTATTTGAGATTATTGATATTTCTCCCGGCAATCTTGATTCCAGCTTGTGCTTCATCCAACCCAGCATTTCACATGATGTACTCTGCATATAAGTTAAATAAGCAGGGTGACAATATACAGCCTTGCTGTACTCCTTTCCCAGTTTGGAACCTCTCTGTTGTTCCATGTCCAGTTCTAACTTTTTCTTCTTGACCTGCATACAGATTTCTCAGGAGGCAGGTCAGGTGATCTGCTATTCCCATCTCTTTATTAATTTTCCACAGTTTGTTGTGATCCATACAGTCAAAGGCTTTGGCGTAGTCAATAAAGCAGAAGTAGATGTTTTTCTGGAACTCTCTTGCTTTTTCAATGATCCAGTGGATGTTGGCAATTTGGTCTCTGGTTCCTCTGCCTTTTCTAAATCCAGCTTGAACATCTGGAATTTCACAGTTCACAAACTGTTGAAGCCCGGCTTGAAGAATTTTGAGCATTACTTTACTAGCATGTGAGATGAGTGCAATTGTGCGGTAGTTTGAACCTTCTTTGGCATTGCCTTTCTTTGGGATTGGAATGAAAACTGACCTTTTCCAGTCCTGTGGCCACTGCTGAGTTTTCCAAAATTGCTGGTATATTGAGTGCAGCACTTTCACAGCATCATCATTTAGGATTTGAAATAGCTCAACTGGAATTCCATCACCTCCACTAGCTTTGGTCGTAGTGATGTTTCCTAAAGCCCACTTTACTTCTCATTCCCGGACGTCTGGCTCTACATGAGTGATCACACCATCGTGGTTATCTGGATCATGAAGATCTTTTTGGTATAGTTTTTCTATGTATTCTTGCCACCTCTTCTTAATATCTTCTGCTTCTGTTAGGTCCATACCATTTCTGTCCTTTATTGCGCCCATCTTTGCATGAAATGTTCCCTTGGTATCTCTAATTTTCTTGAAGAGATCTCCAGTCTTTCCCATTCTATTGTTTTCCTCTATTTCTTTGCATTGATCACTGAGCAAGGCTTTCTTATTTCTCCTTGCTATTCTTTGGAACTCTGCATTCAGATGGGTGTATCTTTCCTTTTCTCCTTTGCCTTTCACTTTTCTTCTTTTCACAGCTATTTGTAAGGCCTCCTCAGACAACCACTTTGGCTTTTTGCATTTCTTTTTCTTGGGGATGGCCTTGATCCCTGCCTCCCATACAATGTCACAAACCTCCATCCATAGCTCTTTGGGCACTCTACCATAACTAATCCCGTAAATCTATTTGTCAGTTCCAGTGTATAATTGTAACTGTTTTAATTTATGTCATACCTGAATGTTATGGTGGTTTTCCCTAGTTTCTTCAATTTAAGTCTGAATTTGGCAATAAGGCTTTCATGATCTGAGCCACAGTCAGCTCCTGGTCTTGTTTTTGCTGACTGTATAGAGAGAGTGTCTCCATCTTTTCCTGCAAAGAATATAACCAGTCTGATTTTGGTATTGGCCACCTGGTGATGTCCATGTGTAGAGTGTTCTCTTGTATTGTTGGGAGAGGGTGTTTGCTATGACCAATGCATTCTCTTGGCAAAATTATATTAGCTTTTGACCTGCTTAGTTTTGTACTCCAGGGCCAAATTTGCTACTCCAGGTATCTCTTGACTTCCTACTTTTGCATTCTAGTCCCCTGTGATGAAAAGGACATCTTTTTTGGGTGTTAGTTCTAGAAGGTCTTGTAGGTCTTCATAGAATCGTTCAACTTCAGCTTCTTCAGCAATACTGGTCGAGGCATAGACTTGGATTACTGTAATATTGAATGGTTTGCCTTGGAAATGAACAGAGATCATTCTGTCGGTTTTGAGATTGCATCCAAGTACCGCATTTTGTTGACTATGATGGCTACTCCATTGCTTCTAAGGGATTCTTGCCCAAAGTAGTAGATATAATGGTCATCTGAATTAAATTCACCCATTCCAGTCCATTTTACTTCACTGATACCAAAAATGTCGATGTTCTCTCTTGCCATCTATTTGACCACTTCTAATTTACTTTGGTTCATGACCTAATATTCCAGGTTCCTATGCAATATCGCTCTTTACAGCACTGGACTTCCATCACCTCACATCCACAGCTGGGTGTTGTTTCTGCTTTGGCTGCGTCTCTTCATTCTTTCTGGAGTTATTTCTGCACTGATCTTCAGTAGCGTGTTGGCACCTACTGACCTGGGGAGTTCATCTCCAGGAGATTTGTAATGGATACCAAACAAGGTCCCCCACCTTCACAGTTTTAATTGGCTGACAGAAGTCTTTCTGATCACCCCCTGCTGTTTTCTGAGTCCATTTCCACACAAATCAAAATTTAGAGCAATACATATACACAAACACACACGCTATCTCAACAGACACTTACAACATCAAACACTTATTAACATTAAGTGACACCAACACTGCTCCTCCATACCTAGATTCGTTGACTATCTGCCCTTGAATCTCAGCAGCCCCTTGGAACACACCCCCTTCCTACACACCTTCTCCCATTCAAGCCTCGCTTACCTTAAGGGCATCTTTGGAACAAAAAGCCTCCTGCCAAATGGCTCAGGGAAGTGGCTTTTTGTGGAGAGGAGCAGAGATAACCTTTCATCCTGGGAGTGGGCGTTCACAGTTGGAGGGAGGACACAGGCTGACTGTCCCATATCCACTGTCAGCTGATGACTCCACCTGCAAGCCCTGGAGACTGTCGGATGACTGTCCCGTATCCACTGTCACCCGATGGTTCCACCTGCAAGCCCTGGAGACTGTCAGAGACAGCCCACCGTTGTTTGTCCTTTGTTGAATCTGAGGGCATCTCAAGATTTCACGGTTGGGTACTGTGTTGTGTTTCAAAAGAATGCCCTCAGCAAAATTAATTTTTCCCTAGATTTTAATTTAAAAAAATCACTGTAAGAATTTAAAAAGTTGTTGTGTGATGATAGCACTATGGTTATGTAAGAAAATATGAATATTTAAAAAATTAGAAATAAATGTGGCAAGTGGGCAAAATCTTGATATTTGTTTGGATCTGGGTCATGGATAAATGGAACCTCATTGGGCCATTAGCTCTACTTTTCATTGTGTTCTTAAGGTTTTTTTGTAATAACAATTTGAAAGAAAATGCAAAGGGATGATCCTTGAAGATGTGTACAGAAGGAGAACAAAAAGCATCATTTTCAAGCTTCCCCAGATTCCTTTGGAGGCTGTCTTATTTTTAAATTGTATTTAATTTTTGAAAATTAAAAAAATTTTTGGCCACACTATGTGGCATGTGGGAGCTTAGTTCCCTGACCAGGGATTGAACCTGTGTCCCTGTATTGGAAACAATGAATCTCAACCACTGGACTACGAGGCAAGTCACGGAGGCTGTTTTATACTCAGACCATGTGGCACCTTGCTGCACCTGTGTGAACTTAGGTAGGTCACCTAACCTCTCTGAGGCTTCGTTTTAGTCATATCTGAGTCTCTTGGTTTTAAAGTCATTGTATTTTCAGAATGTGACAAAAAATGTCATAAAATCCAAAAAATAAGGAAAAAGAGTGGAATTTCTAAAACACTGGCACTCTCTGCTTGAGTCTCTGCCATATTGCTTAGAGCAGAAATTCAATTCTATCTTTAAAGCATTAAATGAAAAGCTGATTTCAGGCAAAAACAATGTAAAATGTAAGAAACACTTGTATTTATGTTAAGCAAGGTAATAATATTGACATAATATGTAGTACAATACAATACATAATTTACACGATAACATAAGAAAGCTGAGCACCAAAGAACTGATGCTTTTGAACTGTGGTGTTGGAGAAGACTCTTGAAAGTCCCTTGGACTGCAAGGAGATCCAACCAGTCCATCCTAAAGAAAATCAGTCCTGAATATTCATTGGAAGGACTGATGTTGAAGCTGAAACTCCAATACTTTGGCCGCCTGATGCGAAGAGCTGACTCATTTGAAAAGACCCTGATACTGGGAAAGATTGAAGGCAGGCAGAGAAGGGGATGACAGAGGATGAGATGGTTGGATGGCATCACCAGCTCGATGGATAGCAAACTCTGGGAGCTAGTAATGGACTGGGAAGCCTGGCAAGCTGCAGTCCATAGGGTTGCAAAGAGTTGGACACAACTGAGCAACTGAACTGAATATAGTATTACAATGCATGCATGCTCAGTTGCTTCAACCCTGTCTGACTCTCTGCGACCCTATGGACTGTAGCCTGCCAGGATCTTCTGTCTATGGAATTTTCCAGGCAAGAATACTGGATTGGGTTGCCATTTTCTCCTTCAGGGGATGTTTCTGACTCAGGGATTGGACCTGTGTGTATCTCCTATATCTTCTACATTGCACACAAATTCTTTATCACTGAGCCACTAGGGACGCCCACAGTATTATAATAACTATTATTATTTTCATAGATTATTATGCTGATTAATTAAAAGCAAAAGTGTATGATAGATATTGGTACCCCAACAGTGCTCTGGATACCTCTGTGTACAACTGAGGAGATAGCAGGAGGCCATGTGACCCCAGCTTTCAAGCAGTGAGTTAGAACAAGCTATGGTAACAAATCCCACTTGCTTAATCAAATCGTCCTCCTTCTCACTCATGTCGCAAGGTCTTGTGAAACAGTCATCTAAACATCTTTGTCAGATTGCCATAGCTGAGAAAGAGAAGACTAGAGGATCAATAGGTCCAGAAGTAGGATTTATCCCTTTTACATATCAGTCCATGTTCTAGAACTAGTTACAAAGCTCCATCTGCCTGGAAAGAGAGTGGGAGAGAGGGGTGTGGTCATTCAGGGGGCTGTGCATTTCTCTGATACAGGTGGATACATGACAAGCATAGTTCCAACCTAGATCTGAAGATTGGAGAAGCCCTTCTGCCCACAAAAAGCCTTGGGAAAGAAGCGCTGGATCTTCCAGAATATATAGTCTCTGGAGAAGCAGAGTGGGAGTTGCAGATAAAGGAACAGCACAGAATAATAAAATATTACATGTTTTAGAGATATATTTTGCTAGAAAAGACAGGCCCCTTAAGAAGTATGGGAACAGGGAATTTGCTGGTGGCCCTGTGGCCAAGATTCAGTGCTCCCAATCCAGGGGGCCTGGGTTTGATCCCTGGTCAGGGAACTAGATCCCACATGTTGGAATGAAAACCTGGCACAGCCTAAAAAATGTTGGTCAGTTGCTAAGTCATTGTCTGACTCTTTGCAACCCCATGGACTATAGCAAGCCAGGCTTCCCTGCTGTTTACTATCTCCTGGAGTTTGCTCAAACTCATATCCATTTAGTCAATGATGCCATCCAACCATCTCATCCTCTGTCACCCACTTCTCCTCCTGCCCTCAGTCTTTCCCAGCATCAGGGGCTTTTCTAGTAAGTTGGCTCTTTGCATTATGTGGCCAGTGTAAATAAATAAATTATATATCTAATTATGACTGATTTGTGCTGTTGTATGGCAGAAACCAATGCAACATTGTAAAGCAATTTACCTCCAATTAAAAAACAAATTTTAAAATAAAAATAAAAATTTAAATATAGTTATGAAAGTGTAAATAAATAAATATAAAAAAAATCTGGGAACAAAGTCTGGAAATCATTAGTCAATTGTATAGAGCCATATATACCATGCTAATGGGCTAATTAGCTAGTATCTAGACAAATTTATAGAGAAGGCAATGGCACCCCACTACAGTACTCTTGCCTGGAAAATCCCATGGACAGAGGAGCCTGCCTGGTAGGCTGCAGTCCGTGGGGTCACGAAGAGTCGGACACGACTGAGTGACTTCCCTTTCACTTTTCACTTTCATGCATTGGAGAAGGAAATGGCAACCCACTCCAGTGTTCTTGCCTGGAAAATCCCAGGGATGGGGGAGCCTGGTGGACTGCCGTCTATAGGGTAGCACAGAGTCGGACATGACTGAAGCAACTTAGCAGCAGCAGCAGCAGCAGACAAATTTACTGAACATTTTGAACTTTGAATGGATATTATGCAATAGGAAGAGATAGTCTAACCTTGCCACACTGTGGAGAAGATGGCCCCACACCCAAGAAGATTAAGTGGCATGCACAGGGTCATATAGCTCATTAGTAAAAGAACCAGGATTAAAGTCCCCGTTTCCTGACTCCCATTTCAGGTTTTGTGTGGCAACCCTATGATCATGGCCTGATGTGGAAGACTAATCTGGAAATGATGCTCAGAACGGATGAGATGGTGGGAAGGCCAGAGATGGGAAAATCCATTTAGAGATGATAATATTTTCTTAATGAGGGTGAAAGGACCCTGAGCTAGGCCAGTGATCAAGAGATAGGAACCAAGGTGGGGTTGGAGGGAGAGTGAGAGGATTAACTCCACATTGGAGCATGAGAGACTTTCTTATTCCTTCCGCTTCACATATAGGCACTTCCACTGGGTTTATACACCTACCTCTGCATAGGGTGAGGAACAGATGAACTTGTGTGGCTCATTCTCACATTCTCTCTTTTATTTTTCCTCTGCCATGGGTCAAGGGCAGGAGATGTGGGACTGTGGTGGTGAAGTTCAGCCTTGACTTTAATTGAATTTAATTGTGTGTTGGGAGGGAGAGTGTTAGCATATGCATGAGGCCATGGGTTCAAATTATATTTTCAAACTCAGCATTATCAGTAAGTACATCCTTCCCTTGGTTACCATTTGTCTCTCTCTAGTGTGTTTTACTGATGTTGAAACTGAAACTCCAATACTTTGGCCACCTGATGTGAAGAGCTGACTCATTGGAAAAGACCCTGATGTTGGGAAAGAGTGAAGGCGGGAAGAGAAGGGGCCAACAGAGGATGAGATGGTTGGATGGCATCAACGACTCAATGGACATGGGTTTAAGTAGACTCCAGGAGTTGATGATGGACAGGGAGGCCTGGCGTGCTGTGGTCCATGGGGTCACAAAGAGTTGGACACGACTGAGCGACTGAACTTAACTGGACTGAGTGTGTTTTATTTCTTAATTTGTTCTAAACTCAGGGAGAGAAAGGTAGTTATTTATTATCCCCACTCAAACTGCAACAGAAGGAATAGAGGCTTTAAAAAGAGAGACAGAGACAGAATCATAATTTTGGAATGAAGACTTCAGAGAGTTCATGGGTCAACTCTCTCCATTTGTAAGAAAAGGAACTGAGTTCTGAAAAGTTTGGCCTACCTGAGATGACAGGTATGCTCTTGGGTTAAGTGTTGAATACTAGTTCAGAGATCTTTGTCCTACTTGATTACGGGTAAGATGGTGATGGGAAGAGAGCAAACTATGAACAGACCTAGGATGCAAGCCAGTAGCATGGATGGGAGGGAGGTGGAAACATAGGCCTGGAGCTATCGATGTAAGAGATTTTTTTTTTTTCCCTCCTGTGGAAGTTTGATGTTTTGGGTAACCAAGTCTGTCACTAATTTATTTATGCTTTCCACCTTTAGTGGCGTGTATTGAAAGTCCTTCCCCATCCTCTATGTTATACAAATGTAACCCTGAAAATACAAGTCAATATAGAACACAGCAGAGTCTTTTCCTGCAAGTCAGAAGAGCTGACTCGCAGGAAAAGGCCCTGATGCTGGGAAAGACTGAAGGCAGGAGGAGAAGCGGGTGACAGAGGATGAGATGGTTAGATGGCATCATTGACTCAACAGACATGAGTTTGAGCAGACTCAGGGAGATAAAGATCAGGGAAGACTGGCGTGCTGCTGCAGTCCACGGGGTCCCAGAGAGTTGGACACAACTTGGAGACTGAACAGTGAGCAATAACAGACTTGCAGAATAGCAGCCGTTCCCACTGACTTCTGAGTGATAGTGGACAGAGGTAAGGTCTGCGAGACAGAAGTAGCAACCCAAGGACAGGACTGTGAAGGATGCTTACATTCAGAAGGATGAAAGGAGGAAGAGAAACTCCTGCAGGAGGCAACAGTGTGGTAGTGGGAGGAGAAGTGGCAGGCGGAAAGTGGGAAAACAGCTGGTCAGCAGCATCTAACGTTTCATATCAGTCTAGAGAGATGAGTGCTGGGGAGGGGCCAGTGAATGCCACTTCCTGCTTCCTTTACAATGACAGTTTCACTGGCAGGTGTGTCTGGGCAGAAGCCAACTAGAGCTGAGGAAGAGTGTCATGGCGGCGATCCCATTTGCCGGTTCTTATTAACTTACTTCTTTTAGCTAATTGCACATGACATCTCGATCTGCTGTGACTACTTGTAAGAAGACAATGTCAATCCAAGGTCAGCAGTCATCAGTTTAAGAGTCTTCCTGCCTTGTTTAACTAGAGTGGTTTGGTAGCCTGTGGTCTAAATAAGCTGCTCTATTTGTTGTTGTTTCCTTGCCAAGTCATGTCAGACTCTTTGTGATCCCGTGGACTGTAGCTCGCCAGGCTCCTCTGTCCATGGGATTTCCTAGGGAAGAATGTATCCCCTTCATTGGCAGGCAGATTTTTTACCCATTAGCCACCAGGGATGCCCAAACTATACCTATATTTCAAAAAGATACATGATTGCAAATATAAATGTGTAACTTTTTGTGTTCAGTTCAGTTCAGCTCAGTCGCTTCAGTCATGTTCAACTCTTTGCAATCCCATGAATCGCAGCACGCCAGGCCTCCCTGTCCATCATCAACTCCTGGAGGTCACTCAGACTCACATCCATCGAGTCAGTGATGCCATCCAGCCATCTCATCCTCTGTCGTCCCTTCTCCTCCTGCCCCCAATCCCTCCCAGCATCAGAGTCTTTTCCAATGAGTCAACTCTTCGCATGAGGTGGCCAAAGTACTGGAGTTTCAGCTTCAGCATCATTCCTTCCAAAGAAATCCCAGGGTTGATCTCCTTCAGAATGGACTGGTTGGATCTCCTTGCAGTCCAAGGGACTCTCAAGAGTCTTCTCCAACACCACAGTTCAAAAGCATCAATTCTTCGGCGCTCAGCCTTCTTCACAGTCCAACTCTTGTGTAGAAATGCTTAATAATATTTTAAATGTTAATACCACCAATTTAGCTCCACCATTTCTGAAAGAGTTAGATTTTCAGCCACCTCACTATTTTTGCCAGAATGTTTCTTTGTTTACTTACTTCTTCTAACTCTAAAGAAAAAGATAACCTCCCTAGAACGATTCCACCAGCAAACCTTCTACAGGCTGCTGACACTGCAGAGTCATTGATGGTAACTGATCAGCCCTCATTCACACTTTACTCATCCCATGGGCTCTTTCACCTGTGAGTTAAGGGTACTGAACATAGAAACGAGGCTAGAGGATCCGCCATGGTGAGAGATTCTTTCACGGAATGAGATTTGAGACAAAGTTAAAAATTTATGGAGATGTTTTCAGTATGAGACAGTCTTTCAGAGGGTCATTGAGTCCTTCTTCAAGAGACAGAAGAATTTTTCCTTGACAAGGAGACTTGTAGGGTCATTGACTAAAGAAACAATTAAAGATCCCATCTTTTTCAGTCACGTCTCATGCCCCTTTCCCTTTGGAGTCTAGCATATTTCAAGCATTTTCTTCAAATGAGAGGTTAAACTCAGTTAAACAAGGTGGGGAGGCACAGAGCTGACTGGCACACAGCTCTCGTGTGCTGCCAGATTTTGCAATCGTAGTTTGAAAACCACCATACTCAATCTTTGTCCCTGCTGATATTCTATGGCTTTTTTGAACAAAAGAAATCTTTCCTTTGAGTTTATTCAAGCTTGAGGGGATTGTGAAGATGGAAAAATAAACCAGTGGGTTGGGTTGGTGTAGGACCACAGTAAACCTGGCTGGAATCAGTGTTGTATCTTAACTCATTTCCCGACTCTAAAGAGTGAAGTTCACCCTCCCTGGCATGACATATACAACTCTTCCGACCTGAGCCTGTGGACCATTCCAACTTTATTTCTTACTAAGGACTGCCATGCATCCTTTGGCCCACTCCAAATGACTTTTTCTTACACTGCTTTGCCTTTCTGAAGCTACTATTTTCCTACGGTGATGTTCTTTCCCTATATTCATGGCCCTGATCCAGTGACACTCCCCTCCTTGATTCTCTTGGGTAAAAGAAATTCTCCAATATTTCATTTTCAAACTTGTTTTTAAAGCACAGTCACCTAATGAACCTGTTAAAAACATGATGTGGATTCCCTGGCCCTATCCCAGGGACTATGAACTTGGTAGGTCTGGAGTAGAGGCCAGGGCTCCATACTTGACTTACCTTCCAGCTGATGACGATACAGACGTCAGGGACCACACTGAGGAACACTGCTGTATTCTTTAAGGATGTTATTACTTTACAGTTTGTTTTACATACTATGTGGGTTGAAAAATGGTCTCTGGAATGGTTTAGCTGTATGATAAGTCCCCTATATACAAATGAGTTCCATTTGGGGAGTACATTCATGTTGGGGTCCTTTAATGGACTGGAACCTGGTGGTCCGGAGTAGACCGATAAGAAAGTAAAGGAGAGAGAAAGAGGCTGATATTCCTTGGTTTACACAGAAAGCTAATAAAGCCCCTGCACGGGGCTTGCTCTGTTGACGAAGGCCTCAGGCGTGCTCTCGATGGGGTGAAGGCACAGAGCGCCTTCTCGAGAGGGTCTTAGAAGCCCGGGGAAGGAAAGTGAACCCAGAGGACCTCTGCACTCCAAGGAAATAGCCTGAGAGAGAGAAAGAGAGTAAGAAAGCAAGACATGGGGACCAGAGCTCTGATGGAGCAAAGGTGTTTTCATCAACATGATGTGGGCATATATACTGTAGTTATTCTCAGCAAAGATAAAGATAAAAATTCCATACTTATGAAACATAGGTGGTCCATATTAACGAGAGAGAGTTGTAAATAATCACTTTTACCATATGGTTCATAAAAAGGAAGAAGGTGCATATCACCGTATAGAAAAACTAACCAAGGAAATGCCTGGATTCCTCAGCAACCACCCCCCCCTCTCGAATATTCAGGAATTAATAAGGAACAGAGGATTCCTGACAGATCCAAAACAACACACAGGAAGCCTCCTGTTAAATGCTTCCTGACACATTCATAAACCCAGTTTGTTTATAGGCCAACTAAGTTAGCACAGGTACCCAACAAGTACAATCAGCTATATAGTACTGTTGGGCTTCCCAGGTGGCACTAGTGGTAAAGAATCTGCCTACCAGTGCAGGAGATGCCAGAGATGTGCGTTCAATCCCTCGGTTGGGAAGATCCCCTGGAGTAGGAAATGGCAACCCACTCCAGTATTCTTGCCTGGAGACTTCCATGGACAGAGGTTTATAACACTTTCCACACAAATGAAAAACAAACACACACAAAATAAAGAGAACGTTTTAAATCTTACAGTGCAGTACCTTGAAAAGTACAGCAGTACAGTACAACAGCTGGCACACAGCGGGTGGCATCGTGTGAACAGGCAAGACGCGTTACTGGAGGAGGGAGAAGAGGGGAGCGATGGGAGAGCTGAAAGATCGTCAGCAATAGGAGACGGAGGGCAAGCTGCAATTTCACGCACACTGGATGTTGATGGCATAGGTTTTGGTCCCCTCTTGAAAAAACAATCCGGTGATGGGTAATACTGTACCAGCTACATCACTGCTGCTTTTACGCTTGCGTCTGGACATCCTGGGCTTGACATAAAGATATTTTTCTATTCTACTCTATACAGTACTGTACAATAAAGTACAAAAAACACAACCACTTGTAGAGAATGCAAGCATGTGGCAATGCACAGCAAACTCATGAACTAACTGACACCATCGGATATGTCGATGCACATTTGCATCTTTGAAAGTTTGAAACCTGAAGGTTTGTTTTAGGGGGCTTAACTGTATCTATCCTCAGGCTTCCCAGGAGGCGCTGGTGGTAAAGAACCCACCTACCAATGCAGGAGACATAAGAGACACTGGTTTGAACCCCGGGTGGGGAAGATTTCCCTGGAGGAGGAAATGGCAACCCGCTCCAGTATTCTTGCCTGGAGAATCCCATGGACAGAGGAGGCTGGTGGGCTACAGTCCACAGCATGGCAAAGAGTCAGACACGACTGAAGCGACTTAGCATGCATGCATGCACTGCGTCTGTCATAGCTTACACACGTTTCCAATGAATGGACATCTCTGCACCAAGGTTTTTACGTTTGGGAAGGAGGTCGATGTTGGTTGGGAAAAGAGCGGTGAGGATCCATCTCTCTGTCCTCCCATTCCATGGCCCCAGGACAGGACCTCATTAAGGTCTGGAGTGCTTCTCCTTCAGGATGACAGATGTTGGGGACAGCTCTGGAGCTACAGAGTTAGGTCATGGCATCATCTCAACATGAAGAACTAGTATTCAGTGAATGAAAAGACAATAAATAAACATTACTTTGGTCTAGGGAACTAAGCACATGCGTGTTCTAAAACCAAGTTCAAGATGGGTTTGGAGGGAGCAACTTTGATTAAATGACTTAACCCCATATGTACAGTGTTCCTTCAGTTGTAAATGGAAAATTGTGATGCCTGTTCACTATATATTACTTACTTTAAAACCACAAACTATTTTAAAACTCTTGGATATGAGTGTTATATATGTTTCTTGCATTATTAATAGTTTTCAATTTAAAATTCTTCATAATATGCCTGTTAAATTTAATACTGTACATTCAAATGCAAACTTATAAAGCATAATAAGCTTGGAGATTTCTTCTTATATTTCCTTGAAAAGAGTTACTTTAGTTATTTCCTGATTTACACTTCTTGAGAGAAATTAAGGACCATAGGAGAGCATGCAATAGATATTTTTCAAGGCATTTCTGTCAAACTTTGGTTTGCCCTAGCTTCAATTTTCTCCTCTGTTAAGTAGAGTTAATTCCTCAGTTCAGTTGCTCAGTTGTGTCTGACTCTTTGTGACCCCACGGACTGCAGCACGTCAGGCTTTCCTATCCATCACCAACCCCCAAAGCTTACTCAAACTCATGTCCATAGTGTCAGTGATGCCATCCAACCATCTCATTCTCTATCATCCCCTTCTCGTCTTGCCTTCAATCTTTCCCAGCATCAGGGTCTTTTCTAATGAGCCAGTTCTTCCCATCAGGTGACCAAAGTATTGGAGTTTCAGCTTCAGCATCAGTCCTTCCAATGAATTTTCAGGACAAATTTCCTGTAGGATGGACTGGTTGGATCCCCTTGCAGTCCAAGGGACTCTCAAGAGTCTTCTCCAACACCACAGTTCAAAAGCCTCAATTCTTCGGGGCTCAGCTTTCTTTATAGTCCAACTCTCACATCCATGCATGACTACTGGAAAAACCATAGCCTTGACTAGACGGACCTTTGTTGGCAAAATAATGTCATTCAAATTTCCTGTAGGATCGACTGGTTGGATCTCCTTGCAGTCCAAGGGACTCTCAAGAGTCTTCTCCAACACCACAGTTCAAAAGCCTCAATTCTTCAGGGCTCAGCTTTCTTTATAGTCCAACTCTCACATCCATGCATGACTACTGGAAAAACCATAGCCTTGACTAGACGGACCTTTGTTGGCAAAATAATGTCTTTGCTGTTTAGCATGCTGTCTAGGTTGGTCACGCTGTCTAGGGTGGCATGCTGTCTAGGCAGGAGTTAATACATACCTCCCAGGAGAGATGACGATAAAATAAAACCATGTCTATAACATTTGGGCTTGGCTTGTCATTACTTGATGGAGGCAAAGGCAGATACACTGAACTGCTAAAATGAAATTGCTGCCAGAAGGTGAACTAATAAAGGCATTTCAAAATTTGTGTGCTGGGATTTCCCTTGTGGTCCAGTGGCTGAAACTCTGTTCTCTCAAAGCACTGGGCTTGGGTTTGATCCCTGTTGGGGAACTAAAATCACACATGTCTCAACATGGGTTCACATGCTGCAACTAAGACTGAGCACAGCCAAATAAATAAAAATATATATTTAAAAAGTTGTGTGTTGACTTAGGAAATTTGAGTGTCAACTTTTTAGGAACAAATGTAGGATGAAAATCTTTGTAATATTTGGATTTTTGCTTTTCTACTCCAAAGTGGCAATTTTTATTATCTTCTGCCACCTGGTGCCTTGACCAAGTTACTACAACCCATAAGTAGGAGTTGCTAATAAAAATAATCATAGTAAATATTACTTAGATATTTTTCTGGAGTAGTCACTGTATCAAACCTTTTATACATAAATTTTTAGCTAATCAATGAATTTAACAACTACTTATTGAGCAACAACTGTGTACCAGCAACTTTTATGTATTACGTGGTTTTATTATCATGACATCCTTTTAGGTAAGTTTCACATTCTCCCCATGAGACTCAGACGGAATAAGTGATACACCCTCCAAGGTCAAACAGCCAGAGAGGGAGGAACTGAGATTTAAACCAATTATTTTTCTCGCTGCCTTTATAATATATGGTGGTTAATCTATTCCAATTTATTTATGTAGCAATTTTTATTTCATAGGATGATGATGACTCCAATATAACAACCTTATCAATCAAACTTTATCACTGTCTACTTAGACTCAATATCAAACCACCTCATACTAATAGTAAGAACACATGAAGTTGGAGTTTTTAGACTTCTGTGTGTTCTAACTCTTCTGGAGATACAGATTGCATGTTTTTAATTTGCTTTTCCTTTTACTCTGTTTCTTTTTTAGAAGACGTAGAGGAATTCAGATTTTATTCTGCAGAAATTCAGAAAGATATTAAAATAGGCTTATAGTCTAGTTTCACTCTAGTTTGAAGAATTCTGAGGAAGGATTTTTGTGGTGAAATTTTTACAACTGGAGGGACTACACAGGCACCTCCAGGCGGGTTTCTTTTGAATTCTAAACACAATGTCCACCTCTGGTTGACAGCAGCTTCTTGATTTATGTTTGGGTAATCCTCTCTTTTACTTTGCATATAATCTTGGTCAATAAGATACCTTTCTTCTCCTTAGTCAACAAACAGCAATCAACTAATTTGGGCTAATCAGAATCTCTCCCTTGAGAACCGAATCTCGAAAAAAGTCAGTCAAAGACAGTAATAGTTGGAGTCAATTCATCCTTAGAGTTTTAATATCCTTGTAAGTCACTAAATCACCTCCAATTACCTGGATCTTTGGGGCTACCTTGTTTTATGCTCTTTCTGAGCTGTTTGCTGCTTCCATTTTGGTGGGTTATCTCATATCTTCTGATTACTGTTGTTATTGCTGTTTAGTCGCTAAGTCACGTCTGACTCTTTGCGATGCCATGAACCGTAGCCTTCTAGGCTCCTCTCTCCATGGGATTTCCCAGGCAAGAATACTGGAGTGTGTAGCCATTCCCTTCTCCAGAGGATCTTTCCAACCCTGGAATTGAACCTGCGTTTTCTGCAATGGCAGGCAGATGCTTTACCACTGAGCTACCAGGAAAGCCCCATTCTAATTATAGTTCTGCTTAAATCAGTGAAATAACCCTAACTGATGAAAGAGGGAGCAGGGTAAGAGTACTGTTCTCCTGATAGGGAACACAGTGTATGGAAAGGTTATATTGAAGTTATGGGGTTTGTCTGCATAGTGTGTGGACTGTCCATATCAAAGACACTGGGTAGGGGAAGCTTGTAAGAAACGCAGATGCTATGTGAATCAACTATATTTCAGAAAAAAAGCTCAAATGCTTTATTCTGTGCTTAATGGACAAGAGTTTCTCAGTGTGAAGTCCAGGGAGTCCGAAATTTTAACAAGTTTCTCAGGGATTATTCTGAAAAATACATTTGAGAACCACATAAGGGCACAGGTTTTGAAATTTGAAAAACATGCATTGGAACGATTTAAGCTGTGGTCAATCCATTAGCTCTCTGATTCTGTTTCGTCATCTGTAAAATGAGAACAGTCAAGACTTTATTCATTAAGTTGTTTTAAAAGTCTGAAATGTATATAAAGGACTTTTATATTGCCTCAACAGAGAAGAGTTGCATCATTCTTGGGTGTTTAGATTCCCAAACCTAATACGTCCAGGTAAAACTGTGAGTAGCCAATATTATGGATGAAAACCATGTAAATCCACGGTGGCAACAACTGGCTACATGTATGCATCACGTTTGGACAAATGTATGGTCTTCGTCTCAGTCGTGACTTAGGGAGAATTTTCCTGAAGGATTAGACTAGGCTGCATATGTGCTCAGTCGAGTCTGACTCTTTGAGATCCTGTGGACTGTAGCCCACCAGGCCCCCCTGTCCATGGGATTCTCCAGGCAAGAATACTGGAGTAGGTTGCTATTTCCTCCTCCAGAGGGTCTTCCCAACCCAGGGATTAAACCTGTATTTCCTGCATTGGCAGGCAGATTCTTTACCATTGAGCTACCTAGGAAACACTTAGAATAGGTGAGAAAAATATCCATGCAAAATAGTTGGCTTGCACTTAGAAGTCATGTTCTATTATTTTAAAAAAGAACCCACACTTTACATGCTCAGATTATTTCTCTCATGCTCCATGTCAAATGAGGTGGACGGGGGCAAATGATGCTCCTGGTAATGTCACTCCAGGAACAGGCTGATGGCTGCTCTAGCATCTGGAACACTGTGAGCTGCTGAGGCGGCAGAAGAAAGCACAGGGCAGTGGCCACCAGCTCTTAAACTCTTCCCCCAGGAGTTCTCCAAGCCCGCGCTCAAGTTCACTGGCAAAACACGTCAGGTTGCCATGCCTAATTTCAGGTGTCCAGAGATGTGCCATCTGCCTAAATCCTTAGAAGCAGAGTAAAGCAAAATATATGTGAGTATCACTGATGGCTACCCCATGGGGCCTGGACATCAGTGTGTTCTGAAATCTCCCCGAGGGATTCTAGTGTGAAAGTTAAGGACCTGGTCTTGGGCTTGCACGCTTTGACAGGAAGGGAGGTAAAAATCACCTGCACTATTTAAAGCCTCATATGAACATGGGCAGGTTCAATGTGCACATGAAGTGATCTGGGTGGACTTCTACATTACTAATATCTATGGGTGGCTTTACATGATGGGGGGACAAATTACTGAGGGTCATAGGCGGTGAGCACTGCTCACCTGCCCCTGCTGTCTCCCTTCCTTTTTCACACTGGTCACCACCAGGCATAGCCAACAGCTTCATAAAGTCTCTGATGCCTCCAGGGGTATGGTTGTTCAAGGTTTTGAAATCATATAAATGGGTAAAAGTCACAACAGGGGACTTCTCTGGTGGCCCAGGGGTTGAGACTTCACCTTCCAATGCAAGGGGTGCGGATTCGATCCCTGGTGGGGATCTAAGATCCCACATGCCTCTTGGCCAAAAAACCAACACATGAAACAGAAGCATCACCAACTCAATGAGCATGAGTTTGAGCAAACTCCAGGAGATAGTGAAGGATGGGGAAGCCTCGCCTGCTGCAGTCCATGAGGTTGCAAAAAGCGGGACATGATTTAGGGACTGAACAACAACAACAAAACAGAAGCAATATTGTAGCAAATTTAATAACTTTAAAAACGGTCCACATAAAATTTTTTTTAAAAAGTCACAACAGAAAATGAAGGGAAGGTAAAATATGAGTCTCAAAACTTTCTTGCAGTCCCTACTCATAATTCTGTCAACCATAGCTAATAAGGCTTTTGGAAACCTTGCAATACTCACAAATTATCTTGGGAATTGAAAAAAAAAAACTTACAACTGCCAGGCTGGCATGTTTTTTGTTTGTTTACAGATAAGTGACCGTCTCTGAAACTTGGTTATGCATACAGGCAGGTATCAATATTTGGAGCAGTAATCCGAGGCATCATTTGTTCAGTTCAGTTCAGTTGCTCAGTTGTGTCTGACTCTGTGACCCCATGAATTGCAGCACTCCAGGCCTCCCTGTCCATCACCAACTCCCAGAGTTCACTCAAACTCACGTCCATCGAGTTGGTGATGTCATCCAGCCATCTCATCCTCTGTTGCCCCTTCTCCTCCTGCCCCCAATCCCTCCCAGCATCAGAGTCTTTTCCAATGAGTCTAACCTACAAGATCTTTAAGAACTAACACACAAAAAAGATGCCCTTTTCATTACAGGGTTCTGGAATGCAAAAGTAGGAAGTCAAGAAACACCTGGAGTAACTGGCAAATTTGGCCTTGGAATGCGGAATGAAGCAGGGCAAAGACAAATAGAGTTTTGCCAAGAGAACGCACTGGTCATAGCAAACACCCTCTTCCAACAACACAAGAGAAGACTCTACACATGGACATCACCAGATGGTCAACACCAAAATCAGATTGATTATATTCTTTGCAGCCAAAGATGGAGAAGCTCTATACAGTCAGCAAAAACAAGACCGGGAGCTGACTGTGGCTCAGATCATGAACTCCTTATTACCAAATTCAGACTTAAATAGAAGAAAGTAGGGAAAACCACTAGATCATTCAGGTATGACCTAAATCAAGTCCTTTATGATTATACAGTGGAAGTGAGAAATAGATTTAAGGGACTAGATCTGATAGAGTGCCTGATGAACTATCGATGGAAGTTCGTGATATTGTACAGGAGACAGGGATCAAGACCATCCTCATGGAAAAGAAATGAAAAAAAGGAAAACGGCTGTCTGGGGAGGCCTTACAAATAGCTGTGGAAAGAAGAGAAGCGAAAAGCAAATGAGAAAAGGAAAGATATAAGCATCTGAATGTAGAGTTCCAAAGAATAGCAAGGAGAGATAAGAAAGCCTTCCTCAGTGATCAATGCAAAGAAATAGAGGAAAACAACAGAATGGGGAAGACTAGAGATCTCTTCAAGAAAATTAGAGATACCAAGGGAACATTTCATGCAAAGATAGGCTCGAAAAAGGACAGAAATGGTCTGGACCTAACAGAAGCAGAAGATATTAAGAAGAGGTGGCAAGAATACACAGAAGAACTGTACAAAGATCTTCATGACTCAGATAATCATGATGGTGTGATCACTCACCTAGAGCCAGACATCCTGGAATGTGAAGTCAAGTGGGCCTTAGAAAGCATCAGTATGAACAAAGCTAGTGGAGGTGATGGAATTCCAGTTGAGTTATTTCAAATCCTGAAAGATGATGCTGTGAAAGTGCTTCACTCAATATTCCAGCATCATTTGTATCTGAGCACAAATGCCAGGTATGTCTCTTTGAAGGATGCCCTTTCTGCAGTGTCTGCTCACAGGCTTTCTTCCATGCAGGCTGGTTCAGGTTCCTGAGGGACCAATCACAGGGCATCTCATGCCCCTGCAAGAGATGAGAAGCCAGAGAGAAATTGTCTAGATGCTTAGGAAGGGTGGACAGAGGGGTTACTCGGTAACTCACACGCTGAGTGAAGAGGTGGGTTAGATCCAACGTTTGGCTTAAAATAAGTTTCATTAAAACACAGGACCTGGTGCATGGAAGGCTCTGAATACACACTCATGAATAGTAGAAACCAGATTCTTAAAAACTAGAAAGACCCTAAGTGTTAAAGTGTTAGTCACTCAGTCATAGCTGACTCTTTGCGACCTCATGGACTGTAACCTGCCAGGATCCTCTGTCTATGGAATTCTCCAGGGAACACTGGAATGGGTAGCCATTCCCTTCTCCAGGGGATCTTCTCAACCCAGGGATTGAACCCAGATCTCCTGCATTGCAGGTGAATTCTTTACCATCTGAGCCATAAATGAAATGAAGCATAAATCATTTCATTATTATAGTCTTTATTCATTATTATAGTCTTCATAAAAAGATTCCTTCAGTGGTGTTCATCCATTCTGTACTTGACAATCTCCAGTGATATGGAATTGATTACAGTTGGTCCTCCACATCTGTGAGTTTTGTATCCATGGATGTAACCCAATACAGATCAAAAGTATTTGGGAAAAAAATTCCAAAAAGCAAAACTTTTATTTGCTATACAACAGCAATTATTTATGTAACATTTACCTCGTACTAGGTATTATAAGTAATCTAGAGATGACAAAGTATGAAAGGATGTGCATAGATTATATACAAATACTGTATCGTTTTATACAAGGGGCCTGAGCACCCTGGATTTTGGTATCCTTGCGGGATTCTGGAATCAATCCCAGGCGGATACTGAAAAACAATTGTACTTCCTAAGACAATAAAAAGAGTCTACTTAGTAAGCTCTTTTTATTCAGCTGGCATTTGCTTCTTTTGTTTCTTGTTCTTTCCTTTGAAACTCATTGAACCAAGTGAAGCTTAGTGTAAACTATGAAGTTTGTGTGATTGCAATGGGTATATACTCATTGATCATAGCAAATGTACCACTCTAGTGTGAAATGTTTATAGTAGGGGAGTCTGCCTTTGCGTGAGTGCCGACTATCAGCAAACTGAGAAAATGCAACTTGATTGGTTTTTATTCTTGCTTTTTACCCTCTTTTTTAAAAATTAAAATTTGACTATATACATGTAATTTTATTTTGTTGCCCTCTCCCTTCATTCAAATAAAATAAAAAATACCCTTCACTTACATAAAAATACACAATATAGTGTGCATGCGTACACACACACACACACACACACACACCATGAAACAGAAGAGGTGACCATAACAACAAAAAATGACAAGATGAAAAATCCCCAAAAAGTTGAATCTGGGGGGCTTGACAGGAACAATGGAGACATAATTCTGGTGCTCTCTTGAGCAGTTTTAAATTCGTGTCTCCGACCCCCACCCCTGGAATAACTGCTACTTCTTTGCAACAGACCACTGTGCTGAGTGACTTGAAGTCTCTTCACTGGAGGACTCATCTCCACGCTGTTCCTGACGATGCTGCCGGGGTCCTTGTTTGAGCAGAGGGCTGCTGCCCACTCATGCTTGTCAAGAGACCTGTTGCCAGACTGCTGCTTGTGCTGTGATACCTCCTTCCAGGACTTCTCCTTGGAGACTCAACTGTGTTGGTACTATTTGCAATAAGCTGAGTGATTTATGAATGGGGAAAAACAAACTCATCTCTTAACCTCAATCAGAAAACAGGCAGCTGGCACCTCTCTTTGCCTTTCCTTTCCCCATTTCTTCTCTTTGCTGTTGTTCAGTCACTAAGTCATGTCTAACTCTTTGCGACCCCATGAACTGTAGCTCGGGAGGAATATCAATAACCTCAGATATGCAGATGACACCACCCTTATGGCAGAAAGTGAAGAGGAACTAAAAAGCCTCTTGATGAAAGTGAAAGTGGAGAGTGAAAAAGCTGGCTTAAAGCTCAACATTCAAAAAACAAAGATCATGGCATCCAGTCCCATCACTTCATGGGACATAGATGGGGAAACAGTGGAAACAGTGTCAGACTTTATTTTTTGGGGCTCCAAAATCACTGCAGATGGTGATTGCAGCCATGAAATTAAAAGACGCTTACTCCTTGGAAGAAAAGTTATGACCAACCTAGATAGCATATTCAAAAGCAGAGACATTACTTTGCTGACTAAGGTCTGTCTAATCAAGGCTATGGTTTTCCCTGTGGTCATGTATGGATGTGAGAGTTGGACTGTGAAGAAGGCTGAGGCGCCGAAGAATTGATGCTTTTGAACTGTGGTGTTGGAGAAGACTCTTGAGAGTCCCTTGGACTGCAAGGAGATCCAACCAGTCCATTCTGAAAGAGATCAACCCTGGGATTTCTTTGGACGGAATGATGCTAAAGCTAAAACTCTAGTACTTTGGCCACCTGATGCGAAGAGTTGACTCATTGGGAAAGACTCTGATGCTGGGAGGGATTGGGGGCAGGAGGAGAAGGGGACGACAGAGGATGAGATGGCTGGATGGCATCACGGACTCGATGGACGTGAGTCTGAGTGAACTCCTGGAGTTGGTGATGCTGCGATTCATGGGGTCGCAAAGAGTCGGACATGACTGAGTGACTGAACTGAACTGAACTGTAGCATGCCAGGCTTCTCTGTCCATTACAATCTCCCTGAGTTTGTTTAAAATCATGTCCACTGAGTCAGTGATGCCATCCAACTACCCTATCCTCTGTCTCCCCTTTCTCCTCTTGCCCTCAATTTTCCCCAGCATCAGGGTTTTTTCCAATGAGTCAGGTCTTTGCATCAGGTGGCCAAAGTCTCCTTGCAAAACCAAAGATGAGCTGGGAGGTCAGGAATAGCAAAGGGGAACATCCTTTCCCCTGCTCCTTCCCTTTCATTATTTCCCTTTCTTCTTCAAATTCTGCTTGGGGCCTGTTCTTTTCCACTTTAATCGGATGGAAACACTTCCATTCTTCTCTCTACCATATTTTGCTGTAATGCGTAAATTCATCGATAGAGAAGGTATCCTTCTATTTTTATTTTGAAAGTATACTTTGAAACATTTGAGTTTTTAAGAGGAAAATTTACAAAGCTGATTATTTTAAATGTAAATTAAGGAATTCTTAAATTCTCCAGGTCTCTAAGCTAATCAGCTCATTTTTGCTGCACCTGGGCAAAAATGCACCTGAATTCCTATGAAGTGGATTTGCAGGTAAAACATGTTTTAGCTCTTTTCCTCTCGTTTAAACCCAGAAAAACAAAGTTAATAAAGGAAAATTAATACATACTTATTAAGCACACAGGAAGGGTTTGAATAAACAGAGGAGGCTTACAGCACTGTTTCCCGCAGTGTTCTGAAACCCCAAACTAATAACCAAATACCAATCCATAACCCTTTCCATCTCTTGGAGGATAACAGAGGTAAAGAATGGGAGAGGATAAGAAAGGGTTCCATTTCCAAAGAAAACAGAAATCTTAAGGTGAAAAAGCCATTAGAACCTCACGGCGCAGATGACAATGGAAAAAGCAGGAACCCAGGCCTAGTGGGGAATTGGCGGACAGGCGTGCGGAACCGCTGACCTCGCAGCGGACCCTAGCAGGACTCCACCTCTGGGAATCATCTCATTGGAGCTCACCTGTCAGCTTGCACCCGCCCCAACCCCCTTACCGCATGCGCACCACAGGCCAAAGCGACTGGGTCGTCTCGCAGCACGACCCACCCCCCGAATTCCTGGTTCTCATTGGTCTGAGTGGCAGGTCCGCCCCTTCGGCCCAGCCAATGGAAAAGCCGCCTCGGCGCTCCGCCCTCCCGGCCGGCAGCTGGCGGCCCGGCAGCCTGCGAATCCGGGTGGTGAGCCGGGATGGCGGCTGTGGCGGCGTCCGCGGGCTGGCTGCTGCGGCTCCGCGCGGCCGGGGCCGACGGACCGTGGCGTCGGCTGTGTGGCGCGGGGCTGCCGCGGGGCTTCCTGCAGTCCGCCTCGGCCTACGGGGCTGCGGCCCAGAGGCGGCAGGTGGCTCACTTCACTTTCCAGCCTGACCCGGAGCCCGTGGAGTACGGTGAGCGAGGGGCTGCCCTGTCCGCTCCGCTGCAGCCCAGTCTCGCAGGCCCGTGGGAGGTCACTGAGGGTGCCGCCCTGCCCGTCCTCGGCGGGGGCCGGTAGGCTGACCTCCTTGCATCCCAGCAGAGTCCCTGCCCTGCTCTCGAGAGTCCGCTACCTGTGTGTCTGTGATTTCCTCCTTAGTTCCATGATCGTGCTTTCGAGAGGCAGCCCCATCTCACTCGAGATGGGTGAGAGGGCGCGCGGGGTGTGCTAGGGCCGGAGAGTGGAGGGGCGTGCTTGGGAACGCCTCCTTGTCTCCGCTCTCTTATCCTTGATTTTCCAAGTCCGCCCCCACCCCTCCAGCCCAGAGTTGTCCCAGCTTGCCCACGAGGGGCCCGCAAACTCCAGGCAGAGAGGTATGTTTAAAGAAAAAAGCAGTCCCCGCTCGCTTTTTTGTTTTTGTTTGCTTTAGTAGAGAAAACAGAGGGACTAAAGTAACGGAATTGGTTTTCCCAAGGTCACAGAACAGCTTCTTCCTAGAGATGCGAAACAGCCATCTTCCTTTCTGTCTGAGCCTAGCACTGAGCTTGTGCTGGGCAAGGCTGCCACTTAGCCAAGGAAGGGTAAGCGGTGTGGGTGGGTAATGAGCGGAGGAAGCCATCGAGTGCTTCCAACTGCGGCAAAGAATCAAGCACCTCTCACACCTCGCCGAAAGGCAGTTGCATGACTGTTGCAGCTGAGTTTTCTGTAACCTCCGAAAGATCCAGTGCCTATCATCGCAACTTTGGGAACAATAGGAAAACAGTTAATTTTCCTTGGCTGGTTAATCCCTTCTCACATACTGGAGCCGACTTTTGGGGAAGTGTGTCAGTATTTACTTGTGAGTAATAAAAATGAATATTTATTGAGCGCTAACCACAGGCAGGCCCTGGACTGAGAAATTTACATTCATTCTCTTATTCGATGCTTAGGACAATCTTAAGAGGTAGGTAATCTCCCCGCCCCTCCGCCCCTCAGTTTTTCAGTTGTGTAGCTGAGATCTTGAGATAGTTTGTCCTGGATTACACAGAAAAGTTAGTGGTATTGTGTCTCAAGAGTGGGAGACCACTGAAGCAGCTTAGCATGCACACAGCTTTAATTTAATTGTTTAGATTCCATTCTAAACAATGTGCTAAACTGCATGTGGAAACTATTTACTAAGAGGTGTTCTGGTTTTGTGAAATAGTAGACACCATAAAGGTGAACACAATTTTTTCTCACCAACAAAATGAACCTTGAATTCTGTCTTCAAAGGAACTAGCCCAATACTTGAGAAATAGCGCATAGGTATTCTTAACCTCCTTCCATAATTATGAAATCCCTAAAGCTTGAGTAAATGATAATAAAATGCTTGTTCTTATTATAAAAATAACGAAAGAATATTATAGATAGCTTGAATAATAGAAAAAACAAAAAAGATAATCTCAATACCCACTACTGTAAATATTGCTAATATTTCTGGATGTATCCTTTTAGGGATTTCATTCCAGTTTAGTGGAGTTAAAGAATTCCACTGATAAAATGGGGCTTTCCAGATGGCTCAGTGGTAAAGAATCCGCCTGCCAGTGCAGGAGACATGGGTTGAATCCCTGGGTTGGGAAGATCCCCTGTAAGAGGAAATGGCAACCCACTCCAGTATACTTGCCGGGATAATCCCATGGACACAGGAGCCGAGTGGGTACAGTCCATAGAGTCATAAAGAGTTGAATACAACTGAGTGACTGAGCACACACACGCTAAGATGAGTGGAATAAAAATTTCCCATAATTGTAGTTTTAATATAAATACAATCTGCATTATTTAATCAGAAGCATTTCCCCATATTGTTATATAGTTTTTTATAGCTTTCTTTAGAAGAAGACATGTTTTGGGAATTCCCTGGCAGTCCAGTGGTTAGGACCCCATGCTTTCACAGTGGAGGTCCTGGGTCCAATCCCTGGTTGAGGGACTAAGATCCTGTAAGCTGTGTGACATAACCACCCCTTCCCCCCACCAAAAAAATCCCAACCGAACAAAAAAAAAACCTGTTCTGTTGAACAGACACACTGTATAGGTCAGTGGTTAATATCTTGGCTCTAGAATCAAATTGGCCTAGGTTCCATCTTTATCCTTACCTATAACTTTAGTAAACTTATCACTTAACCCTCTATAAGCCTCAGTTTATGAGGACTTAATATCTATTTTGGAAGGTTTTTATGAGGACCAAATAAGGATAATGTATGTAATGTACTTAACACAGTCTGACTGCTAACAAGCAATCACTCAGAAAATAAATGGAAACTTATACCCGTATACTTTTGTTGTTACAGTTTTTCAGTGTTATAAATAATGCAGATGGAAACATTTCTTGTATCTTTTGTGTATCTGAGATTATTTCTTTAGGATAAAGAATAAATCCAGGGGTGAGATTTCCTACTTGAAGATATGAACACTTCATTGGATTTTTAATGCATAGTTCAAATTACCAGTTGATACTCGTATTTGCAGTCTGAGTGTGAGTACTGGATATCATGCTAAAATCACAGGTGTGCTGTGATCCTGTGATTTGTGGTAGGAAATACATATCTGGTGTTTGTTCTGTTCCTGGAACAGAACCCTTGAAAATTCCCGTGATTATAGCAATAAAAATGTCTTTAGTTATATTACTGTTTGGTAAGCCCTGATGTTACCTAAGGGGCTTCCCAGGTGTGCTAGTGGTAAAGAACCCACCTGCCAATGCAAGAGATATGGGTTTGATCCCTGGGTCAAGAAGATCCCCTGGAAGAGGAATGACAACCCACTCCAGTGCTCTTGCCTGGGGAATCCCATGGACAGAGGAGCCTGGTGGGCTTCTGTCCATGGTGTTGCAGTGTTGGACATGACTAAAGTGACTTAGCATACAGCACATAAAGTTACCTAAGGATGGGGATTATCACCAGATATGCTTAGCGAGTTGGAACTCTCAGTCCCACCCGGCTCACCTCTGGAAAGGGTAGGGGGACCTCGAGGTCAGTGGATTGCCAATGGCCAGTGATTTAATCAGCCATGCCTATCTAGTGAAGCCTCCTTGAAACCCCAAAGGACAGGTTCTGAGAGCTTCCAAAGGAGTGATGCTCTCAGAGAACATCTCACATCTTTCCACACACCTTGCTGTTTGCAGCTCTTCCATCTGGCTGTTCCTGAGTTATATGTATTTTATAATAAACTGGTTATCTAGTAAGTAAAATGTCTCTGAGTTCTGTGAGATGCTCTAGCAAATTAATTGAACCCAAGGAGGAGTTGTGGGAGCCTCTGATCTTATGTCGACGGGTCAGAAGCACAGGTGACAACCTGCACTTGGGGTTGGCACCCGAATTGGGGGAGGGATGGTCTTATAGGACCAAGCCCTTAACCTGTAGGATCTGACATTATGGGAGATCGTATCAGAATTGAGTTGACACCTGGTTGGAGACTTGCTTGGTTATAAGTTAAAAGACCCACACTTTGGAATTGGTGTCAGAATTGTATGTGCTCATGCACACGCGCGTGCACACACACTCACTATGGGGTCTTTTGTGCTAACTGCACCTTTGTTTTAATATGCATTTATTTCATTTCTATTGAATATGTTCCCATATATTTGTTTGCTAGATTTCTTTGCACTTGTGTGAATTGAACGTTCCTTGTCTTTGTGTACTTTAGAAGTTTGTACATGGTGTACTTTTTTCTGTCAATACTAATGCTACCTGCCATTTTTGAGCAGCTGCCCTATTCCAGGTGGTGTTGTAGACATCAGTCTATAATCCTCCCAGTAGCCCTGTTGAGTTAAAGAGCATTATGCCTATTTTACAGATGAGAAAGTTGAGGCTTAGAGATGTTGGTGTCTCGCCCAAGTCTGATAAGTAGCAGGACAAGAATTTGAACCCAGATGCGTCTAACTCCAAAGCCTCCTATACAACTGTACTAATGTTTTGTGTGGTAAAGATACTGATGAATATATTTATTCTCTCTCTGCCTTAATATATTTTTATCTCTCTGACTTTCATTTGTGCTGCAAATAATTTTTATTCTTTTGATTATTTTGACACATGAAAGGGCCTCCCTAAATAGAATAGTGGTCAGAGTGGACTCTGAGGAGGAGACATTTAAACTGTACTGTAAAGAAAAGTAAAGGAATCACTTCTGCAAGGACCAGAGGGCAAGTTTGTTTTCCAGGAGGAAACAAGGGCAAGCAAGGGTGAAGTCCCTGGAGTGGGGTGAGTTTGTGCTGTAGGACCTGAGAAAGCCACTGTGGTTGGGATGTTCTGAGTAGGGGATGGTAGGCAGCTCTCAAAGGTCAAGTGTAGAAGGAAGAGTCCTTGTATTGTGGAGATGAGGGTGTTCTTTCCAGTACAGTAAGTCCCCAAAGTACCAATGAGTTCTGTTCCGAGAGCATGTACAAAGTTCAGTTTGTTGGTAAGTCCAATAAAGTTACCCAACTAACTCAATCTACTGAACAGTACTGTGCTGTAATAGGTTTATAATATGTTCACATCTTTGAAAGTCCACAACTTGAAGGTTCACATGTAGGGGACTTACTGTATTAGAATTTTTAGTGTTGGGAACAATATAAGTAACAAGAGATTAGAAAGCATAAAGTTTATACAAGGAACAAGAATTAGTTTATTTGGAGGAAAATGGGAAGGGGTAGGAAATAAGTTTGGAAAAGTAAATGGAGGTGCCAGGCAGCAGTAATTGCAGGGATTATCTTATTTAGTGGGGGAGGGAAGGTTAACCAGTACAGAGTAGATGGTCCATAAATATTGGACATTTGATAGTAGTTATCTCACTGAATTCTCACAGTCATCCTACATATTAGATAGCATTACCCATGTTTTGTATCAAAGGAAGCTGAATGCCCGTAAAGGAACCTTCCCAGAATCACACAGGGAGTGGCTAGCATACCGTAGTCTCAGGTGCTTTAGCTCTGTGGATTGTCTCTGTCTCCCTTCCGTGCTGCAAAGGGAACAGTTGCTCAGAACAACCGAGTACTGCTCATCAGACTGGCCCTGCAGCATCACCTTCCCTCACTCGCCTTTGCCTGGAATTGTCTTTGACCTGTGACGTTGGTAGAATTTTTTTCCCTGCTCCGTTCCTCTGTTTTTAAGTGGTTGATGAACAGTTTGCTCTGTGTATTTTTTAATTTTTAAGAAACGGCCTCATAGGTTTATTTGCTCAGCCATTCACTCAGCAGATATTTACTGAGCACATGTTACATGTTAGATACTGTTACAAGGTCTGAGCACGTTGCTGTGATCAAAGGCACTTAAGAATCCCTGCCCTCTTGGAGTTTATGTTCTATTATGTCCCTTACATCCTGCCAGCATGCCACTTTACTTTTGCAGCAATGATAATGACCTGGCTTATTTTTTATTTAAAATTAAAATATTTTTTATTCCTTTCTAGTAAGGTTTATTACAGGATATTGAATATAGTTCCCTGTGCTATACAGTCTATTTTATGTATAGTAGTTTGATCTGCTAATCTCAAACTCCTCATTTATTGGCGCCTCCATCTTTGGTAAGCATAAGTTTTGTTTTCTACGTCTGTGAGTCTGTTTCTGTTTTGTAAGTAAGTTCATTTGTAGCATATTTTAGATTCCACATATAATTGATAACATAATATTTGTCTTTTTTTTCTGACTTAATTGGGCTTTCCTGGTGGCTCAGATGGTAAAAGATTCTTCCTGCAGTGAGGGAGAATCAGGTTGGATCCCTGGGTCAGGAAGGTCCCCTGTAGAAAGAAGTGGCAACCCACTCCAGTATTCTTGCCTGGAAAATCCCATGGACAGAGGAGCCTGGTGGGCTACAATTCATGGGATTACAAAGAGTCGGGCATGACTGAGCTTTGAACTCTGACTTAATTCACTTAGTATTATAATCTCTATGTTGATCCGTGTTTCTGAAAATGGCGTTATTTCATCCCTTTTTTATGGATGAGTACTATTCCATTGTGTATATGTACTCTATCTTCTTTATCCATTTGTCTGTTGAGGGACATTTAAATTGCTTCCATGTCTTGGCTTTTGTAAATAGTGCTGCAGTGAACACTGGATTGCAAGTATCTTTTTGAATTAGAGTTTTGGATATATGCCAAGGAATGGGATTGTAGGATTATATGGTAGCTCTAATTTTAGTTTTTTAAGGGACTTGATACTGTTTTCCAGTGTGGGAAACATCCCCACCATCAGTGTTGGGGCGGGGGGTTCCTTTTCTCCACACCCTCTCCAGCATTTATTTGTGGATGTTTTAATGATGGCCATTCTGACCAGTGTGAGGTAATATCTCATTGTAATGTTGATGTGCATTTCTCTAATAATTAGCAAAACTGATCATCTTTTCTTTTGCCTGTTGGCCAGATGATGACCTGTTTTTTCATGATGTTCTACTTAGGACAGTTTTGAGGAAGCAGCTCTGAGTGAGTGAGTGAAAGTCACTCAGTCGTATCTGACTCTGTGACCCCATGGACTATACAGTCCATGGAATTCTCCAGGCCAGAATACTGGAGTGGGTAGCCTTTCCCTTCTCCAGGGGCTCTTCCCAACCCAGGAATCGAACCCAGGTCTCCCGCATTGTAGGCAGATTCTTTACCAGCTGAGCCGCAAGGGAAGCAGCTCTGATCTAACCATGAAACACTGTTTTACCAGAGGATACCCTTTAGCTTTCATCTTTGGCTTGGGAAATTGCACTGCTGTGTATATTTAAGTTTGTTTCGTTATAACTTTTTATCTTAGGAAAGAAGAGTCATCAGTCCAGCTTTGAAATTTTGCAGCCAGTTAATGATACTGGTAATTGTGTGATTTGGCAACTGGATTTAATAATTTTGTAGTGGTGTTCAGAAACATTTTTCTTTTTTTTTTTTTAAAGTCTTTCCAGTGGCACAGCTCTGATTAGATATGCTCAGTGTATGTTTATCTTATCAGGAGGGAAGATTAGGCATACTTTATCAATAGTTTTTGCTGTCACCTCCAGGAAAATAAATAATTCTAAGGAAAAAAAGCAAGAGAGTTCCAGAAAAACATCTATTTCTGCTTTATTGACTATGCCAAAGCCTTTGACTGTGTGGATCACAATAAACTGGAAAATTCTGAGAGAGATGGGCATACCAGACCACCTGACCTGCCTCTTGAGAAATCTGTATGTAGGTCAGGAAGCAACAGTTAGAACTGGACATGGAACAACAGACTGTTTCCAAATAGAAAAAGGAGTATGTCAAGGCTGTATATTGTCACCCTGCTTATTTAACTTACATGCAGAGTACATCATGAGAAATGCTGGACTGGAAGAAACACAAGCTGGAATCAAGACTGCTGAGAGAAATATCAATAACCTCAGATATGCAGATGACACCACCCTTATGGCAGAAAGTGGAGAGGAACTAAAAAGCCTCTTGATGAAAATGAAAGAGGAGAGTGAAAAAGTTGACTTAAAGCTCAGCATTCAGAAAATGAAGATCATGGCATCCGGTCCCATCACTTCATGGGAAATAGATGGGGAAACAGTGGAAACAGTGGCTGACTTTATTTTTCTGGGCTCCAAAATCACTGCAGATGGTGATTGCAGCCATGAAATTAAAAGACCCTTACTCCTTGGAAGAAAAGTTATGACCAACCTAGACGGCATTGAACAGCAGAGACGTTACTTTGCCAACAAGGGTCCGTCTAGTCAAGGCTATGGTTTTTCCAGTGGTCATGTATGGATGTGAGAGTTGGACTGTGAAGAAGGCTGAGCACCGAAGAATTGATGCTTTTGAAGTGTGGTGTTGGAGAAGACTCTTGAGAGTCCCAAGGAGATCCAACCAGTCCATTCTGAAGGAGATCAGCCCTGGCTGTTCACTGGAAGGACTGATGCTAAAGCTGAAACTCCAGTACTTTGGCCACGTGATGCGAAGAGTTGACTCATTGGAAAAGACTCTGATGCTGGGAGGGACTGGGGGCAGGAGGAGAAGGGGACGACAGAGGATGAGATGGCTGGATGGCATCACCGATTCGATGGACGTGAGTCTGAGTGAACTCTGGGAGATGGTGATGGACAGGGAGGCCTGGCGTGCTGCGATTCATGGGGTCGCAAAGAGTCAGACACGACTGAGCAACTGAACTGAACTGAGGAGAATAAATATTTAAATGATATTACCCCTGAATAACTTGTGATTTCTTCCTGATTCATCCGTAAATCATACTGCATATTTAAAAAGAATCAAAAGTAAATATTGCTCTATTAAAAATTGTTGTTTAAAGCTTTTAAAACCATGTAGTAGAAGAGTAGTTAATCTAAAACCCCAAAATTCTGATTCTGATTCAGAAAAATAAGTATTCAGGAGTGAAAGATTATGTGTTCATATGGAAATGTAACCTTTAAATACCCTTACCTGTAAATTGTTTTCATATAAGATGAGCAAATTCTTTGTGGTTATGAAGCAATACTGTCCAGATTCACTTTGTATGATTTCTATTATTAGAGTCTTTACTTTATTCTTGTACTGGAAACCTGCCAAGCTGCAGTTCAATGAGATATCTTAGGGGCATTCAGTATTAATTCAAATGATCAGCAGACTTGAAATAAATACTAGCATAGATGTTTAGGCATTTTCATTCTCCCTAGGGTCTTAGCTGTGAAAATCCTCATAGATTTTCATAGATGAAAATCCTACTTTAGGAAATGTTTGAAAGAGGAGAAGGAGTGGGAATGTCATGGTGGTTGAGAACAGTTTACCCTAAGCCATCATCATTTGATACCCAGCACCAGTCAACTCTTCCAAGAATTTTTCTAGAATGGAGAAAAGCATTTAAGCAAAGTACCTATTAAATGATATAGACTTAGCCTGAAGAAAAATAATTTGTGAGGTAATTGTGGACATGGAGTGTGATGGTGATATGACAACAATGTCTTGAATAAATTCCTATTCTCCACACCAGAAATATGAGTAGAAACAGGCTTTATTATGGGCTCAGAAGGCAGCAGGGCAAATCTGATTGAGTATTTGTTGTTCAGTTGCTAAGTCATGTCCGACTCTTCGTGACCCCATGGACTGCAGCACACCAGGCTGCCCTGACCTTCACTATCTCTTGGAGGTTGCTCAGACTTGTGTGCATTGAGTCGGTAATGATACAGACTGTCATTCAGCAGTGTGGAAGGGATCAGAGAGATGTGTGAGCCCAGAGCTGGACAGAATCAGAAGGCTGGGTGTCAATGGAAGATGGCAGATTGGAGGTGTCCTGAGTCAGAGCCTGCTGTGGAGCCAGGCTGTTCTGGGGATAGGTCTCCAGGAAAAGGACAGGTGACCAGGGTCTCATGGCTGCAGGTTGAAGGCAACAGCAGTTGCTGTTGTGATCCAACCTGGAAATTAGACCTTGGCTTTGAGGACACACAGGCAGCTGACGTTCACAGAATTTAGGTGGACCAGTGGTTGGGGAATAAGCAGCAGGCATTGGAGGGATTTGATAACTGCATAGCTATGGATTAAGGTGCATGGATCAGGCACTGACATGAAGACAATGGCGGTTTAGTCGCTAAGTCGTGTCCAACTCTTGCGACCCCATGGACTATAGCCTGCCAGGCTCCTTCCTCTTTCCATGGGGATTCTCCAGGCAAGAATACTGGAGTGGATTGCCATTTCCTTCTCCAGGGGATCTTCCTGACCCAGGAATTGAACCCAGGTCTCCTTCATTGCAGGCAGATTCTTTATCAACTGAGCTACGAAGACAGAGCTTGAGCATCAGAGAAGACATGGACAGAAAGGAACCTTTTTTTGCTCTGAGTTGTGTTTTCACAGATGATTTGATCCTAAATTTCTAGGAAGACTGTGGGCACTGGGCAGCACTGAGGCTTAAATCTAAGCCCTAAAATCATGATTATTTTTGAATTCTGACATTTTGAACTTTATCAAATAAAGCTTCATACCATTCAGAATAATGGCCAAGGTCAAGATGAAGGACACAGACACAGTCCAGAGTCTAACAAAAATTAGCTAATATTTATTCAGTGCTCACTAGTCATGCTCTCTTCACCGTTCTGTGCATTTATTGTTCCATTTAATCATCTTAACAGCCCATTTAGGGAGATAGAGATTGGCTGACAGAGATTCTACTTGAGCAGTAAGATAATAGGAAGGACCAAGCTGTTGTGTTAAGGCATGGGATTGTAGAGTTCTCCAAACAGTTCTGGGCGCTGAAGTTCTTTGAGCCTTTCTCATTGTTCATGGTCCATGGCTGTTGGCTCTTGTGGGCACATTTAACACATGCCATTGGTCATGTGTGTTTATTATGACCTATGTTCCTGAAACCCATCCAGGGCATCTTCCCAGTCCCCTCCCACTCTGCTTGCTGCTCTTTACTGACTTTCTGTAGCTTTTATTTATGTGGACACCTATTTGTTCAACTTCATTGTATTCTTTCTTCCCTTTTTTTTAATAGTTGCTTTTAAATTGTTTAATATGTTTCAGTTTTGGCTCCTCAACAAGCATTTTAAAGTTGTATTGCTTTTATATCTTCCACAGAGACCTTACCATGGTAAATAATCCAGTAAATTTGTGTAACATATTCCATGCTTTCCTTTCTACCTTGGCTTTAATCAAAGTTTAATTGACTGTTAAAAAACTGATTATTTTTTATGTATGTTTTAATACATGGTTTTTCTTTTTTTTTTTAATTTTCACAGGGCAAACTCAGAAAATGAATCTCTTCCAGGCAGTAACAAGTGCCTTAGATAACTCATTGGCCAAAGATCCTACGGCAGGTAAACTTCCTTGGTGCTTGTGGTTATTGTTGTTTAGTTGCTCAGTCATGTCCAACTGTTTTGCAACCCTATGGACTGTAGACCCCCAGGTTCCCCTGTCCAGGGGATTTCCCAGTCCAGAATACTGGTGTGGGTTGCCATTTCTTTCTCCAGGGGATCTTTCTGGCCCAGGGATCGAACCCTCGTCTTCGGCATTGGCAGGCAGATTTGTTACTGATGCACCACCAGGGAAGCCCTGCTTGACTATGTTGGTTGTGTTAATTCAGAACTGAAGATCTGCCAGAAATATTTGTCTGGAGCTCAATGGATAGCATTATATCTACCTGAAATTTTTACAAGACCTGAACAAATGCTTAAGGCTAAATAATAAAATTATGATATTAAACACATTTTTATCCTCATTATGAATTTCTCATGCATATCTGACACTGACATTATTAAATTAATTTTTTTCCATGGTATGTGTGGTCCTGATAATACATTAACATAATACCTTTTAAAATATGTGCTACTGTTCTCTAGCATGTAGAAAAAATGGAAGATAGCACTTTGTTCAGTTATCTATTTATTGATATAAAATGAAAGTTTAGTTCTGTGCTTTCCTTTGGGATACATTATCATTCAACTTGTAAGATTTTTTTGGAAAATAACTTTAAGATTGATAATTAACTTTATAAGTACCTTATCTTATTAAATTATTGATATAAAAAGAGTTGTACTGCTGGGTGTTTTCTCAATTAGATTGACTTGACTTTATATGTATATTTAGTATACCTTGGGTTTCCCCCTTGAGAATCTCCGGTTTTAAGGTCAAGTGGAAAGCAGATTAGTTTTTAGGAAAAGTGAGAGCTGGACTTGCTTTGTTTTGAAAGAGAATGACTGATATAGTCACGTAGATAAGGGTGAGTTATTTTCTTGAGGTCTTTGAAGCTGGTGAGGTGCATTAATGGGACTAGAATTCAGCTTTGTGAACATCCCTTATTCAGTTTAATTTGCCTTGCCTACGTAGCACCTCTGAGTTTTCACCAGAACTATTCTTTGCCTTGCTCTTTATATTCCATTATATTTGCAGTCTCTGTCACTTTCCTACTTGTGACTATTCTCTCAGCTTGAAATGCTGTTCCTTCAGCTTCTTCAAATTGCTGATTCTCATTGTATATTGTCTATTGAAAAAAAAAAAAAGAAAATCAGGGGACTTCCCTGGTGGTCCAGTGGCTCAGACTTCACCTTTTGATGCAGGGGGTGTGGGTTAGATCCCCAATTGGAGAGCCAAGATCCCACATGCCTTGCAACCAAAGAACCAGAAACATAAAAACAGAAGCAATATTGTAACAAACTCAATTAAAGACTTTAAAAATGATCCACAGGATTCTTTAAAAAAGGGAGGGGGAATCACGAACCACTCCCCCCCCCTCCCCCAAGCCAACAGAAACAGCCCTCAAAAGCCACTGCCCAAGGGACACAGAAGCCTAGAGTGTGAGTCACAGTTCTGCCTCTTGCTTTCTGGCTTGTTAAGTTACTCGACTACTTTTCTGGCCTTGCTTTCTTCATGGGTGAAACAAGATGAGGTTCCAGATTAGTGTTTCTTTCTCAGCGGAGGATCCTCCCCATGCACTTCTCACTGTCTGGAGACCCTGTCGGCTGTTGCCGCTGTGCGGTCAGCGGCCCACCCGCTGCATGGAGACCAGGCGTGTTGCTCTGTGTCTGCAATGCACAGGACAGGCCACTAGGACAGAAGGATTATCCAGGCCAAAGTGTCACTGATGTCGAAATTGGGAAACCTTGATTTAGATCTCGGGATCCATTTCTGTTTTCTAATTTCATATGTAGGCATTCACATTACTTACTGTTAGCCTCATTTAGGAATGATTAGATACAACATGTTCTTTATTGTTTTTCAGTAATATTTGGTGAAGATGTTGCCTTTGGTGGAGTCTTTAGATGTACTGTTGGCTTGCGAGACAAGTATGGTAAGTTCGTATCTTTATGTATGCACAGTATTCCTGTAGAGTGTACACATCTTGGCAGTACAGAGTATGCCTGTTAAAATGCTTGCCATGTCCTTATTGCATCATCAGATTCCTTTTGTTTCCACAGCCACCCCCAGACTCCTTTGGCCTAGATTTCACTGAATGTGTTCTAACTGTAGCTTCCCTGTGGTCTAGTTCATAGTCTAAGTATTATAGATTCTAAAGTATTCTTCATTAAATGTATTGTTTGCCATGTCATTCGTACGTCTGGGAATCTTCAGCCTCTTATTGCTGCCCTGCCTTTGCCAATTTCAGTCCCATTCAAAGTTCTGCCCTGTTGGTCACTGCTGATGGACTTCATCTTTTATTATCTGCCTTAGGATTCTCCAGAGAAATCGAACCATTAGGATACACCTATATGTGGGTGGATGTGGGTGTGTACAAAAATTACACCTGTATATGTGTGTGTTTTTATATCTACGTGCTGTAGTGTGCTCAGTCGCTTCAGTCATGTCCAACTCTGTGACCCCGTGGACCTTAGCCCGCCAGGCTCCTCTGTCCATTGGATTTTCCGAGCAAGAATATTGGAGTGGCTTTCCATGCCTTCCTCCAGGGAGCCTTCAGGACTCAGAGATCAAACCAGCATCTCCTGTATCTTCTGCAGTGCAGGTGGATTTTTTTTTTTGCCTCTGAGCCTCTGGGGACACCCCGTCTATATCTATGTTTATACATGTACATGCTTCCCAGATGGTGCTAGTGGTAAAGAACCCGCCTGCCAATGCAGGAAACATGAGAGACACGGGTTCAATCCCTGGGTTGGGAAGATGCCCTGGAGGAGGAAATGGCAACCCATCCCAGTATTTTTGCCTGGAGAATCCCATGGACAGAAGAGTCGCGGGTTACAGTCCATAGGGTCGCAAAGAGTTAGACAGGACTGAGGCGGCTTAGCACAGTACATAAATCTATATTGAGAGAACAAGAATCAGAGATTTATATTTTAAGGAATTGGCTCACACCATTTCACAACTCAGAAATCTGTAGGGCAAGCCAGCCGACTAGAAAACCAGGCAGTCTTCAGGACAAATTTCTTCTGGTTTGGGAAACCTTAGAAAGACCCTTTGGGAAAGACCCTTTAAGGCCTTCAAGTGATTGGATGAAGCCCATCCACATTAAGAAGGATAATCTGCTTTACTTAGATGTTAATCATGTCTAAAAATACCTCCCCAGAGTATCTAGACTGGTATCTGACAGCCTGGCCGCATCACCTAGCCAACTGGACACCTGTCAGTAAGCATCACAGCATCCTTCCACGCCTCATCCCCGCCAGTCAGTGTCTTCTGCCTGGCACATGAGCCACTTCTGCCCATTGCCATCACCTGCTTCATTCAGCTCAGACTTAAAGCTGTCAGAGGAGGCACACTGGCCCATTCCAACATCCTCACAGCGGGATGCTCTGTGAGGAATGTGTCCCAGCGCCCTGCTGTCGCACTGCCTTCCTTGGAGGCACTTTGATCTTTCATTTGTTTCCTCAGTCTTATCTAATCTGGAGGTCAAAGCAGTTGAGTTTGGGTAGGAGTTGACACTTGCCTTCCTTCTGGCCTTGACCACTGCGCTGTAAAGTTCACGTGGGTAGAAAAAGGAGTGAGGGGCTTTAAGATTTTTTTTTCCTCCCGGTTGTTCCTTCTTGTTCCCCTCTTCCTGTGATGTTATACTTGCATCCAGGAAACCCTAGCTGAATCCAGGAAATCAAGTGTTCCATCCCGCTTGTTAGGAGCTCTCAGGCTGTTCTTTCCCTTTCCCTTTATAGCAGTTTGGTTTGGGTCCCGTCCCCCTCTGCTTTCTCCTCGCTGTCTATTTTAATAGAGTCGAGCTTGTTGGTTCCATCTCAGCCATCTCAAACTATCTTAGCCCCAGCTAATTCTGACTGCTAGAGACTTTAGATCTTCAAAAGGAAATCAAAGGGACTTCCCTGCTGGTCCAGTGGTTGGAAATTTGCCTCCCAATCAGGGGATGTGGGTTCCATCCCTGGTTGGGGAACTAAGAGTCCACATGCTGTGGGGCAGCTAAGCCCTGTGCACTGTGACCGCTGGAGCCTGCAGGCCCTAGAGCCCATGCTCTGCACCAGGGGAAACCTGTGTCCTGCAACTGGAGGAAGCCCTCACACTGCAAAGAAGACCCAGTGCAGCCCAAAAAAAAAAAAAAATTAGAAACCTTTATGCAAAAATGCATATGCATTGTGGAAAATTTGGAAGATGTAGAACAGCATAAAGAAGAAAATAAAAATTGCCCAAAGCAGCAGAGAGAAACTTGAGAAAACCACTATACCTATCTTGATATTATATACACTTCAAGGACATATTTGAATATATTTATCTATATTAACCAATATTTAAAGCATAGAATTAGCCTTTTTTTTCCTTAGGATTTTTAACTCTGTTTACATTGCCCATCTGTTGTTGCTTGCTGTCTGTTTTCTCCAGTAGAGACCTTAGCATATTAATCATGTGTGTGTGCATGCGTGCCTGCTGAGTTGCTCAGTCGTGACTCTTTGCAACCCTATGGACTATGCCCCTCCAGGTTTTTCTGTCCATGAGATTCTCCAGGCAAGAGTACTGGAGTGGGTTGCCATTTCCTTCTCCAGGGGATTTTCCAGACCCAGGGATTGAACTGGCGTCTCCTGTATCTCCTGCATTGCAGGCGGATTCTTTATTGCTGAGCCACCAGGGAAGCCTAGCATATTAATCATAGTTGTTTTAAATCCCCAGTCTGATAATTCTAGCTTCCTTGCCACATCTGGTTCTGATGTTTGCGCTGTCTCTTCAAACTGTGCTTTTTGCCTTTTGGTGTGCCTTGTCATTCTTTCCTTGTTAGCCAGATGTGATGCATTGGGTAAAAGGAACCTGCTGTAAATAGGCCTTTAGGAATGAGGTGGGGAGGTGTTTGTGGGGTAAGGGACAGTGTTCTATAATCCTCTGATTCAGTTTGTCTTTTAAGTGAGCCTGTGCCCTTGGACCGTGAACTTCCCAAATGTTTCTCAGCTGTTTCTCTCCACCTCTGGTAGAACTGGGTGGCTAGAGAGAGCTGGAGTTGGGTCTTTTCCTGCCTTGAGGTCAGCTGGGTTCTGATGCTACACAGGCGTTTGGGCTCTGGTTAACTAGTGGGTTTTACTTGAGTGTTCAGGCTTGTTTCAGAATGGTTCCTCGTTTACTTCGCCTGCTGGAGGCAAGAGGGGATTTTCTCTGACATTTACTGTGAAAACCTGATCGAGCTCCTGAAGGGAAACTTCACAAAATTGTAGGGGGGGGCCCCCTTATGACTGGGTCTTCTGAGTTTTTAACTCTCAGACTTGTCCTCACGGAAGCTCCAACAATTCCTCAGCCACAGCCCAGGTTTCCTACCCTGCTTCTGGTCTCTGCTCTGTGTCGAGAGTCCCTGAATTCACTGGTCTACCTCTCCATTCTTGGGGACAGCCGTGTGCTGTGTGTCCTTGCTTCTATAGCGGGCCCAAGAAAAGTTGATTTTACAGCATGTTCCACTTTGTACTTCTCGTGAGGAAGGCTTGGCGACTTCCAAGCTTCTTCCGAATTTCCGTCTCCAGTCCAGACCTCAGGCCTGAGCGTCACCTGTGTGTACTGCCCCTCACGCCACTGCCGTCTTCACTTTGGTGTCCCGTCACTCCAGCCTCAGCATTTCTAAGCTCATGTTTTCAAACTCAGCTGAATTTATTATGTTCTCTCAGAAAATCTCCACGCCTCCTCCTACATTTCTTAGCGAATATACCGTCGTCCACTTGGTTACTTAAGCCGGAAAACTCAGGAGGTCCTGGTCTCTTCCCTCTTCCTCATTCGCCGCGTTCATCAGGTCCTCCGATTTTATCTTCAGAGTTTGTCTTTACCATGGCCTCCCTAACCCTAACCCTAACCCTAACCCTCCTCACTGCCTGGAGGCTCACTTTGGATCCGAATCGTCTCTGCTTGCTTCTCTTAGTAATCACCCTCCCTCCCGTCCCAACCTCGATGTCAGTGTGATCAAGCTAAAATGTGCGTTTCTTGGCAGAATATGCAGGAGATTTTGAGATCTGCCCTCTTCCCACTCACCTGGCCTCATTCCTTTATTAAAACTGAATCATTTCCCCTTAAGCCTATGTGTTTTTCATCTCTCTTCCATTGCACGTGCAGTTTGGATCTCCCCCGCCCCCTCCCACTTAATTCCCTGGGGAAACTCCTGTTTTACCTTCACAGGTCTTTTTAAGGCTCTTCCTAAAACAAAACAACCAATCAAAAAGTGGGCAAAAGACTTCAACAGACATTTCTCCAAGGAAGGCCAAACGGTACATGAAAATTTGCTCAACGTCACTAATTCTTAGAGAAATGCAAATCAAAACTACACTGAGATATCACCCACCTCACACGGTCAAAATGGCCAGCATCAAAAAGTCTACAAATAATAAATGCTGGAGAGAGTGGGGAGAAAAGGGAACCCTCCTCCACTACTGGTGGGAATATAAACTGGTACAGTTAGTATGGAGAGTGTGAAGTTTCCTTAAACAACTAAAAAGTATTTTTTACTTTGATCACTGGTATTTCCCCGGTGAGCCAGTGGTTAAGAATCTGCCTGCCAGTGCAGAGGACATGGGCTCGATTCCTGGTCTGGGAACTAAGATCCCAAATGCCACGGGGCAGCTAAGCCTGTGGGCCACAACTGCTGAGTCTGTGCTCACGGAACAACTAGAGAGAAAGCCTGTGTGCCATAACTCCTGAAGCTCATGCGCCCTGGAGCCTGTGTCCTGCAACAAGAGAAGTCACTGCAATGAAAAGCTGTGCCCGGCAAGTAGGGAGTAGTGCCTGCTTGCTGCAACTAGAGAGAGCCTGCATGTGGCAATGAAGACTCAGTGCAGCCAAAAGTAAAAAAATAAAAAGCAAGCAAAACTAAAGATGAAGTTGCCATACGATCCTGCAATCCCACTTCTGGGCATACATCCAGAGAATACCATAATTTAAAAAGACGCATGGACCCCAGTGTTCATTGCAGCACTGTTTACAGTAGCCAGGACTTGGAAGCAACCTAAATGTCCGTCAGCAGATGAATGGATAAGGAAGATTCAGTACATACACATGATGGAAATTTCGCCGTAAAAAAAGAATGAAATAATGCCATTTGTAGCAACACGAATGGACCTAGAGATTATCACACTAAGTGAAATAAATCAGACAAAGATAAATAGCACGTGATATCACTTAGATGTGGAATCTAAGAAAAAGAAAAAGATATAAACTTATTTCCAAAACAGAAAGAGACTCAGACATAGAAAACAAACTTACGGTTACCAAAGGGCAAAGGATGGGAGAGGGATAAGTTAGGAGTTTGGGATTGACATATACACACTCCTGTGTATAAAATAGATAACCAACAAGGACCTACAGTATAGCACAGGGAACTATGCTGAGTGTTTTGTAACTACCTGTTAACATAAGGGAAGAGAATCTGAAGAAGGAAACGTATACATATTTTTTCTTCTTCAGACTCTCAAATTCTTCTTCATATATATGAATATATGAATTGCTGGGCTGTACACCTGAAACTGCTGTTGCCAAGAAGAGAGAAAAAGGTTCTTCCTGACTCTCCGAGCTTATCCAGCCACTGCTTTATCACTGTCCAGATGTTTACCTCTTTTGCATATTACAAAATTGCAATTACATGTTATAATTGTCTTCCCAAGAGATTTCTACACTGGGCAACTTCTCCAAGGCAATAGGCATTTAACTCATCTTGGATCCTTAGCTTCTAATATATACTCTAATACTATCAGACAGTATTGATTGAGCGAATGTTGCTGAGTGTCGTTACCCTTCACTTCTTTCACCAAGACGGGCCTGCTGCCTCAGAAAGGGGATTTCCTTATTTCCCTCTAATGATTTTAGTTGGTCCCATTTTTCCTTAAAAATAGCTTAAACCAGGGAGAAACTAGCTGTCATTTGAAAAAGTCCACTGCTCGTAGAAGGCGCTGGCAGATTTATGTTTACGTGATGAGGAGTTGAGCTAATTAACAGCTATTTAATTCTTAGCTTTACTGTAAGTGGTTGTTGTGAATTTTTACACTAGCTTTAGGACTATGAATTCGAATTTTGAATAATTCCAGATCAATATGAATAATTAAATCACTGTCACTCTAAGAGGAAATGAGCTTCAGTTTTCAGGAGTGAAGAATAAAGGAAATGGGGAAGAGAAATCTATCCAGACAGAACTTTTTGTATATTTAAGAAATAGCACATCTTTTAAAAATACTGTTCTACCCTTTTGAGTATACTCTGGGAATTTTAAGCTATACAGAAAGATGCTTGGCTTGGTAGTCGCTTTTTTTCAAGTTAAAAGATTTCATATTTATTTGATTAAAAAATTATTAATTGAAATTGATTTGCAGTATTGTGTTTGTTTCAGGTGTACAACAAAGTGGTTCAGTTATACATATTTATATGTATTAAAATCTATATATTTTTAAAGATTCTTTTCCATTATAGTGTATTACAAGATATTGAATATAGTTCCCTGTGCTATACAGAAAATCATTGTTGTTTAAAGATTTTGTATTGAAAAGAATTACAAAGATTATGTTGATGTAACTGAATGCTTTGAATGACATAGCAGGAAAACCTCTTGAGGTGAATTGATTCCCTTTCTGCAGAGAGCTGGGTGTTGAGAAGGGATCGGCCAGTAGGTGGCAGCCTACACTTTGAAATGAGACCGTCCCTATTGAGGGTTTTAAATTCTACCAGAAGAGTTTGGATTGAGGGTTACTGACATAATAAACATTGTGAAGCTGAATACTACTTAATATTAAAAATAAGAAATTGGCTCATTAGGGGCAATCCTATTAAAACAAACGAAGGGAGATAGAAGTTAAAAAAAATTTTTTTTGCATGCCATGTGGGATCTTATATCCCTTATCAAGGATTGAGTCTGTGCTCCTTGCATTGAAAGGGCGGAGTCTTAACCCCGGAACCACCAGGGAAATCCAAGAGAGAGCTGTTTCGTACCCCAGATAACCCAGATGAGTGCGAGTTTAGCATCACCAATCTGCATTTCTGCTTCTTTGTCCTTTGCCAGAACAGAGAAAGAGTGCTTGGAAACGTTTGAAAATAGAAGAGCATAACCTCATGAACACATGGCAGGTTTACCTTTTCATGGGAGATAGCTCTTTGATTGCCAGTTCGATCCCTAGGTCAGGAAGATCCCCTGGAGAAGGAAGTGGCAACCCACCCCAGGATCCTTGCCTGGGAAATCCCATGGACAGAGGAGCCTTGTGAGCTCCACTCTGTGGAGTGTCAGAGTCAGACACAACCGGGTGACTGAGCATGCACGCACGGAGGTGAGAAAAGGGACAGCAGAGGACTTGGGGAATTCGTTCACAGGCCTGTACATCTGCCTTTTCGTGGGGTTTGATGTTTTTCCATGACTATTCATTTCTGTTCACCTCGACTGTGGCTTATAGCAGCTTGGGAAAAGGAATATAATCACTCACTTGTTTTCTTATGTAAACTTCAGAGAAATTGTATAACCAGATGCTTGAAGACACTGAATTCGGGAAGGAAAACTAGGACAGGCCTGGGGAGAAGGCGAGTTTTCTTCTGTCATCTGCCAGTATTTGGGAATTGACTTTGAGCTCCAGCATACTCGTCAGTAAAGTGAAAGGGGAGCATATGTTCAGGCATTCTTCATGCTTTTATCCTCTATTAGAGAGAGGAGCACATTTGCTTTAGGCTTTAGTCTCTTCTACATTAAGAGGTTCTGTGAGTATAATGATTAGCCCATCCTAGAACTGTGGTCTGCTCTGGGCGCTTCATTCTCTCCCTCTTTTTAATATTCTTGGGCTATTGTTGATCTACAATGTTGCATCAGTTTCAGGTGTACAGCAAAGTGATTCAGTTATGCATACACATATATTCAGTATTTTTCAGATTCTTTCCCCATGTTAGGATTACAGAATATTGGATAGAGTTTCCTGTGCTATACAATACCTTGTTAGTTATCTACTTTAGTAGAGAGTAGTTATGGATTTCTTAATTTTCTCTTAACGAGTCCCCTTTCCAGTATAAGTTTTAAATGTGGAGGCTGAAGGCAGAGTCTTTTGACACATCTCATGCTTGTACCTGAAATAGGAAATTAGCATCTTCAGCAGGAAAAAGTGAGCTTACATTATATGTTCCTCCTGCAAAGAGAGGGCTACTTGAATGAGGACCATTCTCTTGGATCCCGTGTCAGGTTCCACTGAAGAAATGGAAGCTGTGAGATGGGGTTTGGCCTCTGGGCAGTTAAAACTAATTTTGCTGGGGAAAAAAATAATTTGGTAAACTAATGACAATTCTTTGGGAATATAGACTACCTGGCTTATCTCCCCTATTGAAGTATATACATTTAAGACTTCAGGACAGACTGAATACCAGATTTAGATTGTAAGGTATCGTAAGTGGTCCATGAATTTGGAGCAAAAATAAGAATTCATAAGATGGTGTAAACTTTTTTTTTTTCTAATATGCTTAAAAAACTATTTTAAAAGGATTGCTAATAGTTGTGTTTTTCTTCCTTCCTAAAAGTCAGGCGCTTCACATTGCTCCTGCTATTATAAGGCCCCTTTGCTTACTAAAAGCACACATGTAGACGAATTAGCTAAAGAACATGTCAAAATGCCTTTCTTTTTATCCAGTTGAAGGAGTTATCCTCAAAAATGGGGTGAATGTATTGTTAACGTATACTTTACTTGTATTGTCTACTTTACTTGTATTGGTCTGATTTCTGGTAGGGCCAAGTTCCAGTCCCCCCTTCTCTGGAGGCCCAGGGAAAAGTCCCATAACGCCTGGGTATCTGTAGGTTGCAGGAGACATCTGTAAGGCCACCCCTTTCGTCCGCCTCTCCCACCTCCTCCCCCTTCTTCTTTCAACCTGGCTTCCTTTCCTCCCTTGGAAATCTTTGATGTTAGTACTTGGATCTGAAGTTCTGTGTCTCTAGAGGAGGTTTTCTGAGAGAATGTATTCTTGTATCTAAGGGCTTCCCTGGTGGCGCAGAGGTTAAAGCGTCTGCCTGCAATGTGGGAGACCTGGGTGCGATCCCTGGGTCGGGAAGATGCCCTGGAGAAGGAAATGGCAACCCACTCCAGGATTCTTGCCTGGAGAATCCCATGGATGGAGGAGCTTGGTGGGCTACAGTCCACGGGTCGCAAAGAGTCGGACGCGACTGAGCGACTTCACTTTCGCTTACTTGTATTAGTTTCCTTTACATATTTCTTTAACGCCCTTTTGTAAATTTTCATTAAAGAAAAATATATTAGAATTGGTACAGTCGCTGTATTCCAACTTCTGTAAAGATCACACTGAGTATCATCACAGTCATCATGATGGCCGGTGAGTTAACAATGACATTTAAGAGATTTAGACATTTAATCCACTTTGTACGGTGTTCGTGTGTGTATGTGCTCAGTCGCTAAGTCGTGTCTGGCTCTTTCGCAACCCCGTGGACGGTAGCCCACCAGGCTCCTCTGTCCGTGGGATTTCCCAGGCAAGAATACTGGGAAAGGGTTGCCATTTCCTTCTCCAGGGGATCGTCCCGACCCAGGGATTGGACTCTTGTATCCGGCATTGCAGGCAGATTGTTTACCACTGAGCCACTAGGGAAGGCCATGGGGTATTAGAACTGGAGAGAAATTGAGTATATATCTAGTTCAGGGATTCTCGGCTAGGGTGGCTTTGCCCTCCTGGGAGCATTTGGCCACATCTAGAGAGACAGTTTTGGTTGTCGCATCTGGGGATTGCCACTGTACGCAGCGGGTAGGGGTCAGGAATGCTAATAATCGTCTCTTGGGGCAGAAGGGAGCCGTCTAAACTAAGAATGATTTGACCCCAAATGGCAAAGCTCTGAGGTTGAGATACCTTGATCCAGTCCTTCTTCATATAATATAGAGACTGAGGTTCTGAGAGGTTAGATGCTGTTACCAAGTTGCCCAGGGGCAAGTGGGGGAACCAGAGCCAGAACGCAGTTCTGAGCTCTTGGTTCTACATTGTTTTTTGTTTTTATTTATAAATGAGCAACTCACTGATATTGAAAAGCATGAGAAATATAAGGAATTGATAAGGAATTTTAATAAAGCTTAAGGGTTTGGATTGTTCATGGGATCAGAAGCAGCTAGTCATCAGTAATCTGTATTAAAAAGTTTTTAATGACATTTTTTGTGACTCTTTTGTGGACAGATTTTTTAATGCATTAAGCTGTTCTGAGGTGGCAGCTGGTGCTTTAATGTTTTTTTTTATCTTAGTTGATTAAACAATAAATGTTAGAACTGCCAGCAGGTGTTCTCTTTGACATTTTCAGCATCAGGTGTAATGCCCTTAAGCCTTTTTTTCTCAACATTGTTGACAATGGCTGGCTTTTAAAATGATCAGATGTAAGCACCAGTAGGGGATTAGGAGATGGGCTTAGACTAAATAGCCCAGGAAAAATGGGAATAGAGGTCATTATTGTCAGAAAGGATGAACTTGATTCATATATCTTTTTAAACATCATCATTAAAATTTTTGAAAAATGGAAGTATATCAAGGACAACTTAGATTAAAAGAGAGTAAAAAGTCTTGTTTTATATTTTCACTGTCAGGTATGACATATCTCATTTGTCCATTTATTATCAGGGATAATGTTGCTACGTAGCTTCCTAAATCTGGTGCTAGGTCTTATGAAAATCCTCTTCTAGACTGGCACTTTTTTTAAAATTTTACTTTTTTGGCCATGCTGCAAGGCATGTGGGCTCTTAGTCTCCTGACCAGGGATTGAACCCGAGGCCCCCATGTTGGAACAGTGCAGTCTTAGCCACTGGGCCGCCAGAGAAGCCCCAAGGCTGGTACTTTGAACAGAGGGGAAAACACTAACTTCTTTCTTCAGCATGTCATATTTTCTGTATTAAGATGTGTTTGGTATTTTTAATTGTTTTAGTTGGGACAGCTTACTTCCTAATTTTTACACATTACAACCAGCAATTTTTTTTAACTTCATTTTTCATGGTTTCAGAATTGCTGCTCATTTGACTCAAGTCTAATTTTTGAATTATAAGGCTTCATTTTAGATCCCAGATATGAATCCCAGATTCATTTCATTCCCAGGGAATGAAAGATGACCAGTAATGATTTTTATATGGGCAGTTCAGATTGCTCTGTGTCTGGGAATCCTTGGCTTTTCTCACCCTCTTTTATTCATCTTAAGGAAACAGATCACAAACCCATTAAATTACAACTGAGAACGCTCTTTCTTCTAAAAGCAGCGTGCCCGGTGGCCGTGGCAGCTTAACTTTGACATGCTCCAGTGTGGAGCTATTGTTGTCACTTACTGTCTCAGGAGGTTTGAATCTAAATGTGTAAGTGGTTACATGGCTAGACAGTCTGTGCTTCAATTCTAACTCGAGATTCCACTGGTTAGCACCTTCCATGGAGAAGGCAATGGCACCCCACTCCAGTACTCTTGCCTGGAAAATCCCCTGGACGGAGGGGCCTGGTAGGCTGCAGTCCATGGGGTCGCTAAGAGTCGGACACGACTGAGCGACTTCACTTTCACTTTTCACTTCCATGCATTGGAGAAGGAAATGGCAACCTACTCCAGTGTTCTTGCCTGGAGAATCCCAGGGATGGGGGAGCCTGGTGGGCTGCTCTCTGTGGGGTCGCACAGAGTCGGACATGACTGAAGTGACTTAGCAGCAGCAGCAGCAGCAGCAGTACCTTCCATGCTGCTACAAAGTCATGGAACAATTAAATCCCAACTTTCTAGTCAAGTTGGGAGTAGCCAGTAAAAGCAGCCCTGCATGGAGAACAAATATTTATGTCATCTGCAAGATCCTATGGCAAGTCAGAGATGATGGGAGCCCAGTGCTTTGTTTTCTGTTCCTAGTGTGTGTCTGCATGGCTTCGATTGGCAAATAGGATGAGGGGTCAGTTAGGTAAAGGTTGCTGAGTGTCATGTGCTAAGGAATCACTTGGGAAACCTGTTGGACAAAAAGTTTTTGGCTTCCTACTGAGCAGCTGTACCCAAAGGCAGCTTCAGCAGTGAAACGCCTGACCTTCTCCAGGGGCATCCTGCCAGCCCTCTCCCCGCCGAGGGCCTCTGACTACCAGCCAGAAGTGGTGGCATCGGGGCAATCTTAAAATTAGCCCAAAGGTTCTTTTTCTGCAGTTTTGCTTCTGGACACTTAGGCACTGCTGGTGACAAGGGACTTCTCCTCGTCTCTGCTTCTGGGCAGGCTGCTTCTCTTCCCCTCCTCCTTCTCCTCCTCTGGTTTCTGCCGGCTTGGAGTGCAGCAGAAACAAGGAAGCTCATTGCTCAGCCAGAAGGGCACACACACCAACGCAGCACTGCATGCTAAGTTAATCAGCATCCTGCAGGTGCTGGACTTGATCGGTTTGTTCTTTGAAAATGGAGAGGTTCCTCAAAACTCAAGAAGAAAACCTTTATATGGCTTTAGGAACATGTTAGTTCATTCATCAGAGGGAGAGAGGAAAATGTGAAATGGCATAAACCCATACTATCTGCTCAAATCTAAATTAAACACCAGTAGGCTAAAGGGAAAGTTCCACGGCCTTCTGAGCAAATTCCTGAGTCCAATAGGGCAACTTAGTTATCTGCCCAAAGAAGGTACCTTTTCCTTTCTTAGATATTCTACTGAGTTTCTGCCCAGGGACCTGCTGCTGCTGCTGCTGCTGCTGCTAAGTCGCATCAGTCGTGTCCGACTCTGTGCAACCCCGTAGACGGCAGCCCGCCAGGCTCCTCCGTCCCTGGGATTCTCCAGGCAAGAGCACTGGAGTGGGTCACCAGTGCCTTCTCTGCCCAGGGACCTTCTAGTTTTTGATTATTCTGTGTATGTATGTGTGTACGTATGTATCTCAAGGCTATGACTCCGCTTATAGTGTTTAACCTTTATACAAAATGAGAAAAGTTGGATGTGGTGGCATCCACTTCCTGCACTCGCCATGTTCTTTTAAATGGCCTTTCTTCATCCCAGTCTGTCGATAGGGATTCATATGGGAAGCCAGGAACTTCTCGCCTGCGCAGCCTCTCCTGGCTTCTCTCAGATAATCAGAAGCAAGATTTAAGCCAAATAGTCTCAATGAAACATTGCCCTCACTCCGTCCTCGCCAAATTACTTTCATTCCCCTTCGTACCTAGTTCCTGTTGTTTCTTCCTTTTTTTAAATTTTACTATTTATTTTGGCTGTACTGCATCTTCTCTGTGGTGCACAGGCTTCTCTAGGGTTCTAGAGTGCATGGGCTAGTAGTTCTGGCACGTGGGCTCAGCTGTGACTTGTGGGAGCTTAGTTCCCTAACCAGGGATCGAACCCGGGCCCCCAGCATCGGGAGTGCAGATTCTTAACCACTGCACCACCAGGGAAGTCCCCCGTTGTTTCTGCAGGCAGAAGGCAGCTCACTACTCAGCTTTAGCTCCCATTAACACTTAAGGATTTCAGTAAAGTAAAATTTGGGTAAAATTTGTTCCCAGTGTTTGCAGGCTGGGCGATCCTGTATTGTTGTTCAGTCACTAAGTCGTGTCTGACTCTTTATGACCCCATGGACACACCAGGCTTCCCTGTCCTTCCATTATCCCCCGAAGTTTGCTCAGACTGATGGCCTTTGAGTCGGTGATGCCATCCATCCATCTCATCCTCTGTCATCCCCTTCTCCTCCTGCCTTCAGTCTTTCCCAGCATCAGGGTCTTTTCCCATGAGTCAGTCCTTCACATCAGGTGGCCAAAGTATTGGAGCTTCAGCATCAGTCCTTCCGATGAATATTCAGGATTGACTTCCTTTAGGATTGACTGGTTGGATCTCCTTGCAGTCCAGGGGACTCTGAAGAGTCTTCTCCAACACCACAGTTCAGAAGTATCAGTTCTTCAGTGCTCAGCCTTCCTTAGGTGATTCATTTTTAGTAAGGGAGCAATAGCCCAGTGACTGAGGAATCTTTCACAGTTTACACTTCCTGGTGGCAGTGGAGTGCTACCGTTGTCAGCTATGTCCGTCCACTTCCCATTGTCTCAGAAAAGTCTCTGCGGTCCAGATTTATAGGATCAGAGAACAGACATGGTACTTTAGATAAGCTGTAGATGGCGTTCAGTGGGAGAGGGGTTTAACATACCAGTATGTCCTTGCTGCAGGTCCCCTTCTGTTTTGATCTGTGTCTCTTTGTGGATTCTCATGGGGTCTCAGTTCAACTGCAGGACCCTTTAGTCCTTAATTTCAGCAGGACTGCTAAGGACTCAGGCCCAGTTGTTAGGCTTTGATGGGGTTTCTCTTTTCCTCTGGGGGAGTCTTTCTGGTGGAGGCTTCAGCAGTTGGTCACTGTCTTGCCTTGCCTGTCCCCTTCTAGCCCCCTCTGTGTGCACAGCTGTAAGTGGACCAGTGTCCAGCCTCTGGAGAACAGCCAAAAGAAGAAAATGAAGAGGCCTCTGTCGATGGTTGCAGTGACATGGATCTCTGGTCCCTGACTTTGCTAGCATGGGGGTCTCAGGGGTGCTCAAGGCGACTTTGATCTTCATCACTTCCCCCAAATCATCTCCTGCCTACATAGAATCTAAGTAAAAATGACGCGCTAGCTATTGGAATGTAAGATCAAGACAAGCCACCTGCCTTTAGTCTCTAACTAGAATGCTTCTTCTGTGCTCTTCCCGTATAGATATTCTGGGGCCTCTGCTGCCTGGCAACTCCAGCAGTTTCTTTGTTTAGGTCAGTTTTGTAATTTCTGCAGAACTGAAAGGTTGCCACTCAAAATAGCCCCAGGTCAGTTCAAGCATGTGATAGCCTTGTTAGGCCAAGTGATGGATAATGAAGGCGGCGACCGGCTGAATTACACTTAATGGGGAAAGACTGGCACTGACTGTTATCATTGCCACATTGACTAATGGACACAGGAAATAGATGGTTAATATTAATGTGTCATCTGACGGGTAGAAAACACAAACTTTGTCTTAGGCTGAGGCACTTCTTTCAGATATCCTTGGATTACTCAGGTTATTTTCCTGGGTGCAGAGACCAATGCACTAGGTCTAGAAGCTTGTTGGAGATGCATCTTAGGAGGGTTGATGCCTTTCAGTGGCATGGTGCTTATGTGGGATAAGTGTTAGACATAGGTCTCCAGGTGACCATACCATTCTCTACCCAGTACTGATGCTCAGCTGTGCCCATAGGTTGCAATTCTGATACTTCAGTTTCACCCCAGAGATTTTGAGTCACTGGTCTGGGGTGTGGCCAGGGTGTTGGGAGTTTTCAAAGGTCCCCGGGTAGTTCAAATGTGCAGCCAAGTTTGAGAACTCCTGTTCCAAAATGTGCTAAAAATTTTCAACATGTAGTCTCTGCCTTTTAGAACATCCAGTAAACTTGGTCTGCCAAAGCGTCGTCTCCTTGGTGAGTAAAATAACAGTGTAAGAATGAAGTGACAGTATGAAACGATGGAAGACATGCCTGGCAACTTTCCTTTTAGTCCAGAATGTACATGACAGAGGGTGAATGAAATTGTGTGCTGAGAATTTTAGTAGAAAATGGCAGCTGAGTCTTCTGGAAAAAGAGCGGGATATAGACATCGACATTCATTCCCTCCTGAATTCCCACTAATATGTCGAGTGATCTTCTTCTGTAAGGGGCTAAATTCATACGGATGGGGACAGAGGGACTGGAGACAACGTGAATGGCAACTCACTCCAGTATTCTTGCCTGAGAATCCCATGGGCAGAGGAGCCTGGTGGGCTACAGTCCATGAGGTTGCAGAGAGTCAGACATGAGTGACCAGCTAACTGAGCAGCACTGTTTCAGAAAAATTTGATTTCAAATTAATGTTGTTGAATGTATTGGTTTTGTGTTCTCTGTGTAAGAAGTTATCTATGCCTGAAAAATAAGGTTATTGCTAGTTTTATAAAACTTCTATGTCTGTACAAATTCAAGTAACATTAGAATGCGAATTTAAGTTAACATTTAATGTCTTTTTTGTTTAAAGAGTGTTTACATATTTTGAATCCTGCTGTAAAAGATGGCGGATGACATAGTTAAATTGATCGTTTAGGGTCTAATGCTGGCCACAGGCTTGGGGACACTGAGACATAAAGCTGGGAAGACCAATAGCAGGATGATTCCTGATTACAGAGGTTCTTCAGTTTTAGTGCACATCAGAGTCACCTGGAAGGCTTACTCCATCACAGGTTACTGGATGCTGCCCCCAGAGTTTCTGATTCAGTAGGTCTTCCGTGAGGCCCAAGCATTTTTTACTTCTAGCAAGTCTGCAGATGCTGCTGCTGCTGGTCCAGGACCTGTAGTTTGAGAACCACGGAGTCTGTCTGAGAGGTAATGAGCATCTGACCCGTGGCAGTGGAGGAAAGGTGGAGCCAGGAAGGGGTCAGTGAAGAATCAATCGGGCAGAACCAAGAGGACGCGTGATTGTTTGCAGGTGGAGGCAGATGGAAAGTAAAGGATTTAAGGCAGTTGTCAGGGGTTAACTATTGAAATATTGACCATAAAGTTTTCACTGGGTATGCAGTTAGGAGGCCCTTGATGACTTGTGACCTACAAAATAAAATAATTTTCATGGAAGAGTGGGGTCAGAAACAGATTAGATGGCTAAAGTTTTGAGGAGATATGATTATCTTGTAAGAGTGTATAGAATATAGATTTCTTTAATTCTGAAACATTGGATTGTCCTGTGTACCATCACTTATTTTAGCTGGCCATCTGGTTTGGACCAAACTAAAGGCTTCATCAAATTGCACATTGTGATACTTGCTAACTTTCCCCCTGACTTCTTGTTTAAAAATGGACTGACGTTTAAAAGGTTTATTTCAGATAAACTAGTTCAAGTGCAGCTCATCCTTCTGAATGGATGTGTATTGGTTTTAAATCGGTGTGGCAACTATTTCTCTTTCATTTCGTTACGTGTAGTGACTTTCAGGCTGCCTCTTGGATCCTGCTCCGTGGATTCTCGAAACAAGCCAAATTGAAAACTCCAGCTATGGAGTTCTTTTTTCTTTTCTAATTATTTTTCATTGGAGTACAGTTGATTTACAGTTTTGTGTTAGTTTCAGAGTTATTGAGTTCTGATGGTTCTATATTGGGGTTTCTCTCACTACTGTCCCTGCTGTGACTGTTAGAATCCACTCCCTCCTTACTTCTCTTTCCTTTTTTAAAACTTTTAGAAATTGAAGTGTAGTTGATTTATTGGGTTTCCCAGGTGGCAGAGTGGTAAAGAACCTGCCTGCCAATGCAGGAGATGCAAGATACTTGGGCTTGGTCCCTGGGTTGGGGTGATCCCCTGGAGCAGGAAATGACAACCCTGAAAAATTCCATGGACAGAGAAGCCGGTGGGCTTCAGGCCAGGGGGGTGCAAAGAGTCGGACATGACTGAGCGCAAGTTGATTTATAACGTGTTAGTTTCTGGTATACAGCAAGTGGTTCAGTTATACATATATATATATATATATAAATATATATATTCTTCTCCATTGTGGCTTGTCACAGGACATTGAACGCGTTCCCCATGCTGTACAGCAGACCTTGCTGTTTATTCATTCTATGTATACTAGTTTGCATCTCCTAACCCCAAACGCCCAGTCCATCCCTACCCCCCCACCCCTTGGCAACCATAAGTCTGTTCTCTATGCCCGTAGGTCTGTTTCTGTTTTGTAGATAAGTTCATTTGTATCATATTTTGGATTCCACGTGTAAGTGATGTCATATGGTATTTTTCTTTGTCTGACTGACTTCACTTAGTCTGATCATCACTAGCACCATCCACGTGGCTGCAAATGGTGTTCTTTCATTCTTTCTTATACACCCTCCTTCTGTCTGATCTGAATGATTGCAGTCTTTGTCTTGAGTCTGTTCTTACTCTCCTCCCTACTCTATTTCGTGTTATATGTATCAGTGAGATTAATTTTTCCACAGTGCAGCTCTGATCATTATACTTTCTTGCTTAAAATGTTCCTCCTGTTGAATGGTGAAGTCCAGTTTCCTTAGCCTGTGTTTGAGACTGTAGGGTGGTCTGGCTCTGATTTTTCTTTCCAGCTTTGGTCCCCCCTGCCCCACCACACTCTTGGCTGCATCCACACTGTTGCCAGTTGCCCCTCTGTGTATATGGCGGTGTTTCTGCACCTCAGAAAGTCCTCCCCTGCTCCAAATCCGACCCTACACCTGACCCAGTTCTTCGTTTTCAGCCTTTGCCATGTCGAAGTAGTTTCTCTTGATTCTTCTGCTTCCGTCCAACATCGCATCCATAACGCGCATGCTTCTTTGGTCCCATGTTTTACTTATTTTTACAGTTCACCTTCTTGTCTCCCATGAGGCCCAGAATCGCGCCAAGCATGGAAATTGGCTGGATGAATGCAAGAGTGGGCAGCTGGTTGTCAAGACTTGGTGCAAATGAAGTGATGATTCATGTAACTGTCACAGCAAGAGAATTACCTATTAGGAATGACTTCTAATGGGATTTTATTTTTGTAGCTGCTCTGAGGAGGGCTTAAGGGACTTCCTTAAGGACAGTTTGTCAACTTCGTCAGATCTTTCTTCCATCAGAAATCTTTGTATTTAACTTAACTCTTACTTTTTGATGGTGTCCCAGGTGGTTCAGTGAGCTGAATACTATTCTGATGCATGTGGGTTGTCACTATATTCTATTATGCCATTTATGGCACGCTTATTAAGTATTGCCCGGGTGACGCATATTTATGTCTATGTGACACATGACTGAAATTAATTTGGTGACCAGCTATGTTTTTCCACACAGTGGTTATTAATTAGGTGGGTTAATGGGTTCACTAGCCTCTGTAATGATCACCAGGAATGTTCTCCTTTTCTGAAAAATTAATTTTTATTCAGAGAAGACAATGGCACCCCACTCCAGTACTCTTGCCTGGAAAATCCCATGGATGGAGGAGCCTGGTGGGCTGCAGTCCATGGGGTCGCTAGGAGTTGGACACGACTGAGCGACTTCCCTTTCACTTTTCACTTTCATGCATTGGAGAAGGAAATGGCAACCCACTCCAGTGCTCTTGCCTGGAGAAACCCAGGGACGGGGAGCCTGGTGGGCTGCCGTCTATGGGGTCGCACAGAGTCGGACACGACTGAAGCGGCTTAGCAGCAGCATAGTTACATTACACTGTTGTGTTAGTTTCTGCTCCACAGCAAAGTGAATCAGCTGTGTGTGTCCATATAGCCCCCTTTTTCTGGATTTCCTTCGCACTTAGGTCACCACAGAGCGCTGAGTAGGGGTCCCTGTGCGCTACAGGAGGCTCTCATGTTTCCTGTCTTATGCACAGAGTGGGTCGTGTATACGTGTCAAGCCCAGTCCCCCAATTCATCGCACACCCGCATCTCACCTTGGTGTCCATATGTTTGTTCCCTTTGTCTGTGCCTCTGTTACTGCTTTGCAGAGAAGGTGAATCTTTACCGTTCTTCTAGATTCCGCATGCATGCATGGATATATGATATTTGTTTTTCTCTTTCTGACTTACTTCACAGTCTCTAGGTCCATCCACGTCTCTGCAGATGGCCCAGTTTTGTTCCCCGTTATGGCTGAGTAATACTCCCTTGTATATATGTACTTCATCTTTATTCCTCTGTTGATGGACATTTAGGTTGCTTCCATGTCCTGACTATTGTAAACAGTGCTGAAATGAAATGAAATGAAATGAAATGGGTGCATTTATCTTTTTGACTTGTGGCTTTCTCTGGGTGTTTGCCCAGGACTGGAATTTCTGGGGCATATGGTAGTTCTATTTTTAGTTTTTTAAGGAACTTCCATATGGTTCTCCATAGTGGCTGTTCCACTCTTTGATAAATCCCATTGATGTTTTCTGACTCTACTTTTATTTTCTCACTGAAGTGTGAACTGGAAAAGTGCTGTACACAAGTACTTAGACTGTACAAGTGCCATGTAGGATTTTTTTGTTATTGATTTTAGAGAAAAAAATCCAGCTAGCAAAGGAAATGTAATGCTATAGGTTATAGAAATTATGAAACTTTTCAGATTTAGAAGAGAATGATATTAAATTTTCGAAACTAACTTCTTCTTGATTTCAAGCACTTGGGCCCTTTAGACTGTTTTACTTTGGGGACCATGTTATGGATTGTAATTTATGGTGTCTATGTTTAGCTCTGCCTGAATATGGACCTTGAGTTATATCTCTAGCCCTGTGACTCACAGATACTTTAAAAAGGGCTGATAGAGTTAGTGAATGTTATTTATTTTCTAGTTAAAACTGGTCCTTCATTCTCTTGAGCTTTATTTTATTAATAGCTCTTCAGTTTGGACTTAGAATTGGTTTAGTGTCAACTTTCTCCTATTTACAAAGGGGAAAGCTCATTTATTTTTCATGCTTCTTTGTCATGTTGTTCCCTCTGCTTCTGAGAAAAGGGCACCAGCCTATTTAGACAGGGACGTTTCGGCTATTTGTAAAGTGAAGCAGGTTAATTGAAATTGACAGCTTGGTAATGTCCTCCGTGGTGAATGACGCACATGGATGATGTCGGTGTGCTGTGTGGCCTTCTAGGCAGGAATCTGCTGGAGGAATGTGTGTGCTTTGAGCTCTGGTTTTGACGTAGGTACTGGGTATGGATATGTTTTAGGAAACATCTCATTTCCATATAAATGAAGGAAGATTAAAAAGAGCTTTTTTTTTCTGAGATGGTTTTCCCTGACATTCCAGCTGCTATCACAAGGATGGTGAAAATGTTTCTTTTGCTTTTCTGGAAAAACAACTTCAGACATTATCCATGCATAGTGACGTCATTATAGGTTTGCTCAGAAATGCATTCTGTATCCATTCATTGGAACCTTTTTGCCAGTATCAGCTATGTGTACATTTATTTGAAAAAATATGTGTTTTTGTATGCATTTCTCTGAACAACACTCTAGGTTCTCAATAAGTTTTAGATAGCTTCGCTTAATATATTTGTATAGTTTCATCAATAAGTATGTCCATTTGATTATCAGAAAAGGAAGAACCAAATAGGTCATTTTCTTTCTTACATGATAAAACTCTGGTTCTTCTTCTGAGACATAATAAAACATCAGTTTGACTAAAATGAGTTTTTGTGTTTTTCTTTCCATGTGTCAGTTAAAGAAAAGTCTTATTTAACCTTAGAGGGTTGTATAGTACCTATCCTCTAAAACCCAGGCATTCAGATTACATTTGTTTAGATTTAGTTTCATGCAAGACAAAGTGATTTTGTTAGTGGGAAATGGGTCTCCTTTAATCACACTGATCATGCTCAGAAACAAAGTTTCAGCTTACACATAAGTGTTAAAATACCAGTGGTTGACATTCCACTTATACTTGGTCCCCTATGGGCCTATAGCCCTCATCACAGTCAGGGTTGGGCGATTCCTGCAGATGCCCAGGGCTCTGGGGTACTGAGTTGGTTCTGTTCTGCCAGAGTCATGTGGTTAACTCTGTGGATCATGTAAGGAAGGGTGTTACTCAAATGCCAGGTGAGCAGCACGGAGTTCAGGACCAGACATTGGTTTGCTCATGCCCAGTCAGGATGGTGGTGCAGAGCCCTGGCACCAAGTGGCCAACTGCTTGGATAGAACTGCAGTCCATCAGAATCAGCTGGCCCTCGTTTCCAGGCAGTGCCTTAGAAGGCTTTGGTCGCCTGGGGCTCAGTCCTTAACTTGCATAGTCTCCAGGCTTCTGCACGTATACAGCTGCAGCCACGGAGCATTTGTTCCTCCATCCAGGAGCTACCCTTGATTGGAAGCCCTTCATTCCCACTCCTAGGATATCTTTTTGTTGTTGTTGTTGTTATTATTGTTATTTTTTAATGGAAATATAGGTGATGTGCAATATTATGTGAGTTTTATGAAATGATCACCACTATCACTTTGATCACTGAGACCATTTTGACCGTCTGTACTGCTGGGATATATCTCACTTGCGGAAGGTTAGCAGTGGCCGGGCCTCTTGTGTGTAGGGCTTCTGAGGTGGCTCGGTGGTAAAGAATCCGCCTGCAGTGCAGGAGATGCAAGAGACGCGAGTTCAGTCCCTGGGTTGGGAAGATCCTCTGGAGGAGGAAATGGTAACCCGCTCCAGTATTCTTGCCTGGAGAATCCCATGGACGGAGGAGCCTGGTGGGTAACAGTCCACGGGGTCGCAAAGAGTTGGACACGTCTGAGTGTCTAAACATACACGGGTTTGCATGTGTAGCCCTCCTCTGCCCAGTGGTAAACCTCTGTCTTTGATGAAGGTGGGTGCCGGCCTCCTGCTGTGCCTATTCGTGGTCTTGCTAATGGAACAAGATTGTGATTTCTAGGTTACAATTGTTTGTCACAACTCTGCCACCATGACTGACCTTCCTTCCTTACCCCTCTCCAGCCATCACCCCGGATGGAGAGAGTACTCACTGTAGAGGGACTCCAGGTGCCCTTGACTTCGCCTGCTGTGCTGAGTAGGCTCCTCCAGCTGGTGGACTGGGGGTCTTGAAGACTGCTTCTGGGCCCCTGTGCCTCAGTGCCAGCCCTTAGGATTTCTCTGCTCCCACTTGCCTCTTCTCTCACAGCGCTTAAATCCCATTGATTTTCTAGTGTCACGCAGACATTTTCTCCATTTTATTTTCATTACCACTGTCCTGATAATATTTTACATTCTTGAAATATTTCTGGTTTGCAAAGCACTTGTACATGCCTATTGTGTTTGATTTTGATTGGTAGGCAGGTTAGTGATTTTTATCCTAATTTTATGAATGAAGAGACTGAAGCCCAGTCTAAGATCACACACTCAGAAAGTGTGAGTTCTGACCTGAAGCCCACATTTTTGACCACCCTACTCACTAGTATATATGGGTCAGTCAGATTCCTTGGAGACAGAATTGGCCATGCATTCCAGTATTCTTGCCTGGGAAATCCCTTGGACAGAGAAGCCTGGCAGGCTACAGTTGGTGGGCTTGCAAAGAGTTGGACAACACTAGGGTACTGAGCACTTCCCGTCTTTAGCTGCCATTCCTCTCTAGTCTAGTCAAGGCTATGGTTTTTCCAGTGGTCATGTATGGATGTGAGAGTTGGACTGTGAAGAAAGCTGAGTGCGGAAGAATTGATGCTTTTGAACTGTGGTGTTGGAGAAGACTCTTGAGAGTCCCTTGGACTGCAAGGAGATCCAACCAGTCCATTCTGAAGGAGATCAGCCCTGGGATTTCTTTGGAAGGAATGATGCTAAAGCTGAAACTCCAGTACTTGGGCCACCTCATGCGAAGAGTTGACTCATTGGAAAAAACTCTGATGCTGGGAGGGATTGGGGGCAGAAGGAGAAGGGGATGACAGAGGATGACATGGCTGGATGGCATCATGGACTCGATGGACGTGAGTCTGAGTGAACTCCGGGAGATGGTGATGGACAGGGAGGCCTGGTGTGCTGCGATTCATGGGGTCACAGAGTCGGACACGACTGAACGACTGAACTGAACTGAACTGAACTCTCTAGTCTCTTTGTACTTCATCTGCCTTGATTCACTTCCCAACTCTGAATTTGCACATTATTTCTTGCTTCTGTGTCTTTGATCGCTGTTCCTTCTTCTACCTGTGCCTAGTGAAATTCTGCCCATTTTTTCAGTGCCCAGTTCCACCACATTCTCTTTCATGAAACTTGGCATGATTCCTCCAGGCCTGAAAAAATCTCTTCTTCCCCCTCCTCTAATAACAGTTTATTTTTGTATCTCTTTCCTATATCATAGTTATTTATATTTGTCCTATCTCCTTTTTACCTTGTAGGTTGTTTGAATATTTAAATGTTTAACATTCTTTAAATGGTATCTCATCTCTGTCATTTATCGTACCCTGTATATGGCCAAGTACATATTGTGTGAATGTTTATTCCATTGGGGGAAAATACATTATATCAAGTAATATGTTCACTGGGTCAGAGTTCAAGTTCTGATGGTATCAGAAGGATGCAGGGCTTGATAGTACACCTTGCCACATCTAATAACTTAGTTAACTTTGAGGTACCTCCCTTTGTTAGTATATCCTCAGTTTATGCTATTTCATAGGTATCCTAAGCTCATTTATTGAAGAGCTCATCTAACTTGCAACAAATCGAGCACATTGTTCATCTTTAAAAAAATTTTTTTAAAATTGAAGTATAGTTGATTCCCAATGTTGGGCTAATTATTGCTATATGCACAGTGATTCAGTTATACATATATATATATATATATATATACACACACACACACCTTCTTTTTAAAAAATATTCTTTTCCGTTATGGTTTATCTTAAAATTTCATTTCAGTGTTCCATATGTTTAGTAGTCTCCAACTGATTAGTGCTAATATTATTGTATTTCTTGGCAAACAGACGATCCAACTTCTGAGTACCAAAGTCATTTTTATTTTGCCCTTTATGATTTCATTATCATTCATTAAAAAGTAAAAAAATCTTTTTAAGATTTATGCCCAGCTTTCAAGAGCATAGCAAGTAGGAAATGTTGAATTTAATTAAAATTTTTGAATAACTCCATCATAATTAAGATCGTGTGAACTGTGATTGGCATACTCAGTTGGAGATATTTAGTTGAATCTAAACTGATATGCGGAGAAGGCAATGGCATCCCACTCCAGTACTCTTGCCTGGAAAATCCCATGGACGGAGGAGCCTGGTAGGCTGCAGTCCATGGGGTCGCTAAGAGTCAGACATGACTGAGCGACTTCACTTTCACTTTTCACTTTCATGCCTTGGAGAAGGAAATGGCAACCCACTCCATTGTTCTTGCCTTGAGAATCCCAGGGACGGGGAGCCTGGTGGGCTGCCATCTATGGGGTTGCACAGGGTCGGACACGACTGAAGTGATTTAGCAGCAGCAGCAGCAAACTGATATGAGGACTTTCCCTGAAATCTCCCTTATATCAAAATTTTCCTTATATCTAAGTACATAGAAATTATATCCAATGTAATATAGATATAAGTATAACTTTACTCTCTGTAACATTTTAGTTTTATGCACAAGTTTATAGATTTCATTGGATGAAGTGTGGACTTCCAGATGTTCAAGCTGGTTTTAGAAAAGGCAGAGGAACCAGAGATCAAATTGCTAACACACACTGGATCATTGAAAAAGCAAGAGAGTTCCAGAAATACACCTATTTCTGCTTTATTGACAATGCTAAAGCTTTTGACTGAGTGGATCACGATAAACTGTGGAAAATTCTGAAAGAGATGGAAATACCAGACCATCTGACCTGCCTCTTGAGAAACTTATATGCAGGTCAGGAAGCAACAGTTAGAACTGAACATGGAACAACAGACTGGTTCCAAATAGAAAAAGGAGTACGTCAAGGCTGTATATTGTCACCCTGCTTATTTAGCTTCTATGCAGAGTACATCATGAGAAACGCTGGGCTGGAAGAAGCACAAGCTGCAATCAAGATTGCCGGGAGAAATATCAATAACCTCAGATATGCAGATGATACCACCCTTATGTCAGAAAGTGAAGAAGAAGTAAAGAGCCTCTTGATGAAAATGAAGGAGGAGAGTGAAACATTCAGAAAACTAAGATCATGGCATCCAGTCCCATCATTTTATGGCAAATAGATGGGGAAAGAGTAGAAACAGTGTCAGACTTTATTTTTTGTCTCCAAAATCACAGCAGATGGTGATTGCAGCAATGAAATTAAAAGACACTTGCTCCTTGGAAGGAAAGTTATGACCAACCTAGACAGCATATTAAAAAGCAGAGACATTACTTTGTCAACAAAGGTCCATCTAGTCAAGGCTATGGTTTTTCCAGTGATCATGTATGGATGTGAGAGTTTGACTGTGAAGAAAGCTGAGCACCGAAGAATTGATGCTTTTGAAGTGTGGTGTTGGAGAAGACTCTTGAGAGTCCCTTGGATTGCAAGGAGATCCAACCAGTCCATCCTAAAGGAGATCAGTCCTGGGTGTTCTTTGGAAGGACTGATGTTGAATCTGAAACTCCAATACTTTGGCCACCTATTGCAGAGAGCTGACTCATTTGAAAAGACTGTGATGCTGGAAGGATTGAGGGCGGGAGGAGAAGGGGACGACAGAGGATGACATGATTGGATGGCATCACTGACTCAATGGACATGAATTTGGGTAAACTCCGGGAGTTGGTGATGGACAGGGAGGCCTGGAATGCTGCAGTTCATGAGGTCGCAAAGAGTCGGACACAACTGAGCAACTGAACTGACATGAACTGAACTGAACTTGTAGATTTCATACTGCCTTTTCAAGGTAGAAACATATATACACTTATGCAGAGTAAGTGTGCTATATTGCAATGCAACTAATTATTGACTCAAAGTTTTAAGCACCTCTTTTCAAGGTTCTTGTAAAGAAATTCTCATGTGGTTTCTTGATCATTTTTAAAATCACTGCTTTAAAGATGCTTTTTGTTTTACTTTGTTGTTGGTAAGTATGTTACATGCTGTGACGGCTTAAACCTGCTATTTTATTTGCTTTAGTTTTTAGAGAAACATCAGAGAATTTGAGGATATTGTTTATAAAGAATTTTTACATTCAGACTAAATGTTCAGAATTATTTTTCCTCTGTAACTGTGGTGCCAGATCATTAAGTTCTAATTTGATATATTTTAGCATTGATGAGTTGAGTAATTTGCAACAGCCAATTTAGGAAAGAAACTTCTCTAATAGAATAGAACAAGTCTTTGTAAAGGAACCAAGGCTACACTTAAATCAAAAGACTCAGTTTTCTTTTTTGAAGATGTGGAGCTGGTGAGAAGATATTCACCAGTGGTAATATGTGATGATTCTATAATTGGTTTTCCTGCTTTCTGCTCCTTTCGTTTGTTGCTATTCTTTAGTTGCTAAGTTGTATCTAACTCTTTTGCAACCCCATAGACTGTAGCCTACCAGGCTCCTGCCAATGGGATTTTCTAGGCAAGAATATGGGAGTGGGTAGCCATTCCCTTCTCCAGGAGATCTTCCCAATCCAGGGATTGAACCTGCATCTCCTGTATTGGCAGGTAACTATACTCCAATAAGAGGTCTAAAAATGGAATAAAAGTGATTGCAGTTAAGATAGAAAAAAAAAGTTTTATCAGTGATAATCTTAAAAAATAATATAAGCGTATCATCTGAATCACCTGCTGTGTAACCAGATATTGCCATGTGATAAAACTGGTGTTATTGTTGGCTGTGTTTGTGCTATGTGAATACCAGCTACTTCACAATGTCTGAAATATATGACGTGTTCACTGAGATTCAGATAACAAACTGTGCTGATACTAATAGCATCTCTGTGTGCCATACCCAGAGAAACCAGCATTATAGCAATAACACATTCAAGTCACAGACAGATGAATTTCACAGATTCCATTTAACTTTCAAATGTTCATTAGTAGTTGGTATATCAATAATTAAACACTGAAGAATTTTCTATACCTGATTCCAGTAGTAATTGAATATTTACACATTTGATAAGGATTTCAATGTGGTTGTGATATCAACTTTATTTCAAAGTACCTTCCTTAAAATTAGCATTCAAGGAATGCTGTGGGTGTTTTTTTCTTCTTTCTTTAGTATGAGATCTGATTATCAGTTATCAAAGAAAGCCATGAGGTTACAGACATTATTATATATGGTGAATTTAAGTGAAAGGGATTTTTTCATCAGAATGGTTTAAAAAATGAAGATTATGTATAGAATCTGATCTGACGCTACATTGCTACAGTAGAAAACCATTATTTGTTATACTTCAGTTTTGCTGTTAACTTGAATTTAATTATCAGATGTTTATTTTTTTGTATTTAAGATTTTTGCCTTTTTCTTTTAATAAGGGTAATAAATGCTGAGTTTAATTTTATATGTATTAAAATTGATTTAAGTTGACATTAGAAGTACAAGAGAATATCTTTCCCTTAAAAGTTATCCATCTAGTACTTCGTCTGAGAAATCGTGGTCTCTGGTATTGAACGTCATTATACCTCAAACATAGTGCTCATCCCGACCAAATTCCCTATTTCAGTTTCTGTTCACTGATTTTATAATTTCCCCAAATGTTGGCTATCATTTCTCATTTTAATGTTATTTTGGTCATTCAGTTTCTTCATTTGTAACATTTTAAAAATGTTACATGTTAAAGGCGACATGAGTCACTAGGATGACTGAAGGTAGCTCTCTTCTTTATGCCTGGGTGAGTCTGTAGTCCCTTCACGGTCACATGTCCCCATTATTTGAACGAAAAGTTTCACGTATGTATTATTACGTATTGATTTCAACTAAACTACTGTCTGCCTTCCTGGCATATCTCTGTTTAGAATGCTTGGTGGATCACTGTTGAAAAGTTGTACTGAAAGTGTTAGTTGTTTAGTCGTGTCTAACTCTTTGTGACCCCGTGGATTATAGCTCACCAGACTCCTCTGTCCAAGGAATTCTTCAGGCAAGAATACTGGAGTGGGTTGCCATTCCCTTCTCCAGGGCATCTTCCTGACCCAGGGATCAAACCTGGGTCACTACACCCTCATTGTCACAGACTATGTGCCTTTTAGCCCAGGCATGATGGGCCTTTTAAATCTGGTCACTCAAGCAAAACTACTGAATGACTGCTAAGTTCAAAGCATTGTGCTAGGTACTACTGAGTCTTCAAAGATGAGTGACATGTAGTCTGTATTCTCAGTAGAGGAGCTCATGGATTCTAATCTGATCATTAAATCCTTGGAACTGATTTGGACTTCGCAGGATCTGGACATTGCTGGTTCTGCACCTAGAGTTGTAGACTCATTAGTTACAGTGAGACGTCTGCATTTCATCTATCCATTCATTGAGTAAACATTTACTAAGCACATTTGCTCCTGGTTGATTTTTATCATCTTTAATTCTCCTGTCTTATCGATTATAGTAACCCAGATCTATTTCCCAGTAGTATTCAGACTATAATAGAGGTAGAAAAGGACAAGACACCCAAACAGCACTTTCTAGCGATTGTTGCCTAGAGGCTACAGTTTGGAGAATGTTGCTATAAGATCATTGTAAATAGAGGCAAACTTACTAAATCTGGAAACCCTACAACCTGGCACCTTCTGAAAGCAGAAAGGAACTGTCCAAAAGGGATACAGTTCAAAGGATGGCCTTGGCCAACCTGTGGGATCTCTGGAGCCATGATGACCCTTTTGAGTTGTCCCTAGTTGAGCTGAAATGATCAGTCCTTTATACTCACACTGATCGATTATTGGATAGTGGCCACCAAGCATGACCTTGAATTTGGAGGTTTGGTGTGGTTGAGGCAGCCTCTGAAGGGGTGACAGCTGGTGTCGGTTTGCTGAGAGCACTCTTAGGAATCAGAGCAACAAGCTCTTCACACGGGGGAGCTGGGCTGCATGCCTCAGAGTGCCCCTCCAGGTAGTACACCATGACTACTACCTTGATGGTGGGAGTGCTAAGTCAACTCTTCCGTTTTCTAGTTATGGATCATGAGTAGCCTAATTTAGGATGCTAATCAATGCAGATTAGTTATGGCTAAGTACTTGGTTTATATTTCCCCTATAAGTTTCCACTTGTGTGTATTAGTTGTTCAGTTGTGTCCAGTTCTTTGCAACCCCCTGAACTGTGGCTCTCTAGGCTCCTCTATCCATGGAATTCTCTGATCAACAGTTGGAGTGGGTTACCATTCCATTCTGCAGGGAATCTTCCCAATCTGGGGATCAAACCCGGGTCTCCTGCATTGCAGGCAGTCTTTACCATCTGGGCTACCAGAGAAGCCTAAGTTTCCATAATATTCCTTACTCTAATAATAAGTTTTGGTTTACCAAGGACAGTCCCATTTTCCTGGAACTGCTCAGATTAGGACTGTTGATCAATTAACATCTGTTAATTATCTTTGGTATCCTAACATTCCCAGACATATTTTCCATTTGGATGATAACTTGTATACTCATCTTGCTTAGTATGTTTAGAAAATTTTATTTGCATATTTATCCTCTAAATGTCTCTCTGGCCTATTTATCTAATGAATGCAACATTCTGTTCTTTTCTTTCTCTTATTTAATTTAATTTATTTATTTATTTATTTATTTTTTTTAACAAGGACATTATCACATTTTGCTTGGCACACCTAAATAATGATACGTTGGCTGATATGCATTAGATCCTTAATACAGTTTTATAAAAAGTCTATTTTAAAAGCTATTAGCAAAATACAGTATTATAAACTACAGTATTATAAACTACTCTTATTTTAAAGAGGCAGAAGTGATCTGGATTAACTTTGCAGTTTTACTTTATTTGACCCACAAACAAATGCCTTTCATCTTGATTAAATTCTTCATCAGCAGACTTTAAACTGTGAAATCACAGCATATTCCAAAAAGTGTGTGACTAAAATTTCTTGTCATTAGTTGCTAAGTTGTGTCCAACTCTTTTGCAACTCCATGGACTATAGCCTGCCAGGTTCCTTTGTCCATGGGATTTCCCAGGCAAGAATACTGGATTGGGTTGCCATTTCCTTCTCCAGGGGACCTTCCTGACCCAGGAATCGAACTTGAGTCTCCTGCATTGGCAAGTGGATTCTTTACCACTGAGCCACCAAGAAGTCTATTGTGATTAAAATGACTGAAATATACTTCCTGTGTCTCCCTATCCCTTGCCCCATTAAAATTGTATTGAATATGTATAATGACATTGATTTCCTGTGGTTTATTTTGTGTCTGAGTCACAAATGTTTATGTCCTTATTTATCTTTCTATCCAAGGAATCTGGGACTTGAGCTATTTCTCTGAGGAAGTTGATCTTTTTTCTGGAATAGTCTGACCTATTCAGATGTGTGTCCTGAGGAAATACTGGTTACTTAGAGACAGGCAGTTTTACAGCTGCTTTTTCATAATTTTTTTTTTTTCAGTTTTTTAAAATTCTTGTTTGTTTAAATATCTTTTATAGACAAATTAAAATACTTATACGCATAGTTATGACACGGTAGACATACATATAAATGAAATGTATAAGTACTTCAGACAAAATTTAATACATATTAGACAAACAGATAACATGCTTACATTTGGTGTTAAGGTATATTTACATGAATATTGAAAAAAAATTTTCACAAAAACTGCTATAAAATGTTCACTTTTGTCTTATAATAAGTTAGATTTCCTACACTGATGTTTTATGAAAATTATGTAAAGATCTAATTTAGGCATTCACCTCATATGGTACCATTATTTGTAAATAAAGCATATTTTTGTCAATAGAAGTGTACATTTAACTCTTAATCACGTAACAGTTTATCAAGACCATGCCACATTTATTAAACAAACATGCATGCCACATTAAAACTTAATTCATGTACTTTTGTGCACAGTGTTTAGCTTTGATATGGCACTCTATCTTTGTGAAAAATATATTTAAGATTTGGTACAGAATCAATAAATTGTATTGGCACTAATCAGAACAAATATGATTTAAATTTTCCACGGCATAGAAAATACTCTATCGTAATTTATCTCTTCCCTTTATAGTTTATGGACCAATGGCAGTTTTCTATTTTAGTCAGAATAGACAGTGGATATTCACAAATTAAAAGCCCTAGCTAGGTGTTTTGCCTACACTCTAGCTGGAAATGAATCAGCTGTAGTTTTTTTGGCAGTTAAGCATTTCCTTCTGTATTGTGGCCAACAAATGTCTAAATAAGGGCTTTATCAGCAATAATGCATATCATAAGCGTCTTTTCTTTGGGAGGCAGAGAGGTCGGAAGGAAATGCGTGTCTCTTTATAAACTGTAAATACAAGAGGTAAGGAGAGAAAATGCCAACTGAAGCAGAAGCAGGGGATGTTCTTGTAAAGCTGGTGAGAGAGCAAACCATGAAGTAGCGAAAAATAAAGACAGGAACCAATCTGCCGTTCAAAAGAAACAGTATCCAGAGCATTCTTCATACAGCAGTCTTGTCTCAGCAAACTACTATTGCTTTCCAGGAAAAGTTGTAAATGTCCACATCAATGTCTAAATTAAGACTGAAAAAATTAAGCTAACTAGCAACTTTTTTTTTTTTTTTGGTCTGAATTCATTCATAAACACAGTGAAAGGAGAAAGGGGATAACATTAAGTTTTCCTCCAAACCAGGGAAGTCACACTCTGAGTAGATATTTCAGAGTTGTGCTAAAAAAAGGTCTCAGTTCTTTTTCACAGTTTTTGCAAGATAAATGTGAAGTGCTATATTTTGAGAGACTGGTTGACAAAATCTCCTTTCAAAAAGCCTTGATAAATTAATCTTTGTATTTATTACTAGAGGAAAAGGAAGTTGATCTTAGGTTTAGTTTTTATACATATATGCTTTATTCTAAAAAAATAGAGCAATGAATAATATATTATTATTTTCTTTCTGATAACCTTTAAGAGCCTTTACAAAAAACATCAGACGAGTGAAATAAAATCAGCAAACTTTTGTTTTAAAGTTTGTTAAGGTGCACACAGACATAACGATTACGAACCGTAGAGTACTGAGTTTTCTAGAGTGAAATCATACCAAAACCTTGGTAAGGTTTCGCTGACATCATAGGAGAGTAAGTGTTCGGGAAGGTCACTGACGGTGCCCTGCAAGGCACACGTGTGGGGCCAAGGTGAAGGGTACATCGCTCAGAAGCTCAGCCATTAGTGAGCTGTTCTCCAGGATCTGGCCTCCCTTATTTTCCATTTCAGGCCCTGCCACAGTCACACTGGATGAGTGCTTCTTTGCCAGCTTACATTGTTAATTCCTCGCAGAGATGAATGATGACAAAAATTCAAAACCAGTTCCCTCATTCATCTGTGGGTTTATCCCCCTGAGCTGTGAATGACCAGGCTCCTCCAAAGGCTGGTTGTCTTCTGCACCTGAAGTGTTGCCTCTTGCTGCCATTCTTTGTTCATGTGCTCTGTCTCCTAAAAGGACAAATCCTCTGCTTCTGTCTCTGGTACCGACGGCTTTTTAGATCAGGAGGCTTTCTGAGGAAGTGAAACACTGCTGCCGCTGCTGTTACCCGATGCTCGTGCCTCAGTCCGCCTTGCTTCCGGGATTCAGCTTTTTCAGAAAACTTTATTGGCAAATATTTAATTTTTGCCCTGGGTAGATTTAATAGCTTACAGGACCACTTTATTCACAAGGAAAGCCAATTTAGAACTAGCTATGGGTTCTGAAGATACTGAGGTCTTCAGTTTTTTAACCTACCAGGAGGTAACTGGTTGTCACCTTAAACCACGACTACTTCTTTTTCCTAATTGTTGTTTCTTTGCACTCTTCTCACTGTTTCTGGCCTTTGCTTGTGGCAGAGATGTCACAGGGAACTGGATTCACTGGTGGACTCGATTTGCTCATTTGTGATTCTTTGGACAGAGAAGTCAGCCGCTGTTGTTTTGATGTTTGGCGTCATTTAGTGGATGATAACTTCAACAGAGAGTATGCTGCCAGGGATGTCCAACTTCTTAATCACATTCTCTTTACAAAAAAAAAAAAAGTTAGAAAGTGGTGGTATGACTTTATACTTAATCTTTAACAAATGAGAAGTTGAAGTCCTTTATTTAAATGGTCAACCATCTACACTAATGCATTCTTCACATTTTCATTGACTCAGGGGATCATGGAGTTACACAAAGATATTAGCCTAAAACTTAAGCAAAGGTAGCAAAATATAAGAAAATAGTATGCTGTGTGAATATCTTTTCTCACTTTTTAATTTTTAAAATTTATTTTTTAGTGTGTTGAAGTATAGTTGATTTAGTATTTTGAAGTATAGTTGATTTACAATGTTGCATTAGTTTCTGGTGTGCTGCAAAGTGATTTAGTTATACATATATATATATATATATATATATATATATATATATATATATATTCTTTTTCATATTCTTTTCCATTATGGTTTATCATAGGATATTGAATATAGTTCCCTGTGCCATACAGTAGGACCTTGTTTTATCCATCCTATATATAATAGGTTGCATCTGTTAATCCCAAACTCCCAATCCATTCCTACCTGCTCCCCAGCCCACGCCCCCCAACCCTGGGAACAAGTCTACCTTCTATGTCTGTGAGTCTGTTTCTGTTTCATAGATAAGTTCATTTGTGTTGCATTTGATTCTACGTATAGGTAATATCATGTGGTATTTGTCTTTCTCTCTCTGACTTCCCTCGCTTAGTATGATAACCTCTAGTTCCATCCATGTTGCTGCAAGTGAATATCTTCTATTCCTGTGACTGTGTTATCAGTAACCATAAGTTTACCTGAAATGTTAATCTTACTCAGTTATCTTAAGTTCAGTAAGAAGTAATCCAGCTATTACTTACTCTTTTCTGACTCAGTCCAAGGCTGTTGAGCATTGAAGAACTTTCAGAGTAGGCATACTTTTTTCCTTCATGTGAACTCATAGCCACTGATCACCTAAGTAAACATTGATTGAGTTTGTTTGTAGTACTTTGTATGTGTCCCTCTTACAACTGTTGCAGGAAGGGGGAACCCCTTCCGGGGCCGAAACTGGGCTCTTGTCTGACACTCAGAAATGAATTGTCTGAGGAGACACATGTGCTGACAAAGCAAGAGATTTTATTGGGAAAGGGCACCCAGGTGGAGAGCAGTAGGGTAAGGGAACCCAGGAGAACAGCTCTGCCACGTGGCTTGCGTTCTCAGATTTTTATGGTGATGGCATTAGTTTCCGGGTTGTCTTTAGGTAATCATTCTGACTCACAGTCCTTCCTGGTGGTGCACGCCTTGTTCAGCCAAGATGGATGCCAGAGAGAAGGATTCTGAGAGGTTGTCAGACATGTGGTGTCTCCTTTTGACCTTTCCTGAACTCTTCTGGTTCCCTGTTCCTTACCAGGACCTCCTGTCGTAAAACAACTCATGCAAATGGTTACTGTGGTGCCTGGCCAGGGTGGGTGGTTTCAGTCAGCATGCTTCCCCTAACACAGTGATCTTGGAGCCTCAGAAATAGATTTGTCCTTATAGCCTTTAGCTGCCATAGGAATTGCAGCTTATCTTAGGTTTTGTTTATCACTTGGTTGAATATTTTAAATTGTCATGTGTTTCAGGAATATCCAGTTTTGTACCACCTGACCTAAAGTGACCATGTGGTCTCTGTGAGATTGTGTAATCACATCCTTAATGCATATATATAATCACTACTTAAATGTACTGAATTCTAGAAGTTTGGTTCCAAATAGCAAAAAGTTGAGTTTGGTTATTTGAGAAAGTAAAGACACAGTCATATAGATTTGATTGCCTTTTTTTTTTTGATGTGAACTGTTTTTAAAGTCTTCATTGAATTTGGTATAATATTGTTTCTATCTTATGTTTTGGTTTTTTGGCCTCAAAGCGTGTGGGATCTTAGTTCCCTGATCAGGGATTGAACCCATATCCTCTGCATTGAAAGGTGAAGTCTTAATCACTGGACTATCAGGGAAGTCCCTAGAGTTGAATTCTAAATCCAAAGAAGCCTAGCTCTTATTATCTAATTTAGTCTCTCAAAATAAACATTTGTTGAATGTTTGCAATAAATAATTCAATAATGTATTGAATAGCAAGTGCTAATGCTGTCCTTCCTTGGTGCCTGCTGACTCCAGGCCAGTCCTCTCTGTTCCTAGCGTGGCTCACCGCCAGCCTCACCAGCACTCCTGTCAGTATCCACCTGGATGCTCTTCTTACTTTTTTATCCTTTGCTCTAGGGATCTTGTGTTCCATCCCACCTTGGCTTTTCACTCTTATGGTCCTGCCCCAGACTGTCATTCCTAGTCTCTCCATCCTCTCAATATGAAACCTTCTCAACTCCGACCTCCACCTCGAACCTACCCAGCTCACTGCCTGTCATGCCTCCACCCTAACAATCCTTTGACTGTCTTGATCCTTGAAATTCATGAATCCTGCCACCCTGTCACTGACTCTCACTCCCCTGATGACCTTTCTTCCCTTTATACCCACTTTAAATTCCATGCCACGATTTGCTTGGCAAAATTCAATGCTGGTTAAATCCATCATTGTCTGTATCCTCAATCCTGAGCTGAATATTGCTGGAGCAAAACATATCATCTTGTCAAGTGAACTCACTTTCAGATCAATACTGGTGACCTTCAGGGCCCACCCAGGCTACATGTTCCCATATGACTATTTCATATGCTCTTTTCTCAGCACTGCCTCCCCAGAATTCCCTAGTGGTTCAGTGGTTAGGATTCCACACTTCCATCCTGGGGGCACAGGTTTGATCCATGGTCTGGGAACTAAGATCCTGCATGCCACAGTGTGACCCCCCCCAAAAATATATATATATGTATATATACATATATATATATATATATATATACACACACACACACACACTGCCTCCCCCATCCTTGTGTGTGTGTGTGTGTGTGTGTGTGTGTGTGTGTGTGTGAGTTGCTCAGTTGTGTCTTTGAGACCCCATGGACTGTAGCCCACCAGGCTCCCCCATCCTTCTCTTAGCTAATAGTCTCATTCACATTTTACTAAGACAGATGGAGAGAACAGAGAACTTCGGCAGACTCTCCACTGCATCTCCCCGTGTTCCAGCATCGGTGCCCACACGTGCCTTCTCTCTGAATGAACGTTAAGGGTCCCTATCACTCTCCACACTGGACCCCCTCTTCCTCTGTCACTGTCTCAAGCACATGGTTCCACTCGCTCATCCTTCTCTCCATTTCATTAGTTTTCTCAATCATCAGATTCCATGCCCCCACCCCAACTCATCATTTCTACCAGCCTGCAAATATCCTTCTGTTTCTTCCATATTAAAATAACCCCTCTACTGACTCCATATTCTTCTCCAGCTAGTTGTTGCTGCTCTTCTCTTCTTTCCTTTACAGCAAATTTCTCCAAGTGAAATCGTTATTATTCCTTGTCTGCAATTTCTATTCTCCCATCCCTCTTGAATCAGGCCTTTGTTTTTTCCCTTCCTCCCACCTGGCAGACACTGTTATATCCGGGTCACCAGTCAGAAAGTGGTCAGCCCTCATCTCACTTTTCTTTTTTCTTAATTTATTTTTTAATTGAAGGGTAATTGCTTTACAGAATTTTGCTTTTTTCTGTCAAACTTCAACCTGAATCAGCCGTAGGTATACATGCATCCCCTCTCTTTTGAACCTCCCTCCCATCCCCTTCCCCATCCCAACTTCTAGGTTAATAGAGAGTCTCTGTTTGAGTTTCCTGAGCCTTACAGCAAATTCCTGTTGGCTATCTATTTTACTTTCCAGTTGACAGCACGTGGCTAAGGTCACTGTAGTCTCTTAGGATCACTTTGTCTGACTTCTAGGCCAGCACGTTCTGCTAGTTTGCCTCCAAATTCTGGCTATTTTGTCCTTTCCAAGGTTGCTAATTATTTTTCACATCTTGTCTTTTAAAAATGAATGAATGAATTGGCTTTGTCGGCTTTCAGTTGAGACACTGGGGACCTTTCTTGCGTCATGCAGGATTTTTCATTGCGGCACGTGGAATCCAGTTGTGGCGCTTGGACTCTCTAGTTGTGCCGCGTGGACTCTCTAGTTGTGGCGCATGGACTGTAGTTGTGGCTGTGGACTCTAGTTGTGGCCGTGGACTCTAGTTGTGGCCCGTGGACTCTCTAGTTGTGGCGAGTGGACTCCATAGTTGTGGCGTGTGGACTCTCTAGTTGTGGCGCGTGGACTCTCTGGTTGTGGCGTGTGGACTCTCTAGTTGTGGCCCGTGGACTCTCTAGTTGTGGCGCGTGGACTCTCTAGTTGTGGCCCGTGGACTCTCTAGTTGTGGCACGTGGACTCTCTAGTTGTGCCCGCGTGGACTGTAGTTGTGGCCCGTGGACTCTAGTTGTAGAGCGTGGACTGTCTAGTTGTGCCGCGTGGACTGTCTAGTTGTGGCCCGTGGACTCTCTAGTTGTGGCGCGTGGACTGTAGTTGTGGCCGTGGACTCTAGTTGTGGCCCATGTACTCTCTAGTTGTGGTGAGTGGACTCCATAGTTGTGGCCCGTGGACTCTCTAGTTGTGGCGTGTGGACTCTCTAGTTGTGGCGCGTGGACTCTCTCGTTGTGGCGCATAGACTCTCTAGCTGTGGCCCATGGACTCTAGTTGTGGCGTGTGGACTGTAGTTGTGGCGTGTGGACTCTCTAGTTGTGGCATGTGGCCTATCTAGTTGTGCCGCGTGGACTGTAGTTGTGGCGCGTGGACTCTCTAGCTGTACCGTGTGGACTCTCTAGTTGTGGCGCGTGGACTGTAGTTGTGGCGTGTGACCTCTCTAGTTATGGCGCGTGGACTCTCTAGTTGTGGCCTGTGGACTCTCTCGTTGTGGCCCGTGGACTCTCTCGTTGTGGCGCGTGGACTGTAGTTGTGGCGTGTGACCTCTCTAGTTGTGGCGCATGGACTCTAGTTGTGGCCCGTGGACTCTCTCGTTGTGGCCCGTGGACTCTCTCGTTGTGGCGCGTGGACTCTCTCGTTGTGGCGGGTGGACTCTAGTTGTGGCCCGTGGACTCTCTCATTGTGGCCCGTGGACTCTCTCGTTGTGGCGCGTGGACTCTCTCGTTGTGGCCCGTGGACTCTCTCGTTGTGGCGGGTGGACTCTAGTTGTGGCCCGTGGACTCTCTCGTTGTGGCCGGTGGACTCTCTCGTTGTGGCCCGTGGACTCTCTCGTTGTGGCACGTGGACTCTCTCGTTGTGGCGGGTGGACTCTAGTTGTGGCCCGTGGACTCTCTCGTTGTGGCCGGTGGACTCTCGTTGTGGCCCGTGGACTCTCTCGTTGTGGCCCGTGGACTCTCTGGTTGTGGCGTGTGGACTCTCTCGTTGTGGCCCGTGGACTCTCTCGTTGTGGCCGGTGGACTCTCGTTGTGGCCCGTGGACTCTCTCGTTGTGGCCCGTGGACTCTCTGGTTGTGGCGTGTGGACTCTCTCGTTGTGGCGGGTGGACTCTAGTTGTGGCGCGTGGACTCTCTCATTGTGGCCCGTGGACTCCATAGTTGTGGCGCGTGGACCGTAGTTGTGACACGTGGACTCTAACTGTGGCCCATGGCCTCTCTAGTTGTGGCGCATGGCCTCTAGTTGTGGCCCGTGGACTCTAGTTGTGGCCCGTGGACTCTCTCGTTGTGGCCCGTGGACTCTCTCGTTGTGGCCCGTGGACTCTCTCGTTGTGGCCCGTGGACTCTCTCGTTGTGGCCCGTGGACTCTCTCGTTGTGGCCCGTGGACTCTCTCGTTGTGGCCCGTGGACTCTCTAGTTGTGGCGCGTGGACTCTCTCGTTGTGGCCCGTGGACTCTCTCATTGTGGCCCGTGGACTCCATAGTTGTGGCGCGTGGACCGTAGTTGTGACGCGTGGACTCTAACTGTGGCCCATGGCCTCTCTAGTTGTGGCCCGTGGACTCTCTCGTTGTGGCGCGTGGACTCTCTCGTTGTGGCCCGTGGACTCTCTCGTTGTGGCCCGTGGACTCCATAGTTGTGGCCCGTGGACTCTCTCGTTGTGGCGCGTGGAGTCTCTAGTTACGGCGCGTGGACTCTCTCGTTGTGGCGTGTGGACTCTCTAGTTGTGGCGCGTGGACTCTCTCGTTGTGGCCCGTGGACTCTCTCGTTGTGGCCCGTGGACTCTCTCGTTGTGGCCCGTGGACTCTCTCATTGTGGCACGTGGACTCCATAGTTGTGGCGCGTGGACCGTAGTTGTGACGCGTGGACTCTAACTGTGGCCCATGGCCTCTCTAGTTGTGGCGCATGGACTCTAGTGTGGCACGTGGACTCTCTCGTTGTGGCGTGTGGACTCTCTAGTTGTGGCGCGTGGACTCTCTCGTTGTGGCCGGTGGACTCTCTCGTTGTGGCCCGTGGACTCTCTCGTTGTGGCGGGTGGACTCTAGTTGTGGCGCGTGGACTCTCTCATTGTGGCACGTGGACTCCATAGTTGTGGCGCGTGGACCGTAGTTGTGACGCGTGGACTCTAACTGTGGCCCATGGCCTCTCTAGTTGTGGCGCATGGACTCTAGTTGTGGCACGTGGACTCTCTAGTTGTGGCCCGTGGACTCCCTGGTTGTGGCGTGTGGACTCTCTGGTTGTGGCGCGTGGACTCTCTAAGTGTGGCGCGTGGACTGTAGTTGTGGCGCATGGATTCTTTAGTTATGGTGCTCAGGTTTTCTAATACTCGGGCTTCATTACTACTGTACGTGAGCATGTGAGATCTTAGCTTCCCAACCAGGGATCTAACCTGTGTCCCTTGCATTACAAGGTGAATTCTTAGCCACTGGACCATCAGGGAAGTCCTCACACCATATCTTTTTTAGCACTGGGTTTCTCCTCTCCATGTACACATTTAAATATACTTGGGAGTCTCATCAGTCCCATGGTTTTTAATCTTCATGCTGAAGACTTCCAACTCATACACCTCACAGTCCAAAGAACGGCTTTCCCTCTGTGTCTAAAGGCGCAGCTCAGGCGTAACATCTCCACAGTGGAACTTCTGATCTCTCACCTCCACCTGCTTCGTAATTTTCCCTTCCTTGAGCGGTGGTAACTGTCCTCGGGCTGCCCGAGTCAAAAAGTCTGTAAATTGCCCTGCGCACTTCCCTGACTCTGCTTCACGTCCATTTCCTCAGTAAATCCTTCTGATGCTATCTTTAGACTGTCTATCTGGATGCTCACACCTTTGCTGCTCTTCTATGTCATCATCTCTTGTGGGGGTGATTGCAGCCTCCTGTTATCAGTCTTGCTGGGTCCATATTTGCCTATTTACAGGCTGGTCACCACAGACCAGTCAGAGGGCTCCTGCTGGAATGCGATTTGGAGAATGGGGTGACTTTGCTCCATGTCTTCCCGTCTTGCTCACATGCTTACTGACTCATTCTCACAGGCAAAGTCAGAATGTTTACCGTGACCACCCCCTCAACCCTACAAGGCCCTGTCTGACCTCTCCCACCTCCCCAGCCCATCCCCTTTACTCTTCCACTCCATGTCTTCCCACAATTTCTCTTACTCCATACCAGGCCCTCTGGACTTGATAACTGGCCTCTAATATGCTGAGCATGTTCATACCCCAGGACCTTTGCACTCACCAATCCCTTTGTCCAGAACACTTATGCCCTGGGACATATGCACGGTATATTTCCTCACCTTCTTCAGCTCTTCCTTTAAATGTCATCAGGCAGTGATGCCTCCCTGATCTTCCTGGCTACGACCACTGGAGTCCCACGTCCCCTCCCCTAAACGCTCCCTGCTTTACTGTTCTTCTGGCTCTTGTCATGTTCTCATGCACCATGTATCTTATTTATGTGTTTTGATTAATTAAGTTTCTTTATCTCTGCCTGTGCTGGGTCTTTGTTGCTGCACACAGGCTCTCTCATTGCCATGAGTCGTGGGCTACTTTCTAGTTGTGGTGCAGGGGCGTCTCATCGCGGTGGCTTTTCTTGTGGAGCACAGGCTCTAAAACACGCAGGCTGAGTAGTTGTGGCACATGAGCTTAGCTGCCCCCGGCACGTGGAATCTTCCTGGATCGGGAATTGAACCCGTGTCCCTTGCATTGGCAGGTGGATTCTTAACCACCAGATCACCATGGAAGTCCTTTGTCATTTATTTTGTTTTTATTGTCTGTTTTTCCTGACTAGTAAGTTCCATAAGGATAGGATTTTTTTTTTTTTTTTGGTTTTGTTTGCTGCTGTGTCCTCTGTATCAAGAATAGAGTCTAGACAATATTAGGTACTTTATAAACATTTGAACAAGTGTATGAATTGTTTTAATCTTTTCAGTATTGTGAGCAATTTGTTGCAGATAATGGAACTGAGGCTTAGGAAGTGTAGTAATTTGTGGTGATAGTACTTAAACCCAGAGCAGGCTTGACTGAGAGTGCAATCCCTGTATGTAGCAATTCACCCATTGAAATGTGGCGTGTAAGAAGTTACCAGTACTGTGCATTTTATTTATGCTCTTACCCTCCATCATGACATCTTTGAGAGATAATAGAAGCAGATTTTTAAAAAATTTATGTTTTTCTTTTCTTTTCAAAACAGATTTTTAATATTTAGTTCTTGTTGAAGCAGTTTCTGTGAGATCATAGGAAGTCATTGGAGAGAGTTATTAAACAGTTTCCTCAAACCATTTTGAAGTAAGAGCTGTAGGAAACTCCACTTTTGCCTTCTAGCTGTAGGAAACTCCACTTTTGCCTCCACTAACTGAGATGAAAAATACCTGACTCCGGGCGCTTAAAGCAGCAGAGAATAGGTAGGAACCCTGTTCATCTGGTGATGGTGCTTCCAGTATTTCAGGGTTCAGGATTCTGCCCTTGGCAGCTGGAATCTGTGTTCATTTTCAGTTAGTGAGTTGCACTAGGTCAGTGGAAGCCTAGCTCTTCAGCAGTTATCAAGCTACTTGCAGTCAGATGGAGAACTGATGAAGGATGGAGGTCACGATCTTAGTAGATAGTCCCAGGTCCCAATGAGTATGAATCATGCTGCGTTTCTGCAGCTGCCTTGAGAGTGTTTCCCTCTGTGTGGGTCACTGTCGAAGGAATGATTGAACTGAAAGTGAGTTCTGTGCACCGAGAAGAATGGGCATCCTTGGGTTATGGACATGAAACATGAATCCTGATCAGTCACCAGACTTTTGGTCCCCTGGCTAGGCTGTTGGCTGGGCCATTGCTTATGTCTGGCTAGCTCTCTGAAATGAGGCTTTTTCATGAGATCCTGATACTGGCCAAGAGGTGGTGAAATTTCAGGTGACAGTTGAGTTGTATGATGCAGATAAGGTATCCTGCAGATTAATAGTAATCAGAGCTCCCAATGTAGGGGGCCAGGGCTCAATCCCCATCCCCCCACCCCCCCACCCCCCCATTCATGGAACTAGATCCCATATACTGCAACTGAGAGCCTGCATGCTTAAATGAAGATCAAAGATCTTGTGTGCTGCAACTAAGACCTGGCACAGCCAAATAAATAAATAAATATTTAAAAAAGATAGTACTGAGTCTGTGTGTCTTTGCCTTAGCTGTCTCAAGTCATTTAGCCTGGGCAGGTCTCCCGAGGGAGCCCGTCCCGCCTGTGCTTCCTTTCCTTCAAGAGTCAAGTCTCCTGTTCAGGCCTGCCTTTTTGTTCTCCCGTGCCTTTAAGTAGTTGTTGGTTATATTCTCTCCATGTTTGAATCATTTGATGTGGGAATGTTTGAGTGAAGAAAGCTATTCTGCCACGACCGAGATTGGAATTCTAATAAGTATTAAGTGAAAGTGAATGTGAAGTTGCTCAGTTGTGTCCGACTCTTTGCGACCTCGTGGGCTGTAGCCTACCATGCCCCTCCGTCCATGGGATTTTCCAGGCAAGAGTAGTGGGTTTCCATTTCCTTCTTCAATAAGTACTAATGTATAGTTTTTTCAGTTCAGAATACTTTTTGGTTTCCATTATAATTTCTTCTGTGGGACATGGGATATTTAGCTATGCATTTAATGCTTTTTTTAGGCTTAAAATTTTTTTTTGAGGCATTGTCCTCTGTCATCCCCTTCTCCTCTTGCCTTCAATCTTTCCCAGCATCAGGATCTTTTCTAATGAGTCGGCTCTTTGCATCAGGTGGCCCAAATTATTGGAACTTCAGCTTCATCATCAGTCCCTCCAATGAATATTCAGGATTGTTTTCCTTTAGGATTGACTGGTTTGATCTCCTTGCTGTCCAAGGGACTCTCAAGAGTCTTCTCCAACACCACAGTTCAAAGGCATCAATCACAGAAAACTAACCAAAGTGATCACATGGATCACAGCCTTATCTAACTCAATGAAACTATAAGCCATGCTATGTAGGACCACCCAAGATGGCTGGATCGTGGCAGAGAGTTCTGACGAAACATGGTTCACTGGAGAAGTGAAGTGAAGTTGCTCAGTCATGTCCGACTCTTTGCGACCCCGTGGACTGTAGCCTGCCAGGCTCCTCTGTCCATGGGATTCTCCAGGCAAGAATACTGGAGTGGGTTACCATTTCCTTCTCCAGGGTGTCATCCCGACCCAGGGATCGAACCCGGGTCTCCTGCATTGGAGGCAAACGCTTTAACCTCTGAGCCACCAGGGAAGTCAAGGGAATGGCATACCACTTCAGCATTCTTGCCTTTAGAATCCCATGAGCAGTATGAAAAGGCTGTACGTTACATGACTTTTTTATTTTGTAACTGGAAGTTTGTAACTTTTGACTACCTTCACTCATTAACCCTCATTCCTACTTCTGGCAACCACCAACCTATTCTCTTATGAGCCTGGGTTTTTGTTTTTGCTTCTTCCCCCCCCCTCCAGATTATACATATGAATGAAATCACACAGTGCTTTTCGTTCTGTCTGATGTATATTACTTAGCAAAATACCCTCTAGGTCCATCCAAAGATGGTTGCAAATGGCAAGATTTCATTCTTTGTTACGGCTGAGTAATATTCCATTGTGTGTGTGTGTGTGTGTGTGTGTGTGTGTGTGTGTGTGTATCTATATCTGTCTGTCTATTTATCTATATGTGTTACATCTTCTTTATCCATTCATCAATCGATGGACCCTCAAGTTACTTCCATATCTTGGCTATTGTAAATATTATAGCAGTGAACATGAGGGTGCAGATGCATACATCTTTTAAAAAATTTGCTATTGGCTTCTAGCTTAATTCCACCATGGTCTGAGATTATACTCTGTATGATTTTAATCTTTTGGATGTTGTTGATTGAATATACAGCTTGGTCTGTAGTCAATTGGTGTCTGTGTATTCTGTGTTTACTTGAAAAGAATTTATATTCTTAGCTCTTGGGTGCTCTATGTCAGTTATGTTTGTTAACCATGTTCAAATATTCAATAGTTTTTACCTTTAATAAGTATTAAGTGAAAGTGAATGTGAAGTTGCTCAGTCGTGTCTGACTCTTTGCGACCTCATGGGCCGTAGCCCACCATGCCCCTCCGTCCATGGGATTTTCCAGGCAAGAGTAGTGGTGCTTTTTCTTTTATTTGATGTGCTTTTTCTGTCAGTGAGACTTGTACATGAAAATCTCCCACTGTATTGGGAATTCTGTCTAATTATCCTTTTAATTCTGTTAGTTTTTTCTATTTATTTGCAGTTTGTGCTATTATATGGGACTTCCCAGGTGGCTCAGTAGTAAAGAATCTATCTGCCAAGTAGGAAATAAGGGTTTGATCCCTGGACTGGGAAGATCTCTTGGAGGAGGAAGCAGCAGCCCACTCCAGTATCCCTGCCAGGAAGATCCCATGGACAGAGGAGCCTGGTGGGCTACAGTCCATGGGGTTGGAAAGAGTCAGGCATGACTCAGAGATTGAGCATGCATGTCACTCACATGAGTATGAATTTAGAACTATGTCATCCTTATGAACTGGCTCCTTTGGCACTGTGGATTTTCCCTCTTTGTCTCTGGTAGTGCCTTTCCCCTTAAAGCCTAGTTTGTTTGCTTTTAACGAAGTGGCATCAACTTCCTTTGCTCTAGGTTTTTCATTCTGTGTGTGTATTTTTTTCCTTTTCCTTACATTTACTTTATTTATTTTTTTAAGTAGCTGGGTTTTACTTTCTTTTCCCCTAGTGTGACAATCTTTCTCTTAATTTAGGACATTTAGGTTACTTAGTTAACATAATTGCTATATTTACACTGAAACCAACCATTGTACTATTTCTTTACTGTCTCATTCACATGTTGCTTGTTTCCTCTACCTCAGGGTTATTAACTCTGAAATTTCCATTGTAATTTTCCATCACATTACTCTCATTTGTCTTATGACGGTGACTTTCTTATCTTTTGTAGGTAAAGATAGAGTTTTTAATACCCCACTGTGTGAACAAGGAATCGTTGGGTTTGGAATTGGAATCGCAGTCACTGGTGCTACCGCCATAGCAGAAATTCAGTTCGCAGATTATATTTTCCCTGCTTTTGATCAGGTGAGAAAATTGCGTTTTGCCATAATGGAGCATTTCTAAGGCAAGTCTATAAAGTTTGGAACTTTTAACTCCAGTCTCCTGCCCCCTATCTTAGGAACTTTTTGTTACCTTTGAGCTATTTTGTTATGGGCATATATCTAAAGATTAGATAAAATGGCTTAAGAAAATGGATGGGAATAAAAGGACTCAGCATGAGATATCTCTTCTCTCTTTTCCCTTCAGATTGTTAATGAAGCTGCCAAGTATCGCTACCGGTCTGGGGACCTTTTTAATTGTGGAAGCCTCACCATCCGGTCCCCCTGGGGCTGTGTCGGCCACGGGGCTCTCTATCATTCCCAGAGTCCTGAAGCTTTCTTTGCCCACTGCCCAGGAATCAAGGTATTCTCCCTAATGTACTTGGCTTGCTCTCCATTTGATGTTTCCTTTTTGGTTCATTCTATTAGTATTAACTAATATGCTTATCTAGAGAAAAACAATTAGAATTTTTGGAATTTATGTGAATTTAATTGTTTTTAAGAAAGAGAGCTTTTATTTCTTTTAGATTAAGCACCCAGCCTAGGTTTATAGACTGTTCTTTTTGAAGTGACAATGGCTTGACCCTAATGTTAATTTCATACACTTCAAATAATAAGACCGTCTCTTTCAAAACTCTATTTTTTTTGCAATAAAAATCATATTTATTTATCAAAATAGCATATTTTACCAAGGCATAAAAATGAAAATGACAAAGTAAGATATACATTCCTATCTATCTTTGGCACGTTTCACAAATTTGTTAGAAAGGCCATGCTTGCAAATTCCATTTGAGCAGAAAGCTCTGTTTCTTTCTTCTGTGTTTTAAAAATATTTTTATTGGAGTATAGGTGATTTACAATGTTATTAGTTTCAGGTGTACAGCTAAGTGAATTGGTTAGACATATACATATATCCACTCTTTTTTTTTAGATTATTTTCCCATATATAGAGCATTACAGAGAGTTGAGTAGAGTTCCCTGTGCTATACATTAGGTTCTTAATGGTTATCTATTTTCTTAAGAAAAACTTTATTTTGTATTGGGGTACAGCCAGTTAACAATATTTTGATAGTTTCAGGTGAACGGCAAAGGGACTCAGCTCTACATATACATGTATCAATTCTACCCCAAACTCCCCTCCCATCCATGCTGCCGTATAACATTGAACAGAGTTCCGTGTGCTGTACAATAAGTTCTTGCTGGTTATCCATTAAAAATATAGCAGTGTGTAAAGCTCTGTTTCTTTCTAATGGAGCTTTCTCACTTAACAGTTGATTCTGGCGTAATTTTAATAAATCTACTGCTTAGACCATATTTACCTCATAGTCAGAGGAGTAAAACTTTTGCTTTCAGTCTGTTTCTTACTTTTTAAATACAGTGACGTAAGACTTTTTTACCTTGGTGTGTTTTCTAGTCCAGGATAAGGTAATACTTACTCAAGCAATTAATTTTGCAGCCTCTCTCTCTTTTATAGCCTTCCACAATAATTTTAGGTCTTTTGATTAAAATATATATATATATATATTTGCTTATTTTATGTCCTAATTTTTAACAATGTTTTCTTTTTTATTTTCTGAAAAGCTTTCCAGTGAGTCATTATAGAAACTCATAGATATGTCTACCCAGGGCTTTATGCCTGTTTTTCAAAAACAGGAGTCATTTGTGGATGTGTGTGTATGTTCTACTACTTTTTCAACCAAATCAAAGTTGTAAAATTTTGTAGTTAAGTAATGGTTTGCATAATTTTTTTTAATATAAGCTGCAAGTGGTAGTTTGGGACAGAAACATTTCAGTCAATAGTTATTTTTGTGCTTGAGCTGAAGATCAATTCATGTTCAATGTCTGTATTTTTAAGACCTCGCTCCCCTCCACATTTTCTCCTTTATTTTATCCTAAATGAGAATACACATATAGTACAAAAGGCTAAAAATAAACATGAAGAAGGCAGATGAAGAAAAGCTAAAATAGGAACATAAGGTAAAGACATGGTGTGTTACAATGTGCTGTTTATTTAGCAGTCTATTTTCAGAAAATAGTGAGATTTGTGCTATTTTATTTTTTAAATAAAAATCCTTCACTAAAACTGTATAAAAATGATTTTGAAAGTCAAATACAGTTTGCTTCAAGCAATCTTATTTGAGTCTTTGTGATAAATTCAGATATATTTTGATGATAACTCTTCCTATGTGACACTTAGGTGTATGCAGTTGTTTAAAAATGATTAAACTGGACAACAGCTTGTGATTTGAACCAAAGTGATGTAGAAGTTAAGAACCTGATGAGTCAGAACTGGTGAAAGTCTCTGATGTAGCAAGTGATGTAACCTTGGGCAAGTTACTTGGTTCCTGCTTACACCTCATTCTTTTAATTTCTAAGTTGGAGAAAATAATAATAGCTACTTCATGGAATTGCTATGAACAGTAAGTGAATTAATCCACATAGTGAGTTTAGTCCAGTTAACACACTTGCTACCTGCTGCCTTTACTATCACTTTCCTCATTGTCAACCTCATTTTCAAGAAAGTCCTGAGCCCTTTCTCCAGCTGGAAGTGTGCCGGATCCACACTTTCTTTTTGGTTTTGCAGTGAAGTGAAAAAAGAAAAAAAGAAGTGAAAGTGTTAGTCCCTCAGCAGTGTCTGACTCTTCTCACCCCATGAACTGTACCCTACCAGGCTCCTTTGTCTATGGAATTTTCCAGGCAAGAATACTGGAGTGGATTGCCATTCCCTTCTCCAGGGGATCTTCCTGACCCAGGGATTGAGCCTGGGTCTCCTGCATTGCAGGCAGATTCTTTACTGTCTGATCCACCAGAAACTTTTGCAGTAACTATATGTTGTATTACCTCGATCATAAAGTTCAGTGGATTATTTTTCCACTTAAGAAGTGAAGGCCAGATTTATCATGGGAAAAGAGATTTTATTTAGCATGTTAAATTTGGAGAAGAAACTTGCATACCTTTGAAAGCAGCAGTAGAATATTAGCAGAAAAGACTTTAGAGGTCAATACAGGAAGATATTGACAACTTTACTCATTTGCTTTGGTGAGTGTTCTTTGTGGTTTCCTTTTATTTTTTAATGTATGTGGAAGTTTAGCTCCTTGCAAAAATAACAGTATCTAAATTACCAGAATATGGTGGGCATGTGATAAATATTTGTGGAACAAATGGAATTGTTTTGGATAATATGTAAATTTTATGATTAATAGTAATTAGTCTAAAAATACACGATTTCTATATTAGTAATGATTATTTAAATTTTGACTCTTATAAATGAGTTTACTGGGAGACATTTTCACTAAAATTGTCTTTAAAAATAATCTGTTTTTGCAGGTGGTTGTACCCAGAAGCCCTTTCCAGGCCAAGGGACTTCTTTTATCATGCATAGAGGATAAAAATCCTTGTATATTTTTTGAACCTAAAATACTTTACAGGGCAGCAGGTAAAAGTTTTTTTTATTTTATATTTATAAACATCTTTATGCATTTTTTTGGCATAGTTCAAAATTAAAATTTTTCTCTATAAAGCTTGATTTGTATTTTCATTTTGGAAAAAGATCTGATTTCTTCTATACTTAGTTTGTCCTCATCTATATATTTTAAGTTAACTTTAGGGGAAATCCTGTAGTTATTTAAATCTTAATTTTGGAAACAAAGAAGCAATATGAAGTGGTAGCAAGAATGTAGGGATTATGTTTGGCTACACAGTAGATGTTAAGTGGATGTGAGTTGAATAAAAAGGTGAATGAACTCATTGTACTAAATAATAAATGCCCTTATAGCCAAAGTGTGTTTATAGGTCTTCATCTAAATTGGGATTCCTTTGAGAGTGAAATTATTGTTCAGTCAGTCATGTCTGACTCTTTGTGACCCCATGGACTGCAGCATACCAGGCTTCCCTGTCCTCTGCCATCTCCTGGAGCTTGCTCAAACTCATGTCCATTGAGTTGGTGATGCCATCCAGCCATCTCATCCTCTGATGTCCCCTTCTTCTCCTGCCTTCAGTCTTTCCCAGCATCAAAGTCAATTCTTCACATCAGGTGGCCAAAGTATTGGAGCTTCAGTTTTAGCCTCAGTCCTTCAAAATGAATATTCAGTGTTGATTTCCATTAGGATTGACTGGTTTGGTCTCCTTGCTGTCCAAGGGACTTCTAAAGAGTCTTCTCTAGCAGCACAGTTCAAAAGAGAGTGAAGGGGCCACTGTTAAGCTGTGACATAAGGTCTACACTGGGATGGGCGTCTGAGGCAGATGAAGTGTTTGGTCACCCTCCATCTAGAATCGTCATTCTGTAAACACTCATCCATGATAGCTACTTTTTCAGCCATAAAGGACATTTAATCATCAAACTGTTTATTCTGCCTAAAGTGTATCTTTATTTTGAATTTGAGAAACAATTGCTTTGGCAAATCACTCTTTTCCATGAATAGTTAAACTGAGAAACATTTTGTTTTACGGTGATGTGAATTATGTACATTTCAATACATGTGTAAAGATATTAAGTGTTCAGTTGTATAGATTTGACAGTCTTATGTGTCTACATAACCACTCTGTAAAATAAGACTGAAAAATTTTCATGGCTCCAGGAAGCTCCCTCCTGCCTTCTCTCTGCCAATCCCTTCTCCTCACTTTCTAATTGCCTTTAGCACAGATTAGCTGCACACAGTTTTGGGGTTCATCTAAACAAATCGGCGCTGTATATATTCTTTTGTGTTTGCCTTCTTTAGCTCAGCAGGATAGTTTTGAGATTCATTCATAATGTTACTTGTATCAGGGGTTTATTCCTTATTACTGAGTAGCATTTCCACCGTATGAATATTTCACAGTTTATCCTTTGCTGACGAACAAATGATCATCATTGTTTTTAGTTTTTGTCTATTTTGTACAAGGCTGCTCTGGACATCCTTGCATAAGCGTTTTTGTGAACATGTTGTTTCTTTCTGTTTTAGAGGTGGTGGTGGGGAAATAAACATCTAGGAACAGAATTGGTGTGTCACAGAGTAGATGTAGGTTGAATATTCTAAGACTCTACTGAAGAGTTTTTCAGAGTGCTTTTGCCATTTTACATTTCCCTTGGAAATTTGTCAGATTTTCAGTTGCTCTTAAGCATGCTTTAAATTGAATCTATATACTTTTTAAGAGCTCTACTATTATCTATCCCGTTATGGAATGAAAAGTGACTAACAAAACAATTTGTAATCTTAGGTGAAGAGGAGAACATCAGTGTCATACAGAGTAGCTGTCTGATTTCTACTTACTTTGAATACTCTATGAGTATTGTATTTGTCAGGTCAACCAATTCAAGCTAATCAATTAATACAGGGGTTTTTTTTTTTTTCAGTATTTAATAATAGAGACTGAGTAAGAAACATTTGGAAAATATTCACTTTGTTACGGATTTTGAAATTGGGATTGGTGAGAAAAATGTTTAATGTTATAGGATTCGAGCTAAGAGAATGAGCTTGAGGAATTTGTTTTAGGTTTGGTGCTGGGAGCGATTATGAAAGAGCCAGATGAGGATTGGGGCTCGAAAGTTTTTCCGCAGTTTCCCTGTGATTGATTCTGTGCCATTTCAGGGGCTCGTTTCTGTTGCTGTGTTGTGGTTTGGTTTTTCTGGCCTCTGCCCGTGACTTGCAGGGCCTCAGTTCCTTGATGAGGAGTTGAACCTGAACCCTTGGCACTGATAGTGCTGAGACCTAACCACTGGACTGCCAGGGAACTCCTTCAGGGACTCTTAACTGAAGCTTTTCTTGATCCCAATTATGTGTGTTAGTCCCTCAGTCAGGGCCAACTCTTTGTGACCCCATGGACTTTAGCCCATGGGCTAAAATAATGTGGTTTGACTTGTCTGCTTCTAGGGATTTATTTCAGAGTACACTGATAAAAGTCTGAGAAAATGATACATTGGTACAAATGGTTCATCACAGCACCATTTATAAGAACAAGGACTGGAAACAACCTGTTTGCCCATACTAGGCGACTTGGGGTTGGTTGCGTAAATTAAACTGGCTCCGTTTGATGGATTATACTTCACATCTCTGTATACTCTCTGTCAGTCAGGGTCTGGTCAGGCCTCACAAGAGTCCCACGGATAAAGTCCCTAAAAGAAGATAGAGTCTCTTTGAGGAGGAACAAGAATAGACAGTGACAGCCCCTTTGAGACTTCAGATATTAGAATATCATATAGCGAATACAAAAAAAGTAGGTTTTCTATTTTAAAAAGACACCTGAAAATAGAAGTAGTAGACAAGCAAATTTGAATGCCTAGAATGTCTAGAAAAGGGAAATAAAAGATGAAAGAAAAGAAAATGCCCTCTGATTTAACCAGAAATTACAAACAGATAAAGGAAAAATTAGTAAACTAAAAGATAAGGTAAAAAAAATAAAATTACCAGAAGATTGTCTAGAGAAGCAAAGAGAAGGAGAATAGGAAAGATATTGAGTATGAAGGGAGAATGAGGAGGTCTGAATATGTCTAAAGAAGAGAGTTGAGTAAGATTCCTAATAAAGTTCGTTAATAGAATTTTGCTGACAAAGAAATTCCCTGTCGTCTTTTTGCTGCTCTATACGATCGGAACTAGATGGATACAATAGGAAATATTTCAGGGGCGCCTCAGCTATTACTTATTTTGCCCTCCAGCAGTTATTTCCCCAAATATAGAGTCATGTTTTCTGTATGATTCTTGAAGCATTTAAAAGATACTAAGTCAGGAGTTCCTTAGGAAGCTAAAGTATTAAGCATCTAAAAAAAAATGCAACCTGCCAACTCAAAGATGTGTTTTCCCTTAATGGAGAATTTTAATCTATATATCACTGAATCCTATTCAGAAATGGTTCAGTTATAGAGCGTAACAGTTATCCAGGGCTTTAGCTTGTATGCACAGCTGTCTCCCAGTAGGTAATTTTTCGGCGTCTGTTGGTCCTTTATTTTCCTGCGGGACATCTTCCCATGGGCACTGCTCCTAGTCTGCTGCATTTGGTTCTGGAGGAGCTGAACTCCATCATCTCAGGGAACGGGTATGTGGCTCCAGCCCAGCTATTCTCACTTTTCTGGGACTTTCTGTATGGAGATGAAGCTGCACTTTCTGTGGGCAATTTGCCTGGGGTGATGTGGGACTGCAGCCATGTCACTTGGTAAATGATGGTCTCTAGTAGAAGACTGTGAGGTCAAACAAACATGTTCACTGTGGGTGGAAAGAAATAGGAACCCAAAGTGAAAATCTGCGCCATTCCTATTCTTTAGGTTAGCCCCTAAACTTCTCTGAGCTCCTTATTTCTTTTCTAAAAAAATTATTTGTATTTATTTATTTATTGGCTGTGCTGCATGGCATGTGGAATATTAGTTCCCTGATCAGGGATTGAACCTTTACCCCCTGCAATGAAAGCACAGAGTCTTAACCACTGGACCACCAGGGAAGTCCTTAATTTGACTAATGAATTTCCCCTAGGTCCTTCAATTTAATCTCACTGTAAGTCAAATCGCCTTTATGTTTCAGTCTTCCGTGTAAACTTTGCTGATAAAAATAGGTAACCTTGACTCATCTAACCTGATAGAGAAAAGATATTCTCTCTTAAAATGAAAACATCCCCAGTTGGATTAGCAAAATAAGCTGTGGCCTTTCACAGCTTGATGTAAATGCTACTTTTGTCCTCAGGCTAAAGCAGGATGCTCATCTGTTTATAATAGTACTTATTACTTCATAAGGTTGAGATAATCCGTGTGCACTGTTTATGTACTTTACAAATACTTATATGCTAGACACAATGCAGTATTATGTAGGCCAGTTGTTAATCCTCAAAATAACCTTGCAAGAAATTGTTGCTATTGCTACTTTATCCGTGAGGAACCTGAGGATGAAACAACTGCCCAAATCCACACAAAAAAGGATTCAAATCCAGACAGTCCATCTCTCAAGTCGAGTACTGGGTGTCTATTCACAGATGGTTCTATTTAATTGCCTCAAAAGCTCTGCCAGGTGGTATTATCCAGAAACGGAAGTTGAGAGAGTTTAAGAAACTTGCTCACAGAGGAATGAGTGATAGAGTTAGGTTTTAAACCAAGATGTTCTGACCCCAGAGGTGGCTTTTTGTCGAAAAGCTTACCCTAGTTTACATCCCATTTAAACACTATTGAGTAGAGGGCATCATTGAAACAGTTTGCTTTGGTGTCCTAGTTTCATGCCAAGAAATATGCTATTGAAAAAAAAATTTCCTACAGAATTAAAATGATTCACTTTTTAATTGAATGGAAGTATATGCTCTCAATAGCCATTCATAAGGCTGTGAATCCTTCCTCCAGTGTATGGGCCAAGGTTTGACTGTATACGGACTGCGTTAACTTCTCCACTGGCATAGGATTAATTTGCTTCTTTGAAAGTTATAAAAATTACATGACACAGTCCGTTGTAGTCACAGGTGCTCTGTGCTGTCATTAAGGGACTTGGTCTCAGGTTCCGAACTAGAGGCAAAGGCAGCTGAAAAACGCAGTTTTCCTGCATTTCAGGGAGAAGGGTAGAACTGTGTGCCTGTCACAGCTCCTCTGAAACTCTTTGATCCCTCATTTTTGGACCTAGTCCCCAAACACTGGTCTATATTCAAATATCTGTGCTGCGGTGGCTCTCCTGTATGTCTGGTCCACAACATTTAGCAAGGATTTCTTGCAGTTCAGCCACTAACTTTTTATAGTACCAAGATGAAAAAGAGGTCGGTCATCCATTCTTTAGACAGCAATTTTCTTGAATTTTATTTCTGTTTATTTAGAATATACAATAGATATAAAACTTGTACCTTCTCAATCTGGAAGGAAAAAGGAAATAGTCCTTGGGAACACATATTCTGATTATGACATTTAAACTTTTAGAAAATGGCAGAGGGACATTTAGAAGAGGTAGATAAGAGCCATTTAGACAGTGTAAAAAATGTAGAAAATAGGTTCAGTTCAAAAAGAAAATGGGTCAGTGACATTATCACATGTAAGCATCTTGTGGAGAAGCTGTTCTTGTATGTCTTTTGAACTTTTTGGTTTTATTTAATTGAATAATTCAGGACGTCAGTGATACTGAAGGAAATATGACTTTCATCTCTGATTCTTCCTAGTGTGGAGAAGTGAGACTAAACGCTTTTGCTACCTTATTTTTTGAAATCACGCTACCCTTTCAGACAAAAATAGATCATAATGACAGCGAGGATTTTCTTTTCTTCTCTTTTAAGCAAATACACAGCTCATATATGAATTCACACATTCTGAAGAGAAGAAAATTGTTTTAAGTAGTTTTTGAATGATAAGAGACTTAAAAATATTTCTGCCAAATACCAGTGTACGCAAAAAAGAATTTGTATTTTTTGTTATAAATTTGTTTTCATTGGCATCATTAAGCGCATTATTTTTGTGTGGACTAGAACGTTTAATACTAAGCATGCTGGCTGATAAGAATTAAGTTCCATCCAGTAATGAGAGAAAATTCATTTGTTGGATGTTAGTTTTTAAATTAAAATGATGCAGAGGATTTAAAAAAACAAATAATGTTACCAAAAATAGTAGTTCCTTACTTTAGCCTTTAGCAAATTCATGCTTCTTTCCCCACAGGCAATCATTTCTAGTAGTTTCTTGTAACATTTTAGATCATCATATTCGTATTAATAAATAATATGCTTACACAGCTTTTTAAAATTTTAAGCATTATTATTTAACTTTCTACATCATGAGAAATGCTGGGCTGGAAGAAGCACAAGCTGGAATCAAGATTGCTGGGAGAAATATCAGTCACCTCAGATATGCAGATGACACCACCCTTATGGCAGAAAGTGAAGAGGAACTAAAAAGCCTCTTGATGAAAGTGAAAGTGGAGAGTGAAAAAGTTGTCTTAAAGCTCAATATTCAGAAAACGAAGATCATGGCATCTGGTCCCATCACTTCATGGGAAATAGATGGGGAAACAGTGGAAACAGTGTCTGACTTTATTTTTTGGGGGCTCCAAAATCACTGCAGATGGTGACTGCAGCCATGAAATTAAAAGACGCTTACTCTTTGGAAGAAAAGTTATGACCAACCTAGACAGCATATTCAAAAGCAGAGACATTACTTTGCCAACAAAGGTCCGTCTAGTCAAGACTGTGGTTTTTCCAGTGGTCATGTATGGATGTGAGAGTTGGACTGTGAAGAAAGCTGAGTGCCAAAGAATTGATGCTTTTGAACTGTGGTGTTGGAGAAGACTCTTGAGAGTCCCTTGGACTGCAAGGAGATCCAACCAGTCCATTCTGAAGGAGATCAGCCCTGGGATTTCTTTGGAAGGAATGATGCTGAAGCTGAAAGTCTAGTACTTTGGCCACCTCATGCGAAGAGGTGATTCATTGGAAAAGATTCTGATGCTGGGAGGGACTGCCGGCAGGAGGAGAAGGGGACGACAAAGGATGACTGGATGGCATCACTGACTCGATGGACGTGAGTCTGAGTGAACTCCGGGAGTTGGTGATGGACAGGGAGGCCTGGCGTGCTGTGATTCATGGGGTCACAAAGAGTCGGATACGACTGAGCGACTGAACTGAACTGAACTAGAATTTAGCCCATCACTTCATGGAAAATAGATGGAGAAAGTGGAAGCAGTGATAGATTTTATTTTCTTGGGCTCCAAAATCACTATGGATGGTGATCGCAGCAATGAAATTTAAAGATGCTTGTTTCTTGGAAGGAAAGCTGTGACAAACCTAGACAGCATATTAAAAACCAGAAACATCACTTTGCCAACAAAAGTCTGTATAATCAAAGGTAAAGTTTTTCCAGCACTCAGGTATGGACGTGAGAATTGGACCATAAAGAAGGCTAAGTGCCGAAGAATTGATTTTTTTCATATTACAGTGCTGGAGAAGACTTGAGCCCCTTGGACTTCAAGGAGATCAAACCAGTCAATCCTAAAGGAAATCAACCCTGAATATTCATTGGAAGGCCTGTTACTGAAGCTTCAATAGTTTCGCCACCTGATGCGAAGAGCTGACTCATTGTAAAAGACCCTAATCTTTCTGAGAAAGATTGCAGGCAAAAGAAGAAGTGGGCAACAGAGGATGAGATGATTAGAGAGCATCACTGACTCAGTGAATATGAGCAAACTCCGGGAGATAGGGGAGAGCAGAGGAGCCTGGTGTGCTGCAGACCCTGAGGTCACAAAGAGTTGGACATGACTTAGTGACTGAACAGCAGCAACAACGAAGAATTTAGCCACCTTCTTTCCTCCAGCTCCATGCCATTCCTCCTCTTCAGAATAGCCAAACTTTTAAAAATATCCCTATAGAATTACAGTGGAAGGTGAAGTCAAGTGGGCCTTAGAAAGCATCACTACAAACAAAGCTAGTGGAGGTGATGGAATTCCAGTTGAGCTGTTTCAAATCCTGAAAGATGATGCTGTGAAAGTGCTGCACTCAATATGCCCAGCAAATTTGGAAAACTCAGCAGTGGCCACAGGACTGGAAAAGTTCAGTTTTCATTCCAATGCCAAAGAATGCTCAAACTACCGCACAATTGCACTCATCTCACACGCTAGTAAAGTAATGCTCAAAATTCTCCAAGCCAGGATTCAGCAATGTGTGAACCGTGAACTTCCTGATGTTCAAGCTGATTTTAGGAAAGGCAGAGGAACCAGAGATCAAATTGCCAACATCCGCTGGATCATTGAAAAAGCAAGAGAGTTCCAAAAAACCATCTATTTCTGCTTTATTGACTTTGCCAAAGCCTTTGACTGTGTGGATCACAAGAAACTGTGGAAAATTCTGAAAGAGATGGGAATACCAGACCACCTGACATGCCCGTTAAGAAACCTATATGCAAGTCAGGAAGCAACAGTTAGAACTGGACATGGAACAACAGACTGGTTCCAAATAGGAAAAGGAGTACGTCAAGGCTGTATATTGTCACCCTGCTTATTTAACTTCTATGCAGAGTACATCATGAGAAATGCTGGGCTGGAAGAAGCACAAGCTGGAATCAAGATTGCTGGGAGAAATATCAATCACCTCAGATATGCAGATGACACCACCCTTATGGCAGAAAGTGAAGAGGAACTAAAAAGCCTCTTGATGAAAGTGAAAGAGGAGAGTGAAAACATTGGCTTAAAGCTCAACATTCAGAAAATGAAGATCATGGCATCTGGTCCCATCACTTCATGGGAAATAGATGGGGAAACAATGGAAACAGTGTCAGACTTTATTTTTTTGGGCTCCAAAATCACTGCAGATGGTGGTCGCAGCCATGAAATTAAAAGACGCTTACTCCTTGGAAGAAAAGTTATGACCAACCTAGGTAGCATATTCAAAAGCAGAAACATTACTTTGCCAACAAAGGACCGTCTAGTCAAGGCTATGGTTTTTCCTGTGGTCATGTATGGATGTGAGAGTTGGACTGTGAAGAAGGCTGAGCGCTGAAGAATTGATACTTTTGAACTGTGGTGTTGGAGAAGACTCTTGAGAGTCCCTTGGACTGCAAGGAGATCCAACCAGTCCATTCTGAAGGAGATCAGCCCTGGGATTTCTTTGGAAGGAATGATGCTGAAGCTGAAAGTCCAATACTTTGGCCACCTCATGAGAAGAGTTGATTCATTGGAAAAGACTCTGATGCTGGGAGGGATTGCGGGCAGGAGGAGAAGGGGACGACAAAGGATGACTAGATGGCATCACTGACTCGTGGACGTGAGTCTAAGTGAACTCCGGGAGTTGGTGATGGATAGGGAGGCCTGGCGTGCTGCGATTCATGGGGTCGCAGGGTCAGACACGACTGAGCGTCTGACCTGAGCTGAACTGAATTTTTTAGTGTATAATTATAGTGCATAATTTTTGGTCAGGTCATTATTCAGTGTTTACCTTGCTATGACTATATTGGTATGATTCACAACTGAGCCAGAAAACTGTATGGTTTTATTTCCTCTTTGGTACACAACACTTTGTTTTCTCTGAAATGTTTTTTTCTCTTCTGTTTTCATTTGCTTGATTTCTCATGTTTCTATGACTAATATAATTCCTACTATCCTCAACCTAATCTTGTTTTTTAATTATATTCAGACACATTAGGTGGTCAGTCTGGTTCTTCTTTTTCCCATAGGCAACTCTCTTTTTTGGGGCCATCGATTAATATAGTTAAGATTGTAGATTTTTGAACCATACTGCCTGAGTTTGAAGTACTTACTCCACTGCTGACCAGTTAGGTGACTTTTGGCAAGCTGTTTAACCTCTGTGTTTTAGCTGTCTCAGCTATACAATGAGGATAATGACAGTACCTATCTCATCAAGTTGATTTAAAGATGAATTGAATAGATTTGAAGATACCAACATAATGAAAGTTCTTAGTCAGTGCTGCTTGTAGTTGATGTGACTCCCAAGGATAACTCAGTTCTATCATTAGTCTTCAATATGTGATTGAAAAAAGTCTATTTTTATATCAGCTATTTTATCTATACATATGAGGGCAGTGATAAAATTTGCTCAATGCAACTTGAAAGTCCAACAAAGTTCAATTACTCCATCTGATCTACTTTAGTTTTCTCTTTTTTTCCAATTAAAAAAAATATGCCTATTGAAAATAACATGTTTTAATATTTCAGTGCAGACAACATTATAGTTTTGTAGTTAGCAATGCCTCACATTGTTTTCTTAAAAGGATTAGTTTTTTCTCATTATAAAAGTACCTCATGGTCTACTGGCAAGCTTTGATGTTTAACAAACCATTTAGGGGCCCAAATCAACTTTCTGTACCGCTTGTGTACAGGCCAGCAATGTAGGCTGAACTCACCTGAACAGGTCAGGTTTTAGGTGGGCTCTCTAATAGGTCTGTCATCAGTTGCAAGTCAAGTGTGGGTTGAATTTGCTGATGTTGGTTGGGCTGTCTCACGTACCTAGAGCTGCGGTTGGTGCGCCTTGGTCTACCTGTCTCGTTTTCCAGCAAGCTAGCTCAGACTTGTTCACATGCTGGAAGCAACTGTCACAGAGAGCAAGCAGAAGCATGCGAGGCTTTTGAGTGCTAGGCTAGGAACTGGCATACCATCTCCTCCGCTCGAGTGTGTTGGCCAAAGCAAGTCACAAGGCCGGCCCCAAGTTCAGGAGAGGGGCAAAGAGATTTCTACATCTCCATGGGAACAAGTGCAAAGTCACATAGCACAGGGTGTGGACAGACGTTAAAGGATGATGACTAGTTTTTAATCTCTTGTATGTTTGTTGAAGCTTCTGAAAAGTACAAGAGCCATCATAAAAGCAGCTCGTAAATCCATCCCCTGACCGCTGTTGGTTTCTGTAGTGCATACTGCTAGAATTTTATCTATGACGTTAGACATTTTATGACTGTCAGTATATTTGTTTTCATTTATTTGATTACAAGTAAGTTTTTACTTTTCATGTTTTTAGTTTCATATTTGTTTATTTTGTATGAATTGTTCACATAGACTTCAGTCTTAACCTTGTGAAGTAGCATTTATTGTAAAGTTAAGACGAGAAGGAAATGCAGTGAATAGACCATTATTCCATTTTGTGTGAAAAGGCCTTGAGCTAGTATTGAAAAGCAAGAAGAATCAGAAGGTTTACAACTTGAACTACAAAATTACCTTGAATTTGTTTATATATATTCTGTGATTGAGCTGGTAAGATGAAATATTCATGGACTGGGGCCCACTAGAATTTTCCTAATACTCTTTATACTGTTCATTCACTTGTTGGGCTAATTTTGAACATTAAACAGATGTCTATTTTTGATCATTGGCTTAATCCAACTGGATGCGTTCTCAATGCCTGAGCTTACACTATATATATAAGATCATACTATAAACATTGTTCGGTACTTTGCAAATCTGTTCCCATACATTTACACTTATATGAATATGTGTTATACAGAACACACATATACAAATAGTAAGAATAAATGTGTTATGTGTAACTATTCTATAATTTGCCTTTCTTCTCAGTTTATTTTGGATACATTTTTAGTGTCAGTTCACAAATATTTAGCTGATTTTTAGCTTATAAAGTTTCTTGGAATATACTGTAATTTATTTTTCCTCCTATTATGGAGCTTTGAATTTTCTGTAAATTCTGCCCATTCTAAACAGTGCTAAACTAAATATTCCTGCTTATATATATTTAGGCATATGGAAGGAGAAAATTATAAGCCTGTTTTTTTGTAGTATAAACTTTTAAATCTATATTTCTTAATTTTATTCTTGTTTTCTGTAAGCTTCTTACATTCTTTGATTAAGCCCTGAGTAATAAATAATTGATGAAGGTGAATACTGCAAATCTCCAAATGGCAACTAATGAAAAATTGGAAGGATCAGGTATTACTGACACAGATACTGTGGGGAGACAAAACTCAATATATAACTATTTATAACCTGAACTAAAAATTGAAAGCTGGAAATGTTTGCAAGACATTTAACTTGGAAATACTAAGAGTAAAATGCTTGCATTTTTATTTTCCTGTATATCAGAATTTAGCCTGTTCTTGTATTTTTAAACTTTCTCTTTCTGTGTTCTGTTATAAAAAGTGTCTTTTTAGTCTGTTTATTAGAAATTCATCTTGTAACAAGTAGATCTCAATAGTTTAATGTTACCTTCTGGGAAATGTCACCATTTTATCTATATGGGCTATACCCATGGGCTGGTTGTCATTGAGAGCAGCATCTATTCTGTTATTTGGAAATACATATTTGTTTCCAAAAATATATTATTTGGAAAATATATAGTTTCTAAGGTTTTTTTTTTAAAGTTGGCAAAAATATTAGAACTTTTTTCATGTGTTCTTTGCAGCTTGCCTGTAATGATTCTTCTTCTCCAAGAATGTGGTTGTTTCTGTTTATTAAAACTTTTTATGTTCATGAATAAATTCTGTAGGTATTTCCATTATGTTTGGCACGCTTTATTGTTAGGGTTATTAGTAGGTGTTTCATTTTGTTGTTGTTGCTGTTATGGGTAGGATATTTTTTCCAGTATGTATTTCTAATTGGTTATTATTGGTATATGGAAAAGCTGTTGATTTTGTTTATTATGTTAATATTGCATTTGGAGACCTTACTCGATTCTCTAATAATATTTCAGATAATAATAATGTTAGTAATATTAATTATCTTAGATGTTCTAGGTAGAAGGTCTTATTCTCCATAGCTAATGATAATTTTACCTCTTTTTTCCTCCAATAGTTGATGAGACGGTTCTTTTTTCTTTATTAGAACTGTCTCATCCTTTTAAAAAATTTTATTGAAGTATATTTGATATATGATATTATATAAGTTACAGGTATGCAATATACTGATTCACAGTCTCCTAAGTTTATACTCCACTTAAAGTTATAAAGTATGGGCTATATTACCTGCGTTGTACATTATATCCTTGTAGCTGGTTTTATACATAATACTTTGCTCTTCTTAAATGTTTCATTCTTTCTTAACTTTGAACCTAATTGGTACTCCATCTCTTATTTTTAACTTAGAGGACCCTACCTCCCACTTCTCTTTATCAAGACAGGAAATATAAAAATTCCAATTTGAACCTCACTTTTTAGATACAGTTTTCAATGACATAGTTACCAACATTATATATACCTTTCAATTTTTTTTTCCTTTCTGAATTGTTCTAGTGAATAAATGCACAAAGTGTCTGAGTGAGGTGAAAAATTTGTGTGCAGTGTTCCAAATGATCTCTTTGCTGACCTCTGTGTTACAGTAGTACTTGCTTGGGTGGCATCAGTGTGTGTTTTCTGTTGTTTTTTAGCTTACAGAATACTGAGGGCAAATATAATAACTAATAGGACAGAAACATTGCTATATATTGTCGCAATAGTATTAATAATATTACTGTCAAAACAGAACTGTTAACTAACATATAGGGATGTTTTGAACTGATGTGTTCATAGCTGATCTAGAAAAATTCAAATTTGGAGTAAAAGACACACAAAAAAACTTTTTCATTTTTCATTCTCAATATATACAAGTGTGTGTAGTGCAAAAGTTGAAACTGTGTGAATCGGGGTCTGCCCATGCCAGTAGGTTAGAACGGTAGAAAGCACTGAACACGTAAGTCCATTAAGGTTATTTAGGAATTCTCATACATATTTACTTTTCACAGATAGAAATAAAGCTGTCAGGTTTGTAAAAATTACCATTGGGAACTTTTTCTCAATTTAAAGCATTTATTAATTTTGTCTTTACTCTTTTAGCATCTTCCAGTGTTGTCTTTGAATTTATGGACTCTACCTAATTTATCTCAAGCACTGAGTATGTCTTGGGTGTGAAATGATTATTAAATCAATGATATTTGTCTTCCTTAAATCACTGAACTACATATCATAGTTTCTGTATATGTATGCCCAGCATTCTTAGTTATTTGATAGTTTTAATCCATGATTTGATATGAAGGAACTTATATAAAAGAAAAATACAGAATTCTAACAGAGGAGTGACATGGAGCTATGCAGAGAGGCAGGTACTGAGTTGATATGAATGTAGACATTTTAAAGGATTGATTTATGGGATAAAAAGCCTACTTAGTGTATAAATTTGAGAAAATAGACAACCAACAAGGACCTTCTGTATAGCATAGGGAACTATACTCAGTATTTTGTAATAACATATAAGGGACGAAATATATATATATATATATTTACTATATAATATGTAAAATGGAATCGTAGTGCTATATAGCTGAAACTAGCATGATATTATAAATCAACTATACTTCGGTCAGTCAGTTGCTAAACATCAAATAGCGTAAAAGCCCCACTTATTTTTTGGTCTTTTTAAACATTCACTTGTTTATTACTTTGGCTGCACTGAGTCTTCGCTGCCCCGTGGGCCTTTCCCTAGTTGCGGCTGGCGGGGCTGCTCCAGTTGTGGCGCGCAGGCTTCTCACTGCCGCGCTTCTCTTGTTGTGGAGCGTGGGCTCTAGGCCGTGTGGGCTCAGGAGCTGCGGCACATGGGCTCAGTGGTTGCAGGTCTCGGTCTCTAGAGCATAGGTTCAATGGTTGTGGTGCACGGGCTTACTTGTTCCGTGGCATGTGGAATAATTCCAGACCAGGTATGGAACCCATGTCTCCTGCATTGGCAGGTGGATGCTTTATCACCAAGCCACCAGGGAAGCCCCTATTTTAGAATTTCTTAATGGATTCATTTAAAAAGTGCTGCATCACTGATGGGCTTGCTGACGCAGAAAGGGGTATTCTGTAGAGAACGGGCACACTAATGATTATTAGTCAAAAAGTGAGTGGGAAGAATTAGATTCTGAAAGTAGAGTCTGACAGATGGCTTATTTTGCTTGTATTTTATTATGTAATATATAAAGGTGATCTGTAATATTCACATCAGATTAAGTCAAAAGATTTTTTCTTTGAATAAGAAATAAGAATTTAAAATATTGTGTGTTTAACTCACTGTTCAACTACATTTAACTGTTAGTTTAATTTTCTTTCTTAGAGGTTCATAATATAATGGTGATTTTGCAATTGACTGTGAAAATGAAAATGTTTTTTCTATGTCCACATAATTCTTTTTGTTAGGTGATTTTTGTTTTTTCCCGATTTTAAACTCGACATGCTGATGGAGAATGGCTTTAAAATAGTGCCTCCCCTCCAATTCAGCATTGCATTATTTTCTTTATTATTTTGCCACTTTTTCTTGTAAGAATCTATGTGAATGAATTTCATTCAAATGTAGCTCCTTACTATAGCAAATGTATAGGAAACTAGTTACTAAAGGAATTCTAGTGTCTTAAATATGAAAAATGGACAGTTGCTACTCAAATGGTTGATGGGTGAACTTATATGAGGTTATTCAATGCTGTGCCATACAATACATGAGGAAAAAACCCTGAAGAGTAATTGCAAAGATTGAACAAGGTATGTTATGAGTCTGGTTGAATTTTGGCATATATGCTAAATACACTGATGCACATTGTGGAATAATATCCGTCTCATAAAAGCTTTTCTGTTAAATTACATGAGACAGGAAAATGTAATGAGGCTAACTTTGAAATTGTGTCAAGGAATACGATGGTTGTTTTTATCACATCTTTGTTTTTGTGATATATTTTTTGCAAATTATTTTGAGAGGAAATCTTATTTGTCTCATTGCCCCAAAGTACTAGAAATGTGGGGTTTTTAAGATAACTAATTATCAAAGAAAAAGAATTAGCATGCATTTGAGTTTCAATAGACCCAGGACTTTTTGTTTCAAGTTAGTCCAGCTATTCAGTTAAAAATAATGGGTAAATTAAAAAGCAAATTTCAGTGGTAAGTGACATGACCTCCTGAAACAGTAACACTTGTAAAATAGTTGAAATCTTAAAATCATATCTGTAAAAGTTAGTGTGAGAAGTTTCCTGGCTATATGTAAGATATTTGCTGATTCTAGCTTGATGTTGTATTTATATTTAGACAGTTTGATGGGTTATTGGTCTTTATTTAGCACTTAAGAGTCTCTAGCTAAAAGTTGATGGGCGTGCACGCACAGATACTAAATTTATGTCTTTCCACCTTCTTGTCTTTAGATAGTCAGAACTCACTTCAATTCATCCAGATAGATTAGGAGTTCACAAATGCAACACCAAATGTGACCCGACTTCTTTTATAGTTGGATAGGTTTATCGATATCCTCATTTTCTCTATTTGTACCAGCATTTCCAAACACAGAGCTTATTTCACAAGATCAGTCTACAGTGCCTCTATCATGGCTCTCATGAGCTCAGTTTCCCATAGTTGGTTTTCAAGGACATTTCTAATTTGCTGTACCTGCCCATCATATCATACGTTAATTTCCTCAAATATGTGTGAGGCTTGCTAAGGTGGGTCAGCTCCTTCTAAAAAACTTAACATTAAAAATTTAATTAAATGTTTCAGTTTTAGTAATTAAAAAAAATCATTTCATTTGAATTTTCAAATGTAAATTTCATAAATATTTAATTAAATCTTTCAATTAAAACTTCAAATAGAAAGGTTTCAGAAATTGTGCAGAGGATTCCTATATATCCCTTTCTCAGCTTCCCTGGTTATTAACGTCATGTGTAACCACAGCGGTAATGATCAAACCCAGGAAATTAGCAATGCTATAACACTGTTAACTCTGCTACACACATAACTCAAATTTCATCAACAGATCCACCCTGTTGTGTATTTATTTACCACTGGCTGTGCTGTGCACTGTGTAGGGTCTTAGTTCTCTGACCGGGGATTGAACCTGTGCCCTCTGCAGTGGAAGCACCAAGTGTTAGCCACCGGACTGCCAGAGAAGTCCCCACTTACACTCTTCTATGGATCAGGAACTGATCTAGAAGCGCCACTTATTGTTACTTTTCCATAGTCTCCTTTTTTGGGGGATAGATTTTTTTTTTTTTGTCTGTTGTGGTCTCTGCGTTTAGTTTGCTTTCTTGTAGAATGTCTTTTTTCATGATTAAATTCAGGTTATGCCTGTTTTTGGTCAAGAATCCACACGAGTGATGCTATACCCTCTTAGCGCATCCTGTAAGATGATGGATGGCCTTCCTTGTTTACTCATTTTATCGTTTCTGTTAGTCGTGTATGGTACTACGCTGCTTAGAATGCCAGCTTTTTGCCTTTGTGCATCTGTCTATTTTTCAGGACCTACCTTTCCTTGTGGTTTTCTCTGTTTGCTCCAGTTCATCTGATTTCTCACTTTTCTACTTTCCTCATTGCCTTAAGGCAGAGCTCATCACGTGGCTGTGACCTTTAACGAGTAAGTCCCCCAGGATGCGTCTCTTGGTTACTCCCTTGTGGTAGTGAGGCTTATTATTACTGAAAAAAGATGACAACTTGAAGAGTTGTGAGTTAAGTTTTCAGTTCAGTTTAGTTCAGTCACTCAGTCGTGTCCGACTCTTTGCGACCCCATGAATTGCAGCACGCCAGGCCTCCCTATCCATCACCAACTTTATTTGGGGCAAAATGAGGACTGCATCCCAGGAAGCAGCATCTCAGATAGCTCTGAGAGACTGCTTCAAAGCAGCAGTGGGGGAAAGTCAATATGTAAGGTTCTGGTGAGGGGGAATTCAAATACCATGAAGCACTCATTTTACAAAAGGCTTTTTGTGAGTCATGAGGATCTGATGTCACCATAAAGGGATTACTGCTTCTCTAGATAGGAGGAGATGCAAGGATTGAGGTCATAAAATCTGTTCCTAAGTGCATCCAACTATCTAAAGACCTGTCCCACCAGATTCCCTGGAGCACACAGTGCATCACTCCACTCTGAACTCCCTCAGGGGTTGAGGGGCAACAGCTATAGCAACATGGGGTTCTGTCTCCGTAGAGGCAGATGGCAAGCGCCTTTGTTATTCAGCCGTTGGCAATGCTCTCGGTAAGCGCCAATTTGTAGTTGACATTACCCATTTCGTGCTGTCCACACATGTTCCCAATGATAACATGGTTTCAGTAATATCAAAGTGTAGCACCTAATAATTTTATTTATGCAAAGTTAATTTTATTTTCTAATTAGATAGTAGCATTTAATATTAGGGGCTTCCCCTGTGGCTCAGTGGTAAAGAATCTGCCTGCAATGCAGGAGCCTCAGAGGCTGTGGGTTTGATCCCTGGGTTGGGAAGATTCCCTGGAGGAGGGCATAACAACCTACTCCAGTATTCTTGCCTGGAGAATCCCGTGGACAAAGGAGCCTGGCAGGCTACAGTTTATAGGATTGCGAAGAGTCAGACACGACTGAAGCAACTTAGCATGCACACACTTATTAATATTATAACAAATATATTGACAAATATAGACAAATATAATAGACCAATATTATGATAGTATATTGATTTTCTAATTTAAACTATTAATCTTTAGATCTTCAGTTATTTGAGGGGCAGAGGACGGGGAGATTGCGTACAACAGTATTTGATTGGTAGAAGAAATGGCATTTAGTTTTCTTTTATCTGTAACATCAGTGTTAAAAGTATTGGTTAGTGTAGAAGTGAAAATCACCAAGAAATATGACCATCATTAATACCCTCAAATTTAAAAGGAGTATTCAAGAAAGTAACAATGTAATGTAGAGATTAAGTTATGATTACAGATCAGTTTTGTATAGCAAATGGTAATAGAAATAAGAATAGTGTTCTTGGAGTGAAAACTTTAGAGTCTTAATGACTGTACCATTGAATTATTTTAAACTATAAACCTGTTTTCTTCCTAAGGACTGAAAGAACATCTACAGCAATTAACTTAATGTGTCTTCATTCTGCTTCTGTGATGTGGCAGGTAGACACAGGCTGCTTTTCATGGTTTCCAGGTGAGAGCCTGGGGCACAGAAGTAATAGGATGCTTTGTCAGAGATTGGCGGATTAGATGCAGACACAGGGCTGGGAATGGGCTCTTAGGTGGGTGCCTGCCCTCCCCTATCAGACTGTAAATCCTGGCAAATGAGAGAGGCTTCCTCAGGTATGGAGACTTTGAATCTGCTGATAGTAATCAAGCAGAGTGAAGTAATTCAGAAATACACTTTCTTTTTAAAAACAACGTTTAATGTTTTATCACAGCATCATGTATAATGCAATATGATAAAGCCCCACTGAGCTTGACATCTGTGGGGAAACGAGCATTACTGTAGATTAGTGCCAGGGCAGAGAAATGACCCTATTATCTCTGTAACGGTAATACTGTGCCTCCCAGGGAAACTTGCATCATTAAGAGTGAGCTGTTATTCTCTTGCTGATTCTCCACAGGTTGTTAATATATTAAATCAGAAAGCATTGGAAAGTTTTTCAAGGAGCTTGGGAATATAACTCAAAAGTTTCACTGTTCAGCTTGACCTGAAACGTCAAGTATATGTGTGTTTACGCATGTACACACAAGTCTGGACATAAACGCTTAGACACATCTCACGGCTCCATTTCTTTGTACACACCTCTTTGTACATGAGAAACCTCCTTTATTTTCTCTTAAGTACTTCTTTATCTCTAAGATCTTTGCTTTTTCAGTTTCATGATCTAGCATCTTGCATGATGTCTGCCTCTGTTGGGTACAGAGTGACTGTTTAAGAAATAAGCATATATTTATATTCTATATCACATAATATATCTGTAATTTATACACTCTTCCATATTTAAAAAATATGGTCTTTAAGAAGACCTGTAAGCATTCTCTTCTCTCCCTGTTCTATGTCAGCCAACTTAGCATAGTCTAAAGTCTTAGCACGCAACCGCTTGAGTCCTTCAAGAATACATCTGACATCTGTCCCTAAATTAGAAAAAAATTGGGAGGAAAGAAGGAAGAGAGTGGGAAATTACAAGGGGCAAGTGTAAGCTAATTCATGCCATGAGCCCATCAGTGTGCATGTAATTTGATGTGTGTATTTGCAGTTACAAAGGGAGCATGTCTCTGGAACTTACAGTATACATTGAAAAATCCATCTTGTCTGATTTTTGAGCAAAAAATTGCATCTTTTATTTGGTCTTGGAAAGCTCTGTCTGTCTTTAAAGTCACACGTTTTTGTCAGTCTCTGGTGCTGAAGGGTTTCTCTGTGGGATGCTCATTTGTGCTAAGATTAGAATGTAATCAGCATGTGGTGAAATGGAGGGTCTCAGTGAGTCCCACTGCTGTGAAAACAGTAATCTGTATTGTGACTGCATAGGGGTCCTTCAGTTCCTGAAGTTTCACACTCTAACTCCTCTTGCCTGCTCTCTTTCATAAAGAGATTTCATAAATCCATGGTATAGGAATGATGGTTGGAAATAATAATCTTTTTGTGAAATAAGTATCTTTTTAAGGTAATAAAACAAAAAAATACCTGTGAATTACAGCTTGCTTTCTTAGATGACCTGTTTGCCAAGTTTAAATCAATGAACATATTAAAATTGTATTCTTCTTGTCGAAATATAGTTGATTTACAATATTATATTAGTTTTAGGTGTACAGCATAGTGATTCAGTAGTTTTATAGTTCATACTTCATTTAAAATTATGACAACATAATGGCTATAATTCCCTGTGCTGTGCAATGTACCTTGTTGCTTATCCGTTTTGTGTACAGTAGTTTTATCCCTTAATCCCTTACCTCTCTCTTGCCCTTCTTCCCTCTCCCTGTTGGTAGCCACAAGTTGTCTATGAGTCTGTTTCTATTTTGTTATATACCTTTGTTTGTTTTATTGCACATATAAGTGATAAAATTCAGTATTTGTTTTTCTCCCTTTGACTTATTGCACTAAGTATAATAGTTTCTGGGTCCCTGTATGTTGCTAGAAGTGGCAGAGTTTCATTCTTTTTCATTGCCGTGTAATATTCCATTGTATTTGTAGTAGTTGTTCAGTCACTAAGTCATGTCCGACTCATCATCTTTATCCATTCATCTGTTGATGGATATTTCAGTTGCTTCCATAAATTGACTATTGTAATTAAAGCTGCTATGAACATTGGGGTACTTGTATCTTTTCAAAGCAATGCTTTCATTTTCTTCAGATATATATGTATACCCAGGAATGGAGTTGCTGGATCACGTGGTGGTTCTAGTTTTAGTTTTTTGAGGAACCTCTGTACTGTTTTCCACAGTGCCTGCACCAGATTACATCCCTATCAACAGTGTACAAGGGCTCACTATTTCCACATCCTCACCGCATTTGTTATTTGTAGACTTTTATTTAAAATTTACTTAATTGAATGAAAGTTTCTTTAAATTCTATAGGGCTTTACAATTATCAGAATTTTTATGCACATGATTTTGTGTAGTCCCATAAAAACCCCTTTTCCCCTCTACTACTGTATTTCCCCTCCCTCTTCCCTCTCCCTATGGATAGCCACTAGTTTATTCTCTATATCTGTGAGTCTGCTGCTTTTTTAAATTCACTAGTCTCTTGTATTTTTTAGGTTCCACTTAGAAGTGATAATCATATAGTATTTGCCTTTCGCTATCTGACATTTCATTTAGTACAATGCCCTACAAGTCCATCCATGTTGCTGAAAATGGCAAAATTTCATTCTTTTTTATGCCTGATTAGTATTCTGTTATATGTAGTGTGTGTATATTATATATATATGTATCTCAGCTTTTTAATCCATTCATCTGTTTATGGGTACTTAGATTGCTTCCATATCTTGGCAATTGTAAATAATGCTCCTGTGAACATTGGGACGCATGTATCTTTTTGAATGAGTATTTTTATTTGTTTGTCTGGACATATGCACAGGAGTGAAATTGCTGGGTCATGTGATAGTTCTATTTCTAGTCTTTTGCGAAACCTCCGTAACTCTTCCGCAGTGGCTGTAGCAGTTGACATTCCTGCCATCACTGTACAAGGGTTCCCTTTTCTCCACCTCTTCACCGGTGTTTGTTATTTGTGTGCTTTTTGATGATAGTCGTTTCAACAGGTGTGAGGTGATATCTTCTTGTGGTTTGATCTGCGTTTCTCTGATGATTAGCGATGATGAGCATCTTCCCCCCTCCCCCTACCATTTTTTGGCCATGCCTCATGGCATGTGGGATATTAGTTCCCCAACGCTGAACCCGTGTCTGTCTTAACCGCTGGACCACCAGCAGAGTCCCCAGTGAGCATCTTCTCATATGCCTGTTGCCCACCTGTATATTTCCTTTGGAAAAAATGTCTGTTCAGGTCTTCTACCCATTTTTCAGGATCATTTCTTTGCTTTTTTGGTTATTGAGTTTATGAGTTGTTTATATATTTTAGATTTTGGTCATATCATTTGTAAATATTTTCTCCCATTCAGTAAATTGTCTTCATTTTGTCACTGGCTTCCTCTGCTGTGCAAAAGCTTTTAATTTTAATTAGGTTTCACCTGTTTATTTTTGCTTCCATTTCTTTTGCCTGAGGAGACAGAGCCAAGAAAATACTCTTCTGATTTATGTCAAAGAGTGTTTGGCCAGTGTTCTCTCCTGGAAGTTTTATGATTTCTGGTCTTACATTTAGGCCTTTTGTGTGTGTGTGTGTGTGTTTAGCGGAATTTTATTAAAATATGAAAAGGGACAAAGAAAGCTTATGACATAGACATCAGAAGGGAGATGGAGAGTGCCCCCCTCACTAGTCTAAGCAAGGGAGTTATATACTTTTTAAACTAATTATTACAACAAATCAAAAGAATGTCTCAAGGTTGAAAAAGATTTATCAGATGCACTCCCACAATTTACATTTTAAGGTAACAGGATTAGAACTTAGCAATAGAAAGATCTTACCAGACCCACTCCCATAATATACATTTTAAGACAGCAGGACTAGTCAGAAGGTTTTCAGGAGGAGAAACTGTCCTCACCCAGGATACACTGTTGTTACATAATCCTTAGTACAGAGTTTAAACAGAGTTGTTTGTTGTGTAATCATCACTTCAGGGCTTAAAGAAAAAACATTTTATGTGGCTAAGACTAAGGAATGTAAAGAAAAAAAAAAGACATTTGTCCTTTCCTCCTCCATGAGAATTTCAGGCCCCTATCTCTTCCTTGAGAGCCCCAGATCCCTCTCCCCTCCTTGGGGACCCTGGACTTCTTATCAACCTGCCTAGGAACTGACTCTGTCATTCCCTGCTTTTCTTTTAGGAGAATATGGCTGCCAAGGGAAAAGGGGCGTCACTCTCTTTCTGTAACTACTTCCCGCTCTCCAGGGGCAGAGGCCTTAAATTGTTGAGGCAGCATATTCTCCCGACCCTCATATTGAGGGTCTCTGATCCAGGGGCACCAAGTTATAACTGGAGGAGGTTGTGGCTCTTGTAGGAGCCTGGACAACCATTTGTAACTTAGAAGCTTTCAGGCCATTAGAAACAAATCCAGTTTTACAGTCATAGATGTAAGGCAAAATAGTCATTAAACCAAGCTAAAACATAATCAAAATTAAAAGTTACATTATGTCCATGGTTACATCAGTCCATCTTAGGATTGTTAGATGTCATCAGATCAAGAAGAGGGGTCACATATGATTGTTGTTGATGAAGGTATTCGCAGAGCTGAAGAAGGTCCTTTTTTTGAAGCAGAGAAACCCACCATGGGAAGCCTGCAGTTGATGAGAAGGGGGAGTGCTCCAGAGATCCAGCAATTAGACTGATTGTGGAGGCTGGGTCGGGAGTCACCTCCCAGGGTTCTCGTAATGTCTGTTGAAAAGCTGAAAGCTGAATCACATAGTTAATTTTAAGGCTTTAGGATCTATGATAATATCTGTGTGCAAAAATGGTCTGCCGCTGAGACAGTCCCTTCTTAGGAACAGTTTGAGCCCTCATTAAAGCTATGGGTAAAACTTTAAACCAACTATCTTGTGTTTCCTGAATTAGCTTACACAGATGCCTCTTAAAAATGTCATTAGCCTTTTCATTGTGACAATAGTCTATCAGTTCAGTTCAGTTCAGTCACTCAGTCGTGTCCGACTCCTTGCGACCCCATGAATCACAGCACGCCAGGCCTCCCTGTCCATCACCAACTCCTGGAGTTCACTCAGACCCATGTCCATCGAGTCAGTGATGCCATCCAGCCATCTCATCCTCTGTTGTCCCTTTCTCCTCCTGCCCCCAGTCCCTCCCAGCATCAGAGTCTTTTCCAATGAGTCAACTCCTCGCATGAGGTGGCCAAAGTACTGGAGCTTCAGCTTCAGCATCATTCCTTCCAAAGAAATCCCAGGGTTGATCTCCTTCAGAATGGATTGGTTGGATCTCCTTGCAGTCCAAGGGACTCTCAAGAGTCTTCTCCAACACCACAGTTCAAAAGCATCAATTCTTCAGCGCTCAGCCTTCTTATTGTCTGAAATTCCTGAATGAGCTAAACATCACTTTAAGACAACTGAGAGGATTTTTATTTCCAGAAATCCTCTCAGTTGTCTTTAAGTGATGTTTGGCTCATTTAGGAATTTCAGACAATAAAATCCTCTCAGTTGTCTTTAAGTGATGTTTGGCTCATTTAGGAATTTCAGACAATAAAATCCTCTCAGTTGTCTTTAAGTGATGTTTGGCTCGTTTAGGAATTTCAGACAATAAAGTATAAGGATTAGGCACCACGGGGTGTAAAAGACCTGCAGCCTCGTTTATTATTTGTGAATCTTGAACTGCTTCTGCTGCTGAGTCGCTTCAGTCGTGTCCGACTCTGTGCGACCCCATAGATGGCAGCCCACCAGGCTTCCCCGTCCCTGGGATTCTCCAGGCAAGCACACTGGAGTAGGTTGCCATTTCCTTCTCCATGTATGAAAGTGAAAAGTGAAAGTGAAGTTGCTCAGTTGTGTCCGACTCTTAGCGACCCCATTTACTGCAGCCTACCAGGCTCCTCCATCCATGGGATTTGCCAGGCAAGAGTATTGGAGTGGGGTGCCATTGCCTTCTCCGGAATCTTGAACTAGTCTCCATTTATCATTTGATTTCTTTTTCACCCAAAATAGGAGTGCTGCATGGACTATTACAGGGAATTAATAGTCCCTGTTCCTTTAAATTTTCCATGATGGGTTTTAACCCTTCCTTAACCTTGGACTTCAGTGGGTACTGCTTTTGACGTGGAAATAAGTGTGGATCTTTGTGCTTGACAACTACAGGAATAGCATTTTGTGCTCGACACACAGTTTTTCATCAGCCCACACTTTAGGATTTACATTTTGTTCAATTAATGGAGAGAAAGAGCAGGCTCCATTTTAACGAAAACAAAGGGCTGGACCTTGTTCAGTATATCCCTCCCCAGAAGGGGTAAGGGAGACTCTGGCATGATCAGAAACTCGTGAGAAAACTGCACAGAGCCCCAGCTGCAGCTTAAAGGATGGCTGAAATAATAGTGTTTCGCTCATCCTGACAGTCCCGTTACAGTAGTGGATCAGGAGGAAAGTGGACCAGGGGCTTCAGAAAGCAGAGAAAGTTGCCCTGGTGTCCAAAAGAAAATCCACTGATTGGCCCCCCACAGTTAGTAATACCCAGGGTTCCTCAGTTGCAATTAGGATGGGAGCTTGTGTGGGGGGCCCTAGGCACCTTCAGTCCTGATTGCCTTGAGAGTCCAATCGCTGGGGCCTACCCTTCAGAGGGCAGTCTCTTCTCCAGTATGGTCCTTTGCAGACCGGACATGGAGCCAGGTTCGGCTTAGATGCCTGCGGGCAATCCCACTTGAGGTGCCCCCTCCTATCCACAGTAATGTGAAGTCCATCCCTTTTTATCCTGGGTCTCTCTGGGCATTTTCCCTCAGGCTGTTTCAGAGCTGGTCTAACAGCCATTCTGGGGCTTCAGTCTTTTGCCTGGTTTGTTTTTTTCACCTTCCCTCCTCATATTTACTATAATAGATTGAGCCAGTTGGAACAGATGATCTAAAGACTGATTTGTTCCATATGCCTGTTTTAGTAGCTTGCAGTGGATATCTGGAGCCGACTGAGTGAGAATCTATCTTTTAAGATTATTTCTCTCTTTGAATTTTTGGAATTAATTTCAGTAAACTTGAGGAGAGCCTCCTGTAGTCTATCTAGGAATTTACCAGGAATTTCCTTCCCTCCCTGTTCTGTGTCAGCCAACTTAGCATAGTCTAAAGTCTTAGCACTCAATCGCTTGAGTCCTTCAAGAATACATCTGACAAAGTGGCTCTGTTATGGGAATTTCTTGGCTCCCAGTAAGAAGGAGGGCTATTTCTTGTTCCCTCTTTCCCCTTGTCTCATGGTCAAGCCATTCATCTCCAAAAGTAGTAGCTTCTCCCAAAACTCTAAGGTTTTGAGGGGTCAGTGTCTATTCCAAGACATACATGACATCTCTCCAAGTAAGGCCATAAAGTAAAGTTAGTTCTGTAAAGGCTTCTATGTATTTTTTTGGATCCTCTAAATAGGCTCAACCACAACTGGGACTGTTGGAATTTCTACTGAGACTGAGGCAACCCCTCCTTGGAAGGGTGCTCTGACTCTCAGCCTGTTCGGTTGGGAGCCCCAGGTACGGGGGCAAAGTTAGAAGGCAGGAGGGAGCTGAAGGTTTCACAGCACCCTTAGGACACAAGTCTGGCATGTCTTGAAGAGGGTATAAAGAGCAACACATATGGTGCTTCTACCCATTTCTGTTGTTTTCTAACTACTGTTTTAGTTGTAAAACAGTAATAATTGAGACCTTTCAACCAGTCAGTGTTCCCTCTTCCAAAGGATACTGTGGCCATTCAGTATCACAGAAGATCAGGTGTGTCTTTTTTTTTAAACTCGGGGGATCAAACTTCTCCCAGTTTTTTAAAAATACATTTTAAAGGAGTGGTTATGAAACCGGAGCTAACCAGAGCTAAGAAAAAAGCGTCATCCACAGCCGTGGCTTCTTTCCTCTGGAGACGTCCCTCTCTGCTCTAGATGGGGGTGTAGACAGACTTCCCACGGAAGCTTTCCTTCCCTGGTCGGACTTAGTCTGTCCCTTACTGACGCAGGCATCTTACTCGTCCCTCCCGGTTCTACCACCAAGGCGGGGTGGAGATGCACCAGGGGTAGACCTGATGGCATCGCAAATGGATTTCGAGTTCCTTACCACTAAGACCTTTGTTTGATTTGCCCTTTTCTCTGATGCCCCCCGGAGTGTAACAGAGTAGCTCTCCTGGAATGTTTCCCAAGCTAGGACCACCAGGGGAAGCGTCCGTCTTCCATGTGCTTGTGCGCATTTCTGAGTTACATTGCTGACCGCAGTAGAAACGGTGAGTCATCAAGGGACGAACAACAACCAAGATGTCCCTTCTGAGTGTCGCCACGCCGGTATAGCAAAAGAGGCGGTGGAGGGCTGGCCAGAGAGGAAAAAGTGATTTTTGTTCTCGAGCTACTAGGGCCAATCCTTCCAGTTCATTTCCACGGATTCCACACACACAGAAGATATCTAAGGATTTGAGACAAAAGCCGTCAGAGAGCCTCCTCGGATCCACTGAGAGCTAGCACTGCCAAAGGAAGAAGCCCATTCATTGTACTTCCAATCTGACCAGATCCTGCAATTCCTGACCTGTGTTCTCAAAAACCTCATGGTCATCAGCAGTGCTTCTATCCATATAGACAGGAGGCACAGCCGTGATGAAGACTCACTTTCAGGTCGCTGGCCCCTGAGGCAGGCAGCCAAGAGCGTGACCTCTAGCCTGAGAGACGTTCTTGGGGCTAGAGCTTCGCCTTGCTCCCAAACGTGCTCCTGTAACTCGGCTCGTAGCAAGGCTAGGCGCTTCCATACATGGGGTCTAAGTAAAAGTCCATAGTAACAGCATGGATCGCAAGTCCCTTGAAAGTCCATGATCTAACAGATTAGGTTAGTAGTTCTAATTCCCGGGCAATTACTATATGGTCAAAGCGACCAGGAAAAGCTGACCGAGGAAGGGAAGTTCAGTCCACACGCTTCGCCCATTTCTGGCTGCTCCCCTTGCAGGGACATTGGGTGTTTCCTGGCGTGGGCAGGTTGGTATAAACCCTCGACAAGGCACCCTTTCCCGGGACTGCCTTCAGTCATCGCGAGGCGCCATGAAACCGCTGAGAAGGGCTCTTCACTTGCTTCGTGCGGAGTATGTCATTCATTCACGCAAGCACACTGAAGCGTTAGTAAAGCAGAACACGTGTATACTGAGAAAGCAGAGAGGTCAGCGCTCTGAGTGTTCTTGCCTTGTCCTGAAGATCCCGGACGAGCCCCCAAGGTGATAGCTTACAGTGGACGGTGTCGGATTTGTCATCTCTGAAGAAGATGATTTAGCTTTGGGACCAGGGACCAGGCTTGATCACTCAAGAGCTTTTGTATATCAGAGTTTTATTGAAATATGAAAAGGGACAGAGAAAGGTTCTAACATAGATATCAGAAGGGGCATGGAGAGTGCCCCCACATTTAGGTCTTTAATCCATAAAATTGTAATCTTGTTTTTATCCTCTCAGGATTAAATTTATGCAAATCCAAGGAGATAGGTTTTTTTAGGTTCTTTTTAATATGTCTCTTCTTGAATCTCATTCTTGGCATGCTTTTATTTTTTTAATGGAAAATTAAGCCTTTTTTTACCATGTTGTCCCTTAATTAGTTGTTAAAGTAATGAAGCCTTATTATTCTGCGTAATTTATTGAATACAATGAAGCAGTTAGTCAGTCACTGGCAGTTTTTCAAAGGAGGTGGGCCAAGATGCCAACCCACTTCTTTCGGTACTCCAGCCCTTAGAGTTGTGTGTTCCAGGGATTTGCTAATTACTAGCTGGCACCTGATTTACAAGGCGGGAAAGACTGAGCTCTTGAATGGTGGCCACTGATTCACAGGCAGGGCGGAGCGTGTGCTGGCTTCCAGCCTTGACTTCTGGCATGCAGACCCTGCTGCTTGGGGAAAGAAGACTTGATGATGGCGAGGAGCCTGTGTGCTACCTTTGGCATGCTCGCCAGATGTTATCACTGTTGTTCTTAACCGTCACTTTAGTGCTGAGCAGCTGACAACTGCTAAGTAAAATATATTATTCCAGTTGAATATGTCTGTTTTCCTATTTGACTGTTTCTTTGTCCATCCATCCCTTCATATTTCCATTGGTCCATCCATTCACCTGATACTGGATTTAAGCCATCAACGAATGGTCTGTAATTAACCTCTGAAAGCACTGTTTAGAATTGAGGCTGGGAAACATTTTCTGTAAAGGGATAGGCAATAAATATTTTAGGTGTATAGGCCAGGATGTCTCTTGGAACTACTCAGCTTTGTTGAGGAAGGGCGAGAACAGCCATAGGTAATATGTAAATAAACAGATGAGGTTGTGTGCCAAGAAAACATTGTGTACAAAAGTGGACTTGCCTTGTCTTGGTTTAGACAGTTGGAAGTATCTGACTGAATGAACCTACTTTGTGTGCTACACACAAGCACACACAAAGGAAAAAGCCTTTAAAAGTGTTTCTGATGCTCTTCTAACAGCTGTGTGTCAGGCTTCTTGGCTTAATCGTCATCTGTGTTGAGGTTTACCCACAAAAGTCGTTTTATAAGTTTTACTATTTTATTTGTTCATTTATTTCATTAAACATACTGATGATTTAAAACGTTCATTTCTCTCTGGCACTGGTTAAAGACAAGTCATTGGACTAGAAATATACAGAAATGCAAGGAATAAAATTTTCTACCGTATCACTGATAGCAGCACCATTAAATTTTATAATTTTTAACTTACAAATATGATTTCAAGACTATACTTTTGATGTGAAAATATGACCAGTATATACTGTTGAGTGGGAAAGGAGATTATGGAAGGGTTCTAAATAGCATGTACAGTGTGATTATATTTGTGGAAAGAAAACAAGATTTACATATGTCTTTGAACTGTGCAGGTCCGTCTATATGCAGATTTTTTGACAGTACCCATTACTGTGTTACTACAGGGCCAGAGTTGGTTGAATCTGAGGATGAGGAGGATCAGCTCTAAGTTGTATGCAGATATTTGACTGCACAGAGTCCTCGCCCTTAGCCATAATATTGTTCAAGGGTTAACTGTGTATGCATACTTACGTACTGTGAATATCTGAAAAGATAGTGAATCAGCCAGCGTTCTTAATCTTTAAGTGATGAGATCAACTTTGTCCAATATAAGCAGGAAAGATTCATTAAAGGATAACAGGTAGCTCAGAGATCCCTGGAGTACCTAAGAACCAGGGTTGTGTGTGTGTGTGTGTGTCTCTGTGTGTCCTCAGTCATGTCCAACTCTTTACAACCCTAAGGATTGTAGCCCGCCAACTCCTCTGTCCATGAGATTTCCCAGACAAGAATACTGGAGTGTGTAGCCATTTCCTTCTCCAGGGTATCTTCCCTGCCCAGGGATTGAACCCATGTCTCTTGCATTGGCAGGTGGATTCTTTACCACTGAGCTGCCAGGGAAACCCTGTGTATCTAGATTCAGTACCCCAAATTTCACTGTGTGACTGGTGTTGCAAAGATATCCCAGCAGATGGCCGTGGACATGGGACTGGGTAGATGTCTGAATCGCTGACCCCACTGAGCTTGGACGCTGGGTCTGCCGCCACAGTTGCCAGGATTCTGGAATGCTTGCTGGTCTTTTGTGTCATTGGCTTCACAGTCTGTCATGGGCGGGAGCATTTGATGGGCAGAGCCCACATTTCATGCCCTAGCTGCATGGGAAGCTGGGAAAGTGAATATGCAGACCTGACTTCTGTAGTGGACAAGGGGCCCTGCTTCATAAGGATCATAGGAAGATATTTAAGGTCTTGTCTTAGAGATATTTAAGATCTTGTTATCTTGCTGGACAACAGCAAGAGTGAGAGCTTTCCACTGCAGACACCCAGGAAATTGTTGGCATTGATTACTTCTGGACAGTGGAGTTGGAAGGGCTGACTGGAGAGCACAGGGAACCTTTTAGTTTACTCTTCTGTGCTCCTTGAATTAAAAAAAAAAAACTCATATAATTTGTACAGCAGAAATTAACACAACATTGTAAATCAACTGTAATAAAATTTAAACAAAACAAAAAAAGGCAAATTCATATAACAATGATAATGAAAGGACTCTGGGGGAAAATGAAGAAAAGGGAGTGACCTTTATTTTCTTATCTCTTCCATTGTTATCCTGCTTCATGTGGTAGTTCAAGAAGACTTCCCATCATCGTGGGAGCAATTTGGTTTACTCAGTTTCACTTAAAAAATCATCATACCATTTCCTCTTGAGTTTGACCAACTCTTGGTTACTTGCACTTTGCTGGGCAGAGATATCATGAAATGGTTTTCTCTGGGATACCAGTGATGTATTCTTCCTTTGGCTTGGTGGAGCTGATTCAGTTTGTCTCTGAGGTCTACAGAATTCAGAGTTGAAAACTGAGGTGTTGTCATCTGCTGTGGTTGGTGAAAGTGTCCATAGCTGCAAGACGCAAAAATAAAATATGCTTAGAAAGTAGGCCATATTATGTGTTTTTTTTCCTGTTTTTCAAGCACTCATCAATTTCTTTACTCTTTGATAGAAAAGTTATCTGAGAACTTAATTCAGTCCAATAAAGTTTTAGCAGGCATATTAAAATCTTTTTAAACTTTATTTTTGTATTGTTTTATGTTTATAGAAAAAGTATGAAGACACTACAGAGTTCCCATATACCCCTTTATTTGCACCTTATGTGTGATATACTTGGTATAATTAATGAACCAATACTGATGATATTATTGACATTATTATTGACTAAGTAACAGACTTTATTAGAATTTTCTTAGTTTTTCCCTGTAGCTGATTTGATTGTACTTTTTCATCCATGTAGTGCTGTCATATAGTAATTCTATTTCAGTTATGAATAACTTCTGGAATTTGGAGGAAGAATAAATGAAATAAAGCTTTGCCACAATGAAGTTCTTATATTCTTTTTGCATAAATGTCACATAAGGATAACTAACCTTACATTTTTTCCCCCCCTCGTTTTATGTTCAGTGGAGCAGGTTCCTGTAGAGCCATACAACATCCCCCTTTCCCAAGCTGAAGTCATCCGAGAAGGGAGTGATGTTACTCTAGTTGCCTGGGGCACTCAGGTCAGTAACCATTACAGCAATGGTTATGCCATTGGTAATGCCGTCTTGTGTGTGGAAGCTCTCATTAAAAAAAAAAAATTATTTATTTTTAATTGGAGGATAACTGCTTTACAATATTGTGTTGGTTTTTACCAGATATCAACATGAATCAGTCATAGGTTTACCCATGCCCCCCTCCCACTTGAACATCCCTCCCACCTCCCTCCCCCATCCTACCCCTCTAGGTTGTTACCGAGCCCGAGTTTTGAGTTCCCTGACTCATACAGCAAACTCCCATTGGCTGTCTATTTTATATATGGTAATGTATGTTTCCATGTCACTCTTTCCGTACATCTCACCCTCTCCTTCCTCCCCACTGCACGCCCCCACCCCTAGCTGTGTCCCTAAGTCTGTTCTCAATGTCTGTGTCTCCATTGCTGCTCTGCACATTGGAAGCTCTCATTTAAAATTCTGATTCTCTGAAGCATGAAAAATGTCTCCCTTATTTGTCATATTTAAATCTTGTTTGATGCTCTATCTGTATCCGGTACTGATTTCTGGTTGAAGGCAAGATGCCTTTCCATTCATATGCATATGGTGAAGCCTTTAAAAATACGTTGATGGTTTACAAAAATGTGTTCATTAGACACTTTCTTTTGAAGCACACATTAGGCGTCCTCACTACTTGTTGCTGCTTTTGACATCTTCCTTTTTTGGCCATTATTCTTATCATTCTATTGAATTAAAGATTTAAAAATTCTGTAGTGCTTTAGAATTTTCAAAAGTTTCACGCACAAGACTTCATATAATCCCATAAAAATCCCTCCTTTTTTATCCCCCATCCCTGTAGGTCCCCTCCGTGCTTCTCTCTCCTCACAGGTAGCCACTAGTGTGTTCTCTGGATCTGTGAGTCTGCTGCTGCTTCTGTTTTATTTACTAGTTTGTTGGGCTTTTTAGATTCCACATGTAAGTGATATCCTGCAGTATTCTCTGTCTGATCTTTTTCACTTAGCGTAATGCCCTCCAAGTCCATCCATGTTGCTGCAGATGGCAAAATTTCATTCATTTTTTTTTTTATGGCTAAGTAGTGTGTATCTGTCTATCTATCTATCTATCTCTCTATCTGTATTTCACAGCTTCCTTATCCATTCTATTGATAGATACTTAGGTTGCTTTCATACCTTGGCAATTGCAGATAATGTTGCTATGACCAGTGGGTTACATGTATCCTCAAAACGAATGTTTTCCTTTTTCTTTTTTGTATGTATACCCAAGAGTGGAATTGCCAGGGCATATGGTAGTTCTGGTTTTAGTCTTTTGAGGAACCTTTGTACTATTTTCCAGAGCGGTTTCACCAACTTACATTCCAACAGTGTACAAGGGGTCTCTTTTCTCCTTTTCCTTGCCAGCATTTGTTATTTGTGTTGTTTTTGATGATAGCTATGCTGACAAGTGAGAGGTGATATCACGTGGCTTTGATTTGCATTTCCCTGATGGTTAGTGATGTTTTCATCCCATCTGTTTCCATCTCTTGTGATTACTTTGCTGGCTACATGGACCCATCCACTGGTTTAGCCTCATTATTTCATACCTTCCCCTAGTGAGCTGATCTGTCTTAGTTTTCCTCAGAGCTTATTATCATATGCTCTATTTCCAAACTTTTAAGCTCAGGACTCATTCTCTGGCCATAGCCTTCTATCTCTCTTTGGGACTGACAGGTATACACTACTGTTTATAAAATAGATAACCAACAAGGACCTACTGTTATACCACAGGGAACTGTGGTCTTTACTGTGTAGTGGCCTACATGAAAAAGCATCTAAAAAAGAGAGGATATGTGTATATGTATAACTGATTTACTTTGCTGTATACCTGAAATAACACAACATTGTAAATCAACTATTCTCCAATAAAAATGGAAAAAAAAATGATCAGTTTTTTTTTTCTGTGAAAAGGAGGTACTTCTTATTTTAGACAATTTAATACTGTAAAATACAAAGATGATCATGAAAATCACTTGCAATCTGACTGCTTCCTTCTCTCTTCTGCACTTGATTTGTGGCCTGGAGAGCTGCAGCCCTCGAGGTTTCCCACCTCCTGTGGCATAACCATGCTGGTTGGTGGCCACATCTGGTGGTGCTGCCCATGGTGGGCTTTGCAAACCTTTCCTGCTCTCCTTGAGTCCCCCTTAAAAATCTCACCCTCGGTGTGTGTCCTTGCCGCTCCTTTTACTAGATACGTTAGAGAGTGTTGGGTGGTAACTGCAACTTGCTTTTCCTTCACGCCATCACCTCTGCTGCCAGTCATTACCTCTTTTTCTTTTGTTTTCCAAGAAGTGTCTGGTTTTCACAGCTACCTTCTGTTTCAGAATATATTCTGTTTCTCCTTCTCCAGGACTGCTTGCTATTCATCAGCTGGTCCCCCTCTCCTGTGTCTTCAGTTTCTCCTTTCCATGTCCTTCTTATTAAAAACAAAATGTGTCTCTCTCTTTTCTATTTGAAAAAATACTTTTCTCTATGTCACCTTTCCTTTAAATATCAGTATATCTTCCTCTTTTATCATTAAACTTGAGCAGCTACTTTCTATTCCCTATATTTAATTCCTTCATTATTCTTTAAAAAAACTTACTTACCTATGAGTTCTGTTTCCTCTAGTTAAAACTATTTGTGCTAATATTGCTAATCTTTCTAATTGCTACATCCAGTCCTTATCTCATATTACTGTAGTATGAGACACCAACTGACTGCTGTCTTTATGAAGCCTTTCTTTAGTTTCTGGGATATATTGCCTTCTGGTTTTCTTTCTGTTTCTTTAACTATTTTTTCACTTGTTTTTATTCTCCACCTCCTCCTTTCCCCCTTTCTTCTTTCTTTTCCTCCTCTTCCTATTCTTCAGCTCATATTCCTCTACTTTCCTCTTTAATGTGGGTCATCTACAGGATCCTATGATTTTTGCCCTTTACTTCTCCAACATGCCTTTTCTAGAAACTCAACCTATTCCTCTGACTTGATTAACCTTCTCTGTGTTGGTATCTTTGGAATCAGTATCTCTGGCACTGACTGCTTTCCTTTTCTCAAAGAATCTCTTTCCAGCTGTTTTCTGGACATCTATATCTGATTATTTTGTTGGAGTACTGGGCTTCTACATCTAAAAGAAATTCTCCTAGCAAGTCAAGTCCCCTGACCTTAAACACTGTCTCTTTCAAGAATGTCAGAATTCACCTCGCTTTTCTCTGTAGTCACCCTCTGCCTGTTTTCCTGTTTTTTTTTCAGGTTCATGTGATCCGAGAGGTGGCTGCCATGGCTCAGGAGAAGCTTGGGGTGTCTTGTGAGGTCATTGATCTGAGGACTATACTACCTTGGGATGTGGATACAGTTTGCAAGGTAAGAATATAGTGTTGGTAGTGTCCTTTCCTCTAAATCTGTTTACCAAAAACCCTTTCCCAAATTTGTTGGGTCCTTGCAAATAATTATTTTAAAATTGTGAGCTTCCTGAGCCTTTTCAACCAATTTTAAAACTTCAAAACTTATACCCTGAATGAAATGTATGAGCTTGCTGCTCAAGGAAACAAATCGCTTCAGGATTTTTCCCTCCCATGGTTCTGTGTTTAAAATATTACAACTCCTGTTCTGCATGCAGCCAGCTCGGGTTGACTTGTGTGCATAATGGGCCAGTGCAAATGAGACCATATCAGGGCTGTTGGAATCACCTGGGTTTTTAAACTTCTTATTGGTTATGGTTCAGTAAGCCAGGTTTAATACAGCCAGCTAAACCGTTTGGCTGAATTCTCATTTTGTTACTTCTCTGAAAGAGAAGTGAGGTGGATTTTTTTTTTTTTAAAGCAACTTCTTTATATAACTTTAATAATGTGGATCACAGGTTCATGTTCTGTCATGGGATTCTGGCTGCTCTGATTTACAGTTTTCTAAGTAGTCTCAAGAACTTTGGCTTGTTGAGATTGATCTTGTTCTTACTGTTAATAGGATTCATGTAGTCCCCTCTCAAGAATATAGTTTAATTCTCACTTATTGGCTGTAACTGATATCTTTCACATTAATGTCTAGATGAGTTGGAGTGCATCTGTTACCAGATGGGTATATAAGGAAGGTTAAGTTCTTCTCTGTGTATGTGATGATCTTATCTACTAAAGTTTAGGTCACATTGCATGTAATTTTTTTTGATCTACTTTTATAGCAAATGAGTCATAAGACTGAGAGTATTTCACGTTTATTATATTCAAGAGTTTTGGCATTCTTGTAGTTTTTATAGGCTGTTTCTTAGTATTACATAGAAATAATCTGCAGTTGCTGCTGCTATGAAAGTACAGCATAGGGTGTTTGCGCGTGCTTAGTCGCTAAGTCATGTCCAACTCTTTGCAACTCCATAGACTGTAGCCTCCCAGGCTCCTCTGTCCATGGGATTTTCCAGGCAAGAATACTGGAGTGGGTTGCCTTTTCCTTCTCCAATAGCATAGGGTGTTTTTAGGTAGCGATTGTTTGATAATTTAGAGGAAGATTTAAAGTTTGTTCAGTAAATGTTCAGTAGACGCACTGGACACTGTGGAATCACTTGAGATGATTACAAATGGCTTCAGTAATATTCTAAGTCCTTATATTTATAGTTTTCATAATAAAGGGCAGTGTTTTAGGTTGAGCTACTTGTAACTACATGAAAATAACACTTTTAGCAGGCATTTTCAAGTCATGTCAGACATTGTTTCCTTTCAAATAGCCAGTGTTCGAAATTATGGTTAAACCCAGGCTGATAACCTTTGCCCCAGAGGTTGGGCAAAGGTTTGGGTTTCTTGTTTGCAGTGTGTCTCCCTGATTTGGGGGTTTTATATTTATAATGTGAATGGTGCTTTTGCATGAGCACATGATGCTATGTCATGGTGCAGTGGAGAGTACTGATGTATGGTTGGAACACATATTTACATGGGTAAACCGTATTTAAATATTTATATACATTATATAGTCAAAAGATTTGAAGCAGCTTATGATAAATGCAAATGAAGTAACACTCCAGTTAGTAACCATGAAAGTAAAGTGAAAAGAAGTAGAGGAAAAAAGAAGTGGAAAACTATTTTTATGTCAATTTGTGTCTATGAGCATTAACCCTGTCTCCACCCCTACCCTTTATTAAATCTAGTGGGTGCGTCTTTGTAGGATCCTGGAATGTAGACCCTGTTCCTTAGGACTCTGTATGACTGGAGATGATGAAAGAGGAGGCTAAAAGCCTCTACTGAACAAGGAAGAGATGCAGCGAACCTCTGACTGATGCTTTCATCGTGTTATTTTTCCAGCTGATGACCCTCCAGTTATAGTAGTGAAAGCCAGCTTATCATTTCTTGATGACTTTGAGTATATTTGTGCCTCCCGTCATTGTTGATCATGGTACATCTTCAGTTTTCTTTTCATGCACAAAAGAAAATTTTTGATACTTGGCATCTTCTAGGAATCAAAGATGATTTTAAGAAAGAGGACCCTATAACTAAACACTGATTTTAAAAATGAGATTTTTTTTAATAATAATAATTCAACTATTAAATAATAACTACCAAATAATAATTCAACTTTTTTTATTTTTATGAATGCTATAGTAATCAAGATTTATGTCTATCTCTTTCCGTTAGTGCTGTTTTATTGGATGTTTTTGTCTTATGACAAAATTAGATCTCTCAGCTTTATTCATTACATGTTATTCTCAGCACCAAAATACATCGCTTGGAATACCTAGTCAAAAAAAGCCTATTAAAGGTAAACATAATTTATTGAACATAAACATTACCATACTGTGCATAGTACAAGGACTCTGGAACATTGGTTAATGTGGTCTAAATTTCACTATGGTTTTAAAACGTTGTCATACTTTTTGCTTAAGCTTTAAAGCGTTGTTTAAAAGTTATAAACTGGAATAGTTGCTTGGAGGCAGAACAACAGAGTTTTTATTTTTTAATTAATTTTTTATTGAGGTATAGTTGATTTACAATATTATATTAGCTTCAGGTGTAGAACACAGTGATTCAGAGTTTTTATAGATTATGTGCCATTTGAAGTTATAAAATATTGGCTACATTCCCTGTGCTGTGGAATATATCCTTGTAGCTTATTTATTTTATACATAGTAGTTTGTATCTCTTTTCTCCTCTCTTGCCCCTTCCCTGTCCCCTCTGGTAACCACTAGTTTGTTTTCTCTATCTGTGAGTCTGTCCTTTTTTTGTTATATTCACTAGTTTGGTGTACTTTTTAGATTCCACGTATAAGTATTTATCTTTCTCTGTCTGAATTATTTCACTGAGTGTCATGTGCTCCAGGTCCATCCAAACAGCCGGGTTTCTGATTGTTGCTCAGAGAAACTGTAAAGTTGGAGACTGGAGTGGGCCTAAGAACCATAGTCAGTTTATCTAGTCAGTTCTGAACCTGATATTAAACAGTTAAGCCGGAAGCCACTGGAGAGCAGAATAGAAATCCTTGAGTTTTGAAGTATTTAGGAGACAGAGACCTACGCTGAGGCCTGGGGGTTTCAGTAGGGGTAGAGTGGTCTAGGAATAGCAGTGATGAGGGTGCCAAGACCCGAAATGAGTGGTAAATTGACACTGACCTGCAGCTGCTCTTTACCTGCTCTTTACCAGTTTGTCTCAATTAGAAGCTGAGAATCCAGGTGTATAGAAACTTTGTTTCATGGGGTTGTAAATAGCTTAGTTGGTAAAGAATCTGCCTGCAGTGCAGGAGACCCCAGTTGGACTCCTGGGTCAGAAAGATCTGCTGGAGAAGGTTTAGGCTACCTACTCCAGTGTTTTCAGGCTTCCCTTGTGGCTCAACTGGTAAAAAATCTGCTGGCAATGTGGGAGACCTGGGTTCGATCCCTGGGTTGGGAAGATCCCCTGGAAAAGGGAAAGGCTACCCACTCCAGGATTCTGACCTGGAGAATTCCATGGACTGTATACAGTCCATGGAATTGCAAAGAGTTGGACACAACTGAGCAACTTTCACTCATTCACTCAAGGACAGAATTGGAAATTTGAAGGGTCTTAAATACATAGTCTCTGTCTCAAGATATTTGCCAAATTCTAGGGCTCTGTATGATGGCAGCTAAGCAGAATGATCTGAAATGCCAAGCTGTCACTTGACGCTGAAGTGACAAAGGCCCATCATACTTTCCACTGAAAGCTGTGGAGTCAGGTCTTTGTTTAGAGGCAGTCAGAAATAGATCACATCTTCCCAAACCTGCATGCACCTCTATCCCTCTCAGTTCCTTATTGAATTAATGTAATTTACCTTATGCTCTTATCTGCCTAGAGCAGGGAGGCATCTTCCCATCACCTGGAACCTTTTGTTGTTGCTGTTCAGCTGCTCGGTCATGTCTGACGCTTTTTGACCCCATGGACTGCAGCACACCAGGCTTCCTTGTCCTTCACCATCTCCTGGATCTTGCTCAAATTCATGTCCATTGAATCAGTTATGTCATCCAACCAACTCATCCTCTGTTGCCCTCATCTCCTCTTGCCTTCAATCTTTCCCAGCATCAGGGTCTTTTTAATGAGTCAGCTCTTGGCATCAGGTGGCCTAAATATTGGAGCTTCAGCTTCAGCATCAGTCCTTCCAATGGATATTGAGGGTTGATTTCCTTTAGGATTGACTAGTTTGGTCTCCTTGCAGTCCAACAGACTCTCAAGAGTCTTCTCCAGCACCACAGTTGGAAAACATCGGTTCTTCAGTGCTCAGCCTTCTTTATGGTCCAGATCTCACATTTGTACATGACTACTGGAAAAACCGTAGCTTTGACTAGACAGACCTTTGTTGGCAAAATGATGTCTCTGGTTTTTAATATGCTGTCTAGGTTTGTCATAGCTTTTCTTCGAAGGAGCAAGCATCTTTTAACCTCTTAACAATCAGCATTCAATAAAAAATTTTTTTGCAAAGTATATGAAGAGACAGGACCAACTGAGCAAAAACCAAGAGAAAAATAAAGCAATAGAAAGCAGAAATACAGGTGATCCAGATATTGGAGTTAGCAGATGAGGACATTATGATTATTATGGTTAGGAACATAGAGAAAAAAGAAACAAAAGAGGTAAGAAGGTATAGAATTAGTCTAGATAATTGAAGTGAGTGTGTATGTGTGTGTGTATCAAGCATTGTAGAACCAAAAAAAGATCTTTTTGACAGAACTCAATGGATGTGTTTAAAAGCATATTGAACTTAGCAGATGATACAATTAATGAACTAGAAGGCAAGTTAATAGAAAATGTCTAAACTGAAGCACAGGCAGGAAAAAAAATAGACTAAAATAGAAAAGAGCATAAAAGACATTTGTAATGTGATCAAAAGATCTGTTGTAGGATTGATAAAGGAGAAGAGAGAATGAATTGCTCAGATACAATATCTGAGAGTATTTGTCATGAAACTTTTGTAACATCAGCCCACAAATTCAAGATGCTTCATGAACTGCTAAGAGGGATATATTGAAAGAAAATTACACCCATATACTTGATGGAATGACATCTCAAATTGCTGGAGATGCCAACCTAGAATTCTCTACCCAGTGAAAACATTCCTTTAAAATTGAAGTGAAATAAATAGACAAATAGAATTTGAGAGAATTTATCAGCAGTGCATTTTCACTAAAAGATATAATGATACATGTTGTAATCTCTAGAGTAACAACTGAAATAATAGTGAAACTGTATATCCCGCAAATTAAAAAGGGAAGTGTAGATTGATAAAAATATTGACTAGACCACAAGAAAGAGAGGAATACATGTGCAAAAAACAGTTGTGTCAATAGAAAACAGTAAGATGACAGATAAAAATCCAGGTATTTTTGTAAAGATTAAATGTAGATGAATTAAATAATTCAAGTAAAAGACTGAGATTTTCAAACTTTATTAAAAAATGATAGTGATAAATGTGCAGCTTAAACGAGATATACTTTAGGGACTTCCCTGGTGGTCCAGTGGCTAGGACTCTGTGCTCTTGGTGCAGGGGGCCCGGGTTCAGTCCTTGGTCAGGGAACTGGATCCCATATGCTGCAGCTAAAATCCTGCATGCCACAAACAAGGTCAATAGTCTCATGTGACACAGCTAAGACCTGGAGCAAATAAATAGTAAAAAAAAAAAAGAGAATAACAAATTAAAAAAAAGAGAAACATACCGTAAGTATGAGGACACAAAAGTTAGAAAAGTATGGAAAAATAAAGCTGCTATAGTTATACTAGTTTTGAATAAAATTTTAAGGCAAGAAGTGTTACTAAAAATAAAGAGGACTGTTTCATAATGCTGAAGGGATTCATTGACCAGAGGATGTCACATTCTTAAATCTGTCATGTCCTTAATAGCATAGCTTCAAAATATATAAAGCCAAGGAAGCAAAATCAAAGGAAATAGACATATCCACAATCACAGTGGGAGACTTTGACCCCTCTCTTAAGGGCTGATCAGGCAAGCAGACAACATCAGTAGTATGGAAGATCTGAACAGTTAGTACACTTGTGCTCATTGTGTACCCAACGATGCAAGAAATCATTCTTTTTAATTGAATATAGAACATTTGTCAAAAGTGACCAGATGCTAGGACATAAATATAACCTTATGGGTTTCCCTTGTGGCTCAGATGGTAAAGTGTCTGCCTACAATGTGGGAGACCCGGGTTCAATCCCTGGGTCTGGAAGGTCCCCTGGAGAAGGCAGTGGCAACCCACTCCAGTACTCTTGCTTGGAAAATCCCTTGGACGAAGGAGCCCGGTAGGCTATAGTCCATGGGGTTGCTAAGAGTCAGACAAGACTGAGTGACTTTACTTTACTTCAAATATAATCTTAACAAATTTCAGAGTTTGAACTCATTTAGAATATGTTCTCTGACAATAGTAATATTCAGTTAGAAATTGAGAGGGAAAAAAAAAGACATCCAGAAAAGCCCCAGTTCAGTTCAGTTCAGTTCAGTTCAGTTGCTCAGTCGTGTCCGACTATTTGCGACCCCATGAATCGCAGCACGCCAGGCCTCCCTGTCCATCACCAACTCCAGGAGTTCACTTAGACTCACGTCCATCGAGTCCGTGATGCCTTCCAGCCATCTCATCCTCGGTCGTCCCCTTCTCCTCCTGCCCCCAATCCCTCCCAGCATCAGAGTCTTTTCCAGTGAGACAACTCTTCGCATGAGGAGGCAGCTTTAGCATCATTCCTTCCAAAGAACACCCAGGGCTGGTCTCCTTCAGAATGGACTGGTTGGATCTCCTTGCAGTCCAAGGGACTCTCAAGAGTCTTCTCCAACACCACAGTTCAAAAGCATCAATTCTTTGGCGCTCAGCCTTCTTCACAGCCCAACTCTCACATCCATACATGACCACAGGAAAAACCATAGCCTTGACTAGACGGAATTAAATAATTTATATTTAAAGAGCCATGGGTTGTAAAAGAAAAATTGCAACAAAAATTAGAGAAGATACTGAACTGGATGGTTATGAAGATACTACCTATCAAAAGTTTAATGGCTCGGCTAAGCTCATGCTCAGAGGGAACTTTATAGTTGTAGATACATTTATTTAGGAAAAAAAAACAGTAACAACAAAATTAATCTCAGTTTCCATCTCCAGAAAAAAGATCAAACCTAGAGAAAGACAGAAGAAATTAAATAATACAGAGTTGAAATCAATGAAACAGAAAATGTGCAATAGATGTATTTAATGAACTTCAGATCTTTGAAGAGACTAGTATACTTGATAAACTTTTAACAAGACTATTTGAGTAATACACCTGATAAATCTTTAACAAGACTAATGAAAAACATGGATCAAACAAAGTGACAAATACTAGGTATAATTAAGAATGATGGCAGAGTCTACAGACATTAGAAAGGCAATGAAAAGGTATTATGAATAATTTTACAAATAAGTTTTGGGTGAAATGGACAAATACCTGGGAAAATACAAATTTTTCAAAATTAATCAAAGAGGAATTAGAAAACCAGAATAGTCAGGTATCAAAGAAATTGAATCCATTTTTATCAAGCAAATACAAGCAAGCCCTAGGCCCATATGGCTTTACTGGGGAATTCTTTAAAACACAGCACTTTTTTTTTTTAAATTGAAGTATAGTTGATTTACAGTGTTGTAAAACACAATTTAAGTAAAGTTTTGCAGACAGTAGAACAAGAGGGAAAACTTGCAGATTCCTTTTATATAACCAGCTTGATCTTTGTATCATACCTGTTTAGGGCTGTATATAAAACAAAAATATAGACACATTTTTCTTGTGAACACAGATGGGAAAATGAGAAACAGAACACTGGAAAATCAAATCCAGCAATTGAAAAGGCCAACATGAGGGTTTATTTCAAATGAGCAAGGGGTGTTTGAGACCGCATTCACAGAGGGTTGATGCAATTCCCCACATGAACAGAAAATGGCAAAAATAATCTTATTGTCTTGCTAATACAAAAAAATTGATTTGTTAAAAGTCAAATTCATTCATGGTTCAAATATCTTAGCAACGTACAAATGTGAAAGGGAATTCTATATTAACTTGGTAAAGAGTCACTTTATCTTTGTTTTATAAATAAGATTTAATCTGATTAAAAATAGGTTTATCTTATATCTATAAAAATAGCTATAAAAAGCCTGTGGACAAAATTTCCCAGTGAAATTTTGACAGTTTCCCCCTTGAAATCAAGAGTGCAATAGGATCAGTTCAGTTCAGTTCAGTCGCTCAGTCATGTCCGACTCTTTGCAACCCCTCATATTTAAAGGCAAGAGACATGACAGTTATATGGATTGAAAAGGAAGAAATAAAACTTATCCATAGATAACATGACTTGTTTATAAGAAAGATCAGTAGAATCTACAGGAAGATTATTGGAATTAAATGAATTTACCAAGGTCCCTGGAAGCAAGGTCAATATACGATTGTATTTTTGTATATTGATTGTCAGTACAATCAATTGTATTTTTATATACCAGCCACAGAAATTGATACTTAAAATTTGATAATAATGGAAATGTTTGAAATTAATTTGAAATATAATTAATTCAGAAGTTGATAATATTTTTAAAAACATCAAAAACCACACACCTAGGGAGAAATGGAGTGATATGTGTATAAAAACTTTATGTAGAAAAGCCACAAAATATTTAGAGAAATTAAAGAAGATCCACCCAAACAGAAGAACATAGTATTCTAATTATTGCTTTGGCTATTCTTGGCCTTGTAGTCTTGAAGAAGAATAAAGCTAGAGGAGTTAATAGTCAAATATGTTATAGGCAAAATGTGTTGCAAGGTTGTAGGAATTACAACAGTGTATTGGTGTAAAGGTGGGCATATAGACCAATGGAACAGAATAAAAAGTACAGAAACAGACCTGTTGGTTGTTTGATTTGGGACAAAGGTGATTGCAGTTCAGAGAAGACAGATGGACTTTTCAGTAAATGGTGCTGTTTTGGATACCGCAGAAAATAATTATGTTAACCTGTAAAACACAAATGTCAGTTTCAGAAAATTGCAAATCTAATTGTGAGAGAGAATATGATAAAGCTCTTGGGAGAACAGATGAATGTCTTTATGATCTTGTACAAAGATTTCTTAACTAGAACAAAACAAAAATGCAGAAATGCTAACATTAAAATAAATTGTTGAAACTGGATTTCATTAGTTCAATTTTGTTAAGAATTTATTGGGAATTCTCTGGTGGTCCAGTGGTTAGGACTCTGTGCTTTTACTGATGAGGGTGTGGGTTCAGTCCCTGGGCTGGGATCTAAGATCCCACAAGCCATGTGGTGTGGCCAAAAAAATACAAAAAATAAACGAACGAGAAACTTATTCATCAAAAGGCCTCAAAAGTACATTGACACACTTGGAGAAACTTAATGGAAATTTATGTTCAGAAATATAGAGTACTGTTACAATCAAAAGAAAAAAAAGACACTGAGTAGGAATATGGATGCAAGTCTTGATAAGTTATTTCATGAAAGAATATATCCAAATGACTGATAAACATAGGGTAAATTGCTCAATTTCTTTAGTCATCAGAACATGCAAATAAAAACCGCAATATTGTTGTTTAGTCGCCCAGACATGTCCAACTCTTTGTGGCCCCATGGACTACAGTACTAGGCCTCCCTGTCCCTCACCTTTTGCCAGAGTTTGCCCAAGTTCATGTCCATTGCATTAGTGATGCCATCCAGCCATCTCGTCCCAAATACGATGTGATACCATTAAACACACCATTCTGGCTAAAATGAAAAGTACTCCTCAGAACCAAGTATGGCCAAGGATAGAACAATTTATCTTTCATATATTGCTGTTGGGGATATTAAGTTGTTACAACCATTTAAAAAATAGTTGGGCATTATCCAGCTGATTGCTATGACCCAGAAATCCACTCCTATGTATATACCCAACAGAAGTTTATAAAAGATAAGCTCAAGAATGTTCATAGTGCTTCACACTATTAGATGCACACTAGCCAGAAGATGGAAACATTATCATAGGATATTGTTATGCAGTGAAAATAGATTACCAACAAATTTAATGGAACAGTGTGTATGCACCTCAAAACAGTTTGACTTAAAAAAGCTAGATTTGAATGAGTACATACTGTATGATTCCGTTTATATAGTGTGCAAAGACAGATACAACTCATCTGTGGTGTTGGAGTCAGGTGAGTGTCATATGGTGGTTAATCAGGAGGGGGCCTGAGAAGTACGGGATGCTGTAACAGTTTCTTGTTCTGGGTGCTGGTTATATAGGTTCAATTTTGAAAACTGAGCAGAGGACTCATTTATGTGCTTTTTGTGTGTGTGTGTATGTTATCCTTCAAAAGAAGGTAAAAGAAGAAAAAAAATGAAAATGCAGAAAAAACACTGTTCGCACTGATTAGTTTCTTTGAATTTGGGTTGTAGTGGAGTTTGTGTAGACTCAGGGAAAGCTGTGGTGTGCTCTGGCCAAGGTAAGTTTCTCTTGTCATTAAATGTTCTAACTCAGCTCAGCTGTCACATTGATGAAAACAGGAACTCTCATCCCAAGAGCGGTAGCTCTGCTCTTCCCAGGAATGAGGACAGTGGCTAAGTGCTGTGCCTTAACACTAAGCTAAGGGCTGGAATGGTCTTCCCTGCTGAGATACAGACCTCATTCAAAGGCATTTAGAAGTGAAATGCAAGCTAACAAAGCAGTGGACAGGCTCAGAGTTAGCCCTTGAGGTGCTGTCCAGCTGGAAATGAAGATTCTTTTTTAAAGAGGAGAAATTCAGAGTAATTGCCCATGAAAAACAAGAATTTGATTTTGGTAGGAGAATGATGGGCTTTGAAAGAAACTCTAGATTTCAAGTATCATATGGGCTTCCCTGGTAGCTCAGCTGGTAAAGAATCCACCTACAATGCAGGAGACCCCATTCTGATTCCTGGGTCAGGAAGATCCCCTGGAGAAGGTAGATTACCCACTCCAGTATTCTTGTGGCTCAGCTTGTAAAGAATCTGCCTGCAAAGTGGGAGACCTGGGTTCAATCCCTGGGTTGGGAAGTTCCCCTGGAGAAGGGAACGACTACCCACTCCAGTATTCTGGCCTGGAGAATTCCATGGACTCCATGGGGTTGCAAAGAGTCAGACATCACTGAGTGATTGTCACTTTCACTCTCATTGTCATTCAGCTTAGAATACAGCATTCAACACTGCAAAAAGGAATGAGAAATAACCATTTACAAAGTGTAGGTGATTTCCGGGAGAAAGATCAGTCACCTCAGATATGCAGATGACACCACCCTTATGGCAGAAAGTGAAGAGGAACTGAAAAGCCTCTTGATGAAAGGGAAAGAGGAGAGTGAAAAAGTTGGCTTCAAGCTCAACATTCGGAAAACGAAGATAATGGCATCCAGTCCCATCACTTCATGGGAAATAGATGTGGAAACAGTGTCAGACTTTATTTTGGGGGGCTCCAAAGTCACTGCAGATGGTGATTGTAGCCATGAAATTGAAAGACGCTTACTCCTTGGAAGGAAAGTTATGACCAACCTAGATAGCATATTGAAAAGCAGAGACATTACTTTGCCAACAAAGGTCCATCTAGTCAAGACTATGGTTTTTCCAGTGGTCATGTATGGATGTGAGAGTTGGACTGTGAAGAAGGCTGAGCGCCGAAGAATTGATGCTTTTGAACTGTGGTGTTGGAGAAGACTCTTGAGAGTCCCTTGGACTGCAAGGAGATCCAACCAGTCCATTCTGAAGGAGATCAGTCCTGGGATTTCTTTGGAAGGAATGATGCTAAAGCTGAAACTCCAGTACTTTGGCCACCTCATGTGAAGAGTTGGTTCATTGGAAAAGACTCTGATGCTGGGAGGGATTGGGGGCAGGAGGAGAAGGGGATGACAGAGGATGAGATGGCTGGATGGCATCATGGATTTGATGGACGTGAGTTTGAGTGAACTCCAGGAGTTGGTGATGGACAGGGAGGCCTGGCGTGCTGCGATTCATGGGGTCGCAAAGAGTCGGACACGACTGAGCGACTGAACTGAACTGAACTGAACTAATAGAGAAAATTGACACCTGATTTTGGTATGCTTACACTTTAATTGAAGATTTTTTGTTGTTCACTTGCTAAGTTGTATCCAACTCTCTGCAACTTCATGGACTGCAACATGCCAGGCTTCCCTGTCCTTCAGTGTCTCTTGGAGTTTGCTCAAATTCATGTCCATTGAGTCAGTGATGCTATCTAACAATCTCATCTTCTGCCGCCCTCTTTTCCTTTTGCCTTTAAAATTTCCCAGTGTTAAAGATTAAATAATGCTAATTATTGAAATAAATAAGGGTCTTCCTTTATATCTTGGGAGTCTCTGATTTCTCTCTTTCTCTCCGGCTCTGCTTTCCCACATTTAATTCCAAAGCAGACCCTCCTGGCTTTGTCTGCACAATATGTACAAAATCTGACCACAGCTTCTACTGCTATTACCCTTGATCCTAGTCCAGACCACTAACATTTCTCACCTGGGTTTTGGCCACAACCTCCTAACTACTGTCCCTGCTTCTGTCCTATCCTTGCCATAGGCAGGGGTGATCCTTTGAAACGTGATTCATATAATATCCCTTCTAGTCTCAAAAGGCATCAATGTTTCCCATTCAACTCAGTGGAAAAGTCAAATTCCTAATCAAGGTCTACAGGGATTCACCTGATCTCACTGCTCTCCACACCTCACTGCCCATCCACTCTTCAGGAAATGCTCCTGGTTGATTCTTGTCAACTACAAATTGGCACTAGCCATATACTTCTACAGGAATTAAATCATCTGCTGCTGCAGCTGCTGATTTTCACTATCTCTTGAAAGAAGTTCAGGGTGGAGAGCAGAAGGGAAGCACTCTGTGCTTGAGAATAACTGGCAGAACAGGTCTTCAGATAGTTGGATATTTTCAGGAGCCGACTTTATGAGCCCAATTCTTGTATCTCCTTATATCTGTGAAAGCACTAAAATCCTTCATGGTAGTGACTGCTCACTGTGACTAGCAGAAATCTGCAAAATTATGTGCTTGATTGCGTGTACTCCCCCTTCACCAAAATCACATATATACTGACCTTTTCCTATTGCCTCTTTGGAGCAGTTTCTCAGAGCTATCTGAGGTGCTGTCTCCCGGGCTATAGTCCTCATTTTGCCCCAAATAAAGCTTAACTAACAACTCTCACATTATGCTTTTGTTTTTGAAGTTGACACTCTAAAGCAAGGGACTCTGTTAGGTCATCACTCGAGTATCTTCTCACGAAAGCCTTCCCTGACCAGCTTACTAGTGAATATTGAGTCCCATTGTTCCTGCCAAGACTCCGTTTCATCTCTTTGTTTTCTTCTAGAAAGGTGAACACGATCTAACATATTATGTAACTTTTGTATTGTTGATCTTCTCCCATTGGAAGGTAAATTTTGTCAGGTCAGGGATTTTGTCTGTTGGCTCAATGCTGAACTCTCAGTACCTGAAACAATACCTGGCTGGATGCTTGGTGTTTGATAAAAAATTATTGAAAAGTTATTAGGAATGATAGCAAGAGAAAGTTTGATAATATGCTACGAAAACCATTATAGTATTGAAATGTTCTGAATTTGGTGCTTTTTCTTACTCTTGGTGCCTTATACAAAAGTTTGAAAAGTAACTCTATAATATTGCTCTATGAATAAATCCTCAAATTTATTCTAAGTCAAAACATTTAAGTCTTAAGTTGACCTTTTTTAAAATACATTTTTCATAATGATGTATAGAATTTCCTCATTTGAATCAATTTAAAATAGGACCAATATATCTATTCAGAAGAGCAAAGTGAAATTGACTACAGTAAACATCCGCCATCTGTAATTTCTGAGAAGTGACTTCTTAGGATAGTTTTTTATTTAGATGACAACTATATATTCTTTGTGGACTTCTCTGATAGCTCAGATGGTAAAGAATGCACCTGCGATGCAGGAGACCCTAGTTCGATTCCTGGGTCGGGAAGATCCCCTGGAGAGGGGATAGGCGACCCACTCCGGTATTCTTCGGCTTCCCTTGTGGCTCAGCTGATAAAGAATCTGCCTGCAGTGCGGGAGACCTGGGTTTGATCCCTGGGTTGGGAAGATCCCCTGCAGAAGGGAAAGGCTACCCACTCTAGTATTCTGGCCTGGGGAATTCCAAGGATTGTATAGTCCATGCAGTTGCAAAGAGTCGGACAAGCCTGAGCAACTTTCACTCAACACTCAATCACTATATAGTATTTGTAGCAACTTTTAAAGAAGAGTCAGACATGACTGAGCGACTGAACTGAACTGAACCTTTTGGATATCAAAATTTCTAAAACATTTTTGCAAAGAAAATATGATGTATATAACTTTATCTCTAATAGTCCAATAGAGAATAGGCTGGTGGTTGCGAAGAGGGTGGAGTTTGGTGGAGAGATGGAGTGGGAGGTTGGGGTTCGCAGATGTAAGCTTTTATATATAGAGTGGAGAAGAACAAGGTCCTACTGTATAGCACAGGAAGCTATATTCAATGTCCAATGTGAAACCATAATGGAAAATAGTATAAAAAAGTATATATATGTATAACTGAATCACTTTGCTGCATAACAGAAATGAATACAACATTGCAAATCAACTATACTTCAATAGAAATAGTAAAACTGAGAAGAAGAAGCCCCCCAAAACCAAGAAAAATCAAGTTCAATGAACTCAGATTGTCATACTCTATTGACAGTTATATTTGTTGAGGTATTTAGCTGTTTGCTTCACTGATATGTTTTTATGCTTAATTTTTATGGTTTTAGGCCTTTTTATTTATTTATTTATTTTATTTATTTATTTATTTATTTTTAATTTTTAGTTTTTTATTTTTTAAATTTTAAAATCTTTAATTCTTACATGCATTCCCAAACATGAACCCCCCTCCCACCTCCCTCCCCATAACATCTTACTGGGTCATCCCCATGCACCAGCCCCAAGCATGCTGGCCTGGCCAATGTACGTGTTCTGGTTACAAAGTTTGGTCATCTGGAACAACGTGACAGCAAAGAAGAGGATAAAAGAAAATTTAAATTTAAAAAGGCCAGGTTTAGGCCAGGTTTAGGCCTTTTTAAATTTAAATTTTCTTTTATCCTCTTCTTTGCTGTCACGTTGTTCCAGATGACCAAACTTTGTAACCAGAACACGTACATTGGCCAGGGCAGGCCTGTAGTGTTTCCTCATGAACTGAGAACACATGCTTCACTCTTCAAACCTTGTGATATCAGTTTGGGCTTTTCAGAACCTTTCTCTTGTTATTTCCTTGTCTGCATTGCAGGTGGGTCATGATCATGGAATTTAGAGCTGGAGGAGGCTGGTCTGGGCCTGTTCCCTTGGGCCTTCTTGCTGGCCCTAGGAGAGGCCTGTGACCTCTGCATCCATCACAGCTCTTAGGCACTGCTTCTGATCAGGGGTTTTCTCTGTTCAAGGGCACTGTGGGTACAAAGTACTGTGTTGAAATCTCACCCCCAACTATAATCTACTTTTTTTGAGTATAATCTACATGGGAGGTGTTTTTGTATTTTAAACAAAGTTAGGACATGACATAAAAAGAATCTTCTCTCCCTCCTTCACTTCTCTCTCCACCTCTCTCTTTTGCTTTCCCTCTCCTTTCTCTCTTAAACCTAAGTGATGTAACAAAAGATAATGATGTGTCCATAGATGCAAATGGTTGTTCTTTGGCTACATACTGAGGCAACTGTGGGCTTCCCTCATAGCTCAGACAGTAAAGAACCTGCCTGAAATGCAGGAGACCCAGGTTCGATCCCTGGATTGGGAAGATCCCCTGGAGAAGGAAGTGGCATCCCACTCCAGTATTCTAGCCTGGGAAATCCCATGGACAGAGGAGCCTGGTGGGCTTACAGTCCATGGGGTCACAAAGAGTCGGACATGACTGAGTGACTAACATTTTCATTCTGAGGCAGTTGTAGTCTCAGTATTTTTGAGTTTAGGCTATCAAAGGAGCAGGTCAGGGCCTCAGTATTACTAGAGTGCAGGACAGAAACGAAGTAATTCAGCTGGGGCAAGGGAGGGACCACGGTTAGGAGGGAGGGCTCAGTGCTCCTAGATTTACCATCCTATCATCCTACCCAGTGAAGAAGACAATGGCACCCCACTCCAGTACTCTTGCCTGGAAAATCCCATGGATGGAGGAGCCTGGTGGGCTGCAGTCCATGGGGTCGCTAAGATTTGGACACGACTGAGTGACTTCACTTTCACTTTTCACTTTCATGCACTGGAGAAGGAAATGGCAATCCACTCCAGTATTCTTGCTTGGAGAATCCCAGGGATGGGGGAGCCTGGTGGGCTGCCATCTATGGGGTCGCACAGAGTCGGACACGACTGAAGCAACTTAGGAGCAGCAGCATCCTACCCAGTCACCCTAGTTTTTTTCCATTCTTGCTTCAAAAGACTTCACTGGGACCCTAGATTAAGGTAAGGCAGGTTCTCAGGCTGCCAGGGAGGGGTGGGTGTGGAAGGGTTTTGGGAACAGAGGGTGCTTCTATACTCAATCCAAGGGATATTGTAGGAGTGAAACTGGGAAGGTATTAAATGGTCATCTGAATATAATTTATACATAAAGAACCAAGTTTGCTTGGTCTTTGTATTTGCACCTGGTGTTAATTAGTGTTAACTGTGAACAGCGCAGAACATCTTTAGAAGACGCATAGTACCACTGAAGATCAACAAAAATGTATGGGTTGTATTTTAGGGCTTTTAATTCTTAGTTTGTTGTGTTTGTTTTTATCGTGATAGGGTTGGCTTAGACTACCATAGATTTCACTTTTATTAAGAGTTCTAGCCTAGCAAGGTAATGCTAAGGTCTCTGCTCTGTACTGAATGGTTCTAAATTGGTTTTATGACAAAGTTGGAGAATTTGCCCTTAGAGAATCCATCATGGCACAGTACTACCAGTTATATCCATATTTTTAGTTGATTTCTGGACTTCATTGAGTAATTCAGTGATTGAATACTAGCTATTTGCTTGAGGCTTTATATTTGTGAGGGAGAAGGGAGAATATGAGATTGAGTGAGCATTAGACTTGACCCAGGAGTGGGGGTTGGGGGAGAAGAGGCGCTAGTAACTGCTATCACCACTAGAGGCCTCTCTTAAACCAAATTTCATGCTTGATATCACCAGGTTTTCTCAGAGGGGCCTGGCTCCATCATTGTAAATTAAGAATATTTTCAGTTATGGTTCTGAATAAATAGTATGATAGAGCTTTTATTCTCGAACATATATTTTAATGTAACCCAAATGTTTTCTATAAAGTATGTATCTTAACATCTCTGATCTATTAGTCTGAAAACAAATGAGGGATCTTTCTTTGCTCTTCACTTTCACTGTCTAAATAAGCTTTTTAGTGAAAACATGTAATCAAAGACTATGGCCAGATGAAAATTATATATCTCCCTGACTATGCAAGGATATTAGGCTGAAAATTATTACTGATTTAACATGTGTTTAATCTTTGAGCGCAGTTTATATTTTGCGGTCGGTAGACTATAAAATTAAGTTATATACTAAAAATTGCATGTATTCTTTTGTGATTATAAGAAGCTTCTAATATTAAAAACCTGTTTAAGGAATGATTTGAAAATCTTTCTAGATTTCATGTTATCTGGGGTAAAATTAAGTGCTTTCCTTTAGAAGTAATGAAAATAAGTCTAATTTTTAGTTTGGAATTATTTTGCGTGTAGGTTGACCTTGGTGAGAAAGCAGGCAGGTGGGGCAGGATCATTCCATGTGGTGAGAATGGTTGTTCTGTTCCAAAGTTGGAACTTTATTTCACCTTCCATGTCATTGTTCCTATTGGATTTTCTTTGTTGTGACCACAGCTAGTTAGTTGTTATACTAAATGGAGCAAGTTCCAGGTTGTAACTAAGGACGTTTATGGCCCTGTGTGGTGGCCTTTGGCCAATTCCTCTGAGTTCCATGAAGGCAGGGAGTTTTTGTAGATCTTGCTTATTGCTGTGTGTATCCCTAAGAATCTTCAAGAGTGTCTAGTATGTAGAAGATCTGCAGTAAATTTTCTTGAATGATCTTATTGAACTGCAAAAATAACATATAATAATAATTTGCTTTTTCAGTGAAAGAAGTTAAAGGAGAAACTGGTTAATTCCTGTAGAAAAAAATACATAGCAAGTATCACTCCTGCCCCCTGGCAAATTTTTGATATGACTTAGGATTTAGATATGTTTTGAAGAAGATTAAAATAAAAACTGGGTTCTGATCTAATTTTGTGTTGCAGGCGTGCTAATCTGCTTCAGTTGTGTCTGACTCTTTGCGACCCCATGGACTGTAGCCTGCCAGGCTCCTCTGTCCAGAATTGAGTGGGTTGCTGTGCCCTCCTCTAGAGGATCTTCCCAACCCAGGGATTGAACCCACAACTCTTACGTCTCCTGCATTGGCAGGCAGGTTCTTTACCACTAGTGCCCCCGAAAGTGAAAGTGAAAGTGAAGTCACTCAGTTGTGTCCGAGTCTTTGCGATCCCATGGACTGTAGCCTACCAGGCTTCTCTGTCCATGGGATTTTCCAGGCAAGAGTATTGGAGTGGGGTGCCATCGCCTTCTCCCTGGCCTCCCCTAATTTTGTGTTATATATTTTATATAACAAGACTTAAAGTACTGTCTGATAATTGGTGAATAAAAGAAGTTAAAGGGGCACGTTTTACACATATCTCCGTCAGTATGCATGACAGTTCTTCTAATTAGACATCAGTATCATCATTTGATAGGTGAGGAAACTCAAGTTCAGGAAAGGGAGAGTAACTTGCTCCTACCAGCTCCTACCCAGCTGATGAGAGGCAGAGCTGGGCTCCGCCTAGATTACTGAACTCAGTCTTTCCTTTTTCTTTTTTACACCATGCAGTTTCTCAAGCAGAGTTTGAGCAGAATCTTTTAAGTGTCTTTCAAGATGTGATGAAGTAACTGATTTGTGATGTAACTTGGAAGTATAAAAGATACTGGCTATAGAAATGTATTTCCAGAGATGGGTAGTCCTTTTGTCCATGTTTATTTCATGTGGGCTTTTTGTCAGAACTCCATATATTCTGATTTAATCCTTTCAGTTATCCTATATGCTAAGAATTAGGACTCCCGTTTTAGAGATGAGGTAACTGAGTCTCAGAAAAATTAGCAATGTCCCTAAGCCTTTTGGCTAATAAGTGGCAGAATTATGGTAGTTCAGTCTCAGATCTTCCTGAACCCTGCTATTTTTACAGTACAATAGTGCCTCCTGTTAGAGTAGTTATTTTAAAGTTAACTGACTTCATGCTTTAAAAATTATCATTTGAGTTTTGCTGATGAAATGCTTCTAAGTTTGAGCTTGCAACATCCCAGTAATTTTCTTTCACATTTGCCCACCAGGATAACACTTTGAAAAGTACGTAACATTCTTAATACAGCATAACCTTATAAATCACACTATCTTATTTTGTTTCATTTGGCATTGTTATTTTCCTTCCATGTAGAACTGGGGAGAGCAAGGTTGACCCACTAATTGTATTTTTCTATTTCTAATCCTTTTTGAGGGGTCTCCTTATACTGGCATACCTCATTTTATTATGCTTCACAGTATATTACATTTTTAAAAATTGGAGGTTTGTGGCAACCCTGTGTCCACCAAGTCTGTTGTGCCATTTTTCCAGCAGCATCTGCTCACTGTGGGTCTCCGAGTCACATTTTGGTAATTCTTGCAGTATTGGAAGTTTTTTCATTATTTTTATATTTGAGATGGTAGTCTGTGACTAGTGATTTTTGATGTTATTATTGTGATCTTGTGGGGACAACAGGGTGGAAGACAATGAGCTTAACTGATAAATTTGGTGTGTATTCTGGCTCTTCACTGATCAGCTGTTCCTGTCTCTCACCGTCTCCTCAGGTCTCCATATTCCCTGAGACACAAAAATATAAAAACCAGTCCAGTTAATACCCTTACAAGGCCTCTAAGTGTTCAAGTAAAAGAAAAGGTGCTATGTCTCTTGCTTTAAATTAAAAGCTAGAAACGATGCAGCTTCGTGATGAGGGCATGTCCAAGGCTGAGAATGGCATAAAGCTAGTCCCCTTGTGCCAAACAGTTACCCAAGCTGTGTATGCAGAGAAGTTCTTTTTTTTTTTTCTCCTCTTGGTTAAGCAGGTTGTAGGATCTTAGTTCCCTGACTAGGAATTGAACCTGGGCCCTTGGCAGTGAAAGTGCAGAGCCCTAACCAACTGGACTGACAGGGAGTTCCTACAGAAGAGAAGTTCTTGAGGGAAATTAAAAGAGCTACCCCAGTAGAAGCACAGATGATAAGGCAAAGCAGCCTTATTGCTAAAATGGAGAAAGTTTTTGTGCTCTGGATAAAAGGTCAAATCAGCCACAACATTCCCTTAAGTCAAATCCTAATCCAGAGGGAGACCCTAACTGTCTTCAATTCTATGAGGCTTCAGAAAGGTGAGGAAGGTGCAGAAGAGAGGTTTCAATCTAGCCGAGATTGGTGTGTAAGGTTTGTTTTTTTTTTTAAAAAAAGCCATTTCCCTAACAACAAAGTGGGACCATAAAGCAGCAAGTGCTGGTGTAGGAGCTGCAGCAAGTCACCCAGAAGATCTAGCGGAGGAAATGAATGAAGGTAGCTACACCAAATGACAGATTTTCAGTGTAGACAAAACAGCCTTCTGCTGAAAGAAGATGCTATCTAGGGCTTCCATAGCTAGAGAGGAGAAGCCAGCGCCTGACTTCAAAGCTGCAAAGGACAGATTGCCTGTCTTGTTAGGGGCTGATGCAGCTGATGGCTGAGGTTGAAGCCAATGCTCATTAATCATTCTGAAAATCCCAGGGCCCTTAAGACTCATGCTAAATCTACTCTGCCTGTGCTCTGTAAATGGAACAATAACGCCTGGATGACAGCACATCTGTTGACAACATGGCTTACTGAGTATTTTTAGCCCACTGTTCAGAAATACTGCTTAAAAAAAAAAGGAAAAAAGGAAAAACAAAGATTTTCTTCAAAGTATTTACTGCTTATTGACAATGCACCCAGTCACCCAAGAGCTCTGTTGAAGATGTACAACAAGATTAACGATATATTCATGCCTGGTATTATAACATCCATTTTGCAGCCCATGGATCAAGGAGTAATTTTGACTTTCTTTGAGAAATACACTTCATAAAGTTATAGCTGCCATAGATAGTGATTCCTCTGATGTATCTGGTCAAAGTCAATCAAAAACCTTCTGAAAAATTTTCACCCTTCTAGATACCATTAAGAGCATTTGTGACTCATGGGAAGAAGTGCAACTATTAACATTAACAAGAGTTTGGAAGATGTTGATTTCAACGCTCGTGGATGACTTTGAGAGGTTTAAGCCTTCAGTGGAGGAAATAATTGTAGACGGGATGCACATAGCAAGAGAAAGTGAAGTCGCTCAGTCGCTCAGTCGTGCCCGACTCTTTGCAACCCCATGGATAGTAGCCTGCACCAAGCTCCTCTGTCCATGGGATTTTCAAGGCAAGAAGTACTGGAGTGGGTTGCCATTTCCTTCTCCAATAGCAAGAGGACTGGAATCAAAAAGGAGCTGAAGGATGTGACTGAAGTGCAATTTGATGATAAAACTTGAAGAGATGAGGAGTTGCTTCTTATGCATGAGCATAGAAAGTGGCTTCTTGAGATAAAATCTACTCCTGGTGAGGACACTGTGAAGATTATTGAAATGACAACAAAAGATTTAGAATACACTATGAACTTATTTGATAAAGCAGCTGCAGGGTTTGAGGAGGCTGAAAGGATTTCTATGGGAATGCTATCAAACAGCATTGCTTACTACAGAGAAATCACTTGTGAAAGGAAGAGTCAGTTGATGAGGTAACCTTCATTGTCTTATTTTAAGAAATTACCACGGTGACCCCAGCCTTCAGCAACCACCACTCTGATCAGTCAGCAGCCATCAACATCAAGGCAAGACCATCTACCAGCAAAAAGATTATGACTTGCTGACTTTTGTCGATGGTTAACATTTTTTAAGCAATAAAGTCTTTTTAAAATTAGGTCCGTACATTGATTTTTAACATGTTACTGAATACTTGGTAGACTAGAATGTAGAGTAAGCCTAACTTTTATGTGCACTGAGAAACCAAAAACTTTCATGTGAATCACGGTATGGTGACAGTCGCTTTTTTGCAGGGGTCAAGGCAGTGGCACCCCACTCTAGTACTCTTGCCTGGAAAATCCCATGGACGAAGGAGCCTGGTGGGCTGCAGTCCATGGGGTCGCGAAGAGTCGGACAAGACTGAGCGACTTCATTTTCACTTTTCACTTTCATGCATTGGAGAAGGAAATGGTGACCCACTCCAGTGTTCTTGCCTGGAGAATCCTAGGGACGGGGGAGCCTGGTGGGCTGCCGTCTATGGGGTCGCGCAGAGTCGGACACGACTGAAGTGACTTAGCGGCAGCAGCAGGAACCCAACCCACAATATCTCGAAGTATGCCTGTACACTTAAATGATTTGAGTTTTACTCAAGATTTTCATTTTGTTTAAACTCTCTGCCTTTGCTTTTAGGAGCAGCATGAAAAGAAAGAACTTCATCACCTCATTTATGGTGAACAAAGATCATAGGTACATTATGTTCAGAGTTTAACATTTGAGATGTTATGTAAGAAATCTACATTTATTGAATTTTTGTGTTTCTCTCTGGTGACTCTTAACATACTTTCCCATTAAATTGGTATTTACACTTAGAAAATTGTAGCATTTATGCTACCATCTGTAACTTTTTTTTGCCTTTTCTAAACACAGTGGTTTTGTAGTATTTTACTATTAAAATTTAACTTAAAAATTACTGAAACTGTGGTCTATAAAGGTTTTAAAAAACAAAATTAGAATGTATGCCATTTACCTGTTTAATTTATTTAATCCAGAATTGAGGCTACTGTTATCAGTCATGGATAGTCAACCCTTCCAAATATGTACACTTCCTGTCACATGTTTAACTTGACTTTTCTTCCAGAAGCTTGTTTTTGCTCTCTACTTGTTTATATTTTCTTTTATATCTTTAATTAAATATATATAGTTTCTTACGTAGCTGTTTGACACTTTAAGTTTATTTTGTAGTAGCTTTGTTGATATTGTGAATAATGTAATTTTCCCCCCTTTTTTGCCCTCATGTTTCTTTTTTTGAGTGTGACAGTACCAGAGATGAAAATAAAGTAATACATTAACGTGATGGCCAAACACATAGCACCGCAGAGCTTGTAATGCAAGAAAATGTTTTCTGTCTCTGTCCCTAGGCCCAGCCTCTGAACCCATAAAGTTTAGTTGATTTACAATGCTGTTAATTTTTACTGTACAGTAAAGTGATTGAATATGTATACTATGCAGTTATATTCTTTTCCATTATGGTTTATCATAGGATACTAAATACAGTTCTCTGTGCGGTACAATAGGACCCTGTTGTCCATTCATCCTATATATAATAGTTTACATGTGCTAATCTCAACTTCCCACACCGTCCCTCCCCCACCACCCTTGCCCTTGGCAACTGCAAGTCTGTTCTCTGTGGTCCATAAGTCTGTTTCCGTCTTGTAGATAGGTTCATTCCCACATACAAGTGAGATCATGTAGTATTTGTCTTTCTCTATTTGACTTCACTTAGTATGGTAATCTCTAGTTGCATCTGTGGTGCCTCTGAGGGCGTTATTTTGTTTTTTTGTCTTTTTAAAATGGCTGAGTAGTATTCCACTGTGTATATGTATGACATCTTCTTTATCCATTCATCTGTTGATGGACATTTGGTTGTTTCCACGTCTTGGCTGTTGTGACTAGTGCTGCTATAAACATAGGGGTGCATGTATCTTTTTGAATTAGCTTTGTTTTGATATATGCCCAAGAGTGAGACTGTAAACACAGCTACTTTTAGCCATTTCTCTTTTGTTCTTTTGATAGCTACCTCTGTATCTTTAAGTAATATATTGTACAGGTATTTCTGCTGTAAGGAAATTTATTTATTTCCGAAAAGTCCTGAATTCTACAGAAATACTCACTAAAACATGACATGGTTAATGGAAAAAATAGGTTGGATAGACTACTTCAGTTTGTCACTTGGTGTCTGGATCAAGAAAGAATTTATGACTAGAGTCAGGAAGAATTGAACCTGCTGAGTTATGGAGTTAAGGTCAAAATGCATTTAATTTGGGGAGAACCATGTAATAAATACTTCTAAAACAGAGCAGATGGGCCAACCTGAGCCAAGAGGTATACGGTATGGAATGGTCTTTCTCTGAGGCTCTCAGCTCCGTGGTTATGCTTTTTCCCGTGTTTCTTTGTGGCATGAAACATTAATGTGTTAGGGCAAATTGCTTGTGTTCCAGCATGCCTCTGTCAGTTGCTGCTGCCTTTGGCCCCAAAACACATTCCACACCTTGTGCCCCGAATATGGGCTCCTCTCAGCCAGTCCCTCATGTGGCTCACTGATGAATTAGCCTCGAATGACAGAGCCTCAGTTACATCTTTATCTTAGCTGTGATGGAGACTGGAAACTAGGTTCTTATATTTTACCTTGAGAAAGTGGGGGTAATAGGGAAGCTGTCAAAAGTGGAGAGTGTGTTCAAAGTTTTGGGTTGTCAGGAATAAGGTCCAACACACGTATATATGCATATGTATATTCACACACACACGCATATATCCATGAGCAAAGATCTTCATTCATCAGTTTTAAACATGATTTCCTCCCCACTCTGATACGTGAAGATTCAGTGTTCTCACATTACCTCTTAGCTTCACCTCATCATTTCCTCAATTTTGAGTTATAATATTTTATTTTTCTACTATTTGTCTTGATTTTTTATTATTTCTTTAAATCTCTGTCATTGTGTTCTGGTAACTCTTCTCATCATACATGGACCTTTCACTGTGTAAGAAGGTGACATTAAAGTCCTCTCTCTCACCTCTCCACCTCTTTCTTCCTTTCCAATTCACACTTTTTATCAGTTACTTATTTTTATGTTGCCAAAACGTAACATTAAATTCTGTTCTATAACTGCAATAAATTTTCTTATCTTTGTCTGTATGTTGATTCTAAAAGTTAAAAACCAGTAAATACTGGTTGCTATTATTCTGATAGCATAAATATTTTTCACTACTAAGGCGACTAAGGGGATAAGATTCTGTTTTCTAAATTTAGGCCAAGTGTTCTCTGCCCCTGAGCCCCTCAAAAGATATATTCTTATAGTTTCTTAGAGTGCATAAATTACATATAAAATCTTGCCACATTTTAGATGCTTCCTATTTGGACCTTCTTCTAGATCATGTTGGATTCTTTAGAGTCTCAGACTACTGTTTGTTTCCTCTTTGAGAAAGCATAACCAGCCTTTGATATACCTTCAGGAGCAATAATATCTCTTGGAATCTACTTTTCTTTCTGCTTCTCAAGGGAGTCCTCTGGTCTCCAGTTCCAGGCTTGACTAGGCTTTACTACCATTTTGTAAATCTTCAGGGATATTTCTCCATTTCACTCTTACAGCTATCTTTTTATGAGTCTTCCCTATTACATGGCTTTCTCCCTCATCTTGCCTAGGTAAGTATATAATTAACTTCTTCAAGCAAAAGGTATTTGGATGAGGGAGACTTGTATTTTTTTGTGCTGACACTTGATTGATAGTTGGCTGTGCTTATAATTCTGCACTCATAGTCACTTTCACTTAGAACTTTGAAGAGGATGCTTCATTATATACTTACATTATATTGGGGTAAAAAAGTTTCATGCCAGCCTGATTCTCTTTCTTTTGTAAGTAATTTCTCTGTGTGTTTGTTTTTCTGGAAATTTTTATGAATTTTTTTTTTCTTTTATACTGAAATGCCATAGGTCTCTGTTTAAATGCCTATCTGTTTCACTTACCTTAATTTGCCTCTCATGACTTTCCTCTGGAGACTTATTACTTACTTAAAAATAATTACATCCTTTCTCTTTTGTACATTATTTTAAAAAAAAACTCTTACTTGTTGGTGGGCAGACCTTCTAGACTGATTCTCTGTGGCTCTTATCTTTTCTGTCCTCGTTTTGTCCCATTGTGTTCTTGCATTATTTGGGACGTTGCCTCTCTTTTGTCTTTTAATTCTTCCTTTGTCTATTTTAATTTCAGCAATCAGAACTTTTTTTCTTGTGCTCTGTCCGTTTTGAAGCATCCTGTTTGTGTTGTTTTATGTCATAGCTTCTTCTCTTGTTCTGGGTATACTGACATAAATTATATTTATATATAATATTAAAAACAACTTTTTTTTTTACAGTTCTGTTCCATACATTATCTCTGTTTCTTCAGAAGTTTGGTTTCTTTGGTAATATTTATTTTCCCTTCCTGTTGACTGTTTGGGAGAGCAGACATACAGTTCTCCCATAGGTCTCTTTGCTCAGTAGGTGTCTCGTCCGTGGTGAAGTGTAGATCTGTGTACATGGGTGAGACTCTGCTATTCAGGGTGAGTGAATGGGCAGGAGGGGGTGCCTCTAGATGTGTAGCAGAGCTAAGATTGACTCTTGGACATCAACCTCCACAGTAGAGGCCTGTCTTTATAGGCAATTTGAGTGGTTTTGTCAGAGACTACTTTCTTTGGATTGTCTCTGGGGTCAGGATTGGAAAGATGTGTTTTATTGGGGCTGTGGGGCAGTTGGTACAGCTGCTTAATTTAATTCCCCTGTTTCACTCCCAGTTCTTACACCCACCTTCCACACCTGCTCATGAGCCCATAGGGATCTCTGAGGACACTGGCTTCCTCTTTCCCTGTCCACCCCACTCCACACCCTGGGTCTGGGCTTCAGCTTGCTCTGCCCTTAGCCTGCGCTCCACCCCACACTCCTCAGAGGCTTCTTTCAGTCTCTTTTGCCTCATAATCACTACCCCCTCCTCCACTTTGTTGTTTTGGCTATTACAGGTTTTTTCCCCCTTTGCATTCATTTCCTGCTTTGGGAGAGAAGGAAGACAAAAGCATATATTCAGTCAGTTATCTTGAGTTGGAATGCTTCTCAGTTATTATCATTTTTTTAAAACAGGAAGCCTGATGATTTGTATGTCTTAATCTATATGTTATTTCACCCCAATTTTACTCACTTCAGTAGTTTCTTACGTGATTTTTGTCCAGTTTTCTTAGTTTGTAATCTTATTCTGCAAGTGAGACCAATTTTGTTTCCTCTTTTAAAATCTACACACACGCACACATATATATATATATATATTTATTTATTTATTTTTACTTATTTTTTTTCTCATTTGGCCAGAACTGCTGAACAATGTGGAGTGTTATCTGTGAATGTGATGTTTCTAAAGCCGGATCTTGAACTGATTGAATTGTTAAGTACAACATGAAAAGTGTCAACTGCATTATATATTGATTTCTTGCTTACTGAGAAAGGTGTTAGAAATCTCCTGCACAGGTAGTGTTTTTGAGTGAATGGCTTTGGGACTTATCACCTGAGTACCTCTTATACTTCTTTAGCCAGTAACCACAATTGCAGACTAGGGGATGGGTAAGAAGGGAAAGTTAGCTTTCTAAAATAAAAATCTTTCCAATTAAGTTTTTTCAAATTTTAGATGACAAAGATGGTAAATTATCATTGGGCAGCAAGATGAATATTATTTCTTGACAGTAAATCAAGCAAAATAAGTCACTTAACTAGCAGCTGTAATGGATCTTCTATCCTAAAGCCAATAAAGTGTTAAGGATTAGTTGCTCAGTTGTGTTTGACTCTTTGCAAGCCCATGGACTGTAGCCTGCCAGGATGCTCTGTCCTAATTCTCCAGGCAAGAATACTGATACAGGTAGCCATTCTCTTCCTTAGGAGATCTTCCTGACCCAAGGGTCAAACCGGAACCTCCTGCATTGTAGGCAGATTCTTTACTGTCTGAGCCATCAGGGAAACCCTAAAAGCCAATAAAGACCTAGGGAAACAAATATAATTGGAAAGATGCCTGCCTGTGATAAATATGGCAGCTAAACAATGGGTCATTGCAAGGACAAAAAAATCTGGTTATTGATTATCATGTAGAAGAAAAGAACCACTTTATTTATTTATTTTTTTTATTTTTAATTTTAATTTTTTTTGACCTGAAAGGGTAAGCTTTATTTTTTATTTTTTAATTTTTTTTAATTTTTATTTTTACTTTATTTTACTTTACACTACTGTATTGGTTTTGCCATACATTGACATGAATCCACCACGGGTGTACATGCGTTCCCAAACATGAACTCCCCTCCCACCTTCCTCCCCATAACATCTCTCTGGGTCATCCCCGTGTACCAGCCCCAAGCATGCTGTATCCTGCGTCGGACATAGACTGGCGATTCGATTCTTACATGATAGTATACATGTTTCAATGCCATTCTCCCAAATCATCCCACCCTCTCCCTCTCCCTCTGAGTCCAAAAGTCCGCTATACACATCTGTGTCTTTTTTGCTGTCTTGCATACAGGGTCGTCATTGCCATCTTTCCAAATTCCATATATATGTGTTAGTATACTGTATTGGTATTTTTCTTTCTGGCTTACTTCACTCTGTATAATCGGCTCCAGTTTCATCCATCTCATCAGAACTGATTCAGATGAATTCTTTTTAACGGCCGAGTAATACTCCATTGTGTATATGTACCACAGCTTTCTTATCCATTCATCTGCTGATGGACATCTAGGTTATTTCCATGTCCTGGCTATTATAAACAGTGCTGCGATGAACATTGGGGTACATGTGTCTCTTTCAATTCTGGTTTCCTTGGTGTGTATGCCCAGCAGTGGGATTGCTGGGTCATAAGGTAGAATAAAATACTTAGGAATATATCTACCTAAAGAAACTAAAGACCTATATATAGAAAACTATAAAACACTGATGAAAGAAATCAAAGAGGACACTAATAGATGGAGAAATATACCATGTTCATGGATCGGAAGAATCAATATAGTGAACATGAGTATACTACCCAAAGCAATTTAAAAATTCAATGCAATCCCTATCAAGCTACTAGCCATATTTTTTCACAGAACTAGAACAAATAATTTCAAGATTTGTATGGAAATACAAAAAACCGGGAGAAAGAAGAATGGAACTGGAGGAATCAACTTGCCTGACTTCAGGCTCTACTACAAAGCCACAGTCATCAAGACAGTATGGTACTGGCACAAAGACAGACATATAGATCAATGGAACAAAATAGAAAGCCCAGAGATAAATCCACACACATATGGACACCTTATCTTTGACAAAGGAGGCAAGAATATACAATGGAGTAAAGACAATCTCTTTAACAAGTGGTGCTTGGAAAACTGGTCAACCACTTGTAAAAGAATGAAACTAGATCACTTTCTAACACCGCACACAAAAATAAACTCAAAATGGATTAAAGATCTAAATGTAAGACCAGAAACTATAAAACTCCTAGAGGAGAACATAGGCAAAACACTCTCCGACATAAATCACAGCAGGATCCTCTATGATCCACCTCCCAGAATTCTGGAAATAAAAGCAAAAATAAACAAATGGGATCTAATTAAAATTAAAAGCTTCTGCACAACAAAGGAAAATATAAGCAAGGTGAAAAGACAGCCTTCTGAATGGGAGAAAATAATAGCAAATGAAGCAACTGACAAACAACTAATCTCAAAAATATACAAGCAACTTATGTAGCTCAATTCCAGAAAAATAAACGACCCAATCAATAATGGGCCAAAGAACTAAATAGACATTTCTCCAAAGAAGACATACGGATGGCTAACAAACACATGAAAAGATGCTCAACATCACTCATTATTAGAGAAATGCAAATCAAAACCACAATGAGGTACCACTTCACACCAGTCAGAATGGCTGCGATCCAAAAATCTGCAAGCAATAAATGCTGGAGAGGGTGTGGAGAAAAGGGAACCCTCCTACACTGTTGGTGGGAATGCAAACTAGTACAGCCACTATGGAGAACAGTGTGGAGATTCCTTAAAAAATTACAAATATTTTTGTTTTTTAAAAGTGCTTTAGAAATTGCCTTTAGCTATTAAAACCAATTCATGATATGAAAATCCAGAGTATAATATTTGGAAATGCTTGGTGGAAGTTGCAGGGAAGCAATCTTATGTCAAAGAGACTGTGTACCAGTTTTATCCACAGAGGGACTAGAAATCATTTGGAACTGTCAAAAAATGAAATGAGTTGCCTCTTGTGATTATGAGACCCTCACTGATGGGAGAAACTTGATGATCATCTGGCAGAGATGTTAAGAGAAGAACTGGAGAGGGTGGTCTAAACAGCCTTCTGTGTCAAAGGTTGTGCAAACTAAAGAAAAATCATCCTTTAGCATTTTGGGAAATAATAAATATTATCTCTCAGTATAAAATACTGAAATAAAATAATACAGATATATAAGAGGTTATCTATTTATATAGAATTTCTTTCTCATTTTTAGTAAAATACCTAAGAGCACAGACTTTTCTTAACTTAATCTTCCTTTTCTCATAATTGAATGGTCAATTATTTCTTCAGTACTGTGAGTAGAAGAGAGATCCACTAGTTTTATAGTGATTTTTGTGTCCATATGTGTGTTTATTTTTAAACTGAAGGATAATTGCTTTACAAAATTTTGTGGTTTTCTGTCATATATCAACAGGAATCAGCCATAGGTACACCAATGTCCCCTCCCTCCTGGACCTCCCTCCCATCTCCCTATCCCTCCCTTCAGCCTGTCACAGAGCCCCTGTTTGAGTTCCCTGAGTCATGCAGCAAATTCCCATTGGCTATCTATGTTACATATGGAATTGTAGATTTCCATGTTACTCTCTCTATACATCTCCCCTTCTCCCTTCCCCCCATGTCCATAGGTCTGTTCTCTATGTCTGTTTCTCCATTGCTGCCCTGAAAATAAATTCATCAGTGTCATCTTTTCAGATTCCGTATATATGTGTCAGTAGATGATATTTATATTTCTCTTTCTGACTTACTTCCCCTGAGGAAAACCAAAATTGAGAAAGACACACGTATGTACCCCAGTGGTCATTGCGGCGCTGTTTACAATAGCTGGAACATGGGAGCAATCTAGATGTCCATCTACAGGTGAGTGGATATTGTGATTTTATGGTAACTCTCTGACAGTTGCCTTTAAACTTTCCCCAGCTACCCTCTCCCCACCCTTCCCAGCTGCTCACCACCCGCCTCATTGGGGTTATCCACTTTGATTTAGACTGGATCACCTGTGGTACCTCTTGAACTGTTCCTTGCATTTTCCACGCCTTACTTAAGCCATCATGATTTCTCTCTAGGACATAGTGTCCTCTTGCTCTTTTGAAGCCCACCCTTCTTGCCAAGGTAATTTTTCCAAACTGAAGATCTGCATGAGTCGCTAATCCTATAGTTCAGTCCTGTCAGTGGATGTGGGTTGGCCTCAAGATAATGGGTCCTCCAGTCTCAGAGAAAGCAATGGCACCCCACTCCAGTACTCTTGCCTGGGAAATCCCACGGATGGAGGAGCCTGGTAGGCTACAGTCCATGGGGTCGCTAAGAGTCGGACACGACTGAACGACTTCACTTTCACTTTTCACTTTCATGCACTGGAGAAGGAAATGGCAACCGACTCCAGTATTCTTGCCTGGAGAATCCCATGGATGGAGGAGCCTGGTGGGCTATAGTCCATGGGGTTGCACAGAGTCAGACACGACTGAAGCGACTTAGCAGCAGCAGCAGCAGTTCCCTGAAAACATCATGTTTTCTGTTGCAGCAGCCCCTTGGCACTTGTTGTTTTCCTCTGTATCTCTTTCCCCTGGATGGATCTGAGGTCTAATGCATCTTTCAACACTCAGTTACATTTACCCTCCTCCAGGAAGCTTTTCTGAACCTGTTTTCCCATTGTCTGCATTGGAGTCATTCTCTGTGTTGATGCAGCACTTTCCTTGCATCTCTGAGAGCAGGTTTCCCTTTCCTCGTCTCATTCCCGTTAGGCTCTTCCTCTTATCTCTGTATCTTTCACAGCTACTAGTGTGTGTATGTAGTACTAGCGCATGTGGGTGCTCAGTCATGTCTGGCTCTTTGCAACCCCAGGGACAGTAGCCTGCCAGGCTCCTCTGTCCATAGGATTCTCCAGGCAAGAATGTTGGAGTGGGTAGCCATCTCCTCCTCCAGGGGATCTTCCCGATCCAGGGTTTGAACCTATGTCTTCTATGTTACCACAGAACAACCTGGGAAGCCCATGTAGTACAGTTCATCTTATTGGATGTGTGAGATCAAAATTCCTCTCTTGTCCTGTGAACTCTCTACTTATCCAGAGGTTAGGTTTCTTAGACTCTGTTTTCTAAGACTCTTGAAGAAGGTAGAAAAAGACTTCTAAGTGCTTATAGTTTGTTGTCATAAAACCTATCCATAAAAGCACACACATTGATTCTATTGAGGCCTTTAATCACGTACCTTCAACTTTTACTTTACATAGAATTCTAACAAACTTGTTTACTTAATGTTGTAGCTCACAATACATCAGAAGCAACACATGAGATCAGGAAAAGCTGACAAAGGTATGTTGACAAGACTAAAGCTGACATACTCAGAGTCTAAAAACAAGGCACTCTTTAGGAAAAGAAAAAAAAAAAACAGTAAAAAGTACCTAGAATATCTTTTTTAAAAAAGTTGTAGTAGTTTGTAGTCGTTTAATTTAGAAACAAGGTAGATATCTGCCTTGACTGCACAGTATTATAATTGATGTCCCATATCCTATCCGTCATCATGAAGAGATTAATTTTTGTTTTCTGTACTGTGTTTGAAATACAATCTGACTGCTTAAAGGTATGAGTCAGGTGAACTCTCAAATGTGTTGAATAACTCAACTCCCTATAGTACTGGATAAATGAGTTCTTACTGAGTCTCTTTCTAAAAGCTGCAGGATGATAGGCGCTTTGCTTTTAATCATTAATTTCCCTTTGGTTATATCCACATTACTAATACTGTTATGTAGCAATATTCTGTTAGGGCTTTTTTCTATTAATTTCTAATTTCTCATGTCACACTTAGAAAGTAACAAAATGACCCCTTCTCTTGGCTCTTCCTTTCTTTTTTTTTTTTTTAAGTTCTTTCAATCAGGGAACTGTTTATGAATTTTTGGCAGCAGAAAGCTCAGTACATTATTAATTCTGATACTACTCTGTATTCATTTTCTCCAGCATTTTCTAAGCTTTGCTCTAACTAGATTGGTGGGGAGGAAAACGGGGAAGATTAAGTCTCAGTGTCCGCAGATTGGGATATTGACGTGTGACACACACCATTTGTAGTTACAGTACTTCAAGTCCCCGTGCAGGGGCTGGGACTGTTAATCTTCTTGGTGTGACTCATTCGAGACATGATTCTTGTCTCTTGGTGTGGTTAAACTCCTCCAGGGGAGGTGGTGCCAAAGGGTGGAGGGGGGTTGACTAATCTGCTAAGTAGCCTTTTATCTGAGAGTCTAGTTTCTCATTAGTACTTCTGACCAAAAGGGTTGATGGTTGGAAATACGATTTTTTTGTTTTGTTTTGTTTTGTTTTTAATTAGTCTCTCGGGGATGAGAGGCTTATTTTGGAAGAATGGAATTTTAAGGAAGCCTGACAACCCCAGTTTCCATTTGACTGAAACATTTTGGCAACTGAAAAAGCTTTCACAAGTAGGAGCGAGAGGCAGACTTTCCACTGGGAGTGAGACATGGAACCTGTCCCTCTACTCTGGGGTTACAGCAGTTCCCTTGGGACTTTTTTTTTTCTTTTTAAATTTATTGGCATACAGTGGATTTACGACGTTGTGTTAGGAAACACAGCATTTCAGGTGTACAGGAAAGTGAGTCAGTTATACGTATATATATATTCATTCTTTTTCAGATACTTTCCCCATATAGGTTATTACAGGGTACTGAGAAGAATTCCGTGTGCTATACAGTGGGTCCAGTAGTGAAAGTGAAGTCGCTCAGTTGTGTCCAACTCTTTGCGACCCCATGGACTGTAGCCTACCAGGCTTCTCCATCCGTGGGATTTTCCAGGCAAGAATACTGGAGTGGGTTGCCATTTCCTTCTGCAGAGGATCTTCCCGACCCAGGGACCGAACCTGGATCTCCCGCATTGTAGGCAGACGCTTTACTGTCTGAGCCCGGGGTTTTTTTGACCACAAAGCAAGGCATATGGGATCTGAGTTCCCTGACTAGGGATTGAACTCATGCCCTCTGCATTAGGAGCTTGGAGCCTTAACCGCTGGACCACCAGGGAGGTCCTATATAGTACTATGTGTATGTTAATCCTTTGAGACTTTTGTACTCCTTCCTCCCTAATGATTCCAAAGGCTCTCATGGGGTTTCACTTGCCATCCTGTGCATTATAAATACCTTCACTTCTCTATTCGATATCTATGTGTTTTAATTGGGTCAGCTGATATCTCCCACCAGCACAGGGCTGCCTAGCGCTTCATTATCTCTTCAAGAAAGGTATTTTCCTCCTCTCTTCTACTGCCATAAAGTGATGTTGTTCTGTTAGCTGTTCAGTCATGTCTGACTCTTTGTGACCCCATGAACTGTAGCCCTCCAGGCTCCTCTGTCCATGGGATTTTCCAGGCAAGAATACTGAAGTGGGTAGCCATTCCCTTCTCCAGGGGATCTTCCTGACCCAAGGATCAAACCTGGGTTTCCTGCATTGAAGGTGGATTCTTTACCATCTGAGCCACCAGGGAAGCCCTCATAAAATGATAACACTTCTGTATTACCATAGTTTTACAACCTGAGAGGCACAGAAATTGGTTGTTTCGCCCAAGATTCTGGAGGAAAAATAAGTAACCCAAAATGAGCCGGAGAAGCCAATGGCACCCCACTCCAGTACTCTTGCCTGGAAAATTCCATGGGCGGAGGAGCCTGGTGGGCTGCAGTCCATGGGGTCGCGACTGAGCGACTTCACTTTCACTTTTCACTTTCATGCATTGGAGAAGGAAATGACAACCCACTCCAGTGTTCTTACCTGGAGAATCCCAAGAACGGGAAAGCCTGGTTGGCTGCCGTCTGTGGGGTCGTACGGAGTTGGACACGACTGAAGTGACTTAACAGCAGCAGCAGCAACCCAAAATCAGCAGCCCAGCTCCCTGTGCAACATAACACCCTGATGACAGAATTCGGTCTCAAACTAGACTCTTTCCATACAAGGAAGCCCCTAGTTTTCTTGTCAGGCAGTTCTACTGATTATAAAGTCTTCAACTGAAACTTCCTTTCCTCTGACTTCTGCCTATTAATTCTTATTTGTCTCTCTCATAAGATCATGTATGCACCTACTTCTGCATGCCTTGTTTTCAGATATTTGGGCAGCTTCCCAAGACTCCTCATAGTCTTCTCATCTCTAGACTAAATATTCTATCCATCCCTTTCCACTATTATTTGCACTTTTTGGTTTCCCAATTCCTCACAGTACTGAATGCTCTTCTCTGGATGTAATGTCAATGTCCTATGACCCTATTAACTTCAGATTGCTTAAAAATAATACTGGAGATATGGTTTGTCTAGCTGAATGCCTAGAAGGACTTGTTTTTTCCTGAGACCTGAGGTTTATCATAACCTAGAAGGAGACTTATGCTTTCGATGCTTCTGTTTCAGAATACCTGAAAAGGAGTGAGTTCCATGTCATTGGATATGTTAAGCAGATGCATGTAATGTCAGGGATATTAGAGATAAAAAAAAAATAGAAAGCATATTGAGTGTCCTTACTAAATAAATTAAAATGTCTGATTAAAAATACTTTTGTGAAATATCAGCTGTAAAATATAGAGCATATTAGGAGATGATCTTGGGGATGCTAGTTTGCTATTTTCTCAGGTTGAAGGCTTCCTGAATAAAGCATCTTTTTCCACCAAAAAAAAAAAAGGCATATTAGAATGTGTAATATTGGAATTAATACTTGAAAATATTCTTCTCTTAGAAGTGATAACATTATATCACTTAGATACTTTTGCTCTTTGACCAATCACTGAATCAGCTTGGAGGGATATTTTGCTTCTGTGAAAGACTGCATCTTTTGCCAAAAACCTTTAGTTCATAAAAATTTTGTTACATTTCCCCTTCATGTCTGCATATAGCGCTTTAGTTTTCTTCACATTTGTCCACATTATTTACTTATTCTTTATAGAGTCAACATTTAGGGGACTACAAATAGATTGTTACATCTTAAAAAAAAACCCTTAAATAGCATTTTTATAGCATTGTTTTATTACCAACTACTCACCCATTTCTTTTATGAGAGTTATGTTAACTGTGTTTTCTTGTAATAGATGATTGGAACTGTTTATCAGTAATATGTTTGTCAATGGAATATTGTTTACACTCAATGTCAAGTTATTGAAATATATATTGACCTTACTAAAAATTTGGGGCTAGGTAGATGAGACGTGCTTGCTCAGTCACTTCAGTCGTGTCTGACTCTTTGCAACCCCATGGGCTATAGCCCGCCAGGCTCCTCTGTTCATGGGATTCTCCAGGCAAGAATACTGGAGTGGGTTGCCATGCCTTCCTGTAGGGGATCCGACACAGGGACCGAACCTGCATCTCCTGCGTTGTCGATGGTTTTTTTACCCACTGAGCTACCTGGAAGCCTGGGTAGCGGATAGATTTTGCTGCATGGTGGCAATGAGAGCTTTTGTGGTGTCTGTTTTAGGACAAGTAATTTCTTAGTGACTGTGTTAGCAATTTTCTACTATAGTGTATAGAGTCTTATTTTTTTTTTCCCCATGAGGTGATTTTTAAAATGTGTGGCTGTTGTGAGATATTCAGTCCAATAATGTTGCATATAAGGACTCTCAAGAAGAGGGTTTTTGAATTAAAAGGAATGGATGCTGGAAACCCAAAATCTCCCAAGCAAATTGTGGTCTGTAATAATTCCACCCTTGGGAGAGGGAGGCTCCTCAAAACTTCCATGACTATTAATCTTGAGAAAGAGCATACATGGTCTAGTTGGACTGAATCCTCTAGCCATCTTATCAAGCCAGGTCTGTAAAAGTAGGGTCAATGGGCATCCCTTTTGGGCCCATTAACCACAATAAAAATAGTAGGAGTACGCGAACGGCATGATTGTTCCTTTGACAAGTAAGTATAGGGTGTGTTTCATGAATTCTTCCCATTTCTTGATTTTACTAACAGTCTCCCCAAAGTCACTCCCCAGAAGTGAATAGTAAGAAGTGAGTTTGCTTGGATTGCTTCACTCATTTTGGAGAGTGGATGAGAAGGGGCTTCCAACTGGAGCCTCTTTTTTTTTTCTCCTTTTCTGCAGCAAGCACCCGCCTTTAGCCTTTTGTGAGGATAATCTGATACCCTCTTTACTACCATGAAACATCCTATCCTGATTTCTGTAGGTCCCCAGTCTGTGCACGGTCTGGGTAGTTCACCAAGCTCTGAGTGCTTCTCATGGGAGAAGGAGCTCAGGCCCTGGTATTCAGCTGGTTGCTCTTGCCTTGGGCGAGTGAGTCAACTGCTTGATTTTCTCTCCTACTTTATGAAAGTGAGACTTTCTTTTTCTCCTAGTCTTAAAAACGTTTGTAACAACTAAATAAAAGATAAGTTTCTTGAGTGAGTTAACATCTACCTGGATCCTTTAGCTATATATAGATGGGGCGACTTTTCAGATTACTAGGATAAATAGACAAAATACCCCCAAATGGGTTCAATATGTATTCCAGATTGTCTATGTTAAATAAGGGATGTGAGTCTGGTTTAATTTGTAACAACCATTTCAGTCTTTTTTGAGGAAAAGCAGTGTAGTTATTTTTGTCGTTTGTGTAAATTATATTACATTAAAGAACTTCAGGGAACCCTGAAGGATTGTTTAGTCACTTAAAACCTTAAACTCCCTTCAGGGAGACTAGTTGATTCATGTGGACCCTCCAGAATCATTAGTTAACCAGATTTGAAAATTGCATCAGGATTACTGCATCTCTTTAGGGCTTTCACTTTTTAATTTAATTTTACGTTCTTTAAACACACACACACACACACACACACACACAGAAAATGACTTATGCTTAGCTTGGGAAAGTGTAAGCTTAATTCCAGTTTTTGTGTCCCAAAAGTCTATTTTGCCTTTATAATCCTATTAGCTCATTTGCACTCTGTTTCTTATATTTGGGAACCCATAGACTTCAGTAACCAGAGCTGCAGTCTGCAGTTTAATAATGCATTCTGCTCTGAGGTTTATGACCATAAAGTTCCTTTACGGGAATCCTCTGTGGCTTTAAAAGTGTTGTACTTGAGGTAACAGTGAGGCTAAAGTCTGATGTGAGAAGGTTTTGAAAATTCTAAAGTGTTAGTGTTGTTTAGTCATGTCCGACTCTTTGCGACCCCATTGACTAGCCTGCCAGGCCCCATCTGTTCATGGAATTGTCTATGCAAGACTACTGGCCTGGTTAAGCATTCCCTTCTCCAGGGGATTCCTCCAACATAGTGATTTAACCCAGGTCTCCTGCATTGCAGGAAGAGTCTTTAGCATCTGAGCCACCAGAGAAGCACAGGAATACTGGAGTGGGTAGTCCATCCCTTCTCCAGGGGATCTTCCTGACCCAGGAATCGAACCCGGTCTCCTGCATTGCAGGAGGATTCTTTATCGTCTGAGCTACCAGGGAAGCCTTCTAAAAATGGTAGAACTGTTATCAAATAAATGTAAGTCTGTGACTCACTGTATTTTCTTGGCTTTTTATTCCCCATGAACTGGAGAAAGAACCACTGTAGGGGGTTGGAAATGTTCTTTATATGGTTGTGGACTGACAGAGCGGTTGCTTTTTCCAACCACCATGTGTGGTGATGAGGCTCTTCGGAATGACATTGGGGTCCTCCCTGAACAAACAGCAACAGCCTTCCAAATAACTTATAATAAATGAGGTATGTAGGATGTTTTCCCCAGCCAGATGTGATTTTCAATAGGAAATGAATACATTTAAAGTGACCTCCTATAGGAAAATTTGGGATAAATAGCTAGAAAGGGAAAATGGCCAAAAGACCCTATTCATAACCAAAACAAACCATAGTGCAAATACATTTTACAAAAGAAGTGAATGTTTGCAGAAAATAAAACCTTTAAAAAGCCTTAAAACAAACTTGAACATACTGTATTTTTTGATGCCCAAGTATATAAACACCATTTAATACAACCCCAATTCCAATTCTAATGGGAGTTTTTTTTAAACTGCCTAAAAATATATGATATTTTATATAGAAAAATAAATGCCTCAAAATAGCCAAGAAAGAAGAGTGAAGGAGATTTTCCATTAGCTGAAATTAAAGCGAACTACAAAGCCATGTGAACAATCTATGGCTTGCAATAAACATATAGATCAGGGGTTAGCAAACTTTTTGTGTATGGGACGAGATAGCAAATATTTTGAACTTTGTGGCTCAAAGTTCAAAATATTTGCTGTAATAGTATGCAAGCAGTTATGTGGGTTTGACTGGATTTAGTTTTTAAACCACGGTTTGCCAATTCATGGTATAGACCTTACAACAAAATAGTGCTCACAAGCAGATAGGAAAATTTGTGACAGAGGTGGTATTTCAAGTCATTTGAAAAAGAGAATTTAATAAGTTGTGCTGGCAAAGTTTATATTCATCTGAAAAAATTAATATTCTTAAAATATAAAAAATTCTTGGTATATAAGATTTAAATATAAAAGGTAAAAAATATAATAATATAAGAAAATGTAAGAGAATATTGTATAATCTGTGAGTGGAGGCTATATTTTTAAATAAGACAACAAACAGAGAAGCTGTAAAGAAAGAGAAACATTTGACTACATATAAATGAAAATTTGTATGGCAAAGTTATAAACTTTGATGACTTATAAACAAAATATGATAGCATATAATCTGTTAACAAAGAAGTAAAATGACAGCCTATGAAAAATATTTGTAACATAGTGAAGAGAAGGGCTAAAGTCCATAACATGCAAAGTGCCTCTGCACTTAGCTCAGAAAAAAAAAAAAAGTACAAAGAGAATGGTTCCTGAAAACTACTGGCCAGTGGTTGAAAGAAAAGATGCTCAATGTCACAAGAAGCTGTACTCTTCTTCTGTAAAATGGGATAATTATAGTGCCCACCTTATAGTGTTGTTGCAAGAGTTAAATAATACAAGTAAGGTACTAAGGGCTGTGTTCCACAAGTGTTAGTTTAATACCCTGTAGAGATAAAAGCCGGAGAAGGCAGTGGCACCCCCCACTCCAGTACTCTTGCCTGGAAAATCCAATGGACGGAGGAGCCTGGTGGGCTGCAGTCCATGGGGTCGCTAGGAGTCTGACACGACTGAGCAACTTCACTTTCACTTTTCACTTTCCTGCATTGGAGAAGGCAATGGCAACCCACTCCAGTGTTCTTGCCTGGAGAATCCCAGGGACGGGGGAGCCTGGTGGGCTGCCGTCTATGGGGTCGCACAGAGTCGGACATGACTGGAGCGACTTAGCAGCAGCAGCAGAGAGAAAAGCATGAGTAGGCAAAGACTGCTGATAAAGGATGTTACGGTGTTTTGTTTGTAGTTGGGAATAGCTGGAAATACACTAATGGAAATTAACTGAAGTATAGTTAGTTTGCAACATTATGTTAGCTTCAGGTATACAGCAAAAGGATTCAGTTATACATGTATATAGTCTTTTTCAGATTCTTTTCCATTATAGATTATTTTAATAAATTATGTATAATTGCTATGGAATTTTATGAAGTTATTTAAAATAACTACTTTAAATGTATTCCATAAGTTTAGAAAGCATTATGATGTATTGTTTAAGCGAAATGCAGATTTTAGAGAAATACAGACACTATGGCTTCAGTTTTATAGAATAATATGACAAAAATCCATTGACGTGTTTTTATATGATGCTGAAACATTCAACTTCTCTGTTTCAAAGTCATTGCTTTAATTAAGAATATTCTAAGAGCAGACTTTACAGTTCACTGCTTTCTTCCAATACACCTTCCAATATTAGATCTCATGTTAGACCTCCTCCTCCTTCACTAAGTTGTAAATGTACGTTGAATTTTATTCAGAGGGCTCTAGAAGTTATACCTTGTATTTCCTGAAATTCTAAACTCAAGTAAGTCAAACAGAACATACAGGGCAACAGTTGTATGGTACACGTAGAGTCAGTCAGTCACTACCACCTTGTCTTATTTATTATTCCATGAAGAGACCAAGGTATAGTTTCAAAGAGCATTGTTGGTATTTAGTTGGTTATTGGTAGTTGGGGACCTAACTTTCCATTGGCTGTTATCAGAGATGGAATAGTATACTATAGCTGGAGGGGCAGGAGTTTACATCTGTATGTGAATTCAGCACTTGGGCAAAGATTTGGGTGGGTTAGTAGCTTGATAATAAATGATATCTTAAAATTATGTTGTTCCTTAGTTTTGAGAACAGATTTTAGCAACAGCAATAATAGTAGTTAATACTGTGTCTGACTTTTTTGCAACTCCATGGACTATAGCCCGCTAGGCTCCTCTGTCCATGGGATTTTCCAGGCAAGAATGGTGGAGTAGGTTTCCATTTTCTCCTTCAGGGGATCTTGTTGAACCAGGGATCAAACCCACATCTTCTGCATTGCAGGAGGATTCTTTACCACTGAGCCGCTAGGGAAGCCCAATACTTCCAGTGTTGAGCATTGGCTGAGACATTACACTTGCTCCTCTTTTAAACCTTCCAACTTTAAAGGGATAGATGCTGACATTTATTTACTTTTTATTGAAGTATGTTGATTTATAATATCATGTTAGTTTTAGCTGTATAGCATAATGATTCATTATATATACATAGTCAATATATATTGTATAATTATGTTATAATTAAATATATATTATTACCTATAATTGTATTTATGTATATATATTTTCTTGTATATGTATATATATGTTCATTTTCTTTTTACTTTGAGGAATACATATTTAGATGAGTTGAGTAACTAACCTTTGGTTACTTGTTAAAAACACAAAAGCCAATTCCTAGACTATTTTTCTACCTAGTAGAACAGCTTATTTTTGAATCAGTGTCTGAGCTGAGATTTGAACTTGGGTTACTATTAATACCAAATTCTATGTATGTTGTTGATCTTCAAGGTCTATTTCTTCTTATCGATTGCCACATTAATTCTGCCCAAAGACTAGCCATTTAGATGTCTTATTATCTCTAATAAAATTTAAGGCCACAAATTAATTGTTGCCTAGTATCTTTATTGTTGCATTTTGGTGTTGCCCAAGCGCTTTATATCTACAGCTAATGCATTAACCATATTATGGTAATTTGTTTGCATGCATATTTCCAGCCTAGCCAAGGACTGTTTGAAAGAAGAGTTGTCTTATACAGTTTTGTGTTATAATGAGTGGCAGACTTTTAGGTGATCAGTTGCTGTTGAACTGATGTTGATGGTAAGGTTGCAATCAGTTTTGCCTTTGTTGTTCAAAATGTACATATGCATTCACTTAAATTTAACCCAGACTACAGGTCTCAGTTTAGCTGGAAAAATGAAAATTTTATCCATGAATATACAACAAGTCCCCTGCATATGAACCTTCAAGTTGTGAACTTTTAAATATGTGACCGTGCATTTGCATGTTCAGTCACGTGTTCGTTCACGTGTCTGGCATACACTGTCGTGTGCCTGGATCCTCTGCAAGTGATTGTGCTTTTGTCGACTGTGCAGTACTGTGTGGAGTTCAGTAGCGCAGCGTCTCTATTTCAAGCCCAGGATGTATGGAAGCAAGGGTAAAAGCAGTGGTGTGGAGCTGGTTGTCTTAGTTAGTTCCCTAGGCTGCATTTTTGGACTTACGAACAGATTGGACTTCCAGTGCACTCTCAGAATGGAACGTGTTTGTATGTATGGGACTTACTGAAAATATAATTTTGGGTCTCATATATGGGCTTCCCTGGTGGCTCAGAGGTTAAAGTGTCTGCCTGGAATGCGAGAGACCCGGGTTTGATCCCTGGGTTGGGAAGATCCACTGGAGAGGGAAATGGCAACCCACTCTAGGACTCTTGCCTGGAGAATCCCATGGAGGGAGGAGCCTGGTAGGCTACAGTCCACGGGGTTGAAAGAGTCGGACACGACTGAGCGACTTCACTTTCACTTTCACGGTCATATATTCCCATATATCACCTATGGCTGTCTATAATTTATATGGAAGAAATTAATGCCCTCACTTTTTAACCGTTTTAAGCTTTTCACATGTAGTAACTCATTTATACCACCTCCACATGAGGTAGCTGCAGTGAAAATACTGATGTATGGAGAGGTCAGATGACTAGCCCGAAGCCACATACCAAGAAGGGTTGAGCCAGGATTTGAACCTGGGTAGTCCAACTTCAGCGTCTTGTGCTCTGAACCAATGCTCTATCTGCCTCACTGGCCTGTATGTGGTGCATGCACGTATGTGAGTCTTATACCCAGAAAGAAAAAGAGATCGGAAGAGATGTTCTTTGATACTTTGCAGTGGACTTCATTATCACATCTTTGGAAAATATATAATATTTTGCAGAAAAATCTGATTTTCTAAGGTCTACTTTTAATAGGATGGAAAATAAAATTTGTTCATATAGATTTACTGTAAGAGAAATTTAGGTAATTTGAGAAGAGTTTGGAAGGGAACCAACAGAAGAGTAAGGAAATTTAAGTCATGTTATCATAGAAAATATTGTAAAGATTTCATCTTAAGGATGTTTTATGAAGGAATTGAAAGTGTTTTTCAAATATGTAAAGATAGAAGCTGGTGAAGAGTTTAGGTCAGTTCTTTATAGTTTGGGCAGATAAATTTAGGACCAACTGGTGGATGCTTTAGAGAAATAGCTTTTTGCTCAGTGTAAGGTGGAAACTTCTGCACTGATGAACTTAGAAAATGATGAGGTTTTTCTTTCCAAAATGATCAAAAGTAGAATGGAAACAGGGAAGCCACTGAGAATAATCAAGTGTTTAGCTTTTTGAATAGTAGAACTGGGTGACCAGACATGAAGTTCCTTCTAAACCTACAATTCAGTGATTCTAACACCCTACACAGAGGGCATTCTGCTCTATTATTATTATTTATTCTAATATTTGTTGTTATTTTACCCATAGTATATACCACACCCCCTGGAAAAGTTCTATGTAAGTGATTTCCAGTGAAATCAATCCATTAGATATAGGGAAAAAATGCCTATCACAAAGTCATCACCAAGAACAATGTCAAAAGAGCTTTCCCCCTGCTTTCTAATAGGAGTGTTTTGGTTATACTTCTTTTGTTTAAGTCCTTGGTCTGTTTCTATAACTAGCATGGTTTTTGTGAATGGTGTAATATAGGGGTCTAATGTCATTTTCCTACATGTGATTGTCCAGCTTTTCCAGTGCCTTTACTGGAGAGAATATCCTTTCCCCATTGAGTATTCTTGGTTCCCTTGTCAAATATTAGTTGAACATCTATGTGAGGGTCTATGTCTGGGCCCCCAATTCGGTTGCATTGGTTTATGTGTCTATTTTTATGCCAGTTCCATACAGTTTTGATTACTGTAGGTTTGTAGTGTAGCTTGAAATCAGGGAGTATGATGCCTCCGGCTTGTTCTCCATTAGGATTGCTTTGGGCACTTGGAGTCTTTTGTGATTCTGTACATATTTTAGGGTTGTTTCTTCTCTTGCTGTGGAAAAAAGCCATTGGAATTTTTAAGTGTGTGTTAGTCACTCAGTTGTGTCCGACTCTTTGCGACCTATAGACTGTGGCCCACCAGGCTCCTCTGTCCATGGAATTTTCCAGGCAAGAATACTGGAGTGGGTAACCATGTTCTTTTCCAGGGAATCTTCCTGACCAAGGGATCAAACCTGGGTCTTCTGCATTCCATGAAGATTCTTGTGCTTACTCACTCAGTCGTGTCCAACTCTTTGCAACCCCATGGACAGCAGCCCACTAGGCTCCTCTGTCTGTGGGGATTCTCCAAGCAAGCATTCTGGAGTGGGTTGCTGTGCCCTTCTCCAGGGCATCTTCCCAACCCAGCGATTGAACCCAGGTCTCGCACATTGCAGGCAGATTCTTTACTGTCTGAGTCACCAGGGAAGCCCCATGCAGATTCTTATAGGGATCATATTGAACCTGTAAATGTCTTGAAGTATAGATATTTTAACAGTATTACTTTTTCTGATCCAAGAACATGGGATTCCTTCCGTTTATTTGTGTCTCCTTCAATTTCTTTCAATGTACAGATCTTTCACCTTGTTGATTAAATTTGTTCCTAAGTATTCTTTTTGACTATTTTCTTTATTTTTGCTTCTTTCTTTTTTTCATTTTTGGTTTATATTAACCCACCTAATTTCTGTACATTGATTTTGTGTCCTGCATCTTTATTGATTTTGTTTAGTTCCAACAGTTTTTTTGTGGAGTCTTTCGGATTTTCTGTATGTAAGATTATAGCATATGTAAACAGAAATAGTTCTACTTCTTCTTTCTGATTTGGATATCTTTTATTTCTTTTTATTTCCTAATTGCTCTGGTGAGAATTTCTAGTTGAGTAGGAGTAGTGAGAGAGGGCACCCTTTTTTGGTTTCTGATTTTAGAGGAAAAGCTTTCAGACTTTCACCATTGAGTATGATGTTGGCTATGGGCTTATCATATATGACTTTTAATATGTTGAGATTCATTCCTTCTAGACTCAATTTGTTAGAAGAATTTTTATCATGGAAGATGTTATGTGTAGTCAAATGCATTTTTGGCATCCAGTGGAACGATCACATGATTTTTAGCCTTAAGTTTTTATAGTTTTACTACACTTATATGTGTAACATTGCTTTGGCTGTTTTATCTTTTTAAAATATGGTTTAAATGACCATCATCAAAAAGTATAAAAACAACAAATGACAGGATGTGGAGGAAGGGGAGACCTAGTACACTGTTGTTGGGAATGTAAATTGGTGCAGTTACTATGGAAAGCAGCACAGAAGATTTACCTTTTCATAAGTGAAAACTAGAATTACCATATGATCCAGCAATTCCACTCCTGGATACATAGGCAAAGAAAATGAAAACACTAATTCAAAAGATACATGCACCCCACTACCCCAGTATTCATAGCAACATTATTTACAATAGTCAAGATAAGGCAACAACCTAAGTGTCCATTAACAGATGTATGGGAAAAGAAAATGGGGTGTGTGTGTGCGTGTGTGTATAGTTATATGGGATGTTAGCTTTAAAACTATGAAACTGCCATTTGCAACAGCATGTATGGACATAGACGGTATCGTGCTGTGTGAAAGAAGTCGGAAGGAGAAGGACAAATAGAGCACAGTATCACTTGGTTGTGGGATCTAAAAAATAAAAGTGATGATAAGAAAACCGAAATAGATTCACCAATACAGAGAACAAACTCTATTGGTTACTAATGGGGAGAGGGAAACAGAGAGTAAGGTGAATAAGCATCAAGGATAGATCATGAAGCACAGAGAATGTAGCCAATATTTTATAATAGCTATAAATAGAGTATAATCTTTAAAAATTTTGAATCACCATATTGTACATCTGAAACTGATATAATATTATAAATCAATTATCCTTTCATAAAAAGTATGGTTTCTTACTATATACATTTTCTATAATTAAAATATCCATTATATTTTTTAGAATTTTTAATTCAACAGATATTTGTGGAGCACCTGCTTTGTGCTAGACATTGTTCTAACTGCTTAGGGTGTATCAGGTGAACAAAAGAAAGATCCTTTTTCTTTTGGCATTAATATTCTAGCTAAAGGAGACAGACAGTATATGTAATTAATATATGTAATCAATATTTTAAAAAGTTAATTGTATGTATGTTAGAATGAGACATTATAAGGCAGAAGAAAGTTGATTAGGATAGAGGATTAGAAGTATTGTAGGGGTATGGGATTATAATTTTAAATAATTGGTAAGGATAGGCCTCATTGGGCAAGGCAGTTGAGTGCATTTTGAAGCAGTTGAGGGAGTTAGCCATACAGCGTTCTGGGGGAAAAAAGGCAGAGTGGGGTCAGAAGGCAGAAGTGTGCCTAGTGTACTTTGGAACAACCAAGGAAGTTTGTGTGGCTGTAACAGTAAGAGTGACTCCAAATATGGGGTGAAGTGAGAGAGGCTGGCGTGTTAATACTTCAGCTTTGGGGAGGTTCAGAGAGAGAGGGGACATGTGAATACCTATGGCTGATTCATGTTGTTGTATGGCAGAAACCAACACAACACTGGAAAGCAATTATCCTCCAATTAAAAAATTTTTTTAAAAATATAGAAAAATTGAGGCAGGATTCTATTAAACAAATTCATGCTGTTTAGAGTGAAATGCCGTAATGTTCTGCAAAAAGCTTGTCTGGTTACTGTGTTAGAATACTCTGAGCAGAGTCTGGGAGATGATTTAGGGGACTGTTGTCCCCTAAACTTGGAAGAGAGGTGGTGGTGATTTAGACCAAGATGGTTAACAGTAAAAGTGGTGAAAGAAGTGGTCAGGGTCTGGATGTTTCTTTAAGACAGAGACGGTGGGATTTATGGACAGATTGGGTGTAGGAAATGGGAAAGAGGAGTCAAGGATGACTCAAAAGTTTTGACCAGAGTTTTAACTCTGCCCTTTCGGAAGGGCAGAGTTGCTGCTGACTGAATGAACTGATGGTGAGGATACGCTTTGAGGAGCAAAAATCAGGAATGAAGTTTGGACTGTGCTGTGTTTCCTCTGGCTCCTATGAGTTGGAAGTTTGGGAAGGAGGTCTGACCTGGGATTCGTCAGTATATAGACGGTACAATCCATGAGGCTGGGTGAGATTGCCAGGAGAATGAACATGGACAGAATGCGTACAGGGAGGCAGCCTTGGGCCACTGCGGCCTTTGGAGATCGGGCAGAAGGGAAGACACCAGGCAAGGAGGCCGAGGAGGGGTGATGAGTGAAGTCGGATACCCGTGTTGCATGAAATCCTGGAAGCCAGTGGAGTAAGGATCAAGGAGAAGGGTGTGGTCAGCTGTGCCATACGGTGCTGCTAGGATGAGTACTGAGGACTGAGCAATTGGTTTGTCAGCGCCGAGGTCACTGGTGAACTTAATGAGAAATATTTTAGTGAACTGTTAGGCGGGAAAAAAAGTCTGACTGTGGTGTGTTTAGGAGGAATAAAAGGAGAGGAACTGAAAACTGCTAATAGAGAAAATCATCAGGGAGTGTTTTGGCAGAGGGTAAGAGAGGAGGATGATGTAGAATAGTAGAAATAGGCTCAGGAGAATGTTGTTGTTTTCTTTATTTTTAAAAGGTGGGGTAAATAAGAATGTGATGGGAATGGTCCAGTCAGAGCACAATTTTGAATTGTTTACTTATATGTATGCAAAAATATTTTTTCTAATTTATTCTAACTGCTAGTGTTCTATTGATGAATACCTTGATTTATCTATTCTCTCCTTAATGGAGATTAAAGTTGATTTCTAGTTTTCTCTATTATATATAGTGCTTCAGGGAAGTGGGTATACACAATATTTTTCTCTTGTAAATACCTGCAAATGAAACATTTAGGTCATACTTTATCTGTATTTTCCTCTTTAGTAGATATTGTCAAATTGTTCTATTGATACAGTGTGGTTGCAACATTTCTATGCTCACCAGCAATGTATGAGCTATCTTGCTGTGATAAATTCAGTTGTGTGAAAATGGTAACTTGCTGGGCTCAGTTCTGTATTTCCTAACTATTATACATCCCAAGGTTGAATGTCTTTTCATAAGTATATTGGCCATTCTAGTTTCTCCTTATAAATTCTCTCCAATTTGTCTACTGGGGAGAAAATTTCTTAATGATTTATGGAGTTCTTTAGATTTTCTATCAGTGCATATGATGGTATCTATATCTATTTCTTTCTACCTATCTATCCCTCATGTATACTTTCTCAGTTTGTGGCTTCCTTTTTCATTCTTTTAATGTCATTTTTTGGTCTACCAAAGTTTTATAGTTTGTCATGGTTATATTCATCTTTGCATTTTAGTTTGTGCCTTTTCTGTCTCACTTAAATCTTTCCTCATCCCAATATTATATACTCTTTTATATTTGAGTAGTTTTAGAGTTTTGCCTTTCAAACTTAGATCTTCAATCTCCTTCAGTCACATGTGATGTTTTTAGCATGGTTTAAGGTAGGAATCCTGTTTTGTTATTGACTCTTTCATGTATTGACTTGGAGAAGGAAATGGCAACCCACGCCAGTACTCTTGCCTGGAGAATCCCACGGAGGGAGGAGCCTGGTAGGCTGCAGTCCATGGGGTCGCAGAGAGTCGGACACGACTGAGCGACTTCACTCACTTTCACTTTCATGCATTGACTAGTCTGCCCTTTTCCATGATTTGTACGGCAGCATCTGTCGCCACCTCATTATCATATATGCATGGGTTTGCTTGTTTGTTCTGGTGTGCTTCTCTGCTTCTTTTCAGAGCCTTCCTCAACACATCACTGACATAACAACATCGCTCTATAGTAAATGTAGATGTCTGGTAGAGCAAGTTTCCCTAGCTTGCTCTCCCTACTCTGTCTTGACTAGTTTAGGTCCTTGAGTTTTCTGTAGAAATTTGAAGATAATTTGTCAAGTCACATGCACACACACACCCTTTTGGAATTTTGATGGGAATTGCACTTAATTTATATATAAATTAAAAGACGCTTACTCCTTGGAAGGAAAGTTATGACCAACCTAGACTGCATATTGAAAAGCAGAGACATTACTTTGCCAACAAAGGTGTATCTAGTCAAGGCTATGGTTTTTCCAGTGGTCATGTATGGATGTGAGAGTTGGGCTGTGAAGAAAGCTAAGCGCCGTAGAATTGATGCTTTTGAAGTGTGGTGTTGAAGACTCTTGAGAGTCCCTTGGACTGCAAGGAGATCCAACCAGTCCATTCTGAAGGAGATCAGCCCTGGGTATTCTTTGGAAGGAATGTTGCTAAAGCTGAAACTCCAGTACTTTGGCCACCTCATGCAAAGAGTTGACTCATTGGAAAAGACCCTGATGCTGGGAGGGATTGGGGGCAGGAGGCGAAGGGGACGACCGAGGATGAGATGGCTGGATGGCATCACAGACTCTGTGGACGTGAGTCTGAGTGAACTCCGGGAGTTGGTGATGGACAGGGAGGCCTGACATGCTGCGATTCATGGGTTTGCAAAGAGTCGGACACGACTGAGCGGGTGAACTGAACTGAACTGAACTATATATAATATAGGGGCTACAACATTTTGACACACATTGATTCTTCCTTTCTATGAATATCCTTTCTTTATTTATTCTAGCCTTTTCATCTTTTATCTGTTTTCCCACATACTTCTTGCTCATATTTGGTTAGATTTATTTCTAGATACCTTAGAGATTTAATTGCTGTGATGAATGGGATCTGTTTGTTCCTATTACATTGTCTGTTCCTATTACTGGTTCTATGGAACATTATTTATCACTGTTAGTTAGTTAGTTATTTCAGTCGCTCAGTCGTGTCTGACTCTTTGCGACCCCATGAATTGCAGCACGCCAGGCCTCCCTGTCCATCACCAACTCCCGGAGTTCACTCAAACCCATGTCCATTGAGTCGGTGATGCCATCTAGCCGTCTCATCCTCTGTCGTCCCCTTCTCCTCCTGCCCCCAATCCCTACCAGCATCAGGGTCATTTCCAATGAGTCAACTCTTTGCATGAGATGGCCAAAGGATTGGAGTTTCAGCTTTAGCATCAGTCCTTCCAATCAACACCCAGGACTGATCTCCTTTAGGTTGGACTGGTTGGATCTCCTTGCAGTCCAAGGGACTCTCAAGAGTCTTCTCCAACACCACATTTCAAAAGCATCAATTCTTCGGTGCTCAGCTTTCTTCACAGTCCAACTCTCACATCCATACATGACCATTAGAAAAACCGTAGCCTTAACTAGATGGCCCTTTGTTGGCAAAGTAATGTCTCTGCTTTTCAATATGTTATCTAGGTCAGTCATAACTTTTCTTCCAAGGAGTAAGCATCTTTAAATTTCATGGCTGCAGTCACCATCTGCAGTGCTGAGTACTGAGTTATATGGAGGTTGAGTGATTAGTCATGGAAAGGGCACTTTGGAGGAGGCAGCAGCTCCCTAAATAGAAGGGTCCCATAGCTGACTGAGGCAAGCAAACATGCTGAACAAGGAAGTGAACAAAGAGAGACCGGGAAGTACGATAAGGGAGTGATGGATGATCCTGCTGGACGAGATTGGGTGCATGAGAGCAAGTATTGAAGAGCAATAGCTGAAGGTTCATTTGAGGATGCATTTTAGTCAGGCCACTCTGGTTGTAAGGCCTGGAATTCATGAGCGTTAGCTCAGGAGCAGCACGGACAGCATTGTGTGCATCCAGTGGGCGTCTGGGGGGGCGTCCAGCTGTAGGAACTGGCAGTCCAACCAGGCCTCAGGGCTCTCTGTCAGGTTTTGATTCCCCACTTTCCACGTGCCAGCTTTCATCATCCTGACTTCTTCAGCTCTGATTCAACCTTTCAACCGTAGCACCAGCGCCCAGCGAGCAGTTTTCCTACACATCTTTTTTTTTTTTTTTTTAATTTTTAGTTTTTTATTTTTTAAATTTTAAAATCTTTAATTCTTACATGCATTCCCAAACATGAACCCCCCTCCCACCTCCCTCCCCAGAACATCTTTCTGGGTCATCCCCATGCACCAGCCCCAAGCATGCTGCATCCTGCGTCAGACATAGACTGGCGATTCAATTCACATGATAGTATACATGTTAGAATGTCATTCTCCCAAATCATCCCACCCTCTCCCTCTCCCTCTGAGTCCAAAAGTCCGTTATACACATCTGTGTCTCTTTCCCTGTCTTGCATACAGGGTCGTCATTGCCATCTTCCTAAATTCCATATATATGTGTTAGTATACTGTATTGGTGTTTTTCTTTCTGGCTTACTTCACTCTGTATAATCGGCTCCAGTTTCATCCATCTCATCAGAACTGATTCAAATGAATTCTTTTTAACGGCTGAGTAATACTCCTACACATCTTTTTAAATTAATTAATGTATCAGTTTTTTATTTGGCTGTGCCAGGTCTTAGTGGCCGCACGCAGGATCTTCAGTTTTTCTTGTGGCCCACAGGATCTCGTTCCCTGACCAGGATTGAACCCAGGCCCCCTGCCTTGGGAGCGTGGCGTCTTAGCCACTGGACCACCAGGGAAGTCCCCACATCTTATTTTAAATTCCAAACTGTGACGTTGGCCCAATCATCTTTTCAACCAGTCTCCTAGATTGCCTGCTAGCCCACAGATTGGCTGTTTTTTGTTTTTGTTTGGTTGGTTTTGGTCTAGTGCTCACCATTGGTTTAGTCCTTTGTAGGACGATGAAACATCCCAGTTTGCCCAGCATAATTATTGTTTCAGAACAATAATTTTCTTTCTCAGTTTTTAAAAGTTTTGAAGTATAGTTTATTTACAGTGTGTATTAGCTTCAGGTGTCTAGCGAGATGATTCAGTTATAATGTACATATGTTACAATGTATTATATATTGTTGTGTGTTATATTTATATATTACACGTAAGATGGTATGGAAAAACTTGAATTTTTGGGGCTAACCTAATATGTATATTTCAGATTCTTTTCCCTTAAGGGTTATTACAGAATATTGAGTATAGTTCCTTGTGCTATACAGTAGGTCCTTATTGGTTATCTAGTTTATATAACAAGAACAATTAATAATAATGCCTTTGAAACTCTCTTAGTTCAAACAGTACATTATTTGGTTGTATTACTCACTAGTCTCTGGGGCTTCAAAACATGACTACATATTCCCAAAATAGGGACTGTGGGACAGGAGTGTGGTGCTGGTTGGAAAGGCCGGGGAGGGTGGTACTGAGTAGCATCTCTGCTCTGTGTAGGGCACAGTAATGGTAGCTGTGAAGCATCTGTGAGATGTCCAGAGATGCTCCACTGGCAATGGGGTCTCATGTTACTGGAAGGGGACAGATAGAGTGTGGCCTTTAGTTGGGTGTCCAGAGACCCAAGTCAATCGGGGTAAAGATAGATCTGTAGTCTGAGTATTCAGATCAGATCAGAGAAGAGAATGATTTGGTATGTGGTTGAAACTGGGATGTCTTTATCAAGCAAAGGGTTTTTCCCTCTTAATCAAGGGTTAAGGGGAGAGGACTGAGGCACGGAACATCAGAGCTGTGGTACCATGTTCCAGTCCCAGAGTGACTGGGCTGGGTCTAGTCACTGAGAGACTGGACAGCACGATCAAATCGAGCTGTGAAGTGACAGGGCAGAGGAGGAGCCACGACTTAGCAGGGAGGCTCAAGTACAGGCATATTTGGAAGATGATACTGAGCTGGATTATTCCCAGAAAACAAAGCTTATTATGCTTTATTTATTTGAAGTATAGTTGATTTATAATATTGTGTTAATTTCTACTGTATAACAAACTGATTCAGTTATACATACTAATACCCATATATATGTATATATATATATTCTTTTTAAAAATATGCTTTTCCATAATGGTTTATCATAGAATACTGAATGCAGTTGTCCGTGCTCTATGGTATACCTTGTTTGTCCATGGAGTTCTCCAGGAAAGAATGCTGGAGAGCAGGTAGCCATTCCCTTTTCCAGGGGATCTTCCTGACACAGGAGTTGAACCCCAGTCTCCTGCATTGTATGCGGACTCTTTAGGGCTTTTTTTAAAAAATTTTTATTTTTACTTTATTTTACTTTACAATACTGTATTGGTTTTGCCATACATTGACATGAATCCACCACGGGTGTACATGCGTTCCCAAACATGAACCCCCCTCCCACCTCCCTCCCCATAACATCTCTCTGGGTCATCCCCGTGCACCAGCCCCAAGCATGCTGTATCCTGCATCGGACATAGATTGGCGATTCGATTCTTGCATGATAGTATACATGTTAGAATGCCATTCTCCCAAATCATCCCACCCTCTCCCTCTCCCTCTCCCTCTGAGTCCAAAAGTCCGCTATACACATCTGTGTCTTTTTTGCTGTCTTGCATACAGGGTCATCATTGCCATCTTTCTAAATTACATATATATGAATTATTATACTGTATTGGTGTTTTTCTTTCTGGCTTACTTCACTCTGTACAATCAGCTCCAGTTTCATCCATCTCATCAGAACTGACTCAAATGTATTCTTTTTAATGGCTGAGTAATACTCCATTGTGTATATGTACCACAGCTTTCTTATCCATTCATCTGCTGATGGACATCTAGGTTGCTTCCATGTCCTGGCTATTATAAACAGTGCTGTGATGAACACTGGGGTACATGTGTCTCTTTCAATTCTGATTTCCTTGGTGTGTATGCCCAGAAGTGGGATTGCTGGGTCATAAGGCAGTTCTATTTGCAATTTTTTAAGGAATCTCCACACTGTTCTCCATAGTGGCTGTACTAGTTTGCATTCCCACCAACAGTGTAGGAGGGTTCCCTTTTCTCCACACCCTCTCCAGCATTTATTGCTTGCAGATTTTTGGATCGCAGCCATTCTGACTGGTGTGAAATGGTACCTCATTGTGGTTTTGATTTGCATTTCTCTAATAATGAGTGATGTTGAGCATCTTTTCATGTGTTTGTTAGCCATCCGTATGTCTTCTTTGGAGAAATGTCTATTAGGGCTTTTAATATTCTTTTTAAAAATATTCTTCCCATTATGGTTTATCATAGGATACTGAATAGTTCTCTACACTATATGGTAGGACCTTGTTGTTTATCCATTCCATTTGTAATAGCTTACTTATTATTATGCTTTATTCTTCAGCAGCAAAGTGAAGGCAGGGATGTCAGTGAGGATAAATCCAAAGGTAGAAATATCCTAAGGATGGAAAAGAAGAGGGAGTGGGAAGCACTGTGTTTTGTGATAGACGATGATCCTTGATGAGCCCAAATCAGTAAATGTCCGATACAGGAAGATTCAGGGAGGTTAGAAAGAACATTCTAAAGTCATGTCTGGATAAAACCAAATTAAATGAAGCACTGTTTGACAGCAGCTAAGAATTAGTAAGAAAAGACTTCAGGTTATCTATAATTTTAAAAATCTTACTATAGGTGGATCTCAGTGTTCGTGTAGGCCCTTAGAATTATGGAGGTTATGTTTATATTTGTCCGCTTGAATAAATTTATAGAAAGATAAATGAACAGCTCAATGTTTTCTTTCAGTCAGTTCTGTGTCACAGCTCTAAATGTAAGCAATGTGTCTTTGAAAAAAATATACTATTTCCTGCTGCCTCATTCTATAAACATGAGTCTGTAAAATGACAAAAGCTACTGGGCTTTTATGCTGGGAAACTGTCACTGGGAAACACATGTTAAGTAGTGATATTTGGGGAAGGCTGAGGTGTCTGATGATAGATGGTGTTGAGGGCTGGTGAGGTATGGAGAGAGAGTTCTTGAGATTACTCTCTTGTGTGTAGTTGTGAGTCTGGAACCCCAAAATAGTGTAACCTAGAGGTATGTGTTGTAGTTGAACTAAGAGGTGGTTTAAAACACCTGTTAGAAAATTAAGTGTCCTTTTGAAATAGTATCCCATAGAGATGCTGAAAGGCGTTATTCATAAGTCAAATCTTAGAGGGTTCCAACATAATTATATTTTAAAAAATTAGCTCTGTTAAAATTACCATTAAGAGGATTAGGCAGACATCTTTTTGTTTTGTTGTTATTATCTAAATAGAGACCAGAAATGTCTTTGTTTCACAGGAAAAATGAGTAGCCGTCCTTTTGTTTGTGAGGTGTGTACTTTTCTGTGTGAGTCTACTCTAGTAGTAATAGATAATGTCTTTTTACAACTCATGGAAAGAATTTGTTTCTTCTCAACCAAAAAGCTAGCCTTGTGGGACCTGACAAAAGTCATTATATTATTATGTTTTTTGGCTCAAGAAACTAATGATATCTTGGAAAAAGTGAAGGAGTGTGGCAATGAAAGAAAGACATCTGTAATGAAACAGACAAATTATTAAAACAAAAGATACAGTGTTTCTTTAATTGGATTCTCATGGCCTATGGCTATAAAACATGCTGACCGAAGGCAGTGTCTGGAAGAAAGGAACTGTGGATTTTTGAATCACAGCTTTTCCAGTTTGGGTTTAATAGAATTCAGCAAACTTTTATTGAGCATCTACTCTGGAGCCAGACAGCCTGAGTTTGATTCTTGGCTGTATTATTTTACCTTCTCTATGCATCTGTTTCCTCATCTGTAAAATGGAGAGGATGACTGTAGTCCTTACTCTTTGTAATTATTTTAAGGAGGAAATGAATTTTAATACGTGTATTCAGACCTGTGCTTACTACTTTGATTCAAAACTGAACTGATTAGATACTGGGAATTTAAAGATGCTCGTGTTGTGTTGAGAGAGAGACAGGAAAGCTGGGTAAGAGACCCTGCAATTTCAGTATTTTCTGATGGTGACAAGAAAGCATGGTCAGAAGCTGCTGTGGGAACCTAAGGGTGGAACAGTTAGCAGTCTTAGGGGGGTGGTTTTATGGAGTAAGACTCAAGGCAAGCTTTCTATAGGAAAGGAAACAATCAATATCCCTCCAAGAAGTCCCAGAGACAAAAAGTAGATAAGCCAGAGGCTGGGAGGCGTTCATTTGCAGCTGTTTGAGCCTCCTTCCTCGGTAAACACTGCATCTGTCCACTGTGGCCACTGCTTAGACACTTGGTAAAACCCTGACTGAGATGGTTTTAAGCTCTGGCATGCCTTTTGCTTGTGTCCTCATAGTCTAGTTGAATCTAATGGGATTGTGATCGCTAGAACTGCAAATGACCATTCCTCCGCCTAGTTTTCAGGACTTCCCAGGTGGCACTGGCGGTAAAGAACCCACCTGCCAACGCAGGCGACGTGAGATGCGGGTTCGATCCCTGGGTCGCAAAGATCCCCCGGAGGAGGAAATGGCAACCCACACCATTATTCCTGCCTGGAGAATCCCATGGACAGAGGAGCCTGTTGGGCTACAGTCCACAGGGTTGCAGAGTCGAATACGACTGAAGCAACTTAGCACGCATGCATACAGCCTAGCTCTCTGTACTGTTGGGTAAAGTACTGCCTTCTGGGTTAGAAGAATGCCATGAAGAATGGTCAGCAATTTCATGTCATGGTTCTTCTCTTCTACTCTCTGTCAGCTCTAATGAATGAAGGAGGAAAGAGGTGAGAATTGTTATAACACGAGAGAGAGAGAGAGGATGACATTTTTAAGACCAATGTGTGGGAGTCATGCTTTAGGGTACTCTGGATGTTGACATAATTTGTTATTCTCTAACCTGTGAAAACTTTAAACTGTTAAGCTGAAATAAAAAAGTATCTCATTTTATTATACATTTGTGGATGTGCAGAAGTGTGGCTTTATTTCCCTGGACTGAGTTCAGTGTAGCTCTGGAAACGTTTTTTCTGCCAGCAGTGAGAAAGCATGTCATGTTGCTACTTCAAGTTACTATCTCTTTATGAAGCACTTGGGGGTAACTGTTCGGCCAACTTTAAGATGTGACGCAGTCTGAAAAAATTTTTGGTCATTCTTAGGGCTGCTGTTCCCATTCTGTGGTTCTTGCCCCACCCCTGCCTTCACCCCCACCTCAGTGTGCTCCAGATGGAGTCTCAGGGCTGGGAGAGCACTGGGAGAAGGGAGGTGTCCATCCAATTCGTGGTCCCATGGCCTTTCTTGTGTGTCTCATTTTGCTTGGACTTTGGCCTCTCTCTTCATGTTGTTCCTTATTGCTATGTCAAAAGCTAGGGCATCTTTTGCTGATCCATTGGCTGGCTCTGTAGTCCTCATGTTCACTATCCTTACCCGCCTGGGGCTTCCCAGGGGGCACTAGTGGTAAAGAACTCAGCTGCCAGTGCAGCAGATGTAAGAGACACAGTTTGATTCCCTGGTTTGGGAAGATCCCCTGGGGTAGGAAATGACAACCCACTCCAGTATTCTTGCATGGAAAATTCCATGGACAGAGGAGCTTCGCAGGCTACAGTCTATGGGGCTGCAAACAGTCAGAAACCACGGGGTGCACACTCAAGCACACACACACATCCTCACCCCCTACCTCTAGTGTAGCAGCAAAAGCTCTGCCAGGCTTCCCTTGAAGGGGCTGTGGGAATGGTTTGGGATCGCTGACAGCCCACCGGAGCCAGGACAGGAAGGCTCAGCGTTCTCACTCCCATTCTACCCTGCCATACTTGACCACTGCGGCTCTGTGATATCTACCAGCACTGACTTGGAAGACCCATGAAACAGTGAAGGACGGGGAAGCCTGGTGTGCTGCAGTTCATGGGGTCACAAAGAGTCGGACATGACTTAGAGACTGAGCAAAATGGATTCAGATTGGAAGCTGTGCAAACCCCTTGATGTTTGTGGATACGCTCAGTCCATCTGAATTTTTTAAGCCATCTTACCACGCCATCTCCTGTTCATCCCTCACCCAGACACACGCTTGCATACACACACCTTTGAGGACCTAGGTGATGTTTAAATTTAGTGAGAGACTTTGGTCCTTACCTCTTCTTGCAATCCATCAAACTTTTGTCTCTTTTCCTAGAGCCAGGAAAACTGCTCTCATATCATGTGCTACTGCTATGCTCTCTCGATATCTTTCTTATAAACTCTCAATTCTACATGTTCCAAGACAAACGCTGTTGGAACATCAAACATACTGTTTTTCTTTGAAGCTCTCACAGTAGAAAGTGTGGGTTCAAGACAGTTACGTCTGCTGATCTCGTTTAAACAATTCTATCTTGAAAGTTAGAATTGAACAGCTTTGTCTTTGTTCTTGGCTGTGTCAACATGCCTGTCCCTCTAAACTGAAGCTGTCTCAGCTTTACTGGGTAGAACAAAAAGATCAGTAAGAATGAAGAACAAATCAGATGATATTAAACAAAAACAAACAACCCACCAAACCCACCTCACCTGTCAGATCTTATTGCCTCTGTCTGAGTTGTTACACCACACAAGAGGAATACTCAGCCATTTATAGCCCTAACTTTATGAGGATGAGTCAGGCTGCAATCCATGCATATTTATAAACTGAAGTGTTATTTTGTCAAAGATGTGTTAAAATGAGCTAATATTAGATACAGAGGGGAAATTGTTGGTCAAAGTTTAAATTCTGACTCCTCTCTGATTCACTTGCATGTCTTTACAATTTATTGACACCTTCCGGACTCTTATCTCTAAGACAGACTTAATGACTCACTTATGACGATAGCACATACTGTTGGTGCTTCTGGAGACAGTGGAAGAATGTCACCAGCCGACCAAATTCTATTATCAGAGACGAAAAATGAATAGAAATGGTTCTTGAAATGGCCCCTGTGTAGTTCCTGAAATAGCTTCTTGGATAATCACCATTGTGAATTGCTGCTGATGGCTATTACCAGAAGTCTGTGGGGTGATGAGGACCACTTGAACACTGGCTTTGTCAGGGTGGTTTGAGGCTTTCTGCTACTTAACATTCAGAATGCTCCATGATTCTTTCTAAATTGCAATTCAAAACCTCAGGATCTTATCAGTGGGAATCTAAGTATCATTGCCCAGTAGTTATAAGTCCTGCTTGCCTGCCTGAGAGTTTTTCGGAGAATAACGTGTATGAATGCTGCAGACTTCAGCACCGTGCAGGTGTTAGGGGATTGTTATGATTTTCACTATACTACTGTACTCTGGTTAGCCAAAAAGTTTGTTTGAGTTTCCCTGTAAGATCTTGAAGAAAAACCTGAATGAACCTGTTGGCCAACCCAATGTTTTTCCTTCGTCTATTCCCCTTTCATTTCAGTGTTTTGGGATAGTCATGTCTATTAACGGAGAAGGCAATGGCACCCCACTCCAGTACTCTTGCCTGGAAAATCCCATGGATGGAGGAGCCTGGTAGGCTGCAGTCCATAGCGTCTTGAAGAGTCGGACACAACTAAGTGACTTCACTTTCACTTTTCCCTTTCATGCATTGGAGAAGGAAATGGCAACCCACTCCAGTATTCTTGCTTGGAGAATCCCAGGGATGGGGGAGCCTGGTGGGCTGCCATCTATGTGGTCGCACAGAGTCAGACATGACTGAAGTGACTTAGCAGCAGCAGCATGTCTATTAAGCTTGAATTTTAAAGAAGGTCATCTTTTCCCAGAGTCAGCACCCTAGCTGGTCGGGTGGTGGTTTGTTCACTAAATCGTGTCCAACTCTTGCAACCCCATGGACAGAGGAGCCTAGAGTCTGCAGTCCTTGGGATTCTCCAGGCAGGAATACCGGAATGGGTTGCCATTCCCTTCTCCAGGGGATCTTCCCGAGCCAGGCATTGAACCCGGGTCTCCTGCACTGTAGGCAGATTTTTTACCATGTGAGGTACAAGGGAAGCCTAAGCTAAGCTGGTCAGAGCCATCTGTGTTTTTTCTACCCTTTAAGCCATGCCCTGGGACTTCTTTGCTTCCTATTGGGTCTATTATGCTGTTTTTTGAGCATGGAGTACATTTCCAAAGGTGCTGCTCTTTGAACAGGAACTACACTCTCTCCTGCCTGGTTTTATTTATTTATTTATTTTTTGTCTCTAGTCTTCTTTGGGCTCATCACTTACCAACTGGTTTGAAAGAAGATTAATTTGTATTCAACATGTGGGTCAAATGGCAGTTACATGCAAAATTTAGTGATTGTTCTGGAGAGGGGAATGTCCAAGGCTTCCTACATGGTCAGTGGTGGTGCTGCTCCCCAAGGCTGAGAGTATGAGAGGTGAAATGGAGAAGGCAGGGAGGGTTTGGGCAAAATTGGGGGATGGGGGAGTAAAGAGAGCTTGCTGTTAGCTTTGGATGTGGTGAAGGCTGCAGGCGTCCTGTCCTGTGTGTGAAGCCTGGGAGAGGCTCTGACTCCAAGTGACAGAGCTGGGAATCATTAGCATAGAGACTGTGATTGCTGCCAAGGGAATGAATGAAAGAAAATGAAGATGAATTGCCTGTTGAATAACTACCAGGCTTCCCGTGGTTATTCTTCTGTAAGCAGATATCCTGGTGGGGGAGAGTGCCTCAAAAATAGCAAGAGTGAAGTTGACATACATTATGTTGTGCTGAGTGTCACTGATCAGCTTTCTGGAAACTACAGTTTTGAAAATCAGTGACAACCTTAGGACAGAGCTTCTCAGCCTTGGCACTGTGTGCATGGTATTTCAGATGAGTCCATGTGGGGGCGCTGTGTACACTGTAGGTGGGCCCTACCTGCTGGATGGTGGTGGCCTTCCACCTCCTGCCACTCCCCCCACAACTCCCCCCCCCCAACCAGCTGTTGTGAGGACCGGTACAGCCTGCAGTCATTGCTAACTGTCCCCGGGGCTAGCCAGTGCCATGTGAGCAGGTTCTCCTCTGAGTTGCCCTCAAGCATTTGAGGAGGAGCCCTTCTGTTCCCAAATAACTGCAAAATGCATTCACTTCTGTAATTATTCTGACCGCATTAGGAAGCAGCTTCCTCATCCCAGAGGATCAATTGAATCATTTTATAGTTTTTCTTTTTTTCTTTTAAAATTGTATGCTGCACAGAAAAGCACTCACAGTTCTATTCTCAAATCGAATCTCATCTTTCTGTATGTGCGTCTCATTGTATACATTTCTGTATGTGCGTCTCATTGTATACATTTCTGTATGTGCGTCTCATTGTATACATTTCTGTATGTGCGTCTCATTGTATACATTTCTGTATGTGCGTCTCATCATATAAATTACTGTATGTGCGTCTCACTGTATACATTTATTTCTGTATGTGCGTCTCACTGTATGCATTTCTGTATGTATGTCTCATTGTATACACGCTGTATTCCAAAGACTGAAATAGCTGTGGTGAAGACTCAGCCGTTTCACAGAGATGGCTGTCATTCCTCTGTGTCTCAAGAATTTTGAGGCAGACTGTCTAAAAGGGTTACCTGAGAGTACGCTTGAGGATGGAGGTAAGAGCGTTTGTGGTTCAAGTGAACTGAACCTTGTTCCAGTAATTTGAATGTAAACAATTTTTTAGAAACAAGGACTAGTACTTAATATTTTTTAAGTTACATTCTTCTCTAGTTCATCAAGAAAAAGAATATGAGAAAGTCATTGAATAAATAACCTATCTTAGTAGCTGAATCAGCTCATATAAATTCAAGTTTACAGAAACATAGGGTATGGTTGATCGCAAGCACGCGAAGTGGTGTTATTAATACTTGGCAGCCTCTGAAAGCAGTTAGCATCTGTTCCACTCTTGTTTCTTCCCTGACCACTGGCCCCCGCGTCATAGACTGGTATTCCTGACACTCCATTTGGGGAAGGAGCTGAGGCAAGGGGTTTAGACCATGGAGCATTACCTCTCGTCAGAGATCTCCTGGCGTTTATTCCTCAGCTCTTGTAAAATGGTGGTGGCTGTGCATTTTATATACCTTATTGTTGTTCAGTCACTCAGTCGTGTCCCACTCTGTGTGACCCCATGGACAGCAGCACACCACGCTTCCCTGTCCTTCACCACCTCCTGGAGCTTGCTTAAACTCATATCCTTCGAGTCGGTGATGCCATCCAACCATCTCATCCTCTGTAACCCCCTTCTCCTCTTGCCTTTAATCTTTCCCAGCATCAGGGTCTTTTCTAATGAGTCAGCTCTTCGTATCAGGTGGCCCAAGTATTGGAGTTTCAGCTTTGGCATCAGTCCTTCCAGTGAACATTCAGGAATGATTTCCTTGAGGACTGACTGGTTTGATCTCCTTGCAGTCCAAGGGACTCTCAGGAGTCTTCTCCAACACCCCAGTTCAAAAGCATCAGTTCTTCAGTGCTCAGTCTTCTTTATGGTCCAGCTCTCACATCTGTACATGACGATTGGAAAAACCATTGCTTTAACTATATAGACCTTTGTTGATAAAGTAATGTCTCTGCTTTTTAGTATGCTGTCTAGGTTTGTCATAGCTTTACTTCCAAGGGTCAAGCATCTTTTAATTTAATAGCTGCAGTCGCCATCTGCAGTGATTTTGGAGTCCAAGAAAATAAAGCCTGTCACTGTTTCCACTGTTTCTCTATTTGCCATGAAGTAATGGGACTGGATGCCGTGATCTTCATTTTCTGAATGTTGAGTTTTAAGCCAGCTTTTTCACTCTCCTCTTTCACTTTCATCAAGAGGCTCTTTAGTTCCTTTTCACTTTCTGCCATAAGGGTGGTATCATCTGCATAGCTGAGGTTATTGATACTTCTCCTGGTAGTCTTGATTCCAGCTTGTGCTTTGTCCAGCCCAGTTTCACATGATGTACTCTGCATATATGTTAAATAAGCAGGGTGACAGTATACAGCCCTGACGTACCTTTTCCCCTATTTTGAACCAGTCTGCTGTTTTATAGGATTGTGTTTAGACTTCTAGCTCCCCTCTTAATCTTCTTTGTAACATGTATTGAGCTTACACTCAGAGCCCCATAGCTGCTTTCTCAAAATCTGATCATGTCCTGTGATTAGTAGAAACAAGAGGGAAGGGGGAAAAGGGAGGGAATACCAGAATTTGGAGTTCTTTCTGCTGCTTTTCATCTTAAAGGATGGGAAGAGTGGGGTCTAGACAGTTAGGGGAAGTGAGGGTCTTCTCTGTGTGCTACTTATGCTGTCATCTGACTGGAATGACTAAGGTCACTTTGAAACCAGAGCAATATTTTATCATTTAAGGCAAAATTAGGTTTGGGCTCATCTAGTCTTATTTGGAATGGGGAAGATGGAGTGAAGACAGTATGGTTAAACCAATGGAGAGATCATGCTTTTCCAAGCTTAGTGACTTTCTACCTGTGTGTACCTGGTCGAGTTACTTAGCGTCTCTGGTCCTGACTCCTCATCTATAAATCCTACTCAAGATTCTGTAGATTTAATGTAATTATTACATAAAGTACTTAGTAGTTGTAGCCACAGTTTTTATAGTTTAAATGGTGAATGTATAAATTGTTTGCTTAGGAACTGTATAATAACTATTTAAGAATTGTTCTGTGATTGTTCAAGATTTCTATTTTGACTTCACCACTAACTAGGTAGTATCCTTGGTGAAGTCATTTCATTTTGTGGCCCCTACCTTGCTTGTAGTGTTCAAAAACCATGAAAATTGATGACCTTTCATTTTCTAAGCTCCGAAAATGTTTTGTTTGGCTATTTAAAAACCTAGATCTCTTTTTGTTAAAAAAAAAAAAGATAGACCTATTAACTAACTGGAGTTTGACTCATCTGCTAGGTTAAGTAGCCTTTGACAAATAATCCTATCATTTTCTAGGTGACTACTCACAAATAGAGTAAATAGCTTTCCTGGTATTTTACCACTTAATTATGTACTAAAGAATCCTATTTAGGATTAGAGTATGGCATAGACTTAGTTAAAATGTCTCTAGAACACTCAGTCTGTCTCAGTATGTGACAAAGGCAAAATTCTGCTAAGAGACATCTGTAACCAAATGCTGTTAATTCCCAGGCACTCTTGCTGCGGGGTGGGCTTGGGAGGGGGATCATGTATCCTTTCTGCGTTTAGATTTCCCCTCCTCTGCCACGCGTGTATTGTATAAACCAAGGAGAGTGAGTGCCGTTAAGAGACAGCAGCTCCCACTCCAGGCCTGGGGTTCTGAGTGTCTCTCGTTCTGTCTGGCGGAGAAGGCAATGGCACCCCACTCCAGTACTCTTGCCTGGAAAATCCCATGGACTGAGGAGCCTGGTGGGCTGCAGTCCATGGGGTCGTGAAGAGTCGGACACGACTGAGCGACTTCGGTTTCACTTTTCACTTTCATGAACTGGAGAAGGAAATGGCAACCCACTCCAGTGTTCTTGCCTGGAGAATCCCAGGGACGGGGGAGCCTGGTGGGCTGCCGTCTATGGGGTTGCACAGAGTCGGACACGACTGAGGCAACTTAGCAGCAGCAGCAGCATTCTGTCTGGTCTCATGGCCACTCTCTCTGTCTGAAACGACCGACTTGTCCTTTGATATATTTCTGTTTGTTTATAGTGTGTGCAGCAACCAACATCAACAGATGGTGGACTCCCTCATATATAATAGTTTTAACGATAATGATAGGGAGTTGTTATTAAGTCTCAAAGCTAAGCCACAAAAATACTTTCAGCATTAGCTTATTGGACTTCACTGCTACTAAAAAGAGTAGGGACTTTATTATGTAAGAATTTAAAAAACAAAGAAAATAAACACAGAACAAAACCTCAGTTCTGTGCCCTCACAATAACTCATGTTTCTAGAATGCTTACTGTGGTTCTGGGCGTTTCTTTAAGAGCTTTAAACATGTCAGAGGTAGAGAACAAATGTATGGACACCAAAGGGGAAAGGATGGGGGTGGGATGAATTGGGAGATTGGGATTGACATATACACACTATTGATATTTGTATAAGTAGATATTAGAACTAATGAGAACCTACTGTGTAGCTCAGGGAACTCTACTCAACACACTGTGGTGACCTGAGGGGGAAGGAAATCTGAAAAAGACTGGCTCTGTGTATGCATGGAGCTGGTTCACTTTGCTTTATAGTAGAATCCAACACAGCATTGTAAATGCAACTATACTGTAATAAAAATGTTTTAAAAATAAGAGCTTTAAACATCTCAAGAATGCCTCCAGGTAGATGTTATTATCCCATTCATTTTATAGATGAAGAAACTGAGGCACAGAGTAAGAAACTTGCCCGAGTTCACACAACTCGTGAACAGCAGGGCTAGGGGTTGATCTACGCTGCCCAAGTCCAAGTCCAAAGTCCATGATGAAGCTGTTTTTAAATTCCAGTTTCCCAAATTTCCTTCATGCAACACTGAGACTTATTTTTGTTTGTATGAATTGAAGTGGCAAATTGGGTGGTTTCTGGAGAAATTCAAGTCCAAACAACATTATTGCTGAGATCATTCAGATTATTTTTGTCACTAGTATTTGATGAATGAGACTGTGTCACGAACTGGACGTGGTTATAGAAGAATTAGGAAAGTACATTAGCCCTCCACTCACTGGCTTCTCAGTTGTGAAACCACTCTTTGACAAGGTTATTGGTCATAAGTTATTTTAACAAATTTTCCAAATCTTCTGAACTTAACAGAAACTGAGACAGTTTTCAAATTTGTTTTATAAAAGCATCAAATGAGCTGAAGCCAGTATAAGCAATGTACTTTGTATAAAACTAGGGTGTTGTATGGCCACCATCCTAGATGGTTACTTATCCATGAAGATGTAATATCTAGTAATTTAAAGCAATCTAAATTGAATTTCTTAATATTGAATTTTATGCAGAGAATGATTACATATATTGATAAATCTAAGAGAAGAACAAATACTAAAAGTAACATAAATATTAGGCATTAAAAATGTAGTTAGACAACCAAAGCCTAATATCACACCATTTAAACCAGAGTCGTTTAAATGTATTTGTTGGTAAAGTTCCTTAAATTGTAGGCGTGACTTTCCTCCTCTTCCTCTTCTCCTTCCCCACCCTTTCCTCTTATCAGCATCACTGCCACCACCATCCTCTCCATCAACTGGATCCTCACATCTACATCAGTGCTTCAGTTTCAAGCGACAAAACCTACTCAGGCTTAGTTCAGCAAGGAGCAGTCTGTTTGAAAGGACGCCTTGTAGTGTGTAGATTGAGTACAGTCTGAGGACTCAGGCCTCTTGGAGCTGTGCCGAGGCTCATCAACATGCTTAGAATGGGTTACAGGTGAGAGTAGATGTTGACGCCTCAGTCTGCGGTCAGCTGGGTGGGTCCTTGGGCCAGTACTTCTGGCCTGTGAGCAGCCTAGCCCTCTAACCGCAGATGTTAGGTTTTTACATACGCTAAGACTTAAGAAGGCCTGAAAAGTATCTTAGAACAGAAGATACAGCGGATAGATAGAACAGAAGCTAGAATGGGCTATGTGTCCATTCCTTGGTCCAGAGAATGTTGGGTGCTTTGGTTTATAGTCTTTTCAAATCTGTCATCTTTTGGAGGAGGATAAACTTCCGAAAGGAATGTTGCCTAAGGGAGAGAGGGCATGGATGGCAGATGGGGAATTGGCACCATGTCATGCTGTGCCATCTCGCTTTATCATACGTAAAAATATTTCTCTTAACTTGTTAATCACAGATAATCTTTGGCCTAAAATTCATGACTACATATATAATATTTTATGGATATTATGTAGTTTTCATAATAAACCTTAACGAAAGAAGGTTTTCAACCATATCTTGTTTTTAATTCTAAAAGAGAAAACAGGATAATTTTAGCTTTTTTAGATCATTGATTTCTGTCAAGGTTCCTAAAATTATTATGAAGATATAAAAGTTTTTAAAAATCTTTAAAACTTGAATCAAATTATCTTTAGGCAACATTTCATAGTCATTGTTTCTTTGTTGAGATAACGTGGTTATTTCTGTATTACTGCAAAATAACTGTCTAGGTTGTTGTATCAATGACAGTGCCTATGTTTGATTCAGGCTTATATACTGTATGTATAGGGTCAGCAGGATGGGGCATAGAAGTGCCTTTTCTCTTTTCAGAATCAAATCTGTAAAAGCAATAATTTCTGCTCTGATTTCTTCTCTGATTTATGTATCTTCTCTGATATCTTCTCTGATTTATGTATCCTAACATAGTAGTAGTTTATGTCTGTTTTATCCTAATCCTATCCTCATCTCTTTCAAGTGTAAACTTTTTTTTTTTCTCACGTCATTTTTTCCCTTTAAAAATTTTTTTAATTGGTGGAAAATTGCCTTGCAGTGTTTTGTTTGTTTCTGCTGTGCAGCAGCTCAAATTGGCCATAATTACATCTCTATATCCCCTCCCTCTTGAGCCTCCGTCCTCTCCGCCCCCTATCCCACCCTTCTGGTCATCACAGAGCACCAGGCTGGGATCTTTGTGTTATATAGCAACTCACCATTCACTCTATGTTTAGCACATGATGGTGTATATATGTCAATGCTGCTTTCTCAGTTCACCCCACCCTCACCTTCCCCTGCTGAGTCCACAACTCTGTTCTCTACTAGGTTCATCAGTACCATTTTTTCTAGATTCCATATATATGCATCAATGCACGATACTTGCTTTTCTCTTTCTGACTTGCTTCACTCTGTAAGGGCTCAGATGGTAAAGAACCTGCCTGTAAGGCAGAAGACCTGGGTTTGTTATGCCTGAAGTCCGAGTCCCCAAAACTGAGAGAATAAGACATCCACAGCAATGCAAAAGCATAAAGGGGTTTTATTGCTAGCTCGAGCTAGGGCTCAAGTCTCATCCAGCACAGTGGAGTCTTGACGAGAGCCCTGAGCTCTGAATCACAGCTGTTTTTATACAGGCGGTTCCTTGCTTCTGTGACAGCGTAGCTGGCGGGTAATGATTGGCTAAGCTGTACGCGCCAGCGAATTTTAAATCCTGCATCCCTATCCGGATTGAGAGTTTGGCGCGAGTGGGACTTTCCTGATTGGCTCGGGTTTGGCGTGAGCGGGACCCTCCCAGGGTGTAGCTTTCAGGAATCGTGACTCAGGTTTAGAAGAACTCGAAACTGAGGCCAAGTGTAGCTCGTTGAGCCTGTCATGGCTCAGGTCTGGTCCCTTAACAGGTTCAGTCCCTGGGTCAGGAAGACCATCTGGAGGAGGAAATGGCAACTCACTGCAGTAGTCTTGCCTGGAGAATCCCATGGGCAGAGGAGACTGGCGGGCTACAATGCACGGGGTCGTGAAGAGCTGGATGCGAATGAGTGCCTTTCGCTTCCGTTCACTTCGCTCTGTATCAGAGGCTCTGGGTTCATCCACCTCACTACTACTGACTCAGATCCGTTCCGTATTATGGCTGAGTCACATTCCACTGTATATATGTGCCGCAGCTTCTGTATCCATTCATCTGCTGATGGTTGTCTAGGCTGCTTCCCTATCTCGGCTATTATAGAAATTGCTGCAGTGAACATTGGGATACACTGTCTTTTAGAATTGTGGGTTTCTCAGGGTGTATGCCCAGTAGTGGGATTGCTGGCTCATATTGTAGATTTATTCCTAGTTTTTAAAGGAATCTCCACACTGTTTCCTATAATGGATGTATGAGTTTTCATTCCCACCAACACTGCAGGAGGATTCCTTTTTCTTCACATCCTCTCCAGCATTTATTGTTTATAGATTTTTATGGTGGTCATTTTGGCATGTTACTTTTTAAAAAATCAGATTCTTTTTGAGGTGTGGTTTTCCTCTCCAGCTTCTGCATTATGAAGTACAGTTGTAAAGTTGTATTAGTGATCTTTTTAGTTGTTCATAAATATTATAAATAATATTAAAAATAATTTAAAAATAATGTTAAAAAGCAGAGACATTACCATACTGACAAAGGTCCATATAGTCAAAGCTGTGGTTTTTCCAGTAGTCATGTATCAGTGTGAGAGTTGGACCATAAAGAAAGCTGATCATGGAAGAATTGATGCTTTTGAATTGTGGTGTTGGAGGAGCCTCTTGAGAGTCCCTTGGACTGCAAGGAGATCCAACCAGTCCATCCTGAAGGAAATCAGTCCTGAATATTTATTGGAAAGACTGATGCTCAAGCTGAAGCTCCAGTACTTTGGCCACCTGATTCAAAGAACAGACTCATTAGAAAATACCCTGATGCTGGGGAAGATTAAAGGCAGGAGGAAAAGTGCATGACAGAGGATGAGATGGTTGGATGGCATCACTGACTTGATGGACATTAGTTTAAGCAAGCTCCAGGAGTTGGTGATGGACAGGGAAGCCTGGTGTGCTGCAGTCAGTGGGGTCACAAAGAGTCAGACATGACTGAGTGACTGGAACTGAACTGAAATAAGTTTTAAAAACAATGCCAAAAGAACGATTCTAAATATTCTACAAAAGCCTTATGATTAGAATAACAGAGACTTTGGGTAAGTCTTTTGAAGAATAATTTGAGTTGCACTATATTATCCTTCCAGGTGTTATTTGTTTTCTCTATATACTTCAAGGAATATGTTCAACAAACTCCTAGATTGTCAGCTCCTTGAAGGTGAAGCCCAATTATTATTTATGTTGATTTTGTACCTTATTGGTTTTTGCTGATTTAAATTGTGCTTCCATTAACTGCAGCATGAAAGAGGCAAGTGCCATATATAATCCTTTGTGGGAATTATAACATAGTAATCATTGTAATTTTTTCAAGATCAGTTTAAAATAGCCATCCTTCTACAGTTTTCCAAAAATCAATCTTCCATGTCAGGGTTTTTCTATCCCATTCCTTTTTTGTCACGTGTGTGTGTGTGGGTACGCGTGCACGCACACATTCAGTCATGTCCCACTGTTTGTGACCCCATGGACTGTAACCCACCAGGCTCCTCTGTCCATGGAATTCTCCAGGCAAGAACACTGGAGTGGCTTGCCATGCCCTCCTCCAGGGATCGAACTCCTCTCTCTTGTGCCTCCAGCATTGACAGGCGTTTTCTTTACCAGCTGTGCCACCTTGTCATGAATAGTGACCTCTGTTTTTCTGCATTCAAAAACTGCTCTGGCATTCATTTCTCAAATGCTTTGATTTACAAGAAAAAAATAGAAGGATAAGAATTCAGATCAGCCCACTCAGTGTCTCCCTAAGGAACCTGCCATTATTATATAGTCTGCAGTGGGGAAAATCTCCATTATGGAGAAAATAGTTTTCCATGTTATAGGGTCATAAAACTAGAAGGCTTTTAGCCCTGTCTTGCAACATATAGTGATGCAAGGCGTGGGTTTGGCGCCATGTGATTAGAGAACAATGGAAATTTAGTTTTCCAAATTGAATTGTGTTATGTAATTTCCTATGGGATATGTCTTAGCCTCCTGAGCATAAAGGAAATGCCTCATGTACTGTGCATAGTTTTTTATTCTTATTAGAGAAAACACAAAGGATATAAAAATCTTAAATATATTATCCTAGTCACTAAAGTTATTTATGGCCAACTAATAAGACAATAAGCCAGATGCAGAAGTTTGACTTCTGGATTTTGGAAGCGTGACTCTGCCATCAGGGACCTGATCTGTGCCTGATGCTGTGTGCCTGATGCTGTGTGCCTGATGCTGTGTGCCTGATGCTGTGTGCCTTTGTTCATTTTCCCCGTATTGGAAACACCTTCATTTCCCGTTCTTCTGGGTCTCCTTTACTTTCTCACTGCAGGAAGTCCCTTACATGTAGACGAGTTCTGTTCTGAGAACACATTCGCGAGACCCCTTTATTTGTTAAGTCCAACAAAGTTAACCTAAACCCAACTAATACAATTGACTATATATAGTTCTGGACTGTAATGGGTTAGTACTTTTCACAGAAATAATACACACAAAAAGCCCCCAAAATTAAAACATTTTTAATCTTACAGTACAGTACCTTGAAAAATTGTTGTTCAGTCGCTCAGTCATGTCCGACTCTCTGGGACCCCATGGACTGCAGCACGCCAGACTTCCCTGACCTTCACCCTCTCCCGGAGTTTACTTAAGCTCATGTCTATTGAGTTGGTGATGCCATCCAACCATCTCATCCTCTGTCACCCCCTTCTCCTCCTGCCCTCAATCCTTCCCAGCATCAGGGTCTTTTCCAGTGAGTCAGCTCTTCGCATCAGGTGGCCAAAGTATTGTTGGTTTAGCACCTTGGGAAATACAGAGTACAATCTAGCAGCTGGCACACGAGGGCTGGCACTGGGCAAACTGGCAAGAGGAGTTACTGACCGGGCTACTCTAGTTGTGGCGGATGGCCTTCTCATTGTGGTGGCTTCTCTTGTTGCCAGGCACAGGCTCCAGAGAGTGCAGGCTCAGTAGCTGTGGCACACGGGCTTGAGTTACCCATGGCATGTGGAATCTTCCCGGACCAGGGAGCAAACCTGTGCCCCCTGCATTGGCAGGCAGATTCTTAATCACTGGACCACCAAAGTCCAATCTGGTAGTTTCTAAAGTTACTTACAAGCGTGAATACCTACATTCTTAACAATAAATTTCATACAGAGAAAGGCAAAAAAAGATCTCATTTTCATATGGAATTTAAAAAATCTTAAACTCATAGAAAGAATAGACTGATGGTTGCTAGGGTGGCGGGAAGTAAGGGTGGGAGGAAATAGGTGAAGGTGGTGAAACAAACTTTTAGTTAAAAGATGAATAAATTCTGGGGATGTGACGTACAGCATGGTAACTAGTTAACAAGGCCGTATTGTATACATGAAGGTTGCTGAGAGAGTAGATCTTCAAAGTTCTTATCACACACACACACAAACAATTGTTAACTATATGTGAGGTGATGGATGTGTTAATTATCTGTGGTAATTGCTAATCATTATGTCACACATCTTAATGTATGTGTCAATTCTATCTCAAGGAACGTGGGGGAAAGAAAATAAGTTTAACCACTCGTGTTATAGTTGTTTTTTTTTTAACTTTTTAAAAATAGACATGTGGTTGATTTACAATATTGTGTTAGTTTCAGGTGTACAGCAAAGTGATTCAGTGTTTTATATCGATATGTGTCCTTTCAGATTATTTTTCATTGTACATTGTTACAAGATACTGAATATAGTTCCCTGTGCTATACAGTTCATCTTTCTTGCATATATATTTATGTTTAGTAGAGGGTATTTGTTAATCCCAAGCTCCTAATTTATCCTTCTCCCTCTACCTTCTCCCTTTGGTAATCATAAGTTTGTTTTTTGTCTCTGAGACTGTTCTGTTTCATGTAGAGATTAATTTGTATACTTTTTTCTTATTTCACATATAAGTGACATATATAACGTCTGTTTTTCTCTGCCTGATAGAATTCACTTAGTATGCTCTTCTCTAGGTATAGTCATGTTGATGGAAATGACAATATTTTATTTATTTATTGTACAGCTAAGCTATGTTCCGTGTGTCTGTGTATACACATATCTATATATAACACATCTTCTTAAACCCGTCATCAGTTCATGGATACTTAAGCTGCTTTCACGTCTTGGCTATTGGAAACAGTGCTGCTATGAACATTGAGGTGCATTTGTCTTTTTTTTTGAGTTAGAGTTTTCATCTTTCTTCTATATATGCCCAGGAATGGGGTTGCTGGATCTTATGGTAACTCTACTTTTAGTTCACTAAGGATTGTCCATTTGCATGGAGAGTTCCAAAGAGGAGCAAGAAGAGATAAGAAAGCCTTCCTCAGTGATCAGTGCAGAGAAATAGAGGAAAACAATAGAATGGGAAAGACTAGAGATCTCTTCAAGAAAATTAGAGATACCAAGGGAACATTTCATGCAAAGATGGGCGCAATAAAGGACAGAAATGGTATGGACCTAACAGAAGCAGAAGATATTCAGAAGAGGTGGCAAGGATACCCAGAAGAACTATCCAGAAAAGATCTTCCTGATCCAGATAACCATGAGGGAGTGATCACTCACGTAGAGCCAAACATCCTGGAATGTGAAGTCAAGTGGGCCTTTGGAAGCATCACTACGAACAAAGCTAGTGGAGGTGATGGAATTCCAGTTGAGCTGTTTCAAATCCTGAAAGATGATGCTGTGAAAGTGTTGCACTCAGTATGCCAGCTAATTTGGAAAACTCAGCAGTGGCCACAGGACTGGAAAAGGTCAGTTTTCATTCCAAATCCAAAGAAAGGCAATGCCAAAGAATGTTCAGACTACTGCACAATTGCAGTCATCTCATATGCTAGCAAAATAATGCTCAAAATTCTCCAAACCAGGCTTCAACAGTATGTGAACCGTGAACTTCCAGATGTTCAAGCTGGATTTAGAAAAGGCAGAGGAACCAGAGATCAAATTGCTAATATCCATTGGGTGATAGAAAAGGCAAGAGAATTCCAGAAAAACATCTACTTTTGCTTTATTGATTACAGCACAGCCTTTCACTGTGTGGATCACTACAAACTGTGGAAAATTCTGAAAGAGATGGGAATACAAGACTACTTTACTTGCCTCCTGAGAAATCTGCAAGTCAAGAAGCAGCAGAACCAGACATGGAACAACAGACTGTTTCCAAATTGGAAAGGAAGTATGTCAAGGCTATATGTTGTCACACTGCTTATTTAATTTATATGCAGAGTACATCATGCGAAATGCTGGGCTGGAAGAAGCACAAGTTGGAATCAAGATTGCCAGGAGAAATATTGATAACCTCAGATATGCAGATGATGCCACTCTAATGACAGAAAGTGAAGAGGAACTAAAGAGCCTCTTGATGAAAGTGAAAGAGGAGAGTGTAAAAGCTGGCTTAAAACTCAACATTTAAAGAACTAAGATCATGGCATCCAGTCCCATCAATTCATGTCAAATAGATGGGGAAACAATGGAAACAGTGACAGATTTTTTTTTGGGGGGGGGGGCTCCAAAAGCACTGCAGATGGTGACTGCAGCCATGAAATTAAAAGATGCTTGCTCCTTGGGAGAAAAGCTATGATCAGACTAAACAGCACATTAAAAGGCAGAGACATTACTTCGCCAGCAAAGGTCCATCTAGTCAAGCTATCGTTTTTCCAGTGGTCATGTATGGATGTGAGAGTTGAACTGTAAAGAAAGCTGAGTGCTGAAGAACTGATGCTTTTGACCTGTGGTGTTGGAGAAGACTTCAGAGTCCCTTGGACTGCAAGGAGATCAAACCAGTCCATCCTAAAGGAAATCTGTCCTGAATATTCATTGGAAGGGCCAATGCTGAAGTTGAAACTCCAATACTTTGGCCACCTGATGAGAACTGACTCACTGGAAAAGACTCTGATGCTGGGAAAGATTGAAGGCGGGAGGAGAAGGGGACAACAGAGGATGAGATGGTTGGCTGGTATCCCTGACTTGATGGACATGATTTTGAGCATGCTCTGGGAGTTGGTGATGGACAGGGAGGCCTGGTGTGCTATAATCCATGGGGTGGCAGAGTTGGACACGCCTGAGCGACTGAACTGAACTGGCCTGAACTGAAGGATCCTCCATTCTGTTGTCCAGAGTGGCTGTACCAATTTACACTCCCACAGTAGTGTAGGAGAATTAGAATTATAGCTTCTTTAATGTTACTTATGAGACTACTTTTAAAAAGGAAAAAAAAATATAATTTATAACTGTTCAGTAAATGTTCATTGAGCAGCTGTGTACCAAGGCACTAAGACACAGCATGAGTCTCTTCTGTCATGGGGCTTACATTCTTACGTAGGGCTGGCTGACTCCTTTTGATTTTAAATCCTAATTTCTCCTGTCTTTAACATCATTTTCCACTCACACCTGCATGTTGTTGTTGTGTAGTTGTGCAGTCGTGTCTGACTCTTTGCGGCCCCATGGACTGCAGCATGCCAGGCCTCCCTGTCCCTCACCATCTCCTGGAGTTTGCCCAAGTTCATGTCCATTGCATTGGTGATACCTGTATCACACCTGCATACCCATCCCCCAGATGTATGCATACATAGGCATACACTATACATATGATACTATCTATATACATATATACTATTATATCATATATTATTGTATTATACACAAATATGTAATTATTATATATTATATAATCTGAAAGATAATATATAAGAATATGATAATATATAATACAGCAACATATCCTGTGTGGGGTATCCCATACATATATTTTATGCTTTTGTGTTTAAACTTATAATCAGAGAATTAATTATGTGTAACTATAATGTGTATTTTAAGAATTTGAATTCTGCCTTTAAATATTCCCTCTTTTGTATCCCAAATTTTCTAGTAAATATTTTGGCTCTATAATATGTCTGTCTTCCATATTTCTTTGTTCATAGACTTTGTAGTTTCCCTTGTGACTGAATCAAAGGAAAACATGGTGACTGATGAAACTGCATTCTTTTTCCCTGCAAGTCCACAAGTGTTCAATGATCAGGGACAGATTCTGTTTTCCCCAGCTTCTGGTCAGCTGAGAAGAGGTCACTAGAGTGAGTTACGGATTCATGTTTTCAAGAGCCTTTGGAGCTTGAAGGAACTTTGGCGTTTGTTTAATCTCACTGGGAAGAAAACAGGTGGAACTCCGATTACAAAATGAGGCCATGGCATTGGGTTAAGATACTCCATTCTTTATTTAGAATGGTACAAGAGAAAAGCAATGAATACCCTGGACTGATCTCCTTTAGGATGGACTGGTTGGATCTCCTTTTGTACCAAATTTTATCTTTACTTAAAAAATTCAGCCTGTGGACATTCTTTATCTTTTCATCATTAACCTACGGTTCTGTGGAATCAAACATTCCGAAGCAGCAAACAGTGACTGCTAGCTCCCCTTTTCCTGCCTTTTGTGCACGTTGAAACTTGTTCTTCCTTCCTCTTGTGGTTGGATTGATGCATTGGGGTTACAGAGAGGCGGCAGTCTAAACCCAGGCAGTAACCTCATTGACAGTCTTGGTGATGTTTTTGTAGATCTGAGCGAAACAAAAGCCAAAATGAGCAAATAGACTTACATCAAACTAAAAAGCTGTGCAGTGAAGGAACCTATTATCAAAACAAGAAGGCAGCCTAGTAAATGGGAGAAGATATTTGTAAATGGTATATCTGATCAAGGGTTAATATCCAAAATAGGTAAAGCATTCATACAATTCAACAACAGAAAAGAAAGCTGGTTAAAAATGGGCAGAGGGTCTGAATAGATGTTTTTCCAAAAAAGGTATATACATGGCCAACAAGCACATGAAAAGATGTTCAATGTTACTAATTATTAGGGAAATGCAAAGCAGAACCACAGTGAGATATCACCTCATACCTGCCAGAATGGCTAATATTGAAAAGACAAGAAATAACAATTGTTGGAGAGTTGGTGGAGAAAAGGAAACACTCCTACGCTGCTGGTGGCAATGTAACTTGGTGCAGCCACTATGGAGAATATTATGAAGGCTACTCAAAAAATTAAAAACAGAACTATCATATGATTCAGGTATTCCACTTCTGGGTATTTCAGTTCAGTCGCTCAGTCATGTTCAACTCTGCGATCCCATGAACCTCAGCATGCCAGGCCTCCCTATCACCAATTCCCAGAGTTTACCCAAACCCATGTCCATTGAGTTGGTAATGCCATCCAACCATCTCATCCTCTGTCATCCCCTTCTCCTCCTGCCCTCAATCTTTCCCAGCATCAGGGTCTTTTCAAATGAGTCAGCTCTTCGCATCAGGTGGCCAAAGTATTGGAGTTTCAGATTCAACAGCAGTTCTTCCAATGAATACCCAGGACTGATCTCCTTTAGGATGGACTGGTTGGATCTCCTTCCAGTCCAACGGGACTCTCAAGAGTCTTCTTCAACACCGCAGTTCAAAAGCATCAATTCGTTGGCACTCAGCTTTCTTTATAGTCCAACTCTCACATCCATACATGACCACTGAAAAAACCATAGCCTTGACTAGACAGAACTTTGTTGACAAAGTAATGTCTCTGCTTTTTAATATGCTGTCTAGGTTGGTCATAACTTTCCTTCCAAGGAGTAAGTGTCTTTTAATTTCATGGCTGCAATCACCATCTGCAGTGATTTTGGAGCCCAGAAAAACCAGACCATCTAACCTGCCTCTTCAGAAATCTGTATGCAGGTCAGGAAGCAACAGAACTGGACATGGAACAGGCTGGTTCCAAATAGGAAAAGGAGTATGTCGAGGCTGTATATTGTCACCCTGCTTATTTAACTTCTATGCAGAGAACATCATGAGAAACGCTGGACTGGAAGAAACACAAGCTGGAATCAAGATTGCCGGGAGAAATATTCACGTAATGCTCTGAAGATAATTTTCTTTCTGTAGAACGTGAAAACACTAATTCGAAAAATATATGCACCCCTACCTTCATTGCAGCTTTATTTACAATAGCCGAGATAGGAAAGTAACCTGTGTCCATTGATGAATGAATGGATAAAGACGTGGTATGTATAGACAATGGACTATTACCGAGCCTTAGAAAGAATGAAATCCTGCCATCTGCAATGACATGCATGGACCTTGAATGTATTATGCTAAAGGAAACCTATCAGTTGGAGAAAGACAAATAGCTGATGATTTCACTCATATGTGGAATCTGAAACAAAACTGAAACTCAAAGAAATAGAAAACTGATTAGTAGTTACTACCAGGGAAGGGGTCGGGGTGAAACGGGTGAAGGGAATCAACCGTTGTTAGTCATGATCATTCTGTACTGTATACAGATGTTGAATGATAATGTTGCATAACTGAGACTTACTGCTACTAACAAAAAGTTAAAGGAAAAAGAAACAAATGAAAGAGGCAGGCTGCCTGTATGGCTCTTGGTCTCACCCAAGCACTAGGAGAATCAAGATGTACCTTTTCCCAGCCCAGGTTTCCTGATTCGTGAACCTGATGAGAATAGACAGTAGACAATCAGCATTTATTCCATGAGGACAAGAGTTAGCAGAAAAAGCAACATTTCGGCAGCACTAGCACCTTTCTATCACTGAAGCTCAGGTTAACACATGAAGCCATAAACCACATTCTTCACAGTCATGCTGTACGTCTCTGGGTTGTACTTCTCTCCCAGACTCATCGCTAGAACTTTCTCTCAATCTGGAGCTAATTGGAGCAGATGTTGTTTCTCCTCCAATTATAGTTTGCTTTATTTGCATGCGTTTTTTCATTAATAGAGGACCGTTACGATAAGAAGTCCTGGGGTAGTGTCCTATGACCAGGGCGCCAGGAATGGAGAATGTCCTGCATTGTTACATGGACCAGGATTGTTAACCTCTTTTAGGTCAGATCCTGTCCATGTTCTTGGCAACGTTTCTCTCTTGGCTTCTTGAGCATAAAGAATATGATTAATATGCTGTATCTGTGAAAAAAACCTTGACTTCCCAGGTGGTGCAGTGGTAAAGAAACCGATTACCAATGCGGGAGACACAAAGAGATGTAGGTTCAATTCCTGGGTTGGGAAGATCCCCTGGAGTAGGAAATGGCAACCTGCTCCAGTATTCTTGCCTGGAAAATTTCATGGACAGAGGAGCCTGGTGGGCTACAGTCCAGGGGGTTGCAAAGAGCTGGATATGACTGAGCACACAGACATGCCGTTTTATCCTTGTTTTGAGGCTATCTCAGGATCTAAGGCTCAGGAGGCGACATTAAATTAATATTGATGTTAGAAGTTTTATCACTTTTTAAAAAATGTTTGAAATTTCTTTGCTTTATGATTGTTTATGAGCTATAGGCACAAAGAAACATATTTTTATTTTGTGCACATTTGTTTTGTAAGATTAATCTAAATTAAAAAATTATTTATTTGTTTTAATTGGAGAATGATTACAATTTTGTGATGGTTTCTTAGCATACATCACCATGAATTGGCCATATGTATGCGCACGGGTCCCCTTCCTCCTGGACATCCCTCCCCACTCTCTCGTAAGAATAATTTAAATTTATAAACTAGTTTTGAGAAGTTTTCTTCTAGAGGATTGGTTTTCTCAGAACATTAATCAAGTTGAGAAACACTGGGCCAGGCCTCTGTGAGCACGGGTTGCACAGTGCTGGCTTGGAGGATAGGCAGTGGGAAAGCAAACTCTCTGATGACTCCTATCTCCTGGGGCCCCACTGTTGCTCATTCTTGAAGCCAGATGGTGATTTGGGGCCTGCAGTTATACCCTCTTCCCTCAGTGAGGGCTTGGAACCTATTTGAGCCCAAAGGTCTCCTTAGAAATAGTTAACTCAAATGAGGTTAAATTTGATTAGGCATAGTTGCTTTTATTTGAATCTCAACGTTTGTATTGGTTAGGCCATCTCTCCTTTTATGACTGACTTCCCACTCTAGAGTGTTTATGATAGGATAATTTGGGGGTGTGGTGGTGGTTTGGTCGCTAAGTTGTGTCCAGTTCTTGCGACCCCTTGCACTGTAGCCAGCCAGTCTCCTCTGTCCGTGGCTTTTCCCAGGCAAGAATACTGGATGGGTTGCTGTTTCCTTCTCCAGGAGATTTTTCCCAACCCAGGGATCGAACCCGTGTCTCCTGCATTGCAGGCGAATTCTTTAATGACTGAGCCACCTGGGAAGCCCAGATAATTTGGTGATGATGATAATACTTGCGACTTTCCTGGTGGTCCAGTGGTTAAGACTCCTTGCTTCCCATGCGGGGGATGTGGGTTTGATATCTGGTTGGAGAAGTAAGATCCGACATGCTGTGTGGAACTGCCAGAAAAAAAAGAAAAAAAAATGATGTTAATAACGGCAAGAGCTACCTTCTGCCCTCTACCTCCTGCCCTGCCTGTGTGCATTTCCCTGTTTACATTGTCTCTATTTCAGAACTAAATGTATGTTTCTTAAAATATGGGGATGTATGCTAGGGATTCCTCTTTGAGAACTGCATTTCTCTTTAGAGTATTTTATTTAAAAAATGATGATTAAAGTATAGTTGCCAGGTTCCCTATCTCATTTTCTGGTTGACTTCTTATCTTGTGGTTTGAAAAAGTCATGCTGGAACAGTTCAGTATTGAAGGTAGTGCCAATATGTTTATTAATATTACTGATCTCACCGCTTAATTTCAAAGGAATGGCCTTTTGACACTTTTTTCGTGTTGAATACTGGCTCTGAATCACTGCAGCTTTTTGAGAATTTGCAGATTTATGTCTCGAATGCCTTTCCCCAGCCCCACTGCCTTGCTTAGTGAGCAGTTTAACTTCCTGATGCAGGCCAGCTTCAATATTATGGCTTCAGTGTCAGTGATGCAGAGCCAGCTGTGTTCTGACTTCAGGATTATGGTTGGCTGTCCCGGCATAAGGTGATTGCTCTGGCATCCTGAAACTGCAGGATCAGGGAGCAGAAGGTTATGATAATATGCCACCTTCGTTGAGGTTTCTTGTTTCCACTCAGGCTGAGGTTTAAAATACATGGGCTTCAAATCGTGTAGATAAAAAAAAAATGTGGAAAAGGTGTGCATATATAAACACAAGCGCACATATTTTAAAGGCCATACCTTTTTTTTTTAAACAGTAGATGTGAGAAATGATTTGTTGTTTCTTTGAGACTGAGATTTAGAAGTGGTTTCTTTTGAGTTATTTAGGACTATGAATAGTCACAGGGAATAACAGAACCCTTGTATATTTCCCTTACTTTATTAGAAGTAATCATGTGAGTCACCATCAGAACTGAAGGGGTAGTGTATCATAGATTTAAAAACATCAGCTTATCTACTTAAGGAATGAATTTATGATTAGTGAAGACCAAGATCCAATCTGATCATTGTGTCTCAGTCTAGTTAAGATGTGCCAATTAGGGGACTGGTAACCTTTGGGAGGATAGATGGTAACAGTGATCCTGAAGTGCTAAAAATCTGTTTTCCTGAGCCCACCATGACCCTCTGAGAGATCCCATAGTCTTATCCTCATCATTTTGATCTTTGGATTTTCTAGTCCTTTTTCTGCATGGATCCAGAAGAAACCCGATTATTTTCATGGTGGCACCTTCATTTTCTTCTTCTGCTTTAAAATGTTGGCCGTGACATCTGTGCTTCCCCTTCCTACCTGTTCCTTGTGCCTGAGAGAGACACACCAACTCCGGGCTTTAGTCTCACTGCCGTTGGCCTGGCCCAGCTCCCAGTACTGATGGCCAAGGTTAGCAATTTACATTTCCCAGAACTGGTGAAAGCGGTGGTAGTGGGTGAGTGTGTAGGCAGGGGTAATAAAAAAGAATTCTGTAGGTTGCCTTTTCTGTAAGAAAATTTGCTAGAAAATTATATTTTGATAGAATTAGTAAAGTTTCATAAACAAAAATACATCTCATCAATGGCAGATTTCTTGGTGTAGTGTTTCTCCTATGGAGGACTAAATTTAGTTAGCAAACTGCGTTTATTCTTTCACTAGAATGTGAACACTCTGAAGGTCCCCTGGTAAGGCCTTGAAGGATACTAGGAATGCTTCAGGTGCAGGGTTACCAAGTGCATCGTGCAGAAGAGTTTCAGAGCAGCAGGTACTTTCTTCCTGTACATTTAAAATTTAAGATACTGCAACTGTCCACTTATGATGTCATTTTGGAACCTACAGCAGGACGTCTGAAAGCTGAAACTTAACACATCATCTTGGATAGCTTATTGTTTTTCTGGGTTTTGGAAACACGTGATGAAGAAAACGCTCAAATATCTTTCTTTTGAAACACTGAGTCTGTTCTGCTAAATGTTACATTCAGTGAAATGGATGTTTACATGGGTCAGTATCCACAAAATGTTTGGGAAGACCAGAATGGAAGGCTGCCTAATTCAGTGTATAATTTTGTGGGTAAAGATAACATGGCAGAGAGAACATCTTGACATTTGAAAAGAAGTGTCGTCTTGCCAGAAAGATGTTTCCTTAAAGTATAGGTTGCAAGCGCTTGGGCAAAATCTAGCTTGGAGACATATTTTGCTTGGCTTTCACATATTTAAAAAACAAGCAAAAAAAGAGTTCGACCACCTAAGTCAGAGACGGTGTTCTCTGGTTGTCCATACCCCACCTTGCGTGTTGACTCTGTTACTCACGTTCCTTCCTGGGGTCCTGAAACACTGGTTTTGTGTCTCTTGCTAAAGGAAGTCACTTTATCGGCAGTCTCTCATTTCTGTGCCTTATCTTTTAATTTGCTGTCAGACCCGGACACCTGGATCCCTTCCGCCTCATGCTCCTTTCCTCTTGGCTCCAGTTCAAGCAACAGTAGGCTCTTGGGAAAAGGGACAGTGGACGGAGGCGAGGAGGATGCTTGTCCCAGTTTCTCTGGTCGTGGTCCTCAGGCATCCACAGGGATGCGGGGAACCCATGGAAGGCTCCTATCTGTTGTACTGCTTCGTCATCTTGCCATCCTCTCTTAACTCTTGCCCCTGTATTTTTGTTGTTGTTGTTGACACTTTTAGGAAGCAAGTTTATCCATACTCATTCATTCTTCAGGTAGTTTTGAATTCCACTGAGTGGGTAGCACAATGCTGGGCAAGCAGAGGGCAGAGACCCAGGTACCCAGAACTACCACCACTGCTGCTGCTGCCAAGTGGCTCCAGTCGTGTCCGACTCTGTGCCACCCCATAGACGGCAGCCCACCAGGCTCCTCCGTCTCTGGGATTCTCCAGGCAGGAACACTGGAGTGGGCTGCCATTTCCTTCTCACCACTGTAGGTTTCAGTTATTCCAGTGGCTTTTAGTTATTCCAGTGGGCTTCCCAGGTGGCACTAGTGGTAAAAAGAACCTGGCCGCCAGTGCAGGAGATGTAAGAGATGCAGGTTCAATACATGGGTCAGGAATCCCCTGGAGAAGGGGATGGCAACCCACTCCAGTATTCTTCCCCAGAGAATCCCATGGACAGAGGAGCCTGGTGGGCTACAGTCCATGGGGTCGCAGAGTTTGGACAGGACTGGAGTGACTTAGCGTACACACAAACACAGTGTGGTTTTAGTTCCCTCAAGAGATACCAGGTCTTATCTGTAGATTCCCTGTCTCTTGGAGGTGAGATCTTGTGTTTTTTGTTTTTTGTTTTTTCCCTCTCTCTCTTTTAATTGGAATCCAGTTGATTTGGGGCTTTCTTGGTAGCTCAGTGGTAAAGAATCTGCCTGCCAATACAGGAGATGCAGGTTAGATCCCTTGGTCAGGAAGATCGCCTGGCGGAGGAAACGGCAACCCACTCCAGTATTCTTGCCTGGAGAATCTCGTGAACAGAGGAGTCTGGTGGGCTGTAGTCCACAGATCACAAAGCGTCAGACATGACTTAATGACTAAACAACAGCAATAGCAGCAACAACAGAATGGTTCATTTACAATGTTGTATTAGTTTCAGGTGTATAGCAGAGTGAATCAGTTACACATATGCATATATCCTTTTTTTTTTTTTAGGTCTTATATTCTTTTGAATGCACAATAGATAACATGCTCTTCTGTATCTCCAGCAGATGGTTTTCAGAGGCATGCTTTTTCTTTGAGTCATCAGGATAATTTCCAGCATTTTTTCCCCTAATAGGCTGTATGGTTTATTGTATGCTTTGCTTCCTTTATTCACCTTTGAATAGATGGGGTGATATCAGTTTGTCCAGACTCCTCTGCCAAAAAGCAGGGTGAGGCTTTACATTGAGTCTGCTCTCTGTAGCTAGGAGATAACCTTTCACAAATTTTCAAGCCAGAAACGTGAACTGTTGCAGCTTCCAGCCTTGTCATTCGGGACATAAGCTCTGCTTATGGGGAAGAGCTTCTCTTACACTGCCAGCCCTACCAACTCAAGGGCCTGAATTATTGAAGCCCCTGATTTTAGATGGTATGTAATGTATGATAACTGTGGAAAGCATTTAAATGGAATATTTCTAAAGTGCTTTGTCCTTTTAAACAAAATTAACTCTTTTGACTCAATACATACACATGATATATAAAATTATGTTATTTTTTTGAAATTTAAAAATATATATTTTTTACCACGCTGCGTGTCATGTGGGACCTTACTTCCCTAACCAGGGACACTTAGTTTGTGCCCCCTGCACTGAAATTGTAGTGTATTAACCACTGGCTGCCAGGGAAGTCCTCATAAGATTATTTTGTATTTTTTTTTAGTATACATTTATTTATATTATTTTAAAATTTAATTAAATTTCATTTTTTTTTCACTCGCAGCTTTACTAAAGTATTGGCAAATGATGACTAGCACAGGTCAAAGTGTGCAATCTGATAAGTTTTGACAGGTGGGCATCTGTAACCCATCACCACAATCAAGTTAGTGAGCGTGTCCATCAGGGGTCCCTTTCACTCCCTGTCCCACCCGCCCCCCATTTCCAGGCAAATTGTCACTAAAGATTAGTTTGCATTTTCTGGAATTTTGTATAAATGGAATCATGCACCCGAAACTCTCTTTTTTTGTCTAGCTTTATAAGTGAAATCCTTTGGTCTTTCTCTGATGTTTTCACTTTAGCATAATACATCTAGGTCCATCCATATTGTCACAAATGGATTATTATTAATTTATGACTGAGGATATTTCATTTTATCTATCTATGTATATCACATCTTCTTTATTCACTTATTTATTGATGAACGCTTGGGTTGCTTCTCTATCTTGGTTGTTGTAAATAATGCTGTAACAGACATAGGGGTGCATATATATTTTTGAATTAACATTCTTGTTTTCTTTGGGAAAATACCCAGACATGGAATTACTATGGTATTTCCATAGATGGTATTCCATAGATGGAAATACCACTGCAAAAGAGATTGCAGATTTCTTCCATATCCACACCAACACTTGTTATTTCTTGTCTTTTTGATAACAGTCATTCTGACAGGTGTTAAGTGATATCTCATTGTGGTTTTGATTTGTGTTTTCCCATTGATTAGTAATACTGAGCATTTTTTCTTGTGCCTGTTGGTTCTCCGTATGTCGTTTGGAAAAATGTCTGTCTATTCAAGTTCCACTTTTTAAATTGAGCTGTTTATTTATTTTTTTTTATGTTGAGTTTTATGCAATGCAGGAGACCTGGGTTTGATCCTTGGATTGGGAAGATCCCCTGGGGAAGGGAATGACTACCCACTCCAGTATTCTTGCCTGGAGAATTCCATGGACAGAGGAGCCTGGCAGAGTACTGTTCACGGGGTCACAAAGAGTTAGAAATGACTGAGTGACTGACACTTTTCATACTTTTTTTATGATTTGTTTGTCTATTTTGAATATCAACTTCTTATCAGATGTATTGTCAATTTCCTCTTCTATTCAGTAGGTTGCCTTTTTTGCTGTGTTGATAGTTTCCTTTGCTGTGCAAAAGCTTTTTCGTTTGATGTAGTACCATTTTTTGATTTTTGCTTTGTTTCATTTGCCTAAGGATATCCAAAAAAATATTGCTAGGACTGATGCCAAAGAGCATACTACCTATATTTTCTTCCAGGAGTTGTATATATTTCAGTCTTTAATCTGTTTTGAGTTGAGTTTTGTATATGGTGTGAGACAGTAGTTCAGTTTCTTCTAAATTTGTATTTTGTTTGTTTTTGCCAGAACCATGTTGTTTTGTCTAGTGGAGTTTTGTGGTATAATTTGAAATCATGGAGTGTGATATCTCTGGCTTTGTTGTTTTTTCTCAAGATTATTTTGTCTATTCAAGGTCATTTGTGTTTTCATACAGATTCTAAATTATTTGTTCCAGTCCTGTGAAAAGCACCATTGTTATTTCGTTAGTGATTGCACTGAATCTGTAGATTGCCCTGTTTAGTGTGGTGACTTTAACAATATACTCCTTCCAAAACAGGAGCATGGTATAGCTTTCTTTCGTTTGTGCTGTCTTCGGTTTCCTTCGTCAGTGTCTTATAGTGTTCTGAGGATAGTTCTTTTATCTCCTTGGTTAGATTTATTCCTAGATATTTTATTCTTTTTGATGCAATTGTAATTTGTATTGTTTTCGTAGTGTCTCTTTCTGGTAGGGTATTGTTAGTGTATAAGAGCACAGCAGATTTCTATGTATCAGTTTTGAAACCGGCAACTTTACTGAATTCACTTATTAGTTCTGATAGTTTCTTTGCTGGTGTCTTTGGGATTTTCTCTATACAGTGTCATGTTATCCGCAAACTGCAATAGTTTTACTACTTTCTTTTCAACCTGGATTCCTTTTATTTCTTTTTCTTGTCTAATAGCTGTGCACATGGTCACTTTAAACCAAGATGTCCAATATTTTACAGCTTTAAAATTCTTTTCTGAGGATAAATCTTAGAACTGATGTTGCTTATTCTAGGAATCTGGACCGTTACTAGCTTTTGTTAAATATATTCCCAGTCTTCCTCACAGGATTTATGTCAGGCAGTGTCAGCAAGATTTTATGATAGGCTTGCCAGAATTAAAATTTAAATTATTTTGTGATTTTAATGGATGAGGGTACCATTATATTTTTATTTTTTTAACTTATTTTAAAAATTATTACAGCACTAGAACATTTTCATTAGTTAGTAATGATTTTCTCTTCTGTAATAATAATTTATTTCTCTTTGGTTCATTTTCCCTTTTATTTTTGGTTATGTAAGCATTTTGTGAATATAGTCTTAGTGTATAGTTTTATGAGTTTTAGCACATTTATTGATTCCTATAATCACCAATATTTTTATGATACATAATATTTACATAACTTCAAAAAATTTTCCTGAGCATTTTCTTTGTAACCACATCTTCTACTTCTGATCTCTGGAAGCAGGGACATGTTCATGGTCATAACTTTGAGCTCCTGAGAATGTCATATAAAAGGAATCATGCACTATATAATATTTTGAGATATAGTCAAATTATTGTTTAACTCAAGAATTCTTAAAAAAAATTTTTTATTGGAGTATAGTTGCTTTACAATGAATAGTTTTTTTTAATTGCAGAGTAGTATTTAATTATATGGATATAATACAGTTTTGTTAACTGAAGTATAGTTGATTTACATTATATTTGTTTCAGGTGTACAACTGTGTTTCAATATTTTTCCTTTTCTTTTTTTAAAAATTTCTATTTTCATATATAATTTTTAAAGGTGTACTCCTTTTGCAGTTACTACAAAATATTAGCTCTGTTCCCCACATAGTACAATACATCCTTGTAGCCTTACAGTCAGTAGTTTGTACTCCCCACTCCCCTGCCCCTGTATTTCCACGCCCCTGCTAACCACTAATTTGTTCTCTGTGTCTGCAGGCCTGCTTCTTTTTTGTTATATTCACTAGTTTGTTTTATGTTTTAGATTCTGCATATAAGTGATATTATATATTATTTGTCTTTCTTTGTCTGACTGATTTAATTTAAGCTTAATGTCCTCCAAGCCCATCCAGGCTTGCTGCAAATGGCAAAAAAATTTGTTCTTTTTTTTCAGCAAGGCAGCATTCCATTTTGTGTGTGTGTGTGTGTATATATATATATATATACACATATAGCATATGGTATATATATGTATACCATAGCTTTTTTATCCATTCATCTGTTGAAGGACACTTAGGTTGCTTCCATATCTTGGCAATTGTTAATAATGTTGCTATAAACATTGGGGTGCCTGTATCTTTTCAAATTAGTGTTTATGTATATTTTGGATATATACCAAGAGTGGGATTGCTGAATCATATGGCTGTTTTATTTTGGGGGTTTTGAGAAACCTCTATACTGTTTTCCACAGTGGCTGCACCAATTTACATTCCTACCACCAGTGTAGAGGGTTCCCTTTCCTCCTCATTCTTGCCAATGTTTGTTATTTGTATTCTTTTTGATAAGTAGCCATTCTGACAGGTATGGGTGCTATCTGATTGTGATTTTGATTTGCATTTCCCTGATGATTAGTGATGTTGGAGGATAGGCAAAATGATGAACTTATGATAAAGTAAGTTACCGAGCATAAAATCTTCTTGGATTACTCTTCAAAAAAACGTTTCTTTCTTTTTTTTTGAAAAATCACTTACAGCCTAAGTTGTAGTAGGTATGTCTCACTTTTGTGGTATCATGGCCACGATCATCTTATTCTATTTTATTAGTTCTTGTCAATAAAAGAGTTGCAGAATAGAGATGTGTAAATCCAACAGGAATGGGTTATTAGTATTTTTGTAGTTTGCAAGGAAAGAAAGTAAAGAAAATTTCAGAATTATTTCCCTGAAAAAAAGGCTTAAGTCTAGGTGTAAATTTATTTTTAGATATTGAATTGTATTTCTGGACAACTATTATTATTGCATCTTAGCTTCTTATCCATATTCCTTCAGTATGGAAATTTGATGCTATAATTCTTGACTTGGAGATTTCTATGCTTCTCTGCCCCTCAGCTACTCTATCAAGTAATTAATGAATGTTTTGTAGACAGATATTATTATTTCTGCTAAAGGAATTATTTTCCTGAATCCACCTGTCATAGAATTAATTTTTCTCCATCTTCTTGGTTAAAAGAAAAGAATGAAATTTATGTACTTTATTTCTCTCTGCACCATCTTAGTTATAGATACTCAAATATATGTATAACTTTTGCTGAAATATCATATGAATTTTCCTTTACCACCTTTTTGAGTCATAAAAAAGACCCAAAAGGTTTTAAGCTTTGCCCATGTATTATGAGCTACACATGATTTTTTTTTTTCGTAATGGACTAAAAATCCATTTAGTCCAACAGCTTTGGACCAGGTTTTAGAAAATAAAAGCATTTATCCATGGTGATGCAGAGTGTAGCAGTGTTTATACTTTTGATCATTCCTTAGAGAAGTATTACCTTAGTAGACAACCAGATGGCTTCAGGGAAAATTGTACCCTCGATACATGCCTAAATCAGCAGTGTAAAATGTAACTGGCTGACAATCTTGGTTTTGGTTAGGGCCACTTCTTTATTCATGGTATGCTGGGAACTCAGGGGATGATGTCAGTCTCTACCCTTAAGACTCTTATGATGGCCAGACATAGTATTTCCCTCTGTTGTCAACACTTGAGACAAGCTTGCCAAATGGAGACTTATGAATAGAAAGGGAAAGAGTATTAGTAATTGTTTATATTAAGAGAGAAAAATTCATTTTTTTTCTGTATTATTTTTAAAAAGACCTTAGGGGTTGAAATTTAAAATTTAAAACAATTTGTTTTCACCAAAGATAACTTGATTATTAATTCTCGTATTCTGCCTTCAGTTCAGTTCAGTTCAGTTGGTCAGTCGTGTCCAACTCTTTGCGACCCCGTGAATCACAGCACGCCAGGCCTCCCTGTCCATCACCAACTCCCGGAGTTCACTTAAACTCATGTCCATTGAGTCGGTGATGCCATCCAGCCATCTCATCCTCTGTCGTCCCCTTCTCCTCCTGCCCCCAATCCCTCCCAGCATCAGAGTCTTTTCCAATGAGTCAACTCTTCGCATGAGGTGGCCAAAGTACTGGAGTTTCAGCTTCAGCATCATTCCTTCCAAAGAAATCCCAGGGCTGATCTCCTTCAGAATGGACTGGTTGGATCTCCTTGCAGTCCAAGGGACTTTCAAGAGTCTTCTCCAACACCACAGTTCAAAAGCATCAATTCTTCGGCGCTCAGCCTTCTTCACAGTCCAACTCTCACATCCATACATGACCACAGGAGAAACCATAGCCTTGACTAGACGGACCTTAGTCGGCAAAGTAATGTCTCTGCTTTTGAATATGCTATCTAGGTTGGTCATAACTTTTCTTCCAAGGAGTAAGCGTCTTTTAATTTCATGGCTGCAGTCACCATGTACAGTGATTTTGGAGCCCCCCAAAATAAAGAAAAAAGCAACCTTTACATTAATTTCTTTCTTTATTGAGCATGTTTTGTTCTAGGACATTGTGACAACCCATATTACACTCCTGTAGGGACCTGGGCTAACTCTTCTGTGTTTTCCCAGTATTGGCACATGTGAGTGGCTCAACAAATCGTCTTTGACATGAACCAGTGACCTTTGGAACTCATACAACGTTAAAGAGAACTGGGAAATTGTGTGTGATACTCAAACATGATGATGACAGTGATTTTCTGGTTTGTACCAATGTTTCAAACTGTCTTAGTTGACATTATTCTATCTTCTAGTTATTGGAAGAATATGGAGCAAAGAGATGGGACTCTGAGCTTATATAATATGTAACTAGACTCTGTTGTTGCCTTGGATGGTGATTACCAAGGTCCCATTACTGATTACAAGTTATCTTTGTGATTCCAATTAGCTGTCTTACCACTGAAGATTTTTCAGGAGAGGAGTGCTGTCTTAGATAATCAACTGGGCAAAGGATTTATGTGACATAAATCATCTTAGGAAAAAATGTTCTTGTGTATGTTTCAAAATAGAGGTTCGTGAGAAAACCAGATATAATGCTTTTTCAGAAAAGACATAGTTAACAGTTGAGTTTGCTTATATGTATTTTTTATAGGGTATATCACATTCTGATAAGATTTTATTTCTGGTCCCCAGAAGGGACCAATTAAAGATATTCGATGCATTAAGCACTTAGAAAACACTATCTGTATCAATAATAAAAGTCAAATAGCCTGATTCAACAATTAAAAAGATTTTAAAAATGATTGATTATTAGACATCACTTACCATTAGGAGGGATTGGGGGCAGGAGGAGAAGGGGACGACAGAGGATAAGATGGCTGGATGGCATCACTGACTCGATGGACGTGAGTCTGAGTGAACTCCGGGAGTTGGTGATGGACAGGGAGGCCTGGCGTGCTGCGATTCATGGGGTCGCAAAGAGTCGGACACGAGTGAGCGACTGAACTGAACTGAACCATTAGGAAAATGTAATTCAAAACCACAATGAACTAACACCCCGTACCCATTAGGATGGCTACTATCAAAAAAGTAAAAAATCAAAAACAAGTGTTGGTGAGGATGTAGAATAATCAGAACCCCTGTGCTTTGGTGGTGGGAATGTCAAATGGTACAACTGCTGTGGAAACCAGTATGGCTGTTCCTTCAGAGTTAAACATAGTATTACCATGTGATCAGCAATTCCACTTCCAGGTATATACGTCAAAGAACTGAAAGCCAAGACTCAAACAGATATTTGTACACCCATGTCCGTAGAAGCATTATTCACAATAGCCAGAAGAGTCTGAAAGCTGAATGGATAAACAAAATGTGATTTATAACTCTAATGGGTTACTATTCAGCCTTAAGGAAGGAAATTTTAACACACGTTTTAACATGGATGACCATTAAAGGCATAATGCTAAGGGAAGAAAGCCAGTCACAAAAGGATAATACTGTGTGATTCCACTTAGGTGAGGTTCCTAGAATAGTGACAAATTCATACAGACACAAGTAGCATGGTGGTTGTTAGGGCCTAGGGGAAGGGAAGGATGAGCAGTTATTATTTAATGGGTACAGAGTTGAAACTGGAAAAAAAAATTGAAAAAAAGTCTGGCGTTGTATGGTGGTGATGGTTGTACTATGAATACACTTAATGCCACAGAACTGTACTTAAAAATGGTGGAAATGGTGAAGCAAATAGAATTCCATATATGGAATTTTCATTCAGCTCATAATCATAACCTAGATGCTAAACTAGGTACATAAGCTGTCTGTGAATTATCAACCTCTTCCCTCAATATGTATATAATAGCATGGTAACAAGTTATTACTTGAATGAAAGGCAGTCAGTTCAGTCAGTTCAGTCACTCAGTCATGTCCATCTCTTTGCGACCCCATGAATTACACCACGCCAGGCCTCCCTGTCCATCACCAACTCCCAGAGTTCACTCAAACTCACGTCCATTGAGTTGGTGATGCCATCCAGCCATCTCATCCTCTGTTGTCCCCTTCTCCTCCTGCCCCCAATCCCTCCCAGCATCAGAGTCTTTTCCAGCGAGTCAACTCTTCGCATGAGGTGGCCAAAGTACTGGAGTTTCAGCTTTAGCATTATTCCTCCCAAAGAACACCCAGGACTGATCTTTAGAATGGACTTGTGGATCTCCTTGCAGTCCAAGGGACTCTCAAGAGTCTTATCCAACACCACACTTCAAAAGCATCAATTCTTCGGTGCTCAGCTTTCTTCGCAGTCCAACTCTCACATCCATACATGACCACAGGAAAAACCGTAGCCTTGACTAGACGGACCTTTGTTGGCAAAGTAATGTCTCTGCTTTTGAATATGCTATCTAGGTTGGTCATAACTTTCCTTCCAAGGAGTAAGCGTCTTTTAAGTTCATGGCTGCTCCCTAAATTGTGAATAATAAATGTAATGAAATGGCCCCACCAGTGGTCTTTGTTGCTAAATCAGGTTCTTGATTTGCCAAGCAGTGTGTACAGAAATCGTACTACCGCTTTCCATGTATTACAAGAATATAAGCAATTTACAGTAAGATTTAAGTACATGGTACTTCTGAATGTTTCCTGCCAGTGGGCTTGATGGGTGGCTCTCGTGGTAAAGAATCCACCTGCCAGTGCAGGAAACATAAGAGATGCGGGTTTGATCCCTGGGTCTGGAAGATCCCCTGGCGGAAGGCATGGTGACTCACTCCCGTATTCTTTCTTGGAGAATCCCATGGACAGAGGAGCCTGATGGGCTACAATGCATAGGATTGCAAAGACTCAGACACGACTGAAGCGACTTAGCACGCGTGTATTGCACACTTGAGAGAAGCCTGGAAGAGCTAAGGATGCGCTAAGAGTAGAAGCTGTAGGAGACACAACACCCTGATTGTGCATCAAAGTACAGCTTCACTTTTTAAAACAGATGAATTTATTTTGTTTTTGGCTACACTGGGTCTTCGTTGCTGTGCGTGAACTTTTTCTCGTTGCAGAGAGTGGGGGGGTGCAGGCACTTCTCACTGTGGAAGCTTCTTGTTGGAGCACGATCTCTAGAGTGCATGGGCGCCCACAGTTGTGACATGTGAGTTTAGTAGTTATGACTCATGGGCTCTAAAGCCCAGGTTCAGTAGTTCTGGCACCCAGGCTTAGGTGTCCCAGTGTATGTGGAATCTTCCCGCATCAGGGATCAAACCCATGGTGCGTACATTGGCAGGCAGGTTCTTAACTGCTGGACCACCAGAGAAGTCCCTCAACTTGGCCTTTTAATTGTCTTTGTGAGCAACTTTCTAAAATTCTGCAACATGGAGGTCAATAAATATTCAAATGACATGTTGTAATTTCTCCTTTTCGTAAAAAGAAATGGAGTTGTAGTGGAGATTGGGTGTAAGTTTATGGAAGTATTTTAATTCTCACTGAAAAAAGATAGGGCAGTGATAAAAATGAAGATTAGAAAACAACGTGGGAAATGGCTACCTTAATCTTTCAGAATTTGTTTTGGCACACAAAAAATTATATTGATCCCTCTTGGTGATTGTTTAAGCTAAAGGGGAAAACGGAAAAACAAAAGAACTTTAAAGAGATATTTACTTAAATTTACCTATGTTTCACTACATATCTAATAAACATCTACCAGTCCAATACCTTTATCACATGGTATGTGAGCTCTTGTCAACAGGAAAGAAAATTTATGTTCAAAATTTCTGTTCAGTACCAAGGAAAGGAAATGTTGTGTGTGTTCTTCCAGTCACGCATTTACAAAAGATGCCTGCAAAAGCAGAAATGCATGTAGTACTGCTAACTTCTTATTCTAAAACCAATCTAGAGTAGGAGAAATAGGCAGAGCTGGCCCAGGGTAGTCCTTAACTAGAATTAGAATGATGATTAGAACTTAATTTTTAGGACTTCCCTTTCGATGCCTTTTATAGCATGATTAGTCCCTCTGGAGAAGGAAATGGCACCCTACTCCAGTGTTCTTGCCTGGAGAATCCCAGGGATGAGGGAGCTTGGTGGGCTACCGTCTATGGGGTCGCACAGAGTCGAACACGACTGAAGCGACTTAGCAGCAGCAGCAGCAGCAGCAACAGCTTCAAGGCAACAGAAAATTGGAAGCTTGTTGGTGATTCATTTAAATTTCTGTAATACTTTAAAAAATCAATATTAAGAGCATTTATTGAGTATCTACATTTATAATCACATATTAAATATTGTAATTAGGTACGGAATACTTGATATTTTCTAAATTTTGTGCTCTTGAGTGATTTGGAGTCTGCTGGCGGAGACAGTATAGAGATACACATACCTCCTCTATTAAAAAAAAATCCCCACGTGAAGAAGCAAAAAAAAGATGCTTAGGTAATTTTTCAAACTTTTAATTTTAATAACATATGTGTTTATCCCCAAATAATACAATGAGCAAAGTTTGCTCAATTTAATGGAGATTTTGTCATGTGCTGTGTTCTGCAGTAGACACAGGTTTGAATAAGAGTCCCCGTCTTTGAATTTATGGTTTTGAGCGTGGTTGGTAATGGGACAGATGGACTCAGGGCTCTCCTAGAAGATAAATTGCTGATGCTCCTAAGAGAGGTATGGCAGTGAGTGCTGCCTTGACCTAGTGCCTGATTCTTGCCCTGAACCCTTTCAGACTCACAGAGTATCCTTGCCTTGTTGGCCACCTTAAATTCTATTAGGAAATGATTACTAGGAGGTATATAATAGTGTTGTTCAGTTGCTCGGTCATCTCCAACTCTTTGCGACCCCATGAACTGCAGCACGCCAGGCTTCCCTGTCCTTCACCAATTCCTGGAATTTGCTCAAACTCATGGCCATTGAGTCAGTGATGCCATCCCACCATCTCATCCTCTGTCCTTCCCTTCTCCTCATGTGCTCAATCTTTCCTATCTCTTGGCATCAGGTGGCCAAAGTGTTGGAGCTTCAGCATTAGTCCTTCCAATGAATATTCAGGATTGACTTCCTTTAGGATTGACTGGTTTGATCTTGTTGCCCAGGGGACTCTCAAGAGTATATAATATGTATATAATATGATCAGAAAAAAAGGAAAAGGGTAACATAGGGTTTAAAATAAGGAAAAGCCTAGCTAGTTGGGGGGATCAGGGAGGGAGGGGTTGTGTGAGATGATGCTGGAAAGAGGGTTAGGTCACGGTTAGCCTCCAGAATTTGGGTAACAAACTCAGAGGTAGGAAAGTATGGGTCACAGTCATGGACTAGCGAGTAGCCTGATGTGCCTGGAGCCTGGAGGGACTATAAGGACACAAACTGGGAAGGTAAGGTTGAGTGATGGCAGAACGTTCGTCTGACATGCTTTAAAATAACTTTCAGAAAGACTTCCACTTTTAATTTTTGCAAAAGTGTTTTTTTCCTAGGCTCGTCAGCTCCGATTATGCCAGTAACTCAGGCAAGAGTGAACCAGTGAAGTTGTCTGACATTTTCCCAAACCCTTCATGCCTTTGTCAGAGTGATTTGCTCATTCTTCTTCTGTTGACTTTATTCAGTTCTCTTTATGCTCTGCTTGCTCCCTTACCTCCTTTTTCCACATGGGTGAGAAAGCTCTAAGGATTTAGTTTTTCTCCGTTTACACCAATTTCCTATGATACCAAACTCTTTCTAACCCCATTACTAATAGCCTTGCCAAAATGGAGTTTTCCGAACTTTCCCTGGAGTTCATGACTCTTCCTTCTCTTTCAGCACTGGTATTTCTCCAGAGGAATATCAGCCAGTGGTCTGATTGTGTGTGACACTCTGGCAGATTAATAGTAGTTACTAGGCATATATGAATGCATTTGTTAGCCTGTGACTGTGAAGTTTCTTTTCAGCTAATGTGACGAATGCACTTGGCTACTAAACAAGAAAACATCTCAAAAATTTAATTTATCTTAGTGATATTTGGGGCTAATTAAAATCATGTCCTTAATGCTCCGATTATTTAGTTGTTATGGACATGCTCTTGATTAATGAAACAAAGATGCAACTTGACTCTTCTTCTGCTCATATGTATTTATAAGCAGATTTGGTTTCGAAAGGAGCTAGTAAAGGCCAGCTCTGAGGTTTCTTTTGCTTTTCATTACCTTTATATTCAGATAAAAAATGTTAAAAGGGCTGTAAATTGCCTATCCAGTGTAATATTCCTACTTTATCTTGTCAGTCATCAGAATAAGCCACTGAACTTGGTGTAGGTCAGGTTGATTTACTTTGTAGGAAGAGGATCTTGCTATAGGTTTTGAATCAGAGATTTTAAAAAAAAATACACTTTTGCTTTTTGAATGTGTGTTGCACTTTCAGACATATGCAAACTTAATGGTCTGCCTTTCTGTATCATTTTCTCCTGGAATGACAGCTTAACAGTTTTCCTGGTTGGATTGTGCTAAAATCTTTAAAGGCTGCATTCACTAAAACATGTGTCCCGTGTTTGGGCAAGCCAAAATCTGTGCAATCATTTTAACGGAGTTTAACTTCTCAACTCTGCTATTACTACAGGTATCTTATTGTTAAAGCTCCATTAAAATGTCCTCAATTTAGAGTCTGTTATTTTGTACAGACACTGTTCTGGGATGTGCTTAAGTATGCCGTTGTGCTATCTGAAAGTAGATTTTGCTAAGAAAGCAGTAGCTTCAAGACATTAAAGAAGGACATACTTAATATAGTTTAATTACTTTAATGAATTTTTAGCTAGTTGACTTTCCTGGAGTGTCTCCCATAGTCTAAGCCTTGGGCTAGATGTCCCACATAGATAGCTTGACGTTGTGGCCATTAGTAGTGATGTCTGGGCAAAAGATGGACAATGGGGAAAAGTCAGGAACAAACTAGGAGCAAGGTATCTTGAAGGTTCTTTCAGAGCAGGGGTGCTGTGATCTGTTGGTTGTGTGTGTGTTAGTTGCTCGTGTGTGTGTTAGTTGCTCAGGCGTGTCTGACTCTTTGCAATCCTGTGAACTGTAGCCCACCAGGCTCCTCTGTCCGTGGAATATTCCAGGCAAAAATACTGGAGTGGGTAAGTAGCCATTCCCTTCTCCTGAGGATCTTCGCGACCCAGGGATCAAACCCAGGTCTCCCACATTGCAGGCAGATTCTTTGCCGTCCGAGCTGCAATGTCCTTGCGCATTCAGCATTAACCTTTTGGTGGCTCCTCATAGTTCCCCTCGTGTTGATGCCCTGGGGGAGGGCACGACAGAAAGAGTGAGAATCTCTGGGAGAAACCCAGGGCAGACTTGACGGCCATAGGTTGTTTCACTCCTTGCCTTTCAGAATTGCTTTCTAAGTTTTCTTGACAAATTTCTCCAGCCCTCACAGGGAAAGCCCTTTCGTTTTCTGGTAAGGAACACTGATGGAGAAGGGAATGGCAACCCACTCCAGCATTCTTGCTGGAGAATCTCATGGACAGTGGAGCCTGGCAGAGTCGCAGGAGTCGGACACGACTTAGTGACTAAACTGACTCCTAGGGGACACTGACATGTTATTTGGGGTCCTCATCTTGAATTGGCTCAGCTTTTCCTGGTGCCATTAGCGTCTCTAACTCCTTACTGCTCCCTCTGGCTGAGGCCAGGATCCTGGAACAGGTCTCAGTGGCAAGAAGCTGAAGAAGCAGATACTGGAAAATCTAGCCTTATGTGCTCTTTCCTGGCTGTGATAGGTTTAGCTTTCCTCTTGAAAAGTTTTTTAAAAACTCTTAAATTTTTTTTTTCGAGTGGAGCATTACATTTATCTCAGAAGAAAACTTGAAACTTGAAATACCACTTTTTTTTTTTAAAGAAAGGGAATAGTAAACCCTTATTAGTGTTTATACCTACAGTGATTTATTTTTTAAAAGGTTAATGGCTATCTCTGTTGAAAGGCATCATATTTTTACTAGCTAAGTAGGTCAGAATGCTAAATTTGGCTAGAAAAATTTCCCAGCAGCTGGATATCAGTGTGCCTTAATGTATGAAAATGAAATGCCTGTTAAAGTTGACAGAAGATGTAGTTTAATCAGAATGTCTAGTTGAATCACCAAGCATGGAGAGAGTAACACTTTACTTTGTATATTTGCAGTGATCTCATTATTGTAATACCAACAGTGTTAATAGTTTCTAAAATAGAAAAGAAGCTGTCGTCAGAAATTTTAGTAAGTTAAAATTATGAATGATAAAAAGCACATATCAAGTTGAATTTATACTTGTTCAGTGATTGCTCACTAAGTCGTGTGTGCCTCTTTGTGACCCCATGGACTGCAGCACTCCAAGCTCCTCTGTCCTTCTCTATCTCCCAGAGTTTGCTCAGATTCATGTTCATTGAGTCAGTGATGTTGTCTAACCGTCTCATCCTCTGCTGCCCCCTTCTCCTTTTGCCTTCCATCTTTCTCAGCATCAGGGTCTTTTCCAATGAGTTGGTTCTTTACATAAGGTGGCTAAACTATTAGAGCCTCAGCTTCAGCATCAGTCCTTCCAATGAATATTCAGAATTGATTTCCTTTAGGATGGGCTGATTTGATCTCCTTGCTGTCCAAGGGACTCTCAAGAGTCTTCTCCAGCACTACAGTTTGAAAGCATCAATTCTTTGGCACTCAGCCTTCTTTATGGACCTTACAAAATCTTGGAATTCTGTTTATAGACTCAGCCTTTTATGATGGATGTTATTTTTTTGAAAATGTCAATGTTTTGTCTATACTTGGGCATTTTTCAGAATTTGATATAATTTTATTTTATACATTTTAATACTTTTCAGGGACTAGATGAATTTAAGAAGCAGAAATGAAATTTAGGTGCAGTCACAGTTAAATAAATTAAAAGACTAGGCTCAGAGCCTAACCCAGAGCAACCGCTGTGATAATCAGTGGTTTAGGGATTTTGATTATTATTTCTGACTCCTCCCTTGTTGCTGTGGCTTCGCTTTCTCCGTGGTTCGGGTGCTTTGACAATTTCCATAGACTCGCAGCATTGTTAACATTTCATTTTGTGTCTACCCTTTAAGTCTTGGTGTTTTAAAAATTTCTAGAATTACTTTCAGAACTGTCAGCATAACCCCTGATTCAAGAACTTGCATTTTTACGTAACATGCTTGCAGAGGTGTTGAAGAACTTCACCTTCTCTGATGCTAATAGCTGATTTCCCATTTTGTCTGGGATCCAGCTTGAAGGTCAAGAGATGGGCTGGTTATGATCTTGACATTCAGCTAGTCATACAGAGCCTGGCACAGGGCTGGCTGACTCCCTATATTTTCACTTGCCTCATTGCTGGTGGAGTTTGGGATCTCAGGGTTCCCTTGTATCTGAAGCTACTCCTAAGATAACATAAAAATATTATTTTTTTGAGATTATGACTATAACATCACATGCTTTTGTTACCTTCAGCATCAATTTGAAAGATCCTTCCTTTTGTTTTTATTTATTTTAGACTTATTGAGAATATTTTCAGTAACATAAATATACTTTTCACAGAAAGTAAAAAAGAGAAGCAAAAGTTTTTTCCCCCCACACTCCCTTCACTGTCAGTGTGCAGGAGAAACAAGTTTTGACAGTTTGGAATAAATTCTTCTAGACTCTTTATACATGTTGGCTCAATGTATATGGCTATATTTACTGGTGTCCCCACTAATGAGGTGGTGGCTTTTCAGAAAAATGAGATGATGCTCTTCCGCAATTTGCTTATTTTATCAACTAGCTATCACAGGCACTGTTGCATGCCCTCAGTTTTTTTCATGACTGTATAATACTCTGCTGTATTGATGTATCTCGTTTTATTTAGCTTTTCCCTGTTGACAGAGTTTATCTGCTTACGCATCACGTTGCATGAATGCCACAGGTTGGAAACTTCTACCTTGAGTACATGTGTGTGTGCTTAGTGTCCCTACTACCTTCTGCAGGCTAGAGGAAGGGTAGGCCACTGGCCTTGGCTGCTTATTAGCCTTTTGAGACCATCCTCAAGTTTGTCATTTGATCTTGGATAAGACTCAGTTCACATAAAAAATACCAGCTCTGTTGTATGCGGTTTGAACATAATTACAGCATTTTTATAGATGTTTCTCATTTCTACCCACTAGCTAGGTTGCACAGTCTAGCTGAGATGGATTTTGACTGTATCATTCTTAGAGTCTCTTATGTTGGCAGAGTTCTGGGTTTCAGAGCTTTAAGAAAGGTTTGATTGTCAAATCGGTTTATTGAATAGGCAATCTTTAAAGTCAGGACACGTTTTTAGGAAATGCTTTGAGAATGCATTTATTTTTTTCCTGATTGTGGAATATTTTTGGCTTTATATTTCTAACCAGGTGCTTTAAAATTTAATTTGTGCCTTTCACACTGGCATAATTAATCATAGTCATAAAATTCAAAAACCAACATGTTCCAAGGTTAATATTTCATTAGTAGGCGATGGTGTTCTTTAAAGTGTTCATAAAATTTTACATTCTTCAGTCACTATTTACATAGTAGATATAGTAACTTATTTTTGTCGTGGCTACTGGCCATATCTTAGAGTTTTACATCTGCAGGCTGAAACTGCTGCATGCTCTTGAAATTCTAAACTTTAATTGCCTAGAATGAAGGAAATATTTTTAATTTATACACAGGCATACCTTGGAGATATTGAGGATTCGGTTCCAGACGGCCAAAATAAAGCAAATACCGCAATAAAGCGAGTGACATGAATGTTTTGGCTTCCTAATGCGTATAAAAATTATGCTTACGCTACACTGTAGTCTATAAAGTGTATAATAACATTATGTCTAAAAAATGTATGTTATCTTAATTAAAAAAATATTACTAAAAAATAATGCTAACCATCGTCTGACAATGTCAACTTCAGTTTCTAAAAACTGCAGTTACGAGCACAGCGCAGTGAAGTGAGGGGCACTCAAATGACCTCTGCCTGTAAGCTTTCTGTTTGGGAGGCTTTTATTTCATGTTTCTAAAACAGTAATGTAGAATTGAAAGAAGATGATAGCAACTGATTGGAAATGTAGAGGAGAAATTACAACTTCTCCTTTGTAATATGGTGATTGTGTGACGTATTTTAAGCAGTAACTTGCTGTTGATTTTAATATTTTTTAACCTTCCGCCACCCTGGCATCCTGCTATGATATCATAGCTCTACTTTTTGATTTATTATTGTACAGAGTATGCCATGCACACCACGCTAAGCCAGTGTTGAGAATATGTCCTTATTGTCTGTGACATTTTCTACTTTAAAATGGACTTGTGGTCGTTAACCAAATTTCAGTGCACTTGAATGAAGAGAGTTGTAATTGCCTTTTACTTTCCTGCTGATTTCTGCTTGCTTGGTTTCCTTTAATGTCTAGTGGCTTGAGCTTTTCCTTTGTTACAGTTTTTACATGCTATTTTTATGTTTTCCTTCTCAGCACCCACACAAAAATGTCCCAAGACTACTTATATATGTGCACATATGTTCCCAAATGGACAAAAAGACACTTTCATTCTTAAAGTCATATGATGAAAAGAATACTCAGGAAAATTTGAAATACAATAATTCCATTTATAGCACAAAAGTACATTTTTAATGACATACATAGAATTACAAATCTCATTTTTCTTTTGCCATAGGATTTTAAACTATGGAAAACTTTTTTAGCAGTGCAAAAATCAAACAACTGTCTGGTTGAAAGGGAGTTACTACTTATTTGGCATAAAATTGAAATGCTAATTTTAAATAGTTTATTGGATATAAATAATCTATTTTTATTACTTAAAACTACCATTGTATACTTGAAATATGAGTTGTCTTCAGTCTCAGACTTCCTTTTCTCTTTCAGTCTGTGATCAAAACAGGGCGACTGCTAGTAAGTCACGAGGCTCCTTTGACGGGCGGCTTTGCCTCCGAGATCAGCTCAACGGTTCAGGTAGAGTAACTTTTTGGCACTGATGTAAGCATTTGTGCAATTGCATATGTCTATTCCAAGAACAAAATTACTTATCACAATACGTAAAAGTATGCACTGTTTAGAAATGTACACTTTTGCGTTTGACTCCTGTTCACTGTCCTTCAGATAGTGGTCTGATTACATCTTCTTAAAAAGAAATCTTAAAAGCTGAAAAATTCCGTAATAGGAAGAAGGAAGTTTGAAATGATCTTAAGAAACTCATGTGGGCTATGTTTGCTAGGATAACCGGAAAAGCAAACTCTTAAATTTGAATGTGATGTTTCTCTTTTGATAGAACTTTTCATGATAAAGCTTATCAGGAAATGGTTTATAAGACTGATTTTAATAGCCTTCACCTTACAAAAAAAAAAAAGAATCTGTCAAAAGTCAGTAACTTAAATTCAGCAAATAATTTTACAGTCAATGATTAATTTATTAATTTGATTAACTGCATTACATTATGCTATTGAAAACTTTTGAAATGGTTTAAAAGCCTCTTTTTAAAAAGTATTCAGTTAAGATGCCAATTATCAGGAAAAAATTCTATAGACCTCTTTAGAGGATTTTTACTTGAAACTTTCATTCACGTTTATATTTATATATGAATAAGATCATTTAAATGTTTTATCTTTACAATTTTTTAAAATAAAAAATTAAATAACTATATTTTAAGTGGAAATGTGCATGAATTTTAAATTTAAAGTATCTTTGTAGCTGGCAAACATTTTACCTTACTGGTGGTAAGATGATTCTATTGTTGAGATACATATACATTGAAAATTCCTTTAAGAGTTTAAGTTTTAAAATTTTGATATGAAATTATGAGATATGAACCTTGATTATTTCTACCAATAAAATATCTTTAAATATGAATTGACAATGTTATAAATATTTTAAAATTAGATGAATCAAATTTAAGCATTAAAACTAGATCAAAAGAATTCATAATTATGATAAAAATTATGCTGTTATTTTTACATATTGTATATATTACCATTAACAAAATTAAGAAAATACTTGAGTTTTGTAGATTTGTTTTCTTTATTATAGAGACTACAATTTGAAGCATATTGCTTATCATTATATAATACGAATACCTGGTATTTACTGTGCATTTTATTCATGAGTAATGTAATGTACTATCTTTGGAAAGAAAAAAAAAAATGAGGCTTGCAAGAATGAATCACTAACACCAAGATTCCATTTCAAGTCAAGGGCAAACTGGAAAAAGAAACTAGGATTTTCTGATCCCTACTTAATATGTGGTCCACTAAACCCATTTGAATGAGAGGAACTGGCTGTTGCCAGTGGAACCTCTGTTTGACAGCCTGTTTCATTTTGCCCACTGAATATCATCTTACTGTTATCTCAAAAATTTCACCATCATTTAAAGGTAAAAGGAAAATAAGTAGAACATAGAATTTAGAAATTATAACTAAAATCTGATTTCTCTAAATAGGCTTTTAAAATTTGAATTCCATTAATTGTTATAAGCTGAAATAGAATATAACATATGTTTCAGTGTGGAAAGAATTAGAAAGATTATCTAACCTAGTGTCTACTGGTCTTGAAAAATATGTGGACTTGTGTTGAAGGAAAATTGTCTCTCGGGCTCCAAGAGTAAACCAGTGAATTCTAGTTTGAGGAGTATCATATTATGAGCTAAATATAGTCAGTGTAAAAAGTTAACACCAAGGTCATAAACACTGTATCAAAATCCTGAAGTTATATGATAATAATCAGTGATCAAGTTTGTGAAAGAGATGATCCAGAATATGGTCATATTTTTTATCATAATATGAAGACACCAAAACAAAGCCCATACCTTGTAATACTCAGACTCCCAAAATGCCCACTGATCTTGAGTGTCTGAGGTCTGAGAAATTTTGAAGCCAAACCAACTGTGTTCCTTTAACAGATGAGTGTTTGTCATTCATAGTGCTGGTGATTGAACCAATTTTAAAATTAAGGGAAGATTTGGGTCTAGGATGGGAGTCTTGAGTAAATGTTGAGTGCACATTCTTTATTCAGAGTACCCCTCCTGCCACAGCAGGAAGATAGAAATTTTGGATTCATTATAAAATGTTCTCTGTTTCCCATGTGAGAACTTTTCTACCAACAAATCACAAAATGATTTAAGGCAACAATGTAAAATCTGTAGAGGGATCTTCGTTTGATGTTTTGGGGAATTCGAATTTGGATTTATTAATACGAAAAAGATTTAGAAAATGTTCACAGTTGTTTTTGCCAAATTCAGATATTACTTGTACAAATGGAAAGGACAGAAAGTGAATTTTAGCAAAATATAATCAGCATAGTATCTCTGAATAGTCTGCCTGTTGTAGCTTTTGTGTGTTGACTAGAAAGAAAAGAAATGCTAAACACTTTGAGAGGGTTAAAAAATAAATTTGGTGGTAATGTCTGCATAAAATGTAGAATAATCTGAATAATATAATCTACTTTTCAGTAATTGTTTCATGCACATATTCAAATAAATGCGGCATATCGTATTGAGCCTCTTCTTTATGGAAGATCGGTCACATTCCCTATTGTAAGTGAAGCCTGTATCAAATTACCCAGTGCCTGGGTTTGTTTAAACTGAAATCACTTATGTGTGAGGTGCAGCTGCTTTCACCACTTGGAACAGTTCATGCTTCCCTGTTTCCTTTTGTTGTGTATATTTTGTAAGGTCAAGTAAGATAAAGCAGGGTTAAGATTCTGAAAGCAATTTTCTGGGGCACAGGGAAAAGGTACATAGAGAAACCTTTCATTGTTGTCCTAGAAAAGAAGTTTGAAATTAGGGATGAGAGTGATCTGTACACGTGAGCACTAAGGATTAAAATGCTGAGTTATTCTCGTTGTATCAACAAATTTAAATTTTACGTGTAAGTGAACAAGCACAAACAAAATGTACTCCCCAAGCATCGTTTTGTGGAAGACATTTGGTAGTTCTTTAAGAGCTCATGCTTAATCTTACGAAATTTGCTCTTAAAAATATAATATTTTGAGAGAACAACTATTAACAACAGAACTGTTTTAAATTCAAAACTGAGAGCACCATTTTCTATTTTCCTCAAATTTTGAATTATATCCCATATTAAAAATTAAAAATCTTGAAGAGAATATAGCACTTTAGACAATATTTCTTTAAGTTTATAATTGATATTTTTTGATGGAAAAATTATATCACGTTGTATAATATCGAATGTCAAGTAAAGGAAGTTTTTTGCTAGTATGGGAAGTATTGCTGGCTTTCCTACTGATGATTTTTAGCTAGATAAAATATGAAAAGAATGAACATAAAATATGTCCATATTTTATTTATATAACTTTTCAATTTATAGCAGATGGTTCTTCTATCATACAAGGAGTTCAGTGTACACAAATTTTCTCATGCCCGTTGCGTCTTTTTCCTAAAGCCATTTATTTTATTATTTCAGTAAATATTCATTGTTACCAGTCTCGGTTGGGAGTAATGTTAAAGTCACAAAAGTGTTTAGGAGAGTACTTTGTATTAATTAAAGCTAACATTTGAAACTTATATCTCTCAGTAGTTTCTTCATAAAATTTATGTAAATGCTTAGAAAAATCAAAACCAATCCATCAAAGCTGAGCACTCCTTTGCATTCCTACTGGATTAATTTGGAAGTTAACTGAAGGGCAGAACAAGCTGAGTGAGGTCTGGTATATCTGGCTCCCTCAGGGGATGATTTCTGGGTCGGTCATCCAAGGCTTCACTGTCTCTTCCCATCTAACTTTACATTCCCATCTGTTCTCACTTTGGGGTGAGGGAACTTTCCCCTTCTTTCCTTTGACACATACCGAAACTTGGAGGAGAGCTTCTTTTAGGGAGTTACACGTTCCATTCTGTACCCTGATTTGTGGAAAAGCGCAGAGACAACAGAGTTTAGCTAATTCATTGACCTCATTGTGGAGTTTGAGTGAAGATTGTGTTGTTTTGGAAAATTATGATTTAATTTGATGTGATGTTTGTATTCCTCAGCTTTGTGTAATCACAGCTTAAAAAAAAACACAAAAATTTTATTGTGTAGAAAAATACGTTAATCTCATCCATTTAAATATTTCCCCCAATTTATATGTATCATATATCCTAGAATACAGTATTCAGAATAGGCATTATTTATCAATATTAAGACTAAATAGTTTCTGGTATTTTAATAGTTTTAGAAAGTGTAATTTCTTTAAGCCTTGTAGAAACCAACTTTATTATTAATTTCTAATGCATTCCCATAATGATCAACTAAATCTTGACTCAGATAAGCTTGGGATAATAATACAATTTTTTTTTCTTCTCTGGATTTAGTGCTTAATAAGAGTGCCAAAAATTTTAGGGATTGGGGCTGCTTAAAGATTTGAATTTTTTTTTTTAACACATGGAAGCAATAAGTCTGCAATAAAGAGTCCAATTGGAGAGGATGGTGAATTTCCATACCATTGTTGCATCCTTTCTGTGCAGTCTCTATTTCTTAGGATGAGAACCCAGAAATTGTGCATACAGACATATATTTTTAAGGTAATCATATTCTAAAAGTTTGAGAGGGCTTTTATAGGGTTTACATTAGCCCACGTAAAAGGAAGCTTTCATGATTTTCAAGTAAAGAATTTTGTCTTTCTCACTGTTTCATGTTAGAAAGATTATGCAGAAGGATATTTTTTCTTATAAACTTATTATTACCACCAAATTTCCAACCCTCTGGTTTAAAAACATCAATCTGAAGAAGAGGTAAAACATCCTAAGTAGTCTTGAGTTTTTTACCATTGTGAAAAACATGTTGAAATAAAATTACTGTGTTGATAAAGAGTCATCAGAGGAAACTGTCAAGGCAGTAATCGGATGAACAGTTAACGACAATTTCATAACCTTGTTACTCTTCTTTTTCTATGAGTGATTCGAAGCATCTGCCAACAACAAAAAGAGCGATCAGGAAAAGTGTACTTCTGTACTAACGTCTATCTAGATGGAGCCAAAGCATCAGAATAGAGTACTCAGATTAAAATGGATCTTTGCCCTGAAGCCTGTTGAATGTTCAGTGAACAGCTTCTGTGGTCATAAATATAAACCAAAGACAGTCTTTCTGGGGATGCATTATGGGTGGAGCTGCTGCGTCCCCGTTAGAGGTGAAGCACGTGTTTCGCTCTGTTGGTCTTCCCCCTTGCTCTGCCCACTCCTTGCCTCCTCCAGTGTCTCTTTCTCCTTTGCTCCTTAGCGCACACGTGGCCAAGCTTCTCCCATCAGCCCTCTTTTTCCTCTCCCCATTCTTCCCTGGGCGATCTCAACCATTTGCGAGGCTAGTCTTAAAAACCTTCAAATCTGAAACCTTCATGATTGACTCTGCCTGTGGGGCCTTAGACTGAAAACTCCAACTTCATGCTGATTTTGGTAAGGATAAGAAATTTGTATGATAAAATGTTTTATGTGGAAAGATTTTTAACATGAGACAAGGAGAAAAAGTAGACATCAGTATATGGATATCTGCCAGTTTCTGGAAATCAGCTCATCTCAGAATGAATTCTCTTTCTCTCAGCTCTTTCTGGGTCTATTAAATTGTCTTCTTATCACTGTCCCTAAGCCTCTCACATTGTATCGCTTTACCATGCATTATTTTCTTCACACACACATCAAAGGTTGTCCTTCATCTGTTTGAAAGCCTCTAGTAGAAGTTCCCTGGCTATAGGAATAAGATCTTTAGGTCACCATCCTTATCTGCCCCAACCGTTAGCAGTGTTATTTCTCAACATCCTTTTATGATTCTGGTACCACAGTGATCATGTTGCTGGTGAATTTGAAGTTCATCATGTCTCATCACAGAAAGAATTTAGTGAGAGACAAAGTCATAGGTAAGAAGTGGATTTATTTAGAGAGAACAGAATGTGGGCCATCTAGAAGGTGAGACGCCTTGGGAGAAACACACCCCCACAGGAAGAATGTGGGCCTTCTCAGAAGGAGAGAGAGCCTGAAATATGGTGGGGTTAGTTTTTATGGGCTGGGTAATTTCATAGGCTAATGAGTGGGAGGATTATTCCAATTATTTTGGGGATGAGGGCGGGGATTTCCAGGAATTGGGCCACTGCCCAATTTTTGGCCTTCTGTGATTCGTCTCAGAATTGGCATGGTGCTGGGTGAGTATGTCGCTTAGCTTATGCTATTGCATTACAGTGAGCATACACTGAGGCTCCAGGTTTACTAGAAGTCAAATCTTCCACCATCTTGAACCTAGTTGATTCTAACCAGCTAGGTCTTTGTCATATCCTATAGCTATATCATTCTTTTAAAGGTTTTACCCTGTCCCCCTCCCTCCTATTTCAATCACAGTGGCCTGTTAGGCATTTCCTGAATGATAATTTTTGCAACCAGCCTTTACTGAATCTTCTGAGCATATCCTTAATTTGGACCTTTCTTTCAAGAAATAGAGTCCTTATTTTATAGACAGTTAACATTCAGTTGAAGAAATAGACACTAAACAGATAATTATACTGTGGTACATATTAGGATAGAGAAATATTCAGAAGACTATGCGGGGATTATAAAATACTTGATGGCTAAATTAACTTGGAGAAGTGAATATGGGTGAGGATTCAGGCAGAAGGAACAATATAAATAAGGAGGCAGGAAAAATATTTGATATTCTAGAGTTTAAAATGGTTTTGATATGAGTGAAGTGTAGTATGTGATGTTTGTAGCATGAGGTAAGGATCAACAGGTAAGTGGGAAAATCTTACATGTAATCAATCCTAAGCAGCTTGTTTTTGTGTAGAGGAAATAGACATGACAGAGCAGAACCAGCCACATAGATACAAATTCCAGCTTAAATACATCATATATGCATGTAAAGTACACCTTATAAACTTCCTGACAAAAAGGAAGTTATACAAATTTAAAGAACAATGGTCACAATTATCATTAGTTAAGACAAAGGGGTGTAACTGAAGGATTTTAAGCAGGAGGTTAACACAGACAGATTTACAATTTAGAAAAACCTCTGGCATATTATGTTGAGGTTGCATTGGGTGGGGTGGGATGGGAAGTCACAGAGATTGATTAGGAACCTATTTGGGTAATTTAGATGAGAGATTTAAGGGTCTTCTAAACCAAGGACATAGAAGTGAGGTTGGAGAGAAAGGTGAATTTTAGAGAGAGGAGGAGAGTATGAAAGAAAGTCTTGCTGACTGATTAAGGAGGAGTTGGGCAGGGAAGGCTTAGCTTGATTTCCAGTTTGGGCGAATTTTGAATGGGGGTGCCCTTTTACTGAGTCAGGGAATATAATTGGAAAACAGGTTTAAGAATATCACCTGTGGAAGATGATGAATTCATTTTAGACTCGTATTTGGGATGAGGAAGGGAAGTGTGTCTTGGAAGCTCCAAAGAGATTCTAACATATAGAATAGGACTAAGTGACCATCTTCTTATGTTGCTGGCTGAGGTCTTATAGATATGGTATGATCACACAGGAAAAGGACAGTCTTAAAAAGGGGAGTCCCTGCCAACATTTCTGAGCAGAGAGCGAGAGCTGTAGAGGAGGGTAAGATGCAGTGACCGGAGAGGAGGAAGGGAAGGGGCGCGGGCCACTGCGGAAGACCAGGAGGGAGACTTTCACCGCGGAACACGTGGCCAACAACATTAACTGCCTCCAAGGTTGTCAGCTAGACCGATGGTCGTGCCTTGAGTGTGGCAACCAGAAGACTCTGGTGACTTTGAAAAGAGCACATGCATGTGGTCTGGTGATTGAATGGTGAAGAAATAAACAGAGACAGCTATTTCAAGAAATATGACTTAGAGTGAAAGAGGAGGGATAAAGTTGTTAGAAATGGGCTCAGTCTCACAATGATATTTGCTGAGCATGGGATGCCATTTTGTCGATTAGAATCCTTCCTCGGTGTTCTCCTGAACCTCCTTCCCCCATCCACATCCTCTCCCTCCACCTCTATCCAGCTAGCAATTGGGTTTTCAGTCTCTCAAACCTGCCCTTCGTGTTCTGTTCCCCTGATAAACTATAAATGACTCAAACAAATACCCTGTGTTAATGCATGTATGTGGAATCTAGGAGCGTGGTATGCTTGCCCGTGTGCTAAGGCGTTTCAGTCGTGTCTGACTCTTCGTGACCGTATGGGCTGTAGTCCACAGGCTCCTCTGTCCATGGGATTCTCCAGGCGAGAATACCGAAGTGGGTTGCTATGGTATAGATGATCTTATTTGCAAAAACAGAATAGAGACACAGACATAGAGAGCAAACATATGGACACCAGGGAGGGATGGTGGGAGGAACTGGGAGACTGGGATTGGCATGTAGATGCTACTGTTGCTGTGTACAAAATAGATGACCGATGAGAACCTACTGTATAACACAGGGAGCAAGCTCTACTAAATGGGAAGGAAATCCAAAATAGAGGCGGTATGTGTAGACATGTCATTGATTCACTCTGTTGTACAGCAGAAACTGACATAGTGTAGCAACTTACTCCAATAACAATTAATTAAAGAAATAGAGTAGAAAATAAAGAGAAAAGGAAATCAAACTACAGGATTTAAAGGAAAAATGTAGAAAATAACTGATTGATATGGGCAAGAAATTTTTTGCGCAAAAAATTAAAACGCAGCAGGGTCAATCATATTATCACAGATTAAAGTATTTGCATAAAGTTACAAATGTTTGTGTGACAAAAGCAAGCACAGTTAAAAGGAGAATGACATCTGAAGAAGTGTTGGAACATATGGCAAAAGATAAATATGTGTACTGTGCTAAACATTCTTAAATATCAATAAGGAAATTAACAGCCCTGTATTTGAAGGTCAGAGGCAGATTATTTTTAGAACATGAAACTACACACCACTTATTACAGTTAAAAATGCAAATTTCAAAATGGGATATTCCTATTCTTTGTTATCCATAAAACTGGTACTACTTAAACATAAATTGTTTTTATTGTTGAGATGGTGCAAGGTGAGTGTAGAAACTGACGTTTCCTCTTTCCAGGAAATTGGTTTGGTGATGTGTATCAGCACTCTGACTTGTGAATTCTACAGCTCCTCAATTTAGAATTACACACAGAAATGGAGAAGGACATTCTTCTCCGTGCCATGCGTTTGATTAGTAAAATATTGGAAGCAGTTATCAATTGCAACAGGAATATAGTTGAATAAATTATTTATTTATTTTGGTTGTGCTGGGTCTTCATTGCTTGCAGGCTTTTCTAGTTGCTGTGAGCAGGGCTACCCTCTATTTGCAGTGCGCTGGCTTCTTATTGGAGTGGCTTCTCTTGTTGCAGCACCTGGGCCCTAGGGCCCACTGGCTTCAGTAGTTGCAGCACATGCGCTTGCTAGTTGCGGCTCCCAAGCTCTGGAACACAAGTTCAATAGCTGTGGCTCACGGGCTTAGTTGCCTTGAGGCACATGGAATCTTCCCAGATCAGGGATCGAACTTGTATCTCCCGCAGTGGCAGGAGGATTCTTTATCACTGAGCCACCAGGGAAGCCCTGGTTCAATGAATTATACTGAACATTGTGGATTTATTAAAACCATTGAAAGGATAGTTAAAACCATTGTAGCATAATGAAAAACTCACTAGCAAGCCTACAGGTGTTTTACTTGCCCAATTTTGTGAAAAGAAAAAAAATATACACACATGTATGTTTAGTTGCTTAGTCACGTCCAACTCTCCTGCAACCCTTTGGACTGCAGCCGGCCAGGCTCCTCTGTCCATGGGGTTTTCCAGGCAAGAATACTGGACTGGGTTGCCATGTCCTACTCCAGAGAATCTTCCTGATCCAGGGATCAAACCTCCATCTCCTATGTCTCCTGCAATGCTGGCGAATTCTGTATCCCCTGAGCCTTTGGGCTTAGGAAAAAAATAAAAGTAAAAATTTCTATTACTTTTATTTTCTTTCTTATAATTTATTTTCTATGTACATATATCATAATTTATAGTATTGGTAATTAAGAGCTTTCTTATAATTAGATATCTCTCTCACAAGACATGGTAAGTCTTCTAATTCTTCCTAAATTGTTTTAAATAAGAAAGCTCGCTTTGCTCATCAGCTCAGTCACTCAGTCGTGTCCGACTCTTTGCGACCCCATGGATTGCAGCACGCCAGGCTTTCCTGTCCATCACCACCTCCCGGAGCTTGCTCACAGAGTTGATTTTTAAAATTTCATATTTCACATTGGTGTGGTTTCTTCATCATGTACATTTGAATTTGGGGACTTATCATTCATAGTGGTAATCCTTATCTCAGGTTTGTGATGTGGGACAGTTTTAGAACCAGTGAAACCCCAGCACATAGATTTGGTTATTATTCAAGTTAGTTCTTTCCCCACTTGCGTGGTATATTTGATTCATTGCTCTCATTGTAAAAGTGAAAGTAGCATAATATTGGGATATTCAGATTATTTCATTTTCCCAGGTTAAACAATGATACTGAAACTAACATTAATAGTATGTAATGATACCAACATTGGATCCCCTGCTGATTTTTCTTCCTTTCTTAGGTATTAGCTTTACGTTGGATTGCCATCTTTCTTTTTGAAATCCTTTTGGACGTAAGCCAGTCAGAAAAAAAAGATTATCCACATTCCATCTCTCTGGGTAATAATAAAGTGCTCACTTTCTCTCATACAATCCTTAATATTTTTCCAGTCAGAAGTAGTCCCCTTTGAATTCAAAGGTGCATTTACACTAAACCTCCTGTACATTTTTATCCCTTTCTTTGGAAACTCCAGTTAATGTTTTGTTGTGTCCTTTTGGTGATGTCCCAGACCACTCCTGTCTAACCCTCTTAAGACCAACAGATCTTCCAGTTGGATGGGAAAAATTAATTCTGCTGGAATGTTTGAAAATAAATGTGTTCAACTGAAAGGTTATGTTATAAAAATGTAGTCCTAAATCATGGGGTAGAAATTATTTAAAGGAATATATGGATTCTCCGGGACGTCAGTTTGGAAATAGCATCTCCACAGAGGGCCCCTGAGGCCACATCAACAGGAGCTCCGCAACCCAGAGTCTTCCTCCATCACACGGCTCTATCTTCCTGTCCTCGTAGCCTGAGAAATGTGTGCAGGTGTCTTGTTGATTTGTTTAGTGTCTTTCTTCCCTCCAAAGAAGGCAAGCTTCATGTTTGCTCCCGTAAGCCTGGTGCCTAAGAACCTTGCCTGTCACTAAGCAGGTGCTCAATAAATAATTTAAATGAGTTGTTTCTCCCCAGGCATCGCTGTTGTTAACAATTCCTTTGAAGAATGATATTCTTGCTGCCTTACATTGTGTATAGAAATCCTAGTTACAAAACCTGCTAGATCGAAGTGTTGTCTTTTTGTATATCACCACTCCAATTTGTTGTCCTCTGCTCCCCGCCCCTCCCCAAAACTTAAAAAAAAAAAAAAAAGATTTGCTTTGTATTTGTTGAGTTAACCTCTGAAATAAGCACTGATATTCTGCGCTGTAGAATTTCACATTGCTACTTCCTGTCCTTTCGGCAGAAAGTAACTTCTTTTGAATAATCTACTGGTGCTTTTTTTCCTCCTCATAATTGTCTAGTGAGGCTAAAGGAAACACTTACTTTTAAATAGTTACCAATGAAGCTTCGTAGAATGAACAGACTATTTAATGAGTAACATAGGTTCTCAGAACCTAAGGCATTGCTTTCTTTTAAAATTTAGTTTTGAGATTAATATTTATACATTACTATATTTAAAATAGTTAGCCAGTAAGGACCTACAGGTATAGCACAAGCAGCTCTGCTCAACACACTCTAATAACTCAAGTGGGAAAATAATTTATAAAAGAAAAGATACATGTATATGTATAACTGAATCGCTTTACTGTACGCCTGAAACTAACATAACATCGTTACTCAGCTATACTCAAAAAAAAAAAAGTTACTGATTTCTGTGATTTGGTACCTTTAAAATTGTATTTCAGCACCTAGAGAGTTATAGCTGCCTTCGGAAGCAGTAGTTCTTGAACATCTGGTTGTATTATCAAAAAGAATTACAACTGATTTAAAGTAGTTCATTTTCTTAATTGCTGTCAAATAGTTTCTCACATTTTAAAAATAATTTTATCAAGTATGGCCTTGTCTTAGTATTTTTCAAACTGCAGTAAGGTTATTTAAAATTTTGTAAATGAGATGCAGCAGAGCATGTATCCATGATGTGGTCAGTGTTCTTTGTCACCTTGCACAATGTCCTCGGCAAATACGGAGAAGCATTTTATGTCAGGCAAGAAATTTTAGGCAGGCTTTATCTGCACTGTATTCACCGTCAGGAGCTGGTCAGCCTTCTGGAGATAGAACTAAATTTCTCAGCTGCTTTGTCAGCCGCTTGGTGGGCAGTAAAGTTGCTGCTGTTGAAAGTTCGTTTTATTTTGGTAATTTGAATAATTAAATGTATAGTTCAAATTAGTTTACTTGTTGCAAGGCCTGTCATCTCTCTCCATGAATGAGTTCACAGCTCGCCAAAACACAGTTGAGTTGAAAATAGACATGAAAATAGAGATTAACTACTGCTAATGAATTTTCTGCTCAATTTGAATCTAAACACTTATGAAAATTAAGACAAGTTACAATCAATACTTAACTGCCAAAACAAGCAGTCGAAAATGAAAGCTGTAAACAGAAATCATGTAGTTTATAATTGTTTTGATTTGAAGAAAATCTATCAATATTAATGAAATCATTCAAGAGATTGTTTTAATTTGCAGAAATGTCTGAAAAATTACATTTGATTGGGGAAGTGTTGAGTATTTGATTATATTCTTTAAAATTACTTTGAAGAAGGGATTTTATTTTTAATTCTTGATCCATTTGAGGAGACTTACCTTCTGTTTTTAATCCTTGAAAGGATCATATAATGATGTTTACTATTAAAGATAGTTTCATATTGCAGATGGCACCATAAATCAATTTGTCTTTAGCAAAACTGCTCGGTGAAATGATAATTCATGTCTATACCATTAAAAGCATCTAATTATTTGTGTTTTAAAAAGTGCACTGAGATGACTAACATTTCAAAATTTACATTTATAACCCACAATTATAGTTATGCCATTGTTTAAAACAAGTTCTGATTATTTCCTTTCTCTTGATAGGACTACTTCACCATCAAAATATCTACATTTTTGTGTTTCTTTACTGAACTTATTCTTAATATGCAGCTTAGAATGCAGGTATGAAATACTTGCTATGCCTGTACTGTTGAATGCTTTCTGGACCAGTCAGACAATCTGTTTTCCCTGAGATGGCTTGTAATTTTAAATGTTCTAGCACCATTGTTCTCCTTTATTCTACTTGCCTTTTAAAAATAGTACCAATGGTTATTCCAATTTGTATTAACAGTTAAGAAAATTGAAATTTAGTCTTACCTTTGCAGCTCATTATGGAAGAATCTCCAGCCTCTGCACTCTGACAATAAATTTATGCTTTCGCTTTTTAACCATGAACTTTTCTGGGCATAGGTTTCTACCTCAGAGTGCACGGCAGACCCAGTTGAATGTATTTTGTGAATAATATTTCAACATCACACCATCCTATACTTTATTAAAACCAGGTTTGCTGTGGCAGTTCCAAAAACATAATTCTGGTACCTTAAAAATAATGAAGTACTATACAGATGTTGATAAAAATAGTCTTTTATTATGATGGAATGTTTTATTATGTATGCAGCTATCAATTCACCTAATAAATAGTGTTCATTTTAATAAAATCCATGTACTTTAGAAAACTAGTACATTGATTAACCCATATTCACAATGAGTCATGAAAGGTACAGGTGAAGCTCGAAGCCGCTTGTTGGTCTGGATGCTGCCTGGATATCTTCTTAGCCTTTCAGAGAACTACAGTGTCTTCTTTCTCTCCTTTTCTTCCTTCTTTCCTCCCTCCCTCCCTTTCTTTCTCTTTGCTTTTCTTGACAGTGTTCTCCATGCTGGTCTCAGCAAGCCCATGGATCTTTGCAGCAAAGTTGTAATTCTACGCTATCCTTTTAGACAAGAATCAGAAGTGCCCTGTAATACTAGAGGAAGTTAAAGGATTGAGGTTGGATGTAGGCATATATTTTCTTTTCACATAGTTGGTCAAAAATGATATTAAAAAAATTATAGAATTACTTAATACCATCTGAAGAGCATTTTAAAATTTGATCACACACACAAAGTGTGTGTATGTGCTTCCCACCAAAGAATATCTGATTTCACCTTTTTACTGATGGTTTCTTAAAGTGGTATCATTGAGTAGGGTGTTATATGTGAAACTTCTGCCTACATTGTTAATTTCCTCCAAGGATAGCATAGCTAACAGTAGTTTTAAGGATAGTGTTGGAGGATAATTTGCTAAAGTTGAAATGAGGGGGATCATTATGACACATAATTAAGAAAGACAGTCTTTTCCACATATCAAGAGAAGAACAAAAACAAGCAGAGCCCATAAAACATTTTATAATGATTCTCCAAAGAGTAAGCCCAATTTGATTTTTTTTCCTTCAGAACAAATCTCTTCCAAAAAAAAAAAAAATCCCACTTTGAAATGTTGATTATGCCATTTGAAGAAATTTGCTAAGTAGTTGAAAAGTTCATTTAATATGAGTTTTCTTACTGCTTGCCTTATTACTCAAAATTGAGACAAAATATTACTTGTTCATTGCCGAGATAGCATTCAGCTAAGAATGGAAGATAGAGTTATAATTAGCATCATCTTTGTGTTGCTTCTATTGAAAAAGTTCTTTTAGAAGGAAGCCTTGGCTCATATGCTACCTGGCTAAAAATTTGTTTTTTACCCTTAAAACAGTGTTTCTTGAGAGGACAGAATTCTAGGTTACACAAATAGAGATGCTTCCCTTGAGATACTGGAAAGGAAAGGTGGACTTATCAGGTGGATACTAGTGTTTGTTGAAAGTCCTTTCCCTTACAACAGTAAAGCCAACAGGCTATTGTCTCTGGCATTTTAAAAATGGTAGCTGTTCCATAGATAAAATATAAATGATAACTATTTCATAGATAAAATATAAAGACCTTTGTTATCAGTGAAGATTTTGTTAGTGAAAATTTATCTTGTTTTGGGGGGTCACAGATGTGGGGAATGATGACCTGTAATCATATTGATCTTTCTGTGCCATCTACAAGTCAAGCATTTTCAGTGTGACTTCATATTTGCATTGATTTTCATGAAACCCTTGGTCATCTGTACATCAGATAGAGCTGGCATTTGCATTAGGGTATATTTATCTAAAGAAATGCTCAGTATGTACAGTAAGTGACCATAGAGTTCCAGCTTCTGTGTCAGTCTAAGGAGAGAGAACGGAGAAGGCAATGGCCCCCCACTCCAGTACTCTTGCCTGGAAAATCCCATGGACGGAGGAGCCTGGTGGGCTGCAGTCCATGGGGTCGCTAGGAGTCTGACACGACTGAGCAACTTCACTTTCACTTTTCACTTTCCTGCATTGGAGAAGGAACTGGCAACCCACTCCAGTGTTCCTGCCTGGAGAATCCCAGGGACGGGGGAGCCTGGTGGGCTGCCGTCTATGTGGTCACACAGAGTCGGACACGACTGAAGCAACTTAGCAGCAGCAGTAGCAGGGAGAGAGAGGAGCTGACCGGGAGTTGGGAAATTAGGTCCACTTCTGTTGGCCCATTAGGGCCAGCTCTTAAAATAGTTGTTTTGTTTATCAGTTCTCATTTCCCATTGTCTGTCTGGATAGGAAGATTGTCATAGGAACAGACAAGACTTGAGCTGGTAGTGGAATAAAGGTTACTGTATACTTTATCTTTCAACCTTGGACAGCAGGAGTAAACTAGTTTCATGCAAGCCAAAATACAAAACCAAGATGTTACCTATTTATGCTACTTTATGGGACGACGTCACCTACTACATTTTACAATTAAATCTTAAGTACATTAAATCTTAAGTCCATTAAGTACAGTGGAATTAGAACTGTATAAGAAGTATTCTTATTAAATTAAGTCAAATCAAATTTAGATCTCATAAATGTCCAAGAGATAAAAAACATAATGAAACTCAAGAACATAAATGCCATTTCATTGCTCAGTGATTATTTCTTTTCAATATAATGTTAAAGAAAAATTTAAGGTGGGTTATTTTTGCTAATGGCTGCTGCTGCTTTTTCTTACATGTAATTTATTTTTAGTTATTGGCAAACTACCTGGGAATTATTAAATGACTTGGTATTTGTTGCGTTGCAAATTGTCATCTTTAATAGCTTGAAAGTGTCAACAAGTACCAAATATATTGAAAATAATTTAAAACATGTCTCATTCCCCCAAACTAGGTATTTAATTTTTTGTGTTATGTACAGAATGGAGATGAAAATATAATTATATGTGCCTTAAAAAAAAACTTTTTGCTGATCTACCAATCAGTGAATGATAAATGACCTTTTCTATCAATAACAACTTTTGTCTTTTTACAAGTTTGGCTTTTTGAAACAATTGCCAAAGGGAAAAAAAATTTCATTGTTCCCTAACAGTAAATTAAGGATCCGGAGAGATCCACTAACTGTTTCAGTATGTTTCATATTTCAGTAAACTTTCTTTTCATTATATTGAATTGTATTATTAAAAACTGAAATGATTCTATAAAAATGTATTCAATGGCACACTGACTGTGGGGAGTATGTTTTTGAAAAATGCCTTGATGAGAGAAACTCTGTTGGCAAGATCAAGATCTCACAGAAAACAGAGATTTAGGAGTAAATAAATAAAATACTTTAAGTATGTATTTAAAATAAGGTAAATGAGAATACTGCTTCCAAAAGACACTAATCATAGGTATAAGGCTAGTGTAAGTACCTCTCCTGAATGCCCTTCAGTTCATAACGTGCTGATGAAAGGTACATGGTATTAAGTACATTCTCCCATGTTTCGTGTTAATACAGACTATACTTCATCTTAAGGATTTTTTTAGACCAATTTTTATTGCATTGCACCTTTTTGGGGGTATACACACACACACACACACACACACACACATTTATTTTCCTTAAAATCCAGGCAAAATACTTGTGAAAGTGCCCAGCCTTTTTTACAAATTATTCTGGGACTGAAGGTTATGGTTTTCCTTTCCTGGTCTTTGTTCATTTATGGAGTGGCTGAAGTAACACAGTATTGGGAAGACTAAGGTCGGGGTAGAGGTTTAGGGAACATGAGTAGCTAAGTGTCCTTTTGTTTAAGAGGCAGAATATAACTGTGTGTCATAAATAGATCTCACATTTTAAAATTCAGGTGAACAAGTATGAAGTTGTGTTCTCAAAACAAGAGTTGGTGAAGTCCTCATTGCTAATAGATTATCGAATGGCCATGTTTATGTTTAGAACTTTCAATCCTCCCTCTCCTTTTTTTTTTTTTTTTTGGTGAGGGAGGGAAGTTTCCTGGAGTGATATTTTTTGTGATTCTAGTAAGGCATTTTTAGATAATACAGTTGCATATAAAATTTCATTGCACAGTCTAAAACTTAAGCTAAAAACAGTCACCTTTTCATTGATTCCACGAGTCCCTTAAGGGTTATATACAGTACAATGTTGAGTTTGTTCTTTTTGTTCTTTAAAATAGCAAGCCTGCCAGTTATATCAGCAGGCAGAGTAATTATCAAATTGCACTGATTGATTGCAAACAGGATCAATGAATAAACATGTAATGATAATAATAAATTTTATCAATGAATAAACATGTAATGATAATAAATTTTATAAAATAGTAATCATTTGTAATCTTAAGTGATAAATAGCTAACAAATAATTTGTCTCTTGGTATTGTTGGTCAGTTCATATAGCATCTTGGTTTGCTACAGTAGAAAACTTACTTGAATGTTTTTAGGGATGACAGATACTATCCCACATGTTAATACTTTCATTGACGGATAATTCTTATTGGATCCTTCAGGGAAAACCATCGTGCTAAAATAACTGATCAAAGAGAATTTCTGCTGTATACTGTAGTTATAATTGCTTTTTATAGTCACTCTGGTAAAATCATTTAAAGAAGGTTACTTTTCAAATTCATTTAGTGAGGTTCAAAAAAAATATTCTAAAATATTAGCAGATATTTCTTTCTAGGTAGAGGGTTTATATTATGAATTATTTAAATTTTATCATTTATCCTTTTCTCCATTTTGCAAAATTTCCAGCTGCTTACTTCCTTCTCAATTTGGCTGTCTATTAAGTGTGTCAAAAAAAAAAAAACAAAAAACCACAACCCAATCCTACTGTTTTCTCAGTGTTCGCTACCTCAGACCAGAAACTGGAAAGTGAAAAGAAAGTGCATTTCAGGCGGATTCTTTATCATCTGAGCCTCGTAGGATGCCTCATTAATGCCTGACTTTCCCTTACACCCTGCATTCAGTCCCACTGGTGGAGCAGAGCTCTTAAAAACAAGTCTCTAACCCAACCATTTAACTTAGTACCTCTGTTACCTCAGGCTTCCCTGGTGGCTCAGGTGGTAAAGAACCTGCCTGCAATGCAGGAGACCCTGGTTTGATCCCTGGGTCGGGAAGATCCTCTCCAGAAAAGAATGTCAACCCACTCCAGTATTCTTGCCTGGAAAATCCCATGGACAGAGGAGCTGGGTGGGCTATAGTCCATGGGGTTGCAGAGTCAGAGGCAGCTGTGCAACTAACACTTTCACTTTGTTGCATCAGTGGAAACCACCACCTTTCTTCTCTGAACTATCACTTTCTTCTCAGAAGTGCTTCCTACCGAATAGCTTGAATGGCCTTTTCAAAATGCAGATGAGATCATGGCAATCCCTTGTCCCCATGGTGTCCCATCACCCTCACAGTGAAACTCTAACTCCTTATTTTCTAGCCCTCTCTGCCCCCTTCATTCTTCTCTGTCCTCAGGGATCTTTTTGTTCCTTGAATAAATGTAATTGTGGTCAAAAAACACCAGCCTAAAAACATGTCCTTCTGACCATAGTTTCAGAATATCTTACTGAGCAGACAAAAATAGAAAAATTGATCAGATAGGACAAAAATGCCCTGGATGAGTGATTTCAGTATCTTATGATGTGATGTTATTATTATTTTTTTTTCTTTACCTTTTTCCTGACACCATATTTTGTATAACATTTAGAACTTCTATAGCCAAGGCTGATTATGTAATTATGAAAGTAACTAGGAAAAAATTCTCTTTTAGTTTCTTGGATAAATGCTATATTTGGTCACATATGATTCATATTTTCCTATAATTTTAATCACCAACTCAGTAATCATTGAACAGAAAGTTAGTATATGATTTTCTTTTTATTTCTGTATTTGCTGTTACTTCTTTCAAATGATGATAAGAGTAGTCCTCAATTACATTCCATTAATACTGTTGCAAAGATCATGTTGTCATTGAGGGAGAGGAGAGAGATTGGAAATTCAAAAACAGACAGAATCTGTAGATAAGTACAGAATAGCCAGAGGAAAAAAACCTAAAATATGACGTATAGGGAATTACACTACAAGTGGTGAATTATTTCTAATCAGAAACAATGAAAGCCAATGTATGACATTTTTAAAGGGCTGGAATGAAGCAGGGCAAAAACTAATAGAGTTTTGCCAAGAAAATGCACTGGTCATAGCTAACACCCTCCTCCAACAACACAAGAGAAGACTCTACACATGGACATCACCAGATGGTCAACACCGAAATCAGAAAGATTATATTCTTTGCAGCCAAAGATGGAGAAGCACTATACAGTCAACAAAAACAAGACCAGGAGCTGACTGTGGCTCAGATCATGAACTCCTTATTACCAAATTCAGACTTAAATTGAAGAAAGTAAGGAAAACCGCTAGACCATTCAGGTATGACCTAAATCAAATGCCTTATGATTATACAGTGGAAGTGAGAAATAGATTTAAGGGCCTAGATCTGATAGATAGAGTGCCTGATGAACTATGGAATGAGGTTCGTGACATTGTACAGGAGACAGGCACCAAGACCATCCCCATGGAAAAGAAATGCAAAAAAGCAGAATGGCTGTCTGGGAAGGCCTTACAAATAGCTGTGAAGAGAAGAGAGGCGAAAAGCAAAGGAGAAAAGGAAAAATATAAGCATCCGAATGCAGAGTTCCAGAGAAGAGCAAGAAGAGATAAGAAAGCCTTCTTCAGCAATCAGTGCAAAGAAATAGAGGAAAACAACAGAAAGGGAAAGACTAGAGATCTTTTCAAGAAAATCAGAGATACCAAGGGAACATTTCATGCAAAAATGGGCACGATAAAGGACAGAAATGGTATGGACCTAACAGAAGCAGAAGATATTAAGAAGAGGTGGCAAGAATACACAGAAGAACTGTACAAAAAAGATCTTCACAACCCAGATAATCACGATGGTGTGATCACTCATCTAGAGCCAGACATCCTGGAATGTGAAGTCAAGTGGGCCTTAGAAAGCATCACTACGAACAAAGCTAGTAGAGGTGATAGAATACCAGTTGAGCTATTTCAAATCCTGAAAGATGATGCTGTGAAAGTGCTGCACTCAATATGCCAGCAAAATTGGAAAACCCAGCAGTTGCCACAGGACTGGAACAGCTCAGTTTTCATTCCAATCCCAAAGAAAGGCAACGCCAAAGAATGCTCAAACTACCGCACAATTGCACTCATCACACATGCTAGTAAAGTAATGCTCAAAATTCTCCAAGCCAGGCTTCAGCAATACGTGAACCGTGAACTTCCTGATGTTCAAGCTGGTTTTAGAAAAGGCAAAGGAACCAGAGATCAAATTGCCAACATCTGGTGGATCATGGAAAAATCAAGAGAGTTCCAGAAAAACATCTATTTCTGCTTTATTGACCGTGCCAAAGCCTTTGACTGTGTGGACCACAAGAAACTGTGGAAAATTCTGAAAGAGATGGGAATACCAGACCACCTGACCTGCCTCTTGAGAAATCTGTATGCAGGTCAGGAAGCAACTGTTAGAACTGGACATGGAACAACAGACTGGTTCCAAATAGGAAAAGGAGTACGTCAAGGCTGTATATTGTCACCCTGCTTATTTATCTTATATGCAGAGTACATCATGAGAAACGCTGGACTGGACGAAACACAAGCTGGAATCAAGATTGCCAGGAGAAACATCAATAACCTCAGATATGCAGATGACACCACCCTTATGGCAGAAAGTGAAGAGGAATTAAAAAGCCTCTTGATAAAAGTGAAAGAGGAGAGTGAAAAAGTTGGCTTAAAGCTCAATATTCAGAAAACGAAGATCATGGCATCCAGTCCCATCACTTCATGGGAAATAGATGGGGAAACAGTGGAAACAGTGTCAGACTTTATTTTTGGGGGCTCCAAAATCACTGCAGATGGTGACTGCAGCCATGAAATTAAAAGACGCTTACTCCTTGGAAAAAAAGTTATGACCAACCTAGATAGCATATTCAAAAGCAGAGACATTACTTTGCCGACTAAGGTCCGTCTAGTCAAGGCTATGGTTTTTTCCTGTGGTCATGTATGGATGTGAGAGTTGGACTGTGAAGAACGCTGAGCGCTGAAGAATTGATGCTTTTGAACTGTGGTGTTGGAGAAGGCTCTTGGGAGTTCCTTGGACTGCTAGGAGATCCAACCAGTCCATTCTGAAGGAGATCAATCCTGGGATTTCTTTGGAAGGAATGATGCTAAAGCTGAAACTCCAATACTTTGGCCACCTCATGCGAAGAGTTGACTCATTGGAAAAGACTCTGATGCTTGGAGGCATTGGGGGCAGGAGGAGAAGTGGACGACAGAGGATGAGATGGCTGGATGGCATCACTGACTCGATGGACGTGAGTCTGAGTGAACTCCAGGAGTTGGTGATCGACAGGGAGGCCTGACGTGCTGCGATTCATGGGGTCTCAAGGAGTCGGACACGACTGAGCGACTGAACTGAACTGGCGTTTAAAAAACCTAACTACCTAAAAATCTATATTCAGTGAAACTATCCTTCAAAATAGTGGGAAAAAGAATTCAGATAAATGAAAAATAAGAGGATTCACTGCCATCAGACCTGTACTGTAAGAAATATAATACAAAAGGAAATTCTTTTGAATTCATGTTGATGGGAACACCACCAGTTGTTAAATCTGTAACTAAAAACTGCAGAACATACTTTCTTTTAGTGCACATAAGATGTTTGTTACACCATAAACAGCTTTTAAAAAGGCATAAGCATTTTAGATTGTTTAAAATGTTGTCTGACTACAATAAAAATTAAACGAGACGTTAATAACAATGAAAAACCTAGAAAATAAAGAAGCATGTGGAAATTAAAAATATGTCTAAATAATGATGAGTCAAGGAAGAAGTGACAAGAGAAATTATACTTTTATGAAATCAATAATCAGTTCAATTCAGTCGCTCAGTTGTGTCTGACTCTTTGTGGCCCCATGGATGGTAGCACACCAGACTTCATGTCCATCACCAACTGCCGGAGCTTGCTCAAACTCACGTCCATCGAACTGATGAATAATAGTGAACATATTACACAAAATTTGTGCAAAGCAGCTAAAACAGTGCCTAGATGAATATAAATAACTATAAATTATATTATATATATATATATTAGAAAGAGCAACAACAAGTAACAAACTTAAATCAACGTTCAAAGCTTCCACCTTCAGGTAAGAAAAGAAAAGCAAAATACAGCTATAGTAAGTAGAAAAAAGAAAATAAAGATAAGAACAGAAATCAATAAAATAGAAAAAAGACCACAGAGGAAATAAAAAAGCAAAGAGAGCAGAAAAAGAAAATTGCTTCTTAGGAAGGATTAATAAAATTGATAATCTGCTAGTGAGACTGACCAACGAAAAGAGGGAGAAAACATAAATCACCAGTATAGTCGGTGAAAGCAGGAATATCATCACAGACCCAGCAGACATCTAGACGCTGTAAGGGAGTCACATGAATGGCGTGGTGTGCGGGCATGCCTTTACCTGGGTGCTCTTATCAGGTAGGGAGCGCCAGGAGCAGGCTCAGGAGGCCGGCGCAGGAGGGGAGATACTGCCGCAGCTGCTGTGTGCTCTTTGCTCTGCTGCTACGCACCTTCTATTATTTAATCCTTTCAGCCTCTTAATTAAGTATCTGTTATGCTCATTTTTATAGATAGGAAATTGAGGCTCAAGAAAGGTAATTAATTTGCCCAAGGCTATTAGAGGAACTGGAAACTGCCCCACATCTATCTCCCAGAAGGATCCAGCGTGCTCCCCTGACTCTCTTAATGTGTTGAGAACATAGCAATAGTTAATCTCAGGAAATAAAGTACAAAGCTCATGGAGCACATGAAGCTGGATTTCCCGTGTGGGTGTTACTTAGCCTTTTGTCTGATGACCATGCTGTTTCCTCTTGTTTATTTAATCCGAAACACAGTTGTTCCAGTTTAGTATGCTCAATACCCATTTTCTCTATTTGTACAATGAAATCCATTTAAATTAAGCTGATCATTGTTACAAAATATATTGAATGTTATGAAAACTTTTATTTTGCCTTAACGATTAAAGTGCACCCCTACTGCTCACCCTGCACCATGGATATGAACATCATTTTAGTAATTTAAATGTTGATCTTATAAAGGAGGCATAATAACACTCTGAAAAATAGATTTTATTTTGCTTTCTTCTAGGAACTGTTATTTTTAAAAGTGGCAATTAAGCTTTTTTACAACTCTTTTTCTGATACATTTGGGAAAGGTGGCTCTTTTCTCCCCTTTGAATCTGGCGAGTTTAATGTAAAATATTTTGGGACATATTTTAAAATCATGAAAGGTAAAATAGAATGCATTTTTGTAGGTTTTCTTTTTACAGTGTGATTAACTTATAGTTTTGAAGCATTTATTAGAAAATGAATTAATAGTGTTTCCATGATCCATCTCAGAAATGCATGTGAAGCTCATGTAGAAAACTGTAGGAGAACAGTATCTTGGCATGTATTAAAATATATTTCATGTTAATTACATAATTAAAACTATTATCCTAAATTATTTTTGAGTATGAACCATACAGTTTCTTATGAGTATTGTAAATGATCTCTTGTGAATGCTGAAAGCTTGTTACATACCTTTTTATTTTGTAAGATGTGTGTTTCTGGAACCTTGATATAATTAGCATGAAACATATTGGAGGACTGGATGTTTGAAATGCTCACTTCTCTAGCAAAGCCATATGTTGTCATATTTTCTGATACAGCTAGCTCAAGTTATGTTTGTTATATGTCATTGTAATCCAAAAGAATTTGAGTTTTCTAGCTAAGGCACACTTTGAAAACAACCACCAATTCTACCATTAATTGCGCTTTTTTGTTTTGCTATAAACTATATTTTGGATTCGTTGTTTTCTTCAGTTATGTTTGATAGGAAAAATATTATATGTAGTTGTATGGAAACAAAGCTCTGGAATAAAATGAAATATGGGCTCTGCTGTGAAACAAACATTGCAATGTGCACATATGGAACGAAGCAGCGTTTATGGGAAAACTGAGATCTGTGGTGTGACAGCACTACTTATATTTAAATTTCACAAATAGCATTGCTAGCTTAAATGAGATGATGGTTTAAAAGAAAAAGAGAGCAGAATGTGGAGAAAAAGGAACCTCCATGCACTGTTGCTGGGACTATCAATTTGTGCAGCCACCACGAAAAATGGTTTGGAGATTCCTCAACAAGTTAAAAATAGAACTACTGTATGGTCTTGCAGTTTCACTCCTGGGTATTTATCTGAAGAAAACGAAAACAATCATTAGAAAAGATATATGCACCCCTATGTTCATCGCAGCATTATTTACAATAGTCAAGATATGGAAGCAACGCAAGTGCCTGTCAATAGATGAATGAACTAAGAAGATCTGGTATGTTTATATATACAATGGAATCTTACCCAGCTTACAAAGAATGAAAAATCTTATCCATTCTTACAAAGAATGAAATCTTGCCATTTGTGATAACATAGAGGGACCTAGAGGGTACTAGGCTAAGTGAAAAATCAGACAGTAAAAGACAGATACTGTATGGTTTCACTTATGTGTGGAAAAAAAGGCAAAATAAATGTACAAACATCAAATAGAAACAGTGTTTTAGATACAAAAAACAAACAGGTAGTTGCCAGATTGGAGGGGAATGGATAGAAGAAAGAAATAGGTGAGGGAGATTAAGAGGTACAGAATTCCAGTTGCAAAATAAATTAGTCACAAGTATGAAAAGTACAGGCTTCTCAGGTGGCTCACTGGTAAAGATTCTGCCTACCAGTGCAGGAGATCCAGGTTCGATCCTTTTGGTCAGGAAGACCCCTGGAGAAGGAAATGGCAACCCATTCTAGAGAATGTCCTAGAATGTCCTAGAGAATTCCATGGACAGAGGAGCCAGGTGGGCTACAATCCATGGGGTCACAAAAGAGTCTGACACGATTTACTGACAAAACAGCACAACAATGAAATGTACAGTGTGGGGAATATAATCAATAACTATATAATAGTTTTATATGGTGACATATTGTTAACTAGATTTATTGTGGTGATTATTTTGAAATCTACATAAATAGAAAACCATTGTGTTGTGTAGCAGGAATTAATAGTGTGGTAGATCAATTATATTTCAAAAACAAACCCAGAAAAGATATCAGATTGGTTGTTACTAGAGATGGACAGTGGGAGGAGGGGGAATTGATGAAGAAAGTCAAAAGGCACTTCCAGCTAAAAGATAAGTCCTTGGAATATAATGTACAGCATGATAAATGTAATTAACAGTGTTATATGTTTTATATGAAAGTTAAGAGAGTGAATCCAAAGAGTTCCTATCATAAGGAAAATAAGTCTTGCCATTCCTCAAATTTTGTGTCTATATGGGCTGGTCACTAGACTTACTATGATGAACATTTCATGATATATGTAAGTCAAATCATTCTGCTGTACACCTTAAACTTATACAGTGATGGATGTCAATTATATTTGTGTAACACTGGAATTAAAGAAGGTAGTGTTTCCAGTGTGGATAGGGCCTTAAAATAAAATTATATAGGGAAAAGTTTAGTATGATATTGCCTGAACTCAATGGATAGTTCTGTTATATTTTATGGCTTCAGTTAGTGGTATTTACATAATCCTATGTCAAGATCCTTTAGTGTTGAGATAGGGCTACTGTAATAAACCTAGCACACTGATGGAGAAAAGTAGGTATTTTTCAAAACTATCCAAGTTCATTTCCTAGTTGTAACTGAGTTGTCTGGCAAAAATATATGAGAGAAAAAAGGAACTGATAATTAAGATAGAATATATGATATTAAAAAAAAAGAATCTTAGAGAATGTCCAATTCAGCTTCCCACTTCTGTTCTAATCTCTCTTGATCCCCTTGTAATTTCTTGGCACACCCACGAGTCTGCTCCCAGAAAACTACCTGTGGGGGAGACCGGCATCTGCATAAAAATCAGCAAGGGTCTTTAGCTCTAGAGCAAGTTAAGAAGAGACTCTGCAGAGTCAATTCTGCCTGTACCAGGATCTCTTTTTCAAAAAATCAGTTCATTATAAAATGAGAATAGTGAGAGTGCTGTCTCTGCCTCCCTGTCACCTCCCTCCACTTTCCTCTGCCTCCTCTCTCTTATTTCATGGAAATAGAAACTCTTCGGATACTTAAATACTTCCTTTGGAAGGTCAGTCCTTTATTCTACACTTTTGTTCATCTTCTATTATTCCTGTTATATACATTTTCCTCGTATTAACTGATGATGTTAATTGGTTTTAATGCCTTTGTCAATGATTCAATGAAATGTACATTGTCCATTTCTTTGTTTTTGTTTAGGAAATTGTATCAATTCATATGGTGATGCTATAGACCAATTTTTTCATTATTGTGCAGTTGTTTTAACTCTTTATAACTATGTCTCTCTTTTGTCTTTGCTTTTTTACACAACTAAAACGTCCACTTAGGTGGGTTCCAAGAAAATAATTAATAGAAACAGCCTGTCCTAAAAAGTGTTCCAGGAATGTTCAAGATTTCTAATAACTTCTTAAAAATCTTATATATTTCAAGGTTATAAAATGTTCGAGCTAAGTCATAGGCTTTCAGTTATAGGTAATAATATTGGGCTTTTGAAGTTCAAACTAGATAATTAACTTGAAAGTGATGCATTCCTTTTCTAAAGGGTTTTCCTCCCTTTGTTGTTATTCAGTCACTCAGTTGTCTGACTCTTTGTGACCCCATGGACAGCAGCACGCCAGGCTTCTCTGTCCTTTAGCATCTCCCGAAATTTGCTCAAACTCCTGTCCATTGAGTCAGTGATGCCATCCAACCATCTCATCCTCTGTCGTCCCCTTCTCTTCTTGCTTTTAATCTTTCCCAGCATCAGGGTCTTTTCTAGTGAGTCGGCTGTTTGCATCAGGTTGCCAAAGTACTGGAGCTTCAGCTTCAGCATCAGTCCTTCCAAAGAGTATTCAGGGTTGATTTCCTTTAGGATTGTCTGCTTTGATCTCCTTTCTGTCCAAGGGACTCTCAAGTGTCTTCTCCAACACCACAGTTTGAAAGCATCTGTTCTTTGGCGCTCAGCATTCTTTATGGTCCAACTCTCACAACCCTACATGACTACTGGAAAAACCATAGCTTTGACTGTACAGACCTTTGTCAGCAAAGTAATGTCTCTGCTTCTCCCCCTTAAGTTCATTTTTTAACCATTTGTTGTTCATTGACCAGTAGTCTGTTTAGGGAAAATGACAGCAAATGAAAATATAGCGAAGAATGTTTGGCCAATATTTATCATGCGAAACCCTTTTCTAAACTCTTCACTACAAAAACCAATACTATAAAATAGGAACCACTGTCATCTCCATTTTTACAGATGAAGGGACTGAAACACAAAGAAGTTTAGCACCTTGATCAAGGTCACACAGTGAGTTTTGTTATTTCGCTGCTAAGTTGTATCTGACTCTTTGCTGCCCCATGGACTGTGGGTAGCATTGAACTTTGGCCACCTGATTCCATATTGTTAAATTTCCCTAAAATCTGTCTCTAACAGAAAACCCAGCGGGTGTATCCTTGGTAAAAGTTGAAAAATGCTTATATTAAATATTTATGAGAATACTTATGGAGCATTTGGACTCTTGGAATTGGTTTTACAGTGGCTTTTCAGTTTGTTTTAATATATGTCTGATACAAGTTTTATTGGTTAAAAATATACTAAAAAGAATCTCTAGTTGAATAATCCTTTTTTTGCGGGAGTAAGCATTATAAAATTATCAAATTATGCAACAGTTGATATTGTCATAAGTTTTGGCAAATTTTTTTCCCACAAGGATGCATTATTTATAACATCGTGTCTATGATACTGTTTTTTTATTTTCTTTAACACCTAAAAGATTTCATTATCTTTTTAAAAAGTTGTCGGTAATCTAAGTTTTAATAAACTTTCATATTACTGATAGGAGAAATTTGGTTAGGAGAATTTCTGGCTTTGTTCACAATTCTTCAAAGGCAGTGAGTGAGTGAAAGTTGCTCAGTCATGTCCAACTCTTTGTGACCCCATGGATTATACAGTTCATGGAATTCTCCAGGCCAGAATATTGGAGTGGGTAGCCTTTCCCTTCTCCAGGGGATCTTTCCAACCCAGGGATCAAACCCAGGTCTCCCACATTGCAGGAGGATTCTTAACCAGCTGAGCCGTAAGGGAAGCCCAAGAATACTGGAGAGGGGAGCCTATCCCTTCTCCAGGGGATCTTCCCAACCCAGGATTTGAACTGGGGTCTCCTGCATTGCAGGCAGACTCTTTACCCACTGAGCTGTATAGTTAACTGCTAGATGGTTTGTCTGTATACTGTGAGTACTGAGTGTGAAGGGCTCGACCATTAATTTCGTGTTCACCTTGTATTGTTATTTCACACCATTGGTTAATAACCTTTTTTGTTAGATGACCAGATCCTCGCCTAAAACATAGAAATATAACTCAAGGAATCTTTTCTATATTTTAATATTCTATAAAATTTATATTTTTCTCTGTTCCAGAAGACTGGAAAAGCAATAATTTTAAAATCAACACTATAAAAGAAGTGAAATATACAGCAAGTTTATTGTATGCTATTTCTTTTTTAAAAAATTGCTTTTACACTCTCAACAAATGTGAACAAGAAGCTAGATAAATAAGATTCATTGTGAATCTTTATACTTTGAAAAGAAGTATAGGTTGTTTTATTTTTGTTACATTGCTTACTCAGTTCAAAGTCCTCAGTTAAAAATAACAGCATCGAGAAAGCACAACTGACTTTCTGTGCTGAGTACTTTCTAGTCACTAACTGGTTTCTTTGGACTCATTTTGTGCCCAGTTTTTCATTTTACTAGTGATTATTTTATTTGAGTTAATTGTGAATAGATTGGAAGTACTCATAAAACTTTTAGGGAAATTGTATCTTACTTTCTTCAGAGCACTTTGAGATGGCACTTTTTTTTGCTGGTTAGGCAGAGCTTATAACTCGGCCTCCCAGGAGGATGTTGATACATCCTTAAGCTGTAAGCATCCCTCTAGGAAAGGGAGAAGGGAGCAAGGTCTTTACTTCAGGTCTGTTTTTACTCTCATTTTTGTTTTCAACTTCCTGTTGCCTTAACCTTCTTGTTATTGTACCATCTTTATATTTTCTATTAAATGGAGCAGAAAGGGTAGACACGGAGGTTCTTAGATGAGTTTGTTTGCCTGTGCTGATATTTTAGGGAAGTTGGCTAACTCCGTTTCAGCCTACACCTGGTGGAGATTGCAGGAACCTCTAAGATGTCAAAGTGAAAAAATTGGACATGATCTTTTAACAGCTCAGGGTAAATTGGATGCAGTTGAAAACCATCTGTGAATGCCTTTGAGACTGTCGCATATTCTTTCTTTACTGCTCATACTTGTTTTTCTCAATTAATGAATTCCTCCCCTACTTTTTTCTCTTTCTCTCTAAACCACACTTTTCTCACTTTACACCTTCTTGACATTTACTCTTTCTTTCATAAGCCTTTAAAAATATTTTATAGGCCATTTAAGTATCCTTTTGGGGGCTTCTTAGTTGTCTTTAAAATTCCCTTCTGTTGTGGAGTTGATGACTGAGTTGTTTGGTAGCAGTTTGGGAGCTCAGTGTGCCACTGATCGAATTTACCTTGGTCTTGAAGATGAACAAGGCGTCACTTCTTTTAAGACAGCTATTGTCTGAAAATGTCAACTAGAGTACTTTTTGTAAGGCTTTTAGAAAATATGAGTTTTATATTCCAAATCCATTATGGTGTTTTAGAAAACCATAGCAAGAAGTAATTTCTTTTATTCCAAGATTCTAAAGGACTCTTTAAGGTAACAGTGCTCTAGCATGAGCTTTGAATGGAGAGGGGGTTAATTGGAGGTGTCATAAAGGCATACTGTGTACATTTTTAACTTACAAATTCCTTAGGTTTATTTATTGTACCTCATCTTTCTTTTCAGAAATTCAAAGGAAGAAAAGGTAGATTGCTGACACGTATCAGTTACATACATGTATGGATTTATAATGTTTCTCTGATTGACATATGTGAAAACCTGATGTTTACTTTTAGTTAAGACTGAGGCATGACTCTACTTAGTGTCTTTTTGTTGTTGTTTAGTTGCTAAGTCTTGTCCAACTCTTTCCCTGCCAGGCGCCTCTGTCCATGGGATTCTCCAGACAAAAATACTAAAGTAGGTTGCCATTTCTTCCTCTAGGGGATCTTCCTGACCTAGTGATCAAACCTGCATCACCTACATTGGCAGGTGGATTCCGTACCACTGAGCCACCAGGGAGGCGCTTGGTGTCACAGTTTTATGCAGTTTGACCCACATCTTCCTTAAGTTGGGATGCTAGAAATGGGAAAAAAAAGTAAAAAATGGAACCAAACCGAAGATTGTTTCCTGGAAACAGGAATGTTGGGGGAAAAAGTAAAGTTTAGAAAACAATCTATAATTTGCTGAAGATAGGGAAGGCTATGGTAATAATAAGTGATTAATTGAAAAGTAGTTACTGTCCTAAATGCACTAAATACATTTGTAAAAATGTCAAGAAGTCTACGAAAGTGGACATGTTATCCATGTCATGGTCCCTTCATTGGTTCTTTACTTATAAGGGGCTTTGGCAGCTCTGACTGTCTCGTTATCTTTGGTGGGACAGATACCTGTTGATCATCTTTTACCATTGCCGCATTTTGGACTTTGGACTTCTGGAGCTGATTTACTGGATTTTCTATACATTTTAATTTCTTCTTTACTATCCCCCAAACTTCTGAATTTGATTTTTGTGAATGTCAATTAATTGTGTACTTCTGATTGTCCTAGAAAAGTAAAAAGCTGTCAAAATTAACACAAGAGAAGAAAACTAAAATATTCTTCTAGTATGAAAGAAATTGAGTCAATAGCTTGTCTTCCCTTAAAGAGAGCATTGGGTCTAATTGGTTTTATAGGTGAATTCTACTGGCGTTGAGTTTTTTTTTTTTTTTTTAAATTATTTATTTATTTATTTATTTATTTTAAGTTTTTTATTTTTTAAATTTTAATATCTTTAATTCTTACATGCGTTCCCAAACATGAACCCCCCTCCCACCTCCCTCCCCATAACATCTCTCTGGGTCATCCCCATGCACCAGCCCCAAGCATGCTGCATCCTGCGTCAGACATAGACTGGCGATTCAATTCTTACATGATGTTTTATAGACAAATTCTTTTCAAGAGGATAGAAGAAAGAACATGGTCCTCCTCATTTTATGGAGTTAGTATAACTTTAAAGCCAGACAAGGACAATTCAGTAAAAGAAAACTGTAGGCCATTCTCACTCATAACCTTAGAGGCAGTTTTGTTTTGTTTTGTTTTGTTTTAATAGCAGACTGAAGCCAGAAATATTCAAGACCAAGTTGAATTTATTTCAGGAATGGCAGATTGGTTTAACATTAGACAATCTATTAACATAATTCATTACATTAGCTGACTAAAAAAGGAAAACTACATAATCATCTCAGTGAATGCAGAAAGAATAGTCAAAATTTTTCAGTACCTGACACTAATGAAAAGAAGAAAATAAAATTCGTAGCAAATTAGTAACTTCTTTTACCTGATAAGGGTTATCTACCAAAACCTACAACAAACATATTTAATGGTAAGTATTGGAAGCATTACTTTTAAAATCAGAAACCAAGAAATCCACTGTGACTAATTATATTTATTGTTGGACTGGCTGTCCAAGGCAAGATAGCAAGATGAGAAGAAGAATTACAAATATTTAAGGAGAAAAGAAGGAAATGTCATTTATTGACAAAGGGTGAAAGTGAAAGTTGTTCAGTTGTGTCCGACTCTTTGCAATCTCATGGACTTCTGCATGGAATTCTCCAGGCCAGAATACTGGAGTAGGTAGCGTTTCCCTTCTCCAGGGGATCTTCCCAACCCAGGGATCGAACCCAGGTCTCCTGCAAAGGGTATGAGTTTCTATATAGAAAATTTAATCTATACATTGCTTATTAGAATTAATTGGAGGGTATAACAACATGTTATAGATAAACATCAAATACAACTGAAAATATAATTCTAAAAATCAGTATTTGCAGTGGCAGTTATAGATACATGGAAATAATCTTTTAAAAGTCATCTGAGACTTTTTTGGAATAATTGTAAAACTTAACCTCATTAGAAGAACAATTTTAAGTGATTTTTTTTAGAAAGATTATATTTACAGATAGATTCATTATTATCTAATTGATCTGTAGATTGAGTTCAGCTTCAAACAGAATCCAAGTACGTATTTTCCTTGAAACTTGTCAAGTTGATTCTAAAATGTATGGAAGAATTAGAGCCCCAAACGCTACAAACAGGTCAAATGGGGCAAGGGATAATACCCTGTTGATGTGAAGAGCAGCCCACGTGTGGATAACACCGGCACCACTCATGTCTGTGTGGTCACAAGGCACTCAGACACACAGCCTTGACAGCAGGTGCCCTTCCGCTCACCTGCAGAGCCGTGGGGCCGGATCGAGTACGTTCCCCTTAACTTCTCCTAGCATGTTCCTGCTGTCTTACAGTCTGCTTCCAGGGATATATAAACGGGAAGGAGTATATACATGACCGACTGTCAGCAGCTCAGAGCAAGGTCTCTAGAGCCAAACCGCCTGGATTTAAATCCCTGTTCCACCTCCTATTAGTTGGATGATCTCATGGTAATTTTTTTTTTCTGTATATATATATATATATTTAAACTTTATTTTACTTTACAATACTGTATTGGTTTTGCCATACATTGACATGAATCCACCACGGGTGTACATGCGTTCCCAAACATGAACCCCCCTCCCACCTCCCTCCCCATAACATCTCTCTGGGTCATCACCGTGCACCAGCCCCAAGCATGCTGTATCCTGCGTCGGACATAGACTGGCAATTCGATTCTTACATGATAGTATACATGTTAGAATGCCATTCTCCCAAATCATCCCACCCTCTCCCTCTCCCTCTGAGTCCAAAAGTCCGCTATACACATCTGTGTCTTTTTTGCTGTCTTGCATACAGGGTCGTCATTGCCATCTTTCTAAATTCCATATATATGTGTTAGTATACTGTATTGGTGTTTTTCTTTCTGGCTTACTTCACTCTGTATAATTGGCTTCAGTTTCATCCATCTCATCAGAACTGATTCAAATGTATTCTTTTTAACGGCTGAGTAATACTCCATTGTGTATATGTACCACAGCTTTCTTATCCGTTCATCTGCTGATGGACATCTAGGTTGTTTCCATGTCCTGGCTATTATAAACAGTGCTGCGATGAACATTGGGGTACGTGTCTCTTTCAATTCTGGTTTCCTTGGTGTGTATGCCCAGCAGTGGGATTGCTGGGTCATAAGGGAGTTCTATTTGCAATTTTTTAAGGAATCTCCACACTGTTCTCCATAGTGGCTGTACTAGTTTGCATTCCCACCAACAGTGTAGGAGGGTTCCCTTTTCTCCACACCCTCTCCAGCATTTATTGCTTGCAGAATCTCATGGTAATTTCATCTTCCTCTGCTTCAGCTTCTTCATCTGGGATATGGGGGCAATAACTACTTTTTTGCATAGTGTCATTGTTAGGATCAAATGAGCTAAAATGCATAAAACTAGCAGAGCATTATCTGGTAGACAGTAATATTTCTGTTTTCCTTTCTTTTTTTAATTTGTTTTTATTTGGAAGTTAATTATTTTACAGTGTTGTGTTGGGCTCAGGCTGGGCTCTCCGTGTTATGTAGCAGGGTCTCACTACCTATCTCTTTTACACATGGTAGTGTGTATATATTGATGCTACTTTCTCTGTTCCTCCCACTCTTTCCTTCCCCCACTCTGTGTTTTTATTTCTTTACACCGTTATTCTTTTTCTCAAAAAGCTTTCATCAGTGTGTCGTTTTTTGACCCCCTTTTGCATCAGGTTTAATTCAATGTTAAATTGCTGGTGTTCAAACAATATGTTCCTTAAGTGCTAAAAACAATGGCTAGTGGATTTATTTGACACATGAATATAGAAACTTCTTTAAAAGCTGAGGGTTTTAAGAACTGTCAGGCCAAAGATCAGTTTAGTTGGGCAGAGATATTTGTCAGTGAGATACCGATAGTGAGACTAGGTACACAAACACAATCTAAATACAGAAACAAGGTTCTTGAAGGAACCTAAAAAAAAATTGGTCCTGCCTGAAGACTCATAAAGAATGTAGGATTTTCTCTGAGATTTGAAGAATGAGGAAAAAGTGTCCTGGGCATGTAAGCAGAGAAGCCAGGGCTGATAAGACCAGAATTCCGTTCATAGGAAGTAGGTATTTAGTGACCTTTACAAGGTTGGGGCAATAGGATGTGTGTTGATGGAAAGATGCCGGCAGACACAGGTGAAGAATTTAGTTTCATTAACGGTAGATGATACAGATACTTATGGACACAAATAAGTCAGGTGATGACATAGCGTGCTGTCACATAGAGATACAGGTTTGTCTTTTCCCTCGGAGTCATGCCGCCAAGGATTGATGTTGGGACCCCAGCTTCCTCCTGAGAGCTGGCTCCCCGCCCACTTAGAGGTCCCTCTGGAGACTGGCCCCAGGTCTGCCTGCAACCAGCAACTAGTGGCTGGTGCCATAAGTCCCCTACAGACAAACCTTTCAAGTTACAAATGTTCAAAGATGGCGAACTGTGCTCACATTGCGATCGTGTAAGTTGGTTCATGTGTCTGGCTTACATTGTCCTGTGGGTGCGCCCTCTGCAAGGGGCTGTGCTTTTGTGTGCTTTACTGCACAGAGGACAGTAGTGTATTTTTATATTACGCCCAGCATGTCTGGAAGCAAGAGTAAAAGCAGTGATGTAGCTGGTACTCTGCTACCCAGACATCACTGGATCCTTTTTCCAAGAGGGTAGATACAGTTGAATCCAGTGAGAAATCTGAACCTATTACATCAGCATCAGGCGTGAGTGAAATTGCAGCTTGCCCTCCATCTCCTATTGCTGACGATCCTTCAGCTCTGCCATCTCCCACCTCCTCGCTCTCCCCCAGTCAGTGACTCTTCTCATCTGTTCACTCGATGCCAGCCCCTGTATGCCAGCTAATGTATTGAACTGCTATACTTTTAAAGGTGCTGTATGGTAAGATTGAAATATTTTCTTTTTGTGTGTTATTTTATGTGCAAAGTATTAGAAACCAGTTTTTACAGTACAGCACTGTACAGCTGATTGCGTTAGTTGGGTACCTCGGCTAACTTTATTGGACTTATGAACAAATTGGACTTACACATACACTCTCAGAATGAAACTCATTCATAAGGGACTTGCTGTATAAATAAAGCATAATACAGTTCTGACTGGTGTTTACTGTGAGACTGAGTGAGGTGAAGGTCACTTTCCAGAAGCATTCCTCATCAGGTCAAGTACCAGCCCATCTAGATCGGTTCATAAAACTCCTTCTCTACCCTTGAAGCAGAACCTTGGTCCTCAAGTCTCTTCTGTCATTTGAATGATGTAGTTAAGTGTTAAATGTTAGTTTCTCAGATGTGTCCAGCTCCTTCCGACCCCATGGACTGTAGCCCACTAGGCTCCTCTGTCCATGGAATTTTCCAGGTGAGAATACTGGAATGGGTTGCATTCTCTTCTTCAGGTGATCTTTCTGACCCAGGGATCAAACCTGGGTCTCCTGCACTGCAGGGAGATTCTTTGCCACCTGAGTCATGAGAGAAGCCCTTAAATGATGGAACTAGCAACTTATTTGGACACTTCCTCCTCATGGAGTGTAGCCCACCAGGCTCCTCTGTCGATGGAATTCTCCAGGCAAGAATACTGGAGTGGGTCATCATTTCCTGCTCCAGGGGATCTTCCCCACCCAGGGATCGAACCCCGTGTCTCCTGCATTGGCAGGCAGGCCCTTTACCACTGCGCCACCTGGGAAGCCATATTGAGCTTTAATACGGAACATGACCTAAATGGCTAAACTTACATTTGTGATATCTTGTCTTATTCTTTTTAGCAGAACGTGAATTTTACACAACACAATGAAGTAGATTTTTTTTCTAAAAATGAGGCTATAAACCCATTTAAAAAGAAGAAATTTATTGAAATTGTAGGCAGTCTGTCCAGATGGAATTGTGTCCAGATGTGCTTTGGACACACTTACTGCTATGAATGTGCCTTCAAATAAAAACAAACTTTAAAAGATAAAGAAACCCTTCTTAAAGGAAAATCGTAGACTACCTTACACTTCATTCGGTTTAATCTAAGCCTTTGTGAATGACAAATACTGCAAAAGCCTCTACAAATGCAATGTAAAGGGTGATTCCTGGCCTCACAAAAGTCTGCAGTCTAATGAGAAATAAAACACACACGATTATAAAACATAGAATTAAATGAGCAAAATTGAAAAAGATTACGCTAAATTTGAAAGTCCGTGAAGCAATGACTATTCGTTATCATATTAGTTCCTGTGCACCTAACTGTATGTGTGTATCGCTTTAGTTATATGCTGTTGGGATTTTCTTGTGTGCCTTTTGTTTCCTATCATTCCCCCCTGTCTCCGTTGGCATCATATCATGACGTCCTATAGTCTTATGTTCAAAAATGTTGAATAACTATCAGGTGTTCCATTATATAAAAATAATGTAAGCCTTCTGTTTGACCATTTAGGTTGTCTGTCCATCACTTCAAGCCTGAGCAAAAATGAAAGCAGAATTTTGCTAATGTTTATTTTTGACATAAAATATATTCAGATCTCTTTTCTACTATATACATCAAAGTTTCCTACCTTTGATCATTACATTGTATGTCAACAATAAAGTTAAATACCTTATACATATAATTGTTAAACAGTACTGTTCAGATCAAATGACAAAAATATCTAGGTTTTCTTATTTACTAATTTAGTTTCCATTCATGTATATATATGTATGTTGTGTATATATATATATATATATATATGTATGTGTATGCATACTCACATGACTTCTGTAATTTTACTCAAACTAAATAATATAACCTGTTTTATACCTGCTATTATTTATTATAATATAACTCCTTTGGTGGCTCAGACGGTTAAGCGTCTGTCTACAATGCGGGAGACCTGGGTTCGATCCCTGGGTCGGGATGATCCCCTGGAGAAGGAAATGGCAATCCACTCCAGTAATACTGCCTGGAAAATCCCATGGACAGAGGAGCCTGGGAGGCTACAGTCCATGAGGCCGCAAAGAGTTGGACACGACTGAGCGACTTCACTTTCACTTGTTTTTTATTATTTTATTATTATTAAAATATTTCCTATTGGTTAGTTTTTGGTCTATTATTAAAAATATGGGCTTCCCTGAGCGCTCAGTTGGTAAAGAATATACTTGCAATGCAGGACACCCTGGTTCGATTTCTGGGTTGGGAAGATTCACTAGAGAAGGGATAAACTACCTACTCCAGTATTCTTTTGGACTTCCCTGTGGCTCAGCTGGTAAAGAATCCGCCTGCAATGCAGGAGACCTGGGTTTGATCCCTGGGTTGGGAAGATCTGCTGGAGAAGGGAAAGGCTACCCACTCCAGGATTCTAGCCTGGAGAATTCCATGAACTATACAGTCCATGGGGTCACAAAGAGTTGGACACAACTGAGAGGCTTTCACTTCATTAAAAATATGGATCCTTGACAGTAAATTTGAAAAGTAAGAATATGTTTGTCCTACTATTTTTGTCTATTTTTGGTAGCCTCATCATTAATTTGATGACATTATTTCTCTGAAATATTTACTTGTCATATATTATTGGCTTTTAGTTATTTTAGTTAGTGAGGAAGTAGAATTATCCTGTATTTTAGCCTGGCATTTTTTTCATCTATAAGATGTAGCTGGTAATGTTTCATTGGAATGAAGTGAAGAGAGCATGACTACTGGAAAAAAACCATAGCCTTGACTAAATGGACCTTTGTTGGCAAAGTAATGTCTCTGCTTTTGAATATGCTATCTAGGTTGGTTACTATCTAGGTTAACTTTCCTTCCAAGGTGTAAGCGTCTTTTAATTTCATGGCTGCAGTCACCATCTGCAATGATTTTTGGAGCCCCAAAGAATAAAGTCTGATACTGTTTCCACTGTTTCCCCATCTATTTCCCATGAAGTGATGGGACTGGATGCCATGATCTTTGTTTTCTGAATGTTGAGCTTTATTTATTCTTAAATTTTAAAATCTTTAATTCTTACATGCATTCCCAAACATGAACCCCCCTCCCACATCCCTCCCCATAACATCTCTCTGGGTCATCCCCATGCACCAGCCCCAAGCATGCTGTATCCTGCGTCAGACATAGACTGGCAATTCGATTCTTACATGATAGTATACATGTTAGAATGCCATTCTCCCAAATCATCCCACCCTCTCCCTCTCCCTCTGAGTCCAAAAGTCCGTTATACACATCTGTGTCTTTTTTGCTGTCTTGCATACAGGGTCGTCATTGCCATCTTTCTAAATTCCATATATATGTGTTAGTACACTGTATTGGTATTTTTCTTTCTGGCTTACTTCACTCTGTATAATCTGCTCCAGTTTCATCCATCTCATCAGAACTGATTCAAATGAATTCTTGAATGTTGAGCTTTAAGTCAACTTTTTCACTCTCCTCTTTCACCTTCATCAAGAGACTTTTTAGTTCCTCTTCACTTTCTGCCATAAGGGTGGTGTCATCTGCATATCTGAGGTTATTGATATTTCTCCCGGCAGTCTTGATTCCAGCTTGTGCTTCTCCCAGCCCAGTGTTTCTCTTGATGTACTCTGCATATAAGTTAAATAAGCAGGGTGACAATATACAGCATTGACAAACTCCTTTTCCTATTTAAAGTCAAGGCTATGGTTTTCCCAGTAGGCATGTATAGATATGAGAGTTGGACTGTGAAGAAAGCTGAGACCCTTGGACTGCAAGGAGATCCAACCAGCCCATCCTAAGGGAGGTCAGTCCAGGGTGTTCATTGGAAGGACTGATGCTGAAGCTGAAACTCCAGTACTTTGGCCACCTCATACAAAGAGTTGACTCATTGGAAGAGACTCTGATGCTGGGAGGGATTGGGGGCAGGAGGAAAAGGGGACAACAGAGGATGAGATGGCTGGGTGGCATCACCGACTCGATGGACTTGAGTTGGAGTGAACTCCGGGACTTGGTGATGGACAGGGAGGCCTGGCGTGCTGCGACTCATGGGGTCGCAAAGAGTCGGACACGACTGAGCGACTGCACTGAACTGAACTGAAGAGAGCGTGCGTGTGTGCTCAGTCACTTCAGTCGTGTTCGACTCTTTGTGACAACACAGATTGTAGCCTGCCACTGCTTTGTCCATGGGAGTCTCCAGGCAAGAATACTGGAGTGGGTTTCCATGCCCTCTTCCAGGGGCTCTCACCCACCCAGGGATCGACCCTGAGCCTCTTGCATCTCCTGCATTGCAGCAGATTCTTTACCCACTGTGTCACCTGGGAAGCCCGTGAAGAGCACATTTTAAAAAAATATGTAAAACTCCCACCACAATATCTGACACGTTGTAGGCACAGAAGTGACTACGTCATTCTCCTTCCTGTCTGTAGTATAAGGTCACCCACAAACTGGAGAAAATTCTATAAGGAAAAATGCTCTGTCAATTGGAACCTTTTAAAAACTGAAAATATCTGTCAAGGATGTTGCTCCCATCAGGCAAGTTGCTGGACTAGAGTGACTAATAAGGTTTCCTACATATTCTGTGACTTCAAGGTTCTGAAACAGTCAGAGTAACTGGTAGGCTTCACTAGGTAGTACAGTCCCAGTTGAGGATAATTTAGTTTGACAGTTAAATCATAAAACAGATGTTAAAACATTTACAAACCTCAAGGAGCTCTTTTTTAATTGAGAGTCCAATCATCTTAAGAACTTAAGCTATTCTTGTCTTAGAGTTTCCTTGAATCATAATAATTTAATTTGTTTATAAAAGTAATCCTGGTTCTGTATCCTTAGGAGACAAAATATTCAATGAAACTCAAACATAAACCAGTTATTTTTTTCTCATTTTACATTAGTTTTTTTTTTCCGCATTACATAGTCATTATTCTAACTTTTTACAGGGATAAAAATATACTTCTTTCCATTAAAACTTAACTTTCCAACAACCACTAGGTTCACATCATCTAATTATATACAGGGTAACAACATAAGCAAATGTGTATATGGTGTCCATCCTTCATGCAGTTCAATTTCCCTTGTCATTAAAGGAGAAAATCTTGAAATCAAGATAACGTTTCACAAAGAGCTCTTAAACTGCTTCATAGCACCAACTTTTGTCTTATGATTTCTGCTTTCTTTGCCTAGAAGTACTGGCAGAAGTGACAGGAAAGTGATCTTACTCGTTTTAATCCCTCAGTGGCTAGCTGTTGTTTCTCTGCCTCCTGGGTGCAGATTGGGTTACAGAAAGCTGTGCGCAAACCCCTCTGCCCTTGGATTGCAGAGGACAGCAGAAACCATTTAGGAGCACCTAACAGAGTGGCTTTTATTCTGCTTTGTTTTTTTGCTGTTCTAAGTTGGATCAAGTCAGGCTTCTCAGAAGAGAGGCTTGGAGTGGGGTTTAGCATTACAGCAGCCTTTCTCCCAAGATGAAGATGATTTACCTTGTCGCCCTTTGACTTTAGGCCCTCTTTTGGGGCTTGCATTAATTCTTTAAAACATTTTCCTGCAGGTCCTTTCAGCCTTTGTTGAGCTGTCGGGCTCCCAAGTGGCCTTCCCTCTGGGCCTGGGCTTCTCCCACATACCCTGGGGGTCTCCGCGGCTTCTCCCTCAGCCCTCCAGAGGGGCAGACGTGACCTAGAATTGGAAGAAACCTTGTTTACTTTTCCTCCATCGCCATAACTAATGACCCCAAATTTAGGAGCTTAAAACAACACAGATTTCTTATTTTGCACTCTATGGGTCTGGAGTCCCACATGAGTCTCCCGGGGCTCACACCCAGGTGTCAGCAGGGCCTCATTCCTTTCTGGAGGACTCTTTAGGGCTCACGTTTGTTTTCCCGGCTCCCGGCGTCTGCTTGCACTGCTTGGACTGTGGCACTGCCTCCCTCTGTCTCCCTCTGGAGCTGCATCGCCCGCTCACTAACCACAGCTGGGGAAGGCTCTCCAAAATGAAGAAAATGAAGGCGAAGTCGCTCAGTCGTGTCTGACTCTCTGCAACCCCGTGGACTCAGGCTCCTCCATCCATGGGATTTTCCAGGCAAAATACTGGAGTGGGCTGCCATTTCCTTCTCCAGAGGATCTTCCCAACCCAGGGATCGACCCCGGGTCTCCTGTGTTGCAGACAGATGCTTTACCATCTGAGCCACCACAGAAGCCCAATTTATGTAATTCAAAGGGACCCTGCCCCTGGATTACTCCTTCCCATCTCAGGGTCTGGAACCACTTCTGCCAAGTCCTTAGTGCTGTTTAAGGGAACATAGAGTTGCTGAGTTCTAGAATGTGGGCATTTGTCAGAACAGTTATTCTTCCTGCCTTGACCTCCTTGTTTTCGTTAGTGGGCGCCACGAGGCTGGGGACTTGAAGGAGAGACTCCCGATCTCCCTTCCCCCTCCCCACAGTGAGCCAGGATGTAGTCTCCCTCAAAGCCCCAAACCCAGTGTGTCTGGCTCCAGACCAGGGCTTCTCCGTCTGCCTGTTTCCTTTCTGTTCCACAGGAGGCCGGAGTTTTGGCTCTCTCCCTCTGCTTTCCTCCGGCAGCTCTAGATCTAGTTTGGAGCTCTTCCTGCAGCTTTCTGCACCTTGCCACATCGGGCACACACACTCTCCTCCATGGACAGGGCAGTAGAGTCCCAGCAGTGGGGGCATTTGGGCAGCAGTCCCCACCCCCGCCAGCCCCTACTCCTTCGCAATGCAGCTTTGCCCTTTTAAAGAGCAGTTTGGAGTTCCTAAAACCCAGATGAGGCATTTAAACAGTTCATCGTTCAAATGTGCGGTGCTCAGTCACTTCAGCTGTGTCCAGCTCTGTGCAACCCTACGGACCGTAGCTCGCCAGGCTCCTCTGTCCATGGGATTCTCTGGGCAAGAATACTGGAGTGGGTTGCCATTCCCTTCTGCAGGGGATCTTCCCAACCCAGGGATCGAACCCACATCTCTATGTCTCTTGCATTGGCAGGCAGGTTCTTTACCACTGAAGATAATTGGAGAAAAGAGGCGGTCCCTGACCTCAAGAAGCTAACAGTTTGAGTGAGATACTCAGTGTGATCATTGCTGTGTACAGGATGGATGTGTGTGCATATGTGTATATACATATACGTACATGTGTGTTATAATGGGAGTTCAGGAAAGGTGAGCCCTCAGGTTCCCCTGGGGGATTCAAGTAACGTTTGAAGGAAGCTGCGATTGGACAGCCGATAGCATGACCATCCTAACCAGAGAGGTCTTCTTCTTCCCCTCAGTCTTAATGGAAAGAGCTCTGCTTGTGGAATTTTCGCTAAGGAGAAAATTACAAGTCGCAACCTGTATTTCTCTTCTCTCTCTCTCACCCCTTGTTTTTAGGGGGAATTATTAGGAAATCAGAGTACTGGCTGACCCCTTGCTAAGAGTTGGTCTTGCATACATTTCTTTTCCCTCCTGTTTTCCCCCAGGTGGTACCCAGGTCACCACATTGTTGTGTTTGAATGAGTTAATAATGTTGAGCTTTTAGAATTGCATACAGCATGCAGAAAACATTCAGTAATGTTCTTGTAAAGTATTGCTGTCACCGTTTATCATCATGATCTCTTTTGAATCACTTTCCCGCCATAATCATATGGAAGAAATGTCTTGATTCAGGCCAGCTTTTCTCTTATTTATGGTTCAGGAGTTATCCTCTAGGATGTCTAAGGAAACTCGTAGTCCTCTGGTTATATTATGTAAGTGGGTGTGTAATGGATCCATGTGGCTACCACTTCCAGATGAGGTGTTGTGCTTGTTTAGGAGTCAGACATGACTGAGTGACTGAACAAACTGTCAGTTTTCTATAAGATCATTTATAATGCTCAGTTTATATTAGAAAGTTGACTTCACATTTTTTCTTTAAGTTATGTAATTATTGTTTTTAAGAGATAATGAGAATGGTCTTTTAAAAGATACTGAGTTTTACTCTAAGCTATATAATTATCATCTTAAATAAAGTGATCTTTGAAGTAACTTCTTTTAAAATATTAATAGACAACGTTGTAGAAACAGGTTTTGAGGGGGTTATCAACCATATGTTGTATTTGCTTATAAATCTTTAATGAAATAGAAAACATTGTATAAATGTTGCTGAACGTAGATATTGCCAAATTAAAGATTTACTAAATATGAATACTTTCTCCTTATTCTTCAATGAACAAAATGAAATCTAAGTCATATCAAAGTGAACACGTTTGTTTTTTTTTTAATGGGGAAAACTTGAATTCAACTTTTATAAAACTATTATAAATGAGTCAGTCCTTGTTTCTTCCAAATTTGAGACAGTATGTTAACCTTTTAAAATTTGTTTTATTACAGTATCATATTGTGAATAGTGGCATATATGTCTTTAATCATTTTCTTCCAGCTTCTTCCTTCATAATGCCTATAAATAGTTTCTTATGACATTTATACATGTGCAAGAATGACTATATTTTTGAAATATTAATCAAAATGTAATGCCTTCTCAGAGAGAGTTTTATGGGCCACCGATTCAATTAAACCTTCTATACTCTCACAAAAATGAGATATTTTCTCATTGTTCCTGGAATACGACCCCCAAAAAAGTATGTAATTTATAAAAATCTAGTAAAAATACCGAGGCACACGGTACCCCCCGGATAGAGTCTATTGTGACCTAAGTAAGTTTACATTGTGAAAGTAGCAACACTTTTAACAGATAAAAAATTAGACAACGCAGGGCTTAGGTGTGCTGCCTCTCTGCATATAACTTAGAGCTGGCCCTCCGTATCTGTGGGTCTCCTCTCTCTCTGTGGCTCCGCATCAGGGTATGTGTAGTTCCATAATATTTATTATTTAAAAATGCGTATAAGTAGACCCGAACAGTTCAAACGCCTGTCATTCGAGGGTCAGCTGTAGCTAAGCTAGGGCAGACAGCCTTTCCCGCACCAGGTACAGCACTCGTGGTAAGAGTTACCTGGAGTATGGGCTGAGAAGGTTCCCGGGCTCAGAGAAGAAGGGTGGCAGGACCTGTTAGCGGCATCCTCCGTGGGTGTGGACTGCTAGCCCTGGCTGGGGAGCGGCATGTGTTTTCCATGCTTGAATGAGAGGGGAAGCAGAGGACAGGAGCCCTCTTATCTCCATCTCTGGTTTGTAACTTGGGATCTTTCCCCAGCTCTGCTGGACGCTCTTTCCTCTAAAACCCTGCTTCTGTAGACGCAGCCTTCCTCAAGGAAGATGCCCTGAACAGGACCCCCGGGAAATGAATGGTCATGGCAATTTAATCTGCAGGGAGGCAGACGAGTTGCCATCCTTGTGGTTGTGAGAAGGATGTTAGATTCCTAATATGTTCTTTTCAAACCTAAAAGTGTTTGTATTTTTCATTAACATGTCCATAATTGACTGAATCCTCTGAAACTTTAAGAGAACCCAGTTTGCCTGCATTTTAAAGAAGGGATCACACTTAAACAAAGAATAGTTTTTTATTCTGATGGAGTATCATCCTTAATGTATCTCAAGAAATGGGAAACTAATGTCTGATATCCCTGGGAAATGTAAAATATACAGTAGTAATTAAAACATAAAGTGTTCCTCTCCTGATTCTCTGTACTACCAATAACATTTTATAAAATATAAATAATTACATCTGGGGTTTCCAGTAGGAGAAGAGCAGTCATGAAATCACATGTATCTTCTTATCTTAAATATATATATATTATATAGTATTTTGGTGAACATCAAATTTTAAATAAGCTCAGCAGATATTTACATGAAGTGGACCATGTGTGGTGGGCAATAGGGAGTCAGTGCTGGGTAGAAAATGGTACATGCCTTGGGGAGCATGTATTTGCGAGCAGAAGTCTTCCAGTTTGGATCGTCACTGTGTAAAACAGGTACACTAAAGCAGGTATGTATGCATTAATTAGCACCTATGAGGCGAGTACTTACGTAGAATGCTGCCATCGTTTCTCTTTGGTTCACTATAAAGCTCTTGTCCTCAGGTCCATGGAAGCCAACCTGTGGTGTGTGTGTTCTGAACGAAAGTGGATCCGTCAGGATTTGGGATCCGCCTAGCCATCTTTAGCTAGAGAAGACTTTGGCCTGGTGACTTGTATTTGTGTGGAAATGAAAACCAGAGTTTTGGGAAATATAGTCACAAAGGGAGGACTTTAAAATTGCAAAAATAGCATGAATCAAGAAGAGTATAAAATCATAATTTCTCTATCATTACCAATAAACATTTATGGGGGCTCCCCAGCGTGACTGTTCTGGATTTTACATCTTGGGGCTAGACTTGCCTTTGCCTTTTGTACTTGCTGCCCTGTAGTTGCCCAAAATGTTCTCTGTAATTTGCCAGTGACATTTAAAAAATATAGGCCAGTGTGTCTATGGGTTTTAAAAACATTAAACTAATTTTGGTGAATCTATAACAATTTATAGACAAGCATAACAATTAAGGCCTCAGGCTCTGGAATTGGGCGGTTTGGTTTCAAATAGTGTTTCTGCCACATGCAAACTTGGACCAGTCTCCTGCCTTTCTAAACTTCAGTTTTCTCATCTCTAAAATGAGATCATGAAGCTTCTTCCTACTTATAGGGTTCATAAGGATTAATGAGGTAACACAAGTCACGTAACTTAAGTCTGCTTCTGTTATGTGCTCATAATATTATTAGTGTTATTTTAGCTACAGAAACACAACTTTTTATTTCGTTTTCTGCTAGTAATGCCTTTTGAGTTATTGTGCTATGTGCGAACACATAATACAGATTGATCTCTCTTTTTTTAGAATGATCATTTTTCTTTCTGAAATTGCACAAAAAAGTGATAAATTCTGTTACTTCACATTTTCTTTTAACACACGCACCACCTCCCAACACGAATTTTAAGCTACTGAAACACCTTAAAGAGATTTTCTTAATCGGAATTTAACAAGTGGGTCTATACCCCAGTAGAGAGACCTGCTTCAAAGTGTTTCAGAGGAACGAGAAAGTCGTCAACAGTTTTGTGCACAGCTATTTTTTTCTCTCCCCATCAGTATTCCCCTAATACATACTTTCTCAAAAACTATTTTTTATCATAAAACTCTCACCCTTAGCCACCATGTTCACTTCTACATTCCGAGAGTTCTTTCCTGCACGTCGATTTTGCCACTCCTCTGTTTCCAACTTTATGAAATGTTATTCATGAGAAACATATTATTTCTCCTGTTTCGCGACTATTTTCCCCACCAGGTCAGCTTAAAGTAGAGACAGCAGAGGAAAAACCCTTGATTTCAGTGATTCAGAGGTTATTTGTACCAGCCATTTAACAGTGCACTGGTTCTCAATCCTAGCTAAACATTAAAATCTCCAGGGTTTTCAAAAAAAATCCTGATGTAAATGAAGAGAGATCCCATAATACCCTGGCCTTATCCCAGAATAATTAAATCAGAGCTTAGGGACAGGAGTGGAATGAGACATCTGTGTTTATAGCTTTTCAAGTGATTTTAGTGTTCAGTCAGTGAGACCTGCTCTTGGAGAGGGTTCTGTGAGGCCCGATTAGATTGGAGTCGTCACAGGAGCAAGTGAACCAGCAGGAAACCATGGCAAGAAATGTGGGCCGCCATGCTGATATGTTTTGGTGGGGAAGGGAAGAAGAGGGATGGGCCTGTACCTCAAGGAGCTCCAGCAGGAAATACAGCATCTTCATACCAGGAATGCAGCTTCCCAGGTGGCTCAGTGGTCAAGAACCCACCTGCCAATGCAGGAGACGGAAGAGACATAGGTTCAGTCCCTGGGTTGGGAAGATCCCCTGGAGGAGGAGGTCATGGCAACCTGCTCCAGTGTTCTTGCCTGGAAAGTCCCATGGACAGAGGAGCTTGGTGGGCTACAGTCCATGGGGTCACAAAGAGTCGGACACGACTGAGCAATTGATTGCTCATGTCAGGGATAACCCACTAGCCTGTCTGTGCTTGCATATATAGCAGTGAGGCTCAGCCACTCCCTAGGGCAGGGAGTCAACCATTTAGAGGTTGGAGGTGCACCAGTAGTTTGTGAAAGTTTCTAGATAATTTTAATATACCTGTCGTTTCCTCGCTTTCTTCCTTTCTCCCCTCTTCCCTCTCTCTCCAGCCTACCCCCCTACCTTTGGCTATCTTTCCATTTTCTTTTAGATCAGAAAGGAGGGGTCTGGGTATCAGATGCAGGATCTCAGAGTCGGCTTCCCTGTTGGTGGTCAAAGATCTGTAACAATTCCAAGCGAAAGTTCTAGATTAAGCCCTATTAGATCAGGAGGTCACACTTCGCGTACCAGTGACTGAAGGCAGGGAATGGAATATGCCCATTTGCTAGGTCAGTGGAGACCCACCCTTTAGCTGGAGGAAATGTCAACTTCCTGCCAAATACGTGGGAGGGTATAGGAAGAATGGAACCCTACAAGGAATCCAGATATTATTATTATTTTTAAAAACAGAACCTGTAGAACCCATCCTAGGTGTTTTGTCGTTGTTTATGAGTTTTTAGAAGTATTTGTTTATTTAATTGTTTAGCTACCTTGGGTCTTAGCTGCAGCCTGTGGGAATCTAGTTCCTTGACTAGGTTGGAACCTGGGCCCCCTGCACTGGAAGCGTGGAGTCTTAGCCATCGGATCACCAGGGAAGTCCCTGGAGTTATGAGAAGAAGAAAAGATGGCAATGGGTACTCCTAGACAGCCAGTACTGCCCACTGCATTCATGGAAGTCACGGTGATTCTGTACAATGAATTACTTTACATGTGTAAATTATTGATAGTTTTTTATAGGGACATTTTGAATGGCATACAGAAAATACTACAGTGTTAACTAGAACTTGTCACCATTTATCCAGCCTGCATTTGTGTGTGTGTGTGTGTGTGTGTGTGTGTGTGTGTAGTTCTGTGCAGGTTTATCCTGTATGCAAACTTGAATAGACATCACCACATCCACCATGATACACTTTCCCTGTCCCCAGTTTACTGGCAACCACCAAGCTTTTCTCCATCTGTATAGTTTTGTCAGTTCAAGGCTTATATAAATGGAATATTTGAGAACTGACTTCTTTTGTTTATTCTCTTGCCCTTGACCTGCATCCCTGTTGTGGTGTACGTCAATAGTTCATTCCTATTTATGACTGATTAGCTTTTCATGGTGAAGTGAAGTTGCTTGGTCGTGTAAGACTCTGTGATTCTGTTGACTGTAGCCTACCAGGCGCCTCCGTCCGTGGAATTTTCCAAGTGAGAGTACTGGAGTGGGTTGCCATTTCCTTCTCCAGGGGATCTTCCTGACCCAGGGATCGAACCCGGGTCTCCCGCATTGCAGGGGGATGCTTTACCCTCTGAGCCACCAGAGAAGCAGATATGATTGTACCACAGTTTTTAAGCCATCCTTCCACTGAAGAACACTTGAGTTCTTTTCAGTTGTTGGTACTATGAAAAAACTGTTGTGAATATTTGCATACACACTTTTGTTTGGAGGTAAGTTTTCACTTCTGTGAGATAAAGGCCCAAGAGTGCAGTTGCTGGGTTAGCTGGTAAGTTTAGTTTCAGAAAAAACTGCCAAACTGTCTTCCAGAGTGGCTGGGCTATTTTATCTTTCCACTACCTATGTCTTTGAGATTTCATATCCTCACTGGGGTTTGGTGTTGCCCCTGCCGCCGCCTTTTTTTTTCTGTTCAGATAAGTATATAGTGATACATCATGGTGGTTATAATTTTCATTTCCCAATACCTAATATGTTGAACATCTTTTGATGTATTTATTTATCTCTCCACCTCCCCTTTAATGAAATGTCTGCTGTTCCTTTCTTTTGCCCACTGTCTGATTGGATCGTTTATTTTTCCACTGTTGATTTTTGAGAGTCTTTTACATCTCCTGTGTGTAAGACCTCTCTCGGATATTGTACTTTGCTGATATTTGCTTCTAGCCTGTCCTGTGCCTACATCGACTAAATCTGTAACATTTGATGATTTTCTAGAGGTTCTGATCTTCCCTTGAGGAGATGGCTCCTACTTTTCAACCAGGAAATTATTTTTTGCATTTTACCACTAGGAAACATTTTGTCAAACTTTCTGAGGTTTTATTACAAAAGAAATGATGTTTCCTGTTTCTCTGTACTCTCTATTCAATAAATTTGTCTGCTTCCTATACAGATGTCTTTCTCACCCATTTTGTTTATGGTGATAGGATTATTTTTCACCAAGATGGTCAGGTCTCAAGTACTTTTTGATCTTGTTACTGTGAAGTTAGCCTTCTTCAGTATTTATCAGAGCAATACCTAAAACAAAAACATTCTGTGACTTGGTAAGGTCCTAGGGTTTCCTTTCTGCTTGTTGTGTTTGCTTGTTGTGTTGTGTTTGCTTGTTGTTGCTTGTTGTGGCCGTCTATACTTTGTTGCCCTTTTTGCCACTTGTGTCAAAATGGTCATCAGGGGCAGCATTCTAAGCTTTGTCAAAAATTCAGGGTGAAGTCCTTTTGGTTTGAAATCTATTACCTCTGTTATCAGTGTTGAAAGGCTAACAGCTCTGAAATCCTTGCCTCTCTCCAGCTGGAGAGATATGAAGATATGTAAAAACTGAAAATTTTCGGGTGAACTACTTCTGATTAGTGAGTGCCTGCTGTGTGCCAGACATTGCATGCTAGGATGACTTCTGTTAACAAAATTCAGGAAGGGCATTTTCTCTTTCAGAATTGGAATTTAATTTCATTTATTATCTTTCTGATCATTGTATACCTGCAGTATGAATGATGGGGAAAAACTAGAGCCACCCTGGCTTGTCACTTATCTAGCTTCTACCAGGCTCAGGACAAGGACCTAGGTCTTCTAGTCTCTGCTGCTGCTGCTGCTAAGTCGCTTCGGTCATGTCCAACTCTATGCAACCCATAGATGGCAGCCCACCAGGCTTCGCTGTCCCTGGGATTCTCCAGGCAAGAACACTGGAGTGGGTTGCCATTTCCTTCTCCAATGCATGAAAGTGAAAAGTGAAAGTGAAGTCGCTCAGTCGTGTCCGACCCTCAGCAACCCCATGGACTGCAGCCTTCCAGGCTCCTCCGTCCATGGGGTTTTCCAGGCAAGAGCACTGGAGTGGGGTGCCATTGCCTTCTCCGCTTCTACCCTCTAGAACAGTATTAATCTGAAACCCAAAGAAGTCAAGATGTTTTGTTGTCAGAGAATGTTTTTTTTTTCACAACACAAAAAGATAGCTAATTAGAATTTAATTTTCTAAGAGGCCCCAAATAATAGAATTTTTAAACAATCAGAATTCTCACTCAGAAATAAAATAAACCTTAAGCAAAAATACACCCTTCTAAACATTGGGTAATGTGTACCTAGAAAACTTTCTAGTCATATTTCACCTTCATTTTTTGATTACCCCACAATTGTCAACATCTTAAGTTGCTAGGTCATGAAATTATTTTGGGACTAGCTCAGAATTTGTTATATTATAATCAGCTTTGGTCACAGAAAAAGTCCAAGTTGTGAGGGGCGAATGTGATACGGGGGAAAGATTTCTCTCTGCTACCCCGGATAAAGCATATGAAAATCTGTTTCTATCTGCAGTGGATTTCTACTTCTCTTGCCAAAGGAACAGTAGATAACATTTCTACAATATGATCTCTGCACACGTTGCTAGGTTACTCAATTTGGAGTCTTTTTTCTTTACAAAGCATAATCATGAAAAGCCACTGGGAGAGATGTAGAGATAAGAGACAGGGAGAGGAAGTCAGTAGGGTGAATAAATGGGAGATTGATATTATCATTAAGGTACTGGCTGCTGCTGCTAAGTCACGTCAGTCGTGTCCGGCTCTGTGCAACCCCATAGATGGCAGCCCACCAGGCTCCCCCATCCCTGGGATTCTCCAGGCAACAATACTGGAGTGGGTTGCCATTTCCTTCTCCAGTGCATGAAAGTGAGAAGTGAAAGTGAAGTCACTAAGTTGAGTCCGACTCTTCGCAACCCCATGGACTGCAGCCTACCAGGCTCCTCCATCCATGGGATTTCCCAGGCAAGAGTACTGGAGTGGGCACTGGACATGGTAATAAATGTGTCACTAGAAAAGATATTTGAATCCTAGCCAAGATGGGGTTCCCTGTAGCGGCAAACTCTAGTCAAATATTTTCAATTTTAAAATCTTTGGTTTTTATTTTCCAAACTTCCTCAGGAGTGAGTGTTTCTGTGTAGACCCTTAAAAAGTCTTCTTAGCAAATGAAGTGATAGTTTCCTCGAAATTACACACAAGAAATGACCTGTCCTGCCGTGTACTCACTGCCCTCATCCCTGTCTTTGTGTCTCACTCACATCATCGGCAGCGCTAGCGTTCATCTCTAACGATATTTCTGATTTCCTATCAATGAACCCTGAGTTTACCTGAAGAAGCTAAGTCTCCATAGCTGCTCTTGTATGTTCTCTGAAGAACGCAGATACGTAAGCCATCAGAACCACCCGTCACGGTCTTCCTGCCAGGGCTGGTCTCTTGGCCGTCTGACCATCTGGCCCCCTTCCCTTCCTGTTGCTCTGTCATCTCTGTTTGGGTGTGTACTCTCCCCACTCCTGTTTTGTGAGCTGGCGGGGATGCTCTTGGTTCCTCGTGGTTTTCAAATGTGGCCCCCTTAGGAAACCCCTCCCTGCGCACATGCAGCTTGCTGACTGTTACAGACCTCTGCCTGCTCCCTTTCTTTCTTTCTTTCTTTCTTTCTTTTTTTTTTTTTTTTTTGATTACTTATTTCTAGCCGTCCTGGGTCTTCGTTGCTGCCTGGGCCTTTCTCTCTTGCAGCGAGCTGGGCCACTCCCTAGTCGTGGTGTGAGGGCTCCGCGTTGCCGAGGCTCCTCCTGCTGATGGGCGCCAGCTCTCGGCACGGAGCTCGGTAGTTGAGGCTCCCAGGCTCAAGTGCTCAGGCTCAGTTTTTGTGGTGCACGGGCTTAGTTGCTCCGCAGCATGTGGGATCTTCCTGGATCTGGGTGAACCTGTGTCTCCTGCATTGGCAGGTGGATTCTTTACCACTGTGCCTGCCCCTTTCCTAACATTTCCTCGTACCTATTTCTCCCACTGGAATGCAAAGCTCTCTGGAGGTAGGCTCTGAAACGTTTGATGGACGAATGATGGAATGCACTAATTTGAAAAGCCGTTTTTGGCCGCGCGGTCTTGCTGCACTCAGGCACTCCTTCATTCTGGTGGGCTGGGGCCACTCTCAAGCTGCGATGCATGAGCCGTCTTTGCAGTGCCTTCTTCTGTTGCAGAGCTTGGATGCTAGGCACGGGGGCTCTAGTGGTGATGCATGGGCCTGCTTGCCCCACGGCATGTGAGATTCTAGTTCCTGGACCAGGGATTGAACCCCTCTCTCCTGCACTGGCAGATGGATTTTAAGCACTGGACCACCAGAGAAGTCCAAATGCATGAATTAAAAAAAAAAATCAATATCAAAGTCCCCAAAGCACCTTGAAAATCTATACTTGAACTGAATTTGAAAAGTGATCTGTGTGACAATAGCAAGGAATAGTGTTAGAAAGTAGTCAGTTTGGGGCCTTCCCTGATGGTCCAGTGGTTAGGATGCTGAGCTTCCACTGCAGGAGACATGGGTTCGATCCCTAGTCAGGGAGCTAAGATCTTATATCCTTCATGCCATGCGACTTGGCCAAAAGGAAAAAAAAAAAGTTTTGGAATGGCGGTGGGCCTGTGTATGTCTGCACCGGGCTGGAAGGGAAATGAGGATAAAGAAGAATAAGCTCTGGGGAGCCAGGAAAAGCTTCGAACCTAGGGAGGGACCCAATTTCAGTGGCAGTAGCGTGGCATCTGGTGGGTGAGTAAGAAGGTTCCGTTTGAATCGCTGAGGAGTGAAAATCTCCACACCCCACTTATTGGCTTGTTGATTTTTCTGCCTCTTCTGTGACTAGGCTTCCTGACACCCCAGAGTGAGACAGAATAGAAGTGAAAACTGGACGGGTTGGCTTAGCCGGTGTTTACAGATGCCTACTCTGTGTCACACACTGCACCTCTGTGACTGTGGGCTGTAAAAGTCAGCATTCAGGGTGCTTTGCGGTGGTGGTTTTGCCAGCATAAAAGGATTCACATCTTAAAGATTTAGCCATGATGCTTGAGCCCGTGAAGACAAATAATTATCTCCTTACATAGGAGTGGGTTGTATGTAACTTCATAAATGTGATCAATTTAGGTAATTACCTTGCCCCGCAATAATTGTGTGTCTGGAGGCAGCCACAGATAAGAAACAGAACTGTTGAAATGTGTGCTGCTTCTCCGAAACTTCCAAGAGCTGCTTGGAAGCCTGTGTTGTTTTCTTGCTCCCAGTGCTGCTTTTGACACGGCACATGCTCTCTGGAAATCTGATTTCCTTCTCCTGCCTAGGCCTGCACACATAACCCACTCTGTAACATGCTGAGATTGCTTATGCCATAGATTTGACCGTGTTTTAAAACGGAACTGGAGTGTAATGGCTGACTTCACTATTTTTTGCATTTATTTACAAAGCTGCATTCTGGGGAAATAATTCAGTCAGCAAAGATACTGTTTTAGCATCAAGAGTGGTCATTTCAGACTCGAAACTAGTTCGTGTTGTTGTCTCCACAGAAAAGGAAGTTGTGTGTGTGTGTGTGTTTGTTTTTCAGAATATTAGTGTTCAGGGCTGTTGCTTACTGATAGGATCAGAGTGGTTGCCATAGCAATCGAACAGCCTCTGCAGGGAGTGTGGTCATGGCCTTACTTCCGGTATCCCACCCAGTTTGGAGGGAGCCCCTCTGAAAAGAATTTCCTTTCATGGAAATTGCGTTACTGAAATAAAAAGAGTTGAATTTCTGTAGCTCAGATGTGTCCATAGGTTTGTGTTGCACACTTACTGCGATAAAAAGAAAAGCATTTATTAGTTGTGTGAAGGCACAAACGAGACCAGAGGGACACATCAAACTGTAAACCGCTTGTGATGAAGGAAGACCTCATTGTTTTGCCTCTTGTGTTTTACCCACGTTAATTTTCAAGAAGCAAGTGTTCTTTTAAAAACCTTTTTTTAAAAAAGCATTTATAACACACACAGAATATGGGATTTTCTTCAGGAACGAACTTCAATCTATTGCATTCCCTAAATAGGCTCTCAAACATCCAAAGCCGCCTTTCCTCTTTTTCACGTGAGCTACAGGACTGGAAAGCCATTTCAGCAAGATGCTGATCAGGTGCTTTTATCAATATTTGGGGTTTCTGGCATTTCCGTGAGTGTTCTCAGGTAGAAGAAACTCACGGCATGTCGTAATCTGCCCAAGCTGTGCTGGGCGAAACAAGTGACTTAATACTCACATATAATCCTCATATAACTGTAATAGAAACCAGCAATCATTGGGTCTGCCTCCAAAATTGCTCGCAGGGCAGATTGATGTGTGAACACTATATTTACAGGACCAAAACCCCACCACATTTGCTCTGCAGCTGTGTTTAACGGTTATCAGTTTGGCGCGCGGCATGATTGTTTTGGAGCAAGAATAGACGCTTCAGATTTCCTTTTGGCAATTCTGGAGTCCCTGAAATACCTACTGCTGAAGTGAATCATACGAACTTAATTAGATTTGCTACATCATTAGCATTTGAGGAAACCTGAGGAAAATCCTTGTGGGTTGGTGATTTGCAAGGTCACATAGAAGCGCACTAATTGAAAATGATGACATTCTAATGTAGCATAACCCGGGTATATTCTCTACATAAATCATTTTTTAATCCAGCTGTCAAAGTGATACTTTCCCAGGGATGCCCAAATTGCTTGTCTCAGACCACGGGGACCTCTCCACTTCCACACAGGAGATGGACCCCTCTGCACACGGCCAGCTCCACTTGAGGACACGTATTATGTGTGTATGACAAGCTTCACACCTAGAATGAGCGCTCCCGGCTGTTTAATCAAGATCCAGGGCGAGCTATGTGCACTGTGCCAATTAGCACTGATCGAAGCTGGCAGACCCCATACCACGTTTACATTTACATTTTAACTTGAAGATGAACTTCATTGCAATGTCTGGCCTGTTGTTGTCACTGGAGGAAAATAATTTACTTTTCTTCTCAACAGACATTTCTTTAAATGCTCCAGAAACTTTCTTCTGTAGTTTTAGAGTTGTACAAAGTGACTTAATCGTGGAGAAGAGCCATAAAGTATTTACTGTGAGGAGAGGATTACATTTCATATTCCAGCTTAAGTCTAGGATACAATTTGTAGCCTATGTTTACTGAAACGATTTTTGCAATCTGTCAAGAAGCCGTCGCATTCTTTATCCAATGACTTAGTTACCTTAAGTTCATCTAGACACTGTCAGCGATAAGGAAATAAATGAAAGCAAGCAAATTTAATTTCCTGGTGAAGCACTTTAATGATACGTGTATTTTTTTGGAACTTTTAGAAGAAGAAACTTTAGACGTATAGCCTACGGTGAACTGAACATTCAGTTTTTCCTAAGAATGTAGGATCAGCTTCAGAACCCCAAAGTGGCAGCTTGTGCCCTAAACTCAAGCAAGCTGCTGATAATTAACTAGCAACAAGTTCCAGTCTGGTCCCCACTGCCCCTCAATGTCTCCCCAGTGAATCTCTAAAACATTCAAAACATATACATCTGAGCTTGTAACTCTAAGAGATCCATCTATTTCACATCACCCCTCACCCCCACAAAGGCCCTAAACTGCTAAGCTTTTTATTAAAATTGAAAAAAAATTCTTGATCAGATTTGACATAAACAAGCCAACAATTCCACCAGTGTCTGTTTCCCAGCCATAATGGCAGCACTGGCTACACATTTTCCTTGTATCCAAGCAAGACTCTCTTGCGCACTTTTAAAGTCTTTTGCGGCTGCACCCAAGGGTAACCACGCCAGCTGGTGCAAATACCACCAGAGCTCGCGAGCACTGACGTGACCTCGTTTACCTCACTCAACCTTCGTCAGCCTTAGCGCCTCACTTGCTTCTGCCACCTAGATTGTTGAAAGGATTACATAATTACACTTATTGTTAAAGAATATCTCTTGGTTTTTATTTCGTGAGTCTCTGGGCTTTCCTGTGCTCTGCCCACACGTTAACATGCTCCTCTTCCTGACCGAGAGGACGTGTCGACAAACAGCGTGTCTTCCCTGCAGCCTCCGTGTTGCTTCTTAGGATATCCATCATGTGTTGACCAAAGATGAAATTACTTGTTTGTGTTTGTGTGTGCTTGCGTGCATTGTTATCTGTGCTATGAGACAAATAGGGGCTCTGCTGTGATCTCTGGGGGATCAGTGCTGTGTGCTTTAGCGGGCTGCCTAGTTGAGGGACCTGACTGAAGTTTTATACAGCTCAGATTCAAATAAGGAGATTAAAAAATAGCAAGTAAATGCTCTGGTTATATTCCAGATAAAACATGTGAACATCGCCTCTTTATAGGAAATGTATAAATGTAGTTCATCAAAAATGCATTAGTGAACAGTGTCTCTGGGCATTTTTAATATTAAATTTTTGCGCTTAACTCTAACCAGAAGCAGGTCTCCGCTACTAACTACACCTTCACTGTTGTATCTGTGGTTTAATCAGGCTCATTAGAAATTTGTCCACTCTGAGCATGCAATACAGATTTTGTGAGAATCAGCATACAGTTTATACAAAATTTGAAGTAGAAAAGAAGGGCGTGTGTATTATCCCCCTAATTCTCAAATAGCTCTGGATTCTTGAAATTTTAACTGTATGCAAATGCATAGACTTTCAACCAGGAAAACTTCTTTGTAAGAAATATTAATCAACTTTAAAGGTAGAAACATACATCTGTAAACACAGTAAATAGGAAAATATATTTTGGATTCTGTATGATATTTTTATTGGTTGCAGGCCATAATTACAATGGCTGGATTTACTTTATGAATAGATTAAACTCATCAGTTAGCAAAAGTTATCTGCATATCAATAATGAGCACTCTTACAAGCCTTTTTCTTTACTCAGGTCAGAGACTCCTTCCCAAAACTTGTTTGCTTGGTTAATTTATTCAATTACTAAAGCTTGAGAATGCTACTACAACTGGGATCCAATTAACAAGTTTGGGAAGAAATCTCCCTAATAATTGATGGTAGCCTAAAACATTTGTTTCTGTGCTTTTCTTATTAAAATCGCAATGATCTGGTAAACAGAATTAAACTGCTGAAAAATAGCTTGCTCTGATTTATTCATTCAGCAAAACCAACCTTAAAGGCTGTGTTGCCATGACACCTAAGATTAACTTAAAAAAAAAAAAGTATGTTTAATTTCAGTGGAAACATTGACACATCTCTTTTGGCATTATGTAGATAAAGTTGATTTTCCCCTTTTCCTTAACTTTTTCTTTACATTTAGCAAGTTGTTTTGGCATTCTTTTAAACATAAACTAAAACGTAAACGAGAAATGTAACATGAAGAATAAGAAAAAGCAGTAAAGAAGAATGCATTATAACAAAAGAGTATCATTTGTAAGATAGCAAATATTTTAGAACCCCCTCCTTTTTATTTTAAATCCAGCTTCTTAAACTTTTTAGAAAGATGGTGCCAATCAGGCAGAAATCACTCTATTTTAGTGGTTTCGTTTTATAATTACTGTTGAAACTTAAAAAACAAGTTGCAAAATTGGGACACTGACAGATCCTACTAGAAATTTTCTGAGTGCAGGTTCGATCCCCCAGATTTGAAAAGAATATATTTTCTACGTCACAAAACAAAAGAATCATCAGGTCACTTTAGCCAGAATTGGTTTCTGCCTGCCGAGCACCATTTGGTGGAGTGAGAATGCTATACAAAGAATTTTGTTGCAAAACAAGCAGAAAAATCGAATGCTTTGTAGGATCATCAAAAGTTGCTTTACAAGAGCAATTTAAATTTCCTAAAGTGCCAAGTAAAGCAAAAGTCCTACCTTACAGAGGGCGATTTGTTCATGAGACGACCCAGTGCTGCCGGTCGCTTATGTTTATCATTATGCATTCACATTCTAGGGAAATTCCACTTTCAAACTTTGCTGCTGTGTGGATGCTTTCTTCTATAGGAAGAATTTTGAACTATAAAATTTGAGAAGCTTTAGCGTCTGTGGAAACTTGAGAGCATTGCCTTTTTTTTTTTTCCTCTCTCTATTGAATGTAAAGTGTTTTAACAAAAGCGGTGTAGCCACAGTACATAGTAAATGTCCAAATTTTCCCATAGTATATCTCAAAAGAATTTAGACTTCTAACTTTTTAAACCTCAGAACATCATTGAAGATGGATTGCAGCAAATCAATAGACTGTGTTGCAGGAAGATTTAATGAAGAAATTATTATAAATGGTGAGGCTGCTTTAGGTCATAGTTTAAGAGTATATCTGGGGGAAAGTTTGAAAACAGAACCAAACCAAAGTGGTTTGGATGGGATGCTAAGTTTGACCTTTGTGATTGCTAATTTAGTGTTTATAAAAGATTAAAAGGAGTTAATATTTGTGAAATATTGGGCCAAAATGAGCACTGTGTACTTTTTTAAAAAGTGAGTTCAGATAAGATTATAAATTATAGAAAATTTTCACTTGCTTTCACTTCTTTCCTATTTTAAAATAGTGAAATTTACAAAAGTATCATTTGGAGGGAAAAAAGGCAGTTTCTATTATGTAACAAATTATTGATTTTAATGTTGTTTTTTTAAATTTGCTTGACCTCAGTTTCTACAATAATATAGAGTTAATGTGCTGAGATTCATAGATAACTTTATATTAACATTTTTATATTCTAATAGAGCTATTGAATTTGAACCATGAATCATTTCTATATATATCTTAATATCATTCAACCTTGTGTTAAGTAGCTAGACTGTATCCAGTTTAAATCAGAAATTATATTTCTAACTTCAGAAAAGAAGCTTCCATTTGAAAAATGGAGTTTGAATTTCAGTGAATATCCTAATTTAGAATTCAGTTCCATTCTTTGTTATTATTAAAGTCAGCAGACATTGAAGTTGTTCTAATAAAGTTAATAGAGATCTTAGCTTTTAATATAGTCAAGGTTGTGATTTTGAATGAAAGCTTTCCTAAGATAATTGGAATTGAGGGTAATGTTTTAGGTGCTATAGAAATGTGGATGAAAGTATATTATTCATATACTGTCTTATTGAGTTATATTCGTACAACTGTGTTTTAGAAGTGAGAGACGTCATATCAACCAGTGTTTGTTGAATACATCTCATGTGCATAGTATTAGAAAAGTAAAATAAAAAGCTGTATTAATGGGAAGCACCCTGTTAGTTTGGAGATAGATTAGGGACTCAGCTGTCTGTGAAGAATAAATTTCTCAGGTCTATGTCATAGGTCTGTACAGAAAATTGGTATAGACGTAAAATGTATATTTTAAGCTCCGTTTTAAAAATGTGATACCTTCTGTTTAAACCATTAACTTAAATGAAACCTACTTCATTTTGCATTAGTAAAGTTGTATTTATTTAATCCAGTAGTGAAATTAATTTGCAGTTGCTGGCATTGTACCTTCACAGGTTTCTGTGACTCATTGGTCATTCAAGACACCAGCATCATTTTTTTCTCTGCTGCTGAAACTGTTTTGACTATGGGCACATTTTCATGGTAGATTAAATCTACATTTATTAATAACAAATATTCTCTGATAGTATTTGGAAGCCAGATGATGTCTCACCTCACATAAATAACTAGAACTAATCAACCTAAAACCAACACGTAAGTCTCTAAGTTCATGGACTTCCAAGCTATCAAATATGCCTCATTTGGGTATATTAATTTAGTTTTTCTCCTATTTTTTTAGTTTAACTCTTGTCCTGCTCATTATGCTCCTTAGACAATGTATTGCATTTAGAAGAAAGTATCCTTAATTTAATTTCAAATAACCATTGAGAAAATTGATTTTTAAATGACTTTAAGGTCCAGGTTACATCACATAAACATTATTGCTAATAATAATTAACAGGGACTAAATGGTAGTGGAATTTAGGTTTAAAACTTCACAAAACACTTAAAGCTATTTCTTAATGTTTTCCCCTCTAGAAGAAATGATAACTCTATGATCTATATGTCTTGTTCAGTACTTACCACATGTATAGCTTATTTTACCCTCACCCCAACCCGCTCTTAGAAACAAAATATGTTCTCCTAGTTTAAATGTGTTATGATGACAAAATGTTTATGTGATGTAACCTGGACCTTAAAGTCGTTTAAAAATCAATTTTCTCCATGCTTACTTGGAATTAAATTGTGGAATAATGCTTCTCGTTGTTCCAAGGAAGACCATGATATCCAGATTTATCAGGTAGCCCTGTAGGCAGTGTACTTTGACTTTGACATGTTTCTCACTGCAGTGACCTGCTTGTCTACCTTTCCATTAAATGTTTAGGAAAACTAATTGAATAGTTTTTCAGGAAAGTGAAAGGAACTCTTCATCCTGTAATCAGCTGTAAGAAAGTAGAAACACGCATGCAAGACCTAAATTTTTCTTATCACAGTTTGAACTTCACAGCTTTCCAGCTCAAGATACTATGTAGTCTTATACAGTGGGCCATATCCAGCTTTCTGTCATTAGAAGGACTGGATACAAAGTATTGCAAAGTTGCTCTTAGAAAGAAATGTGAGGCTGAAATTGCATTGAAGTAAAAAAACTAAAAGCCAAACGACTGCTTTAAAAATGAATCAGATGATGTTATACGGTCTTTATTCTTCACTGTGTTTTGGAGTGTTCGTGCCTTGGTTACTCACTTATCTGTTGGGCACATTTTCACATGGAACCTTCCAGTGCCTGACTGACAGGCTACTTTTCTACAGTAATGCTTGGAAATTGCGTTCTTTTGCGGGGTGCGGGGGGATTTTTCAACCATTTCCAGAGTTTCTGACTTAACCTGTCATCTGGCCACACACAATCTGTCCTTCTAGGCCCAGGAACTGACAGGGTGTAGGCTCCCTGCTCCCCACCAGGGGGCAGCACCAGATCCTGTCTTTCATTGGGTGCAGCCTGGCTCCTTCAGTAACCTCAGTGGTCCCCACCCTCCTTCCTCATAGCGCACTGAAACTTGTTTTGGTATTTTGTTACATTTTTTAAGGCTTAGTAAGTGTCCAATAAATGGTAGCTGTTGGTCACTGAGCTATGATGGATATTACATCTCAATCTATCTGACGGTTCTGTGCACCCGAATCTTTATCTTCAATGATGATTTGGGCTATTTCTGACACCTTGTGTTTATTATTGCTCAAAAATTTTTAAGAGGAGAACAAAACCTAGCAATTATTAGGTCCATTGTACTTCAAAAACAAACTCACAGAAAAAGAGATCAGATTTGTGGTTACCAGGGGCAGGAGATGAGGGAGGGGGAATTGAATGAAGATGGTCAAAAGACACAAACTTCCAGTTTTAAAATAATTAAGTACTAGGGATGCCATGACCAATATGATAAATATAACTATGAATAACACTGCTGTTTGTTATACATGAAAGCTGTTAAGAAGTAATCCAAAGAGTCCTCTCACAAGGAAAAGATTTTTTCTTTTCTATTTTGTCAAGTTTGTGTCTAGATGAGATGATGGATATTCACTAAACTTACTGGGATAATCATTTCATGATGTACGTAAGTCAGATCACTCTGCAGTACACCTTAAGCTTATACAGTGCTGTATGTCTGTCATATCTCAGTAAAACTAGAAGGAGAAAAAACAAACAAAAACCCTACAATTATTGAGCACTGTGCTGGGTCAGGCGTGCAAAGCAGGTACTTCTCACAGGCTGCTGCCCGAGCTAGGGAAGGCAAAGAGGCAAGGCAATAGTAGAGCATAAAAACGATAGGGACCGAATTTTTAATGCTTTTGCTGTTGAGTAAACAGAGCCTTGGAAAGATTAAATCCTAGTAGAACAAAGATTCCCTTCAGATAGAGTTCCAAATTACATGCTGTATCAATTATACTATACAGCCTTGCCATGAAAACAACAAAAAGGTTTGTTGGGAGTGACCACAGCTACAGTGCGAAATGTTGAGACTGATTTCAGTGCTGTAACTGCTGTGACACAGTGACAGGAGAATTTATGGCTGGATGTCCATAAAACTTGCATGGGGAAGTGAGGTTAACGTTGAGACATTTTGAGCGATCCCATGAAACCCGAAACATGTATGTATTTACGTGCACATATACTAACATATAATCTGTATTATATTTATGAAAAATATATGAATAAATGTAATATTCAATTTTTTGTGTGATGAGGACTATTAATTAAGATCTACTCTCTTAGCAACTTGCAAAGATGCAATGCAGTGTTAATATAGTTACTATTAAGTACATTTAATTTTAAAACCTATCAATATTTTATCTTGACAACCATGAATCCTATTTTATTAATTTTTATTTGCCTTAAGAATTTACAGGATCTCTGCCCTCTGCAGTTTCTGCAAAATACTTAAATTTTTATTGTGTTTTGGTATAGAAGATAGGCAGATAAAGAAATGCCCTTGCCTGCAGCTATGACTTTTATGATTTGGAACTGTTATTTCACATGGTTTGCTTCCTTTTCTGGTTATAACATGCATAGCAACCCAGATGGCTTGTATATAAATAATTTGAGTTATGCTTTTCTAAATCATTTAGGATAGCCTAGGAGTTTTCTGATGCCCGGGACCATGTGTTTATTGCTCCATGTATTACCTTCATGCTTATGCTTATGTGTGCTGTTAGCCTTCTCTCGTGTCTTAACCTCTGCCTTCCTTTTATGTATGAGACAAGTTTCTTAGACTGAATTTAACCTTCCCAAGGCTCTGTTGTGAGCCTTTAATCCCAGCCTGCCTCCTGTTTTATTTATTCATTTGCTTTCCTGTTGTTGCTGTTCTCAGTGGTTGTGCCTCAACATTTGCAGAATGAAGGTGGTCAGGCTGGAGTCTTGTCCTGGCTCTGTATGAGCTCTCCGGCCTTGGGCAGCTTCCTTCACCTAGCTTGCTCGTCTGTGAAATGGATTATCATACCTACCTCATAGTTGTGTTGAAATGTTTAAATGAGATAGGATAGAACTCATTTACATCAGAAGTACTTGTTACCATTGTCATGGTTAACATTTTGGAAAGAAAATTTTCATACTTACAGAAAGACATATTCAGAAGTAAATTCAAATACCACGTACTGGAGTTTCATGCAAGGGTCTTCTGGAAGAAATATCTGTTTTTCTCAAAGCATCTGAGTATTTATGTGAAAGCACATCCCACAAGCGCAGTATGTGGAAGTGTTAGCCACCTGATAACATTAGGGTTTGCTTTCAATCCTTTTCGCTGGATCCAAGGTGAAACTTTGGATCATGAATAGCTGGAGGAAAGTTTCCCTTGGCACCTGCCTGGGTTCTCTTCTGTTGCCCCTGGTTACCTGTTCCACTGTGATCTGCTTTGGAACCTCACCATCTCATCTGTCATTGTTTCACGTCACTTGAGCCAGTCCACATACAGGCTCTCCAGGAAGAGAGACCAGAAACTGGTGCTTCTCATCTTAGCCCCAGTGATGGAAACGACCTGTAATCCTCTCGACAGCCCCACGAGTTAGGTGGGGCTAATATTATATGGATTACTATTTTGGAATCAAAAAATCATTACAGTTTGAAAAGTATGAGTGTAATAATGGAAAAGAAGAATATGATGAATCTAGAATATCTTGAAAATTCAGAGCTTATGGTTGCTATAGTTACGGTGTCATAATGTATTTAATGAAAAGAGATATACTTCGTGTGGGATTAATCTGGCCCATTGGTCTACAAATCTGCCAGTGAGTTTCAAATATTCTTTTTCTGTGTTTGTGTGTACAGCTTCAATGTGGAAAATAAACTGAGCTTGAAAAAGGATGCTTATTTTGATCGTTGACCAGAAAAACACAGTGACATATAAATCATTTGTATATGAACCAGTTCAGTGGGAAGTAACTGTATAGCAGCTTGACCCAAACATCTTATTTCCAATTGCTTTAAAAGGAAATTTTAATACAAGTCCATAGAAGAGATTTGCCTCTTTAATACACTTTAGTTAGCAAAGCTTTAAAATTTCATACTGTTTTCATCAGTTAAGATATATCTTTATAAAGGTGGCACTAGTGGTAAAGAATCCTCTTGCCAGTGCAGGAGATATGAGAGACTTGGATTTGATCCCTGGGTCGGGAAGATCCCCTGGAACAGGGCATGGCAACCCACTCCAGTATTCTTGCCTGGAAACTCCCATGGACAGAGGAGCATGGTGGGCTACAGTCCATGGGGTCACAAAGACTTGGACACAACTGAAGTGATTTAGCACACACACACACACACACACACACACCCCTTTATAAAACTGAATCATATATTTTTGAATTATCTTCTGTGATTTTTTATAATATATATTATATATTTATATATAGTACTTTATAATCATTTAATTCCACATACCTAACAGTAATTGTTTCCAAATTAAGAAAGTGCTATGTGTAAAATCACAAATTTGTGTAACATAAAATGGGAACTTTTATTCTCATAAAATGATTCTTCTTTTTACTCTTTTGTATCAGTGCCAGTTAATTACAAAAGTAATCACTCAGTTGCTAAATTGTGTCTGACTCTTTGCAACCCTGTGGACTGTAGCCCGGCAGGTGTGGACTGTAGCCCGGCAGGCACCTCTATCCATGGGATTTCTTAGACAAGAATACTTGGAGTGGATTCCCATTCCCTTCTCCAGGGGATCTTCCTGACCCAGGGATCAAACCTGTGTCTTCTGCGTGGCATGTGGATTCTTTACCACTGTGCCCCCTGGAAAGCCCACAAAAGTAATACTGTGTCATGAAAGCTTCAGCAGTACGTATAATGTACACATGGAGTCTGCTGTCCCCTCCTTGTCACTCCTAACCTCCAAGGGTGACCTCACAGACCTTTCTCTGTGCCCCTGCAAACATGCAGATGTCTTCCTAGAGAGTGAGTCTTCCATTCCTGCAGGATTAGAAGCATTGTTAATTGGAAAAGAAAAAGTTTGGTAATGTTGGTCTTTCTGCTGAAAGGAGTGGTTTTCATGACCACTGGAGCATCATTTTATCATAAACCAGCTTTCCAGGGAACTAGTTTGAAAGAATAATATTTTACAACAGGTGTAAAATCAAGGGCATTTAAGTGAAATCCTTTGCCTTGGCTTTTCTGTATTTTGCAGTACCCATGGATAAGTTTGTTTATGAAGAATGTAGTATTCAGGGGAGGTAGAGAAACAGCTCATGTCAACTAAAGTAATGAACTGAGTTAGTCCCAAGTTGACAATTAAATGCCTTTAAAATTGCTTATTTCAGTTAAGAAGCAGTCTACCCAGTCTGTCATCTCTTTTGAGCTTATTAGTAGTGGAATTTCTTTTTTTTGTGTGTGTGTGCTAAAGAAAAGCTTTATTTATTTATTTTTTTGTTTTATTTTGTTTTTTATTTTTATTTATTTTTATTTTATTTTTATTTTTTTATTTTTTTAATTTTAAAATCTTTAATTCTTACAGGTGTTCCCAAACATGAACCCCCCTCCCACCTCCCTCCCCATAACATCTCTGTGGGTCATCCCCATGCACCAGCCCCAAGCATGCTGTATCCTGCGTCAGACGTAGACTGGCGATTCAATTCTTACATGATAGTATACATGTTAGAATGCCATTCTCCCAAATCATCCCACCCTCTCCCTCTCGGAATTTCTTAGGTGACTCTTCAAACCCTATGTCTGCAACGTTCTCAAGTTATTAATGAGGATTTTCTGTTGGAAAAGCCAACACAATTTGTTGTTTGATGCTTTTTTTTAAAATTTATTTTTATTTTTTTAAAAGCAAAAACACTTTGTATTGGGTATAGCCGATTAACAAGTTGGGACATTTTCAGGTGAACAGTGAAGGGACTCAGCCATACATATACATGTATCCATTCTCCCCAGACCCCCTCCTGTCTAGGCAGGCACATAACATTGAGCCGAGTTCCATGTGCTGTACAATAGAGCTGTGTTCCTTCTCCATTTTAGATATACCAGTGTGTACATAACCTTCCCAAAGTCCTTAAGTATCCTTTTCTCCCTGGCAACCATGAGTTCATTTTCTGTCTGTGAGTCTCTTTCTGTTTTGTAAGTTCATCTGTATCCCTTCTTTTTAGATTCCACATATAAGCAATGTCATATGATGGTGTTTGAACACCTGGTCGCAGTGGTTTTGGGGTGCAGGGAGAGTGTAAGGGAGCTGACTCTTTCTGCCTGGATGCCCTTGTCACTGGAAGAAATATATACAGAAGATAGGGACAGCGCATCAGCCCTACTACATTCAAAGCTTTCTGCTCAAGTGAAAATGTAATAATACAGTTAGTGAAATAGAAGAAAATGTGGACCTTTCCAAAGCATTTTTGACACAAACCAACGTAGGAAATGGATACGTAAAAACCAAAGGTTTGATTTCAGGTAATAACTATGAATGGTAATTTCATTTTCCTAAGAATAGTCTAATCATGTATCTCTTTTTAGTTTTTTTTTTTAACTCTCTAAAAATTTTATTTTTAAGTTTGGATTTGTCACTTGAATAATTTTTTTTTCTTGAAGATAACTTTCTACAGGTTTCCTGTGATTGAGATCTTACTTTTTTTAAAGTTAATTAATTTACTTTTTTATTGATGTGCACTATAGTCCATAGGGTTGCAAAGAGTTGGACATGATTGAAGCAACTTGGCACACACACATACTTATGAAAGTAACACATGTTTATGGTATATAAAATTTGAAAAATGCAAGAAACAAGAGAGACACATACCATCATTCATTTCAAGCTGCAGAGTTTACTGTGAGCATTTGTCATGATTTTGTCATGTATTACATTTATATTTGCAGAATGACCTGTTAGGTATAATCACATTTTGTCTTAAGCAACAGATATGTATGTAGGCATAAAATGCACATACATATATGAAAACATATCTTCAGTAAAACTTGGATAAGGCTAAGCATACTGTGTGTTACCTCCTTTTTTCACCTGTTTTCTTTTTGCATTATAATATACATAACTATTTTAATGCCATTGTATTTGGAAGTGAAATGTTTCATTTCTGTGAATGAGAAGTTCTTGAAGTCAACCATCTGGATTCTTCTCTGCAGGAAGAATGTTTCCTGAACCTGGAAGCTCCTATATCAAGGGTGTGTGGGTACGACACACCGTTCCCTCACATTTTTGAACCGTTCTACATCCCAGACAAGTGGAAGTGCTACGATGCCCTTCGAAAAATGATCAACTATTGACCGCGGGTAAGTCTGCCATGTGCTTTAAGGAAGCTAGTGAGCGCCCCTGACATTAATGTCCGGTTGACCAAGAAACAGCTGTCATCAGTGTGTGTCTTTTCATAAACGGCACCTTCCAGAACAAAGTATGGATTTCAGAAAAAAAATTAACGTACGATACTATGTTTATGTTTAATAGAAACATATCGAGTCTATGTATTATCTGATTTCTAGAAAACAGATACATTCATGTTACCACTGAATAATTATGGGATGAACATGCCATCTGCCATGACTCTAAACACATCTTAACTTGTTTTTCCGACTTTTACCATCATTTCCATATATTTTTATCAGCAATTTAAACCATTCGTGAATAGAGGTAATTTCTGTTATATAAAGATAACTTTAAGCACCATTCGTTTGGACCCCAGCTGTTTAAACTATATGGTGTAATCCATAGTATTCTGAAATTTGCCTTTATATTATTTTAAAAGATAGGTTTGTTGAGCAGGAAACCTATCTATTATGTATAAGGGAAACTGTAACTTAAAAAAAAGAGAGAGAGAAAAATCCAGTGCCACCACCGTTTCCAGAACCTTTCTTGGCTACTGAATGTTTTAAAATGGGGGATAATGCGTGGTATTTATTCATTGTGATTTTCTAGGTCATGCTTTTCTGTTCCTCCAGTAGTGTTATTCTAGCAAAAAATGAAAACCCATTAAGGTAGTTTTCAGGGTTTTAATATAGAAGGTGCTATCAACAATATACTGATTTATTTGATCTCTAGCATTTTTGAAATGGTTAAAAATGTGTAGCTAGGGATTAAATGCTTTACATTTTAATATCTAGGTTGTCCAAATAATAATATTATTAATACATTTTGAAGAGCCATCATCTTTGAAAGGAAAAGTGAGGATGGGCTTCATATAATAAAGCCCGTATGTTTTAAGATTAGAAGATACTATGATTCTTAAACTCTGTGTGTGGGTAGTAAATCGGCTCACCTCAAACCAGAGAAGGAGATACCTTTCCATTTAGGCATATAGAGGAAGTAATGCCTTCTCTGCCACCGGGATCCCCACCATTTTTTGTAGTTCTATTCTGAGGATCCTGGAGAAGGGAATGGCTACCCGCTCTAGTATTCTTGCCTGGAGAATCCCATGGACAGAGGAGCCCGGCGGGCTACAGTCCATGGGGTCACAAAGAGTTGGACACGACTGAGCAACTAACACATTCTGAGGATACTGTCATAGGTGTTAGTAGGGCGAGGAGTTTCCATGCCGCGGAATTCTCTCAGACGTGCAGAGGTAGACGGTGGACGCTGCATTTCTGATGTCCTCTTAACGTCTGTGAGCACACCCGGCGCCAACAGTCTCGCTCAGGTCTGGTTGGAGGACTTCCTCACTTTTATGTGCATCTTGTTCCTTCTGTGGACCATCCATTAGGGACAGTCCAGGTAATAATGTGCAGCTCTGTGCCTTGTTGGTATTTTTAAAGTGATATTTAGGTGCTGATTTTAAATTTGAGTATGTGTTTCTTTTTAAACCTAAAAAAAAAGTTTAGACCTTTCATGAAATTATGAAAAGACTGTTCTTCTATGCTAAAAATTTAAAGTGGCCTTAAAGAAAGTAGTCATGTAATTGAGAAAATCTGTGTTTAATTCACGGTGGCCAGAATGTCTATAATTGTTATTGATTTCTTTTGCAGAAAAACTGGAAGATTATGACTAGATATGGAAATATTTTTTCTGAATTTTTTATATTCCTTCTTCTTGAAAATAGAGTTTTTATGAAATGAACCGACTTGGATATTGGCTGAAAAATCATGAATTAATTAATGTATTCACACATATGAATTGATCATTTCCATTGAGTGTTTCAGATTCATTTTGGAAAACAGTGCCCATGGTAGGCTTATAAATTTCATTCAATTATGTCTGTAAATACTGGATGTAGGACACTATTCAATAAAGCAAAAATCAGATTGTCTTCAGCGTGTGTCTTTTTTTTCTATTTAGTTAAAAAACTTTTGTGGAAGACTGAAAGAGTCCTAGTAACTTGTTAATTAAATCTGAATGAAAGTGAAATGTTCAGAAATGTTGATTTTTTCAACTTCACTGTATTTGGTTTCGTTCTTTATGGCTAAGATGGTTGTATGTTGGCAAAACTTCTGGAATGTTTTTCCTTTTCTTCCGTCCATTCCAACAAGGTGGTGTAGTAAGGGGAACGCACTTTTTCTCCTGCGCCTAGCGAGGCAGGATCGTCCTTGCTGCCTCGCTTCCTTTCTCGGGAGATGGACATCCTCAGCCTGTCTTTTGTTACAAAATCACCAGGCTTCTGTTTCCTTTTGGTTTTGGCCCTGATGTTGCAAAGCAAATATGTTTTTCCACGGCCTTTATATTGTGATGCAGCTAAGAACAACATTAACAGCTACGGAAGGAGGAAGCCTCCTTGCTGAGGGCTTTCTCAGGGCCCCTTGTTTCCGTCTGTATCTTTCCTGCCCTTCACCATAGTTCAGAGGGGCCTCACAGCAGCGTCAGGGACCCCTTTGCAGAGCCCTCACCCCCAGCCCTGTCCCCGAAGGGCTGCCTTCCCTCCCATTTACCCCAGAAGAGCTGCTCCTCACCAGTTCCAGTGGAAAGATCCCTGCCTTCCTCCTCCAAAAAGCAGAGAAATAACATCGAATAATGTTTTCCCTACTCTATGAACACTGGAAAAAAATGGACTTTTTTCTTATGATTGAAAATGTATATGTTACTTTAAAACTGAAATTTAAAAGTTGTGTTCTGTTTATTTTTATCAAATATTTGGAGGAGGATATGGAAAGTGATATTTGCAGACTGCCAGAAACTTGGAGGAAAGTAAAGGCACATTGGAACAGATTCTAGAGAGCAGGGGCTAAAATAAAGAAGCAAAGCATTTGTTAGGGGTGAAAATAAGGCCCTGTCCTTGGTTTAAAAGTAGAAATACCTGTACAGTATAAGACAGGAAAAGATGTACTAGACAGTGAGAAGTTTGGAAGATTTAGGGAATCCATTTGACTTACAGTTCAGGACATTCTGAGTTGAAGGCGCCAAAGTTCGGTATGAACCTTGGCTTTGTCCCTTCACTCTCCACTGAGTCTCTGAGCTTCTTTGCAGGGAGCTTTGTGCTCACGTGGCCAATCCAGCAGAACAGAGAATGTGAGCTGGTCATCCACGTCTTGGCCGATAATGTTCTTTTTAAGAACATCTTTTAGTTGCACTTATTCTTTTAGTTGATATTATTTATGATTTCAGTTGAAGTTACTTGTTTTATTGCCATTGGTATCCTTTTTAATACTATTTTTAAAATTCATTTGTTATTGTAAGAATTTTCCCTTAGCTATTTTAAAATTATTTTCTTTGACTCTGCTTCCCTCCTCCAGTTAGCCCTGCAGTGCCCGCCAGTAAATGACCCCTTCTCTCCAAAATAAACAGCTTACAGTTCATGTTAAACTCAGTATATAGCATGTGGCATCTTCATAATTATCTTAAATACACTTTTTTTTTTAACATGAAACAAACTGTTCCATATTGTAAGAATAAGAAAATAGAAGTGGGAAGACACTAAAAAGAACTCCGCATTACTCCCAGCTTCAGGATAAAGCCTGCTCCATGTGACCACATGAATGTACAGTCAGTGTAATCTTCTGTAGTTCCAGTTACCCAGTTCCTTCAGGGCTTCCCAGTGACTCAGTGGTAAAAGAACCTGCCTGCAATGCAAGAGATCTGGGTTTGATCCCTGGGTCAGGAAGATCCTGTGGGGAAGGAAATGGCTACCTAGGTGAGTATTCTTGCTTAGAGAATCCCCATGGATAGAGGAGCCTGGTAGGCTACCGTCCATGGGGTCGCTTTGGTAGGCTACCGTCCATGGGGTCGCAGAGTTGGACACGACTGAGCAACTAACACTTTAGGAAAAAAAAAATACCACATTCATGTTCTATACAATCGATAGATGTCATCCAAGCTAAATAAACATTAGGGGGAGAAAATGACACATAGGAGCAAGACAGTGACACATCATTTCAGTGCCTAAAATTTAAGTCATGGAAGCTAAAATCGCTTGTGGGAGCCTGTGAAGATGTCCCACGGGGCATCCACACTCAGTCTCGTGAAGCCTCCTTCCCGTCAGCCTGCCCGTGTTGGGCTCGTGTGGCTTCTGGCTGCTTGGCCTCCCCGCCCTCACTTCTAGTAACAGCACTGCTGTTTGTTTAAAGAACTCCCTCTCCCAAGGCATGTGGCTCAGGGGGGGGCTGCCAATCCCAGGGCATCCAGACCAGCCACAGAGATGGCCCCGGCCCAGGCTCGCTAGGTACCACAGATCAGAAAGTCGGCTTACTCATGCAAAAGCACAGCTTAATGAATCTCGGCCTAACCTTGTCAACGAAGCTAAATTCTAAGTTCTCCCCCTTTAACCTGCTCCTTGTACACTAGGGATAGAATCGGTACGTGTACACCCAGGTAGGCACACAGCCCTGCCTTAGCAGAGATGCTTGGCTGATGGGGTGAGGAACATGACCTCAAAGCACCAAATTGGAATTTCTAGAGAAACGTGAGGTTTGGAGGCTCTGATATGTTTTCTTAGGCCATTGAATTTGGAAAGTAATAGGAAACATTCATATGGGGGAAAAAATTTGGAAACCCTGACACCTGATGTGAAAGTGAAAGTCACTCAGTTGTGTCCAACTCTTTGCGACCAAATAGACTGTGGAGTCCATGGGATTCTCCAGGCCAGAATACTGGAGTGGGTAGCCGTTCCCTTCTCCAGGGGATCTTTCCAACCCAGGAATCGAACCCAGGTCTCCCATATTGCAGACAGATTCTTTTACCAGCTGAGCCACAAGGGAAGACACCTGATACCTCCTTGAATGTGGTAATTAAAGATATTTGCCAGGATAATAAGAAATAAAATTAGGACAAGAATGAGGAAGTCATAGGTGGAAAAGACTAGAAGTGAAAATGGAAACAAGCTAGATGAAAAGATATAAATCAATAATTGTCATAAGTAAACCTTTTTTTTTTTTTTTTTCTTGGCTGAGCCACATGACGTGTGGGATTTTTGTTTCCCAGTCAGAGATTGAACATGGGCCCTTAGTAGTGAGGCTGCAGAGCTTAACCACTGGACTTCCAGGGAATTCCCATAAACACACTTTTTATGGGTAGCAAACGTCCTATATTTGACAAAAGGAATATATCACAGTGAAAATATAACAGTTAACATTCTTTACATTCTAAATGCATACTATTAAAATAGCTTATAAATGGAAAGGCTGTGAACAAAATGATTGTAGAAGGCTTTGTCACTCTGCTTTCAATTTGATAGGTGAGGTAGACAAGAAGAAATAAACGGTTAAGTCAATAGAAATATATTTTATACATTGTATCTTCAAAAACAGAGAATAGATTGCCTTTTAGCCTATAAACAGCAGTTTAAAAAATTGACCATATACTGTATTAAGGCACAAAGAAAAATAAAAGTAAGTTCCTTAAAAAAAAAAAGATCCAAGGTACCACATCCCACTGAGAAATAAAAAAGCACCTAGCCAAGTAACTGTGGAACCAAGAAGGAAAACAATTACAGCATAATTAGAACATAAGATCACTGATGTATTTCAGCCAAAATTTCACTTAGTGGTAAATTCATAAACTTTAAATCTTCAAAAAAAAAATAACTGAAAATACAGGGATGAAGAATAAAGACACACAAGACGAAGAAAAGAATAATAAGGTTAAAAGCAGAACATTCCAAATGAGAAAAATAAAACCATAAATTTTTTTTTTTTGGCAAAAATGAAAGTTTTTCTTTCATTTTTTAATGTCTATTTCCTACAAAGATGGACGTTTTTATGTATTCTCCAGCGGCACTAGTGGTAAAGAACCTGCCTGCCAGTGCAGGAGCCACAAGAAACATGGGTTTGATCCCTGGGTCTGGAAGATCCGCTAGAGGAGGGCATGGCAACCCACTCCAGTATTTTTGCCTGGAGAATCCCATGGGCAAAGGAGTCGGGTGGGCTACAGTCCATAGGGCTGCAAAGAGTCGGATATTACTGAACCAACTGAACGTGCAGGCATGCACTAATGAAAGAAAATAAAGGCTACATAATGGCTGTTCCTATATCAGTTAATAATTCCCAGGGTCCTTTGTTTGAGGATAGGAAAAAATTTGGCCAAACCTAGTTGTTTATCCAAAGTATTGATAAGCAAAGATCTTTGTATTACAATATTTTATTCGATCATTGTAATAAAATAATTATTAAGGTCTTGTTTTCCTAAGTCCTTCAGTTTCTTGCTGCAGCCTACTTGGCTACTATAAATATTATGTTAACTATGGATTTTCATAAGATACAGTGACTGTTGTCAAAGAACTTTCAATCAGTCAGTCTAAGAAAGAACTGGAAAATTTTATTCAAGTCAAATCTGAGGATTATAAACCGGGAAGAGCATCTCAGAAATCTCTGAGAACTGTTGTGGGGGTGATTCCCTGGTGACTCAGATGGTAAAGAATCTGCCTGCAATGCAGGAGGCCTGGGTTCGATCCCTGGGTCGGGAAGATCCCCTGGAGAAGGGACTGGCAACCCACTCCAGTATTCTTGAATGGAAAATCCCATGGACAGAGGAGACTGGTGGGCTACAGTCCATGGGGTCAAAAAGAGTCTTAACTGTTCTGCCCATTAGAAGTCAAGGCACAGTTGTACCAGTTTTTTGAGGCAGAGGGCTGTACATTAAATGATGTATTGTTGAAAGGTACACAGTTCATATCTAGGTGTCATTATGGCCCCTTACAATGCCAAGAAGGAATGCTGTCTTTAAGACACTGTCCTAGGGACTTCACCAGTGGTCTGCCTTGTAAGAACCTGCCTTGTAGTGCAGGGGGTGGGCGTTCCATCCTTGGTTGGGAAATTAAGGTCCCAGACGCAGAGCTACTGAGCACAACTAGGGAGTCTGAGCACCACAGTAAAGGTCGTAAGGGCCGCAGTTAAGGCCTGACGCAGCCTAATAAGTAATTTTTTTTTTTAAGTTGTCTTGTTGATGCTAGGAGAATTTTGCTCTTTATGGTTGAGCAACATTTCTCCCAATGGGAAAGGTTTGGTTGATTCAAAACGCAGATTAACAATGCACAGTGGAGGAAGAAAGGTCAAAGGGCAGAGAACATTTTTGTGTTTAAACTTTTCTTGTCTTGCCATACAATATGAATTTTGTTTCATGTTATAATGAATTAGAATAATTCTTAAAAAAAATTTTTTTTGATCGTTTGCAACATCTACCTAATTATTATCCTGGGGGTTTTCCCCTTGCATTCCCAATTTTTTTAAGTTGAAGTATAGTTGAATTGCAATGTTTTATTAATTTCTGCTGTAAAGTGATTCAGTTACATGTGTGTGTGTGTGCATGTGCATGCTAAGAGCTTTAGTTGTGTCTGACCCTTTGCGACCCCATGGACTATCGTCCACTACGCCCCTCTGTCCATGGGATTCTCCAGGCAAAGATACTGAAGTGGGTTGCCATTTCCTCCTGCTATATATATATGTGTGTGTATATACATATATATATGTATATATATACATTTTAATATATACATTCTTCTTTCATATTCTTTTTCATTGTGGTTTCTCATAAGATTCGATATAGTTCCCTGTGCTATGTACAGTAGGACTTTGTTATGTATCGATTCTAAATATAAAAGCTTACATCTGCTAACCCCAAGCTCCCACTTCACCCCACCTCCAACACCCTCCCCAGCGGCAACCACAAGCCTGCTCTCTATGTCCATGAGTCTGTTTCTCTTTTGTAGATAGGTTCATTTGTGTCATAATTAGATTCCACATGTTTTACTGGTTCTACAAGGCTTTGGTGTGTTTATTGCAATTCTGCAATGCCTGGCAGGGTCCTGGTCTACAGAGGCTCTCAATGTGCTGCTGAACAAACCAATGAAAGGAAGTGCAGCTCTATGCCTGAATCAGACCTATACCTGAAAAGCACTTAGGTGAAGCTCTCTTTGAGAAGTGTAGACATTTAAAGTAATACATTGATAGTGTTTGATGTTTTATACCGATTGATATTCCAGACCATCAGAGACATAGGGTTATGTGTCTTTTCTTAAGGCATTTTAGGAATAGAAGCTATCTTTCCTGTAGGGCTTGACCTCAAAAGTCCCCAAGAGATGAGTATTGTTTCTATACTTTTAGGTCCATTTCTTCAGCTAGATTTCAAAACTGTGCATTTTTTAAGGGGCTCTAAGATAATATTGTATATTAAAATGTATCTGTGAATGGACAAACCAGAATAGAATGCTCATTCAAAACTGTTCCTTTGAGGGTGATGAGATTTTATTCATCTCTGTTCTTGCAGTCACAAATAGAGAAACAGCCTGGTTCAGAGTTATTGTCCTAATGGCCCCATCTGTGCTGTTCCCCTTTCTGGTTGGTCTGCAGACTCAGAACTGGATCAAGGGCAGGACACCATCTCCTCGGCCACAATGACTGGTGGAGGAAGATGACCCAAACCAACCAATCCAAGCCCTTTTCAGGGTTTTTCAAACAAGCAAACAGATCTGGGATGATATTATTCTGGAAGGACCTACGGTTGCCTTCCTTGTGGAGGAAGGCCATGTTTATCTGAGGAAGAAAGGAACCAATGTGCCAAGCAAAGATGCTCTACAAGATGGGGTCAGTCATGCCCCTGGCTGATCGACCAGCTCCACTGTTGCCGTGCACAGCCTCAGCTCCCTTTCACTCTGTGAGGAACCACCCCAGGATCCGTCCACTTATTTTGTTCTGCGTCCTCTCCGTTGCTTGCAAGTAGAAACATCCTAATTCAGTCATTCTAATGCTTTGGAATACATTCTGTTTGAAAGAAGAAAGTCCACATGTTTTTAATACAGTATACTTGGGGAAAACCTTCCATCCTTGGGACTAGTCTGTGTGTGTATCATCCTTGATTTTTTTCTTATCTACAACATGCAAATTAGATGCAGATATTGTTGTATTAAAATAAAATATCTTAGCCATAAAATAAATGAATTCAGGCTTCCAGCCTGAAAGTTGAACACTGGTAAGCTTCCCTTAGGCCAAGAAAACCAGCAGTTCCAGAGCATCTGTCTTTGGGAAGCCTTACTTTTTGGAGACTTATTCATATAAAATTCTTTACTGAAGTCATGAGACCTTAGAACTGTTTTTAAATGTATCCAGATAGCCCCAAACAGCCCTTGAGAGTTTTCTTTTTCAAAGAGGTTTAATATGCTTGTGGTCATTCTAATAGCCAATGTTTCTCTCAGAATACTTTATCTAAATTCCCCATATTTTCCTCCTCCCATTGAATCATGTGTTTACTTTCACCCTATTTCATCTTTTATGTGAAATGTTTCAAGGCAGGCAGAGGATAAACGTATTGTGACTGTTCGAGTACCTTTCACCAAATGTGAAGATTGCAAAGCACAATTCATCTTCCCTAAGGCTACCCTAACCAGAGGAAAAATTAACATTAATGGCAGCAGTGGTTTTCTTTCTTTTTCTTTTTTTAATTCTATTCAACTGCTAGACAGCCTCCTAAAGGTTTCCCTAATTATTCGGGGGAATTGCTGGAGGGTTGCTTGAACCACCCTGTGGTGTCCACAGTTCTCTGGCTGCAGGTCTCTGATGAGGTGTCTGTTCCCGGCAGCTACGGAAGGCGGCGCAGGGCTGCTGCTGTGACAGGGGCCACGTGCAGCTGACACTCGCTCCCCTGAAGCCCTCAGAGGCCCCTCCCCAGGGACGAGGTGTAGTGTGGATGCTGAGGCTGCTGTTCATCTTCGGGCCCCTAGAACAGAGATGGCACTCTGTGTTCTTCCTGGGAGCAGGAAAATCTCATCTCCCATTGAGATACATGGATCCCAGAAGAGTGCAGCCATGTGCCCCCAACAGCTCATGGATATTCGGTGAAACAGGCCATGTGCTGTTCACCAGCTGTTGTACTTGGAGGCTCTGTCCCTCTCGGGAGCTCAAGCATTTTTGGTCCATTCTGGGTTCCCAAGCTGCTTCTTCTTTGAAACCAGGCTCCTCTGCAAGAATCCTCTTTCCTCTTGTACAGGGAAACCATTGACCAACTTGCCCTCCTATCCTGCAGACCCATCGAAGTCAGGGCAGTGTACTTTGGTCCTAATTTGGTTTACTCTTCAAGGAAGGATCTCCTGTCTCTTAGATTTATTTGTTCTTGTTGTGTGCATAGTAACAATTTTCATAGAGATTATGAGAAAAATTGCTTGGAAAATGGAATAACAGTGGTTGGTGATTTATGGTATATCTGTATGATTAGGTACAATATAGAATTTGCAAGTAATGACTATGAAGATTATGTAGCAACATGGAAGCATGCTCAATATATACTTTTAAATGGAAAACTCAGGATGTGGAATTGTATGTTTATTATAATTACAACTATTATTTCATATGATTATGACCGTTATTACTTATGATTTTTCTTGTGTAGGACTAGTTAGAGACTATAACAGCAGTGTTAGAATGAGGGCCATGAGTTATATCATAATAAAAAGGTATTTTTTACCATGTTGGTTATGCAAAGTAATAAAGGTACTGAATACATACTTTACTAAACTGTTGGCAAGTATTAAGCATACTTGTGTGTGTTTAGTTGCTCAAGACATATGAGTTATTGCTTTTTTATGAGTTTTATTGTGTTCTCTGAATTGTTTCCTCTGGTTTCCATTCTTCTACTTTTTTGGGTTTCTCTCTTTTGTCTTATGTATGGCGATTCCCGTTGATATTTCTTAAGACTGAGCATCCGAAGCCAACTTGGATTGTGATGGATACCTGCAATGGAATATTATTCAACCATAAAAATGAACAAAATTCAGATACACATGGCAACAGGGGTGAACTTTCAAAACGTGCTGCATAAGAGACTGTGGACACAAAGGGGGATGTGTGATTTTGTTTATATTAAGGATCCAGAATAAGTAAACCCATGGAGATGGAGTGCAGCTCAGTGGTTGCCAGGGGCTGGGAGGAGGAGTGAATGGGAAGAAAGTGCTTGATGAGTACAGGTAAGGGGACTGTCTTTGGAGTGATGAACACGTTGTGGGAGTAAGTAGAAGAAGAGGGTTTGTGTTGCCACCAGATTATTTTGATGCAGTTCATTTTGTTTCGTGACTATCACATCAATAAATTACTTTTTTAAAGCTGACGGGAGAGTTGTGTATGTGTGTGTGGCAAGATGAGCAGTGGCCTTCATTTCCAGATGATTAGTCCACTGCTTCGGCCACCTGATGCAAAGAGCCGACTCATTGGAAAAGACCCTGGTGCTGGGAAAGATTGAAGGCAGGAGGAGAAGGGGACGACAGAGGATGAGATGGTTAGATGGCATCACCAACTCAATGGACATGAGTTTGAGCAAGCTCCAGGGGTTGGTGATGGACAGAGAAGCCTGGTGAACTGCAGTTCATGGGGTCGCAAAGAGACAGACATGACTTAGTGACTGAACAATAACAAAGGCAGGTAGTCCCCCACTTTGAGAGCACCCCAACATTGTTGGCACAGGAAAGGGTGTCCTCTGGGGCCGTCTCCCAGAAAACATGTCCTAATCTCCCGCCTAGAGGGTGACAGCCTAGTTCATTAAGCACCACTTGGACGTGGGGTCTGGATGTCCCATTCAATTCCGTGTTTTCTACCTTGGGCATCATTCCATTCTTACTCTGGACCACATTTTCCTGATCCCAGAGGCTGTCTCTCTCAACCTGTCCAGAGGATAACCCCTGGTTTCCACAGGGCAGGCAGACACCCAGTTCTCTTTGTAGGGGTGAAGGAAGGGAATGCCTCCAGGTTCTCCCCTGGCCTCTCCTCTGCTGTGGACCACTCCAAGACCCTCCAAGGGCAGCCTCTTTCAGTGACTGGTCCTGCTTTCCATTGTCTTTCCCATTCTGGGTTGAGGCTTCCTTAGTTGCTCAGTCATGTCCAACTCTTTGCAACCCCATGGACTATAGAGTCTATGGAATTCTCCGGGCCAGAATACTGGAGTGGGTAGCTGTTCCCCTTCTCCATGGGATCTTCCCAGCCCAGGCATTGAATCCAGGTCTCCCATATTGAGGTGGATTCTTTACCAGCTGAACCAACAGGGAATCCCAAGAAGACTGGAGTGGGAAGCCTATCCCTTCTCCAGTGGATCTTCCTGACCCAGGAATCGAACTGGGGTCTCCTGCATTGCAGGCGGATTCTTTACCAGCTGAGCTAGCAGGGAAGCTCTTCCTGGAGGCAGCACCTCTTATTTCATTCTTCTGACCTTACACTCTTCTCCCCTCTCCTGTTTTTTTTTTTTTTTTGTCCTTGGGGCTTATACTTTATAAAAACATTTTCTTCATTATCATGGTAATGCCCTCTCAGAAAGGAGAGGTGAAAAACCTGTTTGTTGTTCAATAAGCTGGTTTAACTCGTACCTTTTTTATTTTTGTAAAACTTTTCAGGGGAAATTTTACCTAAGAATGAAAAGAATGGTCAGCTCAGAAGTAGACTGGGTTCTCAGCCAAGTTAATGATTTGCTGACCTTTTCTTATGATTGTTTTTACTGTTAAAGTGATCATGGAAAGTGGTAAGAAGTGGCAGGATACAGAAAGGCCCACGTTTATTAAATGCCACTTTTGTGCCAAGAGAACAGCATGATACCTCCTCAGGCTTCAGGTGAAAATTACAGAGATTAAGCTAATGTTTTCCCATCTTGGGTGATTGTTCCTGCAAAGTATCAATTCTCATAACTCTCTTTGATGTAGGTGAAAATTAAATAAGGAAATGTCTGCTGAGGCCCAGAACCTCAGCCCATGCCTCCAGGACAGGCTTCTCACATGCCATTGCCATTGATCTGTTTATGCCTTTGACCACCCTCAGCCTCCAGCAGGAAGAAATCCTGCCTTAGTTATCACCACGCACAGAGCAGCCCAATGAATAATTGTACGATATACTTGGCACTCCTGCTATAGGAGCAATTTAAATGGAAGAAAATAAGTTGGTAAATGTAATGTAGTCTTAGAACTTCTTATCAGCTGTGACAAACACTAAAAGCTGGATAGTCACAGGTCACTAGTGGCCCTAGTTGTACTCTTGAGAAATCCGCTGCTACATGTGTGTTTCATTGCAGGGACCAGAGACCTACTCACATTAATTTATGCAAAGCAGAATTTGTACTAAGAAATCTAATTGCAGGAGAACTCCAGGACTTAGAAGAATTAGAAAATTACACACATTTTAAAATAATTCCCCTCCTTTCTCTCTATCTTTCGCTAGAGACTTTGGGTATTTCCTCTCTGCCACTTGCCAGCTTCATTTTTTTTTTTCTCTTTGTTGACTTCCTCAATTCACTCAGCACCTTGTGCTTGGCAGCCTTAAAATGGCAGCCTCTACCTGGCTTTCTAGCTTGGCTTCACATAATTAATGCACTTGATATTTGTTCATTTTAATTCCAGGTTCCCAGGAGTAGCAATAATTGGGCCAGCTGGGGTCAGGTGTCTCCTGGTCCGCAGTGGGGATGGGTGTGCCCTGCCCGGGATACAGAGGCCGGGGAAAGATGGCGTCTCCAGGAGAGTGTGCTTGACGGGTCCCTCTCTCTCTGAGGGAGATGATTGTTATTGTTGTCCTTGTTCCTGTTTCGTCCTAAGTATTTTATCCAGAACTTGGTGAATAAAGGTTAGGTGACAGGTGAATGACAAGTTCTCCTTTAGAGGGGTGCCTGAGGGGTGGGGGTTCTTTCAAGCCCTATCTGGTGCTGCTTAGTGAGTGAACGTCTCTCAGTCGTGCCCCAGTCTTTGCGACCCCATGGACTATACAGTCCAAGGAATTCTCCAGGCCAGAATACTGGGGTGGGTAGCCTTTCCCTTCTCCAGGGGATCTTCCCAACCTGGGGATCGAACCCAGGCCTCCCGTGTTGCAGGCAGATTCTTTACCAGCTGAGCCACCCGGGACGCCTCTGGTGCTGCTTATCCTGTGATCAATAGGAGCACACACGCACAAGAAACAGTACTGGTTCTCTGCTTCAGCCAGATTTCTGAAAGGGTCATTCAGCTTCTAGCAGCTAATAAGGCATTGGCAACTAAAATTGAGGAAAACGGAGCCTCTGTTACACCAAGCTTTGGGAGCTTCACACGGACAGAGGGATTAGCAAGTTTCTGACTCTGTGACTCTCTAAATGCCATCTTGGCACACAGAGGCCACATGTTTTAGATATTTTTAGAAAACTTGAAGCATTTAAAAATTGAAATTAATTTTACAATGTTGTGTTAGTTTTCAGGTGTACAGCAAAGTGGTTCCATTTTTTAATATATAGGCATATTCTTTTTCAGATTCTTTTCCATTAGAGGTTATTAAAAGCTATTGAGTAGAGCTCCAGGTGCTTTACAGTCCTTGTTGTTTATCTATTTTATATAAATGTACAAATTAATCCCAAACTTCCACTTTAACCCTCCCCTACCATCCCCTTTGGTTAACTGTTTGTTTTCTGTGTCTGTGGGTCGACTTCTGGTTTTTAAATAAGTTCATTTATATCATTTTTAAAGGTCTTACATATAAGTGATACTTGTCTCTGACTTGCTTCACTTACTATGATAATCTCTAGCTCCATCTATGTTGCTGTGAATGACATTTCATTCTTTTTATGACTGAGTAATAGTCTATTGTGTATAAAAATAAACCACATCATCTTTATCCATTCATCTATCAATGGACATTGAGGTTGCTTTCATGTCTTGATTATGGTAAATAGTGCTGCTATGAACATTGTGTGCATGTATCTTTTAAAATTAGTTTTCTCTGCGTGTATACTCCAAAGTGAGATTGCTGCATGACATGACAATTTTTAGGTTTTGAAAGAGACTCCATATTGTTCTCTATAGTGGCCGCACCAATTTACATTTTCACCGACAATATAGGAGGGTTCTGTTTTATCCAGGCCTCTCCATAATTTATTTTTTGTGGACTTTTTGATCATGGCCTTTCTGAGTGGTGTGAGGTGCATACACTATAGATTGGAAACAGGACTAGAATAGGAGGTAGATTCTGAGAGAGAGTCAGGTACCTGGCATGTGGGCGAGCTGGAGAGCTGGTGCAAGGAGGAAAGGTCACCTTTTGTGAAGAAGTAGTGGTCCTGAATAGTGCATAATTAAGACAATGTACAACGTGAAGAATATAGTCAAGAGCTATATAATATCTTTGTGTGGTGACATATAAAAAAAGTGGTTATTTATTTCAGTTCAGTCCAGTCACTCAATCATATCTGACTCTTTGAGACCCCATGAACCGCAGCATGCCAGGCCTCCCTGTCCGTCACCAACTCCCAGAGTTTACTCAAACCCATGTCCATTGAGTTGGTGATGCCATCCAACCATCTCATCCTCTGTCATCCCCTTCTTCTCCTGCCCTCAATCTTTTCCAGCATCAGGGTCTTTTCCAGTGAGTCAGCTCTTCGCATCAGGTGGCCAAAGTATTGGAGTTTCATCTTCAACATCAGTCCTTCCAGTGAACACCCAGGACTGATCACCTTTAGGATGGACTGGTTGGATCTCCTTGCAGTCCAAGGGACTCTCAAGAGTTTTCTCCAATGCCATAGTTCAGAAGCATCAATTCTTCGGCACTCAGCTTTCTTTATAGTCCAACTCTCACATCCATATATGACTACTGGAAAAACTATAGCCTTGACTAGACGGACCTTTGTTGACAAAGTAATGTCTCTGTTGTTGAATATGCTGTCTAGGTTGCTCATAACTTTTCTTCCAAGGAGTAAGCGTCTTTTAATTTCATGGCTGCAATCACCATCTGCAGTGATATTGGAGCCCAGAAAAATAAAGTCAGCCACTGTTTCCACTGTTTCCCCATCTATTTCCCATAAAGTGATGGGACCAGATGCCATGATCTTAGTTTTCTGAATGTTGAGCTTTAAGCCAACTTTTTCACTCTCCTCTTTCACTTTCATCAAGAGGCTCTTTAGGTCTTCTTCACTTTCTGCCATAAGGGTGGTGTCATCTGCAAATCTGAGGTTACTGATATTTCTCCCAGCAGTCTTGATTCCAGCTTGTGCTTCCTCTAGCCCAGCGTTTCTCATGATGTACTCTGCATATAAGTTAAATAAGTAGGGTGAGAATATACAGCCTTGACGTACTCCTTTTCCTATTTGGAACCAGTCTGTTGTTCCATGTCCAGTTCTAATTGTTGCTTCCTGACCTGCATACAGATTTCTCAAGAGGCAGGTCAGGTGGTCTGGTATTCCCATCGTTTTAAGAATTTTCCACAGTTTATTGTGATCCACACAGTCAAAGGCTTTGGCATAGTCAAACCAAAGCCTTTGGTTATTTATTTACTGTATCATTACTTAGATTGTACTCTGTGTGCTAGAATGTCTGTGAAAAATGATGATTAATTGCAAGAATAGGTATGACTGAAATAGGAAGCCTGTCTGGGCTCTGAAGCAGCACTAGGAAACTGACTTCCTATTTCTTCTTTGTGATGGTCAGTTTAATTCTTCCTTTCATGCTCTCTTATTTCTTCTCTTACCTTCAGTCCTTCAGATCAGGGAAATCTGATTTCATTTTTACTCAAACTGAAATCTTGAGCCCCCCATTCTTCAGTTTCCTATAGCCAGGATTGAAGTGGTTTTATAGAAGGTACATCAATGCTTTCCTCCAAAAGGGGTCATAAGAGGTCAGGGTACGTGATAGGCATCATAGTGCTTACTGAGTTCCCTGTGTAATCAAAGGTTGATATCATTGATTTTTCAGCCCTTCAACCAGCCAGTAAGCCTCCCACAGTCCCTCTCCTGGGGCTGGAATATAAAGGGGTTGCTATTGTAAATTCTCTGGGGATAAGGACAATGGAAGATTGTCATAGGACCTGCCAAATCTTGTATGGTGGGGACATGATCTCTTGGGATGCTCTTCTAGAGGACAAAAACTTTAGTAGACTCTGCAACCCAAAGGTGGAGCTAGTGGTAAAGAACCCTCCTGCAGAGGCAGGAAACATAAAAGAAGTGGGTTCCATCCCTGAGTGGGGAAGACCCCCTGAAGGAGGGCATGGCAACCCATTCCAATATTCTTGCCTGGAGAATCCCATGGACAGAGGAATCTGGCAGGCTGCAGTCAATGGGGTCACAAAGAGTTGGACACGACTGAAGTGACTTAGCATGAACGTACAGTGGGAGAGAGCAGGTAGATCGGATCACAGGCGAAACTTGATTTGAAAAATAAGGCGATCAAGTTGGCCTCACAGTGTTAAATGACACTTTTCTAAAAAAAAAAAAAAAGCCTGAAACTTTTCAAAATTGCAGTCTGCTTTAATTTTAAATGTAATAAATGTTGTTAACTCTCTCACTTGAAACGAAAGTTGCATTAACCAAAGACGTGCCTTTAGATGTAAGTTTAAATAAAGCACCTCTAAAGAAGACTACAATTCTATGTAATTTTACATAATTAACTGTAGCTATTTTGTCATACTACAATTTTCCGCTTTGCTCCTTGTGTCTACAATTTTGATGTTCGTCATGGATTTGGATGGTTTATTTCAGTGCAAGCTTACCCACATTTGTAGGGTGCAGATGGTAATTACTCGCTACCCAAAACCAGACAAGATGCCCCAAGTTTTCAGTTTGATGACACTTGGAAAATTTTTAGCAAAGAAAATAATGACTGCTCTTCAAATCTGAGCACAAACATGAAGGCAAACCGTTGTTTCAAAAGGTTGCTTTTATTTCAGCCTCTATTCTGCCTTTCCCACTTCTCTGGCTTTTCACTGGCGAGACATGATTGAGCACATTGACACGAGCCTTTCTCGAAAGGCTGAGACTACTATACCATGTCAAGGGCTAATATGGTTTTGATTACCAGAAATTATGTTTTCAAGAGCCTATCTTCGGGAAACATTTATTTTCTTGTCTCTTCAAATAAAAGATCATGCAGAATGTGAAATTCTGAAGTCTTCAGAGTCTTGGATGCAATTTTTTTCTCATTTTCTTTCCATCACACATGAAAATTAATATTTTGAATTTTCTATGCTTTGGGTGTAGAATATTCTTCATGGACTAATCTCTTTGAAGTTAGAAAAGCTGACCTCATTCTCTGAGCATTGTTGTACAAACTGTATTATTGCAAGGAGGCTGCAAAAGAAATGTAGGATCAAGTCCATGCCTTCCAGAACGTATAATCCAGAGGAGCAAAAGGAATACAACATTCTCTTATTAAAGTTTTCTTTTAAGAGGACTATATGTGTGTGTGTGTGTGTGTGTGTGTGTGTGTGTGTAACCACTTTGATGTACACCTAAAACTAACACAACATTGTAAATCGACTATACTTCAATGAAATTTTTTAAAAGTTCCATCTGAAAATAAAGAAAAAACCTGACAAAATTTAATTAAGTGAAAATCGTTTCCTTCTAAAATAAATAAACTTGACTTTCTAAAACTCTGAGGAGGTCTGTAGGGTAAGGGAGTTAGAGAAGGCGAGGTTCAGAAAAAGGAGATGGCATTTTACAGGAACAGATCACCTTTAATGAGGCGAGAAGGGGCAGTGGTCAGATTAGTGGGCTGCTGCCCTAAGTCAAGAAGAGAGTAGGTATATAAAGAAAACATATATATGCAGAGATGCATCGTTTTGAGGGGGTCTGTTTTTCCTCGTGATTAGTTTTGATTAGTTAGCTTTCAACAACTGAGGTGAGGAATTCCTGAGACCAGCCGGAGACTGGGATCGGCTGGGAGCTGAACGTTATCAATCTTAAGGTCCATTCCTTTCTTCAAGGGAGAAAGTTCTTTATAGAATGGTGGGGAGGACCTGGAGGGGAGTTTTAACTCCAAGCTATTTTGAGCCGTGTAGCTTTCCTTCAAGGTCTGCATAAAAATACTGAGATGAAGAGTACAAAGAGTATGTTAATATGGTAAAAATTCTGTAGGTGGTTGACATTTGGGGGACCCTGTGCGTGATAGATATGACTTCACAGAGAGCACTGGAGCTACTTTGGGGAACTCCCAAAGCAACAGTGTGGCTGTTGGTTCTACCATTGACACACATTGGAGGCAGTGAGGTGAGAGTTACGAAGAATTCATGAATACACCCTACCTTCCTTATGATGTTTGGAATGACTAAAAGCTGTACAACAGTGATATTATGCACCTTTTAAAATCTGAATGTGTATGAATCATGCGCACTTGGATTTAGAAAGTATTTATCACTGACATATCCTTTTTTTTTTTTTTCCTGATGGGAACTCAAACATGCAGTGACCCAAACCTGACACTAACAGGACCAACTGAGGAAAGAAAGAACAAATAGCTAGCATCCTCAAGACACACTTCAACTAAGCAGGGATCTGAAATAGACTGCTGGCTTGCAGAGATGCACAGATAATTGAACTGGGCATTACTGTTGGGTCTGAAATGGGTATTTGATGGATAGGGGGACAAAGGAGCTCCAGGTCCTGTCTGTCTTGATGTGGGGTGGGGAGGTCCTGAGGCATGAAGTGGTGGAAGCGGGACATTTCTGCTCTCTGATAGTTCAAATTAATTTTCAGATGAGTATTATTCTACAAGAAGTAGAATCTCTGTGTGTCAAAAGTAAGTAGAACCTCTTTTCCTGCCCCTCCTTTCCCCCTCAAGCCTCTTTGTTACAGCCACTGACCCCACAATAGGTAAAGCCATCATTTGTCAGGAGGCTCAAACTCGGTGGCTCTCAACTGAGATTAAAACCCAAACTTGTTCACGCTGTGAAAACAGATGTGATAACAGGACCACGAGTTGGCAATTCAGAGAAAGATAGGTTGGCTCCTACTGTGGCTTTCCCTGTATAATCAATGAACCTGTTGAAAGCAAAGTTAGGGCCAGGAATTCGTTCTGAATGGGAAGCTATAATACGACACCCTTGGAAATATTTGAAAAGCAAATGATCTCACTACAACGCGTATTGGTCCTTCAGGTGTAATCATTCAAAGATGCCTGTGGTATGTGCAGTTTGTGTTTTTATTAGTACAGAGTGTGTTTCAGTTTTCTGCAAGCCAATTTCGGTCTCAAGGCCAATGCCATAAACTTGAACCTGGAATAATCAAAGCAGGAATTTCCCTGTTGTTTGGCCTTGAGCTCTACTCGTTAGCTGTTAATGAGGTAGAAGTTGTAGGGCCAAGTCCCATGTGGGCTGCTTGGCTTTATGTTGAAGGAAGCATCTTTCAAAGGCACAGATTGAATTCCCATCTCTAGGCAAACATCAGGCCGATTCCTATCGTGGGATACAATTTGCTCCTGAGAAAGACTATGGATGTTGAGTTTACTGTAGCCCATACCTACCATTGGACTGCTGCTGCTGCTGCTAAGTTGCTTCAGTTGCGTCTGACTCTGTGCGACCCCATGGACGGCAGCCCACTAGGCTCCTCTGTCCCTGGGATTCTCCAGGCAAGAATACTGGAGTGGGTTGCCATTTCCTTCTCCACCACTGGACTAAAAGTACCAAATATGGCCTGCTGTCTAGAATAGCCCTGGTGCCTGTCCATAGGCATAGACAGCAGCATTTCCCTTTCATGGTGAGAGGAAAATCTAGCAAACAGAAAGGAATGGACCAAGTTACCTATGTATGAAAGTCCAATTTTCACTTATAAACCAATGTCCTGTTGACCTAAAAGTGATATTTTGTTCCACATAGAATTTTTTTTGCACAATGTTTTTGCTGTAGCCCACGTGTTCCGGGAATCAAACTCACTGAGAAGGACAATGCAGATAGTGGAGGGCAGTTTATTACACTGGCAGGCCCAAGGCAGAGTCTCCTCTTAGCCAAGGACCCCAACCACTTTTTGTGAAAACCGTGTATACCCAAAGAGTACGTGCCCAAAGCCACCTACCCAAAGCCTTAAGCCACCTCCACTTAAGCCTGGATAGTTAACAGTGGACAATTATCAATAGGCCTGTGGTCATACCCCAATAAGCATAATAGAATTTATGATTCTATTTGGTTACACAGATAATTAAAATATTCTTCAGGCAACAGAGAGTCTAGGTACAAGCCCTGGGGCTTTCCATCCGGGGGGGGTCTGGTTTTCCAGTTGGCATGTCGTTTCCATAGATACTGGGCATATAGCTCAAAGTCCACAGCCTGGCCCAAGATGGAGTCCTGCTTTCAAGACGGAGCCTGTTCTGTTTCCTCTTTCATTTTCAGTGACGTTCTTGGCTTTCAAATATCTTATTATGATAATCTCCCATTTCCCATTTCATAATATATTAGTGCTGCTGCTGCTGCTGCTGCTGCTGCTAAGTCACTTAATTCCGACTCTGTGTGACCCCATAGATGGCAGCCCACCAGGCTCCCCCGTCCCTGGGATTCTCCAGGCAAGAACACTGGAGTGGGTTGCCATTCATCTATAGAATGGGAATTATTTAAGTCAGTTTATCCATCCATCTGTTCATCCATCCAGCTTTCCCCCATCTACCTGTTCATGCAGCCTCTGTTCATCCAGCCATCCGTTTCAGTCCTCTGCCTATCCATCTATCTAGGTTTCCAGTACACTTCTTTTTTTTTTAATTAATTTTTTTAAAATTTTTATTCTTACTTTATTTTACTTTACAATACTGTATTGGTTTTGCCATACATTGACATGAATCCACCACGGGTGTCCATGCGTTCCCGAACATGAACCCCCCTCTCTTCTTGAGGGTGTAGTTTATCCTTGCTGCACTCGTGTTCTCTTTGCTGACTCCTTAGTGTTTTGAAACTGGCTTCCAATCCAACTACTCTCCCCATGTTGCTCTCTGATAAATTACCAGATTAACCTCGTGCCCCATGTCTGTTCTCAATCCCCAGCCCAGAGACAGAAGGGAAGGGAGGTGGACTGCAGAGGTGAGCCATCTTCCTTGATCTCTAGCCCTCTGCTGGCAGGAGGGCAGGCATGACAAGCCTTGTCCTACCCACTGCCAGCAAGAGAGCTGTTGCAGGGCTTGTATTTGAGCAAATGACCCAAAGCTCACTCTCTTTCTCAAACACATTTCCTTTTCCTTCCATGACTGATGATAATGATTCCTCTTCAACCTAATGACCGTCTCAGAGTCAGCTCCAAAATCTGTGGGGCTGAGTGCGAAATGGAAAGATGAGTTCCCTTGTTCAGAAAAGAGGGAAAAGTACTGTGAAAAATACTAAGAAAGCCTTTTCCTTTCTCATGATTTCTCTCTTCACTTGTGATGGTGTCTTTTAATTTGCTATTTAATGTCATTCTAAATAAAGAAAAATTAAAAATAATTTTTAGTGTGAAATTTAACCATTCATCTTTATTTTCTATACCACCAATTTTATTTTATTTTATTTTTTAATTTTTATTTTGACTTTATTTTACTTTACAATACTGTATTGGTTTTGCCATACATTGACATGAATCCACCACGGGTGTACATGGGTTCCCAAACATGAACCCCTCTCCCACCTCCCACCCCATATCATCTCTCTGGATCATCCCCGTGCACCAGCCCCAAGCATCCTACCAATTTTAAATGTAAATTTAAGAACATTTAGTTTGTATGTAGAATCATTGAAATTGCACAGTTAGAATTTTTTAGCTGATACATGCGTATTCATTTCATTTTTTCCAGAAGAGTGGAATCACTGCGCAAAACAAACTGCTGTTGTTTTAAGTCCACTTATTGATATGCATGCATTCTATTGACACTCTACCACAGATGAGTAAGGAAAGACTGCAAGGCCAAGGAACTGTGGGTCACCTGATTGATCCCTTTCCGTCTGTGTCATTTTCAGTGCAAGCAATGGGCTAATACAGGGACTTAGCAAAAGTAAGAAAAGATATAAGAAGGTTTCATGGTAATCATGTTTCTCAGAAAGGCATCGATTTCTTTCAAGCCAGCAAATTCTGGTTTGAACAGAAATCATGGCCTCTTGGGGCTTTCAGTCTTCCTGCATGGCCCTCTTCCTCTGCTGAAGATCACCTGGTACTCACTTTCAGTCTTGCCAAACTCCCTTCTGCACATCTTGGGTACTGGAATTCTGTGTTGGGGGACAGCGTGGCATGCGATGGGAAGGCAAGGAGGGGTGAACGTGTACAGGGTGTGTATCCCTCTGCTATTCACATGCTCCATGCACCCATCCAGCTTCCCTTACAAAACAAGTTCAGAGATCAGATTATGAAGAATTTGGAGACTGTAGTAGTACAGACTTTCACTAGACTTGGAGCCCTTGAGACAGCTCAAGTCACAGCCATGAAGCCGGCCCTAGACTCTCTGATTTCTCTCTTTCACCTGCCCACCTATAAGGGTCACGTGTAATCTGTCGTCATCTCCTCATTTATTTATTTGAAATATAGCTGCTTTTTATGTGTTGGTTTCTGCTGAACAGCAAAGTGAACCAGTCACACTTTATCAGTATATCAAGGTATACGTATATTGCCTCTTCCTTGGATTTCCTTCCCATCTGGGGCATCATCATCATCTTTTCTTTGTAGATTCTATTCACCCTTAGAGATTCAATTTATACTACTGCCTCTGGTTCCCAGCTTTCCCCTAGGCTGTGAATATTCAAGTGCCAATTCATCCCAACACAAAACAGGTCTCAAATAAAAGCCACCATGTTCCTCCTAAAGCTGTTCCTTCCTGCTTCTGCTACTGAAACCAAAATTTTCAGTCACTTGGTTCTGAGTGTGCGCAGTGCTGATAATGCAGTGCCTGTTCAATACACACCAGTTTATTGTTTATTTTGAAAATCTGCTCCTAGTTACAAATTTTCAGCATTGAGTCTCAACCACTCAGAAGTTGATTGTCCTGGTGATAGAAGACCCATGCCCCTATTTCTATTCTCTTCCACTTTAAAAATTATTTTTATACTGTATCTTCAACACATTGTACAGAAACAATGAATTACTGTAAAATCTAACCATCCATTTGTATTTAACCCTCACTGAAGTCTTTTAACAGAAAAAGCATTGATATTAATAGTTAAAATGGATACTGAGGCTTGGAGTGGATTTCACTTACATATGCTTACAACTTTGCCTTTCAATCATTCTCAAATAAGCAGTTTCATTTCTTCTTTTCTATTTCCTGATTTATATATATTTGCAGTTTTTAAAAAAATGCCAGTGGGCCTCAAACTTAATCCTTTCAAAGCCACATTGGCTACTGTTTTGTTATTTGTATTCTTTGCTGCATGAATTGTAATTGGATGGATTTTAATTATGGTGTCTTGATATTTTCAGTGCTTCCCACTTCTGGTTAGGACAGAAATACAATGGCAGTATTTGGTGGTGGTGTTTTTTTGGCACTTGCAGTTCAGACTAAAACCCAGGAAAGGTTTAACGGTGTTAAAAACAACAATAACAACACAGAGACAAACAGAACTAATAAAGATGGGGGTTTAGATGATTTCAAACCTTATGCTGGTATTTGGTTTCTATTTAAGTGAAGTTCAAGTCAGTTTCTGTTTTTATAGGACCCTCCAAGCCAATTCCTAGCCATCTTTGCTCTAGGTTTGGCAAGGGGAATGACTAAACTGCCTTCTTGCTTGACTGGGGCTCATCCAGTTATTAACTGCCTGCAACACAGAGGTAGAATTTTTACTTTTTTCAGATGGCCCAGGCACTGGAAACAATGTGCTACTTGTGTAATAAATCCAAAGAAATCCAAAGAAATGCCAAAATAACATGTGGCTTCCAAAAGTGACCCAGAGAGCTGTTAGGCACAAGAAATTGGAGGCCAACTTTGAATCCAGTATCGACCACTCCATCCAAATATGCATTCTGGCAAAAATAAAAGTGCTAGTTATTTGTGAAATTTGAAAGTCAGATTTCACATAAGACTTACTTTTAGGCTACTCTATGATAGATTTCACTTATGGTAATCTTCTAATTTGAGGACATCCCAAACTATTTTACACTGCTCCTCTAGGCAGTCTTAACGATTCTGTGACATTTCACTATGCAACGTCAAAGCCAATAAAACAAGATATTAATCAGTTCAAAAAACTAGATTGAACTTTGTATGCATCTATCACAGGTATAAAAGAGCAGTAAAATGCATAACTCCTGCCTTTAAAAAAAAAAAAAAAGAGTCAATCCTTTTGAGGTTTAAAAACACGACAAAGTGAAAGTGTTACTTGCTCCGTTGTTTCCAACTCTTTGTGATGCCATGGACTGTAGCCTTCCAGGCTCCACTGTCTTTGGAATTCTCCAGGCAAGAATACTGGAGTGGGTTGCCATTCCCTTCTCCAGGGGATCTTCCTGACTCAGGGATCGAACCTAGGTCTCCTGCATTGCAGGAGGATTCTTTACCATCTGCACCACCAGGGAGACCCAGTAGATGAATAATTAAAGGATAATACAGTATAGTATTTAGTTCTATGTTATATAAAGCACAGAACAATATAGTATTTAAAATGGGGTCAGAAGAGGAAGAAACTGTCCCTATGGGGAGGAGAAAGTGAAGCTTAAATAGTCTTACTCCTTGCAAAGTTGGTAAAGACCAGAGAAGGCATCCTCAGAGGACTTGTGAAAAACAAAATACCGAAACGGTTTTAGACATTGATAGATGCTGCATGATATTTTGCATTTCTTTAGCTGTAAACGACGCACTGAGCAGTGTGGAACAGGGAAGAGCTGGAATGTGACCCAGATTATAGAGGAATTAAAGATTTTGAAGGTGTAGCTCGTCTTGACGGAGTAAAAAACTGCTTCTCAGTGGGAGTGAAGTGGCAGAGGGACACAGAATGGAATATTCTGACTATTTTTAATTGGATTCCTTTTTGAATATTAAGTTGGAAGAGTCCTTTATATATTCTAGATATAATTCTGTCAGATATATAATTTGCACAGCAGATTTCTCCCATTCTGTGGATTATCTTTTCACTTTGTGTGTGTGTGTGTGATGTTCTTTGAATCATAAACGTTTTACATTTTCAAGTCCAATTTATCTATTTTTTTCCTGTGTTACTCATGCTTTTGGTATCATATCCAAAAGTCACTTGAAACCCAAAGCCGTTAAAGATTTACTCCCATGTTTTGTTTTGTTTTGTTTTGTTTTCCTAAGAACTGTAGCTTTATGTCTTACTTTTACGCCTTTTATCAGTTTTGCGTTGATTTTTGTATATGGTGTGAGGAGGAGTTTCACTTCATTCTTCTGCACGTGGTTTTGCATTTGTTGCAGTGCAATTTGTTGAGGAAATTATTCTTTCATCATTGGGTGGCCCTGACACCGCTGTCAAAAGACCAGTTAACCATGGCTGCGTGGGTTTATTTCTGGACACAATTCCATCCCATCGGTCTTCCGGTCTGTCCTGTCCTTATGCCAGCACCACACTGTTTTGATTACTCATGTAGCAAGTTTTGAAATGGAGAAGTGTGATTCCTCCTACTTTTTCCAGGCCCCCTCCCCTCCAAATTGCTTTGGCTATTTCAAGTCACTTACAATACATGTGAATTTTGGAATCTGTCCATTTCTACAAAGAAGTCTGCTGGGATTCTTGATAAGGACTGTAGATTCGTTTTTTGAAGGATTATTGTCATCTTTTTTATTTCTTTGTTGCCATCTTAACATTAAGTCTTTAGACCCATGAACATGGATGTTTTCCCATTTATTTAGATCTTTAATATTTTTACAGTGTTTTATAGTTTTCAGAGTATATGCTATATACTTCATTTGATAACTGTGATTCCCATTTTATTCTTTTTGATGCTATTGTGAATAATATTGTTTTCTTAATTTTATTTTTGGACTTAAAAAAAATTCTGATGTTATACTTGAATATAACTGGTTTATAACATTATATTAATTTCAGGTGCACAGCAAAGTGATTCTGAACTGTTTATTGTGTAGAAATACAACTGATTTTTGGGTATTGCTCTTATTGATATAGCCTACAACCTTGCTGAACACATTGATTAGTTCTGATAGTTGTTTAGTGGATTCCTTAGGATTGTCAACATACAGGATAATGTCATTTGCTAATAGAGAGTTTTCCATTTTCCTTTTCAATCTGTATCAGGAAAATATGATTGATATCCTAGTTCTGGAGAGTAGGTATACAGTTCAGGATACAAAATTATTTTTCACCCCCCCCTGTATCTCTTAGGTGCTTTCTAGTCTCATTTCACCTTATTTGTATGGCCTGTTGTAAAGACTGTTATTCTAACATCTCTTTTGAATAAGGGATAACTTCCTACACTGGATAGGCCCCATCTCATCAAGGTCAATGACACCTCTGAGGATAGAACTACCAAATGCTAATGTATGTCCGTAACCCTGGACCCAGAATTAGGATGATTCCAGGTGTTCAATATATTAGATCCCTTTTTTGTGTTGCAGTTAAATATAGTTCGCTTTTCAGTAACAATCTATACAGCCACAAGCAGAGGAAAGTTTTATGCATGAGGTTTTTCCTCACCATCTGTTACTTTTAGCAGTTACATGGTGTTTGTTATTCATTCCCCCCCGAGTCCATCATATTTAAATATTAAACTCACTTAATGAGGTCAGCAGGTTTCTAACAAGAGCATTTTCCCTGATCTTCATTGAGATATGTCTTGTGTCTCACGCTTTCAGCAGCTTTTATGTCTAAAAACATTCCACTAAATTATGCTTCTGTGGTTATTTTTGGTAACCAAATATTTAAAATAAATTCTGCATCACTTCTCTGTTAAAGGACATTTCTTGCCACCAGCTATAAGGTTTATAAGGTTTATTCTTCATTTTCCTGAGTTGCAAAATGGTGAGCCCTGTAATTCCCGTAACATCTATTTTATTAGCAATAGCTATATTCTTAGAAAAGGTGTTTCATATTTTGCATATTCAGTGTAATCCTCTGAGGCTTGAGGAGATTTCTAACACCTGATTAAAAAGGTAAACATGTCATACGTTTTCTACATATTTTTTGCTATGTTTTTATTAAATTCAGTCTCTCTCTCTTTAGTCACTAAGTTGTGTCTGACTCTTGCAACCCCATGGACTGTAGCCCGCCAGACTCCTCTGTCCATGGGATTCTCCAGGCAAGAATACTGGAGTGGGTTGCCATTTCCTTCTCCAGGGGATCTTCATGACCCAGGAATTGAACCCGAGTCTCCTTCATTGCAGCTGGATTCTTTACCAACTGAGCTTTGAGGGAAGCCTTCATATTCAAATTCAGTCTAACTTGTGGTAAATTACAACCCACGTAGTAAAAAGCCTATTAATGGTCAATAGATTTCTTATGATAATGATAGCATATTCCAGAAAGAGGAAGCAAATTTTGAAAAAGTTTACCATCATCCTTGATGCATTTTTGACAGTCATGAACTCCAGACTAAAAAGTATCTCTTTTGTATTCCTTTCAGCCATCAAATCTATTTAATACGATTTTAAAGATACAAAATTAATTTATGATATTCAGGGTTCTGGAGGTATCAAGACATAAATTGTGGTTTATCAATTTTGGCTTTTATAAAATTGTGTAAGAAAGAAAACTGTAAGAAAGCTATTGAAACAGCACTGAGATAACAATTGGTATTTGAAATCCCTTCTCGTCTAGAGAGCCTCCGATTCTAATTATATGGGGCCTGGGGCTGTCTTGATTTCCCAGGTGGCGCTAGTGGTAAGGAACCCGCCTGCCACTGCGGGACACATAAGAGAGGTGGGTTGGATCCCTGGGTCATGAAGATCCCCTGGAGAGGAAATGGCAACCCACTCCAGTATTCTTGCCTAGAGAATCCCATGGACAGAGGAGCCTCGTGGGCTACAATTTATGGGGTCACAAAGAGACGACTGAAGCAACTTAGCATGCATCATGCATGCGTGCAGGGGCTATCTTCATTAGATTTGAAATATATATATATATATTTTGGTGTTACTAACATCTACTATATGGAGAAGGCAATGGCACCCCACTCCAGTACTCTTGCCTGGAAAATCCCATGGCCGGAGGAGCCTGGTAGGCTGCAGTCCATGGAGTCACGAAGAGTCAGACACGACTCACTGACTTCACTTTCACTTTGTACTTTCATGCGTTGGAGAAGCAAATGGCAACCCACTCCAATGTTCCTGCCTGGAGAATCCCAGGGGCAGGGGAGCCTGGTGGGCTGCCATCTATGGGGTCGCACAGAGTGGGACACAACTGAAGTGACTTAGCAGCAGCAGCAGTAGCAACATCTACTGTATGGATACATTTTACTGAAAATCTCTATATAAAATACCTTCACTTGGCATCAGTGAAACGTTCATGCCTTGGGTTTCCGTTGAATCTCTGTAGATGCTTCAGTTCAGCACCCAAACTACTGCCCTGACCTGCACCTCCCATCTGTTCAAATGTCCATCCTGCTCTCCGGGGTATTACATCTTCCTCAGTTCTCTCTTCTCTCCACCACAACCCTGGAAGCCTTCTCTTTCTTTGACATATAATTATAATAAGAGTAATTGTATCGCGTGCCATCACTTTTATAAATATTTCCCTGTTTTGTTTGCTTCCCAGTCTGCCATTTGGCTTTAAACGCATAGAGAATAATTTTTTTAAATGCAACTAATTATATTAAAAACTTCATTCTTCAAATGACTATATAGTTTAAATGCCCTTTTGCAGAATAAAGTTAAGTTCACTAATAATTTTCAAGGGTGTTAACAGTTTCACATTTTGTGTTTAAATAGTCAATTAACTTAAAATATGTGTTTATAATATGGGGTGAGGAGTTAAGTTCTTTTTCCAAAATATTCATCTCTTTTTAACTAATTTTTGGATGAGAATACATTGATAGGTTTCAAAATTTTAAACGTGCGAAATAACATGGACTTAACGTACAGACAATTGTTGTCTTTTCTTTATAGACCTTCTATCTTGAGAATTATTTTTCTGTGTTTTGTTGAACAAGATGGTAGACTTTGAACAATTATTTAGAAAATCACGTTTTATCTGCCAATACTTCATACCACAATTTCGTCATTCATGAGCTCTTGATTTTATTCTCTTAATCAGCTGGAAGATATTTACAAGTAAGTTTTTTTTCAAGAAATTAACATAGGTGGTATAGTGAGCTGAATGGTGGCCCCAAAGATATATCCATATTTTAATCCCTAGCGCCTGTGATCATTACCTTATTTGGCAAAAGATCAAATCTTGCCTGGAATGGCAAAACTCTGATGAAGTTGAAGAGCTTGAAGAATTTATCTAGGATTATCTGGGTGAGTTCAGTGCAGTCACATTTGTCCTTATTAGAGAGAGGCGGAGGGAGTTTCAGCAGACATGAATGGAAGAAAATAGAAAGACAGAGGCAGAGACTGGGCTGATGGAACTCTGAGCCAAGGAAAAGCAGGGATGCCTGGAAGCCATCAGATGCTGGGAGAGGCAAGGAGCGGATTCTTCCTCTGAGCCTCCAGAGGGTACATAGCCTAGCCGCCACCTTGATTTTAAACTTTTGGCTTCCAGAACTCTGAGAAAATAAATTCCTGCTGTTTTAAGCCACCAAGGTTGTGGTAATTTGTTACAGCAGTAGTAGGAAACTAATAAGGTGATGTTTAACGAGCAAGGGTATAACAAATAAGAATGTCTTTAGAAAACAAATATGGATACCAGAAGCGAAAAGAGGCGTGGGAAGAATAAATTCAGAATTTGAGATTAATAGATACACACATATAAAATAGATAATAAGCAGTAAGTTCCTACTGTATAGCACAGGGAACTATATTCAATATCCTGTAATAAGCTGTAATGGAAAAGAATATGAAAAAGAATGGAAAAAAATATGGAAAGTGTCTGAATCATTTTGTTATACACCAGAAACTAAAACAAGGTTGTAAATCACCCATACCTCAATTAAAAAATAAAGAAAAAAAAGAAGTGACAATGTCTCTTTTTTTGCTTTAACGTATGAACTACAAACTGGCAAGTTATAAAATTGAAAGAGGGCTTATAAAATTCAGGTGGCTCAGCAGTAAAGAATTCGCCTGCCAATGCAGGAGCCGCAAGAGACAGGAGTTTGATCCCTGGGTCGGGAAGATCCTCTGGAGTAGGAAATGGCAACCCAACCTGGTATTCTTGCCTGGAAAATTCCATGGACAGAGGAACCTGGTGGGCTCCAACCCATAGGGTCTCAAAGAGACAGACAAAACTGAGCAACTGAGCGCACACACACATAAAATGGACGGGTTACACCCTTACTCCGCTATTCTCAGGACATTGCTTTATTGACCATTATCCTCAACCATCATTCTTTTCAAGGGAACATAAATTTTCCTCCTGATTATTTGTAAGATCTTCTTTTCTTTTTTTTGGGGGGGGCGTTTAAAACTTTTTCAAGAGTGTGCTTCTTTATATTGATAAACTGTCTAGAATAGAGGGAGCCTCTCGATGTACAGAGGTTGTTCCCTTCAGCTCAGAATATTCTGTCCTATGAGGATTCTGTATTAGTCTGTCCATGCTGCTGTAACACCATAGGCTGAGTGGTCTATGAATAACAGAAATTTGTTTTTCACAGCTCTGGAAGCTGGAAGTCCAAGATCCAGGTGCTGGTAGACTTGGTGTCTGGTGAAGAAAGACGTCTTTCTGATTCTGTGCTTTCTTGTTCGTAGATAGCCATGGCATTGCTGAAACTTGCATGATGAAAGGGTCCAGAGTGTTCCCAGACCTCTTTTCAGTTCAGTTCAGTCTCTCAGTCGTGTCCGACTGTTTGCGACCCCATGGACTGCAGCACGCCAGGCTTCCCTGTCCATCACCAGCTCCCGGAGCTTACTCAGACTCAAGTCCATCGAGTTGGTGATGCCATCCAACCATCTCATCCTCTGTCGTCCCCTTCTCCTCCTGCCCTCAATCTTTCCCAGCATCAGGGTCTTGTCCAATGAGTCAGTTCTTCACATCAGGTGGCCAAAGTATTGGAATTTCAGCTTCAGCATCAGTCCTTCCAATGAACACCCAGGACTGATCTCCTTTAGGATGGGCTGGTTGGATCTCCTTGCAGTTCTGTTTTATAAGGGCCCTATCTCATTCCCAAAGTTAATCACTAGTTACTTCCCAAGGGCCCTTTACCTCCAGTATCATGACATTGGGGATTTAGTTTCAGCATATGAAACTTGAGGGGGAAATAAACATTCAGCCCATTGCAGGCCTTGGTTATTACTTGTGTTTTGAGCTTTTCTTTATGAACACTGCGTCTTATATAGGTCCTCTTCTCTGACTGACATCCCCATGATCTTCCCATCATTTTCATCTATCGTCCCTTTCCTCCATCTTCTTGGATGGCTGTTTAGGTTTGTCCTCCATAATATTGCTTCCATTCTCTGTGACAGTTCTTATCTTGCTTACAATTTCCAATATGGATTTTTATTTTCATGTGCTTAGCTCTGTTTCAATCTTTTCTAATTGCAAGTTTTCTTTTCTATCATGTTTGTTACTTACAATTTTTGGAATCTTGTTTATAGAGGTTTTATCTTATTTTTAATTGAGGATGCTGAACATTTTCCTGAAAAATTCTTCTGAATCCTGCAGTATATTGTTTTCAGACTTAGAATCTTCCTCTGTAAAATTCAGATTTTTTATCATACAGTTATTTCCTTTTTCTTATTGGTGGTGGTTGTTTAGTCACTAAGTCATCTTGTGATCCCATGGACTGCCAGACTCCTCTGTCCATGGGATTCTCCAGCCAAGAGTACTGGAGTGGATTGCCATTTCCTTATCCAGGGGATCTTTCTGACCCAGAAATTGAGCCTGGGTTTCCTGCATTGCAGGCAGAAGGTTTACCAACTGAGCTATGATATTTAATATTCTAATTAAAATGACAGATAGCCTGTAACAAGTTTACCACACAAAAAAGCAATTATCTTTCTCACACTGGCTTAGCTCTGACCATTTCATCCCCCCATCCAAGGACAACACTTCTGAACATCATCTTTTAGTTTCTTCTGACTGCCTTCTTAGTTTAAATAGCCTGCTTATATTGTTATCTCTTTACTGTTTGTCTTTATCATCATACTAGAATATAAGGGTAGAGAAGGCAATGGCACCCCACTCCAGTACTCTTGCCTGGAAAATCCCATGGACTGTGGAGCCTGATAGGCTGCAGTCCATGGGGTCGCTACGAGTCGGGCACAACTGAGCAAGTTCACTTTCACTTTTCCCTTTCATGCATTGGAGAAGGAACTGGCAACCCACTCCAGTGTTCTTGCCTGGAGAATCCCAGGGACAGAGGAGCCTGGTGGGCTGCCGTCTATGGGGTCACACAGAGTCGGACATGGCTGAAATGACTTAGCAGCAGCAGCGGAATATAAGAGTTACCTTCTTAGTATTATCTCTCTAATACTCTCCACCCTCAGTATCCCACAAGAGCATTTTCATAGTTTTTCTATCGATCAGTGTCTAATGTTTACATTATCATGATTAGGTATACTTTCCTCATTACCGTGTTGTTGTTCAGTTGCTAAGTCGTGTCTGACTCTTTGCTGATCCTATGGACTGTAGCCCTCCAGTCTCCTCTGTCCATGAGCTTTTCCAGGAAAGAATACTGGAGTGGGTTGCCATTTCCTTCTCCAGGGGATCTTCCTGACCCAGGAATCAAACCCGTGTCTCGAGCACTGTAGACATATTCTTTTACCACTGAGCCACCAGGAAAGCCCATTATCCATATACTATAGCATGAAGACAACTGTTTTGCTCTCCCTAATGCTTATTTATTATTTGATTAATTTTCATATGTGTGTGTGCTTAGTTGCTCAGTCATGTCTGACTCTTTGTGACCCCGTGATCTGTAGCCTGCCAGACTCCTCTGTCCCTGAAATGTTCCAGGCAAGAATACCAGAGTGGGTTGCCATTTCCTACTCCAATTTTCATATATCTACCATTAATTCATACATAGACTTTTTCACTGAAGATTAATCTCCTCTTAATTTGTCAGTCTTATGTATTTCCTGGAGGTGTCCTTTCTCCTTTGATTGGGACTCTCTGCTCACTGGACCAGCAGCACAGTTTTGAAGGCTTTGCTTCCCTACTATGTTAAATTCCCCATTATCATTATCATCATCCTCATCCCCTTCATCAGAATCCACTTATTTCCTGTGGCAAACCCTTTCTTTCCTGGACTCTTGTGTGTCTCTTTCTTGGTTTCTTTCTTTGCTTCAGTTCAGTTTAGTCGCTCAGTCGTGTCCGACTCTTTGCGACCCCATGAATCGCAGCACGCCAGGCCTCCCTGTTCATCACCAACTCCCGGAGTTCACTCAGCCTCACATCCATCGAGTCAGTGATGCCATCCAACCATCTCATCCTCTGTCGTCCCCTTCTCCTCCTGCCCCCAATCCCTCCCAGCATCAGAGTCTTTTCCAACGAGTCAACTCTTCACATGAGGTGGCCAAAGTACTGGAGTTTCAGCTTTAGCATCATTCCTTCCAAGGAAATCCCAGGGCTGATCTCCTTCCGAATGGACTGGTTGGATCTCCTTGCAGTCCAAGGGACTCTCAAGCGTCTTCTCCAACACCGTAGTTCAGTAGAGCTAATTTTCTAGGAACATCTAAGAGAGGGTATAAGTGAAGTAAACTTTTGAGAATTTGAAGGTCTAAAGAAATGGTGTTGCTGTTGTTACTCTACCATCACATTTTTTTGCTCCTTTGGCAGGGCATAGAACTGCAGTTTCTACATATTCTCTTTTACAACTTGACATTTCTGTTTATTTGTGGAGTCTAGCGTTACTTTGAGGAGGCTTTCGGGATCTTTATCTCTGAGGTTTCTTGAGCGCCACAACCAAATAACTTGGGAAGTGTCTTTGTTCACTGAGACATTTGAAGCAGGCCCTCGACCTGGAAGATCATGCTATCTGGTTCTAGAAATTTCTATTTTAATTTGATATTTTTCTCTCTTTTGCTTTCTTTAATCTTTCTTGTCCTTCTTTTACTTGGCTATTTACCATCCTGGTTAATATCTCTCAAATTCTTATGTTTTCCCTACCATTTTGTTTTTTCCTGGCAGATTTTTTTTTTTACATTTTAATTGAATGTTGCATTTATTGTATCAAATCCTTAATATCCAGAAGTTTCTTCATGTTTCCCTGAACATGTCTTAAAAGTAGAATTCTAGTTTTTTTTTTCTTTTGGAGTCAATATTTCTTTCATCTTTCCTGAGAATATGAATTAATCATTTTTTTCCAAAAAATTTACTTCTGTTGTCTCTAGCTCTCCTGAGGTTCCTTGTTTCTGTTTGTATATTTCAGTCTCAATATTTGAGATTCTCTGCAACCTCCGGTGATCCTGGGCCCCTTAAGGCTGATTGTAGCTGTGTGCAGTGTGAAAGAGGCTTTTCAAGTAACAGCTTCATTCAAGTTTGGGTGGACAGAGATTCAGACAGCTTTCTGGGAGGGATCCCAAACTGTCTGTACCTGCACACCTTGCCTCTGGTGCCAGTGTGTTTCCCCAGTGAGGACTCCAATCCCTGCCTACAGGGCATAAATGCAGCTGCCACGGTTTAGAGCCAAGAGCCAAGAGGGAAGAGAGAGCCTGAGTGTCACAGTTGTGTATGTTGGACCTCTTGGTTTGAACTTCTAAGTCTTATAGAACTTTAGCTCTGCTCTTAAAATTTCCAGTTCCAGAATTTCCAGTTCAGCTTGGCCAAACAGGAGTGAGTGTTGGCCAGGCTTCACACAGTTCGGGGTCTATCCGCTTCCCTTTATACTCTTAAGCAATATATCTGCTCTTAATGCTAACTTACAAAAGCCTAAAGGCTTTCCTGGTTCCTGTGGTGCCCACTGACTTGTATTTATTTACCTGCTCCTTGAAGGGTCAGATACTTTCTCTGCTTTTCAGTTTTCAAATCTTTATTCCTATTTCTTGCCTACTCTTATCTTCTCTTTTTCTCTTTGTCCTCTTAAATTTAAGTTAATGTCGTGTGTGCTTGTGTGTGTTTGAAATTCCTTTAAATAATTTGATTGGTCTGTCAAGAGAAAGCAGAGGTCATTGTGTTTTCAATCTACCCTGAAGTCCCGAATGTGACTTTATTCTTTCTCTTCTGCAGCACTTTTTTTTTATCAGCTCTTTGTTGTCAGTTTCCTCTTAGTTTCTCTCCTTCTGTATTTTATAACTTGCAGGCACCAGCTGGGTTACGTGATTATCTCACTCTGCTCATCACTATACAGATCTATAGATAGCAGGTTCATCTCCACACCTCATGAATTTGTCCCCACTTCTATATTTCTTGCTTTGATGGAGTGTATCTCTGCTTTGTTCTAGCAGACTTTCTTTTTCTTTCTTCCCCCGACACCCTCCTTTCTTACTTCCATCCCCAATAATTAACTTATTGTTCATTTGAACTGATAACAGTATCTGAAGGACTATACTGTAGGCATGCGCTGCACTTTTGTTTTTCTTCCCCAGGTACTTTGTCTGCTATCAGGACTACCTGTCTCAGAAAATGCACTGCACCCAGAGATTGTCTTTTACTTTGTGTCTGAGTTTTTCCAGGACTTTGCAGCATCTGGAGTTAGGCAGAGGATACTCTGGTTTAGAGACCATCTCTCAGTGGGTAGAGAGATATTTGCAGTGTCCTGGTGGGTTATAGGTCCTGGGACTCTGAACACATGGATGGTGGCAGAGGCAGGAAGCTCGTTCTTTGGAATTCCGTTCCATGAAGCCAAGTTAGAATGTGTCAGAAACTACAGCTCCACCAACTGTCTTTTAACTAGTGCTAATTCCTCCCAGATTCTAAATGTCTTTCAGTCTTTGTTTTCATTGTTATTGAGAATTTTCGTCAAATTTTATTTTCAACAGCTATTAAGTTAGAAGTTGAAAGAGGGTGATGGGGATTGCCACCCAGATTCTCTTTGAGCCAGAATTCTTACCATATTTGAAAATATACTTGTTATTAACTTTAAACTTTAAAAGCATCCTTTTAGCCCAAAGTTCCCTAATTTTCTTTCTAACATCAAGACTGAAAGGTGCATTTTAAAGAATATTGAAAATTTTCACTCCACGATTCACCTCTCATCCCTATCACCACTTCCTAGTTTCTGGTAATATAAGCCAGATTCATGTAACTACATTCTTTTATATTATATATTTCCTTTTAAGAATTATCTTGGACATTTGCATTCAGTTTTGTAAAGACATAGTTTAAAAATTCTAAGCTATGTTTCACGTGTTTTAATATTTGCTTTCAATACTAGGTTTTACCCATAAGACTCTCATTCTTGAGGCATTTAATTTGATTTGCACTCATTTAGAGTATGCTGTTCAGTGAAAACATTTTATTTTTGTTCTATCTTTCCTTTATTTACCTTGTAAAGTATTACTTGAGTCAACTATTTCTGAATTCTACCTTTCTTGAGAATTTTATTCTGCTTTCTTAGCATTGAAACATTGACTCTTCCTGTAAAATTCTTCTTTCATCAAAACTCCTTCCCCCAAATCAAAAGATGCTGCAACATTGTGTCCTGGGATCTCAAGAAGCAGAGGAAAATAGTTCCTAATCTAATTTCGTTGCTTTGTTTATAATCTGTTATTGATTTATTTCCTTCATGTATGCTTGTAGGGTTTCTCTTTTCTTATCCTTCTAATTCCAAAGTTCTTCCACATGTATTTTACATGAGTATCTTTCACTACATTTACCTGGACCATGGTTGGCTATTCACATCTGCCTATTTGGGCCTCTTGTTTTAAATTTTTTTTCTCTGGTGCATTTTTGCTACTTTCTGTCTATTCTTTGCTCCGGTTTCTTCTTTTAGAGACTGAAATTAAAATCTCTGTTCTCAAGTCTCCGCTTTCCATGTCTGTTGTTTTCTTTTACTATTTTCAGATCTTTTTCTCCCGTATTCTGGGCAGGCTTCAGAAATTTCTTCCCTATTCTGCATTTCAGTTATCCTCTTTGCTTCCTGCATTGGGTTTTGTTTGTTATTGCTCTTTTATTTCCATGATTATCTCTCTCAGCCCCTCATTCTCCCTAGGTGGTTGTATGGGCATTTCATTTTGTAGGCCTTTTGTAGTCATGGTGCTAGAGACAGACTAGCTGTTCACCTAACCTGCTTCTCCTTTCTCCTGCACCCCCACTAGACAACATTTCTCAGCCCCTCTTGAAGTTATGTGATCATATTTTACCAAAGAAGTATATGAAGAACAGATTTAAAATCACTTCCACACCTGGCCTATAAAAATCTCCTGCATGCAATCTCCCATGTTAATTCTCATTCCACGGCAACCTTAAAAGCCATGTGTTGGAGATGGTGGAGCCACATGGTAGAAAGAACCTAGTTCACTGAACTGCCAGTTGGAGGAGAGCCATCTGCTAATCAGAGCATCTGTTTTGGATTTCACATACCAGAGCAATAAACTTTTATTTCTTGTCCCACTGAAATGTAGGGGTTTATTTGTCATAGCAATCAGTATTATCTTAGCTAATATCCAAGGCCTGTTTGTTCATTATGCATTTCTTTTTCTCCCCTGCTTTCCTTGTAAAAGTCATATATCTTTGACATCATTTTGAGAATGACCAAATTTCTCTAATTTTCTATCATCTGAATCGTGTGCTGTTCTGTTTTCCTTGCATTGTCAAATTTATAAGTTCCATGTTAATTTTTGTCTCTTGACTCATTCTTTAAAATGCAGTAATTTTTGCAAAATGGAGATTGTCAGTAGACAGTGTTGTTTTTACATGGCTATGCTGACCTTACGCTTACTTTTATGGAGGCATCTCTTTCTAGGATCTTTACCTGTTGAAAGGTTTTCAGTATCTGATTAGCATCCATTTAGAGCTGCTTTAATGCATCAAGGTGCAATTCTATATTACTCCCGTGATTTGGTCCTTAAATCTGTGAGCCAAAAAAGTGCACTAAAAATCAAACCCTCCCAGCATGCACTGCTGCCAGGGTTTTCTTGTTTCTTTTACCTCAGGACAGAACTAGTGACCCGCCCACTGCCTCCACACCCACGTATTATTGTAGCTACAACTTTCCAGGACTATATTGGATGTGGTATAGTGACTAGTCCTCAGATCATCCCACAATGTTTTAAATTTTTTTAAGAAGGGACAGATACACAGTTACTTTTTGATATGAACTTGGGTGGCTCAGAGGATAAAACATCTGCCTGCAATGCAGGAGACCTGGGTTCGATCCCTGGGTCAGGAAGATCCCCTGGAGAAGGCAATGGCACCCCACTCCAGTACTCTTGCCTGGAAAATCCCATGGACAGAGTAGCCTGGTAGACTACAGTCCATGGGATCGCAAAGAGTCGGACACGACTGAGGGACTTCACTTCACTTAGGCCTTTGGTTTTTCTTAAAATACAGATTCCTAAGCCCTGCTATGGAAATTTTGATTTAGCAGATCTAGGGTTAAGCCCAGTAATCTGTATTCTTAAAAACTACTACATGATTTTGACATGTGGCCAACAACCTGATTTGGAAGGAAGTTAGCATTATAGCAGATAATCTGTTTAAAAAATCAATTTTCTCACAACACAAGTTTCTATTGACAGATAAGTAGTATTTATGTAAAGACTATTATTCAGATTTAAGAAGGCAGGGGTTTCTGATACATGCTACGAGATGGATGAATCTTTTATTTTTTTAGTTTTTTGATTTAAGGGTTTACTGAATTCTATGGTTTTCTGTCATACGTCAACAAGAATAAGCCGTAGATACGCCCATGTCCCTCCCTCCTAGATCTCCCTCCCATCTCCCTCCCCACCTCACCCTTCAGCCTGTCACAGAGTCCCTGTTTGAGTTCCCTGAGTCATACAGAAAATTCCCATTGGCTATCTATTTCACATACGGTATTGTAAATGTCTATGTTACTTGAGGATATTATGCTAGTAAAATAAACTAGTCGCCGAAAGGACCGATATTGTGTTACTTTGCATATACGAGATACATAAAATAGTCAGAATCATGGAAACAGAAAGTAGAATTGTGGTTGCAAGGGGCTGAGGGCAGGGAGAAACAGAGTTATTATTATTAGGGACTGAAAAATTTTAGTTTTGGAAGATGAAAAATTTCTAGAGATGGTTCATGGTGATGACTGTACAATGTAGATTACTTCATACCATTGAAATATGCACTTGAAATGACTCAGTTGGCAAATCTTATATTATGTACCTTTTACCACTTTTTTGTTATGTATCCTTTATCTTTTACCATTTTTAATATAAAACAAATGGAAATAATTAAGTGATCTCCTTACTCTAACCCTTGAATTTTTGCATCATTTGAAATCATGGACTTTGAGATCTCAAAAGCTCTTAGAGATGTGAGACCCTGAGAGATGAGGAGCTTTACATACGACCAGCAAGTAAATGAGAAATAAACACAGAACAAGCTATAAGTCTTGGCTGTATTTACCAGAATACTGTATTTTAAGTATTGAGTGTCTCTTTTTTCCTGGTAAGGAGAGTTTGTTCTGGAAATTAATGAGACTTTCATCAGTCCCCTTCTTGAAACAGGAGAGTATCTTCAGTTGCAAGAGATATGGTTGACCTCATTTCTAGTAAGTCCAATAAAGGTCTTGGACTATTGCAAACTATTAATATTGTTAGAAACAGGTGTATCTGGGCCATTTCTCGGGTTGATAGGAGGACTCAGAAGTTGAAGTCATGGTTGGGTCCTTAGCATGGAGAGCCCTGTGCTCTGGAGTGGAGAGTGGAAAGGAATTCAGGAAAAGCTTGTCCTTGTGTCTTCCTGGCTTCAAATCTTCCAAGGGAGCTTAGATGGATCCCCTGTGGTGTTTTATGACTAATTAAGTTATAATTACAAAAGGCGAGAAATGACCAACATTATAGATGACTATTTGGTAAAGACTTTCCCAGACTAAAGAAATGGAACAACTCACTGATAGAGAATTTAATGAATTACAGCTTGGAAGAAGCCAAACAAAGATGAGTTTACATTAATTTGCCACACACAAAACATTCTCAAAATATACAGGGGATAATGACTAAGCCTTGTGTAAGGGAATTAAGTGGGTTATATGTACACCACAAATTGGGAAAAAGAGACTGCTAACATTCCTTAGGCCACACTGGAATCAAGACCAAATACTTAACTCCTCCAATGGTTGAGTATAAATTGTGCAACCACTGTGTTGCCAGAATTTCCTCTGGTTATGACTTGTTACAGATGCAATTGCCACATGTCATGAGAAATTGTAACAGCTTGGTCATGTCAACTGAGAAAACATGGATTCAAAGAATTTGCTCTTTACAGCATTTTTCAGAATAAACCACTTTGTGGTCAGTGAAGGGATTACATCTGGAGTGCCTGAAAATAAAAGTCATTGCAAAAGCAGGATGAAATGGAAGGATTTAAAAATGTCATGTATAGGGTTAGGTTATTTTATTCCCAGGAAGGCATGACAGTTTTGGACGCTTGGCATAGCAGGTGATGACAATGAAACCTAAGAAACCCAATCACTTTAGCATGATCTTCTGCAAGGGTCTCAAAAGTCCTATCTCATTAATTCACATATCAGTGAATTTCATTTTCTTCTTGTTCACAGTATTATCGAATCTAAGTTCATGTGCCCAACAAAGCAAAGCACTGGAATTTGGAGAAAGGTTTATTGCAAGGATCAAGCAAGGAGAATGGACACCTCTACCTCAAGATGTTCTGCATGACAGGCCAATGAATCCAAAGGACAAAGTGTTGAGGCAAGGAATACAACTTTATGCAGAAAGCTGGCTGACTGAGAAAATGGAAAACTATTGTCTCAACCATCTTCGTGGGGTCTGGTTGCCAGATTCTTTTATAGAACCAGAGAGAGAGCAGTGAGCAACTAAAATCCAAAGACGGAGTAGAGAGGGAGAGGCAATGAGGAAGTAAATTGAAAAAGGTCTCTAGTCTTACAAAACATTTCTGGGAATGGCCATGTGCCAATTTCTTCTTTCCTGTAGAATTCACAGGTGGGCAGGGTCAATTACCTCCCTGTGAGATGAACAAAGGCACTTTAGTCCAACAGTCAGGCAGAGGGGCAGGGTCCTCTGAGGCAAGCCATTATGTGTGATTATAATAACAGCAACAAAAAGCAAGTCAACGAATCAGTTCCAACACGGAGTCAGACTTGGTTCTTCTCTGCAACAAAAGGATTTGATCTCCCCTGTGGTTTTCAAGGAAGAGTTTTGTAAAGGCAAAGTTTGGGGTGAGCAGTGCAAGGCATATGACTTTCTTCTGATTAATTATTATGGAAGTAAAAATGTGGCTTGCAGGAGTTCCAGTCATCAGCCTTCTGATTCCAACCAGGGCCTTCCCTGGTGGCTCAGAGGGTAAAGAATCTGCCTGCAATGTAGGAGACCCAAGTATGATCCTTGGGTCAGGAAGATCCTCTGGAGTGGGAAATGGCAATCCACTTCAGGATTCTTGCCTGGAAAATTCATGGACAGAGGAACCTGGTGAGCTACAGTCCATGGGGTTGCAAAGAGTTGGACACAACCGAGCGAATGACACTTTCACTTCTCTGGGACCAACCAGTTGGTAGTTCACATGCTTATGCTCATCCTGAAGTTACCATTCTCCACCTGGGTGGGGCCCTTAGTTCTTATAGAAAAACTCAGAGATATGCATCAGAGTGTTACGCGTATCCCATGAGGAGGAGCAGAAGAACTATACAAAAGAGATCATCATGGCCTAGATAATCACGATGGTGAGATCACTCACCTAGAGCCAGACATCCTGGAATGTGAAGTCAAGTGGTCCTTAGGAAGCATCACTACGAACAAAGCTAGTGGAGGTGATGGAATTCCAGTGGAGCTGTTTCAAATCCTGAAAGATGATACTGTCAAAGTGCTGCACTCAATATGCCAGCAATTTTGGAAAACTCAGCAGTGGCCACAGGACTGGAAAAGGTCAGTTTTCATTCCAATCCCAAAGAAAGGCAATGCTAAAGAATGCTCAAACTACCGCACAATTGCACTCATCTCGTACACTAGCAAAGTAATGCTCAAAATTCTTCAAGCCAGGCTTCAACAGTACATGAACCATGAACTTCCAGATGTTCAAGGTGAATTTAGAAAAGGCAGAGGAACCAGAGATCAAATTGCCAACATCTGTTGGATCATTGAAAAAGCAAGAGAGTTCCAGAAAAACACCTATTTCTGCTTTATTGACTATGCCAAAGCCTTTGACTGTGTGGATCACAATAAACTGTGGAAACTTCTGAAAGAAATGGGAATACCAGACCACCTGACCTGCCTGTTGAGAAATCTGTAGGCAGGTCAAGAAGCAACAGCTAGAAATGGACATGGAACAACAGACTGGTTCCAAATCGGGAAAGGAGTACATCAGGGCTGCATATTGTCACCCTACCTATTTAACTTATATGCAGAGTACATCATGAGAAATGCTGACCTGGATGAAGCACAAGCTGGAATCAAGATTGCCAGGAGAAATATCAATAACTTCAGATAGGCAGATGACACCACCCTTATGGCAGAAACTGAACAACTAAAGAGCCTTGTGATGAAAGTGAAAGAGGGGAGTGAAAAAGTTGGCTCTAAACTCAACATTCAGAAAACTAAGATCATGGCATCTGGTCCCATCACTTCATGGCAAATAGATGGAAACAGTAGAAACAGTGACAGACTTTATTTTGGGGAGCTCCAAAATCACTGCAGATGGTGACTGCAGCCTTGAAATTGAAAGACGCTTACTCTTTGGAAGAAAACCTATGACCAACCTAGACAGCATATTAAAAAGCAGAGACATTACTTTGCCAACAAAGGTCCTTCTAGTAAAAGTTATGGTTTTTCCAGTGGTCACGTATGGATGTGATAGTTGGACTATAAAGAAAGCTGAGCACCAAAGAATTGATGCTTTTGAACTGTGGTGTTGGAGAAGACTCTTGGGAGTCCCTTGGATAGCATGAAGATCCAACCGGTCCATCCTAAAGGAAATCAGTCCTGAATATTCAATGTAAAGACTGATGATGAGGCTGAAATTCCAATACTTTGCCACCTGAGGTGAAGAACTTACTGGTTTGAAAAGACCCTGATGCTGAGAAAGATTGAAGGTGGGAGAAGAACGTGATGAGAAGGTTGGATGGCATCACCGACTCAATGGACATGAGTTTGAGTAAGCTCTGGGAGTTGGTGATGGACAGGGAGGCCTGGTGTGCTGTAGTCCATGGGGCTGCAAAGAGTTGGATACAACTAAGTGACTGAACTGAACTGAACTGATTGTTTCTTGGCTACTTTTCCTTTGTACTGGCATTCCCTTCCTCCCGTATTAGTAACTGTTTGAATCTGTCCTTTGGAGGAAAGATATAGGTGGCTGAAGTCTTTTTCCTGCAAACTATAAATGGAGGACACAGAAAGGCTTTTGTATCCCAAGAATGTCCCGCCATGTTCTGCTTGGTTTCAGTAGTACTCTGTGTCATATGTGCAAAAGGGTTAGGTACTGTTGTGAGCTGAAACCTCTTTCTCTTGGTTTGAAAAATCAAATGAGACAAATATAATATTGCTGTTTTGAAAGCAAGAGGATTTCTTTTTCAGTTTAGAGGCTGACAGAAACATTTTCTTCAACTTTGTATGTTAGAAAAATGGACCTATTTTTCTGTTTCATTTCAGACCTTCCTGGCAAAGACTGACTGCTGACACGGGTCTGGAACAGGCTGGTATTTTCCTCCTGGGTTATACTTTAGCAGAGTCACATTATGGGTTCAGCTCCCACACGCATAATCACCCTGCTTTGCAACCAGGCAAAGTTAGATGGCCTATTTATGTCTGTGTTGGATTTTCTGGAAAACAGAAAGGAAAATGTTTTCTAGTAACAAGGATAAACAGTAAGAATGTATCTGCCAAGGACTGAGGAATTCTTTGTGATTAATGATAACGTTTGTATGAGGTGACTTGATACTGTACCAGATAATCTGTTGAATTCATTTTGCCTTCTTGGCCGGGCACAGTCATTTCTAGAAACTAGAGCTTAGCTTCATTTGCTTTCTTCATTGTCTTATGGTCTCCTTCTTATTTCACCTTTATTAATTGCTTCCTTCTTTTTAATTTGGGTTTAATTTCTCCATCTGGTTCTTCTCCATCTGGTTTATTAAAATGAAAAGTTAGATCACTGATTTAAGAAGCTCTTTTCTTATATAATCATGTAATGCTATACATTTTCCTCTAAGCATTGCTTTAGCTGCTCTTCATCATTTAGTAATTCATATTTTAATTTTTATTAATTTCCCAATGTTTTAAAATATTCCATGAGATGTCTTCTTTGGCTCTTGGGTTGTTTAGAAGCATGTTTTTAAAAATTTCCAAATATTTGGGGGATTCCTCAAACATCTTATTGTTTTTAACTTCTAGTTTAATATTTCATGGTCACAAAACATATTTTATAATAATTTTACTTTTTAAAAACTTATTGAGCCTTTTTTATGTCCCAGAATATACTCTTATTTTGTAAATGTTTTGTATTTGTTTGAAAAAAAAATGTTTATTCTGTGGTTGTTGGGGAGAATATTCTATAAATATCAATTAGATCAAGTTAGTTGATAGTGTTGTTTGTGTTCTCTATATTGTATTGATTTTTTGTCTGATTGCTCTCTACTATTGCAAGAACATTTTGGCAATATTTCAGCTTTAATTTTGGATTGTCTATTTCTCTTTCCAGTTTCATCAATATTTGGTTCATGTATTTTAAAGTTCAAAATGTATTTTTATATACATTCATACATAAACATTTAGAATCATTACATCCTCTAGAAGAATTGATCCCACATTAATTTTGAAGCGTCCCCTATTATTCCTGTTGGACATCTTTTATTCTAAGAGCTGCTTCATCTGAAATTAACATAGCCACTCCAACTTTATAATGCTTAATATCTGCATGCTATGTTTTATTTCCTTCCCTTATTTTTAACTTATTTGTGTCTTCATATTTAGACTGGCTTTCTTAAAAGCAGACTAAAACTGAGTGGTTCTTTTAAGTTCAGTGTGATGGTCTCTGACTTTTAAATGGAGCATTTAGCCATTTGCTCAGCGCTTTTTCTTATTTTTTATTTGTCCCATCTACTCCTTGATACTTTAATTCCTATTTTTGGCCTTCATTTAAATTAAGTATTTTCATCATTCATTTTTTAAATTGGCTTTTATTTTTCTTAGTGATTGCTTCAAGTTTTAGAGTACACATCTTTAACTTATCATAGTCAACTTTCAAATAATAATGTTACACCACTACACAGAGTATAAGAATCACCTAGTTATTCTTACTATGGAATGCTTTCATGTCCCTCCTTCTGATCTTTTTTCTGCTGCAGGGATCTATGCTTCTACAAGCTCTAAATCCCAAAATACATCATTATTTTTGCTTAAAATAATTATCTTTTGAATGTATTTATGCTGGGCTGGAAGAAGCACAAGCTAGAATCAAGATTGCCAGGAGAAATATCAATAACCTCAGATATGCAGATGACACTACCCTTATGGCAGAGAGTGAAGAAGAACTAAAGAGCCGCTTGATGAAAGTGAAAGAGGAGAATGAAAAGGTTGGCTTAAAGCTCAGCATTCAGAAAACTAAGGTCATGGCATCCAGTCCCATCACTTCATGGGAAATAGATGGAGAAACAGTGGAAAGAGTGGCTGACTATTTTTGGGGGCTCCAAAATCACTGCAGATGGTGACTGCAGCCATGATATTAAAAGATGCTTACTCCTTGGAAGGAAAGTTATGACTGGCCTAGACAGCATATTAAAAAGCAGAGACATTACTTTGTCAACAAAGGTCCGTCTAGTCAAGGCTATGGTTTTTCCAGTAGTCATGTATGGATGTGAGAGTTGGACTATAAAGAAAGCTGAGTGCTGAAGAATTGATGCTTTTGAACTGTGGTGTTGGAGAAGACTCTTGAGAGTCCCTTGGACTGCAAGGAGATCCAAACAGTCTGTCCTAAAGGTGATCAGTCCTGGGTGTTCATTGGAAGGACTGATGCTAAAGCTGAAACTCCAATACTTTAGCCACCTGATGTGAAGAACTGACTCATTCGAAAAGACCCTGATGCTGGGAAAGATTGAGGGCAGGAGGAAGCTGAGGGCATGAGGAGAAGGGAATGACAGAGGATGAGATGGTTGGATGGCATCACCAACTCAATGGACATGAGTTTGAGTAAACCCCAGGAGTTGATGATGGACAGGGAGGCCTGGTGTGCTGTTGGTGATGGACAGGGAGGCCTGGTGTGCTGTGGTTCATGAGGTCACAAAGAGTCGGACAGGACTGAGGTCGCAAAGAGTCAGACATGACTGAGCAACTGAACTGAACTGAATAAATAAGAAAAATAATTTTTAAAAGGATTTCACATTTACTATATTTTTGCCACTGGTTTACCATTTTCTGATTATCACTGTACCATGTGATAAGGCTACACACACACACACACACACACACATATATGCAAACTGTTGTTCAGTCACTCAATCATGTCCTGCATTTTGTGACCCCATGGACTGCAGCATGCCATGCTTCCCTGTCCTTCACTATCTCCTGGAGTGTGCTCAAACTCATGTCCTTTGAATCAGTGATGCCATCCAACCTTCTCATCCTTGGTCACTCCTTTCTCCTCCTACCTTCAATCTTTCCCAGCATCAGGGTTTTTCCAATGAGCTCTTGGCATCAGTTCAGTTCAGTTCAGTCGCTCAGTTGTGTCTGACTCTTTGCAACCCCATGAATCGCAGCAAGCCAGGCCTCCCTGTTCATCACCATCTCTCGGAGTTCACTCAGACTCATGTCCATCAAGTCCGTGATGCCGTCCAGCCATCTCATCCTCAGTCGTCCCCTTCTTCTCCTGCCCCCAATCCCTCCCAGCATCAGAGTCTTTTCCAATGAGTCAACTCTTCTCGTGAGGTGGCCAAAGTACTGGAGAGTCAGCTTTAGCATCATTCCTTCCAAAGAAATCCCAGGGCTGATCTCCTTCAGAATGGACTGGTTGGATCTCCTTGCAGTCCAAGGGACTCTCAAGAGTCTTCTCCAACACCACCACCTCAAAAGCATCAATTCTTTGGCGCTCAGCCTTGTTCACAGTCCAACTCTCACATCCGTACATGACCACAGGAAAAACCATAGCCTTGACTAGATGGACCTTAGTCGGCAAAGTAATGTCTCTGCTTTTGAATATACTATCTAGGTTGGTCATAACTTTCCTTCCAAGCAGTAAGCATCTTTTAATTTCACGGCTGCAGTCACCATCTGCTGTGATTTTGGAGCCCCCCAAAAAAGTCTGACACTGTTTCCACTGTTTCCCTATCTATTTCCCATGAAGTGATGGGACCAGATGCCATGTTCTTAATTTTCTGAATGTTGAGCTTAAAGCCAACTTTTTCACTCTCCTCTTTCACTTTCATCAAGAGGCTTTTTAGTTCCTTTTCACTTTCTGCCATAAGGGTGGTGTCATCTGCATATCTGAGGTTATTGATATTTCTCCCAGCAATCTTGATTCCAGCTTGTGTTTCTTCCAGTCCAGCGTTTCTCATGATGTACTCTGCATAGAAGTTAAATAAACAGGATGACAATATACAGCCTTGACGTACTCCTTTTCCTATTTGGAACCAGTCTGTTGTTCCATGTCCAGTTCTAACAGTTGCTTCCTGACCTGCATACAGATTTCTCAAGAGGCAGGTCAGGTGGTGTGGGATTCCCATCTCTTTCAGAATTTTCCACAGTTTATTGTGATCCACACAGTCAAAGGCTTTGGCATAATCAATAAAGCAGAAATAGATGTTTTTCTGGAACTCTCTTGCTTTTTCAATGATCCAGCGGATGTTGGCAATTTGATCTCTGGCTCCTCTGCCTTTTCTAAAACCACCTTGAACATCAGGTTGTTCACGGTTCATGTATTGCTGAAGCCTGGCTTGGAGAATTGTGAGCATTACTTTACTAGCATGTGAAATGAGTGCAATTGTGCGGTAGTTTGAGCATTCTTTGGGATTGCCTTTCTTTGGGATTGGAATGAAAACTGACCTTTTCCAGTCCTGTGGCCACTGCTGAGTGTTCCAAATTTGCTGGTATATTGAGTGCAGCACTTTCACAGCATCACCTTTCAGGATTTGAAACAGCTCAACTGGAATTCCATCACCTCCACTAACTTTGTTCAAAGTGATGCTTTCTAAGGCCCACTTGACTTCACTTTCCAAGATGTCTGGCTCTAGATGAGTGATCACATCATCATGATTATCCGAGTCATGAAGATCTTTTTTGTACAGTTCTTCTGTGTATTCTTGCCACCTCTTCTTAATATCTTCTGCTTCTGTTAGGTCCATACCTTTTCTGTCCTTTATTGAGCCCATCTTTGCATGAAATGTTCCCTTGGTATCTCTAATTTTCTTGAAGAGATCTCTAGCCTTTCCCATTCTATTCTTTTCCTCTATTTCTTTGCATTGATCACTGAGGAAGGCTTTCTTATCTCTTCTTGCTATTCTTTGGAACTCTGCATTCAGATGCTTTTATCTTTCCGTTTCTCCTTTGCTTTTCGCCTCTCTTCTTTTCACAGCTATTTGTAGGGCCTCCCCAGACAGCCATTTTGCTTTTTTGCATTTCTTTTCCATGGGGATGGTCTTGCTCCCTGTCTCCTGTACAATGTCACGAACCTCATTCCATAGTTCAGGTGGCCCAATATTGGAGCTTCAACTTCAGCATCAGTCCTTGCATTGTGTATTCACTGTTGATTTCCTTTAGGACTGACTGGTTTGATCTCCTTGCAGTCCAAGGGACTCTCAAGAATCTTCTCTAGCACCATAGTTCATTTTCAGTATTCTTTATTCTTTTCTGTAGATTTTAGTTTCCTTTGGTTACCATCTTCCTTATGTCTAAGCTCTTCCTTTAATATTTGTTTTTGTGTATGTTTGGTAACAATGAATTTTTTCAGCTATTTTTCTTTCTTTCCTTTTCATTTGAAAAAAAATCTTTAATAAGCCTCACTTTTGCCAGATATTTTTGCTCATTACAGAATTCTTAAGTGCTTCAAAGATCTTATATCATTGTGTTCTGGCCTGTATACTTCTTGACAAAAATTCTGCTATAATTCATATCTTTGAAAAGATGGAAAAACATCATAGAAAAACATGTTTTCTCCATCATGGCTAATTTTAAGTTCTTTTTTTTTCTTTATCACTGATTTTCAGTAATTTTGTATGATGTGCAGTTGTGTGAGATTCCCTTTCTTTGCTTTGGATTCATTAAACTTCTTGGATATTTGGGTTAATTGGTTTTATCAAATTTGGAAAAATTTCAACCATTATTTCTTTAAATGTTTTCTCTTCCCCCTACATTCCCATTTCTATGACTTCAATTGCACATACACTAGGCCACTTCATACTGTTTCACAGGTTACTAATGCTCTATTTCCAGGTGGGGGCAAGTATCCTTTTTAGTCTTTTTACCTCTCTAGCTTCCTTTTGAACAGTTTGTATTTCTGTGTTTCGAATTCACTGATCTTTTTTAGAATCTATTGTTAATCACATCCAATATAATTTTTTCAATTTCAAATATTGCTTTTTTCATCTCATGAACTTCTATTTTTTTCTTTTCTTTAATGAGATTATATTGGGTGATTTTTTTTATGTCTTCCATTTTTCTCTTCATCATTTTAATGTGTTTCTCTGCTTTGTGAATACATGAACCATTTATAACATTCCTAACAGCTGTCCTAAAGTCTTTGCAGTTTTATCATTTCCTTTGCATATGGCTCTGTTTCTGTTGATTGATTTTTCTCTTGATTATGGGACAAATATTTTCCTTATCCTTGCACATGTGCTCAGTTGAGTCTGAGTCTTTGTGACCCCATGGACTATAGCCCACCAGGCTCCTCTGTCCATGGAGTTTTCTAGGTAAGAATACTGGGATGACTGCCACTTCCTTCTCCTGGTTCTTGCAGGCTGGTAATTTTTTACTCATTTGAATATTGTTATTCTTTTCATTGTTAGATATTTTAAAATTTTCTTTAAAGAGTGTTGGTTTTGTTCTAATGTGTAGTTATTTGAAAACAGCTTAATTCTTCTGAGGTCCAAAGCCTCTTGTCTCAAGCTAACTTAGCCCTAATACTAGGGCTAAGGGGACTCTACTCATTTTCCTGTATATTATAAAATTTTTCTACTCTGGCTGGCAGGAATATGAACTATTTCCAGACTTATTTGAATCTACAACTTGTTTACCTTCTGCTTTTCAGTGATTCCCCCCGCCCCCCCCCGCCCCCCCCGCCCCACCCCGCCCCGCCCCGCCCCCCCCACCCCCTCCAGCTTTGGGTAGTTTTGTCTTTTGCATTCCCAGAACTGTGCTCAGTCATAGACTCAACTGTATTTTTCTATAGTTCTTTGGAGCTTTTTCTCTTTATAGTTTTCTCCTCTCCAGTACTCTTTTCTACAATTTCTATCTATTTTGACTTTCTGAATGCTGATCTCAAATTTAGGGAGACTGCCAGGCTCTATTTGGATTTCCCCACTCTGTACTTCAGCCTGGAAACTTCTAGGCAGCCAGTTGGCCTAGAAGTTGGTCTTCCTCATGAGTTTCCCTTCTCTTAGGGATCATAGTTCTGTGCTATTTATTATCCACTGTTTTAAAACCACTGCTTCATATGTAGCTGTCTCACGGCTAGCTATAGGAATCTGCAACTGGAGACCGTCATGTCATTCCTCAAATATTATATCTCATTTGACTTTTTATATTCAGGAGCCAGAATAGAGTAATGAGAAAGAATCAGGCCATGGAAACAGACAATCCAGAGCTTAATCATCTCTCTCATTAAATATGCATTAATTTAGTTATTCAACTTATTCATGACAGTATTCTTTTATTTTTATAATAGTGAGTATTATTTTGTGCCGGGCATTGTGTTACATTCTAGCCTTAGTTTGCCATCTATAACATAGGGAGAAATAGCACCTACCTCGCTGTGGTAGGGGCTTCCCTGGTGGCTCAGTGGGTAAAGAATCCACAGGCAGTGCAGGAGACCTGGGTTCAGTCCCTGGGTTGGGAAGATCCCCTGAAGAAGGGAACAGCTACCCACTCCAGTATTCTTGCCTGGAGAATTCCACAGACAGAGGAGCCTGGTAGGCTACACTCCATGGGGGTTGCAAAGAGTCAGACACGACTGAGTGACTTTCACCTTCACTTTCACTTTCATTGTGATAGATTGCAAAAATGGCGCAAGTTATTCCAACTTTTCTTTGTGACCTTGTAATGTGACCTTGCAGCTTTTTCTACCAATTTCCTTTACTCATTACATCTGGGCTCACCTGTAACTTGCTTGGGTCTGTATCCTGTGGAAGAAGTGATGTGTGTGAGTTCTTAAGCCTGGACCTTAGGAGACCTTGCAGGCTTCCCTTCTCTTTCCTAAAGCCTTGTGCCTGCCGAGTGAATAGATCTGAGCTGGCAGGCCAAAGAATGATGACGGAGAGAGACACGTTGATTATCCTACCTATGCTAGTTAAGCTATTGTAAACCAGTCAGCCCCAGCCTACCCACTAATCTATAATGTACCAGACACAGTGCTATGTTCTAGCCTCAGTTTTTCAATTTAAGTTATCCCAGTTAAGATGTATTGAGCAGTATTATGTGTTATCTGTGAATGTATTGGTTAGTTGATGATTTCTAAAAGGAAGATAAGTAGGCTACATAGTTGTGCACAGTTATTTTTGAGTAAATAGATTTAAAATTTCAGCTTAGAAGTCATTTCCTCAGGGAAATTTTGTTGACATTTCTTAACAAGTTATATTTTCCAACTATATTTTTTGGGGGCTTCCCTGGTGGCTCAGACAGTAAAGAATCTGCCAACAATGCAGGAGACCCAGGTTTGATTCCTGGGTTAGGAAGAGTCCCTGGAGAAGGGAATGGCAACCCCCCTCCACTATTCTTGTCAAGAGAGCTCCATGGACAAAGGATCCTGGCAGGCTACAGTCCACTGGGTCGCAAAGAGATATTCTTTTAGAGCCAACAATTGAATAATGATTTCTCCAATACTCTTACCTGGAGAATTCCATGGACAGAGGGGCCTGGCAGGCTATAGTCCATGAGGTCGCAAAAGAGTTGAGCACGACTGAGTGGCTAACACACTACCTGTAATTCATTAGTAGCCAGCTCCTCTATTCCAGGATAAACTCTGCTTCAACATTTATGCCTGGCATTTAATGCAGCGCCTGACACTTAGTAGATATTTGGCAAATATTGTTTGGATGTATGAGTAAGAGGTAAAATAGGTTAAGGACTGAGAAATGTCACTTGGATTTAATAACAAAGAAGTCATTAACACTCATGTTTATAGCAATTTCAGTAGATTGATGGGAAAAGATATAAGACCACAGGTGAGTGCATATTGCAAAAAGCATTGAGAACAGAAAAGAAATCCGTTACTACCTTTATTTCAAAATGACAGATTCTTTTTACACTTGATTATTTTTTTTCTTTTAAATTACAAAATTTAAATCTAAAGTGTCAGGTAAAAAAAATCAAAATTATTTTTATTAATTTAATCATTAACGTGTCTCTGAGAATCAGCACACAGAAGCTCTTAGTAAGTGGCAAGTGCTGTCATAATATTAACCTCTCTCAGTTTTACTTGCACATTTGTTTTGAATGCTCCAGAATTTGACAGTCAAGAGGTCATGGCATAATAGAATAAGGCAATATGTTAAATATGGTTGCTGCTGCTACTGCTGCTAAGTCGCTTCAGTCGTGTCCGACTCTATGAGACCCCATAGACGGCAGCCCACCAGGCTCCCCCATCCCTGGGATTCTCCAGGCAAGAACGCTGGAGTGGGTTGCCATTTCCTTCTCCAATGCATGAAAGTGAAAAGGGAAAGTGAAGTCGCTCAGTCGTGTCGCGACCCCATGGACTGCAGCCTACCAGGCTTCTCTGTCCATGGGATTTTCCAGGCAAGGGTACTGGAGTGGGGTGCCATTGCCTTCTCCGGTTCAATATGGTTGCTGCTGCTGCTGCTGCTAAGTCACTTCAGTCGTGTCCGACTCTGTGCGACCCCATAGATGGCAGCCCACCAGGCTCCTCCGTCCCTGGGATTGTCTAGGCAAGAACACTGGAGTGGGTTGCCATTTCCTTCTCCAATGAATGAAAGTGAAAAGGGAAAGTGAAGTCTCTCAGTTGTGCCCAACTCTCAGCGACCCCATGGACTGCAGCCCGCCAGGCTCCTCCATCCATGGGATTTTCCAGGCAAGAGTACTGGAGTGGGGTGCCATTTACTATGCACTAATTGAAGAGGCTCCAGAGAAATGATCATTTGGATATTTGAATAAGAATCCCCTTTAAAAATACCTTTCAGGACCCGATATGTACATTTTATTTACTTCTCCTCTGGTAGAAAGGACATGTCTTTGTGTGTTGACGCTCTGTCTTGGAAACTGATTTCGTTGTTTAAAGTGTCAGTTTTAATCATCATGCGAAGTGAAAGACCAGAATGGAATGACCTTTACTTTCAGTGCCATAAATATTTCAAAGGAAACAGACCTTTTGAGTTCAGAAAAGGGTGTGTCAGATGAACAGGGGTCAGTGCAGGCTAATGCGTTGTCTTTCATCACTGACCCTCTGGACTGTAATTTGGCTTGGGTCATACGTGTACAGAAGGTTGGTCCTCTCCATCCCCACTCTCTCGGAACCATCCCCCTATTAGAAAGTCGTCAGATCAATAGTCCATTCAGAGTCCTATCATCGGTCTCCTAGGGAAAGACTGGAGTTGGGATAGCGAGAAAATTAAAGCCAGATCCTTGAGCAGGCAGTTGGCTTGGACACAGTTTTCCTTTTGTATCATGCTTCCCAATAAGCAACTAATGAGTCCTTGTCACAGGTGAGTGGCATTCAACTGGAAAGAGAATGATTACTAGTGAAGGGAAGTCCCAGAGACACATTTTTGGAAAGGAAAATGGACCAAGCCAAACACATGAGTTAAATATATCTTTAGGTAACAAACCTGGGCATGTGGGAGGGTTATGAGCATGAAGAGACTAATCAGTGTAATCTACAAGGGGCAGAGGATGGAGGTGTGAGCATCTCCAGAAAAAAATCAGCAAAGTTTCTTTAAAACATTAGAAGTCCTATTAAAAAAAAAAAAGGAGAAAAAAACATGCTGAAGTAGTTGTCCATTCATTCTCTTCCTTTGATTCTTTTTACATAACGTTCACTTATTATTTATGACCATGCTTAACGGAGCCATCTGGTAAATTTAATGGTAAACTACCTACTCCTCTGTTCTATGTTGAGAACTTAGTCATCGTATCACCTTTTATATGGCCTTGGCTCATACACGCATTCCACAGAATCCCTTGTTTATGAGGTCAGAATGAAGCTGGCTGCAGGCTCAAGTCCTGAAGTTACCTTGATGGGTACTTATTTTGGAGTCCTTCTTCCTCTAAAGATAAACAGGCCTGCCAGGCTCAGTAGAAATGACAGCACATCAGAAGCTCTGGTAACATCTCCAGCAGGAAATCTTGATCACATTTATGCATCTGATATTACTGTCATTATTCTATTTCCAAAGTGCCCTTTTCACATGGCCATTTTATTGCTCCCTTCGAGTTGCCAAAGTTCCCTGACTCCGTCTCTTGCTGCCAAAAAAGGCATTAAACAATTCAGCTGGTCTTATCATCTTCCAGAAAACAATAAAGGACCTTTTGTGTGTCTTTAGTGAAATGTGTTCAGTGTGCCAGCAAGACTGGAGTTAGGCCTGTCTTCCAGGGCAGGCTTGAGTCCAGCCAGAGAGGATTACGGCTTCCTCAATTCTCTCTCTAGCCCAGACCCTGCTTGGAAACTGACATCTTGCTGTAAGTAGAGCATACTTTTGGTGGCTTTTCTTCTAGACTCTAAATTCTTTTCAGGCCTGTTTGTGTCTGCTTTTCAAAATGATAAGTTACTGCAAATTCGTTTTTGAAATGTGGCCCAGAATTGAACAGTCATGAGAAGAAACTGCCACAGACTGAAGAAACATGGGTGACCAGCGGGATGTCCTGGGACTTCCCTTGGGAGTCATTGCCATGCTCAGAGAGCTTTTCTGCAGATAAGGAGAAATGACTAGGTTTTTTTTAAGACGGGAGGGGACCTGGACCCTTTGCTGCAGTGCTGCAAAGCTTGCACTTGGACACACCTCTTCTCGAGCTGCAAAATACAAAGAAACTGTATAGAACTAAAAATGACGGACTGCACGTGCAGTTGGGGCAAATTCTGGACCCAAAGATATATATACATAAAATAAACGACCCAATCAAAAAATGGGCCAAAGAACTAAATAGACATTTCTCCAAAGAAGACATACGGATGGCTAACAAACACATGAAAAGATGCTCAACATCACTCATTATCAGAGAAATGCAAATCAAAACCACAGTGAGGTACCACTTCACGCCAGTCAGAATGGCTGCTATCAAAAAGTCTATAAGCAATAAATGCTGGAGAGGGTGTGGACAAAAGGGAACCCTCCTACACTGTTGGTGGGAATGCAAACTAGTACAGCCACTATGGAGAACAGTGTGGAGATTCCTTAAAAAACTGGAAATAGAACTGCCTTATGAGCCAGCAGTCCCACTGCTGGGCATACACACTGAGGAAATCAGAACTGAAAGAGACACGTGTACCCCAATGTTCATCACAGCACTGTTTATAATAGCCAGGACATGGAAGCAACCTAGATGTCCATCAGCAGATGAATGGAAAAGAAAGCTGTGGTACATATACACAATCGAGTATTACTCAGCCATTAAAAAGAATACATTTGAATCAGTTCTAATGAGGTGGATGAAACTGGAGCCTGTTTATACAGAGTGATGTAAGCCAGAAAGAAAAACACCAGTACAGTATACTAATGCATATATATGGAATTTAGAAAGATGGTAATGATAACCCTGTATGCGAGACAGCAAAAGAGACACAGATGTATAGAACAGTCTTTTGGACTCTGTGGGAGAGGGAGAGGGTGGGATGATTTGGGAGAATGGCATTGAAACTTGTATAATATCATATATGAAATGAATCACCAGTCCAGGTTCGATGCATGATACTGGATGCTTGGGGCTGGTGCACTGGGATGACCCAGAGGGATGGGATGGGGAGGGAGGTAGGAGCAGGGTTCAGGATGGGGAACACGTGTACACCCGTGGCAGATTCATGTTGATGTATGGCAAAACCAATACAATATTGTAAAGTAATTAGCCTCCAATTAAAATAAATAAATAAGTAAAAAAAAAAGCCAACTGCCATTTCTAAAGAGCCTGGAGTAAACTGGGTGTCGGGGCATAAAACAGGGTACTGTGCTTGCCCCCCCCCCCTCCACTCAGCACCACAAAGGGGAGGGAAAACCGCCTATGCCACTTCTGCAGTCTGACCCACGGACACACCCCTACCCTCACCCCATGTAAGGAATGAACACGCCTCATTTTGAGGAAGGAGCAAGGGAGCCTGTTACTTGTTTTCCCTCCGCCCTGCAGCCAGTGCAGAAGCCCCAGTAAAGACCTGCCTGAATTTCTTGTCTGGCCTCTTCTCAATTTCTATTGACTGGGCAAAGTCAAGAAGCCTAGTCAGTATCACCTTTAGATGGCAGAGGATGGACCACATAGTTGCTGTTTAGTCGCTAAGTTCTATCTGACTCTTTTGGACCCCATGGACTGTAGCCTGCTAGGTTCCTCTGTCCATGGCATTTGCTAGACAAGGATATTGGAGTGTATTGCCATTTCCTTCTCCAGGGGATTTTCCTGACCCAGGGATCAAACTTGTATCTTTTGCATTGGCGGGTGGATCCTTTACCTTTAGATGGCATAAGATGAACCTCATAGTAGTGAACATTTCAACAAAAAAATCACTGGAAGAAAATTTCTGAGTAATTTGAAATGATGTGCTCTGTTTGTATCAAAGTCTGTGTGTATTTAAAGCATATGTTTATAAAAACACTACCTTTTGAATATAGCAGTTCTGTCTTCTCCTGGATTTGACTTTAAGAAATGCTTTCTCCTTAATTTAGTTTAGTTACTGAATCACTACTATGATATCTGGGGGTGTAATAAGTTAGGCAAGACTGATAGCTCCACCAAATCCATTCTCCCCTTCTGAAATGAAAATGGAGTTGTAGTTGAGACCAGGCCTTTTGGGACTGGTGGCTCAGACAGTATAGAATCTGCCTGCAATGCAGGAGACCCAGGTTCTATCCCTGGGTTGGGAAGATCCCCTGGAGGAGGGCATAACAACCCACTCCAGTATTCTTGCCTGGAGAATTTCATGGAAAGAGGAGCCTGGTGGGCTACAGTTCTTGGGGTCCAAAGAGTCGGACATGACTGAGCAACAAACACTTTCACTTTCCAGGCGTCTTAGCTTTACCACATTTCCCAGCCCTGCTGCAGTTAGATAGCCAAGTTCTTGTCAACAGAACGTGAGCAGAAGTGATGTGTCAGGATGTGGAAATGAAAACATGGGGCAAATCTCCTCCAGACTCTTTCTAGATATGGTTAGGATCCAGCTTTTGTAGAGGATGGAGAAACAACAAGGTGGCAGGAATGTGGTCTCTGAATGATTGCACGTGGTTGATCTGTCCTGTCCATCTGAGCTGTTCATTTCAGTTCTGTTACATGAAAAAGAAAGGAATTTCTATATTCTGTAACTCATTATATTTTGGGTTCTCTTTCTTGGAGGAGCTAACTCTTTAGTATAACTAACACAGTTCTAACGTCATTTAATTGGGAAATGATGTGGCCTGCTTATATCAAAGTTTATGGTTTTAAAACTTAAGAAACAAACTTCAAAAATGTTTCTTCTTGAATTGGAGATGCAAACAATAATATACATGTTTCATAATTTATTTTTCATATATCTATAATATAAAGTTTTCTCCTTTGTTATTCAGCATTGATAAGAGTATGAGGAATCTTGGACTTTCATACAGTGTGGAATGAATGTAATTAATTACTGCAGTCTTTTAGAAGCTATTTTGTGGTTATCTATCAAAAACAAAAGACTGCATCACCTTTAGGTTTTACTTCTTGAAACTCACCTTCCAGAACTGTTTGCACATGTGAAAAGACAAGAAGTAAGACTTTTTTTTTTTGGTAACAGGAAAGCTGTAAACAACCCAAGCATCTATCAATACAGAAATGATTAATAGGTTTTGGGAAAAGCTGTGCTTTGAGATTGTCATTAAGAAAGATGAGGCACAGTCCCATGTTCTGACATGGTAAGAGGACTAGGAAATAGTTAGGTAAATGTGTCACAGAACCATGTGTATAAAATGACACCATTTCAGTACAAATGCCTCTGTGTGTGTGTGCATATGTGTGTTTCCGAGTGTGTTTATGATGAGAGGAAGAAATCAAGGCTGAGATAATGTGCTTTTGTGCTTTTTCGTTTTCTGTAGTATCTCACATATAATGGAAGCCAGATGTTGACCCAGATATAATGAGCTTCATCTCCCCCATCAGCCAAAGTGTGAAAAGCTGCTTCCGCGTCAGTCAATAGGGAAAAGTACAGGAAGACGACGTAGCAAGGTTCCTTCCGTCAAGGCGAAAGGGATTTGAGGCATAGACTGGAACACAAAGGAGGGACTATCACTTTTCCGTTCTATATATTTCTCTATCTTTTAACTTTTAAACTATGTCCCATGGCTCCTCAACTCAAGTATAGTGTAATATTTAGAACCACAAAACATTTAAAGTGTTTGGTGAAAATGTATGCAGTGTAGGAGTTTTTCCAGAGTGTCAGATGCTGCGGTGGTTCTCAAAACCACCAGCTTCAAAGAAATTAGTCTTGATCTAAGGCTCCGGATCAGAAGAAAATAAAAATGGAAAATATGACTTACACTGGAACTCTTCAAACAACTTTTGGCTTTTTCTGTGAGAACACTGCAGCTTCCCTGTTGGTAAACTTGGGAATCATAGAGAAAGTGTCGTGGGCTGAGAGTTTCTAAGCTAAATGCTTCACTGCAGCTGGGAGATTGTTGTTCAAAGAGAGCTGAAGAAAATAGCAGGTTAACAAGCAGAGGAGCCTGCTAAATGCAGCTTCTCGAAAGTCAGCCCCTTTGCAAAAATGGAGGTCCAGACACATCCCTTGTTAGATTTCCAAAGAAGAGATTAATGAGTATTATTAATTTTAAAATTTTATTGAAATACAGTTTATTTACAATGCTGTGTTACTTTCTGCTGTACAGCAAAGTGTATAAATGAGTATGTGCTGTTCTAGGCTAAGTGGTTTCAGTCACGTCTGACTCTTTGTGACCTCATGGCTCGTGCCCCACCAGGCTCCTCTGCCCGTGGGATTCTCCAGGCAAGAGAATCCAATTAGTTAGTTCAGTCACTCAGTCGTGTCCGACTCTTTGCGACCCCATGAACTGCAGCACGCCAGGCCTCCCTGTCCATTACCAACTCCCGGAATTCACTCAAACTCATCCATCGAGTTGTTGATGCCATCAGCCATCTCATCCTCTGTCATCCCCTTCTCCTCCTGCCCCCAATCCCTCCCAGCATCAGAGTCTTTTCCAATGAGTCTTTTCCAGCTTCACATCAGTTGGCCAAAGTACTGGATGCTTTAGCATCATTCTTTCTAAAGAACACCCAGGGCTGATCTCCTTTAGAATGGACTGGTTGGATCTCCTTGCTGTCCAAGGGACTCTCAAGAGTCTTCTCCAACACCACACTTCAAAAGCATCAATTCTTCGGCGCTCAGCTTTCTTCACAGTCCAACTCTCACAACCATACATGACCACTGGAAAAACCATAGCCTTGACTAGACGGACCTTTGTTGGCAAAGTAATGTCTCTGCTTTTGAATATGCTATCTAGGTTGGTCATAACTTTCCTTCCAAGGAGTAAGTGTCTTTTAATTTCATGGCTGCAATCACCATCTGCAGTGATTTTGGAGCCCCCCAAAATAAAGTCTGACACTGTTTCCGCTGTTTCCCCATCTATTTGCCATGAAGTGATGGGACTGGATGCCATGATCTTCTTTTTCTGAATGTTGAGCTTTAAGCCAACTTTTTCACTCTCCTCTTTCACTTTCATCAAGAGGCTTTTGAGTTCCTCTTCACTTTCTGCCATAAGGGTGGTGTCATCTGCATATCTGAGGTTATTGATATTTCTCCCGGCAATCTTGATTCCAGCTTGTGTTTCTTCCAGCCCAGCGTTTCTCATGATGTACTCTGTGCATAAGTTAAATAAGCAGGGTGACAATATACAGCCTTGATGTACTCCTTTTCCTATTTGGAACCAGTCTGTTGTTCCATGTCCAGTTCTAACTGTTGCTTCCTGACCTGCATACAGATTTCTCAAGAGGCAGGTCAGGTGGCCTGATATTCCCATCTCTTTCAGAATTTTCCACAGTTTCTTGTGATCCACACATTCAAAGGCTTTGGCATAGTCAATAAAGCAGAAAGAGATGTTTTTCTGGAACTCTCTTGCTTTTTCGATGATCCAGTGGGTGTTGGCAATTTGATCTCTGGTTCCTTTGCCTTTTCTTAAACCAGCTTGAACATCAGGAAGTTCACGGTTCGCGTATTGCTGAAGCCTGGCTTGGAGAAATTTGAGCATTACTTTACTAGCATGTGAGAATCCCATGGGCTTCCATAAATGAGTATTATGAGTATCCATAAATGAGTATTCTTTAATAGTAATACTTCTTTGAAACATCCCTTTCAGAAATAAAAATTGAAGTGCAGCAACAGCTTAGATGATTATTTGTGACTGCTTAGTGATATATATGCACCTATAAGTATATACGTGGTCTTTCCAGGTGGCACAGTGGTAAAGAATCTGCCTGCCAATGCAGAAGATACAAGAGATGTATGTTTTGATCCCTGGGTTGGGATGCTCCTTTGGAGAAGGAAATGGCTACCCACCCTGGTATTCTTGCCTGGAAAATTTCATGGGCAGAGAAGCCTGGTGGGCTACAGTCCTTAGGTTCAGAAAGAGTTGGACATGAGTGAGCATGGTTGCCATGCCATAAGTAGATATATAGGTATAAATAGATGATATATATATCAATATAGCAAATCATGTATATATATCTATATCTATATCTATATCTATATATAAATCTAAACTTTGTGATGGTTTTAGGTATTTTATTCAGGGCCAGCTATAATGTGAACACTGGGTAGGTCTCAACTTCTGAGACAGTAGGATTTTTCAGAAGTTTAGAAATTCAGACTCATATCAAATCAAATATTATTTCAAATGCTCTTAACCACTAAAGAAAATGAAGCAATACCCAAATCTTCCTTTCCTCATCTGGTAATATTAGGGTGGGGATGTTAAAATCATTTAAATAAGTTAAAAGGAAGCTTACATCCAAAGGTTATTTCCACAGACTGCTCTGGAAAATACCAGTGCTTGGCATGAGTGGTTCTGGACTGTTCTGCCAAAGCCTTCAGTAGAGTAGTAACAATCAACCTGCAGTTTGGATTGTCTTAGCATAAGAGTAAAATATATTGTCAGAAAAAGCAAGCCTGCTATCGGGCATTTATTCAACACATATTCATGAATCTCCACATGGATTTAGGGAAACAAAGTTTAAATAAGCTGTAGGTTCCCCTCAAAGGGAAAGAGAGTATTAATCCAATACTTATAAGGTGAAAGCCCTGTAAATAACACTGTTTAAATTCTTTGGGATCTTAAGCAAGGGTAGAAAAACCCCTCAGCATTGTTAATAGTTTCACAGAGGAGGTGAAATTTAAGAGTTTTTCAGGGTGCCTAGGATTATCTCCAAATATAGAAAGAGACATGTGAAGTAGAGGCTTGTATACATAGCATGTCTTAAATACAGACTGTAGGTAAAAACGTAAAATTATAACAGGGTATCATTTTGAAAAATTAGACTGTTGCATTCAAAATAGAATTTTGCCAACAGGCAATAAATTGAGAGAATAAGGACTTAAAAAATTATTTTAGTTATTATTTAACATCAAGGACTGAATCTGATGGCTACCATAGCTATTTTTCTGAGTGTATAGAAGAGATTACTTTAACCAGTGTTAGGTTTAGCTGTGAGAATGGAATTGAGCTAGTGGGGAAAGAATGCCTTTGAATACTGGAGAAGATATGGAACCAGGGAGACTTAGTTCTGTTCTGAATTGAAAGTCATTCAGTTGTGTCCAACTGTTTGTGACCCCATAAGATCGTACAGTCCATAGGATTCTCCAGACCAGAATACTAGAGTGGGTAGCCTTTCCCTCCTCCAGGGGATCGTCCCAAACCAAGGATCAAACCCAGGTCTTCCACATTGCAGATGGATTCTTTATCAACTGATCCACAAGGGAAGCCCAAGGATACTGGAGTGGGTAGCCTTTCCCTTCTCCAGAGGATCTTCCTGACCCAGAAATCGAACTGGGGTCTCCTGCCTTGCAGGCAGATTCTTTACTAACTGAGCTACAAGGGAAGCTCTGTTCTAAAAGGAGATAACTTGTAGGCTTCCTCCAAATCAGTTGAGGAACATTTCCATATTGTAGATAAACATGATAGCAGAGGGTGATTAAGCAGAAGGGGGCTATATTCTTCTTTATCGAACATTTTTGATTCCTGTGTTATGTGGATAGAGGAAGTTGCTGCAATGGAAACGAGGAATTCTACAGCAAATGGTTTGGATTGTACCATCTGGGAAGGGACCAGGGGGATAACATAGTCATGTTGCAAGAAATAGAGTGGGATGCGAGAGGATGGTCACATCCCAGATCGTGTCTGAGTCCCTGGGCTGGCCACCAAGTGTGGGCTCTTGGCTTTGTGCAGGAAAGAACTCAAGAGCAAGCCATAGTGAGGTGAAAGAAGGTTTATTCAGGCAGGAAACACACTGCAGAGACAGACTGTGTGCCATCTTGAAAGGCAGGAGAGGCAGGAGGGTATGGGGTTTTCAATTCTTATAAGGGTGGGCAATTTCATAGACTAATGAGTGGGAGGAATATTCCAACTATTTAGGAGGAAGAGTAGGGGTTTCCAGAAATTGGGTCATTGCCCACTTTTTGACCTTTATAGTCAGCCTTGGAACTGACTCGTGTGGCACCTGTAAGTGAGTCCTGGAGCTTGCTGATGTGTTACAATGAGCATGTAGTGGGGATCAAGGTCTAGTGGAAGACCACTCATCTGCCATCTTGGGCCTTTGTGGTTCTAATGAGTTTATGTCATGCCCTCTGGCTGCGTCATTCTTTTAAAGTTTGTGCCCTGCCTCTTTCCTGTCTCAGTCAGACCTCTGTATGGTTGGGGTCCAAAGAGACATCAGAGATAAGAGGAATGCCAACTGTCCCGGCAAATGTATAAAGTCAACAGAGGCCAGGCAGTCAGAGCATTGGCGAGGACAGGAGGTGTTTAAGTATCACCTTTCCCAGCTCCTAACACGCACTGAGAAAGACACCAACTTCTAATGCCAACCCCATTCTCCCTTGCCATTAATGGGGTCAGAAAGCCAGATCATCTCTTCTGGTTCCTCTTTTACAGATCCGGGTGAATATTTGGCCAAGTATTTATCAGTAAGATGTAAGCAGAATTTGCTGGAGTGGGAGGGGTGGCTTCTGTATAACGATTTTTAACCTAGATAAGATAGAGATATGGCTAGGAGCACCCCCTTTTATTTTTTCGACTGTGAATATGTGCTGGAAGCCTCCATTTTTTGTCCATGAAGCTAGATACCTGAGGAAAAAGCCAATATGCTAAGGGTGTGGAATGAAAACCAGAAAGAGCCTCTCAGTCATGTTATTACTAAACAGATAAGCTAAGAATAACACTTGCTAAACTTTGGCTTTCTTGTCTTGTAAAAACAAACTTTTTAAATACAGTTCATGAGGTTCTCATAGCAAGTATACTGGAGTGGTTTGCCATTCCCTCCTCCAGCTATTCAAAATCCTAAGAGATGATGCTATCGAAGTGTTGCACTCAATATGTCAGCAAATCTGGAAGACCAGCAGTGGCCCCAGGACTGGAAAAGATCAATGCTGATCCCAGTTCCCAAGAAGGGTAGTACTAAAGACTGTGCTAACCATCAGATAATTGCACTCATCTCCCTTGTTAGTAAGGTCATGTTTAAAATCTTGCATGCTAGACTTCAGCATTATGTGAACCAAGAACTTACATAAGTCCAGGCTGGGTTTAGAAAAGGTAGAGGAACCAGAGATCAATTTGCCAAGATTTGCTGGATCATAGCGAAAACAAGGGAATTCCAGAAAAACATCAACCTCTGTCTCATCGACTATGCTAAAGCCTTTGACAAACTGTGGGAAGCTCTTAAAAAGACTGGAACACCAGACCATCATACATGTCTCTTGAGAAACCTCTACACAGGTCAAGAAGCAACAGTTAAAACCTTGTATGGAACAACTGATGGAAAAAGGAATATGAGAGGGCCGCCTGCTGTCACAGTGTTTATTTAACCTATATGGTGAACACATCTTGAGAAATGCTGGGCTGGATAAGTTACAAGCTGAAACTAAGATAGGTGGGAGAAACATCAACAACCTCAGATATGCAGATGGTACCACTCTAATGGCAGAAAGTGAAGAAGAACTAAAGAGCCTCTATGAGGGTAAAGGAGGAGAGTGAAAGAGTCACCTTAAGTCTTAATATTAAAGAAACTAAGATCATGGCACCTGGCCCCATTCAGTTCAGGTCAGTCACTCAGTCATGTCCGACTCTTTGCGACTCCATGAATCGCAGCACGCCAGGCCTCCCTGTCCATCACCAACTCCCGGAGTCCACCCAAACTCATGTCCATCGAGTCGGTGATGCCATCAGCCATCTCATCCTCTGTCGTCCACTTCTCGTCCTGCTCCCAATTCCTCCCAGCATCAGAGTCTTTTCCAATGAGTCAACTCTTCGCATGAGGTGGCCAAAGTACTGGAGTTTCAGCTTTAGCATCATTCCTTCCAAAGAAATCCCAGGGCTGATCTCCTTTAGAATGGACTGGTTGGATCTCCTTGCAGTCCAAGGGACTCTCAAGAGTCTTCTCCAGCACCACAGTTCAAAAGCATCAATTCTTCGGTGCTCAGCTTTCTTCACAGTCCAACTCTCACATCCATACATGACCACAGGAAAAATCATAGCCTTGACTAGATGGACCTTAGTCAGCAAAGTAATGTCTCTGCTTTTGAATATGCTATCTAGGTTGGTCATAACTTTCCTTCCAAGAAGTAAGCGTCTTTTAATTTCATGGCTGCAATCACCATCTGCAGTGATTTTGGAGCCCCCCAAAATAAAGTCCTACACTGTTTCCCCATCTATTTCCCATGAAGTGATGGGACCAGATGCCCTACTTCATGGCAAAAAGAACGGGAAAAGTAGAAGTAGTGATGGATTTCCTCTTCTTGGGCTCTAAAATCACTGTGGATGGTGACTGCAGCCATGAAATCAGATGATTGCTTCTTGGCAGGAAAGCTATGACAAACTTAGACTGTGTTGAAAAGCAGAGACATTATCTTGGTGACAAAGGTCTGTAAATCAAGGCTATATGGTCTTCCTAGTGGTTACATACAGTTGTGAGAGCTGGACCATAACGAAATCAGAGCTCCAAAGAATTCATGCCTTCGAACTGTGGTGTTGGAGAAGACTCCTGAGAGTCCCTTGGATAGCAAGGAGATCAAACCAGTCAATCTTAAGGGAAATCAACACTGAATACTCATTGGAAGGACTGATGCTGAAGCTGAAGATAAGTATTTTAGTTACCTGATGCAAACAGCCGACTCATTGGAAAATTCCCTGATGCTGGGAAAGGTTGAGGGCAGAAGGAGATGAGAGTGTCAGAGGATGAGTTGGCTGCATGGCATCACCAATGCAATGGACATGAACTTGGGCAAACTTTGGGAGATGGTGAGGGACAGGGAGGCCTGGTCTGCTGCAGTCTATGGGGTCACAAAGAGTCAGACACAACTGGGTCACTGAACAACAACAACAACAAAACAAACTTCTCCTCCTGCTCCCAATCCCTCCCAGCATCAGAGTCTTTTCCAATGAGTCAACTCTTCGCATGAGGTGGCCAAAGTACTGGAGTTTCAGCTTTAGCATCATTCCTTCCAAAGAACACCCAGGACTGATCTCCTTTGGAATGGACTGGTTGGATCTCCTTGCAGTCCAAGGGACTCTGAAGAGTCTTCTCCAACACCACAGTTCAAAAGCATCAATTCTTTGGCGCTCTATCCTTTGTGGATATGTGTTCAGTCATTCAATCCTGTCTGACTCTTTGCAACCCTAAGGACTGTAGCCCACCAGGTTCCTCTGTCCATGGGATTTTCCAGGCAAGAATACTGGAGCAGGTTGCCATTTCCTCCTCCAGGGGATTTTTTCCGACCCAGGGATTGAACCCGTGTCTCTTGCGTCTCCTGCATTGGCAGGCAGATTCTTTACCACTGCACCACCTGCTAGGCCCCTCCTCTTTATTTAGGTCACAGGTAATCATTTGATCTGTAATTTTTAGCCTTTTCATCAAAATGTTACCCAAAATTTTACTATCTGATAGTCATGTAAGCACATTGAGAGTCTGTCTAATGAACAGTGTGCAAGATCCTCCCTTAATCTCATATATGTAGATACACAGAACACGGATGTCTCTGCTGGAGTCATCTAAGCCCAGACTCGGATTTCTAAGAGTGACTGAAGCACGCTTTCCTTTTATGTACTACTAAAAGCCAAAATAAAGAAATAATATTTTCCACTACTCTATAGATTGTAATATGGGTAAGTTGATAGTCCTATCATAAAATGTTTAGGAATTACGAGTTTCAGTGAGCTGGAAAAATATTTTCTTTCTTGGTGTGAGGGGTTGGACTGGAGGTAAATGAGACTAGAAGGGTTAAGTGCCAGCTAGATTGTGAAGACATTTTTATGCTGCAATTTAAAAATGGACTTTTTTTTTTTTAAAAAGGGAATCTTCTTTCTTTTTATTTTTTTTAAATTATGAAAGTATGATAACACATTTACAAGAGACTTGGAAAATACAAAGTTACATATAGTTCCACTATATATCATAGCTATTTTTAAAGATTTTTAGTTGGAATTTTAATATCAAACTCTCATAAATTAATCTAATGAACAGACAGAAAAGTAGGATATAGTGGACCTGAAAAGCACTATAAACTGTCAGGAAGCATTTAACAGCAGGCTTCCTGTGTGCTGTTTTGGATCTGTCAGGAATTCTCTGTTCCTTATTAATCCCGGGGGCTGAGGAATCCAGGCATTTCCTTCATTAGTTTTCCTATATGATGATAAGTACCCTCTTCCTTCTTGTGAACCATATGTTAAAGTGATTGTTTACAACTCTCTCTCTAATATGGATCGCCTATGTTTTGTAAGTCTGGAATTTTAATCTTTGTCTTTGCTGAGGATAACTACCTTGTAAGACAGTATATATGCCCACACCATGTTGATTAAAACACCTTTGCTCCATCAGAGCTCTGGTCCCTGTGTCTTTCTTTCTCTGTCTCCCTCTCTCTTTTTCAGGCTGATCCCCTGAAGTGTAGAGGCTCTCTAAGTTCACTTTCCTGCCCGGGCTTCTAAGACCCTCTCGAGAAGGCGCTCTGTGCCTTCACCCCATCGAGAGGGCGCCTGAGGCCTTTGTGAACAAGAGCAAGCCCCGTGCAGGGCTTTATTGGCTTTCTGCATAAACCAAGGAATATCAGCCTCTTTCTCTCTCCTTTACTTTCTTATCGGTCGACTCCGGACCACCAGGTTCCAGTCCATTAAAGGACCTCAACAGTAAACCAATTCAACATAATAAAGATTTATACAATTTTCACACAAATTCTATTCAAGTTCTCATATCATAAACCAGAAGACACTGAAACATATCCAGGGACAGAAAATAGGGTGCAAAAACTTCATGGTCTACAGATTTTGAAATCACACAGAGTCTGTTCTCTTATCACTATGGAATTATGTTAGAAATCAATATCAAAAGACATTTGAAAGTAACCCACATATTTTCAAGAGCAAGGTGATTCAAAAATGAACTTTGAAGAGAATATCTGTCTACCTATCTATCATCTATCTGAATAACTTTGCTATAAACCTAAAACTAACATTTGTAAATAACTAATTCAATATCAATATTAAAAAATAACTAAAAATTAAAATTAAAAATAAAATCTGACTTATATGTCATTGAGAACCATGGAAAAGTTTGAAATAGGAGATTAATACCAAATTTGTACTTTAGGAAAATTTTTTTTTTGGTAACTATGCAGAAAACAAAGATCATGGCATCCGGTCCCATCACTTCATGGCAAATAGATGGGGAAACAGCGGAAACAGTGTCAGACTTTATTTTTTTGGGCTCCAAAATCACTGCAGATGGTGATTGCAGCCATGAAATTAAAAGACGCTTACTCCTTGGAAGGAATGCTATCATCAACCTAGATAGCATATTCAAAAGCAGAGACATTACTTTGCTGACTAAGGTCCGTCTAGTCAAGACAATGGTTTTCCAGTGGTCATGTATGGATGTGAGAGTTGGACTGTGAACAAGGCTGAGCGCCAAAGAATTGATGCTTTTGAAGTGTGGTGTTGGAGAAGACCCTTGAGAGTCCCTTGGACTGCAAGGAGATCCAACCAGTCCATTCTGAAGGAGATCAGCCCTGGGATTTCTTTGGAAGGAATGATGCTAAAGCTGACTCTCCAGTACTTTGGCCACCTCATGCAAAGAGTTGACTCATTGGAAAAGACTCTGATGCTGGGAGGGATTGGGAGCAGGAGGAGAAGGGGACAACAGAGGACAAGATGGCTGGATGGCATCACTGACTCGATGGATGTGAGGCTGAGTGAACTGCAGGAGTTGGTGATGGACAGGGAGGCCTGGCGTGCTGCGATTCATGGGGTCTCAAAGAGTCGGACACGACTGAGCGACTGAACTGAACTGAACCGATGCAGAAGGAAGAATGGAGGGGAAACAGAACAAAGACAGTGAGAATTATATTATTGATATTTTTGGAAAGAATTTGACCTTTAGTTCTGAATTTGCTTAACATTGCTAACATATGAAATATTAGATACAGATGACAAAAACTCAAAATTTAAGACCTTTGTTAGGGGAAGCACACTGATTGAAACCGCCTACCCTGGCCAGGCACCAGAGTAACCATTTGCATGAGTTGTTTTATGACAGGAGATCCTGATAAGAAATATGGAACTAATAAGCCACCACCAACCGGAAGAGTTTGGGAAAGGTCTAAAGGAGACACCATGCATCTTTCCGCTTCCCAGAATCCCTCTTGCTAGCATCCATCTTCACTGAGCGATGCGTATGCCACCAGGAAAGACTCTGAATTAGAATGATTGGCCAAAGACCACCCGGAAACTAATCCCATCACCATAAAACCCGAGACTACGAGCCAAGTGGCAGAGCAGTTCTCCTGGGTTCCCTTACCCCACTGCTCTCCACCCAGGTGCTCTTTCCCAATAAAGTCTCTTGTTTTGTCAGCACAACACATGTGTCTCCTGGGACAATTCATTTCCGAGTGTTAGACAAGAGCCCAGTTTCGGGCCCTGGAAGGGGTCCCCCATCCTGCAACACTTTGTTTAAAATTACTTTAATATAATCAAAATATTTGCTATTAGCACTTCTTTTTCATGACTAAATAAAACCACATGATTGTTAAATTTTAAAATTGAACTTTATGTGAACTTGTATGTATTGTCTTCATCTCAGCAGGTGCGCAAAAACTGCTTGATAACTGGCCAAATTGAATTCAGCAGCTTCTTACTATATTCATTGCATTTGCAAACAATTTTTCTAACATCTCACCTATGGATATGACCACTATAACATCCAGCTTTTCTGAGGCAAATATAAGCTTTCAATTTTGTGTTCTATCATCCTCAGAAGCATACTTATTCTTGTCAAATTATGTTTCAATTTTTGTTTCAGAAATATTAGTCTGTATTCTTATATTTTAGCAAACTTTAAGAAGTGACCCGAATTGCTTACATTTTCTTTGCCTTTTTGCCATAGAGACAAATGAAAAAAAAATGACCTCCAACTCCCTATGCCACAGTTATACATATAGAAATGAATATCGTAAAACAATCATTTGAGTCCTTCTAAGGACTTCTAACCTGTAAGGTTTTGTTTTCAAGCAGTAATCACCTTCAGTGTGCACAAAGTGAGCCCTTGCCTCTTGTTTACATGTCCTCCAATTGCCAAGATTAAAGTAGTTCATGAAAAGTTGATCAAACTGTTGCCTAAAGTAAGTCTGTGTTGGTTGCTGTGATTGCCCCTTTTGCCTAAAGGACAAGACCTATGATGATTCATTCCCAGAGCTAGTAAGACTGTTAGTGAGTGCTGATTCCCATGGCAGAGTGGACAGCATGTAAAGGAAGCATTGGGGAGAGGAAATAAGCATGGTTATAAACATATCTGCATCCATACCTATGTTAAAGTGTAAAATAAAGCCGCCACAGAGCTTAACAATTCCACTCCTGGGCATGTGTCCAGAGAAAATATGGTTCGAAAGAATACTTGCAGCCCAACGTTCACTGTTCAGTTCAGTTCAGTTCAGTCGCTCAGTCGTGTCCGACTCTTTACGACCCCATGAATTGCAGCACGCCAGGCCTCCCTGTCCATCACCAACTCCCAGAGTTCACTCAGCCTCATGTCCATCGAGTCAGTGATGCCATCCAGCCATCTCATCCTCTGTCGTCCCCTTCTCCTCCTGCCCCCAATCCCTCCCAGCATCAGAGTCTTTTCCAGTGAGTCAACTCTTCACATGAGGTGGCCAAAGTACTGGAGTTTCAGCTTTAGCATCATTCCTTCCAAAGAAATCTCAGGGCTGATCTCCTTCAGAATGGACTGGTTGGATCTCCTTGCAGTCCAAGGGACTCTCAAATGTCTTCTCCAACACCACAGTTCAAAAGCATCAATTCTTCGGCGCTCAGCCTTGTTCACAGTCCAACTCTCACATCCATACATGACTACTGGAAAAACCACAGCCTTGACTAGACGGACCTTAGTCAGCAAAGTAATGTCTCTGCTTTTGAATATGCTATCTAGGTTGGTCATAACTTTCCTTTCAAAGAGTAAGCGTCTTTTAATTTCATGGCTGCAATCACCATCTGCAGTGATTTTGGAGCCCCAAAAAATAAAGCCTGACACTGTTTCCACTGTTTCTCCATCTATTTCCCATGGAGTGATGGGACCGTTTTCCATGATCTTCGTTTTCTGAATGTTGAGCTTTAAGCCAACTTTTTCACTCTGCTCTTTCATTTTCATCAAGAGGCTTTTTAGTTCCTCTTCACTTTCTGCCATAAGGGTGGTGTCATCTGCATATCTGAGGTGATTGATATTTCTCCGAGCAATCTTGATTCCAGCTTGTGTTTCTTCCAGTCCAGCATTTCTCATGATGTACTCTGTATAGAAGTTAAATAAGCAGGGTGACAATATACAGCCTTGACGTATTCCTTTTCCTATTTGGAACCAGTCTTGTTCCATGTCCAGTTCTAACTGTTGCTTCCTGACCTGCATACAGATTTCTCAAGAGGCAGATCAGATGGCCTGGTATTCCCATCTCTTTCAGAATTTTCCACAGTTTAGTGTGATCCTCACAGTCAAAGGCTTTGGCATAGTACTGTTTATAACAGCCAAGACATGGAAGAAATCAAAAGTCCATTGACGGATGAATGGATAAAGAAGATGTGGTAACACATATACAATGGAATATTACTCAACCATTAAAAAGGATGGAATAATACCATTTGCAGCAACACGGATGGACCTAGAGATTATCATACTAAGTAAAGTAAATTTGGACAGTGAAAGACAAGTACCACATGATGTTGCTTATATGTAGAATCTAAAAATAACGATACAAATCAATCATTTACAAAACAGAATAGATTCAGAGACCTAGAGAATGAACTTTTGGTTACCAGTGGGGAAGAATGAGATGGCAGGGTAGATTGGGAGTTTGGGACTGACATGTACATGCTGCTATATTTAAAACAGAAAACCAACGAGGATGAAAATATAAAAAAAAAAAATGGTGTAAGAAAATCCCCAGTAAACAGAAACCTCAACCAAATAGAGTTGTGAAACCAGAAGAGGGAGCTCTCATGCCCTGAGATAACAGCAGAGCCCAAAATGAAGACAGAGTCAGCCAATGAAAAGCTGCTACTCATGCTTACTCCTGCCCCCCCCCCCCCCGACTTCCGTTTCCCCCTATAAAAGTGTTCATGCTCCCTTTCTGTGTGGAGACTTGCACGTGGCTCACCAGGGAGGCAGACCCCAAATTGCAGTTCTCAGTTGCTCCCCAATAAACCCATCTTTGCTGGAGAAATACCTGATAGTCTATTCATTTCAGGTCAACAAAGGGTATTCCAACACTCCATGGAGTGTAGGACCTGATGCAGCTGATTTTAAGGAGACCACATCTGATATATCAAAAGCCCATAAAGGTTTGTGGCATACGTGTGTTTATATCAGACTATAGAATCGGCCCTGAGGATCCCACTTTATGCAACTTGGAGATGAGGGCCAACCAAAGGGAACATCCCAACATTTCAGTTCCCTTTGACAATATATGCTCTTTAAAATTCAACACACATTTATTTTATTGCCTCTTTCTGCAAACCAGCCTCATCAAACTTTTAGGTTTGAGGTAAAGCATGTAAGTGAATAAATGCATACCATGGGCCATCTCTGTGCTGTATTGTTCAAGAGAGCAAGGGTTTGGAGAAGGGAGTGCTCCAAGGAACGTTCAGGAAACTGAGTAGAATGTAAGGTGCACAAAGAGCTGAAGAATGAGATTTGTTTGGAAAGATGGGTTATGGAGAATTTCAGGGACTGCAAGGTTTATTGGCTGCGGTTGCACCAGAGAGTTAAGAAGGCGCTAGGAGTGAAAATAATCTGTGGATTCTGTGGCATAAAAAGTGAATATGTCAAGCCAAGTAAACATTGACTCATTCCCCCCAAATCCAAATAAGTTAAAGGATCTCCATAGATGGAGGCACCTTAGATGGATCATTGCGCAGTTGTATATGAGATGTTGACTTAGTTGCTCAACTTTGACACTGTATGTGTGTGTGTGTGTGTGTGTGTGTGTGTGTGTGTGTGTGTGTGAGGTTGCCGGTTCCACAGCCTGAGCCCTGGGCATTGTCTGATGTGGTGGGCTAATTGGGCTGCTCCACCACAGCCCTTCCGGAGAAGGTCCAGAACACATTGTACATGGTTTCCTGTGTTTGTACAGCATGTTGGCACCAGGACAACAGACCTGCTCTGTCTAGGAGAGCTGGGTGGCCTGGTAGGCAGCACTTGGCTGGGTCCCAGAATGTGGAGAGCGAGCAGGTCCAGAGTGGGAGGGACGGATGATGGTGATGAAGCTTGTAAACTTGGGTGAGGATCATAGCAGGTGTTGGGGAGTGAAAGTCAGGTTTTTCTGGGCGTGAATGGCTGTGTTCAGATAAAGTCCAGATGAGAGTCACGTTTCTGATCTGTCCTTCTGTGCCTCAGTTTTCTCATCTGCTAAACGGGAACAATAATTCCTGCCTGATAACATATTAGTTATTATGCAGATCAGATGTTATTGTGAAGATCAGGAAAGAAATAGAGGCCATTTATCAAACACCCATAACATACCACCAACTGGACCAGGCACTCTGTTTGTTACTTTGTTTAACCCTGTATAAACTCTTTAAGGTGAATATTGCCTTCTCCCTTCCACAGATGTGGAAACAAGTTTGACAAAGTTAAAATTACCTGTTCGTGTGTGATTTAGCACATTCGCGTCGAGCACCCGCGTGTGCATGCTCAGCCGCGGAGTCGTTTCTGACTCTTTGCAAGGACTGTAGCCTGCCAGGTTCCTCTGTCTGTGGGCTTTTCCAGGCAAGAATACTAGAGCATGTTGCCATTTCCTGCTCCAGGGGATCTTCCTGACCCAGGGAATGAACCCGTGTCTCTTTTTTCTCCTGCATTGGCAAGCAGATTCTTTACTGCTGAGTCACCTGAGAATCCCACTGAACACCCAATATGTGCCAAACATGGTAACAGACCCTGGGAATAGATGGTGGATCAGCTATGTAAGGTCCCTGTGCTACTGGAGTTTATATTTCACAAGGGCAGATGGATAGTTAAAAATATCAAACATTATTAATACAGAAAAATAATACAGGATTATATCAAACAGAGTCTACTTGTTTGTTACCTATAAACTCAAAGCTACATCTGAACTCTTGATTCGATGCCAGTTCACCTTTCCTGTCGAAAATCCTTCATAGGTTCCTACGAACTTTGTATTACATCACATCAGGGGGCGCCCCATGTCCGGGTGTCCTATTTTTAGAGATGATGACATGGGCAGTCTGGCCCCTTCAGTGTAAAGTTGTATGCCACTTTTTATAACAAGGCATCAGCCCATCCCATAATAGTTTGTCATGTTGCAAATAGCTCCCCATCAATGTCTTACCAAAGGGTTTTAGAATTTGTTACTAATCATTTCCTGAAGACATTCTTTTATTAGGGGTTGTAAAATTACAACTGTATAATATGAATAAATAATTATCTATTGCAAATTCTTTACCTGGAATTCTCCTGTCAAGAAGAACCTTCCCCCATCAAACAGTACTGTTTGTTTTGCTGGAAAAGAATTTATATAGTCCATATTGAAATACTTAAGTGTGTAATTTTTCCCATTAGTTTCCAATAAAATTTGGTTCCCAGGCTATCTCAGTGGTGACTAATCAGTTTATTTTTGGCTTTCCTTTTTTTGAGAATTACAGGGAACTCATGGATTTTAATATAATAATATATTTCAAACTGCTACAGTCCTGTAGTCTTTTTGCATTCAAGTTGGTTGACTGGGTGGAGTGGAAAGGGAAAATCGCCTCTGATAGAAAGAGTTGCAGAAAAAAAATTCTTCCTGGGGGAGTGTTTCATATTTCCCAAGATGAAGTAGTTGATAAAGTGGCAGGCCTACTTGATACCAACGCCCACTCTCCTATTGCGCCCAGTTTTTTCTACAAGGGAAATGTAAAAGTACATTATTCTTTAGTAATATCCTGCTTAGCATGGATACTAATCAGTTTGTGCTGTGATAACAAACAATCCCCAAATCTCCGTGGACTGAAGCAACAGTTTGTTCCTTCTCATAATATGGTCTCTGGCGATGAGCTGACTATGGCTGGTGGGCATCCGCTCAGCTCCACTCCAAGCGTCTTCCCCTTCTGGGATTCAGGCTGTAGGAGTGGCCACTATTTGGTGCAGTCTTGTGGTGGAGCTGAAAACTTGACAGAGCTGCAGGAAGTGAGGACGTCTCTTAAATCTTCCAGGGGTGTTTGTACCACATTTGCTCACATTCCATTGACGAAACAGTATCATATGTCCAAGCGCCATTTCACAGGGTAATGATGTACATTTCTCTGACAGAGGAGACACTGCAAATCACATGGCAACGGCAGGAAATTAAAGTTTTATTACAGGGAAGGGGGTTGGTGCAAATACTTGAGAAAAAGATTGCAATCTATGGTAGACTGTCATTATGTGATATCTTTCAAAAGAGGAATAGAGATATAATATGGCACTATACAAACATGTTTTCCAAATGGTCAAAATAGATGCAGGGCTGTAAGAATTAAAAGTGGTCACAAATGTAAAAATAAATGCAATCCTTTATATATCATAAAGGATTATGAAATGTTAATTTTATTAGTTTGGAATGTGCACATGGGACTCCTTAACTTCTTTCTCACAGAGGTACTTTCAGTCCCCCATTCAAAACCTAATTGCTCTTAATTTACCCACAATTCTAAGATGTACATTAGAAGTAGAAAGCTGGTTGTGTGAACAGGGAGCACTCTGAAGGCGAACAGTGACAAAAAGAAAGCAGGACAGTTGATAGCAAAGGAAGTCGTAAGAATGACTAAATCAAGTACAAACAGAATGTCAGGAACCAGAGCTATTTGGGATGACTTGGAGACAAGCAATTTTGTGCAACTTAATACCCCTTAGCATACAAGAAACTCTCTTAAAAAAAATTTTTTTTGCAATATATATATATATATATATACACACTTTTATTGGAAAATACTTGTTTCACAGTGCTGCGTAAGCGTCTGCTATACAACGATGTGCATCGGCTACACATATACATATATCCCCTCCCTTTGAGACCTCCCTCCCAGCCCACCCCCATCCGCCGCTCGAGGTCATCACAGAGCAGGGAGCTGAGCTGTCTGGGCTTTGCAGCCGGTCCCCACCAGCTGTCTGTTTCACACATGGTGGTGTATATACGCCAAGCCTACTCTCCCAGTTCATCCCACCCTCACCTCCCTTACTGTGCCCTCCTCTCCATTCTCTACATCTGTGCTACCCTGAGAAAGTCATAATTCAAATGCACGCACGTACCCTAGTGTTCATCGCAGCATTATTAAGAAGAGCCAGGACATGGAAACAACCTAAACCCTCCATGGCAGGTGAAGAAACTCTCATTTACTGTCAGGGTTCTACCTTCATGCATCTCAAAGTACATTCCCTTCCGCACGAGACGCATACACAGACATACACACAGACATGCCCCCATGGACCCCCATATATGGAAACCACATGCTTTTATTTCCTGTTTTCAGAAAAAATCACTGTTAGGGTACATATGTACATCAGTTTGGAGAGACCACGCTCTGTTCACAAACAGCCCCCAAAATGTTGGTGAATAAAACTAACAGAGCTTTATTCCTTTCTCCTGCTTCATCTCCAACAAGGTTAAGTGTGTGTTTTGCTGGGAGGGTCTGCCCATCATAGTTACCCAGGGCTTCTGGCTGGTGAAGGTTGCATCTGAACACAGGTTCTATTGTGACTGAAGAAGCAAAGTGGCAGATAGTGAGTGAGTCAGGCACAGGCATGGAAGCTTCTGTGTGGAAAGGCCACATGTCACTTCTTCACATCTTGTGGCCAAAATAAATCATGGGACCACTTCAAGAACAAAGGGAAAAACAAGGTGAAAAGATAGATAGGACTGTTCAAGGGCAGGAAGCTGTGACTGTGCTGTACATCCAAGGGGAAGAATGAGAAATATTTAGTGAAAGGTGTTAAGGACCAACATAGTGAAACCCATGTGTCTGGGCCTCCTAGAAACACAGAACAACTTAGCTGAAAAGACAAAAAGATGCAAGGCCCTGAGAATTTTGGATATTTGGTTGGTGAGGTTTGAAGGGACATGGCAAAATAAAAGGAGGGGCATGAAGTGATGCCAAGACGAAGCCCAAATATACACCGAGTCCAAGCTCGTTCTGCTTGCTGCATGATGGGCCGATAAACCGAGAGACAGGGGGCCAAGAACAGCGACTTTATTGGGAAGGCCAGCAGAGTGAGAAGATGGTGAGCCAGTGTTCCAAGGAACCAGCTCGCCTGAGTTAGAATTCAGGAATTTTTTATACTGAAAGGGGAGCGGGGGTGGCTGGTTGTTACAAACTTCTTAGTGTCAGAATCCTTTGTCCTCGCAGCTGTCCATGTGGGTCAGTTCAGGATCTTCCTATAAACCTCCAATAAGAGGTTATTCTCTGTTCTGCAACTTCTGTCTCTATGAGTGGAAAAGTGTTATTCCTTTAACGGTCAGAGCCTTGAGAATGGGCTATCCTGTATGTTTCGGGCTACTGGCAACATTCTCAACTGGAAGCAAAAGCAATAGCCTACAAAGGTTAAAGTACAAGAAACAGATCCAATATGGAGTCGGATTTGTTCTTCCCTGTGACACGAAGAGGCTTCCCTGGTGGCGCCTGCCGTGCAGGAGACCTGGGTTCGATCCCTGGGTCAGGAAGATCTCCTGCAGAAGGGAATGGCAACCCACTCTAGTATTCACTCCAGTATTCTTGACTGGAGAATTCCATGGACAGAGGAGTGTGCTGGGCTACAGTCCAGAAAGTGAGAGTATTAGTTGCTCAGTTGTGTCTGACTCTTTGCGACACTATGGACTGTAGCCCACCAGGCTCTTCTGTCCATGGAATTCTCCAAGCAAGAATACTGGAGTGGGTTGCCATTTCCTTCTCCAGGGGGTCTGTATATTTATGTATAGAGAATTCTCAGGTGGCGCTAATGGTAAAGAACGCACCTGCCAATGCAGGAGAAGTAACAGACGTGGATTCTATACCTATGACGCAGAGACAGCCTCACCCTCAAGAAGGGAGCAGGTCCCCACAGCTTCAAAAGTTTTCGTGCATTTCAACGTTTTCTACATCTCTTCCTGCTTTACCTAGATACTCACTGAGCTCCTCACAGTAGTCCCTGTCCCCCGATCTCCATTCTCCTCCTCCAACACTGTCTGGGTCAGCTGGCCCCTCACCCTCTGCTGCACGCCACTGCCTCGGTTTTCCACAAGCACAAGTCTGAGTGATGCTCTGCTTCAGTATTTCATCTTCTCTTTCCAGGGAGCTTAATGATGAGAGGATCTGGGCTCCTGTTAGAGGATCATGAATTTACGTAGCCTCGCCCCCTGAACAAATCTGCTTCCTCCACTCCACCTGCCCAATTTCCATTTAACTTTGGCACATGTGGCTTTGAGATCAGGATTGAGCTCAGGGGGTGTCCAAGAGGCCTAGACTGTGGAACACAGAAGAGGCAGGAACACAACTTCAAGCGCGGAGGAGAATTCGAGAAGCAGAGCCTGTGCTAAAAAGCCCACGGCTCCCTGAGAGGATCGCACAGCGAGGAGACTGAACATGCGCTCTGTCTCTTGAGAACAGAACCTCACCATCTGCTCTGGTTCTCCTACGAAGGGTGTTTCCGGATCACCGTTCTTTCCAGTTGCAATTAGTCACGCTCGTTTCCTTGGTGGCCTGATGGAGGTGCTGGACGCACACCATTGCGGTATGTGAACCTGCGGAGCTGGGAGACACCGCGCTCTCACACACTGGCCCGCTCCGCTCCTGGGGAGCTTTGCTTTCTGTTTAATAAGGCAACGAGGCTGGGAGAATCTCCAGTGTGAAACACTTGTGGGAGGATGTGCTGTGTGTTGGTAAGTCTCTTAAATAATAGAAGTCAGGATCGCTGACCTCACGGCCTCTGCTCTTCCACAGAGACCTGGACGGAGCTGAGCATTGTCTGCAAGGTCGCGGATGCCTAACTCTCTTTCCAGATGTGTCCTCAGGAGACGAGGGCCCAGAAGACCCCTGCAGTGTGAGCACGGATCTGTCTGCAAGACCACACACAGTGTCAGCGGTCGCCCTCTACACATCTCTAGCCCTGCCCAGACAGATCCTCTAAGGTTAACACAGACCTTTCCATGCTTTTCAGGGGCATTTGCAACCTATTCTGTCGTCTGGCTCTGGTTTGTCCTTCCTTATTTGTGCCCAGTTTGTCCTTAATGACCCTCCACTGTGGTTGTGCTTTCCTCACACATTATCCCTTCAGTGTCATTCTGATCCTGATCTTTAGCATTGAGCTCAGACCTCACTTCACCCATAAATCCTCCTCAATCACTCCTGCTAGAAAGCATCTTGCCTCCTATTTCCTATTTTATATATTGACCAGAAGTTTCATCCCCTACCCCCAGTGCTCCATTTATTTCTTGTACATAGAACCATCTTGCATTTAACATTATGAGTATATCGCATATTCCCAAGAGTAACATCGTTAAAGACCAGGGTTATATGTGTGGGAAGTGAGGGGAAAATGTAGACACGCAAAGACACCTTACTTTCCTTTATGTACTGTAGCTGTCAGCTGAAGTTTTGTTGTTGTTGTTTAGTTGCTGAGTGTGTGTCTGATTCTTTTGTGACCCCACAGACTGTAGCCCACCAGGCTACTCTGTCTGTGGGATTTCCCAGGCAAGAATACTGATGGGGGTTGCCATTTCCTTTTCCAGGGGTCTTCCTGACCCAGGAGTTGAACCCACATCTCCTGTGTCTCCTGCATTGCAGGCAGACTCTTTACCCACTGAGTCATCAGGAAAACCCATATATATATATATACTGGAGAAGGCAACCCACTCCAGTACTCTTGCCTGGAGAATTCCATGGAAAGAGGAACCTGGCAGGCTACAGTCCATGGGGCCACAAAGAATCGGATATGACTGAATGGCCAACACGTTCACTTTCCTTTCTTTATGGTCTCATTCCTGTAATTCTTTACCCTCATTTCCATTTCCTATTTGTCAAAATCTCACACGTCTCCAGAGAGTTTACTTTGTCTCAACTCTGCACCAACTACGCATATATGGGCTTCCCAGGTGGAACTAGTAGTAAAGAACCCACCTGCCAACGCAGGAGACTTAAGAGACGGGGATTAGATCTTTGGGTCAGGAAGATCCCCTGGAGGAGGGCTTGCAACCCACTCCAGTATTCCTGCCTGGAGAATCTGACGGACAAAAGAGTCTGGTGGGCTATGGTTCATAGGGTCCCAAAGAGTCAGACACGACTGAAGCAATTTAGCACGTGTGTGTGTATATATATATATATATATATATATACATACACACACACACACACACACACACACACATATATATATATATATATATATATATATATATATAGGCTTTCCTGATGGCTCAGAGGGTAAAGAATCCACCTGCAATGTAGAATGCAGAAGACACAGAAGACATGGGATCAATCCCTGGTTCAGAAAGATCTCCTGGAGAAGGAAATGGCAATCCACTCCAGTATTCTTTCCTGGAAAATCCATGGATATCTATAAAATTCTTTTTCAGATTCTTTTCCATTATAGGTTATTACAAGATATTGAATATAGTTCCCCATGCTATCCAGTAGGACCTTGCTGTTTCTCAGTTCTTCTTTCTTTCAACATGTAGATGCTGATGAGGATTATCTGCTTTGTGAAAGCATTATGCTTGGCGATACTGAAAAGAAAAAAAAGATATGAATAGATCAGAATGAGTAGCAAACTTGCTACTTAAATACTGAGTTGAGCCGCATGAGTAGCTGACGAGCTTCTCTTTAGCGTGCTACCTTGACCTGCTACTTTGCTTTGGGTGTGACAAGTGAGGTACCCAGCCTGTGCTTGGAGGTGTGCTGGTCAGAAAAGAGACAGCTGAATTAGTTTGAAAAGAAATTAAGAGGAATGTGGGGAATGGGGACTTCTGTGCTCTTGGAGACGTGGACAGGAAAGGGGTGCAGGTGTGTAGGGCCCATCTCACGGCACAGGGCAGGTCTTGGGGAGAAAGTTTAGTTCATGAGAAATTTCCTGTCAAAGCTGCTGAAATGACCCTGAAGAAAGGCTGTATCAAATATCCTATTTTTACTATGTGCTGCCAAAAGGAATCTAAGGGCTACTTCAATATATTATGCTACTACAAATGCTCTGTGTGAGCAATATTATGAGGAAAAGCTAAGCAAATGAACAGTTGTGGCTTTCTCCAGTTGCACAGAACTGGCACCTCTCTTGTAGTGCTCAGCTTCTTGTTGAGTTGTGCGGGCTTTCTCTAGCTGTGGTGCATGGGCTTTGCTTCCTTGTAGCATGTGGGATCTCAGTTCCCCAACCAGGGATTGAACCCTCATACCCTGCATTGGAAAGTGGATTCCTAACCACTGGACCACCAGGAAAGTTCCTAATCTTTTATATTGAAATATAGAAGTCTGTCTTATAATGCTAATGGCATGTCTACCACTCTCTTTTTCAGTCATTCAACAGAAATCAGCAAGTTCTTCCAAGATCCAAAGCAAAGCAGCTAAGTGCTTAACTATGAAGGTAATAGTTGGGCAGAAGCTCCTGCCAAATGTCCCTTAAATGCCACTTCTTTAGTGGCCCAAATACCATGCTGCTGCTGCTAACTCACTTCAGTTGTGTCCGACTCTGTGCAACCCCATAAACGGCAGCCCACCAGGCTCTGCCGTCCCTGGGATTCTCCAGGCAAGAACACTGGAGTGGGTTGCCATTTCCTTCTCCAGTGCATGAAAGTGAAAAGTGAAAGTGAAGTCACTGAGTCGTGTCCAACTCTCACCAACCCCATGGACTGCAGCCTACCAGGCTCCTCCATCCATGGGGTTTTCCAGGCAAGAGTACTGGAGTGGGGTGCCATTGCCTTCTCCACCAAATACCATAAAACAGTATTTTTCCAAGTGAGTTCTTAGGCCTGTATCAAAATCACTTTACATGCTTGTTGAAAATACAGATTCTTATTGTATCAGAATCTATGAAGATTCTTATTGTTTTCTTAATAAATTCCATGGGGGATTCTTATGGTTAAAAGCATGCATTTTTTCATCTCTGTGCTGAAGAGAAGCAAATTCTTCCCTTCTTAGGACAAGTACATTTTCTGTCACGAACCACCTGTTTTCTTATGGAGCAAAGGTTGGGTTCATTATGCTGTGCTGACAGCCATACGCTTTCCTGTGTTATTTCTGTGTTGGCCACAACCAGCTGTTTTATTTTTCTTTGAGAATAATCCAATTAGACTTATTCATCATTAACAGATTACCATGCACAACCTCCTCTGAGGTTGAAAAATGTATCTAACATACTCTCCTTTCAAATATATAGCTTGATAGCAAATATGAAGTGCATGGATGCATTTGGTGGTATCCAAAACCACAGGAGGAAATGAGCTAGGGGATGGAACCTCAGCTAGAATGTGGCTTGCCATTGGAAGTACTGACTATGGTCCCCCTTATATGAGCTTGGGACCTGTGGCTGGCCAGCCACCTCTGCTGGATTTCATCTTTATGCTTTGTTTGGAAGCAAGCCTCTGGACCTACAGAAACAGGAGAAATTAATGTTGGTGCCCCTGTGGAATATTCCACCCACCCAGTCACCTACAGCTACTGCCTGACTCCTGAGAACTCACCTCCAAGGCAAGTCCTAACCCAGTGGATTGTGTGAGCTCTGGCTCGGCATCCAGGCTAAGCTGGTACATACTCCCTCCTGTCTGTCTGGGTGACTCACTGAGGGTTCGGAGCACATTTTCCCTTCCCCGGCTGCCAGCTGTAGCTATTGGCTGGCTCCTCTCTCTTTGGAATGGCTTGGCACTCCCGTGCTAATGCAGTGAACTGAACTGGTGTGCGATTGTACAGAGGCCTGCCAAAAAGTGCGAGACTCTCTTTACCGTGAGAATGCAGCCTGGGACTCATCACATCTATGGGAACTTCAGACCTGGATCCTTCCTGCTTGTCTACCTGTTGCTACTCACTAATCCTCCTTGTGGCTCTCTTCTGGTTTCCCATCATTCAGAAACCTCACAAATGGCAAAGATAGGAGAGTGCCAGTGGTCAGGAAATCAAAGGCAAATTGTCCCCTTTCATCTGTGTCTTAGAAATGAAGGGCTTGTGAGTCTAGAAATAGGGGCAATTTTCCTCCCTGCTCTGCTGTCCTTGGCACTTTTGTGTGGTTTGGAGGTCATTAACTGAAAGTTGTAGGTGGGCGTACATCTCTTGTAAGTTACTGATCTTTCCGACTAGGCTCCCTTTCCCATCAAGAGCAGGGATCCAGTCTCTGGGGTCTTTTGTGACTTCCCCAAAGCCTAGTTTAGGGTCGGGTTTAATGCAGCCTTAGAAACTAGGCTTCCCGAAAGAATGAATGGGACAAACTCCCCTGGAAAAGCCAAGTGTGTTGAAGGAAGGGCTGGCTTGCCAGTCATATTAATTTTTTCCACACACTTTCTACACCATCAAAGGAAAACATTTCTTATTCTTGGATGAGAGAAAATGCATAATAAGTCAGTCTGCAGTAACCTAATTTCACCTCATGGGTTAAGCCAATAGCCAGAGTGAAATTTTGAAGAAAAAGTGTCTGTAGGCATCTGGGCACATGGCAGAGGCTGGGTATTTTCTGTGAATTTGTACTTGGGTATGAATGCTTAGACTTTCCAGTTATTGTTCAGTAGATGGAAGAGGCAGTTGGGTCTCTGTAAATACAGGCAGTGTGCACAGTGGATGAGCCAATGTTGAGGTTTGACAGAAAACAGCAAAATTCTGTACAGCAATTATCCTTTAATAAAAAAATAAATTAAAAAGAAGAAAAGAAAGAACCTCAAAAAAAAAAAAAAAGATCTTGGGCTCTGGATTCAGAGACTGAACCTTAGTTAGGCCGCATTCTAGCTGAGTGAATATGTGTGACGTCACTGTTATTCTTTAGTTCTTGGGTGCTTCATTTATCAAGTGTTTGTCATAGCAACCCTCTCATAGAGTTGTGATTAGGAATCAATGATATTATTAACACCAAGTGCCTAGCCATGTAGCTGATATAATCAACAAACACCCTATCAAGAGTAGCTGTTATTATTAACGGCGTTTGACTAAAAATGCAGGATTTGAAGGATGAGACAGTAAGACTGATACCCAGGTTTTAGTTTGTTTCTAATATTAACCTGAATTTCTGAGCAGTTCCCACTGAGAGAAAAGGGAAAAATGACCAAACACTCATGGAAAACAAAGCTACCGTAAACTAAACAGAAGTGTCTCCTGCAGTCTCCTTGGCCTACTGTTAACGCTTTACCTTTTGGAAAGCTGGCTACATAAGGACTTGGTGGAAGACAGATTTGTTCCACCACTTTTTTTCCCAAATATGTAACTAGTGTTCTTACAGACTCTTTCAAAGGTTGAATTTCAAGCTTATGTAACCGCATGGAAATACTCAATGGTTTGAGAGATTTCAATTCATTGTGACAACTTGGATCTATAAGCCATTTCCCTAGCCATCCCAAATAGATAAAGATCATCTACTGTCAATACAACTGGGATTTAAGTTTTAAAAATTGGAAGAAGACAAGTTTTTAATGTGGTTGCCTGGTTTTTGAGGGCTGTCCATACTGAGCTATCTGGGTATTGATTTTACCCCAATGGCTTCCAAATGAAAATAAATGTGAGAAATATGCTCACTGCTTATACATTTAAAGTCTTCAAAATGAGCTAAATGATGGGGAGATATTTATAGCAAGAAGCTTTGAACTTGCTGGGAAAATCACATTTTATTTTTCCAGTTGAACTGCTTTTAGAAATAATACTGACTGTGTCTTATATAATGCTAAGTCAAAGTTCACATACTTTAATGAATCCTGAAATTGCTCACAATACCCTTTAAAAGCCAGCTTGGAGAGAAGCTTTTTCATAAGAAATGGGTATTTCTGGAACAGAATAAATGCTAATGTAGGAGCACTTGCTTCTTAATTTATATTTCCCATGAACTCTATTTGAACTTTACTTCAAGGACACACAGCAGAAAAGCTGTCTGGAATACCCCACCCTAAACAGAGAATGAATGTATTACATCCCAAGCATAGACTACACAAGTATTGGCTCACTACTTGATAGAGGAAGAAAAATAAAAATAGTCCAAGCCCCTTTTGTTTAGGATAAGTTCGGTTTTCAGGTTTATCCTCAATAGTTTGAAGCTGATGGGACTTGGAGCTCTGTGGCTGAGTGGTGTATTTCAGCTGTGAATAATAAGAAATATGAAAAATTGGTTGTTGTTGTAAAAAGCTGGCTAGCTCTGGTCCAGAGTGAATCAAAACTCTGCTGAGATACTACTTTTGGTCCAAGACTTGTCTTCTTGGCTTAAAATTGCTCTGAGTCAGATGGACACTTTTCGGGCTTTATCTCCCTGGAACGCTCTATGACGTTTGACATCGTTGGTTTGGATTGTCCTCTGTGAATCGCTCTTCTTTGGCTTCAGTGATTCTCCACTCTGCCCAGTGATGGCTCTTCTTTTTCGGCTCATCCCTTAATCGTTAGCCTTCCTGCAATGTTTTTTATGATCTTGTTACATCTCACACGCCACACCTGGTGATGTCATTCATTTAAAGCATCATCTACTACACAGAGAAGGGAACGATCAAAAATGTATATTTCCACCTTCTTATTAGACTTTTTTTTCCCCTTGATGTTCTTCTGGGACCCCAAATTAAACGTGTCCCAACTGAACTCATAATTTTCTGCCCCACTTCTCCTGGTCTTCCTTTCTCAATGAATACTATTAATTAACTGCCTAATTAAAAAAGCCTGGGTGTCGTCTCTGACTCCTCTACTTCCATTGTTCTCTGCAAAGAGTGACTCCAAGACCTGCTTATCCACAGGCTACCCCTCTCTCTCGATTATCCTTTTCTGTTCATATCAGTGTCTGAGTCCAGGTTCTTATCATTGGCCCTTTGATCACTACCTTGAATGCCTTTCCTGGTTTTTCCCTGACTCCTTTCTTCACGCTCTAGAGTGTAATAAAGCATTACAAAGTAGACACTGGATCATTTCTCGTGTCCTTATTAAAACCCTTCTAAAACTTACCATCAGCCTTACGATAAAGTTCAAATGTGTAAGTATTAGCATAAAATATCATGTATGCTCTGATTTCCCCTCCCCCCCTTTTTTTTTTTAAAAAAAAAGGTCTTTAACTTCAACTCTTGACATTTCTCCTCTTGAACTTTACCCTCCAGCCATGTTGAAGTACTTGAAGTTACTGAATGGGCCATTTTCTGCCTTTGCTCTGGGCCTTAACTATGTTTTCCTCTCTGCCTGGAACAAGCTCTCCTTGTTTGTGCAGCTCACACCCACCCATCCTTTCAGCTGAGAGGGCACTTCATCTGGGAAACCTTCTCTGATCCTCTTTCCAATCCCAGATCTGAGTTAGATGTTCCTCCTTGTTACCTCTTACAGCACCCAATGCATTTATATTCTGAAGTTTATTGTCCTTCAGTCACTAAATCGTGTCTGACTTTTTGCGACCCCAGGGACTCTGGGCTTCCCTGTCCTTCACTGTCTCTCGGAGTTTGCTCAAATTCATATCCATTGAGTCAGTGATGCTATCTAACAATCTCACCCTCTGCTGCCCTCTTCTCCTTTTGCCTTCAATCTTTCCCAGCATCAGAGACTTTTACAATGAGTTGGCTCTTTGCAAAGGTGGCCAAAGTATGGGAGCTTCAGCATCCGTCCTTCCAATGACTATTCAGAGTTGATTTGATCTCCTTACCAGGTTTGATCTCCTTATCAAAAAATATTATCAATGCTTATTTACTTATCTTTCTTCTCCAATATCTATTTGAGGTCAGGACACATATCTTTGCTACATTGTATCCCTAATGTTCTCCTCAGTCCTAGGTACATAGAAGGCACTCAATACATATGTTTTATTTATTTAAGATAGGGTTTCGATTTTTTCAAAGTCTTAATGACTTAAAAACTTCGTTGCAGTATTGCTTCTGCTTTATGATTTTTTTTTCGGCCCCAAGGCATATAAGATCTTAGCTCCCCGACCAGGGATTGAACAGGCACCTCTTGCATTAGAAGGTGAAATCTTAACCACTGGATTGCTAGGGAAGTCCCCAATACATACGTTTTAGAATTAACTACTTAATTGCTGAATTACAACTCATGGAGAAGGATGTGATTCAAAGATCTTGCTTTGTTTTGGAAACACCAAGCATTAGATAAGGCTCTCTGGGCAGCTTTCTATAACTGCTGTACCCTCCACTCACATTCTAGACATGAGAGCACTAAAGAGGTAATTGACAGCTCACCTGAGGCTGTGATGGCTTCAAAAGCCTGAATTCCGGGAGTCATCTCTATGCCCTTCTAAGGAAACAAAAGAGAACTGTTTCACTGTTCTTGAAGCCATTATGTGCCCCATGGTTTCTGAAACCAGAGGAATATTTAACTCCACGTTCATGGCTTTTGGGCACTCATGTGGAATCCAGAATGTTGGATCTGATGCTCCATGAGTTTGTGGGAATCACATAAAGGTTGTCAGTGGCTACAGACTGCCAAGAGGGTTTGATATTTCCATCAGGTTTTCTTCTTCCAAATGAACCTTGGGGTTATTTGTCTATAGTTCTGCCAAAGGCAGTGATTTGTTGGGAACAAGCCACCGTGAATGTACTCTCAGGTCTCCATCAGGCTGCTGTTTGGGAGAAATGGGACTTATCAAACACGCAGCAGAGCCGGATTCTCTGGATTCTACCAGACTGCTCAGAAACTTGGAACAACACACACCCACAATTAAAACAGATAAGAAGGATGAGTAAGTGAGGAATTGCAAATCACATATTTTTCTAAATTAGATTTATCTGTAAAGCTTAAATGTGTGCAAACATATTTTGAACGATCTGGTATGAGCTACAGTTTTGGTATTAGATAGCTCATTTTGCTTTGTCCTTATGTGTGAGGTAAAGAGACTTACTTTGCTGGATATTTGTCTTTAGTAAGTATTGGATTTTGAGGGGATATGAGTCTTTTTAGCCAAATTGAAAAACTGCTCAGAATTTAAAGAACACTCCATCTGAATTCAAGCTGTGTTTGGGTTTGGCAACATATATATATATTTTTTTCCTTTGGCAAGGAAAAGGGTGTTCAATTCTTATAAGTTGGTAGATCTCAAGCAGGTTCCCATGCAAGCATGTAGTCCTTATGATAAAGAGAGTTTTGGAGGGAATCTATAGATGAGGGCAAGAATTGCCTCAAAATGAAGCAAACCAATGATGATTTTCAAGGAGAGGAATTGTTTCCAGTCAAAGGCTTTGAGATGTGAAGCTTCTTTTAGCTTGATTTTCAATATTTTTTGAATTGCAAAATTTACTGGATTTTCTCATCCCTTGCAATTTGTTGTCAGGTTCCTCTTCATAAATAGTAGAATAAAAGTGGTTTGGTTACTTTCAAGGCTTAGAAGAAAAATAAGTACTACCTGTGTGTGTTCAGTTGTGTCTGACTCTTCACCACCCCATGGACTGTAGCCCACAGGCTCCTCTGTCCATGGGATTCTCCAGGCAAGAGTACTGGAGAAGGTTGCCATGCCCTCCTCCAGGGGACCTTCCTGACCCAGGGTTCCAACCTGTGTCTCCTGCATTGCAGGCAGATTCTTTACTGCTGAGCCACCAGGGAAGCCTAACAACAACCCATAAGCACCTATTGTATGCCATGGTGCTTCCCTGGTCGCTCAGCTGATAAAGAATCTGCCTGCAATGCCAGAAACCCCAGTTCGATTCTGGGTCAGGAAGATCTTCTGGAGAAGGGATAGGCTACCCACTCCAGTATTCTTGGGCTTTCCTGGTGTCTCAGATGGTAAAGAATCCACCTGCAATGTGGGAGACCTGGGTTTGATCCCTGGGCTGGAAAGATCCCCTGGAGAAGGGAATGGCTACCCACTCCAGTATTCTTGCCTAGAGAATCCCACGGACAGGGGAGCCTGATGGGTTATAGCCCATGCTGTTGCAAAGACTTGGATACAACTGAGCAACTAATACTTCCACTTTCGCAAGTTGAGTCATCGAGCTCCTTTGGTGGAAACTTGGGAGTCCACATGGTGGCTCTTCTCCAACTCTAAAAGAGATGGAAGGAGTGGAGACTCCAGGCATGGAGTGATACCCTTTGAAAGACTGACTTCGGGGGCCGGCGTGGATACATATGCAGCATTAGTGATGAAAGCTGGATAAACAGCTGAGGACCTCAGAACCAGTAAGGACAACAGACTCTGAAGAGGCACGTAGCCGTATCCAGTGCATTTCTACCTTGTCCATCCAATTCTTTTCTCTCTTTGCACTATTTTCTGTCATGAATCCCACTACTTTTCCAAACTGTGGTTTAACTGGTCCAAATGTTTTCGATCTGGAGGATATGCTGGTAAGTCAAACACAGCGCAACAAGTAAAACCTAATTCATGTCATACTTTTCTATCCAAACATTTCCCTTTCCTGATTTTTTCCATTTCTCTTCATGGCAACATTAACACTTACAGTCATGCAGGTCAAAACTTCAGAGTCATCTCTGATTCCATCCCTCCTTCCTCATCTAGGCAAGGTCCATTATGTAATGATGATGATGAAAGTCGCTTCAGTCATATCTGACTCTTTGTGACCCCTTGGACTGTAGCCCACCAGGCCCCTCTCTCTGTCCATGGAATTCTCCAGGAAAGAATAATGGAGTGGGTAGCCATTCCCTTCTCCAGGGGATCTTCTTGACCCAGGGTTCAAACCCGTGTCTCCTGCATTGCAGGCAGATCCTTCACTGTCTGAGCCACCAGGGAAGACCACTCATTATGTAAAGTGAAAGAAGTGAAATCTCTCAGTCATGTCCAACTCTTTGTGACCCTATCGACTGTAGCCCACCAGGCTCCTCTGTCCATGGAATTCTCCAGGAAAGAATAATGGAGTGGGTAGCCATTCCCTTCTCCAGGGGATCTTCCCAACCCAGGGATTAAACCCAGGTCTCCGACATTACAGGCAGATGCTTTACTGTCTGAGCTACCAGGGAAGCTCTATTATGTAAACATATCAGCAAATCCCCAGCAGTATGACAAGAACACTCTAAGGCACAAATTACACATTCAGCAAGAGTTTGAATAAAATAAATGGATGTCTTTGCTTTTCAGTTTACTGCTCTCTTTGTGCAGGAAAGATTTTTTACTGATAAAGAAAGAGGAGGAGAAATAGAGAAATCAGAAAACCAAGTATGATTTTTGCCACAAAGCAGCCACATCTCACACAGTTAGAAACTTTTGCTAGAAGATAGGTTAGGTACTTCAGGTCCCTGGTTGCTTCCTGATGTCAGTACACCATTACCAGTCACTGTGGTTAGAACTGTAGGCGTATTTGGAAATAAACCAGGAGGACATTGAAAGGATACGAGAAGTATTACTTGTCATAATCACCTACTTTGATGGATGAATCTCAGAGTTAAGATGGATGAATGGATGCTTTAATGGATGAATCTCAAGTTAAAAACTTCATTTTAACTTGATGACCTCAGACCTTCATTCCAGTGCTGAGGTCCTGTAAAATTTCATAAGTTCTTACTGGATAATATCTGCCTTCTCCAATAAAGCAGGAGATGGATTCTACGAGAAAGTCAAGTATATTTCTAACAAAGCTCATCTGGTTCTCCTCTTTACATATATTGTTAACGAAGGAATTTTGGAAGATTGGAGGGAAAAGATACATAGGCACCTGGGATTTTAAGAGAAAGAGCTTGTCAGACTTGGGAGTTTGAAAATTTTGGACACGTTGACAAAAATGGTGAATGAAAGCTGTCTTCTTGAAAACAGTAAAAAAGGAAAAAAAAAGACTCTACATTCCTACTGTCAACACCTACTTATCAGAGACCCATTCTGAAGGAGTCATCATCCCTTCACGTTGTTGCTGAATCTCTCCGCTATAGAAAACTCCCTTTGAGTAAAAGAGAAAAATTAGAATCCAGAAGTGATATTTTGCCAGCAACGTCTCTAATGGCCTTTTCATCTCTCTGATGAATTCACTGTAGCTATGGAAATTCTAATTTCCTATCTTGGGTCAGCTTCAGAAATGTGCTTACTTACGTACTTCAAATGGACTTATCAACTAATGAACCAAGAAATAGTGTTTTTTTTTTTTTTTTGGCCATGTTTAAATATCTCTTGCTCAAACTTTAAAGATTAGGGCATTTTGGGGTCAGGTTTGCTCCATAATTTTTCTATGCAACATATTCACTTCCCATTAAAATCTATTTTTTTTTTCTAACAAGAAGGTGTTAGGCTTCTGATCTCTCATGGAAATTGCACTTTGCATGAGCATTACCTCATCCAAATGTATATTCCCAATGAACCTGTCAGCAAGTGGACTTAAAGCCTTCATTTTTTCCTTTTGTAGCAAGATGCCTGACTCATTACTTATGCAGAGCTTGCTAATAAAATTGGGGTGGGAGAGTAAAAGGAATAAAAAAAAAGGCAATTATTGACTTTAGACCTGAGTGCAATGATTCCTGCAACATCTGAAGCTGAGATTTTGGGGTAAACGAAGTTGTTCTTTTAGAATCAAAATGAGAGCAACTGGAGTCTGTTTATATAACACTTGAGTCAAGTTCATGAACTCTACAGTTACAAAGATAACTGTGCCATGGATTTTGCTCTCAAGGATGCTAAGACATGCCCATGGTTTAGCTATTCATTCAGTAAATACTTTCTGGGCATGTTTTGCCTATTGAGGTCATCTCTGCAGATGCAATGGCATGGGGGGCACAGATGCTGAGTGTAAGCCCTGATGTCAAGTAATAGGCTGTGAGCGAGGAGCAGAAAATGAATAGTAGGTATTCAAGAGATATAGTAGCTTCATGCATGTACCTGGGACTTAGTCTTCATGAAGGAGGCAGTATTTTCCCTGGGCCTTGAAGGATGGGCATGATTGGAAATATAGGAAAGATAGGAAAGATCCACAATGGAGGAAATGTGAAGCGTCTCAACTGAGGATGCCTCAGTCTCTAATATTCTCTAATCGGATGATTCCAAGTGCAAGTAGAATCAGGGCTCCTCAGAACTGTGGAGGACTGAGGTCAGTGGTGGAGATTCTGCCCTCAGAAGAACCTCACCAGTCAGAGGAACCACCCAGAAGATCAACTCCCATGAGAGTCTAAGTCGTAAGGAACCATTTCCTGTTTGGCCATGTTTTCTCAACAAAATTTCTACCCATTCTCTTCCTAAATGGTCTTCCCAGGTGGCTCAGTGGTAAAGAATCTGCTTGCCAGTGCAGGAGAGGGAGGTTTGATCCCTGGGTATGGAAAATCCCTGGAGTAGGAAATAGCAACCCACTCCAGTAGTTTTGCCTGGAAAATTCCGTGGACAGAGGAGTCTGGTGGGCTATAGTCTGTGGCAGTGCAAAGATCGAACACGACTGAACGTCTGAGCATATATGTACCAGCTAAATACTTAACGAACTCGTATTCTGAATTCAGAGGCTTGAAAAAAGTCTGGAATTCTTTTACAGAGAACTGGATAAAACGAAAGCTGCTTTTTACTGCACGCATTATATAGGAAGCATGTTAGTCTCCATTATCAGAAAGTTCTGAGGGAGAATCTGAAATGGAACACCTAACTCAGCAGCCAACAATGATATTTTTTGTTGACATTTTCCATCTGCCTTCAGTTCTGTTTATTTCAGTGATCCTAATTTACTTTCAAGATCCTTTAATCGACTAGGATACCAAGTGATACCTGCAGACTCCTTAATTCAGGTTTGTAACCACTGAAATTGTGAAAGAACAAATCTATTATTTTAATCCATCAAGTTTGTGATGCTTTGTTACAGTAGCCAGAAACTAACAGAAACCTCATCTGTAAAATGAATAATACCAGCCCACTCCAAGATACAGAGAGAGCGTCGAATGGGAACATGAACATGCAGAACTTTGCCTAATCTGGTCCAGAATAGTGTTAGTTGTGCAGGCCTGTCCCATTCTTTGTGAACCACGTACAGGCTCCTCTGTGCATGGAATTCTCCAGGCAAGAATACTGGAGTGGGTGATCTTCCCAACCCAGGGATCAAACCTGGGTCTCCTGCATTGTAGGAAGATTCTTTATGGTCCGGGCCCCCAGGGAATAATTGATCACTAAGTCTTATCTTTTTGGATCGCGTTTTCCAGCCCATGTCGCTATGCCAGTTTTGGATCTTTTTCTTTAGCGTGCACATCTTGCACAGGCTGTCGCTTCCCACTCCTCGTGACCCCATGAACTGTAGCCCACCAGGCTCCTCTGCCCATGGGATTCTCCAGACAAGATTACTGAAATGGATTGCCACACCCTTTTCCACGGGATCTTCCCAGCCCAGGGATCAGACCCACGTCTCTTATGTCTCCTGCGATGGGAGACAGCGTCTTTACCACTAGCGCCACCTGGGAAGCCTATACATAGCACACATATTCACACACAGCTGATTCCAACCTGCTTCACTCAGACCTCATTCCAGTCTTCCCATATGATCCCAGCTATGAACCTCTCAGGAGTTTCTCATATTTTTGAAATGGCACACATCTGAGAGTTTCTCCGCTTCAAACCAGATTTCATATAAAAGAACACCTAATGCTTTCTTTCAAATACAAGAAAGAACCCTCTTCTCATACTAAAGGTCCAGAAATAGTGAGCTGTGCTAAGAAGGAAAAACATTCATCAGTAGTTAATGCCTCCTTGGTGATTTTTCACTGTTAGAAAAATCTTGCACAAACTTTTTTTTTTTTTTTTCAGAATAAAAAAAGGAAAGGACAGTGGTTTGCACTGTGGTACTGCTCACTTCGGACCAGCCTGAAAGCAACAATCTCACTTCGTGTTAGGAGTTTAACCACTAGTTTAGCTGGGCCAGTTCAGCCAAAACCTTAAAGGGAGGGGTAGAATACTGTGAGAAAAGTTATATTTAATCGTCTAAGCCCCAAGATATTAATGTTTCTGTGAACTGGAATTAAAGTGTGCTTTGAAATAAATTCTAACATGAATGAAGACAAGAAATGAACGTTTCAACCAAGAGATACTTGTTAGAAAGTCACTCTGTTCCCTGTTGTCTCCTTGTGTCTTTTAATGGGTAAAGCAATGACAACAGTGTTGTGTGCTGTTATGGGAAGCAAGGTTTCTGCATGTCCCGCTTCTTCAAATGCATATTGATGCCTTGAGGATAATCCTAGGAATAGTGTATGAATAAAGAGTAAAGTCCTGGGTTGGATAATAATGTCTTAATTTGAAGGTTGATTGTTTAACTCTAGACTGACATCAAATAGGGAGAGGACTAGACCCATTTTTTAAATGATGTATTCTATATCAAGAGAAGTTTTTTTTTTTTCCTTTCCTTTAACAGCTTGTACTATAGTTCAATTTACACAGTGATATCACTTTATTCAATGAGGTTAATCGAGAAAAAAAAATGCCTCAGTCATACTCTAAAGAATCAAATCAACTAATATCTAGGAAGCATCTTTTAAAAGTCAGTGGCAGAAAAGACTGTTTACTTGTAAATATACAAGACTCTTGGAAATTCGTTCATTCATGAATTTATTAAAAATATTCATATGTTTTTAAAGCATTTATTTCACACTGATAGCAAAACCAATACTAGGTACAGGAATATAGGCTGGGGAAGAGATAATACACAAATTAAGTAAATAAAATATACAATATGTAAGATGATGAGGAATTTGGAGGAAAATTAACTTGAGGAAGAAGTTGAAGAGTCAAGTAGTGTGCTGCAATTTTTGGAAGGATGGTCAGGGAAGGCCTGAGAAGGTGTCAGGTGAGCACCTGAAGGAAGGAACATAGTAAGAACAGTTGTTGAGGAGGAGGGATTGGGATTTGGAAGTCTGAATTACTGGGGAGAAGCCTGAGCTGGAGATAACTGACATAAACATGTTTAGATACATTTATTTAGAGTATTAAAAATCATTTTTTTCCATTTATTTATGTTTTTAAGCATCATTTATTTATCGAATATTCTGGAACAATATAACATTTCCAGCTTATTCTGAATCCCTTTCTCCACCAGCCTCTACTCCAGAACTGATTCTAGTGATTTGACTGAGGGCATTGACCACAGGCCATTAGATGTACATGCTGGTGTTGACTGTGTATGCTTGTGTTGTGGCTTGAGCTGTCGTCTATTTTTTGCAGTCTTGAAAACACTGTGAAGTGCTCTGGTCCATTCAAAATGTGAGAAAACTTAAGTAAGGGACACTTACTGGTTACTTATACCTGGTTACTTCAGGCTCTTCATATGCACAATAAAAGATTAGGTTTTAAAAAGGAAATGTCTGGTTCGCAAATTTCATGATTACATGACATTTGCCTTGATTCTTAAGTGGAACATTTTAAAGTGTGAGCATATTTCTGGCAGATATTTTAAGAAGAATTTTCTTTACTCCTGTTAAAAATGACTCTTCATGTACTCTTCTCAGAGGACTTCTCTCACTGAGAAAACTTATTTACAAGTTTGATTCTGGACTGAGGGAAACAGAGATGCTATCTGAGATGACCTTAAAATGTTTCATAAGGCAATCATGAGATTTTTCTGCCTTGGTCCTGATGCTGTTTAAAGCAAAATAACTGTAAACAACATATTTTTGGATCCTAGACATTCATTCAATTTAGAGCAACTTTAGACTTTCAAGGTCTTGGAACTAGCATCTTCTAGTTTATTTTAGTTTTTATCATTGTTGAAACAGCCATTACTTTGTCAAGTCCTTAAATCTCATTATAAAACTGGATTTTTCTTCTTTGTCTATTTCTCCTTTACCTCATCACTTTTCAAATCTGTTCTTCTGTCATTCAAAAGTAAGGTTATGTATACTTGCTTAGCTTCAGAAGTATAGTTTATTAGTGTCTGGTTATTGCTTCCCTTTGAAGTGTTACCATTGAAAAATCAACTGAATGATGAGATTCTTCCTTCTCTAAAAAATAGTACACATCACAGACTGAATCAGGTGAAGCAAAGTTTAGAAAAACATAACTGACTCACTTTGTATTGTCGTGGCCAGTCACATGATTTAAAGCCTCTCAGGAAGTTTATATTCTAGGAAGGGCTGAGAACAAAAAAGGTTGGTGCAAGCAGGAAGCTCGTTTAGCAGGTTGGCACATAGTGAATACTCAGTAAGGATTAGTTGAATGAAATAACATTATGTACATTTAAAGAATCCACTCTCTGAAAAGAAAGTGTCAAAATGAACTTTAACAAATTATAGAAGAAGTGATGCTTTTGAACTGGGGTGTTGGAGAAGACTCTTGAGAGTCCCTTGGACTGCAAGGAGATCAAGCCAGTCAATCCTAAAGGAAATCAACCCTGAATATTCATTGAAAGGACTGATACTGAAGCTGAAGCTCTAATATTTTGGGCACCTGATGCAAAGAACTGACTCATTAGAAAAGACCCTGATGCTGGGAAAGATTGAAGGCAGGAGGAGAAGGGGCCGACAGAGAATGAAGTGGTTGGATGGCATTCCAGACTCATTGGACAGGAGTTTGAGCAAGTTCTGGGAGTTGGTGATGGACAGGGAAGCCTGGTGTGCTGCAGTCTGCAGAGAGTTGGACACGACTGAGTGACTGAACTAAAACTAATCTCTTTGTTTAGATTTGGCAACCAGAATAGGCTTGAAACAAGAGGAATAAAAGCATCGTATATAGAATCACTGAGCTGTGATGTGTACTCTGAAGCAGAAATAGAAGAAATCCTTACAGAGAGAATCTTCTGAGATGAAAGGTCACCATGGGATGATGATGATGATAATGACTAGTAAGCCTTAGTATTTGCTAACTTTTTAATTATGTACCAGATTAAGCATTTTCCATAGATTATTATTTCATGTAATCTTTACAACTAATTTGCTAGGGAGGTAGCAATTTTAGAATTTTAGAAACTAAAGAAGCTTTTCCTATGTTCTTACAGCAAGTGGTAGCACTTAGGTGAGAATACATATAGTGTGTTCCAGAACCTGCATGCCTATCTACCACATTCCAGTGAAATTTGTGATATAAGGAAGAGTCCAAGAAAACTAAAAACTAATAAAAAAGCAAGAGTAAAGCAACTCTACTCCAATAAATTTTTTTTTGAAACGCAGAAGTGGAAATAATTTATTTGAATGAACACTTGCAAAGCAGGCAATAAAGGGACAATTGCAAGTATTAAAAATCTGAATCAGTGATGTGGAGATTCCTTGAAACTATTACCACAAACAAAAAGAGGAAACTATTAAGGGACATGATAACAGATGCAGTGGACAGAGAATGGAGATCCAGCCTGAGAGCTATATGAACTTATGAGGAAGTAGCCGTGAGAAAGGAGAGCGCATCGTGAAAGATTTACTTGGAGCAGACTCTTCTTTTTTTTTTGTCCAAAGTGGAAATGCCCTAGAGATGCCAATAAGAAGGGCTTACTGAATTCCAGGGTAGAGGTGCGGTGTGTGTGTGGGTATACAATGCTGCTGCTGCTGCTAAGCCACCTCAGTCGTGTCCGACTCTGTACAACCCCACAGACAGCAGCCTACCAGGCTCCTCTGTCCCTGGGATTCTCCAGGCAAGAATACTGGAGTGGGTTGCCATTTGGGTAGACCTAGTCCAGCCTTGCAACATTTTGAGTTGACAAAGATTTAAAAAAAGATCGCAGGTTGACATTAAAATTTACCCCATCCAACAGTAAATATCAGAGAACCATGTAACAATCCACAGAGTCATTCATGTGTGAAGGCAACAGAAAGACATTGTCAGATACTCATAGGCTCCAGAAATACACTAACTGTGCCCTCTTGAAATTTACTTGAAGACAAACATTAACTCATCAGTGTAAGATTTTAAAAGGCTCCTGTCATGAAGTGAATACCTAGGCATTTCCCCCTCCCTTTTAGAAATCTAGATAAAGGAAATAAATGGCAATGCATAAAGTAATATATGTGAAAATTATGGTCTCTACAATATTATAGGCGAAAACGGAAAATAACCAAAGGTTCCCTATTAGAAGAACATGAGATGTCATTCAGTCATGAAAAACGATTAATATAAAAAGGAATTAAATAACATAGAAAAATCATTTCACAGTTTTCATTTTGTGTGATCTCATTTATGTGAGACAAATACATTGAACATTTCTTGGAGGGAAATAGTTCATTTAGTTATGTCTGAGTAGACAGGATGATGGATATTTATCTGCTCTGTCACTTATTTTCTGTCCTTTACACATATTTTGCAATAAACCAAAGAATTTGGCAGCAATGAAAAGTAGAGAATGGTAGGGATTGAAACCTTCAAACTTAACTTGGGGTTAATTTTAGGCAACAAGAGTTCTATAGGTTGTCTACGCTGGTCATACCATTGAAACTGGGATCACCTTGTAAAAGTGTAAGTAGTATAGGGATGCTACAGGCCACAGGCCACAGGTCACGTGCCTGAACACCCTTGGAAGCCAAATTCCCTTTGGCCATGAACTTTGGAAGAAAATGTTCTCTTTTTGGAATATTTGCTATTCCCCTCTTCCATGCTTCATTTCTTTTTTTTTTTTTTTCTAACTGAATTGGAACTTCTGCTTTAGTTTCCTTCAACCTTGCAATTTCTTTAAACCATTTGGATGCTAACATCTCCAATAACAGTGAGATTCCCAATAGTTAACTTCAGAGTAACTTTCTCAAAGGTAATTTCTCCAAAGTCATCAGAATTGCTCTCTTTGCAGCAGAAATCTTTCCTTTCAGTGATATTTACATAACATAAAAATCTGCTGTTATATGCAGAAATATTTTGTCCAGTGGACTAGTTTTTATTCCTTTTCCTAAAATACTTACATAAAGAAATTATCATTCGAACAAAGTATGCCAGCCTATCTGCTTTTCCCAGAAAGGCTGAAAAGGATCTGTTAAAATGATGAACTGTCATTCCAATCCTACCTCATATCCCAAACGTTTGTAAAACATAATGACTGGGTGGAGGTCTGCAGCATTGCTTAGTCCTTTATGCATATTATAGTGCCTTGAAGCTATAGATGATTAAATATAGAAAATTCTGAAATAAAAAGCAAACTGTATTTTCTGAACATTTTTTTCAATAATAGCTTAGTTTCTATTTTTTTTTCTGTAGAACTTCTCTGTATTTCTTCCCTCATCCTATCTTTGCCATCAATGGCTTTTTCTCCTTTTCAAGTGTCTGGTTTTGTCCTTCATGAGTAAATGTTAAACTTCATCTCTTTTGTATTTTTCTTGACCCCACATTCATTATCTTTTCTTCCCTCCCCAAGCCGGTACTTCCAAGTACAAGCAGTTACTTGATGCTTTCAATAAAGCTTCCCTTCAAATAATCCCAAAGCCATTTACTTATGGTCCTATGCAATTTGTTTACACATGTGACATGTTAAAACAAAACAAAAAGCAAAATTGAAGAGCATACAGAGATCTTTTTGAGAGTTTAGAAACATTTAGTTTAAAGTGATTGTTTTATTGTGCATGAAAATTGATACTGTTGTTTCTGGAGTTTTTTCAGACCTAAATACTAAATATTATTACTGGTTGTAGAAGTCCTGTGATTTGTATAATCCTGAGACCTGAAATGAATTTTGAGGCTGTTTGCTTTTAGAAGGCAGAAGAGTACAGGAGCTAAATTAATGGACTCGGGAACCAAATTGCCTAGGTTTGAATCAATTTCTTCTCTGCCACTTTCTAGCTATCTGAACTTGAACTAATTATTTAGTATTCTGTTTGTTTCCTCAGTTAATAAAGTGAAGATAATAATAGTATCTACTTCATGGGTTAATTGGACTTCTCCAGTGGCTCAGTGGTAAGAGAATTCCTCTGCAAAGGAGGAGACGTGGGTTCAATCGCTGGGTTGGGATGATCCCTGGAAGGAGGACATGGCAACCCACTCCAGTGTTCTTGCATAGAGAATCCCATGGACAGAGGAATCTGGTTTTTATAGTCTGGGCTATGATTCACGGAGTTGCAAAGAGTTGGACACAATTGAGCACATACGCACACACACATGCTCAATTAATACAAATATTTAGAAGAGTTCCTGGTACTTGGTAAGTTATATGTGTTTAATATTACTCCTTTTCAAGTTGTTATTTTTAAGATTAGGATTTTCCTAAAGTGCCTGTCATTCCATATACAGGTGAATAGGATGGATTACCTAGAGGATTAGTCTTCTTTCATAAGAATGGTATTAAACATTAAATTGTTTGTCTCAAGCATATAGCTACTTAACAATTTCCACACTGTTTAAATTTCTTTTTCCTATTTCAATTACATAACATCTTAGCTGAAAGTATCTGGAAACTCTTAGCAAATAAATATTTTGTTACCAAAGTGTTTTTTTAAATTTAAGAGAGTTATTTAATCTAATTAAGGATAGAGACTGTTTTCACCTGCAAGAACTGGCAAAGTGAAGAAAACAAGAGAGAAAGAGAAATTTGGAGAGAGATGGAAGTGAGTCTTGAAAAACATAGCTAAAAATCTCTTCATCAATAGTTCTTTCTTCACTCAACCAGTGTTTTTTAAAACACTGTTTAGGAGATGAGTGGCAAACACTACTTCCAGTCTTCAAGGTGTCTGCTTTTATAAGTTAATCTTTACTGGAGTACAGTTGCTTTCCAATGTTGTGTTAGTTTCCACTGTATAGCAAAATGAATCAGCCGTGCACATACGTATGAAAGTGAAAGTGAAAAGCACTCAATCATGGCCGACTCTTTGTGACGCCATGGACTATACAGTCCATGGAATTCTCCAGGCCAGAATATTGGATTGGGCAGCCTTTCCCTTCTCCAGGAGATCTTCCCAACCCAGGGACTGAACCCAGGTCTCCTGCATTGCGGGCAGATTCTGAGCCACAAGAGAAGCATATACGTATACCCCCTCCCTTTTGGACTTCCTTGCTCTTCAGGTCACCATAGTGCATTGAGTAGGGCTCTATGAGCTACACAGTATGCTAAAACAAATTATCTATTCTATATTAGCACTAACAGTGTATATGTGTCAAGACCAATTTCCAGAGTCCTCCCACCACCCCCTCCTTTACCCTTTGGTATTCATGCCTTTGTTCTCTACTTTTGTGACTCGATTTCTGCTTTGCAAATAAGATCATCTAGACCATTTTTCTGCTTCCCTTGTGGCTCAGCTAGTAAGGAATCTGCCTGCGATGCGGAAGATCTGGGTTCGATCCCTGGGTTGGGAAGATCCCCTAGAGAAGGGAAAGGCTACCCACTCCAGTATTCTGGCCTGGAGAACTCCATGGACTATACAGTCCATGGGGTCTCAAAGAGTTGGACATGACTGAGCAACTTTCACTTTCATACCATTTTTCTAGATTCCATATATATGTGTTAATATAAGTTATTTGGTTTTCTTTTTCTGGCTTACTTCACTGTCTATGACTCTCTCCAGGTCCATCCACATTGCTACAAATGACCCAGTTTTGTTCCTTTTTATGCCTGAGTAATAATCCATTGTATTACGTACCACATATTCTTTATCCGTTTATCTGCTGATGGACATTTAGGCTGCTTCCATGTCCTGGCCATTGTAATTAGTGCTGCTATGGACATTGATGTTTAGGAATCTGTTGCTGAATAACAGCTCATTGGGGTAAATGTTTCTGGGGCATTTTGCACATTCTATCAGAAATAAGTCTTGCTAGACAAAGACAGATATCATATGATATCACTTGATGCAGAATCTAAAAAAATGATACAAATGAACTTGTTTACAAAATAGAAACAGACTCACAGATTTAGAGGATGAGTTTATGGTTACCAGGAAGGAAGGGTAGAGGGGGATGGATGGATTGAGAGTTTGGGATTGACATGTACACACTGCTATATTTAAAACAGATAGCCAACAAGGAACTACTATAAAGCACAGGGAACTCTGATCAGTATTCTGCAATAACCTAAATGGGAAAATTTTTGAAAAAGAATAGATACATATATACGTATAACAGAATGACTTTGCTATACACCTGAAAATAACCCAGCATTTAAAATCAACTATACTCCAAAATAAGAGAAAAATTTAAAAAATGTCTTACTTAAGGAAAGGCTTAAAGATAGACTTATTGGTTCAGTCCAGAGAAGGATTCTTCAGATTGGACTTACTAAAATCTGCAAAAGAAATTGTTGAGAGGGTTTAATATGTTGTTTAATATTGCTTTAATATAGCCATCATAATAGCTAATGCTTTATTGTGTGCTAAGTACTTATAATTATTGTGTGCTAAAAACAGTTCTATAAGTTTATTATACTTTTTGTTGTTGTTCAGTAGCTAAGTCGTGTCTGACTCTTTGTGACCCCGTGGATTGCAGCACACCAGGCTCCCCTGTCTTTCATTATCTCCGGGAGTTTGCTCAAATTCATGTCCGTTGAGTCGGTGATGCTATCTAACCATCTCATCTTCTGCCATCCCTTCTCCTTTTGCCTTCAATCTTTCCCAACATCAGGGTCTTTTCCAGTGAGTCAGATCTTTGTATCAGGTGGCCAAAGTGTTGGAGCTTTGGCTTCAGCATCAGTCCTTCCAATGAATATTCAGGGTTGATTGCCTTCAGGATTGACTGGTTTGATCTCCTTACAGTCCAGTAGACTCTCAAGAGTCTTTACCGCATCAAAATTCGAAAGCATCAATTCTTCGGTGCACAGCCTTCTTTATGGTTGAACCCTTACAACTGTACATAATTACTAATCACTGCACAGGTACCAAATTGAAAACTGAGAAAGGAGAAGAAGTTTATTTGGGGTCAGGTGGCCTGTCAGTGGTCTCAGAGAGGTCTACCTGACATCATATCTAAAGCACATCCCAATCAGGCCTGTCCCTCTATGACACTTTAACCTGTTCTGTGTCCTTCATTTGAAATTCTATTTTATTTATTTATTTACTTATTTACTTTTGTCTCCCTGACATGATCCTGTATATCACATAAAGGCAGGGCAGTGACTGGTTTCCAATAAGTGACATTTTATTAACCACATATCATAATTATTATTTTAGTGTTATTTTCTTTTTACAAATAGGAAAATAAAAACAGGTGGGTGAAAACAGAAGACCCCAAAGCACACTATGGATTCAAACACACTTTGGGTTAAAAACTAGATTAATTTTTACCCAAAGTTCATTCATTTTCCTATATGCACACTAAGTCTCTGCTCAGAAACACCCTTGAAACAAAGCTGATAAAATATAACAGTAGCAAATAAAGAGGATAAAAAAGAATCAATTAAAATATGAATGAAGGAGAAGGAGGGAGTTCCAAGAGGGAGGGAATATAAGTATGACTATAGCTGATTCACTTTGTTGTACAGCAGAAACTAACACAACATTATAAAGCAACTATACCTCAATCAAAAAAAAAAAAAAAGAACATGGAAAGACCCAAAAAGAACAAGATTTTTTTAGAGTATCATTTTGTTTGGGTATCAGATTAGTCTTGTTCCTTTGGAACCGTCAGAATTAAAGTTTGACCCCATCAAGTGACTTATGCTCCTTGCTTCAAAATAGAGTATATTAATAAAAAATTGAAGTAGAGTGAACCAGAGATCAAATTGCCAACACCCACTGGATCATTGAAAAAGCAAGAGAGTTCCAGAAGAACACCTATTTCTGCTTTATTGACTATGCCAAAGCCTTTGACTGTGTGGATCACAAGAAACTGTGGAAAATTCTGAAAGAGATGGGAATACCAGACCACCTGACCTGCCTCTTGAGAAATCTGTATGCAGGTCAGGAAGCAACAGTTAGAACTGGACATGGAACAACAGACTGGTTCCAAATAGGAAAAGGAGTACTTCAAGGCTGTGTATTGTCACTCTGCTTATTTAACTTATATGCAGAGTACATCATGAGAAACACTGGGCTGGAAGAAGCACAAGCTGGAATCAAGATTGCTGGGAGAAATATCAATAACCTCAGATATGCTGATGATACCACCCTTATGGCAGAAAGTGAAGAGGAACTAAAAAGCCTCCTGATAAAAGTGAAAGAGGAGATTGAAAAAGTTGGCTTAAAGCTCAACATTCAGACAACTAAGACCATGGCATCTGGTCCCATCACTTCATGGGAAATAGATGGGGAAACAGTGGAAACAGTGTCAGACTTTTTTGGGGGGGCTCCAAAATCACTGCAGATGGTGATTGCAGCCAAATGAAAAGACTCTTACTCCTTGGAAGGAAAGTTATGACCAACCCAGATAGCATATTCAAAAGCAGAGACCTTACTTTGCCAACAAAGGTCTGTCTAGTCAAGGCTATGGTTTTTCAGTGGTCATGTATGGATATGAGAGTTGGACTGTGAAGAAAGCTGACCTCCGAAGCACTGATGCTTTTGAAGCGTGGTGTTGGAGAAGACTCTTTAGAGTCCCTTGGACTGCAAGGAGATCCAACTAGTCCATCCTAAGGGAGATCAGTCCTGGGTGTTCATTGGAAGGGCTAAAGTGGAAACTCCAGTACTTTGGCCACCTGATGCGAAGAGTTGACTCATTGGAAAAGACCCTGATGCTGGGAGGGATTGGGGGCAGGAGAAGAAGGGGATGACAGAGGATGAGAGGGCTGGATGGCATCATGGACTCAATGGACATGAGTTTGGGTGGACTCCGGGAGTTGGTGATGGACAGGGAGGCCTGGCGTGCTGCGATTCATGGGGTCACAAAGAGTCGGACATGACTGAGCGACTGAACTGAACTGAGCTGAACTGAAGACCAACAGATCAGTAGACAATTCCTGTGAAGAAGATGGTTGTTTACTCAGTTTCCAGGAGAAGGGGGATTACCATTCCTGTGGCCACGCAGGGAATTAGCAGACTGGTTACAAGGGAGCAGGAGGCAGCAGAACTGTAGACAAGGACTTGTATTGTGGTTTCTGTGGGAAGAATGGGCAAGGCATGGTGAACCATCTTACAACTGGCGAGTCTGAACAAGTTCAGCAGGCTCTGCCGTCTAGGAAATGTCCCTAGGTGTCTGGTACCTGGCCCTAATGTTTAGGGATTAGGAACAATGGATAGTGGCCTAGAGTGCAAAGACCCAATAAAAGAGACAGTGTAAGTGTGAACTTTGAATTGGTTTGTATTTGAAAAGCACACTCGTGGGCGAGTTGTTTATCTCTAGGAATTGGCTAACCCTGATGGGAGAGCCCCTCTGGGGACAGCAAGACTCCAAATGTCAAAGCATCAGAATACAGGAAATAAAAAGATACGGTGAAGACATTCCTCAGCTGTGCTTCTGAGACACTGATTACAGAGCAAGCGCTAAGACCACATTTTTTATCCACTTGGGTTACACGTAGTCCCTTGAAACAGCAGATTTATATGCAATGGTTTGTTTTTTATGAATTCACAAAATTTGTGTTTTATGGAACCAAGGTAAAAATGTGTGGCATGTTTTCTGTGTTACCTTTTTGCAAGCTTTCTCTAACTTTTATTTAAAGCTTATTGTTAGTTTTTTCTTTATTTTGGCTGCACCACACAGCATGTAGAACTTCCTGGACCAGAGATAGGACCCACACCACCTGCAGTGAAAACGTGGAGTCTTAACCCCTGGGCCACCAGGGAATCCTCTCTAACTTGACCTTTATTTTCTAGGAGAAGAAAAAATTATTTAATATACTGGAGTGGTCCTGAACTGGGGGCAGTTTTGCTTTCTCCTGTGGCTCAGCTGGAAAAGAATCTGCTTGCAATGCCGGAGACCCTGGTTTGATCCCTGGGTTAGGAAGATCCCCTGGAGAAGGGAAAGTCTACCCACTCCAATATTCTAGCCTGGAGAATTCCGTGGACAGTTCATGGGGTTGCAAAGAGTCAGACACGACTGAGTGACTTTTACTCACTTGTTCCCTGAAGGGGCATTTGGCAATGTCTGGAGACGGTTCTGGTTTTCACAACTGAGGAGGATACCACCATCAAAGTTGCTACTAGACATCCTACAATGAACACACAGAATAATGGCTGCAACAGATAACTATCTAGTTCAAAATGTCGATAGTGCTGAGGTTAAGAGACCTTGATGAAATAGAGTGATTCTCAGTTTACCTATTTTTTTTATTTTTATTTTTTTACCTCCTTCTGGGATTTCCCAGGTGGTGCTAATGTTAAAGAGCCCATCTGCCAATGCAGGAGGGGTAAGAGACTCAGGTTCGATCCCTGGGTTGGGAAGATCCCCTGGAGAAGGGCATGACAACCCACTCCAGTATTCTTGCCCGGAGAACTCCATGGACAGAGGAGCCTGGTGGGCAACAGTCCTTGCACTTACATCCGTAGGCATTTGGATCCATAGGCATCTTTCTGTTTTGACATTAGAAAAGAAACATACTTGAAAATGAATCCAGATTCTGATTTCTCCTCTTGCTCTGCACGTTCTTCCTGCTCTTTGCCTGATTTTGGAGATAGAATTCAATTCTATGTTATGTAATTTCAATACTTATATTTAAAACTCAAATGACTCTTTTTCAAGTCTGTGTTATAATTGCTAAATTACATTAGAAACAACCTTTAAATTTCTGTATATAAGTTTTTGAAAAGGAATGAGAAAAATTGATGGCAAGGGTCATTGTATGGAAATAACTTACTTATTCAACATTCAGTGTATAAATCTTTGCTGAATGAAAAATTAGTTTGATAAACCCGTAGCACTGAGCAGTGTGGATGTTATTTATTTTGCCTGAAGCTTTCTTTTCAGTAACAGTCAGCCTGGATTAAAAGTGACACCTTTACTGTGATCCTCTAGTTTCCTTCTTAAAAAGAAAGTGAAAGTGTTAGTTAGTCATTCCGTTCTGTCCAACTCTTTGCGACCCCATGGACTGAAACCCGCTAAGCTCCTCAGTCCATGGAATTCTCCAGGCATGAATACTGGAGTGGGTAGCCAGTCTCTTCTCTGGGGGATCTTTCCGACCCAGGAGTCAAACCCGGGTCTCCAGCACTACAGGCAGATTCTTTACTGTCTGAGCCAGGCAAGCCCGTTTCTTTCTAAAGTGACATGCAAATAGCGGTCAAGAATTAAAACACTGAGGTCACTGAGAACAAGGGAAAAATCACATCAGGGACTTGCCTGGAGGGCCAGTGGTTAAGAATCTGCACTTCCACTGCAGGTGTTCAGCTTGGATCCCCGGTCAGGAACTAAGATCCCACATGACTTGAGGTGTGGCCTCCCCCAAAAAAATATCAGTTGAGAGGAAAATGAGATAGTTGAAAGAGAAGGGACCTAGAATTTGTAAACCCCAGCAAAACAAACTGTCAGGTAGGAAGATCTACAGTTTATGGATCCTAGTGCCCAGAAGACTATGATGCTGGCCCTGAGCTTTTCAGCCTAGAAATTCCAGTATTATTTACTTCTTTGGGGCTTATAGATCTAAGTTTACAAAGCCAAGGAATAAGAAAATTATTTACGTGTATATAATTTTATGATATTATCTATCTTAAAAAGTTCTATAAACTTTGGCAACCCACTTGAACATTTTAGTTCTCACGTTTATAAAATGATGCAAGCCTTCACATATATGAACAGTTTTATGACTGAATTATCGGGATATCCATGTCGACATGTTCCACATATGAATTCATTGTGTTGGAAATAACAGGATTGCATTTAATTTAAAAACAGGAACAAAAAAGGAAGTGTTTGTTTTTACACATAGAGGACTTTTTCAAACCCAAATTGTTCAGCACTGCCCCTTGCCAGAGTTTCTGATTCAAAACGTCTGGAGCGGGACCTGAGAACCTGCATTTCTAACAAGATGTTGTGGAAAATGCTGGTGCAGACACACTTGGATCTGTAAATGTAGTGGTTCCCCACCCATGATGTTATTTAATCCTCACCACAACCCTGAGCAATGGATATTATTATTCTCATTTGATACTAGTACACACTGAAGCTCAGAGAATTGAGTAGGTTACCTAAGCTTGCCTACATGATGTAACAAGAAAGAGCAAGAGGGGATTCTGTCTGTCCTGGTCCTAGTTTTCTGGAATCCCCTCTTAGTCCTTCATTATTTACAGCAGGTGCTGATGTCTGATCCAGGCATTTTCTTTTACTGTTACTATTAATTTGTTTATTTTTATTGCAGTAGAGTTGATTTGCAGTGTCCCGTTAGCGTCTATTGCGCAGCAAATGAATCAGCCATGCTGTTTCTGCTGTTAGTTGCTACATTGTGTCTGATTGCTTGACACCCCATGGACTGTAGCCTGCCAGGCTCCTCAGTCCTTGGGATTTCCCAGGCAAGGATACTGGAGTGGGTTGCTGTTTCCTTCTCTAGGGAAGCAATATTCCAGACTTAGGGATTAAACCCGTGTCTCCTGCATTGGCAGGTGGATTCTTTACCACTGAGCCACTTGGGAAGCCCTGAATCAGTCATATACATTTAAGCCCCGCTGCCTTTGGATTTCTCTCCCATTTAGGACACCACAGTGCATTAAGTGGAGTTCCCTGTGTTACACAGTATGTTTACATCAGCTGTCTATTTTATATATTGTATCAATAGTGTGTATGTTTCAATCCCAATCTCCCAATACCTCCCTCCCCACTCCTTTCCCTGTTGGTATTCATACATTTGTTCTCCACCTCTCTGTCTCCATTTCTGCTTTGCAAGTAAGGCCATCTATACCGTTTTGGGTATAATATACCGTATCTATTTTTCTCTTTCTGACTTCACTCTGTATGACAGACTCTGCTGCTAAGTTGCTTCAGTCGTGTCCGACTCTGTGCGACCCCAGAGACGGCAGCTCACCAGGCTCCCCCGTCCCTGGGATTCTTCAGGTAAGAACACTGGAGTGGGTTGCCATTTCCTTCTCCAATGCATGAAAGTGAAAAGTGAAAGTGAAGTCACTCAGTTGTGTCTGACTCTTAGCGACCCCATGGACTGCAGCCTACCAGGCTCCTCTGTCCATGGGATTTTCCAGGCAAGAGGACTGGAGTGGGTTGCCATTGCCTTCTCCGATGACAGGCTCTAGTCTATCCATTTTTCTCAAATAACCCAATTCCATTCCTTTTTTATGGACGAGTAATATTCAATTGTATCTATGTACCACACCTTTATCCATTCTTCTGTTAATGGACATTTAGGTTACTTCCATATCTTGGCTATTATAAATAGTTGCTGCAGTGAACATTGGGGTGCATATGTCTTTTTGAATTACAGTGTTCTCCTGATATATGACCAAGAGAGAGATTGTTGGATCATGTGGCAGCTCTATTGTTAATTTTTTAAGGAACCTCCACACCGCTCTCCATAGTGGGTATATCAGTTTACATTCCCACCAACAGTGCAAGAGGGTTCTCTTTCCTCCATATCCTCTCCAGTATTTATTGTTTATAGATTTTTTTCATGATGTCCATTCTGATTGGCATGTTGTACACACACTGTAGGCTGAAAAATGTGGAAGAAGAGGTAGATTTGAGACAAAATCAGGAAACTAGCATGGTTGAGCATGAGAAAGCTGGATTAAGAAGTAAAGGTTACGTTTTGTCTAGAAATAGGAGGAGCTCTGGTCTACACAGCACTTCCTCCTTTGTATACAGCAGGTGCTATATTTATGTCTGACCCAGGCATTTTTATTCTTCATTCGTGAATGAAACACTGTGCCCTGAGATGGAAAAGTCTTAAACGTATAACAGACAGAAACTGAGTTTCCGAGAGGGTGCGGATGAGGTTTTTATTACTTACTTTAGATCCAGTGGTATTTGGCCTGTTGTCACCTGTTCAGTTATTACCACACTCTCTTTATTGCCAGCTGTGGACTTGAACTTTTGAAGCTGAAGTTGCATCTGAATGTTTAAAGTTGAAATTTAAAGGGTGAGAGTAAATTGACATTCATTTAATGTTAATTAAATGACTTAAGCTGGACACTTTATTAAACCCGCTATTTCGCCTGATTTCAGTAAAGAGGACAAAGAGCAATCAGGAGACTATGGTAGGGCATGGATACATGGGCACAATTAGAGTGTTCTTCATGAAGATGAAGAACTAAGAATATCCTGAAGATGAAGAACTAATTAATTCTCCTTAATGAGTTAAGGAGCATTAAATCAAGTAGCAGTGGACTGTACTTTCTAAATTCCATCTTGAGAGGCAAAATTATGCCTCTTTTCAGAGTTTGGGAGCTCAGTAGTTTTCAAATCTATAAAGTTTTTAAAAATATTTTATATATATTCATATTTATTTCCAGGCACTCTGCCTACTTTTGTTCTGGTCCTTCCATTTTTTTCCCCCTTTTCACTCTTTTACTGCTCAAGTCCAACACAAATGGTTCGCTTTCAACACACGGTTCTGTTCATTATTTAAGATGGAAATAAGGCTAGAAAGGCATTTTCTCATGCTATTTCTAGGACACCTCAAATTCAGCTTTGCCTTTAGGCCAATTCCTATGGAAAACCCAACCAAAAGCTTCTGGAAAACCTAACCAGTGTCTTCAGCAAAAGAAGTTTAAGATTCTGTGGCCCATTTACCATTTTCTCCTGTGAATAAAAAAATCGGTTGGACTGTGTTGCCATTACAGGACTATCATAGCAGTAAATTTTATGGAATAACTTAACCATAATTACAAAGAAAAACCCACATAGCAATAAAGCAATTTTAAAGAGTATTTCTCATTTAGACCAGATTTTCTATTCTCGGAAAATGGTCATCTTAAACCCCAGAAGGTTCAGTGTGCAGGAGGCAAACAGCAGAGTGCTGATGTGTTCCTTAAAAAACACCTCTCCTCCCATGAGGGCTTGGATTTAGGCTGTCAAAAGGCTTCCTCCAGTTTTATGAGAACAGAAGTCTCTCCAGGGTAATGAGGGTGTAGCATGTGTTCTCACATGAAGGATCTTCCTGGACTATAAAAGTATGATTGTTCTTTATATGCCTTGCAAAGGCTTGTAGTTTGGACAAAGACACTGAAAGAAAGCACAGGGCTCACCATGAAAGCTGGAACTTTAGTCTCCAAATGGATTAACTTGTACTCCACTTGGTCTGATGGGGCACTGAGCGTGTTAGCTTCTTTTTCTTTCATCGTTGGTTTGTCCAAAGCTCAGTGACTTCACTTTCACATTTCAGTTTCATGCACTGGAGAAGGAAATGGCAACCCACTCCAGTGTTCTTGCCTGGAGAATCCCAGGGACGGAGGAGCCTGGTGGGCTGCCATCTGTGGGGTCGCACAGAGTCGGACACGACTGAAGTGACTTAGAAGCAGCAGTAACATGACCAATTGCTTTAAAAAAATCGTCTTTTCTATGCCCTGAATTACTTTCCCTCTTTCCTTTTCTGATAACCCTTTATTAAACACCTCCTTTATATATAGTTCACATTATTAGTTTTTTTTTTCATCATCATGATGAAACTTAAATTTCCTTGTCTCCATTAACACGAATCCAGATTTTCTTCCTGATGTAATGGCTGTTTGTTGTTTTAACTTAACACTTCATCATATGTTTAAAGTTTATACATTAATTTTTAAAATGTCTGGATTGCATTAAGTTCTATCACAGAACACCGGTAGAGGCATAAAGTGAAGTCACTCAGTTGTGTCCAATTCTCTGTGACCGGATGGGCTGTAGCCTATCAAGCTCGTCCGTTCATGGGATTTTCCAGGCAAGAGTACTGGAGTGGGTTGCCATTTCCTTCTCTAGAGGATCTTCCTGACCCAGGCATCCAACCTGGGTTTCCCACATTGCAGGCAGATGCTTTACCATCCGAGCCATCAGCAAAGCCCCGTGGTAAAGGCATAGAGGTGAGTATTTGAGTCCAGCAACGTGAAAAATAAAACTAGACAATAGGCTTCCCCATATACCCTTCTTTTGCTTTATAGTTATTTCCTGGGCTTGTGCAAGACTACAGCAAAGGTCCACCTTTAGTGCTCTGGAGCTGGGACCTGTGTTTGTCGTCTCAGTCTCCAACCTTCCCCTGGCATTGAGACCTGCGAGGTGGAGAAGGGGAGAGCGCTGTGTAGCCTGATGGTTAAGCGGATGAGCTGTAGTGCTGGACAAAGTATGGATTCAAATCCATGTTCTTTTGCTCCTTAGCTATGTGGCTCTTTAATTCTTATTGACACACATTCTTATTTTTAAAAATAAGATTAGACAATTTCCTACTCAAAGTATTCTGTCGAATGTGAAATGAGGAAATATGGGTAAAACGCCAGCAATAATGGCTGGCCTAGAGCAGGCCCTCAGTATAGAATAGCTCACTACCACCTGGTTCAGTGGCAGTGTTGTTTTAATGTGTATTATTGACATCTGTTGTGGTCAGAATCACTCTAGCCCTGCCCAGCTTCTCCCTTTCTTAGTTTACTTCTTCAGGCTTCTGATGTATTTCTTCTATAACTCAGTATGACAGGGAACGAATTTGATGATGGCTGAGGACAAAGGCAGGTTCTAAGTCCTTCCAGAACATACGGGTCTTCTGCAGAATTGGTCTCCACTTAGTTTTAAAGGGATGTTAAAGGGAAATCTGGGCTTTGACAAACAAGTATGAGAATTTTACAGGATGAATTAGTTGTGTGCCTGCTTTTTGTTGTTTAGTTGCTAAGTTATGTTGGACTCTTTTGCGACCCTATCGACTGTAGCCCACCAGGCCCCTCTGTCCACGGGATTTCCCAGGCAAGAATACTGGAGTGGGTCACCATTTCCTCCTCCAGGGGCTCTTCCCAACCCAGGGATAATTGAACCCACCATGTCTCCTGCATTGGCAGAGAGATTCTTTATAACTGAGCCACCAGGGAAGCCCATAGTGCCTGCATACTGGAATGTAAATAACACTGTTTACCCTCACACTTAGAATTCATCTGTATAGAAATTGTTGGGAAGTCCTCCCAGCTGGTTAATGCAGCTATTCTTTGAGCAGAGGACAATAATTTGTCCAATTGAGGGGAAACAATTTGCAGGTCACAAGAAAATTTCAGCGCACAATTATATTAAAGAAACTTTGCCATTATCTTGAGCCAATGTCCCATTAAGTTCTGGACAATGAGTGAGGGGTGATAAAGGGCAGATTGGTGACTGGAAAAGTAGAGAGAAGGTCTTTCCTGGTTCTCCTCAGACCTCTCTAGGTCTTAGGGCCCCAACTCTCTCACAGTCCTGTTTTGGCCCTTGTACCACAAACACTGGGGTTTCCAGGACTCTTTGCTCACACAAGTGCTGTTCTTACTGCACACACTGGAGCGACCTCATCTCTGTTTGGGATCTTTTCGTTTACTAATTTAATTTTAAAATTTATTTTTGTTTATTTTTAAACAATTTTAAAGGTTACTTTTCATTTATAGTTATTACAAAACATTGGCTATATTCTCTGTGTTGTACAATGCATCCTTGAAGCAATCTTATACTCAATAGTTTCTACCTCCCACTCCTTAACCCCTGTATTTCTCCCCCTCCACTGGAACCACTAGTTTGTTCTCTGCATCTGAGTCTGCTTTTTTTGTTATATTTGCTAGTTCATTGTATTTTTGAGATTTTGCATAAGTGACATTATACAGTATTTGTCTTTCTTTGTCTGACTTATTTCCCTTAGCTTAATGCCCTCCAAGTCCACCCACATTGCTACAAATGGCAAAATTTCATTCTCTTATGACTGAGTAATATTCAATATATAATATAGAATATTCTATTATATATAAGTGTATTCATTATATAAATGTTTAATATTCCATTATAGATAAATATACACTTAATGTTCCATTACAGACAATATATACATAATATTCCATTATTGTTCAGTCACTAAGTTGTGTCTGACTATTTGCTACCCCATGGACTGCAGCACTCCAGGCTATATACATACATATATGCACATACATATGTATATGTGTGTATGTGTGTGTGTGCGTGTGCACACGCTGTGCTCAGATGCGTCAGTCGTGTCTAACTTTTTGTGACCCTATGGACAGTAGCCCACCAGGCTCCTCTGTCCATGGGATTCTCCAGGCAAGAATACTGGGGGGTGGGGGAGTTGCCATGCCCTTCTCCAGGGGATCTTCCTGACCCAAGGATCGAACCCGGGTCACTTATGTCTCCTGCATTGACTGGTGGGTTCTTTACCACTAGCTCCACCTGTATATATATATATATAAAAATCTCAAATTTTCTTTATCCGTTCATTTGTTGATGAATATGTAGGTTGCTTCCATACCTTGGACATTGTAAATTGTTACTATGAGCATTGGGGAGCACGTTTCTTTTCTAACTAGTGTTCTTGATTTTTTCTGGATATATACTCAGGTTGGAATCACTGGATGGTACAGTTCCCACTGTCTGTTTATGTTTTCTTGTGAGTTTCATGGGCTGCTCACTTTTAGCCCATGTCAAAGTAAAACCTTCGTGGGACTAACCCCGCTAGCTCTTCCCCCTACTGCTGGCCGGTAGATTCTCAGCATGACTTCTGTCCGCCGATTACCTGGCTGACAAACAGGAGTTATCTGTGGTGCCTTCCTTCCCTCAGTGTCTACATTCACTGAAACCTGACATTTTTACTTTGTATTTACTTCTTAAATACGTCTCTTCTAACCTGTATCCCCCTTCATTGCATTCGATTATTATTACTGTTATAATTATTATTTCTGTGTGTGCAGTTTTTGCAGTACATGTATAACTAGATCTATCCTTCATGCAACTACCAGGGTGGTGAGTCTGAAATGTGAATCTGGTCATTTTGCTCTCAGTCATGGTATAGAGTCCAAACCCGTAAGGTACTACGAAAAGCCGTTCATGGTCTGGCACAGGGTGGACCCTCACTCTCCATGCTTGATGCTCCAGCCATGGAGGGAAGTGAATGAATCTCTGTTGATTTTGTCTGTGACTGAATGGAAGCATTGTTGATATTCTGTTAGAAGCATCACAGTTTAATGATCAGCAGGGCCAGTTTTCACTTTCTCACTAATCATCACCATCATGAGTTAGTCCATAAATCCTGCTACATAGGGAAAATTGAATAAATAGTGTATTGGTACTTAATTTCAAGGACTTATGATTTAAAGTAATTTCCACTAAAATAGAGTTACAGATAAACTTATGTCAGTCACTTTATTGATAAAGCACCCCAATTTTTTGACAGAATGTGGTCCACTGGAGTAGGGAATGGCAAACCACGTCAGTATTCTTGCCTTGAGAACCCCATGAACAGTATGAAAAGGCAAAATAATAGGATACTGAATGAGGAACTCCCCAGGTCAGTAGGTGCCCAATATGCTACTGGAGATCAGTGGAGAAATAACTCCAGAAAGAATGAAGGGATGGAGCCAAAGCAAAAACAATACCCAGTTGTGGATGTGACTGGTGATAGAAGCAAGGTCCGATGCTGTAAAGAGCAATATTGCATAGGAACCTGGAATGTCGGGTCCATGAATCAAGGCAAATTGGAAGTGGTCAAACAGGAGATGGCAAGAGAACATCAACATTCTAGGAATCAGTGAACTAAAATGGACTGGAATGGGTGAATTTAACTCAGATGACCATTATATCTACTACTGTGGGCAGGAAACCCTTAGAAGAAAAGGAGTAGCCATCATGGTCAACAGAAGAGTCCAAAATGCAGTACTTGGATGCAGTCTCAAAAACGACAGAATGATCTCTGTTCATTTCCAAGGCAAACCATTCAATATCACAGTAATCCAAGCCTATGCCCCAACCAGTAACACTGAAGAAGCTGAAGTTGAATGGTTCTATGAAGACCTACAAGACCTTTTAGAACTAACACCCAAAAAAGATGTCCTTTTCATTACAGGGGACTGGAATGTAAAAGAAGGAAGTCAAGGAACACCTGGATTAACAGGCACATTTGGCCTTGGAGTACGGAATGAAGCAGGACAAAGACTAATAGAGTTCTGCCAAGCAAATGCACTGGTCAAGGCAAACACCCTCTTCCAACAACACAAGAGAAGACTCTACACATGGACATCACCAGATGGTCAACACCGAAATCAGATGGATTATATTCTTAGCAGCCAAAGATAGAGAAGATCTATAGAGTCAGCAAAAACAAGACCGGGAGATGACTGTGGCTCGGATCATGAACTCTTTATTGCCACATTCAGACTTAAATTGAAGAAAGTAGGGAAAACCACTAGACCATTCAGGTATGACCTAAATCAAATTCCTTATGATTATACAGTGGAAGTGAGAAATAGATTTGAGGGCCTAGATCTGATAGACAGAGTGCCTGATGAACTATGGACTGAGGTTCGTGACATTGTACAGGACACAGGGATCAAGACCATCCCCATGTGAAAGAAATGCAAAAAAGGAAAATGGCTGTCTGAGGAGGCCTTATAAATAGCTGTGAAAAGAAGAGAAGTGAAAAGCAAAGAAGAAAAGGAAAGATATAAGCATCTGAATGAAGAGTTCCAAAGAATAGCAAGGAGAGATAAGAAAACCTTCCTCAGCAATCAATGCAAAGAAATAGAGGAAAAGAACAGAATGGGAAAGACTAGAGATCTCTTCAAGAAAATTAGAGACACCAAGGGAACATTTCATGCAAAGATTGGCTCGATAAAGGACAGGAATGGTATGGACCTAAGAGAAGAGGTGGCGAGAATACACAGAAGAACTGTACAAAAAAGATCTTCATGACCCCGATAATCACAATGGTGTGATCACTCATCTAGAGCCAGACATCCTGGAATGTGAAGTCAAATGGGCCTTAGAAAGCATCACTATGAACAAAGCTAGTGGAGGTGATGGAATTCCAGCTTAGGTATTTCAAATCCTGAAAGATGATGCTGTGAAAGTGCTGCACTCAATATGCCAGCAAGTTTGGAACACTCAGCAGTGGCCACAGGACTGGAAAAGGTCAGTTTTCATTCCATTTACAAAGAAAGGCAATGCCAAAGAATGCTCAAACTACCACACAATTGCACTCATCTCACATGCTAGTAAAGTAATGCTCAAAATTCTCCAAGCCAGGCTTCAGCAATACGTGAACCGTGAACTTCCTGATGTTCAAATTGGTTTTAGAAAAGGCAAAGGAACCAGAGATCAAATTGCAACATCTGCTGGATCATGGAAAAAGCAAGAGAGTTCCAGAAAAACATCTATTTCTGCTTTATTGACTGTGTCAAAGCCTTTGACTGTGTGGATCACAAGAAACTGTGGAAAATTCTGAAAGAGATGGAAATACCAGACCACCTGACCTGCCTCTTGAGAAACCTATATGCAGGTCAGAAAGCAACAGTTAGAACTGGACATGGAACAACAGACTGGTTCCAAATAGGAAAAGGAGTATGTCAAGGCTGTATACTGTCACCCTGCTTACTTAACTTCTATGCAGAGTACATCATGAGAAATTTTGGGCTGGAAGAAGCACAAGCTGGAATCAAGATTGCTGGGAGAAATATCAATAATCTCAGATATGCAGATGACACCACCCTTATGGCAGAAAGTGAAGAGGAATTAAAAAGCCTCTTGATGAAAGTGAAAGAGGAGAGTGAAAAAGTTGGCTTCAAGCTCAACATTCATAAAACGAAGATCATGGCATCTGGTCCCATCACTTCATGGGAAATAGATGGGGAAACAGTGGAAACAGTTTCAGACTTTATTTTGGGGGACTCCAAAATCGCAGCAGATGGTGATTGCAGCCATGAATTTAAAAGATGCTTACTCCTTGGAAGGAAAGTTATGACCTAGATAGCATATTCAAAAGCAGAGGCATTGCCAACAAAGGTCCGTCTAGTCGAGGCTATGGTTTTTCCTGTGGTCATGTATGGATGTGAGAGTTGGACTGTGAAGAAAGCTGACCTCCGAAGCATTGATGCTTTTGAACTGTGGTGTTGAAGAAGACTCTTGAGAGTCCCTTGGATTGCAAGGAGATCCAACCAGTCCATCCTAAAGGAGATCAGCCCTGGGTGTTCTTTGGAAAGACTGATGCTGAAGCTGAAACTCTAATACTTTGGCCACCTCATGCGAAGAGTTGACTCATTGAAAAAGACTCTGATGCTGGGAGGGCTTGGGGCAGGAGGAGAAGAGGACAACAGAGGATGAGGTGGCTGGATGGCAATACTGACTCGATGGACATGAGTTTGGGTAAAGTCCGGGAGTTGGTGATGGACAGGGAGGTCTGGCGTGCTGCGATTCATGGGGTTGCAAAGAGTCAGACATGACTGAGCGACTGAGCTGAACTGACCCCAATTTTTTATTCAGTGGATACTATCAAGAGATTTAGGACATAGGGTTGGAATGGCAATCTGATTGATGCAATAGCCTGGTCTCACTTGACATGGTACTACTCTGCTAGCGTGGATCATGGGAAGAAGGGAGAGAGAGCCATCAAATGTTTTTTCTTTCAAGAGACCAGATTTCCAAAAATGACCTTTACTTACTCAATGGAACTCAATGATCAGTAAAGGTTCTTGTACAAAGCAGATGACACACTCAACTGGGTAGTTTCAAGAAAGGGTAATAGGGAGCTCATTTTTCAAAGTCACTCACTTCATAGTCTTTTCTAAATTTTTTCATTTTGTAGTTCATTTACAATGTTTTGTTAGTTTCAGGTATACAGAAAAGTTACTCTGTTACACATATATCTATTCTTTTTCAGATTCTTTTGCCATATAATTGTATGGACTATTGAGTAGAGTTCCTTGTGCTGTACTTGTTTGTTATCTATTTTAAATACAGTGTGTATATGTCAATCCCAAACTCCTAATTTATCCCCCCAAGCCCCTGCACCTTTCCCCTTTGGTAACAATAGATTTGTTTTCTCAGTCTGTGAATTTGTTCCTGTTGTATAAATAAGTTCATTTTTAAATTTTTTTTAGATTCTACATGTAAGTGATATCATATGATATTTGTCTTTCTCTGACTTACTTCACTAAGTACATCCATGCTGCAGCAAATGGCATTGTTTCATTTAAAGAGGTCATTTTACAAGATGTGGAGGGAATTTCCTGGTGGTCCAGTGGTTAGGACTCCTCACTTTCACTGCTGAGGGTGCCAGCTCAATCCCTAGTTGAGGAGCTAAGATCCTGCAAGCCGTATGGCATGTTTCCCTTCCCAGAAGTGGGCAGCACACAAAGAAATATTTAGGTAGTTGAGGACCTGGGGCTGGTGGAGACTTTGTAATGATTCTTAGGCCTGAAGGAGTCAGGTGGTGGCATGTTGGTAGAATCGAGAGACAATGTGGAAAGGGCAGCCTATGAAAGTGATCTTCACTCAAGATGTTGAGCAAACGGGTGATCTTCCTCTGACAGGGTCAGAGAAAAGGTGTCCAGACTTCATTCTCCTTTCGTCCTCCAGTATCTTACTGCTGTTCCCATTGGTCAACCCTTCAGGAAGGTAGAGGGCAAGGGAGCTCTTTGATAAGGTCCATTTTCGCCAGCCTTGTGAGACAAAGAGCAGGGTGGATCTGGAAGGAAGTAGACCTGAAGGGGCAGTGGCAGAAAGCTGACACAGCCCATAAGCGGTCTCTGAACTTACCTTTTCTGAATTGTCATACTTACATCAACACAAAGGAACATGACGCAAATTGACCCAGGGAAAAAATCTGCCGTGGATAACAGTGTTCTGGCAACTTGCTGCTTTTGACCATAAACTATCCTTCTGAAGATAACTGAAGTGGCTTTTTGCCAGAATATGATGTTTCCAATTACAGGTAAAATAATAGTCTGTGTTAACAGAAACTGAGATTGCAACCATCTGTGAATATGATGACAAGTATGCCCATAACTTCTGTCTAGTTATCTTGGGAATATTTGTACTTGGGTCATTTTACAGTTGTTTGTGAACATCCCAAAGGATTGTTCTGAGGTTATACCCTTGTGTTACGGCATGTGGATTGATCTAAAGGTTTTCAGTAAACCTTAACATAGCTAAGTAGAATCAAGACCCCTGCAAAAAGATATCATTGTGTATCATGTATAGAACGTAGAGAATGTAGCTTTGAACTGAGAGCTACTTGAATGGAAAAACAAGCAAAGGAAAAACACCTAGCAATTTTCTCATTGGTAGATTTCATTGCTACAGTCTCAGAAGTCCTTGACAATAGGGGGAGGGTGTTTGTTGGGGGTAGAATGAGGAATGCTATGTGAACAGTTTTTCAGGAAAAGATCAGTGGCAAGTCAATTAGATGAAAGGATGAGAGAGAAGAGTCTTAACTAAACAAAGCTAGGTATTTGTATTTACTACTTACATCATTTCCTTCTCTATCTATAGAGAGTGAAAGAGCAAAGGCCATATCTATTAACTAGTAATATAAGAAATATAGAATGACTCCAGGCAAATTGCCTTCCTCAGGAATAGAGGAAATTTCTTTGAAATCTGAGAACAGGTATAGTTACTAGGTATTTCTATGAAATTGATATGATTAGATTTGTACGTGTTAAAAAGCATCTTCTGGGAAAACATGTTAGATTGATTATAGGTATGAAAGTTAAGAGGAATAAAGGAAAATTTTGAATAATCCAGTATAGAGATGTCAAGAATAATGGGGAAAAATAAATATGACCAATGTGATAAACAATATGGAAAATGGTAAATGAATATTACTGAGAATTCAATGGTACATCTGGATCTTCTTTTTTAAGGAATACATGACACATTAAATATATTTTGGAGGCATTACAAAAGAATGGAAAAAATTTTAACAATAAGAACCATCATAGTCCCTGAATGGACCTGGTGACTTGGGGCAAGTCCCTGAATCTGTTTGGTTTACCAGTTGCTTCGTCTGTGAGGAATAGAGTTGAGACAGGCATTCTTGAAGGGTTTTTCTTTCTTTCCTCTTCTTTTTTTTTCTTTTTGCATTTTTATTCTTTCTCCTCCCACCCCCCCCCCCTTTTTTTTTGTTTGGCTGTACCATACGGCATGTAGGATCTTAGTTCCCCAACCAGGGACCAAAAATCTGCCTCCCCTGCACTCGAAGCTCAGAGTCTTAACCACTGGGATTGCCAGGGAAGTCCCTTGAAAGCTTTTTCTAGTGCTAAATAGACATTATACTAAGAGCCCTGAGGTCTACCATAGATACTGCCTTTACTCATGTACTGAATGAAGTGTGATTCACAAGTAGTAAGTTTTTACCCGCCCAAATCTTCTGTTTAAGTTCTGTGAATTTTCATGTACATCTGTAATTACCAAATCAAGACAAAGAACATTTCTAGTGCCCCAGAAGGTTTCTTTATGCCCCTTCCCAATCAATGCCCTCCTACCTAAAGATCGTCATCTAATCTGACATCTATTTCGGTAGATTTGATTTGCCTGTTTTTGAACCTCATCAACATGGAACCACACAGTATTCAAAACGTTATTGTTTAACTTAGTTATTAGTATTATTCCAAAGAGTAGTGCAGTGTTCTGCAACTTTTTGCACTCTTTGTGTTTTATACACCTACGGTGGCTCCTGTAATTTTATTTATTGTGCTGAAAGCTATTTGGGTAATTTTCTTCCAAGTGAGACTATCCTCACTTCTGTCCAATTTTCACTCAATGTCAGGAGCCAGTTCAAGTTCACTGTCTCTGTGAAGCCTTTTCATCACTGTTCCAGTTCATATTATTGCCTTGTTTTCCGACCTCCATGTAGTTCTTAGCCTATAATGCTTAGCAAGGACATTAATCATACAGTACTTCCAAGTATTTGGCTGTTCCACGTAGTTGTAGTGTCTTCTTTCTCAAAAATTGCATGTGCCAATGAAAAGACAGATTCATCTGTTATTTTTTAAAACCCCAGAATAATACAAATACCATTGAATAGAAATGAGTGACACCGTGCATGTATGTTTTTCTCCCTGTTACATAATCCCTGTTTCAGAACGTGGGCTCTGGGGTCAGACAGCCTGAGAATGGGCTTATGAGCCATTGCTTTTAAGACTTGATTTTACCCTCTGTAAAACGGAATTCATGGCAGAATTTGCACATGTATATTCAGTGCTCAGGACTTTTGTCTTGACTAGGATTTTCAATCTTGTTCAGTCCTATCTGTCGAAAAACCATCCTTTATATGTGATTCTATCACACCTTCACTAACTGTTCTGGTTTTAGGATTGAGTGAGTGAATTGTGTTTAAATACTTCTCCCTCAGAAAACTGTTTCAGAGTCACATCTTTTAGATGTGATCAGTTAAAAAAAAACTTTCTTTCCCACTCAGGGCCTGACGTATTGGTTTTAATCCATGCTACTAGCAGGAAGTGCTTACATTCTGATGTAGCATTGACTGGGCTCTTAATAGTTGCTAGTGCTGTGATACACGTGTTTGTGCAATGCTAACACTTTAGTTGATCACCTGGGTCCTGGGTAACTTACTGGGTATGATATAAAGTATCACTATCCAAATATCTAGAGTAGTTTTATTTTTTTTTTAGTAAAATCTTTGAAACTAATAAGATTAGAAGTCAAATCTTAGAAAAAATATCAAGCTATGTTTTTTTCTGAGTGACTTTTAATCACTTTCAAACTCAAAGAAATGAGAAGTGTATTTGTATCCAAAACTGTAATAAAGATTATATAATTCAGCTGAAAATTTCCCAGAGGAAAATTAGACCAACATAAATGTTACAAATAAATACAATTTTTCTCTTGAGGATTATGATGGAAATGAATGATATTCTTGCCTACATATGTCCTAAAAGTAGTGACTCTTTTATTTATTTTATTGATGTATTTATTTTTAAAATTTTTTTGGTCACAGGCACTACAGCATCTTAGTTCCCCAACAAGGGATCAAACTTGCATCCTCTGCATTGGAACCATGGAGTCTTAACCACTGGACCACCAGGGAAGTCCCTGACTATTTAAAATTTTTTTTTCTTTTTTTTTTTTTATTTTTTAAATTTTAAAATCTTTAATTCTTACATGCATTCCCAAACATGAACCCCCCTCCCACCTCCCTCCCTATAACATCTTTCTGGGTCATCCCCATGCACCAGCCCCAAGCATGCTGCATCCTGCGTCAGACATAGACTGGCGATTCGATTCAAATGATAGTATACATGTTAGAATGTCATTAACCTTGAGATGCAGGTTGAGGGAAAGTAGAAGCAGATCTCTGCACACTGGTGTGGTCACAATAAGAGGTGTAAACCTGTGCAATGGATCTTTTTCTAAATCAGTCTTATGCTCAAGCCAGTGTACCATTAGACAAACAAACAAACAAAAACAAAAACCCTTTTCATTTTTTGGTGGACTTTCAGATGAATGTGGTTTTCCTACCATATTAGAACTAATTGAATTCTGACATAATACCCCATTCTTCTCTTCAGTTCCAATTCTTGGGTATTTATATAGCAATTTTGGTCATATTTTGGTAATGATGTAGATTTATAGAGGATTATAACAATGATTCATATAAAATCTTTCTTTCTTTCTTTCTTTTTTTTAATTTCTGGAATCCTCTTGGCAAGACTTCCAAAACTTAGCCACTAATAGGACATAAATACAGAGTGGCTATGTTTCTATTTCTAGAGAAGAGGAGAGTAACTATAGTTCTGAGGTCCTGGGGGTGGTTGGATTTTGGTACTTCCAAATTGGCAAAACATACTCATTTGCAACGTTTTAGGATCATGTTCATTCTGTGTTTATCTTGGTGCTTTGTCAGAACATGGCTGGACTTTGGCAATTCTGTGTGCATATACATTTTGTATTTTTTTTCCTTCAAATATTTCCTACTTTACTTTTGGAAAGATTTATTTGTTTTCTAAAACATTCTGGGAAATTTGAGAATGAACAGGTGTAGAGCAAGCATGTTAAACGTCTAGGCGTTGTTTTTGTTGACCTTGCTAACAACATTTTCATATTTCTTTCTTCAAAACATTTAGCTCTTGCTGTCTACATGTCCACTAGGTAACATGGTATTAAAGTTGGAAATAAGCTTTATTTTGATATTCTTGCAATGGAAACAAATCTTTTGTATTTAAGGGAGAGAAGAATCTGTCCCAGTCTACAAAATAAGACAGAAAGAAAGACTACACAAACCAGAATATGTAAGTTTAAATATGCCACTTAAAAATGTTTATTTCACCTTTTAATCTAAATTGGAAAACAGCCAATAACCAGATTCCTTCGTGTTTTCCAGGGAAAGCCAACTTGCCATTTTAAAAAGCAGATTTATAATCCTTTCAACATTCACCAAATCTATTTTGAAGGTGTGTGATGTTTTGTTAAGACCCAGAGACTCAGTGGTGAGAAGAGATTATTTTCTTCATGTCTTTTTAAAAATCTTGCAATGCAATTCACAGAATAATTGCATATAATTTACTTTCAACATAATATGTATATATGTATGTTCTTAATTATATCACATAAATGATGACTGATTCAAGCGTGCAGTGATTCAAAATATTATCCTTAGCTTTTATGAAATGTTTCTTTATTGAAAAGAAATCTATATTAATTCCCAGTGTCTTTGAATGTTTACATTTTATTGCTGTCAAGTAAAGACACAAATAATTGCTAAATAATGCTGTCTATAAATATTCATAATGAGACAAAATGTTTGTATATCCAAACTGTATTTTAAACACATACACTTTAATCAAGGGCAGACTCTAAAATGATAATTAATATAGCTGGCATTTGCATTAACAAAGGACATTTATAGAAGGTACATTTATCAAGTTAAGTACAATTATAGCACATGTGGCTGCTGGTTAATTAAAATAACGTTTGCATGAGAATTTACATTAGAAACTGACACAGGGAAATATTTCCATTTCCATATGCTTTGAATAATTGTATTTTAATATCTTTTCTTCTCAGAAGTAGTTACTTCATTTACTTTTTTATGAGAATTCAATATATTTAAATTTGTTCTTTTTCCAGATATATTAGGGAACTAGTAGACACTATAACTCTGAGCTGTATTTACTCCTAGCTGAGACATATCTGATAATTTTTGGTGTTATATGGATGGACTGGGCTTGGTTTGGGTGTTACATTCTTTCATTTCTGTGTCCCTCTCTGAAAAGATCATGAGTGTTACATTTTCTGTCTACATACTTGGTGGACTGTGTGAGGTGTCACTCAGATCCCTTTTCTGAATTACAGGAAATATTCTCTTAGCTGCTGCAAGTGATGTTGGAAGAAGGCATCAGTTAGCATCCTTTGGGGACTGTATCAAACTCCCTGCCCTGAGCAGCCCACAGCCATTGGCTAAGCACCATAGGGTATAAAGACCCAGGTGGTCTCTTCACTGTCTTCTGGCTCCAGAACTCCTGTGGGGTCAGCTGAGGCTGTTAGGGGCTGGGAATTGCAGTGCAGGTCAATTTCTCTGCTATCTACTCACTTCCACAGGTGTTGGTGCCAAAAGCATGGCGAAAGAAACCCTCCTTTTCAGAGGGTGCTTCCTGGGAGCTCAAGCTGTGGAATCTGCCCAGAAGTCAAAGGTCTTGATGGCAATTGTACACTGACAGCTAGTTCTAGCAGCTATTACTACACTGACGTTTATCCTGGTCACTGAATCAATGTCAGTATTCATGAAGATAGAGCAACTTGATTTTGCTCATATTTTTGGACTCTCTGTAACAATCAGCTTCTTCATTTCATCATGGTTAGCTGATGAATAATATGGCAAATAATTGAACTAATCAGAAAAAAACAAATCTATAGTAATCACATTTTTATTTAGTGGCTAGTTTTGTGCTCTTCAACCTGCAGATTGAGCAGGCTGTGGTGTGCTTTTGAAACAAAGGAAAAGATGAAACAGATGCTTGTTAATCATGCTGGAACTTCTAAAACAGCTGTTGCCATGGGAGATATTGTTCTAGTATTTCTTTTGAATTTTACATGAGGACATTTGCTCCCTCCTTGGCACTGCAAATTACAGGAGTGATTGAGGTATTCTAAAACCCCTAACTCCCCTTCCCCATTTGAATGCCTAGCATTGCGTTTTGGCATTAATTTGAGCTGTAATGCCTTTGCAGCAAAGCAAGGAAAAGTCTGTGAACTATAATTGCTCACTGCAAAAGTGTTTGATGATTAGCACAATCTCTCAAGCAAGCTGTAAAGTATAGAAACTGTGCTTAGGGAGTTAATAAAACAATCCCGCAGTTTCCCTAGGCAGTTTTTCCAGGTGCAACGTCTGCCCTTCTCAAGCAAAATCTACAGCTTCGGAATAAAGTGAGCCCCGCGCAAGGATCAATGGTCAAACCCAGAGAGTGGGGCTCATCCAAGAGAAACAAGAGGAAAAATTCAACCCGAGACAGAAATCTGGACGTGCACCAAACAACTTTTCATCAGTATGTCTGTCCGGGAGGAAACATTTTCCAGTGGCCTCCTTCCTTTTTTCTTTCGAAATGAGCTCAACTGCAGTGCTTCCCGGAGAAGGCAATGGCACCCTACTCCAGTACTCTTGACTGAAAAGTCCGATGGACAGAGGAGCCTGGTGGGCTGCAGTCCATGGGGTCGCTGAGTCGGACATGACTGAGCGAATTCACTTTCACTTTTCACTTTCATGCATTGGAGAAGGAAATGGCAACCCACTCCACTGTTCTTGCCTGGAGAATCCCAGGGACGGGGGAGCCTGGTAGGCTGCCGTCTACGGGGTGGCACAGAGTCGGGCACGACTGAAGCGACTTAGCAGCAGCAGCAGCAGTGTTTCCAGGCGCTGTAACCAACAAACTGCTTTAGGCATGGAGGAGCATGAATAAGTGATGCTGTCTGTTCAAGGTATCTTACCTGCTCCACCTCCCCGACCCCCATCCCCAAGTCAGTTCAAACCTAATGATAAACCAAGTCTAGCAAATTTGTCTGCAGTCCCCGTGGGGATTTGCGGGTGTGGTTTCCTAACGGTGCGGGACTCGGAGTCAGGCGAGCAGGGCTGACATAGAGGGGAAGAAAGCACTATGATACAGGCTGACCTCTGTTAGGGAAAGGGCAGAGTTTGGGGAATTTGTTAACTGTTGTCTCTCGTTCATCTGCTACGTATGTGCCCTCCAACTTCAGTTGTGGATGCCGTGAAAGCAGCCAGAGCTGGCCTAGTACCAGCATCGGGCACCTCCCTGAATCTGAGGGTAACGAGGCAGCCACCGGTCCACCGGAAATGTACAAACAGCTTCTTCCAGGTGCTGGCCTTAGTCTCAATGCGATGCTCTTTCGCTCAGCGGATAAACCGCCCCATCAGGTGAGACCATTTGGAAGGGACAGTGAAAATACACAGGGCTCGAGTGTTTTGCACCCAGCGGTGTTTACAGGAACAGGAAAGCCTAGTGAGTCATCTTCTGTTTTTAAATGGGAACTACCAAGAATTCATACGTGCACATTGCCACTCCATGCATTTAAATTGACTGAGCAGTTACATTTGAAAGTGTTCAGAGGATAAAGAGAAGGCAGCTTACTGGCATTACGTATGTTATTCACTATACTGTATAACTGTAATAGAGTGATTGCAAAAGTCTCATGAGAAGATGGGGAATTAGAAAGATAATTCTGTCCTAGCAGTTTCACTTTTATCCCCCTGGGCAATAGGGGGACTGTTTCCTATTCAGAAGGTGGCAGGGACCACAGAGGTCACTGTCATCAGTATTCCTGAATTACAGCAAACACATTGCAGATGGCAGGTTGTCAATATGTCATGATTCAGGTGGTAGCCTGAAATAAAGAAAAGGAGGGAGAGGAGGAGAAAAGCAGTGATGCTGGTGGAGAATTCAGGAAGGGCTGTGTTGCTCTCTGAATGTTTTATCGAGTTGCTCTCCTTTCCATACTTGTGCTCCACAGATGCCTTTCAAGTTATTTCATCCTGCACCTTTGCAAGGTCCCTCAGCTTCTTATCAGAAAACTGGATGAGTGCACCTACAGCGTATTCCTTCAAGCGATGCAAATAGTGAACAGAAAGGGAGCTATGGGTATGTATCAAGGAATCTTCCTCTGAGGGGACCTTGTGTCATTAATCAGGATTCTTTGACATAGTTGTTAAAATACAAGTCTGGCTAATTGCCTTAATTCAACTTGCATGTCTTATGTTATCTATGAGACCAAGACTTGCCAAGTGACTTGCTGAATAACGGCACATTTTGCCATTTTTCCCAAGGCAGTGCAATAGAGTATGAAAGCACAGACTTTATATATATAGTCTTCCACTTTGTTTTATTAATTTTTTATATTTATTTTTTATTTGGAGGATAATTGCCTTATAATGTTGTTTTGGTATTTCTGCTGTATAACAGGGTGAATCAATTCTAAGTATATACGTTTCCCCTCCCTTCGGAACCTCCTTCCCATCCCACTCCCCTGACCCAGCCCTTTAAGTCATCACAGAGAACAGAGCTGAGCTTCTGAAGCACAGACTTTCAAGCAACCCACCTGGGTTTGAATCTGGGCTCAGCTACTTAATATTAGCTGTGTGTCTTTGGGCAAGTTACTTAATGTCTCTGTGCCTTAGTTTGCTCACCAGTAAAGTGCAGATGATAGTGTATCCCTTCTGGGGTTTCTGTGTGAATGAGATGTGCTAGCACAAGTGTGTATTCCTAGAAATGAGCACTGAGTCTACAGTCACTGGCCAAGCGTTCGCTGTCATCCACGTCGTCATCCTCACTAAACAAATGGCGAGCCCGTCATAACGTTGGTATCAAACCTGTGTGGCCACCCAAGGTCACTGTTCACTTCGAGGAGCACACAAAATAAACGTTTAAGAATCAGTTCTAGAATGTTCCTGCCAATCATTCCTGTTGAGGCCTCCCTCTTTTACAGCATGGATTATATGAACTAGGAAATAAATGGTCAATGGTTTTAAAATATGTAATGAAAAGCAGTTATCTAAGCTATGTGTTCTCCCAGAAGAGAGCATAAATAGGTTTTTTCTACCAGTAGCTGAAGTTTTCACAGCTGGGGAAAAGCATATGGTTCTGCCATAATGCTGGGTGTCCTTGAGTAAATTACTTCATCTCTCTGACCCTCAGGTTTAAATTTTTCCTTTGTCTTCTTGTGAAGTAAGAATGAGGATATAAGTTTCTTGTATTCATTTTTTCCAAGGCACTATATTGAGTAACTAATATACACCTTGCATAACCAGGTTCTAAATGTATTTTTATTCATAGTGAACAGTGAATATCTTTGCCACCATAATAAAGATATAAAAAGCGTCTATAATATTAAGAAAGAAAAACTGCTATAGGGATATAAAGCCTATATTGGACCTGAACTTAGGTCTTTTTCTTTATTTTCTTCTCCAATGGGCTTGTCTGAATTTCAAACTATGTTCGTTTGCTTAATTTGGCTGAATTTCTTTCCTTCGTTGATTAATTCTTGATGTTAGATGGTAGTTTGTACTAATATCATTTTCAAAGATTTCCAAAGAGATCGTTCAGGGAGTATCCTTAGCTTACAGACGATATTCTGGGTTTCTCCAAGTGTATGAGCCTTGCCAATGTGAGAATAAGGGGCTTAAGAGTGATATGGAACAAGGGGCAGCAGATAGATAGGATAGATAGATTTTCTGATAGCGGACATTTGTATGTTGGTGAATTCTTAGTCATATATAACACTATAAATTTTTGGACTGGAACTAAGAGGTAAGGAAATCTCTTTTAAAACTGTCCATCAGACACTTGAGGTTCTTCCCCAACTATGTTCTTTTGGAAGCTCCCATAGCATAATTTGTGATGCGATGGGGGCCAGAGTAGGGGGTTTTGAAGGATAGCAGCTCGCCCCCCAGGTAAGAAGCATGGACATGCCCATTTGTGAAGAAAATAAAGTAAACAGACAAGTTGTTGACCTGGTCCTAAAGAAAAGGGCATTTGTCCGTGTTTTCATGGCTTCAGTATCTCTTCCTGGGAAAAGAAGATAATGATGTTTGTCATTATTTTAGCAATGAATTGTCTGCTCTGAAATCACTTTAAATAAAATCAACACTGGAATCACCAATATTTTCCACCAGACACTTTCATTCTCACCTTGAAACTCCTCAGGTGAAGCATCAGTGATGGACAGATGGACTTTCTTTTTACCCTTCAGGATGTTCTCCAGAGAATCTGGAAACGCCCTTGGGCCTTTTCATTTGCTGTAGCTTAGAAAGAGCACAGTGCCGCTAGAGACAGCGGCAACTGAAAGCAATTTCTGGGCTATTTGAAATGCTTAATAAAAATCCAGGAAACTTGGCCCCTTAAGCGCAGCATATGTGATCTTAACGCGGGGCTGTTGTTCATCTGGCAAGACCCCCTGCAACACAATTGGATTTGTTCCTCAAGAAGTGTCAGCAAGGCGCCGAAAGGATTCATAGACTGAGCTTTGGTCAGAACTTGTAGGTTTTCTCGGACTCCAAATTGTCCATGACGGGTACAAAAGACCCCCTGCAGACCTGTCCTCCCAGCATTCTTGGGGCAATTTCTTTTTTTTTTTTTTTTTTGCCAGGTCCTTTCTCTTTTATGATTGAAGAGCTCTCAATGCGTAAATAACAAATGGAAATTGGACAGAGAGATTGGACCTGAACTTAGGTCTGTTTTCTTTATTTTCTTCGCAAATGGGCTGGTCTGAATTTCAAACCATGCTCGTTTGATTACTTTGGCTGAATTTCTTCTATCTTTGGGTGATTAATTCTAGATTTTAGATCGCAGTTGTACTAAAGCGTTTTCAATGATTTCAAGAGTTCTTTCAGGAAATATTCTGGGTTTCCCCTCCAAATTTATGAGCCTTGTCAATATCACCCAGCACTTGGTTGTCTGAATAGGCCTCCCATGCAGTACTTTCTCCTGGCTTTGCCCTTTGAATGTGTTCTATGGAATAGATCCTGGGTTTTAGATTCAACAGGGCTGCTAAGCCTTGCATTGGCTTAATATTTCTTATGGGTGCAGTTGGACAGATGAATTATGTAAAATAATTGTTGCTGACTTTATAAAGTTTAAAGTTCTCTTGTGTACAGGAAATATGTTAAAACACTTTGAGGTCTCTTTAAATTTGCATAACACTTGAGTACGTCATCATCACCACCAGGCCACCTACTCTGGTTCAATGCTATCTTTGAAAGTGCTTCCTGTGTGGACTTTCAAAAATGCAGGTGGGATGAAGCAGAGTAAAAAGTCCTCATCTGTTCTCTTCCAGGATCAGATTACATGATAGTTGCTTAGGTGATATCCTACGCAGACAAGGTACCTTTGTGTGCAAACATGGATTTTAACATCTCTGTAGATACACCCTGGGCCAGAGAAGTCAAAAATTTGTGGTCTTGGTTTCTCCCAAAAAGGTACTGGCAAGCCCATGAGTGATAGGAATGTGAACAGTGAAACAGACCTCCTACCCATGGTGATCAGAAAAGAAAAGGATGGATGCCTAGCACCCAAGGTACTAAAAGGCAAAACTAAGTGGAAAATGTCCCAGGAGGTACATATGTCTACCAGGGTGACACTGTTTGCTTCTCTTTCTGGGAGTTTCCCATTATATTTATAATCCCGCTCCTCCCTTTTCAGAACTGTCAATTAAATTCCATTCAGTACTCCGTCATTTGGTGCTAAGTACCGGTTCTTCTGGTGGTGCTCCGAGAGAGAGAGAGGATGCTCTGATCTGTGTCTCAGCAACACCTCCATTGCTGGTCTGTCGTTACCCACATATGGGTGGTGTTGAGAGATTCGAAATGGGGGCAGAGTTTGCAGACAATTTCCTTTCTCTTCTCTTTCTGGAGTGGCTACAGTGAAGATAAGATAAACCAGTAACCCCTGTGCAAAGCATTGCCAGCTTCTCTGGTGATGGAAAAGGGCTTCTGAAAGTCAAGGAGAGAGGGAGAGCCAAGGCCTATATCTGTTCCTGGTTAAATTTCCCTTAATTTCAGTGCCAACAGCCTTTACACTCTATCCCTTGTTTGCACTCAGAATAAAAGCTTCTCTCTTACAAATGTTTAACCTGCAAACTTCACAGGTATTAAAAGTCTTACAGAGCCCAGCAAAAGGAACCTCACCTCTGTAAGCAGCACACCCCCCCCAATGGTGTCGTGGGCTGTTTGTTGAGGGTTACTTTGAAGGTTCAAGCAAATAGATTGAGAAACAGCTTTTTGAAACTTAATAGATTCTTAAATAGATTGTAACTGGATTATCAGGAAAATCCCCAAGAAGCTGTCTTAAACTTACTTTGTGTATAATGTCCAAGAATTTTATGAAAGTTCATTCTCCATCTCTCTCTCCCACCACCCTTCCTTCTCAAATTCCCTCATCTGATTTATTCTCGTCATTGGTAAGTGAGCCGTTTTCCTATTCTGTTAGAATGTCTATGAAATGATAAAGAGAAAAAAAGTTAATTAAATGGAAGAATTTGTGGAGGGATATTAGGTTCAGAAATAAATTATTTCAACATGTGAGGTTTTCACTGGGCTGCCAAAGAAAATCCATGCAGTAGGTCACAAGAATAGAATCAGTAGCTCGTAGGCTTAAATTTCCTGGTTTAGAAAAACTTAAGATGGGTGTTCAGATATGACATTTTCTAAGTTGGGTGGTTTGGAGTAGAGTATGTACTTACAAGTATAATTTCAGAAAACAGATTTTGGCAAACTAGATTAGAAGTGAATTTAACATTATTAATCTTTGCATTAATAAATGAGGCACTGTATAAATGAGGCACTGTATTTGATGATATTTTGTTTTACTATTTTAAATTGCAAATACTGTGCTAGATGAAAGGAAAGTGAATTATAGTTGTAATTTTGTCACTAGCAAATAATGTTTTGGGAGAAAATTTATTTAAATTGTAGGGGGCCTTGGTTTACCAAAGATGAAAATTTTAATGTCTGCTTAGATACTTGCTAACTTTCCAGATCTAAGATTCACCCCAAACAAAGTAGAGGTATCACTTTAGGTCTGTCCTCTGCTTTCCAATCAGATTCGGTTAGAAATAATACCACATTTCTGGATGCTATTTAGTTATTACAAGATTGTGTTATCACACAAGCAAACTTTTACTTCTTTAATAAAAGTTTGAGGGCTGCTGGCATTATGAATAAGGTACATGAACTGCTACAAACTTAAATAACTTCTCAAGGTTTTCCAGGATAAATTGCATTGATTTCTTTTGTAGGCAAGAAATATTTTCGGCATGATTTTGAATTATACGATGTTTTTGTTCTTGTTTTACATTTCTAAAAATCTAGTTTTGGGAATACAATAGGCTTATATGACAAGTAGTAAAACCAAATTAAAAAGCTTCATGAAGTTGGTCATGGTAATTAAGAATCAAAAAAAGAGAGATAAAACCACAGGATTCATAAAAAGTTGCAGTTGTTAACCTTTTTGAATTATAGACTTAGAAAGTCTGAGAAGAGCCTTGGAAACCCTCTTACTACAATAGGTATTAGCATACACACACACTTAGACACAGCCTCAAGAGATTCAAAAGCAAAAGAACTACTTCAGCGCTTTCTGTGTCCCAATAGGTGGTCTCTCTGTATTGTTCTTTGCAGTAATATTTGTCATCTATTCGGTGGTGTTAGAGGGAACTAGGGCAGATAGTGACAACTCTGAGTATCCAAGTATGGGAAAAGCATAGTAGCCCAGATAAAACAAAATGATGGATGATTCTCAAATTGTTTCTCTTTGATCTTGTAAAGGCTTCTTTTGCTTTGTGCTTATGTTAAAATCTGGCCTTCTTGAGAACACATGAGTTGTTAGTTAGCCATATTTGTGGTGAGTTGCTGGGGCAAAGCCAGCTTGAATTTAAAATATGCTGTGGATGGTCTACAAAGTGTATGCAGAATATGTGGATAATTACGAGCTTTCAACAGGTTTTTATGTATTAATAAACCATTTACTCCAAGGAGAAATCTGAGCACATTCAAAAAAGTTGCAGTAATTTCCACATAGAAAAATACATTTTACCACAGCATGTGAATAGACTTCAGAGGGGGGCTAAAAATTCCCTTTCCAGATTTTTCTTATCATAATAATCTATATTTGGAGGTGTATTCTGCTATGAATGACGTGGGAGAGAGCAAAATAAAGTATTTGTTCTCTGTCCCCTCTTTCTTCCCCAACCATGTTTTATTTTCTCCTCTATTTCCCTGTGGTCACGTTCTCTTCTCAACTTCTGAAGACAATTTAGTCTGGGTCTCAGTGTGTGGTGCTGGAGGATGCTTGGGGCACCCTAAAAGTAATGCTGAGTCTGATTCTTATTAGGATCAGAGCTGCTGAGCAAAATTTTTAAATAAATGAAACCATTTGTAAGGGTTTCTCTTGATAATGCTTATCTCATTTATTTCCCTGTTACAATGACATTCTCTGGTAGATGTTATTAATAGTGTTTTATGAAATGTTAAGTCAGGACCCTAAATGGCGGAGCAAATTGTCCCCAGCCACTAAGGTTGTAAGGACAGAACCAGGTCCAATTAACTGCACGTCTACATTCCCTTTAAATATCTTTAGCTTCAACTCCAAGCTGGGGTGTACCAGATGCCCAATTAATATTTAGGGAATATTGTTTGAAAGATAGAGCTACCTTCAAAACTGCATTAGTTTCCTGATGTGATATCTAGCCAAACATCCTGCCATTCATCATCCTCTGCTCTTGTTACTGAGTTCAAGTTTTTACTGTCTGCCTCACGACAGGCCAATAAATCAAGAGATAAGCTGTTGGGGCATGGAATAGCGACTTTATTCAGAAAGCTGCAGACCCAGAAGATGGAACTATCTTAATCTAGTCTGAATTCAGGCTTCTTTTATATTAAAAAGGATGGGGGTGACTTCCCTGGCAGTCCAGTGGTTAAGATTCTGGGCTTCGGGTTCAATTCCTGATTGAGGAACTATGATCCTGCATGTTACATGGTGCAGCCAAAAAAAAAGGGGAGTATGGGGTGTCATTGGCTGTTGCAAACTTCTTGGTGCAGGAACCCTTTGTTCTTGCATCTGTCCACCTAGGTCAAGTCACAGTGTTCCTTTAAGCCTCTAAGAAGATAAATATTTTTCTGTCTCCTGAAGCATTTTATCTCTATATGAATGAAAAGTGTTACAGCTTAAAAAGTGAGAGCCTTGAGAATGGACAGTCCTGTATATTTTAGGCTATAGGCAACATTTTCAACCTATAGCAAAAACAATTGAGTAAAAAGGTTAGAGGAAAAGTAACAAGTCTAATATGGAATCAGTTTTGTTCTTCTCTATTACACTCTGGACTGGATAGTGAGTTTCCCTGCTCTTGGAAGCTGAGTGGTGGACTAGACAACCCCAGCTAGAAATTCATGTCCTGAAACCTATAAAATTGAATGACTTCCCCACTAATAAACATTCTTTGAAGTTGTGGGTGCAGTAATTTAAGAAATACACCTATGTCTTTTAGTCAGATAATAGAAGATAGTTTAAAAAAACTCTGGAGTATAGTTGCTTTCCATTGTTGTGTTAGTCTCTTCTGTATAGCAAAGTGAATCAGCTATATGTATATTCATATTTCCTATTTTTTGGATTTCCTTCCCATTTAGGCCACCGTAGAGCATTGAGGAGAATTCTCTGTACCATACAGTCGGTTCTCATTAGTTATCTGTTTTATAACTGGTAGTGTGTGTATGTCAGTCCCAGTCTCCCAGTTCCCTCTTTTCCCCCTTGGTATCCATACATTTGTTCTCTACATCTGTGTCTTTGCTTCTGCTTTCAAATAGTTTCATCTGTGCCATTTTTCTAGGTTCCACAGAAATGTGTTAACATAAGATATTTGTTTTTCTCTTTCCAACTTATTTCAGTCTATATGACAATCTCTAGGTCCATCCACATCCCTGTAAATGGCACAACTTCACTCCTTTTCATGGCTGAGTAATATTCCATTGTATGTGTGTACCACCTCTCTTTTATCCATTGCTCTGTTGATGGGCATTTAGCTTGCTTCCATGTCCTCTCTACTATAAACAGGGTTGCAATGAACATTGGGGTGCATGTAATCTTTTGGAGCTATGGTTTTCTCTGGGTATATGTCCAAGAGTGAGATTGTTAGGTCTTATGGTAGTTCTGTTTTTAGTTATAAGAAACAGAAGACAGTTTTAAAAGTATACCAAAGAGTAACTGAGCCATTTATGTATGTTGGTTTAATACGATCCTAAGAATATTTTGCTAGAATATCTTGAAGAATTTAGGAAATATTATGTGTTGACATTTTAGAAATACGCTACTACTTCTTTCCCACTGATGGTGATTTTTTAATCCTGGAAAACATTCAAGTAATTATAGTCAGCTTTGATGTGTCAGTGAGTATTCAAAGTAACATTCTTATATCTGATATCTAGCTTGATTTTATAATAATATCTATATTAGAAAGTTTTAGAATGGCTTCCTGTTATGTTTTGAAGCCAAAAAACTTTCAACAATGCTATAATTATTTTTTAAATTTGAATATTTATCATTGGTCATTTCTATTATTAGTTCATATCAAGTCTCTTAAATTTTTCAATGTTAATGTAAATAACAGCTTACACTAAGGAAGTTTCCAGGCTAGGGATTCTTAAACATACTGACTCCTTGATCACATTCTCACCCTGGTTGTTGGTTGTCTGCCTGGATTAAAAGATCAAAAACAAATAAAAACTGCGAGTGAGAGACTTTTCATAATTCTTTTGCTGTTGAATTGTGTTTCTTTCTTTAAATTCCTGTTCCTTAGTGAATGAATTTGGCAAAATCCTTGCCTGGATGTTGAAAGGAATAACGGTAAGAAATAATAATGGAGAACAAAATGCCAGTTGATTTTTTAATCTTTATTTAAGATTCATAGTGGTATTCTCCATATCATTGATGCCTTGTGTTGCTGACAAGGGGTTCTTGTCTCCTTAATCAATAGAAATCGATCAGAGGCCAGACAGGAAATTCAGACAAGGCTTTATTGGGGTCTCTGCTGCAGCAGGGGAGAGTGAGAACAAATAACAGATCCCCTTGCTTGCTTGCTCCCTGAGGAGGAGATGAACTTTTTCCTTATGTGTAGCAAGGGTAAGGGTGTGCCCAGGAGCCCCACTGGAGGGGTAGCTTAGATGCTTTGCCCGCCTCTTAGGGGGTGGTGTATACAGAGGGCAAGGGCATTACACTGCTTTTGCTCAAGACTCTTCAGAAATGGCAGTTGGATTTTTTGGTCTCTTTGTATCTTTTATCCAGAATTTGTCCTTCCTGCACATGCGTGCAGTTATTTTTAGTCCCATATAATTTCTTTGTATTTTGTTGCTTAAGAAGAGGTGTGTCTAGCTGCAAGCATTGCAGCACTGCAGCAAAGGGTCCCAGGTCCCAAGCCTGTCTCACTTGAATGCTCATTTCAGGAGGTAGAGGGCAGAAATGGGTATCATAAGTTGAGCTTCAGTTCAGTTCAGTTTAGTCGCTCAGTCGTGTCTGACTCTTCGCGACCCCATGAACTGCAGCACGCCAGGCCTCCCTGTCCATCACCAATTCCCGGAGTTCACTCAGATTCACGTCCATCGAGTCCGTGATGCCATCCAGCCATCCCATCCTCGGTCCTCCCCCCCTTCTCCTCCTGCCCCCAATCCCTCCCAGCATCAAAGACTTTTCCAATGAGTCAACTCTTCGCATGAGGTGGCCAAAGTACTGGAGTTTCAGCTTTAGCATCATTCCTTCCAAAGGAATCCCAGGGTTGATCTCCTTCAGAATGGACTGGTTGGATCTCCTTGCAGTCCAAGGGACTCTCAAGAGTCTTCTCCAATACCACAGTTCAAAAGTATCAATTCTTCGGCGTTCAGCTTTCTTCACAGTCCAACTCTCACATCCATACATGACTACTGGAAAAACCGTAGCCTTGACTAGATGGACCTTAGTTGGCAAAGTGATGTCTCTGCTTTTGAATATGCTATCTAAGTTGGTCATAACTTTTCTTCCAAGGAGTAAGCATCTTTTAATTTCATGGCTGCAGTCACCATCTGCAGTGATTTTGGAGCCCCCCCAAAATAAAGTCTGACACTATTTCCTCATCTGTTTCCCATGAAGTGATGGGACCGGATGCCATGATCTTCGTTTTCTGAATATTGAGCTTTAAGCCAACTTTTTCACTCTCCTCTTTCACTTTCATCAAGAGGCTTTTTAGTTCCTCTTCACTTTCTGCCATTAAGGGTGCTGTCATCTGCATATCTGAGGTGGTTGATATTTCTCCTGGCAATCTTGATTCCAGCTTGTGTTTCTTCCAGTCTAAATAAGCAGGATGACAATATACAGCCTTGACGTACTCCTTTTCCTATTTGGAACCAGTCTGTTGTTCCATGTCCAGTTCTAACTGTTGCTTCCTGACTTGCATACAAATTTCTCAAGAGGCAGGTCAGGTGGTCTGGTATTCCCAACTCTTGAAGAATTTTCCATAGTTTATTGTGATCCACACAGTCAAAGGCTTTGGCATAGTCAATAAAACAGAAATAGATGTTTTTCTGGAATTCTCTTGCTTTTTCGATGATCCAGTGGATGTTGGCAATTTGATGTCTGGTTCCTCTGTCTTTTCTAAAACCAGTTTGAACATCAGGAAGTTCACGCTTCACGTATTGCTTAAGCCTGGCTTGGAGAATTTTGAGCATTACTTTACTAGCACGTAAGATGAGTGCAATTGTGTGGTAGTTTGAGCTTTCTTTGGCATTGCCTTTCTTTGGGATTGGAATGAAAACTGACCTTTTCCAGTCCTGTGTCCACTGCTGAGTGTTCCAAACTTGCTGGCATATTGAGTGCAGCACTTTCACAGCATCATCTTTCAGGAGCTGAAATAACTCAACTGGAATTCCATCACCTTCACTAGCTTTGTTTGTAGTGATGCTTTCTAAGGCTCACTTGACTTCACATTCCGGGATGTCTGGCTCTAGATGAGTGATCACACCATCGTGATTATCCGGGTCATGAAAATCTTTTTTGTACAGTTCTTCTGTGTATTCTTGCCACCTCTTCTTAATATCTTCTGCTTCTATTAGGTCCATACCATTTCTGTCCTTTATCGAGCCCATCTTTGCATGAAATGTTCCCTTGGTATCTCTAATTTTCTTGAAGAGATCTCTTGTCTTTCTCCTTCTGTTGTTTTCCTCCATTTCTTCGCATTGATCGCTGAAGAAGGCTTTGGGTCTAAACCAGGAAGTAGAGCTGGATCTGCCTAAGTCATATTGTGATTGACTCTAAAGATCTGAAAAGAGCTTGAAAAGCAGGGGTCCTTTTATGCTTGCTTCCGACTGCGGGGTCCTGGCAGATGTGCATGGCTTAGCCTGCTTGCTCTGTCTCTAACTTCATCTAAGTACATCTCCAACGACAGAAAATGTCTCCCTACTTAGACTTTCTAGGCTTTTCTTAAAGGTTTGTAAAACTGGGCGAGGTATGTGGTCGGGGGTGGGAGGGAAGCAAAGATAAAGAGTCAGCCACAGGTGTAGCTTGTGGAAGACACGTGCCATGTTGTTGTGCTATATTTTGGGGGGAAAGAGGACAAGGATACGAGGACAGGATGTTTAAGAACATATCCCCATATATTCTGCAAGGGATTCAGCAAACAAGGTATGTCAGATGCTGTTCGGAGCTTAAGAAAGACCTGCACAAACACTGTACAGGAAGGCCACTCATAGGATGGTGATTGCCTCTGTTGGGTAGGTGGCTAGAGGAGAAGTTAACGAACTATTTTGGGGAAAAGACCAAACCTGGGATTCAGTCCCTCTCTAGGCTATGCAGATGCTAACTTCTGCTGACACTTGGGTCTTGAGTAACCCTAAGTTACTGAAGTTAAGCACATTTGAGGCTGTTTAGCACTCTATGATTTGATGATGGTCCTCAATAGTATTTTTCATTGTTTTAGTAAAATCTTTTTTTGTGTGTGCCTAAAATGACCTCTCTTGAACAAAGACAGATGCAGGTTTTCTGCCCTCACTGCTTATAATTTTTGGAGCCCTCTTTAAGAAAATAGAACAAAATTACAAATACAAAATAAACTATAATAGTGACTAATTCTTAGAAGGTAGAAAGAAAGCACAGTACATCAGAAAATTTAAAAAGCTGACAATCACTTAAAGCATAATAAATTCAGAAAAATAGCACAATGTTTGTATTGATAAACTGCCAGACATATTTCTCCTGTGCTTTTTTCCCCTTTTTATTATTTTTGGCTCCATAATCTCTGATTTCCTTTTTTTTTTTTTTTCAGAAGACAAGTTTTTAGAGCAGTTTTAGGTTTATAACAAAATTGAGAGGAGGGTACAGAGGTTTCCCTTAGATCTCCTGCCCCAGCACATTGACAGACTCCTTCATTATCAACATTACTCATCAGTGGCACTTTTTTTTTTTTTAACCAAGAGTGAAGCTCATTGACACATTGTAATCCCCCAAAGTCCATAATTTAGTTTAGGGTTCAATCTTGGTGTTGTATATTTTGTTGGTTTGGACAAAAATATAAGAACATATATCCATAATTCTAATATCAGAATATACAGATTCTTTTCACTATCCTAAAAGTCCTCTGTTCTCTTCCCCTCATCCTCTGGCACCACTGATCATTTCACTGTCTCCACAGTTTTGCCTTTTCCAGAAAGTCATATATAATTGAAATCATACAGAATCCAGCTTTCTCCGATTAGCTTCTTTCACTTAGTAGTATGAGTTTTAGGTTCCTCCATATCTCAACAGCTCATTTCTTTTTAATGCCTAATAGTATTCCCTGTCTGGATGTACCACAGTTTATTTTTCCATTCATTTCCTGAAGGACATCTTGGTTGCTTCCAATATTTGGCAATTATGAATAAAACTGCTCTCAGTAATTATAGGCAGGATTTTTATGGATATGCATTGTCAACTTTGGGGGGAAAATATTAACAAGCAATGATTGCTGGGTTGTATGATAAGAGTATATTTGGCTTTTTAAGATCTGATTGCTTCTTTACATGACAACAATTTTCTAATGTCATTTTCTTTGGAGAGGGTGAGTAAGTCTTTCCTCTTATATGATGGAATGAAAACTTTTTTTCTAATCAGTGAGAGTTGGGATGCATGAAACAGGTAATTTCATATGCAGATGTACTTCTTGCTAGTAGCTGTGTTTATAGGTTTGTGTCCTACAGAGGGTCTGATAAATTCTGTCTCATGATTGCCACCCAAAAAAAGGAAAAGAATAGTTCAGTGTGCTTATAACTGTTTGCTCTGTGTCATCAAGTATATTTCTGTCAGGAAAGAACTTCATCTGAGGCATACTAAACTACCATTTCCTCTGTGTACCATGTTAGAAGTCTTATGATCAGAAGATTTTTCTGCAGATTTGCTTCTGGATCTTTACATATCAAGACTTGTTTCTCCATATAGGATCCACGGGTTTCTTAGGTTGTGAATTGTGGGCATGCTTATGTTCTATAGGCCTGTCCTCAATGTCGGGTTAGAGAGTGTCAGTACAATGATGGGAGGGGTCTTTCTGGAAGCGGTTCCTATGCTATGAAGGGTTAGGCACAACAGTATACAGAGGTGACTGCAGATCACAGAAATGTATATCACTAAGCCCAACAAATGTGTCCCCAACTTAATTTCTTCTTAACTGAAGCACAAATACCCTTGGCCATTCCAATTTATAAAAATTGTATGACTCTGAACACACTCCTAAGCCTGCTCCCAGAGCCTTGGAAGTGTCTTGTATAAGTGAAGAACCCTGAGGCTTAAGTTTCATTAGCTTCATGATAAGTTCACTTTTCGTTTATACTCATGAGGTTCTCACGGCAAGTGTACTGGGGTGGTTTACCTTTCCCTCCTCCAGTGGCTCATGTTTTGTCAGAACTCTCTGCTATGACCAGTCCGTCTTGGGTGGCCCTGCATGGTATGGCTCATAGCTTCACTGAGTTACGCAAGGATCCGTGAAGGGGATCACCTTTCTGCTATTGGATTTTACCCTTTTCTCCTACTGATTGGCCTTATAGGCCTTCATAGTATGTTGCTTGTACGTGTGTCATCGGGAAGAACAAATCTAACTTCATGTTAGACCTGTTCCTTCTATTTTAACCCTTGTGCTCCATTGCCTGTGCATAGCTATGCTGGATTTGAACCTTTTGTAAAAGAATGTTGCCTATAGCCTGAAATATACAGAATAGCCTATTCTCAAGGCTCTTACCTTTAAAGGTATAACACTTTTTCACTCATGTGGAGATTAAAAAATTGCAGACGGGAGATTGTAACATGTATACTATCATGTAAGAATCGAATCGCCAGTCTATGTCCGATGCAGGATACAGCATGCTTGGGGCTGGTGCACGGTGATGACCCAGAGAGATGTTCTGGGGAGGGAGGTGGGAGGGGGGTTCATGTTTGGGAATGCATGTACACCCGTGATGGATTCATGTCAATGTATGGCAAAACCAATACAGTATTGTAAAGTAAAATAAAGTAAAATAAAATAAAATAAAATGGATAACCAACAAGGGCCTACTGTATAGCACATGGAATTCTGTATGTGGCAATATTATGTGACAGTCTGGATGGCAGGGGAGTTTGGGGGAAATGGATACATGTATATGTATGGCCGAGTCCCTTTGCTGTTCACCTGCAAGTATCTCAACAGTGTTTGCTAATCTGCTATAGCCCAGTACAAAATAAAAGTTAAAAGAAATTTCATAATTCAAGTTCCAAAATAATCCCATTGTGCCCATTTGGAATAATTTTTATTTTTACTATATTGAATTTTGCCATTTAGGATCATAGTATATGTTTTTTCATTATTCACGTAATCTTTGTATGTCTAAGCAAAATTTTACCATTTTCTCTCTATATGGTTCATGCATTCTTATTAAAATTTTTCTGGATATTTCATACTTTGTTGCTATTGTGAAGAATACCTTTTTTTCTCTTAATTTGTTTAAACTTTCATTGCTGGTATATAGAAAAACTATTGATTTTCGTAAGACTTATCTTTTAGTTATTTTGACTTGCTAACTATAATAGTTCTTCAGTTAGGATACATATTCTTTGAGGAAGTATTTTATTTGGTTTATTAGAGATTCAGATATGAAAATTGACACAATGTTTATTGGCTTGCATAAAAATAATCATATTTAATCATATTCTTTAAATCTACTTACATGATAAATTTAATTAAAGTGTTTATTTTAAGTCATAATTATATTTCTGAATAAATCCTTTTTGGTCTTGGTGTTTTATTCTTTTAATATTCTACTGAACTTTTTCCCAAAAAATAATGTAGACAGAGGTGTAGCTACAGAATACTTACTACAGCATATAAAAGAAAGCAAAGAACTATAAACAAAGGAAATGTTCAAAACTAGGATGTTAGTTAAATAAATTAAAGCATATATTTCCAACTGAGACTGAGTAGACTTCATAAAGATATCATAAAACTGTATTTTCTAGCTTGTCTATATTATTTGGTGAAAAAGCTGTAAGTATGGAATGAGACCATTATAAAGTCATGTGTGTGTAAGTGTTTGAGTCTGTGAGTGTGTTTGTGTGGGAGTATATGAATGTGTGAAAAAATGTGTCTATGTGTATGTATCCTTCTGTGTGTGTATATACTGAGAATGATCTATACTGGATTTTAGCAATGAGATTTTTCCAGGGAATGGAGATTATACTCTTTGTTTTATTATTATTAGGAAAAAATGACACTATGGATTTATCCAATTGAACAAAAAGTACAATTAATATCCCAACACAGAAACAATCATTGCTAGCAGTAAATGAACATCATTCCAGATATCTCTTACATACATATAAATACATATACATAGATGAATATATGGACAAAAATACTTTCAAAACTGTATTCATATTTGGTTCAGTTCAGTTCAGTTCAGTTCAGTTGCTCAGTCGTGTCCGACTCTTTGCGACCTCATGAATTGCAGCATGCCAGGCCTCCCTGTCCATCACCAACCAACTCCCGTAGTTCACTCAGACTCACGTCCGTCGAGTCGGTGATGCCATCCAGCCATCTCATCCTCTGTCATCCCCTTCTCCTCCTGCCCCCAATCCCTCACAGCATCAGACTCTTTTCCAATGAGTCAACTCTTCGCATGAGGTGGCCAAAGTACTGGATTTTCAGCTTTAGCATCATTCCTTCCAAAGAACACCCAGGACTGATGTCCTTTAGAATGGACTAGTTGGATCTCCTTGCAGTCCGAGGTCTAGTCAAGTCTATGGTTTTTCCAGTAGTCCTGTATGGATTCATATTTGGTATTCTATTTTAAATATTTTTTAGTGGTTGCATTTGTGAAAAGAGAATAAATTGAAACTAAATAGATTGCTCAACATCAGAATATGGTCAGTATTGGTTTGCTATGGCTATCATAACAAAATACCACAGACTGGGTGGCTTACAGAACAGAAATATATTTTTGCAGAATAATTCTGAAGGCAAGAAGTCCAAGGTCAAGGGGTCAGTAGCTGTGGTTTCTTCCAAGGCCTCTCTCCTTGGGTTGCAGATCGCCACCTTGCTCTGTCCGCACATGCTTGCTCTCTGTCTGACTTTCTGTGGACTAATCTCTTAAGGACATCAGTTACATTGGACTACTGCCCATCCTAACAATAGCGTTTAAACTTAACTACCTCTTCAAAGTCCCTGTCTCCAACTGCTGTCATTCTGAGGCACTGAGGGTTAGGACTTAACTTCAGCATGTGAATATTTGGACAAAGGAACACAATTCAGCCCATAACAGATTCTTTACTGAAAGATGCTTTAATACCTGGGGTTTCCCATGTGGCGCAGTGGTAGACAATCCTCTTGTCACTGCAGAAGGTGCAAGAGACGTGGGTTTGATCTCTGGTTCAGGAAGATCCCCTAGCATAGGAAACGGCCAACCTGCTTCAGTATTCTTGCCTGGAAAATTTCATGGACAGGGGAGTCTGAGGGCTACAGTCCACGGGGTCACAAAGAGTCAGACACGATTAGATGGCTGAGCACACACAAACACTTTAATTCCTAAACATCCACTCAAAAGATAAGAAAAATGATTGTCGATACACGGGAAGAGAGCTGGGCTTTCTTTCTAAAAGTCATGCATTTTATTTCTTCTACTTCTTCCCGCCTTCCTCTCCTTCACCTGTTTTGTATATATATGTATCACTTTTATGTTGTCAAGATTTATATTGTTTCCATTGTTACTCGAAAAGTATAATTCCTATAGTCAATGATCAGTTTTGTATTTAAATTTGTTCAATGCCCATTACCAGTCTTAGCCTCGGACAGTTTAGTCGCTCAGTTGTGTCTGACTCTTTGCAGCCCCATGGTCCGCAGCACGCTAGGCTTCCCTGTCCATCACCAACTCCCGGAGCTTACTTAAACTCATGCCCATTGAGTCAGTGACATGAATAAGGTAAGATACAGTAAGAAACTAGTCTTCCCCTAGTTTCACTATTTTATCTATTGCTCAGGTAGAATTTTCAAGGAGGGTTGACAAGTACTACTATTTTGTGAATCTTTCACAGGGAAGACTGTTGGGCCTTTCTCAAGATCCAAATGACTGGGCACACCTTGTTAGAGCCTATTTTATTTCTTGTCCATAGGTGATAGGATGGTACTTGCTGGCCATTCTGGCCACCTGTTGAAGGAGGTCGTTGAGAGGATGTGACCGTTGGGTCAAGTTGGACCCAGGCAATTGAGACTCCTAACTCCCTCCCAGGCCCAGAATGTGTGCTCCACCTACCATCCCCATGCTAGCAGTCCTTTGGAGGAAGCAGCCTTGTGAGTAAGGTGTGGTTGTGATTCTCTAGGACTTCCTTGGCAGTTCAAAGGTTAAGACCCCTCACTTCCACTGCAAAGGGCATGGGCTTGTTCCCTAGTCAAGAAACTGAGGTCTCACTTGCCACATGGCCTGATCATCTGGACTGAATATGTGACTGATCCCAGATAAGGCCTCCATGTAAACTTTCAAGATTCTGGGGACAGATGTGGAAATCTACTCATTCTGCAGCTGCCAAAGGTGAGCCTTGCAGGTAAGTTTCCTTGCTTGTTACGCCTGCCACCTGCTCATCTGGAGCCGTCTGTCTCCTTCAGTCTCTCTTCGCCTTCCATGTATGGGCACCAGTTTACAAACCTACACTGACAGACATGTTCTGTTTCCCTCAGTGAAGTTTAACAAAATCGATTTTGTTGATGAAATTTTAATGTTTGGAGAATTAAGACAAAAGTTTGGGTTTCTGGGTTTTCTTGAACATACCAAAGAACTGATAAAATAACATCCTTTTAACTGTTTCTTATTCTCTGTTTTTCTTTTCTTGGGGGGTTTGGAATTATGTCTGTTGATCAAATATATTTAGCAAAATCTGGATTTGAAAGCTTAATGGACTACTGCAGAATTTCTTAGGCTTTCAAAATGTGTCACAGATAGCCGAGAAACAGGATAAGCAATGTTTTCCAAACAGTTTTTGCCATAGAATTCGTTTCTTGAGAAGAATTTTTTGTAGTATATCTTACAGGGAAATTTGAGAAATGCCCATTCATGTCAAATTGCTTTATTTTTGTGTGTGTCTATTTTCCATTTGCCTTTTGTCAGCCTTTATTCTTTTATTTTAATTGGAGGATAATTGCTTTGCAATGTTCTTGTTCTCTTAAGGCAAAATTGGCTGGAGCTGTCTTGTTTTGACAGCTTTGTGTGCTCCCCAGTCATTAGGTCCGATCACTTACATGTCCTGCCGCATTCTTGATGGCATTAGTTTGCAAATTCAGTCTTAGAATATTTTTTGACATTACTCTCTTATTTCCTGGCACCAAGTATTGAACTAGTTAATTTTACTACGCCTTCCTCTTTCATTTCTTGGAGGGCTTGATTTATTTGCTTTTATTGTCTTCCAGAAGGTTTCATGTGTTACATTTCCAAAATTCTTTCATGTTTGAGAACATCTCCCTGTTGCCCATATTCCAAAACCAATGTGTCTGGCTGTAATATATTTTGATATATTATAATTGTTTTACCTTCAGGGTATCATAGGCTTAGTATGTTAAGTCTGAAACCAACCTGATTCACTTCCTTTTAAGGTGAGTTGCTTTTTCTATCTGGATGGCTGAAAAAAATATTTCTATGTTCTTGAATCTTAACACCAGGATATGTTACAATGTTGATCTTTATCTTTTTCCTGGTAGAGAAGGCGTGTCCTTTCATCTCTGCTTATTTTTACGTTCAGGGACTTACATATCTCTGAATATTTCTTCTTTTCATTCTTTGGATCACAATTACAAGGGTATAAAATAGCCTTCTATTACACTGGCTTTGGTCTCTGTCAACTGTTTTCTAACTTTTTTGGGGGGGAGGGAGTGGATGAGGCAGGTTTATTTACGTTTTTACTCTTAAAAATTTTCTCTATAAGCTGCTAGCTTTTAAATTGGAGTGTAATTGCTTTGCTTTACAAAATTGTGCTAGTTTCTGCTGTACAATGAAATGAATCAACTATATGTATACATATATCCCCTCAGTCAATAAAGTATAAGTAGATGTTTTTCTGGAACTATCTTGCTTTTTCAATGATCCAACAGATGTTGGCAGTTTGATCTCTGGTTCCTCTGCCTATTCTAAATCCAGCTTGAACACCTGGAAGTTGTGGGTTCATATACTGTTGAAGTCTTGCTTGGAGTATTTTAAGCATTGTTTTGCTAGTGTGTGAGATAAGTGCAATTGTGTGGTAGTTTGAACATTCTTTGGCATTGCCTTTCTTTGGGATTGGAATGAAAACTGACCTTTTCCAGTCCTGTGGCCACTGCTGAGTTTTCCAAATTTGCTGGCATATTGAATGCAGCACTTTCACGGCATCATCTTTTAGGATTTGAAATAGCTCAGCTGGAATTCCATCCCCTCCTCTAGCTTTGTGCATAGTCAAGAAGCAACAGTTAGAACTGGACATGGAACAACTGACTGGTTCCAAATTGGGAAAGGAGTACGTCAAGGCTGTATATTGTCACCCTGCTTATTTAAATTATATGCAGAGTACATCATGCAAAATGCCAGGCTGGATAAAGCACAAGCTGGAATCAAGATTGCCAGGAGAAATATCAATAACCTCATATATGCAGATAACACCACCCTTATGGCAGACAGTAAGAACTAAAGAGCCTCTTGATGAAAGTGGAAGAGGAGAGTGAAAATGTTGGCTTAAAACTCAACGTTAAAAAATGAATTTCTTGGCATCCGGCTCCATCACTTTATGGCAAATAGATGGGGGAAACAGTGGAAACAATGACAGACTTTATTTTCTTGGGCTCCAAAATCACTGCAGATGGTGACTACAGCCATCAAATTAAAAGACACTTGCTCCTTGGAAGAAAAGCTATGACTGACCTAGATAGCATATTAAAAAGCAGAGGCATTACTTTGCCAACAAAGGTCTGTCTGCTCAAGGCTATAGTTTTTCCAGTAGTCATGTATGGATGTGAGAGTTGGACTATAAAGAAAGCTGAGCACCAAAGAATTGATGCTTTTGAACTGTGGTATTGGAGAAGACTCTTGAGAGTCCCTTGGATTGCAAGGAGATCAAACCAGTCAATCCTAAAGGAAATCCATCCTGAATATTCATTGGAAGGACCATTGCTGAAGCCGAAGCTCCAATACTTTGGCCACCTGATGCGAAGAACCGACTCATTGGAAAAGACCTTCTTGCTGGGAAAGATTGAAGGCGGGAGGAGAAGGGGTTGACAGAGGATGAGATGGTTGGATGGCATCACTGACTCTATGGATATGAATTTGAGCAAGCCCCAGGAGTTGGTGATGGACCGGGAAGCCTGGCATGCTGCTATCCTTTGGGAGCAACTGAACTGAACTGATCCCCTCTTATCTTAAGGCTTTCCTCCATTCAATTAATACGACTTTTAACTCTTATTTTCTTGCTCTTTCTAATTTATTGGGAGACGTGTAGTGGTTCTGATGGTGTTCTTGTTAGTTGATCTCTGCAGGCTTTCTTTATCAACTTCTGTTGTTTTGTGTCCTTTGTTTCATCATATCTCATTCAGTTCTTGCACATTATGAATCATGTTCAGAGAAGCTCTTATACTCTTTTTTTTTCATTCATTTATTTTTATTTATTTTTGGCTGCACTAGGTCTTGGTTGCTGGGCATGGGCTTTCTCTAGTTTTGGTGAGCGGGGGCTACTCTGTTGCGGTGCATGGCTTTCTCACTGTGGTGGCTTCTCTTGCTGTGGACTGTAGGCTCTAGGTGCCTGGGCTTCAGTCGTTGCAGCACACGGGCTCAGTAGTTCTGGTGCTCAGTAGTTCTGGTGCTCAGTAGTTCTGATGCACGGGCTTGGTTGCCCCATGGCAAGTAGCAACTTCTGGACCAGGGATCAAACTCGTGTCCCCTGCACTGGCAGGTGGATTCTTGTTCACTTTACCACCCGGGAGGGCTTCCCTGGTGGCTCTGATAGTGATGAATCTGCCTGCAATGAAGGAGACGTGGGTTTGATCCCTGGGTTGGAACAATCCCCTGGAGAAGGAAATGGCAACCCTCTGCAGTACTCTTACCTGGTGAGTCCACATGGACAGAGGAACTTGGCAGATACAGTCCGTGAGGTTGCAAAGAATCGGACACGACTGAGCAACTTTCATTTACTACTAGGGCAGTCCAGTATGCCTTCTAAATGAGATTTTTCTATCAGTCATGTAGGCCATGTCACTTTTTCTTCCTATGTATTTGCTGTGTTTATGCATGATTGTTGCTGTTAAGTCACTCAGTTGTGTCCAACTGTTTTGCGATTCCATGGACTGTAGCCCGCCAGGATCCTCTCTCCATGGGATTTCTCAGGCAAGAATACTGGAGCAGGTTGCCATTTCCTTCTCCAGGGGATCTTCCCGACCAAGGGATGGAACTCCCATCTCCTGCATTGGCAGGCGGATTCTTTACAGCTGAGTCTCAGGGAAGCCCGTGCATAATGGTAAAGCCATTTAAAAAAATGTTGTTCATGCCTAACAAGGGCAGTGCCCAGAGCTTTGATTTGCTCTGGAAGCTTGTCTATGTGAATTTTCGAGGATACTGTTTCCTCAAGATCTGGCCACTTTGTCTTTCTCTCTTTCAGCTATTGTCTGAGGTCTGGATGTTATCACTCAGTTTTTCTCTAGCCTCAAGTCATGAGAGTGGGGAAGGTAGAAAGTTCAGACTCTGCTTTTTCTTCTTGGATTTGGGTCAATTTCCTGTTTCACAATCCATTCCATTTAATGGGATATGTTCTCTTCCTGAGCCCGTCAATGTGTGATGCTTCCAGTAGAGAGAATTCCTTTAGGTTTTCCTTGTATCTTATACATGTTTCTCCCAATTATCTTCTGTGTATTCACTCCTCCTCTCCAGTCAGAATAGGAAAAAATAATATTTCCTGTGGGATTTAGGCTCATCTTATGGTAACTGGGGCACCAGAGGGGTTTCACCTTCTGCTTAATCTCTTAAACATTTGGCTCTTGCAGGCAGTTTTTATTTTTTTCTTATTTATCTGCTCCTTTGTATCCAATTCTGCAGCTATTGCTGGAGCTCTTTCATGCCCTCTTTTTCTTCTTTGGCTGGAAGAAGGCAGATGGCCGTTTCTGGCAGGGTTTTTCTTTATGAGTTCCTTCGGTGGAGATGTTTGCAAAGATGTTCGCTAGACTTTCCCATGAGCAGCCTGTTTTCCCAGCTTCTATTTTTAGGAATATTAGTAACATTTTTGAGGACTTGGCCGAATCATCTACTTTCCCTACCATCTCATCTGAGAGATGCAGATAAGATGAAAGTACTTCCTGAACCAAATAAGCATCTTTTATTTATTTGCTTGGCCGTGTCTTTTCAAAATCGATGTCATGTATTTTTGTTCCTTTCATTAAATGTTGGAGCAGGCAGATCCCTTCATTGTCTATTTTAACTGGAAGTCTGAACTATTTTGCAATTTTTCTTTCTTTTTCTCCTCCCTTTAAAAAAAAGTGATGTAGGCCAATGTATGTTTATTTATTTAAATTTCTTCTACCATGGAAATATATCTACTTGGTTATTTATTTTAAAAACTGAGTAGTATGTTGAAATAGATTTTATATCATTTATTTGAGATTGTACAATTATCTGTCTAGCACATTAGACCACAGTTTCTTTTTGAGATACTGATGTCAGTTTTGCTATCAGAATTATGCTGGGTTTATATAAAGACATGGAAGTTGAAGTATTTTTATGCATTTTGAAAAAGTTTAAACAGCATAGAAATTATTTATTCTTACAGATTTTCTTCAATTCATTCAGTTATCTGTCTGGTCCCAGTAGCCACTTCAGGAGTATGTTTTGATAACTGTTTAATCGTTTTCCATGGTTATCAGTATAGTTTTGATTCTAAGATTAATTTTGGTAACTTCCTGGAAAATGGCATATTTCATTCAGGTTTTCCATATTTGGCATCTCAAATTTTTATAGTCTTTCTGTGTTTATAGGCATTTCTCCTATGCATATTTGTATTGCATCTTTTAAATCACTACATTTGTTAGAATTTTGTTATTTTTTTTCTGACCTTTCCAAAAGACAAAAGTTTAGATTTTGATATTGTTTAGTCTACCTGTTTCCTAATACATTAATTTTCTTCTTTATTTACTGGTTTGAATTTGTATATATTAGAATATCTTTCTCACATTATAGCTGGGTAAATATTTTATGGATATTTTTTATCCTTCTCAAATGTATAGATTTTCACTATCATCTTTTAGCTTTTGATATTTTAGAGGAAACTATGAAACCAGTCTCTTTTTGTGCTTTTGTATATGACGTGAAAATTTTCTACCTAGATTTGTTTTATTAGTCTTTTATCTTTTAAAATTTATTTTTATTGAAGGATGGTTGCTTTACAATGTTGTGGTGGTCTCTGCCATACATCAGTGGGAGTCACTCATAATTATTTGTATACCCCCTTCTGAACCCTACCCCCTCACCCCTCTAGATCATCACAGATGTCAGGCTGGGGTCCCTCTATCTGTTATACAGAGTGAAGTAAGTCAGAAAGAAAAAAACAAATATCATTTATTAACACATATATAGGGAAACTAGAAAAATCATTCTGATGAACCTATTTACAGAGAAGAAATGGAGACACAGACATAGAGAACAGTCTCATCGACACAGTGGGGGAAGAAGAGGGTAGGACAAATTCAGAAAGTAGCATTGACATGTATACAGTATCATGTGTAAAAGAAATAGATTTTTACTTTTTACATCCCCTTGTTTTTGTAAAAGGAAAAAAAGGAAAGGGGTATGATGTATCATTACTGGTCTTTTAAGATTAAAGTATAGTTGATTTGCAATATTATATTATTTTATATATATTATCTATATTTCAGGGGTACAACATAGTGATTCAATATTTTTATAGGTTGCACTCCATTTAAAATTATTACAAAATAATGTTTTATAATAGTTATTTCACTGTGCTCTATGACATATACTTGTTGCGAATCTTTTTTTTGTCAAGCTGTTCTTTTTCTTTTTTAAATTTTTTATTTTTACTTCATTTTACTTTACAATACTGTATTGGTTTTGCCATACATTGACATGAGCGAATCTATTTTATACACTGTAGTTCGTATCTCTTATTGTCATACCCCTATCATGCCCCTCCCCCTTACGTCTCCCTCCTGGTACTGATGCTAAGTCGCTTCAGTCATGTCCGACTCTGTGCGACCCCATAGACGGCAGCCCACCAGGCTCCCCCGTCCCTGGGATTCTCCAGGCAAGAACACTGGAGTGGGTTGCCATTTCCTTCTCCAATGCATGAAAGTGAAAAGTGAAAGTGAAGTCGCTCAGTCGTGCCCGACTCTTAGCGACCCCATGGACTGCAGCCTACCAGGCTCCTCCATCCATGGGATTCTCCAGGCAAGAGTACTGGAGTGGGTTGCCATTGCCTTCTCCGAACCACTAGGTTATTCTCTGTATCTGTGAGTCTGTTTCTGTATTGTTATATGTATTTGGTTTTGCTTTTCATAGTCCATTTGTAAGTGATAACATAGAGTATTTGTCTTTATCTGCATCTCACTAAGCGTGATACCGTCTGGGTCCATCCACATTGTTGCAGGTGCATCATTTCATCCTTTTTATAGCTGAGTAATACTCCATTGTGTGTGTGTGTACCACATCTTTGTTATCCATTCATCTACTGATGGATGCTTAGGCAGCGTCCATATCTTGGCTACAGTGAATAATGCTGCTGTGACCACTGGGGTGTGTGCGTCTTTTCATTTTCTTCCTCCCATATATCCAGTGGGAGGGTCATTGGATCATATGGTAGTTCTTATTTTTAACTTTTTGAGGAAACTCTGCACTGTTTCCCATCGTGGTTGGACCAATTTACAATCCCACCAACAATGTACTTGATTCCCTTTCCTCCACATTCTTGCCAACACTTGTTATTTGTAGTCTTTTTGATGAAAACCATTTTGACAGATCTGAGGTGAAATCTCGTTGTGGTTTTGATTTGCATTTCTCTCATGATTTGCCACGTTGAGCATCTTTTCATGTGCCTGTTGGCCATCTGTATATCTACTTTGGAAAAATTACTCAAGTCTTCTGCTCATTTCTAAAATCAGATTATTTTTTGGAAATTGAGTTGTATGAGCTGTTCATGTATTTTGGGTATTAACCCCTTACTGGTCCTATCATTAGCAATTTTTTTTTCCAATTCAGTAGATTGTCTTTTTGTTTTGTCAATGATTTCCATTGCTGTGCAAAAGCTTTTAAATTTAATTAGGTCCCATTTGTTTCTTTTACCTTAAGAGACAGATCTAAAAAATATTAAATGCTTTTGTCAAAGAAATTTCTGCCTATGTTCTCATCTGGGAGTTTTATGTTTTCCAGTCTTACATTTAGGTCTTTAATCCATTTTGTGTGTTTTTTTTTGTATATGGTGTGAGGAAATGTTCTAATTTTATTCTTTTGTATGTGTCTTTCCAGTTTTCCCAGTATCACTCATTGAAGAGAGAAAGTATATTTTCTTCATTATATATTCTTGCTTCCTTTGTGGTAGGTTAATTGATCATAAGTGCATGGATTTATTTCTGAGCTCTCTATTCTGTTGAATTGACCTATGTGTCTGTTTTTGTGCCAGTACCATGCTCTTTTGATTACGGTAGATTTTCAGGATAGTCTGAAGTCAGGGAGTGTGATACCTCCAACTTTGCTCTTTTTTGTCAAGATTGCTTTGGCAACTTGGGATCTTTTGTGGTTCCATATAAATTTCAGGATTACTTGTTCTAGTTCTGTGAAAAATGTCATCGATATTTTGATGAGGATTGTATTAAGTTGTTTGGGGTAGTATGGACAATTTGACATTATTGATTTTTCCAGCCCAAGAAAATAGGATATCTTTCTATTTCTTTGTATCATCTTTAATTTCCTTCATCAGTGTTTTATAATTTTCAGAGTATAGGTATTTTACCTCATTTTAAAGTGTATTTTTAGATATTTTATTTTTTTGGTGCAATTTTAAATGGGATTATTTTCTTGCTTTCTTTTTTGTTGTTCACTCAGTCATGTCTGACTCCTTGCCACCCCATGGACTGCAGCACACCAAGCTTACCTATCCTTTACCTTCTCCCAGAGATGGTGAAAGACATCTTTCTCTTTTCTCTTTATGATAGTTTATTACTACTGTATAGAAAAGCAACTGAATTATATATATGAATCTTGTATCCCACAGCTTTATTGAATTCATTTATTAGTTCTAATAGTTTTTTGATGGAGACTTTAGTTTTCTGTGTATGGTATCATGTTGTCTGCAAATAGTGACAGTTTTACTTCTTCCCTTCCAGTTTCTTTTTCTTGCCTGATTGCTGTGGCTAGAACTTCCAATACTGTGTCATCATTGGCTCTTTTTTAATGGTCTTTTTTTCAGTTCAGAAAAATGTTCTCCTGTAATATCTTTGATTATTGTTTTGGTTCAATTTATTTGCTTTCCTTCTGAATAACAATACATATTTGAGTGTTGGTTCCACAGTCTCTGTTCTCCATATCTATTCTCTTTGCACTATCAACTTCCTCTCCCCTAGAATAATCTGTGTTTTGTAGAGTCCATCTTCTTGTATCTTTACAGCCTGTTTCTTTGCAGGAGCTGTATTTTACAGAATACATATTTCCATTAGAACCCCCACTGCCCATCTTTTGTTTGGCTTGAGCACGCTGAAGATGATCATAATAGTCCTCTTGTCTTCTGGGTGGTGGTGGGGGGGTGCTGTTTGAGCAAAGGTAGCTGGATTAATAGGAACTCAACTATGACAGAAGAAAGAGCACACACATGGTGGAGGATTGGGTGTCCAGCATCACGCCCACAGAGCTGGCCAGAGACAGGAAGAGAGACACAAGGGCATGAAGGGAAACATCTCTGCTGGGTCAGCACCATTTAAGGAATGTCACTGACAGAAGTCAGTCTCATCCTCACACCCAGGTGTCAAGGTTGCTGGAAATATAGTTTTGTTTTCAGTTGCCATATACTCAGCAGGAACATCAGGGGGGGCTTGTGTAGGCTCCTGGCAGTCCTTGTCACAGCCTCGATCTGAGTCTGAGCTAACTGCAGAAGGGATTAAAAAATGTTCTCTGTTAGCCACCATAAACAAGAGCTGGAATTCATTGTTTCTTCTCAGGTTTATTTATCTGCCTTACATGATCTTCAAACTTGTTTTCTCCTCCATTTCTGATGATCTCATGGAGCCGGCTATATTAAAAGATGACACGAACAGTTAAGGTGGAACTCATTCTTCCACCTCCTCACTTTTGAAGGCCAGGTTGTTTATTCTCTTCCTTATGGGGCAGTGACTAGCAGATTATTCATACCGTGATTAGTCAGCCCTGGTTCCCTCATCTCACATCCTCCCCTTCCCCTTCCCCCACTGCCTCTGATCACAGGGTCCTGACACGCCTGCTTTCCTCTTTCCTCTTTCCTGCTACCATCACAGCTAATCCCCATTGCATCTTCCTTCTTGCTTCCCACTCCATTCCTAATAATAGCTTTCGTACCATCTACAGCAATGACTAACATTTTTATTGTTATTTACTCCTTAGAGAGTGCTTCCTCAAACTTTTCCTTTATTGGCACCTCATGACCATCCTGCAATTTTTTCTCTTAAATCTTCGCTAAGGCATATGTTTTAGCGGTTAGTGATTAAATGCATATAGACAAGGGGTGGACCTGTCACTCCAACCCAGTTCTCCTTACCCCACTTCTCATGACCTTTCTACCCATGTTGTAAATGGCAGCTCTTCTTATGCATTGCCTCTCAGCAGTAGTGGCCAAGTGATGAAAAGTCTTGGACTGGTGGGTCCACGCAAAGAGAGTCTATCACATGCAATTAGTCTATCTAATTGAAACAGAGACCATGGGGCCCAAACCAGTAAAGAGGGTCCTTGCTGCAAAGTAGGAATGAACCAAGGTCCTCAGATATTCACGCTTATAAACACGTGGACTCCAAAATATTTTCTCTTCTAAACTATTCTTCAAACTGAACAAACTTTGCAGGGGTTCATAAATAATGAACAGCTGTCATAGCAAACCTTTTCTTCCTCTGGAGTGTTCTGTCAGAGCTTGTGTGCTAAATGCTTCACCAAGGGAAGCAATCCATGGGTGGACGCAACCACGCAGATCAGAGACGATCAGCTTTCTTTCCAGTGTGTCAATGTCTTGTAGAATGGCCTTAGATAAAGAACGAAGCAGCAGGCAGAGAACCGTGAACTCCAGAGGTTGGCTGAAACAGAAAGGTGAATAGGTGGTAGCAATACAACCATCATTTTTTTTTTTCCCCCAAGGGATAGTCAAGTTTGAAAGTTTTTCAAAGCATGTGAGGAGCACCACACAGAGTAGTTCAGGTCAAGTTTTCAGCTTATAAACTTGGGTTTCTCAGATTATTTCTTGACTTTCTTTGAAATCACTGGCATCTACAATAACACTTCATATTATTCAGATTTCTTTTTATTTTAGCCACTACACAGGCCACAGTCAGATATAAAACTTTAGAAAAAAAACCCCACCTCTTTTAGCTTCAATTTAAGCTTCTCTGGTAGCTCAGTCAGTAAAGAATCTGCCTGCAATGCAGGAGACCCAGGTTTGATCCCTGGGTCAGGAAGATCCCCTGGAGAAGGAAATGGCAAACCACTCCAGTATCCGTGCCTGGAATTCAGGCTTCTCTAGTGGCTCAGCAGTGAAGAGTCTACCTGCCAAATAGGAGATCTGGGCTTGATCCTTCAGTCAGGAAGATCCCCTGCAGAAGCAAATGGCAGCTCACCCCACTATTCTTGTCTGAAGAATCCCATGGACAGGAACCTGGCAGCCTACAGTCCATGGAGTCACAGAGTTGGACACAATTTAGCGACTAAACAGCAGCAGCAGCTTCAGTTCAATATATTCAACATTTCGTCAGGTGTTTCTAATTTCTTCCCATGGCCAGGCAGTTGTGTGGTAGACAGTGCAAAGAAAAGGTCTTAGTGCTTGGACTCCACCAGGCTCCTCTATCCATTGGATTCTCCAGGCAAGAATACTGGAGTAGGTTGCCATGCCCTCTTCCAGGGGATCTTCCTGACCCAGGGATTGAACTCACATCTCTTACATCTCCTGCACTGGCAGGTGGGTTCTTTACCTCTAATGTCACCTGGGAAGCCCACTTTATGGAGATATACGAACTTGTAAATGTCCCTTATCCTTGATCTTCTGCCATGAAATTTTCAGTGCAATGTGGTATTTATTCAGCAGTGTAACTTGTGCAGGCTAAAGACAATAGAGCTGGATAACCTTTTAAGATAACACTTTACTTCTTTCAGTTATGCGTGCATGTATTTCTTCATTCAATCAGTCATTCAGATATTTCCTGGGTGCTTCAATGGTGTGCCACCTGCTGGGGACGCAGCGCTGATGAAGACAGACAAGAATCCCTGCTTTCAAGCAAATAGTGTCTGCACTATATTCAGTGCCTCCGGAATAACCAAGAAGAAAAAATAAGCATTACATTTTTGTTTTCCATAAAATGGAGCCATATATGGCTCATACGGAGGATGAGATGGTTGAATGGCATCACCGATGCAATGGATGTTGAACTTGGGAGATCCTGGGAGACGGTAAGGGACAGGGAAGCCTGGCTTGCTACAATCCATGGGGTCACAAAAAGTCAGACACAACTTGGCGACTAAACAACGATGAAATGGAGCCATATTCACAAACAAGAAGCCTGCTGCTCCGTTGGCCTCAATATGTATTGTTTGGCCTTGATGGTTGAAAAGATTAATATTCCTGTTTTTCAAGTTTCACTCCCTTTCCAGCATGGTCCTCTGCATCTCGCTTCGTCATATATGCCTGACCTTCTTCTCTTATTTGGCGCTTGTGCTCCTGGGGGTTTTGGACTTTCAGATGTTTGGACTTAAATCCTGAGCATTTAGAAAGCTGTGAAGGAAGGACAAGTGAGAGAAGGGTTTTTGGATCCCAGAGAAGGATGGGGAAGTCAGGAATGCGTTTCCCAAACATAGGCTGGAAAGAGGTTCCCCTCCAGCCCGAGGGAGAGGGAGTGAAGAGGCTTGGGCAGCTCTGCTTCCTGGGAGGGAGTCATAGGGATGTGGTGCAAATGGCTCTGGGGGGCCATTAGTCAGACTGGTCTGTAGGGAAGTCAGAAGATCCTCCCCAAGTAGCCCTGCACAGTGCAGCAGATGGGGCCGCGGCAGGACTATCAGGAGGGCCAAAGATTGATATCTGAGATCATGAAGCGCTAAACCATGGGCCATACCTGGACCTGGCCTGCACTCCTTGACTTTTCTGTACCATGACCCTGAGGTCAGGGGGATACGTGGATATCACGGAGGGTGTGTTTTGCCAGTTGGCATAGCACTTGGATTTGGCAGTTCCACTGTGTACTTGGGGGCTTCTCAAGTGGCGCTCAGTAAAGAACTTGCCTGCCCGTGCAGGAGATGTTAGAGATGCGGGTTTGATCCCTGGGTAGGGAAGATCCCCTGGAGAAAGGCATGGCAACCCACTCCAGGATTCTCGCCTGGAGGAGCTCCATGGACAGAGGTGCCTGGTGGGCCACAACCCATGGAGTTGCAAAGAGTTGGACATGACTGAAGCGACTTAGTATGCACACACGCACCGAGTCCTGACTAATTGGGAAAATGGTATTTCAGGGCCATGTCAGTCAGTGGACAGAGATTATCACTTGTTTGACTTTCTTGGAGAAGGAAGCTTCCATCATGTTCCATGAGAGTGGATGAATGGAAAACTGGAAATGATCCTATTTTCCCTTGTAATCTGTCTCAGTTGCTGCCATTTGCTGAAGGACTTGGCCTGTGACCTCTCTGTTCTTTTGTAAAGTTTTCTGGCAGTTCTTTCCCTTTGCTGATGTCTTCCTCATTCTCAGATGCCTTGGTTCAGTGTGGTCACAGGGAGCGTTTCTAAGACCATAATTCTCTTTCATAGTTGGGCTGTCAGTGTTGCCCCTTGATTCTCAGTCTCACAGACGCACCTTCTTTCTACCGCTCTCTCCTTGTCCCTCTATTCACTCCCCACAGCTCTGGCCACTTAGCTGCTCTAAAACACTCCCTCGGAAGGCTGGTGTCCAAAGTGTGCTCAGCAAACCGGCAGGGTCAGCAGCCCCTGGGGACTTGTTAGAAATGCAAACTCTCAGGCCAGACCCTAGACCCAATGAGTCAGATGACTGTGGGTGGAACCTCACTGTCTGCATTTTTACAAGCCCTCCAAGGAACTCACATGCTTGCTGGAGTCTGAGAACCACTGTTGGCAAAGGAAGCCCTCAAAGAATGAAGTGTCCCATGGCAGAGAGCAAAAGGCCGTGTCCCCTGGCGTCAGAGGACAGCTGTTCTTCATGAAAAACATACACGCTCTAACACAGGAGTGAATCTTCCAACTCTCTTAGAAAAATTGCAGCTAATTTCCTCTACACATCAGCCACAGTTAAATGTTTTGACCTCCTGAGCAACTTTTCAGGAGAATCCTAAAGTCTAGAGATTTCACTTTATTTTTAGTCTCCCTTGCCACATTTTCTCAGTGAATGGATTTTCTAATGCATCATGAGTATTTTCATTGATCTATGCTGAATGTTATTTGATTGTCTTAGTGCTGGTAAAAAAGAAAGAGAGGAAAGAGGGAAGGAAGGAAGGCAGGAGGAAGGAAGAAGAAAAGAAGGAAAGAGAGCAAAGAAAGAGAGAAAGGAAAAAAGAAAGAAAAGAAAGAAAGAAAGAAAGAAAGAGATTTGCCTTTGCAGAAAACGTGGAACGATAAACGGAAATTTTTATGTGGAGTGTTATAAAAACATTAATAGTGTATTTTGGTCATTCTGCGTGTTCTTCATGAAACTCTTAAAAAAAAAACAGAGTGCAGAAAGATGAGATTTTAAAAAACTAAAACCTGAACAAATTTAATATTTCCAACAAGAGAGTCAACAATCGGCAGGACTTATTTTAGCTTCCATGTTCATATAACACGCAGAGATTGCTGTTTACATGTTTATATTGTCACCCAGCAGGCTAACATGAATGGTGTGCTTCACTTTTTCTCAGACAGCAAAGTATTGATTTTGCATCACAAAGGGAAAATATAAATGCAGGTCTTTCTAAGATGACCTCAACCACAATGTTAGAAAATTGCTAAGTGTTAGCAATCCCAAGTACATTATTGGCAGAGCTCAGAGGTTCGCAATGTGTGACGCATCGTGTAAAATCCCTAGACTCTGTTTTTAATAATCAAACTGAATCAAGATGATGGGGCCATTTAAATCACTATTTAAAAAAAGCACACAAAACAGGACCATCAAACATCCAGGGTGATACATTTGAAAGGATGTCAGCTGTCCATAGAGATGACGAAGCATGAATCGTGAACATTCTCAAAGCTGAAAATAAAATTCCCAGTGGGTCAATGATTGAATCTAAAGAAATCTGGTTCCTGAATCCGCCCCAAATACTGATTCTTATTAAAAGTACATTTGGGATGAGGGCTGCATCTTTCAGTATATGAAAAAAGTTGACTCCTATGTTCTAGTAGTTCCGTTTTGAATATGTCCTTCTCTTTTGTAGCAGTAACCAGCCACTCAGAGAAACTGGCATCCTGATGTGAATTGAATTTTAGCTGGTGGTGCTGTTTTATATTAGCGTTTGCTGGCTTTTGTCTTCTCTTTTCATTGCCTTGAGGGAAAGGTGGTATTTAGGCATCAAATTATTGTTTTAAAACAAATGATGGAGTTATTGATCAGGAGCAATGAGAAGATTTACTTTATTACCAGAATTAGATTGTTCTGAAGCAATTCATCCAAAAGGAAGCCACGTAGAAACATTCACGTTTCAATCAGGAGAAAAGTAAATATTGTTTGTTTATGAATAAATAACACCAAAGGAAAAATAAGGCATTTTAAAGCGCAGAGCAATTGTGTTTGAGTCTTTTCCTTATAGTGTTTGCCAACATGACTAATTATGTGTTAGATGCTGAATCAGGTTGGATTTCCAATTTGACAACGTTCCTCCTTCTTTCTCCGACCACCCACCACCCCAGCACCTATCCCTTGCATCACTTTGTCATCTGGCCTATTTACTTGGAGGATGTGGGCATCGTTCAATTAAAAAATTACCTGCTATAGGTGAATAACTGAGCTGGGTAGGAAGTGAATGAAGTGGAAGAAAAGTGGGCTCCTGAGAGTAATCAGAAGTGCGGAACTCAAGGAGCTAACAAGTTAGCGCGGATACAGACATAGATGCTTAGAGTTATAACCCAGGGCAGAGCATATAATAGAACTACAGACATAGTTTTGTGGCCTCATTCCATGGTATGGAGGGAATGCATGTTTATTTCATAGAAGAGATGGTTTTGAACTGGACCTTAAAGTAGAGACCATATTTGAAAGGTGACAATGGAAAGACATGAAGATAAGAAAGATGGATAACATGGCTTAGACAGGAATGTATATGTCATGATTTATGGTTGTGGAAGAATCATTAATTTAAAGATAAAAACTCAGACTATAACAAAGACTTTAATAAAGGGGTTAAAAAAAGACAATGAAAAGCTAAGTGTTTGGCAGAAAGCCTCAAAGATGGACAGCATGGATTTGAGATGGTTAGTTATACCTTCTCACCCATCGCCTCTACCCCAATGACGATGGCACTGTTCTACTTGAGAAATACATTGTCTAGTCTAGAAGCCAAAAGGCAGGGGTGGTCATCGGGGCATGGGTTCCAGGAACTCTGAGCTCTATTAATCTGTCAATAAAACACCAAAGCATCCAAAAATCTCAGGACACTGTTAATCAAATGGACACTCAGTGTATATGCTGTTTGCATTATTTGTCCAAAGCAGTTAAATTCAGATTTAACATTTCATAAGCAAAATTAGCCAGGTCACTGAAACAAAGTTTAGAATTAAATGTACTGGATATTTTGGAGTCATGTAGACCCAGCCTATACAAAAAAAAAAAAAAAAAAAAAATCCTGGCCAGTGAGTTGGCTGGAATTCTTATTAAACAAAAGCCATAGCACTTTGTCATGGGGTTGAGTTCAGTTTTCCTACCACATCTTTTTTGCAAGTGAGTCACTAGAACAACATCCTGACCCCACAGTATGTTACCAACAAAAGCACATCTTTATTTTTCTCTGGTTTCTCTTTGCAGCCAAGCAAGGCTTTGGCCATATTATATTCATCAGCAAGAAATCCCCAAATACCAAGCAGCATACCAGCATCTGCATGGGCCGTGGATTCAGGACAGCTTTCAAATCCTGGAAGAGAGACTCAATCTCTCTCTCTTCTTGGGCATGCTCTAGAGCAAACAGTGATTTCACTGACCCATGGCCAACTTAATACTTTGTTTCTCTGACACAGAAGGGGATCTCCAGCAGGTCTTACTTGTTGAACATGGCTGTGTACAGAGCACAAAACAGGAAACTGGCCTTTGCAATGTGCAGAAACAAATCTTTGGCTTGGGTGTATGGTCTTGTTGAAATCTCTCAAAGCCGGCATTCCCACTGAGACTTACTCTGAGTGTTTACATGTTAAGACCAGATGAAACTATTTCCCTTTTCCAAGTCAGCACTGCTGTGCTAAGAGGTCAGTCAACAGTGTTTACCATTAGCAGTGGATATTGCAACCCTCAAAAAATTGCGTACCAGTGTTGAACAGATGGAGACTCATTTATCAGCCTCTAGGAGGCTGAGTCTCCATACAAGTAGACCTTGATGAGGGAGTAGTGTTTTCATTGAGCTTGATCCCAGATTACAGCAGTGCAGTCTCCTCCACAGTGAGCTCCTGAGTGGCCAGCAAGGACCAGCATGAGATGGACAGGCATGCCAGTTGGGTTTGACTCAGGGTAGGGTGTGGCTTTCCATACACATCCGCAAGCCTGGTGCAGCCAGAAGGAGTAGACATGGGCTTTTGTTGTATTTAAGCCAATGGTTTTTTTCTCCTCCAAAAAGCAAAATAAGAAATTCTCTGAGTCCTTAGGCTGAAGGAAGACAGAAATCATAATCATTCTTTGAGATCTCCTGAACAGAGAACCTGAAGGTCTAAAATAGTTTATGGTGGGGAAAAAAAGCATATTTAGCTCCACTATTGACTTAGTATTGAAACATGGTTCATCTACTCTTTGTGGCAGGCTAGAATTAAAAGACAGCATCTGCAGACAACATCCAAGAACACCCTAGGTTCCCCCTCACCACCCCCGCTATGTCTTTAAAAATTTTCTCATGGCATAAAAAGATCTAAGATCCTCCAGAGGATATGTTTTGATTTTTTTTTCTTTCATTTTCCTACCTTTAAAGGGAGAAATTCTTAACCAATGTTGACGCTTGAGTCTCCTTGGAAGTCTTTTGGGTTCATCTTCTTCTGAAATGATTAGAAGATCTAGATTCTCAGGTTCCGTAAAACTCAGGGTGTCCTGCACGCTTTGTTTCCTGATACGTTTGGCATAGAGCTCTGCTGCTTACATGACATGGGTGTAAGTTCAAATCTTGGTTCTCCTATTCCTAATTGTGCGAACCTGGGCAACTTATTGTTGGGAGACAGTTTCCCATGGTTTTCTGTGTCTTCACATCTTTCAGGCAGAAGGAGCGACTGTTTTTGTTATAGACTGTTTCAAGCATGTTTCTTAGTAAATAACCTTTGAAGAAAGAGACAACGACTCCTTCTGGAACAAAGGGCTGGCGTATTTTACAAAAATTCCTGTAACGCATTATTCAGTTCTTGTAATTCAATCTACACTGTGCAGGTTTCACCCAACTCTGTGTTGCTCTGTGGGACTGGGATTCAGAAAATTGGCCAAAGAAAATGCTGATAGTCTGTCTATTGCTACGGCTATGCGTAATAATGTCTCTGACCCAGAAGTCTCCTGCCTTCTGCAAGCTTTGATGAAACTAGTCTAACTTGTTAGCTTTATGTATGGTAACATATCAGACCCTGGACAGTTTTAGACACCCTTGAGAGTCCTTTGGACTGCAAGGAGATCCAACCAGTCCATTCTGAGGGAGATCAACCCTGGAATTTCTTTGGAAGGAATGATGCTAAAGCTGAAACTCCAGTGCTTTGGCCACCTCATACAAAGAGTTGACTCATTGGAAAAGACTCTGATGCTGGGAGGGATTGGGGGCAGGAAGAGAAGGGGATGACCGAGGATGAGATGGCTGGATGGCATCACTGACTCGATGGACGTGAGTCTGAGTGAACTCCGAGAGTTGGTGATAGACAGGGAGGCCTGGCGTGCTGCGATTCCTGGGGTCGCAAAGAGTCAGACATGACTGAGCGATTGAACTGAACCCTCAGTTTCCTCATCTGTAAAACAGAGTTAAACAGTACTGACATATTTGTAGTGAAGAAAGTAAGCTAACGCAGGAAGTGTTGAGATGTGGGTTCGATCCCTGGGTTGGGAAGATCCCCTGGAGGAGGAAATGCCAGATCACTACAGTATTCTTGCCTGGAAAATCCCATGGACAGAGGAGCCTGGTGGGCTACAGTCCTTAGAGTCGCAAAAAGTTAGGCAGGACGTAGCGACTATGCACACACACATACACAATCTTATACTAAAAAACCCCCAAGAAATATTTGCTATCATTGTTATTAAAGTGATGCATTCACCTGCTAACTCAAATGTGTCAATTCTTATGTGTCGTCTTATTTTGAAAGAAAACTTCTGTTCAGAAATTCTGCTAAGAAATGTATAACTTCAAGATATCCCTCCTCAAGTGTAGTTACTTTTGAAATCAATTTCTTTCATCTGTGAGATTCGCACTTTCTTTTCTCAGCTTTTTGCAGCACAATTTTGTATAAAATCTTGCATGGGTCTAATGTAGAAACTTACATTGAAAAACAAAACCCAAAACACTTCCTTTATTTGTATCCATGGAAAGAAATGAGTAAAAGGAGATTTATAGAATAATTTTCTTAGCTTAGTTTGACTTATGATTAAAATCTTAACTGCTAAAACATCTTGCCTTTATTCCTCAAGAGAGCTGGGTGAAGGCACAATGAATAAGGTGGTTTCATCTGAACATATCAACATGATCACTGAGAGCTTACATGTCATATGTAGCTTTATTGGTGCCTTTGATATATGGAGATGAGAAAGACATACATTGTAGAGATAATTGTCTTGTTTTTCTATTTTAGTAAAATTCTTTACAACATTGTGTTAATTTCTGCTGTACAAAGAAGTGAGTTAGCTGTATGTATACATAATATCTCCTCCCTCTTAGACCTCCCTCCCACCTACCCATCCCATCACAGAGCACCAAGCTGAGCTCCTTGTGCTCCACTGCAGCTTCCCACTAGCTAGCTATTTTAGACATAGTGACGTATATACCGGAGTCCTAATCTCCATGTTTTCCCCCTCACCACCCCCACCTTGTCTACATGTCCCGTCTCTCCATCTGTGTCTCTATTCCTGCCCTGCAAAAAGGTTTATCAGAACCATTTTTCTAGATCCCACTTATAGGTGTTAATATTCGATATTTGTCTTTCTGATTTACTTCAGTCTGTATGACAGATTCTAGGTCCATCCACATCATTACAAATGACCCAATTTCATTCCTTTTTGTGACTGAGTAATTCTTACGATGCCCCCTTGGATCCCTTTGATCTACAGGACCAAAGTCACGATTGTTTGTCTAGGTTTTACAGGCTCTTCCACTCTGTCCAGCTTTCCCTTCAGTACGTCTTCTACTTTAACTCTTTTACTTCTTCATAGGTCCCTGGACACTGTGCTCTTCAGCTTTGCTGTACATTGTAGACCTGTGTCTATCCCTTCTTTCTGTCCAACACAATCCCATTCAGCCCTGAAGGGTCAGTTCAAGTTTCTCTTTTTCTGAGAGCCTTCCTTGCTTTATCCAAGTAGAAGTGTCTGATCTCTTCTTTGTCCAACTCACATATTTAGTTAATATCACTATTCTTACCTTAAAGAATCACTCTGGATTTATTTGGCTATGGTCTACTTGACCTAACTGTTTGCTAGTTGCTTAAGGGTAGAGATTGTCTTATTAATTTTTTTATGTCTTCTTTGACATGCACAGTGCCTGGCAGATGTAGATTTTTTCTATCAATGGGGAATGGAATGGGACTGGTCAGCTTTTTAAAGATTTAAGCCATAGGATTTGTTTCATTGGCGCTTGGTTAAACCTCAGAGTTTCTCAACACTAGTTGCTCACTGGAACACACAGAGAGCTTTGGAAAAATTTCCGGTGTGTGAGCCCAGGGACATTGACCACACCTAATCTTCATGGATTTGGATTTAGTTGGTTTGAAGTGGAGTCCAGGGACTGTTAATAATAATAGTAATCACTTACATAGCTCTTACTATATAAGGCAGTATTTCAGGCACTGTTTTAAGCACTTCATTTGCATTAATTTATAAGCATTTTTTTTTGAAAGCCAGTGTTGAGAACCACTACAGTCTGGCTAAAAGGCTAGAAAATATAATCACTGAGGTTGAAGTAGAATAATGACACAGAATGATAGAACTAAGCTGGATTATGTTAGCAGAGTCTTTTTTTTTTCTTTGTTTGTTTGTTTTAGTTTTTAATTAAATAGGGGAGTAAAAAAGCAATCCAATCCAAGTGTGTACACTTGTGATGAGTTGTGGTTAGACCAGAAAGGATTTTCAGCGGCTGCACGAAGAATCCAGACTGCAGAAGGGGATGTTAAGCATTAAGAATCACTTTTCTAGCTGAAGGTCCAATTCTCATGAGACAGCACTTTATTAACCAATTTGCCATAAAAGTTTGTCTTTACTTGCTGGAGCTTTTCACTTTTGAAATGGAAAGGCTAATCTGATTTGACATCTTTGCAGTTACTTAAAAGAAGTATAACATCTGGAAAAAAAAAGAGACTGTAATGAGGAAAGTAAAGGGATGTTATAAGAGATTGGACTGAAAATGGCCCTTGGTTAAAATAGGAAGTGTAGAGCAGTAAAAGGGGGAATTTTATGTACCATATTTAATTCTAAAAACTTTTTTTTCATGCAAAACACATTATAAAAATAGTTTGCTTTTGCATTCAAACATATTTTTCTAACTTTCTTGAGGAGCGTGATTAGTATGGTTTGGGCCACCCTCAGTACTGCTCATAGACTCCTCGCTACCCTTTCTGGGTGTTTTTTTGTTTCCTCCCATCCACTCTTTCTGCCTACCAGTTATCTGTCACCACTTACCCCGGTTGTGCAGGGAGAGTGAACCTCAGTGAGGCAAGGCACACACGGCCCTGGACCTGGAAGGAATGTGCCCACTTGGGTGGCGCAGGGAGTAGGAAGAGCCTCACAAAATCCAGTGGACCCAGTGTCTACAGAGCAAGGCAACAGGGAATCAGCTGATGGCAGCCACTGGGTATCAGCGGAAGCTGGAAGAGCATGACCACGTGGCAACCAGATCTAGCAAGATTGGAAGATGCACCCCAGACAGGCCATGGCCAGAGCAGTTGGATTTTACTTCTGGTGGTAGATGAGGGTTGTTTCAGGAGTTAGCTTCTATCCCACATGTCCTGAGGTGTCAGTAGGGCTATAAATAAAGGGAAAAGCCAAGGCCTAATTACTAGAATTGAGAATGAGGTGAAGGTAGTCTTAAAATAAGACAAACAATTATTAGCCAATGGGCATGAACTGAGAGGCAGGTCAGCCACAAAAATGACTTGTTCCTAGGTCTCAGAATAAGACCAGAGTTCCTTAAGGGGCCATGTTTTACTTATAGGTGATGATGGTCAACCGGTTTAGATGTAGGTAGAAGATGGGTGTAATGTCTGATATACAGAAAAAGCACATCATCTTAACACCTACCTCTGGTCTTTCTGATCCATTTTCTTCAATTTTTTTCCTGTTAGTTATAGAACAAACCAGTCTCATTAATCTGAAATGCAGGCCTTCTATAATCTGGTTTCAATTATTTCATTTTTCACTTTTCCTTACCATATCTTCTTCCCCCAACTTGCTTTGCTTAGAGCCTACAATTCCATAATCCAGACTAGTTAAATATTCTTCTTTGTCTGAACACAGCCTATACTTGACCAGCTTGATGCTTTTCTCAAAAATGTCTCCTTTTTGTCTACCCATTATGTAGAAACCATTCCCAAATACCAAATGTTAGTGGTAGTTTATTTTTTCTCTTTTTTTAACCACTGTACTATTGACATGCCTTTTCAAGCAAAGCCTCATGTTGGTATGATTCATCTTAATGCTGCTCTTGAAGCCCAACATAGTAGGAAAGACAAAAACACAGGTTTTTAGAGACCAAATGTATTGACCTTATTCTTTGCCATTATATATATATTAAAAGTCACATTCATTTACACATTTTGAGTTTTTGTAGACTTTATCAGACTTGAAGAAAACCCCATATACTTTTTGAATGAACTCTGATGTCTTATCACTAGACAAGAATAGTTTGAAGAATTCAGATTCTTCAGAACTTTAATATTTAGTTGCATATCACTTGTATGTATATTGTAAAGCTGACCCTTGAACAACGTAGGTTTGAATAGCGCAGGTCCATGTACATGTGGACATTTTAAAATAGTGAATCCTGTAGAATTCACTACAGATTTACAACCAAGCACTACATGATGCTTGGTTGGTTGAATCCGCATATGGTACTACAGATACAAAGGAACTGCATAGACGGAGAGCTGATTATAAGTTATATGTGGATTTTCAACTGTGCAGAGGGTTGGTGCCCAACTCATGTTGCTCTGGAGTCAACTGAATATTTATCCTGCTATGTGATACAAAGACTTTTGTGTATAATTGGATTTTCATGATATTCAGAAGAGGCAAAACCATGATAAAATCATGTATTGTGAACTTAAAAGGCAGATAATTAGCTTGGATTAAAACATTCAACAATAGATCTACTCCTTACTGTCAACCATTAGTTTAGAGTAATAGCAATTCCTGGATGATGGCCTATGAATGAAAAGGGGTTGATCAATATTCAAAACTTATCGTCAGTTTCATAGAGATCAATGGCTCTCAAGCAGGAATGGTTTTCACTTGCCTTTAAGGTGTATCTGACAATGTCTGGAAAAATTTTAGGCTTTCACAAATGTGGGCAGTGTTACTGGCGTCTAGTTGGTAGAGACCAGAGGTACTGCTAAATGTTCTGCAATGCACAAGCTAGTTCCCCACACCAAAGCCTTAATCTGGTCCATAATGTCAATGGTGCCGAGGCTGAGAAACTGGATATAGACCAAGACTAATGTTTGGTCTATTGAAATTGACTTTATATATATATATACACAATGCTTTATATATATGCTTTTTATATATAATACTTAAAAATACAATATAAAATATATACAATAAATATGATATAATATCCATACATTATACATAACATATGTACAATATGATGTATATAATATATATTTTTAAATGAAATTATCAGCCATAGAAATTTATTAGTTTCAGAAAGTAAACTAAAGTTAGCCAAAGTACACATTACATAAAGCATAATTAGATGTAGAATAATGACCTTTCAGAGATTGCACTTTTTTTAATATATATTTTATTGAAGTATAGTTAACTTACAATATTTCAAGTACACAGCAAGGTGGTTCAAGAAGCACAATGTGGTTCAGTTATACAATACACATATATTATTTGTGAAATTATTTTCCATCATAGGTTATTACAAGATACTGACTATAGTTCCCTATGCTATATAGTAAACCTTTGTTGCTTGTTGCATATCTATTTTTTAACTAGAAATCTATCATTTTATTCATACTAACTCAAAAAAGTGGAATCAAAATGTCATAATTTTTTTAGGCAAAAATTCATAAGTTTTCTAATATATATATATATTTATATATGTATACAAAAACTTTTCTACTACACTTGGTAAAGACTTGAGAAAGAACATCAAAAAAACAGAGAGAAGAGATGGAGAAACTGGAGATCATAAACTAAATGAAATAGGAGCATTGCATATGAAATAGAAAAAGTGAAACAAATTAGATGAAAGTAAAAGACCATCATATAGTCCAGTTGTTTTCAAACATGACTGTTCATTAGAAACATACCTGGGGCTCTGCAGAAAAAAAGCAATACCAGAGCATTTGTATTTTTCCAAAAAATTTCAAGATAATTCCGATATACATCTGGATTTCAAAAAGTGACAACAGGTTTTTCTATTAGATCCTAGTTTTGGTAATACAGACTTCTATTATTTTTCTGCTGACCAATCATGATACAATGGTACTAAGTGAGTAATAGTTACATAGTCACAACAGTAAAAAATGTTTATACATTTTCACAATCAATAGCCAGACAAAAAATAAAAGATAATTACAATTGTAAGCCGTACCAGGAACATGATTAACTTAACAATATAAAGTCATTACATACAACTTGGTGGGGATCAAGCAGAGAAAGTGGCAGTGCATAAATGCACATGTTTTCAGCCAACCAGTCTATGTCTTTTGGTTGGTATATTCAGTCCATTTACATTTAAGGTAATTATCGATATATATGATCCTCTTACCATTTCTTAATATTGTGGTGTTTATTTTCTGTAGATCTTTCCCTTCTCTTGTGTTTCCTGCCTAGAGAAGTTCCTTTAGCATTTGCTGTAAAGCTGGTGCTGAATTCTTTTAACTTTTGCTTGTCTGGAAAGCTTTTGATTTCTCCATCGAATCTGAAGAAGAATCTCCCTGGGAAGAATTTTCTTGGTTGTAGGTTCTTCCCTTTCATCACTTTGAATATAGTTTCTGTTGAGAAATCAGCTGATAAGAGCCAGATGGGTGTTCCTTTGTATGTTATTTCTCATTTTTCCCTTGTTGCTTTTAACATTTTATCTCTGTCTTTAATTTTTGTCAGCTTGATTACTATGTGTCTTGGTGTGTTCCTCCTTGGGTTCATCCTTCCTGGGACTCTCTGTGCTTCCTGGACTTGGCTGACTATTTCCTTTCCTCATGTTTGAGAAGTTTTCAACTATTCTATCTTCAAATATTTTCTCAGGTCCTTTCTCTCGCTTCTCTCCTTCTGCTACCCCTATAATGGGAATGTTGGTGCATTTAATGTTGTCCCTGAGGTCTCTTGTGAGTGAGTGAGTGTTCGCTCAGTCATGTCCGACTCTTTCTGACTCCATGGACTGCAGCCCACCAGGCTTCTCTGTCCATGGGATTCTCCAGGCAAGAATACTGGAGTGGGTGGCCATCAGGCTGTCTTTATTTCTTTTCATTCTTTTTTCTCTATTCTGTTCTGCAGCAGTGGTTTCCACATTCTGTCCTCCAGGTCATTTATCTGTTCTGCCTCAGTTATTCTGCTGTTGATTCCTTCTAGTGGATTATTCGTCTCTGTTTCTTTGGTCTTCATTTCTTCTAGGTCTTTGGTAATCATTTCTTGCATCTTCTCAACCTTTGTCTCCATTCTTTTCCTGAGATCCTGGATCATCTTCACTATCCTTATTCTGAATTTTTTTTTTCTGGAAAGTTTCCTATCTCCACTTAATTTAGTTGTTTTTCCTGGGGTTTTATCTTGTCCCTTCATCTAGGACTTAACTTTCTGCTTTTTCATTGTGATTAACTTTCTGTAATATTGTCTTTGTGTTAGCTACTATAAGGTTGTGCTTCTTCTTGCTTCTCCTGTCTGCCCTCTGATGGATGAGGCTAAGAGGCTTGTGTAACCTTCTTGATGGGAGGGACTGGCGATGGGAAAAACTGAGTCTTGCTCTGGTGGGCAGGGCCTTGCTCAGTAAAGTTTTAATCTAATTATTTGCTGATGGGTAGGGTTGTGCTTCCTGGTAGTTGTTTGGCCTGAGAGGACCCAACCCTGGGGTCTGTGGGCTCTGTGGTAAGGTTAATGGTGAACTTATGTCAAGGGGGACCTTCCAGTTCCCCTGTCCTTGCGGTGAGCCCCTGCTGACCCACAACTCCACAGGAGGCCCTCCAAACTTAATAGGTCATTTTGGTTCTTTCTCCTATGGGGTCACTGCTCCTCTCCTCTGGATCTTGGTGTGCACAAAATTTTTTTGTGACCTCCAAGACTGAAGTCTCTGTTTCTCCCAGATCTCTGGAAGTTCGATAATTAAATCCCACTGGCCCTTAAGGCCAGATTCCCTGGGGATTCCCAGTCCCTTCGTCAGATCCCCAGGCTGGGAAGACTGACATGGGGTTCCGAACCTTCACAACAGTGTGAGAACATCTTTGGTATTATTTTTCTCTAGTCTGTGGGTCACCCATCTGGTGGGTATAGTATTTGATTTTATTGTGATTGTGCCCCTCCTACAGTCTCACTGGACCTTCTTCTTTATTTTTGGACAAGGGGTCTTTTTTTGGTGGGTTCCAGCATCCTCCTGTCAATGGCTGTTCAACAGCTACTTGCAATTTTGGTGCTCTTGCAGGAGATGAATGCATGTCCCCTACTCTGCCATCTTGAACTGGAAGCCACAGATTCCTATTATACTTAAATGTTCTGATTTGAGTTTTGTATAAATAAATGAGCCCAATCTTCAGCAGAAGACATATGTTAATAATGCCCAGGCTTTTGTGGTGGTCATGTAAATTCTGATTATTTTTGTTTGGGTTCACATGTGGTTAAGCTTCATGTTTCCATGGTTTCACTGAATTTCAGGATTTTCTTGATGGAGGAAAATGGGAAGATGGAAGTAAGGTGATGAATCTCCTAATTAGCTATAACTTTGAAACGTTCTTCCCTTTTAAAGTTTTGCATAACTTGGGCTTTTAATACTTTCTGTCAAATATATGTAACTCAAATGATTTATAAAAAAAACTGCAAGGTGAGGTCAGCATGCACTTTGAGACCAGGGCTGAAGACTCCGCTCTGCCATTTATTTTTGCTGTTTGGTTTGGCCTCATCCATTAAACAGGATGATAAGCAGGGCACATATGCTGTGTGAACTGGCCGGGCCTCCCAGCGGGCCTGAGCTGTGGACTCTGAGACCTGCTGCTGTGCTTTCATGTTTGAGTTCAAAATTCTCCTACTTGTGAGTGCATAGCAGAGGCCAGGCCCTTCTAAGCTCAGCAGGAAGCAGCCACTTGGAAATCCAAAATGCTCATCTAGGAGAAAACACCTTCAGTGGCAAAGGCTTTTTCATCTGTCATCTGCTTTTCTCTTTTTTTGTGTCTCTGGGCTCCCAATTCCTGACTCAGCCTTGTGGGAAGTTCCCATTTTGAATCCAGTTTTGGGCCTCTGGGTTGAATTTCCTTCTGGCTAGCCTTGTGGCTGCTCCTGGAGGCAGAGAAACTACTCTCTGGATTTGTGAAGATCAGGAACACCAAAGCCATCTCTGGTGTTGCTAGTTATAGCTCTGGGCCAGGGGGTAGGTTTAGCCTGGACTGTGGTCCTGTGATTAGTGGGTACACTGATCCCATCAAGGATGAACATCCTCATGAGATGATGTGAATCAGGCCACTACTATCATTTGTCTGTTTTTGCTTCTGTTGTTCATGATCATGGTAACTTTCACATTTTACACAGTGGTCCTGTGTTTTGGAGGCTGTAGTGGTTTTATGAGCTGGTCAGTGGCTTTGGAATCAGAAAGTATCTATCACATGTTAGCTGAATAAACTTGAAAGTCACTAACTCCATTGAGTCTCAATTTTCTCATCTCAACATGGATAGAATAGTGCCTCCCTAACCAGATGAGATTAGATACTGTATTGTGTTGTGGTAAGAGTAGGTTCTCTAGAGCCAGAGTGCTTGGGATTCAACCCCAGCTCTTCTGCTGGTGGAGGTGGCGGTTTAGTTGCTCTGTCTTATCTGACTCTTTGTGACCCCATGGACTGTAGCCCGCCAGACTCCTCTGTCCGTGGGATTTCCCAGGCAGGAATACTGGAGTGGGTTGCCATTTCCTTCTCCAGCTCTTCCACTTTCTTTCTGGCTGGTCTAGCTGGTCTTGAACACAGTGCTTTCCCTTTCTGTGCTCTGCTAAGTGCACGCTAAGTTGCTTCTGCTGCTGCTGCTGCTAAGTCACTTCAGTCGTGTCCGACTCTGTGTGACCCCATAGATGGCAGCCCATCAGGCTCCCCCGTCCCTGGGATTCTCCAGGCAAGAACACTAGAGTGGGTTGCCATTTCCTTCTCCAATGCATGAAAGTGAAAAGTGAAAGGGTAGTTGCGCAGTCATGTCCGACTCTTTGTGACCCCATGGACTGCAGCCCACCAGTCTCCTCCGTCCATGGGATTTTCCAGGCAAGAGTACTGGAGTGGGGTGTCATTGCCTGTTGCTTCAGTCATGTCCAACTCTTTGTGACCCCGTGGACTGTAGCCCACCAGAGATAATAATAGGATCCACTTAGAGAGTTGTCAGGATTAAGAGACTGAATCACTTAGTTGTGAAAGTAGCTTTGCCTGAAACTAGCACAACATTGTCAATCAACTATACTCCAGTAAAATTAAATTTAAAAAAGGGAGAGACTGTATGTTCAGAACACATAGAGTAATGTTGGGTATCTTATACTTAGTGACTTTAATTACTTAATTACTTGGCTAAATGATAATTTTGAGGGTGAAAATACTTTCATAAAGAGAAATATTTTTATGTGTTCATTCCATACATGTGCAGCATTTATAAATGCATCAATAGTATATAAAAACTCTTAAAAGCCCTAAATTATTGCATGATCTGGGTAATTTCTGTTTTCCATATGTTGAGAAATTATTTCAGATATATAAAGTCACTTATTAAAGTAGACCAATGTGTTTGGTCTAGTTTTTGAACTGAGTAAAGTTCAAGAAAAGTGTATACAGACTTGCCCACGTGTTTTATAATGGATGTAGATAGGAATTGGGTCTAATTAAATCAAGATATTGAAGAGAAACTGTCACAGCCCAAGAAGGTCAGGAACTCTTGGTTATAGAAACACCTGTGAACTGAAGTTCCCTTTCTATAATGACTCTAAATGATCTGCTCTGCAATTAGCAGGCGGCTCAGTCTGTAAAGATTGCACCTACAGTGCAGGTTCGATCCCTGTGTTGGGAAGATCCCCTGGAGGAGGAGATGGCAGTCCACCCCAGTATTCTTGCCTGGAGAATCCCATGGACAGAGGAGCCTGATGGGCTACAGTCCGCAGGCTACAGGTCACAGAGAGTCAGCATGACTGAAGAGTCTGAGCATGCAGGCACAATTGGCAAGTTACACTGGAATTAATGAATTAATCAACTTGAAACGCAGTTGATGTACAATATCATGTTAATTTCATGTGTACTATTTATTACATAGTCATATACTTTTCCAGTATTCATGTATGGATGTGAGAGTTGGACTATAAAGAAAGGTGAGTGCAGAAGAATTGATGCTTTTGAACTGGGGTGTTGGAGAAGACTCTTGAGAGTCCCTTGGACTGCAAGGAGATCCAACCAGTCCATCCTAAAGGAAATCAGTCCTGGGTGTTCACTGGAAGGACTGATGTTGAAGCTGAAACTCCTATACTTTGGCCACCTGATGCAAAGAGCTGACTCATTTGAAAAGACCCTGATGCTGGGAAAGATTGAGGGGGACAACAGAGGATGAGACAGTTGGATGGCATCACCGACTCAATGGACATGAGTTTGGGTAAACTCCGGGAGCTGGTGATGGACAGGGAGGTCTGGTGTGCTGCAGTTCATGGAGTCGCAAAGAGTCAGACAGGACTGAGCAACTGAAATGAACTGAACTGATTACATAGTAATTTTACATTTGCCTACACTATGAAATAATCACCACAATAGTAACAGTCTATTTCCAATTATTGCAATATTATTGACCATATTCCTTATACTGTGTATTATATCCTCATAGCTTATTTATTGTATAATCCGAGATCTGAATCTCTTAATCCCCTTTACCACTTAGCCCTTACCCCTATACCGCTCCCTTCTGGCAACCAACCCTCAGGCAGGGCTGGTCTCTCTAGCAGTTGGCTGTGAGCCCCTGCTGTGTGAGGTGTCTCTGGGCCCACTGGAGGGCAGAGCCAGGTCCCAGTTGCTAACTGCAAAGCCTGGGGGCCCTGAGGTTTGATCATGGCCCAGTGTTTGGAGGAGCTGCTATCTGAGCAGCCTGGGGGTTGTGGAGCTGGTGCTGGCCCTCTGATGGATGCTGCCAGGTCCCCACAGAGCAGTTTGAATGACCTAGCAAGTGTGGAGCTGACCCGCTGGTGGATGGGTAAAACCCTGGCACTAAGAGGCTGGAGAGGGGATTCCAAAATAGCACTTGCCAGCAGTTGTTACTATAGTAGAATGCGCTCCCTTAAGGGCTTCCCCAGGGGCTCAGTGGTGGAAGAAATCACCTGTGAAGCAGGAGATGCAGGTGATGCAGATTCGATCCCTGGGTCAGGAAGATGCCCTGGAGGAGGAAATGGCAACCTACTCCAATACTCTTGCTGGGAAAGTTCCATGGACAGAGGAGCCTGGCAGGATACAGTCCATGGGATTACAAAGTTGAACATAACTGAGTGCCTGAACAAATGTGAGCTCCCCCAGATGGCTGCTGCCAGGGTCTCCATCCTCAGCGGGGTGGGGGCTGGGTGGGGGGGTCCTGGTTTCCTCCTGCCTCTCCATGAGGCACTCCATGATCTGCAAGTGGGTCTGACCCAGGCCCCTTTCAAACTGCTGCCTCTGTACTGGGACTTGGATCTTGTGAGCTAATGCATATGCCCTAAAAGAGTGGAGTCTGTTTCCCAAAGAAACTCCGGCTGTCCTAAACATGAGCCCTGCTGGTTTTCGATATAGGATCCCTGGGCTGGAGAACCCAGTGTGGAGTTTTTAGCCCTTGCTCCTTGGGGAGGACATTAGGATCAGGATATTCCTCTCATGCATGGGTCATCAATCCAGGGGTCATCAATCCTGTAGGGCATCTCTGCCCCTCCTACTTATTTCACTGTCTTTAGCTATGGAAAAGCTTTTCTGCTAGTCTTTATCTTTGTAGATAAACTTTGATAAGCTTTTTTAAGATAAACTTTTATAGATAGACTTTGTTTTTATAGTCTTTGTTTTATAGATTGTTTTTATAGATAGTTGCTCTGTGAGTAGCTGTAATTTTGGCATGCCTGCCGGAGGAGGTGAGTTCTGGTTCTTTCTCCTCTGCCCTCCTGGCCCTGGAGCTGTGTCAAGTTACACCTGTGATTTCTCCTTCACGGTCATGGCCTTGGCCACCCCCAGAAAACCCCCATGGATCATCCCTCCCAAATCCCTATCTCTCTTTTTTTAATGTAGTCTAATTTTAAAATTTATTTATTTGTAAAAATGTATTTATTTTTAATTGGAGGATAATTGTTTTACAATATTGTGTTGATTTCTGTCATACATCAACATGAGTCAATCATAGGTACACATATGTTGCCTCCCTCTTGACCCTCCCTCCCACTTCCAACCCCATCCCACCCCTCTAGGCTGTCACAGGGCCCCAGTTTGAGCTCCCTGCTTCTTTTCAGCAATTCCCATTGGCTATCTATTTTACATATGGCAATGTGTATGTTCCCTGGCACTCTGAATTCATCCATCTCCTCTTGAACTAGCCATTAATTTCTAATTCTTTTCTTCTATACTACTCTGACTGAGACCTCAAGCTCATTTACAGCATGCATGTTTTTAAAACCCTTAAAAGGAAGATCTGTTTATTATTACACTGTTCTGACAAGTCTGGGACTTCAATCCACTGCAGGTACACTTTCTGGTTGGTATTTTGAGATGTTATATGAAAAGAGCATTGGTCACTTTTCTTCATGCATTTCTTGAAATCTATTATTTGTTTGAAAAGAACAAAGAAATGCAAAACGGATTATGAAAATCAATGTATTTTATGTCTTTCTTATGTTGCTGCTAAGTCACTTCAATCGTGTCCGACTCTGTGCAACCCCACAGACTGCAGCCCACCAGGCTCCCTCATCCCTGGGATTCTCCAGGCAAGAACACTGGAGTGGGTTGCCATTTCCTTCTCCAATGCAGGAAAGTGAAAAATGAAAGTGAAGTCACTCAGTCGTGTCCGACTCTTAGCAACCCCATGGACTGCAGCCCACCAGGCTCCTCCATCCATGGGATTTTCCAGGCAAGAGTACTGGAGTGGGGTGCCATTGCCTTCTCCATTTCTTAAGTTCAGTTCAGTTCAGTTGCTCAGTCGTGTCCGACTCTGCGACCCCATGAATCGCAGCACGCCAGGCCTCCCTGTCCATCACCATCTCCCGGAGTTCACTCAGACTCACGTCCATTGAGTCCATGATGCCATTCAGCCATCTCATCTTCAGTCATCCCCTTCTCCTCCTGCCCCCAATTCCTCCCAGCATCAGAGTTTTTTCCAATGAGTCAGCTCTTCTCATGAGGTGGCCAAAGTAAAGTTTCAGCTTTAGCATCATTCCTTCCAAAGAAATCCCAGGGCTGATATCCTTCAGAATGGACTGGATGGATCTCCTTGCAGTCCAAGGGACTCTCAAGAGTCTTCTCCAACACCACAGTTCAAAAGCATCAATTCTTCAGCGTGCAGCCTTCTTCACAGTCCAACTCTCACATCCATACATGACCACAGGAAAAACCATAGCCTTGACTAGACAGACCTTAGTTGGCAAAGTAATGTCTCTGCTTTTGAATATGCTATCTAGGTTGGTTATAACTTTTCTTCCAAGGAGTAAGCATCTTTTTCTTAAGCTAGCAAAGTTTTATTTTTAGATGAAAAGAACCACATGTTGCTGGATGGATAAAATAATTTATTGAGAGATAATACATGTATGATGGCCTAATGTCTCTTCCAGAATATAATTAGGCTTTAGGTCATAAAAAGATGCTAAAATAAGCTGTAAAAATTTCAAAGATTATTGAAAATAAATTTCAATATTGTGTATTGGCTTCATTTAAAGTTTATCTGCCATATGCTATGCTTACCAAAGGGGAAGGGGGGTAAATTAGGAGTTTGGGATAAAAATATATGCACTGCCATGTATAAAGCAGATAACCAACCTCTGCAGAGCACAGGGAAGCATACTTGCTATTTTGTAGGCTCCTCCGTCCATGGGATTTTCCAGGCAAGAGTACTGGAGTGGGGTGCCAGTGCCTTCTCCGATCTATAATAGAGGAGAATATATAAAAGAATATATAGAATATATTTATACATAGGTATAGCACATACTATGTATAACTGATTCACTTTGCTGTATACTTGAAGCTAATACAGCATTGTTAAGTCAACTGAATTTTAGTAAAAATTTTTAAAAAAGAGAAAAAAAAAGATTTTGTTGCTTTCAGTAAGCTAAAATAAAAAGGGATTGTCTTTCTAGAAAACATCTAGAAACACAGATGTTTTCTAATTAGTTCATCCAAATAAATCCATAAAATGTTTTGCCTTATTTATTTAATGAACTGAAAGAAGTGGAATGACAGCTTTTAACTTTCCACGTGTTTGGAAAGATTTTCAAAGAAACGGTGCCATCGCAATGAAATTAGGGCATGGGGAGGAAGGATCTTCACAACTTCAAGACTTCCTTCAAAATAGAAAAGCGTATTTTAAATTGTTCAGGTTTTCCAGTTCATTTGGCCTGGGCAGCTTCCTGTAGGTCTTGTTATAACTACCATGTTAAATTTAGTCATATGTTCAGAAAATGGAGAAAAATGTTCACCACTGGCAGGTGAAAACAGGAAATAAAAATATTGACTCGGGATGTTCCCAGGACAATTAAACAGCTAATGAAAGGACTGTATTTCCTAAGGCCACTGTGGATAGGAATGTGGGCATAACTACCTCATTTGGCATCCAGTTGATTCCAATTCATGGTGCCTATAATTTCTGGCTATGCAACAAGGCAAAATAGCTTGCATTACAGTAAAATTAAAAAAAGTGCTCCCTGAAGGACTTACATTTTTAGGATGACAGCAGAACTTTTCTTCTTTAGGAAACACCTGGAATTTTTGAAAATGCCCAGTCTTTCATTGTTATTTCAGGTCTAAACAAAAGGAGTGTATACCTAATCACCAGAGACTTTGTTTCCTTAGAGCATTAAGCTTTTCAGATCTAATATAACCTCCAACTAGAATTGTTAGATGTGATGGTAACAATATCAGAAATTAGTATATCATTTGTTCAGTTTCCAAATACAGCACTATGATAAATTATTTGAAAAGAATGTCTTTATGGAAAAGCTATTCAGTTAACAATCTTTTATGGAGGAATTACCATGTATGAGGCACTATGAAAAAAGAAAAAATAGTGTTTACATTTTTTATCTAGAAAAGTTAAATTTGGTGGAATTTACTGAGAGGTGCTGACTTTTTAAAAAGCTTTATTTTATTGAAGTATAGTTGATTTACAGTGTTGTGTTAATTTCTGCTAGACGTGATAAATTTTACTTTCAGAAAAATATGAAGGCAGTTAGCCATTTTTGGTAGTGGTTTTCAAGACTAATGGCAAAATGCATCAAGTACTTGCTCAGAATGCATTTTGATGACGGTTTTAATCATTCAAACGGTGGTCCATTTTTTGGCAAGAATTGTTTGTTGAGTCCCTTTCTTACAGATGACGTCAGAAAAACAACTTTTGTAATAAATTACATTTAAGGGATTAGATGGGAACTCTCAGTGCCGGGGAAGGGAGCAGAAAGGGGAAGTTTCAAAAGCAAGAGAGTAAATCACCGAAGTTCTCAGAGGCTAGGAGTCTCAGAGGGGCAGCCCCTTAAACTCCCACCAGATAAAAAGATGTTTGGGAACATGAGAGGTTGGAGGACTTTATTTGCCTCTTTCTTGGAGCCTGGGAAAATGACCGTGAGCCCTGCCTGACGACCTTGTCGTATAATCAAGATACCAGAATATTTGGCCCTCAAAATGAAGCAAGATTTACTTAGAAACCAGTGATTCCTGAAGAGTTCTCTCAGTGGGGATGAAGGGATGGCCAGGGAAGAAGTAGGGCAGGAGAGGTGGCCGCAGACAGCTCAGGGGATGCTGAAGCGGAAGGGCGATCAAGCAAGAGGCTGAATGCCAGCCTCACTCTAGACTACTCCACCCCCTTCCCATAACTAGACACCCCATGTGGTGTAAATTGGACTAAGTTTGTCTCACTTGAGTAAGAAAACTCTAAAGTGGGTGAGGAAAAAAAAAAACTTGTGACCTCTGGACTGTAGCCCTCCAGGCTCCTCTGTCCATGAGAGTCTGCAGGCCAGAATACTGCAGTGGGTTGGCACTCCCTCCTCCAGAATATCTTCCTGACCCAGGGATCGAACCTGAGTCTGTTGTATCTCCTGCACTGGAGGGTGGATTCTTTACCACTGCACCACTCGGGAAGCCTGTATCCATCACAAAAGCTTCAGAACTTTGCCTGTCAATTTCTAGAAATGACCACTTAAGATAATAGATTCTATTTTGTGGACAGTGTTTGGAGTTGGTCCTGATATCCTAACTTTCTTCGTAGGTATAAGACCAATGAAATAAGACCTATGCTTTTGAATAAAATTGCTATTTTTTTTGCTTTTATGACTTTTTAGTGTAATTAAATAAAAAAAAATTTTAGTGAGAATTTCATTTAAGAATGCATTTGTTCACATACTTGGTAATTAGTTGTTTCCTAGAGGGCTTTGGAGACATCAAAGTTCTGAATAAGACTTGGATGGCTTTCCCCAATCACAGAATTGTAATGATCACTAAAACATATCATAGATCCTAGAGATTTATGTCTAGACAAGCTCTATGCTCTGAGACTTCAGTGACTTAGGGTACCTTCTGAATTTATATAACCTATAGTAACCAAGGATTATTTTGCAAGATTTTGACTAGAAATTTGGAATGTGTTCAGTCATTGTCTTTCTAACCTTAATCTCTTTTTTCTCTGAGTCAATTTTCAGATACATTTTCTTGATAGGAGTTGTATCATGCTTATTGCTAAAATCCTGAAAGATTGAACTTGGTTTTAAATGACTAGTTATAAAATTGCATGTATTACCATGGGAAACCTGGGATGGGTGGTGTTTCTAACAGCCTGTAACTGGGGCCTGAAAGGATGAATTATATAAGTTAAAAAAGTTTTATTTATGTATTTTTGTAATGATTGTTTCTTTTGATGTGGACCATTTTTTTAAAAGTCTTTATTCAATTTGTTACAATATTGCTTCTTTTTTTATGTTTTGTGTTTTTTGACCAGGGATTGAACCTGCACCACATGTGCTGGAAGGCAAAGTCCTAACCACTGGGCCTCTGGGGAAGGTCCTCTGTATTGTTGATGTATAACTAACTACGCACATTTATGGTGTAAAATTTGAACATTTTGTGATATGCGTACATCTGGGAAACCCATCTCTACAGTGAAGACAGGGAGCATATTCATCCTGTTCGAGAGTGCCCTGTGGCTTTTGACAGCACCTCCTTCCTGCCTTCCTCTGTCTTCTCTCTTCATTGCCAGGGATTGTTCTGAATCTATAGATCAGATTGATAAGAACTGACATTTTGACAGTATTGAGCCTTCCTATCCATGAAGATGGAATCTCTCTATTTATTTAGTGCTTTGATTTCTTTTATCAGAGTATTGCAGTTTTCCACATACAGATCTTGTTCCTATTTTGTTAGATTTATCCTTAGGTTTCATTTTTTGGGTACCAGTGCAAATGAGGTTGTGTTTTTAATTTCAAATTCCACTTGCTCACTGCTGGTAGTTGACAACACTTGGTATGGTCAATTTTTAAAATTTTAGCCAGTCTGATAGCTGAATAGCGGTATCTCATTGTAGTGTTAATTGTACTTCCTTAATGATTGATAGCATTGAACATCTTTTCCTGTATATGTGTTGCCTGCCTTTTCCTATATTTTCTGATATTTGTATTGCCATATGTATTTCATGCAGTATGTGTTAAACTCTTTTGAAATTTTCTTGTATATAACTCAGAGGCCCCAAGATGTTTGGTGATTTGCTGGGAATACTCACAGGATGCAAAGTCAGAGGTACTCATGAGTATGTTTTAGGAAAGTGATCATCAACAGAAAAGGATGTACTAGGTAGTCTGGAGGAGCCATTTGCAGAGTTCCAACATGCTTCCTCTTAGGAGGGGTTACACCCAACACATTCCTTTCACCAGTACTGAGACGCAGCAGTATAGGTGCAGTATTTTGGTCCAGGGAAGCTTGTTTGAGACTCGAGAGTCCACAGTTACCATTCGGGGCCAGTCTTACAGGTACTCGTTGCTGATATAACCAGCTATAGTACCAACATTTCAGAAGAAAAGTAGATAGTTACCATGAATCACATTTTTTGTGCAGTCATGGCAGCCTGGTGCAACAGGGTACAGTGCCCAAGTTGAGCAAGGTGGCCTTATTAATGTATGAAACGTTCCAAAAGCCGAGTCCTCAGATACCAACCAAAGGCCAACACTGCAAACAGATCCTTCCAAAGATCTGTTGTTGTTATTCAGTTGCTAGCTCATGTCTGACTCTTTGTGACTCTGTAGACTGTAGCACCCCAGGCCTCTCTGTCCCACACCATCTCCCAGAGTTTGCCCAAGTTCATGTCCATTGAATCGGTGATGCTATTCAAACATCTCATCCTTTGCCCCCTTCTTTTCCCTTTGCCTTCAATCTTTCCCAAAGATAGCAACCTCAAAAGTACTGTGTTAGCTCTTTCTTGATAGACACAGGTACACACTTTATTTTCATCAAAACATTCTGATTACTATGGGACATCCAGGAAAAAGTTAGGGTATAGTGAACCAGAAAAAAAAAAAAAGCATTGGATTGAGAAAAGTTACAAGTATAATATACAGGGCAGTAAAACTTCTAGGAATGTGGTATTTGTCTTGGGTCCATAGACACTGGCATTTGGGTCAGAAATACGTTTATAGTATTATAGTAAGAAATCCACTTCATTTAAAAATAGAACCTGCTTTAATTGATGAGACATTGAGCCTGGGAAGAGAGTGAGATTTATAAAAATAGAAAACTTTCTCCAGATAATTCTTTAGGATGGCTGAAGGCCTACAGGGCAGACTGGAGACTAAGTAGAAAATGAATCCAGAGGGAGATTGCAGTGTGGTGGCACCTTAAGACCAGGGAAGAAGTCTGGGATTTAAGTTTTCCTCACCCAGGAAAGCTAGAGGGTCTGACTTTGGAGACATGAATCCCTCTATATAAAGCTGTGGTCCTGTCTTGAATTTACTCTGATTATAGTGTTTTTGAGCAGCTTGCCTCAAATTCTCTACCTTTCTCCTCATGAAGGCTTATAGTCATGTATTAAACAATAACCTGTTCAACATTCTGATGGTAAAAAGTACTTCTCATAAGGCTGTTTCTTAAACTACGTCTCAGTAGAAGCCAATAAGTTAGGAAGGAGAAAGGGAAATATGTGCAAATTAGTAGTTCAGTCTAAGTGGGCAACGTACTACTTGCTGGTTAATCTTAATCCAAGGACAGATTTTGGAGAAGGCAATGGCACCTCACTCCAGTACTCTTGCCTGGAAAATCCCATGGACTGAGGAGCCTGGTGGGCTGCAGTCCATGGGGTCTCTAAGAGTTCGGCACTACTGAGCGACTTCACTTTCACTTTTCACTTTCATGCATTGGAGAAGGAAATGGCAACCCACTCCAGTGTTCTTGCCTGGAGAATCCCAGGGACGGGGGGAGCCTAGTGGGCTGCCGTCTCTGGGGTCGCACAGCGTCGGACACCTGAAACCACTTAGCAGCAGCAGCAGCGAGGACAGATTTTAGAGCCTTTGGTGGCACTGACTCCTGGCATCTCTCAAACATTAATAAATATTGCTTTTCTTGGTTTTTGATAGTCATTGTAAGACACCATGTTCAAGATTAGGTTTTCTGAGAAGTACTCAGAAAATAGGCAGCAAAGGCATTTACATTAATAGAAAGAGGCACGGGTTTGGTATCACCTTGTGAAATGAAAATAAAAGTGGTCAAGAAAGATGTGCCCTCTCTTCAACTGAGAAGATGTGCATTTTTCAACCTAAAATAAGGAGGTGGTTTTCAAAAGAATATTACTATATGCAGACAAAATAATCTGACCTTGAGAATATGATCACTACTTCGATAATTTATAAAAGTTGTTGGTTAAGAATGGAAAAGGGGCTAATACCAGACATGTGTCTTTGATGAAAATAGAAGTATTTAGATTATGGGCCATAAAGTGTAGTTTGATTGAATGGATTTTCCTAGGTCATAGTATCAATTATATTATCATATTATCAATAACATCATATTATCATATGATATCATATTACCTGTCCTTCATAAGAAAAATATATTTTGGTAACTATCTTTTTTAACTGTGTTAAACATCAAAAAATTAGAAAAAATCAAACAAACAGTTCCTATAAAATCTTTCAGCCCTAATGGGAAACATCAGTTGATATAGTTTTATTTTCCAAATTCTAATTTTGTTAATTAAAGACAATTTATTTTGGCACCGTTGTTATGGTGGAGCTAATGTTGAGTTATTGGTGTTAGCTTACTGTCCTAGAGTCATAAACTTCGTGAATTTTTCTATTGTTTTGGGTCTAATTGCTTGAAGCCTTAAAAAATATATATATTTTACTCATTCTAGTATGTAAAAGCATATAACAAGGATATTATGGCTAAGAATAAAAGCCCAAATACAAGGCTACTTAGAAACTTTTGTATGTTCTATAACAGTAATGTATAGTCCTGAAGTATTTTAATATTGCATTTCATTCACGGTAGAGAGAGTTTTTACATACCTTTTGAACATGCTTCTACTTCAAATATTAAGATGACTGATTGAATTCATTTAGTTTCATGAAACAGCTGAATATTTCTTGAAATCAGTTGTGCAGAAAAGAGGAAAATAATTGCTGACAAAGGGAAATACTAGCCATGAAAATCAACATTATGACTGTATCTACAGGGGCAGAAAGTGAGGTGAGAGTTTGGTGATCATATGGTTAATTTTCTCAGAGTAAATACAACCTCAGAAGATAATGATGGTGATGATGGTTGTGATGGTGGTGGTGGTGGTGATGGTGAGATGGTGATAATGATAACAATATTAACAACAAGCATCATTTACCAAGTGTTTATTGGGTACCAGGCATTGTTCTAAGCACTGTTCTTGCACTAATTCATTTGATCCCCAAGGACCACTAATCAGTTCAGTTCAGTTCAGTCGCTCAGTCGTGTCTGACTCTTTGCGACCCCGTGAATTGCACCATGCCAGGCCTCCCTGTCCATCACCAACTCCTGGAGTTCACTCAGACTCACATCCATCGAGTTGGTGATGCCATCCAGCCATCTCATCCTCTGTCTTCCCCTTCTCCTCCTGCCCCCAATCCCTCCCACGAATAGGTATTTTTACGAATAGGTATTTTTACCCCTATTTTTACAAATGAGAAACAGAGATTATTAATAATGTGTTTGAGGTCACATAGTAATAGTGGTAGAGGTGTGACTGAACTCCAGGTGTTTAAGTACTGTTCTTGAAACCCGTACTTTTTATATGGAAGAGTGATAAGTCCGATGTTTGTAATTCCCCAGCTATCTCATGTGACTGTGTTCAGAGACAAAGAAGTTGGTGAATGGGAAGCATTTTGCAAGCTTAGACTGTAGTAAACAATGTAAGGGTAGATAATTTAATCAAAACCATTTATGCAAAATCTTAGCAAGATATTTAAAGTGATGACAGACTGACTTGGTTTTACAGGTAAGTTTTTATATCCAGGGCTAAAGATACTGCTTCAGTGTGCTTTAGTCTGATTTTTCAGAGAAGTCTCATGTGTGAGTTGCCGGGGTCCAGCCCCGGTGGATCCAGGGTGATTCGAAGGTGGGGACGGAGTCGGCGTCTTTGGAAAAATACATATTTAATCAAAGATATAGAGAGATTGGAAATGGATAGTGCAGTAGGAAGATTAGTGGAGAAAAAGAGGCTGAATAACTTGGATTACGTGGAATAGCATCCATGCTCCAGATGGGAATTCAGCCAGAAAAACGGGGAGCAAGAAAGAAGTGACATGGGGGAATCAGTCTTTCCGGAAACTGATCGGATTTTTTTATTTTTGGGTTTGCTTATATACCTTTTGTTACACATAGGGATGAATACAGAGTCACGTGGGGGGTCAGCAGTCCTGACCTTTGTCAAAATCAGGTGCTTCACATAAATGTATAAAAAAAAGGTCTTAGGGATATTACATCATCTTCTGGCCATGAGTGAGACCTGCTTACATTTTATGATCCTTTCTTTCTGATAACCAAAAAAACTTATTTCTTCCAAGGGTGTTTTTTCTTAAACCAGGCACCACCCTCCAAATAAAGTTACATTCCTATAGGGTGAGGGTGTAGTGAGTTACAATCAAGAAAGGAATTTATTCAACCCAAGGTTAACATGATTAGTCTTAAAGGTTAATACTTATTTCTCCTATATGCTTAAAGGTTAATACTTATTTCTTCCTATATGCTAGTTATATTCATTATAAGGGTAGGGAACATGGAGATTTAGCAGCAAACATCAACCCAACAAATGAAAATCCTTTCACCAATGCTCCCCTTAAGATCTATTTAGTCTTAAGATATGATAAAGTTACATTCTTACACAGCAAGGACACAGTGATATATAACAAAGTACAGTGATCTATTACAAAAGAGAAAATCCATTAACTCAAAAAGTCTAGTATTGCTAACATCAAAAACGACCATATTTCCTTTGCTATATTCCAGATACATTGATTAATACATTCCCAGGTGCCTAAGGATATAGAGGCCTGGCGGCGATCATTGACTCAACAAGAAGAAAAAGTCCTACGCTAATTAAGACTCTCAAAATACTCCAAAACTCTCTGTGCTGTTTATGGTTGAGAGGTAGTAAACAATCATGTGCCTAGTGGCGGCAGTAAGGATAATCCTGTCACACAAGCTAGTCTGTCAGCAGAGAGGTTTGACCTGAGACATCCTTGTCCCACCCAGAGCAGGGAATTAGTAGCAATTATTGACACAACAAATGAAGAGACCCTTCACCAATATAATTCCTAACCAACTATACTAATAATTTCTAACTCCCCAAAAGAATTTGCCTTTAGTAAGTCTAAAACATCTCATGCCTCTCAGGTTAGGAGGCTGTAGACAATCACATGTGGCCGGACGAACCTATACAGGTGGGCTAGATAACCTTCAGAGGAGTCCGTAAGCTGAAACAGTCTTGTCACGCCCAGGAATTTTTATTGCCTTGGAGCTGCACGTTTACTCCTTCTCCGAGAGAAACGGTTATGGGGGAGAGCCCCCCGTAAAGTCAGAGGTGTAGGTGAGAGCATAAAACAGACTCTGGCTTTGGGGTTAGATGCTCGGGAACAGGGGGTTTCCTGAGGCTTGATCACGCCTTTGCGTATGCCAAGCCTCCTTCCTCATGACCTTTGCCATGGGCGGAGTTCCTCACGCTGGCCCCCGGCAGTGAGTCAAGAAGATGATGGTCAACAGGCAATGTTTAGACCACTGGAAAGACTTTCTTATTTCCCAGTTATCGCTAGCAGCCTCTCCTGTTGCCACTGGAGGCAGTGTAGTACAAGAAGGACTGTTTCAGAGAGTGTCAGGACCCGTGTGGCAGGCAGTAGTGTGACAGCAAGGTGGAGAGGCAGGAAGATGAATTTGGCTTCAGTTCCTTGTAAATTAAAGTCTTTTCCACCTTTAACACTCTTTGAGGGAAGGTAATGATTGTTAAAATGCACAACCTCTTGGGATTAATAATCAAATTAATCACTAACGCCTAGTGAACATTGACTAATTAAATTCTTTCCCAGGTAGAATATGTGTATTAATATATATATATATATATACACACACACATATATGTATATATGTATTAATATATATGTGACATATATACATGTATCTATATACACATATATGTATATATAATATATATGCATATATGTATTTATATATGTATATATATACATACATACTCACACATATATACATATATATATTAGAGAAAGATATATATCACAGTGAATGACACAGATGAATAGTCACTCGGAGGAAGTCTGATGGAACCTGGGGGGTGCCATAGAGCCTCAAGGGGGTGCTGTGGATCCTTAAGAGGGTGCTATGATAAGAGCTGTCTTTTTTTTTTTTTGATTCATTAAAAATTTTTTTGACTGTACAAGGGTCTTTTTTGTGGCACACGGGTTTTCTCTAGATGTGGCACTCAGGGGCTGCTCTTGTTGTAGTTCCTGTGGGGTGAACTGTGGCCCCAGGGCATGTGGGATCTTAGTTCCCCAACCAGGAATCAAACCTGTCTCCTACATTGGGAGATAAATTCTTAACCACTGAACTACCAGGGAAGTCCCCAAGAGCAGTCATTTTTTAATTTCATAACCTTGCTTTGTCCATCATTGCCGTCATTTCACTGCCCCCCCCCCACTTCCTCATAGTACCCTGCAGCCTTCCGCTTACCTCATCAAAGTTCTGAGGATTCCTTACCATGTCCTCGTGTTCATTAACCCCCTTCCTTCCTCCGTTCATCAGGATTAATCCTGCAACTTGTGTTTTGATCAGACCTTCCAAATGCACAAACTCTGGGAAGAGACTGAGTGGTAGAAAGAGCGTGTCTGAGACTGTTGACCTTTCACCCTCATTGTTTACTCCTTTCTCAGTGTACAGGACTGTCTTCTGAACCCTGTAGGTAAAGTTCAGGAGTTGGAACTTTAGGTTTTGCCCAGGGAATCTCGAGTCACAGTTTTAGAGTTGAGCCTGGAAGGCTGCAGTCCATGGGGCCGCAAGAGTCGGACACGACTGAGCGACTTCACTTTCACTTTTCACTTTCATGCATTGGAGAAGGAAATGGCAACCCACTCCAGTGTTCTTGCCTGGAGAATCCCAGGGACGGGGAGCCTGGTGGGCTGCCGTCTCTGGGGTCGCACAGAGTTGGACACGACTGCAGTGACTTAGCAGCAGCAGCAGCAGCAGCATGACTATAGTTTAGAACTTTTAAAAACAGGAATGAGTTCATGCAAACCCCAAATTTAAGACTTCCCTAAGATGTGGCAAGTCTTCTGGTTTCTATTACCATGACATTTCCATTCCACCACATCTAAATATTAGGTGCCCACCTGTTTGGGTACCAACCTTCCAACATATCTCGGCACACTTCCACACTACCATTGGCCCTAAAACCAGTCCATATACCTGGACTTTCAGTAATGGAAACAGTTCCATTATTTTCATGCACAGTGGAGTAGAAAAGATATGTCAATCAGGTCTATGATTTGTGGATGGTTTAAAAAGGTGGTTACTATGCTGAGTGTATCTAGTTTGTTCATGTATCCAAGCACAGGTCTAAAAAGATTTATTTCTCTCCATTATGTCAACATTCCTAAGTGGCACCGGATGAAATTTCAGACTGGGACATGGTTACCCTGGTTACGTTCCATTATGCATTGTGAAATGTTAAAGAGAGAAGGATTTGTGTTTGTGTTTTGTAAAAATTAGAATTAAAATCTCCTTAAGGGCAGGGATTTTTGTCTGTCTTGTTCACTGGTGTTTGTCAGCACCCAGAGCACTGGGGGCTCTGAGTCAAAAATTATTGACTGAAAACAGCTTCACCATATGTCTTAATCTTTGCAATGGAATTAGGTGCTAGAAATATTGTACCATGTTTCCATACTTCTCACCCCAACCTCCAACTTATTTCCTACCAGAAAATGATCAGAATTCACCAGGATATAATTGTCACTATTATTTTGTTGATTATTTAGCAAAATCTATATAACTATTTTTAATACCCAGAAAACTCTGGGTGGTAAACAAAATTAATCTTGGTACTGAATGTCTCAAATAATATCCAGGCTTGAATGAAAGTGTGCGGTATACACTGTCATGACCACCATGTTAGCAGGTGCCAATGTGGTCAATTTATTTGGCTGATAGGATATTATTTCATAGAAAGCATTGCTTTTGCTTTATAGCTTGGGTAACTAAAGAAGAAAACAGATCTTCTCTTGCTTTTGACTTCTTAAGTTTTACAAAGGGGATGGATACAGGAAGTCAGACTCATCCTTGTCTCTCTATGAAGATAATTTAAAAAATCATGAATAAGTTGGGAGTTTAGAATCAGAAATGATGGCATATATTGCTGTTCTAAACAGTAGAAAGTGAGAAACTAATTGGATTTCCTTGGAGATGAAAACGACCCTGTTTCTCACTGCTCTTTTAGAGGTAAAAAACACCACTGATTCTGTAATGTTAGATTTGACCTAGGTTAATAAATGCTTGCTTGTTTTAAACTAATTTAGACTTCAAGTGAGCAAACTTCTTGTTTTGGTGTGATTTTATTTTAAAGGTTTGGAAATATCCTGAAAATATCAAACAACTATCAGCATATACCATGTTATATTTTGGACATCTGATTATTTGATGAGATGTGGACCTATACTGAGTCTGAATACAAATTTTATAACTTTAATTTTTGCTCATGGGATTGTACATTTATTGAAGGAAGGGCAATAGCATTGAGAATTCTAGAAGTGGTAAAAGTTGGTAAATGCAAAAGACATTTTTCTTTGTTTAAAAAAATCTTTAAAAATAATTTACTGTTTAAAGTCAACAGCTATGAATTATAGGATTTATGACATATGTAGAAATAAAATGCATGATAATAACAGCGTAAAAGATAGAAAAGAGAGATGCAAGTATACCGCCATATCCTTTTTTTATAGTACGTATAATGATAAATGACATAAGGTCAGCATGTGATAGGTTAGAGTTATGTTGTAATCTCTGATCAACCATTATGAAGGAAAAAACAAAGAAGCATGGCTAATAAGTCATTAGAAAAGATAAAAGGGAATAAAAATTATTTAAGACGAACAAGGTGCAAAGAACAGATGGGACATAGAAACCTTTAGAAGGATGGGTAATTTTTAACCAAATCATGTTTGTATTTATATGATTAGATATAAACATATTGTAATGGTATCACACTTAAAAATCAGATTGACTAAAAAGTAAGACCCAGCTATGTCCTCTTTACAAGAGACTGATTTTATTTTATTTTTTATTTTTTTAATTTTTTAATTTTTAGTTTTTTTTTCTTTCTTTTTTTTTAAGTTTTTTATTTTTTAAATTTTAAAATCTTTAATTCTTACATGCGTTCCCAACCATGAACCCCCCTCCCACCTCCCTCCCCACAACATCTCTCTGGGTCATCCCCATGCACCAGCCCCAAGCATGCTGCACCCTGCGTCAGACATAGACTGGCGATTCAATTCTTACATGATAGTATACATGTTAGAATTCCCATTCTCCCAAATCATCCCACCCTCTCCCTCTCCCTCTGAGTCCAAAAGTCCGTTATACACATCTGTGTCTTTTTTCCTGTCTTGCATACAGGGTCGTCATTGCCATCTTCCTAAATTCCATATATATGTGTTAGTATACTGTATTGGTGTTTTTCTTTCTGGCTTACTTCACTCTGTATAATCGGCTCCAGTTTCATCCATCTCATCAGAACATACTGATTTTAAATATAAGATCATAGGTACATTAAAGGAAAAGGATAGGAAAAGATACATCATGAAAACACATCAAAAGGAACCAGAAGACTGTATTTTAATGTCAAAGTAGACTTTAGAACAAGAAATATTACCAGGAATAAAGAGAGATTACATTTTGATAACTGATTTATCCAAAGCATCTAACTACCGAAAATGTTTATGCAGCTCACATCTCAGCTTCGAAATAGAACAAAAATGGATAAAACCAAACACTTCTTATTGTGAGCTTTTAAGTTTCTCAACATGGATTCTCTTACTAGTGGAATGTTCATGAATCTAAATTCCATGGATGAGAAGGATTTACTATCTAATATTTGAACCATTAATATTTATACTGTTCTTGTGAAGATAAAAATCTAATTTCTAATGTTAATGCATTCAGAAGTATTAATTAAAATATTTACTCAAGAAATATTTAGTATGTGCCAACTACATACCAAACACTTCATGTATATTAATTAACATAATAATTCATATTACACATAAGAAAACTGGGACTCAGTGAGATTACACACCTGCCCAAGTCACACAGTAAGGAGCACAGACAAGATTTGAACTCAGATCTGTTGGCTTGAAACATATACATGTGTTTAATAACTGTAATTTTGGTCTCCATATAAGTGATAGTCATTCTCTGAATCATCAAGGAGTTTGTATAGGAAGGGAGTGCCGTGTGTTGGTTAACCAGCCCTGCCTCAGAGAACTACTAAACACCACCCCACTTATTTCCAGTGGGAACCCCATTCATTAGGATTCACAAAGACTGATGCTGCTAAGTCGCTTCAGTCGCGTCCAACTCTGCGACCACATAGACGGCAGCCCACCACGCTCCCCCGCCCTGGGTTTCTCCAGGTAAGAACACTGGAGTGGGTTGCAGGTTCCTTCTCCAACTAGCAGAGTCTAAATACCTACAAGAAACCATGAAAATTTTTCAGTAAAGCGTACTATAATTTTAAAAGTCTGTATTTAATACTACTGTATTAATAATGGGTTGGCCAAAAAGTTTGCAAGAGGTCTTCCACGCTGTTAAAATAGTTGTAAGTAGATGGTTTGAAAAAACTTGAATGAACATTTTGATGAACCCAGTATTTGTCAGGGTTTCTCCTAGTGGCTCAGACGGTAAAGAATCTGCCTGCAATGCAGGAGACCTGGGTTTGATCCCTGGGTTGGGAAGATCCCCTGGAGGAGGGCATGGTAACCCACTCCAGCATTCTTGCCTGGAGAATCCCGTGGAGAGATGAACCTGGCGGGCTACAGTCCATGGGGCTGCAGAGTTGGACACGACTTAGCGACTAAGCACAGCACAGCACAATACTTGTTAAGTGAATGAATAGATGTTATTTCTCCTGTCAAACGATAATATTATCAGGGCTTGAAAAGTTTAGTCCCTCAGTTGTGTCCGACTCTTTGCAACCCCATGGACTGTAGCCTACCAGGTTCCTCCATCCATGGGATTTTCCAGGCAAGAATACTGGAGTGTGTTGCCATTTTCTTCTCCAGAGGATCTTCCCGACCCAGGGATCAAACCCGGGTCTCCCACATTGTAGGCAGATGCTTTACCCTCTGAGCCACCAGGGAAGTCTTCAATTAACTTATTGTTGAAGTTTTAATAAGTCTTCTTGATTAATTTATGTGTTTAAATAGCTAAAATAGTGAGATTTGTGGAAAATATTGGTTTTTCTAGAATTGATAGAATCTTCCTATTGTAATATTTCATGACCTTATTAATTAACTGAATCTTAAGGAGTTAGAAATGAATCAAAGAAATATAGGAAGCACATTGGTTGCAAAAATAGGATTGAAATGAAAAGTATATGTTCTGATTGCAACCATAACTCAAAAACTATTTTGAGGATTATCAAAACATCAAAACCTATGACAGTCATCCTCACATTCATATCTCAGACATGCTCACTCTTTAAATCTCTTGGAACAGGATTAGCAGAATTGAAGTGTTGCTAAGGAAACATATTAAGCAGAAACATAAAAAGCATAACAAGTTCAAAGGGTTCTGGGGACTTATTATAAAGACCTAAAACCTGCCAAATAATTGGAACAATAAAAGTGGAAAGTTAATTTCAAGCAAGACTAAACATATCAACCAGCTGCTGAGAAAATTTTGAAGAATATATACATATGGGAAAAAGAGGTGAAGACTTTTAAAGATTCAAGTGGTTAATTAATGAAGACTGAAGCCAAATGCAAGCATTGGGAGTATAGCAGAAAAATTTGGTTTCTGGTTTCACAAAGGGGAATTTGCTTTAATCAAATTTATTAGTAAGAAAGATGAGGGTAGAGAGAACAGGCTCCTTGAAGCGGTTGAAAAATAGACCAATATTCTAAGCGTTGAGATTTGATGTATTGCTTGGTCCAAGTAAAATAAAACCAGGGTGTTAAAGGAAGTAGAGACAGAAATAAGAGACTCTTTTTTATGAATAGTTTTACAAGTGCACTTAGCTCTGGAGAGACCCCCTAGGATTAGCCAATATGATGGAATTATTTTAAAGGGTCTGGGAATATACCAAGTGGCTTGCATACCAGTTGACATCACTCATAAAAATGTGTTAAAAGGTGTTTTGCGGGTCAAATGAAGAAACACTTGGAAACTTATTTGATGAAAGAATGCCAACTGACTTTTTTAGATGGGAAAGAGAGGCTTCATTAACTTGTCAAAGTGTCAGAAAGGTATTATTTCTGAGGAAGGAAAGAGGTGTTATATCACATCCTCTGCATTTTGATAGTGGGCAATTTATTGACATGCTTTACTGGGGTTAAAATGATCCTTTCTCTTAAAAGTGGCATAATGGGAAAATGGTAGATTGAACTGAAACTTGCTTAATGGGAAGAAACAGATGTCATTTGTCAACTGAAGCATCGCTAGTTCAGAAAACCACTGTCTAGAGGACTCTGTTTAGGCAGCCATGGGAACCGTCTCTCCTTTCTAGACATCAGTGTAGAATAAATGTAAGCGCCGTGTGTATAGGCAGACTCATATATACTTGATGTGTGACTATATAAGCTTCAAAAATTTATTTTTTAATAAAATTTCAAAACTAAGGGAAAGATAGTCCCATCCGAGACATCAGTTTGGCAGCCTCTATATTCATTTCAGGGGTCTTGCCTTTGGATAAGTCATTCTTGGAATTTCTCTTGTGGAATTGTCCCATAAGACCATGGCAAACTTTAAAAATTATATTTAACAGAGAAAAATGTTCATACTTTGAGTGCAAATATTACATTTGGGAGAGATTCAAAAAAAAAACAGAGTCTCAGCTGGTAAAGAAAGTGAGAGATTAAATTGTCACTAATTTTTTTAAAAAATGGGGTGTAACTAATAAGTCGAGAAAGGGACATTCTTCTGTGGCTTGTAATCTGGTTTTCAAAGTCATTCCCAAAGCATTTGAAACATACTTTGATCAGCGAGGTATGGTTGTAATAGGACAAAGGATTCTTAAGGTGATGGCTTTGAAAGATGAATTTAGTATAAGTTCCAGTATGTTGGCTAGAAAGCTAGTCTCATGGTGTTTATGGTTTTAACTTATAAAGAGAGAGAAGTAGAGGGTGTTGATGTCTAGTGAAAATTTCTTGATGATTTTAAGACATGGGAGCAATACACAATTAAATTTTTATAGAACAATAAAGAGTCAAGTTTTTGATGTAGTATATATAGAGGAAAGAGTATGATACCTATTGGAAGGCCAGAGCTGGGGCTATGTGAAACTCAGATCAGTCACTTTGACAAAGAGGGTTGGGGTGGGCTAAATTAGAAGTTTGGGATTAACATATACACACCAGAATATATGAAACAGATAATCAACAAGGACTTGCTGTATAGCACAGGGAAGTCTACTCAATATTCTGTAATAAACTTATACAGAAAAAGAATCTGAAAAAGAATGGATGTGTGTATGTAACTGACTCATTTTGCAATACAGCTAACTCTAATACAACATTGTAAGTCAGTTATACTCCAATATAAGATAAAGATTAAATAAAAAAGTCAAAGCAAAAAACTTTTAAAAATTATAAAAAAGAAAGCAGAAAGAGAGAGGGAGGGAAGTAAAGAGGGAAAATGTAAGAAGAAAGAAAATGAAGAAAAGAAAGAAAAAAAGGAAGGAAGGAACAGGTAGGTGAAAGAAGAGGCCAACTCTTTCTTCATCCGATATAACATAAATTTAAGATTAGTGGAGTCATAATTAATGATCTATCACATCTCACAAAACTGACAAATACAAGCAAAACAGAAAATGAAGCGACAATAATTAGCAAATTTTCAAGTGTGGCAATTCTGAAAAACATCTGCTCATGTGCATGCATTCCTGTTGTTCAATCGCTAAGTCATGTCTGACTCTTTGTAACTCCATGTTCCTGCAAATATATTCATTTATCAAAATAGAGCTCATTTTCCATCTGTGCTAGTATTTTCTATGTGATGGATCACGGGGATTCCGGATACCCTAGAAATGTGTTTATTCTAAACAAATATGAAAACTACAGCTTAACTGGGCCTTTGAAAGACTACTTCAAACAAATGGATTAAAGAGTTTAACACACACAAAAAATAGAGTTATGCTTACTTTTGGAAGATGGGCAAAATATTGCTGTTCAAACTGGAGAGGGATTGTGAGGTTCCAATGAAATACTGTATGAGAAAACACTTGAGATATCTAATACTTGGTAAATCTAATTTCATAGAAAATATTTTATGAGGGAAAAGTAGAAGCATGTAAAGTGACTGGACTTCCTTGAAACATTAAGCTGTTACTTGAATTTATCAGAAGCAAAATATGAACTTTGTCACAATTTTTCTTTATGTAAATGAAAGAGAAGTAGTACTTGCCTTCCAGTTATCACATGGAAATACAAACTAAGTGAATATTTGCAGGAGTGTTTGGAGAGAAAGGCCCTGTATGAAGTGTAAGTTTATTTTATGTGAGGTGGCCTGGCAGGTGCCTGGCATAAAGCCAGGTTATAATACATACTATTTATTATGAATGTGGTTAGTAGTCATGTACCAGGATTTGTCTTTCAATCTAATACTTTCGCATTTACATATTTAGAATTTAGATTTGAGCATATTCTCTAGTAAAAATTCTGACGCTTTATTTCCTTAGTACACTAACCGTGGAACAGAAGATCCTAGAGAAGGGAAAAATAACCTGCCTTTAGCAACAACAAAAAAGTCCACCAGGTAATGGCAAATATGACTTCAACAACATGAATTACTCTGGGCACAAAAGAGTAGGAACAAAAGACCTGTCCTGATTTTCAGAGTTCTAAATTGCATATTGAAATTGAGCGTATAAAAAAATCCAAGCATTACACAAAATGCGCTGAACTCAAGAGGTATTTTTTCATTTGGCAGGGCAATATTCTCAAACAGCTAAAAGAATGAAATTTTGTCTTTCCTTTTTCTTCTGTATTACTGAGCCAGGCTAGTATGTGCTGTAAATTAGCCCATTATGCCCAGGGTAGGATAGTGAATAGTCTTATTCAATTGTTAGAAAAATGGCAGTAATACATGTTAGAAGTCAGACCCTTTCCCAGTCTCCCTGATATTCTGTAATGTGCAGCCAGTGAGTGTATGGACTGGACTTGGCCCTGTGAAAATTCAAGCTCTGAGTTGCAGCAGAAAGGAGTGAGAACCTTGTGGATGCTGGCCCATAAGGCCAATTCCACAGAAAAGCCAGCCCGTTTCATTTGACAGGGTCCAGAATCTATCTTTACTGAGGCTTCAGGACATCAAGGAAGTAGACACACTGCAGCCTTAATCCTCACGTATTAGCAGTTCTCTCTCTCTATCACATGGAATGTTTCCAAAATGTCTTCTCCATTTTTTTTTTTTTTTGTTCCAGAAGAGTAGAACTATAGTTTGATGGGATAAGAGCAGTAACTCACACTTCACTTCATGAACATTGCATGAAGTACCACACTAGTTATTCTGAAAACTGCCTGCTTCTTGATCCAGACAGAGACATTCTGTGTGAATGTGTATAAGAGAAATGGCCTTAGTTAGATATTTTAAATCTATTTATGATATAAATGTATATTTAATGTTTATGTGTTAATTTGGGTGGGGGAAGGGTATTTGCTACATTAAGCAAAATTTGGTAATCTCTCTTCAATAGAACCCAATCTATGCCAAGAATGGCTGGCTAGAAGGGCTGGAAGAAGTTCAGGTGAGATATTAGCCTGACTGAAGGCCAAAGTGTTCTCTAGGTAAGGGGATAATAAACCATGTTCATGGGGCAGTTTGTTTATACATATTGATGTGACTCACAGGGTTATGAATTTATATAGGATAAAGAGAAGCTTAATGATTTTCAAGACAGAGCCCCATATCACTGTTCTCTTTCAAATTTAAGGAATGCAAGGGAATTGATGAGAGTAAGTGTATTTAATTCAGGAAACTGTTTTTGAGTTAATTAATGGTGGGTGCTTTGTGCCCTGCTTGGAGTAAAAGCATCAAGAATAACTTCATGATTTATAAGGCCTAAATTGTACATTAATGTCGTAAAGTGAAGTTGCTCAATCCTGTCTGACTCTTTGAGACCTCATAGGCTGTAGCCTACCAGGCTCCTCTGTCCATGGGATTTTCCAGGCAATAGTACTGGAGTGGATTGCCATTCCCTTCTCCAGGGAATCTTCCCAACCCAGGGCTCGAGCCCTGATCTCCCGCATTATAGACAGACGCCTTACCGTCTGAGCCAAATGTTGTAGGTTTGTATTTTAAATTTAAGGCTCTAAATTTCATCTTGACACTTTAAAACATTCTTAGAAAAAAATGGAGCATAAGAATAATAATAGTGACTTAAGAAATGGCTTTGAGTGTTTACTTTTGTCCCTGGAAGACTAATGAAAGGAGGTGAAGAGAAGATACTTATCTTCATACTGTTTATTCAGATATTTATGAATTCTCACTATGGGCCAGGAGCCATTCAAGGAGATGAAAACATAGGGATGAACAAAATGGACAAGGCCTTCATAGATCTTATGTTTTTGTAGGGGAAACAGACGGTTGGCAAATGTCAAGTCGATATGGAGTATGTCAGAAGATATTTGTGAAGAGTAGCAGACATTGCTCTTTAGGGTGAGTGGATGGGTAGGGTAGGGACTGTTAATTTTATGGAAGACCTCAGAGGCTAGGTGACTCACAGATAAGGGTTCTGAAAGGAGCTGAGGGTACAGGCCATATATACGTGTGAGGACCAAGTCTTTGAAAAATTGATCCATTTATATAAGAAGATAGTCATTGTAGTGTATAATTAAGGCCTTAATGCATTACATAATTATCATTTCTTTTTAATTGTTGTAATAATTAAGTTCCAGTTCTTTTGCAATTTGGTAATTTTAAGGCAATACCTTTGCCCGTATTCACTACACTGTGGAATGGATATCGGGGACTTACTGACTACTCATGGCAACTTTGCATCCTTAAACAGCTTCGATTCCAAACCCCTGGGCTTTCCTGGTGGCTCAGCTGGCAAAAAATCCGCCTGCAATGCGAGAGACCTGGGTTCGATCCCTGGGTTGGAAAGATCCTCTGGAGAAGGGAATGGCTGCCCAATCTAGTATTCTGGCCTGGAGTCAGACAACTGAGTGACTTTCATTTTCACTTTCATCCCAAACCCCAGCCTACCTCCCCTGGTGACTACCATTTTGCTCTCTGTTTCTAAGAGTTTGGCTTTTTTAGATTCCACATATTAGGGATATCATACAATATTTGTCTTTCCCTATCTGATTTATCTTACTTAACATAATGCTTTCAGGGTCCACCCATGATGTTACTGGAGTATGAAGACTTTAAGTCAAGAAAAAACTTGGCCTGTTTTAGGAACACACAGTTCCTCCAGTATTCTTGCCTGAAAAATCCCATGGACGGAGGAGCCTGGTGGGCTGCAGTCCATGGGGTTGCGAAGAGTCAGACACGACTGAGCAACTTCACTTTCACCTTTCACTTTCATGCATTGGAGAAGGAAATGGCAACCCACTCCAGTGTTTTTGCCCGGAGAATCCCAGGGATGGCGGAGCCTGGCAGGCTGCCGTCTATGGGGTCACACAGAGTCGGACACGACTGAAGCGACTTAGCAGAGCAGCAGCAGCAGTTGTTTCAAAAACTTTGCTGGAGTGTTACATAAATTAGTTAACACGTGTAAAGAGTATCTAGGCATGCCTGCCTCTAGGTCTGTTGTTAAGTGTGAATTCTTCCATATTGGGCACTGGAGAAATGGGCTTTCTTAGAGAAATTGTCTTAGTTCTGTGTAGGACTTTTTCTTTATTCATGGATCTAGTTCTTTGCTACCCACTGATTTTCTTACCTTAATACAAACTGTTTTTGAGTACTTAGTATGTGCTGAATTGAGTGCTAAATTGTTGCTTTTGTTTAGTTGCTCTGTCCCGTCCGACTCTTTTGCAACCCCATGGACTGTAGCCCGCCAGGCTCCTCTGTCCATGGGATTTCTCAGGCAAGAATACTGGGGTGGGTTGCCATTTACTCCTCCAGGGAATCTTCCTGGCCCAGAGACTGAACCCAGATCTCTGCAATGGGCAGGTGGATTCTTTACCACTGAGCCACCAAGGAAGCCCATAGAGCTAAATTATATACACGCATATCTTTAAAAAAAATTATTTATTCTTAACACCAAAATATTTTGTATCGGGGTGTAGCTGATTAGCACTGCTGTGATGGTTTCAAGTGAACAGCAAAGGGACTCGTCCATACATATACATATATCCGTTCTCCCCCAAACCCCGCTCTCATTCAGGCTGGCACGTAACAGAGAGCAGAGTTCCATGTGCTATTCAGTAGGTTCCTGTTTCTAATCCACTCTAAACATAGCAGTGTGTACATGCCCTTTCCAAAATCCCCAACCGTCCGTTCCCCCTGGCAACCATGAGTTCATTTTCTAAGTCTGTGAGTCTCTTTCTGTTTCACAAGTAAGTGCATTGGCATCATTTCTTCTTAGATTCCACATATAAGGGATGTCATATGATATTTCTCCTCCATCTGACTTACCTTACACAGCATGGCACTCTGTAGGTCCATCCATGTCTCTGCAAATGGCCTCACTTCATTCTTTGTAATGGCTGAGTAATATTCCATTGCATATATACACCGCATCGTCTTTATCCATTCCTCTGCTGATGGACGTTTAGGTTGTTTCCATGTCTTGGCCATTGTAAATAGTGCTTCATGCACACTGGGGTACATGGATCTTTCCAGGCCATATTTTTCTCTGGATATATGCCCAGGCGTGGGATTGCAGGGTCACATGACAGCTCTATTTTTAGTTTTTTATGGAACCTCCATACTGTTCTCCATAGTGGCTGTACCAATTTACATTTCTGTGTACACATATATCTTACTAAATCATTGTCTCAGTCTTTTTTGCTGAGAAATCAAATTTTAAAAAATTATTTTCTTAATTTAATTTTTATTTTATACTGGAGTATAGTTGATTGACAGTGCTGTGTTAGTTTCAGTGTATAGCAGTGTGACTCAGTTACACATATATCCATTCTTTTCCAGGTTTTCTTCTCATAGACATTATTACAGAGTGCTGAGTAGAGTTCCCTATGCTATACAGTAGGTCCCTGTTGACACTCTATTTTATATATATTAGTATATATATATTGGAGAAGGTGATGGCACCCCACTCCAATACTCTCGCCTGGAAAATACCATGGATGGAGGAGCCTGGTGGGCTGCAGTCCATGGGGTCACAAAGAGTCGGACATGACTGAATGACTTCACTTTCACTTTTCACTTTCATGCATTGGAGAAGGAAATGGCAACCCACTCCAGTGTTCTTGCCTGGAGAATCTCAGGGATGGGGGAGCCTGGTGGGCTGCTGTCTATGGGGTCGCACAGAGTCAGACATGACTGAAGCAACTTAGCAGCAGCAGCAGTATATATATGTTAATCCCAAACTCCCAATTTATCCTTCCCTCCCCTCCCACCTTTCTCCTTTGGTGACCATAAGCTTGTTTTCTATGCCTGTGAGTCTCTTTCTGTTTTAGAAATAATTTCATTTGTATGATTTTTTAGATTCCACATATATGTGATATCATATGATATCTATTTCTCTGTATGGTTTATGTCGCTCATGACAATTGCTAGGTCTATCCATATCGTTGCAAATGGCATTATCTCATTATTCTTCATGGCTGAGTGATATTCCACTGTATATATGCACCACATCCTCTTTATCCTTTTCTCTGTGGGACATTTAGGTTGCTTCCATGCCTTTGCTATTGTAGACAGTGCTGCAGTGAACACTGGGGGCACGTATCTTTTTGAATTATGTTTTCTCTGCATATATGCCTAGGAGTGGGACTGCTGGATCCTATGGTAGCTATTCTTAGTTTTTAAATGAATCTCCTTACTGTTCTTCATAGTGATTGTGCTAATTTACATTCCCACCAACAGTGTAGGAAGGTTCCCTTTTCTCCACATCCTTTCCAGCATTTACTGTTTGTAGACTTTTTGATCATGGGCCTTCTGACCAGTGTGAGGTGATACCACATTATAGTTTTGATTTACATTTCTCTAGTAATTAGCAATGTTGAGCATCTGATTTGCTCAGTTTGGAAGGCTGAAAATCATTGAGGTTAAGTTGTCCAATATACAAGCCAGTGAGTAACCGAAACAGAATCAGCACTTTGTTTCTCGACTGATGCCGTATTGCAGACAACTTCAGTAAGGCTTGGATTAAAGTTGTGCTTTTCTTTTATTTAGTATCATGTAAAATGAAAGCTCCTTGTCTACAGTTGTTAAAAATTCAGCCTTTACACCAGCTTCATTAATTTTTGTAGATATATATTTTCTAAATTATATTCTTTGGAAAACTATACCAGAACATTTTAAACAATTTTTATACAAGAAATGGTCCCATGGCCAAATAATTTTTAGAAACACTAGGTTATATGAAGATAAATAAACTATTTGAATGCAGGACTTCTTAAAAGTCTTTAAAATTCTAATGTGCATTGAACATCTGCAGGAGGTGCATGTTTTCGACTTATTTTTACCAGTGGAGAGACTGTTGTGGAACAGCTAGTAATACTTCAATGACCTAATTTTTATAGAGCACAGTTTTAGAAATGTTGCTTTAGTGAAGGTAAAGCATCTGCCTGCATGGCGGGAGACCTGGGTTCGATCCCTGGGTCAGGAAGATGCCCTGGAGAAGGAAATGGCAACCCACTCCAGTACTCTTGCCTGGAAAATTTCATGGATGGAGGAGTCTGGTGGGCTACAGTCCATGGGGCTGCAAAGAGTCGGACATGACTGAGCGACTTCACATGAGCATACTGTAGGTGCATAGAGTGCAGGGAGTTTATGATACTTCCACGAGCATGCACTCTGGTTATTGCTTACAGCAAAGTATTTTCTTTTCTGTGCTGCCCCAATTTGAAGGAACTCCTGTAACTTGAATTTTGGTGATAAAATATAATATTCAGGGTGAGTGACATTTAGCTTTCCTTCCAATATTTAGAAATCCCTTAGTGCTGATGTGTAGGTTATACTTACAGATATATGTCTCTTTTATCCTTTCTTACTCATTTTTCAGTAGCTGGGATGAAGGAAGAGACAAAGATCTGTCCATCTTCTTCTTTGTTGCTTGCTGTTTAACTCTTTCTTGTCTTTCTTTGTGCAGTTTTGTCTTTTAAACCTGACTCAAAAGTTATTGATGAGCTTCACGTAGGGCTATTCTGGCTTCACAGGTAACATCACAATTTACTTTGAACAAACACTTTTATCTTTGGCTTGTAAATGAGCCTTCTGCTTGTCGATATACCTTGATGGGCTTTGGAGTAAGTTAACAACAAAAGAGGGCTTCCCAGGTGGCTCAGTGGTTAAGAATCCACCTGCCAAGCAGGAGATGCGGGTTTGATTCCTGGGTGGGAAAGATCCCTTGAAGAAGGAAATGGCAACTCACTCCAGTATTCTTGCCTGCAAAACCCTGTAGACAGAGGAGCGGGGTCACGAAAGAGTTGGACTCGGTGACTGAAGAACAGCAGAAGAGAGAAATGTGCAGAAGGCACGTCTACAATGAACTACATCTTTTCTTGGCTTCTTGCTTTCTGGGGTCCCAGTTAACTTGAGAAGACTTAGTTTCCCAAACATCTTTTCACTCTTCAGAATTTCTCTGACCATGCGGTCAGAAGAACCTGAGTTGGTTGGTTCTGCTGACCACAGAACCAAATATCCATTTGTTTATTTCCATTCTGTACAGAGTTTCTAGTGGCTTCCCTGGTGGCTCAGATGGTGAAGAATCCACCTGCAATGCAGGGGATTGGGGTTCAGTCCCTGGGTCGGGATGATCCCCTGGAGAAGGGGTTAGCAACCCTCTCCAGTATTCTTGCCTGGAGAATTCCATGGACAGAGGAGCCTGGTGGGCTGCAGTCCATGGGGTCACAAAGAGTTGGACACACTGAGCAACTAACACACACACACACACACACACACACACACACACACACACATTTTCTAGAAGTTAAGTGTTCCTTGGGGCTAATACTCTCTGTTGGAGCAAGTTGGCTCATTGTTTCTGGGCAGACTTCTCCTTCCATTTCCCCAGGCTCTTCTTTAGAAGGTGTGACAGCTTCTACCAACCCTGATTTTTCTCCTGTGCTCCAGTGGCGTGATGTCCCATTGTCACAGATGGTGAGCCACCTGAGAAAAACATCTGGGCATAGCATACTGGGACCCGAGGGCCTGGTGAGATCCACAGATCGTTGCACACGTCTTCCCAGAATCAAAGCCACAGAGTGTTTCTGGTAGGAAATTTCTGTTATTCTCCTCAGGAAATGTATGCCAAAAGCCAGCAGTTGCTTCTCTCCTTCAGATTTTAAGAGTGATTCACACTAAGGTGGCTAGAGTTGGCTAAAGGGTGTCACCATGGGCTAACACCCTTCTAGAAATGGTAACTGTTGCCAAGATCCCAGCAAGGTTTTGAGGCAGCAGCCCCTTACTGGCAGCAACTTCAGTCAGTGGGTAAGGCCTCCAACTGGGGCAGCAGGCCCTGTTGGCTGGGTGCCCTTTTGCAGCAGCTTTCAGCAGATTAACTCATAGCTGAATCCTCTCAGTGGTAGAAGACAATGGTGCTAAGGGCCCCACAATTTCTTAAAAAAAGTTCCTCCAAGTCCTTTGAAGTCATATTGGCCAAGCAGGTATACGTCATACCATACCCTCCTGTCCTAATTCCCTTTCATTCACAAAACTGTCCAATTTTTGAGCTGGATCTTCCAGGCTGGATCTTCCAGGCGTCTCTAAGGCGTCTCTAAGATCAGCACCTTATTTGGTAGCTGTGAGACACAGGCCTCAGAGAAGTGTCCTGATTGCTCAGTGTTATAAGGAATCGGGTTCAACCAAAACTGGGATTTTTTTTTTTTTACCTGCGCTCTCCCCTGCAACTCCAACCAAGTCCAAAGCCATTTCTACCAGTTGCACTGCTGCAAAATGCTCTGAATGTGAGTCCTGAGACATGACTTAAGTTCTTTGCAGGAAGCAAAGTGACTCTGACAAAGCAAGCAAGACAAAAGACACATCCTGGGGCTCTAGAATGGATTGTCTTTCAGAACAGCAAACGGAGAGTCAAACCCAAGCACCCTCTTGTCACCCTGCTGCCACTTGAGCTGAGAAGCAATTTTGATTTGAAAGCATATGGCAGATGTATTCCTAAGTATTTTATTCTTTTTGTTGCAATGGTGAATGGAATTGAAAGCATATGGCAAATAGGGATACTGAGGTGATGGGAGTACAGTGTGTCCCTGTTTACTCGTAGGTCAGGGTACTCTCCAAAAATTGGGATGGTTTGCTGGGTGACTGAGCTTGGTGATCCTGAAGAAGCTAAAGAAATACTACCAGCATGCAATACAATTGTAACCCTGGATTTCTATTTATTTGATCATGTGAATAATTGTATTCATCGATGATTTTTAAAAGCACAAAAGAGGGTAATGTTTTGGCCTTTGTTAATAAATTAAGTAATCATTATTCTTGTTTTACTAAAATTCAAGCTGTTAGCTAAACAAGTATATCCATTAACTCTAAAGTAACGTTTTAATGCTTCATTCTTTGTCTTAGTAAGATTTACAACATTTACTAATAAAATCCTTAAAAACATTTATTTTGAAAACAACTTAAAATTTAAAGGAAACAAATTGCCTATCTAAAGAAGGGGAACTGGAGTGTGTTGTTTAGAAAATTATATTCTGAGTTGCTATCCTCTAATCATATAGAAGGATCAATACTGACCAACTGTATTAGACCTATATTAGACCTATTAGATATTAGACCTATATTATACAAGTCTAATATCTAATCATATATGATTTTCATATATCTTATCAAATATGATTTTTATCTTTTTTCCTCTGTTTCTAAGAGTATGGAATATTTGAGAAGTTTGCCCTTTGTTAAGAAGATAGGAATATCATGTTAGATTATTATGTGGGTAACACATTCTATTTTAAATGTTTTATATCTACATTATATCCCTTTAACTGTTTTATAAAGTTCAGTAAAGTATATTCGTTTGGAAATTGAAACATTATGAAGTATTTAGAAGCAATCCTGCTTGTCAATGCAGAGATGAACACTGATTGACTTTTCGAATGCATTTATCTGTGGGAACATTTATACACAGTGGACTTAGAAAATGATAGCATGGAAACAAAATGCACATATTTTGTTTTCCTCTCTTTTTATAGACATAAAATTCATGCAACATAAAATTCACCATTTTAGCCATTTTAAAATGTACACTCCTGTGGTTTTTAGTATATTCACAATACTGTGAAACTATTGCCCTAATTCTAGAGCTCTTCTATCACCCCTAAAATAAATTCTATACCCAATGCTCCCACATCCCCTGCCAACCACAAATTTAATTTCTGTCTTTATGGATCTGCCTAATCTGGACATTTCATATAAATGGAATCATGTTATATGTAGCCTTTTAAACTTAGCATACTATTTTCAAGATTTATCCAAGCTATAGCATGTATCAATGCTTTGTTACTTTTTATGACTGAATAATATTCTGTTGTATGCACCACATTTCATTTATTCATTCATTAGTTGGTGAATATTTGAGTTGCTTCTACTTTCTGACATTATGCTTAATATTGCCATGAACGTTCTTGGACAAGTTTTCATTTGAGCATGTTTTCAGTTCTCTTGGTTATATACATAGGAGTAGAATTGGGTCACATGGTATCTCTATTTTTAACTTTTTGAGGAACTGTCCAATTGGACAGTGGCCAAACCATTTTACATCCTCACCAGCAATATATGACGGTGAATGTTCCAATTTCTCCATAATCTCCCCTACATTTATTTTCTGTTTTATTTGACTTTGTTTTATTTAAATTATAGCCATTCTGCAGAATATCTCATTGTAGTTTTGATTAGTACTTTCCTAATAACTAATGATGTTGAGTATATACTAATATTCACCTACACTTTATGCTAAATGAAGTACCAAATGTAACTGAACAGAAAACTCAAGCAGTGTATGTCAACAAATATTATTATGCAAACACCATGTCAACAAGATGCAATTTCTCATCTGTAACATTCATATGTTTATTTCCTATAAAATTCCAGTTACATGTATGCACAGGCATATATGAAATAGTCTCATGGAAGTTAATAGCTTCCCAGGTGGCTCAGTAGTAAATAATCCACGTGCCATGCAGGAGACACAGGAGCCCTGGGTTGGGAAGATCCCCTGGAGGAGAAAATGGCACCCCACTCCAGTATGCTTGCCTGGAGGATGCCATGGACAGAGGAGCCTGGTGGGCTGCAGTCCATGGGGTTGCCAAGGGTCAGACATGCCTGAGTGTGACTAAGCTGCAGCAACAGCAGTGTGGAAGTTGAAGAGGGATCTGGGAAGCCGGAATTTTCAGCTGATTGCTATAGACCTGAGTGACTTTCTGAAAAAAGATGGATCTTTCAGTAACTGTCATGGGTGACTGCCTTCAATAACCCTTAATGTTCTCATTATTGTTTTTTTCTTTCTTCTCTTCCAGACTGGATATCAGCTGTCACCTGACTCTTCTTTCTGTTGTGAGTGTAATAATCCACTTTCAAATATGGGCCCTGAAGCTCTCTTCTAACAATCTGTTGAAAGGGTGTTTAAAATAACAGCAAATAGATGCTCAGTGGTTTCTTGATAAGATTACATTAGGGCTTTAGAAGATGGATTATGAGATGACCATTCTGACTGTCTAGTTACTTCTCCCTTTTTGTTAGTATGTTATTTTTGGAGATATGACATCTAGTATTTGACTGCAAACATTCCAATGACCTTAGTTTTTTAAAACACCTGAGAGTGTGGACTTTTGATTCTTCATGCTTTTCTGAAATAAGCAGATTAGATTATTAAGCAGGTGAATTTAATGAGAAAAAATTTCAGACAAGACTAAGATGGTCTCATGTCCCATCAAACATTTACTGTGACGTTACATGGCTGATCTGATGTCTATCTTGATTTCCATGAGCCTTAAGATGCTAATTACCACTTTTAGCAGATATTTGGTGGCAGTTAATGTACTCAGTTGCTACCTGTTCTTTTCAGAAGCAACTATAGGTCCTGGGTTGCACTCTTAAATTAACAGCACACTTGCCAGATCTTGTCGAAGAGCTGTTTTCACCTTTTAACCACCTGCAGACCCTACTCTTCCCTAAGATGCATCTGAGTTGTGATAAATATTACCCGGGGTTTAGGATAATATATGGCAATCCACTCCAGTATTCTTGCCTGGAGGATCCCATGGATAGAAGAGCCTGGCAGGCTACAGTTCATGAGGTCACAAAGAGTTAGACACAACTGAGGTGACTTAACACACACACACACATGCATTTTCCTATCTATGCACTTACTTATAACTACCGCATTAAAACAGAATACAAACACCTTTATTTTTCGCTACTTATGTGTAAACCAGTCACTTGTGTAAGTTCTACTGTTTATCTTGTTTTACTGCTTCTTTGTTATGGATTGTCTGTGATGTCTGTTTAGTCAGTTTGGGGAAGGTTGCTTTTTTTCTGAAGAAAAATTGGTGCAAATAAGTGATTTAAGGAAGCTGTGTTTAAGTATCACTTACAGTAAGGCTACTTTGTTTTATCCTCCGCTGTTGTCAGGCTAATACTGTCTGATATTTTGTTCCAAACCTCCACCCTCTTATCCAGGAAACTACCTTTCTTATTATGATGATGATGGAAAGAAATGATAATGATGGTTTGACTCATTAGTCCTTCATTTAATGAAGTCAGATTAAAAAAATATATAAGTAGCCTAAATCATGTCTGAACAATTTGGAAAGTGTTATCTCCAAAGAAAATAAAGTCCTCTGGCAATAATTTACAGGTTGTATGGAGAAGTTGCTACCAGTAACAGATTGGCACAGGCAAATTTTATTTTCCCAAGGGTTACACCTCCTCCCAGATTTCTACACATCTGTTTCTTTCTCAAGTTCATTTGATCACATGCACAGTTTTCAAAGTATGTATGGTTACCAAATCTCGTTTGATTTACAGGCTGCATATTGACAAGCACAGGGATTGATGGTCATCTCAGAGATCTAAGGTCTGAACAAGGAGTGAGTGTGAGGAGGAGATTTTGGAATAATAAAGTCATGCTTTAAATGAAGCATAGATAAGAGGAGAAGGCATCAGACCAACAAAATATTGTTACTATGCATAGAGAGAAAGAGAGAATTGAAAGAAGGGTGGGATGCAAAAGAATTACTGTGTGCGGGTGGATGTAGGTTAAAGATAGTTCAGTTCAGTTCAGTCGCTCAGTCGTGTCCGACTCTTTGCGACCCCATGAATCACAGCACGCCAGGCCTCCCTGTCCATCACCATCTCCCGGAGTTCACTCAGACCCACATCCATTGAGTCCGTGATGCCATCCAGCCATCTCATCCTTGGTCGTCCCCTTCTCCTCCTGCCCCCAATCCCTCCCAGCATCAGAGTCTTTTCCAATGAGTCAACTCCTCGCATGAGGTGGCCAAAGTATTGCAGCTTCAGCTTCAGCTTCAGCTTCAGCATTAGTCCTTCCAATGAATATTCAGGACTAATTTCCTTTAGGATGGACTGGTTTGATCTCCTTGCAGTCCAAGGGACCCTCAAGAGTCTTCTCCAACACCACAGTTCAAAAGCATCAATTCTTTGGCACTCAGCTTTCTTTATAGTCCAGCTCTCACACCCATACATGACCACCGGAAAAACCATAGACTGGACTAGATGGGCCTTTGTAGGCAAAGTAATGTCTCTGCTTTTCAATATGCTAAGTTTGTCATAACTTTTCTTCCAAGGAGTAGGCGTCTTTTAATTTCATGGCTGCAGTCACCATCTGCAGTGATTTTGGAGCCCAAGAAAATAAAGTCTTTCACTGTTTCCATCTTTCCATTGTTTTCTCATCTATTTGCCATGAAGTGATGGGACCAGATGCTGTGATCTTTGTTTTTTGAGAGTTGAGCTTTAGGCCAGCTTTTTCACTCTCCTTCATCTTCATCAAGAGACTCTTTAGCTCCTCTTCACTTTCTGCTTACATAAGGGAGGTGTCATCTGCATATCTGAGGTTATTGATATTTCTCCTAACAATCTTGATTTCACCTGGTGATTCATCCAGGCCAGCATTTAGCATGAGGTACTCTGCATGTAAGTTAAATAAGCAAGGTGATAATACATAGCCTTGACTCTCCTTTCCCAATTTGGAACCAGTTCATTGTTCCATGTCTGATTCTCACTGTTACTTCTTGACCTGCATACAGGTTTCTTTTGGAAGCTGTTTAACTAAAAATTATATAAACAAGATATCTAAATCATAGGTCTAACTTTTAATAATAATATTAGTAGTAATAATAATAATGCTGATACTCAAAGACTAAGAAACAATAGTTTTTTTAGGAATGGCACCAGTTATAGTATAATTAACAATACAGAGACATATAAGCCCAAGAAAATATATAGACTAGAATCTCTTAGATATGGTTGTAGCCAAAACATTAATTTAATATTTCATGATATTTTGTATATGAACATTTATAAATGAGTATTTCCTTTGGTATTTGAACAAAAGATTGCTTCCCACTGTTTAAATTTCAAGTAAGACTGTTTACTTGTTTGATGTTAAATTCTTTACTATAACATAGACCAATATAGTGCTTGCAAGAAGCCAGAATAGTTTTCTGCAGCAATGACTTCTTAATAAATATCAACCTGAAAAATATGTAGGAAATGTTATAGGAAGATGTTAAGTGATAGTTTGATAAAGGTGTTATGGGAAATGCACCTGATTCCAGAAGGCAGAGAGAGTGGCAGGGCTGGCTTGAGGTGTGGTTCAGTTCAATCGCTCAGTCATGTCCGACTCTTTGCGACCCCATGGACTGCAACGTGGCAGGCTTCCCTGTCCATCACCAACTCCTGGAGCTTGCTCAAACTCATGTCCATTGAGTTGGTGATGTCATCCAACCAGCATCAAAAGTCCTGCTACTTACTATATGTGTCATCTTGGGAATGTTTAGCTAACTTAGAACCTAATTTCCTCATCTGTAAAATGGGGATAATGATGCCTGCCCCTGCAAACTGTTATGATGATGGCATCAGATTGCATTTGTGAATAGTTTAATATAATAACAGGGACAGGTAAACACACTAGATTCAACCAGTAAAGTGAAAATTAACCTTTTCACTGATGTGGAGTATAAGAAGTTCTGTTAGTTTTGTCTTGATTTACTTAGTCTTTCTATATTAATGATTAAACCTAAATCATGAGTTTATTTTCAGAAAACTTCAGTGAATAGTTATTTCTCTGTAACATCATCCATTAACGTGAGGTTGCAGGTCTGACTTTCCAATGAGGCTTTTTTTTTGGAAAGTCACTCAGTCGTGTTTGATTCTTTGTGACCCTATGGACTATACAGTCCATGGTATTCTCCAGGCCAGAATTCTGGAGTGGGTAGCCTTTCCCTTCTCTAGGGAATGAGGCTTTGCTCTGTAAAAAAAAAAAAAAAGGAATTATTGTTGTTATTGCTTATTAGTGCATGCTTTTTCCATATTATAACCTATTTATTGTTTTTACAACATGTAATCTGCTTTGATAATTGAGGTGAATCGTACAATTTTTAAAAAAGAAGTGAGTTTCTGCATCCAGTTTCTTAAACTAACTAGTCAATTAGCACACAGATTTAATTATTTGCCTTGAGGGAGATCAATAATTAATTTATCCACTTAAAAGCTATGACCTGGGTGTGTCCCTTAAAGCATGCCAGTTAAAAATAGAAAAGCCAGGCTATAAAAAGTTATGTTTATTGACAAATTGGAAGATGTTGCTAGGCTTTTTTATAAGCTCTCTGAAGACGATTGCTTTATTTGAGAAGAAAATTTAATTACTCTTGAAAAGGCTGCTTGAGTCTTAGCCTAATGTTCCTCCTCCGTAATACACACCCAGTTCTCACTGATGATTCCCCCATAGTTGTGGTGCTTAGAGGGCATGGTAGTAGACAGTTTATAAACTTGCTGTGAGTTGACTAAGATGGAGAAAAATGACTTTGAATTAGTCTAGTTAATTTAAGCCATACACTTGAGAGAACCAGAAACACTGGTTGCTATGAAGTATTTGCTAATATAATATGGTAAGTTTTTGCACATGTTATTAACAGGCCTGCAACTGAGCTGGGAGACTGAGGAAAATTTGACTTGTAGTCACCTTTGTGTCCAAAACTATGAGTTTATCTGAAGTTATCATGCTAACAGTTTATCATGCTAACAGTTATTTTCCATCTGCTCAGTCTGTTCTGGCATGACTGGCCTGCTCTCTGTTTTTTAAAAACTTCTTTTTTGCAATGTTGTTTTCTGCCATACAACAACATGAATCAGCCCCAGTTATGCACATATCTCTTTCCTATGGAGCTTCCCTCCTTTACCCTCATCCCATCTCTCTAGATCACCACAGAGCACCAGACTGGACCCCTGTGTTACACAGCAACCCCACTACTAGGCATATATCCTGAGGAAATCACAGTTCTAAAAGATGCATGTACCCCTAATTTCATTGCAGCACTGTTTACAATAGTCAGGACATAGAAGCAACCTAGATGTCCATCCACCCACGTCCATGAATGGTTAAAGATGATGTACATATATATATATAATGGCATATTACTCAGCCATAAAAAAGAACAAATTTGAATCAGTTCTATTGAGGTGGTTGAACCTAGAGCTCATTATACAGAGTGAAATAACTCCTCTCTGTTCTTAAACAAGCCTTGGAGGCTTTGTACTTGTTGTGGCCTCTGCCTGGCCTGCTCTCCTCTCCCATATTTGCGCCACCCATTTCTTCATGTCCTTCAAGACTTTGCTCTTGGTCATTTTCTGAGTTGCCTCCTCTGATCCCCCTACTTAAAATTTCACACCCCAGTGCTTCCAATTTTCCTTTGTCTGTTTTGTTTCATTCTAGAGCCCCAATCTAAGCATTATTTAAAGCACTGTGTATTTAAAAACACTTCTGTTTTTTGTTTCTCCTCTCAAATGTCCCCATCAAAGGTAAACTCTAGAATGCCAGGTACTTTTACTTTATTTATTTAATTTACTTTTATTTGCTTTATTCAATGCTGTCATCTTTCTAGGCCTGATGCAGCTAAGGTGCCAGAAATAGATTGCTATCTTTTTTGTTGTTGTCTGTTTTTTGGCCGCATGACGTGGATTACAGGAGCTCCCCCGCCAGGGATTGAACCTAGGGAACCACAGCAGTGAAAAATGCCAAGTCCTAACCACTAGACTACGAGATAATTTCAATAAATTGGTGTCTTGTGGAAAGATAAAGCCAAAGAATTTAGGGAGGTTTGGTATATCCCAACTTTGTTCCTTAAGAAGATGTAGAAAGTGCTTCTAGACATTGACAATCACTGACTAGGTGATCTTGAGCAAGTCACTTCACCTTTCTGAGCCTCAGTTTCTCAGCTGGGGTGATTATGCATCACAGGTACAGTGAAGGTTTAAAATGAGATAGTGGGTACCAGGATTATAGTACCATTCCTATTTTTGCTGCTTTTATTTTAAATATATTAAACCAAAGGCTAATAACACTGACATTGAAAACATGACCTGCAACTATAGGTGGAGAGAGCACTTCCTTTGAACAGAACCAGGCCCAGTGCCTGGCATATGGGAGGTAAAGCACACATGTTGACTTGCACTGCACGTGTGATGTTCCTGTTGGCAGAGACTGGCTGAAAACGGAGAATGGTTGCTGTGTGGAGGCATTCAGGCCCTGAAATCAAGCCCAGAGCCTTTGGAGTGGGAGCACTGACTCCAAGACCCTAGACTACCACAGAACTAACCCCAGGGAGTATCAGATAGTGAGAACTGACACAGAGGAAACCACTTGAATACAAGACCCAGCATCACCCAACCACCAGTAGCACCCTGTTCAGGATGCCTCATTTAAACAACAAACAAAGCAAAAATACAAACCCAATCATCATCAGACAGGGTTATGAACTCACCCAGCCTTGCCCATCTGAAGAAAAACAAACAAAAACAAATAAAAACTCAGCACAAATCTCACCCTATATGAAGCTTACATACCACTGGACCAACCTTAGAGAGCAGAAAACAGAACAAAGAAAGAATTCAACCTTAAAGGCTGGGTAAAGGAGACCTCAAACACAATAAGTTAAAAAAATAATGAAAAGGCAGAGAAATGCTACACAAATGAAGGAAAAAATTAAACACAGAAGTTCAAATAAACAAAGAGGAAATAGGCAAACTACCTGAAAAAGAATTCAGAATAATGATAATAAAGATGATCAAAAACCTTGAAGACAAAATGGAGAAAATGCAAGAATCAATTAACAAAGATTGAGAAGAACTAAAGAATAGACATACAGAGACAAACAACATGATTACTGAAATTAAAAATACTCTGGAAGGAATCAATAGCAGCATATCTGAAGCAGAAGAATGAATCAGTGAGCTGGAAGATAAAATAGTGGAAATAACTTCTGAAGAGCAAAAATAAAGTAAAAAGAATGAAAGAACAGAGGATAGTCTCAGAGACTTCTGGTACGATATCAAATGGCACCAACATTTGAATTATAGGAGTCCCAGAAGAAGAAGAGAAAAAGAAAGGGTATGAGAAAATTTTTGAAGAGACTATAGTTGAAAATTTCCCCAACATGGAAAAGGAAATAGTCAAGCCCAAGAGGCTCAAAGAGTTGCATACAGGATAAACCCAAGGAGAAGCATGCCCAGACACATACTAATCAAACTAGCAAAGATTAAACACAAAGAAAGAATATTAAAAGCAGCAAGGGAAAAGCAACAAGTAACATACAAGGGAAAACCCCATACATTTAACAGCTGATCTTTCAACAGAAATTCTTCAGACCAGAAGGGAATGGCAGGATATATTTAAAGTTCTGAAAGGGAAAAAAATCTACAATGATTACTGTACCTGGCAAGGATCTCATTCAATATTGATGGAGAAATAAAAAGCTTTTCAGACAAGCAAAAGTTAAGAGAATTCAGTAACACCAAACCAGCTTTACAACAAATGTTAAACAGACTTAAATAGTAAAAAAATATAAGAAAAAAGATCTACAAAATCAACCCCAAACAATTAAGAAAATGGCAATAGAAACATATATATCAATAATTACTTTAAATGTAAATGCATTAAATGCTCCAACCAAAGACACAGACTGGCTGAATGAATGAAAAAATGAGACCATATAAATGCTGTCTACATCAAACCCACTTCAAACCTCAAGACACATATAGACTGAAAGTGAGAGGATGGAAAAATATATTCCATGCAAATGGAAAGCAAAAGAAAGCTGGAGTAGCAATTCTCATATCAGACAAAATAGACCTTAAAATAAAGAAGATTACAAGAAATAAGGAAGGACACTACATAATGATCAAAGGATCAATCCAAGAGGAAGACATAACAATTGTAAATATCCATGCACCAACATAGGAGCACCTCAATACATAAGACAAACATTAACAGACATAGAAGGAGAAATTGACAGTAACACAATGATAGTAGGAGATCATCAAAACAGAAAATTAATAAGAAAACACAGTCTTAAATAATGCATTAGATGAGATGGATCTCATTGATATCTTCAGGACATTCCAAATGCAGAATACACCTTCTTCTCAAGTGCACATGGAACATTCTCCAAGATAGACCACATCTTGGGTCACAAATCAAATCTCAGTAAATTTAAGAATACTGAAATTGTATCAAGCATCTTCTCCAACCACAATGCTACAAGACTAGATATCAATTACAAGAAAAAAATACCTGTGAGAAACACAAACACATGGAGATTAAACAATATGTTTCTAAATAACCAACAGGTTACTGAAGAAATCAAAAGTGAAATCAAAAAATTTCTAGAAAGAAATGACAACTCAAAACCTATGGCGTGCAGCAAAAACAGTTCTAAGAGGAAAGTTTATAGCAATACAATCCTACCTCAAGAAATAAGAAAAACATCAAATACACAACCTAACTTTACACCTAAAACAGCTGGAAAAAGAAGAACCAAAAAGCCCCAAAATTAGTAGAAGGAAAGATATCATAAAGATCTGAGCAGAAATGCCTGAAAAAGAAACAAAAGAAATAATAATAAAGATTAACAAAACTAAAAGATGGTTCCTCAAGAAGATATACAAAATTGACAGACCTGTGGCCAGACTCATCAAGAAAAAAAGAGAAGAACCAAATCAACAAAATTAGAAATGAAAAAGGAGAGGTTACAACAGACAATGCAGAAATATGAATAATTATGAGACTATTATGAACAACTATACGGCAATAAAATGGATAACCTGGAAGAAGTGGACAGATCCTTGGAAAATTCAATCTTCCAAGACTGAACCAGAAAAAAATAGAAATTATGAACAACCCAATTACAAGCACTGAAATTGAAGCTGTGATCAAAAATCTTCGATAAAACAAAAGCCCAGGTCCAGATGGATTCACAGGAGAATTCTATCAAACATTTAGAGAAGAGCTAATGCTTATCCTTCTAAAACTCTTTCAGAAAATTGCAGAGGAAAAAACACTTCCAAACTCATTCTATGAGACCACCATCACCCTGATACCAAAACCAGACAAAGACAATGCAAAAAAAGAAAACTACAGGCCAAATCACTGATGAAGATAGATGCAAAAATCCTCAACAAAATTTTAGCAAACAGAATTCAGCAACATATCAAAAAGCTCATACACCATGATCAAGTTAGGTTTATTCCAGGGATGCAAGAATTCTGCAATATACACAAATTAATCAATGTGATATACGGTACTAACAAGTTGAAAGATAAAAAGCATATGATAATCTCAATAGATGCATAAAAAGCCTTTGACAAAATTCAGCACCTATTTATGATTAAAACTAAAAAAAAAATGAGCATAGAAGGAACCTACCTCCACATAGTAAAGGCCACATATGATAAGCCTACACAAACATTATTCTCAATGGTGAAAAGCTGAAAGCAGTACCCCTAAGATCAGGAACAAGACAAGGGTGTCCACTTTCCCCACTATTATTCAACATAATTCTGGAAGCCCTAGCTACAGCAATCAGAGAAGAAAAAGAAATAAAGGGAATCCAGATTGGAAGAGAAGTAAAGCTCTCACTGTCTGCAGATGACATGAGACTGTACATAGAAAACCCTAAAGATGGTATCAGAAAATTACTAGAGCTAATAGATGAATTTACCAGAGTTGCAGGATACAAAATCAATACACAGAAATCACTTGCATTTCTATATACTAACAATGAAAAATCAGAAAGAGCAATTAAGGAATCAATCCCATACATCATTGCACCAAAAAGAATTAAATATCTAGGAATAAGCTTACCTAAGGAGAAAAAAGAACTGTACACAGAGAATTATAAGACACTAATGAAAGAATCAAAGGTGACATAACAGATGGAGAGGTATTCCATGTTCCTGGGTAGGAAGAATCAATATTGTGAAAATGACTCTACTATCAAACACAATCTACAGATTCGGTGTTATGCCTATCAGATTACCAATGCCATTTTTCACAGAACTGCTGCTGCTGCTAAGTCGCTTCAGTCGTGTCCGACTCTGTGCGACCCCATAGACGGAAGCCCACCAGGCTCCCCCGTCCCTGGGATTCTCCAGGCAAGAACACTGGAGTGGGTTGCCATTTCCTTCTCCAATGCATGAAAGTGAAAAGTGAAAGTGAAGTCGCGCAGTCATGTCCGACTCTTAGCGACCCCATGGACTGCAGCCCACCAGGCTCCTCCGTCCATGGGATTTTCCAGGCAAGAGTGCTGGAGTGGGGTGCCATTGCCTTCTTCATTTCACAGAACTAGAACAAAAAAAAATTAACAATTCATATGGGAACACAAAAGACCCTGAATAGCCAAATCAGTCTTGAGAAAGAAGAATGGAGCTGGAGGAATCAGCCTTTCTGACTTCAGATTATACTACAAAGCTACAGTTATCAAGACAGTATGGTACTGGCACAAAAACAGAAATAAAGACCACTGGAACAAGACAGAAAGCCCAGAAATAAACCCATGCACCTATGCATACTTTATTTTTGACAAAGGCAACAAAAGTATTCAATGGGGCAAAGACAGTCTCTTCAATAAATGGTACTGGGAAAACTGGACAGCTACATGTAAAAGAATGAAATTAGAACACTTCCTAACACTGTACACAAAGATAAACTCAAAATGGATTAAAGACCTAAATGTAAGACCAGAAACTATAAAACTCCTAGAGGAAAACATAGGCAGAATAGTTGATGACATAAATCAAAGCACGATCCACTATGACCCAACTCCAAAACTAATGAAAGTAAAAACAAAAGTAAACAAGTGGGACCTGATTAAACTTAAAATCTTTTGCACAGCAAAGGAAACTATAAGCAAGGTGCAAAGATAACCCTAAGAATGGGAGAAAATAATAGCAAATGAAACAACTGACAAAGGATTAATTTCCAAAATATACAAGCAGCTCATACATCTCAATACCAGAAAAGCAAACAACCCATTCAAAAAGTGGGGAAAAGGCCTAAACAGACATTTCTCCAAAGAAAACATACAGATGGCTAACAAACACATGAAAAGATGTTCAACATTGCTCATTATTAGAGAAATGCAAATCAAAACTACAATGAGATATCACTTCACACCAGTCAGAATGGCCATCAAAAATTCTACAAACTATAAATGCTGGAGAGGGTGTGGAGAAAAGGGAACACTCGTGCACTGTTATGGGAATGTAAATTGATACAGCCATTATGGAAGATGGCATGGAGATTGCTTAAAAAACTAGGAATAAAACCACCATATGACCCACCAATCTCACTCCAAGGCATATACCCTGAGGAAATAAAAATTGAAAATGACACATGTATCCCATTGTTCGTTACAGCACTATTTACAAAAGCTAGAACATGGAAGCAACCTAGATGTCCATCAGGAGATGAGTGGATAAAGAAGATGCGGTAATACACACAATAGAATATTATTCATTCATGAAAAGGAACACATTTGAGTCAGTTCTGATGAGGTGGATGAACGTAGAGCCTATTATACAGAGTGAAGTAAGTCAGAAAGAGAAAGTTAAATGTTGTATTCTAACGCTGAGCACCAAAGAATTGATGCTTTTGAACTGTGGTGTTGGAGAAGACTCTTGACTGTCCCTTGGACTGCAAGGAGATCCAACCAGTCCATTCTGAAGGAGATCAGCCCTGGGATTTCTTTGGAAGGAATGATGCTGAAGCTGAAACTCCAGTACTTTGGCCACCTCATGCAAAGAGTTGACTCATTGGAAAAGACTCTGATGCTGGGAAGTGTTGGGGGCAGGAGGAGAAGGGGACGACAGAGGTTGAGATGGCTGGATGGCATCACGGACTCGATGGACGTGAATCTGAGTGAACTCCAGGAGATGGTGATGGACAGGGAGGCCTGGGCATGCTGCAATTCATGGGGTCACAAACAGTCGGACACAACTGAGCAACTGAATTGAACTGAACTGAACTGAACTGAACACATATATATGGAATCTAGAAAAATGGTCCTGAAGAATTTGCTTACAGGGCAGCAATGGAGAAGCAGACACAGAGAATAGACTTATGGACATGGAGAGAGGGGAGGAGAGAGTGAGACGCATGGAAAGAGTAACATGGAAACTTACATTACTATATGTAAAATAGAGAGCCAATGGGAATTTGCTGTATGGCTAAGAAAGTCAAACAGGGGCTCTGCATCAACCTAGATTGATTGATGCTATTATTTTCTCCCATTCTAGAGGGGTGGGATGTGGAGGGAGATGGGAGGAAAGCTAAAAAGAGAGGGGATTTATGTATACTTACATCATGAGAAACGCTGGACTGGAAGAAACACAAGCTGGAATCAAGATTGCCAGGAGAAATATCAATAACCTCAGATATGCAGATGACACCACCCTTATGGCGGAAAATGAAGAGGAACTAAAGAGCCTCTTGATGAAAATGAAAGAGGAGAGTGAAAATGTTGGCTTAAAGCTCAACATTCAGAAAAGAAAGATCATGGCCTCTGGTCCCATCACTTCATGGGAAATAGATGGAGAAACAGTGGAAACAGTATCAGACTTTATTTTGTGGGGCTCCAAAATCACTGCAGATGGTGATTGCAACCATGAGATTGTAAGACGCTTACTACTTGGAAGGAAAGTTATGACCAACCTAGATAGCATATTCAAAAGCAGAGACATTACTTTGCCGACTAAGGTCCATCTAGTCAAGGGTATGCTTTTTCCAGTAGTCATGTATGGATGTGAGAGTTGGACTGTGAAGAAGGCTGAGCACTGAAGAATTGATGCTTTTGAAGTGTGGTGTTGGAGAAGACTCTTGAGAGTCCCATGGACTGCAAGGAGATCCAACTAGTTCATTCTGAAGGAGATCAGCCCTGGGATTTCTTTGGAAGGAATGATGCTAAAGCTGAAACTCCAGTACTTTGGCCACCTCATGTGAAGTCACTCATTGGAAAAGACTCTGATGCTGGGAAGTGTTGGGGGCAGGAGGAGAAGGGAACGACCGAAGATGAGATGGCTGGATGGCATCACTGACTCGATGGACGCGAGTCTGAGTGAACTCTGGGAGATGGTGATGGACAGGGAGGCCTGGCGTGCTGCGATTCATGGGGTTGCAAAGAGTCGGACATGACTGAGTGAACTGAACTGAACTGAACTGATGGTTGATTCATGTTGATGTTTGACAGAAAACAGCAAAATTCTGTAAAGCAATTATCCTTTAAAAAATTAAATGAAAAAAAGAAAATACTTCTAGACATGAAGAAATTCATTGATGAGGATAGTGCAGCACCTTCGGAAAAAAATAGCAGTGGCTAGCATCTTCAGAATAGGATAATACTATCAAGTACATTGTAGCTCACGTCTATCAAGGACAAATTAGGAACACTTTATTAGCCAAGTAGAGTGGAGTGGTACCTGTAATAATCCCCAGGGTGAGAGTGATAATAATTAAATTTGACATGCAGAAAACTTTGGAAGTAGATAATGGATCATGAGGGATTCTAGGACTGAAACTGATGATATCCTAATAAGGTCCTACTCAAAAAATCTCTAGGCTTGACAGTGACCTGAGTGACTCTGGACAATACACATTCGTGGTCCTTCCCTCACTTGTCTGACCTGATACAAATCATAGACTCAGAGCTCCTTGAATGAAGGAAAAGATTTGTCTTACTGAGGAAGAACTCTGCAGTAATCTCAAGTATATCTCCCTTCTAGTCAGTTTGTAGCATTTTATAAAGAGTGTATTACTAGTGATAATACAGGAATCAGCTAACTAAAATGGACTGGAATGGGTGAATTTAACTCAGATGACCATTATATCTACTACTGTGCACAGGAATCCCTTAGAAGAAATGGAGTAGCCATCATAGTCAACAAAAGAGTCCGAAATGCAGTACTTGGATGCAATCTCAAAAACGACAAAATGATCTCTGTTCATTTACAAGGCAAACCATTCAATAACACGGTAATCCAAGCCTATGCCCCAACTAGTAATGCTGAAGAAGCTGAAGCTGAACCGTTCTATGAAGACCACAAGACCTTGTAGGACTAACACCCAAAAAAGATGTCCTTTTCACTATAGGGAACTGGAATGCAAAATTAGGAAGTCAAGAAACACCTGGAATAACAGGCACCTTTGGCCTTAGAGTACGGAATGAAGCAGGGCAAAGGCTAATAGAGTTTTGCCAAGAGAATGCACTGGTCATAGCAAACACCCTCTTCCAACAACACAAGAGAAGATTCTACACATGGACATCACCAGATGGTCAACACCAAAATCAGATTGATTATATTTGTTGCAGCCAAAGATGGAGAAGCTCTATACAGTCGGCAGAAACAAGACCAGGAGCTGACTATGGCTCAGATCATGAACTCCTTATTGCCAAATTCACACTGAAATTGAAGAAAGCAGGGAAAACCACTAGGCCATTCAGGTATGACCTAAATCAAATTCCTTATGATTATACAGTGGAAGTGACAAATAGATTTGAGGGACTAGATCTGATAGACAGAGTGCCTGATGAGCTATGGATGGAGGTTCGTGACATTGTACAGGAGACAGGGATCAAGACCATCCCCATGGAAAAGAAATACAAAAAAGCAAAATGGCTGTCTGAGGAGGCCTTACAAATAGCTGTGAAAAGAAGAGAAGCAAAAAGCAAAGGAGAAAAGGAAAGATATAAGCATCTGAATGCAGAGTTCCAAAGAATAGCAAGGAGAGATAACCAAGCCTTCCTCAGCAATCAATGCAAAGAAATAGAGGGAAACAACTGAATGGGAAAGGCTAGAAATCTCTTCAAGAAAATTAGTGATACTAAGGGAACATTTCATGCAAAGATGGGCTCAATAAAGGACAGAAAAGGTATGGACCTAACAGAAGCAGAAGCTATTAAGAAGAGGTGGCAAGAATACACAGAGGAACTGTACAAAAAAGATCTTCATGACCAAGATAATCATGATGGTATGATCACTCACCTAGTGCCAGACATCCTGGAATGTGAAGTCAAAGTGGGCCTTAGAAAGCATCACTATGAACAAAGCTTGTGGAAGTGATGGAATTCCAGTTGAGCTATTTCAAATCTTGAAAGATGAGACTGTGAAGGTGCTGCACTCAATATGCCAGCAAATTTGGAAAACTCAGCAGTGGCCACAGGACTGGAAAAGGTCAGTTTTCATTCCAATGCCAAAGAAAGGCAATGCCAAAGAATGCTCAAATTACCGCACAGTTGCACTCATCTCACATGCTAGTAAAGTAATACTCAAAATTCTCCAAGCCAGGCTTCAGCAATACGTGAACCGTGAACTTCCAGGTGTTCAAGCTGGTTTTAGAAAAGGCAGAGGAACCAGAGATCAAATTGCCAATATCTGCTGGATCATTGAAAAAGCAAGAGAGTTCCAGAAAAACATCTATTTCTGCTTTATTGGCTGTGCCAAAGCCTTTGACTATGTGGATCACAATAAACTGTGGAAAATTCTGAAAGAGACGGGAATACCAGACCACCTGACCTGCCTCTGGAGAAACCTATATGCAGGTCAGGAAGCAACTGTTAGAACTGGACATGGAACAACAGACTGGTTTCAAATAGGAAAAGGAGTATGTCAAGGCTGTATACTGCCACCCTGCTTATTTAACTTATACACAGAGTACATCATGAGAAACACTGGGCTGGAAGAAGCACAAGCTGGAATCAAGACTGCCTGGAGAAATATCAATAACATCAGGTATGCAGATGACACCACCCTTATGGCAGAAAGTGAAGAGGAACTCAAAAGCCTCTTGATGAAAGTGAAAGAGGAGATTGAAAAAGTTGGCTTAAAGCTCAACATTCAGAAAATGAAGATCATGGCATCTGGTTCCATCACTTCATGGGAAATAGATGGGGAAACACTGGAAATAGTGTCAGACTTTATTTTGGGGGGCTCCAAAATCACTGCAGATGGTGTTTGCAGCCATGAATTTAAAATACACTTACTCCTTGGAAGAAAAGTTATGACCAACCTAGATAGTATATTAAAAAGCAGGGACATTACACTGCCTACAAAGGTCCATCTAGTCAAGGCTATGGTTTTTCCAGTGGTCATGTATGGATGTGAGAGTTGGACCATAAAGAAAGCTGAGCATTGAAGAACTGATGCTTTTGAACTGTGGTGTTGGAGAAGACTCTTGAGAATTCCTTGGATTGCAAGGAGGTCTAACCAGTCCATCCTAAAAGAGATCAGTCCTGGGTTTTCATTGGAAGGACTGATGCTGAAGCTTAAACTCCAATACTTTGGCCACCTCTTGTGAAAAGTTGACTCATTGGAAATGACCCTGATGCTGGAAGGGATTGGGGGCAGGAGGAGAAGGGGATGACAGAGGACGAGATGGCTGGATGGCATCACCGACTCGATGGACATTAGTTTGAGTGAACTCCAGGAGTTGGTGATGGACAGGGAGGCCTGGCGTGCTGTGATTCAATGGGTCGCAAAGAGTCGGACACGACTGAGCAACTGAAATGAACTGAAACTTATTATTTAAGCCATAGGTAGTTGAGTATTAAAATGGGCTTGTGATTGAATTTGATCGAGAAGGGCTGACTACCCTTTATTTTAGAAAACTACGGTGGCTGAATGATTGTGGATATTCACTTTTGGAGAGAAGAGGCACATACTGTAATTTGTAACATAGCTCTTTTTCTTTATGCCATGGATGAGCATGCTGATGTTTTTATTACTAGTGTTTGAAATTACATGTATAGGAAGAAGAGGTTATGTTTGCATTGGAATATTGGATTGGATTATTGATTCAGTTATTAATGTGCTCTACCAGTAAACACTCCTATCACACTCCAGCTTGTGTTCCATATCTGTCATTTTTGAATCTCAGGACAACTCCTGTCTCTTGTTTATGAAATTTTTCCAGTCTCTGAAGTCTATAACACTATTATAGCAATAATTTATTCCCTAATTATATACTCTTTTTCTTAACTAATTTTATATTAAGTGCTTATACTTTCCTTGATATATTATTTTGAGATGAGGATATCTTATACTCTCTTTTGTACCATGTTCATAACCTTTGAGCTGTTAATATAATGGAACTTCCATTTTCATAATCTCCTTTTAGGTAATATTTCATACTCCTTTGTAACTTTGATAAGTAAAGCCTCAACTCAGTCATAGAAACTCAGTCAAAATTAGTTATAACAGACCAAATAGATGAGTCTTGACACCCAAAGTCTGGAAAAGTTAAAATGCATCAGCTTTTCTGGAAAGAGGTCAAAACACCCATTTTTTATTTCAGAAAGCAACCAGCAGAGGGAGCAAAAGAGATGTTTAAGCGTCCTTGTTCCTGCTTGCGGACCTTCCAGGATGGTTGCCGTTTAGAGCTAGGCTGTGTTTTTAAATATATATTCCCCCTGATCCCAAGGCAGAAATACTGCTTTATAATTACCATGCACCTGTGAAGTCAGTTCTAAGAGATTCTACCTAAAGGATTTCTTTCTACAATTTTGAGTTCCATGAAAACCTCTGAAGGTAAAAGGTAAAAATTCAGGCCTAACATTTTAGGCCTTCAAAACACTAGGTAGTTTAGAAATGATGACGGAGGGATTTTAAATGAATAAAAAAAATAGTTTTCTAGCTAGTACCTAGGATAAATGATGGTAATAAATTTTTGCTATGGTCTATGCTGTCTAGGGCTTCCTAGATGGCTCAGTGGTAGAAAAATCCCCTTACAATGTAGGAGACATGGGCGACGTTGGTTCGTTCCCTGGTTTGGGAAGATTCCTTAGAGGAGGGCATGGCAACCCATTCCAGTATTCTTGCCTGGAGAATCCCATAGACAGAGGAGCCTGGAGGGCTGTAGTCCATTGGGTTGCAAAGTGTCCGACATGGCTAAAGGGATTTAGCACGCTTGTACATGTTGTCTAAAACTTTTGAAGAGATTTGCACACATACTCTGCATTGGGGATTTTACTATGTTCACAATAAAATTGTACTTTATGTATGATTAAGAAGATAATATAGAGAAGATAATTCTGAAAAGAATCTTTCAAATCATGTATTTAAGTGATATGTATATCTACACATGTATACACATGGAGTACCTATACTTTATGTATACACATAGAGTACACACACTATTGTATACACACGTAGTATCTATACCATATGTATACACATAGAGTATCTATGCCATTATATACACATGGAGTACCTATACTATATGTATACACATGGAGTACCTATACTATACATGTTGCCTACATTCCCATTTAAAATGTCTATCAAAACATAGGCCAAAAGAGCTTCTCATTGCCTTGAGCATTTTGATGTATATAATTCTGTCATGTATAATCATGAAGATGGCCAAAGTGTTCTGTGTGGTTTACAGCATCCCTTGCAGAGCTTTAGGAATGTCATTTCTTGAATTCTTTGGGTGAGTTCAATATGAAGTTTCCTTGGATATATAAGATCTAATTTCCCAAACTGTTCCTTGAATTTAATAAAGTTATATTAAAGCACAGCCACCAGGGAAGTGAAGATGCAAAAAAAAAAAAAAAAAAGAAGAAGAAGAAGAAGAAAAATCTGTGATAATGCAAAGTTAATGTGAGTTTAATATGAATCATTTTATTCAACTACTGAAGGATATGAGAAACAGGAAGTGTTTCATTTTTAAAGAGAAATAATTATAAGTAATGTCTGTGTAGTTTCTTTTGTGTTGGGGATGTATAAAGTCTTATACCAACAACATAGAACACAAACTTGGGAATTTCCAGATATCCTGGCCTAGTGGACATCTTCATCACTCTTATCATTTTTCTACTCTAAGTAGAATTAGATTACATTTAGTTATTTGAGTTGATCTTCAAAAAACAAGTCATGCAAAGGTTCCCCTGACTGAGACTAACAAGATTATTTTTATGAGGAAGTAAATTGAATAAGTGAGTGTGTGCACACACACAGGGGTTTGTGTGACTGATCAACAGAAATAAGTTTAATATTTGCTTCCTCAAGAAAGAAACAAACTTTATAATTATTGTGAGACTCTTTTTCCCTCTGTTGTTTCTTTCTATCCTGTAGTGAATTAGTTTTTATTAGAATGTGGTCATTCCTTATGCTGGAGGCATAAAATCGCAGAGTAACTGAAACTTTGTGGATGATACCTTGTCTGTCTTTTGACGGGGTAGCCGGATTGTGCAACTCATGGAAAGAATAGCCTATGGCTTGAGAACAGCTCCACTGAGTGTATTTTAAGAACATCCAGAACAGAAAGAAAGAAACTAATGTTGGCATTCTTTTCATGAAAGACACTAATAAAGCAAAGTTTGAAAACTCAGAGTCAAAAAGTATCTTTTCCTTGAAAAGAATTTAAAGCCCTAGGGAAATATACTGCCTGGTATTTCTTGGCTAAATGTAGTTTAGATAAGCCCACTGTTTTAAGTGTTTTGGAGGAGAGGGCAGGGATAACATTTGAGCTTGTTGAAGTGATGCAAAGTTTGAGAGAAAGTACCAGAAGAAGGGTGGTCTCGTGTGATTGAGTGAGTTGGCTTGGATTAGCAGTCCAGAGGTGTCAGTTCTAGACCCAGCTTTATCACTGAATAATTGATCATCCTTGGCCAGTTCAACATATTAGTTTCCTTACCTGCCAAATATCTTACCTCTTCTTATAGGATAACATGATCAGACAGAGGAACTTTGAAAATACCGATAAAAATATGAGCTACCTTTATAAAAATTACTTGTTGCTATAAAAAACACTCAGGTAGATGATCATATGGCTTTTTAAAATTTCTACAATCTATTGTTTTAAAAAGTTAACTAGGACTATACCAAGGTTCTCTAATCTTTGGGAATAAGATGAAAAAATGCAGCATTCATTAGAACCTTTGTAATGGTTAGGGAGATGACCTTAAAAGGTTATCAGATTTACAACCTCACACAATGGACCAAGTTTAAGCCAATTCAATTAAATGAGATTTTCCATTGTTTACGAAGATGACCGCAGTCAGCCAGGACTCCATTCCAATACAAGCAGTTTCAATATTATGCAATCTTTCCTTATGTAATTCTTGATTCTCAGGCCATACTTGCATTAAGATAAAAATAGAATATTATGATTGTTGCCGATGGAGTTTCTCTGGCTCTGCTTCTATTCCCTATATGAGAACTCTAGACCACTCTTTTACGTCTATTAACTAGTTGTAGCATTCTTAAGATGTCTGTCATATACCATCAGTAAATTTATCCTTTTAACCACCCAGTGGCATTCCTTGCTCTATTTTCTTTCTCTCTTACCCTTAGTCTGTAGAGGATGCTCACTGCCTTGTGGTATTAACAACAGCAACTTTGCTGTCAGCGTCACCCTATGGAGATGATTCTAGGAGCAATAGAGTCTGCATCTAGGCTGCCAGTGTCTATTGCTGAGTATCTTGATGAATCTCTCAAAGTATCCGCCACCAGTGTCTCCTACTGTGGGGGTGAGATTGGCCCCGAGGCTGCTGTTGCTTGAGAGCTGCACATCTGTGCCAGATGGTCTTGTTTTCACTTGTTCTTCAGTGGATGAATCCGCATTTTGGAACTTGGATACAAGTCTGCAAGCTCTGGGGAGATGGAAGTATGAGAGATTGACATTGTGTTGTCCTCCTAATTACCTCTATCCTTTTATTCTGGCACATCATCCTTGAACCAAGCATGTGTGCTCAATTCTTTTTCTTTTTGAGTTTCATCCAAGGAGAGGTTTTAATAGCTCATGTAATACTTCCCACCAGCACCCTGTAGTGCCCTACCAGACACAGGCGAATATTGTTGAGCTAAAACTGATAGACTTACCCAATTACCCTCCTAAAATCTCTTGATCATGCCAACTTTGAGGTTTTTCCCTTAGTTTGATTCTTAGAGAGGACTCTTGTGTGTATGTTAATACAATACTTTGTACACGTATGGGTCACAGACAGCCCTCTCAGCCTTCATTGCTGAAAAAAATATCCATCTCAATGTTTTTAAGTAAGGTTGTTGTTTTATAGGCTTTCACTCATCTTCGTGGTTGTAGGCTTGAAGACTTTAACGTATTCACAAAGTAAGATGGCTTATTCTAAAATGTAACTTCTCTCTTCTGCAAGGTTGCTTTGTTCATGAAACCTAAGAGGTGAGATGAAGCATTATTTATGGGGTCCTAACATAACCCTCGCTCTCTGATTCCTAGTGTTATTGGAATCACACGAAGTGTGCATGCCTTTTAAATGATGCATAAGAATGAAGTGTTATAGCAGGCTCCTGGTTTACCCTGGCTTGTAGTTTCCCGAGAGAAGCCAGAATTGGCCAAGGAGCTCCTTTTTAAAAAGATGGAAAAAATTCCATGGAAGTTGAACATAGATCACTTTAAAAATCGTTTTCCTCCCAATTCTCTTTGGCTCTTTAGTCCATAAATATCAAAGCCCACTTTCAAAAGGTAACATACCATATTTGTATTGGAATATAATAGCAGGGATTCTGAGAACCATTCAGACACTTGACAAATGTCAGTCTGAAACAAATGATTTTATTCCTGGCTGGGTAAAATTTCAAGCAGACATCAAATTCGGATGCATCTCTAAAAGATGGTATGTTAATACATTAGTGAATATCAGAAAGCAAATTGACAGGTTTGTCAACATATTTTATTTTCCCTAATCTATCTTAGACAGTATATTCTAAAGCGTCTTTCTTTCAGAGTGATCCTGTGAGATTCTCTGGGCAAGAAATGTTCCATTGACAGTGAGTTTGGGAAAGGCTTCATACCCTATTCTCAGAGGTTCTAGAGCAAAAATAATCTGCTTAATTCGTTTAATCCATCTACTCCCAAACTAATTTGATCATAATAACCACACTCTCTCTTTCTAACAGGAACTCTTTTAACATCTTGTGGAACACATTTGGTAATTATTGCTCTGTTGTAACCTCTAACTTGAACGGAATGGGTCATTTATTCCAATTTCCCCTTCCCTATGTATTTCAGGTATTTCACGGCTTCTGTTGAGTCAGCAAAAGTCTTGGCATGGTCTATACTTCATTCTAAGTTATTCTAACTTCATTCTACTCACATTTTCTCATGCATCCTTCTTTGGCAAAATAGACTTAGGTTCTTATCACAGGGTAACACAAATATTGTTGGTCAGCTGCTAAGTTGTGCCAGCTCTTTGTGACTCAGTGGACTGCAGCATGCCAGGCTTCCTTGTCCTTCATCATCTCCCAGAGTTTGCTCACATTCATGTCCATTGAGTCAGTGATGCCATCCAACCATCTAATCCTCTTTCAACCCCTTCTCCTCCTGCCCTCAATCTTCCCCAGCATCAGGGTCTTTTTGTTATTAAGTCAACTCTTCTCATCAAGTGGCCAAAGGATTGGAGCTTCAGCTTCAGCTTCAGCATCGTCCTTCCAATGAATATTTAGGGTTGATTTCCTTTAGAATTGACTGGTTTGATCTCCTTGCTGTCCAAGGAGAATTTCATGAGTCTCCTCCAGCATCACAATTTGAAAGCATCAATTCTTTGGTGTTCAGCCTTCTTTATGGTCCAGCTCTCACATCCATACATGACTACTGAAAAAAAAACAAACCATAGCTTTGACTACATGGACCTTTGTTGGCAAAGTAATGTCTATGCTTTTTAATATGCTGTCTAGGTTTGTTATAGCTTTCCTTCCAAGGAGCAAGTGTCTTTTAATTTGTGGCTGCAATTACCATCTGAAGTGATTCTGGAGCCTAAGAAAATAAAATCTGCCACTGCTTCCACTTTTTCCCCATCTATTTGACATGAAGTGATGGGACTGGATGCCATGACCTTAAGTTTTTTGAATGTTGAGTTTTAAGCCAGTTCTTTCACTCTCCTCCTTCACCCTCATCAAAAGGCTCTTTAGTTTCTCCTGGCTTTTTTTCCATTAGAGTTGTATCATATGCATATCTGAGGTTGTTGGTATTTCTTCCAGAAATCTTGATTTCAGCTTGTGATTCATCCAGCCAGGCATTTCATATGATGTACTCTGCATATAAGTTCAACAAGCTGACAGGGTACACCTTGACACACTCCTTTCCCAATTTTGAACCAGTCTATTATTCTCATTTCTTTAAGATTTTCCACAGTTTGTTGTAATCCACACAGTCAAAGGCTTTAGTGTACTCAATAAAGCAGAAGTAGATGCATTTCTGGAATTCTTTTGCTTTCTCTGTGATCCAGCAGATGTTGGAGATTTGTTCTCTGGTTCCTCTGCCTTTTCTAAAACCAAATTGTACATCTGAAAGTTCTTGATTCGTGTACTTCTAAAGCCTAGCTTGAAGGATTTTGAGCATTACCTTGCTAGTTTGTGAAATGAGCACAGTTGTTTGGTAGTTTGACCATTCTTTGGCATTGCCTTTCTTTGGGACTGCCTTTCTTTCCAATCCTGTGGCCATTGCTGAGTTTTCCAAATTTGCTGGCATATTGAATGCAGCACTTTAACAGCATCGTCTTTTAGGATTTGAAATAGCTCAACTGGAATTTCATCACCTCCACTAGCTTTGTTTGTAGCAATACTTCCTAAGGTCCACTTGACTTTGCACTCCAGAATGCCTGACTCTAGGTAAGTGACCACACCATCGTGGTTATCTGGGTCATTAAAACATTTTTTATATAGTTCTATGTATTCTTGCCACCTCTTCTTAATCTCTTTTGCTTATGTTAAGTCCTTACTGTTTCTGTCCTTTATTGTCCCATCTTTACATGAAATATTCTCTTGGTATCTCCAATTTTCTTGAAGAGATTTCTAGTCTTTCCCAATCTATTGTTTTTCTCTACTTCTTTGGATTGATTTTGCTTCAAGGACCCCATAAACTATATGAAAAGGCAAGAAGACAAATGTAGAAATGATTTAAACTTGCGTATTTTGGGTGAGGCCTAGGGATTCTCTTAGGATCAGGATGGTGCTAAGCCTGGCTGTCTCTTGTTGGCAAAGTAGAAAATGTGTGAGACAGGCACCTCAGAGAAGCAATGACCTCAGTGACTGCAAGAGACCAGACATCATCCAGGCTGAGTCTCCCATTCTGTGCCAGGAATCAGAGGGCCAGGTTACCAAGGTGACTGACCTCAGCGTAGGCTGCAGTTGTGATGGAGCTGGATTTAAGCTTGGCCTCCTGACTCTTAGTCCTTTAACTTTCCTGCTAAATTTGAGGCCTCTTAGATACCTGGTGGTGTAGTGCACCTTGTTGCAAATTCGCCTCTTCTATTCTCACCAAAAACAAAAGTCCGCAGCTGTTGCCCTTGGTTTTGAAAAGCACAGCTGTAGAGCTGACAATGCATAGCATGTAGTAAAGATTTTTCCCCAAATATCAAATTTCACCAAAATATTTCTAAACATCAAGTGTCTGTTTGTCCTGTATGTGTGTTGTGTCTGTGTGTGTATGTGTAGGTGGCGGTGGTGGTGGTGACGGGGTGGGCAAGAAAGGGAGATTCACACCCTAACTGAGTTTAGACTAAAAATACGCTTGTTCCATGCCCTGGGAACAAAATGAATAAAATAAGTAGAAGTGTCATCCTGTTTGAATAATTGTTGAGTATTTTTTCATACTTGTTTCCTTTTCTAGAGAGCTATTAAATAGGCTGCGAAGTAGGTTGGTGGTGAAAGTTGAGCTGGTAGCAATTATTTCCTCATATCCTTACTGACGTGGATAATGCCAGCTTTTCAAATTTGTGTACAACCTAACTGAAAACGCAGATCCAGTGACTAATGTCTCGGGTGTGTCAAAATGGCAGGAAGGCAGCGTTTGTAACTCATCTCTCTGTTTCGCATTTCCCTCTGTTTCTAGATTAATGTTTGTGTCCTCTTAACTCATCAATCTAAGTTCTTTCACAGACAGATACCTATTCTATTGCAGTTAACTGGAGGGATTGCCTCTCAAATATTTGTTGGAAGCCCTTTGGGTTGAGTTGATATTTTAAGAGGGAATTAAGCACTGCAGAATTATGTCTAGCTATGTACAACTATTTCTGGGAATCAGTTCAGTTCAGTCGCCCAGTCGTGTCCGACTCTTTGCAACCCCATGAATCGCAGCACGCCAGGCCTCCCTGTCCATCACCAACTCCCGGAGTTCACTCAAACTCACATCCATCGAGTCGGTGATGCCATCCAGCCATCCCATCCTCTGTCGTCCCCTTCTCCTCCTGCCCTCAATCCCTCTCAGCATCAAAGTCTTTTCCAATGAGTCAACTCTTCGCATGAGGTGGCCAAAGTACTGGAGAGTCAGCTTTAGCATCATGCCTTCCAAAGAAATCCCAGGGTTGATCTCCTTCAGAATGGACTGGTTGGATCTCCTTGCAGTCCAAGGGACTCTCAAGGGTCTTCTCCAACACCACACTTCAAAAGCATCAATTCTTCGACTCTCAGCCTTCTTCACAGTCCAACTCTCACATCCATACATGACTACTGGAAAAACCATAGCCTTGACTAGATGGACCTTAGTCGGCAAAGTAATGTCTCTGCTTTTGAATATGCTATCTAGGTTGGTCATAACTTTTCTTCCAAGGAGTAAGCGTCTTTTAATTTCATGGCTGCAGTCACCATCTGCAGTGATTTTGGAGCCCAGAAAAATAGTCTGACACTGTTTCCACATCTATTTCCCATGAAGTGATGGGACCAGATGCCATGATCTTAGTTTTCTGAATGTTGAGCTTTAAGCCAACTTTTTCACTCTCCTCTTTTACTTTCATCAAGAGGCTTTTTAGCTCCTCTTCACTTTCTGCTATAAGGGTGGTATCATCTGCATATCTGAGGTTTTTGATATTTCTGCTGGCAATCTTGATTCCAGCTTGTGTTTCTTCCAGTCCAGTGTTTCTCATGATGTACTCTGCATAGAAGTTAAATAAGCAGGGTGACAATATACAGCCTTGATATACTCCTTTTCCTATTTGGAACCAGTATGTTGTCCCATGTCCAGTTCTAACTGTTGCTTCCTGACCTGCATACAGATTTCTCAAGAGGCAGGTCAGGTGGTCTGGTATTCCCATCTCTTGAAGAATTTTCCACAGAGTATTGTGATCCACATAGTCAAAGGCTTTGGCATAGTCAATAAAGCAGAAATAGATGTTTTTCTGGAACTCTCTTGCTTTTTCGAAGATCCAGTGTATGTTGGCAATTTGATCTCTGGTTCCTCTGCCTTTTCTAAAACCAGCTTGAATGTCTGGAAGTTCACGGTTCACATATTGCTGAAGCCTGGCTTGAAGAATTTTGAGTATTACTTTACTAGCATGTGAGATGAGTGCAATTGTGTGGTAGTTTGAGCATTCTTTTGCATTGCCTTTCTTTGGGATTGCAATGAAAACTGACCTTTTCCAGTCCTGTGGCCACTGCTGAGTTTTCCAAATTTGCTGGCATATTGAGTGCAACACTTTCACAGCATCATCTTACAGGATTTGAAACAGCTCAACTGGAATTCCATCACCTCCACTAGCTTTGTTCATAGTGATGCTTTCTAAGGCCCACTTGATTTCACATTCCAGGATGTCTGGCTCTAGATGAGTGATCACACCATCATGATTATCCGGGTCGTGAAGATCCTTTTTGTACAGTTCTTCTGTGTAATCTTGCCACCTCTTCTTAATAGCTTCTGCTTCTGTTAGGTCCATACCATTTCTGTCCTTTATTGAGCCCATCTTTGCATGAAATGTTCTCTTGATATCTCTAATTTTCTTGAAGAGATCTCTAGTCTTTCCCATTCTGTTCTTTTCCTCTATTTCTTTGCATTGATCGCTGAAGAAGGCTTTCTTATCTCTTCTTGCTCTTCTCTGGAACTCTGCATTCAGATGCTTATATCTTTCCTTTTCTCCTTTGCTTTTTGCTTCTCTTCTTTTCACAGCTATTTGTAAGGCCTCCTCAAACAGCCCTTTTGCTTTTTTGCATTTCTTTTCCTTGGGGATGGTCTTGCTCCCTGTCTCCTGTACAATGTCATGAACCTCATTCCATAGTTCATCAGGCACTCTCTCTATCAGATCTAGGCCCTCAGATCTATTTGTCACTTCCACTGTATAATCATAAGGGATTTGATTTAGGTCATACCTGAATGGTCTAGCAGTTTTCCCTGCTTTCTTCAATTTAAGTCTGAATTTGGCAATAAGGAGTTCATGATCTGTGCCACAGTCAGCTCCTGGTCTTGTTTTTGTTGACTGTATAGAACTTCTCCATCTTTTGCTGCAGAGAAAATAATCAATCTGGTACACTACCAGTGACTATATTTTGAACCAAAAAAAAAAAAAAGTTAGGCTCATATACCACACAAAATACATTCTAGCATATTGTTTTAATTATGTTTGAATTTTAGAAAAAAAATCCATAAGTTGCATTATCCTCCTATGGAAAAACCATCCAATGGGTTCTCATTCTATTTAGGCTAAATTCGAAAGCTTCCAATGACTTAGAAGGCCAACTTGATCTCCTGTGCTGTCCAATATGGTAGCTACTAGCCATAGATGGCTGTTGAGCACTTGGAATAAGGCTACTCCAAAACAACATGTGTTGTTTATAGAAAATCTACCACAGATTTAAATCCTGATAACAAAATCAGAATGTAAAATATGTTATTAATAATTTTTGAACCGTGGTTACAGACTGAAAGGATAATATCTTGGAATTATAGTGGAAATATAGTATTAATATGAATTTCACCTGATTCTTTTCACTTCTTTTAAAACATAACTGCTAAGACATTTAAAATTACAAATATAACTGGAATTTTTGGCTCCCATTATGTTTCTCTTGGGCAGTGGTATTCTACATTCTCTCTAACTGATTTTATCTAAACTGGTCTCCTTGTTCACTGCATTCCAGTCACGCTAGTTTCTTTGAAATCCTTGAACTTGCCAGACTCATGACTGCCTCAGGGTCTTTGTATATTTTATTTCCCTTTCCTGAAATGTTATTCCCTTAGAACTTCTCTTATTTCTTTCCACTCTTCATGTCTCAGCTCAAAAGTCGCTTCTAAGATGAGCATGTATATGCTCATGGTATATGCATATCATATACCAAATAAAAATCTGTTCATTCTTAATCTCATCTCCTTTTAAAATGTCTTTACATCATTTATTCCTAGATGAAATTTGTTTCCTAACTGATGGGCAGTCACTCTCTAGAACACATGATATACAGAAGCTGAGATGTTAATTATTGTGTACACCATTCCACGTTAACTAATTTGTAGACCAGAATAGTGTTTGTCATATATTAGATACTTGTTAAGTGAAAGAATAACTAAGCTCTATGTTTAAGAGGATTTAGAAATGTAAAAAAGCAAAATGGCTCTCTGAGGAGGCCTTACAAATAGCTGTGAAAACAAGGGAAGCGAAAAGCAAAGGAGAAAAGGAAAGATATTCCCATTTGAATACAGAGTTCAAAAGAATAGCAAGGAGAGATAAGAAAGACTTCCTCAGCAATCAATGCAAAGAAATAGAGGAAAGCAATAGAATGGGAAAGACTAGAAATCTCTTCAAGAAAATTAGAAGATATCAAGGGAACATTTCATGCAAAGATGGGCTCAATAAAGGACAGATTGTATGGACCTAACAGCAGAAGATATTAAGAAGAGTTGGCAAGAATACACAGAAGAACTGTACAAAAAAAGATCTTCACAACTCAGATAATCACGATGGTGTGATCACTCACCTAGAGGCAGACATCCTGGACTGTGAATTCAAGTGGGCCTTAGGAAGCATCAGTATGAACAAAGCTAGTGGAGGTGATGAAATTCCAGTTGAGCTGTTTCAAATCCTGTGAAGACGATGCTGTGAAAGTGCTGCACTCAATATGCCAGCAAATTTGGAAAACTCAGCAGTGGCCACAGGACTGGAAAAGGTCAGTTTTCATTGCAATCCCAAAGAAAGGCAATGCAAAAGAATGCTCAAACTACCACAAAATTGCACTCATCTCACACTCTAGTAAAGTAATGCTCAAAATTCTCCAAGCCAGGCTTCAGCAATATGTGAACTGTGAACTTCCAGATGTTCAAGCTGGTTTTAGAAAAGGCAGAGGAACCAGAGATCAAATTGCCAACATCTGTTGGATCTTTGAAAAAGCAAGAGAGTTCCAGAGAAACATCTATTTCTGCTTTATTGACTATGCCAAAGCCTTTGAGTGTGTGGATCACAATAAACTGTGGAAAATTCTTCAAGAGATGGGAATACCAGACCACCTGACCTGCCTCTTGAGAAACCTGTGTGCAGGTCAGGAAGCAACAGTTAGAACTGGACATGGAACAACAGACTGGTTACAGATAGGAAAAGGAGTACGTCAAGGCTGTTTATTGTCACCCTGCTTATTTAACTTCTATGCAGAGTACATCATGAGAAACACTGGACTGGAAGAAGCACAAGCTGGAATCAAGATTGCCAGGAGACACATCAATAACCTCATATATGCAGATGACACCACCCTTATGGCAGAAAGTGAAGAAGAACTAAACAGCCTCTTGATGAAAGTGAAAGAGGAGATTGAAAAAGTTGGCTTAAAGCTAATCATTCAGACAACTAAGATCATGGCATCTGGTCCCATCACTTCATGGTAAATAGATGGGTAAACAGTGGAAACAGTGTCAGACTATTTTTTGGGGCTCCAAAATCACTGCAGATGGTGACTGCAGCAATGAAATTAAAAGACACTTGCTCCTTGGAAGGAAAGTTATGACCAACCTAGACACCATATTAAAAAGCAGAAACATTACTTTGCCAACAAAGGTTCATCTAGTTGACTATGGTTTTTCCAGTGGTCATGTATGGATGTGAGAGTTGGTCTATAAAGAAAGCTGAGTGCTAAAGCATTGATGCTTTTGAACTGTGGTGTTGGAGAAAACTCTTGAGAGTCCCTTGGCCTTCAAGGAGATCCTACCAGTCCATCCTAAAGGAGATGCGTCCTGGGTATTCATTGGAAAGACTGATGTTGAAGCTGAAGCTCCTGTAGTTTGGCCACCTGATGCAAAGAGCTGACTCATTTGAAAAGACCCTGATGTTGGGAAAGATTGATGGCTGGAGGAGAAGGGGACGACAGAGGATGAGATGGTTGGATAGCATCACTGACTCGATGGACATGGTTTTGGGTAAACTCTGGGAGTTGGTGATGGACAAAGAGGCCTGGCATGCTGTGGTTCTTGAGGTCACAAAGAGTCGGACATGACTGAGCAACTGAACTGACTGAACTGAGGGCTATTAGTTAATATACAAATAGATAGACTTGACCTAGTCTGGGTATATCATGAAATCTTCCTAAGATGTAAACATTTAGCTAAGAGTAGATAATGAATCATTATTAGTCAGAGGATAAAGAGAGAGAAGAGCACTTTGGGTAGATGGAAAAGAATGAGCAAGAAACTCACTAATGTGTCAGTGATCTGATGAGAAGTAAAGGATAAGGATTGCAAGCAATGGAAATAGCCATCTAAATAGATGGAGAGGAATTTTGTTGTAAGAAATTTGGGTAAGTCATGAAAGCAACAGGACACAGGTGTACCAAGCTTAGAAGATGAGCAGGCACCAAGGGAGGCGAGTAGAACTTATCATCCTTCCACAGCAATGGTCAGGGCACCACCACTTGCGCTTTTGCGTTGAAGAGCAGCTGCCAAGACTCAACTCTGCTCTTCCTGGATACTTGCTGCTCTGTGGATGTACTTTCAACTCTGCCAGACTCACAGTCAGTAAGCTATGACTTTTTTGAGGCTTGGGGTCATGACTTCCATATTCCAAGTCTTAGCTGGCAGTATTTGAATGGCTGAGCCTACGTACTGGTTGTCTGGAATCTGAAAGTAGACTCTCTGGCTTCACTGTTGGGAGCTGAAGCTCTGATTCCCATTTGTTTTGGGATTGACACCAGAAAGAAAGGGTGTTGCTTGCTGGGCTTCCAAATGACAAGTATTTACCACAGTCCACTGCCTTGGCTATCCCAATCATCTTCATTTTTTGTTTATAACCTCTTCCACTGCATCCAAAGGTTTTTGCCTAATCTGGCACAATTTGGATTATAGGCTTTTATGGTGGCATTAGTGGTAAAGAAACTGCCTGCCAATGCAGGATGCATGAGAGATGCAGTTTGATCTCTGGGTCAGGAAGATCCTCTGGGGGAGGGCACAGCAACCTACTCCAGTATTCTTTCCTGGACTATCCCCATGGACAGAGGAGCCTGGCAGAATACAGTCCATAGGATTGCAAAGAGTCAGAAATGACAGAAGCAACTTAGCAGATAGCTCAGTCTTGACCAGGACAGTTACAAGTGCATGAGCATTTTCTTAATATGAGAGTAATATTTGTTGAGTAGTTCACAAAATTGATGGGAGCTAGACTTGGAAAATGGCAGGAACCAATGGACACAAAATCAACTAAAGATGCAGGAGTAACCTGTCTCTGATGCCGATACTAGTACCATCACTAAAAACCACTTGCTGAAGCCTCTGGACCTGGCTCCCTAGAGAAACGCAGCATCATGGCACACTGTTTTGAAGTCAGCATCAGGCACTATAAATAATGCAGACAGTGTCAAGTCCATGAGTCACTTAGAGCAAAATAAAGTATTAAGTTTGAGTGTCTGACTTGTCAAACCTAGGAGTTGGAAAAGGGAATATTTTACCTTCTTTTGCTCCTTTAGTCTGTTTGAGATTCCCTCAAATAGGAGGATATCTGGGTAATCCAAAATGATAAATGTCTACCATAGCATATTTTTCCTTGCATCAATATTTACAGAGTTTTAAAAAGTTTGTTATTGCCTTTTCCTTATGTGTAATAGATGGGGAAACAGTCAAAACTGTCAGACTCTATTTTTTGGCTCCAAAATCACTGCAGATGGTGATTGCAGCCATAAAATTAAAAGATGCTTACTCCTTGGAAGAAAAGTTATGACCAACCTAGATAGTATATTCAAAAGCAGAGACATTACTTTGCCGACTAAGGTCCGTCTAGTCAAGGCTATGGTTTTTCCTGTGGTCATGTATGGATGTGAGAGTTGGACTGTGAAGAAGGCTGAGCGCCGAAGAATTGATGCTTTTGAAGTGTGGTGTTGGAGAAGACTCTTGAGAGTCCCTTGGACTGCAAGGAGATCCAACCAGTCCATTCTGAAGGAGATCAACCCTGGGATTTCTTTGGAAGGAATGATGCTAAAGCTGAAGCTCCAGTACTTTGGCCACCTCATGTGAAGAGTTGACTCATTGGAAAAGACTCTGATGCTGGGAGGGATTGGGGGCAGGAGGAGAAGGGGACGACAGAGGATGAGATGGCTGGATGGCATCACTGACTCGATGGACGTGAATCTGAGTGAACTCTGGGAGTTGGTGATGGACAGGGAGGCCTGGCGTGCTGCGATTCATGGGGTCACAGAGAGTCGGACACGACTGAGCGACTGAACTGACTGACTGACTTTCTTGAAAATAAAATATTCCTGAATCTGTGAGTCTATGAATTGAATGTATTTTTTTATATTTAAATAGTATTTTCACTGACATTCACCTAGTTATTTTCTCAATAGTAAATATGTTCTAAAGTAAACATTCAAACTGTTTATATGAAAAGATTTCTTTCAATATTTTGAGACAAGATTCTTTTAGAATGTGCCATGATCACTTCCTTCCTAATATTAGGTTAGGGATTTTAAGTTCAACTGTGCTTTTCTAAATAATTACTAATAAATGATTTTAAAGCTTAATAAATTGCATCAATGATAATTTATTTTACATGAAAGTAGATGGCTTTTTAAATTTTTGTATGGCATATAGATGTTCAAATATAACAGAGGATGGTACTTTAGCTCACAGTTTTGAAAAATTAAACAAAAACAATAATGATCTCATGTTTTTTTAAAGAACCCATGTACACCCATGGTGGATTCATGTCAATGTATGGCAAAACCAATACAGTATTGTAAAGTAAAAAAAAAAAAAAAAAGAAAGAAAGAAAATAAAAACATCTTTTACAATATCTGATTTTTCACTTCTTATCACAAAGGGTGGTGAATAAGTATACTGTAACTGATTGCTTTCTTAGTTTATTTATTTTTTAATCGAAGGATAATTGCTTACAGAATTTTGTTGGTTTCTGCCAAGCATCAGCATGAATCATCCACAGGTATACACAGGATATGTATAGTGATATGATTGTGAAACAAGAAAGGGCCTTGGACGGTGAACATATTCAAAAGATATAAATGCTGACTTTTTAAGAAACTAATTTTTGTTTGGCTTTGCCTGTGTAAGAGCATACAAGTGAAATTAATAACAGGGCCTTCCTGGCAAGACCCAACCTGGGTCATTCAGAGGCTGTGCTCCTCAGTTACAGCTTTCTTCATTTCCTGGAAATCCTCAGATCCTCCTCTGTGATACCAAAATATCTGCTTCTTGCAACACTACACCTTACCAGTGCCAATACAATCTGTTGTAATGAACTTGCATTTTTTTTTAGTGTTCTTCAGAATTCTTAATCTCACTGACTTTTTCCTGAACACTTATTTGGCTTCAAGTTAACTTACCATCTGTTTTATCTCAATGATTTCTGAGTATATTCAGTGATGATGTGCTGAGTTGTTCTATTTCATTTTTGATCATGCTTTAGAAGACAGATCACTCAGCTGTTTTAGACCTCAGTTTCCTTATAAATAAAAGGATGATTTTGGTTGTATCCTCCCTAAGGTCTTTTCCAGAGCTCATGTGGAATGCTTGTATGTCTGTCAGAGCAGTATGGAAGAATGGAAAGAATTCAGGCTTTGCATCAAAGAAAGCGGAATGCAAATCTTGGAGCTCTGTGACTGACTTTGCTGCTTACTGTTTTCAGATGTGTAATTTTTTTTTCATTGATTTTTCTTTTTGTTCCTCTGATTGAATGCATTCCACTGCCCTGTCTTCGAGTCTGCAGCTTCTTTTTCTGCTTAATCTCATCTGCTGTTGAATGCCTCTTTGGAATTTTTCAGTTCTTTTCTTCAGTTCTATGTTTTCTGCTTGGTATTTTCTCACATTTTCTATGTCTTTGTTGAAATCCTCACTTTGTTTATGCATTGTTCTCCTGACTTTAGTGAGCATTCTCATGATTTTGAGCTCTTTATTAGGTAAGTTATTAATTTCTATTTCATTAAGGTCTATTTCTGGGGTTTTATATTATTCTTTTGTTTGGAACATATTCCTATGTTTCTTCATTTTCTTTTATTCTCTTTTGTTGGTTTCTGTGCCTTTGATGAAACAGCCACCCCTCCCAGTTTTGGTGGAGAGGTCTTGTATAGAAGATGAACTTTATCTTTCAATCTGACCTTAGTTTTTGCTCGTCTCTCACACCTTTGTGATTGTCCAAACCACCTTCTTTGTTCCTGGTGGCTCTCAGTACTTGAGGGTATGCCAAGACTGTCATTATCCCAAGGGGAAAGATTTCAGTCAACACCTAGATGAAGGATGATTGGAAACTGGACCTTTAGGCAACTGCTTTAAAAGCATAGCTAGTTAGATATTTTTAAAGGAAGATCTGGGGTTGGGGAGTTTCTGTTTTCACCCTCTGTGCTGAGCCCTGGGGGAGATAGCCAGTTAGGAACTTATTCTTTGTTTGCTGCAGTCTTGTGGGACTTGGAAACACCAGTCCCATTGGCCACCAGGGTCATGTAATCAAAGGTGTATCTTCTGGGTGGCAGGAGCAAAAGTTGGGGCACCAGACCTGTGCACAAACTCCTTTAGAGAGAAACTAGTGACATGGGATGGGGCAGACAGATCACAGAGATGGCTTCTGCTGGCCTCCCCAGGCTCTGGTCTCCAAGAAGGATAGCAATCAGCTCCTAGATGTGTGCTCTAGAAACCTCATCTTCAGGCAGCAGCTTTTAACATAAATGAACAGACTATTTTCAGGGAAAGATTGGGAGGTGGGCATTTTTTTTTCCTGTTCCCCCTGTGCTGAGCCTCAGGGTGATAGCCACAATAAATCCCCTACAATCTGTTAAGAACTGTTTGTTTGCTGTCATCTTCTGAGTCTTATGGATGCAAGCCCGGCTGGCTATCAGAGCTAGGTGTTTTGGGCTTCAAGTCCTTGAGGTGGAAGTCTTAAAAATTGGGATGCTAGATGTTGGGTCCAAATCCTTCACTCCTCAGGGAGAAACTGGGAACTGTGGGTTCCTTCTCAATTGTACGTTGCTGTGCCAGGAGTGGGGTTTATGGCAAGCCTGTGTCTCAGCTTTTCCTACCCATTTCCATGTGGGTTTTTTCTTGTTCACCCAATGTGCAGGAATCATCAGAGGGAATTCTTTCAGAGAGGATTCTTTCATGTGTAGCTGTAGATTTGGTGTGTCTGTGGGAGGAGGTGTGTTTAGCATCCTCTGAGGTTGCCATGTTGGACCAGAACTCTCCAAGCTTTTATTTTTTTATGGGTAAAAAGGGGATAGAGATGTTTTTGTGTTTGGCTACACATAACAGGACAAACAACGGCTTTATTTTTCTTATTTATTGAGGTGTCTGGAAATAGGCAGTCTAGAGTTAGTGCATCTGCTCTTTCATGTAATTATTATCCTAGGCTGTTTCTATGTGTCTGCTCTGCCATCCTCAGTGTGTGGTTTTCATCTTTATGACTGCACCACCAAGTGCAGCATCCACATTCTAAGCAAGAAGAGGGGAAGGGTGGAACCCAAAAGGGGCATTTCAGGTGAATTTCCATGGGGAAAACAAATCCCACAACCCAAGAGTCTTCTACTTCTGCTTCACTGGCCAGAACTGTGATACATGTTATCCCCAGCTATGAGGGAGTCTAGGACATTATAGCTTTTCTGAACATATTGACATCCTGGATAAAATATGAGTTTGGCTAGTCAGAAACAAGGTGGGAATAGATAATGTGCAGGCAACATTTATGCCTGCAACCAGAAAAACTTAATGTCCTTTGGTTGTGAAGTTATATGAAACAACACGTGTGAAATACAGAATACATATTGTGTGAGATACAGAATACATATTGGGCACTCAAAGAATGGCCACTCCAATTTTGTGGTTTTTACTATTTTGTGCTGAAGTGACTGCAGTGATCATGAAAATGGTGTTTGCATGATTTAATTATTTTTACTTTGAAAATCTATATGTCTAAAAATTGTAAGAAATGTCTGCTTCTCAGCTATTTTGCATCAGTTCTGTTTTGTTAGCCAATGTGGTTAAAGAATCAGGTACTTACCTCATTTTCATTGAATCTGTTATATATTAAAAATATTAAATAGACATTTCTCCAAAGAAGACATACAGATGGCTAACAAACACATGAAAAGATGCTCAACATCACTCATTATCAGAGAAATGCAAATCAAAACCACAATGAGGTACCATTTCACGCCAGTCAGAATGGCTGCTATCCAAAAGTCTACAAGCAATAAATGCTGGAGAGGGTGTGGAGAAAAGGGAACCCTCTTACCCTGTTGGTGGGAATGCAAACTAGTACAGCCACTATGGAGAACAGTGTGGAGATTCCTTAAAAAACTGGAAACAGAACTGCCTTATGACCCAGTAATCCCACTGCTGGGCATACACACCGAGGAAACCAGAATTGAAAGAGACACGTGTACCCCAATGTTCATCGCAGCACTGTTTATAATAGCCAGGACATGGAAGCAACCTAGATGTCCATCAGCAGATGAATGGAAAAGAAAGCTGTGGTACATATACACAATGGAATATTACTCAGCCATTAAAAAGAATACATTGAAATCAGTTCTAATAAGGTGGATGAAACTGGAGCCTATTATACAGAGTGAAGTAAGCCAGAAAGAAAAACACCAATACAGTATACTAACATGTATATATGGAATTTAGAAAGATGTTAACGATAACCCTGTATGCGAGACAGCAAAATAGACACAGATGTATAGAACAGTCTTTTGGACTCTGTGGGAGAGGGAGAGGGTGGGATGATTTGGGAGAATGGCATTGAAACATGTATAATATAATATAAGAAACGAATCGCCAGTCTAGGTTCAATGCAGGATACTGGATGCTTGGGGCTGGTGCACTGGGATGACCCAGAGAGATGGTATGGGGAGGGAGGTGGGAGGGGGGTTCAGGATTGGGAACACATGTACACCCTTGGCAGATTCATGTTGATGTATGGCAAAACCAATACAGTATTGTAAAGTAAAATAAAAAATAAATAAATAAAAAAAGTAAAAAGCAAACAGATTACAAAAATAAATATTATTTGCAAATGTGAAAAATTTAAATGAACAATACAATCAAATTAACTTGGGGATGCTTGGGGCTGGCTCACTGGGATGACCCAGAGGGATGGTACGGGGAGGGAGGAGAGAGGGGGGGTTCAGGATGGGGAACATGTGTATACCTGTGGCAGATTCATGTTGATGTATGGCAAAACCAATATAATATTGTAAAGTAATTAACCTCCAATTAAAATAAATAAATTTATATTTAAAAAATTAACTTGGGGAAATGTTTAATACTTTGGGGAATCTTAATATGGGAGAAAATCCTGTCAGTTAGAATGAGTGACCCCTTGTGTAGTGCAGTTTTGGAGGAAACTCCAAACTTCTTTGGAAGTGCCTCCTTACCAAAAATGATTTCCCCTAGTCCTTTTGTTAGTCTGCCCCGTATCTGATATGCCCTTGGTTAAAATGATTATGAGAATATATTTCCACAAGTGTCCTTTGAAAATGTATTATCTGGAAGGATATATAAAAGAGCCAGACAAGACTGAACACACACACACACACACACACACACACACACACACAAACACACATTTAAAAAATGTTAGCAATTGTAGCTGATGCTGAAAACTCAGCCTCTGTGCACCAGTGCGGAATCAAATTTCAGAGACAGAGTTTTGGGTGAAGTAGAAAAGAATTGCTTCATTGCTTTGTCAGGCAAAGTGGGACACAGCAGTCTCTTGCCCTGGAAAACTACTTGTCCCAACCTGAGAAGATGTGATGAATGAAGAGTTTCATAACAGTAATTCAAGGGTGGGGTTGCTGACAAGATTAGAGTGTTTGCAGAGGCCTTTAATATGGCCTCAAGTAATCTCTTGATGAGCTTCTCTAGTTCCATTAATCATGGCCTTCTCTGGTATGAAGAGTGCTGACATCTTCCATCTGCTGGGTTTTAGTTCTATGAAGATCTAAAAATATTGTTATGTGTACCCCTTGAGGTAAAACCTGGACCCTGCCCCATGGCTGCATTATTACTTCTTGGCTGTTCCTCCCTTGTCTTTCCAATCCCTCTCTTCCCTGATTAGCAACTGTTTGAACCTTCCCTTTGGAGCTCAAGGAAAGTCATGGAGGCTGAACATAAAGGCTCCTAGGCACAGGGTCCTCCTCAGTTCCATAGTGATTAGATTGCTGTGAACTGAGTAGACACAAAGTCTATTTTGTTTGGTTGGAGAAAGGAAGATTTGGAACTTAGGAGGAGGTCAGCAGTACAAGACAATTAGGGGGAAACAAAAGAGGGCAGATAAGAATTAGAAAGGTCAAATGCCTAGAAGGCATTAGCCTATCTCTTCTTTCAGTGCGTTCAGGCGCAGTACTAACACTGAAGCACTTTGTTGTCATCACCTAGGGTTGGTTCACGGAGTAGGAAGAATGATTGACTTAAATCCAACTCAAGGACTCTGATATTTGACAGGAACTATGAATCATTGCTCCATGAAATACTTTGAGGACCATTCCAGATATGACCAGCAATACCACAGAACTCCTTAGAGCTTTATCCATGCCCTTCCCAGTCCCCCCACCACTGCCGTTACACACTGCAGAGATGGGAATGTTGCAAGGTTCCATAAATGTCTTGGTGATCATCAGAATGATACCCTGTAGACTGCCTGAATGTTCACATTGAAGACATTTCTCCAGGTTGATTGAAAGAGAGAGGAACTTCTTTCACCTAGACTGTTAAAAACTTACAACCCAGAGTGTGGCATTAGCATTAATTTGCATAGTCAGAAGGATGGGAGCACTTTCTTCTATAAATCAGCTCCCTTGAAAGATTTAGGTTAGATCTCCATGTATTTTTTTGTAGTCCTTGAAAATTCTTCCTTATGTTTATTTAGAAAGCACAATGTGGTATTTATAAAATGCCTTTTTATTAAAAATATGACAGGTTTAATTCTTATTATAGCCCAATGAATTAAATTTTATCATGATCACCACTTAACAGTGGAGGGAACAGGAACAGAAAGGATGAGAAACTTGCCTAGAATCACAGAACTAGCAAGCAAGAGAATCAGCATTGAGACCAGGTAGTCTGGTTCTAGGGCCCAAGCCCTAAGCCACTGCTCTAGGCCTTGCAGAACAGACAGTCAGACTGATTCAGAATCTTGTTAGTTGTCTTATATCTTAAAATCCTCTGCCTTCTAGAATTTTTAACATAGGGTATATTGATAGTTCTTTACTTACAGCTCAACTTGTTTCTGCATAATAGATTCATAGCCATGATATCAAATTGATCAGGTGATAGATTTTATTTAAGCAGCAGTGTTTTCACTTCATTTTCCAAAGGCAAATAAAGACATAGAGTCTCTGTTTCTAGAAACACAAGGATATACCCTAGAATTATATCATCTCTTCAACAGAAGATGAGATGGTTGGATAGCATCACTGACAGTGAGCATGAGTCTGAGCAAACTCTGGGAAATAATGAAGGGCAGGGAGGCCTGGCACGCTGTGGTCCACAGGTACAAAGAGTCAGACATGACTTAGCAACTAAACAACAACAGCAACTCTTATAACTTTCATGAAAATGATTACCACCCCAAAGCTTAAGTGTTTGGATACAAACCTAAAAATTGAAGAAAAACTTGGAATGGCAGGCAGTAAATTACTTCCTATAGTTAGTGAGTCAATGGTTTTTTTCCCATGATAAGTTTTATTGTGCAGAAAAAACCTTTTAAAAAACCTTCCTAATATCAGAGGACACGTCAGTTTTTATGTTCAGTGAATTGACTGTTTCTATAACCTCTAAAGTATTACTTGTAGGGCAGCTAGAGGGACCCAAGAGAGCTGAATGAGTCAAGAATGAGAATAAAAAAATAGAAACGTCATCAAGTTCTATACCTATATATGTATACATATATGTGTGAGCTCAGTTGCTCAGTCATGTCTGACTCCTTGCAAAGCTATGAACTGTAGCCCACCAGGCTCCTCTGTCCATGAGATTCTGCAGGCAAGAATACTAGCGTAGGTTGCCGTTTCCTTTTCCAGGGGATCTTCCCAGCCAGGAGTTAAACTTGCATCTCTTGCGTCTCTTGCATTGGCAGGTAGATTCTTTTACCACTGAGCCACCAATATACATAACTTGAAAAATTTTCTCTTTTATATGTATTTCTCTATATATCTTTATTTATCTGTCTATCTCCTTTAGACAAAGAGAATCATAGTTTGATTTTTGGGGTACCTCTGTAAAAAAAGATAATGATCTTTTATTCTACATGAAGATGAACCGCCATTTGCATTTAGAGGGGCAGAGGTGTTGGATCTTAATAGCTGCAAGACTGCTGCCTGCAATTTTTTCCATTCTACCTTTAGTGACTTATGTTGTAGCTTGAAATTGGCCATGGTGAGTGTATTCATACCACAGAAGTAAGGAAACAGTGGAAATTTCTTTTGCCCCAGAGTAATTGTCAGTATTTACGAGCACGCCACTGGGTGCTGGAATACATAATGAATGCCCAGCAGTTAAAAATTTCCCTCTGATAATTTTAAGCAAAACAAACAGAAAACTGAGATAAATCCATCCTCTTTGATAGCTTTATTTTTCATGCTTTTGTTTTTTTTGGTGATTCAAAGCCTAGCTCAGGAGGAAGACTGTCCTAAGAACACAAAATTCACAGGTGAACCTTGTAACCAGCCCTCCCCAAATGCAATCCCTATCAGCCTTGGAAAGCTTTGTCAGGAACAGAGCATTCATTGGGTTTTCATTTCCATTTTCTACCAGACATTTGCAGAGAAAAATGACTTCCTCCCAAGTATCCATTAGCCCCCAGCACTGATGCTAATGAGCAAACTGAAAGCAAGCTGGTGCGCAAATGGATGTGAGTCACTTGTCCACTTAGCCTGCTTGGCCTCCTGCGTCACCACTGACACTTGTTCCTTCCTGGCCTGAGCAAAAGTCACGGTTGGCAGTTCTCCACTACTGGGAGACAGCTGATCGGAAGGTGCTCCTTTAAAAGGATGCACTGATTTGTTCTCCTGAAATCATTCTCGCACCTACCTCCTCCTATTGAGATTTGATCATCCAGATTGAAATGCTCTTCAATGAATAAGATTAAACTAAAAGCACAGACCCTTTTAAAGATATTGCTTGATTGACAACAGAAAGCCAAACAAATAGAATTGAGAGCAAGCCTGCTTTTTTGGTACAAATATAATGAAACATGCTTTGGAGAGCCTGGTAAGTCAGGAACCATTGAACAGCTAACAGTAGGGCATCAGTACATGCTGCCCCATGGGAGCCTTGCTCTGTGGGATTTGTATATTAGTTTATTTTTGTTTGCTCCATTTATAATCACAGATGCTGCAAATGGCAGAAAGCAAGGAGATATTTGTGGCTCTGGGGCTTTCCTAGGAAAGTTCCACAGCATTGAATAGTCAACAAGCAGCAGATGGTACAAACCTTTCTGATTAGTCTGCAGGAAGGCAGTGAAATATTTTGTGTACATAGGCTATTAATGGAAACAAATGGTGGTTTCAAGTTTGTGTTCCTGAACAAATGATGCTGAAGCCATGAGGGATGGCTAAGTCTTCAATGAGGGACACTTTTATTCTGGAGAATGGTATTTATCAACCAGGAAGAGGTGAGCATCATAAGGAAAACCTTTGCTTCTGTGGGAGTTCTTGCAATGCTGGAGTCTAATTTATGTATTTATATTCTACTTGGTTCCCCAAGTTATTTAAGCCAATTTTTGAAATAAGACATGACACAACTAAGTGAGCCAGCTGAGCAAAAGAGAAAGATGGAAAAATAATGAATATGGAAAGAAGCTAGTTTGCACTTTGCATAGTAGAGATTGCCCTAATGTGCACAGAAGGGGGGCCATGGCATTGGCTTTGAGCTTTTAGGACTTCAGTGTAGGAGGACAACATGATGAGTTATTCCTTCAGTGTCTGTAGGATGAAAACAAGCCCATTGCTTAGGCAAAGCACTATTATTCTATACTGTGTAGTAAGAAAAATTTGACTGAAAGGTTAATAAACATTTACAAGTTTGGAGGGACACTGACTAATAAATATTTGAGTCTGATGGGCATCACCTCTGGTTAATTTCTTGAAGGACATACTCTGAAAATGTAGAGACTAACATGGTAGTCCCAAAAGTGCCAAAAGTTATTCTTAAAAACGCCTACCAAAGAAGCCCACTCCCAAATGGGAGTAAATCTAAATGAATTTTATTTTAAAGAAGTTTATTTTAAGGTATAGTTGCTGCATGTATGATATTATTTGTTACAGGTGTACAATATAGTGATTCATAATGTCTAAGGTTATATTCCATTATAGTTATTATAAAATGTTGGCTCTATCCCATATGTTTTGCAAACTGTCCTTATAGCTTATGTTAGACCTGTTAGTTCATACCCCTTATTCCTCTATTCCTATATTGCTCCCCACCGCCAATGGTAACCACTAATTTGTTCTCTTTATCTGTGAGTCTGCTTCTTTCTTGTTCTATGTGAATATAGTTTGCTGTATTTTTCTGTATTTTCTTATATTCCACATATAAGTGATATTAAAAACATTTAAAATATTTAGCAACATTAATGGAGAGGAAACTTAGTAACATATGACAAACGGCATATCAATCTAAATTGAGTAGTGGTAAAATTACTCAATACTGCAAAGATGGGTAAGCTTTAGAAGCAGGCCTTTTATTATTACAGTTGTAACTGTGGCAGTTGTAACTGTGGGCTCTCAGAGAACTCCAAGCATAGCAACCCTGAACCACATCTCTCTTCACTCTTATTTAACTTCTCAGTCTAAACTGAAAGGGGCTGCCTATTTGTGAGGTAGTCTCTATCTTTCAGGAAGATCCCCTGGAGGAGGGCATAGCAACTCACTCCAGTATTCTTGCCTGAAGAATCCCCATGGACAGAGGAGCCTGGTGGGCTACAGTCCATGGGGCCACATTACTGAAGTGACTTAGCATGCATGCACTCTATCTTTACTCCTGCTAGTTTGTTCTCTTTTTCTCTTGGATACGAGAATCATTATAGACTGAAACTCATCACGGACCCAGCTGTGCATATAAACACTGATGCTTAGTCAACCATTTATTTTTCTCTTATTTTATCCTGCATGCAACTTTTATCTTGCCACTTCAGCTCATACTTTAATACAACCTGGAGGATAGATTCAACCATACTTATAGAAACATAAAAATATGATACAATAACTCTTTTTGGTAAAGGTCAGTTTTCATTCCAGTCCCAAAGAAAGGCAATGCCAAAGAATGTTCAGACTACCACACAATTGCACTCATCTCACATGCTAACAAAGTAATGCTCAAAATTCTCCAAGCCAGGCTTCAACAGTATGTGAACTATGAACTCCCAGATGTTCAAGCTGGATTTAAAAAAGGCAGAGGAACCAGAGATCAAATTGCCAACATCCATTGGATCATCAAAAAGCAAGAGAGTTCCAGAAAAACATCTACTTCTGATTTATTGACTATGCCAAAGCCTTTGACTGTGTGGATCACAATAAACTGTGGAAAATTCTGAAAGAGATGGGAATACCAGACCGCCTGACCTAACTCTTGAGAAATCTGTATGCAGGTCAGGAAGCAACAGTTAGAACTGGACATGGAACAACAGACTGATTCCAAATTGGGAAAGGAGTACCTCAAAGCTGTATATTGTTACCCTGTTCATTTAACTTATATGCCGAGTACATCACGTGAAATGCCAGGCTGGATGAAGCACAAGCTGAAATCAAGATTGCCGGGAGAAATGTCAATAACCACAGATATTCAGATGACGCCACCCTTATGGCAGAAAGTGAAGAAGAACTAAAGAGCTTCTTGATGAAAGTGAAAGAGGAGTGTGAAAAAGCTGCCTTAAAACTCAACATTCAAAAAATGAAGATCATGACATCTGGTCCCATCACTTCATGGCAAATAGATGGGGAAACAATGGAAACAGGGAGAGATCTTATATTTGGGGGCTCTAAAATTACTGCAGATGGTGACTGCAGCCATGAAAAAGACTCATGTTCCTTGGGAGAAAAGTATGACCAATCTATACAGCATATTAAAAAGCAGAGACATTACTTTGCCGACAAAGATCCATCTAGTCAAGGCTATGGTTTTTCCTGTGGTCATGTATGGATGTGAGAGTTGGACTATAAAGAAAGCTGAGCACTAAAGAATTGATGCTTTTGAACTGTGGTGTTAGAGACAACTCTTGAGAGTCCCTTGACTGCAAGGAGATCCAGCCAGTTAATCCTAAAGGAAATCAGTCCTGAATATTCATTGGAAGGACTGTGCTGAAGCTGAAACTCCAACACTTTGGCCACCTGATGCAACGAACTGACTCCTTGGAAAAGACCCTGATGCTGAGAAAGACTGAGGCAGGAGGAGAAGGGGATGACAAGAGGATGAGATGGCTGGATAGCATCACTGACTCAATGCACATGAGTTTGAGCAATCTCTGGGAATTTGTGATGGACAGGGAAGCCTGGTGTGCTGCAGTCCATGGAGTCACAAAGAGTCAGACACGACTGAGTGACTGAGCTGAACTGAACTCTTTATGTTGAGTAAGAGTGTAGGCTAGCAAAGGAGTTATTGATGATGACCAGGTTGGGGTGAAGAGGACCTTAACCTGGAGGGGATACCTTTTCTTTTTATGCAGGAGAGTTGGAAGAGTTTTCAGCAACATGGATGACCTAGACAGTATTTTGCTGAGTGAGGTCAATCAGTTAGAGAAAGACAGATGCTGTGTGCTTTCACTTATATGCTGAATCTAAAAAAATGAGCAGACGTAAAGCAGAAGCAGGGTTATGGAGAACGAATTCACAGTTCTATCTTTAGTTTCTTGAGGAAACTTCATACTCTTTTTTTCCATAGTGGGTGCACCAAGGGGTGTCATCCTCTTTTTCAGCATCCTAAACACCAATCTTATCTGTCTCTTCCACCTGTTTATTAAATATCTGTTTCCATTCTTCTTTTATTTCCTGAAAATAGTATAATGAAGTACACTATATTATATATGCTTTTTTTCTTTTTCTTTCACTTAGTAACAAATCTTGGACTTCTGCAATACTATAGTGTATATATACCTGGGTCATTCTTTCAATGGCTGCATATAATTACATTAATTGGATACACCCAACATTATTTAACTATTGCTTTAGTGATGTAAATTTAGATTGTTTTAAATTTTTTTCTATTATAAGAGACCATAAAATGAACATACTTGTACTGGGTCTTTCTGAACTTTGAGAATAGCTAGAGTAAAGGCTTAGAAGTACAACAGTTATATAAACTGTTTGATCAAAATTTTCCTTCAAAATGTTTGATCTAAATCATATTCCAACTTGAAGTGGAAGAGTGCCTTTTTCCCAAACTTTATTAGGATTGGATATGATTAATCTTGAAAAATTTTGCCAGAGAACAAAATGTTTTCATTTTTTAAATTTGTATTTTTTAAATTAAGAATGAGGCAGATCTTTTTAATTGTTCATGAGCCTATATCTTTTTAAATATGTAGATTATATATCTGTGATGATTTTTCTTTTGGGTTGCTTATTTTTTAATAGCTTAATAAAAGTGCTTTGAAAATTAACATGCAAATCTTTGTTTTATGCCATATAGGTTGAAAACACAGTTTAAAACAGTTTCCTTTTGCATTTATTTTTTATTGTCTAAAATATAGAACAAACTGTATCTAAAATATAGACCAATCTGTGTCTAAAATATAGACTAATCTGTCAAGACGTGTGAAGCATCTATTATTTTAGTCTGTTTTCACTCTACCATAGCTTCATAAGTGCTGGTAGAAGAGTCTCCTCACTCAGCTATGAGGGATAATGTAGTGCTCACAGCAAAAGCAATGGCAAAAAGATCTACACTTTTGTGTGACTTCCCTGAGCCCCAGTTCTTGCAGGCGGCACAAAGGTGACCAGATGACACTAGCATATGGCAGGATGCAATATAGGAGGGGAATCCTGAGCTTAGGGAGACCGAACGTTTTATAACGGGCAGCAAGCAAGTCTTCTCTTTGATCTAAAGCATGATTTCTGAATCCTGTCACTTTTCACATTCTGGGCCAGAAGTCTCTTTGTTATGGAAGTTTGTCCTGTGCTTTGTAGGATATTTAGCACCATCGTTGGCCCACTAGATGCCTGTTTTATCCTCAGATGTGACAATCAAAAATATCTTTAGACACTGCCAAATGTTTCCTGGTGGACAAAGTCACTCTTGGTTGGGGACCATTGCTCTACAGGGTTATTACAATCTTCCAAGGCTGTTCACTATACCCACTTTGAAACAAAAGTTTGGAACAAAAGGTAGCAGCCAGTACTTCTTTCATAAGATGTGCAGATGTATGAGAGACTGGTGAAGAACTGTCTCAGAACATACTTCAAATATATGCATGTTACTCTCACATGGAAAGCATAAAATTAGAATGATGTATCAATTTTTATAATTTTATAATATTTTTATAATGTACTAATTTTAAAAAATACTTAAAATTATTATTTATACAATTTAAAAAGTTACTTTTCATTTGCAGTTATTATAAAATATTGACTGTATTCCCCATGTTGTACAATAATATGGCCTTAAGCCCATCTTCACCTTTAGTGGTACCCACTGTGATGTACTAATTTGTATTATTATATCATAAAATAAGTATAACAATTTTTTATATTAAAATTTTTTTTAATATAAATTTATTTATTTTAATTGGAGGTTCGGACACGACTGAGCGACTGAACTGAACTGAACTGAATTGGAGGTTAATTACTTTACAATATTGTATTGGTTTTGCCATACATCAACATGAATCTGCCACAGGTATACACGTATTCCCCATCCTGAAGCCCCCTCCCTCCTCCCTCCCCGTACCATCCCTCTGGGTCCTCTCAGTGCACCAGCCCCAAGCATCCAGTATCATGCATCGAACCTGGACTGGTGATTCATTTCATATATGATATTATACATGTTTCAATGCCATTCTCCCAAATCATCCCACCCTCTCCCTCTCCCACAGAGTCCAAAAGACTGTTCTATACATCTGTGTCTCTTTTGCTGTCTCGCATACAGGGTTATCATTACCATCTTTCTAAATTCCATATGTATGTGTTAGTATACTGTATTGGTGTTTTTCTTTCTGGCTTACTTCACTCTGTATAATAGGCTCTAGTTTCATCCACCTCATTAGAACTGATTCCAATGTATTCTTTTTAATGGCTGAGTAATATTCCATTGTGTATATGTACCACAGCTTTCTTATCCATTCATCTGCTGATGGACATCTAGGTTGCTTCCATGTCCTGGCTATTATAAACAGTGCTGCGATGAACATTGGGGTACACGTGTCTCTTTCAATTCTGGTTTCCTCGGTGTGTATGTTCAGCAGTGGGATTGCTGGGTCATAAGGCAGTTCTATTTCCAGTTTTTTAAGGAATCTTCACACTGTTCTCCACAGTGGCTGTACTAGTTTGCATTCCCACCAACAGTGTAAGAGGGTTCCCTTTTCTCTGCACCTTCTCCAGCATTTATTGCTTGTAGACTTTTGGATCACAGCCATTCTGTCTGGCGTGAAATGGTACCTCACTGTGGTTTTGATTTGCATTTCTCTAATAATGAGTGATGTTGAGCATCTTTTCATGTGTTTGTTAGCCATCCATATGTCTTCTTTGGAGAAATGTCTATTTAGTTCTTTGGCCCATTTTTTGATTGGGTCGTTTATTTTTCTGGAATTGAGCTGCAGGAGTTGCTTGCATATTTTTGAGATTAGTTGTTTGTCAGTTGCTTCATTTGCTATTATTTTCTCCCATTCTGAAGGCTGTGTTTTCACCTTGCTTATAGTTTCCTTTGTTGTGCAGAAGCTTTTAAGTTTAATTAGGTCCCATTTGTTTATTTTTGCTTTTATTTCCAATATTCTCGGAGGTGGGTCATAGAGGATCCTGCTGTGATGTATGTCGGAGAGTGTTTTGCCTATGTTCTCCTCTAGGATTTTATAGTTTCTGGTCCTTCATTTAGATCTTTAATCCATTTTGAGTTTATTTTTGTCAATGGTGTTAGAAAGTGTTCTAGTTTCATTCTTTTACAAGTGGTTGACCACTTTTCCCAGCACCACTTGTTAAAAGAGATTGTCTTTAAGCCATTGTATATTCTTGCCTTCCATTGTATATTCTTGTCTTTGATATAGTTTATAAATATTTTTACATGGAGATGAGAGTATAGGGACACATCTATTTATACTCTTTCTCACAAAACACTGTATGCTCTACCATATAAATTAAATGGCCCCTTCCATCTTCTCCACAGAATTTTCCTTTAATCAATAACCTTGTACCAAGGGGAGTGTTGCTTTGGGGAAGATCAAAGAAGGGCATCAAGTATCAACTGATACATGGATGACCAGTTTTCAGATGAAAGAGGTATACTCCCTTAATTTAAAATAATGTTTCTCCCTAGAAAATACAATGTAAATATTGTACAGATATTTTAAGAATGTTGACATGTGGAGATCAATTTATTAGGCTGCTCAGCAATGCCACTTATTCCTGTGCTTGAGGAAATTATAAGTAGAAGAAATTAGTTGTGTGAATAGTAGATGGATGAGGAAAGAAACAAGGTAATATTTAGGTCTTGGAGGTGTTACAGGTAAGGCCCAAAAGGTGTTGTTGAAAATCAAAGCCCCATACTTTAATCTGAGCATATATTTCATAGTATATTTTCAGGTTTTAAGAAAATGAATACATTTAAGGTATTTCCAAGTCTTGGAACTATTGTATTTTGATTAATCAATGGTTTTAAACTTCTAAATATATTCCCAGTTTATTGTTGTGGAGTAACATGTTCTAGGTTAGGTTTTTTTTTTTATTTTTTCTGAAAATGTTTGTTAGGCATAGGTGTAGGAGATGTTTATTTCTGGATGGCATGTTAGTTTATGGCAGGCCATTGCTTTCATGGAAGCAACTATAAAAGGCCAGGCAAATAATAACCTGATACTTTACAGGCATCAGAGAGCATGGACAGCAATAAGGACTAGATGAAGCACACTGAACAGGTGAAAGGATTTTCTGAGGTGAGCAGGTGTCTGTTGGTTTTCCTCCTAGGACTTGCTGGGAGGAAGTGAAACCAGCCATGCTTTCATTGATCATGCAGGGCAGGTCATAAACTGGAAACAATAGACTCACACAGGCGGCCTTTTCGCAGAGTTCTAGTACCATGAGGAGCTAGGCTGGAACCGTTGCAATAAGCAGTGAAACCTCCCAGGCTCACAGTGCTTGGAGAAAACAAGACTTAACCACAAGTGGTGTCTAGAATCGGGACTTAGCCAATATCCTTTTCAAGACACTAGATGTTGAAGGTGGTTGGGTGTTGGAGGGCAGAATCTGAGCTGGGAGACCCTGAGGGGGCAATCTAGGTCTGGATCTTCCCCGGAATTTCAGTGCTGAGGAGAAGGCTCTCTAAAGAATCCCAGAAGGGTTCCATCTTAGAAACAGAGAAAGCTAGATATAGACAGAGATTTGTTACAACTGAAATTCAGTCCCAGCAAGCTCAATGTCTAATGTAAATTGAGTTCCTTGGCCCTTTCTCCTGTGCATCTGATAGGCGTGGGGGAGTTCTGTCCAGTAGTATTCTAATCACTTCCGTTGTGTCGGACTCTTTGCTACCCCATGGACAGTAGCCCACCAAGCTCTTCTGTCCATGGGATTCTCCAGGCAAGAATACTGGAGTGGGTTGCCATGCTCTCCTCCAGGGGATCTTCCTGACCCAGGGTTAGAACCCACTTCTTCTGTGTCTCTACATTGGCAGGCAGGTTCTTTACCACTGGGCACCACCTAGGAAGCTCAAATATTATAACAGATATTACCATTTGGAGCCTATACTTTTTAAAAATTTATACTATGTTCTGCATGTAATAAATATTCACAGACATATGAAAAGGCAAAAATATATAGCTGATAATCAAGATAAAAAAGCACAGGTGATACAGACAGACTTAGGAGTCATCCAAATATTCGATTTAGGAGAGAATGAAAGATCAGGACTTTTGTAGTTGATTCAGGAAGGCAGAGACTAGCAAGAACCTAGCTCCCATCCTTGCAATAATGAAAAGCCCGACAAATCATGTCTGTAGATTGTCGTGAAGTCATCAGAGAGCTTGAATGGATAGATACTTCATAAAAGAGTGGATTTGGATATCCAAATGACCCTAAACTTAGGGAAAGGGGAGTTTATTGGTTATGCCCACAAGAATGTGGGCAGTATTTTTATGGTTATGTCTACAAGAACACTTTGCAGTATTGTTGTTCTAGACCAATTGAGGATTCCTTAACAATAAGTTAATTTTATTGGTTTTGTGTCTGGGCTAAGCTACAGGATGGCAAGGAAGCTCTGCTCACCTTGCCTGGGCTCACCCCTGTGTCTGAGAACTTCCCGCTGTCAGCTGAGGATGCTGGGACCCTGGACTCTGCTACAGCTGATTAACCTGAACCTGTTCTTAAAAAAAAAAAAAAATAGAACTATAGCTGCTTTACAAACTGTGTTAGTTTCTGTTGTACAACAACACAAATCAGCTATATATATATATATATATATAGATACATATATAATCTCCCTCTTGAGCCTTCCTCCCACCTTCCAACCGTTTCGCCCCGCCTGGTCATCACAGAGCACCAGGCTAAGCTCCCTGTGTGCTATACATCTGCTTCCCATTATATATTTTACTTCTGGTAGTGTATGTATCGGAGAAGGCAATGGCACCCCACTCCAGTACTCTTGCCTGGAAAATCCCATGGACGGAGGAGCCTGGTGGGCGGCAGTCCATGGGGTCGCAAAGAGTCGGACATGACTGAGCGACCTCACTTTCACTTTTCACTTTCATGCATTGGAGAAGGAAATGGCAACCCACTCCAGTGTTCTTGCCTGGAGAATCCCAGGGACAGGGGAGCCTGGTGGGCTGCCGTCTATGGGGTCGCACAGAGTCGGACACAACTGAAGTGACTTAGCAGCAGCAGCAGCAGCAGCAGCAGCAGCAGCAGCAGCAGCAGCAACAGCAGCAACAGCAGCAGCAGCAGCAGCAGCAGCAGTGTGTGTATGTCAGTGCTCCTCTCTCGGTTCCCCCTCCTTCCCCTTCCCCACCTGCCGTGCCCACAAGTTCGTTCTCTATGTCGGTATCTCTCTTCTTGCCTTTCAAATAGGTTCATCATCCTAGTTTTATCTAATACTTGCTTTTCTCTTTCTGACGCACTTCACTCTGTATGACAGATTCTAAGTTCATCCGCATCACTATAAATGACCCAGTTTTGTTCCTTTTTTTGGCTGAATAATATTCCATATATGGAATATATGGAGTATATATTCTATATATATATATATATATATAATGTATATATATATACACCAACATCTTCTTTATCCATTCATCTGTTGATGCATATTTAGGTTGCGTCGTGTGTGAACCTATTCTTGCAGGAGGAGGAGAGTCACAGGAGTGAGAATAAGAATATACGAGGCTTTGGAACTAGTGCATGGTAACCTGTTTATCGTGTGGATGATTGACTATTGGCTGTATAGTCAAGCTCAGATTCAGGGGATGGGTAAATAGACTCTGGCCCCTTTAGTGAAAACTGCAGAGTCACAAGGTAAAGGGTATCATTACTGACATGGATAAAGAAGGATGCTACTAATGCAGTCTAGATGCTCTTTTCTCTTTAGCTGATTTTATCCTCTCTCACTCAAGATTTCCTCCACAGGATAAAAAACACGGCTGTCATTAACTCTTGAACCCTACATCCTGTAGCCTCCACATCAGAGTTGGGCTGGCCATCTTCCTTTTGTTCCTGCTAGAAAAATATCTGGTAAATGTTTCTGACTGGGCTGACTTGGCTATCAGTCTAAACCTCCCCTTTCAACATTTTGGCTACAGATTTGGGGTCATGGAGTAAGTCTTGATTCTTGTCACCACATCTCTGTGTGTTTCTGGAACATTCTCAGTAAAAGGAAAATCACTGTAACCAAATGTATCCAGTTAATTTTTATTTATAATATTCTGTGTTTATAAAGAATCCAAAATATTTAGCAGATGTAATTGGAACAGTGCCTGACACTTAGGTATTTGATACATCTGGTTGGATGTGTTTCACCCAACAAATATTTGAGTTGAATGAGTGTTACTTTCCAAGAATTGTATTAGATTTTCAGGATAAGTTAGAAAATTAAGACAACAAACTCCTTCTTATAGCTTATATATGTATTGTGAGGGTTAAATGGAGGAGTATGATAGATCTATAAAGAAAAATCTAAAAAATCCTGAAAAACTTGATTTGTGGGTGGGTTTTTGAGTTGAGATAGGTTATTCAAAAGCATAATACTTCTGGTATGACTGAAAATGTAGAGCATCTATCAGATACGTCTCTTACACTATTAAGTTACACAGAGTGCTTGTCATACTAAAAGCATACACATCAGATCACTTGGACTAGAATTGCTTTTCTTCCTAATATAGATATAACATTTTAACTGAGGATTCACAGCACAGAGGGAATAAAAAATATTTTTTTTGTCTAATCCTGTTTCTAGCCATGCATTGGTAAATTATTTGCTTCTAATCCTTTGGTGAAATAATGAGCAGATCTCATAAATTTTTTATCACTTTGTGCCGGGGTCCAGCCCCGGTGGATCCAGGGTGATTCGAAGGTGGGGGGACGGAGTCGGCGTCTTTGGAAAAATACATATTTAATCACAGATATAGAGAGATTAGAAATGGATAGTGTAGTAGGAAGATCAGTGGAGAAAAAGAGGCTGAATAACTTGGATTACGTGGAATAACATCCATGCTCCAGATGGGAATTCAGCCAGAAAAACGGGAGCAAGAAAGAAGCGACATGGGGGAATCAGTCTTTCCGGAAACTGATCCGATTTCTTTATTTTTGGGTTTGCTTATATACCTTTTGTTACACATAGGGATGAATACAGAGTCACGTGGGGGTCAGCAGTCCTGACCTTTATCAAAATCAGGTGCTTCACATAAATGTATAAAAAAAAAAGGTCTTAGGAATATTACATCATCTTCTGGCCATGAGTGAGACCTGCTTACATTTTATGATCCTTTCTTTCTGATAACCAAAAAAAACTTATTTCTTCCAAGGGTGTTTTTTCTTAAACCAGGCACCACCCTCCAAATAAAGTTACATTCCTATAGGGTGAGGGTGTAGTGAGTTACAATCAAGAAAGGAATTTATTCAACCCAAGGTTAACATGATTAGTCTTAAAGGTTAATACTTATTTCTCCTATATGCTTAAAGGTTAATACTTATTTCTTCCTATATGCTAGTTATATTCATTATAAGGGTAGGGAACATGGAGATTTAGCAGCAAACATCAACCCAACAAATGAAAATCCTTTCACCAATGCTCCCCTTAAGATCTATTTAGTCTTAAGATATGATAAAGTTACATTCTTACACAGCAAGGACACAGTGATATATAACAAAGTACAGTGACCTATTACAAAAGAGAAAATCCATTAACTCAAAAAGTCTAGTATTGCTAACATCAAAAACTACCATATTTCCTTTGCTATATTCCAAATACATTGATTAATATATTCCCAGGTGCCTAAGGATATGGAGGCCTGGCGGCAATCATTGACTCAACAAGAAGAGAAAGTCCTACGCTAATTAAGACTCTCAAAATACTCCAAAACTCTCTGTGCTGTTTATGGTTGAGAGGTAGTAAACAGTCATGTGCCTAGTGGCGGCAGTAAGGATAATCCTGTCACACAAGCTAGTCTGTCAGCAGAGAGGTTTGACCTGAGACATCCTTGTCCCACCCAGAGCAGGGAATTAGCAGCAATTATTGACACAACAAATGAAGAGACCCTTCACCAATATAATTCCTAACCAACTATACTAATAATTTTAACTCCCCAAAATAATTTGCCTTTAGTAAGTCTAAAACATCTTGTGCCTCTCAGGTTGGGAGGCTGCAAGCAATCACATGTGGCTGGACAAACCTATACAGGTGGGCTAGATAACCTTCAGAGGAGTCCGTAAGCTGAAACACTCTTGTCACGCCCAAGAATTTTTATTGCCTTGGAGCTGCACGTTTACTCCTTCTCCGAGAGAAACGGTTATGGGGGAGAGCCCCCCGTAAAGTCAGAGGTGTAGGTGAGAGCATAAAACAGACTCTGGTTTTGGGGTTAGATGCTCGGGAACAGGGGGTTTCCTGAGGCTTGATCACGCCTTTGCGTATGCCAAGCCTCCTTCCTCATGACCTTTGCCATGGGCGGAATTCCTCACGCTGGCCCCCGGCAACTTTGCATCTTAGGGATCCATATACTGTAGTCCTCCTTTTTGCTACCGACTACACAAGTGCCCGGAAGCAGTCTGTTAGAACACTCTGCAGAAACAAAGCGACCCTCACCCCAAGGGTGGTTCAGATATCCAGAGCGGTGATACTACACACGCACCAGCAGTTTAATTCAGTGTGATGAGGCTTTACAGAGAGACCAGGGAAGCTCCACGCATGTCCAGAAATGGCCTCAGAGAGCAGAGAAAGGAGAGTGGTTTGGGGGTTTTCATTGTCATTAGGGAGAGGAGCAGGGATGAAGTTCCCTTGAAAATAGGGGCTTATGTGGTTTGAACTTCCTGTTGGCACAAAAGAAGGAAACACATGTGCTTTTGTATCAGCTTGCCTACTGGGGAGCAGAAGAGAAGGAGGGGAGTGGAGGGGGGGCTCTTAACTACTGTCGGCAAACCCCCAAAATGAAGTCAGACTCTTTCTTCCATAGTCCAAGCCAAGATTCTTTTCTCTCTTTCTGTTTTTGCTCCTCCACTTGGGAGGGAAGGCAAATAGAGAGAGATTAAATGGAATAATAGAGTTTTTCATGCAATCTGAGTTCAATCTGAACAAATAACACAGAAACAGTTACTAAGACCTTTAACATAGCTCAGCAGCAAAACCCCAAATAATATGATTAAAAAATGGACAGAAAACCTGAACATATATTTTTCCAAAGAAGACATATGAGTGTCCAGTAACTATGTGAAAAGGTGCTTAACACCTCTGAAATCATGAGGGGAAATCACTTAAAACCACAATGAAATGTTACTTCATACCTTTAGAACAGCTATCCTGAAAAAGACAAGTGGTGTAACAAAGGACGTGGAGAAAGAGAACCCTTGTAAGCTGTTGGTGGGAATGTAAATTAGTGCAGCCATGAAGTGTCCTCAAAAAACAAAAGATAGAACTATGTGTTTGTTCTTTATATCTCTATTTCTGTTTTTTTTTTTTAAGATTCCACACATAAGTGAAATCACACAATATTTGTCTTTGTCTAACATTTCACTGTTAGCATAACACCATCAAGGTACATCCATGTTGTAGCAAATGGCAAGATTTCATTATTATTAATGGCTGAATAGTATTCTGATATGTATATACACATCACCCTTATTGATGGGCACTTAGGTTGCTTCCATATTTTTGCTATTGAAAAAAAAAGAGCTGCAATAAACGTAAGGGTGCAAGTATTTTTTCTAATTAGTGTTTTCATTTTCTTCAGATAGATACTTAGGCATGGAATTATTGGGTCATATGGTAGTTCTGGAGAAGGAAATGGCAGCCCACTCCAGTATTCTTGCCTGGAGAATCCTGTGGACAGAGGACCTGGTGGGCTGCTGTCCGTAGGGTCGCACAGAGTTGGACACGACTTAAGTGACTTAGCGTGCATGCATGCATTGATGAAGGAAATGGCAACCCACTCCAGTGTTCTTGCCTGGAGAATCCCAGGGACAGGGGAGCCTGGTGGGCTGCCGTCTATGGGGCCGCACAGAGTCGGACACGACTGAAGTGACTTAGCAGCAGCAGCAGCATGGTAGTTCTAGTTTTAATTTTTTGAAGACTCTCCATACTATTTCCCATAGTGGCTGCACAGCTTAACTTTCCCACCTTCAGTGCACAAGTGTTCCCATTTTTCCATATCCTCGACAATGCTTGTTATTTGTTAACTTTTGATAAGAGCTATTCTGACAGTTGTGAATTGGTATTTCACAATGGTTTTAATCTGAACTTCCCTAGTGATAAGTGATATTTGGAATCTTTTCTGCCTGTTGGCCATCTGTATGTTTTCCCTGGAAAATGTCTATTCAGACTCTCTGCCCAGAACAAGCTGGTGGTTGTCAGAGAAGAAGCAGGATGTAGGCAGGGAAAGAAATAGGTGAAGGAAATTGAGAGATACAAACTTTGAGTTACAAAATGAGTCACGGGTATGAAATGCACAGTACAGGGAAGATAGTTAATAATTGTGCAATATCTTTGTATGGTGCCAGATCTATTGTGATCCTTTTGAAATGAGTAGAAATATTGAATCATTATGTCAAGTAAAAGTAGGTCAACAATATTTCAAAAACAAATGGAAAAAGATCAGATTTATGGTTATGGGCAAAGGGAATGGGAGGTGGGTAAATTGGATGAAAGCAGTCAAAAAGTACAAACTTGCATATGATAAATAAGTACTAGAGATGTAACACACAGTGATAAATATAATTTACACTGCTGTTTTATATATGAAAGTTCCTCAGAGAGTAAATCTTAAGAGCTCTCATCACAAGGAAAGTACTTTTTCCTATTTAATTTTGTCTATATGAGATGATAGATGTTCACTAAACATTATTGTGATAATCATTTCATGATGTATGTAAATCAAATCATTATGCCATACACCTTAAACTTATACAGTGCAATATATTCAATTATATCTCAGTAAATCTGGAAGAAAAAAATTAGAACTTGATGTGATATAGCAGTCCCCTTCTGGGTGTAAATCCAAAGAAAATGAAATTAGGATATTGAAGAGATATCTGTGTCCCCATGTTCAATTCACAATAGCCGAGATATGGAAACAACTGTCTGTTAGTGGATGAAAGGATAAAGTAAATGTGTATATATATAAAGGTCTTGAGGATCTACTGTATAACATGGTGACTGTAGCTGATAATATTGTATTGTATAATTGAAGTCTGCTAAGAGGGCAGATGTATTAATAGATTACATGAAAATAATCCTTTCAAAATGTATATAAATATCAAATGATTCAGTTCAGTTCAGTCGCTCAGTCGTGTCCGACTCTTTGCGACCCCATGAATCGTAGCACGCCAGGCCTCCCAGTCCATCACCATCTCCCTGAGTTCACTCAGACTCATGTCCATTGAGTCCGTGATGCCATCCAGCCATCCCATTCTCGGACGTCCCCTTCTCCTACTGCCCCCAATCCCTCCCAGCATCAGAGTCTTTTCCAATGAGTCAACTCTTCGCATGAGGTGGCCAAAGTACTGGAGTTTCAGCTTCAGCATCATTCCCTCCAAAGAAATCCCAGGGCTGATCTCCTACAGAATGGACTGGTTGGATCTCCTTGCAGTCCAAGGGACTCTCAAGAGTCTTCTCCAACACCACAGTTCAAAAGCATCAATTCTTCAGCACTCAGCCTTCTTCACTGTCCAACTCTCACATCCATACATGACCACAGGAAAAACCACAGCATTGACTAAACAGAACTTTGTTGGCAAAGTAATGTCTCTGCTTTTGAATATGCTATCTAGGTTGGTCATAACTTTTCTTCCAAGGAGTAAGCGTCTTTTAATTTCATGGCTGCAGTCACCATCTGCAGTGATTTTGGAGCCCCCAAAATAAAGTCTGACACTGTTTCCACTGTTTCCCCATCTATTTCCCATGAAGTGATGGGACCGGATGCCATGATCTTCATTTTCTGAATGTTGAGCTTTAAGCCAACTTTTTCACTCTCCTCTTTCACTTTCATCAAGAGGCTTTTTAGCTCCTCTTCACTTTCTGCCATAAGGGTGGTGTCATCTGCATATCTGAGGTGATTGATATTTCCCCCGGCGATCTTGATTCCAGCTTGTGTTTCTTCCAGTCCAGTGTTTCTCATGATGTACTCTGCATAGAAGTTAAATAAGCAGGATGACAATATACAGCCTTGATGTACTCCTTTTCCTATTTGGAACCAGTCTGTTGTTCCATGTCCAGTTCTAACTGTTGCTTCCTGACCTGCATACAGATATCTCAAGAGGCAGGTTAGGTGGTCTGGTATTCCCATCTCTTTCAGAATTTTCCACAGTTTCTTGTGATCCACACAGTCAAAGGCTTTGGCATAGTCAATAAAGCAGAAATAGATGTTTTTCTGGAACTCTCTTGCTTTTTCCATGATCCAGCGGATGATCAAATCATTACTATATATAATTCAAATATCTTACAATTTTGTCAATTATACCTTAATAAGGCAGAGAAGTCTCTAATGCTCATTAGTAAGCAGTTGCAATTGTTGTACCACTGCACAGTTTTGTTATAGTCTACTAAAATATTTTACTTAGCAAGTAAAATAGAAATATTTTACTTGATATATAGAGGATATAGAAGCTGGTGAAAAAAAAAATACTTCTCTGAGACTAGAAACCAGGAAACCAAGACATCATTTCAGCAATGCACTTACTAGCTGGGTGACCTTGAACCTGTCACTGCTCATCTCTGGCTCTCAGTTTCCTAGTCAGTAAAGTGAAATGATCACTTTAGACTCTCCCACATTAGGATGAAGAACTCTACATGGGAGTCTCTTTTATGGAGTTTCTCCTAACACCTGGTTGGGTTTCTCACACTGATCACTTAAACTTATTGGCTAAGTAAGCAATTATTATCAAGTTATCGAAAAGATAGTGCTAGCTATCTTGACTGGAAATGAACAGTCCAATTAGAGGTACAGGCATATGGGTTATCCGTGGTAACAGGTAGGGAGAGTGGCTGAGATCTATGACCCTGTTGTATATCCAGATTTCCGTGGGAGCAGTCATGTAACTTCCCTGTACTGCAATGGGATTGGAGTCTTTTGATCACAGTCTATACCTGTACCCACCCTTATGATTATACAGGGGAAGTGAAAATAGATTTAAGGGCCTAGATCTGATAGATAGAGTGCCTGATGAACTATGGAATGAGGTTCGTGACATTGTACAGGAGACAGGGAGCAAGACCATCCCCATGGAAAAAAAAATACAAAAAAGCAAAATGGCTGTCTGGGAAGGCCTTACAAATAGCTGTGAAAAGAAGAGAGGCAAAAAGCAAAGGAGAAAAGGAAATATAAAAGCATCTGAACGCAGAGTTCCAAAGAATAGCAAGAAGAGATAAGAAAGCCTTCTTTAGCGATCAGTGCAAAGAAATAGAGGGAAACAACAGGATGGGAAAGACTACAGATCTCTTTGAGAAAATTAGGGATACCAGGAGAATATTTCAAGCAAAGATAGGCTCAAAAAAGGACAGAAATGGTAGGGACCTAACAGAAGCAGAAGATATTAAGAAGAGGTGGCAAGAATACATGGAAGAACCGTACAAAAAAGATTTTCATGACCCAGATAATCATGATGATGTGATCACTATCTAGAGCCAGACATCTTGGAAAGTGAAGTCAAGTGGGCCTTAGAAAGCATCACTATGAACAAAGCTAGTGGAGGTGATGGAATTCCAGTTGAGCCGTTTCAAATCCTGAAAGATGATGCTGTGAAAGTGCTGCACTCAATATGCCAGCAAATTTGGAAAACTCAGCAGTGGCCACAGGACTGGAAAAGGTCAGTTTTCATTCCAATCCCAAAGAAAGGCAATGCCAAAGAATGCTCAAACTACCGCACAATTGCATACATCTCAGATGCTAGTAAAGTAATGCTCAAAATTCTCCAAGCCAGGCTTCAACAATATGAGAACCATGAACTCCCTGATGTTCAAGGTGGTTTTAGAAAAGGCAGAGGAATCAGAGATCAAATTGCCAACATCCGCTGGCTTATGGAAAAAGCAAGAGAGTTCCAGAGAAACATCTATTTCTGCTTTATTGACTATGCCAAAGCCTTTGACTCTGTGGATCACAAGAAACTGTGGAAAATTCTGAAAGAGATGGGAATACCAGACCACCTAACCTGCCTCTTGAGAAATCCGTATGCAGGTCAGGAAGCAACAGTTAGAACTGGACATGGAACAACAGACTGGTTCCAAATAGGAAAAGGAGTACATCAAGGCTGTATATGTCACCCTGCTTATTTAACTTCTATGCAGAGTACATCATGAGAAACACTGGACTGGGAGAAACACAAGCTGGAATCAAGATTGCCGGGGGAAATATCAATCACCTCAGATATGCAGATGACACCACCCTTACGGCAGAAAGTGAAGAGGAGCTAAAAAGCCTCTTGATGAAAGTGAAAGAGGAGAGTGAAAAAGTTGGCTTAAGCTCAACATTCAGAAAATGAAGATCATGGCATCCGGTCCCATCACTTCACGGGGAATAGATGGGGACACAGTAGAAACAGTGTCAGACTTTATTTTGGGGGGCTCCAAAATCACTGCAGATGGTGACTGCAGCCATGAAATTAAAAGACGCTTACTCCTTGGAAGAAAAGTTATGACCAACCTAGATAGCATATTCAAAAGCAGGGACATTACTTTGCCGACTAAGGTCCGTCTAGTCAAGGCTATGGTTTTTCCTGTGGTCATGTATGGATGTGAGAGTTGGACTGTGAAGAAGGCTGAGCGCCGAAGAACTGATGTTTTTGAACTGTGGTTCTTGAGTCCCTTGGACTGCAAGGAAATCCAACCAGTCCATTCTGAAGGAGATCAACCCTGGGATTTCTTTGGAAGGAATGATGTTAAAGCTGAAGCTCCAGTACTTTGGCCACCTCATGCGAAGAGTTGACTCATTGGAAAAGACTCTGATGCTGGGAGGGATTGGCGGCAGGAGGAGAAGGGGACAACAGAGGATGAGATGGCTGGATGGCATCATGGACTCAATGGACGTGAGTCTGAGTGAACTCCCGGAGATGGTGATGGACAGGGAGGCCTGGCGTGCTGCGATTCATGGGGTTTCAAAGAGTCGGACACAACTGAGCGACTGAACTAAACTGAACTGAACCCAAATCTAGTGAATTGTTGCCTTAGGAAATGGACCAAGCTCTCACTGAGCTTGGTGGTTCTGAAGACTCAACATTTTGAGCGCAAAAGAAACATGGACAGTTAGATGTCAACATTGTGAACAGACTGTAAGTGCCTCTGTCAAGATGCACTCTTCCTTGAAATTGGAACTGTGATTTTAAAATTTATCAGTTCAGTCAGTACAGCCGATCAGGAGTGTCCAACTTTTTGTCACCCCATCAACCGCAGCACGCCAGGCCTCCCTGTCCATCACCAACTCCCGGAATCCACTGAAACCCATGTCCATCGAGTTGGTGATGCCACCCAATCATCTCGTCCTCTGTCATCCCCTTCTCCTCCTGCCCTCAATCTTTCCCAGCATGAGGGTCTTTTCAAGTGAGTCAGCTCTTCGCATAAGGTGGCCAAAGTATTGAAGTTTCAGCTTCAACATCGGTCTTCCAATGAACACCCAGGACTGATCTCCTTTAGGATGGACTGGTTGGATCTCCTTGCAGTCCAAGGGACTCACAAGAGTCTTCTCCAACACCACAGTTCAAAAGCATCAATTCTTCGGCGCTCAGCTTTCTTTATAGTCCATCTCTCACATCCATACATGACCACTGGAAAAACCATAGCCTTGACCAGATGGAGCTTTGTTTTCAAAGAAATGTCTCTGCTTTTAAATATGCTGTCTAGGTTGGTCATAACTTTCCTTCCAAGGAGTAAGGGTCTTTTAATTTCATGGTTGCAATCATCATCTGCAATGATTTTGGAGCCCCCAACAGTAAAGTCAGCTACTATTTCCCCATCTATTTGCCATGAAGTGATGGGACCAGATGCCATGATCTTCGTTTTCTGAATGTTGAACTTTAAGCCAACTTTTTCACTCTCCTCTTTCACTATCATCAAGCTCTTTAGTCCTTCTTCACTTTCTGCCCTAAGGGTGGCGTCATCTGCATATATGAGGGTATTGATGTTTCTCCTGGCAATCTTGATTCCAGCTTGTGCTTCCTCCAGCCCAGTGTTTCTCATGATGTACTCTGCATAGATGTTAAATAAGCAGGGTACAATATACAGCCTTGATGTACTCCTTTTCCTATTTGGAACAAGTCTGTTGTTCCATGTCCAGTTCTAACTGTTGCTTCCTGACCCACATATAGGTTTCTCCAGAGGCATGTCAGGTGGTCTGGTATTCTCATCTCTTTCAGAATTTTCCACAGTTTCTTGTGATCCACACACTCAAAGGCTTTGGCATAGTCAATAAAGCAGAAATAGATGTTTTTCTGGAACTCTCTTGCTTTTTCCATAAGCCAGCGGATGTTGGCAACTTGATTTCTGGTTCCTCTGCCTTTTCTAAAACCAGTTTGAACATCTGGAAGTTCATAGTTCATGTATTGCTGAAGCCTGGCTTGGAGAATTTTGAGCATTAATTTACTAGTGTGTGAGATGAGTGCAATTGTGCAGTAGTTTGAGCATTCTTTGGCATTGCCTTTCTTTGGGATTGAAATGAAAACTGACTTTTTCCAGTCTTGTGGCCACTGCTGAGTTTTCCAAATTTGCTGGCATATTGAGTGCAGCTCTTTCACAGCATCATCTTTCAGGATTTGAAATAGCTCAACTGGAATTCCATCACCTCCACTAGCTTTGTTTGTAGCGATGCCTCCTAAGGCCCACTTGACTTCACATTCCAGGATCTCTGGCTCTAGGTGAGTGATCACACCATCATGATTATCTGTGTCGTGAAGATCGTTTTTGTACAGTTCTGTTTATTTTGCCATCTCTTCTTAGTATCTTCTGCTTCTGTTAGGTCCCTACCATTTCTGTCCTTTTTCGAGCCTATCTTTGCATGAAATTTTCCCTTGGTATCTCTAATTTTCTTGAAGAGATTTCTCGTCTTTCCCATTCTATTGTTTTCCTCTGTTTCTTTGCATTGATCGCTGAGGAAGGCTTTCTTATCTCTCCTTGCTATTCTTTGGAACTCTGCATTCAAATGGTTTATCTTTCCTTTTCTTTTTTTGCTTCCCTTCTTTTCCCAGCTATTTGTAAGGCCTCTTCAGACAGCCATTTTGCTTTTTTCATTTCTTTTCCATGGGCGTGGTCTTGATTCCTGTCTCCTGTACAATGTCACAAACCTCCATTCATAGTTCATCAGGCACTCTGTCTATCAGATCTAGTCCCTTAAATCTATTTCTCACTTCCACTACATAATCATAAGGGATTTGATTTAGGTCATACCTGAATGGTCTAGTGGTTTTCTCCACTGTCTTCAATTCAGTCTGAATGTGATAATAAGAAGTTCATAATCTGAGCCACAGTCAGCTCCTGGTCTTGTTTGCTGACTTTATAGAGCTTCTCCATTTCTGGCTGCAACAAATATAATCAATCTGATTTCAGTGTTGACCATCTGGTGGTGTCCATGTGTAGAGTCTTCTCTTGTGTTGTTGGAAGAGGGTGTTTGCTGTGACCAGTGCATTCTCTTGGCAAAACTCTATTAGTCTTTGCCCTGCTTCATTCCACATTCCATGGCCAAATTTGCCTGTTACTCCAGGTGTTTCTTGACTTCCTACTTTTGCATTCCAGTCCCCTATAATGAAAAGGACATCTTTTTTGGGTGTTAGCTCTAGAAGGTCTTGTAGGTCTTCATAGAACTGTTCATCTTCAGCTTCTTCAGCATTACTGGTCTTGGCATAGACTTGGATTACCTTGATATTGAATGGTTTGCCTTGGAAACGAACAGAGGTCATTCTGTCGTTTTCGAGATTGCATCCAAGCACTGCATTTTGGACTCTTTTTTTAACTATGATGGCTACTCCATTCCTTCTCAGAAAACTTATAGGAGCCAGTATTTTCAAGCAAGTCATTTTTTCTTTTAAATAAGACAATAATGATTTTCATACTGGAGCTTTATGCTAACAAATCATGCTAGCATCACATGTAATTGCTTTCCAGTTTGATGCGTGGTTTAATACTTGGTGACTGACTTGCTGGTTTGTCCTTTTGTTTAATAGAACTATTTGTTATATTATTACTGATACTACTAACATAAGCTCATGTTTATTGACTGCTTACCACCATCACATGCCTGGCATGAAGCTTAGTGTTTCTAGGTACCATCATATTGATTTTCACAATAGCAGCCTAATGTGGGGCTCCTGTCTTTCTCATGTTAAAATGTGTTGCAGCTGAGCTGGGGAAGAGAGGACACAGGAGTAACCCAAAGAAACAAAACTGGTCAGTGGGTTGAACCAAAAGAGTTCCAAATCTGTCTGATATCATAATTCATGTTCTGGACCAAGACATTTTGCTGCTTTTATCGACATCACCTCATACTATTAATAGCAAAGGAGATACTAAGTTGGGGGGAAAATAGTGTTTACACAGTTCTGTAGGTTTCATTCCCGCTTTCTTCTGGGTCAGACACGGCCCCTGGCCAAAATATTCTATGTCTTTCCACATTTTTATTTCTGCTAACTAAACATAAGGAGTGACAAACAAGCAAACAAAAAACAAAACCCAACTCCTTAAAGAGAAAATGGGTTCATTGTTGCGTTGGAGTTGTGGCAAAAAGAAAAAAAGTTTAGTACAAAACCCCAATCATACCAAGTAGGAGAGTGCAGAGAAAGTGTAGGTGAAGCAATTGTGCTTAGTGTTAGATATGTGTGACTCTTGAATTCCATGATAAATTAAACTTGCTTAAGTTGCTTTTATACTTTTACAAGTTAATTAAGAAATGTTAGGGAAATTCATCTGTGTGTTTGGCTTAGGGCATTGTGCTGAGATATTCAAGGAAAAACAGACTCTAGATTATGTTTCAATTTTTGCTTTGCCTGCTAGAAATGAAGAGAGGTCGCCACTGATTTTCACTGTTTAAAGGAATACAAGCTGACTCCATTACAGTAGATTTTATTGGAAGAATTGGATTTAAATGCAGTCATACAGAGAAAGGCATAAGAGTTACTAGCATGAAAGAAATTTTAGCAGGGTGAAGGCATTGAGTTATTAATTTTGCTTTCCATTTATTCATTCAATCAACGCTTATATATCACCAACGATATACCCAGCTGTGTTTTCGGTGCTGAGAAAAAGTCACAAACAAGAATGTTTCTGGCTTCACAGAGCTTACATTAAATGGAGTTAGTGGGAGACAAGAATGAAATATTTCATAACATTCATTTTAGTACTTTCTGGAGGTTCAGCTGGTGAGTGGTATTGAATTGGGCCTCAAGGTACCTTTGGGGCATCTCCTTTTGGCTATTATTTACTTAGGGGATCTCTCTGCATTCCTCACACACTAAGATTTTTTTTTCTTTAAAATGAAGCTTTTATACATAGCTATACAAATTTGTACAAGTAGCTCAGAAGGCCAGAGAAGTAACTCCTGGAACCCTGGAGGCTCTACAGATGATACTGGTTTCAACCAGTTACTAAATCTTAGGTAACAGCATCCACAGGCTTGGACTTACAACTGTGTAGGAGAAGTTAAATCAGGAGTAAAATTTCACATGCTGAAAATAGTGGTGAAACAACATCCTGGATTAAGGGAAAATAAAATTGAGAAAGGGTCATGATGGGAAGGAAAAGTCTAGAATTGTTCTAATCCCAGGTTCCTCAATGCAGTAGAAATATTTTGAAGGAAGCGTACTTTGACAAAGCATACTCATTACTGGACCATAAAGAAGGCTGAGAGCCAAAGAATTGATGCTTTTGAAGCTGTGGTGCTGGAAAAGACTCTTGAGAGTCCCTTGAACTGCAAGGACATCAGACCAGTCAATTCTAAAGGAAATCAACCCTGAATATTCATTGAAAGGACTGATGCTGAAGCTGAAGCTCCAGTACGCTGGTCACCTGATATGAAGAGCCAACTCATTGGAAAAGACCCTGATGCTGGGAAGGATTGAAAGCAAAAGAAAAGGGCAGCAGAGCATAAGATGGTTAGATAGCATCGCAGACTCAATGGACATGAATATGAGCAAACTCTGAGACATAGTGAAAGCACAGAGAAGCCTGATATGCTGCAGTCCATGGGATTGCAAAGAGTTGGACATGAACTGGCAACTGAAAAATAACAACACTCATTATTGTGATTGTGTAGTTACAAACCTATCTGTACTGAAATATAAACAGCTTGCAAAGTGAGCATCAATGTAAAAGATCGAAAAGCATGCTTCATGGACTTCCCTAGTGGTCCAGTGGCTAAGACTCAGTGGTCCCAATGCAGGGGACCTGGGTTTGATCCCTGGTCAGGATAGATCCCACATACTGCAGTTCAGGGTTTGCATGCTGCAACTAAGATCCAGCACAGCTAAATAAATAAATAAGAAAGAAAATAAACCCATGCTCCATATTCTCCAGCCTTGCTGAAGGTATGGCCCATGAACCAGCTGCATAGATACCATCTGGGAGCTTGTGAAATCTGTAGACTCTCAGGCCTGCAGCACTGGCCTCTGCATTTCACCAAGTTCCCCATAAGAAAACTGTCCTTTGGTCCTGTAATTCTATAGGGAAAGAATTTTCGTGCAAATACCTGGTTGATCGAATTCAGCTTTAAAAATAAGCCAGCCTCTGGAGTGATTCTGAATGCAGAAAACAACGACATTTTTCATTTTTTTCCCCCACTGCTGCCAACAAATATTTTGACTCCAATTTTCACCTTTCAGCTCATTATTTTAGTCTCATATAAACATGGCTAGTGGGGCTTCCCCAGTGACTCAGCGGTAAAGAATCCACCGCAATGAAGGAAACACAGGGGACTTGGATTTGATCTCTGGGTCAGGAAGATCCACTGGAGGAGAGGATGCAGCCCATTCCAGTATTCTTGCCTGGAGAATCCCCAAGAGGAAGCTGGTGGGCTATAGTCCATAGGGTCGCAAAGAGTTGGGCATGACTGAAGCCACTTAGCATGCATGCAAATATGGCTAGTACATAGCAAGGCATTAATATTTTTGCAAATGAAATGTCATGTTATTCAAAGGTTTTTTTTCACCCTGTCCAGATACTTTAGGCCATGATCTTTAATAAAACATGGTTGTGTGTATATGTCTGTGTGTGTGGTGTGAGTGTGTGGGCGAGCATGCACTGGTTTAAGAGAGAAAGCACTGTCTCCTGGTAAAGCAACAAAAACAAATAGGATTAGATACACATCTGATCCTAAAATGACACATTGCCTTCTGTGGGGCCCAGACATTTTCAAAAGTTGACTCTGTTTTCAAAGCTCCTCAGGCTTGTTTGCGTGTGCAAGAAAGTTGGATAAACCTTAACAAGGCATGAGTTCAAAGATTTCCAAGACCTCTAACCTCCAAAATATTGTGCTAGCATTTAGTATCAATGTGAGTTGAAGAAATGAAACTTCAATATAAAGCCACATTTTTTGCTCAGGCAAAAATAGTATCAAATCCACTAGCTTCTAGTCTATTCGTATCATGATTTAATTGTTTCCCACTGACAATTCTTCACATATCATGTGATTTTCCTCATACTTCCAAGTTCAACTGTAGTCTTACCTCTGTTAAAAATTATCTCACTTTACAATCTCATACCAATATCTTGCTTCTCTAAGCCCTTTTGCGCCTGGGACGTGAATGACATTAACATTTTACTGTACACTGTTGCTCATTAATTGTTTCATGAGCAACCTTCTTCTCCAAAGTAACTGTTAAAGTCATTTAGGGTAGATGGGAGGTCTTACCAGCATTGTATTCCTGTTGTTTCCTATGGGCTCAGAACATAAGTGCTTAGAAACAGGTTGCTGATTAAACCAATGTACTCCGTTGCTTACTGATTGAAACCAGGGACAATTAGCATTTTCTTGGGTACATGGAAAGGGAAAGAGAAGGCTCATAAAAGCTCGGCAGGAGGGTGTGGAATACAGAAGTAAAAGATAATGATGGAAAGGCAGTTGAGCATATTTGCAGTCAAATTTCACATGCTTTACAGATTATCCTACAGCTAATTCTTGATGCCAACTCTGGTTAACCCAAATTTGCCAAGGTGAAGTCTTGTGAAGGTTGGTAAATGAGGCAATTGAAGGCTCTGGCAACATTATCTTGGCAGATGTTTCTGGCAATAGCATACTCTCTGCTGTGAGGTCATCACAACCCACTTATGAGAGGCCAGTGCAGGTTTTTAGTTTTTAAACTAAGGGCTTAATTGATCTTCCTTTGGCCTATGTATCCTCAAAGGTGCCCCCACTTAGTTCACTTCGTCTGCTCTTGGATTACGAGGGAGAAAGGTATCAGCAACCAGAAACATCAACGTCTTCTAGAACGTGGTTCTAACTCCTGAAATCCAGCTGTGAGGATCTAGCACTTCCAGATGTGGTGTGGAATTTCACGATGTCATTTTCTCTGTAGGTGCGTCCTGGTGCGACTAGAACATTGTGAGAAGTCTGCTAAATCGTTCTGTGAGCTTGAGTAGTGAGCCCAAGGATTCTGCTTTTCCTTGTCTTTTCTCATGTACTCGAATGCTTTTGTTAGGTCCTGGCCCATTAAAGTCAAGTCAAGTTGCTCAGCTGTGTTCGACTCTTTGCGACCCCGTGGACTGTAGTCTACCAGGCTCTTCTCATGGGATTTTCCAGGCAAGAGTACTAGAGTGGGTTGCCATTTCCTTCTCCAGAGGATCTTCCCCACCCAGGGATCAAACCCGAGTCTCCTGCATTGTAGGCAGACATTTTACCGTCTGAACCACCAGGGAAGTCTAATTAGCCCATTAGCCTCCGTTAACATTAGGAAGGGTTGTTTGCTAGTTATCATGCAGAGGGATAATTTTTTTCCACTTCCCTAATGTATGAAACTCATTTAGAAAAAAAGGGTTTTTTTTTTGACAACTCAATTTTTTATAATTATTTCTGTCAATTTATTTTCTTGCTGTTGTTGTTTAGTTGCTAAGTCATATCCAACTCTTTTGTGACCCCATGGACTGCAGCCCACAAGGCTCCTTTGCCCATGGAATTTTGCAGGCAAGGGTACTGGAGTGGGTTACCATTTCCTTCTTTAGAGGATCTTCCCAACTCAGGGATCAAATCCACACCTCCTGCATTGGCAGGTGGATTCTTTACCAGGGAATCCTCTTCTTTTCTTGTTACTACTGTTTTTTTTTTAAAATTTATTTATTTGGCTGTGTTGGACCTTACTTGTGGCACGTGGGAAATTTGTTGCATCACGTGAGCTCTTTTGTTGCAGTGCATGAGCATAGACTCTCCAGCTGTGATGCTTGGGTTAAGTGGTTGCAGCCCATGGGCTTCATTGCTCCACGGCATGTGGGATCTCAGTTCCCTAACCAGGGATGGAACTCACGTCCCCTGAATTTGCAAGGCTGAATGCTAACCACTGGGCTAAAAGGGAAGGCCCTCGCCCAGAAAAACTTAAAGGCTTTGATTGGTTATTCTCTTTATTAGAAACCAGAAAAATGGCAAATGTATGTCCTGAGAGGTATATTTGCAGTTCATCTCCTATGATGCCTCATTGGCTGTTTCCACACTGATGGGCAATTGCACTCATCTCACATACTAGCAAAGTAATACTCAAAATTCTCCAAGCCAGGCTTCAATAACACATGAACCGTGAACTTCCAGATATTCAAACTGGATTTAGAAAAGGCAGAGGAACCAGAGATCAAATTGCCAACATCCACTGGATCATTGAAAAAGCAAAAGAGTTCCAGAAAAACATCTACTGCTGCTTTATTGAGTATACCAAGGCCTTTGACTGTGTGGATCACAACAAACTGTGGAAAATTCTGAAAGAGAGGGGAATACCAGACCACCTTACCTGCCTCCTGAGAAATCTGTATGCAGGTCAGGAAGCAACAGTTAGAACTGGACATGGAACAACAGACTGGTTCCAAATCAGGAAAGGATGTATATTGTCCCCCTGCTTATTTAACTAATATGCAGAGTACATCATGAGAAACACTGGGCTGAAGGAGGCACAAGCTGGAATCAAGATTGCCGGGAGAAATATCAATAACTTCAGATATGCAGATGACACCACCTTTATGGCAAAAAGTGAAGAGGAACTAAAGAGTCTCTTGATAAAAGTGAAAGAAGAGAGTGAAAAAGTTGGCTTAAAACTCAACATTCAGAAAACTAAGATCAAGGCATCCAGTCCCATCACTTCATGGCAAATAGCTGGGGAAACAATGGAAACAATGAGAGACATTTCTGGGCTCCAAAACCACTGCAGATGGTGCCTATAGCCATGAAATTAAGACACTTGCTCTTTGGAAGAAAAGCTATGACCAACCTAGACAGCATATTAAAAAGCAAAGACATTACTTTGTTGTCAAAGGTCCATCTAGTCAAAGCTATGGTTTTTCTAGTAGTCATGTATGGATGTGAGAGTTGGACTATAAAGAAAGCTGAGCACTGAAGAATTGATGCTTTTGAACTGTGGTGTTGGAGAAGACTCTTGAGAGTCCCTTGGACTGCAAGGAGATCAAACCAGTCCATCTTAAAGGAAATTAGTCCTGAATATTCATTGGAAGGATTGATGCCGAAGCTGAAACTCCAGTACTTTGGCCACCTGATATGAAGAACTGACTCCTTGGAAAAGCCCCTGATTCTGGGAAAGATGAAGGCGGGAGGAGAAGGGGACGTCAGAGGATAAGATGGTTGGATGGCATCACTGACTCAATAGACATGAGTTTGAGTAAACTCTGGATGTTGATGATGGACAGGGAAGCCTGGTGTGCTGCCGTCCATGGGGTCACAAAGAGTCAGCTATGACTGAGCGACTGAACTGAGCTGAACACTGATGGGCATGTGCTGATAGTTGCTCTTGCATTTTTGCTGTGTCTTATGTCAAACGGCATAGATATCGCCTAGCATTTTTAATTATATTATAATCAAACATGAATTTTCCATTATAGTTCATATGTAAAATCTCACACTAAAATAATAGCAGTTGAACAATTATTCTGTTTTTAAGGTCTTCAGTTTTGAAATCCATGATGGCTTAAATATGATCTGCAAATACCCAAGCAGTTTTCAGTTAGAGGATATTTGCTTAGATAGGAGCATGTTCCTTCATTGATTCTGTGACTGCCAAAATAATTTTGATTGCCAATACTATTAATCCCCCTTCACAATCCTACATTTTCTTCTCTCCCAGACCTCTTTTTACTTTCCACTTCTGCATCCAAAGTTAAATTATCATGGTGAGTTGAAAAAAAAATTAGTACTCATTCCTAAAGCTAAACTAATCATTTAAAATGAATGCCTTCAACAAAGCTTAAGGCTTACATATTTAAGTTGTTCTATTATTTTCTGTGAAGATAATGCAGCAGTTTCTGGGGTTTATTTATTTGTTTGTTTGTAATGAGGGGATTGCTATCATTTTGTCAGCACATAGTTAAGCACAATTTTGGAATCTCAAGGGAAAAAAATCTTTAAATAATTATTTTCTGTGAAGATAATGCAGCAGTTTCTGGGGTTTATTTATTTGTTTGTTTGCAGTGAGGGGATTACTATCATTTTGTCAACACATAGTTAAGCACAATTTTGGAATCTCAAGGGAAAAAAAAATCTTTGAGTAACTAGAGGGTAGATGAAAACAGTCATGGATGGCAGAATTTTCATGTATCTAAGGGACTAAATAACCTGGACAGAGGAAATACAGATACTCAGATCCCAAAGTCCAAATTCTAAAAAATTTTAAAAAGACAAGATCCCCAGGAGAAGGAAATGGCAATCCGCTCGAGTATTCTTACCTGGGAAATCTCATGGACAGAGGAGCCCGGAGGGCTACAGTCCATGGGGTCACAAAGAGTCAGACATGGCTGAGCAACTAAACAACAATAACTGAATCACTTTGTGGTACACCCAAAAGTAACACAACATTGTCAGTCAAATATTATCCAGTCCAAGTTGAAAAAAGTAAAACGGAAAAAGGCTACTCTGCCTCCTGACATCTGAGTCTTTACAGGCAGCTCTCCATTGACTGAATTAGAACTAGACTCCTAGAACCAAGCTTTTGACTGTGTATTCTTTGGAAAGTCAGCTCAAGTGTTCCTGCTTCTTCCCCTGGAAGAATTCTTTTTGGAGCATAATAATATAAGAGTTCTAGAATCAGAGTTCTTAGGTTTGAATCCCAGATACTTACAGTTAACACATGCAAGGCAGAATTATAAACTATATATATATATGTATACGTATATGTATATATATATATATATATGTATATATATATACACACTTGTATTTGATCCTCATAACAACCCTATCAAGTTGATACTTAATATTCTCATTTTCCAGGTGAGGAAGCTGGAACATAGAAAGGTTAAGCAACTTGCTCAGAAGTTAAGCAACTCACACAGAGTGTTGGAGCTAGAATCCTACTCAGTCAACCTGGCTCCATTCTGCTCTTTTCCCCTTCAATGTCAGCCACTTAGCAGCTGTGCAGCTTTGGGCAAAGTCCTTACCCTCTCTGTGCCTCACTTGCTAAATGAAGATAATAATCATAGATCACTAAAGTATAACAGACTTGTAGGGCTGTTAAATGAATGTACAAAATAACTCCTGTAGTTTTCTTGGCATAGCACCTGGCACATAGCAAATGCTCAACAAAGACTTGTCTTCTTCATGAGATCAGGGACCACATTTTATTCAATTATCTGTATATACTGATAAACAAGTTGCTTAACCTTTCTGAGACTTTATTTCTTCATCTGTAACATGGGATAATATGTCAGCATCACATGGTTATTTTGGCATATAAAAGTCACTCAACAATACTTGATGAACTCGCGGAATCCCTTTATGTGGTACTAACACAGTTTCACCTAAAAACAGATACTAAGATGAAAACCTTTTGATCATGTCCATCCGTAATGTAAAAATGATAGTAATGCCTCCTCCTGATCCCTAGGGATATATGAGGATAAATAAGACAATCTCTAAAGAGAGATTCTTAGGGTGAAGGTGCTTTATAAATCTAACGGGTTTCTATTAATGATCATCATTATAAATTTGGTGTTGGAGAAATCATAAAAAAATAAAATAAATGTCCTCCAATGTGTAGGATAGGCATCGTGAAAATAAGACAATATGCTACATTTTGTCAGTGAGTGGTCAGAATATTTGTATGCAAACTCAGATATGAAGAGTGGCCATTTTAAAACATCTTCTATGGATCAGGTACTAGAAACTTTATATACCTGAACTTGCTTAAGCTTCAACACAAGGTAGGTGGTCTTATCATCTTTCTACAGATGAAAGCAAAATAGAGTTTCAGAAAAAGAGAAAGTGGTGGAGATAGAGAGATGGGGATAGAGAGAGACAGACAGATAGAAAACTAATGACTATTTTAATAACCTGGCTGATAAAAGCTAAAGCTGAGATTTAACCCCAAATATGTTTAACTCCATCTTGCCTCTCTAAAGATGAGTAGATAAGGAAAATAATCACTTAGCTTCCAACATGACTATGACCCAGAAATGACTTTGGAAAATGGTAGGCTGTGAAACTCACTAACTCAGGTCCTGTTCCCCTCGTTTTTGTATTCAGGGTGCCTGTATTTGTGAAGAAAGGGCTTCCCAGGTGACAGTAGAGGTAAAGAACCTACCTGCCAATGCAAGAGCCTTAAGAGACATGGGTTTGATCCCTGGGTTGGGAAAATACCCTGGAGAAGGAAATGGCAATCCATTCCAGTATTCTTGCCCGGAGAATCCCATGGACAGAGGAGCCTGGCAGGCTACAGTCCATGGGATTGCAGAGAGTTGGACACAAGCATCAGTGACTAAGCATCACATATTTGTGAAGAAGAAGCTAGAATAGCTCCAGCCCTTCTCCAGAAGGCTTTCTGAAAGCAAACTGTCCACTTAGATGGCTGTGGCATGTAAAATATCCACCATTAAACTCTCACTTAGCTTGAGCAAGTTTTTAATGTGCTAAGGTTCTGGGAAGGTAAAATTGATCTTGAACTCTAATAATAAACTGAAGAGACCATATCTAAAAGAGTCATTTTGCTGATAACATAAATAGACCTCAGGGAGGCAAAAGTAAGGCATGGAGGTGTGGTGACAGTGGCCAGAGGCATACCAGAAGAAAGAGGGAACAACTAAAGAAAAACTCTGCCTGCCACTTTGTGGAGCTTGTTTATTTTCACTTGCAGAGTGTAAAGCACTTAAAATTTGAGGAAACAGTGTTAGCAGGATGGCGGAAGGCACTCACAAAAAGAGCATCTTGTTATTCAGTTGCTAAGTCGTGTCCAGCTCTTTGCAATTTCATGTGCTGCAGCATGCCAGGCTTCCCTGTCCTTAACTACCTCCTGGAGTTTGCTCAGTTCATATTCATTGAGTTGGTGACACTATCTCACCATCTCATCCTCAACATTCACTTCTCTTTTTGTCTTCGATTTACCCAGCATCAGGGTTTTCCCAATGAATCAGCTTTTCACATCAGATGGTCAAATATTGGAGCTTAAGCTTCAGCATCAGCCCATCCAATAAATCAGTTCAGTTCAGTTCAGTCGCTCAGTCGTGTCTGACTCTTTGCGACCCCATGAATTGCAGCACACCAGGCCTCCCTGTCCATCACCAATTCCCGGAGTTCACTCAAACTCACGTTCATCGAGTTGGTGATGCCATCCAGCCATCTCATCCTCTGTCATCCCCTTCTCCTCCTGCCCCCAATCCCTCCCAGCATCAGAGTCTTTTTCAATGAGTCAGCTCTTCGCATGAGGTAGCCAGCATATTGGAGTTTCAGCTTTAGCATCATTCCTTCCAAAGAACACCAAGGACTGATCTCCTTCAGAATGGACTGGTTGGATCTCCCTGCAGTCCAAGGGACTCTCAAGAGTCTTCTTCAACACCACAGTTCAAAAGCATCAATTTTTTGGCACTCAGCTTTCTTTATAGTCCAACTCTCACATCCATTCATGACCACTGGAAAAACCATAGACTTGACTAGACAGACCTTTGTTGGCAAAGTAATGTCTCTGCTTTTGAATATGCTGTCTAGGTTGGTCATAACTGTCCTTCCAAGGAGTAAGAGTCCTTTAATTTCATGGCTGCAATACCATCTGCAGTGATTTTGAAGCCCCCCAAAAAATAAAGTCTGACACTGTTTCCACTGTTTCCCCATCTATTTCCCATGAAGTGATGGGACCGGATGCCATGATCTTAGTTTTCTGAATGTTGAGCTTTAAGACAACTTTTTCACTCTCCTCTTTCACTTTGATCAAGAGGCTTTTTAGTTCCTCTGCACTTTCAAGGGTGGTGTCATCTGCATATCTGAAGTTATTGATATTTCTCCTGGCAATCTTGATTCTAGCTTGTGTTTCTTCCAGCCCAGCATTTCTCATGATGTACTCTGCATATTAAGTTAAATAAGCAGGGTGACAATTCCAATAAATAATCAGGGTTAATTTCTGTTAGGATTGACTTGTTTGATCTCCTTGCAGTTCAAGGGAATCTCAAGAGTCTTCTCCATTACCACTTTGGAAAGCATCAATTCTTTGGTGCTCAGCCTTCTTTATGGTCCAACTCTCACATCTATATGTGACTACTGGAAAAACTATAGCTTTGACTATGTAAACTTCTGTTGGCAAAATGATGTCTCTGCTTTTTAATACATTGTCTAGGTTTGCCATAGTTTTAAAAGAGCATGTAGTTTTAATCTTGTTAGAAGTGAAGTAAAGTGAAAGTCGCTCAGTCATGTCTGACTCTTAGCAACCCTGTGGACTATATAGTCCATGGACTTCTCCAAGCCATAATACTGGAGTGGGTAGCCTTTTCCTTCCTTAGGGAATCTTGTTAGAGCTATGTGTTAATTAGAGATTTGCCACTAATGCTTTATAAGACCATTGGAAAATTTTTCACCTCCTTTGAAATTGGGAAGCCCCATCTGTTAGGGTTATTTATGAATGTCTGTTTAATATGGATTCAATAGATGTTTGTTCCATTTCATTAATGATACAGTAGTATCATAAGTCCTCACTTTGTTTCCTAGAGTATAATTTTTTTAATGTTAGCTTTGAGTCATTCAGTTCAGTTCGTTCATTTCAGTTGCTCAGTCGTGTCAACTCTTTGAGACCCCATGAATCACAGCACAGCAGGCCTCCCTGTCCATCACCAACTCCTGGAATTTACCCAAACTTATGTCCATCGAGTCAGTGATGCCATCCAGCCATCTCATCTTCTGTCATCCCCTTCTCCTCCTGCCCCCAATCCCTCCCAGAATCAGTGTCTTTTCCAATGAGTCAACTCTTCGCATGAGGTGGCCAAAGTACTGGAGTTTCAGCATTAGCATCATTCCTTCCAAAGAAATCCCAGGGTTGATCTCCTTCAGAATGGACTGGTTGGATCTCCTTGCAGTCCAAGGGACTCTCAAGAGTCTTCTCCAACACCACACTTCAAAAGCATCAATTCTTTGGTGCTCAGCCTTCTTCACATTCCAACTCTCACATCCATACATGACCACAGGAAAAACCATAGCCTTGACTAGATGGACCTTAGTCGGCAAAGTAATGTCTCTGCTTTTGAATATAGTATCTAGGTTGGTCATAACTTTTCTTCCAAGGAGTAAGTGTCTTTTAATTTCATGGCTGCAGTCACCATCTGCAGTGATTACCTAGCCCCTACCTAATTATTAGATAATGCTTGGAAGATAAGTTTGCTCAAGTTCTTACTACTGTTATTTACACACTGTTTGGTGTGATTACTTGGGCTTTCTAGGTGGGACTCGTGGTGAAAAAACATATTAAAAAAAACCTGCCTGCCAATGCAAGGGACATAAGAGACACAGCAAGATCCAGAAGATCCCCTGGAGAAGGGTGTAGCAACCCATTCCAGTATTCTTGTCTGGAGAATCCTATGGACAGAGGAGCCTGGCAGGCTACTCGCAGAGTCAGATATGACTGAAGCGACTTAGCACGCATGCACGTGCAGCGTGATTACTTACATGTTGACCATCTCTTCCAAATGTAATGGTGACCATAGTTTTCATGGAAATCTTGCTTGAACAAAAATATAGCTCAAATAATGGCATGCATATCACTTTCACATGCAACTCGTAAACACTGCTTGGAAATGGTTTCCTTTGCCTGCCCTCAGAGAATATGTACTGGGTAGATGAGTGTCTACCTCTAATGACACCAGAACTTGACAGAAGGGCTGGCATTCAGAGGTTCACTGGATTTCATCTCATTGATGGTGACAGCTGCACCATGAGGCCAGCGATGAGAAAGAACTGTGTCAAGAGGTTTTGAAAGGGCAGTCCCAAATTGCCGATGAAAGTAGATGAAGCTGTGAAAGAGATTTATGAAGATCGATTTAGAATTGAAGAGTATGATGCAACACTTTTGGAATGTCACTGCATGGTTGGGGCCAGGAGAGAAGGGATGAGAAAGGGTAAACACTGAAGCCTCTTTGCCAGCAGGCATTAGGCCCTTCAGCTCAGATCTCAGCTGGAAGATTCTCCCTGCTCTCTGGGTGTAGTGATTGTGGGAAATGCTTGTGGTTTTCCCAGCCTGCCTCTCTCAGCAGGCTTTTAGTGCAAGCCTTCTCAAAGGCTATAGGAAACCAATACGAAAGGGAGTAGTAAAAGCTAATAATCCAAACATAATAGAAATAGCAAGGAACCATTAATTGAAACAAGTTTTCTGTAGTCTAGGGATCAACTTACAATGCTACTTGCTCACTCCTTAAGGAAAGTGCCGCTTGGGTGGTTCTTGTTTGGCTCAGAATCACCCACATGGATAAAAGGAATAAGCCTGAATGGCCTCTGTAGAGATAAGAGGGTCTTGTCTGACAGCGGTTTTATTCTGGTGGAAGTCAGCAACTTCTTTGCCTTCAACCAGGAACCTCTAGAAAATACATCAGTTCACTGAACTTTTCAACCTTAGCCATCTGCTGTTAAATTTCAGTCCCTTGTTTAGATTGTTGTATACTATAATGCTCACTCTAGGTATAATTTAAATCACGGTGATTATTTTAATGTTTTAAAGTGATATCAAGATGGAATTATCATTCAGTTCAGTTCAGTTCAGTCGCTCAGTTGTGTCTGACTCTTTGTGACCCCATGAAATGCAGCACGCCAGGCCTCCCTGTCCATCACCATCTCCTGGAGTTCACTCAGACTCACGTCCATCGAGTCCGTGATGCCATCCAGCCATCTCGTCCTCTGTCGTCCCCTTCTCCTCCTGCCCTCAATCCCTCCTAGCATCAGACTCTTCCAGTGACTCAACTCTTTGCATGAGGTGGCCAAAGTACTGGAGTTTCAGCGTTAGCATCATTCCTTCCAAAGAAATCCCAGGGTTGATCTCCTTCAGAATGGACTGGTTGGATCTCCTTGCAGTCCAAGGGACTCTCAAGAGTCTTCTCCAACACCACACTTCAAAAGCATCAATTCTTCGGTGGTCAGCCTTCTTCACAGTCCAACTCTCACATCCATACACGACCACAGGAAAAACCATAGCCTTGACTAGACGGACCTTAGTCGGCAAAGTAATGTCTCTGCTTTTGAATATAGTATCTAGGTTGGTCATAACTTTTCTTCCAAGGAGTAAGCGTCTTTTAATTTCATGGCTGCAGTCACCATCTGCAGTGATTCTGGAGCCCCCCAAAATAAAGTCTGACACTGTTTCCACTGTTTCCCCATCTATTTCCCATGAAGTGATGGGACCGGATGCCATGATCTTTGTTTTCTGGATGTTGAGCTTTAGGCCAACTTTTTTGATGTTCCTCTTCTCTTTATTAATAAAAATTTTAAAGATGATTAAGATCTAAAATTCTAATATAGCAGAAAATTCTTGACTATCTGTGTAGGTGCATGGGTGTGTGTTTTTATCTTGAATATATAAAATGATTCTTGGTAGACATACTTCTAGTTCCAAATGAAAAATATTATGGGGATGATTGTATGGTGTTTGGATGTGGTGTGAGAGGACTTGAAATTCTTTAGATTGGGTTTAAATCACCAGCTGAGCACTCTCAAGTAAATTCCCTTGTTTTTTACTGTTCATTTTTAAATTGATGACACTAACTTCATCAAGCTTTCATGAGTATTTCATAGCAGAGCATAGTACTAGCACCTAACGTGCGCTCAAAATATTATTTTCCATTTTCTTCTCTAAAGTAGAATCCCTTATAGACTGAATTAATAAGTGGGAAAAGAATGTATGAATGAAAAATAACCGTATGCCACTAAGATATGCCCATCTTCCCATATATAATTTATAGGAAGAAACAAAATAAAAGTACTTTCAATTGAATGCTTAGATTTACGCAAATGAATGCTTAGATTTAAATAGTACTATTTAAGTACTATTTATAAAATCTCAAAAATGTTGGATGATTTTTTAAAAATCTGAACAATATTTCTTATCTTCACATTAGAATACAAAATTGGCATACATCCAAGCTTTATTTAAATCCATGAATGAATTTTTATCTTTTCTAGAGCATGGGAAATATTTGAATAAGATTTAAGAATGAAGTTAACAGGAGCAATTGCAGCTGAGATATCAATCTTCCACTGAGATGTGACATTCTTCATTCCTGAATCTGGTATCTAAGCTACCACCTTTTTCTGGCTCCCTCATTAATTCATTCATGCAAATTAGAATCTGAACATCTCATTTTATGCTTCCTGAGACATGCTGTGTAGAACATTAATGATCAAAACCAAAAATAGAACAACCTTTAAAATGGATGTTTTCACTGCATCATCCAACATCTAGGGAAATGGAGTAAAGCAAAAGAAACAAGATTTGGCAATTCCTCAGCCGTTATAAAAAATAAAGGTACTAAGAATTAAAGGCAGAAAGCTAAGAAGAACTAAAGAGCCTCTGGATGAAAGTGAAAGAGAAGAGTGAAAAAGTTGGTTTAAAGCTCAACGTTCAGAAAACTAAGATCATGGCATCCAGTCCCATCACTTCATGGCAAATAGATGGGGAAACAATGGAAAAAGTGAGAGACTTTATTTTTTTGGGTTCCAAAATCACTGCAGATGGTGACTGTAGCCATGAAATTAAAAGATGTTTGCTCCTTGGAAGAAAAGCTATGACCAATCTAGACATCATATTAAAAAAAGACATTATTTTGCCAACAAAGACATTATTTTGCCAACAAAGGTCTGTCTAGTCAAAGCTATGGTTTTCCCAGTAGTCATGTATGGATTTGAGAGTTGGACCATAAAGAAAGCTGAGCACCAAAGAACTGATGCTTTTGAAGTGTGGTATTGGAGAAGTCTCGAGAGTCCCTTGGACTGCAAGGAGATCCAACCAGTCCATCCTAAAGGAAATCAGTCTTGAATATTCATTGGAAGGACTGATGCTGAAGCTGAAACTCCAATACTTTGGCCACCTGATGCAAAGAACTGACTCCTTGGAAAACACTTTGATGCTGGGAAAGATTGAAGGTAGGAGGAGAAGGAGATGACAGGATGAGATGGTTGGATGGCATCACTGATTCAATGGATATGAGTCTGAGCAAGCTCCTGGAGTTGGTGAGGGACAGGGAGGCCTGGCGTGCTTCAGTCCATGGGGTTGCAAAGAATCGGACACGAATGAGTGACTAAACTGAATTGAAGAATTAAAGGAAACTGAATAAAATACGTGACTTCTGGTTATTTTTCTACTAAGACTTAGCAACTCACACGTATGCACATGCCCTATCTGTATTGCTGATGGTCCATCCACTACAGCTCATGGTTCTGACTCTTCTCCCTATAATCTTGACCCTGAAAGTTCTCTCCTCAGCCACCCTGACTGCTTCCACATACTCCATCCATCTTCATAACCACAGTTTAGCTGTTAGCAACACTTCATTGTCTTCACCACCAGTGAGAACACATTTCTGCTCTCTCAACCATAGCACCTACCACTTTGCATATCTGAGAGTGGCGGTAATATGTGGGGTCAGGTCAGCTCAGTTCAGTTCAGTCACTCAGTCATGTCTGACTCTTTGCAACCCCATGGACTGTAGCACGCCAGGCTTCCCTGCCCATCAGACTGTAATAAACTTCTTTGTGTTATTACTCAGCTTTTCCTTTGTCATGTTTCCAAGAACATAATACTCATTGGAATTAATTAAGCCGTAAATAATTTAGTGGGAGGTACTTCTTCAGAAGTACATCCTAACCTCAGGGTGATTATTTTTAAGCTTGTGCCTAGATCTTCTAAATGTCCATTACGGATTAAAGCAGACCGTGGTCATCTTTAAATAAATGGAGACAAAGACTATAAAATATTCAGAATTTAAGGAGTATTTAAAGTTAATAGCCATCTCTTAAGGGTCTGCTTTGTATGAAAGTAATTTTTTTTAAAATTATAACTTTTTGAGCATTTTGACAGGTACAAATACAGCTTCTTAAAACATTGGCCAAATGGGGATCTTTTAAACAGAATGCTTTAAAATTATGCACGCACCAGGAAAAGAGTCAAAGGGCAAAATGACACACAGCAAATATCTTTCCTATCTTAAATCACCAGAGCTATAGCCTTTCTCCCCAGATGAATCTAGTATTACCAGTTTTAATGTATCTCTAGAAAAAAAATATATGTGTATATCTGTGATGGGGAGAATAATGCTCCCATCTCAATTATAGCCACACCTTAAACTCTTAATTTCCAAAACCTAAGAATATGCTGCCTCATATCAGAAAAGGTAATTACAGATGTGATTAATGTATGGATTATGAGATGGGAACAGTATTCTGGATCATCCAAGTGTGCTCACTGTAATCACAGGGGTCCTTATCTTCCAAGAGGGATGCAGGAGACTCAGAGTAAGAGAAACATTTGAAGATGCTTTGCTGCTGACTTTTAAGATGTTGAAGAGGCCACCAGCCAAGAAATTCAAATGGCTTTTGAAAGCCTTGTTTGGAGAAAACAAGGAAATTAATTCTCCTCTAGAACTCACAGAAGGAATATAACCCATCTAATACCTTGACTTTAGCTCAGTAAGACACATTTTGGATTTCTGACCTCCAGAATAAAGTTGTGTTGTTAAGTTGCCAAGTTTGGGGCTATTTGTTACAGCAGCATTAGGAAATTAATAAATCTCTCTCTATATACATGTATAAATGTGTGTGTGTGTGTGTGTGTGTGCGTGCACACGCTGTGTGCTCAGTCATGTCTGACTCTTTGTGATCTCATAGACTGTAGCCTGCCAGGTTCCTCTGTCCATGGAATTCTCCAGGCAAGAATACTTAAGTGGGTAGCTATTCCCTTCTCCAGGGGATCTTCCTGACCCAGGAATCGAAACTGTGACTCTTGTGTTGACACATAGATTCTTTATAGCTAAGCCACCAGGGAAGACCAATAGCAAAGGGTCTATCTTCAATCTGTAATCAAAGATTCTTCTATCTATTTACTGAAGTGAAAGTTGAAGTCTGTAAATGATAGCAAAATCTTATTATCTACTTTCCTTTCTCCACATCTTTTTTCTCTGTTTCCAAAATCCATGAGTTTCAGGATTTGTGTTTGTTCTGCTAGATGGATAAATGAAGATGAAGGCCTTTAAATCTGAAGGATGCTAGTCAAGTTTCATGGTGGGCTTTGTAGAGTATTGTAGCATTTTTTAGGAACAAGAAAGAATTTCAAAGTAAATAATTTTATTAAGAATGTTTTTAGCCAGAGGATTTCAGTATATTCCTGGCTTGGATTCCACTGGGGGGATTAAAACCATTCAGTGTTCTATAGGAACTGAGTTACTGCTTTTCTCTTTCTATCCACCCCACTCATGTATGAATTCCTGTGACATTTTTCTGCAAAACGCATCCATGCAATACACCTATGCAAATGATTCTGTAACATTTACAGACATATGTTCATATTTTATCCTACTCAAAATATGGATCGCACTGCATGACAGAGCAGCCTGGCGGGCTACAGTCTATGGGGTTGCAAAGAGTCAGACACGACTGAGTGGCTAAGCACGCTCATTTGTTTCATACATAAATATATATAAATAGAGGCTTTCGTGGCATGCCATAAACATTTTCTAGTCATCAACGTGAGCCCAGCCAAAAGTCTGAGGTTTTATTTGTTCTTTAAGTCATACATGTTCTTGTTGTGTCTTTCCCCTCATTTCTAATATATGTATGCGTTTGGGAAGAGTGAAGTGGTTAAATTGGTTTCTCCTCTTAGTTTATGGAGTGTAGAGAAAAGCTGCAATGATTTAAATCAGAAACAACTCTCTTTCATTGCTCTTTTTAGTTGCCAGAGGTTCAAAGCGTTACCAATGAACCTAGGCCACAGGTGGAATCTTTAGTGCTTTGCATCAGTAAAGGAGCTAAGCATTTCCCAAAACCTCACTTCATCCGCCAGGCTACATGGTCATATATTTTAAAATATTTAATTACACTAATTTTAACTGCTTTGTTAGCTAAATTTCCTAGCAATGGTCTAAGATTACTTTCATCTAGCGTGATTTCTGCTGTTTGTCGAGGAGTGTTAGAGAGAATCCTACAGTAGATTGAGACTTCTACATGGTTGGTTTCATGTCAATGTATGGCAAAATCAATACAGTATTGTAAAGTAAAATAAAGTAAAAAAAAACACAAAAAACCTCCAACCCCCTTTTTTTTCTGGATATGTGGTGAGGAGTGGTAAAAGTTCTGGAAAACCAAACTGGTAAAACTTCTGTTAATCCTAAAATAAACTTATCAGAAACAGGAAATAGAATCAAATGCTTTAATCCTTAAATGGCAACACAATTTGTAAATAATGAAAGATGATTAAATGAAGTTACAAGTGTTGTGAGTTGGTTATATTTACATTTCTTGAAAATTATTGTCCCACGTAATTAATTGGTATCCACAATCCCTTTAGAGAGCTATAAAAATAAGAATTAGAAAATATGTGTATATTATTGCTAGCAATCTCTTATTACCCCATTTTTACAGAGGAGGAACTGAATGTCGGATAAAATGCCAAGTCAGGGTCTCATGGTCTGGCAATAGTAGAACTGTGTGCAACCAGAGGCTTCCTGACTCTGTCCTGTGTTCTATTCACTACTCCATACAGACTTCTTCTAATACTGCAGAGTAAAATGAGCTCGTTGCTGGAGTCACAGGTGAAGAGCTATGGAAATACGGGGAATTAATCATGTCTGAGAGAATGAGAAAGGCCAAATGGATATTAGGCTGAAAACGTTTGACCTGGTCGCTCGTATATTTTGATAAGAAGTTTGCATTTTGTTCATTAGGCCATAGGGAGCCATTAACAGATTTTTAAAGAAGCACAAGGCATGGTTCAGTTATGTATTAAGAGAATAACTTTAGCAGCTGTGAGAATTAAAGACTGGAACAGTGTTCATTTTTCTGGCTTTTTTGATTGCTCATGAGCCCACTAGATATTTACTGTTTGTAAATTATATCACTATATTATAGTACTAAAATATGTATATTACAAATTATACACGAGAGAAATAAAAAAGATTACATTTTAAATTCTTTAAAATCTTATTACTAACAGCAAAATATTTTTGCTTCATATAAAATTAAGGTAGTCATATAGTTTTGCTAATATATACAATTTATGTGTATTTATATTGAGATCAGTGTGATTGAGTATATTTCTTAAATAAAAACCCAACAACTCTGCAGTTTGTGCTTTGTCACGGAGCTGATACGAAGTGCTGGTTTTAGGTTCTCTTGATGCTTTAATTCCACTGCTGTCGTAGTTGTTATATTTATTCAATTTTCATATTCATTCAATTTTAAATTCTGTCTTCCAATTAAGAAAAGTTTTGTATTAAAATTTGACTAGGAAATTTCCATATTTCCCAGTATTGGGTAGTTGTTACAAGCTAATTGGAAGTTGTAGGATTTAAAAGTTTTAATAAAATAGCTCTGTACCCACTGATACTATTTATAAAAATTCTTAGAAGTAAGTGAGACTCATCTTGAATTTTTAAATGTGTGGTGAAAGTTTTTATAGTTTTTGGTATTACTATCTGTGGGAAAATTGTATAATCACGCTACCATTGTTTAGTTCTAAATGTTTCTATCTCAGAATGTGGCTGCTTACATATACTGATGTTCTAATTTTCATCTCTGGTCCTGGCATTTGACAGTTTAGTGCTCTCTTCAGTTTACTGCTTAATTTCCTTTTTATTTATTTTTGATGTGGAAATCTTTTTACTGCTCTTCGTGATAAACAATTTGATTAAAACTGAATGTCATCATGAGACTGCCCTGATGGCCCTGTGGTTAATATCTTGTAATCCAAGGGCTGTGGGTTTGATCCCTGGTCAGGGAGCTAAGACCCCTCATGACTTAGGGCCAAAAAACCAAAACAAAGCAGGAGCAATATTGCTAAAAATTCAATAAAGGCTTTAAAACTGATCCACATAAAAAATCTTAAAAAAATCGGAATATCATCAAAATCCTACTTTAAGTACTTTGCAAATCAGTATGCTGAAGGGATCATCACTGGTCAACTTCTCTGCTCATGAGTACCCTCTATTCCCAAAGGAGAATGACCACATCAGAGCAAACAGCTGGCAAAGGTGGTGTCTGGTACTAGCATTGCTTACCTTTTCATTTGCTGTGCTGTGCTCTGCTTAGTTATTTAGTCATGTCTGACTCTTTGCAAACCCTCTGTCCATGGGGATTCTCCAAGCAAGGATACTGGAGTGGGTTGCCATGCCCTCCTCCAGGGGATCTTCCCAACCCAGGGATCTAACCCAGGTCTCCTGTATTGCATGTGGATTCTTTATTGTCTGTGCCACCAGGGAAGCCCAGGAATACTGAAATGGGTAGCCTATTTCTTCTCCAGTGGATCTTCCCAACCCAGGAATAGAACCAGGGTCTCCTCCATGGCAGATGGATTCTTTACCAGCTGAGCTACCAGGGAAGCCCTACCTATTCATAATTATAGATAATCTTAGTTCAGTTCAGTTCAGTCGCTCAGTCGTGTCCCACTCTTTGCAACCCCATGGACTGCAGCACTCCAGGCCTCCCTGTCCCTCACCAACTCCTGGAGTTTACTCAAACTCATGTCCATTGAGTCGGTGATGCCATCCAACCATTTCATCCTCTGTCATCCCCTTCTCCTTCCACTTTCAATCTTTCCCAGCATCAGGGTCTTTTCAAATAAATCAGTTCTTCTCATCAGGTAGCCAAATTATTGGAGTTTCAGCTTCAGCATCAGTCCCTCCAATGATTATTCAGGACTGATTAATCAGTTCTCACAGCTTTTTTTTTTTTTTTTTTTAGAAAAAGACTAATATTATCTTCCTATTATATATAAAGTATTGTATCATTTTAATTTTATTTTCATTAAATTTAGGGGGCGGGTAAAAAGTAAATATAAAGAGAAGATTTTATATTTCTCCTAGTACTCTAGGAGATTCACCTCATCCTCCATGGGCTACCTGGGCCTCACTTTGGAGACCTCTAGATTAGGGATGTGATAGAATGTGGAAGGGAGAAGGATGAGAAGGTAATGGCAGAAAGTAGGTAAAAAGTAAATCTCCTGAATGAGGACGGGGGAAGTGGAGTTACGCAGACGATAGAATTTATAGAGTTTCTCACTCTTTGGCATAAGCATCATCTAGGGCAGGAGAGACGATGTATGGCTGTAGCACAAAGCGTGTATCTCCCACAGTCCCAGAGCTGATGACATGCAAACGTTCCGCTTGATCCTATGGGCGTTATTCTTGTGCTCTTTCCAAGACCAAGCAATTTGCTTTCTCATTTTCCAGTTTGTTGCTGAGTTGTTTACTCAGTCAGCACCTCCCTTGGCTCGCCCGTTGGTAGCAGAGTCCTGCTGAGAACTCTGATTTGAAATGATTTATGTGATTTCTTTAGGCACAACAGAGTGATGACGAAAATGTTAGCTGTTGGACTGTTTTGTTTCATATGTGGATCTAGTCAGATGGTCAGTGGTACCTGGACACATTCTGAACTTCCAGGTCAGCTTGTGCCTAAATGATATCAACCAACAATTTTCAAGTGGAAAACCCAGCTGCCTATTTAGATATTTATTTTTAAGTGGTGCTAAATGGCTGGATTCTTTGCTTAAGGTTAATAACCATTTTTTAACTTCCTTGGTTAAATTAGGAGCACAGGGGTCTATGCATCTCCTCCAGTGTTTAGATTGATTTATAGGTGTTGTATGAACCAAAGTTCTTCAGAGAAGCAAAACCACCAGGAAAGTTGGCAGGCTGATTGTGTGAGTCAGTCCAAATCTGAAGGTCTGAGAACCAGGGTGGTAAATGGTGAAAATTCCAGCGCAGGTGCTGGAGAAATGAGTGAGACGTAGCAGCTCAGTCAATGAGGCAAGTGTGAGGAATATAGAGTGTAATAACTATGTCATAATAATTGTATAATAATCTTTCTGTGGTGACATATCATAACTAGGCTTATCATAGCAATTGCTTTGAAATGTATAGGAATATTGATCTCTTGTTGTATAATAGCAACTAACTGAGTGTTGTTGGGCAATCATGCTTTAAAAACAATCATCCAAATTCATAGAAAAAGAAATGAGATCTGTGGTATCAGAGCAGGGGTTGGCATGTGGGAATTGGATGAAGGCAGTCAAAGGGTACAAACTTCCAGTTATAAGATCAATAAGTACGAGGGATGTAATGTACAACATGATAAATATAATTAACACAGCTTTATATTATATAAAAAAGTTGTTATGAAAGTAAAGCCTAAAATTCCTCATCACAGGAAAAATGTTTTTTCTATTAATATTTGTATCTATGTGGGCTGATGGATGTTCACTAACCTTATTTCGTGCCGTATACAAGTCAAATCATTATGCTACACACCTTAAACTTATACAGTGTGTGCCTGCGTGCTGAGTCACTTCAGCTGTGTCCAGCTCTTTGCGACTCCACGGACTGCAGCCCTCCAGGCTCTTCTGTCCATGGGATTCTCCAGGCAAGAATACTGGAGTGGGCTGCCACACTCTCCTCCAGGGGGTCTTCTTGACCCAGGAATCAAACCAGCACCTCTTAAATCTCCTGAATTGGCAGGCAGGTTCCTCACCGCTAGTGCCACTTCAGTCAGCCAGTCAGGCAGCTCAGTCGCTCAGTCGTGTCCGATTCTTTGCGACCCCATGAATCGCAGCACGCCAGGCCCACCTGTCCATCACCAACTCCCAGAGTTCACTCAAACTCACATCCATCGAGTCGGTGATGCCATCCAGCCATCCCATCCTCTGTCGTCCCCTTCTCCTCCTGCCTCCAATCCCTCCCAGCATCAGAGGCTTTTCCAATGAGTCAACTCTTTGCATGAGGTGGCCAAAGTACTGGAGTTTCAGCTTTAGCATCAGTCCTTCCAAAGAACACCCAGGGCTGATCTCCTTTAGAATGGACTGGTTGGATCTCCTTGGGAAACCTCAAATTTATACAGTATTGTATGTCAATTATACCTTGGAATAAAAAAAAACCCATAACACCTGGCATCACTAAAAAACACAAGTAATATGAACACAACTTTTTTCTATATTAAAATCAGTTATCTTCCACCAGTTTTTTTCTTTATTATAATGTTTATTGAATATGTGCTTTTATATTTGATTATATTTTTAGCATCTCCTTTATTTCATTGTATATTAGACCATAGTACATAATAATATTTTGATTTTATACTATACTTTAAATAATCTTTTAAAGTGCTAATTAACATTTCCCTGCTCATTTCCACCTATTTTTTTTCTTTCTTTTTTTTTAAAATATAAATTTATTTATTTTAATTGAAGGCTAATTACTTGTACACCCATGGCAGATTCATGTCAATGTATGGCTAAACCAATACAGTATTTTTTTTCTTTATATTGTCTTTTTTCCTAAGAAACTTCAGAATCGATTCAGTATAAGCCAAAAGTTCCATTTTGACTTTTACTGGAATATATATATATATTATAAAACCAGTACACAGAGAATCAATACTTTTACAACACTGAATGTTCAAATTATCGACATAGTTTGGTTCAATACTTATTGAAATCTTTTTTACATCATCAGTAAAGTATTAGACTTTTATTTTTATCGATTCCTTAAAATTAATGTTTTTTGTTCCCAGGTGTTTTATATAATTGTTTTGTATTTTCTTTGTATTTAGATTAGTATTTCATACTCAATATTCTAAATAGTGATGGGCAAAATTCTTTATTTTGTTCATTTTTTTTGATATCCAATCACTTAATCAAGTTTCTTATTGTCTAATAATTTTATGCTGATTATATGGAATTTTTGTTAAATAATTATATCATCTTAAAAATATGATGCTTTTAACTCATCCCTAATATTTAAAAATCATTGTATATTTCTGGAGAAACAGTAATGGTAAAATATATATATATATATTTTTTGCAAACGCAAGAAGGGAGTTTGTTTATTTCTAGCGCGCTAGGGCCCAAGTCTCATCCCACACAAGGGAATCCGACAAGAGCCCCGAACAAAGGAGCATGGCGGCTTATATACAGGCAGTTCTTTGTCTCAGTTACAGGAGCAGCTGGCATTACATGATTGGCCAGGCAGGATGAGCGCATATCCTGTCTCTTTCTGGTAAACATGACTTAGGTCCTAGAGCCCGTCGTTTGGTCCCTAACATTCCCCCCGTCCTTAGATCATATAGAGGAATCTTCCTCTCGGTCCTGAGACACAGTTTGATATTGTTGTTGAAGCACAAACAGCTGTACTGTATTTATGCGTTTCTTTACAAAGGCTACAAGTCTATTGATAATACATGGGCCGAAGGTAAGCATTAGTAAAAGTACTAGCAGGGGTCCTAGCAAGGTGGAGATTAAGGTAGTCAGCCAAGGGGATTGTTGAAACCAAGATTCAAACCATCCCTGTTGAGCCTCACGTTCTCGTTTACGTAGGGCTAGTCCTTCTTTTACTTTGGCCATAGATTTTCTAACTATTCCTGTATGATCCGCATGGAAACAGCACTCTTCTCCTAGGGCAGCACAGAGTCCCCCTTGTTGCAGAAAGAACAGATCTAATGGTAAAATATTTTTAAATTATTTTAGCTCTAGTGAGTATCTTGTATGTCAAATTCACAGTGGAACATGAGATGAAGCTTTACTGCTAAAAGACCTGTGTGTTTTTAAATTGTGTATCACAAACTAATTTCAGTTGTATACAAATGTCACCTTACACATATATTTATATATAAAGTATCACCTTCTTCAGTGCTACAATTGCACATAAAGAAATGACTCAAGTCTAATATCATTGTTTTTTAATACAAGGGACAGCATTTTGAATGTACTTCCCTGGGCGTCAGCTCCCAAATCCTTTTTACCATTTCTGTCTATATTGGTTAAAAAGGCTATTTTTCAGAAAATTTTCCTCTTTCATGACTCTTTCTTATGCTAAGGTCTATTAGGACACCTAGAATGGGAATCTTTTTTCTTTGTCACTTGTTTGGTAACACAGCTTTAACCCCACACATGCTATACATATCAGCCTTTAGACTGTTAACCTCCTGGGAAGTGTGGTTTTGAGAGTGCATTGCATGGTTTCTTGTCTGATGTTAGAAGGATAAGTTGATCTTTCTGGAGTGTGTGAGCATAAAAATGTGACATTAAATGTATCTCTGTAATAGTATTCAGATTTCTCATGATTTCCTTGTAAAGTTAGAAATCAGACATAATTTCCAAATGTAAGTAAACTTACTTTAGAATACTGTGGCGTTTTAAACACAATCAATGTGATTAAGTACAAACTTACTGAAGCAAATCGGGAACTGGCTAAGGGGGCACTGGGAGGGAGCACTGTTTGCTCTGGCCATGACATCTGCTTGTGTATAACCCACAGGATTTGGGAGGCTCCGAAGAGCCAGTGGGAACTTTTCCTTTGACTTCTCTGAATGGTCTGGCTTAAGAACACAGACAAGAAAGATGATCTATTCTGATGATGACCTGGTCAGCACCGTGGGGAGCTGACGCAGAGGCTTTTTAGGGAGATGGCAGTCTCTGAGCCACCCTGACAATAGCAGGAAAATGATATTAGAAGGAGTTAAGAGGAACATATTGATTTTTCCCCATAGGTGTCTGATCAGGGTTTTGGTGTAGCCTTGTGAGCTGCAAAAAGCCTTGGTTCCCCTTTGGCCTTCCGTGACTGCTGTCCATCTAGCCTGGGCTTTTTGTTCTTTCCTCTTCTCTCCAGTTACTACAACCATGCTTCGTATGGACTTCCGCTTTGAGACTTCCATGATACCACCACTTTATTTATCATCTTGGGCAATTTATCCTTGCCTCCAAAACTGAAGTTGTCATGTTGCAATGATACCACATACAGGCAAGGGTAATGTTGAAGTTACTATGAGGCTGCTTTTAGGAAGAAAAGAAGTGGACTCAAGAAGGACTGAATGAAAAAGCCTAATTTAGGAGGAAAAGGCAGTCATGTATATAAAAAAAAAATAAACTAAGGAGAAGAGACCCTTTGAAGGATGTGTGTTGGTTCTTGCAGATCAGCCTGGGGGTGGGAGTATTATTTATCATGTTATTTTTTCCCCTCCAACATGACTTAAAGGAATAACAATATACCTGAGTTACGTAGTTCAGCACAGATATTTTATTGAAAACAAGGAAGATAATTTACTCTTCAGTTTCTCAAATGTATCTGGTGATCAAAATAATCTGAAATGTTTGTTAACTATGCAGATTACCAGGCCTCTTGCCTTGAAATCCTAGTTTAGAAAGCCAGTGTTGATTGCCCAGGCATTTGTGTTTCAAGCTCCTGGTGAATCTGGTGCCTGCTAGTGTTCGAGAATCAGTGATTTAGGTTAAAATATGAAAATGGATGTTTCTTTTCTTCTTCCAGTATCTATTCTCTGCTTCCTTTTTATGTCAATGAAACCTACAGATGAAGAGGGTTATAAAAATTGTTTGTGTGACTAGATATGGCCAATGTCATGGGTGCAACTTCCTGGCATTGTCCTTGAAGAGACAGACTGAGCCGCTCTTCCGGTCCTGCCTTCATCTTGCTGCGTGAATGGGAGGTAGACCATCATGGACCGTGCAAATGAGGACCACACTGAGGTTGAGGGAGCAACAAGATAGCGGGAGTCTGAGTCCCTGGACAATCTAGAGCCTTTCACAGGAGAGAAAAAGAGCCATTATATCCAGCTCTTATATTTCAGATCTCTATTATATGCTATCAAGCTACATTTAAATAGCATAACACTTAACAAAATTGTAAAAAAAATAAAATAAAACATGCAGCCTGGTGAAAGTATAAATTAATATATGACAATCAGAGTAGAAACCGGAACGTTAAGTCGTTTACACAAACTGGTCATTTATACAAAGTTAAATTAAGTAATTTATACAAAGTTATTTATACAAACTGGTTGTCTCTGGGACACACATTTGGTTCTAAGTTTCTGTGAAGTAGAAGTAAAAAGGTATATATAGTTAGAAGTATTTTCTCCAGTTATAAGGGAAAGCTCGGCTATGACTTAAATCTAAAACAATTTTTTTCAGATGTTGCTACTTGACATATGACAGAGATTGTCATGACATGTGCAGTGAACAGAGACCTCAGTGACTAATCTCAGTAATTATATGAAGGTTTCATAACCTTGTTTCTTGGTGTGTTCCTTAATAACGGAATCAAGATCATTACTATCCTGAAATCAGCGTGGTACAGATTTATGATGCACAGGAATGTTTTAAGTATAAAGTCTAGCATTATAACAGCACTGGATTTCATTAGTTTTAAAGTATCAGAATCCCTGCTCTCTTTTCAAGTGAAATCTTTAGTAGAATGTCAATGTATAAAACCAAACTCCCTTGATTTACATGGGAGTGAGTCTGAAATCCACCACCCCGGCCTGCCCTTGTGCTTGAAACCCAACCATAGAATTCTAGAACACAATGGGGAAGGTCTTGATTTAGAGGGATAGGTGCCTGCCTGTGCCTGTGCCTCAAACCATATGCCATAAGTATCACTCTCCTTCACATGGAGTTTGATAAGATTTGGACAGCAGACCATTCAAAATTGTATTCACTGGCAAAACTCCGTACATTTATATCGATTCTGAAAACTGGCAACAGCAAATTCCCCCCAAGTTATGAAATGTTTAGACAGTCTCTGGTGTATTTTGACGATTTTTTAAAATAATAATATGGATTCTGGTTTCTTGGTGATTTAAACTGATAATTTACTGGCCAAAATAGATTGGTATAATCCTGTCCTTCTGAATTAACTTAAGGACTTGAATTTCCTCATTAAAATGTTTAAACATCTGCCATGCTGGAAAAAACAGAGGCATATATGAAAAGAAGTCCTGGAACAGTGAAAAGGGAAAATGGAAAATTAATTCAGAGGATTTGGCATTGTTCTAAAGTAAAACTCGTTTTTTTAGATGGAAACTCTTAATGGAGTTAACAAGATTTTTAGGGAGTGATTTCTTGATTGGTCCCAGATTTTGGAAATCTTCATTCCAAATCTCTGTCTGAGGTATGTTTTAAAAACCATGGAAATAGAGCTGGTAGCTTAGTAACTAATACTGCTTTGGAGATTAACATTTTCAAGCAGGGCACCTTTGTTCACAAAGAATATAGAATCTTCAAAAAAAATAAAACACTTGAAATTCAAAGCAGACATTTGGCTTATTATATTAGGTTAATTAAGGATAACAGGGAATGCAGACATCAGTAGAATTTTGTCACTTAAGAGTTTGTTTTGTTACAGAGAAGATAATATTTTTTCATAGAATCATGATAAAGACTACATGAACAGAATTAATTTTGAAGATTCCTGAATAATTGTTTTACACAGTCTTCAAACACAGAGTCTAGTTACTCAGTTTTTGAGTCACAGAGGAGCAGAACTTGAAAATATCTTCTTCAGTCTAGTATATATTTTGTGTGTGTGTGTGTGTGTGTGTGTGTGTGTATACAGTCCTCATGGGTCTTAAAAAATATGACTTTGGAAGCCTTTTTGCAGTAACCTAGACTATCCTTTGGCTCATCCCTGGCCCCAAACATTTCTCCTGTCTTTTTTTTTTTTGGCTACATCATGCACCTTGCAAGATTAATTCCTTAACTAGGGATTGAGCCTGGATCCCCTGCAGTGTAAGCACAGAGTCCCAACCACTGGACTGCCAAGGAGTTCCCCATCGTAACACTTGTACTTTGCAATACAATGATATTCATTGTGTAGGTTTTAAAGCATTTTTATCTGCAAATTTGTAACCAGTCAGGCGAATTTCTGCCTCTGGCATCCAAAACAAAGTTAAATTGCCTGCACTCATTCCTTTGACTCTTTCTAGATATGAATAGTCTCTTTACGCAGTGGGTTTGAAAGCAGCAGTATGCCAACCAAGTATGATAGTCCATTATGCACTTTCTTTCCAACCGTGATCAGGGACCCTTTAGTTTGGTAGTCTGAAATCATTCCTGGTGATATTTACACTATGGAAATCTCTAACTGCTATAAATGGTGGGGAATGAGGAGGTAGGTTAGTTGTTAAATGTTTACCAGGACACCACTAGTTTGAGGTATACCTGGGTGCTACCAAGTTTGCTCTTAAAAAAGTGGGAATTGACTCTCTGCTTTCAGAGGCAACATTTGGTGGTGCATTTAGCTTACCAGATAGCAAAGGATGATTTCTCCTGAAAAGAAAGTGAAAGTGTTAGTTGCTCAGCCATGTCTGACTCTGCAACCCCATGGACTGTAGCCCACCAGGCTCCTCTATCCAGGAGATTTCCCTGGCAAGCATGCTAGAGAGGTTTGCTATTTCCTTCTCTGGGGTGTTCTTCCTTACCCAGGGATTGAACCCACATCTTTGCTATTGGCAGATGGATTCTTTATGGCTGAGTCATGAGGAAGCCCAATTAGTCAGGGACCTGCAGGTTAAGAGGCCAGTTTCTCCTCATGGCAATAACAAGCACAGTAGGGCAAGCTTGACTGCACAAATACATTTCAAGTCTTTGATGTTAATGTTGATGAAGACCAAAGGTAAGGATTGGGGAAGAATCCTCTGTCTTTTGTGGGAGGAGCTATAGAGATGCATAGCAAGTAGGATTCAAGAAGGGTTCGGCTTCCCTGGTGGCTCAGATGGTAAAGCATCTGCCTGCAATGCGGGAGACCCAGGTTTAATTCCAGGGTTGGGATGATCCCCTGGAGAAGGAAATGGCAATCCACTCCAGCACTCTTGCCTGGAAAATCCCATGGACGGAGGAGCCTAGTAGGCTACAGTCTGTGGGGTCACAAAGAGTCGGACACGACTAAGCAACTTCACTTTTACTGAGTCTACTAAATTATGGAACCGTGGCTTAAAAATATAGGTGTTTGTTTCACTATCACAAGAGAGTCTAGAGGTACCTGATCCAGGATTGCATGGTGGTTTCACTCCATGAAGTCCTGGAGGACCCATGCTCCTTCTATTTTCTGTCTTATTACTCTCCTTGGCATGTCCTTCATTGCCAAGAGTAAGGAGTCAACAACGTTTTTCTATAAAGGGCCAGATACAAATATATTTAGGCTTGTGGCTCATAAGGTCTCTATTGTAACAACTCAATGCTGCCATTGTCGTGTGAAAGCAGCCGTAAATAGTAAGTAAACTTATGAATATGGTTGTATTCCAATACTTTTTTTTAAAATGAATGCTAACATTTGAATTTCAAAAGATTTTCATGTATTATGAAACACTATTCTTTGAATTTTTTCAACATCTGAAAATGTAAAATTCATTCTTTGCTTGTTACTGTATGAAAACAGACACCTGATTGAATTTGTCTCCAGGGCTGTAGTTTGCTGACCCCTGCCCCAAAATCATCTAGAGTATTGAATGGCTGCTAATTAAGTATCACAGATTTATCAGCCAGCAGGAAGGTGGGGAGGAAGAAACAGGAAGCAAAGGGCAGGCCGAGGCTGGATTTTAGGAAAGGTTGCCGAAAACCGCCATGTGATATTCCTTTGCATCTCATTGTCAGATTTAATCACATGGCCATATCTAGCTGCAAGGGAAGCTGAAATTAGCAGACTTCATGCTGATAAGTCAAGTGACTGGTAAAAATTGGAGGTTCTTTTTCTGTGGCAGAAGGGGAAAATAACACTACAGGGTTATGATGTTTAAACAGGCTCTGATGTTTAGTGTACAGTGTGGAGGTGAAGACACAGAAGAACTGAATTACTGACTACATGACTGAACATAATTACTCTGTCACTGAATTCTTTTTTTTTAATCATAGGAAAGAGAAATATCTTTTCTTTTTCACATTCTTTACAAGTGTAGGTTATTATAAGATATTAAAGATAGTCCCCTATACTCTACAGTAGATCCTTATTTATCTATTTTATATACAGTAGTGGAAAATACTTGAAATTTTTGATGTAGTAAAAAAATATTTTAATCAGTAGACTTATTACTCATGTTTTGTGACTATCCACCATTATCCAAGCCAGGTTCTCAAACCTTGACTCCCATCTAAGTTTGTTTGATTATCAAGATTTAAGAAACATGTATCAGATAACTGTGGTTGATTATAAAACATGGCTCATGTAGGAAATATTAATTGTTCATGAGGTGTACCTCTCATCAGTCATGTCAAATATAACTAAAGTAAAAATCAAACTACTATGAGTTAAAAACAAACAAGAAAAGCAACGTATCAATCTTTTCTCTCCTATTTACTAAGACCTGCCCTTTTGCAGCCTTAAAAACACTTTGGAGTAATTTCATGACAGAAATAATAGCAGAAGTATTTGATGCCCTGCTTTGTTCCAGCCTCTCAGCCCACATGGATTCAGAGTCCTAGCTGTGCTGGGCATGTCTGTACAGCACGGGTCCTGCCTCAGGGGCTTCCCAAGCTTCATTCCACCTTTCTGCCTCAGGACTTCCTCCAATCAAAGCTGTCAACCTCAGGTCCATACAGGTACAGTCATAATACAAGGCATTAGTAGTCCTTGGGAAAACTATAAATGACTGGGGGACAGGAATCTGTAGAAGAGTTTCCACAATTCTAGACTTTGGATGAAATACTGTTTTTTTAAAAATTGTTTTACTGAAGTGTTGTTGATTTACAATGTTCTGTTAGTTTCTGGTGTACAGCAAAGTGATTCAGTTATATGTACACAGAGTAGTTTGTATCTGTTAATCCCAAACTCCCAATCCATCCCTCCCCTACCCTGATACCCTCTTGGCAACCACATGTCTATTCTGTATATCAGTGCATCTGTTTTCTGGTTCGTAGATAAGCACATTTATTTCACATATTATATACCACCTATTGATGGGCATTTAGGTTGCTTCCATGTCTTGGCTATTGTGAGTAGTGCTGCTATGAACATAGGGGTATATGTATCTTTTCAAATTATAGTTTTGTCCAGATATATTAATATCTAGGATTGCTGGATCATATGGAAATTCTGTTTCAGTTTTTTTTTGAGGAACTTCCATCCTGTTTTCCAGAGTGGCTGAACCAGTTTACATTCCTTCCAATAGTACAGGAAGTTTGTCTTTTCTCTAGCATTTGTTATTTGCAGACTTCTTAATGATGGGCATTCTGATTGGTTTGAAGTGATACTTCATTGTAGTTTTGATTTGCATTTCTCTAAGAATTAGCTTCCCTGGTGGCTCAGATGGTAAAGAATCTGCCTACGATGCAGGAGACTTGGGCTCGATATGTGGGTCAGGCAGATTCTCTGGAGAAGGACATGGCAACCCACTCCAGTATTCTTGCCTCGAGAATTCCATGGACAGAGAAGCCTGACAGGCTACAGTCCATGGGGTTTCAAAAGAGTTGGACTGAGCTACTAACTGAGCTACTAACACACTGTATTAGACACTGTTGAATTAGCAATGTTGAACATCTTTTCATGTGCCTATTGGCCATCTTTATGTCTTCTTTGGAGAAATATCTGCTTAAGTCTTCTGCTCATTTTTTGCTTGTGTTGCTTGTTTTTTTGATTGTGTTGATTTGTATGAGCTATTTGTACATTTTGGAAATTAAGCTCTTGCTGGATGCATCATTTGCAAATACTTTCTCCGAATCTGTAGGTCATTTTGTTTATGGTGTTTCTTTCCAACCCTCTGTTGAGAGGCCCTGGCAAAGCTGAATTTCTGTTTCCAATGACAGTGACCTCAGTTCTTCTCAATTCCTACTTGCTGGCCTTACTTCCTAGAAAAAATACCTGCATTTTCATTTTCATCTCAGGCTTTGCTTTCAAGTCCAAACTAAACCCAGGAACTCAGTCTATTATATATCTTTTGCAGTGATTTAATAAAAGTGTTTCTCATAGTTTCTGAACCAAAAAGATAGTGACAAACGTGTTGGTTTTTTTTTTTCAAAATAAATATCTGTCAGTATCATCTGTGGTCCTCAAGCTTTAGAACTCATGAGAATCTGTTGGAAGATTTGTTAAAACACAGAATCCTGGGCCCTATTCCCATGATTTAGTAGGTTTGGGGTGTCTGGGGTAGAGCTTAAGAATATGCAATTCTAACCAGTTTCCAGGTGATGCTAATTCTGCTGTTTCTGGGACCACAGCCCTAAGAACCACTGCCTTAGAGTGTTTTAGCTAAGCATACCTAAGGTTCACACTACACCTTGAATGAGAATAAATGATGTCTTCGTCAATTCAGTCTGCTATAAGAAAATACTTCAGACAGAGTGGCTTATAAATGGCATAAATTTACTTTTCACAGTTCTAGAGGCTGCAAGTTCAAGATCAGGATATCAGCATGATTAGATAAAAGCCCTTTCCTAGGTGCAGAAGGATTCACTGTATCCTTACATTGTGGAGGGGCTAGGGAATTCAGTGGGGTCTCTCTCCCTCTCTTTTAAAATATTTTTTTTGGAAATATAGTTGACTTACAGTGCTGTGTTAGTTTTATGTGTACAGCAGGTGAGTCAGTTATATACGTGTGTATGGGCTTCCTAGGTGGCGCTAGTGGTAAAGAATCCACCTGCCAGTGCAGGAGATGCAAGAGATGTGGGTTCAATCCCTGGGTCAGGAAGATCTCTTGGAGGAGGACATGGCACCACACTCCAGCATTTTTGCCTGGAAAATTCCATGGGCAGAGGAGCCTGGCAGGCTACAGTCCATGGGGCTGCAAAGAGTTGGACACAACTGAGCACACATGCACACAAATGTATGTGTGTGTGTGTGTGTGTGTGTGTGTGTGTGTGTTCTTTTTCAGGTTCTTTTCCATTATAGGTTATTGCATGCTATTGAGTATAGCTCCCTGTGTTGTACAGTAGGTCCTTCTTAGTTATCGGTATGAAGTGAAGTGTTAGTTGCTCAGTTGTGTCCAACACTTTGATTCCCCATGGGCTGTAGCCTGCCGGGCTCCTCTGCCCATGGGATTCTCCAGGCAAAAATATTGCAGTGGGTAGCCATTCCCTTCTCCAAGAGATCTTCTTGACCCAGGAATCAAACCCTTGTCTCCTGCATTGCAGGCAGATTCTTTACCGTCTGAGCCACCAGATATATATATAGTAGTGGGTACAGTGAGACCTCTTTTATAAAAGCACTCTGAACATTTTATGAGGGCTCCACCTTCATGATCTAATCATCCCCAAAGGCCTCACCTTCTAATAGCACTATATTAGGCATTAGGACTCCAACATGTGAATTTTGGGGGGATGGACCTTCACAAATGGGAATGAGATAGAATACCTAAGGACATGTTGGGACATAGGTGCAGAAACAACTCTCAGAAGAAAGAAATCAAAGGATAAAGGTAAAAAGGACAGGAGTATATTGCACTAAAGTCATGAATACAGATTCAACCATCAGAAAATTTATATAAGGCTGAGCAGACAGGTCCGTGACCAAATAGTAGCCATCTGTGGAAACTCACATGGAAGCAAATGGCATCAAAGAGGCCTAGTTGTAGGGCTATGTCTCCAGCCATTGGAGATCAAGGAGATCAGAAGCCAAGATCAGGAAAGCCACTGTCAGAGAAGGTAGGACCGAAGTACTGTCTATGTGGTAACTGGGATCCTAAAAATCGATGAGAGTGATGAGAGGGAGCTGGACCAGCTTCAGCATTCACATATGGCCGCCTTTAAATTATGATAGTGCTTTCCCTTAGGCTCTTTCTTTCTTGCCTCCCTCTGTTTCTCTCCTTGTCTCCTTTCCTTTATTAAACATACAGTTCACATACTACAGGCTACCTGAGCCTCCCATGGGTACTCAGAGAATTAATTTGAGCTGATCCTCACATGTGTACTTCCTAACTCGCCCTAATAGCATTCATTCACTTACTCATTCACACATGGATATTTATTAAGTGCCTCCTATACAGATGCCATTATTGAGTACTACAAATGCATTGTCTCAGACTTGAGTCTCTTGGGGATTATGTTATCTGCCCACTTCATAGAGTGTGAAATAAGAAAACTTTTCATCATGATGAATCCTGATTTGTTAGGTATCCCCAAAGACTTTGGACGGAGGAGCCTGGTAGGCTGCAGTCCATAGGGTCGCCAAGAGTCAGACACGACTGAGCGACTTCACTTTCACTTGTCACTTTCATGCATTGGAGAAGATTTGCTCTCTTCTTCCATTTCGTTAAAGTAAAGTAAAGTAAAGTAAAGCTGGATTGCATTGACCTAGTCGCTTGTGCATGCCTTCCTTTTGAAATTGAGAAACAGCCTGGTCTCAGGTAGCTGTGGCTTTGAACCCCAACCTTGGCATCTAGGATGGCCTTGGGGGTGGAGCTGCACCCCCCGCACACTGTTTTCCTTGTTCATTAAAACAAACTGCAGACACCTCCTCATAGGGCTCTTTTAAGAACAGAGTGGTGCTTGTCTGTCTGTCTGGTTTACTTCTCTCAGTACAATAATCTCTAGATTCATCCGTGTTGGGCTGCAAATGGCATTATTGATTCATTTTTATGGCCGAGTCATATTCCTCTGTGTATTTGTGCTACATCTATCACTTATATGTATAATCTGAAAAAAAAAACTTGTGCAAAGAACTTATTTGCAAAACAGGAAAAGATTCATGGACTTAGAAAACAAACATATGATTACTAAAGGGAAAAGGTGAAGGGAAGGGATAAATTAGCAGGTTGGGATTAATTATATGTACTGCTGCTGCTGCTGCTGCTACTGCTGCTGCTCAGTCGCTTCAGTCGCGTCTGACTCTGTGCGACCCCATAGACGGCAGCCCACCAGGCTTCCCCGTTTCTGGGATTCTCCAGGCAAGAACACTGGAGTGGGTTGCCATTTCCTTTTCCAGTGCATGAAAGTGACAAGTGAAAGTGAAGTCACTCAGTCGTGTCTGACTCTTCGCGACCCCATGGACTGCAGCCTACCAGGCTCCTCCGTCCATGGGATTTTCCAGGCAAGAGTACTGGAGTGGGGTGCCATCGCCTTCTCCGATATACGCACTACTATATATAAAATAGATAATGGACAAGGACCTACTGTATAGCACAGGGAACTCTACTGAATACTTTGTAATAACCTATATGGGAAAAGAATCTGAAAAAGAATAAATATATGTGTATGTACAACTGAATCTCTTTGCAGGACACTTGAAACTAATACGACATTGTAAATCAACTATACTCCATAATAAAATAAAAATTTAAAAAAGAAAAGAACAAAATGAAGTGATGTATATTTTATAATTATTTTAAATTATACTTTAAAATAATATTTTATGAATAGTATATTTTACAACAGTTATTTATAATTATAATTCCTTTTATGATTATAATTATTTATAATATTTATAATCATATAATATCTGATACATATTGTAGCAGAGCACCTCACAAGCAGGACAGAACCCTTGGATGAATGTGTCTTAAAAAATGGGGTTTTGCACTGTCTCGCTTCAGAAGGCCAGCATTAGGAGGCCAGCCTCCTTCAGTCTAAACTCTTCGCCAGGCTCTGGTTGCTGCCTTTCATTCTCTGCTTGTTTTTTCATGGTTGCAAGATACCTGCCCCTACAGGACCCACAGAAAGGCAAGGGAAAGGGACACTGGGTGAGAGAAAAGTCCTCACAGGTCTTGTTCTTTCTATCAGAGTGAACGTTATCACTGAGAGCCTCTTGGTGGAATCCTCTGAAGTCTCATCTCCTGGCAGGCGAAGCTGGTAACCTGAACAGCTGGCACTTTCAAATGATCAGGCAGGGAGAGGGGATGACCAGTGGAACAGGAGGAGGGGAATAGCTTTTGCTCAACATCCTACAATATCTGCCACCTACAGTGAAATAAAAATAGATTCATCTTATTGATTTTCTGAGGAGTAATTTTTAATTGATGTGTTCAAAGTGCTTCTCTCCTCACTTGTTTTAACGCCCCTGCACAGGCCTTGTCTCACCAGCGGAAAGTTCAACACTGAGTGGGCTTACTGTGCACATGGCATCATAGGAGTTTAAGTACAAACACCTTACTTTTTAATAGGAATCCTGTTAAAATCTAGTAGGCTTTGAAAAAGTTTATTTTATTTCTTTGATAGTAATAGTTTATGCTTTCCTTAGCACAAACTTTATAATCCAAGAAGAATTCAGTAAGTGCTTATGTACAAAGCATGCTGATGGCAACTTGAGGGACACTCAGAAGAAAAAGAAGACAATGTTAGGTCTTTAAGAAACTTACTGTCTGGTGGAGATAAGAAAAGGAGGAGAGTGTGCAGAGTCAGGGTAATATGCACAAAGATGAGACGTTTATGGGGACGGAAGTAAATCTAGTAAAGAGTCCAACCTTGGCTCAGACATCTTCCTTATCCCTAGAATGCCAGGCTTCCTCAAAGGAAGATGATAGTAGCCCTAGAATGCCAGGCTTCCTCAAAGGAAGATGATAGTAGCTGTGGCTTATATCCTGCTTCCTGGATTTCAGCCCCTGCCATCAACACTGCTCCTTAGCAAATTAGAAGAGATATCAATGCAGCAGAAGGATGGCCATGCCATTGTACAGTTTCTACTGAAAAACAAAGTCGACCGTCCAGAATTAAGTTGTATGTAATTGAAAGTTGGAGAAGTATTTATTTACTTTTCTGTTTTGTTCTAAAATGTGATCAGTGCTATTATGTTCCATGACAAATAAAAGAATGGTTCTGATCCCATGGTCACTGAATTAGATCTGATTCTAAAACATGACTCATGTTATAAAGGTTATGTTCCCAGGAGAATTCCATGGCATTTGAAAAACAAAATCTCGAGAAAAAGGACAGAAAAGATATATGGAAGCTAGAAACTCAGTGGTTAAGGAAGTTAAAAAAGAATCCTTGAAACTGAAAAGTTCAAAATTATAAATTCATTTCAAAATCATATTATTAAGAATCATATCATCTCTTGACTTTTAAATGTCTTCAACTTCCTGGCCCTCATCTCTGTCTACCAAGATTTGTACGTAGTCAAATTGATGACTACTATATCTAATGACTCCTTTCATGCAGCATATTATTTAGATAAGTTTATTTGATTGTTTTTTGGCTGTACCATGTCTTAGTTGCAGCATGTGGGATCTTTCACTTATGGCATGCAAACTCTTAGTTGGGGCATGTAGGATCTAGTTCCCTGGCCAGGGATCAAACCTGGGCTCCCTGCACTGGAAGTGTAGAGTCTTAGCCACTGGACCAACAGGGAAGTCATTTGCTCTGAGTCTGATACAGAGTGTAGTGTAACAGTCAGAGCATTGCAGCTGACATGTGTTCCAGAATTGAATAAGATACCACTAATGTATTTAGTGCCGAAGAATTGATGCTTTTGAACTGTCGTGTTGGAGAAGACTCTTGAGAGTCCCTTGGACTGCAAGGAGATCCAACCAGTCCATTCTAAAGGAGATTGGTCCTGGGTGTTCTTTGGCAGGAATGATGCTAAAGCTGAAACTCCCGTACTTTGGCCACCTCATGTGAAGAGTTGACTCATTGGAAAAGACTCTGATGCTGGGAGGGATTGGGGGCAGGAGGAGAAGGGGATGACAGAGGATGAGATGGCTGGATGCCATCACTGACTCTATGGACGTGAGTTTGAGTGAACTCCGGGAGTTGGTGATGGACAGGGAGGCCTGGCGTGCTGCAATTCATGGGGTTGCAAAGAGTCGGGCACGACTGAGTGACTGAACTGAACTGAACTGAATGTATTTAAAAAGTTTGGATGGGGAGAGGGAAGTGGTCAAAAATATTCTGGACCATGGTATTTGATTGAATTAACTCCCCTCAAATTAGAACAAAAAGTGTTAAAGATGGCTTCTATTGAAAGTTGAATCATAAATTTAACATAGCATTTTCATGGAAAATGTTTTTTAAAGCTTCTCAACATTTGTTTTATTTATTCTTAAAATTATGCACTACCTTCATTTTCTACATAATAATTAAATGTAGCTTTAAGCATCCTTTGTGTTCATGTTCAGAAGCTTGCAGGAATTAGCAGTTATTCATAGATCCATGTCTTTAGGTAATTTTTAATGAAGTATGCTCACAATTTTGAACTATTTGGCACTCAGGATAAAAGGCATGGTTTCAAGATCTATAGAAAATGCTAGATTCTCATAATCAATTTTTAGGGATAAAACTCCAGTTTGGACCCATGGTGTCAACAATGCTTACCCACAGTAGTTGAATGTCAGATTCTTTTCCTAAAATCTAAGCTATTTAGTCTGAAGTAAGACCATCTGTGGGACATCAGATATCTAGTTCACATGGGGCTACATGAAGCCCAGTCCAGTTGCTAATTAGTCTTCCCTCAATTGAAAAAGAAATCTCTTCAGGATTGAATTCATCCAGGGCTTCCTTGGTACACATTAAAATCCCTAGCATGGAGACAGTGCTCAGGAAATGGCTAATCTTTAAGGAAAGCTGGCCAAACAGATATTAGAATCCAAGTCCTTAGGAGAAGTTCAGAACTTGTGTTCCATTTGATGGAAAATTTCATATGAAAAATTTGCTCAGTGGAGTACATTTTCTAGGCATTAATACACTTTTGTAAACAAATCCATCACTAGAAAACTTCTAAATGAATCAGACTGTGCTTGTAAACAATCTTTGAAATTCACATGGGCTTAATAAATAATGAAAGAATTCACTTTAAGTTTTGCCAGTTTCCAAATATTAGCCAAAAGTCAGACAACTTTTGATTGAGACAAAACAACCTAGATATAGCCACATGTAACAAGCTAAAATATGATATAAATGTGTAATGATTATATTTAGAAATTATAATTATTTCATGTAGTCTACTCAGCTTTTGTTTACGCATCACAAACACTTTTCTGTGAAATATGGCTTATATATTTTCAAATTCTTTCTCTCATGTACAGTAGGCACTAAAATATTTGCTTGTGGTATGTCTCATTGCCTTGTACTTTTTAAAACTATTTTCAGATGCCAATCTGTGTAATGTGATAACTTACCATAAGGATTTCATGAAATGTGTTTTGTTTTTCCAGAAGACCAATGCAGATTTGGAAAATAAATATTTGTTGAAAATATTACCCTTCATGCAAGGCTCAGTGACTTAAAAAGAGAGCGAGAATATATAGCCTTAATCAATGTATTACCTCACGTAAAGATGTTGAAGTTCAACAAAAGAATATAATCCAAACTTGTCCTCAGGGCGGCAGTGGAAACGCAGACATAGAGAACAGATTTGTGGACACAGCGGGAGAAGAAGAGGGTGGGATGAGAGGAAGGTGTGGGACAAATGGAGAGAGTAGCCCTGAAATATATACATTACCAAGTGAAAAATGGGAAGGCCAGTGGAAATTTGCTGTGTGATGCAGGCAGCTCAAATCTTGTGCTCTGTGACAACCTAGACAGGCGGGGTAGGGTGGGAGGAGGGAGGGAGGTTCAGGACGGAGGGACACATGTATCCCTATGACTGATTCATGTTGATATATGGCAGAAACCAATGCAATATTGTAAAGCGATTATCCTTCAATTAAAAAACATAAATAACTTTAAATTAAAAAAATAATAATCCAAGCTTGAAAGTATCTTCAGTGTCAGTCTGGTCCAGTCATTGTCTACTATATAAGTCTCACACCAGCATCTCTTGAAAGTAATTTTCTAGGCTGTATATGGACACTCTCAGAGACAAGGAACATAGTACTTTATCCTATTTCAGACAACTATTGATATACTTTTACAAAGTTTGTTCTTAGAGTGTGAGTCAAAAACTGCCTTTCTGGATTTTCTTATCATTGGTAAACTCTTTTCTTAACCATGTAGAATGAGGCTTCTTTTTTTTTTACGTGACAGTTCTTCAAATGTCTCAGTAGAGCTATTAGTTTTAAGAGCTTCTCTTCTTCAGAATTAACATTTTTACTTTTTTCTTCATTTTCTTTTTCTCTCCTTTCCTCTTCTCCTCCCCCCGCTTTCCTTCCTTCCTCCTTCTCTCCCTCCCTCCCTTTTCTACCATGTTGTAATTGTGGATGAGAGGGGTAGGCATGATCTTCTTCCACCAAGGAGTCGTGGTAAATGTTAAACAGTGAAATAGACTGCTGAGAGAGCCCCCAAGTGAGAGGTCAGGTCAGCCTCTGCAGAGGGGATGGCACCAAGTTAGAGAATGCCTGGTAGGAAGGCCTGACAAGGGGAACCCGTCATGAGAGCGTGGTGTTCCACGTAGAGAAAGCAGCAGCATATGTGTGGCCCTGGAGGAACCCTTCTGTTCCTCACGAGGACTCAGTTATATTGTTTTCCATCCTGGTTGCTTCCTTTGGATCTGTTCCAATCTGGCAACATGTTAGGACTTTGATGTGTAGATTTGTGAAAATGGAATCCAGTGAGCACAGAAATAGTTGACCTCATTTCTACACATATTTGAATATAATAAAGACATTGTACTAGGTTGGACTTTAACACGTCGGTTGTTATGAAGTGAGTTAGGACATTAGGGAGGAAGAAATACAGTGGAAGGGCAAGCAGAAAATGATGCTGAAAAGAATGGGAGTTGGTAGTTGTTAAAAGGATGAAAGGCATGGAAGAAAATTAATTAGGTGCCTCATATATGGATGAACTGAATTGGTGTGATCAGCATAGCTTTGAATATTAAAAGAAATGCAGCAATCCTTGTCTTTGGTGTGAGATTTGTTATTTAAGATCTATTCTAAACTGCTACATCTATGCAAAGAAAAAAAAAAGATGCATTTTTCCTCACATTAAAAATCACTTATTAATACATGGGTACATTGCAAATCTTCATGTCTTATATTTTTAAAGTCTTTTTCTCCATCTTCCTGATTATCTTACTTAATCTTTTTTATTTTTTAAACAAGGGGCTTCCCTGGTGGCTGTTGGTAAACAGTCTGCCTGAAATGCAGGAGACCCGCGTTTAATCCTTGGCTCATGAAGATCCACTGGAGAAGGGAATAGCGACCCACTCTAGAACTCTTGCTTGGAGAATTCCGTGGACAGAGGAGCCTGATAAGCTTCTCTTTGTCCATGGGGTCACAAAGAGTCGGACGTGACTGACACCTCACTTCCCATGTTCAATGGAATCTGTACTTTCCCCCCCCAGCAACTAGTCAAACTATTCTCTTCGTTGACAATTTTAATTTTTCTAAAACCCTGAATTGTTGTACTATTAGGAGGCAAAATTCAGAGCAAAAATATATTTTCAGTTAAGTGTTAAAAATTCTTCTTTTGGGGGGATATTTTTTTCTTAAAAAGTTTAAAGTGTTTCCTGTACCAATAAAAGTATATGAATAGGAACACGTATCTTAGTTGTTGAGCACAGCTCTAATCTCATGCAAATCTGAATGAATGATGTAGCCCTTGGGATCCCCCATCCAGCACCAATGTCCTGTGATACTTACGTGCAGCCTTCTCTCCAGATACCCAATTCTGCTCTTTGTTCATGGTCCAGCCTTCTGGACCTTTTGTGAAAACTGTACTCTTCACTTTCAGTTCCCTTTTAAATCTCCCTGACCCTTATAAACCTGTCAAAATTGTTGTTTTTATGGTTGATTAGTTCCTTTTCACATTTAGGATCCTTGTTTGCGCACCACTATGTGTGTGTGACTTAATAAAAGACACGCATTTGTAGGGAGGAGACAGAAAGGCCTCAGGCTAAGCAGCTGCAGTTGGTCTCCCACTGACACACTGAGATGCTGGCAAGAGCACTGGGCCCTTATTAGGTGAAAGCCAAAGCGACCATAACTTTCCGATTCTTGTGGTCAAGGGAATTTCCCAGGCTGATGCATGCAGAGACGAGGTCCTCAGATGACTGGCCTGAGACAGTCTGGAAAATGGAAAACTGCCCCCATAAAAACAACTGAAGCTGCTGCTATTGTGCCCTACTCGCTCCAAGCTTGCTTGTGTGCTCTCCCACGTGTACTTTGCTTCTAATGAACACTGTCTCTATTTCACAATCTTTTAAAAAACCTTTTAAGTGGAAGATAATTGCTTTAAGTGCTGTGTTGGTTTCTGCCATACAATAATGCAAAGCAGCCATAAGTATACTTATATCTGGCTTCCCAGGTGGCTCTAGTGGTAAAGAACCAATCTGCAAATGCAGGAGATGTAGGAGACCAGGGTTTGACACCTGGGTTGGAAGATCCCCTGGAGGAGGATGGCAGCTCACTTCAGTATTCTTGCCTGGAGAATCCCATAGACAGAGGAGCCTGGCGAGCTACAGTGCATAGGATTCCAGAGTCAGACACAACTGAAGCAACTTAGCATGCATGCATGCACATATTCCCTCCCTCTTTAATCTCCCTTCCCCCCGACCCTGATCCCACCCCTCTAGGTTGTCACAGAATGCTTGGCTGCCTCCCTGTGCTATATAGCAGCTTCCCACTAGCTGTCTGTTTTACATGGGGTAGTGTATAAATGTCAATGGTGCTCACAATCTTAGTCTCTTTGTTGAATTCTTTCTTCAAAGGAGACAAGGACCGAGGTCCTTCTTCCAGCCATGCTACCACCAGAATCCCCTTCAATAGACAACTTGCAAATAGGCACCCTCTCTGGACCTGCAAATTAGAAGAAGGAATCTCTTCATCCTGTGGGCAGATTTCAGTCCCCACTTGCACTTTGGCTGGGTACTGACATGTCCAACTGCACACCGATGTACAACTATGCTCATAACATTCAGCACTTAGATAACTAGTAATAGATCCTCAAGTAATAGTGGCATTTATTTCCATTGTTCTTTGAATATACAAGATTTCTTTAATCATAAAGAAAAAATGCCATTAATATCTTTCTTTTATTCCCCCTAAAGCACAAGATCATCCTGACAATATAGTACCCATATCTCTGGCCAAACAAGAGCAGAAAAGTGTAGGACAGAGGGTGCAACAGCAGATAACTTGGTGAGTAGGACTGTCATTGAAACTGTGGTCACAACGAAAGCAACTTCAAATGGTTTGACTCTTTCTTGGCCTGAGTAGGTTATGGACTAAGAGTTTAATTTTTTCAAAATCTGTTCTCAGGCTTGCATGAGCTTGTTTTTATACATTTCATTTCATTTCATATTTTTCTTGGCTGCTGTGTCAAAGTTGTAACATTTCACGCTATGGTATGTTGCCAAGAGGGGATTCTACACGTTGGTCATGTGGTGTGTGCTGTGTTTGGAGCAGCTGCACGATCCCGTCACAGACACTGAAGAAAGACTACATCCTTTGGCTGGGTTTCCTAAGCTCCTGGAATTTAAAATCTTAGCCAGTAGCTAGGGGCAAGTCATCCCTGCTTATTATGCTACTCTAGATTTTCCTGAACACTGTCTCGTTTTAGTTTCATCAATTTTCTCTTTCTGCCATATACATATTAGCATCCACAAAAAGCGTTGCGGATAATCAGGTGCTGTTGCTGTGCCTCTTGCCATCTGTGGTGCAGTTATTTTTAGTTCCCGCCTTCATTCATCATTACGACTAAAAGGGCAAAGGGGCTGCCAGTGTTGCCTGACTGTGCTCATCATTCCTACCACCTACTTCTGAATCAGCCTTTCCTGTCTTCATCACAATGGGTTATGCCTGCCAAGCTTATTTTAGTGGAGAAATTATTTAGTAGGTTGATGTTAGATGAACCAGTTTATCATGACTCTGGGGACTAGACTGAGACTGTGTGATGAGCGCTCAGTCCCTTGGTTGTGCCTGACTCTTTTGAGATTCCATGAACCAGCCTGAGAGGCTCCTTTGTCTATGAGATTTTCCAGGCAGGAATATTGGAACAGATGGCCATGTCCTCCTCCAGGGGATCTTCCTGTCCCAGGGATCAAACCTGCGTCTCCTGTGTTTCCTGAATTGCAGGCAGACTCTTTACCGTCTGATTCACCAGGACCAAACCCATACTGAAACTGAATCTGACTATAATTCAGAGAAGCAAAAATAATTCAATTGACTGGATTCTCTTCTTTTATGTATCATTTCTGGGGACATGGAAATTCCCCAGCAATTACTCTCCTTTTTGTGAAAATCGATTTGTAAAATAAGTAGTTTTAGAAAATGTATGCTATAGTAACTGTTCTGAATATGTGAAAATATGGACTTCCCTTGTGGACCAGCGGTTAAGACTCCCAGCTCCCAATACAAGGAGCACAGGTTCAGTCCCTGGTTGGAGAATTAAGATTCCACATGCTACAGGTTGAAGCCAAAAAAAAAAAAAAAAAAAAAAAAAAAGTTGACCTGAATAGGTGAAAAGTATGCAAGTATTTCCTGAGGAAAGAATTAATCATATTTAGAGTTCAAATGAGTAAACTTTTTTTTTCTGTACATGATACCTTAATGAGACTCAAAGCACATTTTTTTTTGGACTTTTTGTGATATCATGGCATATTTATGGACACTTATGCTAAACAGAGACTCTTGAGAATTAACAGAAAAAGGTGTGAATTTCCATGATCAGGTTCATGATGGTCAAATCTTCATAGAGATGTACACTAGATTGGGTCACTTTCTTTTACTCTTTCTGGACATCCATGGATTTTTCTTGCCATCAGCAAAATTGCCTTCACATAAACTGTTATTAATCATAATTCACAGCATTTTCTTCTTTATTGGTTATAGCTATAATTTGGTCTCAGTTCAGTTCAGTTCAGTTCAGCCACTAAGTTGTGTCCAACTCTTTGCGACCCCATGAACCACAGCACGCCAGGCCTCCCTGTTCATCACCTTCTCCCAGAGTGCACTCAAACTCACGTCCATAGAGTTGGTGATGCCATCCAGCCATCTCATCCTCTCTCGTCCCCTTTTCCTCCTGCCCCCAATTCCTCCCAGCATCAGAATCTTTTCCAAAGGGTCAACTCTTCACATGAGGTGGCCAAAGTACTGGAGTTTCAGCTTTAGCATCATTCCTTCCAAAGAACACCCAGGGCTGATCTCCTCAGAATGGACTGGTTGGATTTCCTTGCAGTCCAAGGGACTCTCAAGAGTCTTCTCCAACACCACAGTTCACAAGCATCAATTCTTCACTGCTCAGCCTTCTTCACAGTCCAACCCTCACATCCATACATGACCACTGGAAAAACCACAGCCTTGACTAAATGGACCTTAGTTGGCAAAGTAATATCTCTGCTTTTGAATATGCTGTCAAGGTTGGTCATAACTTTTCTTCCAAGGAGTAAGCGTCTTTTAATTTCATGGCTGCAGTCACCATCTGCAGTGATTTTGGAGCCCCCAAAATAAAGTCTGACACTGTTTCCACTGTTTCCCCATCTATTTCCCATGAAGTGATAGGATCTGATGCCATGATCTTCGTTTTCTGAAGGTTGAGCTTTAAACCAACTTTTTCACTCTCCTCTTTCACTTTCATCAAGAGGCTTTTTAGTTCCTCTTCACTTTCTGCCTTATTGGTGTCCTCTGCATATCTGAGGTTATTGATATTTCTCCTGGCAATCTTGATTCCAGCTTGTTCTTCCTCCAGCCCAGCATTTCTCGTGATGTACTCTGCATACAAGTTAAATAAGCAGGGTGACAATATACAGCCTTGACGTACTCCTTTTCCTATTTAGAAATTCCCATGGGAACTTGCATTTGAGATCAAATAATGAGCCTCAGAGGGCTTCCCACATGACTCATCAGTAAAGAATCTGCCTGCAATGCAGGAGATAAGGGTTTGATCCCTGGGTTGGGAAGATCCATCCCCTGAAGAAAGAAAGGGCAATCCACTCCTGTTTTCTTGCCTGGGAAATCCCACGGACAGAGGCGACTAGGAGGGCTACAGTCCAGGGGGTTGTAAAAGAATCGGACATGACTTAGTGACTAAACAACTACAATGAGCCTCAGACTATTTGGCCTGATAAGTGCCTTTATGTAGCTCCCAATCTTTATTAGCAAGTGGTGAAACTTTTGTTCCCTCAGTTTCAGTCAATAAATTTGCTGTTTCTTGCTGCTGCTGCTGCTAAGTCGCTTCAGTTGTGTCCGACTCTGTGCGACCCCATAGACGGCAGCCCACCAGGCTCCCCCATCCCTGGGGTTCTCCAGGCAAGAGCACTGGAGTAGGTTGCTATTTCCTTCTCCAAAGCATGAAAGTGAAAAGTGAAAGTGAAGTCGCTCAGTCGTGTCCGACTCTGCGACCCCATAGACGGCAGCCTGCCAGGCTCCTCTGTCCGTCGGATTTTCCAGGCAAGAGTACTGGAGTGGGGAGCCATTGCCTTCTCTGCTGTTTCTTGATGAGGCTGCCTTTAGGGCACATCAAGGCTGTGTGCACAATTAGCCCTGTATTTTGTCTACTGCAAACATGCATTCCATTCATGTCTTGCTGGACATTTGGGAAGTTCCCAGTTGGGGGCTGCAGACAGATTCTTTACTGATGAGCCATGAGGGAAGCCCTCTGAGGGTCATTATTTGATGCATAACGTTGCCTTGGACATTTAAGTACAAGTCTTTGGGTGGATGTTTGTCTTCGTTTCTTTTGAGTAATTCCTAAGGAGACTATAGCTGAGAGATGTATCATAATACTTCACATAAAAAAAAAAAAAATCTTATACAAGGTTGTTGTGACTTTGTTAGATTAACATTTGTTAGGGAGAGTCCCAGGCAGTAGGATATAAGCGGTTCAACAAGAAACCACAAGGAAATTGAAATAGAGAGCTGTATTACTCACCTGGAGCAAGAACAGGGCGCACCTCTTGGTCACATGGGGAGGTCAAGCCAGGGTGTAGGCAGAGAACCAGGCAGGACCTGGGGCACATGCCTATATTAGGGTACCTTGATGGAGTGCTCTGGGGATTCTGGGCTAAGATTAGATAGATCAATTCAAACTAAGAAGACCTGGGATTTTCTTAGCTTTTTGAGGGTCTTATTTAAAAGTGCACAAGGGAACGTCCCTGAGAGTTGGGGGGAGACTGGTTAGAGCAACCACTGGTGGAGTCACATCGGGAACTTGTGTTTCTCTGAGCTGTTATCTAGGGCCTGAGCTTGGGGCAGGGGCTCGAGTCAGTTCAAAATCCCTGCAGACTGTTTGGTCACAAAAAGGATGCCAAGGAAGGACTATCATGAGGTAGTTTATGGAAACTCCCAGCAGTGGTTTTCCAAAGTGGTAATACCATTTTATATTACACTAGCAATGCATGAAAAGTCTTATTTTCCCACATTCTTGTCAACATTTATTAGTCTGTTTAATTTTAGCTTTTCTGATGTGTGTAATGGTATTTCATTATGATTTAAGTTTCTGTTTCCCTGATGATAAATAATATTGAGAATCTTTTCTCAATGCTAAATAATACATATTTAGCATTCATATCTTGTTGTTTATGAAATAGCTGTTGAAATGGGTTCTTTATTTCTTTTTTTGTCTTATTCATAAATTTTAAACTTCTTATACTCTGGATACCAAATATGTTCTCCAGGTTTAGGGTCTGCTCTTTTATTTCCAAGAACAGACGATTTTAATTTTCAAAAAGTCCTTATGAGTTTTGTTATTTTATTGTTAGAATTTTTGGTGTCTTGTCTAAGAAGTCTCTGTCTCCCCAAATATTGCAAAGATTATTTTCTCCTCTGGTTATAGTTTTAGCTTTAGGATTAAGAATATGACTGAGTCCATGTGAGATTTTGTGCAAGGTGAGAAGTAAGTGTTGCCATTCCCTTTTTTCATTTGGACAGATTATAGTTTTTCCATCACCATTTATTGCAAAGATTATCCTCTTCCTTTAAATTAACTTAATTCCTTTGTTGAAAATAAGCTGATCTTGTGTGTGTATGTCTGTTTATTTTTACTTTCAATTCTATCTCATTGACCTATATATCTATCAGTATGCTAGTACCACACTGTCTTGGCTTCTGCAGATTTATCGAGTAATTATAAAACTTTCAATTTTGTTATATTTCAAAGTTGTTTCAGGTATTTAGGTGTTTTGTACTTGCCTATGAATATTAAACTCAGCTTGTGAATTTTAATAATACTTGCTGGGATTTTGTTTGAGATTGGAATCTACAGATGAAATTAGATGAAATTGACAATAATATTAACTTTTTCAATTTGTAATCCTAGCCTATGGCTTCATTTATTTAATACTTCTATAATAGCCTTCAAAAATGTTTTTAGTTTGTGTGGAAATTTGCACAATTTTTATTAAGTACTGTCTAAGTATTTTAGGTATTTTTGATACTATTGTAAAATACCAGTTTTTATTTCACTTTCCAATTGTTTATTTCTAGTGTATAGAAAAATAATTATTGTTGTGTTCATTGAACTTGTATTCCGTTTTCTTCATAAATTCACATTAGTACTAGCAGCTTTTTGTTGTATATTCTTTACATTTTTTTATACATATAATCACATCTTATGAAAATCAATAGTTTTACTTCTGTCCTTAGTTCAGTTCAGTTCAGTTGCTCAGTCGTGTCCGACTCTTTGCGACCCCATGAATCACAGAACGCCAAGCCTCCCTGTCCATCACTAACTCCCGGAGTTCACTCAGACTCACATCCATCGAGTCAGTGATGCCATCCAACCATCTCATCCTCTGTCCCCTTCTCCTCCTGCCCCCAATCCCTCCTAGCATCAGAGTCTTTTCCAATAAGTCAACTCTTCGCATGAGGTGGCCAAAGTACTGGAGTTTTAGCTTCAGCATCATTCCTTCCAAATAACACCAAGGACTGATCTCCTTTAGGATGGACTGGTTGGATCTCCTTGCAGTCCAAGGGACTCTCAAGAGTCTTCTCCAACACCACACTTCAAAAGCATCAATTCTTCAGTGCTCAGCTTTCTTCACAGTCAAACTCTCACATCCATACATGACCACAGGAAAAACCATAGCCTTGACTAGATGGACCTTTGTTAGCAAAGTGATATCTCTGCTTTTTAATATGTTATCTAGGTTGGTCATAACTTTCCTTCCAAGGAGTAAGCATCTTTTAAAATCAATGGCTACAATCACCATCTGCAGTGATTTTGGAGCCCCAAATAAAGTCTGACACTGTTTCCACTGTTTCTCCATCTATTTCCCGTGAAGTGATGGGGCCAGATGCCATGATCTTCGTTTTCTGAATGTTGAGCTTTAAGCCAGCTTTTTCACTCTCCTCTTTCACTTTCATCAAGAGGTTCTTTAGTTCTTCTTCACTTTCTGCCATAAGGGTGGCATCCTCTGCATATCTGAGGTTATTGATATTTCTCCCAGAAATCTTGATTCCAGCTTGTGCTTCTTCCAGCCCAGTGTTTCTCATGATGTACTCTGCATACAAGTTAAGTAAGCAGGGTGACAATATACACCTTGATGTACTCCTTTCCCTATTTGGAACCAGTCTGTTCCATGTCCAGTTCTAACTGTTGCTTCCTGACCTGCATGTAGGTTTCTCAAGAGGCAGGTCAGGTGGTCTGGTATTCCCATCTCTTTCAGAATTTTCCACAGTTTATTGTGATCCACACAGTCAAAGGCTTTGGCATAGTCAATAAAGCAGAAATAGATGTTTTTCTGGAACTCTCTTGCTTTTTCCATGAGCCAGCAGATGTTGGCAACTTGATTTCTGGTTCCTCTGCCTTTTCTAAAACCAGCTTGAACATCTGGAAGTTCATGGTTCACATATTGCTGAAGCCTGGCTTGGAGAATTTTGAGCATTACTTTACTAGCGTGTGAGATGAGTGCAATTGTGCGGTAGTTTGAGCATTCTTTGGCATTGCCTTTCTTTGGGATTGGAATGAAAACTGATCTTTTCCAGTCCTGTGGCCACTGCTGAGTGTTCCAAATTTTCTGACATATTGAGTGCAGCACTTCCACAGCATCATCTTTCAGAATTTGAAATAACTCACCTGGAATTCCATCAGCTCCACTAGCTTTGTTCGTAGTGATGCTTCCTAAGGCCCACTTGACTTCACATTCCAGGATGTCTGGCTCTAGTTGAGTGATCACACCATCGTGATCATCTTGGTTGAGAAGATCTTTTTTTGTACAGTGCTGTCCTTAGAATACACATTGTTATTTCCTTTATTTGCCAAGTAACTATAGTTTGCAATGATGTATTATTTCCTATGTATTGCTAATTTAATTTGGTGATGTTTTGCTAGGCATGTTTCTATATATGTTCATCAATATAACTTTCTTTTAATTTTTAGTATAATGTTTATGAAGTCTATAGATTTATATAATCAAATTTTCTTTTAGTAAGTTTCAGTTTTCATGTGTGATATTGGTGATTTTTATGCTCTCTCTCTTATATTTCTAATACCATCTCTATTTCTATCTTTAAGTTTAGATATAGATAAATCAATTTTATTGATCACTTTCAATAATAGACATTAAATTCTTATTTTCATTTAAAAAATTTTATTAATAGTTGCTCTTTTCTTTCTGTTATTACTTACTTTGGATCTCATCTGCTTTAAATTTATTAAGCTTATCAATCTTTGATGTTAGACCTTTCTACTTTTCCTGAATAAGCATTTAATGTTATAAATTGTGCATAAAGACAGCTTTATATTCAGTCAAAAAATTTTGAAAAGTTTAATGTTCATAATCAGTCAGTTTAAGATACTTTCTGATTTGCTCTTTGATTTGTTTTTTGATTCACTGGGTATTTATAATTATTTCTTTAATTTTCAAGTATTTAAAGATTTCCAGATGGTTTTCTGTTGCCGATTTCTAATCTAATTACCTTATGGTCAAAGAATGTTGTTTTCATAGCTTTAATCCCTTCAATGTTACTGAGATTTGCTTTATGACATATATTTCATCCTGGAAAATATATGCTTTATATAAAATGTGTAGTCTGCTATTTGTTGGGGAAGTGTTATATAAATTTCAGTCATAAGATGATTGATAATATCATACAAAACTTTTATTCCTGCCCATTTCTTTGCCTTCATGTTCCTAGAAACATAAATGCTGTTTTTTTTTTTTTCCCCAGTTATATCCAACTTTTCTGGTTCTCCTCTCAGTTCTGTCTGTTCTTCCTCCCTGCACTTTGAGACTGTTTTATTAGTTGTATCCATATTCAGATCTTTTATACTTTCTTGTTAAATCAGTCTCTTTATCACTAGGAAATTCATCTTTATTTCTTTTTTCTTTTTTTTTTTTTTAAATTTTAGTTTTTTATTTTTTAAATTTTAAAATCTTTAATTCTTACATGCATTCCCAAACATGAACCCCCCTCCCACCTCCCTCCCCATAACATCTTTCTGGGTCATCCCCATGCACCAGCCCCAAGCATGCTGCATCCTGCGTCAGACATAGACTGGCGATTCAATTCACATGATAGTATACATGTTAGAATGTCATTCTCCCAAATCATCCCACCCTCTCCCTCTCCCTCTGAGTCCAAAAGTCCGTTATACACATCTGTGTCTCTTTCCCTGTCTTGCATACAGGGTCGTCATTGCCATCTTCCTAAATTCCATATATATGTGTTAGTATACTGTATTGGTGTTTTTCTTTCTGGCTTACTTCACTCTGTATAATCGGCTCCAGTTTCATCCATCTCATCAGAACTGATTCAAATGAATTCTTTTTAACTGCTGAGTAATACTCCATTGTGTATATGTACCACAGCTTGCTTATCCATTCATCTGCTGATGGACATCTAGGTTGTTTCCATGTCCTGGCTATTATAAACAGTGCTGCGATGAACATTGGGGTACATGTGTCTCTTTCAATTCTGGTTTCCTCGGTGTGTATGCCCAGCAGTGGGATTGCTGGGTCATAAGGTAGTTCTATTTGCAATTTTTTAAGGAATCTCCACACTGTTCTCCGTAAACTTCCAAACTCATTCTATGAGGCCACCATCACCCTAATACCAAAACCTGACAAAGATGTCACAAAAAAAGAAAACTACAGGCCAATATCTCTGATGAACATAGATGCAAAAATCCTCAACAAAATTCTAGCAATCAGAATCCAACAACACATTAAAAAGATCATACACCATGACCAAGTGGGCTTTATCCCAGGGATGCAAGGATTCTTCAATATCCGCAAATCAATCAATGTAATTCACCACATTAACAAATTGAAAAATAAAAACCATATGATTATCTCAATAGATGCAGAGAAGGCCTTTGACAAAATTCAACATCCATTTATGATAAAAACTCTCCAGAAAGCAGGAATAGAAGGAACATACCTCAACATAATAAAAGCTATCTATGACAAACCCACAGCAAACATTATCCTCAATGGTGAAAAACTGAAAGCCTTTCCCCTAAAGTCAGGAACAAGACAAGGGTGTCCACTTTCACCGCTACTATTCAACATAGTTCTGGAAGTTTTGGCCACAGCAATCAGAGCAGAAAAAGAAATAAAAGGAGAAATGTCTATTTAGTTCTTTGGCCCATTTTTTGATTGGGTCGTTTATTTTTCTGGAATTGAGCTGCATAAGTTGCTTGTATATTTTTGAGATTAGTTGTTTGTCAGTTGCTTCATTTGCTATTATTTTCTCCCATTCAGAAGGCTGTCTTTTCACCTTGCTTATAGTTTCCTTTGTTGTGCAGAAGCTTTTAATTTTAATTAGATCCCATTTGTTTATTTTTGCTTTTATTTCCAGAATTCTGGGAGGTGGATCATAGAGGATCCTGCTGTGATTTATGTCTGAGAGTGTTTTGCCTATGTTCTCCTCTTGGAGTTTTATAGTTTCTGATCTTACATTTAGATCTTTAATCCATTTTGAGTTTATTTTTGTTTGCGGTGTTAGAAAGTGATCTAGTTTCATTCTTTTACAAGTGGTTGACCAGTTTTCCCAGCACCACTTGTTAAAGAGATTGTCTTTACTCCATTGTATATTCTTGCCTCCTTTGTCAAAGATAAGGTGTCCATATGTGTGTGGATTTATCTCTGGGCTTTCTATTTTGTTCCATTGATCTATATGTCTGTCTTTGTGCCAGTACCATACTGTCTTGATGACTGTGGCTTTGTAGTAGAGGGCTGTGGCTTTGGCTATTCGAGGTTTTTTGTATTTCCATACAAATCTTGAAATTATTTGTTCTAGTTCTGTGAAAAATGTGGCTGGTAGCTTGATAGGGATTGCATTGAATTTGTAAATTGCTTTGGGTAGTATACTCATTTTCACTATATTGATTCTTCCAATCCATGAACATGGTATATTTCTCCATCTATTAGTGTCCTCTTTGATTTCTTTCATCAGTGTTTTATAGTTTTCTATATACAGGTCTTTAGTTTCTTTAGGTAGATATATTCCTAAGTATTTTCCAAAGAAGACATACGGATGGCTAACAAACACATGAAAAGATGCTCAACATCACTCATTATTAGAGAAATGCAAATCAAAACCACAATGAGGTACCACTTCACACCAGTCAGAATGGCTGCGATCCAAAAATCTGCAAGCAATAAATGCTGGAGAGGGTGTGGAGAAAAGGGAACCCTCCTACACTGTTGGTGGGAATGCAAACTAGTACAGCCACTATGGAGAACGGTGTGGAGATTCCTTAAAAAATTGCAAATAGAACTACCTTATGACCCAGCAATCCCACTGCTGGGCATACACACCGAGGAAACCAGAATTGAAAGAGACACATGTACCCCAATGTTCATTGCAGCACTGTTTATAATAGCCAGGACATGGAAACAACCTAGATGTCCATCAGCAGATGAATGGATAAGCAAGCTGTGGTACATATACACAATGGAGTATTACTCAGCCGTTAAAAAGAATTCATTTGAATCAGTTCTGATGAGATGGATGAAACTGGAGCCGATTATACAGAGTGAAGTAAGCCAGAAAGAAAAACACCAATACAGTATACTAACACATATATATGGAATTTAGGAAGATGGCAATGACGACCCTGTATGCAAGACAGGGAAAGAGACACAGATGTGTATAACGGACTTTTGGACTCAGAGGGAGAGGGAGAGGGTGGGATGATTTGGGAGAATGACATTCTAACATGTATACTATCATGTGAATTGAATCGCCAGTCTATGTCTGACGCAGGATGCAGCATGCTTGGTGCTGGTGCATGGGGATGACCCAGAAAGTTGTTATGGGGAGGGAGGTGGGAGGGGGGTTCATGTTTGGGAATGCATGTAAGAATTAAAGATTTTAAAATTTAAAAAATAAAAAACTAAAATTAAAAAAAAAAAAAGAAATAAAAGGAATCCAAATTGGAAAAGAAGAAGTAAAACTCTCACTGTTTGCAGATGACATGATCCTCTACATCGAAAACCCTAAAGACTCCACCAGAAAATTACTAGAGCTAATCAATGAATATAGTAAAGTTGCAGGATATAAAATCAACACACAGAAATCCCTTGCATTCCTATACACGAATAATGAGAAAGTAGAAAAAGAAATTAAGGAAACAATTTCATCTTTATTTCTGAATTATTCCTTGATCTAAAATCTACTTTTTCTGACACTAATATAATCACAACAGTTTTTATTTGGTGAATTTTTGCATGGTATATCTTTTCCCATCCATTTACTTGTATATTAGAGAGTTTATTGTTGCCATTGTTTCAGTAAATGTCTAAGTTTATGAGATTCTTCCAAACTGGTTTTCAGAATGGCTGTAACATTTTGTATCCTCTTGCCTTACAGTTTGCATCATTATTTTAGTGAGAAGGATTTGAAATTAACTCAATCTGTCTGTCATAAACACATGCATTTTAAGGTAACTATATAATATTATTGTTTATTATTGAGCATTAATTATGTATAAGGCACAACACTTCATTTAACATATAGGTCAATAGAAAGTCCAGGTCAGTTGAATGTTCTATAGTATGTAGCCTTGTCTAGTTTCATTCATTGAGCATCCTTGAGTATGATATAGTCTCAATATAAAGATAATAAAGTAGGAAGAAATAAGCATCAATAAAAATTTCTCCATGTTTTCTCCATAACTGATGAGTTCAGTTATAATATTCATTACAGAATTGATGTCCAAGTCTTCCTTAAATTCTCACAAAAATATTTGCAACATATTATTATTCTAACTTTACGGTTGTGGAAATTGAACTTCAGAGAAGCTGAAGGATGCACTTAAGTGTTTGTTGTTAGGTAAAAGACAGAACTCAAATCTGTCTTACTATAATTCTTCTTCCATCTATCTATCTATCTAGTCTCATTCCCAATCATTTTTTCATGCGAAATGAGTGGTGCTTGTAATTTGGGGTCATGTGTGTACTAAAACATTATTTGTTGTTTATCTGAAAATCAGCTGAGTGGTGTATATTTTGTCTGGAAAATATATTGTTTTGTTTAGTTTACATTTATGCAGATACTTTTTATAGAAAGCTGATTCAATTTAGTTTTTATTTTCTAACATTTTAGTGCTGTGGAATGAAAATCACATGAGTCTGAGATGTTTTTATAGTTTCTATTTACATAATTTTGGGGTGTCAATGACTACAAAGCTAAAGCAAATTGTTCCATGTCCTAATCAATTTCCAAATGGTTCAAAATCTCTATCTTTGAGTTTTTTTCCTCTTTAACATAGATACCTTAAATCTTCTGTAAGTGATTTATATTTGTTCCAAGAATAGACAGTAGAGTATTTTGAAAAGAAATGTTGGACTATTTTTCATGACTTATTGACTTATTGGCAGAGAAGAACATTGCCAGATTGACTTCATTTACTTAATCTTCTCAGAACTATTCACTTATGTACAAGATGAGGTTATACTGGAGTGAAACTATACTTGATGAGCACTTCTGTGTAGTGTCTGGAAATGTTGATTAAGAGCATCTTGTTGACAACTTATTTTCTCTTGGAAATAAAAATTGATTTAAATTTATATAGAGTAACTTAAGCAAACGAAATATTTAATGGATTCTAGCAATTCAACCCTGGAGAAGGCAATGGCACCCCACTCCAGTACTCTTGCCTGGAGAATCCCATGGAGGGAGGAGCCTGGTAGGCTGTAGTCCATGGGGTTGCTAAGAGTCAGACACGACTGAGTGACTTCATTTTTACTTTTCATTTTCATGCATTGGAGAAGGAAATGGCAACCCACTCCAGTGTTCTTGCCTGGAGATTCCCAGGGATGGAGGACCCTGTTGGGTTGCCGTCTATGGGGTCGCAAAGAATCGGACACGACTGATGCGACTTAGCAGCAGCAGCAGCAGCAGCAATTCAACACATGTCAAAAAAAAAAGATAGCAATAGCAGCATGAGTGATGTTTCTAGAGAAATAAAGTAGTTCTAAGCATGAAACAAGTAATTCTGCAAATTAAATTTTACTTGCACATATGATAGTAGGTATCAATAAGCTCACATTTTAAGAGTATAGGTAGTAGATTTCCTACAGAGGAACATAGAGGAAGAGACATGTCCATGCATAAATATTACTTAACTTGGTCTCTACTTTTCTTAACACAATGAACTAAAAACTGCATTCAGTTAAAAAAAAAACAATTGACACACTGAAAAACATGAGAAAAAATAATTCAACAAATTTTCAAGAAATAAACAACAGAAATAGACACAGAAATCACCCAGGTTTATGAACTTTTATGGAATTTAAAATAACTGGATGTGAACATTACTTTACTAGCATGTGAGATGAGTACAACTGTGCAATAGTTTGAGCATTCTTTGGCATTGCCTTTCTTTGGGATTGGAATGAAAACTGACCTTTTGCAGTCCTGTGGCCACTGCTGAATTTTCCAAATGTGCTGGCAATTTGAGTGCAGCACTTTCACATCATCATCTTTCAGAATTTGAAATAGCTCTACTGGAATTCCATCACTTCCACAAGCTTTGTTCATAGTGATGCTTTCTAAGGCCCACTTGACTTCACACTCCAGGATGTCTGGCTCTAGGTGGGTGATCACACCATCGTGATTATGTTGTTTGTGAAGATCTTTTTTGTACAGTTCTTCTGTGTATTCTTGCCACCTCTTAATAGCTTCTGCTTCTGTTAGGTCCAGACCATTTCTGTCCTTTATGGAGCCCATCTTTGCATGAAATGTTACCTTGGTATTTCTTATTTTCTTGAAGAGATCTCTAGTCTTTCCCATTCTGTTGTTTTCCTCTGTTTCTTTGCATTGATTGCTAGTAAAGTAATGCTCAAAATTGTCCAAGCGAGGCTTCAGCAATATGTGAACCATGAACTTCCAGATGTTCAAGCTGATTTTAGAAAAGGCAGAGGAACCAGAAATCAAGTTGCCAACATCCGCTGGCTTATCAAAAAAGCAAGAGAGTTCCAGAAAAACATCTATTTCTGCTTTATTGACTATGCCAAAGCCTTTGACTGTGTGGATCATAATAAACTGTGGAAGATTCTGAAAGAGATGGGAATACCAGACCGCCTGACCTGCCTCTTGAGAAATCTGTATGCAGGTCAGGAAGAAACAGTTAGAACTGGACATGGAACAACAGACTGGTTCCAAATAGGAAAAGGAGTACATCAAGGCTGTATATTGTCATCCTGCTTATTTAACTTCTATGCAGAGTACATCATGAGAAACACTGGGCTGGAAGAAGCACAAGCTGGAATCAAGATCGCCGGGGGAAATATCAATAACCTCAGATATGCAGAGGACGCCACCCTTATGGCAGAAAGTGAAGAGGAACTAAAAAGCCTCTTGATGAAAGTGAAAGAGGAGAGTGAAAAAGTTGGCTTAAAGCTCAACATTCAGAAAACTAAGATCATGGCATCTGGCCCCATCACTTCATGGGAAATAGATGGAGAAACAGTGGAAACAGTGTCAGACTTTATTTTTGGGGGCTCAAAATCACTGCAGATGGTGACTGCAGCCATGAAATTAAAAGACTCTTACTCATTGGAAGGAAAGTTATGACCAACCTTGATAGCATATTCAAAAGCAGAGATACTACTTTGCTAACAAAGGTCCGTCTAGTCAAGGCTATGGTTTTTCCAGTGGTCATGTGTGGATGTGAGAGTTGGACTGTGAAGAAAGCTGAGCACCGAAGAATTGATGCTTTTGAACTGTGGTGTTGGAGAAGACTCTTGCGAGTCCCTTGGACTGCAAGGAGATCCAACCAGTCCATCCTAAAGGAGATCAGTCCTTGGTGTTCTTTGGAAGGAATGATGCTGAAGCTGAAGCTCCAGTACTTTGGCCACCTCATGCGAAGAGTTGACTCATTGGAAAAGACTCTGATGCTGGGAGGGATTGGGGGCAGGAGGAGAAGGGGAGGAGAGAGGATGAGATGGCTGGATGGCATCACTGACTCGATGGACGTGAGTTTGAGTGAACTCCGGGAATTGGTGATGAACAGGGAGGCCTGGCGTGCTGCAGTTCATGGGGCTGCAAAGATTTGGACACGACTGAGTGACTGACCTGAACTGAACTGATGTTAAGTATCTAGTGGAAAAGGATAAACCAATTCATAAACAGATGGAGAATTTTGGCAGAGAAATGGAAACTATAAAAACTCTAAAGAAGTAATAGAAATTTCAAAACACAGAATATCAGAAAGGAAAAATTCTAGTGACATATTTATTAAATTCAGTATAGAAAAGGAAAAAAAAATTGATGAACTTGACAGGTCAACAGAAATTATTGAAATGAAAACACAAAGAGAAAATACACTAAAAAAAAAAAAGAACATTCATGGGATGTGAAACAATATCAAACTGTCTAGTAATGAAGTCCAACAACTGTGTTTGGGCATCAGAAAATATAGAAAGAGATCATAACTGAGAATTTAATCTCCAATAATTAAAGGCATTAGAGCACGCACACACACACACACACAATCAACTTATATGCATCCTATTCAAACTGCTGTTTATTAAAGATAATCAGAAAATATTAAGACAGATAGAACGGAATAAAATTTTGAAAGATAAGACATGTTATTAATAGCCTCATCTTCTAGAATGATTAAATAACACTGTTTTAAACTGAACAATAAAATTATTTTATTACTTAAATGTTATAACAGTAAGTCAGAAGGGAAATAAAATATTATAACATCAAGAATATTATACAGAGTGAAGCATGTCAGAAAGAAAAACACCAATACAGTTTATTAATGCCTATATATGGAATTTAGAAAGATGGTAACGATGACTCTATATGCGAGACAGCAAAAGAGACACAGATATAAAGAACAGACTTTTGGACTCTGTGGAAGAAGCCAAGGATGTGATGATTTGAGACAATAGCATTGAAACATGTATATTATCATCACCAGTCCAAGTTGAATGCATGAAACGGGGCTCTCAAAGCCAGTGCACCGGGACACCCCTGAGGGATGGGATGGGGAGGGAGGTAGGGGGTTCCGGATGGGGACACATGTACACCCATGGCTGATTCATGTCAATGTATGGCAAAACCCACTACAATATTGTAATGTAATTAGCCTCCAATTAAAATAAATAATTAAAAAAAGAATATATTAAAAATTGCAGGTCTACAGAGATTGAATCCTCATCAATCACAATAGGAAGTCCTTAGATAAAGAAATCTGTCCTCAGTGACCTAAATCTAATAAATTAAGGAATAGCACTAGAATAATTTTTATATACACTGAATAACCACAAGAGAAGACAGTTAAGCAATTAGGATTAGTTGTGGTAAAGCGTAACTTTTAAAAAGGATGTCTCTCATAGAACAATGAAATGAAAGCATGTCAAATATATTGCATTACTCAACTCATTAATCGAAGAGTGAACTAGTAAGATGCTATGACCAGTAGTTCAAAGGGCATTTGAGATAAATGTTGGTAGACAGGTTAAGAAAGAAATACTAGGATAACATTGCTGAGTAAATACAAAACTGCTCAGTGTCATACAAGCCAATAAATTGTGTCCTTCACAATTACATTTTGCATGGGACCAAAATTGGTGACATTCTCTATTACAAAATTATACAAGTTAGCTTCATTATGTCTTGAGCTTTTGTCATTGGCCTAGAGTGTTGCTTTGGGGGATACAGTCTAGATACAGAAAGAGTATTAAAAAATGTGCTTTCAGCTACATGCATTAACATTTTTAAACTAAAAATAGAAAATAAATAAAAAGATTTATCTATTAAACCATATCAGCTAACATTTGATGCTTACATGTCTGAGCCCTTTGCAAAATATTGTATATGTGTTAGTATTAGAAGTTTTACTAGACTGTTGTGAGATACACAGTTATCTCTTGGTATGGGAGGAGGCTGGTTTCAACACGTTTGCAGATACCAAAATCCACATATCCTCAAGTCCCTGATGAAAAATGGCCAGTGGACTTTCCATTTCTATGGGTATGGAATTTGCTGACACGGAGGGACAACTGTATTATTTTCTATGAGGAAATTGAGTTACAGGAAAGTTAATAAACTAAGCCAAGATTACATATATACTAAATGTCATTTGCCTAGCTTATGATTTTAACTGTGCACTAGGGTAATAAAATTCAGAAAATGAACAGAAGGTGGTTGTTTCAAACTGTGAATAGAACACATTAGGATATGGAGATTGTTTTGTAATTTGAATGATTCACTGGGAAAATAAATAAAACTCCGTTCTGATTTGATGTTATTTATGTGTAGGAGCTGCCAGGAACAAGAACTGAAGCACACAACATTTGAATGCACTCCAATAGTGCAACAGAGACGTTTCATTGGAATATCCCTCTATTTTCTCTTGTGCAAATTTAGCCTTGTAAGCTCATTTCAACAGATTAGCTTCTTGAAAGTGAACAGTAATATATCATTATTAGCATCTTTAGTGAATGCCTTTGCTTATTCAACTGCAGTTTTCTCTGCATGATTACTCAGCCTATCAAACTATTTTGCTGTTGATTTCCTTTTTCAACCAGAAGTAATGTGATTGTTTTTTGAATATGGAATATCTACTCTTTGCCAAGTAGCTTTGTTTTTACTACAGTATCTGGTATCTTAATATAGGTATGCCTGAGGTTATTTTGTTTGATTGAAAACAGAGCTACTTTTTAATTTAGTTTTGCTACTTAGAACACTATTCTATTTCATTGCTTTTGTGTTTCTTCTCTGCTGCTGCTGCTGCTAAGTCGCTTCAGTCGTGTCCGACTCTGTGCGACCCCATAGACGGCAGCCCACCAGGCTCCTCCATCCATGGGATTCTCCAGGCAAGGGCACTGGTGTGGGTTGCCATTTCCTTCTCCAATGCATGAAAGTGAAAAGTGAAAGTGAGGTCGCTCAGTCATGTCCGACTCTTGGCGACCCCATGGACTGCAGTCCACCAGGCTCCTCCATCCATGGGATTCTCCAGGCAAGAGAACTGGAGTGGGCTGCCATCGCCTTCTTCTCATGCAGTACTTAATGGTATTACCTAGAGAACCCAAGTCCTAACACTGTTGCATATTGAGAAGGAAACATTATAGGAATAGTGCTAGAAGAGGAAGAAAATAGACAAATCAGGGGTGTGTGTGTGTGTGTGTGTGTGTGTGTGTGTGTGTGTGTGTGTGAGTGACTATTTCTGTCACCTACTAGCTTTAGTTGAGACCCAGCCTGTCCAACCCAGAAGACTATGCTTTCTGGCTGCTTTCTGAGCATCTTATTTCTTTCCTCTCTCTTCTCACAGGCTAGCAACTTCTTTTTACTGCCACTAACCATAACTCTGGAGCCTGTCCTCCCTAACCTTAGGGACTAGAACATTTTCTCTCCCTCCCTGTTGGTTTCACTTCTCCTCTCCCAGTGGAGAGTTTTGCTCCTGGGCCTTTACCTTCTCCTTAACACTTTTTTTTTTTTCTGCTGCTTTAATTCTCCTGGGGTTAAATACTCTAATATCCCCCAAATGTTCATTCCTTGACTTTCATCTCCAATAATTATTTTCTCTGTATGATTCTTCATTCACTCCCATGCTCATACACTAGATTTTTTTTCAATTTGTTTGACCTGTTTTGTTCCTTGGTTTCTCCACTATTGCCTTACTTTGTGTTATATGGATTTTTCATATTGTACCTTTTAAATTTCTCATCTCTTTTACTTTTCTTTTTGGTTGATTTCTTTCTGGTTGTTCTGGGGATTACAGTTAACATTTATGAAATTTGTAACAATAAAGTTCAACTTAATACCAAATTAATTTCAATAGTAAAAAATTTTGTTTCTGTATAACTTGTCCCTCGACTTTTATGCTGTTATTGTTGCACATTACATCTTTATACATTGCATGACAATCAATCTTAATTTAAAATTGTTGCTTTATGCATTTCTTTTTAAAACCAGATAGGAAGGAGTTAAAAACAAAATATACCTTTATACAGTGTTTTATCTTTACCTGTATAATTACCTTTCCTAGTAGTCTTTATTTCTCTTCATCCGAGGTTGAGTTACTGTTCTTTCATTAAGCCTGAAAGACTGCTTTGGAATCTCTCGTAGGGCAGATATGCCAGCAATGTTTCTCACAATTCTTGTTTCTCTGTCGTTGTTTAGTTACTAAATCATGTCTGACTCTGTGACCCCATGGGCTGCAGCACAGCAGGCTTCAGAAAACAAAATCTACTGCTATTTTCATTTTTCCCCCATCTATTTGCCATGAAGTGATGGGACTGGATGCCGTGATCTTACATATTTGAATGTTGAATTTCAGGCCAACTTTTTTGCTCTCCTCTTTTACCCTCATCAAAAGGCTCTTTAGTTCCTCTGCTTTCCACCATTAGAGTGGTGTCATTTGCATATCCAAGGTTGTTGATATTTCTCTCAACAATCTTGATTCCAGCTTGTAATTCAGCCAGACCATCATTTTGCCTGGTGTACTCTGAATATAAGTTAAATAAATAGGGTGACAATATATAGCTTTGTTGTACTCCTTTCTGAATTTTGAACCAGTCAGTTGTTCCATGTAAGTTTCTAACTGTTGCTTCTTGACCTGCATACAGGTCTCTCAGGAGACAGGTAAGGTGGTCTGTTATTCCCATATCTTGAAGAATTTTCCATAGTTTACTGTGATCCACACAGTAATAGGCTTTAGCATAGTCAAAGAAGAAGAAGTAGATGTTTTTCATGGAATTATCTTGCTTTTTCAATGATCCAACGGATGTTGGCAATTTGATCCCTGGTTCCTCTATCTTTTCTAAATCCAATTTGTACATCTGGACATTCTTGGTTCATGTACTGTTGAAGGATTTTGAGCATGACCTTGCTAGCATGTGAAATGAGTGCAATTGTCTGGAAGTTTGAATGTTCTTTGGCATTGCCTTTTGAGATTGGAATGAAATCTGACCTTTTCCAGTCCTGTGGCCATTACTGAGTTTTCCAAATTTGTTGACATATTGAGTGCAGCACTTTAACAGCAACATCTTTTAGGATTTTCAACAGCTCAGCTGGAATTCCATCACCTCCACTAGCTTTGTTTGTAGTAATGCTTCCTAAGACCCAGTTGACCTCACACTCCAGGATTTCTGGCTGTATGTGAGTGACAATAGCATCGTGACTATCCGGGTCATTAAGATTTTTTTCATATAACTCTTCTCTTGCCACCTCTTCTTAATCTCTTCTGCTTCTGTAAGGTCCTCGCGGTTTCTGTCTTTTATTGTGTCCATCCTTGCCTAAAATGTTCCCTTGGTATGTCCAATTTTCTTGAAAAGATCTCTAGTCTTTCCCATTCTATTGTTTTCCTCTATTTATTTGCATCATTCACTTAAGAAGGCTTTCTTATCTCTCCTTGCTATTCTCTAGAACTCTGCATACATATGGGTATATCTTTCTCTTTCTCCTTTGCCTTTTGCTTCTCTTTTCTCAGCTATTTGTAAGACCTCCTCAGACAGCCGCTTTGCCTTCTTGTATTTCTTTGTCTTTGGGCTGGTTTTGGTCACCGCCTTTATACAATGTTATGAACCTCTGTCCATTGTTCTTCAGGCACTCTGTCTACCAGATCTGATCCCTTGAATCTATTCATCGCCTTCACTATATAATTCACAAGAGATTTAATTTAGTTCATACCTGAATGGCCTGGTGATTTTCCTTACTTTCTTCAATTTAGGTCTGAATTTTATAATAAGGAGCTGACGGTCTGAGCCACTGTCAACTCCAGGTCTTGTATTTGCTGACTGGTCAGAACTTCTCTATCTTTGGCTACAAAGAATATAATCAATCTGATTTTTATATTGACCATCTAATGATGTCCATGTGTAGACTCTCCTCTTGGGTTATTGGAAGAGGGTGTTTCTATGACCAGTGTGTTCTTTTGACAAAACTCTGTTTATTGGGGAATGTCTTAATTTAGCTTTCATTGTTGAAGAATAGTCTTGCCAGATATAAAATTATTTGGCATTTCTTTATCTTTTAGTATTTCAAATATGTAACCTCATTGCCATTTGGTCTCTCTGTTTTCTGATGAGAAATCAAATGTTAATCTTATTAGGCATTCTTTGTATGTTATGAGTCACTACTCTCTTGCTGCTTTCAAGATTCTCTTTTTGTCCTGGGTTTCAGTGTTTGATTTTCCTGCTTCCATAGACTCTCCAGGTCTTTCTTGAGGTCCAATCATGTGTACAGTCTTCTATATTCCCAACGGTATATTGGAGTTTTGCAAAGTCCCCTTGTACGTCTCACTCCTCAGCCTGAATTTTCAAGCTCCTTGGCTAGTCTACAAGGGTCTACAATAGTTCCAGCTCTTGCCGGTTGCCTCAGACAGCAGCAGCCAAGATATCAGCCTACAAACATTTCTTGAAAAACATCCCCCAGGAAGCAACTTTAGCACTGAGTCAGTTTCAAATTAGGCAAAGTAAAGGCAAATGTTTTGGGCTGTCCCTCCAGGGAGCCATCAGACAGGTGAAAAATAATTGCAATTCTCTGTGAATGAGGCTTATTCTTTTCCCTCTGGGAACAGGAATGCAGACTGTTATTTTTAAGTCTACCACTGAGCTGAGGTGAGGAAAATGAGAGTGGGGTAAGTTAAAATGCCACAAAATTTACTATTCTTACTGAAAATCAGCTGTTTTTCTTGAATAAGTGTTGCCCATGCTGCTACAAGTCTTTAGTTAATTTCCAAAGTTCCAAATAAGTTGATCTTGACAGTTTTGCCCTTTTTGTCATTGGTTTTACAGAGTAGTAGAATTTGCTTTATTTTTGTAAATTAATTTATTTATTTTAATTGGAGGCTAATTACTTTATAGTATTGTAGTGGTTTTTGCCATACATTCACATGAATCAACCATGGGTGTCCCCTATCTTGAGAGGAGGACACTTTTCTCCCCCCTCGATCCCCATCCCATCCCTCAGGGTCATCCCAGTGCATCAGCCCTGAGCACCCTGTCTCATGCATCGAACCTGGACTGGCCATCTATTTCACATATGGTAATATACATGTTTCAGTGCTATTCTCTCAAATCATCCCACCCTCACCTTCTCCCACAGAGTCCAAAATACTGTTCTATACATCTGTGTCTCTTTTGCTGTCTTGCATATAGGGTCATCATTACCATCTTTCTAAATTCCATATATATGCATTAATATACTGTATTGGTGCCTTTCTTTCTGACTTACTTCACTCTGTATAATAGGCTCCAGTTTCATCCACCTCATTAGAACTGACTCAAAGGAATTTTTTTAATAGCTGAGTAATATTCCATTGTGTATATGTACCACTGCTTTCTTATTCATTCGTCTGCTGATGAACGTCAACAGTGCTGAGATGAACACTGGAGTACATGCGTCTCTTTCAATTCTGGTTTCCTCGGTGTGCATGCCCAGCAGTGGGATCACTGCATCATATGGCAGTTCTATTTCCTTTTATTTTTAAGGAATCTCCACACTATTCTCCATAGTGGCTGTCCTAGTGTGCATTCCCATCAACTGTGTAAGAGGATTCCCTTTTCTCTGCACCCTCTCCAGCATTTATTGTTTGTAGACTTTTTGATAGCAGCCATTCTGACCGGCATGAGATGGTACCTTATTGTGGTTTTGATTTGCATTTCTCTGGTAATGAGTGATGTTGAGCATCTTATCATGTGTTTGTTAGCCATCTGTATGTCTTCTTTGGAGAAATGTCTGTTTAGTTCTTTTGCCCATCTATTGATTGGGTCACTTATTTTTCTGGAGTTGAGCTGTAGGAGCTGCTTGTATATTTTTGATATTAATTCTTTGTCAGTTGCTTCGTTTGCTATTATTTTTTTTCCCATTCTGAAGGCTGTCTTTTCACGTTGCTTACAGTTTCCTTAGTTGTGCAAAGGCTTTTAAGTTTAATTAGGTCCCATTTGTTTACATTTGCTTCTATTTCCATCACTCTAGAGTTGGGTCATAGAGGATCTTGCTGTGATTTATGTCAGAGAGTGTTTTGCCTATGTTTTCCTCCAGGAGTTTTATAATTTCTGGTCTTACATTTAGATCTTTAATCCATTTTTAGTTTATTTTTGTGTATGGTGTGGTAGAATTTGGAGTTTCTTACTCTGCCTTTTTTCATAGGTATCACTCCACATACAAGAATTTTAAAAATTTTATTTTATAGAAATATAATTGATTTTAAAATGTGTTAGTTTCTGCTGAAAGCAAAATGAGTCAGTTATATAAACACACACACATATTCTTTTCATATTATTTTCCATTATGATTTATTACGGTAGGACCATGTTATTTACCTATTTTGCATATACTAACATTTTATATATGTTAGCATCTGCTGCTGTTGCTGCTAAGTCACTTGGGGCGAGTCCAGCTCTGTGTAACCCCATAGACAGCAGCCCACCAGGCTCCCCCATCCCCGGGATTCTCCAGGCAGGAGTACTGGAGTGGGGTGCCATTGCCTTCTCCAATGTTAGCATCTACTGATCCCAAACTCCCAGTCTATCTCTCCCTCACCCCACCTCTCTGTCCGTTTCTGTTTTGTAAATGAGTTCATCTGTTTCATATTTTAGATTCCATATATAAGTGATATCATATGATATTTGTCTTGTTTGACTTACTTCACTTAGTATGATAATCTCTAGGTCCAGCCATGTTGCTCCAAATGGCATTTTAGGTATATAATGTATATATGTATATTTGCTGTTGTTTATGGAGAAGGGAATGGCAACCCACTCTAGCACTCTTGCCTGGAAAATCCCATAGGCGGAGGAGCCTAGTGGGCTGCAGCCCATGGGGTCGCGAAGAGTCGGACACAACTGAGTGACTTCACTTTCACTTTTCACTTTCATGCATTGGAGAAGGAAATGGCAACCCACTCCAGTGTTCTTGCCTGGAGAATCCCAGGGACGGGGGAGCCTGGTAGGCTGCCATCTATGAGGTCACACAGAGTCGACACGACTGAAGTGACTTAGCAGCAGCAGCAGCAGCAGCTGTTGTTTAGTCGTTAAATTGTGTCCCACTCTTTGTGACCCCGTGGACTGTAGCCCGCCAGGCTCCTCTGTCCATGGGATTCTCTGGGCAAGAAGTGCCATTGGAGTGTGTTGCCATTTCTTTCTCCAGGTGAATCTTTCCGACCCAGGCATCAAACCCAAGTCTCCTGCATTGGTAAGTGAATTCTTCAACACTGAGCTACCACGGAAGCCCGTGTGTACGTGAATATATGTATATACAAATATATGCATACAGAATCATATATGTACCACATCTCCTTATCCATTCATCTGTCGATGGGCATTTAGGTTGTTTCCATGTCTTGGCTATTAGGAATAGTGCTGCTGTGAATGATGGGGTGAACCATGCTAGATTTCAGCATCACCACCAACTTCGCCATCTCTGAAAATTCTGCCTGATGAAATACAGTTTTGATTGCTATAAAGTCACTTTCTCCAAATAAAGCAATAGGTTTGAAACTTTACACTGGATACATGTTGAAATGAGTAAAGGGAAAGTGGCATTTCTTAAACTGGTACCAAGAGGGATTAAAGCATAATCCTGAGGTCTTTTAGCACAATACTTTCTCTCAAATGATTATCAGTTCATCAAAAGGTTACATGTACCTCAAAATGTTTCACTCCGTTATAATAGAAAAGCTTAAGTTTTAGGTTGATGTGTTGAAGCTTACTAAGGATTCAACTGAATTAACATACATGAGTGATTTTTGACTTTGTGGCTAAGAGGCCTTTTGCATTTCTGGAAATGTGCCATTGATTGTATATCATAGAACAAGTTTATGTAATTAAATATACGTCTCTCAGAATCTCATTCCTATCTCTATCTTGAAGAGTTTTATGTGGAACTTCCTTTTTCACACTTGAAATCACAAAAATAGGTGAACTTGTTGGGCTCAGAACAGTGAGGGGACAGCAATTTCCTTTAGTTACTTGATCACAGGAAAATTGTAAGGCAATTTCTCTAAGTTTAGGCTGTCTCTAATTTTCTTTTCAAGAAGTGACTTTGCCAATAGAATCCATATTTACAAAGAAAATGCAAGCTCTTTTTAAACATTATCTTGTCACAAGTGATTTATAACTTTGGTCACACTGAAGTGAAATAATTTGTAACTCTTGTCCCTAAAGTCTGAAGAAAATTTAGTACAAGAATATCTCTGCCCTCTTTTGAAAATAGTACTTTCTTTTTTTTTGTCAGAAAATATTTGTGGTAGGCTGTGTGTGTGTGCTTAGTCACTCAGTCATGTTTGACTCTTTGTGACCCCATGGACTGTAGCCCACCAGGCTCCTCTGTCCATGGGATTCTCCAGGCAAGAATACTGGAGTGGGTTGCCATGCCCTCCTCCAGGGGGTCTTCCCAACCTGGGGATTGAACCCAGGTGTCCCACATTGCAGGTGGATTCTGTACCATCTGAACCACCAGGGAAGCCCTTGCTAGTAAGCATTAACTAGCCCTTTCCTGAGATTCATACAAATATTGATAAATCTTAGTATTCCTATTGAGAAGAACAGCATATACATGTAAGGCTGAGTTCATGTGCTACTCATGTGAAACTATCACAACATTGTTAATTGGCTGTACCCCAATACAAAATGTTTTTAGTGTTTAAAAAAATCCCCAAACAATGATGTAAATATTTAGATTGAACCATGTAAATTGCTATTTGGCCATTTTTGACATTCAGAAATGACAACTTCATATTTATCAACCACTTTCTAAACAATAGATATTGTTATGTGTGTGTGTTAGTCGCTCAGTTGTGTCTGACTCTTTGCAACCCCATGGGTTGTAGCCCACCAGGCTCCTTTGTTCATGGAATTATCCAGGTAAGAATATTGGACGGGGTAGCCTCATCCAGGGGGTCTTGCTGATCTAGGGATGGAACCCAGGCCTCCTGCTTTGCAAGCAGAGTCTTTACCATCAGAGCCACCAGGGAAACCTAGATATTGTTATTTTCATCTATTTTTAGTGTTGACAACAATCTTTCTAAAAATGTTGGTGGCGTATCCATAAGATACTACTTGTTAGCCTGTGGTTATTTAAAATAGTGATTACTACTGAAATAATTACTATTGTTTCTAAATATTTCAAATTTTTATTATATAGCATTTTTTACTATATAGCATTTTTACTATGTAGTATTTTTACTATACTATATTAACATTTTTGAGCATGATATAATTTTACTCTCACGGTAATTTGTAACACTGGTACTATTATTTTTCAGATAAAATTACTGAGGCTTACTTAATCTCAGTAGTTTCCCCAAAGTCACACAATGAACAAGTAGAGTTTAATTCTTTTTCTTTCTTCAGATTTCATCTTCTTGGGAAGAGATGGTTGAAGCCAGGATTGCTTCTGTGTTGGGCAGGTATCCTTCTACATGTGAATGGACTGGTACAACCAAAATTTTTGTTAGTAGAAAATTGTTCTATTGCACAAATCAGAGCAGGAGTTGTGGAAGGTTGGGGTGACTGTGGCAATTTTTAAACAAGATAAGAATGAAGTTTGTTGCATCTATTGACTCGTCCTTTCATGAATGATTTCTCTTTACCATACAATGTAGTTTGATAGCATTTTACCCACAGTAGAACTTTCAAAAATTGAGTCAATCCTCTCAAATCCCACTACTGCTTTGTTAGCTAAGTTTATGCACTATTCTAAATCCTTTATTTTCATGTCAACAATCTTTTAGATTCCACCTCAAGAAACCACTTTTGTTGTTCACCCATAAGAAGTAGCTCCTCACTCATGAAAGTTGCATCACAAGATTGTAGGAATTTGAAACTACCTTGGAGTGATCATTAACGTGATATATGAAGGGAGAAAAGTCAAAAAAGAGAAAAGAAACAGTCGTTTTTTTGTCTATTCTGGGCTTGTTACTATGTTAGACTTACATATATTACTATTTTTAGTAAAAAAATTTTTTGCTGATTTTCCAGGAAATTTGCAAGAGAAAATTAAAAAGTAAGCTGGAGACACACATCATGAAATCTTCTTCCAAAAGGCCTTGAGCAGTGAGGCATTCTAGCAACTCTCACCAGGGAGGAACAGTGGTCTGATTAGACGAATTTCATCAGAAATTCAAATCTGAGTACCTTTGGCAAGTTCAGACAGGGTTCAGCCTGGGACAACACATCCGAAAAGGTTCAATCTGTGAAGGAAGAAACAGATCTTTGATGAAGCACACATAATATGATATAGTTTGTTAACAAAACTGTCACTAAATGACTAACTTATCTCAAGAAGAGTGGGGTTTTCCAAGATACAGTTGGCTTAGGAGGCTTTCTCTTCTAAGAGGACTGCTTCTGTGTTGAGCAGGTACCCTTCTACATGTGAATCGACTGGTACAACCAAACTTTTTGTGAGTAGAAAATTGTTCTGTTGAATGTTATTAAGAGTGATGATAAGAAAAATAAAGTCTTCCCCTTTAATTAAATGAGTATATATAGTTTTTCCATAACTATACCTATATGTAGCCAGGTAATTAGAAAATTCCTGATAAACAGAATTTTTAGAATTTTTGTTCTAGTTGGGTTTGATTTGATTTACTGTGTAATTTCTCAGAGACTATTCTATGCTATTGTATATGCTGAGTCTTTAAGATGGAGCTTAAAGGGAATAACAATCATAGCAATAAAAGGGCTACTTTTGTTGAGCCTTTTCCGTGTGTCGAGCTCTGTGATAAGCATTTTAAATTCATTATTTGATTTATCTGTAAACTAAGGGGAAACATTTTATCTGCATTTTACAAATAAAGAGACAGAAAAATAGAGGGGTAAAATAGCTTTTCCAATGACATAGATTCGAGTGGGGTAGAATCCGGTGTCTGACTCCAGAGCTGATATGCTTACTTAATAGCTCCCTATGTTTATTTGTTACTCAGTCATGTCTGACTCTTGGAGACCCCACGGACTGCAGTCTGCCAAGCTCCTCCGTCCATGTGGATTCTCCAGGCAAGAATACTGGAGTGGGTGCCCATTCCCTTCTCCAGGAGATCTTCCCAACCCAGGGTTTGAACCCAGGTCTCCCGCCTTGCAGGCAGATTCTTTACCATCTGAGCCACCAAGGAAGCCTCCTGTTTACATAAAAGTCACTAACATTTCTAAGAGGAAGTATGTACAGAAAGAGTTTAAGAACTGTTGAGCTAGATTGTAAGCAAGTCCAAATGAGAAACCATGTCCTGCTCATCTTTATATTTCTAGTGCCCTAAATAATACTTGGGCTTCTCTGGGTGGCTTAGGTGTTAAAGAATCCAGCTGCCAATGCTGGAGACACTGGTTCGATCTCTGGGTCAGAAAGATCCCCTGAAGAAGGAAGTAGCAATCCACTCCAATATTGTTGCCTAGAGAATCCCATGAGCAGAGGAGCCTGGCGGGCTACTGTCCATGGGGTCACAAGAATCGGACATGACTTAGTGACTAAAAACAACAAATAGTACTTACCGCTAAGTACTATTAAGGCATCATCATCTTTATCACTCAAATGGAAATAATATTCTACATGCTACAATTTAGAAATTATTGGGGCCGACAATAACAATAGAATACTAGTGAGAGCATAGCAAACAAGCATGGGTGATGTGCTGAATATGAAATGGTTCTGGGATAGGTGGGTGCCTATATGAGAAAGTGGTACTTGCCATAATTTTTTTTTATTTAATCATCACTGAAAACTCATGCTATGAGAAAATATTTTGAAACATTAGCAAAGAACACTTACGCATCAAAATAAATAAAATGAACCCATTAGGAAAATGTGCAAATATATGAATAAGCAATTCTCAGGAAAGGAAATCAAAATAATTAATGCACATATGAAAAGATACACAGTTCAGGCAGTACAGTCACTCAGTTGTGTCTGACTTTTTGCGATCCCATGAATCGCAGCACGCCAGTCCTCCCTGTCCATCATCAGCTCCCGGAGTTCACTCAGACTCACGGCCATTGAGTCCGTGAGGCCATCCAGCCATCTCATCCTCTGTCATCTCCTTCTCCTCCTGCCCTCAAACCCTCCCAGCATCAGAGTCTTTTCCAATGACTCAACTCTTCTCATGAGGTGGCCAAAGTACTGGAGTTTCAGCTTTAGCATCATTCCTTCCAAAGAAATCCCAGGGTTGATCTCCTTCAGAATGGACTGGTTGGATTTCCTTGCAGTCCAAGGGACTCTCAAGAGTCTTCTCCAACACCACAGTTCAAAAGCATCAATTCTTCAGTGCTCAGCCTTCGTCACAGTCCAACTCTCACATCCATACATGACCACAGGAAAAACCATAGCCTTGACTAGATGGACCTTACTCGGCAAAGTAATATCTCTGCTTTTGAATATGCTATCTAGGTTGGTCATAACTTTTCTTCCAAGGAGTAAGCGTCTTTTAATTTCATGGCTGCAATCACCATCTGCAGTGATTTTGGAGCCCCAAAAAATAAAGTCAGACACTGTTTCCACTGTTTCCCCATCTATTTCCCATGAAGTGATGGGACTGGATGCCATGATCTTCGTTTTCTGAATGTTGAGCTTTAAGCCAACTTCTTCATTCTCCTCTTTCACTTTCATCAAGAGGCTTTTTAGCTCCTCTTCACTTTCTGCCATAAGGGTGGTGTCATCTGCATATCTGAGGTTATTGATATTTCTTCCGGCAATCTTGATTCCAGCTTGTGTTTCTTCCAGTCCAGCATTTCTCATGATGTACTCTGCATAGAAGTTAAATAAGCAGGGTGACAATATACAGCCTTGACGTACTCCTTTTCCTATTTGGAACCAGCCTGTTGTTCCATGTCCAGTTCTAACTGTTGTTTCCTGACCTGCATACAGATTTCTCAAGAGGCAGGTTAGGTGGTCTGGTATTCCCATCTCTTTTAGAATTTTCCACAGTTTATTGTGATCCACATAGTCAAAGGCTTTGGCATAGTCAATAAAGCAGAATAGATGTTTTTCTGGAACTCTCTTGCTTTTTCCACGAGCCAGCAGATGTTGGCAATTTGATCTCTGGGTCCTCTGCCTTTTCTAAAACCAGCTTGAACATCTGGAAGTTCACAGTTCACGTATTGCTGAAGCCTGGCTTGGAGAATTTTGAGCATTACTTTACTAGTGTGTGAGATGAGTGCAATTGTGCGGTAGTTTGAGCATTCTTTTGCATTGCCTTTCTTTGGGATTGGAATGAAAACTGACCTTTCCAGTCCTGTGGCCACTGCTGAGTGTTCCAAATTTTCTGACATATTGAGTGCAGCACTTTCACAGCATCATCTTTCTGAATTTGAAATAGCTCCACTGGAATTCTATCACCTCCAATAGCTTTGTTTGTAGTGATGCTTTCTAAGGCCCACTTGACTTCACATTCCAGGATGTCTGGCTCTAGGTGAGTGATCACACCATCGTGATTATCTGGGTTGTGAAGATCTTTTTTGTACAGTTCTTCTGTGTATTCTTGCCACCTCCTCTTAATATCTTCTGCTTCTGTTAGGTCTATACCATTGCTGTCCTTTATCGAGCCCATAATTGCATGAAATGTTCCCTTGGTATTTCTTATTTTCTTGAAGAGATCTCTAGTCTTTCCCATTCTATTGTTTTCCTCTATTTCTTTGCATTGATCACTGAAGAAGGCTTTCTTATGTCTTCTTGCTATTCTTTGGAACTCTGCTTTCAGATGCTTATATCTTTCTTTTTCTCCTTTGCTTTTCGCTTCTCTTCTTTTCACAGCTATTTGTAAGGCCTTCTCAGACAGCCATTTTGCTTTTTTGCATTTTTTTTTCCCATGGGGATGGTCTTGATCCTTGTCTCCTATACAATGTCATGAACCTCATTCCATAGTTCATCAGGCACTCTATCTATCAGATCTAGGCCCTTAAATCTATTTTTCACTTCCATTGTATAATCATAAGAGATTTGATTTAGGTCATACCTGAATGGTTTAACAGTTTTCCATACTTTCTTCAATGTAAGTCTGAATTTGGCAATAAGGATTTCATGATCTGAGCCACAGTCAGCTCCTGGTCTTGTTTTTGTTGACTGTATAGAGCTTCTCCATCTTTGACTGCAAAGAATATAATCAATCTGATTTCGTTGTTGACCATTTGGTGATGTCCATGTGTAGAGTCTTCTCTTGTGTTGTTGGAAGAGGGTGTTTGCTATGACGAGTGCATGTTCTTGGCAAAATTCTATTAGTCTTTTCCCATTTCAGTACTAATAAGGGAATGCAGATTAAAACTTCAATGCAATACCATTTCACATCTTTGAAGCTGACTAATGTTTAGGGTTTGATGATCCAAGTATTGGCAAAGATGTGGGGAAATTGCAACTTTTATACTCTCCTGGTTGGAAAGCAAATTGGTATAACCACTTTGGAGGGCAATCTTGCAATATTTAATAGTTAATGTACATGCCTTACCACAGAACAACTCCATTCTTGGGTATTCATATATACCTTAGAAAAACTCCAATGTATGTATGTAAGGACTGTTTATAGCAGTGTTGGTGTAGTAAAAATATGAATACAATCGGCATGCCTGTCAATCAGAAAATAGTTAAGTGAGTTGTGGTATGCTGGAGCAATGAAGTACTAATAGCAATTAAAAAAAATGAACTAGAGCTACACATATTAATATGGATGAATTTCACAAAGATTCAGAGAAAAATTCAAGTTGCAGAATGCATATTCATACCTAGACTTCAGTCTAATTTTTTTTTGTTAGAGTTATCGCTAAATATTTACATTTTCAGTGCTATTAAAATATTTTTAAAATAAAAATAAAAATTAGTGTAATATATATGTTATGCTTTTAGTACACACTTGAAAAAGTGTGTGTGTGCACTAAGTCATTTCAGTCATGTCTGACTCTTTGTGACCCCATTGGCTGTAGCCAGCCAGACTTCTCTGTCCATGGGATTCTCCAGATAAGAACACTGGACTGGGTTGCCACACTCTTCTCTAGGGGATCTTCCTGACCCAGGGATTGAACCCTATGTCTCTTATGTCTCCTGCATTGGCAGGCAGGTATTTTTTTATTTATTTTATTTTATTTTTTTTACCACTAGTGCCACCTGGGAAGCCCTGAAAAAGTATAAGATAGTTATTATCCATTGATTTATATATTATCCATGATTTATATATTATATATAATCTGTGATTTATATATTCAACAAATGATGCTAGAAAAGGGTAACTTCTCAAACAAGACCCAAATATGCATAGTATTTAATTATCAAAAGTTATAATAGATTTTTCTTGTTCTACTAGCAATGCTGGGAATATTGGATGGGTGAAAATATTGGGACATACTTGTTTTATATAGTTCTTCTCAGAGACCAAGATTAATAGAGTCTCTGCACTCTCAAAGGCCACTCTCAGGGTATTCTTCGTGCTAGCCTCCCAGTAACAGAGAAAAGCATAGAGAAGTAGCATATTGGAGAACTTCATGGGCTTCTACTGTAGACGACATTCATACTTCCATGCGTTTCCCAGTCATTGGTGCTCAGTGATATGGTGATACTTAATTCCAAGGAGACTGAGAAACACAAGGCCTAGATGGCCAGCCATTGCCAGTCTCAAATATGGTACACAGGAAGGGAAGAAAATGTTTTGGTGGACTGCTTGTCACAGTGCTTATGCTGCAAAAACTAGGCACCGATCCATACATTATTTAAATATCAATGACAGCAATTTTACTCCAGATCCTGCTTCAGGGGCGTAAAAAAAAATTAAAAGAAAACATGAAAATTGTTAATCTAGTCAGACTCTGGTCATGCGACCATGTGTTTTCTAAGCATGTAGTATAATGTTGCAAATACAAGATGACTCTGCTTTTGATATTGAACTATCCTGTTGATGGAGGGGAAAAGGCACAAAATATTTTTGAAGTGAGGAAAAAGAGTTAAAATATTTAAAAATGACACTAGAGCTGATAGGAGCATGTCCAAGATTTCTAGTGGTCACATACAAGGCATGATACGTTCAACAAAAGCTGAGGACATCAGGACACTAAAATGGACAGGACTTGAGTGCAAATGTTCCAGGAGCTACTATTATACCACTGTTAGACTAAGTTAGGGCTTATGTTGTAGTGTACAATTTCCTTGAAACTCCAGGGGCTGAAGATCGTAAAGACTTATTTCTTACTCTCACCCTGACCGTTGTGGGACAGCCAGGGCTCTGCCTCACAAAGCCCAGAGGAGCGGAATGAAATCTGACAGCGTTTCTACTGTCCTCCAGCTACCTCAGTTTCCAATCACTACAGTGGAAAAGAAAAAAACCTGGATATGCACACACAGCTTCTCACTGCCTCAGCTTGGGAATAAGATGCATAAATATCACTTTCATCTTATTGGCCAGAATGAGACACATGGTTCTACTTAATTGTGGGGGAAATGGGAAATGTGAGGGAATAATTGGTGGGCATATTAGGTTAATATTATAGCTTCTGCTACAAGCATGTGCCACAGATTGATAAATTTCTTCATTCATCTAAAAGATAAATTGAGGTCATATGCCTGATCATAATTTGGAACCACATCCAAATATTTTTACAGAATATGAAGTAATGGTTTTCCAGTGCCAAATACAACCAGAGAGTAGATAAGGAATCTGTATCTATTTCAAGTTAAGACAGTCAACATTCCAGCATTTGAGCAGGAAATAGTCATCCGCTTATCAACTAATGGCGCTTTAAAAATAACCTTCAGTAAAGTACTGTTCTATTTTCCTGGTTATACTTCTATCCAATTATGCAAAACTATCTGACGGAGACACCAAAGGCTTTGTAATATTTTCACAGATACGAAACAGTTAATAACAATAATTTCAAATTAGATATTTTAATTTTTCTGGATTGTTGTGGATTTTTCTGCAGAAGTGCCAAAATCCATTAAGTGGAACACTGATGTTAAAACTTTGATAAACAGTTCTAGACACAGTGGGGTCAAACTCCAGAGGGTCCTTGAAACCCTTGAAATTAATTATATGTGAGATTTTTGTGTGAATGGGCATGCTTTTGGGGATTAATCATTACATTCTCAGAGAATTAATGATCAGCAAAGGAAGCAACTTTAACCAGTATCAACTTATTAAATGAATAAATGAAAAAGTCTTTAGGCATACTATTTAATTAATACCTATCCTTCTTAAACTATTACAAAAAAATTGCAGAGGAAGGAACAGATCCATATTCATTGAGTTCAGAATTACCCTGATACCAAAATCCGATGAGGATATCACACAAAAAAGAAAATTCCAGGCCAATATCACTGACAGACATGGGCTTCCCCAGTGACTCAACAGGTAAAGAATCTGCCTGTAATACAGGAGATGCAGGGGACACAGGTTTGATCCTTGGGTTGAGAAGATTCCCTGGAGGAGGAAATGTCAACCTACTCCAGGTTTCTTGCCTGAAAAATCCAATGGACAAAGGAGCCTGGCAGGCTACAGTCCAAAGAGTTGGCTATGACTGAGCATGTGTGCGCGCGCGCGCGCACACACACACACACACACACACACATCACTAATGGACATAGATGCAAATAATCCTCAACAAAATATTAGTAAACCAAGTCAACAATACATTGAAAGGATTATAACTATGATCAAGTAGAATTTGTCCCAGCAGTACAAAGATAGCTCAAGATTCACAAATCGATCAATATGATACACCACATTAACAAGCTGTAGAATGAAAACCAAGTGATCATCTCAATAGATGCAAAAAAAGCTTTTGAAAAAACTCAATATGTATTATGATTTAAAAAAAACAAGGTAGGTATAGAGGGAACATATATCAAGATAATAAAAGCCCTAGGTGATTAGCCTACAGCTGGCATCATAATTAACAGTAAAACACTGAAAAAATGTCTCTAAGGTCAAGAACAAGAGTAGGATGCCCTTGTCACTGTTAGGAAATGACATAGTACTATCTACAGAAGATCCTAAAAATGCCACCAGAAAACTATTAGAACAATGAATTTGGTAAAGTTGCAGAATAGAAAATCTATAGAAATCTGCTGCATGTCTATACACTAACAATAAACTATAAGAAGGTAAGGAAATAATTTCATTTATAATCACATCAGAAAGAATAAATATCTAGAAATAATTCTACCTAAGGGAAAAACCTGTACTTGGAAAACTATAAGACACTGATGAAATAAATTGAAGACAACACAAACAGATGGAAAGAAATGCCATGCTCATGAATTGGAAAGTTTAATGTTGTTAAAATGACCATACTACACAAAGCATTTTACAGATTCAATGCAATTCTTATCAAAATACCAATGAAATTTTTCACAGAACTGGAACAAATCATTTTAATATCTGTATGGAAACACAAAACACTTAGAGTAACCAAAAAATCTTGAGGAAGAAGAACAGAGCTGGAAGTATCACACTTCCTGACCTCAGACTATGCTGCAAAGCTACAGTTATCAAAACACTTGATACTGCAAAAAACCAGACACAGATTCATGAAACAGAATAGAGAGCCCAGAATTAAACCCATGGAGTTGTGGTCAATTAATCTATGACAAAATAGCAAGAATGAAGAATGGATAAAAGACAGACTTTTCAATAAGTTATGCTGGAAAACAGAACAGCAACATGTCAAAGGATGAAATTGTAACATTTTCTCACACCATATATAAAAATGAATTCGCATGGAGTAAAGATCTAAATTTAAGACCAGAAACCATAAAACTACCAGAAGAAAATGAAGTTAGAACACACTTTGGCATAAATTGTAGCATTTTATTTTTTATTTTTTATTTATTTATATAATTTTTTAAAAAAATTTTAAAATCTTTAATTCTTACATGCGTTCCCAAACATGAACCCCCTCCCACCTCCCTCCCCATAACATCTCTCTGGGTCATCCCCATGCACCAGCCCCAAGCATGCTATATCCTGCATCAGACATAGACTGGCGATTCAATTCTTACATGATAGTATACATGTTAGAATGACATTCTCCCAAATCATCCCACCCTCTCCCTCTCCCTCTGAATCCAAAAGTCCATTATACACATCTGTGTCTTTTTTGCTGTCTTGCATACAGGGTCGTCATTGCCATCTTTCTAAATTCCATATATATGTGATAGTATACTGTATTGGTGTTTTTCTTTCTGGCTTACTTCACTCTGTATAATCGGCTCCAGTTTCATCCATCTCATCAGAACTGATTCAAATGAATTCTTTTTAACGGCTGAGTAATACTCCATTGTGTAATTGTAGCATTTTAAAAATCTGTTTCCTATGGCAAAAGAAACAGAAGCAAAAATAAACACATGGGACCTAATTAAACAAAATCTTCTGCACAGCAAAGGAAATCATTGTCAAAATGAGAAAGCAACCTATTGAATGGGAGGAAATATTTTCAAATGATTTGACCATTATGAGGTTAATGACCCAAATATATAAACAACAACCTAAATGTCCACTGACAGATAAATAGATAAAGAAGATGTGGAATAGTACTCACTTGTAAAAAGAATGAAGTAATGCCATTTGCAGCAACATGGATGATTGTAGCAATTAACATACTGAGTGAAGTCAGACAGAGAAAGACAAATATCATATGATATCACTTATATGTGGAACCTAAAATAAGACACAGACTTATTTACAAAACAGAGAGAGAACTCACAGATGTAGGAAATAAACTTTTGGCTACCAAAAGGGAAAGGAGCAGAGGGATAAGTGAGGAATTTGAGATTAACAGATATACCCTCTTATTAATGTATACAAGATAAACAACAAAGTTCTGCTGTATAGCATGGGAAACTTTCAGTATCTTCTAATAACCCATAATGGAAAAGAATATGAAAAAGCATATGCATATGTATAACGGAATCACTTGAAACACTGTTTACTTGAAACACGGCAAATCGGCTGTGCTTCAATAAATAGAAAAGAAGCAAAAAAAAAAAACAAAACCCCACAATGGGCAGAAAATCTGAATAGATATTTTTCTGGAGTAAATGCAGATGGCCAAAAGTCACACGGAAAGATGGTCAACATCGCTAATCATCAGGGAAATGCAAATCAAAGCCACAATGAGATGTCACCTCACACCTGTCAGAATGGCCATCATCAAAAGAAATACAAATGATAAGTGTTGGAGAGCATGTGGAGGAAAAGGAATCCTTGTGCACTATTGATGGGAGTATAAATTGGCTCAGCAACTGCGGAAAACAATATGAAGGATCCTCAAAAAACTAAAGATAAATACCATATGATCCAGCAATCCCACTCCTTGGCATATAACTAGAGAAAACCATGGTTTGAAAGGATACATACACCCTGATATTTATCACAGGGCTGTTTACAATAACCAAGGTATGGAAGCAACCTAAGTGTCTATCAGCAGGTGACTAGATAAAGAAGATATGGTATGTATATATGATGGGAATACATACATATATACAGCCACAAAAGAGAATGGGATTTTGTCATTTGCAATAATATGGATGGACTTGAAGCGTATTATGCTTAGTGAAATAAATCAAAGAAAGACGAATACTGTGTGATATCACCTATATGTAGAATCTAAAAAGTAAAGCAAGCTAGTGAATATAACAAAACAAAAATAGACTCAGATATAGAGAACAAGTAGTGGTTGCCAGTAGGGTAAGGGAAGCAGAAGGGACAAGATAGGGGTATGGGATTGAGAGAGTCAAATTACTATGTACAAAATAAATAAACTGCAAGGACATGTTGTTCAACATAGGGAACATAGCCAATATTTTTTAAAATTATGAACCACTATGTTGCTCATCTGAAGCTTATGTATTATTATAAATTATGTCTCAAAAATAATTTTGCAAACAATTATATTAAAGAATATTTTGGAGCTATTCAGGCTGCAAAGAACTTTTCAGCGTGTTTAGTACAATAGTGTATATAAACAAGCGAGCTATTTTCACGAGTTTCATCCCCTGAAACAAAGAATGAAACCAGAATCTCAATGGATTTTAGTGAAGAAGGGAAGTTGAAGAAATGGGGCCAAATAGTTTAGATATTTAAAAGTTTAAAACTTTGAAATGTCTCCAAGTCTGTTATGTGTATTCAGTATAAAAGGAAAAAGTACTAAAAAGACATTCAAGATCCTGAGTACAAAATTAATGAAAAAGAAATAAATCTGCTCTTCTACTTACGTTTATCATGGATCAGGTCTGGAAAGCATTCCTCTTGGAAATATTTTAAAGGAATGGTCTTAAGGCATTTAATGGATAGTTTTAAAGAATTCAGGAAACCTTGGATAAAGGGATTATCTGGAGCTAGGGAGTTGACTGTAGCTTTCCTGTGGAATAGTGCACCTGGGCTTAAACTTCAGGACTTGCATTTGAGGTCTTTTTGGCTCCTTTTACCCCAGGCTCTCACAGGAGAAGAAAATGCTCAGGCTTTCAATAACTGTTACTACCCTGTATAAATTTAAGTTCAAGATTTGGGTCATATGTTACTAGAGAACAACAGTATTTCAGAAGAACTTTCAGCAAGTTAGACAAGTTGGCATTAAAGGGATCTTATTTATTATATTTGTATTGTATAGACATACTGTATAAGTTTGTGTTGTGTGTAGTTCAGATTACTTAGTTCATGGCTGTCAAAATAGTTTGAAGATAAACTTTCAGTTTTACTTTTTCCTCCTTTTTTATGTTTTTAAATTTTTTATATTGGAATACAGTTCACTTATAATGTATTAGTGAAGATAAACTCAGTTGCTTGCAGTCTTAGTCATTTTATTAGTTTTCTGTTTATCTTTCTTCATTTAGTAGATGCTACTTAAGAACCGTCTTGATAAATATTTGACTTGGTTTATTCAGCTCAATTTTGCAACCACTTATTGTCTGTTCTGTGTTGCATTTGTTGGACCATGGGACCCTGCCTTCACAAGTTCCCAGGGGAAAGGATTTAAATGCTATAGTAGAGACATATAGAGGTTTGGAGAACATGAGGAAGAAAGTGAATTCAGGAAAAAGGAGAACAAAAGAGATTTTATAGAGGAGAGAATCTTGAAGGATAAGCAAGAGTTGAAAGGTAAAGGTGAATAAAAGAGGCAAAGGCATTAAAAAATAATAGCAAACTGTGAGAGAATAGGGTACAGTCAATGGATGGCATAAATTTCAATAGACGTGTGCATACAGAGTGGAGAGGCTGTAATGAAAGCTGAGTCAGCAGAGCTCTTATTCTTGAAAGGAGTAAAAATTACATTCAAGCTCTAGAGATATTCTACTGGGTTAGAATGTATAGGGTGGATAGGATGGGAGAAGAAGAGAGGGATGAAAGCTTAGAAGGCTCTTAAATGATCCAAAGGAGAAACTGATGTAATTCTGAGCAGTGAGAATGGAGAAAAGAAGAGGGATTTTAGAGATGTTTTGGGGGAAAATAGGCAGGCCTTTATGATCTATGTGAAATGGATGATGGGAGAGAGGCAAGAAGATAGAATGACTTCCAGATTTCTGTCTTAGGTGATTGGGTTTCATAAAATAAGAAAGGGAATATAATCTGGCAAATAACATGTTTTAGAAGCATCTGACAAATTCTCTTTCATCATGAATAGGATATAGCATATGCCAGACTGTAAATTATACCCAACATATTCTGTAACATGGAAATACTGTTAAGCTTTTTCTGGGTAAAAATATGAAATCTACAACTAAACAACCATGAACAAATTGTTTCAATATGTGACTCCTGACAGGCCCATCCTCCAGAGACTCTGGTACGAGAATGTGCTGCTGTGTATTTTGTAAGAGTGATGCAGGCCTCTGTTTAGTTAAGACACTTGCAGAAAACAGTATTGATTTTTTTTTTTCAAATCTCATTTTAGTTCTTGCCATTTGAGAGGTATGGTGTAAAGTATTTTTCTGTCCCTCTGATTTCCCAGAAGTTTTTTAGCTGTTCTCCATGCCTCTAGAACAATAGGAGTCAACACTGATGAACATCTAGTATGTTCATGTCATACTTTTTCAAATAGCAATTACCATTTGAACTATTTGTTAATTCCTTTTTTTTTCTGTGTTAGAAGTGGACTAAGCTGGCGAAATTTGCTGTTTCAGCCCTCAAGAGATTTGGGGGTGGTTCTTAGATAAAGTGATATTGTGATAATGTTATCTCCATTTTGAACTGTTAACGAGTGATGCAAGGTCTGGAAGTGTCGTGGTGATGATGGTGATGATCTAGCAGTCTTTGCTGAATATCTTGTTATGAGTTGATATGTCCCTTCTTATTATACTTGCTGTATTCCAGGACTTTTCCTGTTTGCCCTTCTTCTGATTCACCTATAGTTTCAAGAATTTAGCACTTGAAGGGTAAAAAAAACTAACATGGTAAGATAGCATCAGGTAATTAACACTAAAAACCTGTTGTTGTTATACCTCAACTTTGATCATAAACCACTGGAATATAAATCAAAATGGGAGTAGGGAATGAAAACTTCTACAAAAGTTTGTCTTTATTCCTGTTACTTTACTTAGAAAGTGTATGCTTTTCCTTCATGTTTCTGCAGACATAAATAGCAAGCTTAAATTAATAACTTATTCATTACTTAAAATTATTAGCAGTAGTCTAATGCATACATTAGACTAAAAATATTTTATTTTAGTAAATAAAATTAAATATATTTATAATATATTGAAATATATTTTATTTTTCAAATAATGCACAAAACATATGAGGAACTAAATCAATAAATGACTGATATCATGATTCCTTTCCCGCTGATATAATTTCATCTTACAGTAAACAAGGGAATTGTATGGTCATGGTTCATGCTTCTTTTTTTTTTATGGTTCATGCTTTTTAATTTAAATTTCCCAAATATGTAAAAGTACAGTTCAATTAAACAGTAACTCTTTTACTGCCCTTTAATCTTCTTCTTTATGTAAGTCTGATTATGACTAATCCATGCCATTGTAAATTGCTCAAGTGTGGTGTATTTTGGAGCTTTTCAGAGGAGTTCCAGATGATCAAGGCAAAATAATGAATAGGTTAAATCTCATCAGGTTACATGGTGCCTTTAAAAAATATTCATTAAAGTTTTTACATTCTATACCCTAGATCTGTATCTTCCCTATTGTAAATCCCACAGACTCTTTTTGATTTTTGTTTTGTTGTTAACTTACAGTGAAAGATACTGACTTTGGGAATGAGAGAGATGTTACCTTCATAGTATCCAGTGTGGAGGGTCACAGGATCAAGGTTTCTCAAGTTCGTGTCTGCTTATGGAGATGTATTGCTTAATAGCTTCAGAAGTAGGAGTCAGAAGACCTGAGTTCTAGCCTCAAAACAGTCACATTCACATTCCATGTCACTGAGCAAAGCACTTCAGCTCTCAAAAGATCAGCTGGCAGATTCCACCAAACATTGACATCCGTGACCCTGATTCTTGCGGCTGAGTTCAAGTTCCCTCACTGTGCAATGAAGTCCTTATATTCAGGCTGCTCATGATGCTTTCATGCCTGATGCGTCCCCCACGAATGAAGAGGGAAGCACAGATTACGTGATGGTCACAGATCTTCACTCTTCCTCCTGAAGCTGCCTTAGCTAGGTGGAATGTTCTAATGTTCTTTTCTCTTCCTCCTCCTCCCTTCCTGCCTCCCCTTTCTTCTTCTCCTTCTTCTTCCTCTCCCTCTTCTTTTTCTTCTCCTCCTCCTTCTTTTTCTTGTTCTTATTCTTCTTTCTCTCTCTCCTTATTTCTATAGCCCAAGACCCTTATCTTCTTCCTTTGCCCAACCTCCCATGTCATGATGTACCATGAGTTTCCAACTTCTAGGAAAACCTAAACACTGTTCTGTTTTTGGCTCTTTCAGGGCTCTCCAGTATGCATCTTTTGGGAATATGTCAATAGTGGTTAGTGGTTTGGTGCGCTATTGGTTCTGGGCCATGTATTTATATTTTGAGTTTCAGAAAATAATCAACTCAAGGGAATGTCAAAAAAAGTGCTGATGCTTGTTCTGGATAGGCAGGTGTTAGGATTATTCACTAAAAATAGTTTAGGTGGAGAAACACAAGTAGTCTTAGGAGGTCTTCCCATTTACCTGAATTTATTCTTAAGCTCCGTGTCTGATTGAATTTATGAGCACATGAGGCCATAAGTTTATTTGTCATCAGAGTACATATGAGAATAGGAGATAAGTCAATTCAGATTGCTTTCTTTGGTCCACACAAAATTTGAAGTTTATATATATATATAAAGTATCACATTGTCTCTGAATGATTTTTTAAGTTAGTTTTTATTGGAGAATACTTGCATTACAATGTTGTGTTAGTTTCTATTGTTCAGCAAAGTGAATCAGCTCTAGGTTTGTATATATCCCATCTTTTTTGAATATCCTTCCCATTTAGGTCACCATAGAGCATTTAGTAGAGTTCCCCATGCTATACGGCTAAAAATATCAATTTAAAACCTTGTCATTTCAAAGACACCTCTGAGCAAATTCTACGGTTTACCTAGTGACAACCTTAAAAATCGATTTTTCATTTCTTTTTTCTTTTATTTGTGTGTTGTTTCCAACTTTCCAACCTTAAACTTTTAGAGGCTTCCTTAGCATTTTAGGACCCCTCCCAGGCCCTGCAGTCATGAATAGCCCTGTTGGGGAAGTAAAGGGCCTTGTGATGTATACCTTATCCAGGGATTCCTGGAATTTGGGGCTTGATGGAATTGGATTAAACTTGGACTTCCCTGGTGGCTCAGATGGTAAAGCGTATGCCTGCAGAGCAGGAGACCTGGGTTCAATCCCTGGATTGGGAAGATCTCCTGGAGAAGGAAATAGCAACCCACTCCAGTACTCTTGCCTGGAAAATTCCATGGACTGAGGAGCCTGGTAGTCTACCGTCCATGGGGTTGCAAAGACTCGGATACAACTGAGCGACTTCACTTTCAATTTCATGGCTACAAGCATGAACAAAACAAAAACAAGATCTGAGTTCCTGATGAGAGACTGAAGTGGGAGTTCAGCTTTAGAAAATCTGTTCAAAATATTAATCCTAGAGCAAGAACTGGATCCACAGTGGAGGTGTACCATCAACATAGAAAAACAAAGATAAAGGTGGAATGTCAGGTATGGTATATGAGAGAGAGAATGTTTGAGGAGCATTTGCATTAGGAGCCCTATCAAGACAGTTTTCCATTATGCAGAGTAAATATATATATATATATTTTTTTTTAAATTAATTTTTTCTTTTTTTTTAGTTTTTTATTTTTTAAATTTTAAAATCTTTAATTCTTACATGTGTTCCCAAATATGAACCCCCCTCCCACCTCCCTCCCCATAACATCTCTCTGGGTCATCCCCATGCACCAGCCCCAAGCATGCTGTATCCTGCGTCAGACATAGACTGGTGATTCAATTCTTACATGATAGTATACATGTTAGAATGCCATTCTCCCACATCATCCCACCCTTTCCTTCTCCCTCTGAGTCCAAAAGTCCGTTATACACAGAGTATAATTGCTTTACAATGTTGTATTAGCTTCTGCTGTACAGCAAAGTGAATCAGCTGTTCTCATTGTTGTTCAGTCACTGTTCAGTCGCTAAGTCATGTCCAACTCTTCGTGACCCCATGGACTGTAGCCCACCAGGCTCCTTTGTCCTCCACTATCTCCCAGAGTTTGCTCAAATTCATGTCCATTGAGGCAGTGATGTTTTCTAACCATCTTATCCTCTGTCGCCCTCTTCTCCTTGTGCCTTCAATCTTTCCTAGCATCAGAGTCTTTTCCAATGAGTTGGTGCTTTGCATCAGGTGGTCCAAGCATGGGAGCTTCAGTATCAGTCCTTCCAATGAATATTCAGGGTTGATTTCTTTTAGGATTGACTCATTTGATCTCCTTGCAGTCCCAGGGACTCTTAAAAGTCTTCTCCAACATCACATATGTATACCTATATCCTTTCTTTTTTGAATTTCTTTCCTGTTTAAGTCATCACAGAGTATTGAGTAGAGTTCCCTGCACTATACAGTAAGTTATCTTTAGTTATCTATTTTGTGCCACGTATCAATAGTGTATATATGTCAATCCCAATCTCTCAGTTCATCCCAGTCTCCCTTTTCCACATTGGTATCCATATGTTTGCTCCCTATGTATCCGTTTCTTAAGCAGAGTAAGTATATTTTTACTTTGATTTTTTTCCATTGACTGCAACTCATATATTACTGAAGAAATGCAAAATGCAGAAAATAGAGAGGAATTTAAAAAAATGATATAAGAGTAGAAGAAATGGGCTGTGAGCTTCATGATAGGAATGTCTTCATGGACTCATGCAAGTCCAGATCTTGAACTACTCTGATTCTGATATAGTTGGGAATTCCTCTAAATGGGAAAGGTCAAAAAAGGGAAAGAAAAATATAGGGTGGAGAAGCTGTGAATATGAGCATGGGGTGACTACCCCTGTGTACCTTTGAGTATGAACCTGTTATTTTTAAAATTCTTGTTTGTGTATTGAGAACAAGTAGAAAAGTCCACCCTAGAAGGAGGACTCATTGTCTATAATGTTGAGGTTTTCAAAACTTTAAAGAAACAACTTGGGTTAACGTGACAGGGTGTCTCTTTCTATAAATATAACATGCCCTCTTGCAGTTGTTTTTGGACTGAGATCCACAGAAGCCAGAAGATTTCCTTCAGTGTTCCATGTACTTTATGAGAGGAGGGTGTAGACCAGAGGCTGCATCTGTCAATTTTAGGGACAGTTTATAGTGGGGTTCTTTTTATTCCCTACACAGTGCTTCAGTTCTTTTCTAAAACTCCACCCTGGTCTTCCTCTAGCCACAGCACTGTTGACCCATTCATTTTTTTATTCCCATGAAGTCCTAAATTACTCTTCCATGAGCATCACTGTAGTTTCTAGTGTCCTCAACATCACCTTTCACACAGACAATTTAGATTTTCAGGAATAGACATTACTGGTGAGTGTAAAATATTTAAAACAAAAATGTAGCAAAGAGAATAAGAAGGTTAGAGAATTATGGCTAGGAGTGCTAAAGTCCCATGACATTACAAGCATATATATATACACACACACACACACTTTCATATTATATACTTATATATATATATATATATATATATATATATCCATTTTTTCCTGTGGGTTTGGCCATTACTTCTTCCAGTGATGAGTGTACCATCTTAAATGAACCATTATTGCATCCAGTGCCACACTTCTGTCTTCGGGTCATCCATCCATTTCCCACCTCTGCTAGGTTCTAGAATGCAATGATATAGAAATCAAACACACAGTCCCTGCCTCATAAGATCTGGCTGGGGATGGGAGGTATAAGATTCAACAAAATCATCACACAAACACAAAGTTCAAGCCATGCTAAATGATATGAGGGAAAAGTACAGTGAGCCATGATGAAGTTTGTGTAGACATTGGAAAAGCAATTCCTTCACACCTGACACCTAACATTAAAGGCAAGAAATGAGTCAACCCCACCTACCCTGGCTGGAGTTCACATTTTGAATCATAGGCTCACAAATGATGGTAAATAAAAGTGAAGATGAATTCACCTGTGAGCCATATAGCTCTCGTCTGCTACATAACAAGTTTGTAACTTTCCCTCTGGTTCCATAGAAATAGTGAAATTTTTATCACTCATGCTCTACTATTTCCATGGGTTCTATATAGTTTCCATTTACTTAGCTTGGGGAAATCTCTCACATCACCTGAAAAATGTCCTCTGGTATATGAATGAAGACTTTTTTTGTGAAAACCAGGAGACTCAATGTTCAGTTACAACCACATAAGCATGATAAGTACACAGTGTATTTGTACATAGTAAAAGGAGTCATTGAACATTTTACTTTTGATAAATGTGTTTCTCAGTTCCTATGGTCTGGTCACGCTTGTGGTAGGACAACCCAGCCATATGAGCCAAACCGTGCCCTCAAATTACACACTGAAATTCTCTAGAATTTAATGGTAGCTGTTTATATGTTGACTGATTACTATTACTATAGCAAAATATCCTTTTAGTTTAATGGAGTTATTCATAGGGCTAGATTTGTTGCAAGGACTATTACATGTATCATTATTATATAATATATAAAACACTATTATATATTATATGAAAAACTTCTCTCTAGAAAAAGCATGAGTATTCAAGAAGGCACATTTTGGGCTTTTAGTTTCTTCATTAATCCCTTTATCAACTTATTTCTAGCTTTTAACTACTAGTTTTTATTAGTTATATAATAGTTATGTTTTATGGACAGACAAGAAGGCAAGAAGGGGCATTTAAAAGATAAAGAATTCACTCAAGGTCATTTTTGGAGCTAGGAAAAGACTGATATTTTCCTGGGCAGCTTCTCTCTGTGTTTCTGTCAATGAGTTCCGTCTGTATTTCCACAAGAGGGCATATATTTTTACTCCCTTGCTATTAAGAAACATCCATATTCGGAATCTAATACCAACTTTATTGTCACTTTTGGTTTTGACCTTGGCTCTGTCTTACTCTGCCTTTAGGCAGATCATATTCTCTCTGAATTTCAAACTTTTCATCTAAAAATGAAGAACAATATGAGAGAACAAAATGCAGAACAAAAATGAGAATGATAATGTCTCCATTGAATACTTCAAAAGGTTACTGTGAAGATCAAATAAGACGATGCTTGTAAAATAGTGTTAATGTAAGAGATGCTGTGCAAATTATTATTTAAGTAATCTCTTTTCTTCTGTTTTCAATTGAAAAGCTGATCCATGGTAGAAAATTGCTTAGAATACAGTGTTCCACCTAAAATCTGTCATTTTCAACTTTAGACTGAGTTCAGAAGGTCTGGAGTGGGAACCAGGGCTGGGGAAAAATTGAGGGAATGTTCTCAGTGTGAACAATCCGAGAGTAAGTTGTGCTGATCAATCCTTAAATATTTACTAGGGTATTGTTTCTTGCAGTGAGTAAAAGTTTTTCTTCTTTCCTGACTTAGTTCTAATTTTGATTTCTGGACACGTCTTTTCATACTTTCTCAGTATTTCCTAAATGAAAGCACTTCATTCTGTTACCTACTGTTTTGTTAGATTTCCCTTTCATTTTACTGTAACCTCCTGCAGCCATGAAATTAAAAGACACTTACTCCTTGGAAGGAAAGTTATGACCAACCTGGATAGCATATTCAAAAGCAGAGACATTACTTTGCCAACAAAGGTCCGTCTAGTCAAGGCTATGGTTTTTCCAGTGGTCATGTATGGATGTGAGATTTGGATTGTGAAGAAAGCTGAGCACCGAAGAATTAATGCTTTTGAACTGTGGTGTTGGAGAAGACTCTTGAGAGTCCCCTGGACTGCAAGGAGATCCAGTCCATTCTAAAGGAGATCAGTCGTTGGTGTTCTTTGGACGGAATGATGCTAAAGCTGAAACTCCAGTATTTTGGCCACCTCATGCGAAGAGTTGACTCATTGGAAAAGACTCTGATGCTGGGAGGGATTGGGGGCAGGAGGAGAAGGGGACGACAGAGGATGAGATGGTTGGATGGTATCACCGACTCAACAGACATGAGTTTGAGTGAACTCCGGGAGTTGGTGATGGACAGGGAGGCCTGATGTGCTGCGATTCTTGGGGTCGCACAGAGTCGGACACGACTGAGCGACTGAACTGAACTGAACTGAGACCCTCTTTGCATCTTATTTCAGTCAATTAATCAAAATACGTGATTCCCTTGTTTCCAGGTCATTGTTGAATTTGATTAGCATAGTATCTGTTTTTATTACAGTTTTTACAGATTAAACACATGCCTAGCATATGATGGGCCCTGTGCCAGGTCTTGGGGAAAATATAAAGATGCATCTAAATCATGGTACCTGACTGCCACTTAGACTTCTTATTATCTACAGGAAAGAAATTAATATGCTTTAGTAGCTCAGAGAAAATAGTGATTTCATATGAAACAAGGCTAAAGTTGTCCAACTATAAGTCAACAAAGCCTAGGGTTTTAAGGACAGCCCTCTAAACATAAATGAAGACAGAAAATTGTACTAAAATGTCTGCTATTACTTTCTATTGTTGGTTTTTGATCCAATTTCTTCTTATGGACAGGCTTTTAAAGATGGTTTAGAAGAAAGATATTTGTGTTCCTCAAAAATTATAGCATCAATATTTTCTCAATATAAAATTTGGCAAGTTCTGGGTTACTTAAGAACCTGCAGATGAGGTGTTATGTAACCTAGAGTAATAAATAGAATTTTAAAAAGTGAAAGAAATCAAAGAGGATTGGAAATTTCTTTGGGAAAGAGAAGAAAGACACTGGTAGAACAAAGGACAATATAGAAAGGAGAAAGAGAGGAAAACCAGAATTGAGAACTGAGAGATGAAAAGAGACAGCTCTTATTGTGCTGGATCAAGGCATGGGTGAAGACTGACGTCTCCTGGATTTTTAATTTTCTCTGTGATTATCCTTAGAATAACCTTAGAAGCTGTCACTGAAGGTTAAGATACATGACAATTTAATCAGTAGATTTTAATATGTTTAAGGGTGGTAAACCAGCTGATAAGAATGATATAAAGTAATACAGGATTTCTTCCAATTAAAAGAATGTCATGGTTCCATGAAAAAGCTTTAATATCTTTGAAAGGTGCACAATTTCAGAAGGTCTGGCTCACATTATGGTCTCTGGTGCCTCCTGGGGTTGTGTCCTTGATATATGGCATCCAGTATTAGAATTGCGAGAGAAACATATAGATACTTCTAGAGAGCTAAATAATGCAAAACCATCATATATTTAAGGAAGTGTGTGTGTGTGTGTGTGTGTGTGTGTGTGTTCACATACACACAGAGTCGAACATGACTGAAGAGATTTAGCACACATACATTCATTGTTCGCTCAGAGAAATAATAGTTTATCTGAAACACTAATTTTCTGGGATAAGCTGGGAGAGTTAAGAAATGATAAGATTTAACCCAAAGATATGGACTCTAGGGACTTCTAAGCAGATACCATGACACACTAATCACAGAAATAAGTTTAACTTAGTTTTTAGGGTCATGATCTTGGATAACTCCAATTCCAGATTTCACACCCCAGAGGAACCCCCTGGTCTTCAAGTCACCTCAGCCTCACCAGCTGAGAAGGTGGTTGCCTCGTAGGGGATAAATGTCTTTAACTCCAAGGAGGAGTGAAATTCTAGCTCTGAGAATTGAGCATGGAGGGGTGAAGCGCTCAAATCTATAGGAATGCAGATTTTTGTGGCGAAATATAATTTGTGCAGATTTCAGCCGTTTGAAAAGTAAAAGGTGAAAGTGTTAGTTGCTCAGTCGTATCTGACTCTTTGCGACCCCATGGACCATAGCCTGTCTGGTTCCTCTGTTCATGGAATTCTCCAGGCAAGAATACTGGAATGGGTTGCCATTTCCTCCTTCAGGGGATCTTCCTGACCCATGGGTTAAACCTGGATCTCCTGCATTGCAGGCTAATTATTTGTCATCTTAGCTATTTTTCCCCCCAAAATTTGTCCAGATTTTAGCAGCTTAAGCTTTAAAAAAAACTTATGGAGATTTTTATCCTAGAACAGCAGCAAATGCATAACCGAGTAATGGACTGAGTAATTTGCTTAAATGTCTGATAATTAGTTGAAGTTTTACAACATTGTAAGATTTGACCATATAGGAAATCTTGAAGCTAATATTTATTTATGATAATTACTGAAGTGCATACGGAGGCTTCTCTAATCATCTGGGTGTCCTTTAAAAGGGAATCAAAGATATTACATTATTAACTACAATTTCAAAATATTGAAGGGAATGTATATAAGTAATTACATTGTAAAATCTCTGTGAAGTGAAGTGAAGTGAACTCACTCAGTCATGTCCGACTCTTTGTGACCCCATAGACTGTAGCCTATCAGGCTCCTCCATCCATGGGATTTTCCAGGCAAGAGTGCTGGAATGATTTGCCATTTCCTTCTCCAGGGGATCTTCCCGACCTAGGAATCGAACCTGGGTCTCCCGCATTGCAGGCAGACGCTTTACCGTCTGAGCCACCAGGGAAGCCAATGATTATTAAAAGAGGTTCAACTGATACATGGAATAATATCATTTATAAATTGAACTGAAAGATTAAGAAGTAGTGTTTTGAATTAAGTTTAAAAGAGAGAATATTAATATAATATACCAAGGTTCACCATGAATAACTGTTTTTGCTCAAAAGTCCACCCTTTAGGGCATCCAAAAAATTTAGTTTGAAAATATGCTGCTACTGCTGCTGCTAAGTCGCTTCAGTCATGTCTGACTCTGTGCAACCCCATAGGCGGCAGCCCAACAGGCTCCGCCATACTTGGGATTCTCCAAGCAAGAACACTGGAGTGGGTTGCCATTGCCTTCTCCAATGCATGAAAGTGAAAAGTGAAAGTGAAGTCACTCAGTCGTGTCCGACTCTTCCTGACCCCATGGACTGCAGCCTACCAGGCTCCTCCATCCATGGGATTTTTCAGGCAAGAGTACCAGAGTGGGCTGCCATTGCCCTCTCTGCTATGCTTAAAGTCAAAACCATTCTTGGACTTTTCAGTTATGATATAAGTTACTTTGTTATCCAAGACTTGGAATAGAATATGTTTTGACTAATACAGCAGATTTGAGGAGACTTTGAAATGTGGGTGGGAAAAGAAAGACGTTAGGAGACATGTTGGTTATTTGAGAATATTTGGGGAAATGGGGTTTTAAAAAAGTCATGCTGTATATTTGAAAAATAATTCCACATTGAAACTGAGCAATATTAGAAAACTCTTCTTTGAAGACTGTAGAGGAAATTTGAAAAATGCCACATATTTAAATTATTCAGTCATGATCCCACCTTCCCACATGGCGCAATGGTAAAGAATCTGCTTGCCAATGCAGGAGAAGCAAGAGATATGGCTTCAATTCCTGGGTCAGGAAGATCCCCTAGAGAAGAAAATGGCAACCCACTCCAGTATTCTTGCCTGGAATATCCCATGGATAGAGAAGCATGGTGGGCTACAGTCCATGATGTGGCAAAAGTATCAGACATGACTGAGCCCTCACACATACACTTTCATGATCCCACCACCCAGAAATTCAGTTCAGTTCAGTTCAGTTCAGTAGCCCAGTCATATTTGACTCTTTGCAGCCCCAAAGACTGCAGCACACCAGGTTTCCCTGTCCATCACCAACTCCCAGAGCTTGCTCAAACTCATGTCCATCGAGTCGGTGATGCCATCAAACCATCTCATCCTCTGTCGTCTCCTTTTCCTTCTGCCTTCAATCTTTCCAAGCATCCAGGTATTTTCCAATGAGTCAGTTTTTTGCATCAGATGACCAAAGTATTGGAGTTTCAACTGCAGCATCAGTCCTTCCAATGAATAGTCAGGACTGATTTCCTTTAGGATTGACTTGTTTGATCTCCTTGTAGTCCAAGGGACTCTCAAGAATCTTCTCTAACACCACAGTTCAATTCACCATCAATTCTTCAGTGCTCAGCTTTCTTTATAGTCCAACTCTCGTATCCAAAATTTCTACTGGAAAAACTATAGCTTTGACTAGATGGACCTTTGTTGGCAAAGTAATGTCTCTGCTTTCTAATATGTTGTCTAGGTTGGTCATAACTTTTCTTCCAAGGAGCAAGCATCTTTTAATTTCATGGCTGCAGTCACCATCTGCAGTGATTTTGAGCCCCCCCAAATAAAGTCTCTCACTGTTTTGACTGTTTCCCCATCAATTTGCCATGAAAAGATGGGACTGGATGCCATGATCTTAGTTTTTTGAATGTTGAGTTTTAAGACAGCCTTTTCACTCTCCTCTTTCACTTTCATCAAGAGGCTCCTTAGTTCTCCTTTGCATTCCTCCATAAGGGTGGTGTCATCTGCGTATCTGAGGTTATTGATATTTCTCCTGGCAATCTTGATGCCAGCTTGTGCATCATCCATCATGGCATTTCCCATGATGTACTCTGAATATAAGTTAAATAAGCAGGGTGACAATATACAGCCTTAACATACTCCTTTTCCTATTTGGAACCAGTCTGTTGTTCCATTTCCAGTTCTAACTGCTGCTTCCTGACCTGCATACAGATTTCTCAGGAATCAGGTAAGGTGGTCAGGTATATCTATCTGTTGAATAATTTTCCACAGTTAGTTGTGATCCACAGAGTCAAAGGCTTTGGCATAGTCAATAAAGCCGAAATAGATGTTTTTCTGGAACTCTTGCTTTTTCAATGATCCAGCAGATGTTGACAATTTGATCTCTGGTTCCTCTGCCTTTTCTAAAGCCAGCTTGAACATCTGGAAGTTCATGGTTCATGTATTGCTGAAGCCTGGCTTGGACAATTTTGAGCATTACTTTGCTAGTGTGTGAAATGAGTGCAATTGTGCAGTAGTTTGAGCATTCTTTGGCATTGCTTTTCTTTGGGATTGAAATGAAAACTGACCTTTTCTAGTCCTGTGGCCACAGCTGAGTGTTCCCAATTTGCTGGTATATTGAGTGGAGCACTTCCACAGCACCATCTTTTAGGATTCGAAATAGCTCAACTGGAATTCCATCACCTCCACTAGATTTGTTCATTGTGATGCTTCATAAGCCCCACTTGACTTTGCATTCCAAGATGCGAACCCAGAAATAACTAGTTAATATATCAATGTTTTTTCTGCTATTCTTTTACTATTTCTATATGTGTATATTCATGTGCTTATATAAAGTATGTAACAATGACAATATATATCAACATATATATTTATCCCTTTTTGTATATATGATACATCTTATATACACACACAGTATTGTATCCTACTCTTTCAGTGAACTTCATATTATAAAATATTTTAGAATCTATGTTCTAAGACTCTTATTTTTGACTTGAGCCTACCCTGGTTTTGAAAGTAAAGTCTAATTCTTACCATTCCAAATTAAGCAGATAAAGTGATATGAATTTTCTACAGACCTTCGAGCCTGGTTTCAAACATTCAAATATTTATCTATATCCCATGGAGTTTTAGGTTGCAAGACATGTGGCCATTTATTAGACATGATAAGACACAGTTGAGGTACCTTGAACCTTTACTCAGATACCACCTCTTTCCTGCTTTCTGCAACCTGTGATTAGGACTGTCAGGTAAAATACAAGATTCTCAGTTCCTAGCTGAGTGGGCAAAATAATCCAGCTGCAATGCAGGAGACACAGGAGATGTGGGTTTGATCCCTGGGTCCAGAAGATCCCTTGGAGAAAGACACAGCAACCCACTCCAGTATTCTTGCTTGGACAATCCCATGGGTAGAGGAGCCTGGTGGGCTACAATCCAAAGGGTAACACTGAGTGACTAAGCATGCACACAGTTCAAGTTAAATTTAAGATAAATAACAGAAACATTTTTAATAGAAGTATGCCCCATGCAATTGTTGATGCATATTTACACTAAAATATTATTTATTGTTGTTGTGAAATTTAAGTATAACTGAGTATCCTCTATTCTTATTTGCTCAATCTGACAACCATACCCACAACCCTAACAGTTGCATCAGGTTGAAGCAGAGTTGGGTCTCAGAGTCCTGGTTCACATGCCCCTCTCTGGTCCAATTCCAAGTCTCCCTTGTTCCTTGAGTATCCTCAATAAGAAAAAGCAAAGAGATTCTGATCTAGAGTGATTGTAAGAAGAATGGAAAAGAAGAAACAGGTAAGAAGTATTTTGGATATAGAAATTGAGACAGTACAGATTCAAGGATGACACCAGATTTTCATTCTATGCATGTAAGACACTGGCTATGTCATTGAGTGTGATGGGAAAATCAAGAGGCAGGGCCACTTTAAAACCAGTAGGACATCAAGTTGAAGATGATTGATTATCAGGTAACTTATTCAACACTGGTCCCACTCCCAAGGTTTTGCCTTATGGCACATTTTTGAGTATTTGACTGGAACTGCTTCAAAGAAGAACCCCACCCTCTCTTTCTTAACAGTGGGAGGAGCACGGTCCACAAGAGTTGGGCTTGATATATTCTTCCTGTTCATCCCCCACTGCTTACCAGCCTTTATCCTTTTTCTACATCAACTGAAATACACAGAGTTTTCCTTTTCATTTCCTTAAAAATTTTTTTAATTGGAGGAAAATTGCTTTACAAATATTGTGTTGGTTTCTGCCATACGACAACATGAATCAGTCATAATTATATATATATATATACACACACATATGTATATTTATATGTGTGTGTTAGTTGCTCAGTCATGTCTAACTCTTTGCGACCTCATGAACTGTAGCCTGCCAGGCTTCCCTGTCCATGGAATTCTCCAGGGAAGAATACTGGAGTAGATTGCCATTCCCTTCTCTAGAGGATCTTCCCAATCCAGGGATTGAAATATATCCCCTCCTTCTTGAGCCTCCCTCCCCTCACCCCATCCCACCTCTCTAGGTCATCACAGAGAACCAGGTTAGGGCCCTTGTATTATACAGCAAGTTCCCACTATTTCACACATACTGTATATATGTCATACTGTATATATGTCAATGTTACTTTCTCAATTTGTCCCACTCTCATCTCCCCCTCTGTGTCCACAAACCTGTTCTTGACATCTGTGTCTCCATTCCCTCCCTGTAAATAGATTAATCTCTAGCATTTTTTCTAGGTTCCATATTTCTGCATTAATATATGATATTTGTTTTCTTTTTCTGACTTACTCTCCATAAGATGCTCTAGGTTCATCCACCTTGCTACTGCTGACTCAAATTCATTCCTTTTTATGGCTGAGTAATATTACATTGTATGTATGTACCACATCTTCTTTATTTGTTCATCTGTTGATAGACATCTAGGTTGCTTCTATGTCCTGACTATTGTAAATATTGCTGCAAGGCACACTGGGGTACATGTATCTTTTAGAATTGTTGCTTTCTCAGGGTATATGCATGGTATTGTTGGATTGCTTGGTCATGTAGTAGATTCATTCCTAGTTTTTTTTTTTTTCCTTAAGGGATTTGCTGTTGTTGTTCAATTGCCAAATCATGTCCTACTCATTGTGACCCCATGGACTGCAGCAGGCCAGGCTTCTCTGTCCCTTACCATCTCCTGGAGTTTCCCCAAGTTCATGTCCATTGAGTCAGTGGTGCCATCCAACCATCTCATCCTCTGTTGCCATCTTCTCCTCCTGCCCTCAATCTTTCCCAGCACCAGGGTCTTTTTCAGTGAGTCAGCTCTTTGCCATCAGGTAGCCAAAGTATTGGAGTTTCAGTTCAGCATCAGTTTTTCCAAAGAATATTCAGAATCAATATAGTGAAAATGAGTATACTACCCAAAGCAATCTATAAATTCAATGCAACCCCTATCAAGCTACCAATGGTATTTTTCAGAGAACTAGAACAAATAATTTCACAATTTGTATGGAAATACAAAAAATCTCAAATAGCCTAAACAATCTTGAGAAAGAAAAATGGAACTGGAGGAATCAACCTGTCTGACTTCAGGCTCTACTACAAAGCAACAGTCATCAAGACAGTATGGTACTGGCACAAAGACAGAAACATAGATCAAGGGAACAAAATAGAAAGCCTAGAGATAAATCCACACACCTATGGACACCTTATCTTTGACAAAGGAGGTAAGAATATACAATGGATTAAAGACAATCTCTTTAACAAGTGGTGCTGTGAAAACTGGTCAACCACTTGTAAAAGAACATTTTCTAACACCATACACAAAAATAAACTCAAAATGGATTAAAGATCTAAATTAAGACCAGAAACTATAAAACTCCTAGAGGAAAACATAGGCAAAACACTCTCTGACATAAATCATAGCAGGATCCTCTATTACACACCTCCCAGAATATTGGAAATAAAAGCAAAAATAAACAAATGGAACTTAATTAATCTTAAAGGCTTTTGCACAATGAAAGAAACTGTAAGCAACGTGAAAAAACAGCCTTCAGAATAGGAGAAAATGATAGCAAATGGAGCAACTAATGAATGAATCTCTAAAATATACAAGCAACTCCTGCAGCTCAATTCCAGAAAAATAAGTGACCCAATCAAAAAATGGGCCAAAGAACTAAACAGACATTTCTCCAAAGAAGACATACAGATGGCTAACAAACACATGGAAAGATGCTCAACATCACTCATTATCAGAGAAATGCAAATCAAAACCACAATGAGGTACCATCTCATGCTGGTCAGAATGGCTGCTAGCAAAGTCTACAAACAATAAATGTTGAAGAGGGTGCAGAGAAAAGGGAGCCCTCTTACACTGTTGGTGGGAACGCACACTAGGACAGCCACTATGGAGAACAGTGTGGAGATTCCTTAAAAAACTGGAAATAAAACTGCCATACAACCCAGCAATCCCACTGCTGGGCATACACACTGAAGAAACCAGAGTGGAAAGAGACATGTGTACCCTAATGTTCATCACAGCACTGTTTACAATAGCCAGGACATGGAAGCAACCTAGATGTCCATCAGCAGATGGATGGATAAGAAAGCAGTGGTATACAGATATTACATATACACAATGGAATATTACTCAGCCATTAAAAAGATTACATTTGAATCAGTTTTAATGAGGTGGATGAAACTGGAGCGTATTATACAGACTGAAGTAAGTCAGAAAGAAAAACACCAATACAGTATATTAATGCATATATATGGAATTTAGAAAGATGGTAATGATGACCCTATATGCGAGACAGCAAAAGAGACACAGATATAAAGAACAGACTTTTGGACTCTGTGGGAGAAGGTGAGGGTGGGACAATTTAAGAGAATAGCATTGAAATATGTATATTACCATATGTGAAATAGATTGCCAGTCCAGGTTCAATGCATGAGACAGGGTGCTCAGGGCTGGTGCACTGGGATGACCCTGAGGGATGGAATGGGGAAGGAAGTGGGAGGGAGAGTCAGGATGGGGAACACATGTACACCCATGGCTAACTCATGTGAACATATAGCAAAAACCACCACAATATTGTAAAGTAATTAGCCTCCAATTAAAATAAATTTAAAAATTTTTTTAAAAATATGTAATCACGAACATAAAAAAAAAAAAAGAATGACTTGTTTGATCTTGTTGCCCTCCAAGAAACTCTTAAAAGTCTTCTGCAGCACCACAGTTTGAAAATATCTCCATAATGGCTGTATCAGTTTACATTCCCACCAACACTGCAGGAGGGTTTCCTTTTCTCCACATCCTCTCCAACATTTATTGTTGGTAGATTTTTTTATGATAGCCATTCTGACTGGTGTGAGATAATAACTCATTGTAGTTTTGATTTGCATTTCTCTAATAATGAGCGATTTCAAACATTTTTTCACGTATCTATGGGCCATCTGTATATTCTCTTTGGAGAAATGTTTGTCTAGCTTTCCTGCCCTATTTTTGATTGGGCTGTTTATTTTTCTGATATTGAGCTGTATGGGCTGCTTATATATTTTGGAGATTAATCCTTTGTCAGTTTCTTCCTTTGCAATTATTTTCTCCCATTCTGAGGATTATCTTTTCATCTTGTTTATAGTTTCCTTTGCTGTGCAAAGCTTTTATGTTTTATTAGGTCCAATTTATTTATTTTTGTTTTTATTTCCATTAATCTAGGAGGTGGTTCAGAGAGAATCTTGCTGCAATTTATGTCAAAGAGTATGCTGCCTATGGTTTCCTCTAAGAGCTTAATAGTTTCTGGCCTTAGATTTAAGTCTTTAATCCATTTTGAGTTTATTTTTTGGTAAACAGGAATTTTAAAAAGAATCCTTCTAGAAAGTATCTGAATTGTGACAACCAGGATTTTTATTTCAAAAAACATTAAAAACCCTCCTTAATGAAGAATGTAGCCACTATTAAGATAAAAGGAGATATCATGAGATTAGGTGCCAGCTAGCCTGTGTGACTGGAATCAAAGTTTCACTCAATAGATTTTTGTAACCAGAAGGGCAACTGTCATGACTCATGGAAAGAATAGTGTTCCATATAACTATCTATTCCTCATCACAGTAATATAAAATATTAATGTCTAATTTAGTTAAAGAGTAGAGAAAGGAAATAGCAGAGGAAAGAATCCTCCTGCCATGTGGGAGATCTGGGCTTGATCCCAGGGTTGGGAAGATACCCTCAAGAAGGGAAAGGCTACCCACTTCAGTATTCTGGCCTGGAGAATTCCATGGACTGTATTGTCCATGGAGTAGCAAAGAGTCAGACACTACTGGGTGACTTCACTGTCACTTTTTCACTTTTGGAGGGCATTTGGGCCAAATTAATTAAGAATATTAAAAAATGCCGGTGACCTAGAAATACCCATTTAAAAATTAAATTAAGAGCATAATCAAAACGTATAAAAAGATGTTTGTATAAAGATGTTCATAGCAGCATGGTTTAGGATAAATGTTAAAAACTCCTTAATGTCCATTAACAGCAGATTAGTCAAATAATGATATATTTTCATATAATAGAATTTAATCTAGACTTCAAGATATTAAATAGTAAATGACTTAGGAAATGGTTCACAATATTAAATTTTTAAAAGTTATGAAATATTAAGCCCACAGAATTTTTACAATTTTCTGAAAAATAATACCTATACATTTTCCTTCTTTTAATGATACCTCCAAGACATGAGGGGTGGCAGGATCATTAAAGGGAGGAAAATATTGAAAAGAGGCGTCAAGATACTGCCTGAGACTACTGAGATCAAAAGGCCACATTGGGAGAGAAATTAGTAAAAAGAGATTGAGAAAATGTCATCAGAACAGGTCAATGAAAAATGGCAAAAGGCACTAAATTAAAGAAGTCATTTTATGAAGGGAATGGAGGCAAACAGTCTACAATTTCAGAAAGACTAGGTAAAAGATTTTGAAGCATTTGAAAAACACTCAGATAAGAAGAGAAATAGGTAAAATAACAGTTTTTAGGAAAAGGATATTTTAAGCAAAGCAGTAGAGATATAAACTTGACTGAATAATAAACAAGGTAGTGGAAATGACAGAGTATCTGTAAGACTGAAAAACCAAGTTGTCTTTAGGTCTCTCTACTATGCTGTTGTTTTATAATAAGGAAAATCCAGAATTTAAAATCTGGAAAAATATTTATTAAAATATAAAAGTTAAATTAAAAATAGATAAATATTTACAGAAAAGCTGGAATATGAAACAAAATGTTGAGAGTGATTATCTGTGTAGCAAGATAACAGTATCATGCATTGCCTTTGAAATTAAAAACCATGCTGTTTACTGAAACTGTATATAACCTTATTCTGTATTTTCCAAATTTCCTATAAATGTGCTATACTTTCATAATTAAAAAAATAAAAATAAAGAAATTAAAAATTATACTATTGAAAAAACAACAATTTAAATGAAATTATGGATTAGTGTTGCGTGCCCTTAAATTTCAACTTTAGTGGTTGGAGGGGAAATCCTATTAAAACCATTTGTTTATTGCTTAAAAAAATGAAAGCATATTAGCAGGAACGAACTTCATTTCTTCATAACTGGGAGACCGTCTAAAATTTCTGCATTTGTAGGGTTGATCTAAATTTTGGTTCACCTAATGTTGTTTCAAAAAACAAAAATGTCCTCCAGTTTTTAAAGCTGTATTTTAAAGAATCTCTATAATGCTAGAAAAAAAATTGTGTGGCATAAAAATTGCTCTTTAAGTAACATTTGATGTCCTGTGTGTAAAAGAACTAGAAATGTATATTTAAAACTTAGAGACAAAAATACTTTGCAAAATCACTTTTAGATTATATTTTGACCTTTTGAATAAAACAACTTTAAAAAGCGAAAAGTAACCTAAGATGAAAGTCACTCTAACTTGCAACAATGCAAAGTATCCAAAAGCAAAATTTAATCCTTTTTTGTGATTGTCACAGACCAAGTAGTTCCCCATAAATCTCTTCAGTTTCAAGTTAAATGAAAATGCTTTTAAACCAAACTATAATGACTCCTAAAATAGAAAGTTTCTTGAGGTTAGGAGTTACCACAACCTTCCAGCCACCCAAAAAGCATTCTACAAGTAGGAATAGGCATCTATTTTGGGTGAAGTATTTTGGGTCCAATTCTTAGGGACAATGCTCAAGTTCTTTGGGCATTTCTGGGGTGGTGTTGGAAGAACTAGCCTTGTGTGTGGTCGGCGTTCTGCAGCAATGACAAACCACAGAAAAGATCTGGAAGACCCGCAGAGAATGTACCCAGATCTCACTTGTGTCAGAGTTTTCTCTGGGCAGTGAAATTTTCAAGGGATGACACGAATGGAATTACTTGGACATATTTTGCTCATTTTAGTCGGCATCGGTGTGATATCATCCCCTTGAAGTCCGGTAGGGAGGACCGATGACTCATTTTAAAAACAACTGTTTGCCCAAGTAGGTTACTCTTGCTCAGTGCACGACTCACCGCTTACCATCGCCTTGTTTTATGATTGCACGTGATACTGCTGACTTTGTGCTTCTGAGCCAGTCTTCCTGTTAACAACAGGGCTTATATTTGAGCTGTTTCTGGAGGAGATGACTTGACACATGGCTTCAATCTCCTTTCTCCTGCAGCTTATGAAGCCAGCCAGTTGGCAGATTCCAGGTCCACAGCAGAAATATGGGCTGCTATTCTTGCGCTGAGCTGGGTTTCGGTTGTTATAGCACAAATAAGCTTCTCACAACATGTGAAATAGTATAAGACATGAAAAGAAGTAAGGCGGGGGTGGCAGAGGTGGGGGGCACATACAGCACCTATTGAGGGTGAGATGTGGAAAATAATGCAGAGTGGATACTGTCAAGGGTATGCAGGCAGCTATTGTGTAAGTATGGGCAATGCTCACCATTTCAGTTCATAGAGTGCAGTGTCTGTGCAAACTTTGGCATTATTGCAATAGATTATCTCAGGCTTTGATAATTTTTTCCAAGATGGATGTTATAAAAAATACGTTTTTCCATTTCTAATGTTTCTTGTACGGATGAAGTAAAAATGGAACTGGAAACAAATCTGGAGTTCGAATTTAGTTTCACTGTTAGATATATGTTAGGCTATTAATTTATCTTCTTGGACTTTAATTTTTCCTATCTGTATGATGAAATCTTGGGGTAATGATCTCCAAGAACTGTATTTACTCTCAAATTTGAAATTTATCATTCCAAGTATTGGCCTGTCCCATCTGGAACAGCGATTCCTGCTTTTAATCCTGATAACCTAAAAGACTGACTTGAAATGTTTGTTCAATTTTAAGGCAATTTCTCCCCTTGTGACTCAGGTTCCCTTTCTGCAGGGTTTGAGGCTTAAAAGGCTCCTAGTTCAAGTTTATTTGACATTGATGAATATATGCTGGGAATAAAAATGATTTTTTCTTACAACTAAATTCTTTCTTCTTCAGAGAGCTTTGTAAATATTGAAAGGGCGAGTTTTGAGATATGACAGTACTTTGAAAATATGATCTATAATATGAGCATGGTTATATTCTATATTATGTTTATCAAAGTAACAAAATAGGATGGCACATTGTTGAAAACCTGAAGTCAAAGCTATTGTTTTCAGGAATCAACAGGGTCAGAATTCATTAAAGAAAGAAATTTGGATATTTCGTCATGCCTTATTTAATCAATATTTATTGAGTACTTATTATATAAAAAGCAGTTTGGAATATATCAGTGTTTGGAATATATTAGTGAAAAAGCAGACAATGATTTCTGTGCTGATGGAGCTTACATATTATTTGTTTTATTAGCTGCTAAGGAACATGAGTTATTTAACAGATTTTTCTGAAATAATTTTTTTTTCAGAAGCAAAAATTGATAGCTAAAGTGTAACTCTTGGTTATTCTCCATTTTATTTTATTATTTCCAAAAAATACTACATGCTCTTTCTCCAAACATCTGTTGACTTGTTAAGTCACACATGTTCTCATATAGTCTGTAAATGGGTTGCTTTAAATAATGCAAATAATAGTCATGTTCTCTTTTGGGTAAATTTTAGTGTGTCTCATTGTCATTATGATTATGTTTGGATAACAGGATAGCACTACAGATATTTCTATAAAACAACAACATATCACAATAAAACAAGCAAAGAAGCAAATATACATATAGGTTAAAAGAAACATTTTTTGTGGAGTTATTAATCTGGTAATAGTTCTATCTTATCTAGATAAATAATTTAAACACAGTGTTTAATTTGCCAGTTCTTTGGATGGCAACAAACTATTTAGCACATTTCATGTTATGTTTATTTTATTTGACTAAATATAATTATGTCATATAAAGATCAATAGCATATGTATATTTTGGTTTCACAGTAATTTTTAAAATGATTTATTAAGATGAAATCTTCAGCTGATAGAATGCTGATAATTCATTTCATTAAAATTTATGCATAGATTTTTTTTTTTTAGATCAAAAATTCTAAGCAGCTGTACATATTTGGACGTAAAAAGTAGAGGAACTTCCTGCAAAAAAATTCTGGAAGTTGAAATTTCTCTAGCAATCTCTGTGGTTCACACTGAAAACAAAACTTGATGGCTTTTTTTTAAATGTTCTTTTGGTTTGTCAGTACTTAACAGTGAACTGTTTTTCTGTATTCCATCCCTGTATTCTCTAGGGATTATTTAAAAAACTAGGCATCAGTATTATTCTTGGTACTAATTGCCTGAGAAATTAATTATTTGATAGATTGATGACCCAGAGTTAGCCCTGACATCCAAGATCTAGTATTTCATGAAATACTGTGGAAATATTTGGAAATTCCCGGTACTTTTTTCTGCTTCAGAGATTTCATCATATGCTGACAATAAGTACAGCGAAACTAGACCATGGCAGGATACCACTGTTCTTACCCTGAAGCGAATTAGAGATTTATCAGACTTCATACATTTATAAGAGTACCCCTTAAAATTTGGCCCCATGTTTTAATTGAAATATAGTTGATTTACAAGATTGTATTAGCTTCCGGTGTGCAATATAGCGGAGGAGGCAAGGGCAACCCACTCCAGTACTCTTGCCTGGAGAATCCCATGGACGGAGGAGCCTGGTAGGCTACAGTCCACGGGGTCGTTAAGAGTCGGACACGACTGAGAAACTTCGCTTTCACTTTTCACTTTCATACATTGGAGAAGGAAATGGCAACCCACTCCAGTGTTCCCTGGAGAATACCAGGGACAGAGGAACCTGTTGGGCTGCTGTCTATGGGGTTGCACAGAGTCGGGCATGACTGACGCGACTTAGCAGCAGCAGCAGCAGCAACAGCAGCAGTGCAATATAGTGAATCAGTATTTTTTTAAGATTATATTCCCTTAAAGTTGTTTTAAAATGTTGGCTATATTTTCTGTTCTGTGCAATATATCCTTGTAATTTACTTATTTTATTCTTAGTAGCTTGTACCTCTTAACCCCTTAACCCTTTCTTGCCCTTCCCTTCTTCCTTTTCCTCTCTGGTAACCACTAGTGTGTTCTCTATATCTGTGAGTCTGTTTCTGTTCTATTATACTCGTTTGTTTTATTTTTTAGATTCAACATATAAGAGATAATATACAGTATTTGTCCTTGTCTGGCTTATTTCTCCTAGCATAATAACCTGTAGAATCACCTATGTTGTTGGAAATGGCAAATTTTTATTTTTTATGGCTGAATAGTATTCCATTATATATATAGATCACATCTTCTTTATTCATTCTCTGTTCATGGTTGCTCCCAGTGTTTTAAGATAGTTTTTGCAAGAAAAACATAATGTGAGGTACATGGTGGATTGGGCTTCCCTGGTGGCTCAGATGATAAGGAATCTGCCCACAGTGTGGGAGACCTGGGTTCGATTCCTGGGTTGGGAAGATCCCCTGGGGGAGGGCAAGGCAGCCCATTCCAGGATTCTTGCCTGGAGAATCCCCAAGGGCAGAGGAGCCTGGCTGGTTACAGTCCATGGGGTTGCAAAGAATCAGACACAACTGAGCAACTAAGAACAACACAGCACATGGTGGATTATGCCTTTTCTTTTCTGATATAGTTATGAGGGAGTAGAGAACATCCATTTATCTTTTACTCATTCCTACTAAATTGTGATATAATCAGTAAAGATTCTTTGACTTAGGATTTTTTGTCATTAATAATTTTTCTTCTCACAGCAGTTATGGGAGGTCAATTATGTTTCATCACATTCTGTAATTTTAATGTGAATCAAACAGTTGAATGTATGAATAGCCTCACATTGTCATAGCATTCCACTGAATATTTGAGCACACATGTCCTAGGAAGCCAGGAAGATCAATAAGGATCTTTCTTCAGCTTCATATGATTAGTTATTTTTCTTACTTTAAATTTGTATTTGATAAATTAGGAAACTATTACATACATTTTTTTCTGATAATCAGTCCATTTTGCATAGTATTTCAACAATTATTATGGCTTCCAGAAAGTAGTATACCTAATTAAAGAGATAGCCAACTGATTATTCATCATTTTGTTTTTTAATTTATTTTAAATGTTAATTAAGTGCCTCAGTATGTGATTTGACGGATAACTCAACTACTTTAGAAATTTTGCTGTTGGATTAACAATCTAAAACTGCATTTTCCTCCATTGTTATTTATCTGGAAAGGGCCTATTTTTATAGTTACAAAGATGATATAATCTTGAGATTATTCATGATTTTTCTGTCTAAAGAGTAAGCATAGTTGCACAGCTGATGTTAGTTTTATAAGATGATAAATTACTGATTAAAATATCTGGGTAAGCCATAATATTTGTGTCCTATTTTTGAACCTGGGCCCAACCTAGCATTGAGTTTAACTATTTCTGGCCCAAGTCAGCTCTCAAGGCCCCAGGAAGATAACAGTGGAAGTCAGCACACTGTGCATATAGCGAGACTGGGTCTGCCATGGCAAAGCAGGCTCTCATGGAAAGATTTTTTTTTTTTTTGGTCATTCTCTGATGAAACTTGTAGACCCGCTGTAGTCTTCTAATGGTTACACTCAGAGTGGGAAGTCTTCTGAAAGAAAAAGACCAAGAGGAGTAGCTGGGTGATCGCAGGGCTGGGATGTCACAAAGGCAGTTGCAGGAGTGGCAGGAGAAAACTGAAAGAAAAGAGAAATTCAGGGAGAGAAAGAGGGGAAGAGAAGTGATGCAGATCAAGACTCAGGGAGTGTGGAGGAAAGGACAAGCAATGAGGTCAACAGACCAGAGAGTGGAAGAGCTGGGGGTCTTCTACGCATACGACTTAGGAGAAGCGATGCTCACATGCAAACAGTCAGAGGCTGGCCTTGAAGTTACATTTCAAAGCAAACGATTTCAACTAGAGCAGTCATTTAATTTTTTAAATTGGAATATAGTTGCTTTCTTAAGAGGCAGGTCAGTGGTCTGGTATTCCCATCTCTTTCAGAATTGTCCACAGTTTCTTGTGATCCACACAGTTAAAGGCTTTGGCATAGTCAATAAAGCAGAAATAGATGTTTTTCTGGAACTCTCTTGCTTTTTCCATGATCCAGCGGATGTTGGCAATTTGATCTCTGGTTCCTCTGTCTTTTCTAAATCCAGCTTGAACATCTGGAAGTTCACAGTTCACGTATTGCTGAAGCCTGGCTTGGAGAATTTTGAGCATTACTTTACTAGCGTGTGAGATGAGTGCAATTGTACAGTAGTTTGAGCATTCTTTGGCATTGCCTTTCTTTAGGATTGGAATGAAAACTCACCTTTTCCAGTCCTGCGGCCACTGCTGAGTTTTCCAAATTTGCTGGCATATTGAGTGCAGCACTTCCACAGCATCATCTTTCAGGATTTGAAATAGCTCTACTGGAATTCCATCACCTCCACTAGCTTTGTTTGTAGTGATGCTTCCTAAGGCCCACTTGATTTCACATTCCAGGATGTCTGGCTCTAGATAAGTGATCACACCATCGTGATTATCCGGGTCATGAAGATCTTTTTTGTACAGTTCTTCTGTGTATTCTTGCCACCTCTTCTTAATATCTTCTGCTTCTGTTAGGTCCATACCATTTCTGTTTTATGGGGTCCATCTTTGCATGAAATGTTCCCTTGGTATCTCTACTTTTCTTGAAGAGATCTCTAGTCTTTCCCATTCTGTTGTTTTCCTCTGTTTCTTTGCATTGATCACTGAGGAAGGCTTTCTTGTCTCTCCTTGTTATTCTTTGGAACTCTGCATTCAGATGCTTATATATTTCCTTTTCTCCTTTGCTTTTTGCTTCTCTTCTTTTCATAGCTATTTGTAAGGCCTCTCCAGACAGCCATTTTGCTTTTTTGCATTTCTTTTCCATGAGGATGGTCTTGATCCTTATCTCCTGCACAATGTCATGAACCTCTGTCCATAGTTCATCAGGCACTCTATCAGTTCTAGTCCATTAAACCTATTTCTCACTTCCACTGTATAATCATAAGGAATTTGATTCAGGTGATACCTGAATGGTCTAGTGGTTTCCCTACTTTCTTCAATTTAAGACTGAATTTGGCAATAAAGAATTCATGATCTGAGCCACAGTCAGCTCCTGGCCTTGTTTTTGCATACTGTATAGAACTTCTCCATCTTTGGCTGCAAAGAATATAATCAATTTGATTTCGGTGTTGACCATCTGGTGGACCACAATAAACTGTGGAAAATTCTGAAAGAGATGAGAATACCAGACTACCTGACCTGCCTCTTGAGAAACCTATATGCAGTTCAGGAAGCAGCAGTTACAACTGGACATGGAACAACAGGCTGGTTCCAAATAGGAAAAGGAGTACATCAAGGCTGTATATTGTCACCCTGCTTATTTAACTTGTATGCAGAGTACATCATGAGAAACGCTGGGCTGGAAGAAACACAAGCTAGAGTCAAGATTGCCGGGAGAAATATCAATAACCTCAGATATGCAGATGACACACACCCTTATGGCAGAAAGTGAAGAGGAACTAAAAAGCCTCTTGATGAAAGTGAAAGAGGAGAGTGAAAAAGTTGGCATAAAGCTCAATATTCAGAAAATGAAGATCATGGCATCCGGTCCCATCACTTCATGGCAAATCGATGGGAAAACAGTGGAAGCAGTGTCAGACTTTATTTTTTGGGGCTCCAAAATCACTGCAGATGGTGATTGCAGCCAAGAAATTAAAAGACACTCACTGCTTGGAAGGAAAGTTATGACCAACCTAGATAGCCAACCAGTCCATCCTAAAGGAGATTAGTCCTGAGTGTTCATCAGAAGGACTGATGCTGAAGTTGAAACTCCAATACTTTGGCCACCTCATGCGAAGAGTTGACTCGTCGGAAAAGACTCTGATGCTGGGAGGGATTGGGGGCAGGAGTAGAAGGGGATGACAGAAGATGAGATGGCTGGGTGGCATCACTGACTCGATGGACATGAGTTTGGGTGGATTCTGGGAGTTGGTCCTGGACAAGGAGGCTTGGCGTGCTGCAATTCATGGGGTCACAAAGAGTCAGACATGACTGAGTGACTGAACTGAACTGATGGTTGCTCTACAATGTTGTGTTAGTTTCTGCTGTATAGCTCGTGAATCAGCTATAAGAACACATATATCCCTACCTGTTGAGCCTCCCTGCCTGCCCCCTCCCCGTCTGGGTCATCACAGAGCACTGAGGGAGCTTCCTGTGCTATATGGCAGCTTCCCGCTAGCTATCTATTACTACACATGGTAGTGTATATATGTCAACACTAGTGTTTCCATTAAACTCAAGCTTCAGCAAAATCATCTGAAGGGCTTCTGAAAACACAGATGCCCAAGTTCTACCTTCCAACCCAGGATTTCTGATTCAGTAGGTTCCATTGGAGGACTAAGATTTTGCAGTTCTAACAAGGTCTTATTCTCTTGCTGATCTGAGAACCACTAGCAGAGAGCCTGTCCATGTTGGAGGCTTGGAGAATTCTGTGGAGAGTCTGAGGGTACTAAAACCTGGCTGGCAATTGCCTCATTTCCTCATGGACAAAAGGCAAATAATGTCTAATGTGACTGTCTGGAGTAAGATTAATGATGACAGATGTCAAGTGCTTGGTTCATATTAAGTATTCAAAATATGGCGGCTCCAGTGCGAAGAGCAATACAATTACAAGGTGCCAATGAGAGGACTCAAATATGCAACACAAATTTTAATCACCTGTGGAACTCCCAGAGTTTCATAAAACAACATCTTGGTAGTCTTTTCTGACTTCTTAGAAGATTTATATTTATATTTTTAATTTAACTTTTATTTTGTTTTGAAGTATAGTTTATTTATAATGGGGTGTTAATTTCAAGTGTACAGTAAAGTGAATCAATTGCACATTTATATATGTCTAATTTTTTGAACTGAAATGAATTGTTTTTCAGATTCTTTTCCCATATAGGTTATTACAGAATATTGAGGAGAGTTCCCTGTGCTCTACTGTAGGTCCTAGACGATTATCTATTTTATGCATAGCAGTGTGTATATGTTGATCCCTAAGTCCTAATTTATCCCCCTCCCACCACCCATGTTTCCCCTTTGGTAACCTTAAGTTTGTTTTTGAAGTCTGTGGGCCTGTTTCTGTTTTCTAAATAAGTTCATTGGTATCACTTTTTAAAAATTTTAGATTCCACATATAAGTGGCATCATATGATATTTGTCCTTCTCTGTCTGACTTACTGCATTCAATATGATAATCTCTAGATCTATCTGTGTTGCTACACATGGCATTACCTCGGCTGAGTATCACACTGAGCAACTAACACTTACTCACTTTATACTCAATATTCCACTGCATATAGGTACCACATAGAAGTTTTATGTTTTTTAAAAGTTATTTTGTTCACATAGATCTTGGGTAGTCTATTATTTGTTCCTTCTCCTAACCCCTAATTAAGGTGTATACAGGCATTTGAAAGCAGAATCAAAAAGAAGAAAATGAGTGGCTATTTTTCCCGTGAAATGAGCACAGAAAAAGTGTGTTTCCAGGTAGGATCAAGGTTAATGAGAAAATATTAAATTTTAATTGCAGTTGTTTTTCTAATTTTTTTATGGACTGATCTTTTATTAAGTCTATCGCTTATGGTCCTAATCTTGTGATTGCTACATAAGATTCTTTGCCAAAATATAAGCACGAAAGGATGATTGCTTTTAATCCAAACACATGTTTTACATTAAAAAATAAACTATTTATAAAAAAATGATTTTTCCTGCCTTCACACTCCTCCAAGCCTCAAACTTCACTTTCAGACTATGAGCTTATCAACAGCTTGATTCAAAGAGATTCTTTTCATTGTTCTGAATGACAGTTGAAACAATTTAAAAGCTTTTATGTTTAAAGACTATGCACTTTTCAGCAACAGTGCTTAGCAAATTAGCCTGTTTTATTTTAAAACTGTTTTCAAGGCCAGACTTTTTGACTAACATTTTCTGAAATTATACAGCATAGTTGTATAAAGTTCCAGATGTTTTCTGATTTTGCTCTAATTGGGAAGAGAGAATGGGAACACCTGAAAAACGTTGGCTTTGACTGAGAGATTCTCACTATTTGCACAAGACTAAAGCTTCAAGTCCTGACATGTTCTGACTTATCTTTAGATAAGGAATTCTTAATGTCCTGGTATATTGTGAATGTTTTAAGGTACCAGTGCAGCGAGAGGAGGAGGTTATCTAAGTGTGTATTATGTTCATTCCTTCACTTAGCAAACGTTTATTGAATACCTTCAAAGGTCTAGATGCCGTTTAAAGGTTCAATTTGTGCATTTTGTGTCTCTAAAGATGCTAATCAAGTTTTAAAATATATTCTTTAATTTATTTATTCCATAATCATTTATGGACCATTTATCTTATCCCAACCGCTTTTCTGGATTCTGGACCTAGAAAGACTAATAAGACAAAGACTAATAAGGTGTGATGCTTGCTTTCAAAAAGTTTATAGTGTAATAGGGCAAGAAACCTAAGTCATTTTAATGAGCTGTGGTGTTGGAGAAGACTCTTGAGAGTCCCTTGGACTGCAAGGAAATCAAGCCAGTCAATCTTAAAGGAAATCAGTCCTGAATATTCATTGGAAGGATTGATGCTGAAGCTGAAACTCCAATACTTTGGCCACTTGATGTGAAGAGCCAACTCATTGGAAAAGAGCCTAATGCAGGAAAGATTGAGGGTGAGAAGAGAAGGGAACAACAGAGGATGAGATGGTTGGATGGCATCACTGATTCAGTGGACGTGAGTTTGAGCAAACTCTGGGAGATGGTGAAGGGCAGGGAAGACTGGCAGGATGTAGTCCATAAAGGGGTCATAAAGACATGACTTAGAGACTGAACAACAACAATTTAATGAGCATCTGCGGCAGGTCAGGCAGGGAGCTGAAACTGAGGATAGCCAATCAGGCAAAAGTTTTGCACTCGCAAAGCCCATATGTTCTAGGAATGAGCACAAAGTGTGAGCAAGTAAACAAATTAACACAGTAATCAGTATACATGGGAAACTGGGGTAATGAGCAGTTGAAGGAGGGACCAGTTTACACAGTGTGATAAAGGACTTTTCTGAGGGTGATATCAAGGCAGACCTGGGGAAAGACAGTGGGAATGCCATGTGTGAGCTCAGAGTTAGAAATGAACACAGAGGAGTTCAGAATGTTTGAAGAGCAGAGTTCCAGTGTTGTTGGAGAATGATGAGGCTTTGGGGTTGGGAGTGATCTGATCTGAGGTTGGAGAGGCAGGAGGAGCAGATCTCACACATCTTTTCAGGCCATGAGGAATTTAGGTTTGATTCTTAAAGCTGTAGGAACATATTCAAGGACTTAAAGCAGGTTGGTGATCTGATGACATTAAAAAAAAAAACACTACTCTAGAGGCTGCATAGAGTTGGAAAGGAGTGGAAGGTGCAGGGCAAAAGAAAGAGGTAAGTTAGGAGAGTATTGTGATCAACAAGACCAGAAATGATGCCATGGGTTGGGTTGAGCGGTGGTAATTTGAGATAGATGTCAGAAGTATAATCACTATATATACAATGAAATATTACTCAGCCATAAAAAGAAATGCCTTTGAGTCAGTTCTAATGACATGGTTGAACTTATAGCCTATACCTATATGGTGTAGAGTAAGTCAGAAAGAGGAAAACAAATATTGTATATTAATGCATGTATATGGAATCTAGTGGCTTAGATGGTCAAGAACTAACGTGGGAGACCTGGGTTCAATTCCTGGGTTGGGAAGATCCCCTGGAGGAGGGCATGGAAACCCATTCCAGTATTCTTGCCTGGAGAATCCTCATGGACAGAGGACCCTGGGGGGGTGGTGGCTAAAATCCATGGGGTCGCAAAGAGTCAGACATGACTGAGTGACAAGCACAGCGCAGCACAATGAAGACACAGACATAGAGAACAAACTTGTGGGCATAGGGGCTAAAGGAGAGAGCAGGACGACTAGAGAGAGTAGCATGGAAACACATGCATTACCATATACAGAACAGATGGCCTGTGGGAACTTGCTGTGTGGCTCCGGGAGCTCAAACCCAGTGTCTGTGACTGCCTGGAGGGGTGGGTTGGGGTGGAAGGTGCGAGGGAGGTACCAGAGGGAGGGAACATAGCTATGTTTACATGATATACATGTTGACGTATGACAGAAGCCAACACAATATTGTAAAGCCGCTGCTGCTGCTGCTAAGTCACCTCAGTCGTGTCCAACCTTGTGCGACCCCATAGACGGCAGCCCACCAGGCTCCCCTGTCCCTGGGATTCTTCAGGCAAGAACAATGGAGTGGGTTGCCATTTCCTTCTCCAATGCATGAAAGTGAAAAGTGAAAGGGAAGTCGCTCAGTTGTGTCCAACTCTTAATAACCCCATGGACTGCAGCCCACCAGGCTTCTCCATTCACGGAATTTTCCAGGCAAGAGTACTGGGGTGGGTTGCCATTGTCTTCTCTGGTAAAGCCACTGTCCTCTGATTAAAAATAAATTTAAAAAAGAAGTAGAATTGCTGGGGCTTGCTGATGGATGGAATCTGTAAACTGATACGTGTGGTGAAATGTTATAGTTGTAATGCTAAATGGCCCAGATGAGAAAGTGGTGGATCCTTCTCTGGGTGTGTGGAAAGGCTTGAAAGAAGATAGTAATGTTCTAGTTAAGTCTGTAAGAAGAGTCTAAGTTCACAGGCTGCTGGGGGATGTGTAGAGCAGAGGAAAGATAATTTGGGCCGATGCACAGCACAAGTGAAGACATTGAAAGGTCAGCTGGGTGTTGAGTAAGGGCAGGCATGTAAGAGCAAGGGCAGGGTCACAGTGAAGATTTTTGATTATTTGGTAGGATATGAGGAGATTCATTACCTGGAAGAAGACAGCATCACTGTAGGATGGGGAAAGGTAATACATTTTTCTATTAATAGGAAATCTTCTAAACTCATTTTTGAGTCATGGCTCAGTTATCGTAAAACTTTGTATTGAAATATAGTTGCTTTAAATGTTGTATTATTTTCCCCTGTACAGCAAAGTGAATCTGCTATATGTATACATATGTCCCCTCTTTCTTGGATTTCCTGCCCGTTTAGTCACCACAGAGCACTGAGTAGAGGTCCCTGTGCTATCCAGTGTGTTCTTTTTAGTTACCTATTTTATGTTGTTGTTGTTTAGTGGATAAGCCACGTTTGACTCTTGGCGACCCCGTGGACTGTAGGACCAGGCTCCTCTGTGCATGGGATTTCCCAGGCAAGAATACTGGAAGGGGTTGCCATTTCCTTCTCCAGGGGATCTTTATGACCCAGGGATTGTACCTGGGACTTCTGCTTGTCAGGCAGATTCTTTACCTATTTTATACATAGTACCAATAGTGTATATATGTCAATCCCAACCTCCCAAATTATCCCAGCCCCCTTTTCCCCTTGGTTCTCTACAATCAGTTTTGAATGCCATTAATGTAAGTATTATATTTCTAAATTTTTACAATATTTACATTTTAAGTTTACTAAATCATGAATGTTCTCTCTTTACTAATGAACATTTACTCTGGCAAGAAAATCAGCTTCATGATTTGTACCAAGTAATATGGTACAAGGAGGGCATAGATCATTTGTATATAATTAAAATATCTTTCACACATGAATTTCAAATTTCATTCTAAGAACTCAGATGTTAATTAACACAGATTAACTCAGAATTTCTTTGGTTTTTGCTCCTGCTTGTGCTCTGTACGTGTGATTCTAATCATTGAAATGCCCATGGTAGTTTGGAATCTTCAAATCTTATAACTAATCTCTGATATTCTTAAGAACTTTTGGGGGCAGGGTGGAGAGATTTTTTCCCCATTTTTAAAAAATATAAAGGGTAAATTTAAGTCTGTGTTTATAGTATGAAAGTTTCTCAATGGAGAGTTTTGGGAGCAATTGTAAGTGAAAATGAGATTATAACGTAAGTTGTCTTGAGACTGTAATGAGGTAAAAGTGTTTTGTACCACAAAAGCTGTAATCATATTCATTTGGGCACGGCCAGCATGTCAAGTACTTTCAAGGTAATGAATGCATTCCAGAAGATTGTCTGTATTTTCTTCACACTTTAAATAGCATGAAGATGGTTGAAACAATTTGCTGTGGCATCAAAGGCATTGTGAACAGGCGTTGCCCTCACAATTCTGAGCAGAATTTAGCTTTGGCAAAGACTGGGTATTTTAACGAATACTAGCTTACATTTTTCTTGGCATTAGGTTTATATAAGGGCCACATTTCTCCCCCTTTGGAAAAGGATACAAAAATGTAAAAAATGACTATAATGGTTAACCAAAATGAATGTTCAACACTGCTAGGTATTTTAAAGAACATCAGGTAGCATTTTGTGAAAGACTTAGTGACTCACTGCTGCCATGTGGGTGTTGTTTAAATGAGAGAAACAATTTTGAAAATGTGAATTCCTTTTTTTTCCCTTCAGGACTTTACTACATGCAATAAGGTAAAATTCAAGAGACTGTTATATCTACAAAACTTAATGGAAATAGTCAGCAACTTGACTTGCTGATATTCTGATCTGTTATGTAGGAGCACAAGAAAAACTATCATTTTAAACGGTGAAGGCTTGTTTCCCCAAATGATATCTAGGGCAGCCTTGTTGATTCCATAATCCCACCTGGGATTATTTTTATATATCGGTAGTTTAAGGACTTTAAGGTCACAAGTTTAGTGTTCAACCCAATAAAGACTTGAAAATAACTTTGAGAAAGCAATTGATATAGACAGACTTTAGGTTTTTTTCTAATTCAGTCTCATGATAAAAATGGGAAAATATATTCTTATTTTTTTAAGAGAAGCAAACGTCTCTCAACACATACCATATGGGGATGAGGGCAAAATTCTTTCCAGTATTATAGATCTAATTGCACAAAAGTCTTCTAACATTTTAGGGAATTTTTATGGCCTTTTTGTGAAGGATCCTACTTCCATAGTCTTTACATGTCCAGCCTTTTGTATGCTGACATTTGGTATCACTTTTCAAATTAGTTTAAGCTTTAATTTTAAAACATGGTTTTCATTGTTCATAGTAATTTACTTGAGAAATTTTGTAAGCCTAAGTGACACAGGAGAGAAATTCTAACATAGAACAAAGAATATGTAACAGCAAGTTTTATATTGTCTGGATTAAGGAGCTGGATTAAGTGACAACAGGGAAAAGAAAAAAAATATCTTTATGAGGATCAAATTATGGGATTTTAGTCCATTCTGAGCCCATATAATTTAAAGGATATAAGTAGAATTTGAAGTATAAGCATTCACATTGTATCAGAGGTGTAATGAAACACATGATTTAGCCTTATTGTGCTGTGACACCTCTCTAAGATAGCATAAACAAATTAAATAAGCAAATATTTTATTGGACATCTTCCATGCACCTAGGCTGAACACTGTTACTAGAGAAAGAATTGAGATGAAATTTTCTCTCTCCATAGTTTCTAAGGTATTAGAATCTTAATAATTTTCTCAATAATTATGATTTCCCCCCTCATTAAGAACATTTTAACTCACATGCTATTAATAAAGATTTCAAGTGTGGATGGAGGTGAGGGGTTTTTTTTCAATCTGTATTGAACTCTTGAAAAATTATTAAGAAGAATAAATAAAATAAAGCCCTGCCTTTTTATGATAGAAGTTTTCCCAACAAAGAAAAAAAATCACTGACAAGGAAGTTCAGTTTTCTTTAATCTTTGTGAATCAGTAAGAAGAAAATGCCATCTGTACTGAATCCAAGGTACATGTTGTATTTCCTTGTAATTTCTTCTGTGGACTTTGTTTATATCTTTTGGCTCATATATATTAGTATTTATCTTGTCTAAAATGACAAACATTAATTATTAGCAAATAAAGCATTTCTTATGTTACATCCTGACATTTATTCTGAAGTACTTACCCCCGATCAATCTATTTCATAATAAAACCTTAGCTAAAGTGGCACAAACAGTTGTGAAGTTTTTGAAAAGTACACTGCAATAAAAAGATAAGAATTTGTTTTTCTAAAAATTCTGATATTGCATAGAGAATAAGCGGTGTGTAAATCAGAATACTGTTTATTCAATTTACTGAAGCATAATAAACATTCAAATGAATACAATTATAATGGGAGATCTTCATACTGATATTGGCAGCGTGGTACATTTCCATTGCATTAGTCTTCTCTGAACCTTGAAAATCTCTTCAGAGCAACGGTTTATTAGCAAGGTGTCAGCTTACCTGCCTTTTCACTGCTATTCCCTGTGTTTTGACATTCCTGCCTCTGCATAAATTAAAGGCAGAATTTACCTTTAGAATCAGGACTGGTTTCATAACACACACAATACTTCTGAAACCAGTGCTTTTCATACCACCTGACTCTGAGTTGCCTTCCATTTGCAGGATCTGCGTCCACCTTTCTAGTTAATTTCTCTAAGCTCATAACCTTGTGTACTCAGTGACAGCTGAAAGGTCATTCATGTTTATCTGGATTCTCATTCTTCTGTTCTTGTCTGGTCTGTTTGTTCATGTCCTGAAAGTGACTGAGGAACTTTGTGGACAGATGGTGCCTTTTCCACACTGCTTTTACTAAATCACTAACAGTAATAAGGAATTTCTTAGCTTTGAGACATTATGGACTTTAAGATATACCTCCATTATAGAATCCTTATATTACATATATGCACAATTTTATTGTAAATCTGCATTAATATACATTTATTCATTCTCAAAAAGTCACTTTGCTAGTGCCATAGCCTATGTCTTCTTTCATAATCCATACCAGATTCATTATTTCTGAAGATTATTATGTTATTTGGAAGGCTATCAAAGTATACTCAGTTGCTAAGTCACGTCCAGCTCTCTGAGATCCCATGGACTGAAGCCTGCCAGGTTCCTCTGTCCATGGAATTTCCCAGGCAAGAATACTGGAGTGGATAACCATTTCCTTCTGCAGGGGATCTTCCCAATACAGGGATCAAACCAGTGTCTCCTGTGTCTCCTGCAGTGGCAGCTAGATGCTTTACCACCAAGCCATCTGAGAAGCCCATCAAAATATGTTCAGCATAAAATATGAAGTATTGATCTGTGATAGACGACTACTTTGAGAAGTCATATAGTATGTAAGGTCTTCTGCAACAACCCCTCCCACAGTTCAAAATAGAGATATGCTGTTTCCATTTGACAGGAGATTCATCAAGAATTCAAATCTGGAATATTGTTGACTTCTGAGAGGAAAAGGTTACTGTATGATGGGTGGAGAAGATTTCAAAATAATATTAAAGTAAGAAAATCTGATAGGTTGGCTGATCCTCTCAGATCTGTGCCCTGGGTTGTGGTCAACCATTCCAGTTTGCCTGAGACTGGGATTTCAGTAGTAAAACTGAGTCCTGGGCAAACTGGGACAGTGGTTACCCTACCTACCTCAATTGTTTTTTTTTGCTTTTTGGAGGAGGCTGAGTGGTCAGGGAAGGGTCAACAAACTGAAGTGAAGACAATGAGGTTTTCTGTTACCCAGATAATTCTGAAGCAGAGAAGAACAATTACATTTTTCCCATAAATTAATTTTGGGGGGAGTTCGAGGGAGTAGATATGTGCCATACTTTCTTTTGCCTAGATTTCCAATATATGAAAATCTGTCAGTGGCTCAGACGGTTAAGCGTCTGTCTACAATGTGGGAGACCCGGGTTCGATCAGGAAGACCCCCTGATCTTCCTGAGTCAGGAAGACTCAGGACATGACTGAGCGACTTTACCATGAAGGCTTGAAGAAAACAAAAGAAGTAACAGAATGGCCCAATGAAAGGGTAGTGAAAGGGAACGCAAGCAAGCACCTTGCCTGGCATGCAGATCAGAAATGTTAAAATGTTTCACGCCTACAGGTGTAGGTGTGCCATGTACTAGGTCGTGTCTGACTATTTGCAAACCCATGGACTGTAGCCCTCCAGGCTCCTCTGTCCATGGAATTTTCCAGGCAAGAATCCTGGAGTGGGTTGCCATTTCCTCCTCCAGGGGATCTTCCTGGCCCAGGGATTGAATCTGTCTCCTGTGGCTCCTGCATTGCAGGTGGCTTCTTCACCACTGGGGCATCAGGGAAGCAGAGGCGTAAGTGGTTGGGAAAGATTGATCCTTTAAGAGGTCTGAGGTATGCACCACCCCCAGCTAGGGTCTACCTGATTCAGAGCTGGGCTTCGGGAAATTACTCATACTAAGAATCAGTATAGAGGCTAGATGGACACTCATGCAGAAACCAATGTGCCACATGATAGACCAAGCATTAAGTATCACCCCCACTGAGAAAACTGGCTATAAGTATTCTAGAAGCCGGACCTGAAGTAGACTTGGGAGGGGACAGCATAGTCAGCTATGATATCCTCGCAATGAATGCATCCTCAGTTTCTTAAGGGGCTCTTCCCCACCCTTCCCTCTATTTGAAAATGACCAGTAGGGGCAGGACTAGAGGAGGGAGAAAAGTTTATGTAGTGCACATGCTCAGCAAGGTGATCAGGAAAATAACTTTGAGCTGGCTTTTCAAACCACTGGGTGGAACTGAATTTACCTGAAAGTCTCTAGATGGTATTGATTAGTTAATTCAACATTTTTGCTACCAACTAAAACAGGGTCTTGAGAGTCAATTTCAGATACAGAGAATTTTAAATGAAAAAAAGCAAATCTCCATCTTTACACCCCCAGGTTTCACTGATTCTCAGTCACCATAACTGAAATGTTACACTTATCCTGAATACCTCTTGCTGGAAGTAAAACAATTTACCTTGAAATTCAACCCAAAGTCTTACCAACTTCTTCTAACTTTGAAAAGTACTCTGCCAATTAGTAGTTTCCAAATTTGGCTGCATATTAGAATCACCTAGGGGTGGTTTAAAAATCCTTCAACTGCTTTAGTCTTCTCCACACCACTCCACAAATCTGATTTAGTTGGTCTGGGGCAGAGTCCAGGGCACAGGTACTGGGAAAAAAAAAAAAGAAAAAAAGTGCAAGGAACTCTAATATACACAAAAGTTGATAAAAAATATGATGATTTCTATTGCCTTTCATATCACTGGCTAGTTATCGGCAGGCATCATACTATCCCCTGGTTGGTCTCTTAAATGTTCTTAACAGAAGTGAAGAGAAGGTCTCTCAGTCATGTCCAGCTCTTTGTGACCCTAAGGACTGTAGCCCACCAGGCTCCTCTGTCTATGGAATTCTCCAGGACAGAATACTGGAGTGGGCAACCATTCCCTTCTTCAGGGTATCTTCCTGACCCAGGGATTGAACCCAGGTCTCCCACATTGCACGCGGATTCTTTACTCTCTTAGCCACCAGTAAAGTTCTTTGCAAATCAGGATACTATCCAGTGCTATACAACATATGGATAGTATCCCCTCAATCTCTTGGACTCTCCAGCGATACCTTTACTTATGATCCTGAAATTGTTGAGTGGAGTGAATCAGTTGTCCTGTGAAATAGCCTACCTTTTTATTTGTTCTGATTGTTCAGTGAAAGGAGTGCCATTTACTTTGTTCATCTCTGTCCTATCTTTCACATAGCCCAGAAAGAAGGTGTAAAAGCTTGGTTAGGATTCAAGTGAAATATTTCTGGTAAGATTTGGTAATGCTACCTACTTTAAAAAAATCATTCTCATCCCTTCTTGACCTTTTGGCCAAGAGTAAAATCATTCTCAAATTGTCTTATTGAAATATTTGTAAAACACTTCATAGTATTTTCTGACTTGTAAATTTGTAATTTTATAAGGGTTACCTCTAAAATATGGACAGAAGAAAATTCCATAACATATCAAGAAACTTCAGAATTCATCTCTAAAATTAGAAATCACTTTAAACTTTTCTTGTTTCCTTCCTTCCCTCCTTTCTTCCTTATTTCCTTTCAATATCGAGGTTATAAATACTCTTTGAAAAGCTGCTACTCATGCAAAGACTTTAGGTTATAGGACCAATCTAGTCCAGCAGTAAGTAATGAACAGGGACATTTATGGAGTTAAATTTATTGCAAATGCTTTCTTCTTGTTACAGCATTTGTATTAAATATAAAAACACAAGTCAGTACTATAGTGTATATTCTAGGTATGCTTAGGCCAAGCAGCCTGATATAGCAAGAGAAAAAACAACAACAACAAAAAAAACCACATCATCTTCAAGACAGGAGCCAGTTCTTGATCTGAGTTACCTTTGAAGTGACTGGCGGTATATAAATTGTTCACATTTTTATCTTTAAGTATTTACCTCTGACCTCTGTGGATTCAATGAGATCAGAAAAAGAAATATAGATGCTTCTGATGAAAATCATTTTGGAAAGATATTCTGCCTAGCTCTTCAAATCCAAGACGTTTGGACTTTGTATAAGCTAAAGAGAAGCATTTGGTTGGAATCAATTCAAGCCTAAATGTCATGAAATAGATATCCAACTGAAAAATGAGTATTTAATTTTTTTTCAAGGAGAAGGTATGGAAAGCACAAGTGTACAACTTGGTGAAATATCACAAACACTTATATATAATTAAAACATAGAATAAAAACAATATATTATCTATACCTCAGAAGACATTGTGCTCTCTTCTAGTTTCCACCTCCCAAGGAAAACTATTGTTTTCATTTAACAGGTTAATTCTTACTGTTATTTGAACTCCGCTTCCCCTGGTGGCTCAGAGGTTAAAGCGTCTGCCTGGAATGCAGGAGACCTGGGTTCGATCCCTGTGTCAGGAAGATCCCCTGGAGAAGGAAATGGCAACCCACTCCAGTACTTTTGCTGGAGAATGCCATGGAGGAAGGAGCGTGGTGGGCTACAGTCCATGGGGTCGCAAAGAGTCTGACACGACTAAGCGACTTCACTTTCACTTTTTAAAAAAGAATGATACATAATTTACACTTTTGTGCTGGCTTTTAAAACTAGTGTGGGTGTTTTAATATTAATTTTTGCTCTTATAGGTATGCTGTGTAGGGTAATAGAGTGAGCATACATATTTTTTTATTTTTATTTTTTATTTTTTGGCCACATCACATGGCATTCGGGATCTTTATCTTCCGGACCAGGGATTGAACCAGTGTCCCCTGCAGGGGAAGTACAGAGTCTTAACTACTGGACCACCAGGGAATTCCCTGAACATACATATTTGAGTTAAGGAAACTGGAAGGCAGATCTTGAGACTGCAATTTACTAACTGTAAGCCACTAAAGCCCTCTTGAACCAGTCTCTTCACATGTAAAATGGAAATGTTAATACTTTCTTAAAAGACTGCTGGGAGGATTAAATGAGATACTATGTGTAAAGTGCCTGAAAAAGAGTAGAAACTGAATAATTGCTAGTCTCTTCCCCCTACCATTTTTCACCCTCCAATCTTTTCTATTTAAATGCACTGGTGAAAAAAAGAAAACAAAATTATCATTCCAATTGCAAGCTAAGAAAGGTTTTGTCATGGGAGACCCAAGTGTTGTTTCAGTTCAGGTCAGTTCAGTTCAGTCGCTCAGTCGTGTCTGACTCTTTGTGACCCCAAGAATCGCAGCACGCCAGGCCTCCCAGTCCAAAACCAACTCCAGGAGTTCACTCAGACTCACGTCCATCGAGTCCGTGATGCCATCCAGCCATCTCATCCTCTGTCTTCCCCTTCTCCTCCTGCCACCAATCCCTCCCAGCATCAGAGTCTTTTCCAATGAGTCAGCTCTTCACATGAGGTGGCCAAAGTACTGGAGTTTCAGCTTTAGCATCATTCCTTCCAAAGAAATCCCAGGGCTGATCTCCTTCAGAATGGACTGGTTGGATCTCCTTACAGTACAAGGGACTCTCAAGAGTCTTCTCCAACACCACTGTTCAAAAGCATCAATTCTTTGGCGCTCAGCCCTCTTCACAGTCCAACTCTCACATCCATACATGACCACAGGAAAAACCATAGCCTTGACTAGACGGACCTTAGTCAGCAAAGTAATGTCTCTGCTTTTGAATATGCTATCTAGGTTGGTCATAACTTTTCTTCCAAGGAGTAAGCATCTTTTAATTTCATGGCTGCAGCCACCATCTGCAGTGATTTTGGAGCCCCAGAAAATAAAGTCTGACACTGTTCCCACTGTTTCCCTATCTATTTCCCATGGAAGTGATGGGACCAGATGTCATGATCTTCATTTTCTGAATGTTGAGCTTTAAGCCAACTTTTTCAATCTCCTCTTTCACTTTCATCAAGAGGCTTTTTAGTTCCTCTTCGCTTTCTGCCATAAGGGTGGTGTCATCTGCATATCTGAGGTTATTGATATTTCTCCCGGCAATCTTGATTCCAGCTTGTGCTTCTTCCAGCCCAGCATTTCTCATGATGTACTCTGCATATGAGTTAAATAAGCAGGGTGACAATATACAGCCTTGACGTACTCCTTTTCCTATTTGGAACCAGTCTGTTGTTCCATGTCCTGTTCTACCTGTTGCTTCCTGGCCTGCATACAGATTTCTCAAAGGCAGGTCAGGTGGTCTGGTATTCCCATCTCTTTCAGAATTTTCCACAGTTTGTTGTGATCCACACAGTCAAAGGTGCTGGCATAGTCCATAAAGCAGAAGTAGATGTTTTTCTGGAACTCTCTTGCTTTTTTGATGATCCAGAGAATGTTGGCAATTTGATCTCTGGTTCCTCTGCCTTTTCTAAAACCCCCTTGAACATCAGGAAGTTCACGGTTCACGTATTGCTGAAGCCTGTCTTGGAGAATTTTGAGCATTACTTTACTAGCATGTGAGATGAGTGCAATCGTGCAGTAGTTTGACCATTCTTTGGCATTGCCTTTCTTTGGGATTGGAATGAAAACTGACCTTTTCCAGTCCTGTGGCCACTGCTAAGTTTTCCAAATTTGCTGGCATGTTGAGTGCAGCACTTTCACAGCATCGTCTTTCAGGATTTGAAATAGCTCAACTGGAATTCCATCACCTCCACTAGCTTTGTTTGTAGTGATGCTTTAAACATGTTGTTTAAAGGAACACAAAAATCTTTGCTCAAATTTTTTAAATGATCATTTTTTTCTTTCCTTTAAATTCTGGCAATTTCAATATATTATTCAATATATATTGCTCAATTAAATATATTGCATCATTTCTACTGATATGACATTGGGAAGACCTCAGGTTTTACCAGATGTTCAAGGAAATGTCAAACGACTTATGATGTGTGCTAACTGAAGGAAATTATAAACTAGGGGGATTGAATGTAAAACCCCACCTCCTGGAGGTGATTTCTTTCCTTTCTCCTTCCCAATTGGCTAATTATGGATTTTCAAACTATTTCAGTCTTAAATTTAGTGGAGTAAGTGTTTCTCTCTGAGACATCAGTGTGTTACAAACTAGGATGTTTAAGGTGAACACTTTTTTATTGTGTTCATACTAAAAATTAATGCTTGAAAATGATCAAATGAGATAAATTTAACACAAATTTTCAATGCATGTATTTATTTCCTGAAATATACTTCTTTCTTAAAAATTTTTTTTGTTATTGAGATCAAATTAAAATAGATAATTTTCAGAAAATCCTAAAATTTACTTATTTTCCTAGCAGAAAATGGTAAATGTAATTTAATTGTGAACAATATGAATTATTAAATTCTGTAACTGCATAGGCATCTTAGTATTTTTGCTCTATTTTAATTTAAAATAAGTATAATTAGAAGTTTTGTTTTCACACAAAGTAGAAAGTATATTGGAGAAGGCAATGGCACCCCACTCCAGTACTCTCGCCTGGAATATCCCATGGGCAGAGGAGCCAGGTGGGCTGCAGTCCATGGGGTCGCTAAGAGTTGAACACGACTGAGTGAATTCCCTTTCACTTTTCACTTTCCTGCATTGGAGAAGGAAATGGCAACCCACTCCAGTGTTCTTGCCTGGAGAATCCCAGGGACGGGGGAGCCTGGTGGGCTTCTGTCTATGGGGTCGCACAGAGTCGGACACGACTGAAGCAACTTAGCAGCAGCAGGAAGTATATGGATTAGTCTTTTTTCATCATTCCTTGCTTTGGTCAGGCTCAAAAGATAATGGATATTAAAGCTCTTTTCTAGAGGTTGAAAATATTTAGAAATACTGAGTTTTTATGCAAGCATGTTTACTAATATGTTTAGGTAAAGCATGAATATCTAGATACCAACCAATGTCCAAAGATTTTTGTTCTTTAATTCATTAAAATGTTAATTCAGCATGCTGCAGGTCTTTTCAACAACTTGATCTACCTGCTTAATCTAATTATTCTTATCTCTAACATAAACAACTGGTTTAGAAAATTGAAGTTAAAAAGTCCCATCAGGGCCTCCACAAAAGCTGGATGACTCAGAACCTGAGCAGTAGACCACAGGTCTGCTTCCTTTCTCTATTACCAAACACCCAGTCATTATAATGAAAAAGATCACCAGGAAGCATGTTATCCTTCTCACACATAGATGGCGCTACTGACCTACCATCACAGAAATCATTCAGTTTTCCACCACTGTGTGGACAAGCATCAATCCATCTATGTCTGATCCTCAGATAGTTTCTATTTCTGGAGGGCTAACTGGGGTTAAGGGTGGGCTGAGGTTCTTAACAAGGAGCTGTTATTATTGTGTGTAACTAACTGTGCTAATATTTAGAAACCATAACTCGCTGCTTGACTAGACTTCTCATGTTCCAGTGATTAATCTGTTGACATTTTAAGTGAAAACAAAGGAACTTGATTTGGATACTTTTTCTTTAGTTAATTGTTTTCTAGATGCTGAGTACTTTATTGCATCTTCTTTGCATCCGTTTCCTCAATTTGAATAAGAGAAGGAACCAACATTTATCCACCATCTAGTGTATGCCAGTCACTGGACTATTTATAAATATTTAATCCCTTCATCCTATGGGGAATGACTTCTTATCTTTATTTCAAACATAAAGATGAAGGTCAAAGATAATTTATGGCCTGAGATCTCCACCATGGTGGTCGTGTTCAAAACAAGTTTTAAATGTTCTTTTTTAGAAAAATAATTGGAATATAATTGCTTTGCAATGTTGTGTTAGTTTCTGCTATACGACGAAGTGAGTGAGCTAAAATATGCGTGTATCATCTCCCTCTTGGACCTTTCTCCCACCCCTATCAGTGTGTGCCTACCCTCCCATCTACCTAGGTCCCTCCAGAGCACTGAGCTGAGCTCCCTATACTATACAGCAGGTTCCCACCAGCTACCTAGTTCACTCATGGCAGTACATGTATGTCAATCTCGATTTCCCAATTCATCCCGCTCCCTGCTCCCACCCCATGTCCGCATGACTGCTGTCGACATCTTCATCTCTGTTTCCACCCCACAAACAAGTTCATCTGTACCATTTTTTAAGACTCCATGTGTATGCCTTAATATACAATATTTGTTTTGCTTACTTACTTCATTCTGTGTGACTGACTATAGGTCCATCTACATCTCTACAAATGACCCAATTTCATTCCTTTTTATGCCTGAGTAGTATTCCATTGTGTATATGTATCACATTTTCTTTATTTATTCATCTAACCTATCCTAGGAATAATAATACTTTAATACAGACTTTATAACATTGGCTTATTGTTGCCATGGGGAAAGGTAAATAACTTTTGGAAAGATAAAATGCATCAGAAGCTCTCTTAAAATTTCAGCGAGCCAAATCACAAAATTAACCAATGACCTTTTTTCTTCTGTACAGAATATACTGACTTATGTAAGTAAGGATTTAGAATATATATGATATACCCCAGTTGTTTATATTGTCTAGTTCAAACTCATCAACTAGAATTATGATTTTTAAAATTATGCATAGACATTCAAAATTTTATATAGAATTTTAAGAAGCTGAATACTAAGTTCATGGTAATCATAGGATATACATATATATATATATATATATATATATACACATAGTGATTTAGTCACTAAGTCGTGTCCAACTCTTGTGACCCAATGAACTGTAGCCTGCCAGGCTCCTCTGTCCATGGGATTCTCCAGGCAAGAACACTGGAGTGGGTTGCCATTTCCTTCTCATATATATACATATAAATTTCCTTGTGAATGAGAAAAGGCAGTTTATATAAAAATTGGCTATTTTTGATGATTTGGCAAGATGCTATACTGTGTCATTTATATCAATTGCTTCTAAAAATTGTTAGGACCGCTGTCTTCAGAGACAGGAAGAAAACATTTGCTACCAATTGTTTCAAAACTTAATAATATCTAGAAATGCCTAGCAAGGTTCTCGCTCATATACCCAGTCTAACATTTGATAAACATGATGTCTCTAAAACCATGTTTGTGAGATTAAATAAAACATAAGGCCTTTTCTTTTTCCTGTGTAAATTTTCTAAGGAAGAAAGACACACGTTGACTGTGTTCTGTAATTTGATAATACTGTCCCTGAGTGTGTGCTCAGTTGCTTCAGCTGTGTCTGATTCTTTGCAACACTATAGACTGTAGCCCACCAGGCTCCTCTGTCCATGGAATTCTCCAGACAAGAACACTGGAGTGGGTTACCATGCCCTCCTCCAGGGTATCTTGCTGACCAGAGATCAGACCTGCATCTCTTGCATTGCAAGGCGGATTCTTTACCCACTTAGTGACTTGGGAAGCCCACCACTGTCCCTGAGCCTCTATAGTTTAGTTAGAATATAAGACCTTCTCAATTCTTGCATTTAAGCTGCTTGCCACAATCATCTGGTAAAGAAATCTCAGGACAGAATCAACTGTGACCTTTAGGAAGATTACGTACCCAACATGGACAGCAACACAGGAGCAGCATCAGAGGCCAGTGATTCTGTGCAGGGAGTCATGAAGACTTTGGGGCCGAGAAAAATTTGAATGTGGGATATCCTTCGAGAGGTAAAGGACAAACAGGAAATGATCACCATGAGTCAGAAGTTTAAAGTGAATCAAAGAGATTTGACATTTATTTAAGCAGACAAAGGGCTGGCAATTGGTAGATGGCTCTAGAACAAGAATTTGATTGCAATCTTGATGCTAGAAATGGAAAGGAAGATAAAATGCAGGGCTTAAGACATGGAGGGAGGGTGGTGTAGGAATGGAATGTCCCAGTAATGGAAGAACTGGCTCTTAGGATACTTGGTAATTGGATCAAATGTTGGAAAAGAATCTTAGAATTAAAATTATATAGCAGGGGGATTCTTTTACCAGTGTGTGCGTCGGGGGCAGTAGATTCCACATACTATCCATTTTGTACTATACTTGACTCGATTCCTGTTGTATATACCCTCCTACACCAACTCTTACAAATTTTGCTTTCGCAGGCAGTTTTAACTTATATTTATTTTCCTCTCCTACTTTAGTAGTTGTTCCCTCATTTTGGATGTTCTTAAAGCATTCAGAAATACAAACATAATCCAGGATCTTTCTGTATGATCAAAAAAGCAAAAAATTAATTTCATTGCAAGTCTGCTTCCAGATTCCACCACATTTCAGGGTTTACTTTAGGAGGATCAACAAGCAAAAAACAATAACAAAAAACACAACCTTCCAAGACTTTGTTTACACTTCCAGTCTCGACTTCTCAACTTCTCATTCACTTTCCAGTGGTCTGGTTTCCATCTGCATTCCCCTCTGAAATTGTTGTTTCATGACTTCCATGTCACCAAATCAAAAGATACCTCTATGTCCTTATTTCCCTGTATTCACTTTGTATTGGAATATTTTTTTTTCTTGAATTCCAGAATGCCATATTCTCTTGGTTATCCATGTAAGGGATAATTTAACTTTGGAATAAGAAAAGAGAGCACCAGATATCTTTTTAATGCCATGCTGGAAACTCATGGGATTGTCTGATTGTATGGAGACCTGTCTTTGATCTATTTTACAACTGGTAATTAGAGATAACTGAAAGCAAGGGAAACAATATTTGTCCACAGACCTGAAAATAAATTTTTTTCTGGTGGTGGGAAATAATTTTTACCCTCTCCTCTTTCTCCTGATAAACTCAGTTTAGGGTCCATTTGTAGGATGAAAATTTAGAAAAATTACGAAGAAAATTTATGTCTTATATTTTAAAATTAATCCAAACCATCATTAAGATTGGTTAGTAGCAAATTTTGACAAAAAGAGTTTAGAGCAGAACCTCTTATTAAGTTTTTCTGTTAAACAGAATGGTCAAGATACATATTGTCCCGTGTGTGCACAGTAAATATTTGCAATTTTGACAGAGTCATACAGTTTTCTCTAAATTTTTGTCAAGAGAGATTATGTTCGCTGCACTGGGAAATTTTCTTTTTTCCAATTTTATGCTCTGGGAAAGAGATCTGTTATGGATGGAGTGTGTCTCTTCAAAATTTATATTTTGAAAAATTTAATTCCCACGGGATGACAGGAGGTGGGGCCTTTGGTGGGTAATTAGGTCCCGAGAGAGGAGCCCTCACGAAGGGAATTAGTGCTCTCATGAAAAGGGACAGGAGAGAACTTACATCCTTTGTCTCTCTGTCTCTCTCTGCCATGTGAGGACACAATGAGAAGCCAGTCATTTGCAAACCAGGAAGAGAACTCTCAACCAGACCTTAGACCAGTGCCTTGATCTTGAATTTCCCAGTCTCCAGAACTATGAGAAATAAACATTGCTGTTTAAGACTTACAGGCATAGAAAACAAACTTATGGTTACCAAAGGGGAAAGATGAGGGTGGGGAGGAATACATTAGAATTTGGGAGGAACATATGTACACACTGCTGCTGCTGCTAAGTCGCTTCAGTGGTGTCCGACTCTGTGTGACCCCATGGACTGCAGCCTACCGGGGTCCACCGTCCATGAGATTTGCCAGGCAAGAGTACTGGAGTGGGGTGCCATTGCCTTCTCCTATATACACACTGCTGCTGCTAAGTCACTTCAGTCGTGTCTGACTTTGTGTGACCCCATAGAGGGCAGCCCACCAGGCTCCTCCGTTTCTGGGATTCTCCAGGCAAGAACACTGGAGTGGGTTGCCATTTCCTTCTCCAATGCATGAAAGCAAAAGGCGAAAGTGAAGTCGCTCAGTCGTATCCGACTCTTCGCGACCCCATGGACCGCAGCCCACCAGGCTTCTCCATCCATGGGATTTTCCAGGCAAGAGTGCTGGAGTGGGGTGCCAACTACTCTATATAAAATATGGGCTTTCCTGGGGGCTCAGTGGTGAAGAATCCACCTGCAATGCAGCAGACACAGGTTTCATCTCTGAGTCAGGAAGGCTGCCTGGAGGAGGAGGACATGCCAACTCACTCCAGTATTCTTGCTAGGACAATCCCATGGAGAGAGGAACCTGGAGAGAACTGAAGCAACTAAGCGCAGCACAGGACATATATAAAACAGCCGTTAAAAAGAATTCATTTGAATCAGTTCTGTTGAGATGGATGAAACTGGAGCCGATTATACAGAGTGAAGTAAGCCAGAAAGAAAAACACCAATACAGTATACTAACACATATATATGGAATTTAGGAAGATGGCAATGACGACCCTGTATGCAAGACAGGGAAAGAGACACAGATGTGTATAATGGACTTTTGGACTCAGAGGGAGAGGGAGAGGGTGGGATGATTTGGGAGAATGACATTCTAACATGTATACTATCATGTGAATTGAATCGCCAGTCTATGTCTGACGCAGGATGCAGCATGCTTGGGGCTGGTGCATGGGGATGACCCAGAAAGATGTTATGGGGAGGGAGGTGGGAGGGGGGGTTCATGTTTGAGAATGCATGTAAGAATTAAAGATTTTAACATTTAAAACATAAAAAAAAAACACAACAGATAAACAACAGGGACCTGCTGTATAGTCTAGGGAACTACACTCAATATTTGGTAATAACCTATATTACAAAAGAATCTTAAAAATAGAATATATAGATATGCATTATTTATATGTAGATTCTTTCCCCATATAATTTATAACAAAATATAGGATATTATATATATATTCAGTTCAGTTCAGTTCAGTCACTCAGTCATATCCGACTCTTTGTGACCCCATGAATCGCAGCACACCAGGCCTCCCTGTCCGTCACCAACTCCCGGAGTTCACTCAGACTCACGTCCATCGAGTCAGTGATGCCATCCAGCCATCTCATCCGCAGTCGTCCTCTTTTCCTCCTGCCCCCAATCCCTCCCAGCATCAGAGTCTTTTCCAATGAGCCAACTCTTCGCATAAGGTGGCCAAAGTATTGGAGTTTCAGCTTTAGCATTCCTTCCAAAGAAATCCCAGGGCTGGTCTCCTTTAGAATGGACTGGTTGGATCTCCTTGCAGTCCAAGGGACTCTCAAGAGTCTTCTCCAACACCACAGTTCAAAAGCATCAATTCTTCCGCGCTCAGCTTTCTTCACAGTCCAACTCTCACATCCATACATGACCACAGGAAAAACCACAGCATTGACTAAACAGAACTTTGTTGGCAAAGTAATGTCTCTGCTTTTGAATATACTATCTAGGTTGGTCATAACTTTTCTTCCAAGGAGTAAGCGTCTTTTAATTTCATGGCTGCAGTCACCATCTGCAGTGATTTTGGAGCCCCCAAAATAAAGTCTGACACTATTTCCACTGTTTCCCTATCTATTTCCCATGAAGTGATGGGACCAGATGCCATAATCTTCGTTTTCTGAATGTTGAGCTTTAAGCCAACTTTTTCGCTCTCCTCTTTCACTTTCATCAAGAGGCTTTTTAGTTCCTCTTCACTTTCTGCCATAAGGGTGGTGTCCTCTGCATATCTGAGGTTATTGATATTTCTCCCAGCAGTCTTGATTCCAGCTTGTGCTTCTCCAGCCCAGTATATATTCAGTGATATATAAATCACTGGATCACTTTGCTCTGTATCTGAATCTAATACAGCATTGTAAATCAACTATACTTCAATAAAAGAAAACTTAAAGTTGTTGTTAAAGCCATCTTTGGTATCCTGGGCTTCCCAGACGGCTTAGACAGTAAAGAATCTGCCTGCAATGCAGGAGACTCGGGTTTGATCTGTGGGTGAGAAAGATTCCCTGGTGAAGGGAATGGCTATTCACTCCAGTATTCTTGCCTGGAGAATCCCATGGACAGAGAAGCCTGGTGGGCTACAGTTCATGGAGTTGCAAAGAGTCAGACACAACTGGGTGACTGACACTACTTTACTTTTCACTTTATAGCAGCCTGACTAGGACAATAACTTGTCAAAATTATCCTATAATTATAAAACTTGCTGACAGCACCTCATTGTGCCTAAATCTATTGTCTATGTTCAGTTACCAAGTTTTAGAAATGCAACTATATATTCAATCTTACAGTTACTTATTGAAGAAGGCAATGGCCCCCCACTCCAGTACTCTTGCCTGGAAAATCCCATGGATGGAGGAGCCTGGTGGGCTGCAGTCCATGCGGTCGCTAAGAGTCTGACACGACTGAGCGACTTCACTTTCACTTTTCACTTTGATGCATTGGAGAAGGAAATGGCAACCCACTCCAGTGTTCTTGCCTGGAGAATCCCAGGGACGGGGCAGCCTGGTGGGCTGCCGTCTATGGGGTCGCACAGAGTCGGACACGACTGAAGCAACCTAGCAGCACAGCACAGCTACTTATACCCAGAAGTAGCCTTGGAGTAGCTTGGTTCTCTTAATCATTGGTCATGTATTCATTTTGAAATTATCTGGAGTCTTTCCCAATCTGTTCCTGCATCAACCTCTTTATGGACTATTATCTTGCCTAACCTGTCAAGAGTGTCTTTTATCATCTCATGATAAGTGGATTTGCTCACCTTTCAGATTGTCAGGCCACGTAGACCATGGTGCAGTAGAAACTTCAGATCAACAGGAGCTGGTGAACACACGGTATAAGGAGATCTGAGTAACTGGGCAGCCACAAAACAGTGAAAAATGATTATTCCAGGGAAATAGTCTAGTCAAATTGTTAAACTTGACTTTATTGTAATAAAGTCATTTGAAAGGTAATTGTGATTCCAGGTACTCCCTTTGATATATCTTTTAGGAATTCTGCCATTTAAAATTTTGCTTTAAAATTTTATAGTCTTTTCAGATTAGGTTATGTAACTATCCTACTTTACTTTTAGATTGAATTGTTAAGGTGAATAATTTTATTTTGATTCAAACGTGCCCAGAAAGCATATTTTTGGTGTGAAATGTCAAAGTATGTTTTTCTTTCTTACATGAAAATAGCTTGCAGATTTGGTTGACATTTGATATAAAGTGATTTCTATAGTTTGAAGCACAAGTGAACGTCAATTTTAACCTTGTAATGATTATACATGTTTATGGAAAATGAGTTGAAATGTAGAACTGCAATCATTGTCTGCCCTTTCCAGGCTTTGCCAGGCCTAAATGCCTTTTTATTTAGAGAATTTTCCATCCCTTTAGGTTACTAAGAATCAAAATAATGTAAACTGGTACATTTTTATTTGGTTGACTCTGTAGCCAAGAAGGCAGTGACTAGGAGCTTTATTCACGCTACCATATTTTGCAGGGCCTTTGCCTATGGCTCCTGGAACACGATGGCGTATCAGGAAAAGGGGAATAAACCATTCTGAAAAATGGCCTGGCTTAGGGCTGATGTTCAAAAAGGGAGGTCAGCAAGCAAAGATACAGCATAAAAGACACTGCCTGGTGAGTGCATACTTAGCAGCAAATGATACTCTTATAATTAGGCTGGTGGAACTGTCTTGGGTCCAAAGGGGACTCAAATAGTTTTAAATAAACCACAGCCAATATCCGATAGGACTAGGACAGGACCTAACTCCCAAAGCAGAGAGAGCGGGCTAGGCTTTTAGGATTCTGGCCAAACTGGCTAGGGTTCAGGATGCTGGTAACCAGAGGTATTTGGAACACAAACTAGGAAGAGTGGCAAAACCCAAATATAAAGAATTTGTACAGATGGATGAAACACAAACAAATGTTGGATTTTAGGGATTCAGTTATGGGGATTTCAGCTAAACTCTAGACCCTGCTGATTACTTGGAAGATGGTCTCTCAATGTGATTCTCGTTGGCTTGATGACCAAGGAGTCTGGAGTCTATCTTGAGGATCCTTAGATAATAGTGATGAATAAGCAGAAATGGGATCACATGAGGAGTGTGTTGTTGTCTCTCAGTTGCCAAGTTGTATCTAACTCTTAGTGACCCCATGGACTGCAGCACTCCAGACTTCCCTGTTTCTCACCATCTCCTGGAGTTTACCCAAGTTCATGTCCATTGAATCAGTGATTCCATCCACCCATTTCATCCTCTGTTGCCCTTTTCTCCTTCTGCTTTTAATCTTTTCCAGCATCAGGGTCTTTTCCAGTGAGCGAGCTTTTCTCATCAGGTGGCCAAGTACTGGGGCTTCAGCTTCAGCGGCAGTGCTTCCAAAGAGTGTTCAGGGTATGAGGAATCTGGAACAAATATGTTCAGCTCAGTCAACAGACCAGTTTCACAGTTTTCTTTCTCATTCATTGATCTAATTAATTGGTTGAATTAATCTTTTGATTTAGGAGTTTATGGAAATAATCTAAAGCATATGGTATCTTCTTCTTCTACAGGATCTTGAACCCTTACAAGCTAAACTCTGAAACTTTTGTCATCTGATGTACTGAGACATATACAGTATAGTTTGCTTGATATTATGCAAGTTTTTAAAGACGGGGTTCAAGGCCAAACTAATTTCAAGTAAAATTTTTGAAATTAAATTTTTTTATTGATGTGAACCATGTTTAAAGTTTTTATTGAATTTCTTACCATATTGCTTCTGTTTTATTTTTTTGTTTATTATTTTTTTTTTTTTGCCACAAGGTATGTGGGATCTTAGCTTCCCAACCAGAGATCAAACCAGCACCCCCTGGATTGGAAGGCAAAGTCTTAACCACTGGACCACCAGAGAATTCCTTGGAATTTTTAATTAGAATATAAAGTATCACCAGGAAACTACACATTTTCAGTGTACAACTCATCAGCGTTGACAAACCAAACATGCCTATATCAAGGAAGAGACTCTTGCAAGCACCCAGAAGTCTCCTTAACTCCCCCTTCTCTCTAGATAATAAATAAGGTATCTGTGTTGCTCTACTTTATGTGAAATGAATCATATAATATGTATTCTTTCATGTCTGGTTTGTTTGGCTCAGTGTTATGCTTGTGAGATTCCTCAATATTGCTCTTAGTCATAGATCATTTATTAATATTATCATGGCTATACCATATTCCATTGTATAAACATATCACAATTCCTTTTAACGCTTCAGTTGGTGAACCCTTGGGTAGCATATGCTGTTGGTGCTGTTATGTAGAATGTTGCTATGAATATTCTAGTAATGACTTTTGGTAAGCATATGTACCCATTTCTGTGGATACTATAGGGTGGAATTGACAGGTCATGGAGCAGTAAAACATTTTAATGTTTTTTAAAGTTTGTAATTTTATCAATTAGCCCATCCTAAAGATTTTCTGTCATAAGTATATATCACTTATGTATCCCTTCCTAGCTGTACCTGGCCTACTATTCTATTGGCCTACTTTTGCCCAAAGTTTTAGTACATAGACACTTAATTATGTGCTTCTTTCCTCAGTTATACATTTATGATTTCCCTAATATTAACTCTGAAGTATAAGTGCTGTAACTTTATGAAGAGATAAAGAATACAGCAGCCCTTTTGTAGTTTAAAAGTTCATAAATCAGTCTATTTAGTTTTTAGATTTTATGTACAAATGATAGAGAAGAAATATTGACATAATATAAGGTGTTCTCCTTTTTAAAAGATGAACATGCTAAAATCTGACATTTCAGAGCAAGTAAATGCATAGGTATTTATTCATATTAAAATGCTGCGTTGCTTTACAAAGGGCTTCCCTGGTGGCTCAGAGGCTAAAGCGTCTGCCTGCAATGCGGGAGACCTGGGTTCCATTGGGAAGATCTCCTGAAGAAGGAAATAGCACCCCCCTCCAGTACTCTTGCCTGGAAAATTCTATGGATGGAGGAGCCTGGCAGGCTACAGTCCATGGGGTCGCAAAGAGTCTGATAGAGCTGAGCGACTTGACTTTCACTTGCTTTACAAAAGGATCAACACCAATCTTTTATTTTTATTTATTTATTTTTTTAAAAATATAAATTTATTTATTTTAATTGGAAGTTAATTACTTTACAATATTGTATTGGTTTTACCATATATCAACATGATTCTGCCACAACTGCACTTAGATGAACCAGAGGGATGGTACAGGGAAGGAAGAGGGAGGGGGGTTCAGGATGGGGAACACCAATCTTTTAAAACCTTTCTCTAAAAACAAACTTTAGTTTTAGGACAGTTTTAGATTTACAGAAGAATTGGGAGGATAGCACAGAGAGTTCCCATATATCCTCCATACCCTTTCTATTATTAATATTTATGAGTATGGTACCCCTGTCATAATTAATCAGCTGATATTGGCACTTCATTATTAATTAATGTCTATAGCTTATTCTTTGGTCACCTGATATGAAGAACTGACTCCTTGGAAAAGGCCCTGATGCTGGGAAAGATGTGAAGACAGGAGAAGAAGGAGACGACAGAGGATGGGATGGTTGGATGGCATCACCAGCTCAATGGACATGAGCGAGCAGGCTCTGGGAGTTGGTAATGGACAGGGAAGCCTGGCGTGCTGCAGTCCATGGGGTTGCAGAGAGTTGGATACAACTGAGCGACTGAACTGAACTGACAGGTTATTAAGATTCTCATAGATTTAGTGTAACCCCCATGCCCCACCCTGGATTGGGTGCTACTGATATGTTCCGTCTAGCTCTCATGTCTTCTTAGGCTCCTTTTTGATGTTGCAGTTTCTCAGATTTTCATGACCTTAAGAGTTTCGAGGAGTAATGGTCAGGTATTATGTAGAATGTACCTCAACTGGGATTTTTCTAATGTTTTCCTCTTTTTTAAATTAACAAATTGTGGCACAAAAACATATAACATAAAATTATGTTAACTGTTGTTTTCCAAGTTTGGGCATATTTATTATGTCACACAGCTTCCAATTTCTCTTTTTCTTCTTTTTTTTTTTGAGTGAGAACATATAAGATCTACTCTTTTAATAAATTTCAAGTGTACAACACAGTACTGTAAACTATAATTATCAAGGTGTAATTAGGTCCCCAGAACTTATTCATCGTATAAATGAAAGTCTGTACCCCTTGACCAATATTCTTATTTCTTTCACCTCCCAATGCCTGGCAACCACTGTGTAATACCCTGGTTCTATGAGTTTAACTTCTTTAGATTCCATATACATGTGATCATACAGCATTTGTCTTTCTATGACTGGCTTAGCATAATGTCCTCCAGATTCATCTATGTCATCACAGATAGCAAGCTTTTCTTCTTTCTGTGGCTGAATAAGGGTTTCCCTGGTGGCTCAGTGATAAAGAATCTGCCTGCTAATATGGGAGACATGGGTTTGATCCCTGGGTTGGGAAGATTCCCTAGAAAAGGAAATGGGAACCCACTCCAGTGTTGTTGCTTGGAAAATCCCATTGACAGATGAGCTGGGCTGGCTACAGTCCATGGTGTGGCAAAAGAGTTGGATTTGACTTAGCGACTAAACCACAATATTCCAATTATATACATATATACATACGCATGGGGCTTCCCCAGTGCCTCAGCGGTGAAGAATCTGCCTGCGATGCAGCAGATGTGTGTTCAATCCCTGGATCGGGAAGATCCCCTGGAGGAGGTCACAGCAACCCACTCCAGTATGCTTGCCTGGAAAATCCCATGGAAGAGGAGCCTAGTGGGCTACAGTCCACAGGATTGCAAAGAGTAGGATGCAACTGAAGTGACTGAGCAGGCACACGTGCACAAACACACACACATATAGTTGTGTATTATTCTTGTTTATTCGCTAAATCATATCCAACTCATGTGACCTCTGTGGACTGTAGCCTGCCAGACTCCTCTGTCCATGGATTTCTCAGGCAAGCATACTGGAGTGGGTTGCCATTTCCTTCTCTAGGGGATCTTCCCAACCCAGGGATCAAACTCGGGGATCACATCCACGTCTCCTGCACTGGCAGGCAGATTCTTTACCACTGAGCCACCAGGGATGCCCCATATATGTGTGTGTGTGTGTGTGTGTGTGTGCGTGTGTGTGTGTATATATGTGTATATATATGTATATATATATATAGGCTGCAATGAACATATGAATGCAGCTATCTTCAAGATAATGATTTAATTTCTTTTGGATATATACCCAAAAGTTGGATTGCTGAATCATGTAATAGTTCTACTTTTTTGAGGGATTTTCATACTGATTTCCATACTGGCTGTACCAATCTACATCCCCACTGACAATACAAAAGATTTCCCTTTTCTTCACAGCTTTGTAAAAATTTGTGACCTCGTCTTTTTTTGTATCAACTATCCTTACTGGTGTGAAATAATGTTTCACTGTGGTTTTTATTTGCATTTTTCCAATCATTAATGACACTGAGCACCTTTTCATATACTTGTTGACCATTTATATGTCTTCTTTGGAAAATCTTTCTGTTCTGGTCCTTTGCCCATTTTAGAATTGGGTAATTTACGTTTTGGCTATTGACAGTTATGAATACCTTGTACTTTTTGGATACTAACCACTTATCAGATATATCTATTGTCTCGTTTCATAAGGTGCCTTTTACTTTTATTGATTGTTTCCTCTGTTGTAAGAAGCTTTTTAGTTTGAGTAGTCCCACCAAAACCTAAGTTTTATGGTTTCAGGTCTTATACTGTCTTTAATTCATTTTGAGTAAGTTTTTGTGTATGCTGTAAGAAAGGGTCCAATTTCATTCTTTCACATAGTGTTTCCCCAAGACTGTTTATTGAAGAGGCAATCCTTTCTCCATTGTGTATTCTCCACACTCTAGTCAGATATTAGTTTACCATACATGTGTGGGTTTATTTTGAGGCTCTCTATTCTGTTCTACTGGTCTCTATGTCTGTTTTTAGGCCAGTGCAATACTGTTTTTAATATAACTTTGTAATATAGTCCAAAATCAGGAATGTGATACCTTCAGCTTTGTTCTCCTTTCTCAAGATTACTTTGGCTATTAAGGAATTTTGTGGATACACATGAATTTACCATTTTTTTTTAATTTTCTGAAAAATGACATTAGAATTTTGACAGAGATTGCATTGAAAATGTTGATCACATTGGTAGTATGAATATTTAAGAATGCTGATTCTTCAAATGAATAAAAATAGCATATACTGTCATTTATTTATGTCTTCTTCAATTTCTTACACCAGTGTTTTATAGTTTTCTGTCTTTCAGTGTATGGATTTTTCACTTCCTTGGTTAAATTTACTCCTAAGTATTTTATTCCTTTCTGATGCTGTTGTAAATGGGATTTTTTCCTAAATTTGTTTTTGGATAATTTGCTACTAGTGTATAGAAATGCAGCTGATTTTGTACATAGATTTTGTATTCTGCCATTGAATTTGTGTATTAGTTCTGACAGTTTTTTTTTAACGGCGTACTTAGGGTTTTCTATAAATAAAATCTTGTCGTCTGCAACGCAGAAACAATTTTACTTTATCCTTTCCTACTCAGATATCTTTTCTTTTTCTTTTCTTTGCATGATTTTTCCGGACAGGACTTCTATTAGTATGTTGAATAAATGTACTGAGATTAAGCATCCCTGTTTTGTTTCTGATCTTGGAGGTAAAACTTTGAGCTATTCACCACTGAGTATGATGTTACCTGTGGACTTATAGTACATGGACTTCATTATGTTGAGGTACATTTCTTTGATGCTTCGTTTACTTATGTGTTGAGCCTTTCTTTTTTTAAACTAACGGGTATTCAATTTTGTCAATTGCTATTTCTCAATCTATTGAGATAATTCTGTGGTTTTGTCCATAATTCTTTTAATACATCATTTCATGATGATTTGTGTATTTTGAACCCTCCTTAAATCTAACTTGATGATGGTGTATGTTTATTTTAATGTGCTATTCAATTAAGTTTGCTACTATTTCTTTCGGACTGTGGTTTTCTTTTCTGATTGGGTTTTTGTCTGGCTTTAGTGTAGGGCTGATGCTGCTCTCATAAATAAATTTGAAAGTGCTTCTTTCTCTTCAAGCTTTTGAGAGTTTGAGAAGAGTTGGCATAATTCTTCTTTAAATATTTGGTAAAATTTAAAATTTACCCATGAAACCATCTGGTTCTAGGATTTTCTTTGCTGAGGTTATTTCTTTACTACTTAAGTCTCCTTACTTGTTACTGGTCTGTTCAGATCTTCTGTTTCTTCATTATTCAGTCTTGATAGGTTTAATGTTTCTAGAAATTATCCATTTATTAAATATTATCCAATGTGCCAATATATAATTGATAGCAGTTTCTTATGAGCCTTTGTGTTTCTGTAGTATTGGGTATGTCTCATCTTTCATTTGTAAAATGTTTTTTTAGCCTTTTCTCTTTTTTCCTTGCTTGGTCTGCCTAAAGTTATGTCAATTTTGTTTATGTTTTCAAAAATATCAACTCTTAGTTTTGTCCATATTTCCTGTTATCTCTCTAGATTTTATTTTATTTATTTTTGCTCAAGCCTTTAGCACTTTCTCTGCTGATTTTGGGCTTAGTTTGTTCCTTTTATTCAAATTCTATAAAGTGTAAAGTTATATAGTTTATTTTGGAATCTTAATGTAGGCAAGTATCACTACAAACTTTTTTTTTTAATTGCTTTGCTGTATCCCACAAGTTTTGGTATGTTATTTTTCATTGTTGTTTATTGCAAGATATATTCTTTTCTTTTCCATTCTTCTTTGACCCATTGGTTATTTAGTAATGTGTTGTTTAATATCCTCACATTTGTGAATTTTCCAGTTTATCTTCTAGTACTAATTTCTAATTTCATACCACTGTGGTGAGAAAATATATTTGATATGATTTAAATTTTCTTAAATTTAAGACTTATTTGTTAAGACTTGTTTTGTAACCCAAGATGTGATTTATCATGGATATTTTTGTGTGTGTGCACTTGAAAACAATGTGCATTCTGCTACTGTTGAATGGAATGTCTCTATTTGTCTTTTAGGGTTTTTCAGTTTATAGTGTTGTTAAAGTCCATTGTTGCCTTATTGATTTTCTCTGTGGATGATCTATCTATTGTTGAAAGTGGGGTATTGAAGTACCCTACCATTATAGTATTGTTGTCAATTCCTCCCTTCAGTTCTGTGAATGTTTGTTTTAAATATTTAGATTTTCCAATGTTGGGTACATATATATTTATAATGGTTATATTCTCTTGTTGAATTGATATTTTATAATTATACAGTAACATTCTCTCTTTACTGATTTTGAGAGAAAGTGTTTTATCTGATATAAGTTTAGCCATCCTCACTGTCTTTCATTTGCTAATTACATGGAATATCATTTTATATCCCTTCACTTTCAACCCATGTATGTCCTTAAATCTAAAGTGAGTCTTTTGGAGATAGCACAGCATCGGATTTTGTTTTTTTAATCTATTCATTCATTCTATGCTTTTTGATTGGAAAATTTAATTCATTTACATTTAAACTAATTTTATGTTAGTGAAGGACCTTTCTCATTTTGCTAATTTTTTCTTTCTGTTTTGTAGTTCGTCTCTTTTTTCTATCTTGTTTACTTACTTTGTGATTTGTTATTTTTTGTAGTAATCTATTTTGATTCCTTACTCTTTTATCTTTTTGTACCTAGTAGATATTTCATTTTTTTATGGTTGTCATGCTGCTGCTAAGTCGCTTCAGTTGTGTCCGACTCTGTGTGACCCTGTAGACAGCAGCCCACCAGGCTCCCCCATCCCTGGGATTCTCTAGGCAAGAATACTAGAGTGGGTTGCCATTTCCTTCTCCATGGTTGCCATAAGTTTACCTAAAACAATTCATAAGTCTATAGTGAGTTGATAGCAACTTAACTTTAATTGCTTGCCAAAAACTCTACACTTTTACTCCTTTCCCCACATTTTATGCCATTGATGTCCTATTCTACATCTTCGTATATTGTTTATCCATTAGCATATCACTGTAGCTATAGTAATTCTAAAAGCTTTTATCTTTTAGTTTTTATACTAGTGTTAAAAGTGATTTATATACCACAATTATAGTATTAGAATATTCTGTGTTTGACTATATATTTATCTTTACTAGGAGTTTTATACTTTCATATTTTTATTCATATTTTCCATTTCAATTTGAAAAACTTTTAAAAATTTTTATAAGGCATGTCTAGTGATAATAGACACCCTGTTTTTATTTCTTGAGTGTATAGCTCTACTGGATATAATATTATTTTCTTCCTTTGAGCACTCTGGCTATATCATGTCACTCCCTCCTGGACTGCAAGCTTTATTCTGAGAAGTATACTGATAACTTTCTATGTGATAAAGCTCTTTGCTCTTCCTGCTTTCAAAATTTTCTATTGGAATTTTAAGAATTAAGTTATAATGTTTCTAAGGGTAATCTTCTTTGCATTGATCTTGTGTTGGGTCCTTTGAGCTTCATGTATCTTAATGCTTATATCCTTCCCATGATTGGGGAAGTTTTCAGTTGCTATTTTTTCTCTCTCTTCTTGGACTCCCATAATGCTTGATGGAGTCCCATAGGTCCCATTTTTTTTCTTCACTCTTTCTTATTTTGTTTTCTTTTTTTCTCCCAGCTGACTAATTTCAAATGACTTGTTTTTGAATGGAAACAGTGAGTAATTTATTTTCTGGGGTTTCAAAATCACTGCAGATGGTGATTGCAGCCATGAAATCAAAAGACACTTGCTCCTTGGAAGAAAAGCTATAATCAACCTAGACAGCATATTAAAAAGCAGAGACATTACTTTGCCAATAAAGGTCCAGCTAGTGAAAGCTATGGTTTTTTCAGTAGTCACGTATGGATGTGAGAGCTGGACAATAAAGAAATCTGACTGCAGAAGAATTGATTCTTTTGACCTGTGGTGTTGGAGAAGATTCTTGAGAGTCCCTTGGACTGCAAGGAGATCAAACCAGTCAATCCGAAAGGAAATCAGTCCTGAATATTCATTGGAAGGACTGATGCTGAAGCTGAAACTACAATACTTTGGCCACCTGATGCGAAAAACTGACTCATTGGAAAAGACCCTGATACTGGGAAAGATTGAAGGCAGGAGGAGAAGGGGATGACGGAGGATGAGATGGTTGGATGGCATCACCGACTCCATGGACATGAGTTGGAGTAAGCTCTGGGAGTAGATGATGGACAGGGAAGCCTGGTGTGTTGCAGTCCATGGGGTCACAAAGAGTTGGACATGACTGAATGACTGAACTGAACTGTCTTTGAATCAGCTAATCATTTCTTCTACTTGATTGAGGCTGCTGTTGAACTCTCTATATAAATTTTTCAGTCTTGTATTACATTCTTCACCTCCAGGGTTCATGCTTGGTTCTTTGTTACGTTTTTTTAATTTTTATTTTTTATTAAACTTCTTCTTCTGTCCTTGAAGTTTTCCTGGGTTCATTTAGCTCTCTATCTGTGTTCTCTTTCATTTTGTTGAGATTCTTTAAGCTTATCATCTTGGATTCTTTTTTAGGTAATGCATTAGTCTCCATTTGTTTGGGGTTGGTTACTGGAGCTTTATCAGTTTCTTTCATTGGTGCCATGTTTACCTGATTCTTTGTGTTCCATGTAGCTTTGTGCTGATGTCTGTGCTTTTAAGGAAGCAAACACCTATTCTAGTTTTTACAGATTGATTTCAGCATGTACATATCTTCGGTTGGATATCTGGGATTATGATATTTTCTTCAGGATCACAGTTGGAGCTGGGTCACATGGCTGCTACTGGGCCCAAAGTGAGGTCAGTGGATGGGTCTGTTACCAGGCGTGCAGATGAGTATGGCTCTTTCGGTGTCCCTAGGATGGCTCTTGATAGATCACTGGCAGGTCTCAGACTTTTGACTACAGTTGAGAGGGGTGAGAACCAAGTCCCAAGGCTGCTTCATGGTCTATGGCTCAGGTAAATGTTTGCATTCTGTCTCTAGGGGCATAGAGAGGTGTGCCTTCGACTAGGTTTTTGGTTGGGCATGTCTTGCCCAGGAATATGGCCAAGTGAGGCTGGGACTGGGTCACAGGGCTGCTTCAGGATCTACAGTTGGGGTGATGTTGGCAACTCTACCTCCATAGGCATAGTCAGGCATGACTCCCAGCAGGTCCCTGTGTGGTTAAGACTGGCCCTAAATTTAGCTGTGAGGGGTTGGAGTTTGTTTACAGGACCACTTAAAGATCCACCGTTGGACCATGGTCTGTGGGCTTGGTGAGTCTTGGAAGGGAATGAGTGTTTATGGTGCATGGCTGAGAGAGGCTGGAACTGAGTTAGATGGACATTTCAGAATCTACAGAACTGAAGTTGAAGTGCTTACCTTGGGACATGGATGGAAAGGACTGGTGGCTAAGAGGACTTGGAGCAGGTTTATAGGACCCTTACGGTCCACAGCCAGAACCAAGACCAATGGACCTGTTGCCCAAAGCAGGCATGACTTTCTGATTTTCTTGGCAGATGGTGCTGGTGGCAGTTTGGTGGCCAAAAGAAGCTGTAGTCAATTCCACATGGGGACAGGGTTGTTCTAGGACTGTATCTGTGATCAGCGTCAGCAAGCTTGCTGCCTGGGCATAGGCCTACCTTTTGAAACAGCCCTTTTTGTCTTGGGTCCCATCAGTGCTTCAGACTCTCCTACCTGAATTCCAGAACTCCCCCAAAGGCACTTTTGTCCGTGGGTGGTTGTCAAATTATTGTTTCTGAGGGGGAGTATGAGCAGAGGACCTCATATTTTACCATCTTGCTGATGTCCTCTCCCATTTAAACTGTATTTGAGTATATAGTTCAATAATTAACTATATTCACATTATTGTGTAACAGATGATTGGAACTTTTTGCAAAACTGAAATAGCATATCCATTGAAGAAAAACTTCCCATTTCCATCATCCTGAGATTCCTTTAACTATTAAGTACCCCAGTAGACTTAAAATACCATTCTAATTTAATATGAAACAGCAAAGAATATATATTAAAAGCCAACAATGTTCCAGGCATTTTCTCAGTTATTTTCAGATATGTTTTCTTCTTTAGTTCTTATAAAAGTAGAGTGGAGCTGTACTTACTGTCCCTGTTTTTCAAATTTGGGAAACTTGGCTGTGTTGAGTAAACTGTTAAAGGTTTTCCATAGCAACTGATGAAGCCAATATTGATATTAAACTACACCTGTGGGAATGCAAAGTCTATGCTCTTTCTTGCCTAATATTTTACCTGCAGCCTCCTAAGATTCTGCTTATTATCATAACATGACAAATGGGTAAATATCTCCTTAGAGGAAAGTTTTATATATACACCCACAAACATATAAATGAAGTTATATCTCTAAATGAATGGAAGGATGAAAATCTTTTAGGAATTGAAGAGAGGATCTGCATATTTAAATACATATTTTACTAATTTGGTAAACACTACAGAGGTTGTATTTTAAGTGTTCAGCATTTTGGAGCTGGAAAACCCTCTGCCTCGGGGTCTGCAGCACTCTGGACCATTTCACATTCCGTTCCTGTGACTGACTGATGTGCATGACTATGACAAATGCTTGGCAGCCTTGCTGGGCGGGGCCTGTGAGTGTGAGGACTCAGACTGTCATTAAATTGGGGCCTGGTGCCAAGGACTGAGTGCATGCTGGAGACACAACTCCAAGCTCCACCACCCTATTGGCCAAGGCACAAGTGCAAACTGTACTTGTGAATTATTATAAATTATTTTTTAATGGAAGGTTTTATATCAGACAAAGAAAATGTTTTCCCTCTGGAATGGAATCCCACCCTATTGCAATCTGTGTCTGACTTGATAAATAAAGGGACAGGCTACTGAGGGAGATTACAAATGCTATCTCTCAAAGTGTTTTCAAAAGAGAATAACCATCTGTCCATGATAAACACAAGGTAGAGTTGTGTCTATGAATCTGTAAAGGCCACTGTGCTGTAAAAGAAAGATTTCACTAATAGGAAGGAGACCTAGGCTTTGGTTCTCAGATTTCCAGTAAGCCTCCTTGTGACCTTAGGCAACTATCTTGAATTCTGTCACCATGTCACAACATCTCCAGAGAGTGGGTCCTCACCTTTAGATCTTCTGGCGCCTAGGTATACTATCCTGGGTATCCAAAAGTCAACTCTAACTAATTATGATGTCTTTTAACAGTGCTGTGAAAGTCGCTCAGTCATGTCTGACTCTTTGTGACCCCAAGGACTATTCAGTCCATGGAATTTTCCAGGCCAGAATACTGGAGTGGGTAGCCATTCCCTTCTCCAGGGGATCTTCCCAACCCAGGGATCGAACCCAGGTCTCTCACATTGCAGGTGGATTCTTTACCAGCTGAGCCACAAGGGAAGCCCAAGAATACTGGAGTGGGTAGTCTATCCCTTCTCCAGCGGGTCTTCCTGACCCAGGAATTGAACCGGGGTCTCCTGCATTTGCAGGCGGATTCTTTACTGATGAGGTTGGAGTCAAATGTGTTCAGCGGAAAGCTAGAGCCATGGGAATCTACTACCTCTCCGACAGTGTTATGTAATAAGTTGAGTAAGTAAGTAGAAAAAAATTAAGCTTTTTCTGTCCATATCCACAAATCTGTTCTCTATGTCTACATCGCCATTGCTCCCCTGAGGGTAGGTTCATCAGTACCATTTTATGACCCCAGGGTTGGCGGGGAAAGGACAAAGTGGGACAAATTGAGAGAGAAGCATTGAAACACATATGTTACCATATGTAAAATTAGACAGCCAGTGGGAATTTGCTGTATGATGCAGGGAGTTCAAATCTGATGCTCTGTGACAACCTAGAGGGGTGGGTTGGGCTGGGAGTTGAAAAGAAGGTCCAAGAAGAAGGGGGCATACATTTGCCTATGGCTGACTCATGTTGATATATGGCAAAAACCAATACAATATTGTAAAGTAATTACCCTCCAATTAACAATAAACTTAAAACTTTTTTAAAGTAAGCTTTTTTTTTTTTTAATGATGAGATTTCTGAGACTTTAATGTGCTAAAGAGCGGAGTGATTTTTCAGGAGTTAACTAGCGTTAAGTGTTTCCCAAGCATACTTGACCATGCAATCCATTTATTCAATATATCATAGTGTAGCATGAAAGATTTTATGATAATCACAGATTGCAAGCACAGTATTATAGCATCCAACTTTGAAAATTCACTGTATCTGTGCTTTATAAATGATCCTGCTTATTTTAATCTATCTAGGGAAGTATGAACATTTATTTGTTTGTTAAATCATTCAATAAGGATTATAGTGCTTTTTATGTGCTAGGATGGTGCTAAGTGTTGTGAATATGTCAATGAATAAATATATTAACAATAAAAAAATTGTTCCTTCATGAAACTTTATATATTAGTGCCAGGGATAGATAATAAGCAAATAATAACATATAAATATGTGCTATGGAGAAAAGTAAAGATACACTTCTGGATTAAATTTAGAGATTTGTTATAAATAAGTTTGTAATATTAGAATTTAGTGGCAGTGAAACTGATTTCTGAGGCTAGATAATAAAAGACCACACTACTTTATTTGATTCTCTTTGAATGGTCATTCTCTGGTTGCTTTCTTATAGGATGTTTCCTCTGGAAACCCCTACTCTGGATATTCCAAGTCACAAGAAGTCACATGTATGTGCTCTGATTAACAGTTACAGTTGTCTCAGTCTTTGAATCATTTCAGCCCAAGTATCCAACATGCCAGTGAAAATGCCCCCATATAACTTCAGGGCTCAGGTATGCAAGTTACTCCCTGCTATTTGGAACTTCCTAATGGATGCTCCAGAAAAAGTAAATAAGCCATCCCTACTGTGCTCTGCCAATTCCTGACTTACAGAATCCTCGAGCATGACATAATTTTTGTTCTGTGCCATGTTGTTGTTCTTCAGTCGCTCAGTCGTGTCCGACTCTTTGTGACCCCATGGACTGCAGCACGCCAGGCTTCCCTGTCCTTCACCATTTCCTGGAACTTGCTCAAACTCATATCCATGGAGTAAGCGATGCTATCCAAACATCTCGTCCTCTATTGTCCCCTTTTCCCCCTGACTTCAATCTTTCCCCAGATCAGGGTCTTTTCTAAAGAGTCACTTCTTTGCATCAGGTGGCCAAAGTATTGGAGATTCAGCTTCAGCTTCAGCATCAGTCCTTCCAATAGATATTCAGGATTTATTTCCTTTAGGATTGACTGGTTTGATCTCCTTGCAGTCCGAGGGACTCTCAAGAGTCTTCTCCAACACTGCAGTTCAAAAACATCATTCCTTTGGCGCTCAGTCTTCTTTATGGTCCAACTCTCACATCCATACATGACTATTGAAAAAACCATGTCTTTGACTAGATGGACCTTTGTGGGCAAAGCAATGTCTCTGCTTTTGAATATGCTGTCTAGGTTTGTCATAGCTTTTCTTCCAGTGAGCAAGGATCTCTTAATTTCATGTCTGCAGTCACCATCTGCAGTGATTTTGGAGCCTAAGAAAATAAAGTCCCTCACTGTTTCCATTGTTTCTATGCCATGAAGAGTGGTTTATTTAAGAGCAGTAAAATTTGTAACAAGGGTCATATCTCTATTCCTTAAGGTCACATCTGGGAAAATGGCCATGATTTACTTCAAAAGGCACTTATATGTCACTTGTTGCCCAGTTTAAGTGGCAATTATGAGGTTAGATGTCATCTAAGAAAAGCTTAGTTGTTTTATGCCATGGCAAGGGTAACTGAAATGTTATGCCTTGCTTTTGCATCAACTATCAATGACTTGGGGACCCAAAACTTAAAAGTGAATCTACCTTTAAGGGCTTCTTAATAACAAGCACCAAGAGAGACTGATATAGGTTGGTGCAAAGGTAATTGTGGTTTTGCACTGTTGAACTTTGCCATTTGATATTGGAATACATTCTTAAATAAATGTGGTTATGTTATACATAATTTTAATGCACATTCATGGTTTTTGCTAATGACCTTATTACTTGCTATGTATTTTAAGCTAGGGAAATGATGTTAAACAAAAGGCAATTCAAGTGATTTTCTTATTTGAGTTCAAAATGGGTCATAAAGCAATGGAGACAACTCAGCAACAACAGCACACTTGGCCCAGGAACCGCTAATAAATGTACAGTGCAGTGGTGGTTCAAGAAGTTTTGTAAAGGAGATGAGAGCCTTGAAGATGAAAAGTGTAGTGGGCAGCCATTGGAAGTTGACAGTGACCATTTGAGAGGATCATCAAATCAGATCCTCTTATAACTCCATGGGAAAGTTGCCAAAGAACTCAACTCTAACTGTTCTATAGTCATTAGGCATTTGAAGCAGATTGGAAAGGTGAAAAAGCTTGATAAGTGGGTGCTTCATGGAGCTGACCCAAAATCAAAAATTTTGTCATTTTGAAGTGTTGTCTTCTCTTACTCTATGCAATGCCAATGAACAATTTCTCTGTTGGATTGTGACTTTGACAAAAAGTGGATTTTATGCAACTGGTGATGACCAGTTTAGTGGTTGGACCAAGAAGAAGCTCCAAGGCACTTCCCAAAGCCAAACTTTTACTAAAAAAAGATTATGGTCACTGTTTGGTGGTGGTGCTGGTCTGATCCACTACAGCTTTCTGAATCCTGACAAAACCATTACATTTGAGAATTATGCACAGCAAATCAATGAGATGCCCCCAAAACTACAATGCTTACAGCTAGCATTGGTTAACAGAAAGAGTCCACTTCTCCAGGAAAGTGCTGACCTCGTATCTCACAACCACTGCTTCAAAGGTTGAATGAATTGGGCTATGAATTTTTGCTTCATCCACCATATTCATCTGACTCAAGCCAACTGGCTACCATTTCTTCAAGCATCTTAATAACTTTTTGCAGGGAAAATGCTTCCACAGTCAGCAGGAGGCAGAAAATGCTTTCCAAGAACTTGTTGGATGCTGAAGCATGGAGTTTTATGCTACAGGAATAAACAAACATTTCTTGTTGGCAAAAATATGTTGATTGTAATGGTTTCTATTTTGATTAATAAGGCTGTATTTGAGTCTAGATTATAATGATTTAAAATTCACAGTCCAGAGCTGCAATTACTTTTGCACCAATCTTAGGTTGCCTACTTTTTAACTCACAGTGATTTAAAACATAGTATGAACTTAGATACTCACATAGGGTTCTGCCTATCATCTCTGTTCAGAAATCTCTATTCAGGAAGTTGTATTTTTCAGACACCATGAAAGTGGAATGAGAGTTGTCTGATTTAAATAGCTAATGAAATTAAACTGTGATAAACTATTCATTCCCATAATAGATATGGACATCTTTACAGTACAAAATATTGAATTTAATTAACTGGCTGCTACTTCTTTACATAGCAAGAGGAATCACTAAAAATTTTGTTTCACTGTTGATATTTTTTTCTGTTTTATGCTGATCCTTAAATTTTGAGAGATGCATACATTCTTAAAAATATCCTACTCACATTAGTTCTATTATCATAAGATCTTTCTTTATACCTGAAAACCCTTCTATCTCTTTAAGATGATTTTGAATATATCTTATCTCCTAGTTCATACCATTGATTCAATATTCAAATTCCCAATACTCTGGAAGCCAATTAAATCTTTTTTGAGAAGGGTGGTATATTTGTAATTACATGGAGTCTCATAAAGGTACTTTTACTAAAAGCCCAGTGAAGGCAATAAGTAGGACAGAGTTTTCCAAATAAACCTGTAAAGCATTAATTTATATTTCGCTTTAAAAGGGCATTAAAAAGCAGAGGCAACTCACAGAACATGAATATGATTTTTCATAATGGTGATCTTTATAATATGACTCATTCTAGTTTGAATGAAGACTTTGGAAATTATCCTTAATGGCTTTAATGGCACCTTACAGCACCCACACTTCCCTTCTTACTGACCCCTACAACCAATCCAATCAACTTTCAAAAGCTTAAGTTAAAAACTTAAATTCTTTCTCTAGCAGTGGAAATTTCCCTGCTACTAAAATGAAAATCAATATACTTATGCAACAATTTCATGTATGAAGAGAATTCTGTAGCCTCCTATGCAGATTTTATAGTCATTATTAAGAAAGAATATGGTCTCTGAAGGATTTCAGAGTCAACAGCCTGCAATTATGAGTGTGTATATATTTATTTTCAAGCAGAATTGTCACCTTTGATGATCATAAATGAACTATTGCCTCTTTTGGCTGACATCCTAAAAGAAGAACAAATAAAAATTAAAGAGAAAAAAATAGACATTTATGCACCCTGTACATCTCTCATAATCATAAAAAACCTGCTAAGAGTCAAATCCAGCAGATCATCCTGTCCATCATTTCAAATATATTGATTATTCTTTATTCAATGTGTTTAATTGTTCAGTAATTATCCTTTTGTTGCTTCACGTAGGGGTTCATTCTACAGAATAAGAACCATTTTAATTAGGAAAAAGTAGACCTAGATTTTCAATATGAGTTTTATTGTTCTTAAAGTACAGTATTTTGAACACAATGAGATTGATATAATTACACAAAATCCACATAGCTTTTAGGAAATACAGAAAAGTAGGTTTTAAGAATTCCATTCACATCAAACTTTCTTTGTTGTTTTGGTGTTTGATGAGGATGGAATGATCATAAGTCAAATTATCTATACACTGAACTTCTTTCAGGCACTCATTTTCCAAAGTTCTATTGATTTCATTTTGAATGAGAGTTGGAGAGTTAACTTGTTTTTGGCTCCAGAGTTGAGGTCTTTTCCAGGGAGGACTGGCTATTTGTCATGGTTATCCAGATTGAATCTATGGGGAATACCAGGAGAAAAAAAAATAAAATTGTAGTCTTAAAAAGAAAATAGTGAGGTTTCCCTGGTAATGATTGTTTCCCCGGCTCAGTGACAGAGTCTGCCTGCCAATGCAGGCGATGTGAGTTCCATCCCAGATCCAGGAGGATCCTATGTGCCGCAGAGCAGCAAAGCCCTGTGCACCACCACCGCTGAGCCTGGGCTCTAGAGCCGGAGAACTGCAGCCACGGAGCCCTGTGCTGCAGCTTCTGAGGGACGGAAGCCCCTGCCCCAGAGCCCGTGCTCCGCAACAAGGGAAGCCAGCACAGGGGGAAGCCCGCGCACCACATCTGGAGAGTAGCCCCTGCTCGCAGCAACTACGGAAAAGCCCGCGGAGCAATGACAATCCAGCACAGCCAAAAATAAACAAATAAACAAAATTACTTCGAAAAGAGGAAATAGATATTAGAGCTGGAGAAGCATGATGGATGTGTCCTGAGTATGAGGAAGCACAAGCTATTGGGAGATGGTTTTTGCAGTCTGAATACAAGAAAATCCAGAAAGAGATTTGGATTCCAAATTTAAAATAGGTTACAGTTGGAGGTCAGGATGAAAACTATCAACATCAGGAGGGTGTACGTGGCTTGTTTTTATACTGTGGTGCCTTTGTGGTGCTGGGGTGCGTCCATAAATTTAGAGAAAATTGTAGGATTAGATGGCTGTAAGACAAAGCTGAAAAATACCTTAGTTCCCAAAAGATTTTCCTGTGAAAATTGTCCCAGTTATTTATAATATTTCTTTAAACTTCCAGGATGCCTAATAAGGGCTTCTCATAGGTAGAAACCAATGCAGGGCCATTTGGGGGATAAAGCTGGCCTACTGTGTTCATTTCCTCCTTTTACAAATGGCTTTAGTGATGCAGCCCGCTCTCTTTCCTTCGTGGCTACTGCACTGTTTTCTCACTTCACTTATTAATTTTCAGCACATATGTACTGAGAGCCTATTTTGGACAGGTACTGTGCAAGAAATGGATAAAAACAATCATGCTTTCTGTCTCTATGGAGTATAAAATTCTAGTAAGAGAGATAGACATTAAATCTGGGGATCATGTAAAAAATGCAATATTTGGTATTTCTAGGAGTTGGTTCAATGTAAACTTGTTACATTTTGGATGAATAACAGTGAGTTAGCATTTATAAAGTGCCTATTCTGTGCTAGATACTGTGTTCATCACTTTACATTTGTTATACAATTAAATTCTTACAATATTTTATGGTATTATGAGATAGGTGGTTATCATACTCATTTCCAGGTGCAGAAATCCAGACTTAAAAGGAGTTAAATAATTTTCCCAGGTGCACATGACTTGGAACAATAGCAGGCTTTAAGTTTATAGTAAGGAGAATAACAGCTCTCCCTTCTCTCTCCTCCCTTTCCCCGACCTTGCTTTCCAAGGACAAAGCTATCAGAATTGGAACAACGCTTAAGCTATAGCTGGTTAGTACCTTGGATAGCTCCCAGGGTACAGTTCCCAGATGAAGTTCAAGGCCTCCTTAGGTCTTTTATTCTCAGAGCTTTCCAACTACCTGCTAGAGTTTGCCTTCTACCTTCACCCTTCCATATTAAATATCTCTGGATATTAAAGAGGCTCAGTCAACTTCATTTGGTAATCACTCATCAACATTTATTTCAGAAAATGCTATAATGAAAGGGCAGAAGGTGTATATATGGAGGCAAATATGCCAGGATAGTACCTGCGATGAGGCTGCTTTCTCTTCAGTTTTCTCCAGTGCCCGTCTGCAACCCAACATACATGTCATCCATTTGAAGAGGAAAACAGAGGTCTTTAGCTAGTAAGGTATTATACAGATATTTAATGACCCCAGGAGCTCTGACAGAGTTATAGCACCACAATTTGAACAGTTAATTGGGAGTCTAACCAACAAGGATTAAAAGCAGAAATTTAAAGTAATTTAACAACATGGGGTATAATTGGTTTCTTTTGTGCTTTGCTTAGTTCAGCCAAAGATATGATGCAATCATACATTTGCTCTAAAATGCAGGTTACTTTTCTTCACAGAACTACAATGAGCAATCTAGCCATATAATATATATTATATATATTATATATATTATATATATTATATATATAATATATATATGTAAATTTTGTTTATAAATGCTGATTCTGACCTTCTGATTACTTTTGTAGATAAAAAGGTCATTTTGTTGGTTCATCTGTGAGTAGGAATAATAAGAGAAAAATGCCTGATTCATCTTTTCTATTTTTCTGGGGAAAAAATGCTGCCACTTTTTCTTTCCATATACACATAGTAGCTGTTTTGCCTCAAAAATTTCCCCCTAATTGATTAAGTTTCTGCACATATGTTTTTCCAAACCCCCAAACAAGAAAGGATTACCAAAGAATAAAGCAAGAATAATGTGTGGACTTCAAACTCTCTCTTCTTTGAGGTCACTGCTAAACCAGATGTGTGCTATCCATCTTTTATTCTGTTCTATAATCCTATTGACAGACTCTTGTATCTGTTCCTTATCAAATTCAGGAGAGAATCCAGTGAAGCAACTTTGAAATAGTGGGAAAAAATAACAAAACCAGATCAAGAATCTCATGGAACGACATTTTAAGGAAAAATTAAAATCCCACATATTTTGAGTAGTCTAAAATATCTTGATTTTAGTTTGGAACCTTTACTACAATTGGGCAATAGTACTAATAAAACCAATCTGCTTTACTTCATTCAATCCTTGCAAGAGAGAAGAAATCTTTGGTCTAATTTATAGATATGTTAACTGATGCTTATAGAATATAAATTCACTCAAAGCAGGTGAAGTTAAGTATTCTGACTTCCTTCCTGAGCTATTTCTACTTCACTAATATGTTTCATCTATAATAAAACTACATTATCTTTTTAAACATGAAATAGAATATCATAAATTAAATTATGAGGCAAAAGCAATAACCAAACCCCAAATCAGCATTAAATACTCAAGTGTTTATAGTTGATTGAATTATATGATCCTAAAAGTGCTCAGGTCTTAATATAATGTGCCACTTGTTATAAAGCTAAATTTGAAAATGTAGACTAATGTGGAGAAATTCTTTATTGAATTACAGAAAAACATGGTTGCCTTTATGTTAACAGGAGCTACATTAAAAACATATTATTGATTAAAAGATGCAGTTCCATCATAAATACAGATAATTTATAGTCAATTGTTATTAAATAGATGGAAATTTCTAACATTCTTTTAATATTCTTTTAAGACGGTTAAAGCAAGTCTTTAGAGTGTTTTACACCATTAATTTGTTTTAGTATATCTATTCACATAAATAGTGCAAAAGCATTTGTATCTGTGAGCAGATTATAAAGCACAGCTTAGGATATGAAAGTCGGAGAAGTTCCCAAGATCACAGAATAGAAAGACCTTGAGTTCACTTGCTGCCATGGGCACACCAAAATTGCAACTATTTACAGAACAATTATTGAAGAAAAAGACCAGAAGCTACCATAACAGGTGTTTTGCAAGTAAAGATGGGCTTTCCAGGTGGCGCTCGTGGTAAAGAACCCACTTGTCAATGCAGGAGACATAAGAGATGCAGGTTCATTCCTTGGGTTGGGAAGATCCCCTGGAGGAGGACGTGGCAACCATCTCCTGTATTCATGCCTAGAGAATCCCATGCACAGAGGAGCCTGGTAGGCTACAGTCCATGGAGGCGCAAAGAGTCAAACATGCCTGAAATGACTTGGCATGCACAAGTAAAGCTATAAAGAAGGAAACAAAAGGTAGGATGGGTGGAGTCACAGTATAGTCAAGACCCATAGCTCTAGGTAGAATTCCCAAATAGGAGAATAATTATAAAGGCACAGTTTCTCCTAAGAGGCAAAGGGGTTTGAGCTGACATTTGGCTCCCCAGTCTGGGAGTCCTGTACTGATAAGATGACCTCCTCACAACATTTGGCTTTGAAAGCCAGTACAGTTTATTTCTAGGGGAGCCAGAGGGCTGTGGCTAGCAGAGACTCCTCTTGAAGAACTCACATAAAATCCAACAAGATCCCAGACCTAGGGCAAAAGCCTTAATTTGAAGGGAGCTGGGGTCAGCCATACTTCCTGATCTTAGAGGGTTTCCTAAAGAGGCAAGAGGCAACTGGAGCTCATGCTAGGGACATAGGCACTGGAAGAAGGTACTTCAGGGGGCTTGATCTACCATGAGGACACTGGTACTAGGGAGAGCTTCTTTGGAGTCCTACCTCTAGCTTATTAACCTTGGGACCCAGCCCTGCCCCCACCCACCAGCCTGCAGACACCACTGCTTGGACACCTCAGGCCAAGGAAATAATTGCATGGACACATAGCTTTCCCCACCAGCAGACAGGCTGCATTAAAACCACTGAGCCCACAGTTGCCCCTGGACATGGCCTTACCAACCAGAGGGCTCAAGAACTGACATCACATGCCAGTATGTGGGAACTAGACCTCGGAAGCCTAGAGGCCTGTAGCCAGAGACTCAGGGACCCAGGTCTACCCACCAGTGGGCAGGCACCAGCCCCAGGACAACTATAGACCCACAACCTGTTATGACAGGATCCAGCCCACTGACCAGAAGGCCAGAACCAGCTCTGGAACTGGCAGGGCCCCAACCCATCAGTTGGCCAACACAGCCTTTGGACACTTGAAGTCCAGCACACAGCTCTGCCCACCAGTGAGCCAGCCATTAACCCTAGGACCTGTCTTCACCCATTCCTGGGCAGACACAAGCCCTGAGATCTCCTGGGCTCCAATTCCACCCATCAGTGAGACAGCACAAGCCCTGGGGCTCCCCAAAGACCTGAAACTAGTTACCCCACCAATTAGTGACAGGCAGCTTCTGTGCAAGGCAGGGCCTGGCAACCAAACAGAGCAAGAGCCAGCCATGCCTACCACACTGCACACAGTAGTCAACCCGCCACAGTTGAAAAGTTCATGCAGTCCAAAAAGGGGGCACCCCTGGAGCATATCACTCTGGTGACCAGAGAGGATGGTGCCACTGTGACGCATAAGGGGAATCCTACAAAAAAAACCCATTTCCCCAAGGTCAAGAAACAAAAACAACTTACTAGATACACAGAAATTAAAACAGCTTGATAGAGAAAATGAAGGGACAGAGAAACATGTTCATAATGAAGGGACAAGATAAAACCCCAGAAAAGTTGGTGAAGTGAAAATAGGCAATCCACCTGAGAAAGAGTTCAAGGCAATCGTGATAAAAATGATCATAAGACTCAGAGAAAGGATGGGGAAACAGAATGAGAAGTCAGGATTACCCTTCCCACTCCACCTGGGCGGCTTGGCTGATCGGTCACGGTCCTGGCTACAGTCACCAGCCAGAGTGGCTGGCTCTGCAACTTCTCAAAGGCTGGTCACAGCTCCTTTCTCTGTATCTGGCACTGGTGTCTCCAGCCTACCCCAGAAGTTAAAAGTTTTCAACAGAAAGAAAACATTAACCAAACAGAGATGAAGAAAGCAGCAGTGAAATGAAATATATACTAGATCGAGTTAAAAGTAGATTCATTGGCACAGATGGATCACTGAGCTGAAAGACAGAGTAACAGGAATCATGAAAACTCAGCAGAAAAAAGAATAAAAAGAAAGGGCAGTTTGACAGACCTCTGAGACAACATCGAGCATACTGACATTTTCATTACAGGGGTCCCAGATGGAGAAGAAAGAGCAAAAGAGACAGAGAACATATTTGAAGACTCATAGCTGAAAACTTTCCTAAGCTGGGAAAGGAAACACACATATAAGCATAAGAAACACAAGGTCTCAAACAAGGTCAACCCATGGAGGACCACACCAAGACAAATTGTAGTTAAAATGCCAAATATTAAAGAGAATATTAAAAACAGCAACAAGTTACATATAAGGGAACTCCCAAAAGCCTATCAGCTGACTTTTCAGCAGAAACTCTGCTGGCCAAAAAGGCATGATATATTCAGACTGATGAAAAGAAAAAACCTGAAACCAAAAATATTTGGCAAGGTTCTCATTCAACTTCGATGGGGAGACCAAACATTTTGCAGAGGAGCAAAAAGCTAAAAGAGGTAAGTACCACCAAAACAGTTTTATAAGAAATGTTAAAGGGACTTTAAGAGAAAAAGAAAAGGCCATAATTAGAAACATGCAAATTATGAAAGAAAAAAGCTCATTGGTAAAGGCAAACATATAGTAAAGGCAAGAAATTAACCACATAAAAAGCTAGTAGAAAGGTTAAAAGACAAAAGTAGAGAAATTATCTGTTAAGCAGTTGAGGGATACACACAAAAAATCAATGTTAATAAATCATGATGTCAAATATAGTAACTGTGAGGAAAATGAAAGTGAAAGTCATTCAGTCTTGTCTGACTGTTTGTGACTCCATGGACTACAGTATGTGGAATTTTCCAGGCCAGAATACTGGAGCGGGTAGACTTTCCCTTCTCCAGAGGATCTTTCCAACCCAGGGATCAAACCCAGATCTCCTGCATTGCAGGTGGATTCTTTACCAGCTGAGCCACAAGGGAAGCCCAAGAATCCTGGAGTGGGTAGCCTATCCCTTCTCCAGGGGATCTTCCTGACACAGGAACTGAACTGGAGTCTCCTGTGTTGCTGGCAGATTCTTTGCCAGCTGAGCTACCAGGGAAGCCCAATCATGAGGGGAGGAAATTAAGAATGCAGAGTGGTTAAACTGTGTTTGAAATTGACAGCTCAGCAACTGGGACTTCCTTGGCAGTCAGTGGTTAGGACACTGTGCTTCCACTTCAGGAAACACAGGTTTGATCCTTTGTTGGAGCTAAGATCTTGCGTGCTGTGCCATACATGCACAGAGAAAAAGAAAGAAAAAACAAATTAGCAACTTAAAATAATAATAATCATATATTTATATGACTTGATTAAATTTAAAAGGTTTTGCACAGCCAAGGAAACCATTGACAAAATAAAAAGAATGCTTAATGAATGGGGAAAAAATACTTGTAAATTTCATGATGTGTAAGGGATTTTCAAAATCTATGAAAACCTCATATAACTCAATATAAAAAATCCAATTAAAAATGGACAAATGCGCAGAAGACCTGAGTAGACAGTTTTGCAAAGATAGCAGACACAAACCTGAAACGATGCTCAACATCACTAATTATTAGAGAAATGCAAATCAAAAGAACGATAAAATATCACCTAACACCTGTCAGAATGGCTATCACCAAAATGACCACAATAATAAATGTTGGTGATAACGTGGAGAAAAGAGAACTTTGTACACTGGTTGTGGGAATGTAAATTGGTGGAGCCTCTGTGGAAAACCGCAGAGAGGTTTCTCAAAAAACTAAAAATAGCACAATCATATGAACCAGCAATTCCATGGCTGGACGTATATGGGAAGAAAACACTGACGAAAAAATACATGCACACCAATGCCATAGCAGCATTATTTACAATAGCCAATGCACGGAAGCAATCGAAGTGTCTATCAATAGATGAATGGACACATGAGATGTAACAAATACACACACAATGAAAGAATGAAATTTTGCCATTTGCAACAAAATGGATGGACCTGGAAAATACTATGCTTATATCAGAGAAAGTTTATATATACTTATATGTTATGTTTTATATATATAAATATATATATATATATATATATATATATATATATATATATATATATATATATGTTTAAAGTCAGAGAAAGCCAGATGCTGTATGTTGTCACTCATATGCAGGATCTAAAAAATCAAATTAGTGAGTAACACAGAAATGTAATAGATTCACAGATACAGAAACAAATTAGTGGTTACCAGTGGGGAGAGGGTATAGGGGAGGGGCAAGAAAAGGGTAGGGAATATAGGAGTACAAACTCTTATGTATAAATACATAATACAAAGATATATTGTACAGTATAAGGAGTATTGCTATTATTTTATAATAAATACAAAGGGAGCATAATCTATAAACATTTGAGTCAGTACGTTTTACACCTGAAGCTAACATAATATTTCAGTGCAACAATACTAATAATTTTAATTTTAAAAGTTATAAAGTCAATGAGACATATTTCTGTGTTACCAGTTTAAGGTTGTTGCTGAAAATGATCATTGCTACTGAGCAACAGTGATTATATAAAAGAAAGTTAGCATTGTGCATGACAAATTTAAAACTAACAAATCTTGGTTTTGCTCACTTAATTAAATTAATCATGAGGAATATTTCTTTTTGTCAATCTGAACTTATCCAAGGGTTTTCTCCACTATAAAATAGCTGTTTTAAAATATTGTATCCTAAATCATTTTTCCTAAAATATTAAGAAATATATACAATATTGTATATGTTCTGCATTAATAACCTTGTCAAATCTCAAAAGCATTCAAACACTAGAAGAGTGATTATTTTTAAAAACTGATATAGTCTCATTTTGAAAAAAGGCCAAGCAATTCATCAAAGTACAAAAAGGGAAAAGTACATTCAGAATTTCATTACCCAGATAAGATATATAATTAGTGGTGCACCATACTACATTTTTCCCTATGTGTGCATGCATATTTTTTGTATGTATGGATAGGGTTTTGATTAAGATTGTTTTCAACTGCAAGTTACTGAAAGCTAAATCAATAGTGGTTTAAGTAAATACACCCCACATAACAAGCTAGAGATGGTACAGTGCTTCAGTGATGAAGTAAAAACTGTATCTTTTTGCTGTGCTATTATTAGTATGTGCTTTTTTTGCCTTGTGGTGGTAAAATGGCTATTTTACACCCCGGCATCTATTCAAGGCATGAACAAAAGGGAATGCGGCCAGAGGTGTGCATCTCCTTTAGTATCAAAGAAGCAAACACTTTTCCAGGCAAATCTCATCTCTAGCAGGTTTCTATTTGTGACCCATGAACCAGAACTATGCAACAATTCCATTCCTAAATGGAAATGAAGCTGAAAAAGTGAGGAATTAGCTTGTAGCCTTTATAAGAAAAGATTTTAAGGTAGAAATATTTTTTAATAAAAAATCCATAAAAATGAAATCATATTTAATCTTGCTATTTTAAAGTAAAATACTTTAAATTTAGTTTTACAGAAGGAAAAACCCACAGAGTAAAAGTCAAGGAAATATTGAACTTTTTCATAAATATATTTTCACTAAAATTTGTATTATTTTTTAAAATGTACTTGTAGGGTTAGAAAAAGTCAATGAAAGCTATTGACAGGTTTATATCATTATGTTTTTTAAACACCATATTTAATTTTTTTACTGAACTGATTAACTTATGATATAAAATAAATTACCATAAGTTTATGTCACTCATAGCTTGATTTGTAAATTTATATTAATTGGCAGCTTTACATTGTTAAGATATTGAAAATTTACATTCTTTTTATAATGGTAACTCCCACAGTTACATGTTCAAATTGATCGATGGTTTATCCAGACACTGTATGATGACTTTTCCCTCACATTTATTTACCTTGACTCTTAATTACCTTGATTACTTCATAGAACTTAAAAAAAAAAATTTACACATTCTTAGGTGTTGAATTCTCCAAGTTACTTAGCCTTTGATATTTTAAGAAATTGCTGCAGTCATCCTCACCCTGATCAGTCAGCAGCCATCAACACTGAGGCAAGACCCTCCACCAGCAAAAAGATTATGACTTCCTAAAGGCTCAGAGGATAGTTAGTATTTTACATCAATAAATTAGATGGTAAAGCATCCGCTTGCAATGTAGGAGACCTGGGATTGATAGTCGGGTCAGGAAGATCCTCTGGAGAAGGGCGTGGCCACCCACTCCAGTCTTCTTGCCTGGGAAATCACATGGACAGAGGAGCCTGGTGGGCTACAGTCCACAGGATCGCACACAGTCAGACACAACTGACTAACACACTAGAACACCATCTATTTTTTAGACAAAATTCTATTGCACACATGATGCGCTTCAGTACAGTGTAAACATAACTTTTACATGCCTTAGGGAAACATTATTTGTCTGACTCATTTTTACTGCAGTATTCATCATTTTTGGTGGTCTTGGCCAAATGCACAATATCTTCAAGGTATGTATGCCTGTATCTATTCATTGCTTTTATGACTAACAGCCAGAGTGGCTGCTTGTAATATTTTCACTCATAGCATAAGCATTCCTACTTGTCTTTGGGCATTGTATGTTGCTATGAAGAAATTTGGGTTAGCCTGATTATTATTATTTTCTTTATTTAGATGAATTGCCCTTTTGCTTATATTCTTGGAAATAGGTAACTACTTTTAAGTAATCAATGGAATATAAGACTCAAATTATGTTGTTTTATGGTATTTGTTCTCAAACTGCTTTAATTTCATTTAATGCTCACAGCAAGCCCATAAAAGAAATATTATCTCTGTCTTTTATAAGACTAAAATTCAAACAATATAACTGACTTTTCTAGTTCTTGGAGGTAATTTAAAAGTAAAATTACCTCTCCCCCCACCCCACCAAAAAAAACTAACTCCAGATTCAGTGCTCTTTCTATTATATGGCTTTGTATCATGATTATGAAAAGACCATTTCTGGTTGACATCTCTTCTACCTTTCATGATTTAGTCTTGGTTTTTGGAGAAGGCAATGGCAACCCACTCCAGTACTCTCGCCTGGAAAATCCCATGGACGGAGGAGCCTGGTGGGCTGCAGTCCATGGGTCTCGAAGAGTCGGACACTACTGAGCAACTTCACTTTCACTTTTCACTTTCATGCATTGGAGAAGGAAATGGCAACCCACTCCAGTGTTCTTGCCTGGAGAATCTCAGGGACGGGAGCCCTGGTGGGCTGCTGTCTCTGAAGTCGCACAGAGTCGGACACAACTGAAGCGACATAGCAGCAGCAGCAGGATGTATATTTCTAGGAATAGATTTATTTCTTCTAGATGTACAATTTGTTGGTGTATAAATGTTCATAGTATTCACATGATTCTTTGCATTGTGTGATATTATTTTTAATTTCTACTTTTTCAATTTGTAATATTATTGATTTGACTTTTTTCACTTTTTTTTCTTGATTCTTCTAGGTAAAGTTTCATCATTTTTTTAATCTTTTCAAAGAACCAACTCTTGGCTTTATTAATATGTTCCATTATTTTTCTAATCTCTGTTTATACCTGTTCATGTTTAGTTCCTTCCTTCAGCTAACCTCACCTCTTTTGTTCTTTTTCTGGTCAAATAGTGCCTCCATCTGTACCCCAGCTCCCTTCTCTGTATCTGATTCCCATAAGCTGAATTCTGAAGATTCTCCCAGTGATCCCTCTGAGATGAGATCCAGAGTAGGACTCCCACAAAACATCTCACTATGCTGAGGAAGCTAGATGTCCATCTTGTGTGTGTGGGGGGTGGGGGGCGGTGGGGGGGGTGTCTCATTTCTCCATATATATACACTGGAGAAACTCTAAGCCTGAAAAAGCCCTCTTGGTGCAGCAGCTGCGCCATTTTGAAGAAGGGGTGACACCATCAGAGAGTAGCCGCTTCTGTTGCTCTCCCTATGGGGTCCTTCTTGGTCCCTGATACCCAGAAATGTGCTTTAGCAGTACCTTCAAGTTCCGGGACTTTCACGCTGGCATCTTGTCTACGGAGAGTTGCTACTTCATCTTTTGACTAGAAACAACTAACGTTGAAAATGACATCACTCCTATGTTGACTATTTTAAAGAAAGAAGCAGCTGTACTTAATGAGAAATAAGGAAAATCTGCCCTTGGGTTAAAACGCATGGTGTTAAAATGCGTGGTGGATAACAGTTTGTAAACCAATAAAAATAATTTAAACACATTTCTAGAAAAACTTTTCTTATATTTGTATATAAAAATAAAATACTGAGTTAGTAACTTTTATATTTTAATGTGACTGCTAAGCTGCTTCAATCATATCTGACTCTGTGTGACTCTATGTACTGTAGCCTGCCAGGCTCCTCTGTCCATGAGATTCTCTAGGCAAGAATAATTGCCATGCTCCTCCAGGGGATCTTCCCAACCCAGAGATCGAACCCACATTTCTTACATCTAACCTGCATTGACAGATGGGTTGTTTACCACTAACGCCATATATCTTAATGGAAGGAAATAAATCAAGAAACACCTGTAGACTGTATGGTGGCCAGGTAAAATATATGTTATTATAACAGCAATGGTTCAGATAGTTTCATAATTTTTAATGATTATTCTTTTTATCAATATATCATATATATCATTGATATATCATATCAATATATCAATATATATATGCTTTATGGAAAGTTCATTAAGTTTTCAGTTATTATGAGACTTTAGGAATTCACATCTTATTCAGAGGGTATATTTTGCAGAACTTACATGTTGCCTATTCTTTTTTTGAAGTTGGAAAAAATAATAATCAGGGATTGAGAAAATAAAGAACATTATATTTAAAAATAGAGGCTGGATAGTTTTAATTCAGTTCCATTATTTTCCTGGGCATTGGTGGAGCTTCAACTTTATGTAACTTTTCCTAAATGGCATGGTAGAGTCAATAATTTCCATTTTTATTAGAAACTAAAATAAGAGGGTGAGAGAAAATTCAGCTAATCTGCAGAATGATAACAGTGTTGTGTCTTTTTTCCCATCCCTTTTCTGAAACAGACAGTCACAGAAAGTTGGAACTGGAAGGAAACCGAGAGGGCAGTTAATAACCCCCTCCTCCCATCCTTTATCTAAAAAGAAACAAAGATTAATTGCTTAGTGGAGCTAAGAAAATGAGTTCGGTTTCTTCAGTTCTACTCAAATGCCAGTTAGGACTGAAACACCATAAGCTGGTTGAAGAAAGATCAATTACTACTGCTGGTTCAGGCCGCAGTCAACACCTAGAAGTCCTGGGAGGTTGTTGCTGTTGTTCAGCCTCTCAGTCCTGTCTGACTGTTTGCAACCCCATGGACTGCAGCACACCAGGCTTCCTGGTCCTTCACCATCTCCTGGAGCTTGCTCAAACTCATGTCCATAGAGTCAGTGATGCCATCCAACCATTTCATCCTCTGTCATCCCCTTCTCCTCCTGCCTTCTCTTTCCCAGCATTAGGGTTTTTTTTTTTTCCAAAGAGTCAGCTCTTTGCATCAGGTGGCCAACGTATTGGAGCTTCAGCTTCAGCATCAGTCCTTCCAGTGAATATTCAGGGTTGATTTCCTCTAGGATTGACGGATTTTGATCTCCTTGCTGTCAAGGGACTCTCAAGAGTCTTCTCAGCACCACAGTTCAAAGGCACCAATTCTTTGGCGCTCAGCCTTCTTCATGGTCCAACTTTCACATCCATACATGACCACTGGAAAAACCATCACTTTGACTATATGGACCTTTGTCAGCAAATAATGTCTCTGCTTTTTAATACTCTAAGTTTGTTATAGCTTTTCTTCCAAGGAGCAAGCATCTTTTAATTTCATGGCTGCAGTTACCATCCTCAGTGATTTTGGAGGGCAAGAAAATAAAGTCTGTCACTGTTTCCATTGTTTCCCCATCTATTTGTCATGAAGTGATGGGACCAGATACCATGATCTTCTCAACTGAAAGGCTGAGCAGCCTATATTCATGCATGAAAAGTTAATCAGAAAACGAGATAGAAGAGAGATATAAGTGCAAGGAAGTAAAAGATTGTGCTGGCTTATTCTCTGTCACTCTGCCCTTTCATTTCCATCAGATAGATGGTGGCTACCTTAACTTTTGTCCATCTTTTCTGTTGTTGTGGATGAATGCATATCTCACTGCTGCTGTTGCTGCTGCTAAGTCGCTTCAGTCATGTCTGACTCTGTGTGACCCCATAGACGGCAGCCCATCAGTCTCCCCCATCCCTGGGATTCTCCAGGCAAGAACACTGGAGTGGGTTGCCATTTCCTTCTCCAATGTATGAAAGTGAAAAGCGAAACTGAAGTTGTTTAGTCGTGTCCAACTCTTTGCGACCCCATGGACTGCAGCCTACCAGGCTCCTCTGTCCATGGGATTTTCCAGGCAAGAGTACTGGAGTGGGGTGCCATCACCTTCTCCGGTACACCTCACTACTTTAGGCCAGAAGACACATTAGTGACAAGAAGGACTTAATCCTTAATTGAGAGAACTCTACTCAATACTTTTAATAACCTATAAGAGGCATCACACAGGGTCACACAGTTGGACACGACTGAAGTGAGTTAGCAGCAGTAGCAGTAGCAGCAAGAGGCACAGTGGTAAAGAATCCATAATGTAGGAGAATCAAGAGACTCAGATTTGATCCCTGGGTCAGAAATATCCCCTGGAGTAGAAAATGACAACCCACTCCAATATTCTTGCCTGGGAAATCCCATAGACAGAGGAGTCTAGTGGGCTGTAGTCCATGGAGTTGCAAAGAGTCAGACATGACTGAGTGACTGAGCAACTGAGCATGCATGTATAACTGAATCACTGAGTTGTACACCTAAAATTAACACAACATGGTAAACCAATTATACTTCAATTAAAAAAAGAAAAAAAATTGTGTCTTATTTTTGCTAATTTAATACAATGGGATTATAATAATGGGGTGTCTTCATGTACAAAATCCTATTCGTCTTCCAGAGCTATCTCACATATGCATTCTGCAACTACAGGTTCAACAAACCTCAGATTGTATACTATTATGCTTGGTTGAATCTGTGGATGCAGAATTTGCAGGTTCAGATTATGGGACTTGAGTATACATGGATTTTGGTATTATGGCAGTTTCTGAAACAGACCTCCCACTGAAAGATGGCTGCACTACAATAAGTTAGTGTAAATTCAGGAGAGACAAAATATACGTATATAAAATTTATGTCACTGATAATTATAAGTATACATTATATTGGGCTTCCTTGATGGCTCACACAGATGACTCAGTAAAAAGTCTGCCTGCAATGCAGGAGACCTGGGTTTGATCCTTGGGTTGGGAAGAACCCCTGGAGAAGGAAATAGCAACCCACTCCAATATTCTTGCCTGGAGAATCCCATGAACTGGGGAGCCTGGCAGGCTACAGTCCGCTGGGTCACAAAAAGTCAGACATTATATTATATATTATATTACATTATATATATATTATAATATAATACATTATATTATAATAGCTCTGTCAACCTTCATAGCTTGTCTTTCATGAAGCTTCTCTTGAAACTAAATAACAGAGGAAGGAAAAAGAAGTTGAGATAAAAGATAACATAGTCTAAATTTAAGTTTAGAAGGGCATGTAGTTATTGAAGCCCAGTGCCGTCACTGCTTTAAATTGATGGGCAATGGGTAAACACAGGTAAATAAAGAAAATTCTATTTACCCACTCTTAGTTCTTCTTTAAAGATAATATTCATTTATGTTATTTTCCAGTGCCAGGTAAAAATTAATATGACTTCCACCCCCACCCAATTAAGTAGGTCATTTTCTCCCTTGGGGTCTACTTGTTGCTGTTTTTGATTTATTAGACCCAATGAACTTTGGCATCAACTAAGGAATTGATCGATTTGGCATTACTTTAGTCGCTCCTTGCTTTCCAGTTATTTGCTATCATTTTCTAGCTATGAAATGTAAAGCTAGCCAAGTAATCTGCCTCTTAACCCAGTCACTTTAGTTCCTGGGTTGAATCCAGTCCCACACATGGACGAAAACAAATTGCATTTGAATTCTCAACCAAGGGAAATGTCTTTCTGGTGTGATCCAGAAGAGTTCTAAATAGCAATATTGTGTTATGAGTAAGGTTTGTTAATATCCAACGAGTTTGGCAAGGTGTCACTTCTTAGTGCCCCATGAGGGGGCTTGTGAGTGTAAAGTAGGATTTTTGCAAGACACTAAAGTTTATTAGTCATATTTACTTACCTTATAAAACCAAAATTATTATCTCTCAATTGTTTTGAAGACAGCTGCAGCTAACATGTCTGTCCCTCTGGGTACTCTGAGACTTGAGTTATATTTTCTCAACTCTTTGGAACAGTTTAGACCCTGGCTACCACACTGCTATATTGCAGCAAACAGATTATTCAGAGCATATTATTATTATGATTCACCACACAGAGGGAACTTCAGATTTAAGAAATTTCCAACATCTTATAAAATGGAAAACCGTAAAACAGTGGTGTAGCCATCTCTGCTTTTACCGGGAAGGGACTATGTTGAATGGAGACTTGGATTTGACATACTAATTATTTTTTTGATCGGGAAAGTTGATTCTTAGAAGAAAACAGAATAGTCTGAATCTAAGAATATAAAAAGGGAGTACCCAACCTGCACATGGATTCAGAGACTCCAGTTTCCTTTTCCCATTAGGAAACAAATATCATGTTGGTAGTTAACACGTGTGTCACGAATGTCCTATACTTATAGTACAATGATGACTAATTCTAAAGTAACATATTCCACTTCATTTTTTATGTCCTTGTAGTATATATTCCTTTTTTCAAAAGTTGAATTTATTACTATAGGTCAAGGGTTAACAAACTTTTCCCATAGAGGGCCAGGAAAGTAAATATTTTAGATTTTTTGGCTGCACAATCTCTGTTACAAAAACTCAGAATTTGCTGCAGTAGCTTAAAAGCAGCCAGAAACGTTGTGTAAGTGGATGTATGTGCTTGTGTTTCCCTATTTTTTATGTCCCAGACAAGAAAGCGAATGCAGGTGGCCTGCTTTACACCTCTGGTTTACGGTTATTTCCAATTTTGACAAAAGGCCAGAGATCAATTCCCTAAGATTCTTAATCTTTGTTATATTTTTTAAAATATCCTAGAACCTTAGAATCATATGGAATTATGTTTTTGTATGACTTGACTCACCTGTGTAAAACCTGCAGCAGATTAATTATAAAGATTTTCTACTTGTGAAACATTTTGAGGTGTCTTAAGACTCAACTCTGGTTTTGGTTAACATATAAGTAATTTGACGTTTCATTTATTAATATAAAATATTCTAATATTATTTTATAATTTTATACAATTTTAATATATTCTATACCCTGCAAATACTCTCCTATGAGGTATCTAAACACTGTCACATTTTCTCTGTTACTACATCAAACCTGAGTTTCATATAGGAAGTTGTTTGTTAAGGTCTCTACTGAACATATTCATACAATGTCTGAATTATTCCGGAGTCACAGTGAGGAAACTTCCTAAACAATAGATAATTAGGAATTTTCATAGGCTAACTTGGAGGAGAAACTTGGCAAAGGTGGTTTCCTGGGCCATTCATCCTCTACTCATAGCTCTTTCAATATTAGATGTTAATATACAAAATAAATCAATTCATATACTTTGGCCTAAAGCGCATGTTTGCCATCTTTGCTTTTTTATATATTCAAAAGGTAAGTAGACCAATAAGTTTCCTTGGTTTCACCTGTCAGACTTCTGTTATTTAATCTACTTTTAATTTCTTCTCATTGTCTCTTTGTTACAATAAAAATGGCTCATAATCAAATACTTTTTTGAAATTTGCCATTTGACATTATTTGACAATATCCTAGAATGTCAGAGGGAAAAAGACTTAAAAGACATGTGTTTTCTCTCATCATTCACTGCAGGTTGTAAATATTATCCATAGATTTTTTCAAAAGGTTTTTTTGACGTGGATCTTTTTTTAAAGCCTTTTATTGAATTAATTACAATATTGCTTCTGTGTTTTTTTGTTTGTTTGGTTTTTTGGTTTTGGCCAATGGGATCTTAGCTTTCTGACCAGGGGCGGAACCTGCACCCCTGCACTGGAAGGCAGAGTCTTAGCCACTGGACTGCTAGGGAAGTCCCCTATACATAGTTTTATACCTTTTTTTTTTCTATTGGAGACTCATGGGCACTTTACACTCATATTATTGCCAGCAAACAATAGGCAGAGAACTGTTACTTGGCTAACAGATTTAGCACATAGTAAGTCCTATATTAAAACAATTTAAAGAGATTACTTCTGAAAGTAGGCTCTCTCTAACTACTGAATATTCGACTTCCATTCTTTTTGTATAGTGATATGGAATATTCAGAGTGACATGCATCCACATTCTGAGTTTATTGAATTTAAGCACAGCATAAGGATTTTTTTTTTCAGTGAATGTTAATAAGAGGCAGAAAAATCCATGAAACTTATCACTTGCTAAGCTGTGGTTTTTCTGACTTTTTCAGTGTGCTTTGCATCTTTTGTTAGTAGTTTACTATGTACTCTGTTAATTAAAACAAAACAAGGACCTACCAAGGGACAGAAAGAAAGAGAGGAAACTGGCTTAAATGCTTTAAAAAGAGTCAATTTTCATTGTCATTTTACTGATATCCAGTGGTAGCCCAATAGGAGTAATTTAACTGCACACAATACAGGGATTGCATTTTCTGTGTGTGCTAAGTAGCTTCAGTCATGTCCAGCTTTTTGAAATAGTATGGACTAACCCACCAGTCTCTGTCTGTGGAATTCTCCAAGCAAGAACACTGGAGTGCTTGCCATGGACTTCTCCATGGAATCTTCCCGATCCAGGGATTGAACTTGCATCTCTTTTATCTCCTGCATTGGCAGGTAAGTTCTTTACCAGTAGTACCACCTAGGAAGCATTTTCTATAGATAAATTTTAAAAAAATAATGAAACTGACTCTATATTTTTAAACACTACATTGTCCTGCCATCCTAAATAATGTCAATGATTAAAGTATTCATTACTCCCAATTTTTTGTTTGCCTAAGCTCTAAATAGGGAGGGATTGCCAAACTATGCCCTATGGGCCATATCCAGAATATAACATAATATCATTTATATATATATATATATATATATATATATATATATATATATATAATGATATTGTGTTATGTTGGTTGACCAACAATTGTGAATTTTTTTTTCTCCTTTTATATAAGTACCCAGGCTTTCCAGGTGGCTCAGTGGTAAAGAATCAGCCAGCCAGCGCAGGAGATGCTGAAGACCTGGGTTTGATCCCCGGGTTGAGAAGATCCCCTGAAGAAGGAAATGACAACCCATTCCAGCATTCTTGCCTGGAAAATTCCATGGACAGAGGAGCCTGGCGGGCTACAGTCCATGGGTTTACAAAGACCAACCCTGCAAATTACCTACAAACTATTCTCAGTTTTGCTTTTGGCCTGCAAAAAAGCCTAAAAGTTTTACTGTCTGGCTCTTAAAAGAAACAGTTTGTTAACCCTTATTTTAAACAATTGTTGTGCTTAATGTTTCATTTCTATGTATGTAATATATAATAAACTTCAGATTTAGAAGGTTGAAATGAGCGCATTTTGATTTTTTATCTTTTAATAGCATATCTACTTTGGGAAGAAATTGTAAAGAAGGCTCCCAACACTCAAGCTTAAAGTAGTTTTGAGTAAGTTTGTAATGATTTGGAACCATCTGAACTACCCTTGGGTCCTGTCAGTACCTCTAATCCTGTGGTACTACACGTTCTTATATTTAAGCATTTTAAGTAAACAGTGATAGCACACTGATTGTAAATACAAACAGAACTACAGTTATTTTAATTGTGTCATTCTCTGTAACCACAAAAATATTTGCAAGCAACAATTAACTTTCAAGAGTGAAATACAAAAATCTAAGATTATTCCCCAATGATTGATGATGGACAAAATCTTTGAAGAATATTAGCCGTACAACAATAAAATATAAGGAAATTGGTATTTGCAGAGTAAAAGGACACAAATATTAAAGAAAACTCTTATAAATGACAAAAGATAATCTTACACTGCCAGAAGAAATAAAGACATCTAAGTTGAATGTAGTCATTGTTTTTACCAAAAGTAGAATGTTTTTTCCTAAAAAAGTGGACCAAATAATGTCAGTGTTTGTCATCATTGAATCTTTTCCTCTGATTTTTACAGGAGAAGAAAATTTGGAAGTTTTTACAAGATGTAATCAAGATTTATGATGAGTTTTTCTGAAGACATTTTAGCAAAACTTGTTCAAGTACAAAGGCATTTGAAAGCTGCTAGAACCAATCCTGATGAAATAAGGCCTTCAATAACATTGTAGATTCTGAAATTCAGTGTAAAATGGGGTTTTCAGTAATTTCTACCCAGCTTGTTTTTAACACTTTTCTAAGCTGTTTATGTGTCTGGTGATTCATCAGTTAATTAAATAAACATTAATAAAAAGTTTTTTCCATCGTCTGTGAATGAATGTAGATGGACAAAAATCTGCTTATATATTGCCTATTGAACGTGTAAAGAAAATCCATATTCATGACATCACTGATTATCACAATATTGTTACTATTCATTACTATGACAGCTCAATATATAGGTATAAGTTTTTTCCTACTCTGTCAAAAATACATGAATTAAAAAGTCCTTTGTTACTTTAATTTTTAATTTAATTTAAATTTTTAAAATTTTAATTTATATATTTAAAATTTTAATTTAAAAAATCCCTTTTTACTATAATTTTAAATTTTACTTTTATTACTGGAATGATTTATGTATATATAAAAGATGTATACATATATATGATATAGATAAATATAGATATACAAAGTTAAATAAAAATAAAGTTTTGAAGTCTGCATTTATTTTCTTCCCATTGATATTATTTAGTTCATATTATCATTTATTTATTACTGAAAATAATTTTGTTGTATAGAAGAGGGAGCTCTTTAAAAATGAGATGTTTTACTTATCAAATATGCCAGGCTTGTCCCTGTCTATAAAAAGTCAACTTTTCTTAGCTTATACTTCTATTTACTGTTCCACCACAATTAGTAGCACTTTGAACTGCCTTATCATCTTGAACTTTTCCAAATATTTCCTCATGTTTTTTGTGGCCTACCAGATATAGGTTAGTGGTTTGTTTACTTCTTTGACTGCTCATAATTTCAATTTTCATATTTAAAAATACATTGCACAAAGAAAGCTGAAATAGTAATTTCTTTCTTTGTCTTTTTTTTTTTTTACTGTCCATGTTTTCTCCTAAGAGTTTTTTTTTTTTGGTTGTTGTTGTTCTTAAAAAAAAAAAATTAAAAGATAATTGCTTTACAGAATTTTGCTGTTTTCTGTCAAACCTCAGCCTGAATCAGCCATAGGTATACATATATCCCCTCCCTTTTGCACCTCCTTCCCATCTCCCTCCCCATCCCACCCCTCTAGTTGATACAGAGCCCCTGTTTGAGTTTCCTAAGCCACACAGCAAATTCCATTGGCTATCTAGTCTGCATATGGTAGTGTAAGCTCCCAGGTTACTCTTTCCATACATCTCACCCTCTCCTCCCCTCTCCCCATGTCCATAAGTCTATTCTCTATGTTTCTCCAAGCAGTGATTTCTTTTCTCCTGATGTTTCCTTTAACTGGATGCAGAGCTATTAGCAAGAGAATTCTGTCTTCCCTCCATCTTCAGACTCCCTTTCCCTGGGATAGGGGAGTTGAAGGACAAAGAGATGCGGTGGAAGGACAAGCTGATTGCTGAGTTTGGTAGTGTTAACTGGGCATATGTAATTCAGCCCTTTCCTTTCCCCTTTTTTTCTGGAGCCCAGACATTGTCCCCCAGGGCAACCCTCTCTGTACCATCATTACTACAATTCTGCCAGTGCTGCTGTAATTAAGAGAGTAAATTCGGTTAATTCCGGTGCTCCAGATTAGGAAATCCATTTGTCCTTGGAAATAAGTCTCATTCTCCAATATGATTTTAATGATTCGTGAAGTTTTTGCCCCCAGGCACTTTACTTGATTTTCTTATTTCCCTGTTGGTTTAGAACTTGAGTGGAAACAAGTGGAGACAGAAATGCTGTTTGCTGAGACTCCCCAGAGACCCATCAATGGCAAACAACAGTGTTAATTTTCTGTAATGCATCCCAAATGATATTATTTCAGCTTACAATTTTATACTGAGGGAATAGCACTAATGATAATAACACTGGGAAAATTCAAACATAGATGAGGAAAGTTTGATTGATAATGTCAGTGCAAATGAAATGGAACTTTATGAAAAACTTATCTGAAAAGTGAGGAATTAGGTTAAATTGCTTCAAATTGACTGCTCAATGTCATTTTTAACCTGTCACTATTTAATTAGGAGAAAATGGAAGATAAAGCTATCTTAAGGTTGGTTCTACTGTAACTTAGGAGCAGTATGTTTAAAGATAAAATTTATTATTAAAATTTATTTTTTAAATACTGAGCTATTTGCCTTATATTTGAAGCATAATTAGGAAAATTTAAAAGAAAAAACATAAGGACAATAGAATTTTAGTTATATGCCTTTGATATATATTTTTTCTTCTCTACATAAGTAACTTCTAGCTATGTAATGTAATATGATTAAAATGTTAAGTCAAGTCATTATAACACTGAAAATAGAAGTAATTTAATGGATTTTACATGAAAATAATGTATATATCAAACTACTTTTAGACGAAGATGCCCTATATAATTTTAAACTCTCAAAAAAGGAATATGTTGCTTTTAATAATTTTTGTAGTACCCTGTGTAATTAATCTATATATACATATATAGATTAATACATATAATAACAATAATGTTATTTTCAGATCACAAAACATTGAAACATATGACATGAGAGTTTTCTTTTACATATGATCAAGAAACTATTTCTTTGAACTTCTTGTCCCCATGGCTAATATACATGGCAAAATTTCAGGATAGTGGCAAATCCAAGGCAAGAATCTTGCTAAAAAAGGAAGGAAATCCCCAAATCAGGAGTTTAGAAGCATTTCAGTTGAAATGTATTTAGCAGATGTTATAAAATGCTTCACTGAGTTTGCATTAGAATTACAAAGATGACTTTGTGTATGAATAGATGTATATAGAGAAAGTAAGATTTACAGTAAAGCTGTATCATTGTTAGTCAATAACTTCCATAATGTGTACTTTATCCCTTCTCTTGTACTTCTTGGCCAAAAAAGAACATTTTCAAACAACTTTTTCTACTATCAGTATTCTCTTTATTAGGTATTTAGACTAGGAAAAAGGAATCCAAAACTGCGGTGGCTAAAAGACAAAGGAAAAAGCCTGCGAAAATGGAACAAAAGAAAATCTGAGGACCAGAGTGAGAACCTCAGGTGAAACAAACAGCCCTCCTGGATAGACCAGTTTGCATAGGGCAGGCTCAAGAGGGGGAGGGGACAAATGTGTAAAAGAGGAAGCCAAGATGGACTGAGGGCTCTCCTTTGGGGTCGGTTCACCCTCATGCCTCAAAGGTGTGCTTTCCTTTTGCTTGCCAAATAAAACTCTTGAGCTGTAACTGAACTGTAACACTGGTCCACCGTTTCAAATCTTTGCTGTGGCAAGACAGAACCGAGGAAATGACACACTCCCCTGACATATCTGGTGCCGTGACTTGGATGTAACTGGCTGAAGCAACCTCGGCTAGGCCCCCACAAAGCAGAGGCCAAGCACGACAGAAGCCCAAAATGCTGAAAGCACACTCTGTGGAAGCTAAACGTGAAGGAAACTGAGCACAGTGGAAGTGACAAGAAGCCCAGCATGCTGGAAACTGGGACAGCAATAAAAACTTGGCAGAAAGCTCATGCGGCTCAGTCTCAGATTCCAGAAGACCTCTGGTTAAGGTAAGAGGTTCTCACCCCTATCGCTGGAAAGACAAAATGGCTAACAAAATCTTAATTCCTTTACAATATCTCATATCTTGTTTCCTTGAAACCCCTGTTAAGAGGCAAGCAGCAGTCAGTGGGTGCAACTGAGGGACTCTGACAGGGGCCACTCTCCAGTGTGTCCCAAAGGCTCCACGATCCTCTGTGCCTATTAGCTGTTGCCCAAGCAGGTGAGAGTTCTTCGGGCCTTAACTTCCTCTGTGCCAAGGATCAGGCCAACGAAAATTGTGGGCACAGGTCAGGCATTTAGCAATCTTTCCAGAAAGTTATGAAAGGGGTTCCTTGACACATTTTTCCCACTGCTTTTTCCTCCTGTCCTTCAGGTCCTCTCTCCATTTATGCTGCTGTTTACAAAGTATTGGGCAGGTCATCATCTTTCCATTTCTGAAAGTTGTGTTTGAAACCATTTACCTAAGATTGAGATTTGAATCCACATGTCAGCGACTCTGTGCTTAGTCATTCAGTCATGCCCTGGGGACTTGAACCTGGCCAAAATCCATGGTGCCTGATTTCAGGACCTAATGAAGCTCAGGTTCTTGATGTTTCATTGAAGAAATAATTCATTGAAAGACACAGCAATGAATAGGAAGTAGATTGATTCAGATTAAGAGAGAAGCGCACTCCACAGAGTATGGGCCATCACAGAGGGTCAGTGCGGCAACCATGGAATGTGGTGTGGTTAGTTTCTATGAGGTGGATGATTTCATACACTAACGAGTGTGAGGATTATTCCAACAATTGGGGAACCACTCACTCCTTGGTCTTTTGATAGTGCCTTGGGCTTGATAAAGGACAGAAATGGTATGGACCTAACAGAAGCAGAAGATATTAAGAAAAGGTGGCAAGAATACACAGAAGAACTGTACAAAAAAGATCTTCAAGACCAAGATAATCACAGTGGTGTGATCATTCACCTAGAGCCAGGCGTCCTGGAATGTGAAGTCACGTGGGCCTTAGAAAGCATCACCACGAACAAAGCTAGTGGAGGTGATGGAATTCCAGTGGAGCTGTTTCAAATCCTGAAAGATGATGCTGTGAAAGTGCTACACTCAATATGCCAGCAAATTTGGAAATTCAGCAGTGGCCACAGGACTGGAAAAGGTCAGTTTTCATTCTAATCCCAAAGAAAGGCAATGCCAAAGAATGCTCAAACTACTGCACAATTGCACTCATCTCACACTCTAGTAAAGTAATGCTCACAATTCTCCAAGCCAGGCTTCAGCAATACGTGAACCGTGAACTTCCAGATATTCAAGCTGGTTTTAGAAAAGGCAGAGGAACCAGAGATCAAATTGCCAACATCCGCTGGATCACTGTTTGCAGATGACATGATACTGTACATAGAAAACCTTAAAGATACTGTCAGTATATTACTAAATCTAATCAGTGAATTTAGCAAAGTTGCAGGATACAAAATCAATACACAGAAATCACTTGCATTTCTATATATTAACAGTGAAAAATCAGAAAGAGAAATTAAGGAATCAATCCCATTCACCATTGCAGCACAAAGAATTAAATACATAGGAATAAACTTACCTAAAGAGACAAAAGAAAAGGTACAGAGAAAATTATAAGACACTGATGAAAGAAATCAAAGATGACATAAACAGATGGAGAGGTATTCCATGTTCCTGGGTAGGAAGAATCAATATTGTAAAAATGACTATACTCCCAAACACAATCTACAGATTCAATGTGATTCCTATCAAATTACCAATGTCATTTTTCACAGAACTAGAACAAAACATTTCATAATTCATATGAAAACAAAAAAGATTCCAAATAGCCAAAGCAGTCTTGAGCAAGAAAAATGGAGCTGGAGGAATCAACCTTCTTGACTTCAGGTTATACTACAAAGCTACAGTAATCAAGACAGTATGATACTGGCACAAATAGACCAGTGGAACAAGATACAAAGCCCAGAAACACCTATGTGGACCTTATTTTAGACAAAGGAGGCAAGAATATACAATGAAGCAAAGACAGCCTCTTCAATAAATGATGCTGATAAAACTGGACAGCTACATGCAAAAAAATGAAATTAGAACACTTCTTAACACCACACACGAAGATAAACTCCAATGGATTAAAGACCTAAATTTAAGACCAGAAAATATAAAACTCTTAGAGGAAAACATAGGCAGAATAGTTGATGACATAAATCAAAGCAAGATCCTCTATCACCCACCTCCCAGAGTAATGGAAATAAAAAAAAGTGGAACCTGACTAAACTTAAAATCTTTTGCACAGCAAGGGAAAACTATAAGCAAGATGTAAAGACAACCCTCAGAATGGGATAAAATAACAGCAAATGAAACAACTGACAAAGGATTAATTTCCAAAATATACAGGCAACTCATACAACTCAAAACCAGAAAAACAAACAACCTGATCAAAAAGTGGGAAAAAGACCTAAACAGACATTTCTCCAAAGACATACAGATGGGTAATAAACACAGGAAAATGCTCAACATTGCTCATTATTAGAGAAATACTTATCAAAGCTACAATGATATATTACCTCACACTGGACAGAATGGCCATTATGAAAACATCTGCAAACAATAAATGCTGCAGAGAGTGTGGACAAAAGGAAACACTCTTGCATTGTTGGTGGGAATGTAAATTGATACAGCCACTGTGGAAGATGAGACGGAGATTCCTTAAAAAACTAGGAATAAAACCACCATATGACTCAGAAATCCCACTCCTAGGCATATACCCTGAGGAAACCAAAATTTAAAAAGACACATGTATCACATTGTTCATCGCAGCACTGTTTACAATAACCAGAACATGGAAGTAACCTAGATGTCCATCGACAGATGAATGGATAAAGAAGTAGTGGTACATATACACAATGGAATATTACTCAGATATTAAAATGAAAGCATTTTACTCAGTTCTAAAGTGTGGATCACAATAAACTGTGGAAAGTTCTGAAAGAGATGGGAATACCAGACCACCTGACCTTCCTCTTGAGAAATCTGTATGCAGGTCAGGAAGCAACAGTTAGAACTGGACATGGAACAACAGCCTGGTTCCAAATAGGAAAAGGAGTACGACAAGGCTGTATCTTGTCACCCTGCTTATTTAACTACTATGCAGAGTACATCATGAGAAATGCTGGACTGGAAGAAACACAAGCTGGAATCAAGATTGCCAGGAGAAATATCAATCACCTCAGATATGCAGATGACACCACCCTTATGGCAGAAAGTGAAGAGGAGCTAAAAAGCCTCTTGATGAAAGTGAAAGAGGAGAGCGAAAAGGCTGGCTTAAAGCTCAACATTCAGAAAACGAAGATCATGGCCTCTGGTCCCATCACTTCATGGCAAATAGATGGGGAAACAGTAGAAACAGTGTCAGACTTTATTTTTTGGGGCTCCAAAATCACTGCAGATGGTGATTGCAGCCATGAAATTAAAAGACGCTTACTCCTTGGAAGAAAAGTTATGACCAACCTAGATAGTATATTCAAAAGCAGAGACATTACTTTGCCGACTAAGGTCCGTCTAGTCAAGGCTATGGTTTTTCCAGTGGTCATGTATGGTTGTGAGAGTTGGACTGTGAAGAAGGCTGAGCGCTGAAGAATTGATGCATTTGAACTATGGTGTTGGAGAAGGCTCTTGAGAGTCCCTTGTACTGCAAGGAGATCCAACCAGTCCATTCTGAAGGAGATCAGTCCTGGGGTTTCTTTGGAAGGAATGATGCTAAAGCTGAAGCTCCAGTACTTTGGCCACCTCATGCGAAGAGTTGACTCATTGGAAAAGACACTGATGCTGGGAGGGATTGGGGGCAGGAGGAGAAGGGGACGACCGAGGATGAGATGGCTGGATGGCATCACGGACTCAATGGATGTGAGTCTGGGTGAACTCTGGGAGTTGGTGATGGACACGGAGGCCTGGCGTGCTGCAATTCATGGGGTCACAAAGAGTTGGACACGACTGAGTGACTGAACTGAACTGAATGAGTTGGATAAACCTAGAGCCTATTATGTAATGTATGGCAAAACCAATACAGTATTGTAAAGTAAAATAAAGATAAAAATTAAAAAAGAAAGAGAAAGATAAATATTGTATTCTAACACATATATGCAGAATGTAGAAAAATGTTACTGAAGAATTTACTTGCAGGGTAACAATGGAGAAACAAATTCTCCAAGCCAGGCTTCAACAGTACGTGAAGGTGAACTTCCAGATGTTCAAGCTGGATTTAGAAAAGGCAGAAGAATCAGAGATCAAATTGCCAATATCTGTTGGATCATCCAAAAAGCAAGAGAGTTCCAGAAAAACATCTATTTCTGCTTTATTGACTATGCCAAAGCCTTTGGCTGTGTGGATCACAACAAACTGTGGAAAATTCTGAAAGAGATGGAAATACCAGACCACCTGACCTGCTTCTCAAGAAACCTATATGCAGGTCAGGAAGCAACAGTTAGAACTGGACATGGAACAACAGCCTGGTTCCAAATAGAAAAAGGAGTATGTCAATGCTGTATATTGCCACCCTGTTTATTTAACTTCTATGCAGAGTACATCATGAGAAACGCTGGGCTGGAAGAAGCACAAGCTGGAATCAAGATTGCCAGGAATTATGTCAATAACCTAAGATACACAGATGATACCACACTTACAGAAGAAAGTGAAGAAGAACTAAAGAGCTTCTTGATGAAAATGGAAGAGGAGAGTGAAAAAGCTGGCTTAAAACTCAACATTCAAAAAATAAAGATCATGGCATCCAAGTCCCATCACTTCATGGCAAATAGATGGAGAAACAATGGAAAGAGTGAGAGACGTTATTTTGGGGGGCTCTAAAATCACTGCAGATGGTGACTGCAGCCATGAAATTAAAACATGCTTGCTCCTTGGAAGAAAAGCTGTGTCCAACCTAGACAGCATATTAAAACGCAGAGACATAACTTTACCAAAAAAGGTCCATCTAGCCAAAGCTATGGATTTTCCAGCAGTCATGTATGGGTGTGAGAGTTGGACTATAAAGAAAGCTGAGTGCTAAAATATTGATGCTTTTGAACTGTGGTGTTGGAGAAGACTCTTGCGAGTCCCTTGGACAGCAAGGAGATCCAACCAGTCCATCCTGGAGGAAATTAGTCCTGAATATTCATTGGCAGGACTGATGCTGAAGCTGAAACTACGAAACTTTGGCCACCTGATGTGAAGAACTGACTCATTTGAAAAGACCCTTATGCTGGGAAAGATTGAAGAAAGGAGGAGAAGGGGACGACAGAGGATGAGATGGTTGGAATGTATCACCCACTCGTTGGACATGAGTTTGAGTAAACTCTGGGAGTTGGTGATGGACATGGAAGCCTGGTGTGCTGCACTCCATGGGGTCTCAGAGTCAGACATGACTGAGTGACTGAACTGAACTGAATGGAGAAACAGACATAGAGAATAGACTTATGGACACGGGGAGGAGAGGGTGAGGTGTATGAAGAGAGTAACATGGAAACTTACATTACCATATGTAAAATAGATAGCCAATGGGAATTTTTTGTATGTCTCAGGAAACCCAAAGAGGGGCTATGTATCAACCTAGAGGGGTAGGATGGGGAGGGAGAGTGGAGGGAGGTTCAAAAGTGAGGAATATATGTTTACCTACAGCTGATTCATGAGCAACACTGGGCTGGAGGAAACACAAGCTGGAATCAAGATTTCTGGGAGAAATATCAATCACCTCAGATATGCAGATGACACCACCTTATGGCAGAAAGTGAAGAAGAACTAAAGAGCCTCTTGATGAAAGTGAAAGAGGAGAGTGAAAAAGTTGGCTTAAAGCTCAACATTCAGAAAACTAAGATCATGGCATCTAGAGGTCCCATCACTTCATGGGAAATAGATGGAGAAACAGTGGAAACAGTGACTGACTTCATTTTTCCGGGCTCCAAAATCACTGCAGATGGTAATTGCAGCCATGAAATTAAAAGACGCTTAGTCCTTGGAAGGAAAGTTATGACCAACCTAGACAGGATATTGAAAAGCAGAGACATTACTTTGCCAACTAAGGTCTCTCTAGTGAAGGCTATGGTTTTTCCAGTGGTCATGTATGGATGTGAGAGTTGGACTATAAAGAAAGCTGAGCACCGAAGAATTGATGCTTTTGAACCTGGTGTTGGAGAAGACTCTTGAGAGTCCCTTGGACTGCAAGGAGATCCAACCAGTCCATCCTAAAGGAGATCAGTCCTGGGTGTTCATTGGAAGGACTGATGTTGAAGCTGAAACTCCAATACTTTGGCCACCTGATGTGAAGAGCTGACTAATTTTAAAAGACCCTGATGCTGGGAAAGATTGAGGGCGGGTGGAGAAGGGCATGACAGAGATTGGATGCCGTCACTGAATCAATGGACACGGGTCTGAGTGGACTCCGGGAGTTGGTGATGGGCAGGGAGGCCTGGTGTGCTGCGATTCATGGGGTCGCAAAGAGTCAGACATGACTGAGTGACTGAGCTGAACTGATTCATGTTGAGGTTTAACAGAAAACAAAAGAATTCTGTAAAGCAATTATCCTTCAATTAAAAAAATTAAATTAAAAAAATTAACCTGTGTACAGATGGAGCTTCATACTGAATACAAACAACTGTGTCTGAAATGAATAACATAAACACACTGAGGGGAATAGGAAAGAGTGAAATTAGTAGTAACTTTGCAAAATAAAAATTTGTCTGTGTATTTTAAGACAAAGACAAAATAAAGCTTAAATACTACACTATAGTTATCATCTTTATGTCTCACATGGTTATAGGTTAACAATATTGAAATAAATTCACATGTTTGCCAGGTTTGGACAAATAATATATTTTACATGAGGTTATCCAGATTTCTCATGGTCAGGTAAAGCAACTTCAGTAAAAATGTAAGACTAGGATAAAACTTGTATTAGATTGTAATCAGAGTTAGTAGTATGTACTGATATATATATATGTATGTATGTATGTATGTATGTATATATATAATGTATATATAATGTATATATATACAATGTATGTATGTATATATATATAATGTATATATATAATGGTAAAGAATCCACTTGCAATGCAGAAGGCACAGGAGACACAGGTTCAATCCTTGGGTCAGGAAGTTTTCTTGGAGGAGGGCATGACCACCCTCCCCACTATTCTTGCCTACAGAATCCCATGAACAGAGGATTCTGGCATTCTACAGCTCATAGGGTCACAAAGAATCGGACATGACTGAAGCAACTCTGTGCACATGCATGCATTATTGTATATACATATACATATATCTGTAGATACACAGACACATAGATATAGAAATAATGATAGGTGTGTATTTTCATGAATCAATATAGATATATATTTTGTTGTTTTGTCTCCTGTATGAGCCCTGGAGCAGAACATTCCAGATTTGGATTATGCAGACTTGGAATTCAATTATAGTCCTTTACTTATTTCTGTGAGATTGGGAACCTATTTTTTTTCTCCAAGCCTTGTTTTCTTAATTAATAAAATTGAATTATTGAAACAGATTGCCTACTAAAATGAATAATACTAATAAATAGAAATAAATACATGCATATTTAATACATATGCTTAGTCGCTCAGTTGTCTGACTCTTTGAGACCCAGTGGACTGTAACCCATCAGGCTCTGCTGTCCATTGGATTTCCTAGGCAAGAATGCTGGAACAGGTTGCCATTTCCTTCTCCAGAGGATCTTCCTGACCTAGGGATTGAACCCATGTCTCCTGTGTCTTCTGCAGTGCAAATGGATTCTTTACCACTGAACCAACCACTGGGGAAGCCCATAGATATGTGAATACATAATACTAATTTTGATTCCAATTGAACACGTTTTATCCTAGTCTTCCATCTTCCTTTGTTGAAATTGCTTTATCTGACCATGAGAAATCTGGACCACATTTAACACATACAACGTACTATAGTCTGATTAAAGAAACACAAACTGCAAGGGTTCCTTGGAGAAGTGGTTGATTCCAAGACTGAGGCAGGGAAAATATAAGATGGGTCTGGAATATTTTTGATGACAAGTAAAGGCAAAGAATTGATGGTTTTGAACTGTGGTGTTGGAGAAGATTCTTTAGAGTCCCTTGGACTGCAAGGAGATCCAACCAGTCCATTCTGAAGGAGATCAGTCCTGGGTCTTCTTTGGAAGGAATGGTGCTAAAGCTGAAGCTCCAGTACTTTGGCCACCTCATGCGAAGAGTTGACTCATTGGAAAAGACTTTGATGCTGGGAGGGATTGGGGGCAGGAGAAGAAGGGGACGACAGAGGATGAGATGGCTGGATGGCATCACGGACTCGATGGACATGAGTCTGAGTGAACTCTCTCCGGGAGCTGGTGATGGACAGGGAGGCCTGGCGTGCTGCAATTCATGGGGTCGCACAGAGTTGGACACGACTGAGTGAATGAACTGAACTGAACTGAACTGAATCCTTGTAAAAGGTTGCTGCTACTGCTCCTGCTAAGCCGCTTCAGTCGTGTCCGACTCTGTGCAACCCCATAGATGGCAGCCCACCAGACTCCCCCATCCCTGGGATTTTCCAGCCAAGAACACTGGAGTGGGTTGCCATTGCCTTCTCCATGTGAAAGGATAGGAGGATGTTAAAAGGATACAGAAACCAGCTGGAAAAAGGCTCCAAATGGACATGGATGGAAATTTGAGCAAGAAGTTGAAAAGTAAGAGTGTGTGTTATAACTCACAACCCATGGAATAAAATAAATATCCATTAATTTATATTGGTATGAATAAATAGGTGAATAAGAAGATAAGTGGGACTAAAGAGATTACTCCTCATGCAAGAATCTAAATTAATAAATATAGAAGTAATGAGAGATATATGAAATTGCCATTGGCAAACACTACAATAATAATTGTTATAGGCATGATCTGATTTGGTTTAAAAATCAGTGGACAAAATTTTGAGAAAAACAAAATAACAACATTATCTCAAATTATCTCCTCCAAGGTATGTATCATTTACAAAGTTAACTTTACAGAGAAGCACTCTCTTAACTGTGGAAAATTCTGAAAGAGATGGGAATACCAGACCACCTGACCTACCTCTTGAGAAATCTGTATGCAGGTGAGGAAGCAAGAGTTAGAACTGGCCATGGAACAACAGACTGGTTCCAAATAGGAAAAGGAGTACGTCAAGACTGAATATTGTCACCCTGCTTATTTAACTTCTATGCAGAGTACATCATGAGAAACGCTGGACTGGAAGAAGCACAAGCTGGAATCAAGATTGCCGGGAGAAATATCAGTCACCTCAGATATGCAGATGACACCACCCTTATGGCAGAAAGTGAAGAGGAACTAAAAAGCCTCTTGATGAAAGTGAAAGAGGAGAGTGAAAAAGTTGGCTTAAAGCTCAACATTCAGAAAACGAAGATCATGGCATCTGGTCCCATCACTTCATGGCAAATAGATGGGAAAACAGTGGAAATAGTGTCAGACTTTATTTTGGGGGGCTCCAAAATCACTGCAGATGGTGATTGCAGCCATGAAATTAAAAGACACTTACTCCTTGGAAGAAAAGTTATGACCAAACTAGATAGTATATTCAAAAGCAGAGATATTACTTTGCCGACTAAGGTCCGTCTAGTCAAGGCTATGGTTTTTCCTGTGGCCATGTATGGATGTGAGAGTTGGACTGTGAAGAATGCAGAGCGCTGAAGAATTGATGCTTTTGACCTGTGGTGTTGGAGAAGACTCTTGAGAGTCCCTTGACTGCAAGGAGATCCAACCAGTCCATTCTAAAGGAGATCAGCCCTGGGATTTCTTTGGAGGGAATGATGCTAAAGCTGAAACTCCAGTACTTTGGCCACCTCATGCGAAGAGTTGACTCATTGGAAAAGACTCTGATGCTGGGAGGGATTGGGGGCAGGAGGAGAAGGGGACGACAGAGGATGAGATTGCTGGATGGCATCACTGACTCGATGGACGTGAGTCTGAGTGAACTCCAGGAGATGGTGATGGACAGGGAGGCCTGGCGTGCTGTGATTCATGGGGTCGCAAAGAGTCAGACACGACTGAGCGACTGAACTGAGCTGAACTCTCTTAATCAAGTGACCAAGGTCAACCTCTTCAGTAATAAGTATGTTACACTGAAAAGAACAATATTTCTGCAACTTTCTCACTGAAAACACAGAATCTCAACCTCATTATGAGAAAACATTGGATGAACCAAAAGGGGAACCCATTCTCCAAAATAGTTGATCAAAAGTTACAATTGTGAAGGTCATGAGAAAAAAAAAAAAAGAACAATTGAGGAATTGTCACAGATTGGAGGAGACTAAGAGACACAGCAACTAAATGCGTTATGAGATCCTGGATTGAATCCAGAAACAGAAAATGACATTAAGGGAAAAATAGATGAAATTCAAATAAAGTCTTTAGTCAATATTTTACCAACATTTGACATCTTGGTTTGGTAATTGCACTATCGTTACATTAGGAAAAAAACTAAAAAATGTGTATATGAAATTTCTCTACTATTTTTCACTCTTCTGTAGGTCCAAATTATCTCAAAACTAAATGGTTAAAGTATCAGTTATAAAGGCTAGAACTAGAAAAAATTAAAGATTACATGTATAATATAGGCATAACTCAAAATAAGCTATTGACTTAACACAGAAGTTCTCAAGACGAATATAGTGAAGTTTAAATCAATACAAACACTACTATGTATTGTCTATGGATGTAGACCTATGCAATAAAAAGAAACTGACAAATACCAACTTCAGAATAGTTGTATTTCTGGGAAGTAAAGGAGAATAGTCATTGGGGGATTATTCAAAGGATACATACTGTATCTATAATGTTTTGTTTCCTTTAAAAAAGTGAGGAGAATGTGGCAAAGGCTAAGGTTTTATGAATCTAGGTGGTGGGTACACACAGATTAGTGTCTTAAAAGCCTGATTGTGCTAAATAAAATACCTTAAAAATGTAATGGGTTAAACAAGGTCTTTTAGATAAAGAATTAAAAACTTGGCTAAGATGTATACAGTGATGGAAAGCATTTTTTAAAGTTCTGACCATCATTTCTACTGCTTTGTAGTAAAAATATTAGGCTGGTAATATGGATCTAATTTTGACTTTTTTCTCCAAATTTTATACCCAAAATCACTTTTTTATGATTTCAACTATTTATATCTACATACAAACACAAAATACCTCAATTCTATTATTTAGAGTAGAAGTCACGCATTATCACCAGTTGGGTTGAACTTGGCCTATAGAGTATTTTGTTTGGCTCTTATAGTATTTTTAATAAAATTGCTCCAATATTCAAAAATGAGACATTTCCCTTAGAAAGTCAAATGTCTTGCTTCTTAAGGAAAACTAAAACAAACCTAAACAATAAGTGGCTGGCAGCACTGGTCGCGCATTCTGAGTGGGCTGAAATGAGCAGTGATTGCACCAATAGGTATGGGTACTCCAGCTGCTAGAGTCCCCAGTGTTCATACCAAGTATATATCTGCTCCTACGTTTGTAATTCCATATTTTGATTTCACCTGCCTTGACCTTGAGGCCTAGGATTTTAAGATTTCTTTCCTTTAATATGAAACAATCGGCTGTTCTCCTTCCTTTACAAAAATCTGAATGTGTGTGCATGTGTTAAGCATGAGTTGGGATGATGTAAGGTAAATGTTTTTGATTTAGTTTTTCCAAATATTCTCAATAAGCAGATTGAAAGTGAAAGGCACTCAGCTGTTGCCGGGGTCCAGCCCCGGTGGATCCAGGGAATTTGAAGGGTGGACAGCGTCGGCGTGGAAAGACTTGTTTATTTATTAATGTAAGATTAGATTAAGAAACTATAGTGTAGTAAGAAGATTAAGTGGAGGAAGAGGGCTGAATAGCTTGGTTTACGCGGAAGGCCAATAAAATTCCAGACAAGGAATTTGCACCATCTACGTTGGGCCACTGGCGCCCGCTTGAATATCTAAGGGTGCCTCGCCTTAAGCTCCCTTTCTCGCGGGTCTTAACAGCCGGGGCAAGTAAGTAGACCTGGCGAGCCTCCGCGCTCCAGGTGGAGATTCAGCCTGAAGTTAAAGTAAAGAGCAGAGAGAGGAAAAGAGAGAGAAGAAGAAAGAGAGAGAGAGAGAGACACGGGGGGAGCCAGAGCCCCAAGAAACCAGGCCGGGAGACTAGTTAGAGAAGCTGGTCCAAGAAGCTGGCCCCTGGAGCTGGCCCCAGAAGCTGGCCCCCGGCCCCTGGCCCCATCCTTTATTGTTCAGAAGGCCTTTTATACTTTTGATAAAACACAGAGATCAATGGGTAACACAAGATTATGTAGCGTTCGCAGCTCAGGCTCTTTCTATACATCATTTGGTATACAAAAGGTCTCAGGTGATTTACATTATCTTCTGGCCAAGAGGCTTGTTAACACTTTTTGGCTCTCTTCCTTAATGAATGTTAATCTTGTTTCCCCTGAAGTGTTTTTCTTTAATCTACATCTCCTTAAAGCATTAGCATTAAAGTTACATCTCTATAGAACAAAGGTGCAGTGGGATATAACAAAGAAGGTACTTAACTCAAAGATCTAATGTTGCTAACACAAGGTCTACTACCTGTTTTTCTAACTATATCTACAACTAAAGGATGTGAAAATTTGGCAGCAAATATTGACTCAACAAATGAAACATTTAATCAGTCCTAAAAAGATTTTGACTCCTCGGAAGCTCCTACATTCCTAGGATGTTTTAAGCTTCCTGTGCCTCCTGCGGTCAGGAGGCCTCAAACAATCACATGCGCAGCTGTAGGAGTCCTGCAGGCAGGCTAGAAAGCCATCAGAGGGTTTTTTGGATTGAAACACTCTTTCAAATGCAGAAGACTAAAGCCCTGAATTGACTTTTTCCAGAAAATGTCAGAAGAGTGGAAAAGCAGAGCACAAAAGCTGGCAGATTTTTATTGGGGTACATGCTTAGGAATTTCCAGAGGGGTCCCCTGAAGTCTGAGCACGCCTTGCGTATGTCAGCTTCCTTCCTCATGACCTTGTCACGGGCGGGATTCCTCACACTGGCTCCCGGCAAGCTGTGTCTGACTCTTTGCGACTATACTGTCCATGGAATTCTCCAGGCCAGAATTCTGCAGGGAGTAGCCATTCCATTCTCCAGGGGATCTTCCCAATTCAGGGACTGAACCCAGGTCTCGTGCATTGCAGGCAGATTCTTGACCAGCTGAGTCACCAGGGAAGCCCTCAGCAGGTAGATTAGAGTGAATAAATGGAATCTAGGGCTTGGTTTGGGACTCCCCAGTGGCTCAGTGGTAAGGAATCCACTTGCAATGCAGGGGGCTCAGGTTTGATTCCTGGGTGGGAAAGATCTGGAGAAGGAAATGCAACCCACTCCAGTATTCTTGCCTGGAAAATCCCTTGGACAGAGGAGCCTGATGGGCTACAGTCCATGGGTTTGCAGAGTCGGACATGACTGAGTAACTAAGAACATACATACACACACACACAACAACTTGCTTTTTGTGTGTGTGTATGTGTTTGCCGCTCAGTCATGTCCAACTATTTGTGACCTCATGGACTAGCCCACCAGGCTCCTTTGACCATGGGATTCTTCAGGCAAGAATACTGGAGTAGGTAGCTATTTCTTTCTGCTGGGGATCTTCTTAACCCAGATATTGAAACTGGGTCTTCCGCATTGCAGGCAAATTCTTTACCACCAGGGAAGAATTTGTTTTAGGAAGACAATATTGCAAGACCAGTTACACCAACAGTTACTAAAACCATTTTAAAAAGATCTGCTGAGTTTCTGCTTAATGAATCTAAGAGTTTAGTGCAATGTAATTTGTCAAGAGTATTTCTCTCTAGTCCTTATTGCCTCTTTCTCCTTTTTTCTTCTATTAACGCTTTAGTGATAACATGATATAAAGCGAACTTGAACTCTGTAATGTAAACTGGTTTGTAGTCTATTAATTATGCAAATTAATAAGAAAATTCTACCAATAGAATATATTCTCCATAATTTTAGGTTAAATTCTGACTATCATTGATTTATAGCTGTTTTAAGTACTGGCAAATATATGTTACACTTAGAAACTTTTGTTCATTACAGTGTAAAATTCCAGGGGTTCTCGATCTTGACAAACTCCCCCAGAGGTCTCAGAGTTTTCTTTCCTCTCCTTCTTTCTTTCCTTCCTTCTCTCAAAGAAATCTTTGTGGATTTCTTTTTATGATCTGCTTCCTCAATTCCATAAAATCCTGGATATAATTATCAAGACTATATTATATTTATTTACTTTGCTGAATCCCAATGATGATGAAAAGATGCTCAAGGTGTTGTTTAATCATTAACCAATGAACTGTCTTCGTCATTAAAATTACATTTGACCTAAACTTAGGTGTTTAATCTGGAATGAGATCAATAATACACTATGAAAGAGTTTGTAGAATTTTTAATTTTTTATATGTGGGTAAACTTCAGAAACACAATTTTCATATTGTGAATGAAAATTATAACTATCTAAACTGGTTTTAGATCAACAAATACCTGCTATTTCTAGCATCTTTATTTATAAGCAATATTATTCACTTCTGTTAATTTATTCCTTTTTTTTTTTTAGAAGTTCAACTTATTTTTTTTCTTTTGTAGATCATGCTTTTGGCATTTCTCTTTTTGAATGTTCACTATCTTTGATGGCTTATTTCAAACATGTATTAAGTATTTAAGGTGGTACTGCTATTTCTTCCTTTCCTCATATGTTGCGTTCTTCTGAAATTTCACTATTTCTCAATATTTCTCTTGGGTGGAAGGACAGCAGAAAATTTTTCCATTTTGTAACCTGTAATCTAATTCTTGATGAAAGTGAAAGAGGAGTGTGAAAAGGCTGGCTTAAAGCTCAACATTCAGAAAATGAAGATCATGGCATCTGGTCCCATCACTTCATGGCAAATAGATGGAGAAACAGTGGAAATAGTGTCAGACTTTATTTTCTGGGGCTCCAAAATCACTGCAGATGGTGATTGCAGCCATGAAATTAAAAGACGCTTACTCCTTGGAAGGACAGTTATGACCAACCTAGATAGTATATTCAAAAGCAGAGATATTACTTTGCCGACTAAGGTCTGTCTAGTCAAGGCTATGGTGTTTCCTGTGGTCATGTATGGATGTGAGAGTTGGACTGTGAAGAAGGCTGAGTGCCAAAGAATTGATGCTTTTAAACTGTGGTGTTGGAGAAGACTCTTGAGAGTCCCTTGAACTGCAAGGAGATCCAACCAGTCCATTCTGTAGGAGATCAGCCTTGGGATTTCTTTGAAGGAATGATGCTAAAGCTGAAACTCCAGTACTTTGGCCACCTCATGCGAAGAATTGACTCATTGGAAAAGACTCTGATGCTGGGAGGGATTGAGGGCAGGAGGAGAAGGGGACGACCGAGGATGAGATGGCTGGATGGCATCACGGACTCGATGGACGTGAGTCTGAGTGAACTCCGGCAGATGGTGATGGACAGGGGAGGCCTGGCGTGCTGCGATTCATGGGGTTGCAAAGAGTCGGACACGACTGAGCGACTGAACTGAACTGAACTCAAGCTAAATTAATAAAAATAAAGAAAGTTGAAGCTGGAAAGAGGTTTTATGAGATTCTGGAGCATCATCTTAGCACTCACCCTTCAATAAAATAGGTAATAATGGGTTCATTGTATAATACACATCTTTTATATTCCTAGGTGATATAATTCTGATTCTTGATTCCAAGCATTTTCCCTATCACCTCTAGGCCACCATTTCTTAATATGTGTCCTTAAATTCTAGTCAATTCCTATATATACACATGAAGTGTACTAGTGTGTTAATTCTAGCACTTTGGCCCTGAGCCATTTTGGCATCAGGGACCGGTTTCATGGAAGACAATTTTTTCCATGAATCGGAGTGGAGGATGGTTTTGGGATGATTAAAATATATTACATTCACAGTGCACTTTATTTCTATTATTATTACATTGTCATATATAATGAAATAATTATACAGCTTCACCATAATGCAGAATCAGTGGGAGCCCTGAGCTTATTTTCCTGAGCTCAGGCAGAAATGTGAGCGATGGGGAACTGTGTTAAATACAAATTCATTCAAATACAAATACAAATTCGATCACTAACCTGTCACTCTCCTTCTGCTGTGTGGCCTGATTTCTAACAGGCCACAGAACAGTAGGGGTCTGTGGCCTGGATCTGGGGACCCATGTTCGAGCAAACACCGTGGCAAAGCTCCTGGTTGGGTTTGCCAATCTTAATGCCTCTTGCCTACACCCCCTTCCTTGTGTTCCATCCCAGTTCAAGCCTGCCACAAGCTTTCTGTGCAGCACATGAATCATTTACTCAAATAAGATACTGTTATGGGCAGTGCTATAAATCTTAGAGAGTTTTATGATAGAACAATGGATTGGCAAACAAATGGACTAAACTTCAGAAAACTTTTTTCACGTTTTTCAGGGAAAGGGATTTGTGAGCAGAATATAATGCTAGCTATTCAAAAACTGGACTGGGTGACCCCAGCCTGAAAGAGAGAGTTCACTGAGAATGAACTTTTCTGAACTGTCCCTGGGATAACCCAGAAGGTCTGGGATCATTCTAGCTTATATCCTTGAATATTGCTTGTTATTTGAGAGGAGGGATTTGCCTACTGTATGAATTTTTAAATTCTTTTGTGAATGATTGTTAGTTTTAGATAAATTAAATAATTCTTTTAACAGTATGAAGTTAATAAAAAATGTCTGAGTTGCAGCTACTGAATAAATCCTTAGAGACCCCCAGAACAATTACAGAAACTGGGAAGTTTGCCTCTATAATTTTATTTCTGGGTTAAATTACAGAAGTTCATATTATCCATGGCAAGTGAAGATCTGTTTTTAATAAACTGCACTTAAACATGTGGCTTGATAATAATGAAATGAATAACTGGATAAGTCCAGAATGATGTTTTACACAGAGCTGACCTTCTTTAAATTGTATTTGGTAAGTTTTCACAAACATAATTAGAAACAAAAAAGCAATCTAATTAGATATTATTAAACAGTGGGAACATAGCCTATTAGTTTTTTAACCCCAAATATGAGTTTCTTATTCTGTTCCAGAGGTATTAATGATAGGGAGATGGTGATGATAGTAACATTCATTTATTGCTATGATAATATTAAAGTATTTGATGCTTTGAGGAGATTATGAAGTTTAAAAATCTTCACTGATGTTTTCCTTATTTAGAAAAAAATGTATATTTTAATAAAGTATTGCAAACACCTGTCGGGCTTCCCTGGTGGCTCAGATGGTAAACAATCTACCTGCAATGTGGGAGACCTGGGTTTGATCCCTTGGTTGGGAAGATCCGCTGGAGAAGGGCATGGCAGCCCACTCTAGTATTCTTGCCTAGAGAATCCCCATGGACAGAGGAGCCTGGTGGGCTACAGTCCATGGAGGTGCAGAGGGTCAGACATGACTAAGAGACTAAGCACAGAGAACAGTGCAAACGCCTATTATACTCTTTCTATGTTTGTTTAGAAATTATATATCATTTTGTATATGGGGTTTCTTATATGCAACCTGATCTGATATGGAACCACGAAGAAACTATCATATAGTCAAATGTTTCATTATGAGGCCCAACAAAAATATTTTATCCATAGCATAAAATTTTTCAGTGCTTAAAATGCATAGTCATTTTTTAAGAGAAGATAAAAATTATAGACAGAATTTTAGAGCTAAACTTCTGGTAAAACTTCTCTTCTACAGATTCAGCAAGGTAGATTCCAAGAGATCAGATTACTTGCTAAAGCTCTCATTGGTGATTGCCTTGGGGCAATGGCAATAGTCTGATCTGGGTTTCTGTATTCAAACCTCAGCATGTTTTGAACAAGGCCACATAACATCACCTCTTTAATACGGCACTCAGACTTGTTGGAATAAGAATATGAGCATTTTCTCTTCTCAGCTCAGAGTGTGTGCATGAACATGAAATACCACTGGAAAAGAGCATCCATTGATTAACATGACTTGTAAGTTCTTTTAGTGATTGATTGAAGTGAAGTGAAGTCGCTCAGTCGTGTCCGACTCTTTGCGACCCCACGGACTGTAGCCTACCAGGCTTCTCAGTCCATGGGATTTTCCAGGCAAGAGTACTGGAGTGGGTTGCCTTTTCCTTCTCCAGGGGATCTTCCTGACCAAGTGATCAAACTCGGGTCTCCTGCATGGGAGGCAGACGCTTTACCCACTGAGCACAAGTGTGTAATATTATAAATACTAGTGAAAACGTATTGACAGACATGCTTCTGCTATTGCTCTCATTGTCCTGTAAACTTTTTCTCTTGGTGTGATTGCCACTTATAGCAATGAAGCACTCTGGAGTCAAATGACCTGTGTTCAGATTTTGACATTTCTATTCTTTTTCTGTGTTGACCTTGGAGAAGTCATTTAACAGCTAGGTAGACTACAATAATACCTCCCTTATAAGGTACTTAGTTGATTTAATTCATGAATAATCAAGATACACAATTAATATTGAATATGATGACAATGATGTTGAAAGGGATGGTAATGATGATGACATCATACTCTCCTGGTTTCCCATCCATCTCCCTGATCACTTTTTTGCAGTTCCTTTGGATGATACCTAATCAGACTGACCTCTTAACATTATTGCTCTTGAGAGGTCACCTTCTTCACCTGCACTCTCTTCTCTCATGAAGTGAAGATGAACTTATTGGTTTTTGGTACTGTATTTGCCAGGGTCCTCTAGAGAAACAGAACCTCTCTCTGTCTCTCTTTCTATCTCTGTATCTCTAACTGTCTCTCTCTCTCTCATGTTAAAGGAACTGGCTCATCCAATTACGGAGGCCAAACAGTTCGATAACCTGCTGTCTGTAATCTGGAAAGCCAGAAAAGTCTGTCGTATAATTCAATTTAAGTCCAAAGACCTGGAGAACCAGAGGAGCTGACGGTGTAACTCCTAGTCCACGGCTGAAGGCTTGAGAACTGGGAAGATGCTGGTATAAATGACTGAAATCATTTCTTTCTTTCAGTTTACTTTTAGTCCCTACATCCACATATCCAGCAAATGCTCTCCAAACATATTCCAAATGTTTTGAGAAAATGACCACTCTCACACCATCGATGGCTGCCACCATTTCCCTGTGGATCATGGCAGTGAAGTTTTCACTGGATTTCAGTATCGTTTCCCTTCAGTCATTTCTCAACACAACAATTAGAGAGATCCTTTAAACATTTAAAACATGGGTCAAATCATGTAATTCTGCTCAAAACTCTTTTGTGTTTCTCTAATTTACCCAAAATAAACCTAGTCTTTCCCCATGGTCAAAAAAAAAAAAAAAAAAGCCCCTCTCCAGGTACATCTCTGCCCTACCATTTTCTAGTCCTCATTGCTGACTCTTCTGTAAGCCATGCTACTCTCCTTAGCCTCTACAAACACTCCAGGGGAACTTCATTCAGCCCCACTGCTTTGCTTTAGTTGTTGTATCTGCTTAAAACCATCTCCCTGAAGGAGGCTTACCATCTCACTTCCTTTAAGAATTTCTTTTCCAGTTAAATTATTTTTAACAAATGAATGAATGAATGATGTTGACTTTGCTAAGTTACATCTTAAACTTTATAAGTTACATCTTAAGAGACAGAGTTTGCAAAGTCAATCTTTCTTACAATGGATAATTATAATGCTCAGATAATTTATGATTCATTAAGTACTTAAAACCTTGCAGAAGTGGAAGGACATAATAGAGCTAATCTATTGTTCTGTCCTCATTCACCACTCAGTACTTGTTTGTTCCTATCTGAAATATCATGACTTAAGAAATTCAAATGGAAAAATAAATTGCTCAATTGTTAACTCAGTGTGGGAGTTAGGAAGTCATAAAAACCAAGCAAATTGTTTCCCATTTATCGGCTCTATAAAGCATTGGATTCTATGTAATTAATTAAATTCAGAATATATTTTATGTTTTAATCTGTAAGCATTACTCAAGAAGGGCCCTATTATTTTAACTCTACCTGCCTTGCCTGATACATAGTGGGATCTGAGTAAAGTTAATAATTTTGGTAAAGTACAAGCATCTAATTAAGAAGGCCATCACCTAATAATATTTGTCTATGTTTTAGGAGAACATGTATTTCAAATGTAATTGGTAAAATACATGCTCTCTAAATTTAATATTAACGATCTCTGTATGTTGTTTCATTGTATATAGGATAAAACATAGCTCTGCCACTTGGAAAACTAAATAACTTCCAGGATGTTTTAAAAATATGATAGCAATCAAATTTTGGTTTTATATAAAAGCATATTTTTCATGCTTTTAAGCTAAATCTGTTCATTAAGCATTTTTACTGTGAGTGACAATGTTTGATAAAAGCAGTTTGAAAGAACTGTTGTAGCAACATTTAGCAGTTATTACAAATAAATGGACAATTCAAACACTACCTTTGCTCATATACCTATGACTTTGATCTTTCTGATTTTTATCCTTATAAATCAGCCTTGCAATTTAAGGAAAATTGCACAAACATTATTTGGTCAAAATAGAGAGGTATTTCAGGCAAATAGTCTGTTGGAATAAAGAAAATGATAACATAGTCTGACTGCTGCTGCTGCTAAGTCGCTTCAGTCATGTCCAACTCTGTGCGACCTCATAGATGGCAGCCCACGAGGCTCCTCTGTCTCTGGGATTTTCCAGGCAAGAATACTGGAGTGGGTTGCCATTTCCTTCTCCAATGCATGAAAGTGAAAAGTGAAAGTGAAGTCACTCAGTCATGTTCGACTCTTCGTGACCCCATGGACTGCAGCCTACTAGGCTCCTCCGTCCATGGGATTTTCCAGGCAAGAGTACTAAAGTGGGGTGCCATTGCCTTCTCCAACAGTCTGACTACTTGTTTTATTTTGGGAATAAAGCACCTGGTGGTAAATCCTCCTACTTGGTGATGAGGGGCAAGAGAGCTATAAGAAACAAAATGAGGCAGAATTTCCAATAGGGCGTGCAAAGTAGATTATTAATTCTGTCAGTTTCTCACTTCCTCCACTGGCAACACCTGGAATCAAACACTGTCACCTCTCACCTGTGTTTGTGTGTGTTTAGTCACTCAGTCATGTATGACTGTTTATCACCCCATGGATAGTAGCCCACCAGGGTCCTCTGTCCATGGAATTCTCCAGGGAAGAATCTTGGAGTGGGTTTCCATTTCCTTCTCCAGAAGATCTTCCCTACCCAGGGATCAAACTTGAGTCTCCAAGTCTCCTGCATTGACAGGTGGATTCTTTACCTCTGTGCTACCTGGGAAGCTTTCATTACAACTGCCTCTTATTTTGATTGCCTGCTTCCATACGATTTCTTTTTCAGGGTGCACCTATATCCTCCCATCTCTCTCTTCCATTTTTGACTGTCCATTAAATGTAAATAATTTAGAACCTATCTGCGTTTCTAAATGGTAAGGATCCTGAGGGCAGGAACTCAAGTCTTAGTCAGCTACATGTCTCTCTAAAGTTGGCATATGGTAGGTACTCAAAAAGTGTAAGAGGAACTAAACAAAGACACGTGATCAAGAACAATAAATGTGGATGCAGACTTGGGAAAGTTGATGAATTAGCATTTATAAAGAAGGCGAAATTGTGGCGTGAAGATGTGAGTGACAGCAGAGGCAAAGATGTTGGCATAAGAGAAAGGGAGACAGAAAAGGATGGGCTGTTCTGAAGAGTGATAACTTCAGGGTTTTCCAATATGGTAACCGGTAGATGTAGAATGAGGAAGGTGCTGATGCTTGATAAGTTTGAGATGGCAGAACAAGATGTCAGAATTCCCGTGAAGCCATTCAAGTTAGTGAGGATAACTAACAAGGGGAAAACCAAAAGATTTAGATTATTTTATGACCTTTGAAATCAGTCATGAAGTTAGAAATGCTAAATGTTTATCTGATTAAATTCTCCATCAACTTCGAAGATAGGTACAGTTGAGGAAAAAGGGCCCTAGAATGGTAAAATGACTTGCCCAGTATCCAGAGATAATAAAAGATGAAGCTTAAACAAAATGTCTGCTTATCTGAATTAAAAACCCATATTGTTTCCACTCTGCTACTGTTAAACTATTATGGGAGAACCATAGCAGGTGATGAGATGTTTTTTCAAATGAGAGATTGAGTTAAAGTAAGACTTGGATGGAAAAAAAATCAAGCTACTTAAGTAAAAAGAGCTATTTAAGTTGCAGGAACAGAAAATGATTCAAACGATTAGAAATTAGAGATACCAAGGGAATATGTCATGCAAAGATGGGCTCAATAAAGGACAGAAATGCTAGGGACCTAACAGAAGCAGAGGATATTCAGAGGAGGTGGCAAGAATACACAGAAGAACTGTACAAAAAAGATTTTCACAACCAAGATAATCACGATGGTGTGATCACTCACGTAGAGCCATACATCCTGGAATGTGAAGTCACGTGGGCCTTAGGAAGCATCACTACAAACAAAGCTAGTGGAGGTGATGGAATTCCAGTTGAGCTATTTCAAATCCTGAAAGATGATGCTGTGAAAGTGCTGCACTCAAAATGCCAGCAAATTTGGAAAACTCAGCAGTGGCCACAGGACTGGAAAAGATCAGTTTTCATTCCAATCCCAAGGAAAGGCAATGCCAAAGAATGCTCAAACTACTGCACAATTGCACTCATCTCACACTCTAGTAAAGTAATACTCGAAATTCTCCAAGCCAGGCTTCAGCAATATGTGAACCGTGAACTTCCAGATATTCAAGCTGGTTTTAGAAAAGGCAGAGGAACCAGAGATCAAATTGCCAACATCTGCTGGATCATTGAAAAAGCAGGAGAGTTCCAGAAAAACGTCTATTTCTGCTTTATTGATCATACCAACGCCTTCAACTGTGTGGATCACAATAAACTGTAGAAAATTCTGAAAGAGATGGGGATACCAGACCACCTGACCTGCCTCTTGAGAAATCTGTATGCAGGTCAGGAAGCAACAGTTAGAAGTGGACATGGAACAACAGACTGATTCCAAATAGGAAAAGGGGTACATCAAGGCTGTCTATTGTCACCCTGCTTATTTAACTTCTATGCAGAGTACATCATGAGAAATGCTGGACTGGAAGAAGCATAAGCTGGAATCAAGATTTCTGGGAGAAATATCAATAACCTCACATAAGCAGAAGATACCACCTTATGGCAGAAAGTGAAGAGGAACTAAAAAGCCTTTTGATGAAAGTGAAAGAGGAGAGTGAAAAAGTTGGCTTAAAGCTCAACATTCAGAAAACTAAGATCATGACATCTGGTCCCATCACTTCATGGCAAATAGATGGGGAATCAGTGGCTGAATTTATTTTTTGGGGCTCCAAAATCACTGCAGATGGTGATTGCAGCCATGAAATTAAAAGACACTTACTCCTTGGAAGAAAAGTTATGACCAACATAGACAGCATATTAAGAAGCAGAGACATTACTTTGTCCACAAAGGTCCATCTAGTCAAGGCTATGGTTTTTCCAGTGGTCATGTATGGATGTGAAATTTGGACTACAAAGAAAGCTGAGTGCCGAAGAATTGATGCTTTTGAGCTGTGGTGTTGAAAAAGACCCTTGAGAGTCCCTTGGACTGCAAGGAGATCCAACCAGTCCATCCTAAAGGAGATCAGTCCTGGGTGTTCATTGGAAGGACTGATGTTGAAGCTGAAACTCCAATACTTTGGCCACCTGAAGTGAAGAACTGACTCATTTGAAAAGACCCTGGTGCTGGGAAAGATTGAATGCAGGATGAGAAGGGGACGACAGAGGATGGGATGGTTGGATGGCATCACCGACTCAAAATGGACGTGGGTTTGGATGGACTCTGGGAGTTGGTGATGGACAGGGAGGCCTGGCGTGTTGCGGTTCATGGGGTCTCAAAGAGTTGGACAGGACTGAGTGACTGAATTGAATTGAATTGAATTGAAGATTTGAATGGAAAAAAAAATCAAGCTACTAAAGTAAAAAGAGCTATTTAAGTTGCAGGAACAGAAAATGATTCAAACAGTTAGAAAGTAGTTTCAACTTTCCTGACTGAATTGCCCAGGGAAATGTAAAATAGGGACATCTTTTCCAATGCTCAAGGATTGTGAGCAGGACCTGGTTAATCTCGCCACTTCCTGACTACTTCCTCCTTTTGCATTCCATTTTTGGGTATGTTCCCCTGTTTTTGTCACACAATGGTCACCAATATCTCCCTAGATTGCATTTACTTTTCTTTGACCATATGCATCAGAACAATAATAATCCCTTTCAATAAGTTTTGTTTTAAAAAAAGGAGGCTCTTCCCTTCTCTTAAAGTGCTGCAAACTCTCTGTAGATCTGATTAGGTCACATGCACATCCCTGAAGTCATTTCTTTGGCTCTGGGTAGACTCCACATTGTTTTAACGCTTTCCTTGAAGAGGTTATGATGACTGAAAATGTAGGAGGGTTTAATTCTCTGCTACCATAAGGAAAATTGCTGTCAGGTAGATGGTAGAGAATTAACATTGGAAAATCTGCCAAAAATGAATATGTCATCTGGAATAAATAATTTCTGCCTTAATTAACTAGTGTGTTAATAATTCTTGTGTTAAGTTACTCATGCAGCAAAAATGTATTGACCTTAAAATATGTTACACACTGTATTAAGGGTTGATCATATGGGTAAAACCCAGCATTTATCTTCAAGGAGCTCACAATGGGAGACTAATGAATTAACAACTAAAATGCAAGTATAATATTAAATATTAGTGTAACAACCACCTGAGAACAACTAGGTGGCATCTACCAGGAATAACTGGAGTGAAGAGTTAGTGAGAAAGTTTTCTGAGGAAGAGTCACCTAAGTTGAAAGTTTAAGACCTAACAGAAATCAACCATGGGAATTAAAGTGAGTATTTCAGAAAAAAAGACCAATATGTACAAAGCCCTGTAGGCTAACAAACAACTGTGGTTCATTTGCCAATGGCAAGTACAAGTTTATGAAGGACCTGCTCAAGAAACTTCAGACTTTTGAAAAATGTTCTTCTGAATGTGAGAATAAAATTAGATGAATCAGTAGCTGGTTGTTCAAGTAGTGAATTGTGGTTGGCAAGTGAGTTGCATTTTGAGTGGTAATTTTCTTTACCCTTTACAGCTTGTGAGTGTGTTACTATTTTCTTAGGCATAGAGCCTAGTCACTTTGTGGGGAGAGTCGGATCAGGAAAAAAGGACGAAACGGGATGGGAACATTTTTCCCTAATTTCAGTCCAGTTATTTTGGAAGTGAACATTCCAAATGGGCTTGTATGGAGAACAAGCATGTTTGACAGATCCTAACAGGTAATGTGCTTAGGAAAACAAATCCACTGTTGAGTCGTCTCTCCAGGGTGTTCCCAAATGAAATCAGGCTGTGTAAGAGCCTTTCAGAGAACTGAGGGACCCATTATATCCCAAATAATCATTTATTTTTGACGAAAAATAACCAACTCCATAGGTTCTTCACTGATAGTATCGTGTGTGTGTGTGTGTGTGTGTGTGTGTTCTGTTAGTCTCTCAGTTGTGTCTGACTCTTTGTGATCCCCTGGGCTGTTGCCCACCAGGCTCCTCAGGCCATGAAATTCTCCAAGGCAAGAATACTGGAGTGGATTGCCATTCCCTTCTCCTTGATAGCATCATGTGCTGTGCTGTGTTTATTTACTCAGTTATGTCCAACCCTGCAAACCCATGCACTGTAGCCTGGCAGACTCCTCTATCCATGAGATTCTCCAGGCAAGAATACTGGAGTGGGTTGCCATGCCCTCTTCCAGGGGATCTTCCCATCCCAGGGATCAAACCCAGGTCTCCTGCATTGCAGGTGAATTCTTTACCATCTGAGCCACCAGGAAAGCCCAAGAACACTGGAGTGGGTAGCCTATCCATTTTCCAGGGGGTCTGCCCAACCCAGGAATCAAATTGGGGTCTTCCGCATTGCAGACAGATTCTTTACCAGCTGAGCTACCAGAGAAGCCCAAGAGTATCATACTTGGGCCTTAACAGCAATAGGGATTAAAATAAAGCATTAGAAATCTTGAAAAAATTAATTTGATAATTCACAATAAAGAATACTGTACATTCAAATAAAAACTGCCTTTCTCTTGAGGCTTGAAACTGGGACTATTAGTTTAAGAAAGCCTCTGGAATAGTAGACCTTGCCAAACCATTTCATGGACAAACACTTTCCCGGTTAAGAAAACAAAGAAAAAAGCAAGGCAAACAGAATTTGCCAGTATGATCTCATTCTCACAGGCTCTCTGCTAGGGGCTGCTAAGGGAGGGAGTCTTCTTTGTGTATAAGACGCTACTTTGATGTGTCTATCCGCCTAGCCATTGTCTGGTCTTATTCTGAGAAACACAGCTGGACACATTTAGAAAATGTTCAGGAGGAACCTGTTTACCTCTACATTGGCAAAGCCCTAATAGTTGTGATAATAATGACATATATTTTTATTGGAATTACAATATTATTTCATCATGAAGGAAAAAAGTTGGGGGAGAATTTATAAAGCCGAAATCCACATCACAGCACACTAATAAAATGAGGGACACTTTTTGTCACGGTTTCAGTATTTATAGCTTTCATTAAATGGGGTTGACTGGGTGAAGAGGGTAAATGACTATCTAGGCTTCAGAGAGAAAAAGTAAAAGATAAGAAAGAAGTCAGAATTTTATGTGCTAAAAATCATCAAGATTTAGCATAAGTTTAGTTAAATGTTATTTTATTTTTAGCTGTGTGTGTGTGTGTGTGACTATTGAACACAGTAACAGAATACAATTCTCGATATTATGCTACCCTTATTAACTGCCAGAGACACCATAGTCTATTTTATTCCAGGAGGAAGACACTGTTTTATTCTATGCACATTTATAAAAAGAATATATATTTTACATAAAAAAGCAGCAAATAATTAAGTACACTGAACAAATATCTTAATTTCTTGAATCTTATGACAGAAAATATTTCTGTAATTTTTCTTTGTCTCACAATGCCATTTAAAAATATATGCTATTTTATTTTATTTATTTTATTTTTTTTAATGTATGTAATTTTAAAAGTTACCTTCCATTTACAGTTATTTCCAAAAACTATATTCCCCATACTGTACAATATATCCTTATAGCCTATCTTACATGCAGTGGTTTATACTTCTTGCTTCCTCACTCCTATATTGCCCCTTCCCCTCCTCTCTCCCCATTGGTAACCAATATTTTCTTCTCTATGCTTGTGATTCTGCTTCCTTTTTGTCATATTCAGCAGTTTGTCATAGTTTTTAGATTCCACATATAAGTGATATCATACAGCATTTGTTCTTTCTCCGTCTGATTTATTTCACTATTTTTACAATTGGTACTCTCCTAAAACTTTTTCCTGATTTTTCCTATGCCAGGAAATAGAGGGAAATTGATATATAAAACAGTGAAGTTTGTAGTACACTAAATTCAAGCTTTCATAAAAGTAAAATGATCTGTTGAGAGAAAGCTCTGGAGTCAGACAGATCTCCTATCAAAATACTGCATGAATTTTTAATTGTGTGACATTAGGGCATGCCTAAAACTATGAGCCATATTTTCCTCATCTACAAAAGGAGAAACTAATATTTATCTCACATAATGGCAATAGAAATTTAAAAAAAAAACTAAACAATTGTAAATGCCAATGTATACTCAGTGCTGACCTGAAACTTGTTTAAAAAAAAAAAAGACAAAAAAATCAACTCAAAGTAGTAATAAAGAGTCCAGATGCAGCTGTATCTCATTTACTTACTATATTTATTGAAATTTAATATTAATTCAACACAGTTGTTGAGAATCTACTTTATCAGAGACTTGTTTTGGCTCAGAGGATGTAGCCATTAGCAAGAAAAATGGACTTTATATTCTACAGGAGCATTTAACAGTAAAATAAAGGAACATATTTTAAAGATATAGATAGTGATAAATGTTACAAAGAACTAGTTCACATAGAGATATGCATAAACGAGTCTAATGGGAATTTCTGGAAAAGTAAAAAATGCATCATTTTCCATAGGACTTGAATGACGTTTGCAAAAAATAGCCAAGACACTCAAAACATTTACCATGGTGGTTTTACTGCAGGACTCTCCTGGGCTCCCTGGTGGACCTACACTTGACCATCAGATTGGCTGAGACTCAGCCCAGGAAGCCCTCACGGACATTTTTGGCAGATGTCAGGCAGTAAACCAAGACCCCTGGGTTGTCTTCCACATGGTCTTCCCAGTGGGCTATCTCAGCTTCCTTCACATCCTGAACTCCAGTCTCTGGATTCCCAAAGCAGCCTGAACAGGGCAAGACCAAATGCGCATGCGCTGCTCTAGGCTTAGCTTGCATCAAGTCTGCTAATATTATATTAATGAAATAAATCATATGGATCATATGGTCAAGCCTAGATTTAAGGATGGAAAAATAAGCTCTTCCTCTGGAAAGGAGGAGCATTAAAATCACTCTGCAAAGTAGCAAACCTGGAGGGATAACTTACTGAGATTATGTTTACTGAAAATATTTCACACCAATTAAGTTAAGTAAGAGAAACAAGCACATCTTGAGATTCAAGCACAATGAAGACAAAGAAAAAAAAATGCCTAAAAGCTTCTTGAGGGAAAGAGCAGGTGACTTGCAAAAGAACAAGAATTGAATATACATCAGCTTTCTTGATAGCAAAATAGAAAACTGTAACATTTAAATGCAAGTGTGTGACAAGAGCATTCTGGAGTCATATGAAGGATCAGAAGTTTAACACACAAAGACCTCTTGGAAAATGCTTCCCTGTATGTGTGTGCTAAGTCACTCAGGCTTGTGAGCCTATGAACTGTAGCCTGCCAGGCTTCTCTGTCCATGGGATTCTCTAGGCAAGAATACTGGAGTAGGTTGCCATGCCCTTCAGGAGATCCTCTTGGCCCAGGGATCCAACCTGTGTCTCTTATGTCCCCTGTATTGGCAGGTAGGTTCTTTACCACTAGTGCCACCTGGGAAGCCCTGCTTTTGTGTGAAAGTGAAAGTGTTAGTTCTTCAGTCCTGTCTGACTCTTTATGACCCACTGAACTGTAGCCCACCAGGCTCCTCTCTCCATGGGATTCTCCAGGCAAGAATATTGGAGAGGGTAGCCATCCCTTCTCGAGGAGATCTTCCTGACCCAGGGATTGAACCTGGGTCTCCCATGTTGCAGGCAGATTCTTTTCCATCTGAGCTACCAGAAAGTCCAGCTTTTGTATAGTGTCTTTCCAAAAGAAGAAAACAAAAATCAATGCAAATAATTAAGTAAAAAGACTGTGGCTTAGAAGCATAGAGATGGTTAGCCCCTAGGAGCGGGACTCAATGGCTGGTGAATTCAGCCAGTCCAGAGATGCAGAACCTTCCACTATGGAGGGTCACTATCCTACACCTTTTAAAATAAGGGACTCGTGCATCCAAGGATTTTGGCATCAGCACGTGTCCTAAAACCAATGCTTGTGGATATCATGGGACAACTGTACTTCTTCCTGTTATCTCCAAGAGGAACTTGTATCCATAACAGTATCAACATCTGCATCTGATTAAGGTGGGAAAAAATGGGCCTATTAGCCTGTTTTCCCACCTTTAATGTAATATTTCTTTACTTAATTAAATTTTTGAAAGATGCTGCACAAATCTCAATACACATGCGGGTTTGTGAACTTCTAAGGGAGCTGAGTTCCAGTTTTACTTGTAGTCACTTTCTCAGTCTTAAGCTTGGATGGTCATCGTTAAGGCATCTCTGTTCATCCTATAGAGTCAGATACCTATGAAGTTTACAACTGAAAGAACTCAGCACCAGAAAATGTTTCAGATATTAAGTGTTTCTTATGTTCCCAAGTAGCTAGAAGCCTGATGTTAACTGTACCCTGCTGATAGTCATGAGGTCCAACTCCCACTAAGAAAACAAGGAATTACAACACCTGTTTCTGTTAAACTGGTCTCATAGATAATTTGCACTTACTCAGTATCATATGTGCTGCCCATTTTTATTAATGTATGCTTCCCTCATGGCTCAGATAGTGAAGGAGGAAACAGACAGGACAGGCTCCATCTTGAAAGCAGGACTCCATCTTGGGCTGGACTGTAGACTTTGAGCTATATGCCCAATATCTATAGAAATGACATACCAACTGGAAAACCAGAACCCCTGGATGGAAGAACCCTAGGGCTCATACCTCGACTCTCCATCACCTAAAAGAATACCCTAATTATCTGTGTAACCGAATAGAATCATAAATTCTATTATGCTCATTGTGGTATGACCACAGGCCTATTGATAATTGTCCGCTGTTAACTACCTGGGCTTAAGGCATATGAATCACAGGTAAACTTTGATTGTATCTTTCTTTTCCTTTGTTCAGACTAATTTCAGGGAATTTGGGGAGGTGGGTTTGGACAGGTACACTTAGGGTATATATGGTTTTCAGAAAAACTGGTTGGGGATCCTTGGCTAAGAGGAGACTCTGCCTTGGGTCTGCTGGTGTGATAAACTGCACTCCACTATCTGCATTGTCCTTCTGAGTGAGTTTCTTTCCCGGAACATGTGGCTACAATAGTAAAGAATCTGTCTTCAAAGGAGGAGACCTAGGTTCAATCCCTGGGTCAGGAAGATTCCCTGGAGAAGGGAATGGCTACTGACTCCAGTATTCTTGCCTGAAGAATTCCATGAACAGAGGAGACAAGTGGGCTGCAGTCCATGGCGTTGCAAAGAGTTGGACACGACTGAGTGACTAACACTTTCACATGCTTATGTTAATTCTTATATGCAAAACCAGCCCATTGCTAGAAAAAGTATTTTTCATGTCATCCTGGAGGAGAAAAACTAGTTTGTAAACAACTATGAGGAAAGTTTATGATGAATCAAGAAAATACTTTGATTTCCACTCTTCGGAAATCCCAATTTCCAATTTTTATGGTTATGCTTACATAAAAAATATTTTTTCTAGCAATGGACTGGTTTTATATATAAGAGTTAACATAAGCACATATTAATAAAATTGGGCATATGCAAAACCAGTCCTTTGCTAGGAAAAATATTTTTTATGTAAGTGTAACCATCTAGATTGGAAATCAAAATATTTTCTTGATTTATCATAAACTTTTCTCACAGCTCTTTGCTAATTGGTATTTCTCCTCCAGGCTGAGTTTCTGCAGCTACTATTTTTAAGGTGTTCCAAAGGATCACAAGTTATATAAACTATGCAAAAGTGTTAAATATGCATTATGTTTCATTTTAAGTTAAAGTCCAATAAACTAATCTAATTTTGGCAATAAATGTAGGGTTACAAAAACAATAGAAAAAATGCTATTTATTAAGAGAATGGTTCCCAGTTTTATGTGTTAATTTAATATCAAATTATTGAATGCATTAATTTAATATCAATATATTAAATGTTAGTCAAATATTAAATACTAACTTTAAAAACTGTCACAAAATCAATTTGATTTAATTTTTTATCTACAGAGAGCAGATTAAACTTTTTGCCTCTAACTTGGGCAACCATTAACCACCATCAGTGAATGCTTAGGAAAAATGGTCAAACTGAAAATTGTAAAATGTAATTATAAACATTCAGGCAGAAAAAAATGGACAATATTTATAAAACTTTTGCAACTTTTTAAATGTCTTAAAGAGTAATGTCTAGCATTGATTATAAAGTTAAATATAAACAAACATATAAACATAGAGAGAGGTTAATATAAGCAAAGGGTTGAGAGAAGTAGATTACAGAAATCATCATGAATAATGCTTTATGCATCCTTATAGCATAATTGTCATAAGTCATATCTTTCCTGGTGGCTCAAATGGTAAAGAATCTGCTTCCTATGCAGGAGACCCAGGTTCAATCCCTGGGTTGGGAAGATCCCCTGAAGAAGGGAATGGCTACCTACTCCAGTATTCTTGCCTAGAGAAGCCTATAGACAGAGAAGTTTGGAAGGCTAGAGTCCATGGTGTCGCAAAGAATCAGACATAACTGTGCAACTAACACTTGAATAGGTCAGGAGAAAGTAACCCTGACTAGGAATCAAACTTCACAGTTTCAATGAGGGTGAAGAAGGAGTTCATAGGGCCTGACTCCATCTTAAGCCTGTTCATGCTGACCATGCTCAGCCACGTTTCCAATGGACTCTGAACTCTGTGTTTAGTGCCTATAAAAACAACAGAAGGATAAGACCCCCTCCAGACAGGGAAACCTTGAAGATCGTATCTAGGTTACTCATCGCCTAAGAGAAAACATACTCTAATCACCCCTTCCTCCAGACAGGCCATAAATTTTTCTGTATCTATTGGAGTGTAACCTTGGGTTTATTGATTATTGGCTAACTGTTTGAGCACATGAGCACATAGCATGTGAGATGGGGTGATTGGGATGGTATTTTCTTTGGTTTATGTAAGTCTCAAGGAATTTGGAGTGGTGGGTTCAGACACGTACACATGGGGTATAAAAGATTTTCACAAATGCTGGTCGGGGTCCTTGGCTAAGAGGAGACTCTGCCTTGGGCCCGCCAGTGTAATAAACTGCACTCCACTATCTGTATTGTCCTTTTGAATGAGTTTGCTTCCCAGAACGCCTGGCGACAACAAGGGTGTTAACTGGGACTGGGTAGATAGCATTAGCTTTCTCACCTGCTTGATATATTATAAATATTTTAAAAGCTTTTGTTTAGTTTTCAGTTTCTTCCTAGAAACTTCTGTGACCAAGAAAGATTTAGTAATGTGCCTGTAACAAGTGTAAATATAGTCAGATTGTCTGGTGGAATTCCGAATGCTGTAGAGTACTGGCCTATAGTTTATCATTAGCTATGAAACCCCCATAGACAGCATAGTTCTATATGTGTCATGTTCACTCAGACAGGTCTTTTGATGCACAGGTTGAGGGTTGGGAGTTAAGTTTTACTGGGGGCAAAATGAGGACAGCAGCCCAGGAGACACCTCAGTTAGCTCTAAGAAAGATCAGGTAACAATTTAAGGAATTTAGCATTCCATGTAGGGAAAGATGCAAGCCTCTGGGTTCACTGAATTCATTCCTTTCATATGCATCTCAGCTATCTGGGGCCAAATCCTGTCTCTTAGTTCACCATAAGGAGTGGCAGATGTCTGCTTCTTTTTTTTTATTTTTAATTTTTATTTTCACTTTATTTTACTTTACAATACTGTATTGGTTTTGCCATACATTGACATGAATCCACCACGGGTGTACATGTGTTCCCAAACATGAACCCCCCTCCCACTTCCCTCCCCATAACATCTCTGCTTCTTATATCCCCCCAGCTCCTCAGCAATCACCTTCGGGGAATGGGCAGCATCTGCTGGATCACAGTTTTGGGAGCCCTCATTTACATTTGGAGGCCAGAAATTGCTGATGACTGTGACATTTCTTGTTTATTGACATGGCAGGAGATATTTTCATTTCACAGTCTAAATATTTGTTTCATTGAATTGAAACAATTGACAGTTTTTTTTTTTTTTGGAGACTACTTTGTGTACAGATACATTTTTAATATCATGAGACTCCTGTCTATTCACTTAATAGATGCTACATACTTTTATTTAAATGCTTTTTACTTTGCACTGTTTTAGATTTACAGAAAAGTTGCAAACATGAGTTCTCATATACTCCACATCCAGTTTCTTCTATTATTAATATTAGCATAGTTCATTTGTTGTAATTGATGAACAAAAATCAACATGTTATTATTAACTAAAATTCAGACTTCCCTAGTTTCACCTAATTTTCTTTTTCTGTTCCAGGATCCCATCCAGGAGACATTACATTTAGTATCATGTCTCTTCAGACTCCTCTTGTCTGTGACAGTTTCACAGTCACAGATGAGTCTGAGAATTTTGAGGAGTACTGTTTATATATTTTGTAGAATGTCTTTCTAATGGCATTTGTCTGATGTTTTTCCACCATAAGACTGGGAGTATGGAAAATTGGGAGGAAGAAGTAAAGTGCTATTTCCATCATATTTCAAGAGTGCAAAGCAACATGAGTTATCACTGTTGAGATTAACCTTCATCACCTGGCTGAGGTATTTTGTTATATTTCTCTACTTTAAAATGATTATTTTCCCCTATTCATACTATACTCTTTGGAAGGAAGTCACCATGTGCACCCTAGTGACTTAAGAAGATGTGGGAACAAAGCTAGATATCTTTGAAGTATTTACATAAATTATTTGGACACATTTTAGTTGTGTTTCCAGATGCTTCTCTCATCTATAAAAGAAAAAAAAAGGAATAAAGAAAATATGGATTCCCTTTACACTGAAAAAAAATTGAAATTAGAACTTGTAGTGACCTTCAAAAATGAAGAGTGATATTTTGCTTGAAAAGTAATATTTAATTGTAGATAAAAGAGAAAGAATTATCCTAAGCTAGAAGTAGAATCCAAAAAATGAGATTTTGATAAAATTAAAATTAAAATTATCTAAATAAAGTGTGAAAACTAGATATGAGATTCAAACTGAAAGAATTAAGAAATGTGAGATAAATATAAGATAAAAAAATATTAAAATGTTCAGTTCAGTTCAGTTTAGTCACTCAGTCGTGTCCGACTCTTTGTGACCCCATGAATCGCAGCACGCCAGGCCTCCCTGTCCATCACCAACTCCCGGAGTTCTAGTCAGTGATGCCATCCAGCCATCTCATCCTCTGTCGTCCTCTTCTCCTCCTGCCCCCAATCCCTCCCAGCATCAGAGTCCTTTCCAATGAGTCAACTCTTCGCATGAGGTGGTCAAAGTACTGGAGTTTCAGCTTCAGCATCATTCCTTCCAAAGAAATCCCAGGGCTGATCTTCAGAATGGACTGGTTGGATCTCCTTGCAGTCCAAGGGACTCTCAAGAGTCTTCTCCAACACCACAGTTCAAAAGCATCAATTCTTTGGTGCTCAGCCTTCTTACATTTAAATAAAAATATACAAAGATAAGAGAAAAGAAAAAGCATCTTTGAATTTTAAGACTGAGAAGAAATAGCTTAAGGAAATTCTGATTTTAAATGATGTGTGATGAGTAACCCCAATGATGGTTCTTTTAAACTCTCACTGAAATACTTACGAAGAATCCAAATTGCATGAAACAGATATTCAATTATCGCCAAACAACAATAGTTAATGACATTTCCAGAGCATGCATTGTTGAGCCTCCTACACAAACATCTATACACTTAGAATTGGATTGAGAAAATTTTACTAGAGCTTTGCTTCATGCAACATAAGATGCCTGAGAATTTTTGGGAAAAGGTGTATACCTTTCAGTCATTGTTTATTCTCAGGGGCTTAAAGTGTGAGCAGCTGCCCTTCTGCCTTGATTTTTTCTTGTTTCCATACAGCTGGAATTTGGTTCCTCATATTACCTCATCTTCCTCAGGCAATTCACCACAGATAGAGATTTCCAAAAAACAACTGGGTACTAAGCAGTCCATGTGGAGAGAGGGAGACTGCAAACTCTTACTTTGGAAGTCAATAAGTAAACAATATTGGTGGAGCTTAAAAGCTAGAGAAATTCCTGAAGAAATGTTTAATGAAAATGATAGCCTTCACAGACTGGATTGATTGAGAGTACTTGTATCCAGGCACTTGGGTCAGGAAATGATGTTATCTCAGCAAGGCAGGACTACAAGACAAATGGGAATTTGACTAAAAACTATGGACGTCCATTTTCCTCCCAACCACTGAGGGAGGGGAAATCCTACATGTGCATACTTATGAGGTATGCGAAATTTCACATGGGTAGAACACACTTTATATTGATCAATTAAGTCTGAATAGAATAAAAGAATGCAATTTTATTGTATTTGAACAGGAAAGACATAACTACATAAGACCTCATAGCCAGTAGTGAAACAGAGTCAGACCCTATGGTCTTTTTCTCCCATGTCCTCTTTCTGCTTTTTTGTCTGTGGAAAAGCTTTAGTCAAAGAATTAGTTCAATCAGAGAAGTGAGAAAATGCAGAAGCAAAGGGAAACAGACAGACAAGACAAAATAATAGTAGTTTAGTCATTCAGCAAAGTCAAGGAACTTTAATTCTTCAAGGGCTATAGATAATATTCTGAGCCATATCCTGTGTGCTGTCTGGTTGATACTGAAACCCCACTGGGTGGAAAAAGTTGACTACATGATGACCAGACTGTAGCTGTGATATAAGCTGCCAACATTTTGAAAATAGGCCTCAAAGACATGGGAACAAACTGACCTTGTCTTGTATCTAAAGACTAGAGCTGTACTTAATCAAGATGACACTGATCAGAACACTGCATGACTAATTTCAAGATGACTTGAAAAAAGTCAAAGCTGAGAGTGCTGCTCCTGCATGGAGCCCCCTCTCTGCAGCTCACTGATTGTCCCCGGAAGGAGCTGACTTCTAGAGGGAAATCTGTGTCCTCCCCTCCCCCCACCCCACCCGCTCTGGTTGTTTGCCTTTCTGTCCATCTTGCCCCTTTTTTGGCTTTTGAGCAGCAAACAACTGACCTCGCTTTTAACAACAGTTTTTTGGCTCCTCCCGTGGGGGTTGCTGCACTTCCATGCCATCTGGCTCCCTGGGGCTTTCCGGAGCAGTGCTTCCAGCCATGACAACTTGCTGAGACGGTTGCAAGGAGCCCACTGCTCCTGGGTAGCTGGCTCTGAAAGGGGAATTTGGGGAGATGTTTCTAGCAGCTACCAAAACTATTTGTTTCAGCGATCCTCCCTGTCTCTCCCTTGCTCCGCCCTACCTGCCAACTTACACCTTTTCTTGTTGGAACAGAAGCATGCATCTGGATGAGCTGAAGAACTCCACGACTGAGTATGCCCACCAGTGTGCACCCGGGGAAAGTCCTGTTTTGAGCACAAAGTGCTATTTGGGCATTCTGCCAATTGGTTATGAAGTTTGTCTGCTGTTGAGGACCATCTGTGTTGGGGAAGTGTTTTGATGGGACTCCCTATCAATCAACATATCAGAGGATTTGTGGCAATTCTTATTATGGCGTGTGAACGTTGTGTTCCATTTATGTGGCCAGTATCTCTGTAGTTGTCTGTAAAATTGGAAACTCAGGTTCAATTCATTAGAAAAATTTTAGCTATGAACCTATGACTTAAAAAAAAGAAAGATTTGTTTTAAACATTCTTTGGCAATGATAGTCTTCATAAAAAAAAAAGAAAAGAAAATGATGGAACTCTTTTGAAACTCCAGAATAGATTCTTTATGCACCTTCAGTTAAGGAAATATGACTTCATAAAATACTGTTTTCAGAATTCTGACTCTGAGAGAACAAAAATTTGCCTAAGAGAAAGCTTGAAATTACCTCTTAGGCCTTTGAAATACAAACACACCTCACTTGGCCTGAGACTTCAGCCTTGGGTTAATTAGAATTGCTGTCAGTCATACTTCTAGTTATAAATTATCTAGCAAATAATTATCACAGAGTATAACTACTTATGATGTGTATCACTGCTGACTTTAAGTCTACTGCTTCAAGCACATGTAAAATGTTTGTGTGACAATTGGATGTAAATAACAAATGTATAGTCTGAAATTTATAAATGCTTGCTGCATTAAAAATATTTGCTAAATACTAACTTTACCAGTTGGAAAGAAATGCAAAAAAATCTTAAAATACAATAAAAGAAACACTGGCAGAAAATTATGTCTTTTATGTAATGATAAAAGTAATAAAAAATGTAGAAGAAAACTTCACAATCTTGAAGTAGATAATGTTTTAAAATTTAAAAAGTACTGGCTCTAGAGGAAATTTGATAACTCAGATTTCATGAAAACTAAACATTAATGCTCCTTAAATGACTCCATTTAAAAAGTAAAAAAGCAAGCTATAGATGGTGAAAAATGTGTACAATCCATGTATTTGACAAAGAAGTTGTGTCTAGAGAACTCTATCTAAAGAATTCTTAAATTAATTAGACCTCAGCTGGTCGAATAAAAATGGACAAAAAATTGAATATATGCTTCACAGAGGAAGATATGTAAATGGCCAATAAATATATGAAAATTACACAAAATAATTAATCATCAGAAAATGAAAATCAAAACATAATGAGATGCGATTACATACCCACCAGAATGGTTAGCATAATAAAAAAAAATCACTAAGTGCAAGATAACTTTTTGAGCAACTGGAACAAGTAAAGCTTGTATTTATTTATTGCCAGTGGGCATGTACAATGGCATAACCCTTTTGGAATAAATTCAGCAAGTTTCTTTTAAAGTTAAACATGGAGTTACCATAGAACCCAATAATGCACATTAATCTAATTAAATGTATGTAGATACAAAGTCTTGCATACAAATGTTCAACAATTTTATTATCTCCCCCAAATGGAAACAACTTCGTGTTTATCGATTGGTGAATTGTTATACAAATGTGGTATGTCCATGAAGAGGAATGTTACTCAGTCAAATCTATGGTGTATATAGAACCAGATGAATCTCAAAAACATGCCAGGGATTAAACTGCATACTACTATGTTATTCTATTTCTATGACATTTCAGAACAGGTAAAACTAATCTAGAGTGGCACAGAAGGAAGAGCAGGAATCAAAGGAAAGGTGTGCTTGACTACGTTTTGGAGTAATATCCTGGTTGTGATGGTGAGACTGTTTTGATCTTTGTCAAAACTCATCTGTTTAAGAGGGATGTTATTATCTTATGTAAATGTTACCTCAATAAAAAAGGTTGAAAATGGTTTTAAAATGTCATTTAGGTATAGTGCATTTATAAAATGGAATATTTCATAAGAAGTTTTTCTAATAAGCCAGGACTAAACAAAAATAAGCACATATTTTGTTTTCCTAAAATAAAAATTTACTTGAAAAAAAAGTCTTACTGCTGAAAAAGAAAAAGAAAATTGAAGTCTTGAGCTCTCTCAAAAGTAAATTATGAGTTCTAGAGCTGTGCATAGGCATTTGATGAGGAAGCCCAGAAGTTACTGGAGACTATGGAAGCTAGCAACACATACCTAATCACTGGAGTGGGTAACCATTCCCTTCTCCAGGGGATCTTTCCAACCCAGGGATCGAACATGTGTCTCTTGCATTGCAGGCAAATTCTTTACCATCTGAGTTGCTAGGGAAGCCTATCCAGTTCATCTGGGATGAACTATTAAGTTCATCTGGCTATTAAGTTCATCTGGGATGATTATAAGGAAGAAAAGGATTCTGATGGTGGTATTTCTGATTGGAGAAATCAGATATCTGACATTATTTTATGGAGGTTTCTTTAAAAACTAAAACTAAAAATATCCTATGATCCAATGATTCAACAACTCTGCATATAGCCTGAGAAAACCTAATTCAAAAAGATTCATGAACCTCAGCTTTCATTGCAGCACTGTGTACAACAGCCAGCTCAAGGAGGCAACCTAAATGTCCATTGACCGATGAATGGATAAAGAGAATGTGGTACACATATACAATGGGATTTTATTCAGTCATAAAAAGGAGTGAAACTGGGTCATTTAAAGCGATGTGGATGAACCTAGAGTCTGTAACATAGAGTGAAGTAAGTCAGAAAGAGAAGAACAAATATCCTATATTAATGCATATATATGGAATCCAGAAAAATGACACTGATGAACCTATTTGCAGGGCAGTGATAGCGTCACAGACGTGGACACAGGAGCAGAGGGAGAGATGGGACAAACTGAGAGAGTAGCACTGACATATGTACATCGCTGCTGCCGAGTCGCTTCAGTCCTGTCCCACTCTGTGCGACCCCGTAGACGGCAGCCCACCAGGCTCCCCCGTCCCTGGGATTCTCCAGGCAAGAACACTGGAGTGGGTTGCCATTTTCTTCTCCAATGCATGAAAATGAAAAGGGAAAGTGAAGTCACTCAGTCGTGTCCAACTCTCAGCGACCCCATGGACTGCACCCCACCAGGCACCTCTGTCCATGGGATTTTCCAGGCAAGAGTACTGGAGTGGGGTGCCGTTCATGTGTAAAATAGATAGCTAGCAGGAAACTGCTGTATAGAAAAGGAAGCTCAGCTTGGTGCTCTGTGATGATCTAGAAGGGTAGGATGGCTGGGGTGGGAAGGAGGCTTAAAAGGGAGGGGATATATGTATATATGTGTGTGTGTGTGTGTGTATATATATATATATATATATATATATATATATGTAGAGAGAGAGAGAAAGAGAGCTTCCCTGGTGGTTCAAATAGTAAAGGATCTGCCTGCTGTGTGGGAGACCTGGGTTTGATCCCTGGGTCAGGAAGATACCCTGGAGAAGAAACGGTTACCCACTCCTGTGTTCTTGCCTGGAGAATTCCATGGACAAAGGAGCCCAACAGGCTCCTTTCATGGGGATCACAAAGAGTCTGACACAACTGAGCAACTAACACTTTCATATAAATATATAGCTGATTCACATTTTCGTACAGCAGAAACTAACACAACATTGTAAAGCAATTAAATGCCAATTAAAAAATAAATTAAGAAAAGAAATCTGACAGTTTAAAAAATAGAGATCTCAGAGTGTCAAGATCTGGGATTCTTAGTTTTAGATATTTTATGGCTGGACATATTCCTCTTGATGTCTGTTAGATGCAGGTTAGTTACTTTTCTGTAAAATATCTGTTCTACTACACAAGGATGTTGAGAAGCTAAAACAAAACTTTCAAAAACCCAACATGATGAAATGTAGCCTTTACCTAGTTTTGATCACTGATTCCCAATCACTTACAAAAGTGCACACATGTCAAAAATTACAATGGCATATAATATCAGACCAGGAATTCAGTGGCTAAGATTAAATCACACTCTCTCTATATTCAAAAAGACCAAGAAGGAGATGAGCGAATAGATGGGGAAAATTATGAGGAGGAAAGGTGGGTTAGAGACTTCCCGGATGGCTCAGTGAGTAAAGAACCTGCCTGCAGTGTGGAAGATCCAGATTCGATCCCTGGGCCCAGAAGATTCCCTGGAGCAGGGCATGGCAACCCACTTCAGTATTCTTGCCTGGAGAATGCCATGGACAGAGAAGCCGGGCCATGGGGTCACGAAGAGTCAGACATGACTGAGCAACTAACACTTTCACATTCAATGTGGATTAAATTTTAGTCTTAAGTAAAGAGGACACTAAAATAGCAGATCATGCCTCTGATATGATCTTAAAATCTTTATGATCTTTAAAACTCAACTGATCGTTAAGTTTTAAATCTAAAATGTGGTCAAACATATGTTTCAAAACTCTGTAGAAAACAAAAGCAAAATTAACATAACCCATATTTTAAAATCCAGATAAAAAGGAAATACAAAAGCACACAGAAGAGAAAGAGTAACGTAAGATGAAAGTTTCAAGAGCAAATATATTACTTGAAGCAGTGAGTCAAGTTCTCCAATCCTATGAAGACATGCCCAGTATAACTTTTCTGGTTTAAACTGAGAAATAGCTGATTTTTTTTATACCAACTTAGAAAATGAAAATTAATAAAGTAGGTATTATATTTAAACTATTAGTAGTGAATGGTGAAGAGAGGGAGAGAAAGGACCTGAGGAGGGGGAGAGACAGTAGACCTCTCCCCATCCACGCTTCATCCACCAAACTGTCAGGATGTTCAAGCTGAGGTCACCTTGACTTTCTCAAAGAAGAGCTCCACCGCGCTAACAGCTGTTCCTTCTTCAGGAGCAAAGAATCCAAACACAGACAGTCTCGCATGATCTCATCGCCTTATCCTTCTTTGCATACCCAGAAGTGTGTACTTCAGTGTGTGCTTTATGATGATGGGGCTTTTTCATCTTCCTGTACGACTCCCAAAAAACAAACAAACAAACCTTAAGGTCAATGATCTGGCAGCAGATAAGCGAGTTCGTTTTTTTTCCCCTGTAGTGTCTTTTTTTTTTTTTTTACTTTATTTTACTTTTTACAATACTGTATTGGTTTCGACATACATTGACCTGAATCCACCACGGGTGTACATGCGATCCCAACATGAACCCCCCTCCCTCCTCCCTCCCCACAACATCCCTCTGGGTCATCACCATGCACCAGCCCCAAGCATGCTGTATCCTGCATCAGACATAGACTGGTGATTCGATTCTTACATGATAGTATACATGTTTCAATGTCATTCTCCCAAATCATCCCACCCTCTCCCTCTCCCTCTGAGTCCCAAAGTCCGCTATACACATCTGTGTCTTTTTTGCTGTCTTGCATACAGGGTCATCATTGCCATCTTTCTAAATTCCATATATATGTGTTAGTATACTGTATTGATGTTTTTCTTTCTGGCTTACTTCACTCTGTATAATCGGCTTCAGTTTCATCCATCTCAACAGAACTGATTCAAATGTATTCTTTTTAATGGCTGAGTAATACTCCATTGTGTATATGTACCACAGCTTTCTTAAAATTACAAAAAACACCACCCATCTCCCCACCCTGTGTTCTGAAGAAGAGAGAAAAGAAAAGAATGAACATTTTCCTGACCTCTACCCATTAATGACTGGGTTGTTGAGATGAATTTGTCCACATAGATCAAACAAATGGGTGTAGAGAGAAAACATAAAATATAAGATCATGCAAGTTTGGAAAGGGAGTGACAAATGCAGGGTGCCACCCTTACAATAGAAACAGAAGACTTTAAAGTGGGCATGGAAGATAAATAGGCTTCAGAGGGTAGAAGGGTGGGAAGAGCCGGGAGGAACCAGATGAGAAGGAGCGAGTTGTGAAGCAGGTGACAGAGGACAGAGTTCAGGGAATGAGGTGTGGACTCATCTACAGGAGAGAGTGCTTAACAAGCCCAGGTCACCCACAGCACAACTTTTTGTTTTAGAATAATTTTTTATTTATTTTTATCTTTTTACATACACACACACACACACACACACACACACACATATGGGGCTTCCCTGTTGCTCAGATAGTAAAGAATCTGCTTGCAATGCAGAAATGCCAGGTTCAGTCCCTGTGTGGAGAAGATCCTTGGGAGAAGCGGATGGCTATCCACTACAGAATTCTTGCCTGGAAAATTCAATGGACAGAAGAGCCTGGCAGGCCACAGTCATGGGGTCCCCACTGAGAGACTAACACTTTCACTTTTCATGAATATGTATATCCTTTTAAAATTATTTCCATTATAGCTATTACAAGATATTGAGTATGGTTCCCTATGCTATAAGTAGGTCCTTGTTGGTTATCTGTTATATATGTAGTAGTGACTTCCCAGGTGACTCAGTGAAAAGAAGCCACTCGCCCATGCTGGAGACATAGGAGACGCAGGTTCAATCCCTGGGTGGGGAAGATCCCCTGAAGTAGGAAATGGCAAACTGTTCCAGGATTCTTGCCTGGAAAATCCCATGGACAGAGGAATCTGGTGGGCTACAGTCCATGTGGTTGCAGAGATGGACACGACTCAGCACACATACACTTCACACAATTTTTTTTTTTTTTAAGTAAAACTCCAGGAAAAAAAAAAAAAGTTGAGTTCAAAGATACCAAGAAAAGCTTGGCTGAAAATGAAATTTCCCTCCTGAGTTTATGTCTGAGCCTGATGATGCCTTGGAAAATTATAAAAGCTAACATCATGTAATCTGAAATGTCAAAAATTATCATTAAAAGGAGTTCCTTGATGGACCATTGGTTGATTCTGCATTGCACACAGGGGCCATGGTTGCCATCCTTGGTCAGGAAACTGGGATTCCCTGGCAGAACAGTGTGGCCAAAAAAATTAGAAATGATCATCAAGGATAAAAACCAGCTAATTTTAGATTTCTCCAGTATCTCAGAATGGGATCCTCTTGGGAATTATTTGATTTATATGGTTATCTAGTATTTTCCTGTTCCATTTCTCTGAAGTGGTACATTTCTTTCATTTATTGCCTGATTGGAGCTATTTATTTATTTTTTTTAATTTTAATTTTTACTTTATTTTACTTTACAATACTGTATTGGTTTTGCCATACATTGACATGAATCCACCATGGGTATACATGAGCTCCCAGTCCTGAACCCCCCTCCCACCTCCCACCCCATATCATCTCTCTGGATCATCCCCGTGCACCAGCCCCAAGCATCCTGTATCCTGTATCAAACATAGACTGGCAATTTGTTTCTTACATAATAGTATACATGTTTCAGTGCCATTCTCCCAAATCATCCCACCCTCTCCCTCTCCCTCAGAGTCCAAAAGTCTGTTCTATACATCTGTGTCTCTTTTGCTGTCTCGCATACAGGGTTATCATTACCATCTTTCTAAATTCCATATATATGTGTTAGTATACTGTACTGGTGTTTTTCTTTCTGGCTTACTTCACTCTGTATAATCGGCTCCAGTTTCATCCACCTCATTAGAACTGATTCAAATGTATTCTTTTTAATGGCTGAGTAATACTCCATTGTGTATATGTACCACAGCTTTCTTATCCATTCATCTGCTGATGGACACCTAGGTTGCTTCCATGCCCTGGCTATTATAAACAGTGCTGCGATGAACATTGGGGTACATGTGCCAAGAATATACAATGGAGTAAAGACAATCTCTTTAACAAGTGGTGCTGGAAAAACTGGTCAACCACTTGTAAAAGAATGAAACTAGATCAATTTCTAACACCACACACAAAAATAAACTCAAAATGGATTAAAGATCTAAACGTAAGACCAGAAACTATAAAGTTCCTAGAGGAGAACATAGGCAAAACCCTCTCTGACATAAATCACAGCAGGATCCTCTATGATCCACCTCCCAGAATACTGGAAATAAAAGTAAAAATAAACAAATGGGATCTAATTAAAATTAAAAGCTTCTGCACAACTAAGGAAACTATAAGCAAGGTGAAAAGACAGCCTTCGGAATGGGAGAAAATAATAGCAAATGAAGCAACTGACAAACAACTAATCTCAAAAATATACAAGCAACGTATGCAGCTCAATTCCAGAAAAATAAATGATCCAATCAAAAAATGGGCCAAAGAACTAAATAGACATTTCTCCAAAGAAGACATACGGATGGCTAACAAACACATGAAAAGATGCTCAACATCACTCATTATCAGAGAAATGCAAATCAAGACCACAATGAGATACCATTTCACACCAGTCAGAATGGCTGTGATCTAAAAGTCTGCAAGCAATAAATGCTGGAGAGGGTGTGGAGAAAAGGGAACCCTCTCACACTGTTGGTGGGAATGCAAACTAGTACAGCCACTATGGAGAACAGTGTGGAGATTCCTTAAAAAACTGGAAATAGAACTGCCATATGACCCAGCAATTCCATTGCTGTGCGTACACACCGAGGAAACCAGAATTGAAAGAGACACATGTACCCCAATTTATTTTTTAATTAAAAAAAATTTAACAGCTAAAGAGTCTGTAAGCCAAGAAACCTATAGGTCTATCCCCAAGGGATGTGGGGAAGGAGCTTAGTTAGTAATGCAACTAAAAGTAGAGAATCTCAACTTGTTCAGATGGTCTGGCTAAAATATTCAAAGGAAAAAAAAATGTGCACATTTAACAATGTTGTCATCTTATAAGGAGATTAAACTATTCAGGCCTTTTTAAATTTCCTTTTTATTCTATGAAAGGAATTTTGAATTTTCCATTTTTTTAATTGTAGTATAGTTGCTGAATACTTTGTTTCAGTTTAAAACAAGAGAATTCAAGAGAAATTCTACAACCTGCTAGTGTCTTCTGGGATATAATCAAGAAATCTAAGTTTATCTTCTTCATTTCTTTTTCGGTTTATTCACTTTAATCATAATAATTTTGGTCCATTTCTATATAGTAAAAAATAAGAAATAATGGAGCCTGTGAGCATATGGAAAAATAATTGGATGTTATTTCAGTTTTGGAAAAAGAAAAAAAAAAGATTTGAGCAAGTTCCTTTGCCAAAGTTATATTGCCAAATGTTATTTAAAATGATGCATAAGGAACTGGGGGAAATCTTAGTGATGGTAAAAATATAGAGGTAAAATGTAGCATTTCTGAATGGCCAACCACATGATGCAATATCCCCCATGGAAAGAATTTATTAAGCCCTTTATATCTTATCAGGGACAGCAAAGATCTCATGTTTGAAAAGACATGCATCTCTTTTGTATAAACACGTGTAGAGTGGCTGGGTCTCTGAAGTACATTTGTAAGACAGAGAATTTGGGAATAAGTCATTGTATATTAGATCTGAGTTATTCAGAACATAATAATCTAAGAATTTGTAAGTCCTCTGCACTGGACTGTTTTCTAAAGGCACTATCTCTGCACAGGAAGTAGAGGATACTTGAAAAACAAAGCAGAAACCAAAGAGGGAAAATCAATTCCTCCCTCCTTTTCTTTCTACCACTCCCATACCTGCAAATTAAAAATAATTAACTTGTATTAAGTGTTTACTATATGCCAGACAATCTTCAAACACTTTACAAATGTTATCTACTACAAATTTTTGAGATGGTATACTCGTATTCCTGTTTCACAAATAAGGAAAGCAAGACACAGAAGAGTTAATTAACTTGTTTATGATGACCTAGCCAGGAGGTGTTAAAGGCTGGATTTGAACCTGCAGCCAGACTCTAGAGCATGTCTTCTAAGCACTAGTTAGCACTGCCTCGGTATAAAGTCTGTGCACATAAGGGTTAATATGAGAGATTTACTATATCACAAAGGTAGGTTTCCCTGGTAGCTCAGCAGGTAAAGAATCTGCCTGCAATGCAGGAGACCCTGGTTTGGTTTCTGGGTTGGGAAGATTCCCTGGAGAAGTGATAGGCTACCCATTGCAGTATTTTGGGGCTTCCCTGGTAGCTCAGATGGTAGAGCACCCATCTGCAATAAGGGAGACCCAGGCTCAATCCCTGGGTTGGGAAGGTCCCCTGGAGGAGGGCATGGCAACCCACTCCAGTATTCTTGTCTGGAGAATCCCCATGGACAGAGGACCCTGGTGGGCTACAGCCCATGGGGGTTGCAAAGAGTTAGACACACCCGAGTGACTAAATGCAGCATATAGCAACAGGAACCAAGTTAGATGATATTCTTGAGAAATAAAACATCTAAGAATATTTCAAAATAGTAACAAATATAGTTCATCCAAAAAGAATTCCAGAGATTAGAATACAGTACAAAAAGAAGCTGCAGAGGTCAGATTCTATATCTACAGTTTTCTGCCGCCTGAGCATTGCCTTTCTTACATGACTGGCACCTATAGGGTTGAGACAGGTTGGGCCCAGGCCAGTTCCATCTTGTTTGTGTAACAGGAGAGCTGCTAATATACGGGAAATGGGACCTTTGCCAGAGACAACATTTGTTTAGATTTGTAGCCATTAGGCCTAACGTTATAGATGTATGTGTATTTAGCTATTTAGTCTTGTCCAACTCATTTGTGACCCCATGGTAGCCTGCCAGGCTCTTCTGCTCATGAGATACCTCAGGCAAGAATCCAGGAGAGGGTTGATATTTCCTCCTCCAGGGGAACTTCCTAACTGGGGGATCTTCCTAATCTATGGATCGAACCTATGTCTCCTGCATTGGCAGGAAGCCTCCTGCATTGCAGGTGAATTTTTTACCCACTGAACCATCAAGGAAGACCAGTGTTTAATACCCCCTTTCATTGAATGGATTTTTCTATGCACTTAATACTTTCAAATGGAAAAATAATTCAGCTCTGTTCCCTGAATGTATTCCATTCGACCAAAGAGAAGGAAGCATCATGTTTTATATAGAACCATGGTCAGTGTTAACAGTGTGACATTTTATTTCACTTTTAGTTTGTATCAAACAGGAAATACCCAAAAGACCATGTTGTCTTTCACAATTCCAGTAGTATTGCTTGTGAATGAGACTAGTATTTATCTATACTTATGAAGAGCCTCTAGAGTTGCAGGATTGTGCTCATGATGGGATTGAATCTTCAGAAATTTCCCACATCTTTCTATATGGGACAGAAATATAAAAATTCTAGTTTAAAAATGCAAATATATTTTTAAAAGGGAACTAAACACTTTTATATTTATGTGAAAGGATTTTAAAGTAGTTTTTGGGAGAAAATGATTTTGTGCATTTGTGTAAATAAATCACTCAGGTCTTTTGCATCGCAGGCAGATTCTTTACCATACTGTCTGAGCCATCAATAGTGTAAATATATCTAAAAGGTCATTTAGGGTGTTATACTTTTCTTATAATGTTGACTTTTTCTTTTGGATTAGAAAAACCAAATTGGGAGAGGAGAGGCAGGCCGAGCAGACAAAGACACTGAAGATGTGTGTGTGAGTGTGTGTGTGTGTGTGTGTGAAATACACATATCTGTGCATTGGTTAAAATGCTATACATTTCCCCCCCTCCACTTTACACAGCAATTGTATTCTTATCAATAGCAGCCAAATTAGGCTTCCACACTAGAAACAAGAATGGTTGTGAAATAGAGCTGATGCTGAGGCTTAAAGGGAGCAGTTTATTTTTTCTGTTTCAGGAACTGAAACTAGAGAGAAAGGCACCCCCATGTTCCCCTGTCCATCTCAAACCAAGCCCTACTTACCTCTTAGTGAAAAATAGAGTCATAGGATCAGGATCAGAGCCAGAGAACTTCTCTGTTCTTGCCTTGGCTTAAGTCAATTTCAGTTTGAAACTTTGGGTGCCTCTGTTTCACCCTGGCTAACAGCAGGCATATAATTAGACTCTAGCCAAAGACACATATGGTCCAGAAATAAGGAAACTGATATTTAACTAGTACTTACCATGTGCCAAGAACTGTACTAAGGCAATTACACCACCCCAGAAGGTATCTCATTCTCTAGTCAAAGGAGGTAGTTGTTTAGTTCAGAGTCCTTTAGCTTTCAGTGATCAAGCTAAAGTGATCATTAGTTTGGGTGCAGTCTTACAATCCCCTTTCACTACATTTTGCCAAGTACAGTGCTTCCAGCCAGAATGTGTGAGACCTCAGAAGTCCTATGAAAAAGCAAAGAAGGGAATGTATTGCAAAGCTGAGGTAGGGAACTTCGTGCCATCACCTGTGTAAGACAGATTCCATGAGTTTATTTAGGGTCTAGAAAGTGTAGAAAAATTTCTTATGACGGACTTAAAAAGGGATCTTTGTGATCAGATAATTGTAGGAAATGCAGCCCAAAGAAGTCAAATGGCTTCCTAAATGGCTACATCATGGTAGACACAGGAAACATCTTGACATCAAGTCTGCTGGCTCTTATTTCAGTGCTTTCTCTCTTTATCCCACCTTTATCTCATTTTGATCTCATTTTGTTTTTGTTGTAAAAATCAAATGAAAATTCCCAACAAAGGTAAGTATGTGTTTTTATGAGATCTTAGAAGAGGTTAAAAAGATGAATTCTAACTTTTGATAATTTGGGCACTGTGAGTTTTGAGCAAAAGTGACAAGAATGATCTGGGCTAGAGCTTTTAATTACTGATTGGAAACTCTCCCAAAGCTCCCTTTCTTCCGTCAGGCCAACTAGCAAGTGCCAACTACTCCATCAGCCTGGAACTTTCAATAAGAGAATGTATGAGGAGCTGTGATGTGGGTGAGAAGTTAAGCTTTTTGAATTGAGGTTTGTTTGTTATGTAGTTACTAATACTGTTTCATATATTTTAAATTATTATAGAGACTCATTGTGCTAAGCTGCTTCAGTCGTGTCTAACTCTTTGTGCCCCTATGGACTGTAACCCTCCAGGCTCTCTGTCCTTGAGATGCTCCAGGCAAGAATACGGGAGTGGATTGCTGTGACCTCCTCCAGTCAATCTTCCCGAATCAGGGATCGAACCCAAGTATCTTAGGTCTCCTGCATGGGCAGGCGGCTCTTTACCACTGGCACCACCTCATTCAGTTCAGTTCAGTCGCTCAGTCGTGTCCCACTCTTTGCGACCCCATGAATCGCAGCACCCAGGCCTCCCTGTCCATCACCAGCTCCCGGAGTTCACTCAGACTCATGTCCATTGAGTCCGTGATGCCATCCAGCCATCTAATCCTCGGTCGTCCCCTTCTCCTCCTGCCCCCAATCCCTCCCAGCATCAGAGTCTTTTCCAATGAGTCAACTCTTCGCATGAGGTGGCCAAAGTACTGGAGTTTCAGCTTCAGCATCATTCCCTCCAAAGAAATCCCAGGGCTGATCTCCTTCAGAATGGACTGGTTGGATCTCCTTGCAGTCCAAGGGGCTCTCAAGAGTCTTCTCCACCATCACAGTTTGAAAGAATCAGTTCTTATCATTCAGTCTTTTTTATTGTCCAGCTCTCATATCCATACTTGACTATCGGGAAAACCATAGCTTTGGCTATACAGATCTTTGAAGGCAAAGTCATGTATCTACTTTTTAATACACTGTCTAGGTTTGTCATTGCTTTTCTTCCAAGAAGCAAGTGTCTTTTAATTTCATGGCTGCAGTCACCATCCACAGTGATTTTGGAGCCCAAGAAAATAAAGTCTATCACTGTTTCCATTGTTTCCCCATCCATTTGCCATGAAGTGATGAGACTGGATGCCATGATCTTAGTTTTTTGAATGTTGAGTTTTAAGCCAGCTTTTTCACTCTCTTCTTTCACCTTCCTCAAGAGGCTCTTTAATTCCCCTTGGCTTTCTGCCATCTCAGCCTAGAACTGAATAAATCCAAAATGAAGCTGAAGCTGGGACATCCCTGGACACTGTTCAGTTACCTGGCTAGCTCCCAAAGGTTTGTCAACTGTTCCTGTTCATGATGAATGGGTCTTTCTATGTTATAGCTTGCTGGGACTAACACGTACAGTTTATTACCAAGTTCTGAGTTGCATATGCCATCAAAATGAACAAAAATCTTTGAATAGCTTTATTGTGTCAGTTTTAATCAGATGAACACAATGAGAGAATATTTTCTCAACACTGAACAAAGCAAAAAGCAAGAACAAAATTAACACCTTGTATTCAAAGTCTAAAGTTTGCTTTGATTAAATCTTCTATCTCAAGCTACACCTCTTAAAGGCAAACAGAGTAATGGGTTCAAAGTGTACATTTCTGAATGGGTTTTCTAGAAATCATTATAGTATTACTAAGTATGCCTGCATGTGTTTATAATATGTCAATGTCTCTGCCTCCATAGCAATGCTAATCACTCATTTTTTTATATTTGATTTCCTGATAGATGAAAAAGAGTATTTTAATTCTATGTTGAATTGTTTCCATCTCTGACAATGAGATTGAATTTTATTCAGTTATAATTTCTGATCTTTGTCATTCTTCCCTTGGTATATTGGCCTTTTCCTTATTAAAAAAAAAACTATTTTTAAAATTTAGATCAACTTCATTTTATCATGTATGTGCAGATAACTCTTCCAGGGTAATTTTTAACTTCTACTTTATAAATTTTTGGTCAAAACGTAATCCAGTCAATCATGCTTTTTGAATATTTTTCTTTCAGATTAGAAATGTTAGATAGGAAGTTAGCCATGAGCAAGAAGTGGCCTAGCTGAAAAAGATTCAAGCTGATCTCTAAACCTCACCCAATATAGGCCCCATGGTGGTAAAGGAGAGCTCATACATATGCTACAAAATAACCATAGAGACGTTTCCAACTCCAGCATGTGGGGCCTGATGCAGGGCAGTCTGATATACAGCTGTGTCCTCAAGTGACCTTAGGCAGCCAGGAGGCGATTTCAGTTCAGTTCAGTCGCTCAGTCATGTTCAACTCTTTGCGACCCCATGAATCGCAGCAGGCCAGGCCTCCCTGTCCATCACCAACTCTCAGAGTTCACTCAGACTCACGTCCATCGGGTCCGTGATGCCATCCAGCCATCTCATCTTCTGTTGTCCCCTTCTCCTCCTGACCCCAATCCCTCTCAGCATCAGAGTCTTTTCCAATGAGTCAACTCTTCACATGAGGTGGCCAAAGTACTGGAGTTTCAGCTTTAGCATCATTCTCTCCAAAGAAATCCCAGGGCTGATCTTCAGAATGGACTGGTTGGATCTTCTTGCAGTCCAAGGGACTCTCAAGAGTCTTCTCCAACACGACAGTTCAAAAGCATCAATTCTTCGGCGCTCAGCTTTCTTCACAATCCAACTCTCACATCCATAAATGACCACTGGAAAAAACATAGCCTTGACTAGACGGACCCTTGTTGGCAAAGTAATGTCTCTGCTTTTCAATATGCTATCTAGGTTGGTCATAGCTTTTCTTCCAAGGAGTAAGCGTCTTTTAATTTCATGGCTGCAGTCACCATCTGCAGTGATTTTGGAGCCCCCCAAAATAAAGTCTGACACTGTTTCCCCATCTATTTGCAATGAAGTGATGGGACCGGATGCCATGATCTTCGTTTTCTGAATGTTGAGCTTTAAGCCAACTTTTTCACTCTCCTCTTTCACTTTCATCAAGAAGCTCTTTAGTTCTTCACTTTCTGCCTTAAGGGTGGTGTCATCTGCATATCTGAGGTTATTTATGTTTCTCCCAGCACTTTTGATTCCAGCTTGTGTTTCTTCCAGTCCAGTGTTTCTCATGATGTACTCTGCATAGAAGTTAAATAAGCAGGGTGACAATATACAGCCTCGATGTACTCCTTTTCCTATTTGGAACCAGTCTGTTGTTCCATGTCCAGTTCTAATAAGTGTTCATAAATATTCTATACATACATTTGATTATAACAGACTGAATTATGGGAAACACATGGGCAGTAGAGTCTGTTTTTATGTAACTTACAACTGTCAATCAAAACTGTCAGTCCACACCCACCTAAATGACTATCTAAAAGCCTTGTCATGAAGACCGATGACCTCATCATTCCCTCACCAGCACCTTTCTTGGCCTGGCTCCCCTCTCCCTTGAGGTATTGTTTCTGTTCTTTCTTCAATAAACTTGCTTTGCCAAGGGTAAGACTTCAGATTCTTCTTTGTGTCCTTACCAAGAACAGAAGTCCACAAGGAAGGGTTTCTGAAGGGTTCCCTTTCTGAAGGGAGAGGCCTTTCCCAGTGTTAAGATTAAGCTCCAGTACTTACCGTGTGGATCACAATAAACTGTGGGAAATTCTGAAAGAAATGGGAATACCAGACCACCTGACCTACCTCTTGAGAAATCTGTATGCAGGTCAGGAAGCAACAGTTAGAACTGGACATGGAACAACGGACTGGTTCCAAATAGGAAAAGGAGCACGTCAAGGCTGTATATTGTCACCCTGCTTATTTAACATCTATGCAGAGTACATCATGAGAAACACTGGGCTGGAAGAAGCACAGGCTGGAGTCAAGATTGCCAGGAGAAATATCAATAACCTCAGATATGCAGAGAACACCACCCTTATGGCAGAAAGTGAAGAGGAACTCAAAAGCCTCTTGATGAAAGTGAAAGAGGAGAGTGAAAATGTTGGCTTAAAGCTCAACATTCAGAAAATGAAGATCATGGCATCCGGTCCCATCACTTCATGGCAAATACATGGGGAAACAGTGGAAACATGTCAGACTTTATTTTTTGGGGCTCCCAAATCACTGCAGATGGTGACTGCAGCCATGAAATTAAAAGACGCTTACTCCTTGGAAGAAAAGTTATGACCAACCTAGATAGCATATTCAAAAACAGAGACATTACTTTGAGACTAAGTTCCATCTAGTGAAGGCTATGGTTTTTCCTGTGGTCATGTATGGATGTGAGAGTTGGACTGTGAAGAAGGCTGAGCACTGAAGAATTGATGCTTTTGAACTGTGGTGTTGGAGAAGTCTCTTGAGAGTCCTTTGGACTGCAAGGAGGTCCAACCAGTCCGTTCTGAAGGAGATCAACCCTGGGATTTCTTTGGAGAGAATGATGCTAAAGCTGAAACTCCTATACTTTGGCCACCTCATGCGAAGAGTTGACTCATTGGAAAAGACTATGATGCTGGGAGTGATTGGGGGCAGGAGAAAAAGGGGACGACAGAGGATGAGATGGCTGGATGGCATCACTGACTCAGTGGACGTGAGTCTGAGTGAACTCCGGGAGCTGGTGATGGACAGGGAGGCCTAGTGTGCTGCGATTCATGGGGTTGGAATGAGTCGGACACGACTGAGCGACTGAACCGAACTGAACTGAACTGATGGCACATTAATTTTTGAAAGTATTAAAGGCAAGTTTGTCCCACGATTATACAAAATAGAACTGGAATATGTTAAAGTTGACAGTCAGTTCAGTCGCTCAGTTGTGTCCAACTCTGCAATCCCATGGACTGCAGCACACCAGGCCTCCTTGTCCGTCACCAACTCTTGGAGTTTACTCAATCTCAAGTCCGTTGAGTCAGTGATGCCATCCAACCATCTCATCCTGTGTCGTCCCCTTCTCCTCCTGCCTTCAATCTTTCGCAGCATCAGGGTCTTTTCCAGAGTCACTTCTTCACATCAGGTGGCCAAAGTATTAGAGTTTCAGCTTCAGCATCAGCCCTTCTAGTGAATATTCTGGACTGATTTCCTTTAAGATGGACTGGTTGGATGTCCTTGCAGTCCAAGGGACTCTCAAGAGTCTTTTCCAACACCACAGTTCAAATGCATAAAGTTGAGTTAAAATAAAATCTCCAAGTTCCCTGAAGTGGGATGGTGAGCAAAGGCAGATACAGATTAGAAAAGAAAATTAAAATTCCTCTATGCATTAAATCTTAATAATATATATTGTTCAACATTCCTTTGATGCTCAAATACATATTTACATGGCAAAAATCACAAAGAGTTGGAATCAGCCGTTGCCTTTTTCTTCTGAGGTCACCATGCGGCAGGCACTATAGAAGACGGAATAAGACAAATATTAGAGTTTCATGTTTTGAATTACTTTTTGGCCAGATGTGAACCTTTCCCTTTCACCAAAATTTAAAAAAAAAGGGGGGGGGGGACTTAATAGCCTTGTTAGTTGTTCCTTCCTTGAACTGTTGACTCATGAAATCCCAACGCTACAGAATTGCCCTAACTCCTCCAGGGAGGCTGGAGCACAGCCGATGGCCCATGTTTGCCGGCAGGACCAGTCTTTTCCAGGAGACTATTTGCCAGCCTTGCTGAGGATTGTATGCAGTGGGTTCTAGCAGAGGAAGTGTGCTTATAAAGAGAGAGGAACAGAGGGATGGGAGATATTACTCAAATTAACATTTTGAACCGGACTAGGGCCTGAGGGAGCAGATGAAATACGGTTGTACAGACTTTCAACTTCTCTTAGCAGCCGCGCCCCCAACCCCTGTTCCATGCCGTCACTCCACCTCCCTCATAGATATAATTTTAAGAAAGATTTTCCTAAGGTCTCAGTTTTAAAGACATTTTCCTCCAGAGAGATGAACAAGAAAAAGATGTTGCCTTTAATATGTTTCTACTTTTCTCACTACCCCTCCGCTCTCTCCCTCCTTTCTCTGTAGTGGAAAGTTATGAAGTTTCCCTTGTTAAGTTCTTCTGTACATCCAAAATTAAGAGGAAGATAATCATGGAAAAAAAAAAAAAAAGACTCGCTGTTATCCTGACAACAAGCTGCCACTCCAAATCACCTTCCAGTTTGTGAGCAATGTTTACCAGGTCTCATGCCTCTTCTTAGCGCCGGGTGTTTTGTTTTTTTCTTTTTTCCAGATTTAGAGAGACACTTCAGTTTCTTGCAGTCACCTACTTTGATAAGAGGACCGCAGAAACTGAGGGGATTACCTTTTAGAGCCAATTGTGAATTCTACTTTTATCGTGTTACTCAGTCCTTCAAACTTCACTACTAGTCATTGGATACCTTTGCTTTGTAAATGTAATTTCTACTAATAGTAGACTTGGAAAATTTTTCAAAAAGCAGTTTTATTCATTCCGCAATACAGATTACAATGTGTCTTATATAATTTTTTCTCAAATTAAATTCTCCCAGTATTTCGAAGAACCATATTTTTATCTGGCATGTTCTTGGCCTAACCATAAAAGAAATAAGTTTATTGCTTACATAACCATGTGAATCAGACATGGAAAATACATATTAAATTATCTAATTCATCCTTCTGCCAATACTGGATTATTCCCTGAAGTCCATTGTTCTATTTTTTAGACTTGTTACATGATTCGCTAATAAACCAACATTCCTAATTTTCCTTATTTATTTGTGAATTAACATGGATACTTTTATCCAATGAATGCAGTCTTTATTAGTATTTGCTGAGTATATAAAAACATTAACATTATCTCATAACATTGTCAACTATTATTAACCATTACAAGCTATTATTTATACATGTTAAATAATGTATAGCTATGTAAAATATAATATTACATTTTAAAGTACACTTTAGAGTATTAGTGAGTTTGAATCTGTTTAATATGTATTCACTGTTTTTTACTTTTTGGAAAAAAATTTCCCTTTTATTTCTCTGTCAGTTAGACATTTCAAATACTTGGGGTTTCTGATTTACTTGCCTGAGCTCTGTATCCTTTAAAACATGTGTATTTGGCCTATCATTTAACTACAGATACCTTTCTTAGTTTTTTACTTTTTTTTTGATCTGTAAAGATTTCATGCAGCCACATACATTGACATTTCTTCTGATATTTTAGACTCTATAAGATTGCAGATACCACTGCCATCCATATTTCACTAATGTCCATGTTTCTTTTAGTTTACCTATTAATTTGTCTTTGATAATTAAATTAATATTTCACTTATTTCTGTAAAAAGAAAAATCTGAATTATTTTAGTAATAGATCAATAGCTTAAACATTATTAATAAAGAATCAATAGATTTCTATATATTTCATCATATTTATGTGGTAGATTAACTGGATACTAAGTAGAATTGAACCGTCTTTGTTTTTCTTCTTTTAGATGCATTAATAAAATTTTAGTATTTCTTTCCCCACTCCAGTACTCTTGTCTGGAAAATCCCATGGATGGAGGAGCCTGGTAGCCTGCAGTCCATGGGGTTGCTAAGAGTCGGACATGACTGAGCAATTTCACTTTCACTTTTCACTTTCCTGCATTGGAGAAGAAAATGGGAACCCACTCCAGTGTTCTTGCCTGGAGAATCCCAGGGACGGGGGAGCCTGGTGGGCTGCCATCTATGGGGTCACACAGAGTCAGACACGACTGAAGTGACTTAGCAGCAGCAGCAGTATTTCTTTATTGCCTTTCGCCAGACTATAAACCTCATAAAGAGAGGGACTGTGTATTTACTATTTTGTGATTTTACACATGTTTGAATCAGAATGGTACTCAAGATGAGTATGTTTAAAATATGTGTATATATCTGTGTGTGCATAAAAACTTAAATGTAGATCCACTCCAGTACTCTTGCCTGGAAAATTCAGTGGATGGAGGAGCCTGAAAGGCAGCAGTCCATGGGGTCGCTGAGGGTTGGCATGACTGGGCGACTTCACTTTCACTTTTCACTTTCCTGCATTGGAGAAGAAAATGGCAACCCACTCCAGTGTTCTTGCCTGGAGAATCCCAGGGACGGGGGAGCCTGGTGGGCTGCCATCTATGGGGTCGCACAGAGTCAGACACGACTGAAGTGACTTAGGCAGCAGCAGATACATCTACATTACATACTGATAAACAGTATTAATATCTATATGTATGTATACATATATGTACACGTGTACATGTATGTATACACACACACTCATACTCCTTGTTTAGACTGGCTGATAAAAGGAAATAATATTGTGAAAAATGCATGAAGTATTTTTAAAGGATCTCTATGCAATGACGTTCTCAGACTGGCAGTTTAGGTCCCTAATGAAAGATGGAGAATGAATGAAACACATTTTGCCACCTATCTCTTCTTCCGTCCCCTGGAAATGAGAGTCTGTTCTCTTTCCCTCCCTGTCCTGCACACTCCTCCTCCTCTTTTAAGCGCATCTATATAGTTCAGAAACTGAAGATGTTAACCCAAAAACCAGCACTTGTTTCCCATGCATCAGAGACAGATGAGGATGTTCTCAATATATGGAACCTGCAAACATCGTTATCTCCTTTGCTTTTACTTTTAGCTCTTTGAGGGCTCTTTATTTATTTATTTTTAAAGGATAAAATTGTTCATTGGTTTTTGGCTAGACACCAAAAAGAAATCAGAGCTATTTGACAAGAAACTCAGGAGAAATAAACAGTAAGATAACACAAGAAATGAACAAAACTGTGATTCCATGGTGTCAGAGACAGGCTCAGTGAAGATTTATTAGCATTTCGAACAAAATTTTGTCCCGTTGCTTCCAGTGGGCATAACTGTTTAATAATCTTTAGTTGAAGTTATGAACTAAAAATCATAGGCGTTATTAAAAACAGACTTTTAAGAACCTCCTTGAATTAGGAGGATATGGAATCTGGTTTTGGACTTTCTTCTGGATCAAGGACCAGAGTTTGTTTCGGTCACTATTGTTCTCACATAAAATAAAATTTAGAAGGATATAATGTACATCACAGGGAATATAGTTAATATTTTATAATAACTCTGTATGAAGTATGTGTGTGCTTAGTCCCTCAGTCGGGTCTGACTCTTTGTGACCCCATGGACTGTACCCCACAAGGCTCCTTTGTCCATGGGGATTCTCCAGGCAAGAATACTGGAGTGGGTTGCCATGCCATCCTCCAGGGGATCTTCCCAACCCAGGGATTGAACCTAGGTCTCCTGTATTGCAGGTGGATTCTTTACCATCTGAGCCACCTGGGAAGCCCATGAAAAGTGGAGTGGGCAGCATCCTTTCTCCAAGGGATGTACCTGACCCCAGAATTGAACCAGAGTCTTCTGCATTGCAGACAGATTCTTTATCAGCTTTATCAGGGAAGCCCATGTACAGAGTATTTTTGTTGTTGTTGTTGTTCAGTCACTCATTTGTGTCTGACTCTTTGCAACCCCATGGACTACAGCATGCCAGGCTTTCCTATCCATCCTCATCTCCTGGAGTTTGTGCAAACTCATCTCCATTGAGTCAGTGATACGATCAACCATCTCATCTTCTGTCATCCCCTTCTCTTCCTGCATTCGGTCTTTCCCTCCATCAGGGTATTTTCTAATGAGTTGGCTTTTTGCATCAGGTGGTCGAAGCATTGGAGCTTCAACTTTAGCATCAGTCTTTGCAACGAATATTCAGGACTAATTTCATTTGGATTGACTAGTTTGATTTCCTTGTAGTTCAAGGGACTCTCAAGAGTCTTCTCCAACACCATGGTTCAAAAGCATCAATTCTTCTGTGCTTGGCCTTCTTTATAGTTCAGTGCTCACATCCCTACATGACTACTGGAAAAACCAGAGCCTTGACTAGACAGACCTTTGTTGGCAAAGTAATGTCTTTGCTTTTTAATACGCTGTCTAGGTTTGCAATAGCTTTTCTTCCAAGGAGCAAGTGTCTTTGAATTTCATGGCTGCAGTCATCATCCACAGTGATTTTGGAGTCCCCCAAAATAAAGTCTGTTACTGTTTCCATTGTTTCCTCATCTATTTGCCATGAAGGATGTGATCAGATGCCATGATCTGTTTCTTGAATTCTGAGTTTTAAGCCAGCTTTTTCACTTTGTTCTTTCGCTTTCATCAAGAGGCTCTTTAGTTCCTCTCTGCTTTCTGCCAGAAGGGTGGTGTCATCTGGATATCTGAGGTTATTGATATTTCTTCTGGCAATCTTGATTCCAGCTTGTGCTTCAGCCAGCCTGGCATTTCACATGATGTACTCTGCATTTAAGTTAAACAAGCGGGGTGACAAAGTATGGAGTATAATCTGTAAAAATATGGAATTGCTGTGTTTTATATTTGAAACTAATATATCATAAGTCAACTATAATTCAATTTAAAAATCTATTCCTTAAAAAATGTGTTCAGGGTTTTTAGAATTCATTTTAGCATCTGTTGCAACAACAGAGTTCCTTTAATTTCTGAGATTCCCTGTTGAACTGTTTTTAAACACAGCTGCAACCCAGTCATTCTCTCAGCTCAATTACAGCGCCCTAGGTCTTTGCATTTGTGTGAGATCATTCTTAAAACGCCCAGGCATTTGAAATGGTGTTCATTCATTTAGATTTTATTTGTATCATTCTCACTACAAAAAAAAAAAAAAAAAGGGATTTGGGAAGTCTTATCATTGCCATTAATTGCTAAGCATCAGTGCAAGTCTATGTAAAGAGCATTCTTGATTTTAATTTCAGAGAGAGAAGGGAGAAAATGGGACAGGGAAATAGAAAGAGGCAGCAGATGGAAAAGATCCACATTTTGGGGGGGCTACCACTGGTCATTGATTGATTCTGTAAGCTTGGGAAAGTGATTTGGCTTCCCTATGTGACACAGTTTTCTCAGATTAAAATAGGAATAGGGACTTCCCTGGTGGTTCAGTGGTTAAGATTCCATGATTCCAATGCAGGGGTCACTGGATCCATCCCTGATGGGGAAATTAACATCCCTCATGCCATGCAGTATGATCAAAAGAAAAAAAAAAACAGGAATAAATGTGTTAAATAATTTCATATGGCCACCAACACTTAACCAGGTTAGTTATCTTGAAAAGAAAACCTGTGCAAGACACTAATGGTTATTAAGGAGCGGTTGATTTAAAATATGAGGATCCATTTTATTTATGCTGCTATAGCTCTGAAGTTTCAAGTGAAGGTAGTCGGCTATGAAACTGCCCAGAATCCTGGATATCTGTGTTATGTTACCATGTACATTTATCAGCTCCTCTCTCACTCTCTTCCACCTTTCAGCCAAATTAATTTAGTTTCCGTAAAACTCAGGTGTAAACACTAGCTTCAGTTCATTCACTCTGGGTATCTACTCTATGCGAGGTAAAAGTAGAGGACGTTGGTCTTAGAGCTCTCCCAGTCAGGAAATCATAACCTGTACATCTTGCTACCAAGAAGACCAAAATGATGATTCATTTGGTGACAGTGAGAGAGGATTACTCTCTCTTCCAAACTTCCTTCTCTTATTTTACTGAATTTAATGTACCCACAGTACTCTATGAATTGAAAATGAGTTTGTCATACCCCAATCATTTTTTTAAAACTTTTTGTTTTGTATTAGGGTATAACCAGTTAACATTGTTGTCATAATTTCAGATGGACAGCGAATGGACTCAGCCATACCATATACATGTATCCATTCTCTCCTAAATTTCCCTCCCATCCAGGTTGGCACATAACATTGAGTAGAGCTCCGTGTGCTATACAGTACCAATCATTTCTTTTAGTTGTACATTTTTTGTAGATAAGGAGGCGGGGGGAAAGCAGTGTGGCATAAGATTTAGAAGTTTAAATTCACTTATCTCTGTTAATGTGCCTGAGGAGATAGGCAGTCTACACATGCGGAGAAGATTCAAAAAGCTTCTTCAAGGTTACTCTATGGAAGGAGAAGATGTATACATAAAAGACTTTGGAGAAGAAAATATAGAGTTTGTATTTGAGGAAACTAAGACTTGGAAAAATTGATTCTTCAAGCAATCATCATCAAATGACCACTAAAATAATTGAGATGCCATTGAACTTACCTCCTCATCAAACACCTAAATTCAAATTCTTATAAATTGCTATGTCATAAGCACATAAAGTCGCACCTACATTAATGCTATGTAGGTGTACTGCAAATAGTATCATTCTAAATACTGTCATCAAATTCAACAAAGCAGCGTAAGTGCTCTATAAATGCCCATGTTGATGGACAGAGCTCCTTATTAAAGGAAGAGTACGGAGCACACCTTGAAACACATAATCAAAGGTTATGAATTCATGACTTGTTCATCACAGCTGTGGTCCAATCAGAAGCGAGGAACTAGACAGCATTGACCCAGAAAGCCGTCCTAGATTTTAGCGGCATAAGGTTTCCCTCTGTTGATGCAGTTTTGAAATTTACAAAGCTTGCCACTGATGTGCCTGAATCCTTTGCTAGGCTCTGACTGGCCAAAGTTCCACACTCTCTGATGGCACAATATCTGTGTTATGCCAAAGATTCCCACCTTATGCTTTCTATAGTAAAACTTTTACTATCAAGTATTTGAGGTCATTTGATATTTATTGGTTGTTTGGGGTTTTTGCATCTTATGGAAAAGCTCAAAAGAACATTCTGGCTGACCCAATATACTAAGAAACCAAATGTGGTGTACAGTCCCTATGTGCTAGACACTGAGCTAGAAGCACACATCTCTTATCCTACTTGACCCTCACAGCAACTCTTCAAGCAAACCTAGCATTATACCTATAGATAGGGAAAGAATGTGCTAGAAAGACTGAGCATTTTGCCCATGATGTCAAAGATTTAAGGTGCACTGAGCTCAAACTCTGGTCTGTGTGATTCTTAAGTTAGTACTGTTAACAAATTCCTTTAAATGTTATATTCATTGCTCTAAGACATTTAGAAAGACAGTATCAATGTCTGAATAAAGATGAGGGTGTATGTAAAGACAATTGACAAAATATATTGAGAGTATCTGTCTCTGCTGATAATCATGAAGGGGACATAGAAGATGATCATTAGATAAGAAATCTCTGGAGTCAGTCTTCCTGGTCTCAGTCTTGTTGGCACCATTTTCTGGCTGTGTGATCTTAGAAATATTGGCCATTGTTTTGCTTTCTAATTCTCTGAAAAAAATGGGGATCTATCCTTCCATCTATCCACTACATCTTACAAAGGTATTCTAGAGAATAAATTATTTAATCTAAATGAAACGTATAAGAGTTTCTGGCCTAAACAAATATTTTGCATTTTCTTAGAAACAAATCAAAAACAAAATGTATGTTGGTAAATATTCTAGAGTCAAAATTTGCTCTATAAAAGCAATAATTTTTTGTGTCTGCTTGTATCTGGTTTCTCTGAATTTTGATTAATATCTGACAAAGTGGTGCTCAGAAAATGTTTATTAACCAAATCATGAATGATTTTAAACTGAATGCGCAAAAATTAAAAAAAAGAAATATTAGAACATAATGCTTGCCAAATGTTTGACTAGTAAATCTACACTAGTAATAATGTAAGTTATCATAATTTTATAATTCAACTTAGTAAAATAAGTTCAAAAAGTTCACTTTTCTAACTCAAATTACTGAGAATTTTATAAAGGAAATACATCTAAAAAAGAGGAAAAACTGAATGAAACAAACTGTTGATTTGTCTGTTATTTATAAAAGAAGAAAAATGAAGAAAAAATAAATCTATGAAATTTAAGAAGAAACAGAATTGTAATATTGATTTTTACAATATTGCATGGCCATTAGTATGAGTGAAGCTTATGTTGCAAAATAAGGTTATAAAAATGTAATTAAAAACACAAGCCACCTATATTTAGTTTTGCAGTAATCTGTCCAAAATGTTTTCCTGTGTTTTTATCATTTCTTTTTAATAAAAAATAAAATTTGTAATTCAGATTGAAAAAGTTAAATTATATTCCCTTTCTCCCACCTCCAGCTCCTTCTTCCAAATTTTCCAAGATTATCTAGTGAGTATTTATTTTATAGTCTTAATAACTCAACTTATTTTTCTATGTATTGTTTCTCAAAAACAGAGAAAGCAAGAGATGGAAAACTATGGCTTGGGGCAAGAATAAATATAACATAAACCTAGGCAGACTTTAAAATTTATTTAACTTCAACAATGATTCTGATGAAACTCTGCCTTGGTTTTCCAAGAATTTTGCAGGCAGGTCAAATTAAAGAAGATACTGTCAGACATAAGGTGTCTGATGCAAAATCTTAGATTTTAGTCAACCAGGGAATTCCTTTAAGTATAAGGAAAACTGGAGCTACTTTATAATGAATATAGAAGGCTGTATTTTCACAAAGGTTGAATATACTGACACATAACTTCTACAATTATAGCTTAACTTGAATATTTGAGTTCAATTTGGGTTTACTAAAATATGCCTTTTGAGATATTGCATATTTATGCATATATATTCTAATTTTCATGTTATCAGTTCAGTTCAGTTGCTCAGTTGTGTCGGACTCTGCATCCCCCTGGACTGCAGCACTCCAGGCCTCCTTATCCATCACCAACTCCCACAGTCCACCCAAACCCATTTTCATTGAATCGGTGATGCCATCCAACCATCTCATCCTCTGTCATCCCCTTCTCCTCACGCCCTCAATCTTGCCCAGCATCAGGGTCTTTTCAAATGAGTCAGCTCTTTGCATCAGGTGGGCAAAGTATTGGAGTTTCAGCTTCAACATTAGTCCTTCCAATGAATAGTCAGGACTGATTTAATCTAGGATGGACTGGTTGGACCTCCTTGCTGTCCAAGGGACTCTCAAGAGTCTTCTCCAACACCACAGTTCAAAAGCATCAGTTCTTGTGTGCTCAGCTTTCTTTATAGTCCAACTCACATCCATACTTGACTACTGGAAAAATCATAGCCTTGACGAGATGGACCTTTGTTGGCAAAGTAATGTCTCTGCTTTTTAATATTCTGTCTAGGTTGGTCATAACTTTCCTTCCAAGGAGTAAATAATTTTCATGTTATAGAGTCTTAATATTAAGCAGAATGTTGGATTCTATATTAAATAATTTTTTTCTAAAGAACAATAATTTTTCAAGAGGTCAGTATAAAGAGAAAAAAAATGAAGGTTCTCCAACAGACTTCAGATACACTTAGGCATTTTATATTGATTTCAGAAATTCATTTAGCTTAAAAATATTATGCTATCTCTCATTCTTCATTGTGTTATTTCAAGGAAATGTTAAGTATCCTGAAGAAAACATCTTCCCTGAAGTTCAAACGGAGAATTAATAATCTTACTTCATAAAGCCATGTTCTTTGGTATGAGGTCAAATTCTATTGCTGACCTAAAAGCTTTAAGAGAACAGGGGCAAATAAATCATTGGAAATGTCTAAGGCATAAAGCTGGATTCAACTTCCAAGAGTCCATTTATATTTCTTCTGACTTTGTCTTTGTTTGAATCCACAGAATGTATTTTCAACCAAAATTCATTTTTCAAATTGTGTGAGGACATACAAAGGGCAAGCGAAGAAAGATCATTAAACTGTATATGATATTGCTCCCCTGGTAGAAGAGTCATTATTTATCATTACCTTGGTAGACCAGACAATGTCTTCAAAACACGTGATGGCTGCTGACTTCCTAAAGCATCTTGTCATCCTAATTTTTGTTTTCAATCACCAACTCAGAGAATTTTAAAGGGAAAAATAAGAAATGAAAACCACTGAGGTTTTCTCTCCCCCACTTGTTCTGGCTGCACCACTGGAACATATACACACATTTTCTTTCTGATGAAGTGTTGGTGATTGAAGTGGGCATTGTGTGCAATTTTCTGTTGTTCTAAGATTACACACAGGATCATTAAAACATGAATACAGAGATCCAATGGAAGTCACAATCACTGCTGACAGACCCCTCATAAGAATACTTCTTGTAATGAAGTCAATTAAAAAAAATTAGAATAAAACACAGTTAAAAGAAAAAGCCATCTGACTCTTTAAACAGGCTAAGAAAAGGCATGATCTAATAAATTAATAGTTTAAATGATTACAAGTTTAAGTAATAATTCTCAGATCTATAAGTTATAGAAATCAAATAGAAGATATGCTACATCAAACATACCAATAAACATTATGTATATAAACCAATTACTACTTTTTCTTATAAATGTGATCATTTCTATCATTATACATTTCTCAAATTATTCATTTTTCTCCAAATAATTTTGTCAAGTGCAGAGATCAGTAAACTATGATCTATGGATCAAATTCACTATGATCTATTGTCATAGATTAAATTTTATTAGAACACAAATGTGATAATGCTGGTAAGTATAGTCTATAGCTCTTTTTCACACTACAGAGTCAGAGTTGAGATGTGTGCAAGTGATATGCCTGCAAAACCTAAAAGTTTACTTTCTGTCTCTTGACATAAAAAGTTACTACGTTCTAGTCTGGTTGTTAAGAATATATAGAGTTTTACACCCATATATCAGTCTTGTCCCAAATAACAGAATCTAATATTTTATTGTATTAACTTAAGGAAAGGATGCATGTATTCTTTTTGTTTATGCCTAAAAATAGAAGAAAATGTGGCAGGATATAACACCAGGAAAATTGAATGCACATGCTAAAGCACTCTTGGGTGAAACAAAAACATCTGGACAAAATGTCTTCCTTCAGAAAATAAAATGTTTTTTTAATTAAAAAAAATTATCTTTATTTAATTGGAGGAAAATTGCTTTACAATGTTGTGTTGTTTTCTACCATACAACAGTGCAAATCAGCCATAATTACACATATATCACCTCCCTCTTACGCCACCCTCGTATGCCCCCATCCCACCCCTCCAGATCATCACAGAGTGTCAAGCTACTTGCACTTTGTCCCTTTCTATTTGCTGTGAGGTAATTAGAAATCTGTATGCAGGTAAGAAGCAACAATTAGAACTGTGCATGGAACAACAGACTGGTCCCAAATAGGAAAAGGAGTACGTCAAGGCTGTATATTCTCATCCTGCTTATTTAACTTATATGCAGAGTACATCATGGGAAATGCTGGGTTGAGTGAAGCACATGCTGAAATCAAGATTGCTGGGAGAAATATCAATAACCTCAGATATGCAGATGACACCACCCTTATGGCAGAAAGTAAAGAGGAACTAAAGAGCCTCATGATGAAAGTAAAAGAGGGGAGTGAAAAAGTTGGCTTAAAGCTCAACATTCAGAAAACGAAGATCATGGCATCTGGTCCCATCACTTCATGGTAAGTAGATGGGGAAACAGTGCAGACTTTATTTTGGGGGGCTCCAAAATCATTGTAGATGGTGACTGTAGCCATGAAATTAAAAGATGCTTGCTCCTTGGAAGAAAACTATGGCCAACCTAGACAGCATATTAAAAAGCAGAGACATTACTTTGCCAACAAAGGTTCATCTAGTCAAAGCTATGGTTTTTCCAGTAGGCATGTATGGATGTGAGAGTTGGACTATAAAGAAAGCTGAGCACACAAGAACTGATGCTTTTGAACTGTGGTATTGGAGAAGACTCTTGAGAGTCCCTTGGATTGCAAGGAGATCCAGTCAGTCAATTCTAAAAGAAATCAGCCTTGGATATTCATTGGAATGACTGATGTTGAAGCTTAAACTCCAATACTTTGGGCACCTGTTGCAAAGAACTGACTCATTAGAAAAGACCCTGATGCTGGGAAAGATTGAAGGCAGGAGGAGAAGGGGACAGCAGAGGATGAGGTGGTTGAACAGCATCACCAACTTGATGGACACGAGTTTGAGCAAGCTCTGGGAGTGAGTGATGGACAGGAAGCCTGGTGTGATGCAGTCCATGGGGTTGCAAAGAGACAGACACAACTGAGTGACTGAGCTGAACTTAAATGAATGAGGCTGGATGCCATGATCTTAGTTTTTTACTGTTTAGTTTTAAGCTGGCTATTTCACTCTCCTGCTTCACCCTCAACAAGAAGCTCTTTAGCTCCTCTTTGCTTTTTGTCATTACAGTGATATCATCTACATATCTGAGGTTATTGATGTTTCCCCCAGTTTGTAACTCGTCCAGCCCCACATTTCTCATGATGTGCTCAGCATATAGGTTAAACAAACAGGATGACAGCAGACAGTCTTGTCATACTCCTTTCTCAATCAGTGAATTCCAGAACATAGTATTCACCTCCAAAGGAAATATCAAACACAACTGATAATCATCCTCTATTCTTTTCTCCTCCATTCCCTGGCAACCATTAGTATCATTTCTGTTTCAATGGATTTGTCTATTCTGGACATTTCACATCCACTGTGGAATCATACACTGATTTTTGTGGTCTAATTTATTTAAAATAACAAAATGCTTGAAAGTTAATCCTTGTTGTAGCATTTGTTCTTTTTAACTGTTAAATAATATTCCAATATACAATTATATACATATAGATTGCATGAAATATCTATCATGTTGCATTTTTCCTAGTCATCATATTATGATGGCCTGTTAACTTGTTTCTATTTTTGGCTATTTATTATGAATAATACCTCCATGTGCTCAAACTTTCAGTCATGTTCGACTATTTGCAACCCCATGGACTATAGCCTGCCAGGCTCCTGGTCCATAGGTTTTTCCTGGCAAGAATACTGGAATGGGGTTTCATTTCCATCTCCAGGGGATCTTCCTGACCCAGGGATCGAAGCCCCATCTCTTATGTTTCCTGCATTGGCAGCCAGATTCTTTACCACTAGCACCACCTGGGAAGCCCAGTGCCTCTATAAATATTCATATAAAAGTTTCTGTGTGGACATACACTGTCAATTTTCTTGCATATGTAACTAGGATTAGAGTTTCTAGGTCACATAGGAACTCTATGTATAGCTTTTTGAGGAACTGCTTGTGTTTTAAAAGGGCTGCAGTATGGTTACACCCCCACTAACAATGTAACCAAGGTTAAGCTCTCAGTCTCTTCTCCCTGGTTGAGCATGAAGGGGTGTGTTGAAGGTAGATCAGTTGATTGACAATAGATAGAGGAGTGTGTGTGATTGTTGGGGGGGGGTGGTGGGGAGTGGTGTGAGAGAGATAGGAAGAGGTGGATAAGCAGACAGTAAGACAGAGAGACTAGGTAGGGGAGACTTTGTGACAGTGTTCAGTTCAGTTCAGTCGCTCAGTCATGTCTGGCTCTTTGCAACCCCATGAACCGCAGCACGCCAGGCCTCCCTGTCCATCACCAACTCCCAGAGTTTACTCAAACTCATGTCCATTGAGTCAGTGATGCCATCCAACCATCTCACCCTCTTTCATCCCCTTCTCCTCCTGCCTTCAATCTTTCCCAGCATCAGGGTCTTTTCAAATGAGTCAGCTCTTTGCAACAGGTGCCCAAAGTATTGGAATTTTAGCTTCAACATCAGTCCTTCCAATGAATATTCAGGACTGATTTCCTCTAGGAAATGGTTGGATCTCCTTGCAGTCCAAGGGACTCTCAAGAGTCTTCTCCAACAGCCCAGTTCAAAAGCATCAATTCTTGTGTGCTCAGCTTTCTTTATAGCCCCACTCTCAAATCCATACATGACCACTGGAAACACCATAGCCTTGATGAGATGGACCTTTGTTGGCAAAGTAATGTCTCTGTTTTATAATATGCTATCTAGGTTGGTCACAACGTTCTTTCCAAGGAGTAAGTGTCTTTTAATTTCATGGCTACAGTCACCATCTGCAGTGATTTTGGAAACCCAAAATATAAAGTCTGTCACTGTTTCCCCGTCTATTTGCCATGAAGTGATGGCCGGATGCCATGATGTTAGTTTTCTGAAAGTTGAGCTTTAAACCAACTATTTCACACTCCTCTTTCATTTTCATCAAGAGGTTCTTTAGCTCCTCTTTGCTTTCTGCCATGAGGGTGGTGTCATCTGCATATCTGAGGTTATTGATATTTCTCCTGGCAATCTTGATTCCAGCTTGTGCTTCATCTAGCCCAGCATTTCCCATGATGTACTCTGCATATAAGTTAAATAAGCAGGGTGACAATATACAGCCTTGATGTACTCCTTTTCCTATTTGGATCCAGTCTGTTGTTCCATGTCCAGTTCTAACTGTTGCTTCCTGACCTGCCTACAGGTTTCTCAAGAGGCAGGTTAGGTGGTCTGGTATTCCCATCTCTTTCAGAATTTTCCACAGTTTCTTGTGATCCATACAGTTGAAGGCTTTGGCATAGTCAATAAAGCAGAAATAGATGTTTTTCTGGAACTCTCTTACTTTTTCAATGATCTAACAGATGTTAGCAATTTGATCTCTGGTTCCTCTGCCTTTTCTAAAACCAGATTGAACATTTGGAAGTTCACAATTCAGGTGTTGTTAAAGCCTGGCTTGGAAAATTTTGAGCATTACTTTACTAGAGTGTGAGATGAGTGCAGTTGTGTGGTAGTTTGAGCATTCTTTGACTTTGCCTTTCTTAGGGATTGGAATGAAAACTGACCTTTTCCAGTCCTGTGGCCACTGCTGAGTTTTCCAAATGTTGCTGGCATATTGAGTGTAGCACTTTCACAGCAACATCTTTCAGAATTTGAAATAGCTCAACTGGAATTCCATCACTTCCACTAGCTTTGTTTGTAGTGATGCTTCCTAAGGCCCACTTGACTTCACATTCCAAGATGTCTGGCTCTAGGTGAGTGATCACACCGTCATGATGATCTGGGTTGTGAAGCTCTTTTTTGTATAGTTTTTCTGTGTATTCTTGCCACCTCTTCTTAATATCTTCTGCTTCTGTTAGGTCCATACCGTTTCTGTCCTTTATTGAGCCCAACTTTGCATGAAATGTTCCCTAGGTATCTAACTTTCTTGAAAAGATCTCTTTTCTTTCCCTTTCTATTGTTTTCCTCTATTTCTTGCACTGGTCACTGAAGGTGATTCTGAAGGTGAGGTATGAGAAATATCATACATTCAGGAGTTTCTACTATCTTTGTCAAAATTATGTATAATTCTAGTGTTCATGAGATTTTGAATTTTAAATTTTGTTTGGTTGCCAATAATCAGTTTAAGTTTTTCTTTTATAAAAATTAATTGTTCAATTTAAATGCAATATAGACACACCATTAAAAAATTTTTAAATGCTACAGAAGTTCATGTATTCAATATAAAAGTTAAATATCTCTTGAAGAAAGATGTCTCTACCATGTTCTTTCCTTGAAAACCACTTCTGAAGAAAATGAACAATGAAAACAAAAATATAATTATAATTGTAGTATCTAAAATATATTTGTAGCTTCATAGCATTTATATAAGAGGAAAAGAGGATGGGAGGGTGACAACTGGCTTACACATTATCAGAGAGATAAAAATGTTGCACATCCAGATGTTGAAACTATTATAAATAAAAGATCCGTCCTAGGAAATTGCTGGAGATACCCTCCAGAAAAATAAAAGAATGAACAAAGATAAGTGAAAGTGTGTGATCTAACTCAACCAAAGGGAACCCTCATAATGAAGGTAAAGAGACAGCCCATTACCACACCTGAGCACCCCTAAATGTAAGTTTAGAAAATGATCAGAAGACACTAGAGCCAAAGCTGGAGGACTCTACCCTAGGAGGACACATGTCAGAAGTGATATGAATACCATAGGTTTGAATGCAAAAAGTTTAATTTTTTTAGCTTTTCCTTTCGTATTGGGGTATAGCCAATTAACAATGCTGTGATACTTTCAGGTGAACACATATTCATGTGTCTATTTTCCTGCAAACCTTCTCCCATCCAAGCTGCCACATAACACTGAGCAGAGTGCCCTGTGTTATCAGAAGGTCATTGTTGGTATCTATTCTAAATAGAACAATAGAACACAAAAAGTTTTACCCAAATCCCCTCAGTTCATGATGTTCTTTGTTATCTCAGTAATTTTTCCCATTGTGCCCCCAAAACAAAAGAAGTAAATAAGAGTTAGATTTATAAAGTCCAAAGAAGTTAATAAGTATTTCTCTCCTAACATCTTAGTGTTTGAAATAAAAATGCATTCAAACATTCTATAATTTATACATTCTTTTTTTTTTTTTTTTGGTACAGTTCTTCTGTATATTTTTGACACCTCTTCTTAATATCTTCTGCTTCTGTTAGGTCCATACCATTTCTGTCCTTTATCGAGCCCATCTTTGCATGAAATGTTCCCTTGGTATCTCTAATTTTCTTGAAGAGATCTCTAGTCTTTCCCATTCTGTTCTTTTCCTCTATTTCTTTGCATTGATCGCTGAAAAAGGCTTTCTTATCTCTTCTTGCTATTCTTTGGAACTCTGCATTCAGATGCTTATCTCTTTCCTTTTCTCCTTTGCTTTTTGCTTTCTTCTTTTCACAGCTATTTGTAAGCCCTCCTCAGACAGCCATTTTGCTTTTTTGCATTTCTTTTTCATGGGGATGGTCTTGATCCCTGTCTCCTGTACAATGTCACGAACCTCATTCCATAGTTCATCAGGCACTCTATCTATCAGATCTAGACTCTTAAATCTATTTCTCACTTCCACTGTATAATCATAAGGGATTTGATTTAGGTCATACCTGAATGGTCTAGCAGTTTTCCCTACTTTCTTCAATTTAAGTCTGAATTTGGCAATAAGGAGTTCATGATCTGAGCCACAGTCAGCTCCTGGTCTTGTTTTTGTTTACTGTAGAGAGCTTCTCCATCTTTGGCTGCAAAGAATATAATCAATCTGATTTTGATGTTGACCATTTGGTGATGTCCATGTGTACAGTCTTCTCTTGTGTTGTTGGAAGAGGGTGCATTTTCTTGGCAAAACTCTATTATTGTTTGCCCTGCTTCATTCCACATTCCAAGGCCAAATTTGCCTGTTACTCCAGGTGTTTCTTGACCTCCTACTTTTGCATTACAGTGCCCTATAATGAAAAGGACATCTTTTTTGGGTGTTAGTTCTAAAAGATCTTGTAGGTCTTTATAAAACTGTTCAACTTCTGTTTCTTCAGCGTTACTGGTTGGAGCATAGACTTGGATAACTGTGATATTGAATGGTTTGCCTTGGAGATGAACAGAGATCATTCTGTCATTTTTGAGATTGCATCCAAGTACTGCATTTCGGACTCTTTTGTTGACCATGATGGCTACTCCATGTCTTCTAAGGGATTCCTGCCCGCAGTAGTAGATATAATGGTCATCTGAGTTAAATTCACCCATTCCAGTCCATTCTAGTTCGCTGATTCCTAGAATGTCGACATTCACCCTTGCCATCTCTTGTTTGACCACTTCCAGTTTGCCTTGATTCATGGACCTGATATTCAAGGTTCCTATGAAATATTGCTCTTTGCAGCATTGGATCTTGCTTCTGTCGCCAGTCACATCCACATCTGGGTATTGTTTTTGCTTTGGCTCCTTCCCTTCATTCTTTCTGGAGTTATTTCTCCACTGATCTCCAGTAGCATATTGGGCACCTAATGACCTGGGGGGTTCCTCTTTTGCTATCCTATCATTTTGCCTTTTCATACTGTTCATGGGGTGCTCAAGGCAAGAATACTGAAGTGGCTTACCATTCCCTTCTCCAGTGGACCACATTCTGTCTGCAAGAATACACGGAAGAACTGTACAAAAAAGATCTTCACGACCAAGATAATCATGATGATGTGATCACTAATTAAGAGCCAGACATCTTGGAATGTGAAGTCAAGTGGGCCTTAGAAAGCATCACTATGAACAAAGCTAGTGGAGGTGATGGAATTCCAGTTGAGCTGTTTCAAATTCTGAAAGATGATGCTGTGAAAGTGCTTCACTCAATATGCCAGCAACATTTGGAAAACTCAGCAGTGGCCATAGGACTGGAAAAAGTCAGTTTTCATTTCAATTCCAAAGAAAGGCAATGTCAAAGAATGCTCAAACTAACGCACAATTGCACTCATCTCACATGCTAGTAAAGTAATCCTGAAAACTCTCCAAGCCAGGCCTCAGGAATACGTGAACCATGAACTCCCTGATGTTCAAGCTGGTTTTAGAAAAGGCAGAGGAACCAGAGATCACATTGCCAACATCTGCTGGATCATGGAAAAAGCAAGAGAATTCCAGAAAAACATCTATTTCTGCTTTATTGACTATGTCAAAGCCTTTGACTGTGTGGATCACAAGAAACTGCGGAAAATTCTGAAAGAGATGGGAATACCAGACCACCTAACCTGCCTCTTGAGAAATCTGTATGCAAGTCAGGAAGCAACAGTTAGAACTGGACATGGAACAACAAACTGGTTCCAAATTGGAAAAGGAGTACATCAAGGCTGTCTATTGTCACCCTGCTTATTTAACTTCTATGCAGAGTACATCATGAGAAACACTGGACCGGAAGAAACACAAGCTGGAATCAAGATTGCCGGGAGAAACATCAATAACCTCAGATATGCAGATGACACCACCCTTATGGCAGAAAGTGAAGAGGAGCTAAAAAGCCTCTTGATGAAAGTGAAAGAGGAGAGTGAAAAAGTTGGCTTTTCAGAAAACGAAGATCATGGCATCCGGTCCCATCACTTCATGGGAAATAAATGGGGAAACAGTGGAAACAGTATCAGACTTTATTTTGGGGGGCTCCAAAATCACTGCAGATGGTGACTGCAGCCATGAAATTAAAAGACGCTTACTCCTTGGAAGAAAAGTTTCGACCAACCTAGATAGCATATTCAAAAGCAGAGACATTACTTTGCCGACTAAGGTCTCTCTAGTCAAGGCTATGGTTTTTCCTGTGGTCATGTATGGGTGTGAGAGTTGGACTGTGAAGAAGGCTGAGCGCCAAAGAATTGATGCTTTTGAGCTGTGGTGTTGGAGAAGACTCTTGAGAGTCCCTTGGACTGCAAGGAGATCCAACCAGTCCATTCTGAAGGAGATCAGTCCTGGGATTTCTTTTGAAGGAATGATGCTGAAGCTGAAGCTCCAGTACTTTGGCCACCTCGTGCAAAGAGTTGACTCATTGGAAAAGACTCTGATGCTGGGAGGTATTGGGGGCAGGAGGAGAAGGCGACGTCAGTTCAGTCACTCAGTCGTGTCCGACTCTTTGCAACCCCATGAACAGCAGCACGCTAGGCCTCCCTGTCCATCACCAACTCCCAGAGTTTACCCAACCTCATGTCCATTGAGTCAGTGATGCCATCCAACCATCCCCTTCTCCTCCCGCCCTCAATCTTTCCCAGCATCAAGGTCTTTTCCGATGAGTCAGCTCTTCGCATCAGGTGGCCAAAGTATCGGAGTTTCAGCTCTAACATCAGTCCTTCCAATGAACACCTAGGACTGATCTCCTTTAGGATGGACTGATTGGATCTCCTTGCATTATTACTAAATAAACACAATTACTTGCTAATAGAAGGTGGGTTGTTTCTGGGCACTATACAACTAAGCAGTAACACCCTTGTTTTCTATTGCATGTTGATTTTCCTGGAATTCTTGATTTTTTAATCACAGTGACCTTGCAGAACGTTGCTTTCCAAAGATGTCATTACAAGAATGTAGATATGACATCATCAGCAAGACAGTAGCAATATGGTGAAGATGAAGTCGCTCAGTCGTGTCCGACTCTTTGTGACCCCATGGACTGTGGCCTACTAGGCTTCTCCGTCCTTGGGATTCTCCAGGCAAGAATACCGGAGTGGGTTACCATTTCCTTCTCCAGGGGGTCTTCCCGACCCAGGGATTGAACCCAGGTCTCCCGCATTGGAGGCAGGCGCTTTAACCTCTGAGCCACCAGGGAAGCAATATGGTAGCTCCATCTAATATTGGAACTATCTTGAGCTTTTGTCTACCTTGAAGTTTGCTCAGTGTCTGGAAAATGTGGAGCATAACTGTTTTCATCAACATGAAGTATCCAACAGAATCCCTCTGAGTGGGCTGCAATGCATCAAAATGCCTTGGTGCAGTTTGTAAAAAGTGGTATTTGATATAATAATATATGGCCATAAGCATTTATGTAAACAAAATCAAGAAAACCAACTAAGCAGTAAAAATGCAATTATTTGCTGTAAGAAAATCAAAACAAAATAACAAGTGTTGTTTACTTAACCTCTTCTTAAATTTCATTATAAAGTAAGAAGAGTGTAGGAGCCATAATAATTATCCCTTCCATGTTCATTCTCCCAATTATTATTAGTTTAATGCACGGATCTCCAAAATCCGGGATCTAATGCCTGATGATCTGAGGTGAAGCTAATGTGATAATAATAGAAATAAAAAGGGAATAATAATTGAAATGCACTTGGATCATCCTGAAAACATATCCTCACCTAATTCTATGGAAAAATTGTTTTCTATGAAACCTGTTCCTGGTCTAGTGGTTGCACTCATAACTTGAAATAACTTAATCTTTTATATACTTTTTTGTTCCCACTTTTATTTGGGAATTCTCTGTTTTATTTCCCACTCTCTCCTATTCTATGTCTCTGCTTGACCTTTTGAACATCTGAAACACAGTTTACTGGAGTGGGTAGCTGTTCCCTTCTCCAGGGGATCTTTCCAAACCAGGGATCAAACCTAGGTCTCCTGCATTGCAGGCAGATTCTTTGCCAGCTGAACCACAAGGGAAGCCCAAGAATACTGGAGTGGGTAGCCTATCCCTTCACCAGTGGATCTTCCTGACCCAGGAATCATATCAGGTTGTCTTGCATTGCAGGCGAATTCTTTACCAACTGAGCTATCAGGGAAGCCCCTATTCTATGGGGTTGCAGTGAACTGCACGTCAGAGTAATCATTTCCCACTCAAACTTGATTTACCCCAGTTAATTCTACTGTTTCTTGGATTCTATTTTTTTCTAATGTCTTGGATTTACTTTTAGTGTTTATTGGTATATATCTGATTAAATATAATTTTTCCCTAGAAAGAATGTCTAATTGGTGGGGTCTTATTTTTGTCTACATGTTTGAAAAAGGTACCTATTTTCCTACATAATTAGATATGCAAATACATATGGAGTTTTAGATTCAATACATAACCTGCGCTCACCACTTGATGCATTCTTCTATTATTATACCCAATGATGGTGATGTCTGTTCGATTCTTGATTCTTTTATATAATATCAATCTTTCTCTTGGGAACTTTTAGGATTTCCCCTTAGCATTAAAAAAAAAAAAAGTGTGAAAGTGTGTTAGGGGCAGGTCTGGATTTTATCCATTTATCTTTTCTCATGTTAAGAAAAGTTGAGGACTTGTAATATGAAAAGTTGTACTGTTTTTATTCCCCAAAGGAAAATTTTGGTCATTCATTCCTTTGATCACTTTCATCCTTCCATTTTCTTTGTCTCTTTTTAAAAAACTTGGAACCAGATGGAAATTAAACTTTATGGGTACAGTTTTCTTGCCTCTCACCTTTTAAGTGATTTTGCTCAAAATTTTGGAATATTTCCTAAGATACATTTCAGATAAAAATTTCACTCTGTAATCATTTTTACCCTATTTCACCCCATAGTCCTTTTCATCATTTTTCTTCAGTTTATGACACCACTGTTTGTACTTTCCAAAAACTCCTTGAGTTTTTAACCTTCCTCTTTCATGGCAGTTTTTTTTTTTTTCCTCCGTCCCACAACATCTCTCTGGGTCATCCCCATGCACCAGCCCCAAGCATGCTGCACCCTACGTCAGACATGGACTGGCGATTCAATTCTTACATGATAGTATACATGTTAGAATTCCCATTCTCCCAAATCATCCCACCCTCTCCCTCTCCCTCTGAGTCCAAAAGTCCGTTATACACATCTGTGTCTTTTTTCCTGTCTTGCATACAGGGTCGTCATTGCCATCTTCCTAAATTCCATATATATGTGTTAGTATACTGTATTTTATACTATGAATTCAAATAAAATGGCACTGATTTAAATTTTTAAAATTATTTTTTTCTCCGTTCTTTTTTCCCACAGTTTGAGATTAATTATTCTGCTCTCTTACTTTTTTTGCTTTTGTGTTATTAGCTTTAATGTCTACATTCCTATTTGTGAAAAACAATTAATGTATCTTTAGTTAGTTTCCTGAGCAGATGAGCAGTTCCATTTCCTGTTTTCCTCCACAGGCCTCTCCATTTCAGGGGGGACACTGCAGACTTGCCTTAGTTGGGTGGAGTCTTTGACATGGACTCCATGTATGAGAAGAGTGTGTGCATGCGAGAGTGCTTAGCTGTGTCCAGCTCGTTTGCAAACCCATGGACTGTAGCCCACCAGGGTCCTCTGTCCATGGAATTTTCCAGGCAAGAATACTGGAGCAGGTTGCTATTTCCTCCTTCAGGGGATGGTTCCATTGCAGGGATCAAACACACATCTCTTGCATCTCCTGCATTGGCAGGCGGATTCTTTACGGCTGTGCCACCTGGGAAGTATGAAAAGAAGGTAGACATCCTTTTTCTCAGGGATAAAACTCTGAGTTTTCCCTCTTGGACAGAGCTGCCCTTCTGTTCTGTGAATTGCAGATCCCTTGATTTACCTGTTTGAGTTGCGTTTTTTCCCCATTCACATTCTGGCCACTTGTGTTTTTAATATGGTTTGTGAAAGTGGAAGTGTTGGTTGCTCAGTCATGCCCGACACTTTGTCACCCCAAATGGACGATAGCCCACTGGGCTCCTCTGTTTATGGAATTTTCCAGGCAAGAACACTGGAGTGGGTAGCCATTCCCTTCTCCAGGGGATCTTACTGACCCAGGAACTGAAACCTGGTCTCCTACATTGCAGGCCGATTCTTTATCATCTGAGCCAATAGGGAAACCCATTAATATGGTTTATTATTAGTCAATTTCATGATTTTTCCATCTTCCCAAATTTCCCTAAAGGTCTAATTCATTGCCTGCTGTTTTTTGTTTTTTCTTTTTTTTTTTTTGTAGTATTGCCTTATACCTTTTCTTTCTGAATTTTTGCTATTATTTTTGTGATAAATATAGGAATTCAAAGATGATGAACACATATGCTCTACTTAGTAGTATGCTGGAGCTGGCTTTTATAGGCTTGCAAAAACCAGTTACTAAAATTTTAAGAATTTCTGTGTGCTTATTGTTAAACACAGCCATTATTAAATAGTGCACTATATATCTTACAATTAAATTACATGGAAAACAAAAGTGATAACTACTCAACATTAATTGCTTACATTTTTAATATATGTTGTTACTGTTATCTATTATCTTTACCAACCTAGACAGCATATTAAAAAGCAGATTCATGTTGATGTATGGCAAAACCAATACAATATTGTAAAGTGATTAGCCTCTAATTAAAATAAATAAATTTATATTAAAAATAAAAATAAAGAGCAGAGATATTACTTTGCTGACAAAGGTCCTTCTAGTCAAAGCTATGGTTTTTCCAGTAGTCATTTTGGATGTGAGAGTTGGACTATAAAGAAAGCTGAGCTCCAAAGAAATGATGCTTTTGAATTGTGCTGTTGGAGAAGACTCTTCAGAGTCCCTCAGACTTCAAGGATATCCAATCAGTCTATCCTAAAGGAAATCAGTCCTGACTATTCACTGGGAGGACTAATGCTGAAGCAGAAACTCCAACATTTTGGCAACCTGATTTGAAGAACTGACTCATTTGAAAAGACCCTGATGGTGGGAAAGATTGAAGGTGGGAGGAGAAGGGAACAACAGAGAATCAGATGGTTGGATGGTATTACCGACTTGGTGGACATGAGTTTGAGCAAGCTGTGGAAGTTGATGATGGACAGGGAAGCCTGGTGTGCTGCAGTCCATGGGGTTGCAAAGAGTTGGACATGACTGAGTGACTGAACTGAACTTATTATCTTGAAGTTATTGTATCTGTATATTAAAAATATGATGTAATGAACTACTGTATATCTCTTCCCAACCCTACATTTTATGACATCACATTGCTAGCTGGAAATTGGCCACTGTGGAAGTATTTACACCATAGGAATCATCCAATATCTCAGAGCAGGTATTTTCCCCCAGCTAACTGGTTGTTATACATTTATCGGCAGATTACCACTTCTGTCTGTTATTTTCAATGAGATCACTGATCTTGTATGACAATGCAAGTTTACTGAACATTTTGGAGGAAGATTATGTTCATTGATATATACACATGATCTGGATAAGAACATACATTTTATTCATATGTTTTATCAATATACTGTATAAATACCCACTTAATTTCATTTATTCTGCTGTTTGTTTTAGTAAATTATATGATACTTTGGAGTATGCCTGAATTTTATTACATTCCATATGCTATTTTGATCCTAATTGAATCTTGCTTGAATAATTTTAAAAGGTATATATGACAAGATTATCTTTTTGTGAGATGCTTCTTAAATAGATCCACACAAAAATAATATCAATAAGCATACATAATAATAATTATTAATCTACCAAAAATAACATCATTTTATTCCTTCATCTTTTTGAAAATTGCTAATACAGCTACTGTAGGATAAAGTTACTAAGTGAGGGATTTAGAGTAAAGTTTAGAAAGTGAACTGAGTGCTTTTACAGTCCTTACCCCTTCCCAGGTAAGCAGGATCTAGATAACGTGAGGAAAAGTGTGCTAAATAGAGAAAGACATTTTACCGGATCTAAAAGCTAAGTCTCAATAGAAATACTTGCCTACTCGTACTTTTCCAAGTACATAACTCTTCTGTGCTGTAATGATAAACTTTCCTGGAGTACTCTATTTCCAGCTTGCTATTTATGGAGTTTATTACAGTAACAATCAAAATGCACATTTCCCTAAACTGATCTCTGACATTATTTCCTCAAGTTAAGGGGCATTTGTTGCCTCATGATAATTCATTTTTGATTAATTTAACAGGGACTACTTCTAACACCATGAGGGGTAAATGACTCACTTCTGTTACACAGAAAATTTGTAGGATTCTTTATTACCAGGGATGGATATTAAGTGTCTATTCCTTCTTCTCTAGACATTGATTCTTATTCACCCTTTAATGACAACAGTAAGTCCCAAATCTAAATGTGCTTGGCTCTAATATTCTAAACAGTTGGCAATAAAGTGTTGAGAAATAGCACCTCAGATTGTTTTTTCCTGGTTACCACTACCAAGCAGAATTGGGTTAGGTGGGCTTACGAACTGAACTGGAAATCAGATAGTCTCACCTCCTCAAAAATAAAAAGACAGCCCAGGCACTCAAAAAAATCATACAAGGCTCTCAATTTGGAGAGAGAAATGCTTTAATTAAAATATAATGGAGATCAATAATGCCTTGAGGATGGAGCCAGAATACAGAGGATGCAAGAACATTAGTTGGTCCCACGTGCATTTGTTAAAGGAGCTAGCTTTAGTGCTTATAAAGGAGCAAGGTTGTATAATGGCCCTGTTAAAGGTCAGTCATACATAATGAGAAAGGGCTTCCCAGGTGGCGCTAGTAGTAAAGAATATGCCTGCCAGTGCAGGAGACATAAGAGACATGTGTTCAATCCCTGGGTCAGGAAGATCTGGAAAAAGGCACTGCAACCCACTCCAGTATTCTTACCTGGAGAATCCCATTGGACAGAGGAGCCTTGGGGTCTAAAGTGAATAGGATTGCAGAGAGTTGGACCTGACTGAAGTGACTTAGCACAGAACACATAATGAGAAAATGTCATTTTATATTGGGTATATTTTATACCCAAATAACCTGCATTATTTCAACATCAGATGTTATTGTTGAGTATTCTTATCAATATTGCAAATATGTGTATGAAAATCTGGACCTCTCTCAAATTATTTTGACTACCATCATTTCAGAGGTGGACAATGTAAGGGGAATGATTTTCTGAAGTAACATTAGCACCCTAAAAATGGAACTGTTTTCTCTTGCTGCCTGTTTACATGATAAATATAGCAAATTTAAGGTAATAAGGATAGAGGGGAGCTGCATACAAGTCTAGAGTAGTGATGGCAGTGGATATCAAAATACTGAAAAAGGGGGCATAGATTTTTCAAACACATTATTTTATTTCTACTTTCTTTTGATCACTCTCTTAGAATCTACCATAGACAAACTCAATTAACACAATTATGGAACCCCCTGAGTGCCTCTCATATTCCTCAGTAGTGTCAGAGCAGACGAAAAAGGAAAAGAAAGTTTTCATGGAAAAAATTTTGGATTTTTATTTAAGAAGATAGACTATTGGCTCACAATTAATTGCATGTTAATTACTATAAAATTTGTACTTGTTTTAGGTGAGAGGTTAATGTCAACATCAATTCTTTCATATGCAGTTTGAAAACAAGTGATATTGAGGTCCACCAGGGGTGTAGTGTTTGGAAGGCATTATACATAGATGGTGTGGTTCAGTTCAATTTAATGAGCATTGCTATTTTCCTGGGAGTTGGGAATATATTATTTTCATAATAGAAATAACTCCAAATAAAAGCCATGTGTACATGAATAATATGCAAGATCAAAACATTTTACATTATTAAATTGGCAATTTATTGATTTATGATTATCTTGAGTAGCTACTAACCATAGAATGAATGTAAAAATATAAACGCATGGGTTTAGATAAGATCTATATGCTATAGTTATGTAAGGACATAGCTTAGTAAACAAAACATAGAAAATATAGTTACCCTGAAATGATCGTGGTAGCTCAAGGTATAAAGGCAAACACTAAGAATATGTTGGGCCTCCGTGTGGCTAAGAATGGTTTAAAATTCAGTTGAGATATGACTTCTGCGGGCTTTTGCTATTTGAGCAATTTTACCTATCGTAACAGCTTTTCTTAATTGGCCACTGGTATTCTAATAGATGAATATCAAGTGTCATTATATCTACACATGTATAGTGTATTGTAATGAAGCAAATTGGAAAAGCGCATGCGCACGCAGCATATATACACAAAATGACAAAAACGAATGGTCTGTGGGGTCATTCTTCTATTCCCTAGCTTTGCAGTCTTGGGGGGATTAAATAATACCACTCATACCAACTCGTGTAAAATAGAACCTTTTATAATGTAAAGTAGTTAGCATAATAATTGTTTATTACATTTTTGAATGATCTCCTCTACTAATCTATATTTTAGTCATTCTCTCAATTTCTTCTCTATGTGATTTTTAATATAATTTCTATTTGTGTGTATTTGATGGTATGTAGTAACATTTTGCAGAGAAGGCACTGGTGACCCACACCAGTACTCTTGCCTGGAAAATCCCATGGACAGAGGAGCCTGGTGGGCTGCAGTCCAGGGGGTCGCTAAGAGTTGGCCGCGACTGATCGACTTCACTTTCATTTTTCACTTTCATGCATTGGAGAAGGAAATGGCAACCCACTCCAGTGTTCTTTCCTGGAGAATCCCAGGGACGGGGGAGCCTGGTGGGCTGCCATCTATGGGGTTATACAGAGTTGGACACAACTGAGGTGACACAGCAGCAGCAGCAGTAACATTTTGGGGTTTCCTTGGTGGCTCAGCGGTAAAGAACCTGCCTGCAAATGCAGGAGATGTGGGTTTGATCCCTGGGTCAGAAAGATCCCCTGGAGAAGGAAATGGAAGCCCACTCCAGTATTCTTGCCTGGGAAATCCCACGGATAGAGCAGCCTTGTTGGCTACAGTACTCCATGGGGTCACAAAAGAGTAGGAAATGACTTAGCAACTGAACAATAACAACGATAACATTTTTAGCAGAAACATTCACACAACAAGGAAAGTGATGAAAAAACTTGACATATTGATATTTCTTTATATTTTAAATATAAAACTGTTATTTTATCAACATCAGATTTATATCTAATGATTTTTTCAAAAGTGTACTTAACTTACTCCTTTCTCATATTTATTTCAAAACAGGTTTATACATGCAATGCTAAAATTAGACACTATCAAATTCATTGTTAAGATGTGGCTGCTATAAATATTTCACTTTTATATTTTTCTTCCTTAAGGCAACTCATAATTTATATCTAATAAAGTACAGAGTACATGTTAATAAACCCAATATTTTATATGTAATACTCCTTAACCATAATATATTTTAGTAATAATTTAATATATAAATATAATATAAAGCAATAAGTAATATCCAATATAACATAAATTATCTATCATATAAAACAAAAAGAGATAAATATGAACTTGAGATTTTTTTTCTAGATTTTCCTTAGTAGTATTTACTGCCTGGTTACTACATTGCTTAATTACTCTCAATTGATAATTCAAGCATCTAATGTCATGTTGCTGGGTATTGTATATGGTGGAAACTTTGGTTAAATAACTAGCCAAAGGATGATTAAACTTATTTCAGTTCACTAAAAGCTGCTCTCATCATTTACCTCTTGGAATCATCTTCTTGACTACTCTGTGGTATTGATAGATGCACTATGTTCTTGAAAACCTGACCTTGAAGGCTTACGCTCACTTTTTGATTGGGTGCTAAGGTGCTTTAGTCATGTCCAACTCTTTGCCACGCTATGGACAGTAGCCCGCCAGGCTCCTCTGTCTATGGTATTCTCCAGGCAAGAATACTGGAGTGCGTGCCATGCCCTTCTCCAGGGGATTATTTCCCACCCGGGGATGGAACCTGTGCCTCTTACGTCTCCTGCATTGGCAGGTGGCGTGTTTACCACTAGTGCCATCTGGGAAGCCATACTTAGTCTCTTACTCAGTGAATCTCCACATTCTTCACCCGAACTTCTGAAATACCGTTTGAATCAGTTTTCTGTTTCCATGACCCACTGCTCATTGCTGGTAATTTGACAATCTCCTAAGTTTCTTTTACTACCAGACTCTCAGTTTTGATCTAGTTTACACACTCCTGCTAGAGTAATTGTTCTACTAACAGAATGAAACCAAACCCAAAGGAAACTAAACTAAAAAATAAAGAAAGAGCCAACAGAACTTTCAATTTAAAAGTCTTCCAATTGGCAACCACGTTAAAAATCAGCTTCTTAGATGGGTGGCCACTATTTTTCATTCTCCCATTCAAATCTTTTCTAGATTTATGTCATATGTTTTCTCTACCATATTCCATAAGTACGCACGACAGCATGAATTGTTGCTTCCTACTAAATAGCCCTTCCTCCTTACTAAAAGAACCCCAGCTATCTTCAGGAATCACCTTACGCAGCGCCAGGGCATGAATCATGGTGGATTCCTTTTCCTTCTGCCAGTGGTTAGTCTGAGGTGGTTGGGCAACCCAACTCTGGCCAGTTAAATATAGAGAAACTTTGCTGTGGAACATTTTGAGGATAAATTTTCTCTATGATAAAAAAAGCTGTATAAGCAATGACTCCCCTACCCCTTGCCTTTCTGCTTTGTTGTATAACGAGAACCTGATGTCTGGAGTTACACCAGCATCTTATGACCATGAAAACAACAAGGGAAGCCACAGTCTATAAGCTGAAGGAAGTGGATTAGAGCATGGGAAAAACCAGATGCAAGAAGATACTAGCACTGCTGAGACACTCTGGAATTTTTGCCTGAAGACATTTTAATATCTTAACTGATATAGTTGTAATTGTACTACAAACAATACTCTCTACTTTCATTCATCATTCACAAAATAATAATTCAATGCCTGGAATGCACCATGTCTTTACTTACATGGGTTCATTTATTTAGAACTTTGACTTGTTCTTTTCCCTCTTTCCTGAGTCAAATCTAGCCATCCTTGGATTCCAGCTCATATGCTTTCTCCTTTATAAACTCTATTCTGATCCTCTCATTTAAATGCTGACCCTCCCTTCTTTAGAGCAAAGTTACATCTTACTATTCACTTTTTTTCAATTTACTCTGTTTTGCTGGATCTCACTAACTAAATATGAAACTTACTTTCTGCTTAATAGCATTGTCAGAGAAAGTTTTTCATATAATAGATACTCACCAAACACATTTGATTCTGAGTCATCATTAATGAAGTCCCCTAAGTCTGTGGAAGATTTGATATTCTATTACACTTTGGTTCTCAGTCTAGTTACTGCGTAGTCACATGGTAAGAACAGGGCTTAAAATGCCACTTGGTACAAATTCTTTAATTTCCCAAGATATAAATCCTTTAATCCTTAGCACAAAGTGAACAATTTCTTTGAGATAACATTGCTGCCCCTCTGTAGAGTAAAAGGGCAATAGTTCATAGATTTCTCAAGTTCGGTGAACTTTACTGTAAAATGAATATAGATGTATCCTGCATAATACCTTTGGTGTGTGGTGTGTGTATGTGGTTTTGAGGTGCATATGTATGTTTTATGGTGCCTATCTCTAATATGTCTGGAATATACTTAGTTGTAGCAATTTACTCACAAACAGCACAATCATAACTAAAACTTGCCTTCCTTATACTTGTGAGCAGAGGTATGCAAATATACGTATCTCACTTAGAAGAAACTTGTTTATCTATATGAGTTGCTTTTCTTTACTGAAAACAACAACACATCCAAACATTAAAAGTCCTAGAACAATTCCCAAACATACATGTTATTAAGAAGTGTTATGAGTAGGTATTATTAATAACCTATTAAATCACTGGAAAAGACCCAGGTGTTGGGAAAGATTAGGGCAAGAAGAGAAGGGGGTGACAGAGAATGAGATGGTTAGATGGCATCACTGACTCAATAGACATGAATTCAAGCAAACTCCAGGAGCTAGTAAAGGACATGGAAGCCTGGCATACTGGGGTCACAAAGAGTTGGACAAGACTGAGCGACTGAACAAAAGCCAAAAATCATTAGATTAATCAAAACTAATCATACTGGGGAATTTGAGTCTTTGGAAAACACTCAGGCTTTGTGCAGCTGGAATAGTAACAAACAGATATTCATCGGACCATAATCTTAAAATATTTTAAAATATCTTGCTTGATATAAAAAACATATCATTGGGAGTACAGGTGACATTCATGGAGAGAAGTATTGGGCTAAGTGATTAACACACACAGTGTGTGTTGAAATGACCTAATAGCTGAGTAGTTCCATGTGACTGCTGAGACTGCATGTCATGCCTAAGGACATCTGCTGTACCTGCCCAGATATATCAATGCTCACTCTTACATGACTAATCATGTATTGTTATGGGCTGTCTGCTGAAACTTCTCTATCAACCAGTGGTCATTATGTAGGATATAATTCCATTTTTAAGGGAAGGAAGGGGCAAAAGAAGGAAGGAAGGGAGAAAGACAGGGAGAAAGATAAACTCTTTAATCAACTCAGTAGTGCCTGCATGTCTCAGCTCTGGGAGATTCTGTCACTGACTTGTCCAGCCGTTGAAAAGGAGTGCAAAACTAGATTAGTAATAAAAGTGCTGTCATGAGGATCTGAATGAACAGTGTTGCTCTAACTTACCATCACAGGTGAGTGAGGAAGTGTGTACTTCTCTCACAGCAGGTGTGAATTGTTGACTTGACAGCAGAGACTAAGTAAAGCATTCACCTTTGTTGAAGATTTGACAACTTTAGCATTTTTAGGAAAAGTAGAGGAGAAAATGGTGATATTGTAGTCACTCAGGAACTGTAGGAATAGAATTCCTGAGTCATTGAGATTCATGTTTTCTGTTTACCAAACATTGTTACACTGTTTTCTATGCAATGATTTCTATTCATGTCATGTCTTCGCCCATTCATGCTATGCTGATTTTTAAAAATTGCCAAACGTTTGGGGAAAATGGTACTTCATCTTGGTTTTAATTTACATTTTGATAAATACCAATGAGGTTGAGAATCAATTTACACTTTGATAGACATCATTGCAGAGGAGGATATTTTCATGTGCTTTTCTGACCAGTTATGCTTCTTTTATGAAATAAACTTGATTCATATTTTTTAAATTTCTTATTGCTTTGTGAGTATTCTTTAAATATTGTAAGTAATAATTCCTGTGCTACAGATGGCCTCTTACTTAGAGCATGTCTTTAATTTCCAATGCAATTTATTTAATAGGGAACATAACATTTTAATGGGAGAAGGCAATGGCACCCCACTTCAGTACTCTTGCCTGGAAAATCCCATGGACGGAGGAGCCTGGTGGGTTGCAGTCCATGGGGTCGCTAAGAGTTGGACACGACTGAGCGACTTCAGTTTCACTTTTCACTTTCATGCATTGGAGAAGGAAATGGCAACCCACTCCAGAGTTCTTGCCTGGAGAATCCCAGGGACGGGGGAGTTTGATGGGCTGCTGTCTATGGGGTCGCCCAGAGTTGGACACGACTGAAGTGGCTTAGCAGCAGCAGCAGCAAAACATTTTAATGCAGTTTTGATTTTATCAAAAGTTCCCTTGGGGTTTGTAATTTTGTGTCTTATAAGAAATCTTCCTCTCATGATAAAAATAATTCTATGTATTTTAATAGTTTCAAGTATTTATATTTTCAAATATTGGTTAGCTGGCATCAAATTTTGTGTATTTTTGTGCATGTGGATAACAAATGTTCACCTCACTATTTAATTGTGTCCATTCTTTTTCAGATGATCTGTAATGTAAACTCAGCCAGAAATCACATTTGCAAAGATATGGTTGCCTATATCTGAACTTTCTATTCTGTCCTAACTTCTTCATTTGTCTTTTGATCATAGAATGAGGTACCAATTGTATTTACTCACAAATACCAGAGACTTACAAAAAAAAAAAAATGTTATCATCCAGAAGAACAAGTCACTCTCTTCTTTCACTGCGATTTGACTCTATCTTATCATAAAAGTACTGGCTTATTAAATTGCATGATGTGAAAGTGAAAGTGTTAGCTGCTCCGTGCGTCAGATTCTTTGCAACCCCGTGAACTCTCCGGGGAAGAATACTGGAGTTGGTTGCCATTCCCTTCTCTGAGGGATCTATACTCACCACACAAATATATGCCTTATGTGAGATGCTTTAATATAAATTGCATTAAGTCCACTGATTTATTTAAAGAGAACTGATGCCTTTACATGTTGAATATTTGTATAAGCATATACACTTATACAAATATCCAACTTATTTGTATATCTTTCCACTTAGCTAGGTTTTATTCATAAGTTTTAATACTTTAGATCTCTGGTGATAATTTATGATTAAATTTATTTTGTTCTTAGATGTACTGAACTATTGTTGCTTTTGTAAATAGTATCTTTAAATATTAATCTTTTTGTTTATTTCTGATATAAGACTCTTGTATTTTTTCTATACTTAATACCCTTTCTCACTTTTGTATTAATTTTTATAATTACTTTGAGAGGAGAGAAGCAAAAGAAATGATATAATCCTCCCAGGGAGAGGAAGAGAAAGCAGACTACTGAAGTAGCATGTGACAGCATGAATTGATTCAGGACATAGAGTGAGATCATCTGCAGCAATAAATGTGCCCTTGAGGTTCACAGACAAGAAATTACAGTGAGAACAGTCAGCACAGTTGGGAGAGTTTCTTCTAACTATGCATGTAGAGTGAGAATAGGCAGATAATTGGGCTTAATGAGGTTTTTGGCTTTTCTAAGTAAATAAGAGAAAGGGGAGGATATTCAGGATATAAGAAGGTGATGGTTATGTTAAGCTATAGGATTTAAGCTGAATAAAAAGAACAGACAACAAATGAAGACAAACGATAGTGAAAAAGCAGTAGAATCAGTGGATTGGAGATCCCAGTGCATTCTAAGTATTTTTGAGTCCGTGTATTATAGAAAATGAGATAGAGAGGTAGAAATCAGTGGTCAGTGAATGGGAACCATGCAACTAAGATAATAAAGGAACTGTAGTTATTAGAATTGGTAAGAACTGGGGAGTGACCCATGAGAGTTGGTCACTGTCAATGTGTAGAGGACAAGATCATTGTGGGAGAGGAATTCATGGAAAAGAGAGGATGAGATGTTAGATGGAGCAACAGATTAAAGCTGGAACCTATAAAAATACACACAGGAGAGACTGAAGATAATGAGCTGCAAGATAAAATCATGAGAAAACATAAGGGAGAAAAGAAAAAGGGGAAGAAAAGGCCAGAAGAAAAGGAGAAGAAAGTGAGAGCTGCCCTCCACCTCTGGAACTGAACTTTAAAAAGGCCTAAATGTTTGAAGGGGTTAGTGCCACACCACTGACTAAGCTGATCTGGGTGGTGTTGGCAGTTAACGAGGAAGGGTAAAATGTAGATATGAGATGACTTAGTAACTCCTGGAGATGGAGTTAAGGAGGCTAAGGAAGATGGGTTTGCATAGCTAGTCCCTAGGGTGGACCTGCTCTTGACTGCAGGTGGTGAGGTGATGTGGATAAACCTAGAGTCTGTCAAACAAAGTGAAGAAAGAAAGAGAAAAACAAACATATAGTAGCACATATATAAGGAATCTAGAAAAATGGCATACTCTAACCAACCTAGATAGCATATTGAAAAGCAGAGATATTACTTTGTCAACCAAGGTCCGTCTAGTCAAGGCTATGGTTTTCCCAGTGGTCATGTATGGATGTGAGAGCTGGATTGTGAAGAAAGCTGAGCGCCGAAGAATTGATGCTTTTGAACTGTTGTGTTGGAGAAGACTCTTGAGAGTCCATTGGACTGCAAGGAGATCCAACCAATCCATCCTAAAGGAGATCAGCCCTGGGTATTCATTGGAAGGACTGATGCTGAAGCTGAAACTCCAATACTTTGGCCACCTCATGTGAAGATTTGACTCACTGGAAAAGACTCTGATGCTGGGAGTGATTGGCGGCAGGAGGAGAAGGGGCTGACAGAGGATGAGATGGCTGGATGGCATCACTGACTCGATGGACATGAGTTTGAGTGAACTCCGGGAGTTGGTGATAGACAGGGAGGCCTGGCGTGCTGCGATTCATGGGGTTGCAAAGTGTTGGACATGACTAAGCGACTGAACTGAACCAATTTGCAGGACAAGAACAGAGATGCAAAAGTAGAAAACAGACTTGTGGACACAGGATGGGACAAATTGGGAAAGTGGCATTGTTATATGTATAGTGTTGTGGCTCAGCTGGTAAAGAATCTGCCTGCACTGTGGGAGACCTGGGTTCGATCCCTGGGTGGGGAAGATCCCCTGGAGAAGGGGAAGGCTACCCACTCCAGTATTCTGGTTTGGAGAATTCTGTGGACTCTACAGTCCATGGGGTTGCAAAGAGTCAGACACAACTGAGCAACTTCCACATTCACTTTTCACTTTAAATCGTGTCCAGCTCTTTGATACCCCATGGACTGCAGCACTCCAGGCTTCCCTGTCCATCACCAACTTCTGAAGCTTGCCCAAACTCATGTCTATGGAGTTGGTCATGGCATCCAACCATGTCATTCTCTGTTATCCCCTTCCCCTCCTGCCATTCTTTCCCAGCATCAGGGTCTTTTCAGATGAGTCATTTCTTCACATCAGGTGGCCAAAGTATTGGAATTTCAGCTTTAACATCAGTCCCTCCAGTGAATATTCAGAACTGATGTTCTTTAGGATGGACTGGTTGGATCTCCTTGCAATCCAAGGTGCTCTCAAGAGTTTTTTCCAACGCCACAATTCAAAAGCATCAGTTCTTCAGCATTCAACTTTCTTTATGGTTTATGTATACACTACCAATTAAAAGATGCTTACTCCTTGGAAGAAAAGTTATGACCAACCTAGATAGCATATTAAAAAGCAGAAACATTACTTTGCCAACAAAGGTCCGTCTAGTCAAGGCTATGGTTTTTCCAGTGGTCATGTATGGATGTGAAAGTTGGACTGTGAAGAAAGCTGAGTGCCAAAGAATTGATGCTTTTGAAGTGTGGTGTTGGAGAAGACTCTTGAGAGTCCCTTGGACTGCAAGGAGATCCAACCAGTCCATTCTAAAGGAGATTGGTCCTGAGTGTTCTTTGGAAGGAATGATGCTAAAGCTGAAACTCCAGTACTTTCGCCACCTCATACGAAGAGTTGACTCATTGGAAAAGACTGATGCTGGGAGGGATTAGGGGCAGGAGGAGAAGGGGACAACGGAGGATGAGATGGCTGGATGGCATCACTGATTCGATGGACGTCAGTCTGAATGAACTCCGAGAGTTGGTGATGGACAGGGAGGCCTGGTGTGCTGTGATTCATGGGGTTGCAAAGAGTCAGACATGACTGAGAGACTGAACTGAACTGAACTGAACAGTTACATTACCATATGTAAAATAGAGTTCATGAGCTTCTCCAGGCCAGAATACTGGAGTGGGTAGCCTTTCCCTTCTCTAGGTGATCTTCCCAAATCAGGGATTGAACCCAGGTCCTCCCGCATTGCGGGCGGATTCTTTACCAACTGAGCCACCAGGGAGGCCCAATATATATACTATCCTGTATAAAATAGATAGCTAGTGGGAAGCTGCTGTATAGCACAGGAAAGTCAGCTCGGTGCTCTGTGATGACCTAAAGGTGTGGGATGGGGTGTTAAGGGAAATAAGATCCAGAGGGAGGGTATATATGTATATATAGCTGATTGATGCTGTTGTTCAGCAGAAACTAACACTGCATTGTAAAACAGTTATACTCCAATAAAAAAAGGTCAACACTTATGTCCTCTGCAGGGCTGAGGACCAGTTTAACGACAGCTTCTGACTCTCAGTTACCCCTTGGGGTGGACTTCTGGGAAAAACAGCTGACACTCAGGACCCCTGACAATGAGTATGAGAGGCCAGGGCAGCCTTGATCTTAGTATGTGCATACTTATTCTTGGCCCATTATCATTAAACAAATCAGCTATGAAATGGCTTTTAAGAAGTCCATTAATTTTTTTATTGGTTTCTACAATTTAAGAAACTACTGTTTTATTTAAGATGCATAGAGGAGAGCCACTCTGGGGGTCACAGCAAACAAGAGCATATTTAGGAACCCTTGCATTTTGCTGATGCTTCTTTCTTCCTTCCTGCGGCTGTGTAGAGATGCTCAAGTGAGGTCTTGAACAAAGACAACTCTATGTTTATAAACATTTGCCTTTCTTTTGTATGAACATCTTCTTAAACGGAAGCAGCAGGGACACAGGTGGCATGTACACATTTACCTGGGCACTTGGAGAGTCTTTCCCTAGTCAAAAAGATTAGCAGCCAACTAGAAATGGGATTTCTAGCTTCTTTCTCTACTTTAACGGCATCTGGCCTAAACAAAGAGAAGAATCATGGCAAGATGTGTTGCATTCACCCCTGCTCTGTGGTTCGAACTCTACTCTTAAAAAAAAAAAAATTCTTACCCAAATAAAATATCATTTATTTCAGCTGTGTGTATTGTCTCAACACCAGTCTGTAACCGTCTGAAATGCTGAACAATGCAAAAAAAATTTTTAACTGTTATTTCATTTCATTTAATGTATTCAATAAGGCTTTTACTGTAAGATTTCATTATATTTAATTAAGAGTCATAAAAATATTGCAGCTATTATATAGAAAGTATTAACTTTCTTTTTATAATCAATCTGTAAGTATTAAAGCATATAGTAATTTTTCATAATATTTTAAAATAAACTATTTTGAGTACTGGTTTTATGTATTATCAAGTGTTATATCTTAGTTATCTTCGGGAATAACTATAACATACTATCGGGCTTCCCTAGTGGCTCAGATGGTAAAGAATCTGCCTGTAATGTAGGAGACCTGGATTGGGAATTTCCCCTGGAGAAGGGAATGACAACCCACTCCAGTATTCTTGCTTGGAGAATCCCACGGACAGAGGATCGTGGTGGGCTATAGTCCATGGGGTCGCAAAGAGTCGGACATGATTGAAGCAACTTAGCATAACATAATATCAAATAAACATTTTTGTACCTAGTTTTAATAGAAACAATTTAAATATCAATGATGTATGGACAAAGGCCAACTTTTGGAAATAGTAATTTGGTGATAAAAGGCTCTTTCGTGGTTTTCACATTTATTTCTCATATTCCTCCACGTTGGTCTGTATTCCAAAGGAAAAAACTGAAGTATTGAGCAAGTTAGTAATTTATCCAAGTTTACTCAATTTTTCATCCCGTGATGAAAAGTTGTATTACAGAGGTTTGAGCCCAGTAACCAACCCACTCCAGTGTTCTTGCCTGGAGAATCCCAGGGACAGCGGAGCCTGGTGGGCTGCCGTCTATGGGGTCGCACAGAGTTGGACACAACTGAAGCGACTTAGCAGCAGCAGCAGACAAACCCTAAAGCCTAAACTGTTCACCAGTACAGTATATCTACTTCTGCTCAAATTGCAGATTACAAATCATTTGTAAGACATTTTAATTTAATTTTATTTATGTTCATTCTTTACACTAATACTACTCATTATAAAGCATTGTTTACATTTTATGCATCCAACCCTGTGGTAAATGGATAGTCATATAGAAGCCTCCTTTAAACCTTACCCCAATATAATGTGGAAATACTTCTCATTTTATAAGAAGCAAAACATTTTACTTGTCCAAAGTCCTAGTCTTATTAAGCAGAATAACTAAGAGTCAAAGGCAGTCAAAACTCCAGACCCTGCCATGTTAGTTGAGAATTCAGTTCAAATATTTCAGCAAATATTCAGCTTGTAACAAATGTATTCTGTCCAAGATCATAATATCTGAAATTTTATAGTCTTTATAGATGATTATATAAATAGTTTTAGAACAACTGAATCAGTCAACTATCAGTTTCTTAAATTCAAAAAATTTCTTTTTCATGGTTTTGTGCAAAATTCTAAAGCTAAAATAAAATGCCTCCTTTGCACCAAAGCATCAGCATAGTCCCTGTTTTCTCCATCAGTTTTTATCCTAGTGAATGTTGTGTGATTCCTAACGTTTGATGAGGGTGATGAAGTGAATTAATCCTCCAGATTTTGAAGGCTTGTGGAGTTATGCCCTTCTGGAAGCATTTTTGTCCCAGGAATGTCAAAGCTGGCAACTTTCTGATGGCACTTTGTTCTTCCATCTGTCCCATACGTTTAAGGCTGTTGTGAAGTAAAGAATGGATTTCATACCATGCAAGCAGGCCTTTTCTGTTTTCCTTTTTTGTGTTGCCAATCTGATTTCTCCAAGTCACCTGTGTGTTGTACCTCTGTGACTGTCCAGGTGGAATTATTCAATTTTCTGACAAATCTTAAGGGAGCTTAACAATGACAAATAAAATGAAACTCTGGTGTGTCTGTTTTAGTCGGGGTAGAATAGATTATGCTATGCCTCTGGTGGCTCAGTAGTAAAGAATCTGTCTGTAATACAGGAGATGCAGGAGACATGGGTTCGATCCCTAGCTGGGGAGGAGCCTCTGAAGGAGGAAGTGGCAACCCATTCCAGTATTCTTGCCTGGAAAATCCCATGAACTAAGGAGCCTGGTGGGCTACAGTCCATAGGACTGAAGTGACTATGCAGACGCATACACTGATGACAGAAGACACCCCAGATGTTCAGTGGCCTGACACACACAAAGTCCTTTATAGATGTTAGACTAGCGCCACTTTTCAAATGGTAATGCAGGGTCCAGACTGATGGGGAAAATGGCTTCTAGGGCATGTGAGCTCCAGAGAGTTAAGCATGAGCTTTGTGTATCTTAGCCCAGAAGTGATATAACCATTTCTACTCCCAGCTTTTTGATTAAAACTTGTAACAGTGTCTCATCTAATACCTGAAAGTGGGAAATGGTTAAGAGGGAGAGGACAGCTGGCTATGGGCAAGCACTAGCAAGCAATCTCTACCATAGCTACCAACCCAGCCTCGGCATTCAAAAGAATTATCTTTCGATAGTCTAGCTTTTTTAAGCTGCAGTTTATGTAATCTGATTTTATCACTCACATGAATTATGTAGATTTGGGTTGTTTAGTCATTTACTTTGAAAGGGAAAATGAAATTTACCACTTTTGGGGAATTAACTTGCCCTATTTTTTTTTTGCCTCTTATGCTTGGAAAGATGGTTTATGGACTATTGCAATCTGGAAAAGTAAGCATTGGATTGCATACTTTGCTCAATCAAGAGATAGCTACAAAAGAATGTATATATTCCTAGTTTTGTCTAAAATATTGTAATATCTAATATCTGAAGCATTTCAGGAGTTTTGAGTACCGCCAAACAAGCTATGTGTCTGTGACTGAGTTATTGAACCTCTCCAAGACATATTGCCTTAATTGGAGGTAGGGAAAGTATAATAGCAACATCTTTTGGATAGTGGTAGTGAGAAAAATCCAAGTCAAGAGACTCTAGTAGTTACTAGTATTTGCTAAACCTTACAGCAGCAATGAAGTTAGCTAGTGCTATAGAGAGCTGAAAAGTGATGAGCATGTCTGGAACAGGTTTGAGCCAAAACCAGGTTTACGCATCCATTAGTTATCTCACAGATATTCCAAGTGCTGCTAAAGGCTTTTTGTGAGTAATTGTTAACACGCCTTTGGGAGCCATTAAATAAAAGCTAGTCTAACAAATCTTGATAGCTTGTTTTTGTCTTTGAGGATTTCTCTTGCTCTTGTTCTTTTTAACAGTACAAATCTCTCTGTGAATTTAATAATTTCCACAGGCAACGTGTAAATCTAGGAACGTATAAATTATGACTGTTGTCGACCTAGAAGAATAGGGTCATAAGAAATGTTGCATAGTTTTCAGTACTCTTTAACTTCATGTTTATGGTTGTATTGCGAGTTGAATTGTATCCCCCTCAAAATTGATAAATTGAAGTTTTAAACCCCAGGGATTCAGAATGTAATTTTATTTGGAAATAAAACTGTTGTAGATGTAATTAGTTCAGATGAGATCATACTGGAGTAGGGTGAACCCCTAATCCAATATGACTGGTGTCCACATAGGAAGAGGGAATTTGGACACAGGAATATGTACAGACTGAAAATAATGTAAAGACACAAACCAGGAGATGCCTGCAGCTACTGCCCTCAGACAGAATCAATTCTGCCAACAGTTCATTCAACCTTGGACTTCTAGCCTCCAGAACTGTGAGATGGTAAATTTCTATTGTTTAAGCCATCCAGCTGTGGTACTTTTCTATGGTAGCCCTAGAAAAAAATACAGGTTGTCATACATTTTAATCCTATATGTATTTATGTCCCATTGTAAATTAATAATACTTATTTACATTTCCAGCATTTTGGGGAGAAATCTTGCAGACCAGGTACAACCAAAGATTTGTTGTTGTTTAGTCATAAGTTGTGTCTGACTCTTTGCAACCCCATGGACTGCAGCACACCAGGCTTCCTTGTCCTCCACTATCTCTCGGAGTTTACTCATGTCCATTGAGTCTGTGATGCTATCTAACCATCGCATCCTCTGTTGCCCCCTTCCCCTTCTGCCCTCAATCTTTCACAGCATCAAGGTTTTTTCCAACGATACCCTACCTTAACTACATAAGAAGTTGCCCAAACAGATTATATTAAATCATAAAAGTCTTCAGCAAGGTATATGACTTGATTAGTAAAAATATGATATTTTTATAAAGGGAGTTGCTCATCTCCAACTGTCTATAGCATTAGCTTTGCACACCAATCTGTGAAACTCTGTTCCTAAACTTTGCACGTGGAGAAGACATATGTGTCTTTTCACTGGCTGAATTAATGGGAAGCAAAGACTAATTCCTCATCCACAAAGTAGTTGGAGATATAAATGCCTATTGTTACCAATGGAATGTTTTGTAATATCCATGGGTTTTTCAATGGATTTGATATGTAACTAAATTTAAATGCCTCTCTAGTCTATGGACACCAGAAATTTAAAGAATAGGTAGAAAGTGAAAGTGAAGTCGCTCAGTCGTGTCTGACTCTTTGCCACCCCATAGACTGTAGTCTACCAGGCTCATCCATCCATAGGATTTTCCAGGCAAGAGGACTGGAGTGGGTTGCCATTTCCTTCTCCAGAGGATCTTCCCGACCCAGGGATCAAACCCGGGTCTCCCACATTGTAGGCAGACACTTTACCGTCTAAGCCACCAGGGAACCCTTAAAGAATAGGTAGTATAGCAAATAAATGTCTCTTTTTGGATACATAGTGATATTATTTTTCTTCATTAAAGTATAGTTAAATTTATTATACAATGTTGTGTTAGTTTCCAATGTATACAGTAACATAACAGTTATACCTATACATATCCTTTTTATATTCTTTTCCATTATAAGTTACTATAAGATATTGAGTACAGTTCCCTGTGCTATAGTGCCCTTATTGTTTATGTATTTTATATGTAGTAGTGTGTATGTGTTAATCTCAAATTTCTCATTTTACATAGCCATAGCTTAACTCTTTAGAATTTAGTGTCTATATGCATTTCAAATACCAATGCTTTCTCTGGTCTTTATGCAAGTAATTCATGGTAAGTCAGCTGTATGTGTGTGTGTGTGTGTGTGTGTGTGTGTGTATGTGCACACGTTTTAAAAGTTTAAGATAAATATTATGTGTAATCCTTGAGCCGTGTTTCAGCAAGACCACTGAAGATTTGTGTTCAGAGCTAAAACTATAGTTACTGAGGTGCTAAACCTGAACTTTAAACACATAAAATTTCTTGCTTTAGTTTGCTCTTCCCCTCTTTCACTTTTCTCCCATTTATATTGCAGCAATGAACACTCGATGTCATATAATATCCTCCAAGGAGCAACTGAATGTGCATCTAAGTGGGAAAAGAATGTGTGGACTCTAAATCATATTTCTTTATTTTACCCAGGAGGTGCTACTGTAATGTTTGTGAGGCCAGAGTACACAGGCAGAGATCAAATTTGAAAGCAAACCTTTCATCGTCAGCTTTGTGGTTGCCAGTTTGAATTGTTTCTTTTCTTTTTGATGTGAGGCGTTAATTTTCCCAGTTTTGTATACTCAGGTGGAATTCTAGGAATATAAATTTTCTTTTTATGAAATGAACCACTATACGAAGCAAAATCTTAATGATATTCATTGTTCCTGACAAGCAGACTTTGATAACCTCCTTCAACTGTAGCTTGAGCTAAGTCTCCAGTGCTATATAGTCAATTTTTATGTATTTATTTTTACCTTATAAGCAACAACAGTGCCTTGTTTAATTTATGACATGTTTTTGATCTCCTAGAATAGAAATTGTTCTATTACATCACTTGGATGTACTTAAGCTTTAATGGTAAACCTCCAAAGTGTGTGTTGAATATCATTGGGTCATCTCTCTCAGTTCAAAGACATATAGGAAACATTCGTATGTGAAGATTATGACTTAATTTAGGCAAAGTTGCTGTCCTCCTCTATATAACATGATCTGCTTTTGGTTCATTGTTTTCAAGCTTTAAGTTTAGCTTGATTTCGATGTTCCATTTCATAGAATGTCATTATGACATTATGACTATGTCATTCAATGTCATAATCATAAAACAATTATAGCTACTTTCTATCATAATTCTCTTATTTTAATAAGAATTAAATGAAAACTGGTTGTAAGTAGTGGAGACTGACTTTGAACTCTGATCTAACTTTTGCATCAAATGCACATTTCATGCATATTGTCATGGTATCACTCTGCCTCAAAATCTACCAGTAAGGTGTGATGTCTATGCTGCTTCAGTTCATTGTTTTAACTACACCCAACAACTTGGATGAAATATTTATGGACTGTGGTAATTGGGTTTTGGAAATTCCTCAACTGTAATGAAAACTTGGCTCATCTATCTTGAGCGAATTTCTCCATTAATATCTCTTCTGAGTCACTTATAGGATGGTTCTGTTGTCCACGGAATTATTCTTGAAAGAAACATCCTTTAATGAATATTCTGTTTTCTATTCTGTAGCCCAAGGTCCAAAACAAAAACCAGACATGATGGACCATTAACAAATATTTATTTCTCCACTTTCTCATGATCAATTATTTTAATAATTTAAAATATTCTTCTTTACATTTTCTGCTAATCTTTGTCCTTTTGGTTTAGAGTTCTGATTCCAATTCTTTGTCTGAAGACAAAGAGTACAATTCTTATCCACCTCTCCATTTGCATTTTTAGTCTATTTTTCTAGGTCTTCATATATATAATAGTCATAAATATATACATTCAAATTGTATATATTTAATATACAATATATATTTAATGTGGAACTTCCAAGGTGGCCCAGTAGTAAAGAATCTGCCTCTAAAGCAGGAGACACAGGTTAGATTCCAAGGTCTAGAAGATTCCCTAGTGAAGCAAATGGCAACCCACTCCAGTATTCTTGCTTGGAGAGTCCCATGGACAGAGGAGCCTGGTGAGCTACAGTTCACAGGGTCACAAAGAGTTGGATGTGACTGGACATGTATACAAGCACACATATATTTAATATGCATCTATATATGTATGGCATTCTTTGGTTACTTCTCTGGCCTTTGCTTTTCTATGTTATGTGCTTATTCATCTTTCTTATATAGAAATACAAGTTATTTTTTAACTCAATTCTCTTATCTTTACTTTCAACTTTCATTCTTTGAAAATATATCTTTTGGTAAATGATTCTCAAATCTATTAGCCTAATCCTAAAGTTTCTCCTGGGTTCCAGCTCTGTTTTTATCTAGCTTTGTTCAGCTAATTATTCTTGTTATCTTTTAATGACCTCACATACTCCATGCTTAAATATTTCCTTCAAAACTGACTTTACTTTCAGATAAATGCTGAACTTCTACTTTTGATGTGCCTATTCTTTCAGATTATGAAATTCAAATTTTCCTTTGCAAACTCAACCCTCACCAAACAAAGTTGACTATGATTTGTCATTTTTAATTAATTTCTGTTTGGTTTCCTCTCTGCCACCATTATCTAAATTCAAAGCTTTAAATAGCTACTTGGACTGTTCATGCCTTCAGTCTCCTCCCCTATTTGAAATTTTCTGATGTATTGCTGGTATATCTAACTGCAGATTTCTAACATGTACCTTTTTTAGTTAGATATATTTATTGGTTTCCCAATGTCACACTGCAAATTACACATTCTTTAGACTTGCACTAATGATTCTTGCAACCTGTTCTTAAAATCCATTTGTAACTTCATCTCCTACTATTTCTCTACAGATACCTCAATCTGATCAATGTCACATGACCTGAACTCTAAAAATCTGATTCTTTGTGCTTAAGGAAAGTTACAATATACACATATCATATGTCTTCTTATCACAATAAGATATATCTTTTATGTATTTGTTAACACATTACCAACTGGGGGATTTTTGCAGGAACTAATGCCTGTGGCTAGTGATTTGTTATGTAAGTGAATATTGAAACATTTCTGGTCAATAACATTTGGGTAACCAAAGATGCATTAATACGTGTCTCTGATCAATAATGTGTTAAGATTTGTTGTTGAGAAGTTTCAAACTGCCATGGAGGCTAGTGTACGTGATAAATGGTAATAAATTGATTGCCTGTTTTTTCTTGATAAGATACGCATTGACTGTCTTAAACCTTGTTCTATGCATTTCTATGATCTTTGTGATCAAACTGGAATCTCTCTTTAGGTAATTAAGGCAACATTAAAAATCTATGATTATTTTTAAGTTCTAACTTAAATTCAACATGATGCTTACTTTAATTACTAAAATAATTGTTCTGAAGTTACCTGAACACTAACTAATCTGGGCTATAAAATCATAATCGTGATGGTAAGGAAGCAACACTATAGGTAACATGTAAATTCTTAAAAGTGTAATTTACAGAACTGAATTGCATTTTTCCCTTGTAACAAAACAGTAGAATAAATAGGACAGTTGAGAAAACTTGAGTTTAATCAATTTGTTTGACATTACATAAGTAATATCAAAATCAAGATATGATTCTCAGAACTTGATTTTTAAACCATCTTAACCTCAGAGACAGAATGCTTGAAGGCATTCCATAGCAGGAACACATGAACTCTATGCTCAGAAAATTGAGATCACAGCCCATATATGATATTTACTAGCTGTATGTCTTTGGACAAACTAGTTCATATCTCCAAGCCTCAGCTTTCTCATCTATAAATGAGGAATAGACTAACAACTCTATGGGATTAATTTTTGTGAAGATAAATGGGATAACAAAACTGTCTAGCATCATGTCTAACTCATAGTGATAATCAATAACTAACCTGTAATAGTAATAGTGGTAATAATAATAACAATAAAAATCTTTTTGTTGGCCTTCTTCCTTTAGTTGGAGAAATTTTTTTAAAAAATCAGATGAGAAAGCAAAGAAAGTAATTTACACCTAATCTGAGGGTTTCAAGTCCACCTCTTTTTGCTACTCCAATTTTCTGGAAGTTTTGAGTGGAAAAAAGAGTTAGGGCTGATATTCTCATGCATGCAAACATCATGAAACTGGAGGTATCTGTGGTCTTGGCTGAAAAGGTTACATTCTGACAAATACTTTTGTAGTCCCACAGGGCCTCTTCTCTCTTTTCAACATTTCACTCATTCCCAGCATTTGCTTCCCTTCCATCAACATAACAACTCATATCTCAAGTGGATGTGGCCATATCATCAAAGATGGAAGGAAGAGTAAGCTTTACATCTAATTTCCACTAATAGATTCTTGGCATCTCCTGTGAGACCTCAGAGACCAATGACCCAAAGTACATCCATAGATTTTGGAGAGTTTTAGATGGATCCAGGATACATACATCAATATACTAACAAGAACCAATGTGTAAACTCTATTCATATCCTGTGCTAAATACTCATTATATATCTTTTTTTTAATTGGCAAATAATAAATTTACAATATTGTGATGGTTTTTGCCATACATCAACATCAATCAGCCATAGACATACATGTGTCTCCTTCCTCCAGGAACCCCCTCCCACCTCCCTCCCCTTCCCATCCCTCCAGATTGTCACAGGGCACTGGCTTTGGGTGCCCAACATCATACATCAAACTGGCTATCTATTTCACGTATGTTAATGTATATGTTTCAATGCTATTCTCTCAAATCATCCCACTCTCTCCTTCTCCCACTGAGTCCAAAAGTCTCTTCTTTATGTCTGTGTTTCCTTTGCTGCCCTGCATGTAGGATTGTTGGTGCAATCTTTCTAGATTCCATATATGTGCATTAAAATGTAATATTTGTCTTTCTCTTTCTGACTGACTCTGTATAGTAGGCTCTAGTTTCATCCACCTTATTTAGAACAGATTTAATTTCTTTTTAATTAAAAAAAGAACTGCCTCAAATGCATTCCTTTTTGTATCTGAGTAATATTCCATTGTGCATATGTACCAGAACTTTGTTATCTAGTCATCTGCTGATAGACATCTAGGTTGCTATCATGTCCTAGCTATTGTAAGCAGTGCTGCAATGAACATTGGGTACATGTGTCTTTTTCAATTCTGATTTCCTCAATTTATATAACAATCTTGTTAGGCTTGATTATAATCCATGTTTTACAGAAGGGAAAACTGAAACACAGAGTGAAGAAATTACTTCCCTAAAGTCACATAGTTAAGAATCATGTTGGCTATATCTGGTTCTAAAGCTTTTTCTTTAAAATTCCAGTTATTGTTCTGATAAAATAGAGCACAATTTTGCTGTTTAGCTGAGTTTTCTGATATGTCTAGCTTCACTCCAAATGAAAAATATTAAGAATACATAAATTCTAAACTTTTTTAGATTCCACATACAATTTATTTTTCTCTGTCTAACCTATTTCACTTAACATAATGCCTTCTCTTCAATTGTTTTGTAGGATGTACCAGGGAAGCCATGTACTCTTGCAGTTTCTTTGTGTAGAGCTTTTTTTTTTTTTTTCCAACTAAATTTCAGTTTTTCTAGTAGATATAGTTTAGATTATCCATTTCTTCTGGAGTTAGCTTTAAGTGAGCTGAATAAAGTAGTTTGTGTCCTTCAAGGAATTTGTCCCTTTCATTTAATTTGTTGTAGTTACTGACATAAAGTTGTCCATAGTCTCTTCCTATCCATTAATATCTGTGGAACCTGTACTGATGTCACCTTTCTCATTACTGGTATTGCTAATTTGTATCCTCTTTCTGTTTTCCTGATATCTCAGGCTAGAGGTTTATTAATTCCATTGATTTTCTCAAAGAATTAAATGTAGGTTTTATTTAGTTTATTTTTCTTTTCATAAAAATTTTCATTGATTTCCCTTTGGTTCTGAGTGGCAGCTTCGTTATTCAGCATTATTTTTTAAAACTGTTGCTTCACTGTCTTCTCATTTCTATTGTTTACAATAGGACATATGTTTTCACCCTTATTTTTATTTTTTGTACATAATATCTCCTCATTAAATTTAAGATTTTCTACTTCTCACATTGGTTTTTAGTGATTTAATTGTGATGTGTTTCATTACAATTTTCTGCATATTTATTGTGCTTGAGGTTTATTGAGCTACTTGGATATTTGTACTTATAGATATTTTCAAATTAAAAAAATAATCTGTGTCCATTAGTTTTCTATTTTTTTTTTTTGCCTCCCTCCATTCTCTGTCTCCTTCCAGAGTGAAAATCACATGCATATTCAGTTCAGTTCAGTTCAGTCGCTCAGTCATGCCCGACTCTTTGTGACCCCATGAATCGCAGCACACCAGGCCTCCCTGTCCATCACCAACTGCCAGAGTTCACTCAGACTCATGTCCATCGAGTCAGTGATGCCATCCAGCCATCTCATCCTCTCTCGTCCCCTTCTCCTCCTGCCCTCAATCCCTCCCAGCATCAGAGTCTTTTCCAATGAGTCAACTCTTCGCATCAGGTGGCCAAAGTACTGGAGTTTCAGCTTTAGCATCATTCCTTCCAAAGATCCATTTGAATTTTTCCTGTAATTCATTGATGCGTTCATCTCTCTGTGTTTCATCTTTGATTCTTCTATTCCTGTGCTAGCAAATACACTTATCTTTTCTTCTGCATTATCTAAGGGCCAATCTACCATTAATCTTAGCCAGTATATTTTTTGTCTTATACATTGCAGTTTTCATCTCAGGAGTTTAATTTTTTAGACCTTCCATATTTCTAACTTTTTGAATCCATGCAGTTTATTTATAATGCCTACTTAATATTCTTATCTGCTGTCTAACCTCTATATCAGTTCTGAGCTGTCTTTGATTAATCAACCCTCGTTATAGATCATATCTTACAACTTTATCATTACCTAGTATTTTTTTTTATTGAATGCTAACCATTGCAAATTTTACTCTGTTGAGTGCTGAATGTTTTTGCATTGTCACAAGTGTTGATCTTTATTTCAAAATAAAGTTAAATTACATGAAAAAATGATTGTTCTGGTTTTAAGACTGGTTAGGTGAGACTAGAACAGTTATCTTTAGTTAACTAGAGATACATAGTCTAGATCCTATGGCTAATTATTCCCCACCATTAAGACAAGCAACACAGGAGAACTGGGTTTGATCCCTGGGTTGGGAAAATCCCTTAGAGAAGGAAATGGCAACCTACTCCAGTATTCTTGCCTAGGAAATCCTATGGACAGAGGAGCCTGTTGGGCTATAGTCAGTCCATGGCGTTGCAAAGAATCAGACATGACTGAGTGACTAACACTTTTACTTTTTCACTTTCACTCAACTGGATACTCAAGATGGACCCTTTCCAACCTAGAGATCTCTCTCCCTGACTCTCTTTTTTCTAAAATACTGTTTCCTGTGTGTTCTAGCTGCCTTACTCTCCCCAGAATTTCCACTGTCTTCTTATACTAAGTAGTTTACCAGTTTCTGTATGGGTTCCTTCTCTCTGTTCTGCAACCTCAAAAGTCTCCCAAATTAATATGGCAGAGGAGTTATATGTCTCATTTTCCCCCCTTCTCTCTGAGATCAGTGTTCTTCTTTGCCTGATGTGTAGTGTCTTGTAAATTTTTTCTCACATATTTTGCATATTTTTGGTTGTTTCAGGTAATAGGGAAAGCAGCCATGAAATTAAAAGACGCTTGCTCCTTGGAAGAAAAGCTATGATCAACTTAGCATATTAAAAAGCAGAGACATTACTTTGCCAACAAAGGTCTGTCTAGTCAAAGCTATGGTTTTTCCTGTGGTCATGTATGGATGTGAGAGTTGGACTATAAAGCAAGCTGAGAGCTGAAGAATTGATGCTTTTGAACTTTGGTGTTGGAGGAGACTCTTGAGAGTTCCTTGGACTGCAAGGAGATCCAACCAGTCCATCCTAAACGAAATCAGTCCTGACTATTCATTGGAAGGACTGATGTTGAAGCTGAAACTCCAATACTCTGGCTACCTGATGCAAAGAACTGACTCACTGGAAAACACCCTGGTGCTGGGAAAGATTGAAGGTGGGAAGAGAAAGGGTTGACAGAGGATGAGCTGGTTGGATGGCATCACCAACTCAATGGACATAAGTTTGAGTAGGCTCTGGGAGTTGATGATTGACAGGGAAGTGTGACGTGTTACAGTCTATGGGATCGCGAAGAGTCAGACACAACTAAGTGACTGAACTGACTGACTGACCTTATTTTGGTGAGAAGTAGAAGTCCAGAGATTTTTTTAATTGGCAGATAAGTTCCTGTCTAAAATATGCTTCAAGAGAATGAAAATACACATTATTATCATTCTGTCTGAATTTACTCACCCCTAGAAAAAGCAAGGATTCTTACTTATTAAAATAATGATGGTACACAATTTTTTTTCTTAGAAATCTGAAAAATAATTGTAGTTTCATACCCTTGGCTTAAAAGTAATCAGGGTGGAGCAAATGAGCATCAGGCAAGAGTCTAGTGATGAAAATCTTAAAATATTTAGCCCATCCCTTCTTTTTGTCTGGTTTTCATGCTAATCTGAATTTGTATGAGATTCCAAACATGTTTGGGAGAGATTCTTTCACTCCTTTTAATTGTTGGTGTGGAATGGAATCTAAGGTTGAAAGAGCTAGTAAAGGTGAGCTGAAATAATAAAAAGTAGTAAGGGTCAAATAGAGTGTTTGAAACTGTAATCTACCTTTTGAGGATCATATGTGCAATTGCGTTAAAACAACTTTATACTACAAAATGTTTTAATGAATAATAAGACCAATATATCCCCAAACCACAGAAGGATCCATTCTCTACCTTTGCCTTGGTAGAAGCAAAAGTGCTTTAACTGACAATTGAGAGCAGAAGGCCATAAAAGGGCCAGGGATGACGCTACAAATTCTTATTTGTAACACAGTGGAGGTGGAGAGAGAGATCAAAATGGTTACCCACCTGAACCACTGAACAGCATCCTCAATTCATCTCTTTATAAAGCAAGAGCCTCTGCGCTGTGGCCATTAAAGTGGTGGAAGTTGTGATGGAATATTAATATGAATATTTTGCAAAGTGTACTTTGCCTCACTGTTTCTGTTCAGATAATCCGTCTTTGTTCTGCCCTGAGAAGCTATCATTATAAATAAATATTTGGATTTTTCCCTTGGCCATTTTATTATTTATGTCAGATCTTTTCTAGTTACAATTGCCTGCCTACATCGAAAGAGTTCAGTTTGGGATACGAAAATTTCAGCCTCAAATTTTATCGGAACCGTAGAAAAGCGTCACCCTTTCAGTGATGAGGGAGGGGAAGAAGAGTAAATGCGCTGAAATGTCAGCCCTGACTTTGGACCGTAGAAGGAGAGCTCGCTGTATGTGCTGCTTTCCAAGTCTGTCCTGCCTGCTGAATCTGTGTTTTGAATTATTTTTCCCCTCGATGTGTTAGTTCTTTTTTCCAAGTTGAACCTTATTTTATTTTCCTTGCGAGGGCCCATGTTATTATTCCAACATTTCCCATTTTAGTATCATCTGCAGAATTCATTTAGACCCTGTTTACTTCCTTGTTGAGGTTTCTGAGCCACAGAGCAGGATGGAGCCTAGAGGGAGGCTGGGCCTTCCCTCTCCTCCAAGCAGCCTTCATCACCCACATTGGCCCATAGGTATGAGGATTTAATTTGTACATGATTTCCCCATGGAAGAGGGTTTCTTAGGCTTCCCTATAAAATAAAAGGGGGAAATGGAAAAGATAACAATAACTACATGCTTGGTTCTGCCTGGGAAGAGAGCAATCAGCAAACATTTTGATTAATCATCATTCAGTGCATGTCCAGACCTTGGCTAAGTAGCCTGGAGGATGTAAAGAGGGGCAGTCTTTGGTCCCCTCTCTGAAGGAAGATATAATCTATTTTAGGAAACATATGCACACCACTTCTGAAGCAGCGACACCATGGATGGATTCACTAAATTTTGCAGAAAGGAATTGTCCTGAGTGTGAAAAATATTCATGTGAACCATTAAATTCAGAAAACATTTGGTGGAGGAGGAAGAGTTTATATCCCAACTATTTATTGTAAATGCATGCAATCTTGTTACAAGTATTTATTGAGGTTCTACTATAAGAGAAATTTTCCTAGGGAAGAGAGTGACAGAGTTCATGCTATCACCAAACTCTCAGCAAGGAGAAACAATGAAGAATCACAATATAAGTTCGTCATGCATGCATGCTCAATTGCTGCCGGCTCTTTGCAGCCTGTAATTCACCAGGCTCCTCTGTCCATGGAATTTTCCAGGCAAGAATACTGGAGAGGATAGCCATTCCCTTCTCCAGGGGATCTTCCCGATTCAGGGATGGAATCCACATTTCCTGCATTGGCAGGCAGATTCTTTACCACTGAGACCCCTGGGAAGCCCCATATAGGAGGATCAGTTCAGTTCAGTTCAGCCGCTCAGTCGTGTCCGACTTTGTGACCCCATGAACTGCAGCACGCCAGGCCTCCTTGTCCATCAGCAACTTCCAGAGTTCACCCAAACCCATGTCCACTGAGTTGGTGATGCCATCCAACCATTTCATCCTCTGTCATCGTCTTCTTCTTCTCCTGCCCTCAATCTTTCCCAGCATCAGAGTCTTTTCAAATGAGTCAGCTCTTTGCGTCAGGTGGCCAAACTATTGGAGTTTCAGCTTCAACATCAGTCCTACCAATGAACACCCAGGACTGATCTCCTTTAGGATAGACTGATTGGATCTCCTTGCAGTCTAAGGGACTCTCAAGAGTCTTTTCCAACACCACAGCTCAAAAGCATCAATTCTTCAGCACTCAGTTTTCTTTATAGTCCAACTCTCACATCCATATAAGACCACTGGAAAAACTGTAGCCTTGACTAGATGGACCTTTGTTGACAAAGTAATGTCTCTGATTTTCAGTATGATGTCTAGGTTGGTCATAACTTTCCTTCCAAGGAGTAAGTGTCTTTTATTTTCATGGCTGCAAGCACCATCTGCAGTGACTTTGGAGGCCCCCAAAATAAAGTCTGATACTGTTTCCACTCTTTCCCCATCTATTTGCCATGAAGTGGTGGGACCGGATACCATGATCTTTGTTTTCTGAATGTTGAGCTTTAAGCCAACTTTTTCACTCTCCTCTTTCACTTTCATCAAGAGGCTTTTGAGTTCCTCTTCACTTTCTGCCATAAGGGTGGTGTCATCTGCATATCTGAGGCTATTGATATTTCTCCTGGCAATCTCGATTCCAGCCTGTGCTTCCTCCAGCCCAGTGTTTCTCATGATGTACTCTGCATATAAGTTAAATAAGCAGGGTGACAATATACAACCCTGATGTACTCCTTTTCCTATTTCGAACCAGTCTGTTGTTCCATGTATAGGGTGATAAGAGTGACCAAAACTTTTCTTTCTGTGATGCTTTTACTGATACTAGAAGTCAGTGAAAGAAGATGTGATCTGCTTGGGTTGTTAGACTGATAACGTGTTGATTCAGTTAATCACTTATTTGTCTTGAGTGATTACTTTGTGTAAAAAAGGTTGGGCTAGATATTTTGTAAACATGAAGAAGAATTGGACTTTGACCCTCACTTCAAAATTACTATATAATATAGATAAACATGGGACTTCCCTGTTGGCTCAGTGCTAAAGAATCTGCCTGCAGTGCCAGAGACCCAGGTTTGATCCTTGGGTCAGGAAGATCCCCTGGAGGAGGGCATGGCAACCTACTCCAGTATTCTTGCCTGGAAAATTCCAAGGACAGAGCCTGCTGGGCTGTAGCCCATAAGATCGCAGAGTCAGATATGACTGAAGCAACTGAGCACAGCACAGCACAGACAAATATACTGAAACTATGTAGTATAAAGCAGAAAATGATTGCTCCATTTTTACCTGGCTTCCATTTTACTGAGCAACATTACCCTAAGAAAACAATTCAAAAATATTTGTGTTCTATGAGGATGAACTTTTAATCAAATGCAAGTACCAGCAGTAGCAGGAGTAACACTGTTATATCTTCAGGTCTTACTCTATGCTAAGCCCTTACAGAATCTCATTTAATCTTACCAACAGTCCCATGAAATAGCTATTATTATTTTCCACCTTTCACAGAAAATAATCTGAGCATTAGCAACTAATAAGGCCCTTCCCAGGTAGTAGGCAGCTGAACATGAACTCAAACTCAGGCAGCTCTAAGTCTAAAATAAAAATTCAAGAAGTAGGCATTACCATGGGAACTAAGAGTCTGACTTTTCACAATGGCCAAAGGCAATGCTCTTAACCCCAGGTACACACTAGAGATACCTGGGGAGCTTAAAAATACCATTGCTTTAATCCAACACTATCAGAACCTCTGGGGGTGGATCTCAGGCATCAGAGTTTCTAAGGGCTTCCCAGGTGATGCTAACAGCCAGCTAGGCTTGAGCACAAATGACTTTAGGTCTTTCCCTGAGCAGAGGAGTAAAACAAATATACTAAAACAACAAGCAAACAAACAAACAATAACAACAAATTCATATATATTCCCTAATATTAATATATATGATTGTCCTAAGTATGCTCATAATTCATATGTACATCTATGAGGACCTCCTGACCTAAGAAATATCAAACAGTGAATTGTCCTACAACAGGCAAAATCAACAGCATTTAAACAAATGATAACCTTTGGCCAGGTGCTCCAAGAAGTCAAGTTCTATGTCTTCTTTGCCCCACATCTGTCTGACAGAAATATTTACATCAAGACTCCATGGTTTATCTACAGATTATTGAAAACATTTTTTATCAGGTAGAAAGAATGGCCACTGCATTTGAAATATGGAGAGTCTGAAGCATCTAAGATCAACCAAAGTTCCTTTAAATGAGCAGGGAGTTCCCCACCAGCGCCAGCCCCTGGTTCCCCATTGCCTGTCCTCGGCATACAGCTCAGAGACATATACTACAAATACACCAATGAGAAATCATGCATGAAAAAAAAGTCTGTCCTGAACATCATTAATGATCCATAGATAAAATCATATTTTCCTTACATCCAACAATCCTCTTAATTTAGAAATTTAAAACCAATTCTGATCTCATTGGTTGACAGGTAAAGTGGAAGAGTGATTGCCATACATATCCAGGAATATATTGGAATAAGGAAGCAGGTAGGAATGTCTCAACATTGGGGTTGGTTTCAACTCCTTTTGAGAAAATTTTGCTTGGTGAACCAAATATTAAAATCTCATGCCTTGACAGAAGTAATGGATGGGGGATAACTTCTGATAATCATGTCAAATTTATCAAATTACACAAAAGGAAAAATGACTTTTAACTTTCAATGTCAGGCTTAAAATAAAATCTTTCACTTAAAATGCAGTCCTGTGTTCACGGAGACTACACATTTTCCTAAATGTTGCAAATAAATTTAACATTTTAAAAAGATGTCAATTAATTCATTCCAAAGAATTACAGGTGTTTAGATCCCAAGCCAATGCTTTTGCTTGACAATCGGAATTGGTTCATGGAGTATTATTTTAGGCCAGCTAAATCTAATGACCTTTCTGCTCTCCAAGTTTCAAGCCACAGATTTCAGGAACAGAGACCAGTGAAATGTGTATCCTACATTCCAGCAGGCAAAGTAGCAAGGAGATTTTCCTGTGGCTAGTAAAGACCATGTTTCTTAATAAGAAAATGACTGTTTGAACACTCGAATACATCAAGTCATTTCCTGGCCGTGCTTTACATGTGGCTTTCTGTTATTATCGGAAACATTGCTTCCTTGATACCTCTGGCCTTCATCTCCATCTGCATTAGAAATCTTTGGGCAAGCTCTTCCTCCATCAGGAAATTTAGCTCCTTTCTTCACATTTTCATCAAACTGATTGTTGAAAGAGAACAGAGGACATACGAAAAGGGAGAGTTAATCAAAAAGGAAACTTCCACCAAGGAAACAGAAAGATATCTTTACTGTTTTCATTTTGATATCGGTCTCTGTGCCCCAAGGTGTCACCTGTCAGTGCTTTTTGTTTACAGTCTGTAGCATCACAGAATGGGGCCACTCTCCCCTTTCCTGTCATCAGTCCTTTATAGATTAGCTTATCATTTCTCCATGTAATCTCTAGCATTGCTTTTCTGTGAAACAGGACTGAGAAACAATAAAGGAGAGGAGAATAGATAAGCAGAGATTATATCTGTAGATATATCTTCTCTCCACTTTTATTTTTTACCAGCTCTGTTTTTAGTGTTTGACTTCCTTCCTCTTAAAAACCTTGACTTTATTCCTCCTAAGAGACCCCAGTTTATATCCAATGCAGTTTATAAAAGGTGTACGTTCCAGTAAAGATAACTAGCAAGGGCCATCCAAAACTAATTGAAAGGCTAATATACATGGAAATGGATGGATAGAGCTTTTTCTTCACATATATCCTTTAATACATCAATTAAATTTATGCTGTGATAATTACTCTTCAGTTCAGTTCAGTTCAGTTGCTCAGTCATGTCTGACTCTTTGTGACCCCACGAATCACAGCACACCAGGCCTCCATGTCCATCACCAACTCCCGGAGTTCACTCAGACTCACGTCCATCGAGTCAGTGATGCCATCCAGCCATCTCATCCTCTGTTGTCCCCTTCTCCTCCTGCCACCAATCCCTCCGAGCATCAGAGTCTTTTCCAATGAGTCAACTCTTTGCATGAGGTGGCCGAAGTACTGGAGTTTCAGCTTTAGCATCATTCCTTCCAAAGAACACCCAGGGCTGATCTCCTTCAGAATGGACTGGTTGGATCTCCTTGCAGTCCAAGGGACTCTCAAGAGTCTTCTCCAACACCACACTTCAAAAGCATCAATTCTTCTGTGCTCAGCCTTCTTGACAGTCCAACTCTCACATCCATACATGACCACTGGGAAAACCATAGCCTTGACTAGACGGACCTTAGTCGGCAAAGTAATGTCTCTGTTTTTGAATATGCTATCTAGGTTGGTCATTACTTTTCTTCCAAGGAGTAAGCATCTTTTAATTTCATGGCTGCAGTCACCATCTGCAGCAATTTTGGAGCCCCCCAAAATAAAGTCTGACACTGTTTCCACTGTTTCCCCATCTATTTCCCATGAGATGTAAACATAAACAGAACAAATTATACAGACAGCTTACACTTTCCTAGATGGAGTTAGTAATAAATTCCAATTCAGATATCACACAGGGAAGGAGTGTGCTGTAATGGAAAGACTATTGGACTAGGCGAATTGGCAAGTGAAACCCAAGGTCATCATTTCTCTCTAGGGATCTGCAGTGAACCACACTGAGCCCCTCGCAAATCCATATGGGGGGACCCTAACCCCCAATGTAACTATATTTGGAGGAGGGGTCTTTAAAGAGTTAATTAAAGTTTTAAAAAGTCATAAAGATGGGGCCTTAATCTAATATGACTTGTGTCCTGATAGGAAGAAGAAGAGACATCAGGAATGATCATGCATAAAAGACTTTTTGAGGATACAGCTACAGAGCCACCTGCAATATGAGGAGAGAGAGGTCTCAGGAGAAACCAACCCTGCCTGCTCCTTAAACATGAACAACCAGCTTCCAGAACTGTGAGAAAATACACTTCTGTTGTTGATGCCATACAGCCTATGCCTTTGTAATAGTACTTTGTACTTTGTAATGGTAGTCCTAGAAAACTAACACTGTACCTTTAGCAAATCACTTAAAGTTTTCAACCACAACCAATTTCTACCCTCTTACTTCTGACAATTTTTGGTCCATATATTCTTGAGCTCTTTTCCAGTTAATGTTTCCTCTGCCTGTGTCTTAAATTGTTGGGCTGTGGCGGGGATGGGCTCCAGAGCTTCTCTTCTCAGTCTTTATTTGTTCTCAACAATCTTGTCCACTCCTTCATCTTCAGTAACCACCCATTTGCTAATCGATCGCTATACCAATTTTCCAGCCCATAGTGTTTTTTAAATTTCAGCTTTATTGAGCAATAATCGACATAAAATTGTAAGATACTTAAAGTGTGGTCATTTGAAATTTGATTATACATTGTGAAAGGATTCCCCCCACTAATTACTTCATTCGTCAACTCATTCTCTTCTCTCTCTTTTTCCTTTTTGAATGAGAATCTTTAGTTCTACTTTCTTAGCAAACCTCAGTTGTACAAATACCATGTTATCAACTACAGTCACCATGTTATACATTAGATCCTCGGGTCTTATTCACCTTATAGCTGAAAGTTTGCACCCTTTTACCAACCTCTCCTGACTTCTGCCCAGCGTACCTCCTGGCAGTCACTTTTCTACTCTCTGTTTCTATGAGTTTGACTTTTTAAAAAAGAATCACTCCATATCTGAATGATACCTTGCAGTATTTGTCTTCCTATGCCTGACATTTCACTTGGCATAAACCTCATAGACCTCAAGGTCCTTTCATGTTGTCACATATGGCAGAATTTCTTGCTTTTATATGGCAGAGTAATATCAAATATGTATGTGTGAGAGTTTATCTATTTATGAATGTATATGAGGAAAATCTATTTCATTTGTTTGTATTTTGTGGTATATTAAGTGATACATTGATACATTTAGTTACAGATGTTTTAAGTATATTAATGATTTGAAAATTTTGACCCATGATTCTACAGTCTTGCTGGGAAAGCACTAATGCTGGAATTTTACCTTCTCTTCAAATAGTTTTTATTTTTTAAGTTCCAGTGCTTTTCTTGCAAAATTTACTTAGAATCCATTGATTCTTGTATTCCTAAAAATCTTCCCAGAGTCACAATTTCCAGATTCTACTCCAGCATTATCCTTTTCAAATTTTACTCAGTATTTTCATAATATTTGAATAGTGCTGACTTCTTGACCTCTTCTCCACATAGACTTGCCTGAGTTAATAAAATAATGAATTGTATTTGGACAAGATCTTGGAGGTTATCTCAGAGCAATTCCATCTCTAGTTACATGACTTTCCTGTCTTGGCGTGAACAATTTTCAGGGACTTGGCATTCTCCATTATCTAAAGAAACCCTTTTCAGAGTTGAAAAGTTTTTCTCTTACTACTCCAAAATCTCTGTGTTACCAACATCTAGATGTCTTAACATCTAGAATTTTCTACCATAGCAAAAACCGATTGTCTGTAAGGCAATACTTCTAATGTTTAAAATTAACTCAAGCAATTAAGATAATGGATTTGAAATGTTAGTCACCATGATTTTCCTCACTTCTGCTATTTTTGCAAATATTCAATTAATGCAATTAATTAATACACACCATTTGATGTTTGTGTTTCATTTTTATATTTTCCCAACACACAAGACCTTTCAATGTCAAGATGATATTGTTTTATGTAGATGAGACTCCCTGTCACTGTTGTACATTCTGAACTAAAAGTCCTTAGTTCTCAAGTGGGTCCCCTTATCTAGCTTTATGGTTTGGCCACAGCCTGGCTGCTATCCTTGGCTACTAAGTGATGATACTGGAACTAAAACCCCTGGCACAGTCATTAAGCTCAGCATCTAGATTTTGTGACAAATGTTAGGTTCCAATTTCAAAGATAGGTTCAAATTAAACTTCTCTTAATTCAGGGCTCCTCAATTTGTAGCTAGCTTTCTGAAACCAAGTGAGAACTTACCAGTTACATTTAAGTTTCTACTTTATGACCTCCCTAGCTAAGGTAATTTTGAATCATAATCCTAGTTTCAAAAAAAGTACATATATCTTTAGCCAAGTTTGATTAAAACATGAAATGGGATCCAATCTTGTGACAAACCAGTGGCTAACTTTCTACTGATCTACAAGACACTCTTAATCATTAATGCAATGCAAAGTTTTATAATCTGGCACATCTTTGCCCAATAACTCTAGAATTCTAGGCTCTTTAAAAATTTTTATAAAACTACTGTAACAGTAAAAATGTCTTGCCTAGAGAAATTCCATTATATCTGATTTATAACCCTAATCAAGCAATCAAGCAGTGAGTGAATTTAGTGTACTATAATTTGTTTTAGTGAAAAAAAGTTATTTTCCTTATTAATAGACTACTGTCTGTCTTCTCTTAATATTACAACCTCTTGCCTTTCACTGCTGATCTTCTTGCTTAAGGAATATCTACAAATCCTTTAATATCGTTCCTATTATATTTTTACAAGTCTCAGTTTGTTCTGAACTGTATTCTTACACATGCTATTCTTAGAGGTGCATGCCACTCTTTCTTGTTTCTTTTCAGGGATTTTCCATCCATCTGTGGTACATCTTCTTTGAAAGGATTATCTTTGATGAATCTGATACATTTTAAATATCTATACTTTCTTATACTATCCTGAAAGCCAACACTAGTGTTTTGGATCAGAGGCAAAATATTATCATGTATAGCAATAACTGGATTAGTTCTCCATGCCCTATTACTTCTTCATGATTGTAGCAATTGGGCAAAATGATCATATGGTAATACATGCAAAGGATTTTTCATACTATAGAAGAGGAAGTCCAAAACTATGAATGTGTAACTTTATTTGAGTTACACAGTACTCCTCTGTTCCTGAGACAGGGAAAGAAATCTTCCTTCCATAATGGCTTAAAATTTTTCACAAAGTAAAAGGACAGCTCAGGGTTTTATCCTTTCAAATGTAAACAAACATCAAGAAGGTAAATCCTTTAAATCTCTCTGAGATGGCTCACTTTTCAGTCATCTTTTAACCTTTCAAGATGTAGTCTTCAATTCAATTTGCAGTTTTCTTTTTTTCTGAATGACCTAATCATACAGAAACATGAAAACATTTGTTTCCCTACATTCCCCATGAGATCTCTAATCCCTGTTATAATAAAGGGAAATTCTAGTTAAGAAACAAATAGTAATATATATATCTTTTCATCATAAAATGTTGGAATAATTAAGGAGCAGATTTTTAATATGAAGAAATAAAGGATAATCAAAGGAAAGAGATATATCAGGTATATTTGGAAAGAGTAAGAGAATATACAGGTTGTACTCTTTGTCCAAATGAGATCTTTGCCTCCAAGGTTGTCATTTCCTGTGTTTGCAGATAACCATTTCTCACATCTCTCGGAGGTATGACTGTCCAAGTGGTTCATGTTGGGGCTAATTAATGGCTTAATGAGACATATGATGCTAGATCCTTCCCTAATTCTTCTTCACATCCCTTAGTATCTTATCAAGATTACTATGATCATCTCTCCTTTCTACCATTAAACCCATCCCCATTCTCCATATAGCAAGAAAAGAGGTTTTTTTAACATGCTGATATAGCCTTTACAAGATTCAATAATTCATTATTTTACTTAAAACACATTCTAAACTACCACATTTAGAATGCGGTTCAAATTTGTTAACTCTCCTCTCTTGATTTGTCTCTAGCATCATCTTTTCATCTTTCGTCACTATCTTCATCAGAGTGACCTGCTCTGAGATACTGAAAACAACAAAACAAAACCTTTCCACTTTAAGACATCTTCTATCAATTTGTTTTTCTGGAAATGTCCCTTCAGATGAGAACCAGGCCCACCCAATCTCCCCAAAATATCTTCTACTCCTCACCTATCAAATCACAACTTGCAGCAGATTTGACTAGTGATCCATGAACCAAAGCATGTATTCCCCTCTCCAAAACAGAGTTTCAAAAGGAAGCGGTGCATTTACCATCTCTCTTGCAGTAAGTACAGCCAAGTAACTAATTCTGGCAAAGGGAATATGAGTGAGCATGCCATGTCGTACATGAAGATTTAGCACCTGGATTCTGTACCATATGCCGCAAGTGGGTTGGATTTTGAATTCTCTTCTTGGGGAATGGGTATAGAGTAATATTTGATAGCGGAAGAAATGGCTAACTGTCCACCAAAAACACATTTCCATTTTTATATTATGAAGTTCAGATGAGAAGTACAAAACAGAGTTTCCCAGGTTTCCTTGCATCTAGCTGGGATCCTGTGACCATTTCTATTCAATGCAAGTTGAATAAATGAGATTTGGCTCACTTTCAAGACAGGCTTGTTAAATGTACCTGGATTTCTCTCTCACCTGCCTCTACTAATTTTTCTCCAGTTCAGCCAGCTAGAAGCCATATTTAGAAAATAGCAGAGACTCTCTCAATTTAGTTCAGAAAGCTGGCATGGAAGAGGATTGTTCTCCTGACAAATTCACTTGAACCCATGTTACAAGAACAAAAATTAAGTTTCAATATTATTGGAGCAATTATACATATGTATAAATTATGCATATTTAACATTTATTAAGTATTGCTTCCTCAGAGACCATTCCTATCTGTATAGTATCTATCAATGTCCAGTCACTTAGAAGATGGTCGGTAAATATTTTTAGGAGATCCAACCAGTCAATCCTAAAGGAAATCAGTCCTGAATATTCACTGGAAGGACTGATGCTGAAGCTGAAGCTCTAATACTGTGGCCACCTGCTGAGAAGAACTGATTCATTTGAAAAGACCCTGATGCTGAGAAAGATTGAAGGCAGGAGGAGAAGGGGACAACAGAGAATGAGAGGGCTGGATGGCATCAACAACATGATGGACATGAGTGTGAGTAGGCTCTGGAAGCTGGTGATGGACAGGGAAGTCTGGCGTGTTGCAATCCATGGGGTCGCAAAAGGTTGGAAATGACTGAGTGACTGAACTGAACTGAACTGAAATAATATATAATTAAAAAGAAAAAAAACAAAACAAAACAAGACTCTCATTTGAGTCTTGACCTCCAACATGATATTTCCTTTCCTAAAAATTTACCAAAGTAAATTCACAATTAAGATGTATTCTTACTCACCCCAATTTTTTTGTTATGTATGACCAGTTTCTATTTTCCTCTCAAATCCAATGTAACACACCTAAGTTATAACCTCTTCCTAATTTTATTTAGTCTGGATAGCTTCTCAGAAGTGTTACTGTGACACACAGAAACACAGTCATCATAGACAAGCAGGATTCCTGGAATTAGCAGGAAAATAAAAACCCTCCTGGAATTACCAACTCATTCTTTTGCTCTCTGAAGAAAATTAATGTAGTGTTAGGCTACAGATGAAGTGATGGTCCTTCTTTTAATATGATACACATTGAAGGTCATTGACCTCAATTTGACATTGACAATTTATTATTTGTTTCTTTATAAAAATATCTAGACTCTTTCTCACTTCACTCTGACTCAAGCCAACAATGAATTGGCCCCAGGCATTGGAAAATGGTTTTCTTTTTGTCTCTAGCACTGTATTTGGTTCAGTGCATTTCTAGAATCTAGCATCTACAGCATATGGGCTCAAAACTTTTCTAAAACTAAAAACGTATTAAATGAACAATATAGCTCAACATTATGGTGTGTTATTACATAAAACCTTAATTAATTTTAATCTAGAAACTTGTAAGATTTATTTTTCATTGCAGCAAAAATGCTTCTTTCAATAGATCTTCTATTTCAAGCCACATACAAGTTATCATGAACTTATCATCAGAGTTTAAATGATTAGGGTTGACAATGTGGCAGAATTCTTATAATTCAAGGTTTCAAAAGAAGAAAATCTTGTTATTGATTTTACTCAGTGTCTAAAACAATCATGAGTCTGAAGATGAATTAGTAAAATATGTAACAATAAATTAAAGACTTTTGTGGGATGTTCTAAGGGTTCTGGTAGAGCAGAAACATCATGGAAAGCATTCTTCAAATGCTTTTTGGTGATTTGTTTAAAGCTTTTCACTGGATATGAAGTCTTCATTTTTATACAATCCAACAAAATCTCCAAAAATATATAGTCCTAACAACAATTTCACAAAAACAAAAATCATTATCACATTTTGAGATAGCTATCTTTCAAGGGGAAAAAAAATCACTTCCTTGATAGGCCTGTGAAAGCTGATAAAGTCAGAGATTTACATGAGAATTTGCTAAATGCGAATATTCCAAATTTTTAGTGAAGTTCTGTGTAACATCTAACACCCAGTAGGTGATCAACTCTCTCAGTTTGCTTGAGACTGTTCATGAGGGCCTTATTCTTCTCACCTTGGCTAAACTTAAGATGTTTCTTCCTGACTCTTGGCCCCTGACCTCCCTTTTCTTAAGAGCATTTACTTTAGGAAACTTGGAGTTGTAAATCATTTTCTGCCCCTTTGTGATGTAAATCTTCTCACAGTCACTTGACAGTTTCACAACCCAGGGATGTCTCGTCTCCTTGATATAAATCATTTAATTATAAATCACCATGAGAGGTAGCTTGCTACCTCCTAGTTTCCATGGGAGGTAAGAGCCTAACTTCCACAAACCACCATTAGCAAACACAAATGACCTAACCCTATTAATCCATCTTCCCACTAATATTTTCCAATACCTTTCCACTAACTCACCCTAGAACTTAAGAACCTTTTTACCTTTGTTTCAGTGAAGTTGAGTTCAGTTTCTCTCTCCTATTGCAGTAGTCTTAAATAAGGTGTTCTTTGATTATTTAACTCCATCTGATGCATTTTCCCTTTAACAGGAGTTTTCCAGAGTTAGTACTGAAAATCCAAGTACCAGGAACCAGCTTAGACCCAGGCAAGCTGAAACAGCTAGGCTTGTTTATTTTTAGTACAACCCTTAAGCTCATTTATGGGTGTTTCTGAAGCCTGATTTTCTCCCAGAATAGTGTGAGTTGCCAATGACTATACTATTGTGTGTGGTGGTCTGCACACCATTATTCTGTTGGACAGAGTAGGTGCTCAGTAAATATTTGCAAATATTTGCCAACTAATAAATGGAGATTACTCAACAAGAATATAAACACACTAATGTTTCTGAGCCATTTGCCTTTATTGATGTATGCAGAATATAGGATGACCCTTGTTCACCTATCCATTCATTTAGTGACTCATTAATTTCTTCAGCTATAAATTCAACAAACAGATATTGACAACCTCCCATTTATTAACCTAACAAATTTGTCCTTGCCCTTTTAATAGTTCATAGCCCAGAAGGAGAAATAACAATGAATAAAAAAACAGAAAAATCAATGACAACATTATCACACACACACACACACACAATTTAATCTGTGAAAAGTCTTGTGTGATATGAAAAAATATCTTCCATTTTCACTCTTTATAACTTTTTAAAAGTCCTAAGATCTTTAAAGATGGAAGATTTGATTTAGTCACAGTTATGCAAATATTGTTACAAATATCATGTGGCGGTTTCATATATTCTTTTAATATACTAAACTGTTCAGTTAGAACATATCTATCTGCTGAGGCTTTTATACTGACAGCTATAACAATTTGGCATTTTAGGAAACCATTCCTGAATTTCAGAGAATTATTGGAAATGTTAAATAGTGAATTGAAATTCATATTTTAAAACATGAAAAGAAGAACATGAACATGAAGAGTCCTTTGGAGGAGCTTATCTTGTGAGCTAATAGCCCCACATGGCCAAACAGATGGAATTTTGCTACTGACATCAATTTTTCCTATCATTCTGGGAAACAAAAAGTGATTCCTATTCCAAGTAATACTGGAGAAAGACTGATATGGCCATATCTGACTAAGATTTGAGGGTGGTTATTGGTGCATAAATGACTTATTTGCCTTTCTTTTGACACAGCCGAATAGTTTAATGTGCATGCGTGCGTGCGTGTGTGTGTGTGTGTGTGTTTGACTTGAAAAGTGCTATTTTAAATGAGTATATCCAGTCAGAGCTGTTATGTTTTTGCTGTGGCTATTAGGGTAGAAATTACAGTGCTTAAAAGGCACTGAAAAAAAGTTTTCTAGTAATGCTTTTGAGTTCTCTGAGCCCAGTGTTGATTACTCGAGCATGCTTCATTCAGTTTCACAAAGATTCTTGAGCAGTTGCCAGAAAGGGGTAGACTGAACATTTGTGACATACTTCAGCAGAGGTGTCAGCTTACTCAGGATTCATGGTTCACAATGAACAAAATTCCTACATGCCTAAATAGTTGTTAGTTAAGTGGTACAAATTCATTATGTAGATGTGAAATTTGTGTGGGTTAGGACTGTTTTAATTGCAAATAACAAAACTCAACATGAACTGGTCTAATCAACAATCACAAATGAATTTACTGCCTTTATAACTTAGCCATCCGGATAAAGGATGCTAATGTAATGACACAGTGAATAAGTCACTAATCATCTATTGTTTTTTCTTGTCTTTTGCTCCATCTTCCATGGCACTAATGTTCATTTTCAGTTCTACATGGTGCCCCCAGGATCTTCTTTTACAAAGACTGTAGTTCTATATCTCATATTAACTCAGCAATTCATGCAGAGGAAGAAAGAGGCTACACCCTTGTGGCTTTCCTGGCTTGAACTGTGTTTTGGGTTCATCCTTAAACTGAATATCAAGTCCTTTGTGATGAGATGAATTGATTGGATTAAGTCTGCTCAGGCTCATTTCAACAATATTGCCGCTACACTGTTGGAACAAGCAAACTTCTCCAAAGGTAAATCAGGTACTTTTGATTGAAAGAGGGGGAAATAGATGTTTCCTATTCTAAAGGCAACCACTAGTCTAAATTCCCATACAATTTATACAAAGATTAGCTGTCAAATAGTCTCCTCCAACATGTCTCATAGACAGTGAAGTAATATCCTTGCAATGTTCTTTCATTTTCCACTTTATTGATCCTTTCCAGAAAGGACTCTAGGATTATTCTACTGAGTTTTCCATGCATCTTTTTTTCTAATCTGCTACTTTGTTTACACAAGGCTCTCCAGCCTCCTGTGCTATGTGTGTGCTAAGTCACCTTATTTGTGATTCTATGGATCCGTAGCTCATGAGGCTCCTCTGTCCTTGGGATTCTCCAAGCAAGAACACTAAAGTGGATTGTCATATGCTTCTCCAAGGGATCTTCTGGACCCAGCGATCTAACCTGGCTCTCTTATGTCTCTTGCATTGGAAGGGGCTTCTTTTCTACTAGTGCCATCTGGGAAGCCCTCTCCAACTTCTAAGCCTGTGCCAATTGTAAGATGCACATCAAATCCCTATTCTTTTATTTACCCACACAGAAGCATTAGGTGGGCTATCAGGTAGAACTTCAGTGACATATTATAACTGGGCTCTACACCATTAATCTAAGAAAAACTCTATTTCCTTTCCTTGAAGTGACAGGAACCAGTTTTTGTAAAATTTTCTCCTTGGAAAAGAGCAAATTCATTTTTACCCACACCAGGAAAAATATGCTCTTTTCATCAAAATGAACAGAATGTTTCTTTAAAGTGCTAAAAGAGAAAAGTAAAATTAATTTTAGTTTAACATTTATATTGTGTTATAATATTACCAATGTATGTCTTTGATGAGAATAGATGAACAGAGAAGGCCATAAATTAGTTATAAAGTCATGCTAACTCTACTCAGTTTTTCTATTTTCAGATTATTTAATTAAAGGGTAAGATGGTGGTAATAATAGCAAACACACATTTTTAGCATGTACTGTGTACCAAGCAGTGTCCAGCCATGTAATTTTTTTTTATTCCCTCAATAGCTCTATGAGATTGGCAATATTATTACCTACATTTTAAACAGAACTAAGTTACAGAGTACTCAAGCAATTTGCCCCACGAGGCACAGGCAGAGCTGGGTTGTGAATATGGACAGCTTGTCTTCAGAATCCATATTCTTTTTTCAACCTCAAACCCTATTCTACTATGGATTTGTTTCTGAGTTGGTAACCCAAAATGTGACTTAGTGACATGATGAAATGCACTGTCAGAAAGATGATTCTATTTATTTATTTTATTTTTTAGGTAAAGACCAGCAACAAGTCTATTCAGGGAGAATTTGACACTTTTTCTACTTCTATAATTCTAAGGAATACCAACTAGCTATTGTGCCCCACTCCATATGAGAAAGCTAAAACGGGACCATGAGTTTGTGAACGTCATGGGCTTTCAGACCTGTTACCCCAATCTCCTATCATTTTTACATCATTTCTGCGAGTCTTCCTTAGAGTTTCTATTTATTGTTTGGTGATGAAGACCTAAGTCATGGTTGAGAATTTTTGGAAAAAGGCAAAAAATCAATAGATAAGTCTTTTAAGAATTATTAAAATTTGACTGTTGTATGCCCTATACTAGAAACTAGAAATAAGTTAGCTTATATTACATATTCTTTAGATTTTCCATATGCATATCTGTTAATTTTATAGTATTGAAAATTTGAAAAACTTGGACAAATTTGTTTGGTTTTGGAAAGAAAGATTGAATCTTTATAGGAAAGCATTGAGTCTCATGATTTTTATGAAAAACAGACATTTCTATTAGACATAAGTATACCTTATTTAAGAGATAAATAAAACCTTCTGTGTTTATTTTTTCAATAATTTAGAAGCTAATTTTTAGCATATGATAAAATAACCTATGCATTTTATTTTATTTTTATTTTTTTAAGTATAAATTTATTTATTTTAATTGGAGGCTAATTACTTTACAATATTGTATTGATTTTGCCATACACTAACATGAATCTGCCACGGGTGCACACGTGTTCCCCATCCTGAACCCCCCTCACACCTCCCTCCCCATACCATCCTTCTGGGTCATCCCAGTGCACCAGCCCTGAGCATCCTGTACCATACATCGAATCTAGACTGGCGATTCATTTCACATATGATATTATACACGTTTCAATGCCATTCTTCCAAGTCATCCCCCACCCCTCGTCCTCTCCCACAGAGTCCAAAAGACTGTTCTAGACATCTGTATCTCTTTTACTGTCTCGCATATGGGGTCATTGTTACCATCTTTCTAAATTCCATATATATGCATTAGTATATTGTATTGGGTGTTGTTTTTGCTTTGGCTCCATCCCTTCATTCTTTCTGGAGTTATTTCTCCACTGATCTCCAGTAGCATATTGGGCACCTACCAACCTGGGGAGTTCATCTCTCAGTGTCCTATCTTTTTGCCTTTTCATACTGTTCATGGGGTTCTCAAGACAAGAATACTGAAGTGGTTTGCCATTCCCTTCTCCAGTGGACCACATTCTGTCAGACCTCTCCACCACGACCCGTCTATCTTGGGTGGCCCCACAGGCATGGCTTGGTTTCACTGAGTTAGACAAGGCTGTGGTCCTAGTGTGATTAGATTGACTGGTTTTCTGTGAGTATGGTTTCAGTGTGCCTGCCCTCTGATGCCCTCTTGCAACACCTACCATCTTACTTGGGGTTCTCTTTCCTTGGATGTGGCGTATCTCTTCAATATTGCATAGGTACCTGGAGTGTTAAGTCCATGAATCAAGGCAAATTGGAAGTGGTCAAATAGGAGATGGCAAGAACATTGACCGTCTAGGAATCAGCAAACTAAAATGGACTGGAATGGGTGAATTTAACTCAGATGACCATTATATCTACTACTGCAGGCAGGAATACCTTAGAAGAAATGGAGTAGCCATCATGGTCAACAAAAGTCTGAAATGCAGTACTTGGATGCAATCTCAAAAACGACAGAATGTTCTCTGTTCGTTTCCAAGGCAAACCATTTGATATCACAGTAATCCAAGTCTATGCCCCAACCAGTAATGCTGAAGAAGCTGAAGTTGAACGGTTTTATGAAGACCTACAAACCTTTTAGAACTAACACCCCAAAAAGATGTCCTTTTCATTATAGGGGACTGGAATGCAAAAGTAGGACGTCAAGAAACATCTCAAGTAACAGGCAAATTTGGCCTTGGAATACGGAATGAAGCAGGGCAAAAGCTAATAGTTTTGTCAAGAGAACACACTGGTCATAGCAAACACCCTCTTCCAACAACACAGGAGAAGACTCTACACATGGACATCACCAGATGGTCAACACTGAAATCAGGTTGATTATATTTTTTGCAGCCAAAGATGGAGAAACTCTATACAGTCAGCCAAAACAAGACCAGGAGCTGACATTGGCTCAGATCATGAACACCTTATTGCCAAATTCAGACTGAAATTGAAGAAAGTAGGGAAAACCACTAGACCATTCAGGTATGAAAACCACTAGACCATTCAGGTATGACCTAAATCAAATCCCTTATGATTATACAGTGAAAGTGAGAAATAGATTTAAGGGACTAGATCTGATAGACACAGTGCCTGATGAACTATGAACAGAGGTTCGTGACATTGTAAAGGAGACAGGGATCAAGACTATCTCCATGGAAAAGAAAAGAAAAAAAAAATGGCTGCATGAGAAGGCCTTACAAATAGCTGTGAAAAGAAGAGAGGAGAAAAGGAAAGAGATAAGCATCTGAATGCAGAGTTCCAAAGAATAGCAAGAAGAGATAAGAAAGCCTTCCTCAGCGATCAATGGAAAGAAATAGAGGGAAACAACAGAATGGGAAAGACGAGAGATCTCTTCAAGAAAATTAGAGATACCAAGGGAACATTTCATGCAAAGATGGGCTCGATAAAGGACAGAAATAGTATGGACCTAACAGAAGCAGAAGATATTAAGAAGAGGTGGCAAGAATACACAGAAGAATTGTACAAGAAAGATCTTCATGACTCAGATAATCATGATGGTGTGATCACTCACAGAGGCAGACATCCTGGAGTGTGAAGTCAAGTGGGCCTTAGAGCGTCACTACGAACAAAGCTAGTGGAGGTGATGGAATTCCAGTGGAGCTATTTCAAATCCTGGAAGACCATGCTGTGAAAGTGCTGCACTCAATATGCCAGCACATTTGGAAAACTCAACAGTGGCCACAGGACTGGAAAAGGTCAGTTTCCATTCCAATCCCAAAGAAAGGCAATGCCAAAGAAGGCTCAGACTATCACACAATTGCACTCATCTCACATGCTAGTAAAGTAATGCTCAAAATTTTCTCTAAGCCAGGTTTCAGCAATATATGAACCTTGAACTTCCAGATGTTCAAGCTGGTTTTAGAAAAGGCAGAGGAACCAGAGATAAATTGCCAACATCAGCTGGATCATGGAAAAAGCAAGAAAGTTCCAGAAAAACATCTACTTCTGCTTTATTGACTATGCCAAAGCCTTTGACTGTGTAGATCACAATGAACTGTGGAAAATTCTGAAAGAGATGGGAATACCAGATCACCTGATCTGCTCTTGAGAAACCTACATGCAGGTCAGGAAGCAACAGTTAGAACTGGACATGGAGCAACAGACTGGTTGCAGATAGGAAAAGGAGTAGGTCAAGGAGTATACTGTCACCCTGTTTGTTTAACTTCTATACAGAGGACATCATGAGAAACGCTGGGCTGGAAGAAGCACAAGCTGGAATCTAGATTGCTGGGAGAAATATCAATAACCTCAGATATGCAGATGACAACACCCTTATGGCAGAAAGTGAAGAGGAACTAAAAAGCCTCTTGATGAAAGTGAAAGAGGAGAGTGAAAAAGTTGGCTTAAAGCTCAACATTCAGAAAACGAAGATCATGGCATCTGGTCCCATCACTTCGTGGGAAATCGATGGAGAAACAGTGGAAACATTGTCAGATTTTATTTTTCTGGGCACCAAAATCACTGCAGATGGTGACTGCAGCCATGAAATTAAAAGACGCTTACTCCTTGGATGGAAAGTTATGACCAACCTAGATAGTATATTCAAAAGCAGAGACATTACTTTGCCGACTAAGGTCCATCTAGCCAAGGCTATGGTCTTTCCTGTGGTCATGTATGGATGTAAGAGTTGGACTATGAAGAAGGCTGAGCGCCGAAGAATTGATGCTTTTGAACTGCAGTGTTGGAGAAGACTCTTGAGAGTCCCCTGGACTGTAAGGAGATCCAACCAGTCCATTCTGAAGGAGATCAGTCCTGGGTATTCCTTGGAAGGAATGATGCTGAAGCTGAAACTCCAGTACTTTGGCCACCTCATGTGAAGAGTTGACTCATTGGAAAAGACCCTGATGCTGGGAGTGATTGGGGGCAGGAGGAAAAGGGGACAAAACAGGATGAGATGGCTGGATTGCATCACCAACTCAATGGACGTGAGTTTGAGTGAACTCCAGGAGTTGGTGATGGACAGGGAGGCCTGGTGTGCTGCGATTCATGGGGTCACAAAGAGTCAGACATGACTGAGTGACTGAACTGAACTGAACTGATACTGTAATGGTGGTTTTCTTTCTGTCTTATTTCACTCTGTACAATAGGCTCCAGTTTCATCCACCTCATTAAAACTGATTCAGATGTATTATATTTTATGGCTGAGTAATACTTCATTGTGTATGTATCACAGTTTTCTTATCCATTCATCTGCTGATGGACATCTAGGTTGCTTCCATGTCCTGGCTATTATAAACAGTGCTGCGATGAACATTGAAGAACATGTGTCTCTTTCAATTCTGGTTTCCTCGGTGTGTATGTCCAGCAGTGGGATTGTTGGGTCATAAGGCACTTCTATTTCCAGGTTTTTAATGAATCTCCACACTGTTCTCCATAGTGGCTGTACTAGTTTGCATTCCCCCCAACAGTGTAAGAGGGTTCCCTTTTCTCCACCCTCTCCAGCATTTATTGCTTGTAAACTTTTGGATCGCAGCCATTCTGACTGGCATGAAATGGTACTGTGGTTTTGATTTCCATTTCTCTGATAATGAGTGATGTTGAGCATCTTTTCACATGTTTGTTAGCCATCTGTATGTCTTCTTTGGAGAAATGTCTGTTTATTTTTTTGACCCATTTTTTGATTGGGTTGTTTATTTTTCTGGAATTGAGCTACAGGAGTTGCTTGTATATTTTTGAGATTTATTCTTTGTCAGTTGCTTCATTTGCTATTATTTTCTCCCATTATGAAGCACTGTCTTTTCATCTTGCTTATAGTTTCCTTTGTTGTGCAGAAGGTTTTAATTTTAATTAAGTCCTATTTGTTTACTTTTGCTTTTATTTCCAATATTCTGGGAGGTGGGTCATAGAGGATCCTGCTGTGATTTATGTCGGAGAGTGTTTTGCTTATGTTCTCCTCAAGGAATTTTATAGTTTCTGGTCTTACATTTAGATCTTTAATCCATTTTGAGCTTATTTTTGTGTATGGTGTTAGAAAGTGTTCTATTTTCATTCTTCTACAAGTGATTAACCAGTTATCCCAGCACCACTTGTTAAAGAGATTGTCTTTTCTCCATTGTATATTGTTGCCTCCTATGTCAAAGATAAGGTGTCCATAGATGTGTGGATTTATCTCTAGGCTTTCTATTTTGTTCCATTGATCTATATTTCTGCCAGTACCACACTGTCTTGATGACTCTGGCTATGTAGTAGAGCCTAAAATCAGGCAGGTTGATTCCTCCAGTTCCATTCTTCTTTCTCAAGATTGCTTTGGCTATTCGAGGTTTTTTGTATTGCTATGCAAACGTGTAATTATTCGTCCTCAGTTCAGTTCAGTTCAGTCCCTCAGTCGTGTCCAGCTCTTTGCGACCCCATGAATCGCAGCACGCCAGGCCTCCCTGTCTATCACCAACTCCTGGAGTTCACTCAGACTCGTGTCCACTGAGTCCATGATGCCATCCAGCCATCTCATCCTCTGTCATCCCCTTCTCCTCCGGCCCCCAATCCCTCCCAGCATCAGAGTCTTTTCCAATGAGTCAACTCTTCGCATGAGGTGGCCAAAGTACTGGAGTTTCAGCTTCAGCATCATTCCTTCCAAGGAAATCCCAGGACCGATCTCCTTTAGAATGGACTGGTTGGATCTCCTTACAGTGCAAGGGACTCTCAAGAGTCTTCTTCAACACCATGGTTCAAAAGCATAAACTCTTCAGCGCTCAGCCTTCTTCACAGTCCAACTCTCACATCCATACATGACTACTGGAAAAACCGTAGCCTTGTTAGACGGACCTTAGTTGGCAAAGTAATGTCTCTGCTTTTGAATATACTATCTAGGTTGGTCATAACTTTTCTTCCAAGGAGCAAGCGTCTTTTAATTTCATGGCTTCAGTCACCATCTGCAGTTATTTTGGAGCCCCCAAAAATGAAGTCTGACACTATTTCCACTGTTTCCCCATCTATTTCCCATGGAGTGATGGGATCAGATGCCATGATCTTCGTTTTCTGAATGTTGAGCTTTAAGCCAACTTTTTCAATCTCCTCTTTCACTTTCATCAAGAGGCTTTTTAGTTCCTCTTCACTATTTGTTCTAGGTCTGTGAAAAATACCGTTGGTAGCTTGATAGGGATTGCATTGAATCTGTAGATTGCTTTGGATAGTATACTTATTTTCACTATAGTGATTCTTCCGATCCATGAACACGGTATATTTCTCCATCTATTCGTGTCTTCTTTGATTTCTTTCATCAGTGTTTTATAGTTTTCTATGTATAGGTCTTTAGTTTCTTTAGGTAGATATATTCATAAGTATTTTATTCTTTTCGTTACAGCGGTGAATGGAATTGTTGCCTTAATTTCTTTATTTTCTCATTATTAGTGTATAATAATGCAAAGGATTTCTGTGTGTTTATTTTGTATCCTACAACTTTACTATATTCATTGATTAGCTCTAGTAATTTTCTGGTGGAGTCTTTAGGGTTTTCTATGTAGAGGATCATGTCATCTGCAAACATTGAGAGTTTTACTTCTTCTTTTCCAATTTGTATTCCTTTTATTTCTTTTTCTGCTCTGATTGCTGTGGCCAAAACTTCCAGAACTATGTTGAATAGTAGCGGTGAAAGTGGGCACCCTTGTCTTGTTCCTGACTTTAGGGGAAATGCTTTCAATTTTTCACCATTAAGGATAATGTTTGCTGTGGGTTTGTCATAGATAGCTTTTATTATGTTGAGGTATGTTCCTTCTATTCCTGCTTTCTGGATAGATTTTATCATAAATAGATGTTGAATTTTGTCAAAGGCTTTCTCTGCATCTATTGAGATAATCATATGGCTTTTATTTTTCGATTTGTTAATGTGGCTAGTTACATTGATTGATTTGCGGATATTGAAGAATCCTTGCATCCTTGGCATAAGGCCTACTTGGTCATGGTGTATGATCTTTTTAATGTGTTGTTGGATTCTGATTGCTAGGATTTTGTTTAGGATTTTTACATCTGTGTTCATCAGTGATATTGGCCTGTAGTTTTCTTTCTTTGTGGCATCTTTGTCAGGTTTTGGTATTAGGGTGATGGTGGTCTCATAGAATGAGTTTGGAAGTTTACCTTCCTCTGCAATTTTCTGGAAGAGTTTGAGTAGGATAGGTGTTAGCTCTTCTCTAAATTTCTGGTAGAATTCAGCTATGAAGCCGTCTGGACCTGGGCTTTTGTTTGCTGGAAGATTTCTGATTACAGTTTCAATTTCCGTGCTTGTGATGGGTCTGTTAAGATTTTCTGTTTCTTCCTGGTTCAGTTTTGGAAAGTTGTACTTTTCTGAGAATTTGTCTATTTCTTCCACGTTGTCCATTTTATTGGCATATAATTGCTGATAGTGGTCTCTTATGATCCTTTGTATTTCTGTGTTGTCTGTTGTGATCTCTCCATTTTCATTTCTAATTTAATTGATTTAATTTTTCTCCCTTTGTTTCTTGATGAGTCTGGCTAATGGTTTGTTAATTTTATTTATCCTCTCAAAGAACCAGCTTTTGGCTTTGTTGATTTTTGCTATGGTCTCTTTTGTTTCTTTTGCATTTATTTCTGCCCTAATTTTTAAGATTTCTTTTCTCCTACTGACCCTGGGGTTCTTCATTTCTACCTTTTCTAGTTGCTTTAGGTGTAGAGTTAGGTTATTTATTTGACTTTTTCCTTGTTTCTTGAGGTATGCCTGTATTGCTATGAATCTTCCCCTTAGCACTGCTTTTACAGTGTCCCTCAGGTTTGGGATTGTTTTGTTTTCATTTTCATTCATTTCTATGCATATTTTGATTTCTTCTGTGATTTGTTGGTTATTCAGCAGGATGTTCAGCCTGCATATATTGGAATTTTTAATAGATTTTCTCCTATAATTGAGATCTAATCTTACTGCATTGTGGTCAGAAAAGATGCTTGGAATGATTTCAATTGTTTTTTGAATTTACCAAGGCTCGATTTATGGCCCAGGATGTCATCTATCCTGGAGAAGGTTCTGTGTGCACTTGAGAAAAATGTGAAATTCATTGTTTTGGGGTGAAATGTCCTATAGATATCAATTAGTTCTAACTGGTCTAGTGTATCATTTAAAGTTTGTGTTTTCTTGTTAATTTTCTGTTTAGTTGATCTGTCCATTGGTGTGAGTGTGGTATTAAAGTCTTCCACTATTGTGTTATTGTTAATTTCCCCTTTCATACTTGTTAGCATTTGTCTTACATATTGCGGTGCTCCTATGTTGGGTGCATATATATTTATAATTTTTATATCTTCTTCTTGGATTGATCCTTTGATAATTATGTAGTGTCCTTTGTCTCTTTTCACAGCCTTTGTTTTAAAGTCTATTTTATCTGATATGAGTATTGCTACTCCTGCTTTCTTTTGGTCTCTATTTGTGTGGAATATCTTTTTCTAGCCCTTCACTTTCAGTCTGCATGTGTCCCTCTACAAGAGGTGGGTCTCTTGTAGACAACATATATAGGGGTCTTGCTTTGGTATCCATTCAGCCAGTCTTTGTCTTTTGGTTGGGACATTTAACCCATTTATGTTTAAGGTAATTAGTGATAAATATGACCCGTTGCATTTACTTTATTGTTTTGGGTTCAAGTTTATACACCCTTTTTGTGTTTCCTGTCTAGAGAAGATCCTTTAGCAGTTGTTGGAGAGCTGGTATGGGGGTGCTGAATTCTCTCAGCTTTTGCTTGTCTGTAAAGCTTTTGATTTCTCCTTCATATTTGAATGAGATCCTTGCTGGGTACAGTAATCTGGGCTGTAGGTTATTTCCTTTCATCACTTAAGTATGTCCTGCCATTCCCTCCTGGCCTGAAGAGTTTCTATTGAAAGATCAGCTGTTATCCTTATGGGAATCCCCTTGTGTGTTATTTGCTGTTTTTCCCTTGCTGCTTTTAATATTTGTTCTTTGTGTTTGATCTTTGTTAATTTGATTAATATGTGTCTTGGGTTTATCCTGTTTGAGATTCTCTGGATTTCTTGGACTTGGGTGATTTCCTTCCCCATTTTAGTGAAGTTTTCAACTATTATCTCCTCAAGTATTTTCTCATGGTCTTTCTTTTTGTCTTCTTCTTCTGGGACTCTTATGATTCAAATGTTGGGGCATTTCATATTATCCTGGAGGTCTCTGAGATTGTCCTCATTTCTTTAAATTCGTTTTTCTTTTTTCCTCTTTGATTCATTTATTTCTACCATTCTATCTTCTACCTCACTAATCCTATCTTCTGCCTCCATTATTCTACTGTTGGTTCCCTGCAGAGTGTTTTTGATCTCATTTATTGTATTATTCATTGTATATTGACTCTTTTTTATTTCTTCTAGGTCCTTGTTAAACCTTTCTTGCATCTTCTCAATCCTTGTCTCCAGGCTATTTATCTGTGATTCCATTTTGTTTTCAAGATTTTGGATCATTTTCACTATCATTATTTGGAATTCTTTATCAGGTAGATTCCCTATCTCTTCCTCTTTTGTTTGGTTTGGTGGGCATTTATCCTGTTCCTTTCCTTCTGGGTATTGCTCTGTCTCTACATTCTGTTTATATTGCTATGTTTGGGGTGGCCTTTCTGTATGCTGGCAGTTTGTGGAGTTCTCTTTATTGTAGAGTTTCCTCGCTGTGGGTGGGGCTGTACAGGTGGCTTGTCAAGGTTTCCTGGTTAGGGAAGCTTGTGTCAGTGTTCTGGTGGGTGGGGCTGGATTTCTTCTCTCTGGAGTGCAATGAAGGGTTCAGTAATGAGTTATGAGATGTCAATGGGTTTGGAGTGACTTTGGGCAGCCAGTTTATTGAAGCTCAAGGTTGTGTTCCTGTGTTGCTGAAGAATTTGCATGTTATATCTTACTCTGGACTTGTTGGCCCTTGGGTGGTGCTTGGTTTCAGTGTAGGTATGGAGGTGTTTGATGAGCTCCTGTCGATTAATGTTCCCTGGAGTCAGGAGTTCTCTGATGTTCTCAGGATTTTGAATTAAGCCTCCTGCTTCTGGTTTTCAGTCTTATTTTTATAGAAGCCTCAAGACTTCTCTATCTATACAGCACAGTTGATAAAACATCTAGGTTAAAGATGAAAAGTTTCTCCACAGTGAGGGACACCCAGAGAGGGTCACAGAGTTACATGGAGAAGAGAAGAGGGAGGACGAAGATAGAGGTGACCTGAATGAGATGAGATGGAATCAAAAGAGGAGAGGGTATGCTAGCCAATAATCACTTCCTTTAGTGCACTCCACAGTCTGGACAGCTCAGAGATGTTCACAGAGTTATACAGAGAAGAGATGAAGGAGGAAGGAGACAGAGGTGATCAGGAGGATAAAGGGGGGGGGGGGATCAAAAGGAGAAAGACAGATACAGCCAGTAATCAGTTCCCTAAGTGTTCTCCACAGTCTGGAACACACAAAGAGATTCACAGAGTTGGTTAGAGAAGAGAAGGGGGAGGGAGGAGATAGAGGCAAACTGATGGAGAAAAAGAATGATACTAAAGCTGAAACTTCAGTACTTTGGCCACCTCATGCGAAGAGTTTACTCGTTGGAAAGGACTATGATGCTGGGAGGCATTGGGGGCAGGAGGAGAAGGGGAAGGCAGAGGATGAGATGGCTGGATGGCATCACCGACTTGATGGAAATGAGTTTGGTGAACTCGGAGTTGATGACAGACAGGGAGGCCTGGCATGCTGCAGTTCATGGGGTCGCAAAGAGTCAGACACGAATGAGTGACTGAACTGAAGTGAACTGAACTAAACTGAAAGGGGGAGAGAGCAGTCAAGCCAGTAATCTCCTTCCCAAGTAAAAATGGGTACTGAAAATAGGTTCTTAAAGGTACAAAATTGATAACAAATACCAAAAAGCAAAGATTAAAAATCTAGGATAGAGGGTAGATTTTCAAAAATATAATAAAAGAAAAAAAAGTCACAAAAATTATAAAATGTATATCTATATGAAGTTTGCTTTAAGAAATAGGGTTTCTCTCTCTTTTTTTTTTTTTTGCTAAGTAATAGTAGGTTAAAAAAACGAAAATTAAAGGAATAATAGAGGGCTTAAAATTTTTTTAATAAAAAAATAAAGAATGATAGTAAAAATAGTAAAAATATATCTAGGACTTTCTCTGGTGGTGTTGTGGGCAGTGTGGGGTCAGTTCATTTTTGGATAGTTCCTTGATCCAGTTTATACTCCTCAAGATCTATAGGCCCCTTCCTCTGTAGTTGGTACTAACTATAGGGTTTTAATCTATTGCACCTGTCACTTGCAAGGAGGTTCCCTCTGTTTTAGGTTCTTCTGTTTGCTGGTCTCTTCAGTGTCTAATTTCCACCCTGACACAAGGGGGCGGTGGTGGACACTTCTTTAGGCTCACCTGTTCAGGCCTGCTGTGGGGAGGGAGGGACGCTACAAACAAATAACACTGGCATGTGCTCACAGTGTCTCCGCCACACTGGGCTTGCCCCCGCTCACAGCGTGTGTGCTTTCCCTGTCTAGACTGCTCAGGCTGTAGGTTGCTCTGCCGGGAACCATCCGAGGCCGGCCCTGGGCTGCATGCACCTCCCAGGTCTAAGCTGCTCAGGTTCAGGCACTTGGGTAGTTCTCAGAGGCGCAGACTCGGTCGGGCCTGCGTTTTGCACCCTTCCCAGGTCCGAGCAGCTCAGGTGATCTGGTGTTTGGCGAGCGCGGTTGCTGTGACTTATTGCCTTCCCCATCCCAGCTGCTTGGTTTTCTGGGTGTACAACTGGCGCACCTTCTCAGGCGGATGATGACTGTCCAGAACCCCAAGAAGTCTTAGTTAGCAAAGAAGCCTGCTTGCAGTTTGGTAGATAATGTCTCTCTGGGGCCATGATTGCCCCCTTCCAGCTCTGGCTGCCTGTCACTGGAGGGGGATGGTCTGCAGCTGGCTTAGCTCTGTTCAGTCCTTTGTTCTGTGAGTGGGCCTGATGGTGTCTCAGGTTAGGGCTTTTCACGTGGTGGCTATCCCACAGTCTGGTTTGCTAGCCCAAGTTAGTTCGCTCAGATTGCCCTTGGGGCATTCAGGCCCGGTCCTTACTCTAAGCAATGTAGCCCGTGCCTCCCTGCCCAGCCCCCACTTGCTAGTGGTGGATGCAGGCGTCTGCACTGCTTCTCCACTGGGGGAATTACCACTGGGAACGTAATCTGTGGGGTTTAACTATTTACTTATTTATTTTTCCTCCTGGTTATGTTGCCCTCTGTGCTTCCAAGGCTTGCCACAGACTCGGCAGTAAGATTGTTTCTTGGTGTTTGGAAACTTCTCTTTTTTAAAACTCCCTTCCCAGGACGGAACTCCGTCCCTACCTTTTTTTGTCTCTCTTTTTGTCTTTTATATTTTTTCCTACCTCCTTTCGAAGACAATGGACTGCTTTTCTGGATGCCTGATGTCCTCTGCCAGCATTCAGATGTTGTTTTGTGGATTTTACTCAGCGTTCCAATGTTCTTTTGATGAATTTGTAGGGGAGAAAGTGACCTTTCCATCCTACTCCTCCACCATCTTAGGACCACCTCCAAGCTATGCATTTTAAAATGTAATTATTTAAATGATGATTTCTTTCCTCCAGTTGTAAATGTCTACCTTATTTAACAAGCATATCTTCTAAAGCTTTGGAGTTTTATATCTGGACATAAATCTTTAAGCTGTATGTCAATAATGCAAAGTTTGAATTTCATCTCTAGTATTTCCATATAACCTATGAAGTTAAAAGTGCCTGCCATCATATTTTCTATTAGTTTTAAATTTGTGTGAATCTTGGAAAGATCCTTGACAACCAATTATCTTAAACTATTCTTTGTTTCAAAAATATATTCAAAAAGTACATTTAATCTAACTTATTGATAGCATCCATGTGTCCACAACTGTAAAATATAACACACCTTTGTCCCTGGAACTCACCTACCAATGATTTGTTGTTGTTGTTCTGTGACTAAGTGACCTCTGATTCTTTGCCACCCCATGGACTGAAGCACGCCAGACTTCCCTGTCCTTTACTGTCTCCCAGAGTTTACTCAAATTCACATCCGTTGAGTCGGTGAAGGTCCCTAAACATCTCATCCTTTGCCACCCCCTTCTCATCCTTTGCCACCCCCTTCTGCTTTTGCCTTCAATCTTTCCCAGCATCAGGGTCTTTTCCAATGAGCTGGTTCATCAGGTGGACAAAGGTGGACAAATTGTCAGAGCTTCAGCTTCAGCGTCAGTCTTTTAATGACTATTCAGGACTGATTTCCTCTAGGACTGACTCCTTAGAAATGTTTTTCTGCTCTGCCACTGTTGTACTATCAGTCAGCAAACACATTTTTTTTTTTTAATGGATCTGAGGACTGGAGGTAATTGTCAAGGTTTGTTTTCCATGTTGGCCCCTTCTTAGCACATGTATTGTTAAGTCAACACTTCAGAAAGCTGACCCAAAACAAACCTGTGTTGTGAATGAGGTTGGTCTTTGGACCTCCTCCTTCATTATTTTGGGATTAGTGCCTAATTATGACACTCAAGGTTTTGATGTTACCCTAGGCTGCTCAAAGTTTTTTCTTGATCACCTCAACTGAACCTACTTACCCACCCCAGAAGCAGGATAGCCTCTTCTGTCTGCACCTTTCATTCAGCAAACCCACTGAAGATTCTCCAATTGCCTGGCCAATTATGGATCACTCTCATAGAAAAGAAGTTTGGAAAATTAGGAAACTATTGTCCAGATATTATTTGGGCAAAAGACCTGAGTGATTTGAAAATGGTTAATTGATAAAAGAAAATGGTAGAAAAAGCATTGTGTACACAGACAGTCTATGAAATAATAATGGAGATAGTTGTTTTTCACTTACCTCATAACACATTATTTGCATAAAGATTTTTTTTCTGCAGAGATTCTAAAATCTAGTTTATCTTCCCACGATAATTTATAGGTGCTATTAAATATTAATAAGGCAAAATCAGTTCAAAGCATTGGTTAGTTTATATAAAACAATATTTTGATTCTGAAAGGGATGGTTTTTTAAAGTGCATTATGAAAGTTAAAAAAATTTAAAGGAAAATAAAGAAAATATACTCAATCTCAGATACTGTGGGGAAACCTCTTCTAAATGTTTGACATTTTTTCCTTCTAATATGATTTCTACATAAGTTTATACATTAACTAAAATATAGCTGAATATCAAACATATATCCTTCTGTTTATAGAACATTTTATTGTGATTAAAAATTCTTTTTCTCTGACTCAGGGAAATCGAACCAGGCCTCTGTAACAACCTAGAGGGAGGGCAGTAGGAGGGAGGTTCAAGAGGGAGGGGATATATGTATACCTCTGGCTGATTCATGTTGATGTTTAGCAGAAACCAACACAATTCTGTGAAGCACTTATCCTTCAATTAAAAAATAAAGAAATTTTTAAAAGATGAAAAACAAATATTTTGTGCTGTGTTATACACCCATTTTCTCTTGATGTATAATAATGTACTTCTATATTTATGTTGTCTTCATTTCTTGTTATAAATAATTCTAAAATAAAAGTCTGAAAATGTATACCAATAGAACATTTGTAACCACATGTCACTTTTTTTATTTTTATAGAATTATGGTCAGATGAATCTGAATCGCTTTACTTAAACACTTGTCAAGCCAGGTCTATCTCGTGTCTTCCTTACATGATTGGTTTCTTTTGCTCCCAAATTAGGACTTTATTTTTTTTTTTTTATTCTATTATATTATTTGAACTCATCATCTGTTAGAGTACTCTTGAATCTCAATTTCATCATTTAATATTTTAGTTATTCATTTCATATAAATATTGATATATGTGCATATATATGCATAATACCTATACATCTTTTATGTTGTTATAACAAATCTTTTCCAATAAAGAACGAAAGACCAAGTCCTGTGTGGAATGCCGATAAACACTATGAGTATCTGGTTTTGAGTTTTATTTAACATGTTTCCTCTCTATTCTTACAATTTCTGATTCCTGAGCATAAAAGTTTTTTGAGTTACTTTTAAATATTTCAATAGTTGTGTTTTTTTCAATATTTTTTATAATAGTTTCTATAGAGAGTGACTGTCTTCATGAATATTTAACCAAACAAAATTAATAAACTGAGGTAATTCTCTGCATTGTTCAACATTTATTTTATGAATATGTTGATTCCTATTATGTCTATTAAAATAAAGTGAAAATTTTAGAAAGCATTTATTAAATTCTTTCAAAGTGGTTATAATTCTCTGAAATAATAAATGTTTCTTTTTATTCTGATGAAAAATATCATACCTGTTTAGCACGTGAACTACAAATTACACGTGCTTTACTGTGTCTCTAGCAAAGTATTCTGGATCACACAGAAGATATTGATGATGATGTTAGTTTCTCTTTCTTAAATTCAGTTTCATATTTATTATTAGGTTTGAAATTGAGGGGTTTTAGAAAAATGCCTTATTTTCAATACAGGAGATGTTGCTCTGCAGAGTGAAATTTGAACCTTGGTTCTGTTAATTAATTACTTGAATGCTCAAAGCTTTACCTTTAATGAATAGTAAAATAATAATAATAAACACCAATATCACTGTTTTTCAAGGTGTGTCAAGGAAATGCATGCATGTCGTGTCTGACTCCTTGAGATTTTATGGACTTAGCCCACCAGGCTCCTCGGTCCATGGAATTCTCCAGGCAAGAATACTGGTGTGGGTTTCCATGCCCTCCTCCAGGGGATCTTCCTGCCCCAGAGATCCAACCCACCTCTCCTGGGGTCGCCTGAATTGCAGGTGTATTCTTTGCCACAGAGCCACTAGGAAAGCCCTCCAATGAGATAGTATATGCTAAATTACAGTGATATTACTTGGTAAATACCGGGGAGCTTTTTAAAACACCTTCTTCACTATGTAATACATAATTTATTATTAGTTTGAATGAATAAGTCTTCATAACCATATTAGAAAACTAGTAGGTAAGCAATCTATTAGTTTTATGGAGGGAGAGTAAGCTCACAAAATATATTGTTAATATTTCAAAATATGGGTAACTTAGAAACTTCAAACATTGTATTGTTGCATGAAATGACCTTCACAGGTCATTTAGTAAATGGTACTTGAAGTATGCTTGGGTTGCAAGGAGTGAAATGGATGACATTAGTTTGACACAACATATCCTGTGGAATCAGTGTGCAACTTTTCTTTCCTCATTTAGCTTTCATTGAGTGAAGAATACAATTTCAATTGAGCACTGAGTTGGAGATTCAGACAACTAGGGCTTTATTACCAGCTCCATCACTGACACACAGTGGGCCATTAAGAAAAAATTACTTTTCTGCTCTGAACATCAGAATTCCCTTTTTAAAAATGGAAAAGAATTTGGTGGCTTGGAAAATAATATTGGATTTGGTAAATGTAGGTACACTCAATATTTTGGATCATTCCATTTAATGAGACAATGAAATTCATGCTGTGTTTATAATGCAAAGAAGTAGCAAATAGGTATAGCTGTAAATAGTGATGATGGTGGTGATGATGATGAGAGTAATAAAAAGTAAACAACTACACAGGAAACTATTAATACATCAGGTAGTGTAGCCATATTTACACAACATGATGTGCTGTGTTGTGAATGTGGAAGGGCAAAATCGCCTGTGTTCTTCAAGAGCCTCACCAGTGGAACTATCCCTATCCAGTGTGACCTAAAGTGGCATCACTATAAAGGGGGAAAAAAAATCGCCCTGAATGTTCGAGTTTGATCTTGGTGATTGTCATCCCTACCATTTAGTATGATTGATTCTGTCGTTCAGTCGTGTCCGACTGTTTGCAACACTTTGGACTGTAGCCAGCCAGGCTCCTCTTTCCATGGGATTTTCCAGGCAGGAATGCTGGAGTGGGTTGCCTTTCCTCCTCCAGGGGATGTTCCTGACCCAAGGATCAAAGTTGCTTCTCCTGTGGCTCCTGTGTTGCAAGCGGGTTCTTTACCTGCTGAGGGATCAGAGAAAGGTGTGAAAGGGAAAGTCACTCAGTGTGTCCGACTCTTTGTGATCTCATGGACTCTACAGTCCATGGAATTCTCCAGGCCAGAATACTGGGGATGGTAGCCATTCCCTTCTCCAGGGGATCTTCCCAACCCAGAGATTGAACCTAGGTCTCCCGCATTGCAAGCAGACTCTTTACTATCTGAGCCACCAAGGAAGCCCCTAACATTTATTTAGTATTTGTATGAATGTGTAAGCACAGGTGTAAGATAATATATTTGTAGTTCTCCAAACTGTGGATCAAGGGGTGTATATACAAAGTGATCCTAAAGCAGTCTTCACACCCATCAGGAGATTCTGTTAAGAACTAGGAATCATGAAGACAGCCAGAAGGTGAATAAGGTGGATAGCCAGACACAATAAGCAGCAGATGAACTACTGTCTGATGTTTCCGCGGACGTGTTGGAGTGAGAAAGACATGCATGTAAAGACAAGTACAGCTAACCATGATCTAGGAAGAGACTTTTCAATGTCTTTAAAAGGAAAACAGCTTTTAATCAGATCAAAGCTGACCCACAGTTGTTTAGGACTAATCAGGGTAAGTCTGAATCTTGTTTTACTATCCCTAGCAGAAGAGACCAAGGCATTGGACACAAGAAAATGTCAGTGAATAATAACTATAGTGACATTTTCATTTTTTCCCTTAAAAATTTGATTAAAACCACAAGTATACATATGTTCCTTCACTCCTGAAGCCCCTTCCCATCTCCCATCCCATTTCACCTCTAGGTTGTCACAGAACAGTGGGTTGAGCTCCCTGTTTTACACAGCAAATTCTCATGAGTTATCTATTTTACATATGGTAACACGTTTCCACGCTAGGCTCTCAAGTCATCCCATCCTCTCCTTCCCCCACTGTGTTTACACTGCTGCCCTGCAAACAGGTTCATCATTCTCAATCGTTAATGTCTCTGGGTTATTCATGTATCCTATAAATATGGATTTACATGAGTTTAACCCATTAGATAGAGCCATATTTAAGAAAGTGGGCTTCCTTTCTTAAATATGGCAGTGGGGTAACAAATAGAACATAAACATCAACTCTATTCTTATGGACACAATAGTGGGAGAGAGGCAACAATAAATAAAATATTTTTGAAAGGAAATAAATTTAAAAATCAATAAAACAGCAAACAAACAAGTAGAAGCAGAAATGAAGTCTGCAAACCTAGAACAATACTTGTGAAGAATACAGAATTTTGGTGAAAAACTTTTTTAATAAGTTAGCCATCCAGAAAAAGATTAATGGATTTAGTCATTCATATTTTTACCAATTAACTATGAAGAAGAATTCTGGAAAGACAGCAGCATGCTCTCGAATTCCTAAATCCTTCTCCTTCCCAAATTAAAACCACTTCTAGGACTTGTCTGGTGGTCTAATGACTAAGACACTGAGCTCCAATACAGGGGGCCCAGGTTTGGTCCCTAGTTAGGGAAATAGATCCCTCATGCCACGACTCATGTTTGTTGTTGTGGATTGCCAAGTCATGTCTGACTCTTTCTGATTCCATAGACTGTAGCCCACCAGGCTCTCCTGTCCATGAGATTTCCCAGGCAAGAATACTGGAGTGTGTTGCCATTTCCTTCTCCAGGAGATTTTTCCTACCCAGGGATCAAACTCAGGTCTCCTGTGTCTCCTGCATTGGCAGGTGGATTCTTTACCACTGAGCCACCAGGAAAGCCCAAAAGATCCCACGTGCTGCACCTAAAAATCCCATGCACCACAACTAAGTGCCACAACTAAGACCAGGTGCAGCCAAATCAATAAATATGTATTTAAAAAAGACTTACCGTATTAAACAAAACACTCCCAAGAGAAAACCTTCAAACCTCCACTAAGTATTTCAAGGGAGAAAGCAAGCCCCAGATTTCATTATCCTAGGTGCTCAAGGAGAGCCAAGAAACTATACATTCCTAATTAATACTGGCATTATTATTATTATTTTATTTTACTTGGAAGAGTCCATCAGCGAAGAACACAATGACCAGTGGTACAGTTGGGTACCCCTACTTTGATTTGTGCTAGGGCACTAGCAGTTTTACTCATTGTTGCTTTTGTACTATCACTGCAAAAGTCAACACAGTACTTCCATGAGGCCCTAAAAGTGATGAAAACTATTTCTTACAGACTTTTTAAACTAGAGTTAAAGAAGTCCCTGAAACATCCTACAGGGAATGTCATCATGTTCCACTGGCTACAGAAGAGCACACAAAAGTGAGGTTTAATATAGTTTTGGACCACTGACGTTGCTCAGTGCTTACTGATGAAGAATAAGCAAAGGCATTGACACTAGTGATAATTTTGGTGTTAGAAGATATTGTCAAATTAAAATTTTCCTTGCAAACGTGGAGGTGAGATAATATCTCATCGCAGAACTGTCCTTTCCCCTTACAAGTGGGTGAATCTACAGATACGGCTGGACTCACTCATTTGCTTATATTTATCTGTTAAGGATGCTAAATAAGCAACTGGAAAGAGCTTGTTTTATGTGAATTTTTGGCACCAAGCACAAGTGGCACTGAATATTAAAAATGTTGAATAATTTTTCTTTAGAGAAAATTCTTCCCTTCCATTAGTCAAATAACTAGCATGAAAGTTTTATTTTTCCATTTTGTTGTTTTTTAGTCACTTAGTCTTGTCCTGCTATTTTGTGACTCCTTGGACTGCAGCACACCAGACTCCTTTGTCCATGGGATTTCCCAGGCAAGAATACTAGACTTCCTCTAAAGGGGATCTTCCCAACCCAGGGATCCAGCCCACTTCTCTTGTATTGGAGGTGGATTCTTTGGTGCTGAGCCACAGGGCAGCCCCAACGATAACATATATTTTCCTTATTTCAAAACAAACAATTACACTGTAAAATAGGAGCTATTTATCTTTAGATAATACCTAAAAAGTTAAAACATTAAAAAACATTTAAAGATATCAAAATCAGAGAATTTTTACTTCTTTTTTTGTTTCCATACAAGTATAAGAAGAATTTTAGAATTTCAAAGCAAGATTCATTGGATGATAATGAGCTAACAAAGGATAACGTATAATTGGTGAATGAGTGATAGTAATAAAATAGTGTAAGTACTAATGAAAAATTAAGTGCATGTATGAAAATGCAAATATTTATATGCTATAACTAGGTTTCAGAAAAAATGGGAATATTCCACACAAGTGTGTATTCCATTTTCATTAAAAGAACACATCCTGCATAACACATAGTTTTGGGGAAAATGTACTGCACACTTACACACGAGTGAGAGTAAAAGTGCAACAAGGTCTCCTTATTATCATGGAAGTTATTTGACTTGGCAGAACCCTTGAAATGGTCTTGTGAATTTCTAGGGGTCTCTTAACCACACTTTTGAGAACAATTGTCCTACTGGAAAAGGGGTGGCTCAAGAATCCATTAAGCTGAATTATAAACTAGTACAACAGAGTTACAGTTTTCCCATTTTCTCTTTGGCTGAAAATTTTAATTTCAAATCACATTTATATTAATAAATTCAAAGAACTATTTTTCCAAGGAGAAATTTTAATCCATAATTCTCTCTTTCTATATACATGTGTAAGTCTATGCGTTTGATTTATAAGAAGAACATCATTCAGATTGTTTAATATAACAATTGATCATAATTATAATTAAGCATAACTTCAGGTTTTTTTTTTTTTGCAAAGAAGAATAAATGACAACTTTATTAAAATGATTTCATCTTGTGAAATTTATGTCTGCTATGGACAGGAATTCTGAAATATTTTCTTAGCTTCAATAGACTCAGTAAGCACCAAGTACGAAGAACATTAACCTCACAATTTAAAAATTATTTCTTCAAGACATACACCCTAATATGTCAAGGTGATAAAGTCAGACCGAAAGAATGGCCCTTTCAGATGCAGTGATAATGGCCACTGAATTGTCAAGTCATGAATGATCTGGTCTGGAAGGAACATTAATGGCTGTCTAGTTCAATTACCCATACAAATTTCAATATATCCCACAGCTTCCCTGAGAAGTTCAGTCTCTGCTTAAATGCCTGTAAATTAATAGAGAATGCACAATTCTTTAGCTTGTCATTTTAGTGTGAAAATTTTGCTAGAAGTCCTTCCTTCTACAGTACAAACTTTGGCTTTTTTATGCCAACTTTCCTACTAGTTTGATACTTGAGACTAAGAACAAATTCTGGCTCCATCATTAACCAGTTTTGCACACTTTGAAAGTCACCAAACATCTATTCAGTCTTTCATAGAAAATCCTTGGATACAGTTATCTTTAAGGTTTCTTTAGATTGTTTCTGCTCTAAAGATGGACAATTTTTCTCTCTCTCCACACACATATGAATCCTTATCAAGTGTGATCTTTTGTTATTTTCTATTCTTTGAAATCCCGATTTTCTTTTCTCTAACATTAAAAATATCTACTCTTTTTCATGGGTTATTTGAAAACAGCAAAAATGGTATAAGTGAAAATTCTTGCTAAGCCGTGAGTATTCTTTGTTGTTTAGTTGCTTAGTCACGTCCAACTCTTTGTGACCCTAGGACTATAGCCTAACAGGCTTCTCTGTCCCTGCGATTTCCAAGGCAAGAATATTGGAGTGGGTTGTCATGCCCTTCTCCAGGGGATCTTCCTGATCCAGGGATTGAACCTGCATCTCCTGCAAGTCTCCTGCATTGCAGGTGGAATTTTTACCACTGAGCCATGAGGGCCATATGTAGAGTGAACAATCTCAGTTCAGTTCAGTCGCTCAGTCGTGTCCGACTCTTTGCGACCCGATGAACTTGCAGCACACCAGGCCTCCCTGTCCATCACCAACTCCTAGAGTTCACTCAAACTCATTTCCATTGAGTCGGTGATGCCATCCAGCCATCTTATCCTTTGTCGTCGATGCCATCCAGCCATCTTATCCTTTGCCATCCCCTCTCCTCCTGCCCCCAATCCCTCCCAGCATCAGAGTCTTTTCCCATGAGTCAAGTCTTCTCATGAGGTGGCCAAAGTATTGGAGCTTCAGCTTTAGCATCAGTACTTCCAAAGAACACCCAGGACTGATCTCCTTTAGAATGGACTGGGACTCTCAAGAGTCTTCTTCAACACCACAGTTCAAAAGCATCAGTGCTTCAGCACTCAGCTTTCTTCACAGTCCAACTCTCACATCCATACATGGCCACTGGAAAAACCATAGCCTTGACTAGACAGATTGTTGGCAAAGTAATGTTTCTGCTTGTGAATATGCTATCTAGGTTGGTCATAACTTTCCTTCCAAGGAGTAAGCATCTTTTAATTTCATGGCTGCAGTCACCATCTGCAGTGATTTTGGAGCCCCCCAAAATAAAGTCTGACACTGTTTCCACTGTTTCCCCATCTATTTCCCATGAAGTGATGGGACCAGATGCCATGATCTTAAATATTAACATTATAGGAAAAAGAATAAAGCCAAGTAATTAGTAACATTTGAAACAGTATAGTTAGGCAAAAGAACACACATGTTTATTGCTATATTAAATGATAGAGTTCAGGGGTATTTCTACCTTTAATATGGTAGAAAAAGCCATAGTAGATTGACCTTTAATCAGGTAACAACTATAAACTCTAGAGGAAACACATTTACATACACATGTACACAGACTTACCCACACACAATATTACTAGTGACTCTTGGAAAGTAAAGGGGAAAGGGGCAAGATAGTGGTAAGGAATTGGAAGAGATGATCTACTATTAACATGTATAAAACAAATAAGCTACAAGATGTATTATATAGCACAGGGAACATAGCTAATATTGTATTATCACTTTAAACGGAGTATGTAAGTTTTTGAGGGATTTCCCTGGCCTCCAGTGATTAAGACTCTGTGCTTCCAATGCAGGGGCCATGAATTCAATCCCTAGTTTGAATTAAAAAAGAAAAGAAAAGAAAAGAAAAGAATCACTATGTTGTATGACTAATACTAATAGACTATGATAAACTAACTATCCTTCAGTTGAAAAAAGAAAATTGACATTAGTATAAAAAGTGATGAAATATAAATAAGGCTCCAGTTTAGTCAATAGTATTTTACCAGTCTTAGCATCTTAGTCTTGATAACTGTAATATGAATATACAAGATGCTAAAATTGAGGGAAGTTCTGTGAAAGGTCTTTGGGAATTCTCAATACTACTTGGAAAACTTTTCTATCTATTATAAGAAAAAAAGGGAAAAAAATCCTTGCAATTTGCGGGTACAAACCAGAGAGAATACATTAAATTTAGCTTTACTATTAAATCTTGTTTTTCTATTCAAAATACATGGTTAAGAAAACAAAAAACATACCAAAGGTTGGGGAAAATATTTGCAGTATGTGTATCTGCCAAAAGACTCATAACCAAAATTCATAAATGATTTTTACAATTCAACAATAAAAACAGAAACAACTTTATAAATATGATAAAAATGACCTCATTGACACCTCACAAAAGAAGATGAAGTAATGGTCATAAACACATGAGATGCTTAACTTAGTCATCAGAAAAATACAGACAGAAATGAGAGCTGCACACATTAGAATGGATGAAGTTAAAAAGACTAATCGTAAGAAGCATTGATGAGAATGTGGAATATAGAATTATTCATAAGGAAAATATAGAATTGGATAGCCACCTTGGAAAACTATTTTGCATTTTCTTAGAATTTTAAATGTACAACTAGCATTCACCCATCTATTGCACTCTATGTACTTACACAGAGACTCACGTGTGCATGTCCATAGCAGTTTTATTCAAAACAGCACCAAACTAGAAATAACCTAATTATCCACCAGTAAGTATGTGATTTGAAGAATAAAACAATAAGAATTTACTAGTGCATGCCATCACATGGAGAATCTCAAAAATCATTATACTGAGTGAATAAAGCCAGACATCAGAGTACATACCGCATAATTACATTTCCATAAATACAAATTGACAGAAAGCAAATCAGGGGTTGGCTGGGTTGAAGGTAGAGAAAGGGATTGACTACAAAGGGGCACCAGAAATTATTTGAAGTTCATGGAAATATTCTGCTTTTTGAGTGTGTTGGTGGTTTCATGGGTGTGTGCATCTGTCAAAGCTAATTTCATGGTGTACTTTAAATGTATGCAGTTTATCATTCCTAAAGTATATTTCAATAAATTTGATAAACATAAAATGAACTAACAATGTAATTTAGAATCTGGAAACATCTCAGTGACTATTTAGTAGCCTTCCTTGAGGGGGGAGCATAGTTTAGAATGTGCACTTTTTTTCTTTTTTTGCTTCTCAGTCTGTGCTGCATTAACTACGTAAATGTATATACGTATATCTATATAAATGAAAATCCAGACTACTCTAGGATATTTTATAAGACTTTGTATCTTCTCATTTAAATTCTGAAAGTGACTTATTCTCAAATATGTACTGTCTGGACTGACTGCTTTTTCTTTCTTGCTAAAAGGGGAGAGGGAAGGCCATTGGGTTCTCAGAACTTATTAGTTTGCCTGGCTTTTCCAGAAATGATAGGAATTCCTCTTAGGATACATTTCCAAGACCTGGAAATGTTTTCAATAAACCATGAGGAGTTTTGGCCCAAGGTCTTGTTCAGTTCATGCCTCTCGGGCTTCATGGAACACTCAATCTACAGCATGTGCTAGAAACCTGGATGAGGCTATGATGGAAAACTGCTGTCTATCATCTGCCACTTTGCTTTTTCTTTCATTCAGTGCTCTGTTTCCACCTGCGTGGGAAAGGAAACAGGCCAGGAGCAGGATGGGAGATAGAGGCTAACTCTTCCCAGGTCTTGGAGCTTCCCTCAGGGCTCTCTCTTAACCAGCACATCTGAGCTAGTCTCGGATTCTTCAGCTTGTCAAAAGAAGTGTTTGAACAGTATTTTACATGGCACACTCCCGCATTTATCTGGAACACAAAAAAGTTCAGCTCAGTTCAAACACTTGAAGGGAGCTAGGGAATATGCAGAGGTTTTCTAAGCACTTAGTGGGGTTAGAACCTTGTAGGCAGATGCAACAGTTGACCGTGTTTACCCCCACACACTGAGATATATGGGTATTTACGCAGGCTAGTCTTTTCTCTTGGAAATGAAACCCAGATGGAATAAAACACAACAGAGAGCTTTTGACAAAGAAAGGTTGAAAATTTATTTTTAAAAGCTAGAAAAGGGCAAAGTCCAAATAGGAACTTTTTTTGGTTGTCATTTCCTTATTGGGAAGCAAATGTTTGGATAATCTTAAAACCAATCTTACCATTCTGTCCTTCTTTGAGAATGATATCAGGCTGTCTTATAAAATGGAATGATGGAATTGGTCACTTCTCAATTCCAGTTCTTGGAAACAACTTGGTGTTTATAGCCCTATTTACTGCCAGCCTTCTGTTCAGGTCTCTGGGACCCTAACAAGAGGAGTTGGTTTCTCTAACAATTCTATCTTCTTGCATGAGACTATCTGTTCTCCAACTTTTGGCTCTTCCTACAAGGTCTTTACAAAGATGCAGATGTTTCTTAAAAGCGGCAAAAAGATCAAAGGGACTTTTTGTGCCTGATGTGCTGGAATGGCTCTAAGTTCTGTTAAATCAGATTTGGACATACTAACTAAAAACAGAAACTAGTGGTTTGCAAAGCTTGCTGGTGGAAGAATGGAGCTTCATAGGTCAGCAATGCAGCCCGAGAAAAATACCAGATTTAATTGTCTTTTTTTCTTTTTAATTGTATCTAGAGACAGAGAACCAACAAAATGGATGCTGCTCTACAATACAGCTTATTTTAGAATATTAATACTTCTGTAACGAATTAGCCCCATCTATGGACTATTGTTTGCATCTTATTTATTCTAATATGGCCAAAGATTGTAGTTAGCAAATGTAAAGATGGCTCAAGGCAATATTTAATATACAAACATAAAATAAGCTTCATGCAAAGCTCTGAATGGGACCTGAGGAAACAGAAGCTTTTCCTGACCACGTGGAAGACACACGCTAAAAGTGTGTATAAAGCAATCGTAACTGCAATATATAGACGTTCCATAACATTGTACAAAAGCTTTATCGAAGAGAAAGAGCTCAAATCCAGTTGATATATATAGATTTTACCTTTGAGTCCTTAAACTATTTTTGATACTGTATTTCCTTTACACCTGGGGTAGCTGCTTTGATTCTCAGACTTGTCAAGTGATTAGTAATCCTGATAAGGTTTTAAATGACAAGGTGATTGCAGATATGACCTGTCTCAAGTATTGTCGCATTTGAAGCTATGCAAATCCTATAAGAATGAAACTATTGATACAATAACAGTCAGAAGGGTTGATATATTTGCTGTAGGTCCTTGATCATCCTTTTAACATCCTTCAATTAAGCCATTACATTTAAAGATAACAATAATATATCTTTGACTTATAATTCTCTATTTTTAGAGCTCTAGAATATTAGTTTCTACTTAATTTCTGATTTAAACATTTTTCTGAAGTTGGGGTTATTCTTTACAATCGAACTATAATTTTCTTACAGCTCAGACACAATGAACTTTTAATTTATGTGCAAAGGAAGAACAGAAAGGAGCCCTATCCAAGAGATGATACTTCTGTGCCGAGATCTGACAAGAGTTGGTATAAGAAGCATCTGGTGAACAGACTGGATGGTCATTCCAATATGAAGGGAAAGGAAACTTTGAATTTTAAAATATCAGGAAAATGCACATGACTGGGGGAGGGGGAAACTTGAGAATAGAATTCAGATACTCTCAATGCGTACTTTTCTCCCTTACAACCTAAAATTTTCTTGGGCACCAAGAAAGAAACCTCATGTGCTTCCATGCTTTTCCAAAACTCTATGATATTATGATCTCACTTTCCACTTGGGTAAAACTTACATGCTTTGCTAGTGAATTTGAGTGATGCCCTATATTTGAGGGAAAAACATTTGTCATCCATTTAGTTTAGTAAATATTTACTAAGCAACTTTCGTGCTTCAGACTTTGTATTCTATGCTGAAATCATAGAAGAATCAGGCTTTCAGATGGAGTACTTCTAGTGAGTATCTAGACAGTTATTAAACATTCAAACTAAAAAACAAACAAACAAACAAAACACACACACAAAAAAACAAACCAAAAGCATTGTTTCTACTTTGAATATTCTTTGTCATATATTTTTCATCACTGTCACCTCGTTTCATTATTTCAAATGAAGGTGTTTCTCATCTTAAGGAATTGAGTATGTGGTTCAGTCTTTTTCAGGTAAAATACTTTTTTAAAATTGTAGGAAATGACTCATGCTGCCATGGCATTTCTGTTTTATTTATTTCTTTCTTTTTTTTTTTTTTTGTAAGTCTTAACACAAGGTTGCGATACAATGAGTATTTTCAGCATAGTTAAGCAAGCAGTGTGTGATAAAATAATTAAGATTTGAAGAATGTAACTCAGGCTAATGCATGTTTAAGGGCTTCCTTGATTGCGCAGTGAGTAAGGAATCTGCCTGCAATCTAGGAGGCACAGGAGACCTGGGTTCAATTCCTGGGTTGGGAAGATCTCCTGGAGGAGGAAAAGGCAACCCACTTCAGTATTCTTGCCTGAAAAATCCCATGGACAGAGGAGCCTGGTGAACTACAGTCCAAAGGTTCACAAAGACTTGGTCCCAACTGAGTGACTAAGCATACAATTCATATTTATTCCATATGGAATTCTTTTCCAATGGACAGAATTTTATTCTAATGGTTTACTTTAGCATGGGATTCTGTATTCTATTATTTAACATGAAATTCTTATTTTCCACTCTAGCCAAGGAAGTTTATTTATTGTAGTAACCAGAGAACATCATTTCATTATGAAATAAAGACTGCTATAGATTCTGGACATGAATTAACAATGAAAAGAGAAGGCTCAAGAATATCCATAATTCTTACAGGGGACAGTGGAGAGGCCTGGCAGCTGAGGAGGGTTAATATTACATGATACTTTCAGAGAAGGCTCTGGTTCTGCAAGATTGCTGCCATTAACCACCCAGACATCTCTTTTAAGAAGTTTTCCATTTTACTTAAAGATAACATTCACTTTGTTTCCGTTCCCACCCTGTTGTATCTGCCTTGAACCACAAAGATCCCTTAACTGTAAAAGTTACTACAGTTGTTAAGCAGATGACCCCAAGGCATATCCAACTTGCTGAGCCATTGCCCAAGGGTGGTTGTTGTTAAGTTTTTGTAGTCTAATTGGTAATATTTATGACTTGGAAGTTACTTAATTTTTTTCTCACTTTGTTTTATGAAAATAAACTTATTACCATCCAAATTTAAATAAAAGAAAACTTGTCTTCACCTTTTCCTTTATTTGTACATTATTGAATTGTATAAACTCTATCTGGGCTTCCCGGGTGGTGCTACTGGTAAAGAAGCTGTCTGCCAGTACAGGAGACATAAGAGACACGAGTTCAATTCCTGGGTCAGGAAGATCCCCTGGAGGAAGGCATGGCAACCCACTCCAGTATTCTTGCCTGGAGAATCCCATGGACAGAGGAGCCTGGCAGGCTAGAGTTCATAGGGTCACAAAGAGTCAGATTGACTGGAGCAACTTAACAACCTTGCATGCAAGCCCTATCTAGAATGAGACTCTGAGGACAGAAGGACTAGGTCAAATCCTGGCCTTGACACTCACCAGCTACATGTCCTTGAATAACTTTACCACCTCAGTTGCATCATCCTGAAAATGAGAGTAATCATTGTATCTAATTTTTGTGGTTGTGTTTATATGGAGTGAGGAAAAATCCTTAGAATTATATTATATCTTTAATACACTATCATACATTTCCACCTATTAACTTGCTCAAAATATTCTACTCCCTAACACTTAATCTTCATATTTGGTGAAAGGAGGCCAGGCCCAAGTTCTTATGCCTCTTTTGTCTTTTCTTTCTTGACTTAACCTTATTCAATAATATTGTAACTGGTAAAATGCTTTGTTTTTGGAGTAAACTCACTGTGTACTATTTGTTGCCTAACTTTCATTCAGCTTTTGCAGAATAATGAAGTTCTCCAGAAAATTCTATGGTTCATACCCATAAATTTTAGTAAATGGGTAAGTGAGAGAACAGCAATATTTAGAGATAAGAACATTTTGGACAGTCCTTTGACATTTGGAACAAAATTGCCTTATTCGTCTTGGTTGTTTATATAAACTACATAAGTAGCATATACATTTCACAAATGTTTTCCTGAAAACTGTATTGTTCATACATTTAAGTTTTAGACAACATATTAACTGAAACAATCCAGTTTTGAGGTAAGCATATCAGAGTCAGCCTGAATCATTTTTGTTTAGCTGTGATGATAATGGATTTTAATGAAAAAGCAGATTTTGTTTTCAAAGTAACTGCTAGAAGATTTTATGCCTTGATAGTGGATTAGAGTGCTTACACGGTCAGAATCAAACTCAAACCTGAAAGAATAAACATCACTTCTTGCCTCAGGAATGAAACAATCCCAAAGGTAGCACAGGGGCCAATGTTCCAAGAGAAAGCAGAAAAGTTTCTTTGGAACCCACCCATATTAAGTAACCTACCTCAGGGAACAACCAGAAGAGGGAACAGACTTCAGTATGAAAATGCTAACTATGTTTGTACTGAGAAAAAATATAATTCGCTTTTTCTTCTTATAATAATGAGAAAGTTAGTGTGTGAGGTAGCTCAGTCATGTCCAACTCTTTGCGACCCCGTGGACTGTAGCCCACCAAGCTCCTCTGTCCATGGGATTCTCCAGGCAAGAGTACTGGAGTAAGTAAGTGTCTATTAAGATACTTTCAGTGCCATGCTATTTAGATGTTCATAAGGTAAACATGAAGTATACATTTTGGAAACAGTTGGCAAAGGTTTTCTTTAAAACATGAGGCTGTTGGGGTCTTCTTTTTCTATCTCAGTTTATCTTCTGTGCTTGGGTGCTCAGTTGTGTCCAACTCAGTGCCCCTATGAACTATAGCCCACCAGGCTCCTCTGTCCATGGGATTTTTCAGGGAAGACTACTGGAGGAGTGGGTTGCTATGCCCTCCTCTAGGGGATCTTCCTGACCCAAGCACTGTTTCTCATGCACTGCTGGTGGATTCTTTATGGCTTAGCCACAGGTGAAGGCCAACTTATATGCTACAACCAAGCACTTTAGTGCTGCCCATTGAAAGGTGTGAGGTATATGAATACTACAGTAGGCTAATTCTATGTTGATACTTGTAATATCAAAGCAGTCTTCCTGAGGTGGATTTTATAGATTAGATCTCAAAATATCACATTGGGTTGTGGTACAGAGGAGAGGCAGATTAATCTTTTTAGTTTTGCTAACTTTTTTTTTTTTTTTCATAATAACATTGGTGAAATCTTAAAGACATCTGAAATTGCTCAGAGTGGTCAGAACATAAGAATGTTACAATATTATGCTATGATTGGCTTTTTCACTGTTAATTAAGGAATTCTAATTTAGCCAGTGTGTTTGTCAGTGTTTTCTAGAGAAACAGAACTAACAATACTTCCCACCCGAAATGGGTAGGGTATTTTCCCCAAATCAAGCAAATCTGGGACACCAGCTGGGTGTCCTACAATTCAACTCAATTGTAACACTCTCTACCTGGAAATAACATCAGATCCCCCAAGTAATGTTCTCAGTCCCAGGAAACTTCCCCCCACTTCAGATGCCAATTGCAAGTGATTGGTCCCCAGGTTACCCACAGCTTCTAACTTGACTACAAATTGGAAGTTCCTATAGCCTCCTCCCTCTTGGATTTGATTATTTGCTGAAATTGCTCACAAAACTCCCATGTGCTTAGTTGCTCAGCCATGTCTAACTGTTTGCAACTTCATGGACTTTAGCCCAAAAGTCTCCTCTTTCCATGGGATATTTCAGGCAAAAATACTGGAGTGTATTGCCATTTCTTCCTCCAGCGGACCTTCCCTAGTCAGGGATCCAACCTGTGTCTTCTGCATTGCAGGCAAATTCTTTCCCTGCTGAGCCATCAGAGGAGCCCCTCACAAAACTCAGGAAAACAACTTACCAGGTTATTGAAGATATGATAAAGGATATAGATGAGTAGCCAGATGAAGAGATACATTGGACATGGCATGTGGGAACAGGTTCAGAGCACCCTGTCCTCTCCAGGTGTGCCATTTCCCTTAATCTCCACATGTTCACCAACCTGGAATCTCTGATCTCTGTCCTTCTGGGTTTACATAGGTATGATTGATTAAATCGTCAGTCTTTGATGATTGAACTCAATCTTTTTTTTTATTTTAGTTCTAAATTCCTTTTATTTCTTTAAACTTTTGTGAGGGGAAGCACACTGATTGAAACCACCCACTCTGGCCAGGCACCATAGTAACCATTTGCATGAGTTGTTTTATGACAGGAGGTCCTGGTAAGGAACACGGAACTAATAAGCCACCACCAACTGGAAGAGTTCAGGAAAGGTCAAAAGGAGACACCACATGTCTGACCACCTCCCAGCATCCTTCTCACTGGCATCCATGTTGGCGGAACAAGGCATTCACCATTCACCACCAGAAATGACTCTGAGTCAGAATGATTGGCTAAGGACAACCCGGAAACTAATCCCATCACCATAAAGCCATGTGACAGAGCTTTTCTCCTGGGTTCCCTTACCCTGCTGCTCTCCACCCGGGTGCCCTTTCCCAATAAAATCTCTTGCTTTGTCAGCACGTGTGTCTCCTAGGACAATTCATTTCTGAGTGTCAGACAAGAGCCAGGTTTCAGGCCTTGGAAGGAGTCCCCCTTCCTGCAACACCTTTACTTTATGTCAGAGTATGGGGCTTCCCTGGTGACTCAGCCAGTGCAGAATCTGCCTGCAATGCAGGCAACCTGGGTTTGATCCCTGGGTTGGGAAGTTCTCCTGGAGAAGGGTGTGTCAACCCACTCTAGCATTCTTGCCTGAAGAATCCCATGGACAGAGCCCGGTGGGCTAAAGTCTCCGGGGTTGCAAAATGTTGGATACAGCTGAGCAACTAAGCACAGCATAGCCAATTAACAATGTTGTGATAGTTTCAGTTAGACCGCAAGGGACTCAGCCACACATATACATGTATCCATTCTCCCCCAACCTCCCCTCACATCCATGCTGCCACATGACTTTGAGCAAAGTTCCCCTGCTATACAATAAGACTTTTTTGTTATCCATTCTAAATATAGCAATTTGTACATGTCGATCCCATGATTGATTAAATCATTGGCCTTTGATTTTAAAATTCAATCTTTACCCTCACTCCTCTCCCTGGAGGTGGAACGTGAGGAGTGAGGCTGAAAGTTCCAATCCTCTAATCACTAGGTTGCCTTTACTGGCAACCAGGCCTACTCCTTAGGTTACCTTGGAAAGCTTTCCAAAAGTCACCTCATTAACATAACAAAAGACACCTTGGTTGCTCTCAACACTTAGGAAATTCCAATGGCTTTAAGAGCTCTGTGCCAGGAAGGGGAAGAAGACCAAGTATATATTTCTGATTATAAATCACAACATCACACTTCATAAGTTCAGGGACTATACATAACACTCAAAGTAATAACTTCTGTCCTGTTAGTATTTCTATGCCACATGAGACTGATTGGCTTTAGAATCAGTTTATTTCTAGCCAAAGACGTGATGACCAGAAAATTAATAATGTGGGAGATGCCTTTCCTTCGTGGACTTCCAAGTTGGAAGTCTGAGTATTTACAGTATATTTCAAGCTCTCCTCTTGCTTTCATCCCATTCTTTTTACATGTGGGACTAGCTGCTTATATGCTGAGCAAATTGCCCTGAAGATTTTACAATTTCAGGTTCTTTTTAATGTTTTGTTTTTGTTACGAAAGCCAAGCTGGGTCTGCTCACTGCATGACAGGCCGATAATCAGAAGAAAAGGTGTTGAGGCAAGGAATAGTAACTTTATTTGGAAAGCTGGGAGTCTAAAAAGATTGCCGGCTAGTGCCCTAGAGTTCCATCTTATTGGGGTCTGGATGCCAGTTTCTTTTATAGAACAGAAAAGAGGCAGAGATGAGGAAGTAAAGTAAAAAGACCACTAGTCATGCAAAATGTCTCTTGGCTTGGCCAGCATCAAGGAGGGAATTGTTAATTTCTTCTTTTCTGCAGCCATTCACAGGTGGTCAGGGGCAGAATGTCTGAGCTGCACCCCCCCCCCCCCCCCCCCGCAACAAAGGCACTTTAGTTTAACATTTAGGCAGAAGGGCAGCTTCTCCCAGGTAGACCATTATGTATGCCTACAGGTATAGACAGCATTCTTTTAGTAATTATAGCAACAAAAACAAAGAAAAGCAAAGATTAAAGTACTTGTGGTTTTATTTTCTGACAAAGGGCATCAGTTACCTTTTCAAAAAGCAAGAAGTATGAGAGGAGAATAGTAAAAAGGGAGAAAGGTAAGAGGCTAAATGGGGCAGCATAGCTGATGATTGAAGGTCACAGGAGTGAGAAGTAGATTGCACCTTACCAGGGAGTGCCTGTGACATAAAGAAAGTGGAGTCGTTCATGCCACCTCGGATTTTAATTTTCCCACTTGTTTTAAAGCACGTAAAAACCAAGAAACATCCAATCCCAGTTCATAAGTGTTTATGTCGGGAAAGTGTGTAATTTCCTGTGTCCTGTCTCACCTCAACAAAGATTTGAAAAGGTGGACTAACCAGTGTTAAACAGCTCAGTTACAGCTCAAGAGTTTTATTGGGCTAACAAAGGATAGTACACCCTTGAGGCATGAGGGCTGGCCAACCCCAAAGGAGAGGCCACAACCCATCTTGGCTTCCTCTTTTTACAGGTTTTGTCTCCTCCCTGCTGAGCCTGCACTATGTAGATTGAGCTAGCCAGGAAAGGGGTGTATTTATTTCACCTGAGGTTCTCACTCAGGTAGGTGGATTTTCTTTTGTTTTCATGGGTTTTTCCCTTTGTCTTTTAGGCACTGCCATTTTGGACTCCTTTTTCCTATTCTAAATACCTAATATTAATAATTTATGGAATTTTTATTAATTATCTATGGCTTTCCAGGTGGCACTAGTGGTAAAGAGCCTGTCTGCCAATGCCAGATACATAAGAGAAATGGGTGCAATCCCTGAGTCGGGAATATCCCCTGGAGGATGGCATGGCAACCCACTCCATGTATTCTTGCCTGGACAGAGGAGCCTGGCAGGCTACAGTCCATGAGGTCACAAAGAGTGGGACATGACTGAAGTGACTTAGCACATGCACACAAATGAACAGAGTATGACCTAATGTATCATCTTGCTTTGAAATGCTTCTTTTGACTTTCCTGAGGGATCTCAAATCTACTGGGCTATTGATACTCCTTGTCATCTATCTATACACTGTATTAATTTCCTATTGCTACTGTGCCAATCACCAAGAACTTGATGACTCGAAACAACATAAATGTATTTTTTCACAGTTCTGGAGGTCAGAAGTCTAAAATCAAGATTCAGTGGGGCTGTGGTCCATTGGGAAGTTTTAGGGAAGAATTCATTTAGTTTCTAGAGGCTGTGTGCTTTCCTTGGCTCGTGGCCCCTTCCTCACATCACTCCAACCTCTTGCTTCCTGCTGCTCACTCTGTCTCTCTCTTTTAAGGGCCTTTGTGATTACATTGGACCCAACTGGATCATCCAGGATAAAATATCCCCATCCCCAAATCTCTAATCACATATGAACATTACTTTTAACATGTAAGCTTCCAGGTTCTGGGGGATTTAGGACATGGACATCATAAAGGGTCATTATTCAGCCTATTACATGGATTAGGAAGTGACAGATTATTATCCAGTTTGGCATATAGAAAAACAGAAATGATTGTAGTTATAAAGTGGTTTATGAAGTTCTACTCATAGTTAGAGGAAGAGTTAGGGCAAGGATCCAGAGCTCTGGATTTTCAGATCATCAGAGTTCTTTCTGATTGAGTTGGTGATCATTGAACTGGGACTGTGCCAAGCAGACAATTTCACTCTGATTGCATTTCTAACAGGATGAACCAGGCAGCTGGTAACAATACCTAAAACTGCATAGTTCACAGTTATGAACGCTTGAATTGGACACCTCCACTGCTGAAACAATTGCAATATTATCAATAAGCTGCATGCCTTGGATCAGAATTGTGAGGGTCTCTAAGTACCATGATAATTTCTCACTGTTGGAATACTACCTTAATAAAAATTTGAGCCATCAAATAACTTTTGTTTCTGTGTGGTGACATATAGACATCCCCTGATCAATCATGGATGAAATGTTGGGCTGACAATTACTAAGAACAATGCAAAGAAAACTTAAGGGTCCACATTATCTAAATGTTCATTATCTATGTCCTATGGATTAGAAAAGTTACAATTAATGAGGTAAAGGGCATCACAATGGGAACATACTTACAAATGAATTGACCCTGTCTAAAGTTAATTCTCCAATTAATCACCAAGTAACACTCTGTACTACTTCTCATCTTACTGATTTTTGCATATTGCTAACACTAAATAATGCAATCCAAATAGAATGAAAATCAGTTAAGATGAAAATGGTGATTTTCCAATACTGTATTGGAGAGTCAATAAACCACAGACAAATCATTGACAAGTTAGAATCAGCATGATTAGGCTGCGTAATATTGATTAAGAAAAAATAACAAGGGTAAGATTGGTGTTTCTAAAGAGCATAATTTGATTTTCAAATGACTAGCAGAAGCCCTTAGGGAAACTGATGAAGATCTAAAATATGTTTGTATTCTTTATGATCCTGTTGTAAAGACCAATACACAATGAAAAACGTTTTCATTCAGAGCTTTTGCATAACATGTGACTGATCTTTAAAATTTTTTTCTTCATTGTAAGCATTAGGTAGCATTTTAATTACATTTTTAAGGTAATTGAATAAAAAATAAAACATCCTCTTAATTTAGTTTCATTTTTAAAGAGACTGTCATTTGATTTTCAAAGATAATGTAATTTGATTTTTTAATCAATTCATCCCTATCTTAAATAATTTACATAGTTTTTCCTACTACAAATGACCCTCAGATAACTTTCTATATTTCAGAGTCTGTAGTCTACCTTTAGTGGTTAGGAAAGCATTTGATGATTTTGAATTCTAACCATCAGTGTATGGTTGTAAAACACAACTTAACGCCACCAGTTTTGGGGCCTGGTGGCTCAGACGGTAAAGCGTCTGTTTACAATGCGGGAGATCTGGGTTCGATCCCTGGGTGGGGAAGATCCACTGGAGAAGGAAATGGCAATCCACTCCAGTACTATTGCCTGGAAAATCCCATGGAAAGAGGAGCCTGGTAGGCTACAGTCCATGGGGTCACAAAGAGTCGGAGACATTCCTGTAGGAAGTTTTGAAGTGGTAAACAGAATCAATTACAAACAGTTAACTAAACTTCCTGGAAAGATAGTTTTCTGAAAGACTTTTTTACGTTTTACTGGAAGAAGAATCCTTCTTTCAGGGAATGGACAAATACATCTCTTAGAGGGATAACAGGGGCCAGAGAAACACCTTAGGGATCTCTGAATGAGGTTCCCACTTCTGGCCAGCAACCACTGCTGCCCGTGTCATCGACAGGACTCCAGAAATTTGAGCTAGAGAAGTCTTTCAGTAGTGCTGAGAACTCCTAATGACTCAGAAACTCAGAGAAGCAGGTCCACAATACTAACTCAAGGGGGATTTGATTAGCTGACCTCTATCAGGGTCCCTAGGGACCCAGAAGGGACAGCAAGAGCTCGCTTTATTGTCTAAGACAAGGCTGCTGCTGCTAATTCACTTTAGTCATGTCCGACTCTGTGCAACCCCATAGATGGCAGCCCACTAGGCTCCTCTGTCCCTGGGATTCTCCAGGCAAGAATACTGGAGTGGGTAAGACAAGGCTACTAAATTATTAACTTATTTAAATTAATTGTTAATTCCTTAGTAAGTTTGTATTCAATCAATCCAATGTATTTTTGAATTATTGCAACTATGCAACTCAGTCACTGAGTACCCCAGGTAAGAATAATTTGGGATTTTATGAAACAGAAATAGTTGAATTTGGGTAAGCACAGCTGATTATTTAGAAGTTCCATAGTAATTTTCTCTCAGGAAAAGATTCTTTAAAAAATCGTACATTGTGGACTTCCCTGATGGACCTCAGCTCAATGGTCATTAGGTTCTAAGTGGTTAGGATTCTGCCTGCCAGTGCAGGGAACGTGGTTTTGATCCCTGGTCCAGGAAGATCCCACATGCATGGGGCAGCTAAGCCCACGCGCCACAACTGCTGAGCCCGTATGCTCCAGAGCCTGCGCTCTTCCACAGGAGAAACCACCACGATGAGAAGCGTGCAGACCACAGCCAGAGAGTAGCCTCAGCTCACGGTGGCTAGAGAAAGCCTGAACGCAGCAACGGACATCCACTGCAGTCAAAATGATTAAACTAGGTAAATAAATAAACTAATACATTGCATATCAACATGGGTGGTTTGAAATGGTATCTGAGCAGGAACTTACTCCATCTTCAGTGCTTTGATCAAACTTTGCACATCATTGTGCTCTCTTTCTCAGACACACACACAGACACATATACATTTGCTTAGCTTTCTGCTTCTACTGCTAAATTGTGACTTCCAAAAGGCAGGAGCTGCGGCCTCTTAATTACTTCTCTTAATTAAAAGAGTGGATTAAGTGAATCTATGAATTTGAATAATTTACTGTTGCAGTTCCACAGGTGACTTTATTTCTCTTTGTCACTATCTGGACTCATTCATCTTCCCTCAGATTATAACGTAACAAATTGTCATAACTGAGAAGGTAGATCTAATTGCAGCAATTCAACAATATCTACCTCCCAGAGAGGAGGAAAAAGATGACGCGTTATTATCATTTCTAGATTTATTATTTATTCTAATCAATTATACACAGATTGTGTTAAAGGAAGACCAAATAATATTTAGGAGCCTAGGATCCATGCTGCAATACAACCCTGCGTAATAAAAGGATCCACAATTTACTGTAACTTCCTGCCTATCATGTATGAGACTTTTTGCTAGATGTTTTACATGTAGTATTTATAAAGATACCTTGCAGCTCCTTTTTACAGAAGAGGAAATTAAGCTTGGTAATTTTCCCTGCATCATAGAGGAAAAAAGCTCATAAACGGCAGAAAACCAGAATATAAACTCAAAGCTATCGGATTCTGAAGGACTTTGGTAGGTCCTGGATCTTTTATATTATACAAAAGTATGCTCAGTTTGGGGTAAGGAAGAGTGAGTCAAAAGAGATCATTCATTGGCTGCTACTAGCTAATTTGGGGTTTATATATAGAGTCCTCTTTCAACGAACACTTCACCTTTGTGAATTCTGTGTAAAGTTTGCTTCTGAGGATGCCTTGGACCACAAGTCTTACTGACTCAGCTATGTAATACTGTAGTAGGTTTGCACTCTCATTAAGTACAGAAAGTCTCTAGGAGCAGATGACTAAATCATTCCCTCCCCCTCAGTTAGGCCTTTTACATGTGGTGCTTTGGCAGCCTGTCTGCCTTTCTGTCCAAAGTACAGAGGGGGTTACCCCTGTACTATTCCATGTTTACCTTGGATCTGGCAGAATACAAAAAGCCAAATAATCCTGGCAAAAACAGAGACCATGAAGTTTGCATTACATCCAACCATTATCTGAGTCTCTATGAACAGACTTTTCTCTGATGGATGTAAGTGAAGTTTATATGCTATAGTGTTCTGAAATTTATATGCTGTAGTGTTCTTCAGTTCTTACGTATAACTCATGTCATTGGAGTTGGCCAGCCTATGGATCCTTACAGATTGATGAGTGGTGCAGGCTTGATGCAGAAGGCTGCCATGTTCCTGGTTTTGTTAAAGAATGATTGGGGGGACAATTAAAGGGATTGTTGAAGCATAGTTGCCTCATAAACATAATACCTATTCCTCCATAACCCCCCTTCCAAAAATATGAGCTTTTCAATAGAGCCAATTTATCAATGTTTATATTGACTCCATCAGGTGAGTACACGCTAACAGCCTTAGAATTAATATCTATGTGTCAGCTGCACCCTGAGTGTTGTATTTAAAAAGATTTACTCCATTGTCATCACCCTTCCAAACACTTTCTGTTTTCCTCTTCAGGGGTTCCTTGATAACTCTAGACATAGAATGAGGCAGGTTACAGGCAAGGTAGACTTTATGGCAAATAGATGGGGGGAAAAAGTGAGAGACTTTATTTTGGGGGAGCTCCAAAATCACTGAAGATGGTGAGTGCAGCCATGAAATCAAAAGACGCTTGCTCCTTGGAAGAAAAGGTATGACCAACCTAGACAGCATATTAAAAAGCAGGGACATTACTTTGCTAACAAAGGTCCATTTAGTCAAAGCTATGGTTTTTCCAGTAGTCAGCTATGGATGTAAGAGTTGGACCATAAAGAAAGCTGAGTGCCAAAGAATCGATGCTTTTGAATTGTGGTGTTGGAGAAGAGTCTTGAGAGTCCTTTGGACTGCAAGGAGATCCAACCAGTCCATCCTAAAGGAAATCAGTCTTGAATTGGAAGGACAGATACTGAAACTGAGACTCCAATACTTTGGCTACTTAATGGGAAGAGCTGACTCATTGGAAAGGCCCTGATGCTGGGACAGATTGAAGGCAGGTAGAGAAGAGGGTGACAGAGGATGAGATTGTTGGATGGCATCACTGACTCAATGGGCATGAGTCTGAGCAAGCTCTGGGAGTTGGTGATCGACAGGGAAGCCTGGCATGCTGCAGTCCATGGGGTCGCAGAGTCAGTCAGGATTGAGCGACTGAACTTAACTGACAGGCAAGGTGCATAAAGATTCATAAGAACTCTCAACTAGCAAGGCTGGGGACTCAGATTTTCATTAGGTAGTTGTCAATATTACTCACGTAATTTTGAATAAGATAATTTTTCTGAGCCTCAGTGTCTTCATCTAAAATTAGGAGACACCTGAATGACAGATGAGACAACTTTCAGCTCGGACATTCAGTATCTCTACCAACAAATGTCAAAGAAACAGCAATGATTTCCCATCAAAACCTAGGCTTACAAGGTTTGGAGGCCTCCATATAGTGGATGAAAGCAGAGTTGGGAGAGCAAGCTATCAAAATGGGGTTCTTTTGAAACTGGGCTCTAAGAAACAAGATGAATAAGGCATTCCTTCATGCCTTGTATCCATCTTGCAATCTCTATCACCACTGTGTTCTTCTTTCCCTTGCCTTATAATTAGGCTCAAATATTATTTTCCAAAAATAATTCTCATTATTCTTTCCAAAGTTTATGTTCCAGCAACTGCCTCCATAGTGTTCCCTATTGATGTACCTGGATGTGATTGACATTTCTGTTTTTTTCTGAGAAAGTTTTCAGAGATGTCTTTCCAATTGCATTTTCCCAAATCTGTATACTCAAATCATATCCGCACTTCAAGACTCAGCTCAAATATTACTACTCAAAGGTCTTCAGAATACTCCATTTGAAAATACTGTCTTCATTCACTATTCTATACCTACTTGTACTCATGATACCCATCTCTATATCTCTCTTTTTCATATACATGTATGATTCTTTTCTTAATTTAATAGAGCTTTACAAATAGTGTGTGGTACTAAGTCACCTCAGTTGTGTCCAACTCTTTGCAACCCTATGGACTATAGCCCGCCAGGCTCCTCTGTCTACGGGATTCTCCAGGCAAGAGTACTGGGGTGGGTAGCCATGCTTCCTTGAGGGGCTCTTCCTGACTCAGGGATTGAATCCACATCTCTTTGTCCCCTGCATTGGCAGGCAGATTCTTTACCAGTAGCACCACCTGGGAAGCCCTTACAAATAGTAATTGCTCAATAAATATTTGATGGGTAGTTAACAGTCACAGACAATTCCTCGTGAGTTTGTGTACAGTTTTATGATTCTAACTGGGAAGGAATAAATCTAGGAAATAGAAATTGGAAAGGGGTGTATTAGAATCCTTGGAAAGGGGATTCACAAATGCATATTTGGTTTGATTTCTTTTGCCAACATAATATTCAACTAATTTTGAAATTTCAACTAACCCAAGACTATTTGATATTTTTGTTTTTCTTGAAGTAACCCATAACTTTAAAAATTGAGGATTGCAACACTTATTTATTGTTAACAGATTTTGCTGATCATTCTGAATCCACTTTTTCATGGGTGTCAGCTTACACTTTGGTTTAATAACATTAAGCAGTCACATGCTGACCAAAAATTCTACTTTCAATAAGAGGCATCTCCTGACTCCAAGCTAGATATGTTCTCACTCTGATTTGGAATCCGTTGTCTTTCTTGAATTATATTTGTTTGGCTGCAGATTGCAAAAAGTTATGTTCTTGTCCCATCCTACTACACTTCACCCTTATTCATCATTTTTTTAACCCATAAACCTAAAATTATTCCTTGTACAGAATACTAAGTAATAATAATAGTAATTTTCCTGGTTTCACAAGATCTTGAATAGCTGCTGAACTTCCCTTTGTTGCTCAGCTGATCACTTCATCACTGTTTATTGTATTTCTTAGGTGAATTATCATTTTCCTTATCTTCAAATAGCTGCTCTGTTTCATACCACATGGCATATATATCAAGTTGCCGACTTTTGTTTGTGTCTGACATGGCACACTCATTTGATTTTCCAGTCCATATAGCCAATATATAAATTATCCCATCCAAGCTCAACCATTACCTGTGTGGTCTATTTTGATGTTGCTTTGAAAGTAAATAATGCATTTGTACTTCCTCTGGTGGGAGTTTCAAGAAAAAGTGTAGACAATGTGCAGATTTTTTTTATAGTTAACTTGGATTTTCAAATTTCATGATTATATTCCTTTCTCTATAATATTTTTAAACAAATCACTCTTTGAGGGGAAAGATTATAATTTATGTGGGTTGAAATGAAGGGAATATATCAGATGGAGTTTGTTTGAATACACCAGTAACTGTATTTCCTCAAAGGGTGATTCATTTGTTCTAAGACAATTTATTTTACTTCCCTGCAATTAAAATTTTCTTTTCATGAGAACAATGGAACTGTGTACCAGGAAGAAAATAACTACTCACAATATAAGTTGTGTTTGGGGATTACTCTTGGAATTTAAAGTTTCGTATTGCAGTTCTATTTTAATTGAGTAAAATCTAAGAGTGCTAATGTGCTTTTATCATAGGAGAGAGCTTTTTCTTCAAAATGAGGAATTAGAGTAGTATTCTGCCTGTTTTTCATATGATATGGAAGAAATGGGTCATAAATAAAAATGAGATTGAAAAATACCTATAGTATATGTATATATATAATTTATTTGTCAGGGCAGCAGAAGAGTATATAATCTCATTGGTAGTGGTTACAACATGGGCTAACACTGTGACTCCAATATTATATTTCTGTATCCATCACACTCTTCAGCAGGAAGTTGGCACTCTTACTTCATTCTCTAGTCATATAGTGTAATTCCTAAGGACTGCTCACACTATAAAGTTTGTAAACCATAGTCACTATGCAGAATCTAGCTTTCTTGGGTCCTGCTGCTGCTAAGTCACTTCAGTCGTGTCCGACTCTGTGCGACGCCATAGACAGCAGCCCACCAGGCTCCCCCGACCCTGGGATTCTCCAGGCAAGAACACTGGAGTGGGTTGCCATTTCCTTCTCCAATGCATGAAAGGGAAAAAGGAAGATGAAGTTGCTCAGTCGTGCCCGACTCTTAGCGACCCCATGGACTGCAGCCTACCAGGCTCCTCCATCCATGGGATTCTCCAGGCAAGAACATTGGGGTGGGTTGCCATTTCCTTCTCCAATGCATGAAAGGGAAAAGGGAAGATGAAGTCGCTCAGTCGTGCCCTACTCTTAGCGACCCCATGGACTGCAGCCCACCAGGCTCCTCCATCCATGGGATTTTCCAGGCAAGAGTACTGGAGTGGGGTGCCATTGCCTTCTCCATCTTGGGTCCTAGTCACCCATAACTCAATTTGGAAGTCTTCCTGCTGTTACTGATGATGACACATGGGAACAGTGATGTCCCAGCCAAAGTTACATTCTCCAAATTTGCTTTCAAAACCGTAGACCTTTCAGAGTCTAGACAGGGAAAAGAAAAATGACCTCATTTGTCACCTAGTCTATAAAGCAGGTATTGATTTGTGTCCAGATTTTCATTAAATCTCTAGAGTACAGTTATATCTGTTTCTGGTTCTCAACCATCTTCCAGAATTCCAGAGTCTCTTGCAAAAGTATTTCTTTCAATGAATGTGCTTCTCAATATTTGTTTTGTACCTATATGTGCACAGGAGCATGCATGCAAGCTCTTTCCTGTAGTGGTGGTAGATTATTGGTTTCAACCATCACCTATTCATGACTTTCACTGGGTAACTTTGCACTTATAATATAATCAATAGAAATTTATCCATTTGTGACCATCAGCTCTTTCTGTATAATAAACAACAATAACGTACCTCAGCAGCATGCAGCAATAAGCATTTATTTTTACAGAAATGTTAGTTACTGAAGGTCAGCTGATTTATTTTAGTTTCAGCCAGGTAGTCGGTTTTAGCAACAGTGGCTGAGAAGCTATTTTTTGCTGCAGATTTGTGAGTGGAACAGGGTGGGAGTGGGCATAGAATCAAGGAGAGATCTCTGCTTCCTATGTCTCATCCTCGGTAGACCACTGAACACTCCTAGGTATTTTTTTTTTTTTTAATTTTCAAGACAATGTTAAAAATACAAGAGTGAGGCAAAAATGCCCAAGGCTTCTATCTTATTCCACTGCCAAAATAAACCACATGTCCAAGCCCAAGTTAAAAGATAGGGATATCTTTTTCAATACATTGCCAATTGAATTTCATCTTCTGCAAATCACCTATTTGAATTTTCCCCCACCTTTCTTTTGCCATGTATGCCTCTTTTTCTGCCTGAATTTTAGAAATATTTTGTATTTTTGCTCAGAACTTATTTTTACACTTCCACAAACTTTTTGCTTCCGGATAAGTTCTTGTTTTTATCTAAACAGAAGCAACCTAAATTCACATGAAAGTGCTAATACCCATCCCCTCTAAAGGATGACTCAAAGCTACCATCTTCACTCGTTTTTATCTCCAAGTAACATAATTTTCCATAGTTGTTCACTTTGCTGGGTCTACATGACTATGAAATGAGGAACTCTTGGGTCAAATCAATGATATTTGGATTATAATAGTGGTGTGGAAGGAATTCTGTTAATCCAAGAATGATGAATTTAGCAGAATCTATTCCATATGGAAGACAAATACATATTCTGTATTAGTGTAAATACTGGTAAAGACAAGTTACTGCCCTTTCCTTAATGGAAATGAGTCAATGGAATCAAACTGTCCCTGGGTTGTTAGTTGATTCTCCCAGTGAGTGAAGGCATATCAGAGATTCACATTCTTCATTTGTCTTATTGAGGTTTTAGCAGTGATAGTATCGAGAAGTAACAGGACATCCATGTTTTGGGATGTTCATCGTCTTCATCTTGAGATGACTAATTTGTACAAGGACACACTGAGTATGTATGGTTGCTGAAGAGAAAGAAATGACAGCTAGCCATAGAACAAGTTCTATTTTCTACCTGATGGATATAGTTCATGTGTATCATTTTTTGAGATTCCATGTGTGAGTGCTATCATATGATATTTGTCTTCCTCTGGCTTACTTCACTTGTATCATAATCTCAAGGTCTATCCATGTTGCTACAAATGGCACTATTCCATTCTTTTATATGGCTGAGTAATAGTCCATCACAGATACCGCATCTTCTTTATCCAGTTCCCTGTCAATGCATATTTAGGTTGCTTACACGTCTTGCCTATTGTAAATAGTGCTTTGTTGAGCATTGGTGTGCATGTGTCTTTTTGAATTTGGCTTTCTCCAGACTGTTGTCCAAGAGTGGGATTGCACAATCATATGGAAGCTCTATTCTTTTATTTTTTAAGGAACCTCTGTACTGTTCTCCATACTGGCTATACCAATTTATATTCCCATCAACAGTGTAGGAGGTTTTCTTCTCCTCCACAGCCTCTCCAGCATTTATTATTTGTACATTATTTAATGATGGCCATGCTGACTGGTGTGAGGTGATACCTCACTGTAGTTTTGATTTGTATTTCTCTAAAAAGGCTATACTATCCAAAGCATAATCTACAGATTCAATGCAGTTCAGTTCAGTTCAGTTCAGTCGCTCAGTTGTGTCTGACTCTTTGCAACCCCATGAATCGCAGCACGCCAGGCCTCACTGTCCATCACCAACTCTCGAAGTTTACTCAAACTCATGTACATCGAGTCGGTGATGCCATCCAGCCATCTTATCCTCTGTCATCCCCTTCTGCTTCTGCCCCCAATCCCTCCCAGCATCAGGGTCTTTTCCAATGAGTCAACTCTTTGCATGAGGTGGCCAAAGTATTGGAGTTTCAGCTTTAGCATCAGTCCGTCAAGTGAACAACCAGATTCAATGCAATCCTAATCAATTTACCAATGGCATTTTTTCACAAAACTAGAACACATAATTTTAATATTTGTATGGAAACATAAAGAGGGCCAAAGAAATCTTGAAAAAGAAAAATAGACCTGAAGGAATCAGGCTCCATGACTTCAGACTTAGCACCAAGCAACAGTCACCAAAACAGTATTGTATTAGAACAAAAACAGAAATATAGACCAGTGAAACAGGATAGAAACTCAGTAATAAACCTGCATATTTATGATCAATTAATCTACAACAAAGGAGGCAATAATATACAATGGATAAAAGACAATCTCTTCAGCAAACGGTAATGGAAAAACTGGACAGTTACATGCAAAAGAATAAAATTAGAACAACTAACAACATGCACAAAATTAAACTAAAAATTTTATTAAAGATGTGAATATAAGATCAGATGCTATAAAACTCCTAAAGGAAAACATAGGCAGAGCACTTTTTGATGTAAATTTCAGTAATATCTTTTTGGATCCATCTTCTAGAGTAATGGAAATAACAAAAATAAACAAATGAAATGTTTAATTTTAACAATTTAAGCAATTAGACTTTTTTTTTTTGCACAGCAAGGAAATCATAAACAAAATGAAAATACAACCTACAGAATGGGAGAAAATATTTGCAAGCAGTACAATTGACAAGGGATTAATCTCCAAAATATACAAACAGTTCATGCAGATCAATATCAAAACAAACAAATAAACAAGCAAAGAACTCAATTTAAAAAATAGGCAGAAGGTCTAAATAGACTTCTCTAAAGGAGACTTACAAATAACTAGCAGGCACATGAAAAGATGAAAGCATTTTTCTTCACTCTTCTTTAGAGTCATCCCTGAGAGGATCTGTAATTCAGTAGTATCTCAGTGGTTTCACTGCCACATATTATGGAGATCCATCTGTAAAGACAAGGGTTTTTGTTTTTTTTTTCTCTGTCACCTGAATATAGGGAACTTCACATGAGTCCACGAGTGGAGCTTGAGGAAAGAGTAGGCATCAGGAGAATCTGATCTATCTGTTCAAGCAAAAAAAAAAAAAAACACTTAACAGGTGTTTTCTGACCTGTTAAGACATGGTATTTTATATGTCCCTTCCATTTAATGATACTGATAATGACACTAGATTTACTTAAACTCATGACTTGTTGAATCAACTAATATCTAGCTTATTTTAAAGAGCCAATTTATAGTAGTCACTTTGCTGTCTTTGGTCACGTTTTCAGTCTCTTCCAGAGCTTTGTCAAAATAAAATAATGGTTTCTCCAAAGAGAGTAGTTAACCACAAACAGAAAGTATTTTTTATCCAAAAATTTTGAGGTTTGTATTGATTGTCCTCTTGGGACCAACTGGGGCTCCATTAGAGTGTCTTCATTTGTCAGATATACTTTGATTACCATTGTTTTTACAGTTACAAGGTTTAAGTGGAAAAATTAATTGTACCACAGCTTGAATCTACTGCAGAGTAGTGTTATGCTCTGGTTTCCACTTATAACTAGCTGATTTATGTGTTAAATAAAATGTAAGAACACCACACCCAAATGTGGTGTACATAGCTTTCAAAGTACAGAGGTCCATAATACGCTGCACTTCTCAAACACTGGTGGAAATGACAGGGTGCAGTAGCCTGTTTTTTCTTTAGATATGCATAGATACCACAGACCACCAAATCTCTAGAAATTTCACTGATACACTAGAGACTAAATTTTCAGGGAGTTTATCTTCCCCCCTATAACATACTTGACATAAGCCTAGTTTCTGGTCCTCCCCAATCACAGGAGCAATCATAATGTCATGAGTGTCATGAAACAACATGACATTCTTTGGGACTTTAGACAGTTCATATCTCTGTGGACTGTGTTATGACAGAAAGCAAGAGAACTAACTTAGCCTTGAGGTAATACAATGAAGGTGTATTGATGTGTCTGCCAGGTAAAAATGCAATTACTTCAGATATGTGCTGCCAGTGAAGAAAACTTTATTTACCGGATTAATAGCTGCGTGCCACATGTCACTGTTTGTGTTGATCTGCTCCGATAAAGATAAACATCTGGAGGAAAGCTGCAATGAGAATGACTCTTTGATGACATTAACAATAATCCACATGATCCATCCAACATTTTCATTGGTCAAATGGGCAATTTAAACATGGATAAGCTATGAATCATCACCCCTGCATCTTTCAAGTTGTTGATGGTTAAAGTAATCTCTATAATTCACTCAGAAATGTGGTGTTGTGTTTGGTTTTATTATTTTGGTAAGGAGGAGTAAATTTAGGAACTTCCATTTGGTTTTTCTACCATATAAGCCCTTATTCTGTGAGTCAGAAAGCCAGCTTGTGTGTGTGTGTGTGTGTGTGTGTGTGTGTTTTCCCATTTGCTGAGTCCAGCAATTTCAGCTACAAGTACAGAATTAATATATGGGAACAACAAAGGAGGTGTTCACTGATTTACTAGGACCAGGACAAATAGACTTAGGATGAAGCTCCGTTTATTATTGACCTAACTTCTATGTGGACTCCATGCATGCATTGTGCTAAGTCACTTCAATTGTGCCTGAAGGTTTGTGATCCCCTATGGACTGCAGCCCACCAGGCTCCTCTGTCCATGGGATCCTCCAGGGAAGAATACTGGATTGGGGTTGTCATGGCCTCCTCCACAGTGTATTCCCAGCCCAGGGATTAAAACAGTGTCTCTTATGTCTCCTGCATTGGCAGGTGGGTTCTTCACCACTAGTGCCACCTGGGAAGCCCCTTTTATTCCTCCACATTAGTATTAATTCAGAGTCTGTGTCTCTAAACTCTGATTAGTAAGTGGAGATGATGGAATTCCAGTTGAGCTGTTTCAAATCCTGAAAGACCATGCTGTGAAAGTGCTGCACTCAATATGCCAGCAAATTTGGAAAACTCAGCAGTGGCCACAGGACTGGAAAAGGTCCGTTTTCATTCCAATTCCAAAGAAAGGCAATGCCAAAGATTGCTCAAACTACCACACAATTGCACTCATCTCACACGCTAGTAAAGTAATGCTCAAAATTCTCCAAGCCAGACTTCAGCAATATGTGAACCGTGAACTCCCTGATGTTCAAGCTGGTTTTCGAAAAGGCAGAGGAACCAGAGATCAAATTGCCAACATCTGCTGGATCATAGAAAAAGCAAGAGAGTTCCAGAAAAACATCTACTTCTGCTTTAATGATTATGCCAAAGCCTTTGACTGTGCGGATCACATTAAACGGTGGAAAATTCTGAAAGAGATGGGAATACCAGACCACCTAACCTGCCTCTTGAGAAATCTGCATGCAGGTCAGGAAGCATCAGTTAGAAGTGGACATGGAACAACAGACTGGTTCCAAATAGTAAAAGGAGTACGTCAAGGCTGTATATTGTCACCCTGTTTATTTAACCTCTATGCAGAGTACATCATGAGAAACGCTGGACTGGAAGAAACACAAGCTGGAATCAAGATTGCCGGGAGAAATATCAATCACCTCAGACATGCAGATGACATCACCCTTATGGCAGAAAGTGAAGAGGAACTAAAAAGCCTCTTGATGAAAGTGAAAGAGGAGAGTGAGAAAGTTGGCTTAAAGCTCAACATTCAGAAAATGAAGATCATGGCATCTGGTCCCATCACTTCATGGCAAATAGATGGGGAAACAGTAGAGACAGTGTCAGACTTTATTTTTTGGGGCTCCAAAATCACTGCAGATGGTGACTGCAGCCATGAAATTAAAAGATGCTTACTCCTTGGAAGAAAAGTTATGACCAACCTAGACAATATATTCAAAAGCAGATACATTACTTTGCCAGCTAAGGTCCGTCTAGTCAAGGCTATGGTTTTTCCAGTGGCCATGTATGGATGTGAGAGTTGGACTGTGAAGAAGGCTGAGTGCTGAAGAATTGATGCTTTTGAACTGTGGTGTTGGAGAAGACTCTTGAGGGTCCCTTGGACTGCAAGGAGATCCAACCAGTCCATTCTGAAGGAGATCAACCCTGGGATTTCTTTGGAAGGAATGATGCTAAAGCTGAAGCTCCAGTACTTTGGACACCTCATGCGAAGAGCTGACTCATTGGAGAAGACTCTGATGCTGGGAGGGATTGGGGGCAGAAGGAGAAGGGGACGACCCAGGATGAGATGGTTGGATGGCATCACAGACTCGATGGACGTGAGTCTGAGTGAACTCCGGGAGATGGCGATGGAGAGGGAGGCCTGGTGTGCTGAGATTCATGGAACTGCAAAGAGTCAGACATGACTGAGCAACTGAACCGAACTGAACTGAACTCTTTCCATGTTCATAGTCATTCTATGTAAATAGCTTCACAGACCCTTTGAAATATCTTACAGAAATAGTTACAGTATATATATTATATTAGTATTTTGCTGTTGCAACAATTACCACAAATTCAGTTGCTTTAAAACAACACAAATTTATTACTTTATATATCTGTAGGTTAGAAGGCTGATGCAGTTCTAACTAGGCTGAAATATAGGTAGGGCTATGTTCTTTCTGGCAACTTTTTTTTTTTTTCTTTCTGGCATCTTTAAGGGAAAATATTTCCTTTCCTTTTCCAGCTCTAGAGGCTGCCCACATTCCTTGGCTTCTGGCTCCCTTCCTCCATCTTCAAAGGCATCAACATTTCATCTCTCTGGCCATTATGTCTAGTAACATCTCCTTTGACTCTCTGATCTCTTTTCAGCCTCCCATTTCCTATTTAAGGATTCTTACAACTACATTGGATTAATCTGAATAAGGTAGAAAAGTCTCCTTTTAAAAGGTCAACTCATTAGAAGTCTTAATTCCATTTGTTCTTATTGTTCAGTCATTAAGTTCAATTCAAGCCATTAAGTGCCCAATTCTTTGTGATCCTGTGGACTGCAGCATGCCAGACTCCCCTGTCCTTCATGATCTCCTGGAGTCTTCACAAATTCATGTCCATTGAGTCAGTGATGCCATCTAATCATCTCATCCTCTGCCACCCTTTTCTCCCTTTGTCTTTAAATTTTCCAGCATCAAGGTCTATTCCAATGAGTTGGCTCTTCACATCAGGTGACCAGAGTATTGAAACTTCAGCTTTAGAATCAGTCCTTCCAATGAATATAATGCTGCTGTACACTTAGACTACAGTGAAGTGTAAATGTAACTTTTATATGCACTGGGAAACTGAAAAATATATGTTCCTCTCTTTATTGTGATATTTGCTCTATTGCTTTGGAATAGATCTGAACCCACAATATCTTGAAGGTCTGCCTATGTATAATCAAAAATTCCCTAGGCATAGTGAGCAGATAGCTTGTTTGAACTTTCAATATAAAAAGTCATGGCTATTTACCCAGTTAACATCCTTTATCAATCCACTCCAATTCTTGCCTGGAGAATTCCTTGGACAGAGGAGCCTGGTGGTTTGCAATCCATGCGGTTGCAAAGAGTCGGGCAAAACTGAGTGACTAACACAGCTCTGCAATAAGATTATCGAGCTGTGGTAAGCACAACAATGAACCTTCAAAAATGTCTTTGTCTTAATCCTTGACACCTGCCACTATGTTAGCTATATGGAAAAATGGAATTAAAACTGTGTATGGATCTTTTCATGGATCAGAGCCTTGTCATGGCAAAGGGGCTTGCGAAACTCAGTGAAACTATGAGCCATGCTGTGTAGTGCCACCCAAGATGGCTGGATCATAGTGAAGAATTCTGAAAAATGTGGTCCACTGGAGAACAAAATAGTAACCCACTCTAAAATTTTTGCTACAAGAACCCCATAAACAGCATGAAAAGGCAAAAAGATATGACACCACAAGATAAGCTCCCATGGTCAGAAGACGTCCAATATGCTACTGGGGAAGAGTGTAAAGCAATTACTAGTAACTCCAGAAAGAATTAAGTGGCTGGGCCAAAGAGTAAATGATGCTCATTTTTGGATGTGCCTGGTGGTGAAAGTAAAGTTGGATGCTGTAAACAATAATACTGCACAGAAAACTGGAATGTTCGGTCATGAACCAAGGTAAATTGGTTGTGATTAAGCAGGAGATGGCAAGATTAAGCATCAACATGTTAGGAATCAGTGAACTAAAATGGACAAGAATGGGCAAATTTAATGCAGATGACAATTATATCTACTACTGTGGACAAAAATCCCTTAGCAAAAATGGAGTGACCCTCATAGTCAACAAAAAAGTCCAAAATGCAATACTTAGAGGCAATCTCAAAAATGACAGAATGATCTCGGTTGGTTTCTAAAGGCAAACCATTCAATCACAGTAATCCAAGTCTATGCCCCAACCACTGATGTCAAAGAAGCTGAAGTTGAAAGGGTCTTTGAAGACCTACAAGACCTTCTAGAACTAACACCAAAAACACTGTCCATTTCATCACAGGAGATTGGAATGTAAAAGTAGAAAGTCAAGGGATACCCAGAAAAACAAGTTTGAACTTGGAATACAAAATGAAGCAGAAGAAAGGCTAACAAAGTTTTGGCAAGAGTACAGGCTGGTTAAAGCCAACACCCTTTTCCAACAGCACAAGAGATGACTCTACACATGGAAATTGCCAGCTGGTCAGTACCAGAATTTGATTATATTCTTTGTAGCCAAGGATTGAGAAGCTCTATAGAGTCAGCAAAAACACCACCTGGAGCTGACTGTGGCCCAGATCATGAGCGCCCTGTTGCAAAATTCAGACTTAAATTGAAGAAAGTAGGGAAAACCACTAGGCCATTAAGGTATGACATAACTCAAATCTCTTATGATTATACAGCGGAGATGATGAATAGATTGAATAGATTCGATCTCATAGACAGAATGCTGAAGAACTATGGACTGAGTTTCATAGCATTGTATAAGACATGGTGACTGAAACCATCCCAAAGAAAAAGAAATACAAGAAGGCAAAATGCTTCTCCGAGGAGGATTTATAAATAGCTAAAGAAAGAAGAAAAGTGAAAGGCAAGGTAGAAAGGGAAAGATATACCCAAACTGAAAACAGAGATTCAGAGAACAGCTAAGAGAGGTAAGAAGGCCTTCTTAAATGAACAATGCTAAAAAAATAGAGGAAAACAATGGGTAAGATTAGAGATCTCTTCAAGAAAACTAGAGATACCAAGTGAGCATTTCATGAAAAGATGGCATGATAAAGGACAGAAATGGCAAGGATCTAACAAAAGCAGAAGAGGTTAAAAAGAGGTGGCAAGAATGCACAGAACTGTACAAGAAAGGTCTTAATGACCTGGGTAACCACAATGGTGTTGTAACTCACTTAGAACCAGACGTTTTGGAGTGTGAAGTCAAGTACCCCTTATGAAGCATTAACTAAGATATAAGCTAGTGGCAGTGCTGGAATTCCACCTGGGCTATTTAAAACCCCAAAAGATGATGTTGTTAAAGTGATGCACTCAATATGTCAGCAAATTTGGAAAAGTCAGCAGTGGCCACAGGACTAGAAAAGGTCAGCTTTCATTCCAATTCCAAGGAAGGGCAATGCCAAATAATGTTCAAACTGCAATAAAATTGTGCTCAGTTCACATGCTGGCAAAATACTTCAAAATCCCTTCAGCTAGGCTTCAGGAGTACATGGACTGAGAACTCCAGATGTACAAGCTGGCTTTAGAAATGCAGAGGAATCAGAGATCAAATTGCTAGCATTCACTGGATCATAGAGAAAGCAAGGGAATTCCAGAAAAACATCTATTTCTGCTTCATTGACTACCCTAAAGCCTTTGACTGTGTGGGTCACAACACACTGTGGGAAATTCCTAAAGTGATGTGAGTACCAGATCATCTTATCTTCTCCTGAGAAACCTGTATGCAGGTCAAGAAGCAAGTTGGAATCAGACATGGAATAACTGACTGGTTCAAAACTGGGAAAGGAGTATGATAAGGCTGTATATTTTCACCCTGCTTATTTAATTTATATGCAGAGTACTTCATAGGAAATTCTAGGCTGGATGAGTTACAAGCTGGAATCAAGATTTCTGGGAGAATATCAACAACCTCAGATATTCAAATGATACATTTCTAATGGCTGAAAGTGAAGAGGAACTGAAAAGAGCCTCTTGAAGAAGGTGAAAAGAGGAGAGCAAAAAAGCTGGTTTAAAAGTCAGCATTAACAAAACTAAGATCATGGTATCTGGTCCCATTACTTCATAGCAAATAGAAAGGGAAAAAGTGAAAACAGACAGATTTCATTTTTCTGGTCTCCAAAACCACTGTGGAAGGTGACTGGAGCTATGAAATTAGAAGATGCTTGCTACTTGGAAGGAAAGTTATGACAAACCTAAACAGTGTATTAAAAAGCAGAGACTTCAATTTACCAACAAAATTTGTATAATTCGAACTACGGTGTTTCTAGGAGTTGTGTACAGATGTAAGAGTTGGACCAGAAAGAAGACTGAGCACCAAAGAATTGATGCTTTCAAATTGTGATGCTGGAAAAGACTCAAGAGTCCCTTGTCCTATAAGTCTTAAATGGCACATTCTTCCAATGGATCGTTGTTTTAGTGAATTGGAATGTATTGTTTGTCCCATTTGGTCTTATTACCCTTTGCATTACTGAGATTCCTAGATACTGTGTTTTTTAAAACTTGAAGTTTTGTGGAAAGCCTTCAGAGAGGAATTCTATCAGCACTATTTTTCTAGTGTCATTTGCTCACCTTAGGCTGTATGTTACTTTTCTGTGATTCTCGCAATGTTTCAAACTTTTCCTTATTGTATTTGTTATGATGATCAGTGATCTTTGATGTGACTACAATACTGTGATGTTGTTGGGAAACCATGAACTGCTTTTTCAAAGCAATCACAATAAGACCAAAAGGGGCTGCCCTAGTGCTCAGTTGTAAAGAATCCATCTACCAATGCAGGAGACATTGGCTTGATCTCTGGGTTAGGAAGATCTCCCCTGGAGAATAAAAATGCAACCCACTCAAGTATTCTTGCTTGGGAAATCTCATGGACAAAGGAGCCTGGCAGGCTACAACCCATGAGATTGCAAAAGAGTTGGACTTGACTTGGCAACTAAAGAACAACAACAATAAGACCAAATATTCCCATTGATGAAGTAGCACTTTAGTAACTGATCATCTGTTTCATTCCTTGGCTTGCCATAAACCATAAGCCACTCTCATAGATTCCTTTATGTTAAAATACTCCCATCTCCACCTTATCAATGATGCCTACTACAGTGTTGTCTCTAATGGCTACTTACTCTTACCTGGACTCCTTTGCTTCAGAATTCCATCATCTCTTTTGAATTCAGGAGACTCATTTTAACAGCAGCATAGTTCCTAGCCTGAAGCACAGCCACCATGGAGATTTTATTGCTGCTCACTTGTTAATAATTAGTTTTTTTACATTTTAGAAAGTGGAGTGTCCACTGAGTTCTCCTAGTGGTTATAGTCAAGGAAACAATGTTCTATTTCTACAAAATAACTTCAGTCCTCTATTCCCATCTCTGTCTTGATTGCTTTCTACAAATTATGCCAGGGAAATTCTGTCATCGAAATTTTATTGAATGAAAGTCTGGATTAAAACTGTGATTCAGTCAATCCAACTAATAACCTGCTAGAGTCATTTGTAGCTGTTCACAGTAACACATTAAATCAAGAATTTTTATTAAAGACTCCCATATTAATAAACGTATTCTCTCTGGTGTAACATTCTTAAAATCCAATTCCAGACATACTCTCTAGTTGATAGATATAAATTAACAATATATTGCAAATCTTCAGTTTATGAGCTGTTCATAGAGAAGATTCTTGCAGATTTCCTCCTTGGTGTACTGGTATTTAACTAGTTATGGACTTGAGAGTAATAAGGGTATTTGGGTAATTTACAAAGAGACTAGGATGTCCCTTGTGATGCAACCCCCTCAGGTAAAGCTGTCACAGGAGCTTTACAAACAAAAGGACTAATCTATTTAGACAGGAAATGAGAGGCTATTTCTGCCAGTAAAGGGAGTTTAGAAATATTTAGAGGTTCTAGTTTCATCAGAACTTATCTAAAACAACCCAATCAAAGAGATCAAATCTCACTTATTCCAAATGATGTCCCAAATTACATGAAAAATGACTTGTTGAGGCTGTGTTTTCAACTTGAGTTTTGACTGTGAAATATGCATGTTTATTTTTTGATAGAATCCTAAGCTACATATTTTCTGAGGTTATTAAAACAGAAGTTTGAAAACTTTAGCCCACGGTCCCTACTAAGAATTGTTTAAAGAGTTAAAAAAAAAAAAAACAGAAAAGATAACTGCATAGCATAGATTGTATAATCAAATTCTTTTTAGCTCAGTCTGTAAAGAATCTGCCTGCAATGCAGGAGGGAGAAGGCAATGGCAATCCACTCCAGCATTCTTGCCTGAAGAATCCCATGGACAGAGGAGCCTGCTTTTGTCAATGCTGCTTAAAACAGGTGAGTGGGGATACCCTGCTTTTTCCTTCCCTTTCACTTTGCAGTCTACTGCTATACTTGCATAGCCTTAAGCTATTTGGAAATGGAAAGCATGGACATCTGGGAAATTCACTTCCCTTCTAGGAGGCAGAAAAGGATATAAAAAACATGTATATGTGTCATGTTTGCTTTGTATTCAGCAACCTGACAGTAATCACTTTTCTAATAATTTAACAGTATATTCTACTTCACTCTGCATAGCATATATTATGTCATATTATATTTTGTGATTAATAATTACTTTCCAACACATACACTATTATTTATTTTTCATGACTTACTGAACTCACTAGGGTTTTTTTTTTTTTTTTTTTTTAATAAATAACAGTACTAGCAGCGGACATTCCTAGCTCTTCATAACTGCAAAGGGAAAGTTTTCAACATTTCACCATCATGTACGGTGTTTGCTATGGGTTATATAATGGCTTTATTTCTTTTTTCCAGTTTTAGTAAGGTATAGCATACACATATAAACTCTACCCATACAGTCTGGACATATGCACACACCCAGGACACCATCATCGCAATCAAGAAATAAACAAATTCAGTACCTTCAAAAATTTTATTGTGTCCCTGTGCTTTGTGTGCAGGTATTTGTGTGTTAAAAACACTTCAAAGGTGATCTATCCTTTTAACAAATGTTTAGATGCACAGCATCATATTGTTGACTATAGGATGTATATTTTGTAGTAGACATCTGGAACTTATTCTTCTTGTATGGGATTCCCAGGTGGTGCTAGTGATAAAGACCTGCCTACCTGCCAATGCAAGAGACGTTAGAAACCTGGGTTTGATCCCTGGATCAGGAAGATCCCCTGGAGGAGGGCATGGCAATTCAGTCAAGTATTCTTGCCTGGAGAATCCCATGGACAGACAGGTCTGGAGGGCTACAGCCCATAGGGTCACAAACAGTCAGATGGGACTGAAGCAACTTAACACACACATACACACACACATTCGTCTAACATAGCTCTAACTTTACACATACTGAACATAGACTCTAACTTTCCACATGCTGAAACTCCCTTGTTTTTCCATGCCTCCCAGCCTCTGACAACCATCATTCTATTTTTCGAGTAAAGCAAAACCAACACCCAGTTTTGGATGTGACTGGTGATAGAAGCAAGGTTCGATGCTGTAAGAGCAATCTTGTATAGGAACCTGGAATGTTAGGTCCATGAATCAAGGCAAATCGGAAGTGGTCAAACAGGAGATGGCAAGGGTGAATGTCAACATTCTAGGAATCAGAGAACTAAAGTGGACTGGAATGAGTGAATTTAACTCAAATCACCATTGTATCTACTACTGCGGACAGGAATCCCTTAGAAGAAATGGAGTAGCCATCATGGTCAACAAAAGAGTCTGAAATACAGTACTTGGATGCAGTCTCAAAAATGACAGAGTGATCTCTGTTCTTTTTCAAGGCAAACCATTCAATATCACAATAATCCAAGTCTACGTCCCGACAAATAACACTGAAGAAACTGAAGCTGAAAGGTTCTATGAAGACCTATAAGACCTTTTAAAACTAACACCCAAAAAAGATGTCTTTTTCATTATAGGGGATGGAATGCAAAGTAGGAAGTCAAGAAACACCTGGAGTAACAGGCAAGTTTGGCCTTGGAGTACAGAATGAAGCAGGGCAAAGACTAACAGAGTTTTGCCAAAAGAATGCACTGGTCATCGCAAACACCCTCTTCCAACAACACAAGAGAAGACTCTACACGTGGACATCACCAGATGGTCACTACCGAAAAAAGATTGATTATATTTTTTGCAGTCAAAGATCAGAAGCTCTATACAGTCAGCAAAAAAAAAAAAAAAAAAAAAAAAGACCGGGAGCTGACTGTGGCTCAGATCATGAACTCCTTATTGCCAAATTCAGACTTAAATTGTAAAAAGTGGGGAAAACCACTGAACCATTCATGTATGACCTAAATCAAATCCCTTATGATTATACAGTGGAGGTGAGAGATAGATTTAATGGACTACATCTGATAGACAGAGTACCTGATGAGCTATGGACAGAGGTCCTGACATTATACAGGAGACAGGGATCAAGACTACCCCCAAGAAAAATTAATGCAAAAAAGCAAAATGGCTGTCTGAGGAGGCCTTACAAATAGCTGTGAAAAGGAGAAAAGTAAAAAGAAAGGGGGAAAGGAAAGAAATACCCATTTGAATGCAGAGTTCCAAAGAATAGCAAGGAGAGATACAAAAGACTTCCTCAGTGATCAATACAAAGAAATAGAGGAAAACAATAAAATGGGAAAGACTAGAGACCTCTTCAAGAGAATTAGAGATACCAAGGGAATATTTCATGCAAAGATAGGCTCAATAAAGAACAAAAATTGTATGGACCTAAGAGAAGCAGAAGATATTAAGAAGAGATGGCAAGAATACACAGAAGAAATGTACAAAAAGAATTTCACAACCCAGCTAATCACGAAGACATGATCACTCACCTAGAGCCAGACATTTTGGAATGTGAAGTCAAGTGGGCCTTAGGAAGTATCACTATGAAAAAAGCTAGTGGAGGTGGTGGAATTCCAGTTGAGCAATCAAAAATCCTAAAAGATACTGCTATGAAAGTGCTGCACTCAATATGCCAGCAAATTTGGAAAACTCATCAGTGGCCACGGGACTGGAAAATGTCAGTTTTCATTCCAATCCCAAAAAAGGAAATGCCAAAGGAATGCTCAAACTGCCACACAATTGCACTTATCTCACACGCTAGAAAAGTAATGCTCAAATTCTCCAAGCCAGGCTTCAGCAATATGTGAACCATGAACTTACAGATGTTCAAGCTGGTTTTAGAAAAGGCAGAGATCAAATTGCCAACATCTGCTGGATCATGGAAAAAGCAAGAGAGTTCCAGAAAAACATCTATTTCTGCTTTATTAACTATGCCAGAGCCTTTGACTGTGTGGATCACAATAAACTGTGGAAAATTCTGAAAGATATGGGAATACCAGACCACCTGACCTGCCTTTTGAGAAACCTATACAGGTCAGGAAGCAACAGTTAGAGCTGGACAGGAAAAAACAGCCTGGTACCAAATAGGAAAAGGAGTATGTCAAGGCTGTGTATTGTCACCCTGCTTATTTAACTTATGAAAAGTACATCATGAGAAACTCTTGGCTGGAAGAAACACTGGGATTCAAGATTGCTGGAAGAAATATCAATAACCTCAGATATGCAGATGACACCACCCTCATGGCAGAAAGTGAAGAGGAACTAAAAAGCCTCTTGATGAAAGAAGAGAGTGAAAAAGCTGGCTTCAAGCTCAACATTTAGAAAACTAGGATCATGGCCTCTGGTCCTGTCACTTCGTGGCAGATAGATGGGGAAACAGTGGAAACAGTGTCAGACTTTATTTTTGGGGCTCCAAAATCACCGCAGATGGTGACTGCAGCCATGAAATTAAAAGATGCTTACTCCTTGGAAGGAAAGTTATGACCAACCTAGGTAACATATTAAAAAGCAGAGACATTACTTTGCCAACAAGGGTCTGTCTAGTCAAGGCTATGTTTTTTCAGTAGTTGGGTATGTATGTGAAAATTGGACTATAAAGAAAGCTAAGCGGACAAGAATTGATGCTTTTGAAGTGTGGTGTTGGAGAAGACTCTTGAGAGTCCCTTGGACTGCAAGGAGATCCAACCAGTCCATTCTAAAAGAGATCAGTCCTGGGTGTTCATCGGTAGGACTGATGTTGAAGCTGAAACTCCAATACTTTGGCCACCTGATGCAAAGAGCTGACTCATTTGAAAAGGCCCTGATGCTGGGAAAGATTGAGGCAGGAGAAGAAGGGGATGACAGAGGATGAGATGGTTGGATGGCATCATCAACTCAATGGACATGAGTTTGGGTAGGCTCCAGGAGTTGGTGATGGACAGGGAGGCCTGGCTTGATGCAGTTCATGGGGTCGCAAAGAGTCAGACATGACTGAGTGACTGAACTGAACTGAACTTTTTAAATTTTAAAATATAAACGGAGTCATGCAGTAATTGTGCTTCTGTTATTGACATTTCACTTGGCAAAATGTCTTCCAGGTCCATCCATATGGGCTGCAAAGACTAGAATTTCAATATTCTTTTAAGGCTAATAATATTCCAGTGGAAGTGAGAAATCACTTCAAGGGATTAGATCTGATAGTGTGGTAAACTATGGATGGAGATTCATGACATTGTACAGGAGACAGGGATCAAGACCATCCCGAAGAAAAAGAAATGCAAAATGGGAAAATGGTTGTCTGATGAAGCCTTAAAATAGCTCTGGAAAGAAGAGAAGCAAAAAGCACAGGAGGAAAGGAAAGATATACCCATTTGAATGCAGAGTTTCAAAGAATAGCAAGGAGAGATAAGAAAGCCTTCCTCAGTGATCAATGCAAAGAAATAGAGGAAAACAATAGAATGGGAAAGACTAGCGATCTCCTGAAGAAAATTAGAGATACCAATGGAACATTTCTTGCAAAGATGCGCTCAATAAAGGACAGATGGTAGGGACCTAACAGAAGCAGAAGATATTAAGAAGAGGTGGAAGAATACACAGAAGAACTGTACGAAAATGATCTTTACAAGTCAGATAACTATGGTGGTGTGATCACTCACCTAGAGACAGACATACTGGAATGCAAAGTCAAGTAGACCTTAGGAAGCATCACTACAATCAAAGTTAGTGAAGGGGATGGAATTCCAGTTGAGCTATTTCAAATCTTAAAAGATGATGCTGTGAAGGTTCTGCATTCAGTATGCCATAAAATTTGGAAAACTCAGCAGTGGCCATAGGACTGGAAAAGTCAGTTTTCATTCCAATCCCAAAGAAAGGCAACACCAAAGAATGCTCAAACTACCACACAATGCACTCATGTCACATGCTAGTAAAGTGATGCTCCAAATTCTACAAGTGAGGCTTCAATAGTATGTGAACTTTGAACTTACAGATGTTCAAGCTGGTTTTAGAAAAGGCAAAGGAACCAGAGTTCAAATTGCCAACATCTGTTGGATCATCAAAAAAGCAAGAGAGTTCCAGAAAAACATCTATTTCTGCTTTATTGACTATGCTAAAGCCTTTGACAGTTTAGATCACAATAAACTGTGGAAAATTCTGAAAGAGATGGGAATACCAGACCACCTGACCTGCCTCTTGAGAAACCTGTATACAGGTCAGGAAGCAACAGTTAGAGCTGGACTTGGAACAGCAGACTGGTTCCAAACTGGGAAAGGAGTGTGTCAAGGGTGTATATTGTTACCCTGCTTATTTAATTTATATGCAGAGTACATCATGAGAAATGCTGGGCTGGATGAAGCACAAGCTGGAATCAAGATTGACAGGAGAAAAATCAATAACCTCATATATGCAGATGACACCACCCTTATGGCAGAAAGTGAAGAGGAACTAAAAAGCCTCCTGATGAAAGTGCAAGAAGAGAGTGAAAAAGGTGACTTAAAGCTCAATATTCAGAAAACAAAGATCATGGCATCTGGTCCCATCACTTCATGGCAAATAGATGGGGAAACAGTGGAAACAATGACAGACTTTATTTTGGGGGGCTCCAAAATCAGTGCAGGATGTGACTGCAGCCATGAAATTAAAAGCTGCTTACTCCTTGGAAAAAAGTTATGACCAACCTAGATAGCATATTCAAAAGTAGAGACATTTCTTTACCAACAAATGTCCATTTAGTAAAGGCTATGGTTTTTCTTATAGTCATATATGGATCTGAGAGTTAGTCTACAAAGAAAGCTGAGCATCAATTGATGCTTTTGAACTGCAGTGTTGGAGAAGACTCTTGAGAGTCTCTTGGACTGCAAGGAGATCCAACCAGTCCACCGTAAAGGAAATCAATCCTGAATATTCACTGGAAGGACTGATGTTAGAGTTGAAACTCCAATACTTTGGCCACCTAACATGAAGAACTGACTCATTTGAAAAGACCCTGATGCTGGGAAAGATTGAAGGCAAGAGGAGCAGGGGACAACAAAAGATGAGATATTGGATGGCATCACTGGCTCAATGGACATGCGTTTGAGTAAACTCTGGGAGTGATGGACAGGGAGGCCTGGCGTGCCTCAGTCCATGGGGTCTCAAGGAGTTGGACATGACTGAGTGACACAGCTGAACTGGACTGAATATTTCTTTGTATGGATGTATTATTACACTTTCTTTATCCATTCATCTGTTGATAGGTATTTGAAGTGTTTCCATATATTGACTATTGTGAATACTGATAGAGTGAGCAGGGGAGAACTGATAGCTCTTGGACATCCATATGTTAGTCTTTCGGGATACATATCCAGGAGTAACATTGCTGGATTCACGGTAGTTCTATTTTTAATTGTTTGAGGAGCTTTCATAGTTTTACCCATTGTGGTGCACCATTTTACACTCCTGTCAACAGTGTAAAAGTGTTCCAATTTCTCACCACACTTATCTTTTGTTTTTTGGATAATTGCATTCCTAATGGTTTGAAATGATATATCATTGTGATTTCAATTCCCATTCTCTATTGATTGGAATATACCTGCTGCCAAGCATCTTTTCATATACCTGTTGGTCATTTGTATGTCTTCTCTGGAGAAATGTGGGAAATCTGGATATTCACATGCAAAAGAATGAACTGAACACTTACTATGCAACATACACAGAGATCAACAGAACACATATTATAGACTTTGATGTAAAGCCTAAAACTATACTCTTTCTGGAAGAAATTTTTGAGGAAAAGCTTTTTGACATAAGATGCCTTTATTTCTGAACAATGTAAAGTTTTTCACTTCATGAATTACTTCATTTACATTTTTGCTGATTGTTGGTGTTGGTCTGTTTTGCTTTTTTTTTTTTTAAATAAATTTTTTGTCTCCCCATTCCGTGTCCTCTGAATCCCAAATAATTACATTTTTGCCCATTTGGTATAAATGCCACACAAAACTTGAACTGCATTGCTCATAAATTACATTTAAAATATCAAATAAATTTGAACATTGCTGTATCATTTCATTTTTTCATAATCTCCTTTTTATCACCTTTTTTTTATCACCTTTTCCTATCCATCTTATATTCTCACATTTTAATTTCATCTAATTTTGTCCTTATAGAACTGGATTTCTGTGTTGTATGAGCCATGTCATAATTTTTCACACAAGATATTTTTCTTAGCTATTAATTTGTTTTCTGGTAAAGTATTTCACAGGTGTTATGCTTTTCCTGAGTCTTTCAAATATGTTCCTTTTTTATTCTAAATAAAATTTTCATAGCTACTATATAGGATTTTGAATATTTATGAACTTGATCAAATGTTTTGCAAATGGTTTGAGAATATATAGCCCTTGTTCAAATTTTTTGCCAATCTCCATGCTGGTAGAATCTTCTTATTATTTTTGTAACTGTTGGACACATTGTTGTGTACAGTTGATGCCTCCATTTGCAGTATCTGACAGAGTTTATTTAACGCAATGCTGCTGGAATAAACGTCACAGACTTTTATTAATGGTACCTGACTCTTTGAGAGTCTTAGTGTATCAAGTAGCTGAAAGCTTCACATCCAAGTACATACTGATACCAGAACACTAATGTCTCTTCTCACCTTCCCTAGCATATTCCACGTAAGAATCATATCTTTAGTAACAACAGCAGTAGTACCCCAACTACTTAACAATATATTGGAAATTGGGAGAAGTCTAACACTTAAGATATTATTATGCAACCAACCAATTTTGATTCATTTAAAATAAAAGCATACTCACACATATACAGTGTAAACTATTTCCATAGTGTAGTAAAAATGCTCACAAAGATAGTTGTTCATTTTTATTTCCAGAACTTTCCCCGATCATTTTGCATATCATCTTGATCAACTAGATTGTGGGGGGAGGGGGAGTGCATTAAAAAATATGTAGCAACAGTGTAAATATTATTTAACTTACAGAAAACGATTCAACTTTATCCCACAGATGTTACAATCTTATTTCTCAGTTTTACCCTGACTGTAGTCATGAGTTCTTTAGAGAATGTTGTAAACTAAAGACTTCTCCAGCACCATCTGGTGCAGATTACTGCAGACTCTGCTGGTGGAAAGACAGAGGGCTGTGGTACTGATCCTCTTTGTCTATCATGTAATCCTGTGCTACAGAATCCAAAATGTATCTGTGTTCTGTATAAAACCCAAGAATGCTGCAAGTCAGCCAGAGGCGAACAAAGCTTTAATCAATTCACTGTTTCTTGTTGAGACTGGTTTTGCTTCAGTGGGCAGAAATCCGATTATCCATAAAAGGCTAATAGTACAGTTGTCTATACCCTCTGATAATGATTTAGTGACTGCTTTGGTTTTCCTATTTCATTTTCCTAACTGAAATATGACCTCCTCCTCTCTTCCACTGAGGCTAAAAAGCCAATGTGTTTGATTTAACTGCAAATGAGTATCAAGATAGATATAAACTTAGAAAATAAAACCCAATATTTATTCATTCATTCAGCAAAGACTAGCATGACATGCAACAATGTCAGACACAAAATAGATATGAAAGAGGACTTCCCAAGTGGCCTAGTGGTAAAGAACCCATCTGCTAAAGCAGAAGACCTAAGAGACACTGGTTTGATCCCTGGGTCAGGAAGATCCTGTGGAGGAGGGCAAGGCAACCCACTCCAGTCTTCTTGTCTGGAGAATCCCATGGATGGAGGTGCCTGGTAGGCTCCAGTCCAGAGGGTTGCAAAGGGTCAGACAAGGCTGAAGTGACTTAGCATGCATGCACACAGACATGAAAGGATCCAAGGATGTTTCGATATCCCTTTAACTTCAAGATGCTCCTGGTCCTAAGATAAAACAACCAAGATCATTGCTGCAAAGATATAAATCAAATGTCTTCTATTTCCATCAGTAAGATGAAAAAATGAAAGTACAAGAAAATATGATTTTCCAAACTTTCTCTCCTGTCTCCTCCCTCTCTTTCTTTTTCTCTCTCTCCTTTGCTTTACTTTTCTTTATCCTTATTAAAGTTTCAACTAACAAGCAGAAGAAAACAGATCAACTGATTATGTTCTACACACCTTGATAAGGCAACTGTATCACATAATTAAAGCCCTGGAATAACCACCAAAATTCTTCTAAGTTCTAAGATACTTCATAAAGAGATGAATTGCATTTTAAAAATTTGATGAATTTTCATTAGGATTCAAATCTTATCTGAGGCCAATAGAATACTGGAAATATCAAATGGAAAAAGAGCAAATTAAATTTAATTTAAACAACACTGGTAAAATATAAGAAATTAGGAAATGTGGGATGTTTCGTGTTTCTTTTCCCCAATCTCTCTTGCTTGTTTTAAAATGAATTATCAGTATTCTTCAAAGCATGATGAATTTCTTCAAGAGTTATTTTCAAATCATGAAAAAGAGACGTGTTTTATCCAGTGAACCATGAAATGAGTCTTGGAAGAACAAACTTCCTTTGAGCGTTTTGGACTTCTACTAGTACCCTTTCAGAATCACATCTGTTTTGGTTCAATATAAGCTTATCCCATTTATGAAAAGTCACAGAGGGAAGGTTTTGATTACACAGGCACTGGTTTTAAGGATTTATTGATACATTTTAGTATATAATCCTTTATAAAATGAGAATTTAAATTTAGGTAATTCATAGGCTGTTGTGATTGAAATTACCAACTGTAATGTGCTTTCTAATAACATATTAGCAGATGGTTTTACAATGATTTAAACACAAAATGCTTCTAATTAAAAATACACATAACTGGGTCTTCTAACAAAGACAAACTAAAAAGGAAACATTTTGGGGGGATAGTCCCTCTAAATTTTTTTTTATTTTTTACAAGCTTATTTATTTTTTACACACAAAAAAATTCATTATTTATTTATTTGGCCATGCTGGATTCTTGTTGTGGCAAGCAGGCTTCTCGAGTTGTGGCCCTTGGGTTTAGCTGCCCCTTGCAGCATGTGAGATCTTAGTTCCCCAACCAAGAAGTCCCTCCAACATTCTTTAGACTATGTTAAGAAGAATAATTTTGACCTTGTCCGTGTTCTTTTTCTCCCACAGGATTTGACATAACATAAAAGCACTACACAACAAATGGCTGTGAATTACATCACAGACCTGAGCAAGAACAGTATATTAAAGTTTCAGTCATTCTAAATTGCAAGCAAGAGCAAAAGAAAATATTCCCATCTCTTCAGATGGGAACCACTCAGATAGATCTGATTTCTTTAATCTATATGGGGTAGACTGCAGATTACCAAACATTTGCAGTTCTTAGAAAGTTCTAATAAACTGGTAAAAATAGAAACCAATTTTAAATACATCATAACCTATATGTATACATAGGTTATATCCTTTTAAATAAAAAAGTATTACTTCTGAAGTACTTTTGAGCTAAAAGAAAATGACTCAATTTTGTTGAATAAAAATAAAAACTCAGGTATGTGAATTTCTGTTTATTTGTGTCAATATATAATTAAAATCTTTAAGTAGCGTATATAATGAAATATATTTATTTTTACTCTGCTTTATTGAGATATAATTGACACAAAATTTTAAGATACACTAAGTGTACATCGTGGTGATTCAATATATTTATACCTTGTGAAAGAATTCTTTGAGTTTATAGTTAATTAACACGTCCATCACCTCATTTATCTTTTTGTTTTTGGTAAGAATATTTAAGTTCTATTCTCTTGTCATTGTTCAGTTGCTGGTTTGACTCTCTGAGACCCCATGGACTGCAGGGTCATCAACTATAGTCACCGTGTTTCAATGATATAATACAATGCCATCAACTATGCACCAAGTTTCGCATTAGATCCTCAGAACTTGTAATAGCTGAACATTTATATCCTTTGCAAACCTCTCCTAGACTCATCTCTGGCCTCAGCCCCTGGCACCACTTTGCCTTTTTCTTTTTTTTAACCATGAACTCATTATCAGAGGGATTTCTTTCCTATATAAGTCTGGACTTGTTAATTACAATAATTTTAAAAGATGTATACCTTAAAATCTTACCTGCTTCCTCTATTTTTTCATTTTAACTGTTAGATTGTGTATTCATAAAAGTATCAAGATCAAAATATTAGCACTGATTTAGAAATCCTTTTACAAATTTAATAAAATTGTTGTGTTTCTTTCCCAAGACTATTATCCTCATTCAATAATATCATACTAGAGGCAACTTGTGCCAGTATTAATTGCATAATGACTATGCTTTTCTTATTCTTTCCCTATTTATGTGTATCTCCATTACTGGAGTGGGTAGCCTTTCCCTTCTCCAACCCAGGGATTGAATCCAGGTCTCCCGCATTGCAGGCAGATTCTTTACCAGCTGAGCCAGTATAAGCTTAAGGTATACAACATGATGATTTGATCTATGTATTCACATTATGAAATAATTACCATTATGATTAGTTAAAACACTAACAAATTACTTTTCTTGTGAAAGAACTTTTAGACCTAATCTTTTGGCAACTTTGAAATGGACAATACAGTACTGATAACTAGCCACCATGCCAGTTACATTACACCCTAAGAAATTATTTATTTTATAAGTGGAAGTTTAGACTCCTTGACAAACATCAGCCCATTTATTACAGAGTAAATTCCCATTGATATTTATTTTTCTGTTAGGCAAATTTAGATGTTTTCAGATTTTCTATTGCAATCAATGGTGCTATGAACATTACTGTACATTTTTCCAGGAACACATACATACAGTTTTCTCTAGGGTATATTGTTGCAATGAAACTGTATTAGATAAAATTAAATTACTTTGCAAAATGGGTCTGTGAATTTACAAGCTCTCAACAATAAAGATGAATTTCCATTATTCTGTTAGCTCATTTACAATGTCATTGTAAGACAAATTTTTTGCTAATGCAATGGGTATGAAATTGCATATCCCTTAGTTTTAATTTGTATTTTACTCATTTGAATGAGGTCGAGTAGCTTATCATACATTTGTTAGTTATCTTTGCTTCCTCCACTGTGAATTTTTTTATTAAGTCATTTATATTTGTGATTGAAAAGTAAGAGTTTGTTAATTATTCAGACTAATTATTTGCAAGTATCTTTTCCAGTTCGACTTTAACACAGATTTTTTCAAATTTAAAGGTAGCAATTGTTTCCATTTTTTCCCCTTTTTGTTTGTACTATTTTGTCCTTGTCTCAGAAATGGATTCTGACTCTGAGTTTATAAAGTTAATCTCAATTCAAAGTTGTTATTAAAAGGATTAAAGTTTTAATTCTCATATTTAAGTCTTTAATCTACCTGCATTTGAGTTTTGTGAGTTATGTAAACTGGAGATTTAGTTTTGCTCATTCTATGCAAATTCATTTATTTATTTATTTGAGTTCCAATCCTCTTGCTATCTCAGTGGCTCATTTGAACATAAATTTCAATGTCTCAAACCAAATGTGTTGCTTGTGCATAATTCATCCTGGGTATTACTAACTCCAGACATTTTTTTTTTTTTCCTTCAGCCATGGCAAGAGGGGTGTGCCTTCCCCTATTGTCTCTGACTTTAATTTGTTATTCTGATAATGCAATATTTGTTGACTCTTGTTGGATTTCTAGTGCTCCATATCTAGAACCTGAGTCATTTGAATGACCATTTCTTTCACACCCTGGCTTTCATATTATTTATAAGTGATGAGGTGGAAGGAAAAGGAGGGGATTTGTCTGAATGTCTGAAATGAAGTGAAGTGTTAGTTGTGTCTGATTATTTGCAACCTCATGGACTATAGCCTGCCAGGCTCCTCTGTCCATAGAATTCTCTAGGCAAGTATACGGGAGTGGGTTGCCATTCCTTTCTCCAGGGGATCTTTCTGACTCAGGGACAGAACCCAGGATTCTCCTGCAGTGTAGGCCGATTTTTTACCATCTTAGCTACCAGGAAAGTCTGTCTGAGTGTCTACTATATGCCAATTACTGCCAGGCACTTAACACATTGTGTGTGTGTGTTTTTTTTTTTTTGGTGTGTGTGTGTGTGCTCAGTTGTGTTCAATCGTCTGCTACCCCATGGATGTAGACAACCAGGCTCCTCTCTGTCCATAGAATTTTGCAGGCAAAAATATTGGAGTGAGTTGACATTTCCTACTCAAGCGGATCTTCCACACTCAGGGATGGGTCTCTTAGATCTCCTGCATTAATTAGCAGGAGGATTCTTTACCACTGTGCTACCTGGGAAGCCCACTTTACATGTTAGAGATTCCTTCATCTGCACACAGTTTCATGAAATGTGTTTTATTATCCAAACTTTATATTGCAAAAAGTTAGTAAACAGAAAGTGTAATTAAATAGAGTTGGGAGACCAGAAAGGGGAAACTCGTCCCATACTCTGCAATGATAGAAGAGTTCAAGAAGAAGAAGAAAGAGTCTTGTTTTCAAGGAAGGACTCAGTCAATGAAAAACTATAGAGTATTTATTCTGGACCTCTCAACTTCCTTTTCCCCTATACAAACAGTTTTCTTCCCTTACTTTGCAGGGACTTGTCATGATTGCAGACCTGGGATTGCAATTCTCTGTTTATTCTCTGAATAAACCCATCTTTGCTGTAGAAATATCTGGCAGTTTGTTTAAATAGAAGTGTTTCGAGTTTATGTCCATTGCCATCAATTTCACACCATTTAGAAATGGAGCCAAGATTTGTAGCCAGGTCTAGATGTTATCAACAGGCAGACTTTTTCCAGGAAAGGTAAGTCAATATGGATTTCTCAACTCTATTTTCACAGGGAGAATTTCTACAGTTTGATACTGAAATGAACCACACAATGTTAGTCTAACCAAGGCAGATCCAATGTCCTAATTTGTTTATAATCTTTGAGGGAGCTGTCATTTCTCTGGGGAATGACTTTTCTCTCTGTAGTGTGGTGATTGCAAAAATGATATGAGCTCTCTTAGCTTTGTATTGATGTCACCAAAACAGGTGATGCTTTCTCCTACCTGACTAAATCTCCCTTGCAACTTAAGAGTTCAAGAATGCACATTGTTTCATAGACTGATGGATTTATAATCAAACTGGACATACATGGTAATGCTGAACTCTTTCATCTCCATTAAGGCAAAAAGGCAAACTGGTTTTCTGAGGAGGCCTTACAAATAGCTGAGAAAAGAAGAGAAACAAAACACAAAGGAGAAAAGCAAAGATATACACATTTGAATGCAGATTCCAAAGAATAGCAAGGAGAGATAAGAAAGCCTTCTTCAGTGATCAATGAAAAGAAATAGAGGAAAACAACTGAATGGGAAGGACTAGAGATCTCCTCAAGAAAATTAGAGATACTAAAGGAATATTCCATGCAAAACTTGAAACAATAAAGGACAGAAATGGTATGGACCTAACAGAAGCAGAAGATATTAAAAAGAAGTGGCAAGAATACACAGAAGAACTATACAGAAAAGATCTTCACAACCCACATAACTATGGTGGTGTGATAACTTCTAGACCCAGACATCCTGGAATGTGAAGTCAAGTGAACCTTAGGAAGCATTACTACAAACAAAGCAAACGGAGGTGATAGAATTCCAGCTAAGCTATTTCAAATCCTGAAAGATGATGCTGTGAAAGTGCTTCATTCAATATGCCAGCAAATTTGGAAAACTCATCAGTGGCCACAAGACTGGAAAAGGTCAGTTTTCATTCCAATCCCAAATAAAAGTAATGCTAAAAATGTTCAATTGCACTCATCTCACACACTAGCAAAGTAATGCTCAAAATTCTCCAAGCCAGGCTTTAAAAGTACATGAACCATGAACTTCTAGATGTTCAAGCTGGATTTAGAAAAGGCAGAGGAACCTAAGATCAAATTGCCAACATCTGTTGGATCATCACAAAAGCAAGAGAGTTCCAGAAAAACATCTATTTCTGCTTTATTGACTATGCCAAAGCCTTTGACAATGTGGATCACAACAAACCGTGGAAATACTTTAAGGTATGGGAATACCATACCACCTTTCCTGCCTCCTGAGAAATCTATATGCAGGTAAAGAAGTAACAGAACCACACATGTAACAACAGGCTGGTTCCAAATTGGGAAAGGAGTACATCAAGGCTGTATATTGTAACCCTGCTTATTTAACTTATATGCAGAGTACATTTTATGAAATGCCATTGGATAAAGCACAAGCTGGAATCAAGATTGCCAGGAGAAATATAATAACCTCAGATATGCATATGACATCACCATTATAGCAGAGAGTGAAGAAGAACTAAATAAAGAGCTTCTCGATGAAAGTGAAAGAGGAGAGTAAAAAAGTTGGCTTAAAACTCAACATTCAAAAAACTAAGATCATGGCATCTGGTCTCATCACTTTATGAAAAATAGATGGGGAAACAATGGAAACATTGAGAGACTTTATTTTTTTGGACTCCCAAATAACTTCAGATTGTGACTGCAGCCACAAAATCAAAAGACACTTACTCCTTGAAAGAAAAGCTGTGATGAACTTCGACAGCATATGAAAAAGCAGGGATATTACTTTGCTGACAAACGTCCATCTAGTCAAAGCTATGGTTTTTCCAGTAGTCATGTGTGGATGTGAGTGTTGGACTATAAAGACAGCCAAGTGCTGAAGGATTGACGCTTTTGAACTGTGGTGTTAGAGAAGACTCTTGAGAGTCCCTTGGACTGCAAGGAGATCCAATGAGTCCATCCTAAAGGAGATCAGTCCTGAGTGTTCATTGTAAGGACTGATGTTGAAGCTGAAACTCCAATACTTTGGCCAGCTGATATAGAGAACCAACTCATTTGAAAGGACCCTGATGCTGGGCAAGATTGAAGGCATGAGGAGAAGGGGAAAACAGAGGTTGAGATGGTTGGATGGCATCACGGATGCTATGGACATGAGTTTGAGCAAGCTCCAGGAGTTTGTGATGGACAGGGAAGCCTGGAGTGCTGCAATCCATGGGGTCGCAAAGAGCTGGACACAACTGAGCAACCGAACTGAACTGAACAGTAGCAGCTTGACCAAGATGAGAAGTGTTGAGAAATACACCTGCTTTTCCCTTCTGTGAATCTAATGAAATTCCTTCATTCTACTACTTTGAAAAGAAGCTGTAAATAGTAAAGTAATGAAGGTCTGTCAGGTCAGTTTGACAATTTCAAACAAGTGACTTAGCTGCTTTGTGTATAAGCTTGTACGTTTAATTTGTGTGCGTTATTCTTTTAGAAAGTTATCTATTATATTTTATTAACATTAGAGTATCAGCCAGAGAATTTTAAAATTTGTAGTGCTCTTTTCTTAGTTTTAAAAATTCAACTGAACTCATTAGTGAAAGTCACTCAGTTGTATTCGACTCTTTGTGACCCCACGGACTATACAGTCCATAGAATTCTCTAGGCCAGAATACTGGAGTGGGTAGCCTTTCCCTTCTCCAAGGTTCTTTCCAACCCAGGGATTGGACCCAGGTCTCCCGCATTGCAGGCAGATTCCCTACAAGCTGAGACACAATGAATAGAAATCATTAACTGATCCTGTAAATATATGAATCTGGTAAAGAATCCGCCTGTAGTGCAGGAGACCACAATTCCAAATAGTTTTCCCCAAAGAAGTTTTAAGTTTTAGCTTTTGCTTGTTCCCATGGTGTAAATATATCCACCATGGCTGATTTCAAGCTATTAATATGGTGTCATTAAAAAATGAGCTGGGAAAAAATTGTGGAATACTATATCACTGTATAGTATATTTACCAAACAGTTATAATAGATGTAAATAACCTCAAAAGCCTGGATAACAATAAAGTGAAGTAAAATAACTAAGACGTGATGAGGTTTGTATATTTCTTACCTTTGCTTATAATAAAATATATTTAATTGAAAGTTGATGTTAGCTAATTTTTACTAACTATCATTTTTAATCTTATGGTTATTTAACAACAGACATAAAATTTCCAAAAAAATTAATAATCCTTTCTGGTAAGCTGATATGTTTCATCTCTGGCGCACCACACCACTAAGAGTAAATCTGTAATATGTAAGCCCATTCACATATCTGAACATCTTTATTGTTCTAAAAGAAAGCTTATTTCTAAACACGTATCTTATTAGTTAAGAAAATACTATTTTCGTGCACACATATGACACCCACTGTGTCATATGTTAACAAAAGGAAATTTGCTGATTGATATATTCATTGAAGAAACACTTGTTAATTCTCTGAATTACGATTCTTTCAGATAAGATGATAGCTGATATACATATATGTACATCATTTTTTTCTTTTTTCCTTTTGTCAACACTTTGAAAGTATTATCTCAATCCCTTGTGGACTAAAAGACTTATGCTAAGAAATGTGCTTGTAGTTTTATGGGGGCTCCATCTAACATGATGAATCTATTTTCCTTACTTGCTATTTTCAGAATTCCATTGTTGACTCTGAGTTTTGCCATTTTATATATGTCTTGGTGTAGACAGCTTTGGATTTCTTATATTTGAACTTTGGGCTTCATGAATCTGCATGTCCATTTCTTTCTCCAGACTTGGAAAGTTTTGGGTTATGAGAGCTTTAAATAAGCTTTCAGAATCTTTCTATCTTTCCTCCGTGTGTGTGTGTGTGTGTGTGTGTGTGCACGCGCTCATGCTCAGTCATGTCCAACTCTTTGGGATCTCATGATCTGTAGCCCATCAGGCTCCTCTGTCCATGGAACTTTCCAGGCAAGAATACTGAAGTGAGTTCCTTATGGGACTCTCATAATGCATATACAATATTAGTTCACATGATGGATTTCCATAAGGCATTCAGGTTTTTTCCATGCATTTTTTGTTGTTGTTGTTCTTCTTCTTCTTTTGACCGGAAAATTTCAAATGGTCTGTTTTCAAGTTTTCTGAGAGCTTTCTTTTGCTTTATCACGCCTTCTATGAAGCTCTCTATTGAATTTTTTAGTTTAGCTATTATATTCTTCAGCTTCATAATTTGTTTTTTTTGTTCTTTAGTATGATTTCCACCTTTCTGTTTGTATTCTCGTCTTGTTCATGTACTCTTTTCCTCATTTTGCTTAGTTTTATGTCTGAGTTTGTTTGCAGCTCACTGAGTTTTCTGAAGACAATTATTTTGAATTCTTCATTATATACTTCATAGGTCTCCATTTATTTTGTTTTGGTTATAGGTATTTATTATATTTTTCATTTATTAATGTCATGTTTTCCTTTCCTTTGTGTTCCTTGTAGTTTTGTGTTTATGTTTTCACATTTGAAGAAGAAGCTACCTCGTCTAGTTTTAACAACTGGCTTCATTAAAGAAAAACATTACCCCATCAGCACGGTAGAGATTCTGGAAGTCTCAAATCTTCTTAAAGATGTCCATGTTCCATTTCTCTCCTCCTTCCTGGGAGCAAAGTCTCAGAATCTTATATCTTCTCCAAGTTTTGCTGAGCCATCCTAGAAACTGAAAGTCATCCTTATTTTTCCCTCACAGTAGTACACTGAGATGCTAGGGTATTGGGCACGAATCTTACTTCTTTCCCTCTCTCCTGAAGCAGTCTCATGGTTACTCACCTCATTCCAGCCCCGCAGATCTGAGAACTGCACTTTCTTCTGAGCTTCATGCTTTCCGATGAGAACTGCATCATTTTCTGAGATTCACACAGACTGCTGAGATTGGCTCTGTCTACTGAGTTCCTTGCCAGCCGTTGAGGTCTAAGCTAGTTGCTTGGTGTGGAGCTGATTACTGGGGGTGACAATAGCTGCCAAGAGCTACATGAGTCTCTTCTCTGTTCTTAGCTGCCCAGAGGCATCCCAGATATACAAATTCCTGAGCACGCTGAGTGAAGTGAGACAGAAGATTTCTCAGGCAGCAATGCAAAAGGCTGGGTATGTTGGACACACACATCATTCTTTCTTTTCCCTACAGGGGAAATGAGTGAAACTGTGTGGTAGTTTGAGCATTCTTTGGCATTGCCTTTCTTTGGGATTGGAATGAAAACTGACTTTTTCCAGTCCCGTGGCCACTGCAGAGTTTTCCAAGTATGCTGGCATATTGTATACAGCACTTTCACAGCAACATTTTTTAGAATTTGAAATAGCTCAGCTGAAATGCCATCACCTCCACTAGCTTTGTTTGTAGTGAGGTTTCCTAAGGCCCACTTGACTTCACACTCTAGGATGTCTGGGTCTAGGTGAGTGGTCACACCGTCTTGGTTATCTGGGTCATGAAGATCATTTTTGTACGGCTATTCTGTGTATTCCTGGCACCTCTTCTTAGTATCTTCTGCTTCTGTTAGGTCTTACCATTTCTGTCCTTTATTGTGCCCATCTTTGGATGAAATGTCCCCTTGGTATCCCTAATTTTCTTGAAGAGATCTCTAGTCTTTCTCATTCTATTGTTTTCCCTTATTTCTTTGCATTGATCAGTGAGGAAGGCTTTCTTATCTCCTTGCTATTCTTTGGAACTCTGAACTCAAATGATTATATCTTTCCTTTTTCCCTTTGCCTTTAGCTTCTCTTTTTTTCTAAGCTATATGTAAGGCTTTGTCAGACAACAATTTTGCCTCTTTTGCATTTCTTTTTCTTGGGGATGGTCTTTATCACTGCCTCCTGTACAATGTCACAACCCTCCATCCATAGTTCTTCAGGCACTCTTTCTATCAGATCTAATCTTTTGAATCTACTTGATTCAATCTTTGGCAATGCTGAAGAATGCTCAAACTACCACAGGATTGCACTCATCTCACACACTAGCAAGTAATGCTCAAAATTCTCCAAGCCAGGTTTTAACAGTACATGAACCATGAACTACCAGATGTTCAAGCTGGATTTAGAAAAGGCAGAGGAAAGTGAAAGTGAAAGTGAAGTTGCTCAGTCGTTTCCAACTCTTTGCGACCCCATGGACTATAGCCTACCAAGCTCCTCTGTCCATGGGATTTTCCAGGCAATAGTACTGGAGAAGGCAATGGCATCCCACTGCAGTACTCTTGCCTGGAAAATCCCATGGGCAGAGGAGCCTGGAAGGCTGCAGTCTATGGGGTCGCTAAGAGTTGGCTAGGACTGAGCCACTTCACTTTCACTTTTTACTTTCATGTATTGGAGAAGGAAATGGCAACCCACTCCAGTGCTCCTGCCTGGAGAATCCCAGGAATGGGGGAGCCTGGTAGGCTGTCATCTATCGGGTCGCACAAAGTCAAACACGACTGAAGTGACTTAGCAGTTAGCAGTCCTGAAGTGGATTGCCATTTCCTTCTCCAGAGGATCTTCCTGACCCAGGGATTGAACCTGGATCTCGCACATTGTAGACAGAAGCTTTACCATCTAAGCCACCAGGGAAGTTGGATCATTGAAAATGCAAAAGTTCCAGAAAAACATCTACTTCTGCTTTATTGATTATGTCAAAGCCTTTGATTGTGTGGATCACAAAATCTGTGGGAAATTCTTTAAGATATGAGAATACCAGACCACCATTCCTGCCTCCTGAGAAATCTGTATACAGATCAAGAAGCAACAGTCAGAACAAGACATGGGACAATAGACTGGTTCCAAATTGGGAAAGGAGTACGTCAAGGATGTATATTGTCACCTTGCTTATTTAGCTTATATGCAGAGTACATCATAAGATATGCTGGGCTAGATGAAGCACAAGCTGGAATCAAGATTTCCGGGAGAAATATCAATAACTTCAAATATGCAGAAGACACCACCCTTATGGCAGAAAGTGAACTGAAGAGCTTCTTGATGAAAGTGAAAGAGGACAGTGAAAAAGTCGCCTTAAAACTCACCATTCAGAAGACTAAGATTATGACATCTGGTCCCATCGCCTCTTAGCAAATAGATGGGAAAACAATGGAAACAGTGACAGACAGATGGTAACTGCAGCATGAAATTAAAAGGTACTTGCTCCTTGAAAGAAAAGCTATGACCAACCTAGACACCATATTAAAGAGCAGAGACATTACTTTGCCAACAAAGGTCCATCTAGCCAAAGCTGTGGTTTTCCCAGTAGTCATGTATGGCTGTGAGAGTTGGACTAGAAAGAAAGCTGAGTACTGAAGAATTGATGCTTTTGAACTGTGCTGTTGGAGAAGACTCTTGAGAGTCCCTTGGACTGCAAGGAGATCCACCAGTCCATCCTAAAGAAAATAGTCCTGAATATTCATTGGAGGGACTGATGTTGAAGCTGAAACTCCAATACTTTGGCCACCTGATGCATAGAAATGACTCATTGGGAAAGACTCTGATGCTAGGAAAGATTGAAAGTTGGAGGAGAAAGGGCCCACATAGGATAAGATGGTTGGATGGTATCACAGACTCTATGGACATGAAGTTGAGTAAGCTCTGGAAGCTGGTGATAGAGAGGGAAGCCTGGCATGCTGCAGTCCATGGAGTCACAAAGAATTGGACACAACTGAGCAACTAAACTGAACTGACAAGGGAAGTAATTGATAGATCGGTTCTTTCTTGTCTATTTGGAGGAGAAAAAAAAACACAGGTAAAGGTAAATGTCTCTTCTTGCTTCAGTGTGATTCTTTTCCCCTAAGTACTGTGCTCTTCTGGGGTACTAAAACTTCTTAACTGGATTCTGGGATTTTCATAAGGTATTCTGGCCCATATATAATCATCAAATCATTATTTCTTTTGAGGGAAGAAGGACCAGGATTTATTCTGTTATCTTGCTGACATTAGCACCCTCTTCAAAACTTCTTAAGATATATTTTTGTCAAGGTTCTTCTCCCACTTATAGCTGAAATTTCATTCTTCTTTCCTCCAGTGTTAGTCATTCAGTTGTGTACAACTCTTTAGGACCCTTCATGAACTGTAGCCTGCTGGACTTCTCTGTCCATGGGATCCTCCAGGGAAGAATACTGAAGTCAGGAGACATTCCCTTCTCCAGGGATCTTCCTGACCTATGGACTGGGCTTGGGTCTCCTGCTCTGCAGTCAGATTCTTTATAGGCTGAACCACCAGGAAGTCCTCTTTCCTTATTAAATAAATGTAAGTTCTGTTCTCAGCAGTATCTCCTCACAGTGCTCTTTCCCTCTTTTGAGTATTTTGGGAGCCTAGGATATCCAGCACACTCTTGGTATTTAAAACTTTGAGACTTTGGAACCATGTCTCAATTTGTTAACTGACTCACTCAGAGTGGAGAAGCCCTAACTGTAGGAATGAGGGCTTTTAAGAATTTCTGTTTCCTAGATCTGGAATCTGTCGCGAGACCCATTTGTGTTTCATCCATTGTTCACACAGTTTCTCTTCCATGTAGCTTCTCATGCTGCCTTTGGGTTGGTCTTGCTTGGTCACACTCTGAGACTCGTAGAATTATGTCATTAGCAACTTTGGTGGCAGACTACTTTTTTCTGTCCTAGCTGTCTTATCTCTTTTTAAGAAGGGCCTGGAAAGGTTCAGAGTCAGTGCTATTGCCGCCATCATCTCTGGCTTTCAAGTATTATTTTAAAAAGAATAATGTTAGATACCTAAAAGTTATATAAATATATATATGAAACAAATAGTTCATGAACCCGGGTCTCCTGCATTGCAAACAGATTCTTTACCTTCTGAGCTACCAGGGAAGCCCAGTTCAGTACAAAACTATACATATATTTTTGTTTAAAATATTCTCTGGAAAGGAGCTGCACAGATCAGATTAGAAGTTATAAAAATTTAAGCAAATAAGAGTAGCAATATTCTGATTTAGAAGATGAATGTTGTCAGAAGCCAGAAACTTATAATTCCTGGGGGTGGGGTAGGGGAGAACAAACTAAGAGATGCTACTTAACATAGAAAATTTGTAATTGAATTCTGTCTCAGAAAAGTAAGGCAGCAATTTGATATGACTTTAACCAATTAAGGACAGCTAGAAGTAATGTGGAAACAATACGCAGAGCCCTGAAATAGTGGATCCTTGTAAACTGAATTGGAGGTTGCTGAAAATAACCTATGATTGTCAAAATGCAATGCCCAAGTGGCGCTGCTTAAGCAAGTTGCTAATGTGCTAATTCTTTTTAGTACTAAATGCTTGCCACATTGTTCAGGTTATTGGACTACTTCACTAAAGTGTTCACATTGACTGGCTGCTTCCCTATTTCATAACCTTTTGAATGCAGTGGTGTTACTGAAATGGCTTAATCCAAGAGACAAACAAGACTGTATTTTACAAGAACATAAAATAAGTAATAATCAAATATTAGGAGGTGTCAGCTTAAAAATATGGGAGAAAGAGATGTAACTTCAGGAAGTTTAAAAAGATGTTTTATGTTAAGATCCCACGTGAAAATTACTATTTGTTTAATTTCTTTGTTTTAGTAGGGAAAGAAATGAACAATCCATTATGAGAAAATGTTACAGCAATATATAATCTATGTTTAAAACCAAAACATTTAGAATCACACAGATAAATTCAGAGAAATGTTTTAAATAATGGACAGGATTTCAAAGGTAAATGGTAATAACAGACAATATGACAAAATCCCATCACACAGGCTATTCCAACATATAGCAATTCTGACCTGTATTTTACATCTATTCTTTTCAAAATATCACAGTCAGAATGCAATGTCTGTATTAAAGTTTAAATAATTCTAAGTATTGTCATTTTGAAGCTTCAGAAGTCAAAGTTTGACCTGGCTTTATTTCAGCTTTAGGAAGGGTTATATAAACAATGACTTTTTATTTTATTTTGCAAAATTACTTAATAAAATGTTTATTCTGACAGCTTCTCTCAACATTAAAAGATATTTATATGAATATTCAAATTGGTTTCTAATCTTATTATATAGTGTATAAAATATTACAACTGATTGTAACAGATTTGAGTCATATTGTTTTGAACAATGTAATGTTCCTTTATTTTTAGTTATTTCCTTATTCTTAAGTAATTTTTATAAAAATTGGAAAAGCCCTTGAGGTTATTCAAGTCTATTATTGATATATGGTAGAAATACTGCAGATTGAATCTCTCTCCAACTTTGTGTTCAGAGTTGGGATAATATCACGTTGGTAACTTGAAGTCAGCCATAGTGATAGTAATTATACCACCAATGTCAACAAATGCCATGAGATCCATCCTTCTTTGTTTCCTTTCTTCCTTCCTTCCTCCCTTTCTTGTTTTTTTTTTTTTTTCCTTTTTCTTTTGCTGGCGATCTAGTTAGGTGTGTGGGGGCTAAGTCTTTTCAGTTGTGTCTGACTCTGTGCAACCCTTTGTACTGTAGCCCACCAGACTCCTCTGTCCATAGTATTATCCAGGCAAGAATACTGGAGTGGGGTACCATTCCCTCCTCCAGGGGATGTGCCTCACCTAAGAATCAAACTCACATCTCTTGGATTATCTCCTTCATTGCAGGTGTATTCTTTACCACTGAGCCACTGGGGAAGCCCGCTGACCCCATTGGGGAATGCTACTTTGAAAGGAATGGTAAGTGGAAACTTCTGGAACTTCTCCTTATCAAGACTGTTTTCTGTTTTATAGCAGAAGAAATTTATTGCAGGAAATGCAGGAGAAGCAGGAGTGATTACATCTTTCACATATCCATATAATTCATAAATGTAGTCACTTAGCCTGGGTAGGTAAAAGTTGGAGACCATCCTTAGACTATCATAAACTCAATCAGGTGGAGGCTCCAATTACAGCTTCTGTCACAGATGTAGTACACATACTGGGAAAAAATCAATATGACTCCTGCCGTTAGGCACATATATGTTGACCTGGATAATACTTTTTTCCCCCATACCTATTTGTAGGTACCACTGGAAGCAGCTTGCTTTTTACTGTACAGAGTTAAGAGTAAACCTTCATAGACATGGTTCAGAAATATACCTATTATCCAGCTTTGTACCATCATAGAATCCCTAGAGATCTTGATTCTTTGGTATTCCACAAATTTTATTGGAGTCCTTTTCATTGATTACATTATTCCAGTTGGATCCTATGAGCAGGAAGTACAAGTAATTTACATGTCTTAATAAGATATATACAAACTAGACAGTGAAAGATATCCCAGAAAAGCTTAGCAGCCCTACAACCCAATGTTAATTTCTAGTGTGGGGGGAGAAGTGGGATAAATGTATGGAATATCTTGAGATACCCATCTGAAGTGAAAATCAAGTTGATGTACTTCACACAATCTACCTTGAAAAACATGGCTTAGTGCTTGATATGCCTTTCTGGAGTTTGGAAGCAATATATACCACATCAAACAGTGTTATTTCATTGAACCAGTGGTTACCTGTAAGGCTACTAAGTTCTAGTGGAGAGTAGAACAAGAGAAGGCTTTATAGACAGTTAAGACTTTAGTAAAAATTGCTCTTATACTTGGGCTTTTTGAGCCAGCAGATCCAATCAAAGTATCCTTAGCAAATGAGGATGCTGAATAAAACCTCTGTCAGCTCTAATAGGAGAATCACAGCACAAACTTCTATAATATTGGAGCAATTAAATATATTTCCAAACAGATAACTTTGTAAAAAGATTGTTTTTTACATTAAAAAATTTTAAACTATTCATTTCTGATTTTAGAGTTGTTGTTAAAATACTTAATAAATATCTCATGGTTTTACCTAATTATGATAGAAAAATTCTCCATTACCATGTTAAGATTTAGAGAGAGCAATAACTCTTCATGTAGTAATATAAAAACATTTTTAACCCAATTTAAGTAGGTAAGGGCAAGGAATAGAAACTAATCATTTGTTAAGCCAATTTCAATCTTTGTTAATTTGCTGTCAGATTCTTGGCATCATAATATCATCATCATTGCCACTGTCTTTAAAATCAGTTGTCAAATTGTGCACAGTTCTCTATCAATGTGCTAAGAACATTATCGGTGATTTTAAATAATTTTTCCTTAATTTGGGATAGAAATTATAAAATGAAAAAAAGGCTGCTGACACTAGCAGGTAAGTTTTTACCTAAAAACTGTATAAACATATTAAAATATAAACCGCATTTAAACCTTGGCCGAGTCATCAGAACAGGAAGACACCGAGACCACCTCCTCTCTCTGGCACACCAAAATTACAGCTACTTACAGAGCAACTGTTAATGAGAAAGACCACATTCTAGTAGAAAAGTTCAGTTCAGTTCAGTTGCTAAGTCATGTCTCACTCTTTGCGACCCCATGAACCGCAGAATGCCAGGCCTCCCTGTCCATCACCAATTCCTGGAGTCCACCCAAACCCATGTCCATCAAGTTGGTGATGCCATCCAAGCATCTCTTCCTCTGTCATCCCCTTCTCCTTCTGCCCTCAATCTTTCCCTGATCAACAGCTAAAGATATAAAGAAGGAACCACAATGAGGCAGGTAGGAGGCACCGAGCCACAGTAGCGTCAAGACTCATACCCTTGGGTGGGTGTCCAAAAAACAGAAGAATAATTACAGCTGCACAGCTTCTCCTCAAGGAGGAATGGGTGTGGAGGAATCTCCCACATGGGGATCCCTAGCACAGGGGTCCTACATTGGGAAGACAAGCCCCCAGAATGGAAGGCCAATGGAAATTAAGGTTGAGAGACCCAGAGGTGGTGGAAAATACAGACTCCACTCATAAAAGTGCACACAAAATCTCACATACTCTAAGACCAGGGAAGAAGCAGAAATTTGAAAGGAGCTTGAGTCAGACCCACCAGCTGATCTTAGAGAATCTCCCAGAGAGACTGGAGGCAACTGGAGCTCACTTTGGGGACATAGACATTCAGTTCCGTTCAGTTCAGTCACTCAGTCATGTTTGACTCTTTATGACCCCATGGACTGCAGCATGCCAAGCTTCCTTGTCCATCACCAACTCCTGGAGCTTGCTCAAACTCATGTCCATAGATGCTGGTTGTAGCCATTTGGGGGAGCTCATTCTACCACATGGACCCTGACACTAGCAAGTACCATATCGGAATCCTTTCCATACCTTATTAGCGCTAGGACCTGGTCTCACCCACCAGCCTGTTGGCACCAGCCCTGGATGCCCCTAGCCAAGCAATTAGCCAGGTGGAGACATAGCCATACCACTAGCAGGCAGGCTGCCTTAAGATACTCTTAAGCCTACAGCCACCCCAGAACATAGCCCTGTTCACTGGAGGGCCCAAAACCTGGTCCCATACACCAGTGCACAGGCATTATCCTGGCATTCCTGCAACCAGTTAACTTGGGATGCAGCTTGACCTGCTAGTGGAGAGGCTGCAGCCCTAGGAACCCCTGGGTCCCACCTCTACCCACCAGAAAGCCAATACACCAAACTTGGAACCACCAGAGTCTCCAGCCAGAGATCCTGGAACCAGAATCCACTCACCAGCAAGTGAACCCAGCTCTGAGATACCTTGTGGCCCTCAATTAGAGGCCTTGGAATACATTCTTAGCTACCAGGAGGCCAATACAACTTTAGGACAGCTGGACACTGCAGCCAGCAGTGTCATCAGTCAACCCCCACCCACCAGTGGTCCAAAGCCAGCTGTGGGAAACCCTGGAATCTGCATCCAGAGACCCTGGGACCAGTCTCTGCCTTCCAGTGTGCTGGCACTAGCTCAAGACGCAGAGTCACCCACAAATGGATGAGCACCAGACCCGGGATTGCCTGGACCTCGACCTCACTTGCCAGCAGATGGACACCAATCTAACAACAACGCAGCCCTGAAGCCTGACTTGTCAAGACCCAGCAACACATCAGCAGACTGGCAGCAGTCCCCAAACTCCCCACCACAGCCCTGCACACCAGCAAGCCAAGGACAGCCCTGGGACCCTCAGGAAAAGGGGAGTTGCCTCCCCAAGAAGGATGCGGGGTCGGCTCGATGGGGTGGATACTGTGAGTTTAATTATAAAGAATGACTTGGTACAAAAGCCATTTCTCTCTGCAAAATCTTGATGGGGAGTCAGGGGGAGGGTGGTGATGGAGGGTAGGGACAAACCCCCATGATATAATTCCACCTCCCTAGTCCTTCCCAGTCCCTGCGAATGGACACCTGGGTTGCAATCCCTTGAGGGGTGAATTCCAGCCCCATTGGAATCCCTTGTGAGTGGGGATCCAGCCCCACTCTCAATGAGGCTGATGCCAGCTTCAGGACACCAAGGTCCTGCAGCCAAAACCTGCTTCTGCCCACCAGTGAACTGGCAACACTAGCCCCAGGAAAATTTAAGCCCTGGCTTCTCCATCGGTAGGCTAACATCAGCTCAGAGATGCTCTGGACTTCTCATCCACAGCCCTGGGATCCAGCCCTACTCACCAACAAGCCAGTATCAGCTTTGAGACACCCCAGAATCACTGATTGCCAGCATGTCATGAATCACCCCATGCAATAGCAGGCAGATATTATATCTAGGAACCCCAGTCCTGCAACTTCACACACACCAGTGAGCCAACATAAACTCCAGTATCTCCTGGGCTCCTGAAACCAACTGCCTCAAGACCCAAACCCATCAAACAGCTGCCAAAAGCCTCTACACAAAGAGGGTCCTGGCAAACAACCAGATGGGGGGGTAGCCACATCTACTAGCCCACTCATAGTAGTCAGCTTGACACAACAGAAGGACCCAGAGAACCTACATAGGGACACCCCAAAGCATGTAGCTCCTGACCAGTGGGGAGTATTCTGCTGGGGCAACAGAACCTCTCCTACAGAGGCTACATCCCCAAGGTTGGGAAACATAACCAGATACACAGAAATAAAAACAGCAATTTAGGTGAAATGAGGTGGCATGTTCTGAATGAATGAATATAAAATTCCAGAAGAATTAAGTGAAGTGGAGATACACAATCTATCTGATAGAGGGTAATGATCTTGAAGATGTTCAAGAAACTTGGGAGAAGACTGGAAGAACAGAATAAAACCTTAGAAGTTATTAAGAGTTATATATAAGGAAGAAACAAACAGATGAAGGATTCAGTAACTGAATGAAAAATACTCTAGAAAGAATCAACAGCAGAATAAATGATACAAAAGAATGGATCTGTTAGGTGGAACACAGAGAAATGGAAATCAGTAAAGCTGAACAGAAAAAAGAAAAAAAAAAGTAAAAGCAAAAGAGGACAGTTTAAGAGATTTCTGGGATAATACCAAGCTTACTAACATTCACATCATAGGAGTCCCAGAAGGAGAAAAGAGAAACAAAGGAACAGAGAATATATTTGAAGACATAATAGATAAATACTTAATTAACCTAGATAAGGAAGCTGCCATTCAAATCCAGGAAGCACAGAGAATCCCCCAAAAGGATCAAACCAAAGAAAACCACATCAATACACCTTGTAATTAAAATATAAAAACCAAGGATAAAGAGATACTATTGAAAGCAACATTGCAAAGATTGGCACAATAAAGCACAGAAACAGTATGGATCTAACAGAAGCAGAAGATATTAAGAAGAGGTGGCAAGAATACATAGAAGAGTTATACAAAAAAGATATCATGACTCAGATAACCATTATGGTGTGATCACTCACCTAGAGCCAGATATCCTGTAGTGCAAAGTCAAGTGGGACTTACGAAGCATCACCATGAACAAAGCATCACCATGAACAAAGCTAGTGAAGGTGATGGAATTCCAGCTGAGCTATTTCAAATCCTAATAGATGATGCTGTGAAAGTGTTGTACTCAATATGTCAGCAAATTTAGAAAACTCATCAGTGGCCACAGGACCGGAAAAGGTGTTTTCATTCTAATCCCAAAGAAAGGCAATGCCAAAGAATGTTCAAACTATCACACAATTGCATTTATCTCACACATTAGCAAAGTAATGCTCAAAATTCTCCAAGACAGGCTTCAACAGTACCTAAACTGTGAAATTCCAGATGTTCAAGCTGGATTTAGAAAAGGCAGAAGAACCAGAGATCAAATTGCCAACATCCATTGGATCACAGAAAAAGCAAGCTTCTGCAGCTGCTAAGTCGCTTCAGTTGTGTCTGACTCTGTGGGACGCCATAGACAGCAGCCCACCAGGCTCCCCCGTCCCTGGGATTTTCCAGTTAAGAACACTGGAATGGGTTGCCATTTCCTTCTCCAATGCATGAAAGGGAAAAGGGAAAGTGAAGTTACTCAATTGTGTCTGACTCTTAGCGACCTCATGGACTGCAGCCTACCAGGCTCTTCCATCCATGGGATTTTCCAGGCAAGACTACTGGAGTGGGTTGCCATTGCCTTCTGTGGAAAAAGCAAGAGTGTTCCATAAAAACATCTACTTCTGCTTTATTGACTATGCCAAAGACTTTGACTGTGTGGATCACAACAAACTGTGGAAAATTCTTCAAGAGATAGGAATAGAAGACCACCTTTCCTGCCTCCTGAGAAATCTGTATGCAGGTCAAGAAGCAACAGTTAGAACCAGACATGGAACAACAGGCTGGTTCCAAATTGGGAAAGGAGTACATAAAGGCTATATATTGTCACCCTTATTTTTAACTTATGTGCACAGTATATCATTCAAAATCCTGGACTGGATGAAGTACAAGCTGGAAACAAGATTGCCTGGGGATATATTAATAATCTCAGATATGCAGGTGACACCACCCTTATGGCAGAAAGTGAAGAGGAGCTAAAGAGTATCTTGATGAAAGGGAAAGAGGAGAGTGAAAAAGCTGGCTGAAAACTCAATAGTCAAAACTAAGATCATGGCATCCAGTCTTATTATTTTATGGCAAATAGGTGGGGAAACAATGGAAACAGTGACAGACTTTATTTTCTTGGGCTCCAAAATCACTGCAGATTGTGACTGCAGCCATGAAATTAAAAGATGCTTGCTCCTTGGAAGAAAAGCTATGACCAATCTATACAGCATATTAAAAAGCAGAGACATTGCTTTGCCATCAAGGGTCCATGTAGTCAAAGCTATGGTTTTCCTAGTAGTCATGTATGGATGTAAGAGTTGGACCATAAAGAAAGCTGAGCGCCGAAGAATTGATGCTTTTGAACTGTGGTATTGGAGAAGACTTTTAAGACCCTTGGATGGCAAGGAGATCCAAACAGTCCATCCTAAAGGAAATCAGTCCTGAATATTCATCAGAAAGACTGATTCTGAAGCTGAAGCTCCAATATTTTGGCCACCTGATGAGAACTGACTCACTGGGAAAGAACCTGATGCTAGGAAAGATTGAAGGAAGGAGGAGAAGGGGATGACAGAGGATGAGATGGTTGGATGGCATAACCGACTCAATGGGCATGAGTTTGAGCAAGCTCTGGGAGATGGTGAAGGACCAGGAAGCCTGGCATGCTGCAGTCCATGGGGTTGCAAACAGTCAGACAAAACTGAGTGACTGAATTGAGTTGATTGAAAGCAACAAAGGAAAAGAAACAAATTAGTTACAAAAGAACTGCCTTAAGCTCTCAGCTGACTTTTCAGCAGGGACTCTGCACGCCAGTAGTGTGGTTTATTCAAAGTGCTGAAAGGGGAAAAATTACAATCAAGAATGCACAACAAGGCATTTATTCAGATTTCATGGGGAGATAAAATATTTTACAGGTAGCAGAAAAGCTAAAAAAGAGTTGAACCCCACCAACCTAGTTTTCCAAGAATTCTCTGGAAATTCTCTAAGAGATAAAGGAAAAACTACAATTATAAATGGGCATCCCTGGTAGCTCAGCTGGTAAAGAATCCACCTGCAATGCAGGAAACCCTGGTTCAATACATGGGTTGGGAAGATCCCCTGGAAGAGGGCATGGTAACTTACTTTAGTATTCTTGCCTGAAGAATTCCCATGGACAGAGGAGCTTGGTGGGCTACAGTCCATGGGGTCACAAAGAGTTGGAGATGGCTGAGTGACTAAGTATCACACAATTATAAACATGAACATTATGAAAGGAAAAAGCTCATTGGTAAACAAAAATATAGATTAAAGTTAGCAAATTAATCATAGAAAAAATTTGTAGGAAAATTAAATGACAAAAGAGTATGATGCTATATTCACAGTTAAGTAGGCAGGGGATACATAATACCAAAAATAATAAAATGTTATGTCAAAGCCACTAATTGTGGGTAGGAGAGTAAAAATGTGGGATTCTTACATGGATTTAAAGTTAAGAGATCAGAAATTTGGAATAATCATTATATAAAGAAATTGCCATAAATAAGTCTAATAATAACCATATTCCAAAAAGCTTTAATAGATACATACAGAATAAAGGGAAAGGGATCCAAACATAACACTAAAGAGGGTCATGAAATCATAAAAGAATAAAAGAAATAAGGAACAAAAAAGAGCCTATAAAACACCCACAAAACAATTAACAAAATGTCAGTAAGTACACAACTATCAATTTTTATTTTAAACATAAGTAGAATCCCAGGGATGGGGGAGCCTGGTGGGCTGCCGTCTATGGGGTTGCACAGAGTCAGACACGATTGAAGTGACTTAGCAGCAGCAGCAGCAGACTAAATGTTCCATCAGCAGACAAAGACTGACTAAATGGATAGACTCTTCGAGCAAGAACTGGATGCACTGGGTAAAAAAAGTGATATATCCAAAGAGTCTGTCATTTTCTCCACCTGGTAAGATTTTCTCTGTTGTGGATCCTTTTGGTGGATATTCATATTGGCCTGAAATATATTTGTAATCTCCAATCATATGATTAGTATAATGAAACTGTAGGATTTTCTTAAGTTTATCAAGTAAAATTAGCAGTCAATTTATAAATGTAAAAACATTTCAAATCTACGTTTTAGTTTCTTTCCACTGTATCAAACCAAGACTAAGTTTATAATGGAAGTAATGGGACACTTGAAATCAACTGGCCCCTTTTTATGACCTTGGAAAAGTCACATTTAACCTTTTGATGCCTAATGTCTATATCTTCAAATTAAGCAAGAGATTAATCCTACAACAAGCATTTTCATTTAAAGTTTGCTATACACCAGGCACCATGCTAATAATTAATACAGTGCTTAATTTAAAATATCATAAACTATGTGGATGGTAGTGTATCCATTTTTGCAGGGCAGGAGTAGAGACACAGATGTACAGAATGAACATGTGGAAAGGGTGGGGGGGGAGGGGAGAGTGGGACAAAATAGGGGAGTAGCACTTAAATACACACACTACTGCGTGTAAAACAGATCGCTGATGGGAAACTGCTGCAAGGTACAGGGAGTTTAGCTCAATGCACTGTGTGATCTAGAGGGGTGGGAGGAGGGTGAACTGCAAGGGAGGGAGGGAGGGACTATATATATACATACGGTTGATTTACTTCTTTGTACAGCAGAAACTAACACAATATTGTAAAGCAATTAAACTCTAATAATAAAATACAAGCCCTAAAGGCAAAGTCATTAACACTTCCCCAAGGTGCTCAGTGGTAAAGAACCTGCCTGCCAGGAAGGAGACTCAGGTTTGAACCCTGGGGTCAGGAAGAACCCCTGGAGAAGTAAATTACTGAAAACCCTGGTTTAAATCTCAACATTAACAAAGTTAAGACCATGACATCCGGTCTTATCACTTCATGGCAAATAGAATGGGAAGCAGTGACAGATTTTCTTTCCTTGGGGTTCAAAATCCCCACAGACCATGACTGAAGCCATGAAATTAAAAGATACTTGCTCCTTGGAAGAAAACCTATGACAAACCTAGCCAGTGTATTAAAAAGCAAAGACATCACTCTGCTGACAAAGGTTCATATAGTCAAATCTATGGTTTTCTCTGTAGTCAGGTACCGATGTGAGAGTTGGACCATAAAGAAGGCTGAGAACCTAAGAATTGACACTTTTGAATTGTGATATTGAGGAAGACTCTTGAGAGTTCCTTGGACTGCAAGGAGATCAAACAAATCAATTTTAAAGGAAATCAACCCTGAATATTCATTTAACCTGAGTTCAGTGTCTGGGTTGGGAATATTCCCTGGAGAAGGGCATGGCAACCAACTCCAGTACTCTTGCCTGGAAAATTCCATGGACAGAGGAGCCTGGTGGGCTATAGTATATAGGGCTGCAAAGAGTCAGACACAACTTAGCGACTAACACACAGTTTCATTTGAAAGACTGTTGCTGAAGCTGATGCTCCAATACTTTGCTCACCTAATGTGAAGCCTAATGCCAACTCATTGGAAAAGACTCTGATGCTGGGAAAGATCGAAGGCAACAGGGTAAGGGAGTGGAAGAGGATAAGATGGTTAGACTTGCATGTGTAAGTTTATTAAGTGTCAACAGGAAGGCTGAGACCAAACCTATGTGTTTATGAAGCTGATATACTCATCTAGGCATTTTCAGTGCCACCCACCCACTCAGTGGACATGAATTTCAGCAAACTCTGGGAGATAGTGGAGGACAGGGGAGCCTGATGTGATGTAGGCCATAGGCTCGTAAAGAGTCAGACCCTGCTTAACCACTGAACAACAACAGCAAGGTCATTAACATAAAGATACATAAATAAATTCACCGCAATCAAATACTGAGTACAGGGTATAGGTAGGATTCTAGTTGAGTAAAGTCAACTTTAGAGGGTCAGCTCCTAGTCCTACTCTAAATCCTTGCCTCCTCACCCAGGATTCAGTTCAGATCCAACACTTTTGAATTTCCATGAATAAGTAAGGGCAAGGAGAGCTAAATTTTATTATGTCACTCGGAGTCAAATAATTATCATGTCCAATATAAGAGTCACCTCTTCTTCCTCAATATGTTTTAAGTTCTATTTGTATATGCCTGACCTCCTTTGCTCCCAAACTTTCAAAACTTGTTTTAATTTTTTTGCATTTGTTTACCTTCATTCTTTTGGTGAGCTCTCCTGAACTCTGTAGCAATACAATAGTGTCACAGATCAGTTGACAACTTGATGTAGAAATTTCATGTTTAGCAGGCTCTAATCTAGATGAGGAGAAGGGGACAACAGAGGATGAGATGGCTGGATGGCATCACTGACTCGATGGATGTGAGTCTGAGTGAACTCTGGGAGATGGTGATGGACAAGGAGGCCTGGCGTGCTGTGATTCACGGGGTCGCAAAGAGTCGGACACGACTGAGCGACTGAACTGAACTGAATCTAGAAAAGCCTAAAGGACATTTGTCATCTGCCAAGTAAGGTCCTCACAGCTTCTCTTCTCTCACATTCAGAAATGACGTATAATGAGCTTGCACACTCCTACACTCCTGGGTGTGCAATTTCAATGAGATGCTCCCTCTACTTCCCCAAGTGTTGTTGCTACTCTTAAAACTGTAATAAAAATTTTCACATTTATTTTTTCTGTCTGTTGCTAAAGCCATTTTTAAATGTATATATATATATATATATATATATATATATATTTTTAACCCTATATTCACTTCTGTAAGGACTCACCATGGGAACATCTGTGATTCAAGTATTTGAAGGTATTTGGGGGAAAACTGAGTTCAGCAAAGGGAATCAAATTTATCTGTCATGTTAGAAATAAAGGTTTTTGGTGTGTTATTATTTTTCTCCTTTTTGTATTTTTTAAGTGGAGCTTACTAGATATGACATGTTAAAACAAAACAGAATAAACCACTTTATTGAGGAATGTTTTCTCTCTTGTAAAAGGATTGTGAGCTTCTGATGTAGAAGTTTTTTTTAACAATGATGATGGTTTGTTACTTTTAAGTGGATTTTTTCCCATATAATCAGAATCCAATGGTCTAATATTTGTTTTATATGAAAATAAATATCAATCACAATTATTTTTCATTGTTAAGGTGATATATTTCTTATATTTAATATTTGAAGCATTTATTTCATTCCTGTTAGGTTTTGTGTGTGTGTGTGTGTGGTATATATAGCGAATAACTGTGCTAATGAAAAGAATATAAATAAATGTCATATTTATTGCTGTTGCTTTTACCTAGTTTTGAATGATAAACACTGGAGGAAATATTCGTGTTAAAAATTGGCAGGTATTGCCAGATCTTAGTGACTGACTGGATATAACTCATTATGCAAACTGGAACACATTTTAGAGTAAAGCAAAGTACTAACTAGAGGATGACAGGATAACAAGTGTACCCTGGCAAATGCCCAGATCAACCCAGACATAGGTTTACCCTAGGTGTGAGGGGTAAACTACTCATAAAAGTCAAGGATGAAATCCAGAATTGTATAGGCTAATTAGATCTGTCCCAACACTTCTCTGGTTTTGCTGGGTATGGATAGAGTTCCCTTCTTTGGGCCACACATTGTCATTGAACTAATAGATAATAACAGATACTAAAGTGAAGCAATCATTCCATTTCCAGAGGTTACTCGAGCTTTATGCCATATGGCCTCAATAGGATAATTCAAAGCCTGTGCTAAGAAAGGCACTCATCTACAATAACTCATTTATACCAGGATAGGTTCAGGCCCTCCATCCTGGAAGCATTTCTTCTTCATCTGAGTTATCTTTTTAAAATGGCTTAGAATAAGAGAGGTCTCCCTAGAAATAAATGCTGATAGCACCTTGATCTTGGACTTCAAGCTCCCAGAAACATAATAAATTTGCATTATATAAGTCACCCAATGTGTTATGTTGTTATGGCAACCCAAGCCAGCTCTTACACCTTAACATCCATAACAAATTATTTTAATTATTTCATGGTAACTCCTCACCTTCCTAGCCCCTTTCCTGTTCTATATATTTGATGCATAGTTACATGATCAACTCAGTCTATTTTTTACCTGTTGCCCACATGCCACGTAAAGATGACCAAAGGAAAATATGCAATAATGCTCTTTAATTTATGACCATAAACTTCAAATGCGTTCATAGAGCTGCCCAGAAATCACAATGTTTCTATTCTATTGATTTCCCTACTTTTTCAGTATTGCATATCTTTCTTGTTACTCTGGAATATGTTTTCAAGAATGAAATTGTTGGATTTGGGAGTATGCACATTTGCAAGTTTATTAGATCCTGTCATAATGCTTTCAAAGTAGTTGTGCCATGTACCACTCAAGAAACATGGCAATACTCTCATTTTTGTCAACCTTATGGGAAAAATAGTACATTGCTTCATTTATTTTGAATTTTAATTACGTGTGGCTTGGACAGTAGAGAATCTGCCTTCAGTGCAAGAGACCTGGGTTTGATCCCTGGGTCAGATAGATCTCCTGAGAAAGGCCACTGACTCCAGTATTCTTGCCTGAAAAACTCCCTGGAGAGAGGAGCTTGCTGGGTTATAGTCCATGAGATTGCAAACAGCTGGACACGATGGAGCAACTGACACCTTCACTTATCATTATATTTAATTATAATATAATTATATTTAAATATATACTCTGTCAGCCAAGAAATGCAGAAGACTGTAAGCAAGAGAAGAGTTTATTTGCAATCAGGTAAAACGTTGAAACATTTATTGTTTCTGAAAACGTACTCCAGAGGTAAAGGACACTGAAGTGAGGATTTGCATTACAGAGATAATTGTCATCTTGGAAAATTTGAATGAACCTAAATATCCATTAATAGAAGGATGCTCATAATGTTGGTGCTGGTTCCAGAAAGATCAACATGGGAGATGTTGAAAATAATTTGGAGGGGGAAATGGAAAGATGGAGGATGATACATGCAACGTATTACCATATGTTGTAAAAAAAACACATACAGAATAATCATCTTAAAGTTAATAGGTTGGAAGGATTTTTATAAAGGTCAGATGGCAATTGCCTCTTGGGAGTTCAGGGGTAAGTACTACTGAGGGATTCCGTTGCAGGAGATTAGCTAGACTGCTGCAGTTTTTATTTTATCTAAGTAAAGAGAATGAGAAACAAATAGGACAGAATATCTGTGGTAGATATTCTAAGCAATGGGAATATTTTTCTACTTTACATACTTTTTCCCTTTATTTTAAAATTTCTTTAAAATATATAGAAAAAAGGTAAACAGATACATGAAACTGCAAATACATGCTGCAGGCAGTTTGGGAATATAATCTTAAATCTTATTTGTAAAGACTTAGTTGAGAATTCTTTCAGTTTAACAGGTTTGCAACTTTACAGTTTTTCAGGTCATTGTTTCTTAACACAAGCAGTAAAACTCTCTCTCTTTTTTAAATGTAATTAAGATCATCAGAGTTAAAGGACACTAACAAGTGCAAGAATGAGAACTATTCTGAGGGAGAGGAGAATCTGTCACCTTGAAATAGGCCTATTTGACATTACTATTATTGTTCAGTCCCTCAGTTGTTTCTGACTCTTTGCGATCCAGTGGACTGCAGCACACCAGGCTGCCCTGTCCTTCACTATCTCCCAGAGTTTGCTCAGACTTTTGTCCATTGAGTCGATGATGCCGTCCAACCATCTCATTCTCTGTTGCCCCCTTCTTCTCCTCCTCCTCTTTCCCAGCATCAGGGTCTTTTTCAGTGAGTCAGCTCTTCATATCAGGTGGCCAAAGTATGGGTGCTTCAGCTTCAGCATCAGTCCTTCCAAAGAATATTCAGGGTTGATTTCCTTTAGGATTGACTGGTTTGATCTCCTTGTTGTCCGAGGGATTCTTAGGTGTCTTCTCCAGCACCACAGTTCAAAAGCATAAATTCTTTAGTGCTCAGCCTTCTTTCTGGTCCAACTCTCACATCTGTGGGCTTCCCTGGTATCTCAGTTAGTAAAGAATCTACCTGCAATGCAGGAGACCCTGGTTCAATTTCTGACCCAGAAAGATCCATTGGAGAAAGGATAGGCTACTCTCCCCAGTATTCTTGGCCTTTTCTAATGGCTCAGCTGGTAAAGAATCTGCCTGCAATGTGGGAGACCTGGGCTCAATCCCTGGGTTGGGAAGATCCCTTGGAGAAGGAAAAGGCTACCCACTCCAGAACTCTGGTCTGAAGAATTTCATGGACTATATAGTTCATGGGGTCATGAAGAGTCAGACACAAATGAGTAACTTGTGCTCACTCACATCTGTATATGGCTACTGAAAAAACCATAGTTTTGACTACGTGGACCTTTGTCAGCAAAGTGATGTCTCTGCTTTTTAAAACGCTGTCTAGGTTTATCATATCTTTTCTTCCAAGGAGCAAGTATCTTTTAATTTCATGACTGCTGTCACCCTCTGCAGTGATTTTGGAGCCCACAAAAATAAAGTGTGGCACTCTTTGACATAAAGATTATTTTAGGCTGAATATTTTTAGAAACAGAGGCATAGAAACTCTGAAAACTGAATAGAAGTGGTCCTTTTGTTACAGACATCTCCATTTATAAGGGAAACCTCCATATTTATAAGGGCGTCACCCTCCCTGTACTAGGAAAAGCCTGAGTGCTTAGTCTCTCAGTCGTGTGGACTCTATGGGACCCCATGGACCAGTAGCCCGCCAGTCCATGGGGATTTTCCAGGCAAGAAAACTGAAGTGGGTTGCCATTTCCTTCTCCAGTGCAAGAGGTATACATGTTACCAAATTTCTGCTTGTTTTCCCCCTGTTAGTTTGCCTTCTGTTGTAGGGGATATCAGCCAAGAACTAAGAAGAGTAGAGGAAAAGTTATTTTTCTTCCTTCATAATTCTGTGGATGCATTTAATAAGCAAATCTTCTTTAGAAGGTTAACATGAAAATTTTGTCTCTATTATAATACAATATTATCATCAAATGGAGATGACTCATTTTTTATTTGTAACACCCAAGAGTACTGTATAAATTAATCTAGGCTTATATTGTAAGAAGCTAACCATTGTTACAGGTTTTACCAGCACTAGTCATCAATTAAAAATCTGTCATTATGATTTTTAAATGCTAAAAAGGATTAAGGATTAAGTTGTGTTATAAAATTGCATAGCCTTATTTGTTTTTGAATGTTTGCATCAATCCTTAATTGTTGCTAGAAGTTCACATAATGAATGAAGGCTGAATAGCTTCAATAAATACACATTTGAGACTTTCCTGTCTAAACATACTAAGAATATTTATATTATAAAACTTTGAACAGTAATCTTGGATTTACGTTTCCTTAACATTTTTAAGTGTTACTTGCTTTTTATTTGTTATAGATTGCGGCCAGATGATAGTTGTGTAGACACATAATGTAAGTAACCAAAACACAGAAATAATTAGCTTTATTCACAGCAAAATAGAATTGTTATAGAGCCTGTCAATTAAAAAATATGCACAACCTGAGAACTTCAAGTTAAGCTTTATTTTAGGGCAAAATGAAGACTGCATCCTGGGACACAGTACCTCAGTTAGTTCTGAGAGACTGCTCCAAGGAGGTAGGCGGGGGAATCAGGCTATATACAAGTTTGCAACAAAGGGAGGATGCAGCCTGAACATCAAAAATCAGGTATCAAGTTAAGGAATTTAACATTCTATGTATGAGAAGATTTGAGCCTCTCAGTTCAGTTCAGTTCAGTTTAGTCACTCAGTCATGTCTGACTCTTTGTGAACCCATGGATGATAGCACACCAGGATTCCCTGTCCATCACCAACTCCCAGAGCTTACTCAAACTCATGTCCATTGAGTCAGTAATGCCATCCAACCATCTTATCCTCTGTTGTCCCCTTCTCCTCTTGCCCTCAATCTTTTCCAGCATCAGGGTCTTTTCCAAAGAGTCAGTTTTTGCATCAGGTGGCCAAAGTACTGGAGTTTCGTTTCAGAATCAGTGCTTCCAATGAATATTCCTTTAAGATTGACTGGTTGGATCTCCTTGTAGTCCTAGGGACTCTTAAGAATCTTCTCCAACACCACAGTTCAAAAGTATCAATTGTTTGGCACTCAGCTTTCTTTACAGTCCAACTCTCACATTGATACATGACTACTGGATAATCATAGCTTTGATAGGCAGGCCTTTGTTGGCAAGGTAATGTCTCTGCTTTTTAATATGCTGTCTAGGTTGGTCACAGCTTTTCTTCCAAGGAGCAAGCATCTTTTAATTTCATGGCTGCAGTCACCATCTGTAGTGATTTTGGAGCCTCCCAAAATAAAATCTCTCACTGTTTCCATAGTTTCCCCATCTATTTGCCATGAGGAGATGAGACTGGATGCCATGATCTTAGCTTCTGAATGTTGAGTTTTGAGCCAACGTTTTCACTCTCCTCTTTCCCTTTCATCAAGAGGCTCTTTAGTTCTTCACTTTCTGCCATAAGGTGGTGTCATCTGCATATCTGAGGTGATTGATATTCCTCCCGGCAATCTTGATTCCAGCTTGTGCTTCCTCCAGTTGACATTTTGCATGATATGTTTCTGGGCTCACTGAATTCATTCCTTTCGTATGAACCTCAGCTATGCGGGGCCAAATCCTGTTTCCTGTTCAGCTTAAGGAGTGGCAGATGGCTACTTCTTCCATTCCCCCAGCTCCTCAGTAATCACCGTGGAGGGGGGTGGGCAGCATCTGTTGCATCACAGTTTGGGGAGCCCTCATTTACTTTTGGAGGCCAGAAATCTTTGATGGCTGTGATATTTCTTGTGTATTGATATGGCAAGAGATATTTTCATTTCACAAGCACTGTCTTGAGAAAATTTGATGACTGACATCTACACAACCATCACCAGTGAAACTCTGAGAAGAAGTAGACTAAGTTTCTAGACCATCTTTTTCTCGATTGTTTTTGAGCTTAGTATATTTTATTTACCTGAATAATAATTATTAGATAAAAAATAGCTAAATGATATTAAGAAGATATATGATATCATACTATTGGACACTTTAGAATTTTATCTCACAAAAATGAAGACTTCTTGTTTTAACCTTTCCTATACTTCAGATGTGGTCTACTAATTTAACAATGTCTACAACATTAGACAGAAATGTTACTAACTAATTGCTAAGTTGCACACAGTATTTAAAAAAAAAAAGGCTGAAGAAATAAATTGCTTTTTTTGTGTGATCTATTTATTTCTCAAAAATAATCCCATGCTGTTAAGAAACATTACTATAAATGAAAAATAATTAGCATTTTGAACATATATGCTACAATTAACCAATAATACAGGCTCTGAGCCCTTGTGATTTCACTGAAAACAAGTGGAAAGCTTACATAGAGGAAACCTGTAAGTGCTGCTGTTGTTTAGTCACTAAGTTGTGTCCAACTCTTTGTGACCCCATGGACTGTAGCCCACCAGGCTCTCCCGTCCATGGGATTTCCCAGGCAAGAATACTGGAGGGGCTTGCCATTTACTTCTCCAGGAGATCCTCTCAACCCAGGGGCTGAACCTGCCTCTTCTGCTTGATGGGTGGGTTCTTTACCCCTGAGCCATCTAGGAAGCACTGTTAGTGTTGTGTGAGTGATAGTCACTCAGTCGTGTCCGACTCTTTGTGACCCTGTCGACTGTAGCCTGCCAGGCTGCTCTGTCTGTGGAACTCTTAGAAAGCTTTATTAATTCCAAGCTCTATTTTTGTCATTGCTATTGCTGTATTTTGATCTACTGCATTCATAATGCAAATTGAGCATTTCAAAACAGGCCACACTGGGTGAAAATTTACTAGGAAACATTTTAATACATTTTTTAAGAAGAATTCTTATATCCATCATTAAATTTTTGTTGTTGTTCAGTCACTCAGTCATGTCCGACTCTTTGCAACCCTATAGACTGTAGCACACCAGACTTACCTGTCCTTCACCATCTCCCGGAGTTTGCTCAAACTCATGGCCGTTGAGTTGATGATGACATCCAAGCATCTATCAGCCCCTTCTCCTCCTATCCTCAATCTTTCCCAGTATCACCAATGATAATTAACATTTAGAGCTAAATGCTTAGAGCTAGACTTAAATATGACCAGGATGAAATAGAAAGGGAATCACTCAGTCACTCAGATCCTTTCCAGGAGAATCTTAGTGGAAGTGAATCTCCTTTGGATAGTATACATTTCAGACATCCTGTAGCCCAAAGATAAATGAATGAAATACCCATTCTCTTAAGTGTGTTCCTCTCAGCTCTTACCCTGAGCAGCCTACTTCCTAAATCAAGCCTCAGTCCCAGCTGTGCATCAGAATCTCTTATAAAATTTTGTGAAGATTGACTAGTTCTCTGTCAGAACTGGAGTTTCTTATGTGGCTCCTTTGATGTATCTTTATTCAGAAAATAGCTTTTCTCTCTATTCTTTATCCTATTTTGATTCCTGAGGGAAAACAAATCTCAATGTTTTTACCAAGCCAAAAGCAGAAGGACCAATGTTTTATTTCAACTTTGGGCAGTGTCAAAAAAAAAAAAAAAAAAAAGTGATCTCGGTAAATCCTCACTCACCACTATATACATATGTGTGTGTGTGATTGAGTACAAGAATAAGCTATCCTATCAGGAAATTCTTGTGTAATCAAATTAATCCACCTACATAAACAACTTTCTAAGTTCTAGTTTGTACTTTACACCATCCAGGAAGGCATTGAGAAGAATGAGAAACAAACAAACATGCTTTTAAAGGAAATAATTCTTTAATGGGTCTCGATAACTTTTGATCTAATGAGAATATTGTCAGTGTCAGCTTTTACCTCCTGACAATGGTCATGTAAAATAAAAGGATATTGAAACTCTGCTGTTTTATGGTATCTATGAAGCCATCTCTGGAGCTTTAATTGAATCATATTTATCTTGGCAATTTAGCAGGTGAAAACATTTTTTATTTTGACAAACAAATTCACTAAACAATGTACCATGTGAAGAGAAAACACTATATCAGGAAATGCAATCAAATACATTTCAAGCAGGGTTACTTTTAAAAGGTTTTACTGCTTTTCCAAGCTCTAGGCTATTGGCCTACCTCTTCCTTTCTGACATTTGAAGAGGTTGTTTTGAAAATAATATTTCATTAGGAAATACCTTAGAAGGTACTAAACAAAGTCCAGAACATTCAACCACTGCAAAACATAAGCTTTATCTATCCACTTGGGCATATTCTTTACCTGTATTCATCACTCCATTCTTTTCTTCTGGTCCTGCAGGGATGTTTTACAACATCCTAGCTAGTATTGTAGTCCAAATAAAGCACATTATTTGAACAGACTTGTAAACTTCAGTGATTCATAATTGTTCATCTATAAACAACAGAGCAAGTCGAATAAAAAATAAAGAATAATAGTGTTTTCTTGAAGAAATATTCCAAACTATGAGTATATGAAAAGTAGATTCAACTTTTTTAATGGATAAGGACAAAATATTTAGAATAATTTTTCAAGTTATTGTCCACATCGGTTTTGTGGGGGAATCTACGTTGTTTATCCACCTACAATGCAGGAGACTTGGATTTGATCCCTGGGTTGGGAAGATCCCCTGGAAGAGGGCATGGCAACCCACTCCAGTATTCTTGCCTGGAGAATCCCCATGGAGAGTGGAGCCTAGCAGGCTACAGTCCAAGGAGTTCCAAAGAGTCAGATACAACCGAGTGACTAAGCACAGCACAACCCAGCACTACATTGTTTGCAAACTTATATATCGCCATCTAGTACTCTTGCCTGGAAAATCCCATGGACGGTGCAGCCTGGTAGGCTGCAGTCCATGGGGTTGCTAAGAATCGGGCGCGACTGAGCAACTTCACTTTTACTTTTCACCTTCATGCATTGGAGAAGGAAATGGCAACCCACTCCAGTATTTTTGCCTGGGGAATCCCAGGGACAGGGGAGCCTGGTGGGCTGCCATCTATGGGGTCACACAGAGTTAGACACGACTGAAGTGACTTAGCAGCAGCAGCAGCATGCAATAGAAAGAATATCTTTACTTACTTTTCAGTGATGTTCAAAGAATTTGAGAAAATATGCACAAATCATATCAGATTTAAAAGAACTCAAAATAATATAAAATGAACCATCATTTAGATTTCACCATAGAATGAGGCATTTGTTTAGGTGACTGTTACAATGAACTTTCTTCCTTTTCTTGCTTTGATGGAAAGATTTAAAAACTGTATTGCATTCTCTTTACAACAAATGGATTGTGGAACACTTTGCATATTTTTAAGTAGCAATGTCATCTTTAAAAACATGCTTTCATTGTTTTTACTGTGATAGAAAGATGTCCAAAAGGGCCATTAAGCTTCTAGGACATTTTGCCACTACAATTCTTAAATCAGCTTTGGATATTTTTTCCTTATTTTCTCTCACATTTATGCAATCAACAGTCTTTTATTACCTCGTATCTACCTTTAAAATCCTCTCATCCATTAGCACCTTCAAAATTTGTTGCTTCAATTCTTCTATGAGCTAGAAAAAGTTAATTTTGCTAACTATGTGGCCAAATAAAAAGGAATGAATGTACATGTTTATTAAGAATAAAGCGCTACCTGTGAACAAAGTAATTGAGATTCAGAGCTTGACGTGTATGCCATTTTTCTTGACCCTTCTGATGTCTCATTTCCTAGTTTGTGTTTCTCAGCAGTATTTCCTAGAGTTAAAATGTTCTCTATATTAAACTCAATTTGATTCAACAATCACTAAGATAACATTCTTTTTAGCAAGACATAATGTTGGACCCTATGAATGATGGAAACAGGACAAAAGCAATTACACAAAGGGTTTATAATACAGAGAGAAATAAACATTCTTACCATAGAGTATTCTTTGAGCCATTATAATGTATCATACTTTTTTCAGAAGGTCACAATCTATAGACAGAAATGAGCTTTGAACACATTAGAGAAATATTATAATAGACATATAAAATAGTGTTAGTATAAAGAGAGGATATAGGGCTGAAAATAAACAAGTAGAAATAGAAAATATATAGTCATTTTGAATTCAAAATGAAAAGTGTCGATATTTTTATTCATTGGGATTCATTCTAATATTCATAGAAATAGTCTAATCAATGCACAATTGAGTGATTTATTTTTCTAGATGTGAATATCCCATCAGTAAAAACTAGAACTTGTTTACCTTTCTTTCACCAGAAAATGTTAAAGCATGCACTTTCTGTTAGGGAAGTAAAGTCATTTTTACTCATTATAAATGAATGGATAATAAAAATGTAAATTTTTTCCTAATGCCCTCTATTATAAATTTCTTTATATTTTACCTTTTGTACTTTGCTTGAACATATTTCTTTTTATCATCTACACCCTTATTAATTTGAAATTTTGAACATATACCTCCATTTGTCTATTGTCATTCTATCTTTAAAGGAGTATTAAACCTGTATTTCCAAATCATCATATTAAATTTAAAGAATTAATACCTCTCAATATTAAGTTGGTTTACCTACTTTCTTATATCTTGATCATTGAGAAGATGGTCTAATTATCAATAATGTCTAATTATTTAAAACTTTAGAGTTTTTGGTCTAAGCTATTGTTTAGATCAAAAATATTATCCCTTTAATATTGTTTAGACCAAAAATATGAGCCCTTTAGTATTCGTGCATGTGTATGTGTGTGTGTGTGCTCTTTATGTGACTCATTTTATCAAGCCTCAGTTTTACTATTGTTATATTCATATAGATTCAGTTCAGTTCAGTCAGTTCAGTCACTCAGTCATGTCCGACTCTTTGCCACCCCTTGAATCGCAGCACGCCAGGCCTCCCTGTCCATCACCAACTCCTGGAGTTCACTCAGACTCGTGTATCGAGTCAGTGATGCCATCCTGCCATCTCATCCTCTGTAGTCCCCTTCTCCTCCTGCCCCCAATCCCTCCCAGCATCAGAGTCTTTTCCAATGAGTCAGCCCTTCGCATGAGGTGGCCAAAGTACTGGAGTTTCAGCTTTAGCATCATTCCTTCCAGGACTGATCTCCTTCAGAATGGACTGGTTGGATCTCCTTGCAGTCCAAGGGACTCTCAAGAGTCTTCTCCAACACCACAGTTCAAAAGCATCAATTCTTCGGTGCTCAGCTTTCTTCACAGTCCAACTCTCACATCCATACATGACCACAGGAAAAACCATAGCCTTGACTAGATAGACCTTAGTAGGCAAAGTAATATCTCTGCTTTTGAATATGCTATCTAGGTTGGTCATAACTTTTCTTCCAAGGAGTAAGCGTCTTTTAATTTCATGGCTGTAGTCACCATCTGCAGTGATTTTGGAGCCCCCCAAAATAAAGTCTGACACTCTTTCCACTGTTTCCCCATCTATTTCCCATGAAGTAATGGGACCAGATGACGTGATCTTAGTTTTCTGAATGTTGAGCTACTGTTATTGCATTATTGCTTACTCTCATTTATTATGATCTTCCTCTTTCCTTAAGAATTTATCCAAATATGATCAGAATATTTTCTTAAAGAATTTCCTCATATAGAGTACAGAGATGGCATACAATCTAAATCTTTTTAAGTTGAAAAATAAAATCTTTTTTTTAGCAGTTATGTAGGACTACTATGTACGTAGAATACTTTGATTGTATTATTTTTATTCATCAAGGTCTATAAACTTTGCTCATTTAGATTCTAGTGTGTAGATCATAAAAGAGTGGTCTAATTTTTGTACATAAAATATACTTTCTGATGAAAACCATATGTGTTATTTACAATTAGGCTCAGGATCAGGGAGAACAATATTGAACAATAGTACCTTAAAACAGTAGGAGTTCAGTGTACCGTCATGTAAAAGAAGTCAGGAAATGAAGAGTCCAGTGATCTCTTTTTCTAGACATGAATATCCCACCTAGATATATATGATCCATGTTTCTCTATCATAGATTCATGTCATTTCAGAGGCTGGAGATCTTTCATATATCTCTCCAATATCCCATAGGAAATACATCTTGTCCTCATGGTCTAGGAGAGCTTCTAATTCTCCAGTTTCTAGATTCCCATTCTATGAAACAAATTGAAAAAAAGAGAAAAAAATGACACTTCTTTTCCTTTCATAAAATCCACTTTATTAAGATATAAATTTCATGAAATAAAATACAGCTATTTAAAATTTTATGTTGATTAATTTTGGCATATGTGTATGTTTGTATAAATACCATCAATCAAAATTTTGAACATTTCCATCATTTTTAATACAAGTACTGATTGGATATTATCAGTATAAAATAGCATTGCTTATTCTAGAATTTCATACAAATGGGTTCATACAGTATATATAATTTTGTATCTGACTTCTTTCTTACAGAATGGTTTTGAGATTTATTGCTTTTTCTTCTGTATTGGCAGTTTGTACACTTTTATTGATGAATAGCACTTTATTTATTAGTTGTTCCAGTTAGAGTTCTAGTAATTGTTCACCATCTGGTCTTGTAGTGTATCAGCCTACAAATGTGATGTTTAATATTCAGCCAATCACTCAAGGAAATCATGCAGATTTCTAGTATTCTCTTTCTACATACCCCACTCCTTTCCAGAACTGTGTCCTACAAATTCCAGATGGCCAACAATGTCTGTTTCTTGAGCTCAAAGAGGTAGCTGGTCTTCGAATTTTCCCTTTGTACACTAATATCTAGAAAGCACTCCCAGGTAGAAAGCTGGGGCAGTTGTTGAGTTTATCTCATTTGTTCTCTCTAGGATCATAGTTCTGTATTGTCTCTTGCCTAACGTCTCAAATGGGTGATTAGTTACTTAATTCGGTTTTCTAGTTGTCTATATTGGGAGAGCTAGTTTGTTACCAATTAGTCCATACTGACTACAAACCAAGAGAGAGTAGTGAGTAGATATGTAAGTATACACTTTGGAGGTTCAGTTAAGCATTGCAGGTTACATCTCATTGGCCAGAACTAAAGTCATGGCTACATTTAACTTACAAAAGGAGACTTGAACATACAAATATAGGTAGGTGACAATATGCTCAGCTTAAATATAGTTCTTTTACTAAAGAAGTAGAGAACAGTAGAAATTGGAAAGCAAGTAGAAGTCACAATTACAGGAAACCTTCAAGATTCTTTTATGATTTCATATTATATACAGAGATAGTATGAGGGGGAAAATGTAAACCTTTTGGGAAAATGTAGAAACAAATCACATAAGCGCCAATAAAAATTATGATGCACAAAGTTCAACTATCTAGTAATCAAAGAAAGTGAAATTAAAACCGCAATTCTAAGCAAGTAAAAGTTGAAAAGATTGGCAAGATATCAGATAGGATATTAAACATGTAAACTCTAATAAACTACTAGTTGAAGTTAAAATTAGTACCATCACTTGGAAATGTAATTTAAAAATATCTAGTATAGAAAAAATTATGCCTAAGTCTAGCTATTCCTTTTGTAGGAATTTGTCTTGAAGAAACTTTTTCACAAGAACACGAGGAAACCTGTTGCTGTTTAGTCACTAAATAATATCTGACCCCATAGGCTGCCACACACCAGGCTCCTCTCTCCTCCACTGTCTCCTGGAGTTTGCTCAGATTCATGTCTTTTGAGTCAATGATGCTATTTAACCATCTCATTCTCTTCCACCACTTTGTTTTTTGCCTTCAATCTTGCCCAGCATCAAGGTCTTTTCCAATTAGTTGGCTCTTTGCATCAGGTGACCAAATATTCCAATGAATATTCAGGGTTGATTTCCTTTAGGATTGGCTGGTTTGATTTCCTTGCAGTCCAAGGGACTCTCAAATGTCTTCTCCAGCACCACAATTCAAAAGCATCAGTTCTTAGATGCTCAGCCTTCTTTATGGTCCAGCTCTCACATCTGTACGTGACTACTGGGAAAACCATATAGCTTTGACTATACAGACCTTTGTTGGCAAAGTGATGTCTCTGCTTTTTTATTTTTAATTTCAGACTTTACACTTTTTATTTTGTATTAGAGTATAGCCAGTTAACGATGTTCAATATTGTGGTAGTTTCAGGTGAATAGTAAACGGACTGAGCCATATGTGTACATGTGTTCCTTCTCCCCCAGATTCCCCTCCCATATAGGCTGGAACATACAGTCAGCAGAGCTCCATGAGCTCTATACAATAGGCCCTTGCCGATCATCCATTTTAAACAGAGCAGTGTATACATGACCTTCTCAAATTCCCTAACTATTCCTCATGGCCGCAGTCACTGTCTGTACTGATTTTGGAAGCCAAGAAAAGAAAACCTGTCACTACTTCCACTTTACCCTTTTCTGTTTGTCATGAAACTATGGGACCAGATGCCATGATCTGTTCTTTTTTTTTTTTTTTATGCTGAATTTCAAGCCAGCTTTTTCACTCTCCTCTTTCATTTTCATCCAGAGATTCTTTAGTTCCTCCTCTCTTTCTGCCATTAGAGTGGTATCATCTGCATATCTGAGGTTGTTAATATTTCTCCCAGTGATCTTGATTCTACCTTGCAATTCATTCAGCCCAGAATTTCACATGATGTACTCTGCACAGAAGTTATAGAAGCAGGATGACAATGTACAGCCTATCATATTTCTTTTTCCAATCTGGAAACAATCAGTTTTCCATGTCCAGTTCTACCCACGTTGCATCTTGACCCACATAAAGAATTCTCAGGAGACAGGTAAGGTGGTCTGGTATTCACATCTCTAAGAATTTCCCACAGTTTGTTGTGGGCCACATAGTCAAAGGCTTTAGAGTAGTCAATAAAGCAGAAGTAGATGTTTTTCTGGAACTCCCTTGCTTTCTCCATGATCCAGCTCATGTTAGCTATTTGATCTCTGGTTCATCTGCCTCTTCAAAACCCAGCCTGTACATCAGCAAGTTCTCAGTTCACATACTGCTGAAGCCTAGTTTGAATGACTTTGAGCATAACCTTTCTAGAATGTGAAATGAGTGTGAGTATATGGTAGTTTGAATAATCTTTGTCATTGCTCTTCTTTGGAATTGGGATGAAAACTGACCTCTTCCAGTCCTGTGGCCACTGCAGAGTTTTCCAAATTTGCTGACATTGAGTGCAGTACTTTGACACCATCATGGCCCCTAACTTCATTAAGTTACACAAGCCCCTTTGCAGGACAAGGCTGTGATCCATGAAGAGGAAGGGCACCCATAGGAGGATGTTAATGACAACAACAACAAAAGAAAACAGAAAATAGACAAATAAATTGTGGCATACAAGTGTATTTCATATAATGAAATACTTTATAGCAGTGAAAATTAACCAAGAGCTTCCACAGAAAGTAGATTTCTCTGCCAACCTATTAGTAACTGTGACCTTTCAACATGTCAGTCAAGCTGTGGCCATCTCTTGGCTTGTGTTGGATTGAGAAATAGTAAAAAATGGGATAAGTTTCTTCTCTAGGGATCTAAGGGAGATTAGTTTAAGAAGTAGTGTTGAGGCTACTCTCAGGAAGAAAATATGTAGATTATTCTCAGCCAGGTACTATGCTTCTTCCCCAATATTTCCGTCTTTTCTAAAAGCTAGCCTTCACAAACTACAGGAGTAAGTATCCATCCATGATCCAAATAGATTTTCACACAGATTATCTCACTCTCTTTCTACCACCCAACATACATAAATACAATGTGTCTATCTATAATCTTTGCCTCAGATTTCACTGGTAGTACAAGACTTTTTTTAAGTATCTGGAGCTTCTCTATGTTCTACCCATCAAGATCTTGATTAAGGACATCCTATTTTAAAGGTCTGAGCTTTATGCAATACAGCTATATTTGATAAATGATGCCGTATCCTTGAGGCTCTGACAGTGAGCCACGGTTCAATGAACAGCAGAGACAGAGTACCAGGTTCTTGTTGAGGCTCTCATCTTCCCACAGTTTACAAGTTTATAACTCTTATTTTGCTTTCCAGTCTATAGAGTGTATCAAAAATAAATCATTACAGGATCCTAAAACATCAGGGGTAGCATTTAGATTCTTACCAAATGTTAGGAAGACTTGTTAATTTAAAAACATTGATAGTACTAAAGATCCAGGCCCTCCTAAAAACCTGTTGTACTGATAACATATCCACATTTTTTTTCTTTTGCTGTGCATTCTCAGTCATGGCAACTATCAAGTGACATTAAAATCCCTCTTTGCCCAAGCACTTCCCCCCACCCCTATTTGGCTGCACCACATCAAACCCTGGCCCTTAGCAATGGAAGCACTAAGTTCTAATCCCTTGGACTGCCAAGGAATTCCCTGCTCAAGCACTTTCAGAGGCAGTCTTCAATGAATATCTAATGATTGCAGCTTTCTCAGTTTCATCCCTCCTGTTAAAAACTGGAAAGATTTTGTTTCAAAGTCAATAACAGATATATATTTTCACCAACAGTAGAGTATTTCACTCAAATCACTACATTCTTTTTGCTTCCAATATAGATTTTCCTCAACAAAATAAGTCAAAGCAAAACTTCTGAAAGTAAAAGTAATCATCTTATTTAATTTAAAAAATATATGCAGCAAGAGTTTACACTACCTACCTATTGAAAATTACCAAGAAACAAGTGAAAAATAATCTGGTTTGTCCATTAATGAATAGTATTGGAGTTGTTTAAAAAAATGTCAAAACATTTTTTGAAAAGGGATATCCATTGGCATTAGCTAACCTGAATCTACCATTGAAATTTCAAATCAAGCAAGTAAAAATAATAATCCAGATGAGCTGGCAATGAAAATTAGACAGTATATCTGCTTTTAACATTGACAACTCCCAATATTTCCAATTTTCTAAATAGTTTATATTACAAATGTGTTAAAAAGTAAAAAAAAAAACCCATATATGTGGAAAAAATAGATTTATGAAAAAGTGTATTTTGTTCACCATACTTGGAACAATACTTGAGTCCAATAAACCTAAAATACTCCATTCTGAACTTCTGTTTTCTTTTAGAGATCTCTAAAGAGTTAGTTTTTAGACTTTCCCATTTTTAACCTGCAATTATTATAAAATAGCAAAATATATTGATATGGAAGAAGCATTATTTAAATACAATGGTTTCCAGACTTTGTTTCACAGTAGTATCAACTGCAGAGATTTTAAAAATCCCATGCCCATGCCAACCTCTTACTAATTAAATCACGTGTGGGAGAGAATGCAGGTATCTGTTTCTGAAGAGTCCCTAAGGGATTCTAATATGCAGTATGCTTTGAGAATCACTGCCTTAATGTCTCTATAATGTAATAGTTCAAATAAGTGACATTTTAATTTATTTTAAGTACACATTGTTACTCCAGTTTAAGATTTCAAAAATTTCTGAATGAATTGTTCTAAGGCAAAGCCCAGATATCAGCGTTACTTCACAGTTTCCCAGATTACTCTTATTTTCAAAACTGTGTTTGAGACACTTCCCTGGTGGTTGCGTGGCTAAGACTCTGCACTTCCACTGCAGCGGGCACAGGTTCCATCCTGGGGGAGGGAACTATGATCCCACATGCTTCACAGTCAACAACAACAAAACTGCCTTTGAGAACTTCCTCATGAGGTGCCAAGGTGCTAATACCATTCAAATCTACTCCAATGGGCAGATGCAAAGAAATGATCAAATCACAGCTAAATGACCAGATAAACATATTTGCCATTTAAACTTTATTTTCATAAAACTGTATATACTATTTTCAAGTATGTGTTTCCTCAGGAATGTCTCTTGCAATTATATTAATATTATGAAAATGTTTCAGTGTTAGAACAAGGGTGAACTTAAAAGCAATACAACAAAAATGATCACAAGTTAAAAATGAAGTTAGTTCAGTTCAGTTCAGTTGCTCAGTCATGTCCGACTCTTTGCGACCCCATGAATTGCAGCACGCCAGGCCTCCCTGTCCATCACCAACTCCCAGAGTTCACCCAAACTAACATCCATCGAGTCAATGATGCCATCCAGCCATCTCATCCTCTGTCATCCCCTTCTCCTCCTGCCCCCAATCCCTCCCAGCATCAGAGTCTTTTCCAATGAGTCAACTCTTCGTATGAGGTGGTCAAAGAATTGGAGCTTCAGCTTCAGCATCAGTCCTTCCAATGAATACCCAGGACTGATCTCCTTTAGAATGGACTGGTTGGATCTCCTTGCAGTCCAAGTGATTCGCAAGAATCTTCTCCAACACCACAGTTCAAAAGCATCAATTCTTCGGCACTCAGTTTTCTTCACAGTCCAACTCTCACATCCATACATGACCACTGGAAAAACCATAGCCTTGACTAGATGGAACTTTGTTGGCAAAGTAATAGCTCTGCTATTTAATATGCTGTCTAGGTTGGTCACAACTCTCCTTCCAAGGAGTAAGTGTCTTTTAATTTCACCGCTGCAATCACCATCTGCAGTGATTTTGGAGCCCAAAAAAGTAAAGTCTGACACTCTTTCCACTGTTTCCCCATCTATTTCCCATGAAGTGATGGGACCGGATGCCATGATCTTCGTTTTCTGAATGTTGAGCTTTAAGCCAACTTTTTCACTCTCCTCTTGCACTTTCATCAAGAGGCTTTTTAGTTCCTCTTCACTTTCTGCCATAAGGGTGATGATATCTGCATACTGGAGGTGATTGATATTTCTCCTGGCAATCTTGATTCCAGCTTGTGCTTCTTCCAGCCGAGCGTTTCTCATGATGTACTCTGCATAGAAGTTAAATAAGCAGGGTGACAATATACAGCCTTGATGAACTCCTTTTCCTATTTGGAACCAGTCTGTTGTTCCATGTTCAGTTCTAACTGTTGCTTCCTGACCTGTATATAGGTTCCTCAAGAGGTAGGTCAGGTAGTCTGGTATCCCCATCTCTTTCAGAATTTTCCACAGTTTATTGTGATCCACACAGTCAAAGGCTTTGACATAGTCGATAAAGCAGAAGTAGATGTTTTTCTGGAACTCTCTTGCTTTTTTGATGATCCAGTGGATGTTGGCAATTTGATCTCTGATTCCTCTGCCTTTCCCAAAACGAGCTTGAACACCTGGAAGTTCACGGTTCATGTATTGCTGAAGCCTGGCTTGGAGAATTTTGAGCATTGCTTTACCAGAGTGTGAGATGAGTGCAATTGTGTGGTAGTTTGAGCATTCTTTGACATTGCCTTTCTTTGGGATTGCAATGAAAACTGACTTTTCCAGTCCTGTGGCCACTGCTGAGTTTTCCAAATGTGCTGGCATATTGAGTGCAGCCCCTTCACAGCATCATCGTTTAGGATTTGAAATAGCTCAACTGGAATTCCATCACCTCCACAAGCTTTGTTCGCAGTGATGCTTCCTAAGGCTCACTTGACTTCACATTCCAGGATGTCTGGCTCTAGGTGAGTGAAATGAAGTTAAGATTCCATTAAAAGATGAAGAGAAATTCTCTATATACTGCTTAATATATTTTTAATAATTCCATTGCCTCTTTCTGCCTTGTAGAATTGAAAAGTTAATATCTAAACAGTAAGAAAAAAGTAAGACCTGCTAATCTCCAGTGAGTATGGAATTTAACGGATATGAATTTAAAGTTAGTTACAGTTCTGAGATATCAACCCATACCTAAAAATCCCTCTAGAATGATAGCCTTAAAAGAGAATTAAAGATAAATATTCCCTTTTTCATAATGAAATAACGTCTCTATTTCCAATCAAGCAATTAAAAAGCCACATGAATGATTACAGATAAGTAATTTGAAATCCTAAGTTTTGTAAGAAAAGAAGCAGGAGTTCAAAGACCAGATTGATCTGAGAATACAAAATCTGTTAGCAGCAAAGCTGGGTCTGGGATTCTGATTTTTCTGATTCCTCACATGAAAGTGCTTTTTGGTAGACTAAAACAAAGCACAAGAAGATTGAAAATGATGTCTTCCAAATGATACGTAATATCTTTAGAATGAAAACAGCTTGAGAATGTATCTGAAAGAAGCAGAAGTAAACAACAGATCACCAAATTATGGCTTTATACTCTGATGCCAAAAAATAAGAACTTTGAAGTCTTCAAGAGACATTAGGGGGTATATTTTATTGTCCATGTGCTTCTAAGCACCCAAATCACAAAGTAGGGTGTCCCCTTTAGAACAGGGGTAATATGCAACTAAACACACCTGGTCAACTATGTTAGCTTGTGTTCTGATTAGCTGTGGCATTCTGGGGACTAGTTAAGAATTCAGGGTGACTGGTTAGTGTTCTTGCCTTATCACTTATTAAATATTTTGTTTCCATGTCCTGGCTATTATAAACAGTGCTGCGATGAACATTGGGGTACATGTGTCTCTTCCTATTCTGGTTTCCTCAGTGTGTATGCCTAGATGTCCATCAGCAGATGAATGGATAAGAAAGCTGTGGTACATATACACAATGGAGTATTACTCAGCCATTAAAAAGAATACATTTGAATCAGTTCTAATGAGATGGATGAAACTGGAGCCGATTATACAGAGTGAAGTAAGCCAGAAAGAAAAACACCAATACAGTATACTAACACATATATAGGGAATTTAGAAAGATGGTAATGATGACCCTGTATGCAAGACAGCAAAGGAGACGCAGATGTGTAGAGCAGACTTTTGGACTCTGAGGGAGAGGGAGAGGGTGGGAGGATTTGGGAGAATGGCATTGAAACATGTATACTATCATGTAAGAAATGAATCGCCAGTCTATGTTTGATGCAGGATGCAGGATGCTTGGGGCTGGTGCATGGGGATGATCCAGAGGGATGGTGTGGGGTGGGAGGTGGGAGGAGGGTTCATGTTTGGGAACTCATGTACACCCGTGGTGGATTTGTGTCGATGTATGGCAAAACCAATACATTATTGTAATGTAAAAAAATAAAATAAATATTTTGTGTCTCATTCCTGCTTATGAAGCTGTTAAAAAGCAATTTTAAAATTGCAAAATTACAATGATGCTCTATGAAGCATCACTACATTAAGACAAAACAATAAAGACAAAAGGTTGATCCTACGGAAATTTTATTATTAAATTACGAGAATTGGAAGGCTTTGTTGAAACCAATATACTGTAGCAGTTTTATAGATTGAAGAGGTAGGCTTTGAAACATGTGTGAAATATTTTAAGGGAAAAGGAAATTACAAGCTGATTGCATTATTTTTATGATGAGGTCAAATAGTAATTCCATTTGAATACACAGAATGTTAGAATGCATTCAACTGTATGGAAGTCAAAATGCATTCTTAATGGTTTCCAAAGATTCTTAAGACATAATAAACTGCTTTGACCCTGAGAAATTACACTTGCAAATAGGCTATAGAAATGAAACATGTGTGTGCTTAGAATACATTTTGTTTTATTATAAAGCTAGCTCACTTTGTACATGATTTAGAAATTTATTTCTACCTTGCAGTCCTAAATATCTGATTGATTGCTTAATGGATGGCTGATAAAACATTTATAAAGTCAACAGAATTTAAAATCATAAATTAGATTTCTAAACCAGGCCCAAAGCTAACCAGGAATAATTGATTGAGTCCTCTAACTTATTTCTATAATATCACAATATCACATTATGATATAATTATGCAGATATTAGTATGGCACTTAGAACAGTGTGAGATGCCACAGTATGACAAAAATCTGCAAATGTTCGAGATTAAAGAAGCAACCTTGTAACCAAAATTGATAAGAAATTTTGAACTGCAGTGGCCTTATTTGTTTCACAACTTAAACTTTTACCATGTATCCTTTTGTTCTGAGGTCAAGCAGTGTCTTATGAGCACTAAGTAAAACCAGACACAAAGCGCTGCTTCCAATACTCAATGGACTTTACAGTAACATGTGGTAAATATGCATCCACTGGAACGCTTCTTGATTCTAATAGTCTGGTGTCTTAAGTGCCTCCAGGCATCTGGTCTTCTATTCACTGTTCATTCGATGGCTCATTCTTAATGCAGACATTGAAGAAGTTCAATTTGTGGAGTTAAACTAAAATGAAAATGAAATGATACCCATGCTAAGAATGCAGTTCATAAATACAGAGCTGAGGACGATGAGTGGAAAGATTAAACACGGATTGTCTCCACGTTCCAATGGGAATCATAAATATTTTCTGGAACTACTCACAGTGTTAGATTTTCCAGAAGCTGAAATGGAATATTTCAGCAAGTTTGTGATTTTACCTGCTAATCAACCGAGCAAGATAATAGAGATGGGATGATGTGCTAGCTACAATTTTTCTTTAAAATAAAACAATATGTTCCCATTAGATTATACTTCTAATGAATCCTTCTTTCAGATGAAAATGTGTCATTTTTTAAATGAGAAAACTCAGACTGAACTATCTTGTTGGCAAGCTAGAAAATGAACCCTTGTTGCCAACCTGAAATACAGGAATTCAAAAACTCAAAATTTCTCCAAGTGATGTGTTTCCCAAATTCTCAAACATCACCTCACACTTCAAGATCCATGGTAGCATTTCAAGCAAGGCCAAGGTAGGATATTAACTGGATGAGAAAAAAGGAGAGATTATATCCCTTACTGAAGAAATAACACAAACAAAACTTGAAGCAAAGTGGAAAGTGCCTTTGGAAAATGGAGCACAATTCAGTGTGTCCAAAGGGTAGAGTTCATCTGGTGTTGGAAATAAAAATGGGAAAAAAGTTTTCGTACTAATAGTCAAAGCCTCACATATGAGGCTAAGAAATTTTGAGTTTATTTTGTGGGAGAGAGATAAACACTGTTTTGAATGGAGTAAGGAAACAACTTGAACCAAGTTGGGGGTCTCTAAAGAAATCTCATTCGCTTGAATGTGCCTGAAAGATCCAAGGAGAAATCTTATATTTCAGTCTTGTCAAAACTTATGTAAAGTTTTCAAGCACTGAAAATAAGAGCATTATCCACAAATGGGAGGACACGGCTCATCTTGACTTGGTTTCAGTTTCACTTCAGTCACTCATTGCTGTCCAGCTCTTTGTGAACCTACCGACTGCAGCACGCCAGGCTTCTCTGTCCATCACCAACTTGTGGAGCTTGCTCAGACTCATGTCCATTGGGTCGGTGATGCCATCTAATTATCTAATCTTCTGTCATCCCCCTTCCCAATGAGCCAGCTCTTCTCATTGGGTGGCCAAAGTATTGGAGCTTCAGCTACAGCATCAGTCCTTCCAAAGAAATCCCAGGGTTGATCTCCTTCAGAATGGACTGGTTGGATCTCCTTTCAGTCCAAGGGACTTTCAAGAGTCTTCTCCAACACCACAGTTCAAAAACATCAATTCTTCAGCACTCAGCTTTCTTCACAGTCCAACTCTCACATCCATATATGACCACTGGAAAAACCATATCCTTGACTAGACAGACCTTTGTTGGCAAAGTAATGTCTCTGCTTTATAATATGCTGTTTAGGTTTGCCATAGCTTTCCTTCCAGAGAGCAAGCATCTTTTAATTTCATGGCTGTAGTCACCGTCTTTCCCCCATAGCCAGTCCCTGCCATCAGGAAGCTTCCACAAACCTCTCATCCTTATCCATTGAGGGCAGACAGAATGAAAACCATAATCTCAGAAAACTAAACAAACTGATCACGTGGATCACAGCCTAATGTAACTCAAAGAAACTATGAGCCATGCCGTGTAGGGCCGCCCAAGATAGATGGTCATAGTGAAGAGTTCTGACAAAACATGGTATTCTGGAGAAGGGAATGGCAAGTCACTTCACTATTCTGCTTTGAGAACCCCATGAACAGTATGAAAAGGCAAAAAGAAAAGACACTGAAGGATGAACTCCCCAGGCTGGAAGGTGCCAAGTAAGCCGTAGAAGACTGGAGAAATCACTCCAGAAAGAATGAAGAGACAGAGCCAAAGAAAAAGCAATGCCCAGTTGTGGATGCGGGCATTGTAAAGTCTGATGCTGTAAAGAGCAATACTGCATAGGAACCTGGAATGTTAAGTCCATGACTCAAGGTAAATTGGGAGTGGTCAAATAGATGGCAAGAGTGAACTTTGACATTTTAGGAATCAGTGAACTAAAATAGAATGGAATGGGTGACTTTAACTCCGATGACCACTATATCTACTACTGTGGGCGAGAGTCTCTTAGAAGAAATGGAGTAGCCATCATAGTCAATGAAAGAGTCCCAAATGCAGAACTTGGGGGCAATATCAAAAATGACAGAATGACCTCAGTTTGTTTCCAAGGCAAATCATTCAATATCAGAGTAATCCAAGTCTATGTCCCAACCACTAATACTGAAGAAGCTGAAGTTGAATGGTTCTATGATGACCTACAAGACCTTCTAGAACTAACAGCAAAAAAGAGATGTCCTTTTCATCATAGGGGGCTGGAATGCAAAAGTAAGAAGTCAAGAAGTACCTGGAGTAAGAGGCAAGTTTGGCCTTGAAGTACAAAATGAAGCAAGGCAAAGGCTAACAGAGTTTTGCCAAGAGAATACACTGGTCATAGCAAAGACCATCTTCCAACAACATAAGAGATGACTCTACACATGGACATCACCAGATGGTCAATACTGATATCACACTGATTATATTCTTTGCAGCCAAAGATGGAGAAGGTCTATACAATCAGCAAAAATAAGATCAGGAGTTGACTGTGGCTCAGATCATGAATGCCTTATTGCCGAATTCAGACTTAAATAGAATAAAGTATGGAAAATCACTAGATGATTCAGGTATGACTTAAATTATACAGTAGAAGCGGCAAATAGATTCAAGGGATAAGATCTGATAGACGAGTGCCTGAAGAACTATGGACGGAGGTTTGTGACATTGTACAGGAGACAGTAATCAAGACCATCCTCAAGAAAAAGAAATGCAAAATGGTTGTCTGAGGAGGCCTTACAAATAGATCAGGAAAGAAGCGAAGTGAAAGGGAAAGGAGAAAAATAAAGACATAACCACTGAATGCAGAGTTACAAAGAACAGCAAGGAGAGATAAGAAAGCCTTCCTCAGTGATCAATGCAAAGAAATAGAGGCAAACAATAGAATGGGAAAGACTAGAGATCTCTTCAAGAAAATTAGTGATACCAAGGGAACATTTCATGCAAAGATGGGCACAATAAAGGACAGAAACAGTTTGGACCTAACAGAAGCAGAGATATTAAGAAGAGGTGGCAAGAATACACAGAAGAACTCTACAAAAATGATCTTAATGACTCAGATAACCACAGTGGTGTGATCACTCACCTAGAGGCAGACATCCTGGAATGTGAAGTTAAGTGGGCCTTAGGAAACATCACCACAAACAAAGCTGAGGAGGTAATGTAATTCCAGTTGAGGTATTTCAAATTCTAAAAGATAATGCTGCTAAAATGCCGCATTCAATATGCCAGCAAATTTGGAAAACTCAGCAGTGACCACAGGACTGGAAAAGATCAGCTTTCATTCCAACTGAAGGAAAGGCAACGCCAAAGAAAGTTCAAATGACTGCCAATTGCACTTATTTCACACGTTAGCAAAATAATGCTCAAAATTCTCCAAGTGAGGCTTCAACAGTACATGAACCGAGAACTGGATTTATAAAAGGCATAGGAAATTGCCAACATCCGTTGGATCCTCAAAAAAGCAAGAGAGTTCCAAAAAACATCTGCTTCTTTATTGACTACACCAAAGCCTTTGACTGTGTGGATCACAACAAACTGCAGAAAATTCTTAAAGAGATTGGAATACCAGACCTCCTTTCCTGCTTCCTGAGTAATCTGTATGCAGGTCAAGAAGCGACAGTTAGAACCAGACATGAAACAACGGGCTGGTTTCAAATTGGGAAAGGAGTATGTCAAGGCTGTATATTGTCATCTTGTTCTTTAACTTATATATGGAGTACATCATGAGAAATGCCAGGCTGGATGAAGCAGAAGCTGGAATCACGATTGGTGGGAGAAATATTAGTAACCTCAGATATGCAGATGACACCATCCTTCTGGCAGAAAGCAAAGAAAAACTAAAGTTTCTCATGATGAAAATGAAAGAGAAGAGGGGAAAAAGATGGCTTAAAACTCAACATTCAAAAAATGAAGATCATGGCATCTGGTCCCATCACTTCATGGCAAATAGATGGGGAAACAATGGGAACAGTGACAGACTTTAGTTTCTTGGGTTCCAAAATTACTGAAGATGGTGACTGAAGCCATATGATTAAAAGACGCTTACTCCTTGTAACAATCTAGGAGCATATTAAACCTATGACCAACCTAGGTAGCATATTAAAAAGCATAGACATTACTTTGCCAACAAAGGCCCACCTAGTCAAAGCTATGGTTTTTCCAGTAGTCATGTATGGATGTGAGTGTTGGACTATAAAGAAAGCTGAGTGCCGAAGAATTGATGCTTTTGGACTGCGGTGTTAGAGAAGACTCTTGAGAGTCCTTTGTTCTGCAAGGAGATTCAACCAGTCAATCATAAAGGAAATAAGTCTTGAATTTTCATCTGAAGGACTGATGCTGAAGCTGAAGCTCCAGTATTTTAGCCACCTGATGAGATGAACTGACTCATTGGAAAAGCCCCTGACACTGGGAAAGATTGAAGGCTGGAGGAGAAGGAGCCAATAGAGGATGAGTTGGTTGGATGGTATCACTAACTTGGTGTACATGAGTTTTAGCAAGTTCCTGGAGCTGGTTATGGACAAGGTGCCTGGCGTGCTTCAGTCCATGGGGTCGCAAAGAGTTGGACATGACTGAGCAACTGAACTGAACTGAATTGGTATAGACTTAAGCCTTAGGAGTAGATAATACTTTTGTGATTTCTAATTAATTGATTAATCAAGAAGAAAGCCTAAAACAGAAATATATGCTAAGTCTGTGGTAAGCAAATATGGTGATGTTGGCTCCATTTCAAATAGTGAGCACTCAAGAGAAGTGAAGTCTCAGCAACTAATGGCACCTCACAGGATTTGGAGTCCTTAGGCTTGAAATTTGTATCTCCACATTCATTAGCCAGTGTTGCTTTCTTGCTCAAAAGAGAGTTAATACAGTAATTTCCCAATAATCTGTTGAAAGGATCAAATACATTATCTAATATGAAAGTGATATTTCATCTAATATACTCTTTGATTATAATTTAATAATATTCAATAAGAATATTTTAAAAAGAAAATCAATTATTGCTCATAGACTTAAAATGTATGTACACATAAAAGCCATCATGTGTTTAATGTCTGTCTTATGTCAATATGAGCTAAGCAAATAATATCATTTATAATCTTGAAATTAATATCAGTTTGCTCTTATTATCTCCACATGTTTTACAAATAAAGACCAAGAAATTCACAAAATGTAAATAGCAATAGATTACCCAATAGATTATTAGGTTCTAGTTTCAATTCAAAGGAGAAGAAAATAACAACCCACTCCAGTATTCTTGCCTAGAGAATCCCTTGGACAGAGGAGCCTGGTGGGCTGCTGTCCATAGGGTTGCAGAGTTGGACATGACTGAAGCGACTTAGCAGCAGCAGCAGTTTCAATTCAATGTCATTGCTTCCTTCTGCTAAGTAGAGGTCTTTTCTTATCCTGCAAAGAAGGTATAATGTCTTTGTTCTCATTTTCAGCAATTATGTGCATTTTTAGGGTAATAGCTTACTAAATGTGGAAAAACCTTCTTGCACTAGCAGTAGAATATGCTCAGTTCCAGCCAGATTGTAGAATGGAAAGATAGTAATTTGGTTTGTATACTTGATATACATAAACTACATTATTATAGATTAGATGACTAAATCATCTATATAACATAAAGCTTAATTTTAAAAAAATGGATTGAAATACATCTTATGTAGGATTTTATGTAAGTAACATAACTTTCATGCAAAGATGGGCTTGATAAAGGACAGAAATGGAATGGACCTAACAGAAGCAGAAGATATTAAGAAGAGGTGGCAAGAATACATGGAAGAACTATACAAAAAAGATCTTCACGACCCAGATAATCATGATGATGTGATCACTATCTAGAGCCAGACATTTTGGAATGTGAAGTCAAGTGGGCCTTAGAAAGCATCACTACGAACAAAGCTAGTGGAGGTGATGGAATTCCAGTTGAGCTCTTTCAAATCCTGAAAGATGGTGTTGTGAAAGTGCTGCACTCAATATGCCAGCACATTTGGAAAACTCAGCAGTGGCCACAGGACTGGAAAAGGTCCGTTTTCATTCCAATTCCAAAGAAAGGCAATGCCAAAGATTGCTCAAACTACCACACAATGGCACTCATCTCACATGCTAGTAAAGTAATGCTCAAAATTTGCCAAGCCAGGCTTCAGCAATATGTGAGCCATGAACTCCCTGATGTTCAAGCTGGTTTTAGAAAAGGCAGAGGAACCAGAGATCAAATTGCCAACATCTGCTGGATCATGGGAAAAGCAAGAGAGTTCCAGAAAAACATCTTCTTCTGCTTTATTGACTATGCCAAAGCCTTTGACTGTGTGGATCACAATAAACTGTGGAAAATTCTGAAAGAGATGGGGATACCAGACCACCTAACCTGCCTCTTGAGAAATCTGTATGCAGGTGAGGAAGCAACAGTTAGAACTGGACATGGAACAACAGACTGGTTCCAAATAGGAAAAGGAGTAGGTCAAGGCTGTATATTGTCACCCTGCTTATTTAACTTCTGTGCAGAGTACATCATGAGAAACGCTGGACTGGAAGAAACACAACCTGGAATCAAGATTCCCAGGAGAAATATCAATAACCTCAGATATGCAGATGACACCACCCTTATACCTTTATGGCAGAAAGTGAAGAGGAACTCAAAAGCCTCTTGATGAAAGTGAAAGAGGAGAGCGAAAAAGTTGGCTTAAAGCTCAACATTCAGAAAACGAAGATCATGGCATCTGATCCCATCACTTCATGGGAAACAGATGGGGAAACAGTGGAAACAGTGTCAGACTTTATTTTTTTGGATCTCCAAAATCACTGCAGATGGTGACTGCAGCCATGAAATTAAAAGACGCTTACTCCTTGGAAGAAAAGTTTTGACCAACCTAGATAGTATATTCAAAAGCAGAGACCTTACTTTGCCGACTAAGGTCCATCTAGCCAAGGCTATGGTGTTTCCTGTGGTCATGTATGGATGTGAGAGTTGGACTTTGAAGAAGGCTGAGCGCCGAAGAATTGATGCTTTTGAACTGCAGTGTTGGAGAAGACTCTTAAGAGTCCCCTGGACTGTAAGGAGATCCAACCAGTCCATTCTGAAGGAGATCAGCCCTGGGATTTCTTTGGAAGGAATGATGCTAAAGCTGAAGCTCCAGTACTTTGGCCGCCTCATGCGAAGAGTTGACTCATTGGAAAAGACTCTGATGCTGGGGGGGAGTGGGGGCAGGAGGAGAAGGCGATGACCAAGGAATGAGATGGCTGGATGGCATTATGGACTCGATGGACGTGAGTCTGAGTGAACTCCGGGAGATGGTGATGAACAGGGAGGCCTGGCGTGCTGCGATTCATGGGGTCGCAAAGAGTTGGACACGACTGAGCGACTGAACTGAACTGAACATAACATCTTACAACCCTGTTCCCATTTGCGTTATAAAAAAATTAATTATTATAATGATTTTAAAAGTGCCTTTTAGAAATCTGCAACTAATCTTTATTGAGCTTTTGTTATATCAAACCCTTTTCTATGTAATTTAACATCCATGAATTAGTTTATAATCAATTCTTAAAATTCAATTATGCTAAAAAATAACATTATTGTAATTGTGCACACAAAAGGAACCAGGCCACTCATCATTCTGTTTGACCACCTCCTGGAAATTCTTGCCATTGTATCTTCTCTTTCTAGTTTCTGAATCCTTGGAGAAATCTAACAAGGCAGAAGAATTATGAGGGGAAAAATGAGCCTACTTGTTGCAGGGAAAAGAGTGAAGATTTTCAAATGTTAAGGATAATAGTCTCCTTTTTTCTTGTACTTTTTCCTCAACAAATTTCCTCTAATAGTTCACATTTGAAGAATAGAAAAGCTTTTCCAATTTCCTTTCCTTTTTCCTCCCCCTCATCACACCTTTAGTCATCAAAACTCATACTATTTTTACTATTTTACTTTACCTGCAGTTGAAAGAAAAAGAATTACTTTGGGTACAAATCACAGTTAAGCGGTGATGTTTACTAAAATTTAAGTGAAAATCACATAGCAAGTGACTTATTAATCATCTGAAGTTAGTAAATTTTGGACAAATGATAATTGTTATTTTAATGAAATGAAATCTGTGTGTGTGCATGCAAACACAATCTGTTAAGGAAAAAAAATAAAGCATCTGTTGGTATCTTGTAGTTATGCATGAGATACAAAAAGTGATGCTTTACCAAGGAAACATAAAGAAAATTGACCACTCAGATCAGTAGCAGTTGGTGGTCATTTTAAGCCTAAAGCAAGAAGTATTTAAAAGGAATCCCCTCTGCTTCAGTCAGTCAGGCAGTCGGTTCAGTCGCTCAGTCATGTTCGACTCTTTGCAACCCCATGAATCGCAGCACGCCAGGCCTCCCTGTCCATCACCAACTCTCAGAGTTCACTCAGACTCACTTCCATCAAGTCAGTGATGCCATCCAGCCATCTCATCCTCTGTCATCCCCTTCTCCTCCTGCCCTCAATCCCTCCAGCATCAGAGTCTTCCAGTGAGTCAACTCTTCGCATGAGATGGCCAAAGTACTGGAGTTTCAGCTTTAGCATCATTCCTTCCAAAGAAATCCCACGGCTGACCTGGGATCAGCTTACTGACACTCTAATAATGCATGGTAGAATTAGGCATTTATGTAATTTCTGAACTGCCATATTAAGTAATGTGCTTTCAAAATTAGGTCGCATTAGAGCTCATGTAACAAGAACCCTATGAGACTGAAAGTAATTGCTCTATTTAGAAGACAGTATGCAATCTTACATCTTCCATTTCTACTGCATTTGGACCAGGGTTTTACCAGCCTTCTATAATTTAAATTCATTACTGAAATCTTCATAGCATGAGATAATTCTTTTGCATCTTTGAAAGCCTTGATATGAAGCAGTTTATGTTTAAAGATTTTCCTTCAATGGCATTGTAGCTCATATAATATTCAGCCCAGAAAGTGGAAGCTTCTGTTGCTACTGAACTCTTATTGAGCAGCTAATATTGTCCATCTCTGGGGTATATTCAATATAATGACAGCTAAGTAACACTACCTAATGACATTTTCAGTTTTCTAGTTTAAAACTCTATTCTTTCTAACCACTATAAGTTGCTCTAAGAAGTAGTAGCCAGGTGTTTAAAATGTCCCATACGCTTCTGAGTAAAGGCTGTTAAAAATATAAAGCACAGGATCAAAAACATAGATAGAATTGATAATTCAAGTAAAGGTACTTTAAGAAAGTATTCTTTTAAGTATAAACATTTATTACTCGATTTTATAATAAATTAGAAACAAGGTTCACTAACACATTTTGAAAACAAAATTTGGGCCATCAAACTAATTCAGAATAAGAACAACTGCTACTACTATCAGTGAGTACTATATATATATATATATATATTTGACTATTTTAATATAAAATTAGAAATGTCTATGAATTTGTTAAAACTACTAGCTTATAAAAATTATGGACAGGAAGGAATAAGGTAATTATTGAGCAACTTATTTCTAAGAGTGAAATACTGTTTAATTATATACTTAAACATGAATATTTAAATTATATTTAAACATTGCATATGTATATATTTGAGCTGAAATCTATTCATTGCCTAATTCACTACTTTCTTAATTTTTTAATTTTTTTGTTTGTGTCTTCAAATTTTTATAGATGGTAGAGAGTAGTTTTATATTTAATAAAACATAAAATTTTATTCTAAACATAGTAAAATATATCTTTTTCTATTTATATCCTGATTACTACCAGAATAAATTATGAAACTAGGTGCTCTCATTTACCATCTTCTCTGAGTCTTCTGTGCTAGATAAGTATCAGATCCTTAGCAAAAAACCAGCGTACATCCCCCAAAGACATTGTTTCTTTTGAAAAAAAAAAAAAAAAGGAATGAGGTCAAAGAAAATGTTGGAACTGAAAGGTCAGATCTTATAGGCTCAGACAGTTTCACACTGAAACAAGTTATATCCTTCTTTGCCATGCATTGCACCCCATTAAATAAAGTCAAAGAAACACTACCTAGATGAAATATTTGAGTTGATATTATGCTCTTTGGGAGTCAATAAGAGTTTTCAACCTATTTCCAAGTCCCAAATGTGGAACACAATATAGAGGTTATCACTGAAATACAGGATGATTAAAATATTGGAAGAGAGGGGACATAATTTATTGATACAATTTTGGATCTCGTTATAGGCATCAATCAGGTTTTTTCTATGTTTTTTAGTTTACTTTTATATAAAATGGTTAAATTTTTTTTAAGACAGCAGAAAGTACTTAATAATTCCCACCCTTTCCAGTAGTTGAAAAAAGCAGTTGGTACTTAGTTTTGGAATCTGAGCTAAAGTGGGATAAAATATAGGGGAAAAAACATGTTGTGATGCTCCCGCAAATGCTGGTTATTATGGCTAAACTGTAGTGACCAAGCACTTATTTTATTAATATTCCATTTCTAGGAGCTTTCCTTATAACTATCAAGGAAGTATTTTAGTTGTGTGTTGACTCAGTGATAGGAATTTGGTATTATATTTAGCTTGACACAATCAAGGGATCCATGAAATGATGCTCTATTTAGAGAATACAGTTTAAAGTTGAGGTTAATCATGTATTCATATTTACTAAACATGAAATAGATGCTGCCTCTTTGATAATTCTTTTCTGAGTAGGCAGAGCACAGCACACATGTTATGTTACATGAGACCAATATCCTTTAGCTGTGTCCGACTCTTTCAACCCTATGGACTGTAGCCCACCAGGCTCCCCAGTCCATGGGATTCTCCAGGCAAGAATCCTGGAGTGGGTTGCCATTCCCTCCTCCAGAAGATCTTCCCAACCCAGGGATCAAACCCATGTCTCCTGTGTCTCCTAAAATGCAGGCAGATTCTTTATCCACTGAGTCTCCTGGGAAGCCCCAAAGGGAATGTTGCCTCCCCTTCAGAGAATCCAACCCTGGTCTCCTGTGTGAGAGTAGGGGATACTCACCATTATTTTTGTTGTTGTTATTGTTGTTTAATTAACTTATTTTTTTCTTTTTTTCATATTTTATTTATTTATTATTATTATTATTATTATTTACTTTACAATACAAACTGGATTGATTCCCACAGGGGGTTAAAGTCATGTTGGGCTGTTGGGATGGACCACAGCTCATTGCCGCTCACCTGCTCTTTATTTAGCCTAGCAGTACAGAACTGAGGAGAATCAGTGCACTGGGCATGATAGGAAAAGCACAAAGTATTGTCAGAATCAGTATCAGAGTGTGGTTTTTCTTAGAGCCTTTGATTCAGTTGCCAACTCATCTCCTGCAACGTTGACCTTTGTCTTTCCTTCAAAGCATTCTGTAGTTGACTTGCCTCATGAAGGCTACATTTCTGCCAGGAACAGGGTGGTCCTCTAAGGTCTGCTGTGCAGACAGCTATAGGGAAACACAAAAGGCCATTTATTTAGAATATAACTACGGTCTGTCTCTGAGAGTTTTAATAATAGGTAGAAGTAACTTTCTGGACTAATACTGGTTCACATTAAGGCTTGCAGTGCCTTCTCCAAAACCTACTATTTCTAATTCACTCAGCTTATCTTTTAGCAACACTGTTTTTTAAAATTAAAACAAGGAATCAAAATCCTATAATTTAAACTTTGAAGCATGATTAATCTAAGTCCTTTGTATTTATTTGCATGGCTAAATTGAAGTAGGAAAGAAATGAATAAATTAATTTTTGTTGAATAACTATTGTCTCATGTTTACAAAATGTTAAGTATTTAATTCATGGGAGAAGTTCTTGAGGAGAAGATCAGAAAATTAATTATAACTCACTCCATATTTATCGCTAAGTGATGAAATGGAATAGAATAATTTTGACCAAGTAAAATACATGCTATAATGGAAAATATGCAAAACATTGTGCTATTTATTTTAAAATATTTAATAATGATCTAAGTAATAGTTTTCCTATCAGGCATATAGGAAGCTGAAATTTGTGGGAATCCCTTCATTTGCCTCTGCACAAGTCAAAGCCCATAATATATATGTATATATACATCTTCATTTCCATTTACCTAAACAGCATAGTAAAATGCAGAGAGCACTTTGCTGACAAAGGTGCGTATAGTCAAAGTTATATGGCTTTTCCAGTAGTCATGTATGGATATGAGAGTTGGATCATAAAGAAGGCTGAGTACTAAAGAATTGATGCTTTCAAATTGTGGTGCTGGAGAAGACTTAAGAATCCCTTGGACAGCAAGGAGAGCAAACCAGTCAATCCTAAAGGCAATCAGTCCTGAACATTCATTGGAAGGACTGATGCTGAAGCTGAAGCTCCATTACTTTGGCCACCTGATGGAAAGAACTGACTCTTTGGAAAAGACCCTGATGCTGAGAAAAAATGGGGGCAGGAGGAGAAGGGAATGACAGAGGATGAGATGATTGGATGGCATCACTGACTCGATGGTCATGAGTCTGAACAAGCTCTGGGTGTTGGTAATGGATAAGGAAGTCTGGTGTGCTGCAGTCCATGGGTTTGCAAGTAGTCAGACATGACTGAGCGACTGGACAACAACCTATATATGTATATCATCTTCATTCCCATTTGCTTCCAGAACAGATTAAAATACACAAATTTACAGGTTTTCTTTTTTTAAATTCATTATCATTTCAGTTTCCCTGGTGGCTCAGTGGTAAAACATCTGCCTGACTATGAAGGAAATGAAGGAGATGCCGGTTTGAACACTGGGTCAGGAAGATCCTCTAAAGGTGGAAACGGCAACCCATTGCAGTATTCTTGCCTGGAAAATCCCATGGATAGAGGAGCCTGGCAAGCTATAGTCCGTGGGGTAGCAAAGAGTAGGACATGACTTTGTACACACACATACACATTCAGTATAATTTAGATCAACTCCATCCTCAAGCTATTAAGGATGTATGATATACTCACCAGTAAGTTGTCTCTCAATGAATTTCAGGATGAATTATTGCAGAAATTTTTATTATAAACAAATTAACCTATTTCAGGTTTATGGATATGTGTTTTAGAGTATATCTCAATTTTCTAAGTTTCTTTCTGAAATCTAAATGTTTAAATGACTTTTTGCTTTAAATCTTAGGATTCATTTTATTTTTGTTCTTGCAAATGAGGCTTCTACCAACTAATGGTAACAATTATCTAATAATTCAGTTAAATGAAGAAACAATTATAAAAGGATAAACAATCTGAACAAAAGAAGATCAAATCTTCATTTTTAATATGGTCTTGTATATTTACCAATTCTGTTTTGTCTAGCAAACTTAAATGAATAAAATCATGTGCTGCTGCTGTGTGTGCCTAATTGTGTCTGACTCTTGCAACCCCATAGACTATCAATTCCCACAGATTGCCTGCCAGGCTCCTCTGTTGATGGGATTCTCCAGGCAAGAATACTGGAGTGGGTTGCCATTTCCTTCTGCAGGGGATCTTCCTGACTCAGGGATCGAACCCAGGTCTCCTGCATTGGAGGCAGACTCTTTACTGACTGAGCTATGAAGGAAGCCCAGTAAAATCATAGCAAATATATTTTACATGCATCTGAGAGACACTGCATGATAAATTGTTTGGCTTGAAAATAACAACATGACAGGGAAGACTTAATTTTCCAAGATTTTTTTTTCAGATCTTGAAACAAAATTCAAATCAGAAATTTTTTACATAACATTTTGAATGTTTTTTTTCCCCAATATATATTCAGAGTTGAGAGATGTTTTAGTACCATGCTCACTCATTATTCTTCCCTTTTCATATTGATAGTTCTTTTTTTTTTTAAGTAAGTTGATTCACAATATTGTAATTTCAGGTGTACTGTACATTTGAGTCTATATTTTTATGAATTATATTCTATTAAAATTATTCTAAAATATGGACTAATTTTCTGTGCTGTAAAATATATCGTTGTTGTTTATCTATTTTATACATAATACTTTGTATCTCTCAGTCCCATACCACTGTTTTGCTCCTTCCCTCCTCCTGCTCTACACTGGTACCTACTTTATTTTCTGTTCCTGTGAGTATATTTTGTTTGTCTTTCTCTGTCTGACTTATTTTGTTAGCAGGATTGTCTCTAGATCCATCCATCCATATCACTACAAACTGCACAATTTCATTTATTTTTAATGGCAGAGTAATCAGTCTTATGGCAGAAAGTGAAGAAGGACTAGAGAGCCTCTTGATGAAAGTGAAAGAGGAGAGTGAAAAAGTTGGCTTAAAGCTCAACATTCAGAAAACGAAGATCATGGCATCCTGTCCCATCACTTCATGGCAAACAGATGGGGAAACAGTGGAAACAGTGGTTGATTTTATTTTTCTGGGCTCCAAAATCACTGCAGATTATGATTGCGGCCATGAAATTAAAAGATGCTTACTCCTTGGAAGGAAAGTTATGACCAACTTGGATAGTATATTCAAAAGCAGAGACATTACTTTGCCAACAATGGTCCATCTAGTCAAGGCTATGGTTTTTCCAGTAGTCAAGTATGGATGTGAGAGTTGGACTATAAAGAAAGCTGAATGACAAAGAATTGATGCTTTTGAACTGTGGTGTTGGAGAAGACTCTTGAGAGTCCCTTGGATTGCAGGAAGATCCAACCAGTCAGTCCTAAAGGACTGTCTGACTATTTGCGACCCCATGAATTGCAGCATGCCAGGCCTCCCTGTCCATCACCAACTCCCGGAGTTCACTCAGACTTACGTCCATCAAGTCCGTGATGTCATCTAGCCATCTCATCCTCTGTCGTCCCCTTCTCCTCCTGCCCCCAATCCCTCCCAGCATCAGAGTCTTTTCCAATGAGTCAACTCTTCGCATGAGGTGGCCAAAGTACTGGAGTTTCAGCTTTAACATCATTCCTTCCAAAGAAATCCCAGGGTTGATCTCCTTCAGAATGGACTGGTTGGATCTCCCTGCAGTCCAAGTGACTTGCAAGAATCTTCTCCAACACCACAGGTCAAAAGCATCAATTCTTTGGTGCTCAGCCTTCTTCACAGTCCAACTCTCACATCTATACATGACCACAGGAAAAACCATAGCCTTTACTAGATGGACCTTAGTCAGCAAAGTAATGTCTCTGCTTTTGAATATGCTATCTAGGTTGGTCACAACTTTTCTTCCAAGGAGTAAGCGTCTTTTAATTTCATGGCTGCAGTCACCATCTGCAGTGATTCTGGAGCCCCCGAAAATAAAGTCTGACACTGTTTCCACTGTTTCCCCATCTATTTCCCATGAAGTGATGCGACCGGATGCCATGATCTTTGGTTTCTAAATGTTCACCTTTACGCCAACTTTTTCACTCTCCTCTTTCACTTTCATCAAGAGGCTTTTGAGTTCCTCTTCACTTTCTGCCATAAGGGTGATGTCATCTGCATATCTGAGGTGACTGATATTTCTGCCGGCAATCTTGATTCCAGGTTGTGTTTCTTCCAGCCCAGCGTTTCTCATGATGTACTCTGCATACAAGTTAAATAAGCAGGGTGACAATATATAGCCTTAACGTACTCCTTTTCCTATTTGGAACCACATCTGTTGTTCCATGTCCAGGTCTAACTGTTGCTTCCTCACCTGCATACAGATTTCTCAAGAGGCAGGTTAGGTGGTCTGGTATCCCCATCTCTCTCAGAATTTTCCACAGTTTATTATGATCCACACAGTCAAAGGCTTTGGCATAGTCAAGCAGAAATAGATATTTTTCTGGAACTCTCTTGCTTTTTCAATGATCCAGCAGATGTTGGCAATTTGATCTCTGGTTCCTCTGCCTTTTCTAAAACCAGCTTGAACATCAGGGAGTTCACGGTTCACATATTGCTGAAGCCTGGCTTGGAGAGTTTTGAGCATTACTTTACTAGCCTGTGAGATGAGTGCCATTGTGCGGTAGTTTGAGCATTCTTTGGCATTGCCTTTCTTTGGAATTGGAATGAAAACTGACCTTTTCCAGTCCTGTGGCCACTGCTGAGCTTTCCAAATTTGCTGGCATATTGAGTGCAGCACTTTCACAGCATGGTCTTCCAGGATTTGAAACAGCTCCACTGGAATTCCATCACCTCCACTAGCTTTGTTCATAGTGATGCTTTCTAAGGCCCACTTGACTTCACATTCCAAAATGTCTGGCTCTAGATTAGTGATCACATCATCATGATTATCTGGGTCATGAAGATCTTTTTTGTACAGTTCTTCTGTGTATTCTTGCCACCTCTTCTTAATATCTTCTGCTTCTGTTAGGTCCATATAATTTCTGCCCTTTATTGAGCCCATCTTTGCATGAAATGTTCCCTTGGTATCTCTAATTTTCTTGAAGAGATCTCTAGTCTTTCCCATTCTGTTGTTTTCCTCTATTTTTTGCATTGATCGTTGAAGAAGGCTTTCTTATCTCTTCCAGCTATTCTTTGGAACTCTGCATTCAGATGCTTATATCTTTCCTTTTCTCCTTTGCTTTTTGCCTCTCTTCTTTTCACAGCTATTTATAAGGCTTCCCCAGACAGCCATTTTGCTTTTTTCATTTCTTTTCCATGGGGATGGTCTTGATCCCTGTCTCCTGTACAATGTCATGAACTTCATTCCATAGTTCATCAGGCCCTCTATCTATCAGATCTAGGCCCGTAAATCTATTTCTCACTTCCATTGTATAATCATAAGAGGTTTGATTTAGGTCATACCTGGATGGTCTAGTGGTTTTCCCTACTTTCTTCAATTTAAGTCTGAATTTGGCAATAAGGAGTTCATGATCTGAGCCACAGTCAGCTCCTGGTCTTGTCAGAGTTCTGGGTTGCTTTTAAGGCACCACTTGAATACGTGCCCACAGCTCTTCTGTTAATTCCAGTGTTTCTCTAACCAGCCAAGGGGGCTCATCTTCCCTGTGTAGATTCCAAGGCTGGGATGCCCAATCAGTGGCTGGAACCACTCCCTCCCCAGGGTGGGTCTCTGCTCACATAATCTTTTTTTCCTCTGAGTCCTTTCCCAGGGACACAAAATCTGACCTGATTGTTGATCTTCCCTTCCTATCCAATTACATGTGAATCTTTCTTACAGTCTTCTTGCAAAGGAGTCTTTCTGCCCATTTCCAGTTAGCTTTCTGTGAAAATCGTGCCACATTTAGAAGTATTTTTGATGTTTCCACTGGGGGAAGTGAGTTCTACATCCTACTCTGCCATCTTGATCTACTCTCTTGATATATATTTTTGATAAAGCTCACTATTTCTTAGAAAATATTACCATTTGATATGAATTAGAGTTCTCAGCACATTACATGTTTCAACACTGTAACACTATCAGGGCTCCCCAAGTTTCATTTCTCATTCTGCTCCCCACAATATCTTAACTTCTCAAGTATCTTCAATTATCAAATATATATGGATGATGCACAGAATTTTATTTTCTGCTCAGCAATCTCTCCTAAGTTCTAGACTACAGCTTCTTAGGGGAAATCTTCACATGGATATCTTCCAGATACATTAAATGTGACTGTCCAAACCTCTTCTGTATTCCTCTTTTCAGTGAATTAGGTATCATTTTCGCCCAGCCTTAAAACCAGGAACCTGAGGACTAGTTTTGAGTTCTCCTTCTACCCACCTCCCATACTTAATTGATCATGGAGCCATGGCTGTAAAAATGCTATTTGTGGTGCTGAACATGTTATAAAAATTCCATAGACACAAAGCATGTGTTATTTGTTATGCAATACACAAATAGGAAAATATATGATTGGGAGATAAACTGTAACATGTGTATCAAATTTATTAGTACTAAAGTTGGGAAAAGCAGATAAAACTGCGATCCAGAGATAAAAGTTAATATACAGATTCATGTAGGAGCCAACGTCAACAGCGTGTTTTGAGCTCAAGAACATGGTCAATTTGGTCAAATGTACTAGGCTCTTAATTTAATGAATAATATTTACAAAACATGTTTTTTAAAAAAAATTTTTACTGCATTCTAGGAAACTGCTTTTATTCTTATTATTTATGAAAAGTTTCTAATAGAAATTAAAGCAAATTACTGTATTTGGGGAAAGTTAGGTATAAAGATTTAATGCAATCAATCCAAACTAAAAGCATTATTTATATCAAGCCAAGCACTAGTTTGGGGCTTCCCTGGTAGCTCAGATGGTAAAAGAATCTGTCTAGCTACCCTGGTGACTCAGACAGTAAAGAATCTGCCTGCAATGTAGGAGACTCTGGTTTGACCCCTGGGTCGGGAAGATCCTCTGGAGAAGGAAATGGCAACCCACTCCAGTATACTTGCCTGGAGAAATCCACGGACAGAGGAGCCTGGGGGGCTACAGTCCGTGGGGTTTGAAAGAGCCAGACTGACTGAGCGACTAAGCACAAGCACTAGTTTATCTATGTAGTATTTTCAAGTGTCACTTGCTGAGTAATATACTCATGATGAAAACATTAACTGTTTTCTTATTAAACAATTTTTATAATATTTATAATTATTAAGAATTGAAAGTTTCAATTACAGAAAGATAATTGGAATGTACTAAATAATAAAGTTTCAAAATATAAGGAGCAAAAGTCTACATAAATCCTAGAAAAATTTTGCAAATATCCATTAGAGTGAGAGATTTTAATACACATTTCACAATTATTGATAGTTGAAATACAATGAACAGTTTTAAAAAAGACCTGAGATTTGTAATTAAAAGCTTGATTCATTGGAAATTTGCCGGGGGCCAGCGTGAGGAATTCCGCCCATGGCAAAGGTCATGAGGAAGGAGGCTTGGCATACGCAAAGGCGTGATCAAGCCTCAGGAAACCCTCTGTTCCCGAGCATCTAACCCCAAAACCAGAGTCTGTTTTATGCTCTCACCTACACCTCTGACTTTACGGGGGGCTCTCCCCCATAACCGTTTCTCTCGGAGAAGGAGTAAACGTGCAGCTCCAAGGCAATAAAAATTCCTGGGTGTGACAAGAGTGTTTCAGCTTACGGACTCCTCTGAAGGTTATCTAGCCCACTTGTATAGGTTTGTCCGGCCACATGTGATTGCTTACAGCCTCCCAACCTGAGAGGCACAAGATGTTTTAGACTTACTAAAGGCAAATTATTTTGGGGAATTGGAAATTATTGGTATAGTGTGTTGGTTAGGAATTATTTGGTGAAGGGTTCTTCATTTGTTGTGTCAATAATTGTTGCTAATTCCCTGCTCTGGGTGGGACAAGGATGTCTCAGGTCAAACCTCTCTGCTGACAGACTAGCTTGTGTGACAGGATTATCTATACTCCTGCCACATGATTGTTTACTACCTCTAAACAGCACAGAGAGTTTTGGAGTATTTTGAGAGTCTTAATTAGCATAGGACTTTTTCTTCTTGTTGAGTCAATGATTGCCGCCAGGCCTCCATATCCTTAGGCACTTGGGAATATATTAATCAATGTATTTGGAATATAGCAAAGGAAATATGGTAGTTTTTGATGTTAGCAATACTAGACTTTTTGAGTTAATGGATTTTCTCTTTTGTAATAGATCACTGTACTTTGTTATAAATCACTGTGTCCTTGCTATGTAAGAATGTAACTTTATCATATCTTAAGACTAAATAGATCTTAAGGGGAGCATTGGTGAAAGGATTTTCATTTGTTGGGCTGATGTTTGCTGCTAAATCTCCATGTTCCCTACCCTTATAATGAATATAACTAGCATATAGGAAGAAATAAGTATTAACCTTTAAGACTAATCATGTTAACCTCGGGTTAAATAAATTCCTTTCTTGATTGTAACTCACTACACCCTCACCCTATAGGAATGCAACTTTATTTGGAGGGTGGTGCCTGGTTTAAGAAAAAACAACCTTGGAAGAAATAAGTTTTTTGCTTATCAGAAAGAAAGGATCATAAAATGTCAGCAGGTCTCACTCATGGCCAGAAGATGATGTAATATTCCTAAGACCTTTTTTTTATACATTTATGTGAAGCACCTGATTTTGATAAAGGTCAGGACTGCTAACCCCCGTGTGACTCTGTATTCATCCCTATGTGTAACAAAAGGTATATAAGCAAACCCAAAAATAAAGAAATCAGATCAGTTTCTGGAAAGACTGATTCCCCCATGTCGCTTCTTTCTTGCTCCCGTTTTTCTGGCTGAATTCCCATCTGGAGCATGGATGCTATTCCACGTAATCCAAATTATTCAGCCTCCTTTTCTCCACTAATCTTCCTACAACACTATCCATTTCTAATCTCTCTATATCTGTGATTAAATATGTATTTTTCCAAAGACGCCGACTCCTTCCCCCCACCTTCGAATCACCCTGGATCCACTGGGGCTGGACCCCGGCAGAAATTATATTTTTATTAAAATATCACTTACCAAAACTGATTCAAGAAGAAATAACAACATGGCACCTACAAATAAATGTAAAAAACATGTATATGGGAAAAAGTACAAATTTTTATTAAAAATCATTATAAATAGTGCCTTCATAGGTAAGAAGATGCTGTATCCTAAAGATGACATCATCTCTAAATTGATTAATAAATTTAATGTCACTCCAATGGGATTTTGAGGACTCTGAGTTTATACAGATAAACTGAAAAGAAAAATAATAAGTTATAAAGCTAACTGAGGCCATGTGGCATTGACTCAGAAATAAGTAAGTACCAGTGGAATGAGACAGATATTTGACTCACAAAATTACCACCAGGAGCACTTGGCAGTGAATAGACCAGTGAGTACATATAGTTTATTTATTGTGGATCTTTAAAAAATAAATGAAATGTTCTACCTACTGCATATCCAACATTAAAATTGTTTGTTCATAGATGAAAAGCTCTAATGCTTATGTTAAAATGGAAAAATTTTTAAAGGGAGACAATTATGTGAAACAGTATTTCATAAAAGAGCCAGCAGAAATGATCCATACACATATGAGAGATATTAAACTTCATTAGGAATCAGTGAGACTGTAAAGATCATTTTATTATACTAGTTGGGCAAAATGTAAGTCTGGTAATTTCCAAAATTAGATTAATAAAGACTCTTACACACTTCTGATGGGAGTATAATTTGGCACCTAAATTGATTGCATCTTGAAAACATGGATCTTTCAATAATCTATAGCAATTTCACTATGTTGTTGTTGTTCAGTCACCCAGTCATGTCCAACTCTTTGTGACCTCATGGACTGCAGCACACCAGGCTTTGCTGTCCCTTATCATCTGCCAAGGTTTGCTCAAGTTCATGTCCATTGCACCGGTGATGTCATTCAGCCATCTCATCCTCTGTTGCCCTCTTCTCCTTCTGCCTTCAATCTTTCCCAGCATCAGCAACTTTTCCAATGAGTTGGCTATTTGCATCAGATGACCAAAATACTGGAATTTCGGCTTCAGCATCAGTCTTTCCAACAAGTATTCAGGGTTAATTTCCCTTAAGATTGACTGGTAAGATCGCCTTACTGTCCAAGGGACTTTCAAGAGTCTTCTTCAGCACCACAGTTCTAAGGCATCAATTCTTTGGTGTTCTGCCTTCTTTACGATCCAGCTCTCACAACTATACATGACCACTGGGAAGACTATAGCCTTGACTATATGGACTTTTCTTGGCAGAATAATGTCTCTGCTTTTTAGCACAGTAAGTTTGTCACAGCTTTCCTGCCAAGAAGCAATTGTCTTCTGATTTCATGGCTGCAGCCAACATCCACAGTGATTTTAGAGCCCAAGAAGAGGAAATTTGTTACTGCTTCCGCCATTTCCCCTTCTATTTGCCGTGAAGTGATGATGGGACCAGATGCCATGATCTTAGATTTTTAATCTTTAGCTTTAAGCCAGCTCTTTCACTCCTCTTTCACCCCCTTCAAGAAGCTGTTTAGTTCCTCTTCACTTTCTGCCATTAAAGTGGTATCATCCACAAATCTGAGGTTGTTGACGTTTTCCCCACCTATCTTGATTCCAGCTTGTAACTTATCCAGCCCAGCATTTCTCATGAAGTCCTTTCTCAATACTGAGCCAATCAGTTATTTCATGTCCAGTGCTAACTGTTGCTTCTTGACCCACATACAGGTTTCTCAGGAGACGGGTAAGATAGTTGGTATTATCTCTTTAAGAGCTTTCCACAGTTTATTATGATCCACACAGTTGAAAGCTTTAGCATCGTCATTGAAACAGAGAGAGATGTTTTTCTGGAATTCTGTAGCATTCTCTATGATCCAGAAAATGTTGGCAACTTGATCTCTGGTTCCTCTGCCTTTTTAAAACCCAGCTGGGGCATCTGGAAATTCTTGGTTCGCATAATGCTGATGCCTAGCATGCAAGATTTTAAGCATGACCTTACTAGCATGGGAGATGAGTGTAATTTTCTGATGGTTAACACATTCTTTAGCACTACACTTCTTGGGAATTGGGATGGGGATTGACCATTTCCAGTCCTGTGGCAGCTGCTGGGTATTCCAGGTTTGCTGACATATTGAATGCAACACCTTGAAGACATCATCCTTTAGGGTTTTGAATAGTTCTACTGGAATTCCATCGCATCTACTAGCTTTATTAACAACAGTGCTTCCCAAGGCCCACTTGACTTCACTCTCCAGAATGTCTGGCTCTGGGTGGCTGACCACACCATCATGGTTATCTGGTTCATTAAGATCTTTTCTGCACAGTTCTTCTGTGTATCTTTCCATCTCTTTTTGATCTCTTCAGCATCTGCTAGGTCTCTACTGTTTCTGTCCTTTACTGTGCCCATCTTTGGGTGAAATGTTCCCTTGATATCTCCAATTTTCCCGAAGAGATCACTAGTCTTTCCCCTTCTGTTGTTTTCTTCTAGTTTTATGCACTGTTCATTGAAGAAGGCCTTCTCGCTTCTCTGTGCTGTTCTTTGGAGCACTGTCTTTAGTTGGATTTGCCTTTCCCTTTCTCCCTTGCTTTTCACTTCTCTTCTTTCTTCAGGCTTGTAAAGCCTTCTCAGATAACCACTTTGCCTTCTTGCTTTTCTTTTTCTTTGGGGTGGTTTTGTTTGCTGCCTCTGGTACAATATTACAGACCTCTGTCCATCGTTCTCCAAGCACACTGTTAACTAGGTCTAATCCCTTGAATCTATTTGTTACCTCTACTGCATATGCATAGGAGACTTGATTTAAGTTGTACCTGGCTGGCCTAGTGGGTTTCCCGGTTTCCTTTAGTTTCAGCCTGAATTTTGCTATGAGAAGCTGATGATCTGAGTCACAGACAGCTCCACATCTTGTTTTTGCTGACTGTATACAGCTTCTCCAACTTTGGCTACAAAGAATATAATCAATTTGATTTGGGTATTGACCATTTGGTGGTGTCCATGTGTAAAGTTGTCTCTTGTGTTGTTGAAAAAGAGTGTTTGCTATGACCAGTGCTTTCTCTTGGCAGAATTCAGTTAGCCTTTGCCCTACTTCAAATTTGCCTGTTACTCCAGGTATCTCTTGACTTCCTACTTTTGCATCCTAATCCCAACTGATGAATAGAACATTGTGTGTGTGTGTGTGTGTGTGTGTGTGTGTGTGTTAGGTCTAGGAGGTCTTTCTAGGTCTTCACAAAACTGATCAACGTCAGCTTCTTCAGCATTGGTGGTAGGGGCATAGACTTGAATTACTGTGATGTTGAATGGCTTGCTTTGGAAATGAACCGAGATAATTTTGTCATTTTTGAGGTTCCATCCCAGTAGTTCATTTCAGACACTTTTGCTGACTGTAAGGGCTACTCCACTTCTTCTAAGAAATTCTTGCCTACAGTGGTAGATATAATGGTTATCTGAATTGAATCTGTCCATTCCCGTCCATTTTAGTTCACTGATTCCTAAGAGGTCAATGTTTATTCTTATCATCTCCTGTTTGACCATGTCCAGTTTACCTTGATTCATGGACCTAAGATTCCAGGTTCTTATGCAGTACTGTTCTTTGCAGCATTGGATTTTGCTTTCATCATCAGACACATCCACAGCTGAGGGTCATTTCTGCTTTGGCCCAGTCGCTTCATTCTTTCTGGGGCTATTAGTTCTTGTCCTCCGCTCTTCCCCGGTAGCATATTAGATAATTTCAGACCCTGGGGACTCATCTTTCAGTGTCATGTCTTTTATGAAGTTCATGAGGTTTTCATGGCAAGGATACTGGGGTGGTTAGCCAATCCTTCCTCCAGTGGATCACGTTTTGTCAGAACTCTCTGCTATGATCCATCCATACTGGGTGGCCCTACATGGCATGGTTCAGAGCTTCATAGAGTTATGCAAACCCCTTCACCACAATAAGGCAGTGATCTATGGAGGAGCAATTTCACTATACCATGTGTATAAAATCTGAAAATAGCCCAGAGTTTCCTCACAAAGAAATGGATAAATAAAATTGTGATTTTTTGAAGGATAAAATAGTATAGAATTTTGAAAATAGACATAGGTTATAATAATGTTAAAACTCTTAAACAAAGGAGAGGAGATGAACAATGAAGTCAGGAAAAAAGAAAGGAAATGAAAAGGACACATTCAAATAGCTGTTATCTCTTAAAAGGAAGCAAAAGGGATGAGATAGAGAATAAGCACATAGATTTTGATAAGTTTGATGGTGTTCTAGTTCTTGGGTTGGATGGTTGGGTTCATAGGTTTTCACTTTGTTGTGAACTTCATAGCTTTTACATGTATACTGAACACTTTCCTTTGTATAAATTGAATGCAATTATGCAATATAAACAATCTAAAAATAATGTAAAATGCATTTCACTTGCATATCTCTAACTCATTAACATTACCAATACACAATAGAACTTTCATACATATTTAATAAATCAAAGGAAATTAAAACACATTTTGAATATTCATAGTAGAAGAGAAAGACTTCAAAATGCCCATAAAAAGGAGGGCAAAATAGTGTGGAACAATCAAGTATTTTGATATACAGCACAAAGCCAAAGTTAAATGTCAAAGAAAGTTTATGACTGAGAGGCATTTCTTAGACCACTGAGCCCACTCAGCCAGATGTCATTTCACTTTCAGGTAAAAAGAGCTGTGCAGTTCTTTGTATTTATAGTCTTCAAATCTACTTCTTAGAGCCAGAAGACCAAGGCCAAACAGAAATAAATATCAAAATCTAAGAGGCAGTATCTATTTGTAAAACACATAACAGGAAATTCAGTTCATAAAACATTTTCAGGCAGAAGTCATTAGAATTTTAAGATTATTGACAATTATCAAACACTCTTGCAAGTTACTAAAGTGCTAACTTGCTCTTCAGTTCAGTTCAGTTCAGTTGCTCAGTTGTGTCTGACTCTTTGCAACCCCATGAATCGCAGCACGCCAGGCCTCCCTGTCCATCACCAACTCCCGGAGTTCACTTAAACTCAAGTCCATCTAGGTAGAGTGAAATTCTCCATACCGGAATATCAATTACCCCACTTTTATTTTAGATTGACAAAGGGAAATGAAAACTAATTACCGTATTTGTATGGGTGCTACGATTTGTTGAAGGCTTGTAAAGGAATAATGTTAAACTGATAATTCAGAGAGAAAGCCTTTATCAAATGGATACATTTCTTTTGAGCAGTTTAGCAAATATGTGATTGTTTTACATAAAACTCTTGGCTAAACCAGAGAAAGAGTTATATTACAGTCTAAAAATACGCTTCTCAAATGAATCACCTAACATGGCAAGATTTTTCTCATCACCACCAAGCAAGACTTAATTACATAACTTAGTGGTTTAGAATCCTTCTCCAGAGCCAGGCTACCTTGGTTCAAATCTTGGCTCTAGAACAGCTGCATGTATGTTTTTGGGAAAGTTTCTTAATTCTTCTGTGCCTTAGTCTCTTCATTTGAAAATGGGAAATAATATAGCAATGCTTGGCATATGGTGGATACTTGAATAAATATATTTGGGGATGTCATTTCTCAATTTTTCAATGAAATCAGTTTTGACAACCTATTTATACTGACTGAAGAAAGAGAGCACTGAGAAATGGTAGGGGCTAGGCTTAAGGCCAAAGTCACATAACAGTTATCAAGAAGCCTCCGGGGCTCTCCCAGTGGCTTAGCCCTAAAGAATCTGCCTGTAGTGCAGGAGACTCAGGAGATGTGAGTTCAATCCCTGGGTCGGGAAGATCCTCTGGAGAAGAAAATGGCAACTCACGCCAGTATTCTTGCTTGGAAAATCCCATGGCCAGAGGAGCCTGGTGGGCTACAGTCCATGGAGTCACAAAAAGTTGGACACAACTGAGCACGTATACACAGACACCAGTCACTGTACTGGGCTCAGTAAACAAAAAGTCCAGTTCTGGTGATGGTGTTGTAGACACAGGTGAGAAAGCATAAGGATATTATTTAAGAGAATTTTCAATCATCAAGGTTTTATTTTAAAATAATTTTCCAGATATTTTGAAAACTATTAGTTCACTGACAGTAGGAAAAGAGCTGCACATTTTCTTCTCTGTCATCTGCTCTCTGGGCTGGAAAACAAATTACCTTTTTCCAGATTTATTTGTGACATAGTCACGTAAGAGATGAGTCAAAAGGAAAACCCTTTCCTGCGGAGCTCTGCACAGCTGTCTCTAGAAGGGAGAACAGTTGCTTTCATTGCTAGCGTTTAGAATTATTCCAGCCAACGATGTAATTATTTTTATCTTTCCTCCCTTTTTTTTCTAATTAGAAGTTATTCTCAATTGCTAGCAGCAGAGACACTAATTTTATAGAGCTTTAGAGTGTTAATGGAAAAATGATATCTAATAAACTATTATAAAGATTAATTTATGGAGGGAATCTTAGTGAGAATTTGCAATTACATAAACTCAATTTTTCTTCCACTTAGCACTTTCTGTATAGAACATGTGTAAAGTTGAACTTACGTGGTATTAAAAGTAAGTATGTGTGTACCTGTCCACACTGTATGGCTATTCATGGTATTCACTTTAATGGTATGCTCGGCTGGATTAAATTTTAGTACAAAGTGAATTTAATATCTAGGATTGCTTATACTATTTCTTGAGGTTAAGCTAGTTCCTCTTAAAAAAAGTCTGGTCATGCAGATATTGAATTCAATGTTTGTTCACTTTTAATCGAGGTTTTATGACTGCTTGGTCTTTAAAAAGCTATTCCACATGAAAATAGCATCCTCTTCTCCCTTCCTCCTCTATAGCCACCAACCCAGGAAAAGAGGGATTTAAAATTGTTTCAAAATATTATGCTATGGCACGGGCTGGCTTTCACATCTTACAAGTTGAAACAGGCCTTTGCTAACTTGCAGGAGGCCATGAAATAATTACGTTGTGTGCTAAATGGCACTTTTCCGTTTTCATTTGTGCTTCAACACTCAGTTTTCAGTAGATCATTTAGGGAGGATCAGCATATTCTTTGGAAATGAAAAACACACCCCCAGGTCAGGGCAGCACTGCCTGATGGGAAAAGAATGCAGCCCACAAAGGTGGTCTTTGTGAGACGTGTCAACGAGCCGGGGTCTGTACCAGAACTGGCAGGCTCACAGCTTCCCCTAGTGACTGCCCCTGAAATACTAAACGCATCTGTGTTGGAAGGTGTAGATTCAAGGAAACAAGTAGGCTTTTAAGACACCTGCCCCCTCCTCCAGAAGAAGGATTAATTTCACACATTTAGATGAACTCCTTCAGCAAAGGAATTTGATGTTGTGCAATGGATTTGGATGAAGGACCTTACAGCTTGTTGACTTCTTTTTTTAATGAGACTAGAACCCCTCAAGTTCAAAGTGATCATTAGAATCAGAGGAACATTGACAGCTCCTAGAAATGAACTGAGGACCCCAATCGGATTATTCTTTGTTGTGAGTCTTGGGCTGTTTTATCAAGAGAGACAGCTACTGCATTTCAGACTTGGTATTCACTTCTTCAGACCTGTTTTGAAAGTGAGATACTTTGAAGTTCTATAACTTAAATGAAAAATGACATTACTAGTATTTGAGAATATTTTTTCCTTGAAAAAAATCTTAGGGATTTACACCTTATCTAAGTACCATGTTGAATTCCTTTTCCGCTTTTACCTCACAGAACAGGCAGCCCGCCAAGGGCAGCAAGGAGCTGAATGATCTAAACTGTCACATATGTTTTTAAATAAGGGTCAAATTCTTATTTCTAGTTCTTTCTTTTTGATTCCAATTCTTATGGCATCATTTAAATTCTTTTTGTCATTTTGAAATATGTTTCTCTCTATTTATAATTACCACCCTTCCAACCACACTGAAATCTGCAGGAATATTCTACATTAGATTTATGAGGAAGCAAACATCTTTAGCACCTCATTTTTGAGGGAATTCAAAATATTTTAAGGCATTGAATTATTATGTCATTGCTGTACTGTGGGAAAGAGAAGTGCTAAATAGCATTCTTATTTACAGAGGAGGACAGAAGGAATGAATCTTTTCTATCACTGGTGAGTTGGAGCTAATGGATATCACTCTGCTCTACGATTCCACAGAACAATTTGGCATTTTGTGAAAAAGATCTGTTATTTTCTTCTTTTCTCTCTTGTTTATCATACACATAGATTTTTCTTAATTTTGAAAGGATGTATGCATCCCAGTGTTCACGGCAGCGCTATTTACATTAGCCAACACATGGCTATTGACATGTCTATTGACACATGAATGGATAAAGAAAATGTGGTACATATATACAACGGAATATTATTCAGCCATAAAAAAGAGGAAATAATGTCATTTGCAAGCAACATGGATAGACCTGAAGATTATCATACTAAGTGAAGTAAGCCAAATAGAGAAAGACAAATATCATATGATATCGCTTGTACAAGGAATTTTAGTTGTTGTTAAAATACATTGAGATACTATTGACTCACTGTATTTTCTTTAAGTTTCTGTAATAATGATGTGCTATGTAGTCAGTAGGTGTAAGGACTTTACATTTTGCAAGTACTCTCAAATCCATTCTGCTGCCACTTTTGCCCCTTACTATCCCCAGAGGTGGTAACTAACATCCAGTATCAGGGCACTTCTCTACGGCAGAAGGGAGACACAGAGTTCCAGAATTCTAATTTTAAAATCTTTCCCCTTTGCTCTCTTTACAGCTTCCTTTTGTGTTCAGTAACAAAGTATTCAGTTCAGTTCAGTTCAGTCCCTCAGTCGTGTTCGACTCTTTGCGACCCCATGAATCACAGCACACCAGGCCTCCCTGTCAATCACCATCTCCCGGAATTCACTCAGACTCACATCCATCGAGTCAGTGATGCCATCCAGCCATCTCATCCTGGGTCGTCCCCTTCTCCTCCTGCCCCCAATCTCTCCCAGAATCAGAGTCTTTTCCAATGAGTCAACTCTTCACATGAGGTGGCCAAAGTACTGGAGTTTCAGCTTTAGCATCATTCCTTCCAAAGAAATCCCAGGGTTGATCTCCTTCAGAATGGACTGGTTGGATCTCCTTGCAGTCCAAGGGACTCTTAAGAGTCTTCTCCAACACCACACTTCAAAAGCATCAATTCTTTGGTACTCAGCCTTCTTCACAGTCCAACTCTCACATCCATACATGACCAGAGGAAAAACCATAGCCTTGACTAGATGGACCTTAGTCAGCAAAGTAATGTCTCTGCTTTTGAATATACTATCTAGGTTGGTCATAACTTTTCATCCAAGGAGTAAGCGTCTTTTAATTCCATGGCTGCAGTCACCATCTGCAGTGATTCTGGAGCCCCCGAAAATAAAGTCTGACACTGTTTCCACTGTTTCCCCATCTATCTCCCATGAAGTGGTGGGACCGGATGCCAAGATCTTCGTTTTCTGAATGTTGAGCTTTAAGCCAACTTTTTCGCTCTCCTCTTTAACTTCATCAAGAGGCTTCTGAGTTCCTCTTCACTTTCTGCCATAAGGGTGGTGTATTACTTCTGGGCAATTCCCTGGTGGTCCTGTGGGCAGGACTTTCCTGCCTGGGGATGGATTCAGTTCCTAATGGAGAACTAGGATTCCCCAAAGTCAAGCCAAAAAAAAAAAAAAAAGGCACAGCCCCAAAAAAGTGCTACAAAGTTTTATTTGTCATGTGTACATTTTTCCATCTTTAAGAATGAAGAGCCAGTAACTACTAGGTATCAGCTGAAAGGATGTATAAAATGTCTTGACCTGGGGGACACATATGCCTACAAAGAACAAACTTTGCTGCTCTTCTTAGCCAAAGATTGTCCAATTAATTGTAAACAGAAGTATATTAACCCTTTTAGATATATTTTCAGTTGGAATGAGTTAAACTGAGCTCATTTAAACGTGAACCTCATCTAATGACTTAAGGTCTAAAAACTTTAACAGTGATTAATTTTTTTTAAAAATCACTTACTGATTGCTAGTACTAATGCTGTATAGCTTTAAATGAGTAGGTTATATTCCATTTTTTCTCTGTGAATTTCTTCTCTTGTTTATGGCAATGGTCGACAGAATTACAGAAAAAGTGATAAATAAATGAAAAATATTTCAACCACTCACTCCACTGTTCTACTGTCCTAAACCTATTTCTATATTTCTAAACTACTATCTATACACTATTGCTATTGTTGTTTTTTAGTACCTAAGTTCTATCTCACTCTTTTGTGAACCCATGGACTGTACCCCACTAAGCTCCTCTGTCCATGGGATTTCCCAGGCAAGAATACTGGAGTGATTTGCCATTTCCTTCTCCAGGAGATCTTTCTGACCCAGGGATCAAACTCAGGTCCCCTGAATTGGTAGATGGATTCTTTACCACTGAGCTACTTGGGAAGCCCCACAATGTACTCTATACTCCACAATTATATATATATGCTTAAATTTTTAAAAACTTTATTCATTGTATTTATCATCCTATCATTACCACTTATTATTATATAGGAAATATTATTCTGGTTAATAGAAAATGGTTATATTTAAATTAATCTTCTGATGGTGTGTTCAATCATTTATTTTTCACACAGTATTTTCCATTTATTGTTTGCTATACAGACACATTAAGAGCAAAACCTCAGTGATTTAGTAGCTGGCAGTCCACTGTTGTTTTTACAGAATTGCACTCTCATTACCTTCCTGTTTTATTCCAACTGGTTTGAGGATGAAAACGTACTGTTGGTCTATGAGACGTGTGGGTAGCAGGTAGTGGGACCATATAATGTATTCTCCACATAGGAATACTTTCAATACTGAAGTGGTAGAAGAAATTAATTCTGGGCTATACATTAAAATATTATTTTCTTGGAAGAACTGAGATCTATGGTCTCTCTTAATTTTAAAGAGGTCCATAATATTCTGTTCTTTTAAAAACCATTCTTGAAATCAAAGTTCCTAGAAATTCTCTGTCTACATATATCGACTGCATAAAGCCACACCATCAGCATTCTTAGAGCAGAGGTACAGACCATTTGGTGAGAAATTTGCCAGGCTTGGTCTTACTGAATAGATATCAGCTTAAAGGAATGCAGAAAACAAAGTCTTGTGTAAGATTTTTCAATTCTCTTTTTTAAGATAACAATTAAAGCAAGAACATAATAGGTGTAGACTTTCATCCATTCCTTGGTTTTCATAACAGAAATCCTAAGGTCTTTCTGTTCATTAACTGGGTGTCAAGATCCCAGAGAATCTCATAGGATTAATCCACTTGCTTGGATATGGCTAAAAGGATAAGTGAATCCTGCAACAGCTGACTTTTAAGGAAGATCTGTCTTTTTCAAATACCAAGGTACATTCCTAGGATGCATCACAAGCACAAAATATTCTGAAAATGGTAGAGTTAGTTTTTTTCTAATAATAACATACCACCAGCACCATTTACATCATTTAAGATATCTGTTCCATTTCCTCCCAAATCTCCTCCTATGCTGGGGTGTCACTACAAAGAGCTGGCCCTTTCACAGGATAGAGGCTGGGAACCAGACATGCTGTATCTTCCTGGCAATGGTAGTGCATGAGCCGGAGAGGGCAATTTAAAACATTTTTTTTTTTTCCTGAAAGAGTTCTGCATTTGTTAGAAACGTAAGTGCAAAATAGGGCATAAATTTAGGGAGTGCAGAGGAGGAAATTGAAGAAGAAGGAATGGAGAAAAGAGTCACAAAGCTCTGAGGAAGAAAAAAAAAATAGAGAAAGTGAGCTCCAGAAAGTTTGAAATTGATTCAAAACAACATAGAAGATTCAGCCTAAGACTACATGGATTTATTGTAAGCAATCCTAAGAATGGCTAAGAGCTATTTATTTCAGCCAGAATGTATGACTATGACAAAATGGTTAAAAGAAATGAAATCATTCTGTGGGTTGAGAAATTAATATACTTTGTTTATATAATAAAGTATGCATCATTACCTTTTAAATACTAAATTAAAATTAGTATTTAATTACTAATTGCTAAAAGTGTAATTCAGAAATGACCTGACAGCTCTCCCTCATCAGTGTGTTGCTGGTTGCTTTTGGTCAGTCTAGAAAAATAACTGGAAGCCTCTTTCTTGAAAGCCTTTACTTTGACAAACCATTATTCTCGGCCAACCAATTTGGTTTGCCAAAGTGATTTTTAAGAATAACCCCTGAAAACCAGTATGATCGAAGGCTTTGCTGCCATCAAGGAGCCCTGTAGGTTTCCATCCACAGCTCTGTAGGCCACATCTGTAACCCTCGCTTCGTCACCATAAACAGCAGAGTCCAAAGGCAGCAATCAACCTGTCTCTTGAACTCCTTAAACTGTTTTTTCGCCTTCCTGGCTCACTCTACCACAGTTTTGTTGCAGTTTTGTTTCAATTTCAGGGACACATAATTCTCCAAAAGCTCTTTGGTAATCTGTGATAGTTTAGAGATTTCTCAATTCTGTTTTGTCATTCCAATATCTTCTTCTCTTTATCTTCCAGAAAGTTTTCAACAAATTCATTATTGATAGTACCACTACATTCTTTGCCTAGTATTATTATTGATCTTGTTTTTGTATTTAAAGATGGCCTCTCCTTTCAAGCAGCTTTCAGGTACAAAGTGATATCAAATTGTGGACTTTACTGGCTGACTTGGACTTCCTAGGTGGAACAGTGGTAAAGAATCTGCTTTACTACAAAAGCAAGAGAGGAAGATTTGATCCCTGGGTCTGGAAGATCCCCTGGAGAAGGAAATGAAAATCTATTCTAATATTCTTGCGTGGAAAATTCCATGGACAGAGGAACCTGGCAGGCTACAGTCCATGGGGTCACGAAGAATTGGACACAACTGAGCGCACACACACACACACACACGTGCATGAGTGCGACATGGAAATTTTAAAATATGACATATTCTGATCCTTGATAGTTTAAAATATTTTTCCTGTAAAGTCATTTAGTTGTGGGTTTCTTTTTTGAAGGAAATTTGACAATTTGTTCTAATACGTAACATTTCCGTTGATTCTCAGCTTCCAATTCTCAAGGCAAACCATAATTTATATTCTTAATTTATAGCCTCCTAAAATATAGGATAAGGCAATGGCACCCCACTCCAATACTCTTGCCTGGGAAATCCCATGGATGGAGGAGCCTGGCGGGCTGCAGTCCATGGGGTCGCTAAGAGTCTGACACAACTGAGCGACTTCACTTTCACTTTTCACTTTCATGCGTTGGAGAAGGAAATGGCAACCCACTCCAATATTCTTGCCTGGAGAATCCCAGGGACGGGGGAGCCTGGTGGGCTGCCATCTATGGGGTCGCAGAGTTGGACACGACTGAAGCGATATAGCAGCAGCAGCAGCAGCAGCAAAATATACCCATTTTAAAGGAATTGACATAAAGTTGTATATAGTATTCTTTTACAGTTATTAATATTTTATTTACAGTCATACTTGTCACTGTTATTTTTATCTTTAGTATGGACAATGTTAAACATACAAAAACTGAGAGTCTAATCAGCTCTCCACATGCTTGTCAATTAGCATCAACAATTATTGACTCAGCAAACTTAATTCATCTCTACTTAATTTCATTCTCTGTGGAGTGACATTAAGAGCCAAGTTGTGACAGCACTTGGTAAGTATTTCAGCATGTAACTTCAAAAGATGACAAATTTAAAAACCACTATCCACTAACATTATCGCATCTGAAAAGATTGTTAACAGCATCACATATCTCATAATTGTAGAATCTGCCAAAATAGCTTTATTATTAGTTGCATGTGCTGATTATACTATTCAATCAATAAATCTCCTGTCTTTTGATTCAGTTTTTCTGATTGTAACCCCATGAGATGAGCAGGTCATTGCCTTTGTCCCTTGTTACAGACTGAATAGTGATACTCCCAAAATCCATGTTAAAACCCTAACCTCCAAGATGACTGCATTTGGAGGCAGGACCTAAAAAGGGAAGCTATAAGGATAGGGCCTTAATCTGACAGGACAGAGTCTTTGTAAGAAGAAGAGACAAAACAAAAAAAAATTAATAGTTATTCATATCATCTCCTTGTTTGCTGATGCAAAGCCACTTTTTATAGCTGTCTCCCTAAAGCCCAGTGGGCATGCTGGTACATCATTAATCTGTGATGAAACAAATACTATAATAATAGAGTGAATTATCCTTAGAGATGAGTTTATTTAAGTATCCTGTCCTTTATTCTCTGCTTAGTTTTCATTTTGAAATTACTCTTGCTATTTCTATTTTAAAATATTTTTTCTTTTATTCACTGATAGTGGATTATTATTTCATTGATTTTTCTTATTTTTTAAAATCTATGTCCAAACCTAGAAAACAATCTACTGATAGTTTATTGATCCTAATTAAATAATTTTTAATGCTAAAAAAATGAAATACCACACACGCCAAAAAACAAGAGGGAAAGATACCAGAGAACTCTGTCTCATTTCACACACAGAAAAAAGGTCAGTGCAAACACAGGGAGGAGGCAGCTGTCTTTAAGTCAAGAAGAGCTTTAGGAGACACCAACCCTGATGACACCTTGACCTTGAACTTCCAGTCTCCAGAACCTAGGAAAATAAATATCTGTCGTTTTGGCCACCTGGTAGGTGGCATTTTGTTTATGCAACCCGAGCCAACTAAAACACCCTTTGGATCTCCTGTATTTCAATGTGTGAGGAGTGAGAGCTAGAAGTTCACCAATTATCAGTCTATTGCCCCTCACCTCCCAGTCCAACTTCATTGCCTAACTTTTGATCCTGGAACCTATTTTCTTTGGCAAGTGAGGATGATGTCAAGCTTTATCAGTAGCAGGTGTCAAAGGGATCCTAAAAGAGAAAGGAGCTCTACCTCCTGGTCCTAGGGCCGTCTTCTGCAGTGCAAGGTGGAGGCCAGTAGCACATGGCACCTCCCTGGGGTGACCTTGCTGGCACCCTCTGGGCAGTTTTGCAGTAAGTTCTGAGACACAGCCCCTCCCCTTGGACAGCTTCTCAATCACCCCAGAGAGTGGTTTCCCAGTGAGTTTCCCTGACTGAGTCTCCTCTTTGACAACGTCCTCTGAGATCCCATAAGAAAGATTCTTCACCGGTGCCTTAACGTGAAGGATCTTAGTGACTCAGACAGGCAGTGTGCCTGGACATACTGTCTCCAGTGAGATCTAGATCTCATCACTGATTGGGAGTCTTTTCCAGATTTGTTCCTTTTTTGAGTTTTCTGTTTTAACCCCCACAGAAAGCAGCTTCTCCCTGTCTCTGCTACCTGCTGCTAAGTCACTTCAGTCATGCCCGACTCTGTGCGACCCCTTAGATGGCAGCCCACCAGGCTCCCCCTTCCCTGGGATTCTCCAGGCAAGAACACTGGAGTGGGTTGCCATTTCCTTCTCCAATGCATGAAAGTGAAGTCCCTCAGTCGTATCCGACCCTCAGCGACCCCATGGACTGCAGCCTACCAGGCTCCTCCATCCATGGGATTTTCCAGGCAAGAGTACTTATTCTATTATTTAGGATTCTCTGTACCGCACAGTCTCTAATCTCTCATCACAGCAGTCTTGAGGTATAGCCAATAATTCTTTATGTTAAATATTTCCTACCCAAATCACTACATGGTTTCTCTCAATGATACTCAGACTGATGTGAAAGACTTCAGTTCAGTTCAGTCGCTCAGTCATGTACGACTCTTTGCAACGCCATGAATCGCAGCACACCAGGCCTCCCTGTCCATCACCAACTCCCGAGTTCACACAGACTCACGTCTATCGAGTCCGTGATGCCATCCAGCCATCTCATCCTCTGTCGTCCCCTTCTCCTCCTGACCCCCAATCCTTCCCAGCATCAGGGTATTTTCCAGTTGAGTCAACTCTTTGCATGAAGTGGCCAAAGTACTGGAGTTTCAGTTTCAGCATCATTCCCTCCAAAGAAATCCCAGGGCTGATCTCCTTAAGAATGGACTGGTTGGATCTCCTTGCAGTCCAAGGGACTCGCAAGAGTCTTCTACAACACCACAGTTCAAAAGCATCAATGCTTCGGCACTCAGCTTTCTTCATAGTCCAACTCTCACATCCACACATGACCACAGGAAAAACCATAGCCTTGACTAGACGGACCTTAGTCGGCAAAGTAATGTCTCTGCTTTTGAATATACTATCCAGGTTGGTCATAACTTTTCTTCCAAGGAGTAGGTGTCTTTTAATTTCATGGCTGCAGTCACCAACTGCAGTAATTTTAGAGCCCCGCAAAATAAAGTCTGACACTGTTTCCCCTGTTTCCCCATCTATTTTCCCATGAAGTGATGGAACCAGATGCCATGATCTTTGTTTTATGAATGTTGAGCTTTAAGCCAACTTTTTCACTCTCCTCTTCCACTTTCATCAAGAGGTTTTTTAGTTCCTCTTCACTTTCTGCCATAAGGGTGGTGTCATCTGCATATCTGAGCTTATTGATATTTCTGCCAGCAATCTTGATTCCAGCTTGTGTTTCTTCCAGTCCAGCGTTTCTCATGATGTACTCTGCATATAAGTTAAATAAGCAGGGTGACAATATACAGCCTTGACATACTCCTTTTCCTATTTGGAACCAGTCTGTTGTTCCATGTCCAGTTGTAACTGTTGCTTCCTGACTTGCATACAGATTTCTCAAGAGACAGGTCAGGTGGTCTGGTATTCCCATCTCTTTCAGAATTTTCCACAGTTTATTGTGATCCACACAGTCAAAGGCTTACTTAATCCTATGCAAATTCAGTTTTTGTTTCTTTGTTGTACTTTTTTGTTTGTTTGATTTGCACATGCATCATTATATACATGGTGTCTGGATTTCTCTCTCTCTGTGATATTTGCAGTCATTTGTCATTGCCCTTTCATAAACTTATTAAGGTTTACAAGAGGTTTGAAAACTGACTTTCTTTCATTTCCCAGTTTTATTTAGGTATAATTAACAAATAAAATTGCAAGATGTTTAAGATGTATAACATGATGATTTGATATAATATAAATTTTGAAAGAATTCCCCCGATCATGTTAATAAACATCCATCACTTCAATTTACAATTTGCATATTTATTTGAGAACTCTTAAGTTATCCTCTTTCAGCAAAATTTAATTATACACTACAGTGTTATTAAGATATTCTAATTTTATTATTCCTTTTTGTAATAAGTAACTGGAAAACTTTTATAAAATAGAAACATCCCTTCATCAACTATTTAATTATTCTGAAATTCAGATGATACAAAAATAAAAGGTATAATAAATGCATAATTGCATCTTATATTTCCTTCTCCGTTGATTAACTTGTAAAACCAAATTTTATTTCATTTTCAAAATAATAATGAAATTATTATTATTATTTCTCTCATTAGCATTCCTCAAATCATCTGTTTGTTTTGTATCATTGTGAATTCATGGAAATAAACGTATTTGCTATGTCCTAGTGTCCTTACTTGGACACGACTGAGCGATTTCACTTTGACTTTTCACTTTCATGCATTGGAGAAGGAAATGGCACCCCACTCCAGTGTTCTTGCCTGGAGAATCCCGGGGATGGGGGAGCCTAGTGGGCTGCCGTCTATGGAGTCGTACAGAGTCGGATACAACTGAAGCGACTTAGCAGCAGCAGCAGCAGCAGTGTCCTTATTAATGTTCTAACAGTCCCAATTTTGTTCCCTTGTTCATTTGGCCTTTTTAAAAGTTGCTTCAGAGTCCTTATTTTCTGCTATGACAAGATATCCCATATTTATCTTGTATGTTTTCCCCTGTAAATCTAGAATCCATGATTTATCTAAAAGACATTGTTATCTTCAGTAGGGAGTGATACTGAGACTCCCAAATCTAGGCCCTTATGGTGCTTATTACTCTGAGTTTAGTCTAGATATTTTCAGTCTTCAAACTAGGAAATAGGTATTTAAGAGAAAACCTATCTTGACTTTATACTGCTATTTCCACTTTAAATTCAGAATTTTTACTTCTTTGATGTTATTGCATATTTCTTTTACACTAAAGTCTTGAATCCTAGAGGATATTAGCAAGATTATTCTATGTTTTGAAACATTCTCCCCATTCATCTTTCATCTTTTATGGTTATACTTTATCTTAGGACATCCCTGGTGGCTCAGACGGTAAAGCGTCTGTCTACAATGTGAGAGGTCTGGGTTTGATCCCTGGGTTGGGAAGATTCCCTGGAGAAGGAAAAGGCAACCCACTCCAGTACTCTTGCCTGGAAAATCCCATGGATGGAGGAGCTTGGTGCAGGCTACTATCCAAGGGGTCGCAAAGAGTTGGGCATGACTGAGCAACTTCACTTCACTATTTCACTTTATCTATCTTGCCAGGACATTGAACAGTTTCTATTTTCTGGAGAGCTTTTATTAGTAATGAGTATTGAATTTTGGCCAAGTTTTTTTCTGCATCTATGGAAACATATTTGTAATTTGTCTTCTTAGATTGATTATCATTGTGTATTATATGGAAAGGCTTCCTAATATTGAACTAATTGTGAATTCTTTAAATGTCTGATTTATTACTTTGTTCCTGTACTGTTGGATTCTGTTTACTATTATTTTATTTAGTAATGTTGCGTTGATATTCACAAGTAGCATTGGTTTTTAATAGTTTTTGTACTGCTCTTATCGATTTATATATTTACAAATGTTACATTTGCTTTGTAAAAAAAATTAGAGAGTTTTCCTTTATTTTCTATGCTTTGGAAAATGTTACATAACACTGGGGCCTTTGAAGTTTTGTTAGAATTCTACTATGAAACCATCTGGGCCTAGTTCTTTTTAGAGGGTCAGTTAGGGTGGTGTGCTGGAGCTTGTCCAAAGGCAGCTTTCAAGAGCTGATTGTTCAATTTCCAGGAATTTTATGAGCTTGTTGTTGAATACAGGCTCTATTAAATGTAAATTCAAACAAAATGTTTCACTCTCTGCAACTGTGCAAACAGATAAAAGAAGTTAGCAAGAATGCAGTCAGGGGTGAACATATCCGTTAACTTTAACGTTTCTTCCTTTTTAAAATAATTTTTTGGCCACACAGAATGGCATGCAAGATCTTCATTACCCAACCAGGGATGGAACTCACGCCCTTGCAGTGGAAGTGAAGTGAAGTGAAGTCTCTCAGTCGTGTCCTACTCTTTGCGACCCCGTGGACTGTAGCCTACCAGGCTCCTCTGTCCATGGGATTTTCCAGGCAATAGTCCTGGAGTGGATTGCCATTTCCTTCTCCAGGGGATCTTCCCAACCCAGAGATCGAACCCGGGTCTCCTGCACTGTAGACAGACGCTTTACTGTCTGAGCCACCAAGGAAGTCTGCAGTGGAAGTGCAGTCTTAATTACTGACCCACCAGGGAGCCTCTTATCCTTCTGACTCCCAATCTCCTGACATCTTTGAGAGTATAATTATTTTATTCTTATTATAATTATTTTGAGACTTCCCCATGTGGTGGCATAATAACTGGTAATAGTTCATTGTTATTTATTTCTGAGTCATTCACCATATAGATATGCTACTGTGCATTTATCTGTTATCTTTTGATAAGCATTTGAATTGTATCCAATTTGGGGCTATTTCCAAACATCTTCCCATGAGCTTACTTGCCATCTGTATGTCTTCTTTTACAAAGTGTCTATTCAAATTGTCAGCCTATTTTTTCTTGGGTTCTTTGCTTTTGGATTATGGAGTCTGAGAATTTGTATATATTCTGGATGCATATCCAATACAATATTGTAAAGTAATTAACCTCCAATTAAAATAAATAAATTTATATTTAAAAAAATAACAAAAATTCAACAGTTAAAAACAAAGACCTATGCTTCACAAAATTGTTCTTCTGTGCCTCATCTTGTGTCTCATCTTTTTTGCAACACTGTAGTTTAAACAGCAGACACTTTTAATTTTGATGAAGTGTAATGTACCAATTTTTTGTGGCATGTGTTTATTAGCATCATAATTAAGGAATTTTGCCCAAACCAAGGAAGGTCATAAAGATTTTATCATCTGTTTTTTCTTGGTCTTATGCTTTTAATATTTTTAATTTCATATTTAGATCTATGTCTTGAGTTCATAGTTCATTTTCCTTCATGTGGATATCCATTTTTCTAGCATTATTTGTTAAAAATACTCTCTTTTCTCCACTGAATCTCCTTTGCACCACTGTCAAGAGTCAGGTGTTCATATACTTCCAAATATATTTCTGCGCCTTTTATTGATCTATTTATCCATATTTATGCCAGAACTACACTGTCTTGATTACTTTTGGCTTTTCTTTTTTTTTTTTTAAATTACTTTAGTTATTCTAGGTCCTTTGGATTTCCATATGAATTTTATACACAGTATATCAATTAGTACAAAAAAACTTGGATTTTGATTATAATTGTTTTGAATCCATAAATCAGTTTGGGAAGAATTTACATTTTAACAACACAAATTTTCCAACTCATAACGAAGTATTTCTCTCCATTTATTTTGTCTTCTTAATTTTTTCTCAATATTCTGAGGTTTTCAATGTATTTAATATGTACTTCTTTTGCCAGATTTTACTCTAAGGACTTTATGGTTTGTTTGTTTTTTTAATTTTAAAATCTTTAATTCTTACATGCATTCCCAAACATTAACCCCCCTCCCACCTCCCTCCCCATAACATCTCTCTGGGTCATCCCCATGCACCAGCCCCAAGCATGCTGTATCCTGCGTCAGACATAGACTGGCGATTCAATTCTTACATGATAGTATACATGTTAGAATGCCATTCTCCCAAATCATCCCATCCTCTCCTTCTCCCTCTGAGTCCAAAAGTCCGTTATACACAGCTGTGTCTTTTTTCCTGTCTTGCATACAGGGTCGTCATTGCCATCTTTCTCAATTCCATATATATGTGTTAGTATACTGTATTGGTGTTTTTCTTTCTGGCTTACTTCACTCTGTATAATTGGCTCCAATTTCATCCATCTCATCAGAACTGATTCAAATGAATTCTTTTTAACGGCTGAGTAATACTCCATTGTGTATATGTACCACAGCTTTCTTATCCATTCATCTGCTGATGGACATCTAGGTTGTTTCCATGTCCTGGCTATTTATTTTACTTTACAATACTGCATTGGTTTTGCCATACATTGACATGAATCCACCACAGGTGTACATGAGTTCCCAACTCTGAACCCCCCTCCCACCACCCTCCCCATATCATCTCTCTGGGTCATCCCAGTGTCTTTTTGTAGATTGCATCAGATGGTGTACATAGGTGAGCATGTTGTCTATGAATATTTCTTTTTCAAAAAATATAGATACTTTTAACTTTTCTTTTTTTTAACCTCTTGGACCATGTTGCATATAAATGGTCAGAGCAGATATGCTTGCCTTTGTTGCCTTTAGGAGAAAAAAAAAAGTTCATTTTCTCATCATGAAGTATGAGATAGCTCTAGGTCTTTCACAGCTACCTTTTATCAGTTTTACCAGGTTGAGGAAAATTTATTTTATCTGAGAAAAAAATTTTTTATCCATAATTTGCTGGGAATTTGATAAAAAAATGTATGTTAGGTTTGTCAAATGTTTGTTCTTTATCTATTGAACTTCTTGTATAGTTTTTCTTACTTTATTTGTTAATATGGTAAATTACACTTATTGATTTTTCAAATGCTAAAGAGCACTCTGCCTTCTTGGAATAAACCCTTATCCTTTTAAAGTATTTTTGGATTTAATTTGTTTAGAATTTTTGCATCTTTGTTCATGAGGGAGGTTGATCTGTAGTTCTCTTTTCTTGCATACAATCTTTGTATGGTTTGTGCTCCAGAGTAATCCTGATATCACTAAATGAGTTAGAAAGTGTTTCCTCCTTTTGAAATTTCTGAAAGACTTTCTGTAGAATTGGTAATAATTATTGCTTAGATGTTTGCTACAATTTAACATATTTTATTATGGAAAGCTTTTAATTACAAAGTCAATGTCTTTAATAAATATAGAGACATTCACATTATTTCTTTTTGACTTTGTACATGATATATCAAGGAATTGGTCCATTTCAAGTCATTTTAAAAAATGGTATTTTTATATTTGTTCTGACATTACATCTTCTCTTTGGCAATTGCTATTCTGTGAGTATATTTTTTAAATTGATCTCTTCCTCACCCTCCTCCTACTCCTTTCTCATCTGTCTCCTTCTTCTTCTTTTTCTCCTTCTTCTTTTCATCCTTATAATATTTTTCATGGTATATATTTACTCTTAATACTTACTCTAGTTGAGTTTTCATTTCTGAAATATTTTTTTCAGAACTCCAGAACAGGGTTTTTTCTTTTCAACTTTTCCCTGAGATCTATGAGCCCATTTTCAAATCTATATTTAGTCCAAGTGTATCATTTCTAATTTTTCTGTTACTGATGTATGGTATTCTTTCATATCTTATATAATCATCTTAAATATCTTTTAACCCCTCTTAAAATGAGATTACAGTTTTCCTTTGGTTTGTGGGCATGTTTTTTTCTTACAGCTTTCTTTTTCTGTGAAGACAATTAAAAAATTATAATAGCACTTTTTATTACAACAGCTTCATGTTCAATATAAATTTTAACCCTAAGTTACTTATATCTAAGATTTTTGTGTGTGTTCCAGGGAAAGGAAATAGGCAGGAATAGCTTTTCCAGGAGTGGGTTGTCTGGAACATAGGTTGTCTTTTCGGTTGGTTAGATCTACTTATCTGAATTTTATCTTTATTATTCCCTTCTTTCATCTCCTTCTCTTGTCTTTAGTGCCTCTTAAGCTCAATTTGGATTTTATTCCTAGCAGTTTCCCCTCAGTGAAACTCTGTTCTGAAAAAGACTGTATCAGTAAGGGTTTTCCCAGATAATAGAATTAATAAGGGATCTATCTATTTAATATATTTATTATAAATATTTGGCTCACACTGTCATGGAAGCTGATTAGTCCCAAGATCTTTAGGGTGAACTGGCAAGCCATGACCCAACAGAGTTGATAGTGTAGTTCTAGTCTGAAGTCTGGCAGACTGGAGACCCAGGAAGAGGCATTGCTTCAGTTCAAGTCCAAAAGTAAGAAAGAGCTGATGTCCCAGCTTGAAGATAGTCAAGCAGGGGGAACATCCACTTCTTTATGGAAAAGTCAGTCTTTTTGTTCTTTTCTGACCATTGAGTGTTCCAGTGAGGTCCACATCCATAAGGAAGAACAATTAGCTTTGCTCAGTCTACTGATTAGATGTTACTCTCATCTAAAAACATCCTCACAGATATGTTCAGAGTAATATTTGACCAAATACTTGGGCACCCCATAGCCCAGGCAAAATACACATAAAATTGACCATCATAGGGAATTTAATTATTTTCTGGCCTTCATTTGGCTCAGAACAACCTAGCTTTCCTGACGTGTCCTTGTACCTTCACACCAGAGCCTGCAATGCCCACTCCTGGTTTGGGATGCTATTCTCCCATTGGCCCACCAGACTTTGCACACAGAGTGAGCAGTCTTCACTTTTGCAACCAAGTATCTGTTGGCAATTTCTGGGTTCTCTGGCTTTTAGGACTGCAGAAGTCTCCTTTCCTTCCCTCTGCTTTTTTTTTTTTACCCCCTACAGTTGTTGATACATCACACATCTGTGACAGCATATGGCTGCTTAAATTTTGAAGTTTGCAGGGGGATCACCTTTTAACCTACATACGCTGTTTGGTGTTTGTGTGTTAATGTTTAGCTATCTTAGTTGCCATGTTGTTCTGTGGATTGACACAGGGAAATTCAAAGGTTATGCCATTGCTACTGCCCTATTTTTCCTCCTCCCTGTAAATATGCTAAGAACCAGCTTTTTGCTGGTCTTGGTGCTGAGACAGTAGCAAAAAAAGACAAAGACTCTCCTTGTGGGACCCGTGGACTTGTGGGAGGAAAGGGTAAATTGGTAGAAAATTAAATGAATAATAGTATTTCAGGTAGCACTATCCCTGGACTGGGTAGGTCCCCTGGAAAGGGAACAACTACCCATTCCAGTATTCTTACCTGGAGAGCCCCATGGGCAGAGGAGCCCGGTGGGCACAGTCCATGGGGTCACAAAGTGTCAGACATGACTGAGAGATTAACCTTTCAACCCTTCAAGAACTATGTGAAAAGGTAAAGTAAGTTAGAACAGAGAAATCCAGAGAGAAGTTACCCTGGACAGGGTAGTCAAGAGGGCTTCTCTGGGACAACTGATGCTTCTGCTGAGAGCCAATGAAGCAGAGACCTGATGACATTTCAGACATAGGAAGGATCTAGTTTAAAAGATGTGCGGGGGGATTATACTTGGCAGGAAGATATTCAAGTTGCTTAGAGCACAGAGAAGGAGACTAAATACAGTCCATAAGTCTCTTATGAATTGGACTTACATGAACTGATTCTGGAGAGAATGATTATCTCAGACTGTATTTACAATATTGAGTTTCTAACAATGTCTTAAGTAGAAAACCAGAGCTTAATGGTGATTTCAATTTAAGTATTAACCCTACAAGACCCTGACTAAGTAGCCAGCCAAACATTTGTAAACACATTCCTCTTCTGAGTCCATTTCAGAAACCCTGACTTAAAACCAACGGTCATGTTTTTGTGGATTCTAAACTATACATAGAGACATGTATGCCATAAAACATTAAGACTGCTGTCTCCTGGAAGTGACTTGGAAAGAAATATTGGCTCTCTATAGTGAAGAAAGCCTGAAGCCAAAATTAAACAAGACTATTTTCTTTATAGATTATAACTTGGCTCTTATTTCATGTGATAAAATGCTTGATCCTCAGAGTGAAAAATTATTAGACATCTTAAACTTACTCTCCAACCACCCAAGAATCAGTGCTAATTCAAACCAAGTTTAACACTAGTTTCCAAATTCAGAACAGGGTAAAAAAAAAAAAATCAGTGATTTGGATAAAATTACATTTGAAAGCTAATTTTCTATATTTTCCACTATTTTGATAACATACCCTCACTTCCTTTCACACATATCTTTGTGGCTCTTCCATATAGTCTTTCTCTGAGAAAGATATTGTCAGGTTTCCAAAAACTAAGTGATATAAGTGAACAATTCTTTTCTAGTTCATCGATGAAAGAAGAAAAATACATTGTTAGAATTGGCAAATCTCATTGGCTTATCATTCATGAACTGTATCCCTTGAAGTATGATGACAGAGAGAATTAAAAACATTGACTCAATGGAAATCTTACTTTAGATGCCAGTTTAAGATTGCCCATGATAATCAAGATAGTTTGATGTACTAAACTAAATATGGTACATTTCTGTGTCAATTTAACCCATTATATTTATGCGTGTTTTTGAAAACTTAATTTCTGCATGAAACACTTAAAACAGAAAAATAATTTATATTAATTCTGCCAAGACAAGTTTATTTTATCAGCCTATAAAAGCTGAAGAGATTAAGATGGGAGTAGAAAGCAATTTGAGAACTTCAGGAGTAAAGGAGAATTTTGATTGCCTGACCCCCCCCCCCAAAAAAAAAAAATCAAGAAAATCTTTGCTTTGCCAAAAGGAGTGCAATAAATAAACTTGATTTATAGTTTGTTGAGTGTGCCATGGTGATTGAGCACTTTGGATATATATATATACACATATTTTTTAATATGCCCCACTCCCCTCCCTGACTATTGATTGTAACATGCAACTTACAGAGGGTTTAAAAGTTGGAAGAAGTTCAGAACCACTTGTTTCAAATGCCCATGCTAAAGGAATTTATATTTTAATTAGGTTATTTATGAATGCCACCACTGCTTTCATGAAAGTAAATCAGAATGGGCTCAGAACTCTTCTGTTTCCAGCCCTTAATAATCTAACACTTGAAAGTGGAATAGAATCTAGTTTTGAAAATTGATTAAGAGGAAGTTGTTAAAGAACTGAAGATTCAGTTATCTGTGGGGCAATCCAGGTCAATAAATATCTTAACATATAGGTGGGCTTGCTGTTATTCTGCTCAGAATAGTTTAATTATACATCAAAATTATATTTGTCATCCTTAAACCTAAAAAAATTGCACAAGTCCCATGCTTCCCTTCATTTTCAATCCTTTCCTCCTGTCTATTTGTACTTTTAGAAGAACTTCTTGTTCCCATCAAATGAGTCAGACCAGATGGAAACACTAATTTATTTTTAATGAATGTGTGTCAATCCAAAACTGAAGGGGTTCTGTCATTCTGGAGAGCATAGATCCCAGCCAGCTTAATGTTTTGGCAGGAAGACCTCTGTCTTCAGATGCATCTGCTACCTGGTTTCTGATTTATTAATTTATTAAGGAACAATGTCTTTTAATCCATGATTGGAAATAAAGCCTAAAATCCATGTCTTCCTGGAATTATTAGCAAGTTTAAATTGTCAACATAAGTAACTAAAATAACCACAGTTGATGCCTTCCGTCAGCTCAGATTTTTAAAATATGAGAGAAGGACATTCAAAATTTAACAGAGACCTTCAAGATGCTAAATAAACGATGTTTTCCTTTTAGATGTACTTGGAATTGGCTCAAGCCCGGCAGTTTGGGCATGAAATAAGTGAATTTTCACCTCTTGTGGGCCCTAAATAAAGGCAGTCCATGAGGTCCCATCCAAGGTCCATGTTGATGAAGTTATATGGAGGGAAAAAGAGCAGGGAGGCAGAAAGTCTGTGTTTCAGACACAGTGCTCCGTTTCCCTTACCTGAACACCATTGATGGACACTTAATATTTTGATGTTTCTTACCTACAGAATGAGTTCTGATTCCAATCTTCAGGTATGCAAACAGTGAACCAAAAGAGGGTCAAGCTTCAGTTAACATTTGAAATTGTAGGCAGCTTGCTGTTGTTCAAAGACAATGTCAGGAAACTGCTTAGCTATAGTATGTACACAGATCAGTACCTTGTATCCAGATTTGAGGAAGAAAAAGTATGAGATCTATTCACTAAAATACTAAGATTTTTATATCTTAATTGAGAAAAATGAAGAATAGTTGAGAAAATCTTTTGTCCTGTTTTCCTGCAATTTCTCCTATATGTTTCTTATGGAAAATATATTCTTCTGATTGACTGTTCCTATTTTCACCAAGAATGAGTTGAATTCAGGCACAATTCTATCCCTGTATGTGCTAAATCAATATCCACCAGATATAGATAGGAGGCTAGAAGGAAGTTTGATGGAGTAATCATTGTTAATGCAATCATTTAGGTATTTTAAATGCTCAAGAGGGGTTGGAAAATTTTTCCCTTGGAAGGATTCCATGAGACTGAGAGGTTAAACTTGGATTCATCTTGAAAATCTGAATCCAGACTTAGTACTGTGTACAGGATATAAGAAAGCCCATCTGGTCACACTGAGGGGAAAAAATGAAGCAGTCTGGAAGGGAGGGAGGAAGAAGCCAGACCTCAGGCTCCATCATACTTTGGAAAGACAGGGTCTTGACCTTGGGTGCCTCAGCTTGCCAAGCAGTAAAATGAGGAAGAGTGCTAGGCTTACTTAGACATGCTTAAGTGGGAGAAAACTTGACCTATTGTTTGTGTTAAAGCAAAGAAAAGCTGTGGGTCATTCTAAACTGTTCAGTCTGGGTACAGTTTTCAAGGATTATTTACATATGTGTTATTGAAGTTAAATATATGAAGACTGATTAGGATGGAATTTAAATATAAGGAAACCTCATTCTGGGAAGAAGAACGTGACAGGGAAATATATGTCATCTTCAAGATAGGTGACATTTGTGAGGGTAGAGATGAACCATAATTGAGTCTATTGTCTAGTAGATTGTCAGGGGTTCTTTACTTCATGTGTTTTTAGTGCGGTTATTTGAATATGTACCCCACTGATTCATAGAAGGGGAAAAAAGAATCAAAATAACATGACTGCCTCTGGAGAAATGTGGTTTTGGGTGCTTGGGAAAGGAGTGTATATTTTTATAACTATAAAAAGAGAAAAAAAAAGTGGTGGTGGGGGGGACTGTATTGACTCTAATGCCTACTACTTTCAACAATCCCCTTCATGCATACGTATGCTTTATTAATAATCAAATTTTGTATCATGTAAGCAGGTATGGCATCAGTCTCAGATATAGTCAACCGCAGGCAGGACAGGGAATGCTAGGGAATACAGAAGGGTCCAGCGTGAGACCTTTACCCAAAGAGCATGTTCTGTTTTGAGTGAAGGCCAGTTAAGCCAATCGAAGCAACTATTACAAGATATATCACCAGTTAACAAATAGAGACAAATGGTTCTGATTCACACAAGCCTCCAGATGCAGGGAAATCAACAAGCAGACTCTACTAGGAACTAGAAGCTGGAAGGCAACAAGAATAATGAGTAAAGAGAAATGATGAAGCAGAGGAGAGAACAGGAAGCTGTCAGCTGCAGAAGTAGTATTTTGCTAAAATATATGAAATATCCTTTTTATGGGTCAAATGCAGTAAAAGAGCAATTATTTTATATGATTTAATCTTGGAAAACTACTTTTAAGAAGAAAGTGGTTGAGTTAATGTAATGGTTAAAATTTTTGGGAGGATAGCTTCTAAAGTGGCCAAGGTATCACCAGAACTGCTACTGGGTTGTTTCTGGTATTTTAATCCAAGACAGAGCAAAAGATGGCTCACTAACCCCCCATTTGACACAGCAGTGAGAACCTCTATTCTACAAGATCTAGAAGTGGAGTGAAGTGAAGTCGCTCAGTCTTGTTCAACTCTTTGTGACCCCATGGACTGTAACCTACCAGGCTCCTCCATCCATGGGATTCTCCTGGCAAAAGTAGTGGAGTGGGTTGCCATTTCCTTCTCCAGAGTATCTTCCCCATCCAGGGATTGAACCCAGGTCTCCCATGTTGTAAGCAGACACTTTACCCTCTGAGCCACCAGGGAAGTCTAGAAGATGGTAGTAAATACAGAACCAGTTATGTTGGTATGAGCCAGACTTGCCTGTTAGTGTCCGGGAGTCTTTGGCAGAGGCATGGGTCAACAGTGGCCTGCTGCAGGGTCAGGGGCACTGAATACAACAGTACCTGCACAAGTCCTCTGGAAGGAGGTCTCGATCACCCATTTTTACCCCTACCATAGTTTGGCCTCAGACCAAACAACAGGGAGGGAACACAGCCCAGCCCATTAACAGAAAATTGGATTAAAGATTTACTGAGCAAGGCCCTGCCCATCAGAACAAGACCCAGTTTTCCCCACAGTCAGTCTCTCCCATCAGGAAGCTTCCATAATCCTCTTATCCTTCTCTATCAGAGGGCAGACAGAATGAAAACCACAATCACAGAAAACTAACCAAATGGATCACATAAATCACAGCCTTGTCTAACTCAATGAAACTATGAGCTATGCCCTATTAAGGCAACCCAAGATGAACAAGTCACGGTGAAGAGTTCTCACAAAACATGGTCCATGGGAGAAGGGAATGGCAAACCACTTCAGTATTCTTCCCTTGAGAATCCCATGGACAGTATGAAAAGATAAAAGCTACAACACTAAAAGATGAACTCCCCAGGTCGGAAGATGCCCAATATTCTACTGGAGAAGAGTGGAGAAATAACTCCAGAAAGAATGAAGAATCTGAGGCAAAGCGAAAATAATGCCTAGTTGTGGATGTGACTGGAGATGGAAGTAAAGTCTGATGCTGTAAATAATAATATTGCATAGGAACCTGGAAAGTTAGGTCCATAAATCAAGGTAAATTGGAAGTGGTCAAACAGGAGATGGCAAGAGTAAATGTCGACATTTTAGGAATCAGTAAACTAAAATGGACTGGAATGGGTGAATTTAATTCAGGTGACCATTCTATCTACTACTGTGGGCAAGAATCTCTTAGAAGAAATGGAATAGCCCTCACCGTCAACAAGAGAGTCCAAAATGCAGAACTTGGGTGCAATATCAAAAATAACAGAATGATCTGTTTGTTTCCAAGGTAAATCACTCAATATCAGAGCAATCCAAGTCTATACCCAACCACTAATGTCAAAGAAGCTGGAGCTGAATGGTTCTATGAGGACCTGCAAGAACAAGGACCTGTTAGGCCTTCTAGAACTAACACCAAAAAAAGATGCCTTTTTCATCATAGGGGACTGGAATGCAAAAGTATGAAGGTAAGAGAAACCTGGAGTTTGGATATCTAAGTTTGGCCTTTGGGGTACAGAATAAAGCAGGGCAAAGGATAACAGAGTTTTGCCAAGGGAATACACTAATCATAGCAAACACCCTCTTCCAACAACACAAAAGATGACTCTACACATTGATATCACCAGATGGTCAATATCAAAATCAGATTGATTATATTCTTTGCAATGGAAGATGGAGAAACTCTATACAGTCAGCAAAAACAAGACCAGGAGTTGACTGTGGCTCAGATAATGAACACCTTATTGCCAAATTCAGATTTAAATTGAAAAAAGTTGGGAAAACCACTAGGCCATTCAGGTATGACATAAAGTCCCTTACAATTATACAATGGAAGTGACAAATAAATTTAAGGGATTAGAGCTGATAGAGTGCCTGAAGAACTATGGATGGAGGTTTGTAACATTGTACTGGAGGCAGTCATCAAACCATCCCCAATAAGAAGAAATACAAAAAGGCAAAAGGTTGTCTGAGGAGGCCTTACAAATAGCTGAGAAAAGAAGAGAAGTGAAAGGGAAAGGAAAGATATACCCATTTGAATGCAGAGTTCCAAAGAATAGCAAGGAGAGATAAGAAAGCCTTCCTCAGTGATCAATGCAAAGAAATAGAGGCAAACAATAGAATGGGAAAGATTAGAGATCTCTTCAAGAAAATTAGAGACACCAAGGGAACATTTCATGCAAAGATGGGCACAACAAAGGACAGAAACACTATGGACCTAACAGAAGCTGAAGATCTTAAGAAGAGGTGGCAAGAATACACAGAAGAACTATACAAAAAAGATCTTCATGACCCAGATAACCAGTTGGACTATAAAGAAAGCTGAGCCCTGAAGAATTTTTACTTTTGAACTGTGGTGTTGAAGAAGACTCTTGAAAGTCCCTTGAACTTCAAGGAGATCAAACCAGTCAATCCTAAAAGAAATCAGTCCTGAATATTCATTGGAAGGACTGACACTGAAGCTCCAATATTTTGGCCACCTGATCTGAAGAATTGACTCGTTGGAAAAGACTATGATGCTGGGAAAGATTGAAGGCAGGAGGAGAAGGGGACAACAGAGGACAAGATGGTTGGATGGAATCACTGACTCCATGGACATAAGTTTGAGCAAGCTCTGGGAATTGGTGATGGACAGGGAGGCCTGGTGTGCTGCAGTCCATGGGATCTCAATTCACTGGACATGACTGAGTGACTGAACTGAACTGATGTTGGTATGCTCCTGACACAATCAACAGAAAGTAATCACCTACAGAAAAAAAAAAAATGCCACTCTCTGAAGATATACTATAGCCTTCTATGTCTTAAGAGTGGCATAGGTAGTATCCAAGAAACAAGATTTTAAGAATCCAAATATAATCCAAAAATGGTCCTGCAGCCATGAAATTAAAAGATGCTTGCTCCTTGGAAGAAAAGGTATGACAAACCTAGGCAGCATATTAAAAATCAGAGACATCACTTTGCTGACAAAAGTCCAGATAGTCAAAGCTACGGTTTTTCCAGTTGTCATATATATATGTGAGTGCTGGACCATAAAGAAGGCTGAGTGCCAAACTATTTATGCTTTCAAAGTGTGGTCCTGGATAAGACTCTTGAGAGTCCCCTGGGCAACCTGAAGATCAAGTCAGTAAATGCTAAAGGCAATCAACACTGAATATTCATTTGAAGGACTGATCCTGAAGCTCCAGTACTTTGGCCACCTAATGTTAAGAGCTGACTCATTGGATAACATAATGATGCTGGGAAAGATTGAGGGCAGGAGGAGAAGGGGACGACAGAGGATGAGATGGTTGGATGGTATCATCGACCCAATAGGCGTGAGTTTGAGCAAGCTCTAGGAGCTAGTGAAGGACAGGGAAGTCTGGTGGGCTGCAGTCTACAGGGTCACAAAATCAGACACAACTGAGCAACTGAACAGCAACAATGACTTAGTACATAACCTTTGAACATTGAGAGAAATGAACTATATATGGCAGGTCACAATTCTCACCGGAATATTTTTTTGGCTCTGATATAGACCAATTCTGTAGGTAAGCATCACATGAGGACAACATACTTTAACCAGAGGAAGCACCACAGTAAAACCCATGAAGTCACTGGGATCATTGTCCCTGATAGGAAAGCAGAGTTATGACTCAAGGGGTAAAAGGAAATGCAAAGAATGAATAGGTCCTTATGCAAGACATAAAGGATGCTAATGGAACCTTGAGAAAGAAAAATACTTGTCATCAAGTTTCCTTTAGTGTTGTGTATCAATTAAGGACAAAAATATATTTTTCAGCTTGAGTTTTTGAATGTTTCCACCTGGTGAATTAAAATACTTCAAGGTGAATGTGAAAAACAAATTTCCTATCTAATGATAGCTGCCATTTTGGATTCACAGCTGCTGTTCCGGGGTCTGTTCCACCACTTATTTTGTATCCCCATTCTGTCTCTGCTGATTGATTCAGGAGTCATGTGCCCTGCCTCGTTCTTGAATTTTCTTTTAGACCCTCTCTACCATACTCTCCGGGCTTCCCTGGCAGTTCAGCATTAAAGAATCCACTTGCCAATGCTGAAGATGGAGGAGATGCAGCTAGATGCAGGTTCGATCCCTCGGTTGGGAAGATCCCCTGGAGGAGGAAATGGAAACCCACTCCAGTATTCTTGCCTGGGAAAGTCCATGGATTGAGGAACCTGGTCGGCTTCAGTCCATGGGATAGCAAAAAGTGGTATACAACTTAGCAACTGAACATGCATGTTGCAACCTCCAGGTCATGGATGGACTCATCCCATCCCATCCCATGCATACATCTTTTAGAATCTGGTTCGGATCTGGGTCCCTTGGCTCCCTATTGAGCAGGAAGAGTTCAAAGAATTGGGTGAGAATTCAATTTGGTTAGAAAACGGAATTTTTCTTAAAATCTAAAATGGCAAAATCATTTATTTCTTTTAAAAATATGTGTCAGTTCAGTTCAGTTCGGTCGCTCACTCATGTCTGACTCTTTGCAACCCCATGAGCTGCAGCACACCAGGCCTCCCGGTCCATCACCAAACCCTGGAGTTTATTCAAACTCATGTGCATTGAGTTGGTGATGCCATCCAACCATCTCATCCTCTGTTGTCCCTTTCTCCTCCTGCCTTCAATCTTTCCCAGCATCAGGGTTTTTTCAAACTAGTCAGTTTTTCACATCAGGTGGCCAAAGTATTGGAGTCTCAGCTTCAGCATCAGTCCTTCCAATGAATATTCAGGACTGATTTCTTTTAGGACTGACTAGTTTGATCTTCTTGCAGTTCAAGGGATTCTCAAGAGTCTTCTCCCACACCACAGTTCAAAGCATCAATTCTTCAGTGCTCAGCTTTCTTTATAGTCCAACTCTCATATCCATACATGACTACTGGAAGAACAATAGCTTTGACAACATGGACCTTTGCTGGCAAAGTAATGTCTCTGCTTTTTGATATGTTGTCTAGGTTGGTCATAACTTCTCTTCTGAGGAGTAAGTGTCTTTTAATTTCATGGCTGTAGTCACCATTTGCAGTGATTTTGGAGCCACCCCAAATAAAGTCTGTCACTGCTTCCCCATCTATTTGCCATGAAGTGATGGGACTGGATCATGGAGGCCATGATCTTAGTTTTCTGAATGTTGAGCTTTAAGCCAACATTTTCACTCTCCTCTTTCACTTTCATCAAGAGGCTCTTTAGTTCTTCCTCACATTTTGCCATAAGGGTGGTGTCCTCTGCATATCTGAGGTTATTGATATTTCTCTCAGCAGTCTTGATTCCAGCTTGTGCTTCCTCCAGCCTAGTGTTTCTCATGATGTACTCTGCATATAAGTTAAATAAGCAGGATGACAGTATACAGTCTTGACCTATTCCTTTCCCAGTTTGGAACAAGTCTGTTGTTCATATTAAGTTCTAACTGTTGCTTCCTGGCCTGAATACAGATTTCTCAAGAGTCAGGAAAGGTGGTCTGGTATTCCCATCTCTTGAAGAGTTTCCCACAGTTTGTTGTGGTCCACACAGTCAAAGGCTTTGGCATAGTCAATAAAGCAGAAGTAGGTGCTTTTCTGGAACTCTCTTGCTCTTTTGATGATCCAGCGGATGTTGGCAATTTGATCTCTGGTTCCTCTGCCTTTTCTAAAACCAGCTTGAACATCTGGAAGTTCACGTTTCATGTATTGCTGAAGCCTGGTTTAGAGAATATTGTGCATGACTTTACTAGCGTGTGAGATGAGTACAATTGTGAGGTAGTTTGAGCATTCTTTGGCATTGCCTTTCTTTGGGATTGGAATGAAAGCTGAGAAATATGTGTGGACTCTTTAAAATACACCAGGTACTGTTCAAGTTATAGGATAGACCTGAAACAATTCATCCCGTGCTCTCATGAAGGATCAGGAGACACACACACACAAAAACCAATAGATTCAACTGTAGACTCTGTCTGTATTACAAGGGGTCATGTTGTAGGGAGGGATTCGTTCTGGCTCAGAAATCAGAAAGATTTGCTTGGAAAAATTTTTGGGACTGGGTCTTGAAATATATGCAATTATTCTCCAGAAAGACAGTGAGAAAAAGACAGAAAATAATATAATTCAAGTGTGGAGAGCACCACAGTAGGAGGCTGGAGTGTCAACTTCTAAAGAAATAATCCTGGAGAGGTAAGCCATATCAGATCATGGAGACTCTTTTATTCCATTTTAAAAATTGTAAGAGGAGTTAATCACTGATGACCTTATTTTTTCTCAGTGATACAAGATTTTCAGTCATGCACCCATAACCGCCATTTTTTCCAAGAGTCAACTGTACTTATTCTAGATACTGAGGGGTCAATTTGATTCTTTTTCTTTTAATTCCTTTTTTAAATTATTATTTATTTTTTTACTTTACAATACTGTATTGGTTTTGCCATACATCAACATGAATCTGCCACGGGTGTACATGAGTTCCCAATCCTCAACACCCCTCCCACCACCCTCCCCATACCATCTCTCTGGATCATCCCCGTGCACCAGCCCCAAGCATCCTGTATCCTGTGTCAAACCTAGACTGGCGATTCATTTCTTATATGATAGTATACATGCTTCAATGCCATTCTCTCAAATCATCCCACCCTCTCCCTCTCCCTCAGAGTCCAAAAGTCTGTTCAATACATCTGTGTCTCTTTTGCAGTCTCGCATATATGGTTATCATTACCATCTTTCTAAATTCCATATATATGTGTTAGTATACTGTATTGGTGTTTTTCTTTCTGGCTTACTTCACTCTGTATAATCAGCTCCAGTTTCATCCACCTCATTAGAACTGATTCAAATGTATTATATTTAATGGCTGAGTAATACTCCATTGTGTATATGTACCACAGCTTTCTTGTCCATTCATCTGCTGATGGACACCTATGTTGTTTCCGTATCCTGGCTGTTATAAACAGGCCTGTGATGAACATTGGGGTACACGTGTCTCTTTCAATTCTGGTTTCCTCAGTGTGTATGCCCAGCAGTGAGATTCTGGGTCATAAGGCAGCTCTATTTCCAGTTTTTTAAGGAATCTCCACACTGTTCTCCATAGTGGCTGTACTAGTTTGCACTCCCACCAACAGTGTAAGAGGGTTCCCTTTTCTCCACACCCTCTCCAGCATTTATTGCTTGTAGACTTTTGGATCACAGCCATTCTGACTGGTGTGAAATGGTACCTCATTGTGGTCTTGATTTGCATTTCTCTGATAATGAGTGATGTTGAGCATCTTTTCATGTGTTTGTTTGCCATCCGTATGTCTTTTTTGGAGAAATGTCTATTTAGTTCTTGGCCCATTTTTGATTGGATCATTTGTTTTTCTGGAATTGAGCTGCATAAATTGCTTGTATATTTTTGAGATTAGTTGTCAGTTGCTTCATTTGCTATTATTTTCTCCCATTCTGAAGGCTGTCTTTCCACCTTGCTTATAGTTTCCTTTGTTTTGCAGAGGCTTTTAATTTTAATTAGATCCCATTTGTTTATTTTTGCTTTTATTTCCAGTATTCTGGGAGGTGGATCATAGAGGATCCTGCTGTGATTTATGTCGGAGAGTGTTTTGCCTATGTTCTCCTCTAGGAGTTTTATAGTTTCTGGTCTTATGTTTAGATCTTTAATCCATTTTGAGTTTATTTTTGTGTGCGGTGTTAGAAAGTGATCTAGTTTCATTCTTTTACAAGTGGTTGACCAGTTTTCCCAGCACCACTTGTTAAAGAGATTGTCTTTAATCCACTGTATATTCTTGCCTCTTTTGTCCATAGGTGTGTGGATTTATCTCTAGGCTTTCTGTTTTGTTCCATTGATCTATATTTCTGTATTTGTGCCAGTACCATACTGTCTTGATGACTGTGGCTTTGTAGTAGAGCCTGAAGTCAGGCAAGTTGATTCCTCCAGTTCCATTCTTCTTTCTCAAGATTGCTTTGGCTATTCTAGGTTTTTTGTATTTCCATACAAATCTTGAAATTATTTGTTCTAGCTCTGTTAAAAATAACGCTGGCAGCTTCATAGGGATTGAATTGAATCTGTAGATTGCTTTGGGTAGTATACTCATTTTCATTATATTGATTATTCTGATCCATGAACCCGGTATATTTCTCCATCTATTAGTGTCCTCTTTGATTTCTTTCATCAGTGTTTTATGGTTTTCTATATATAGGTCTTTAGTTTCTTTAGGTAGATATATTCCTAAGTATTTTATTTTTTTCATTGCAATGGTGAATGGAATTGTTTCCTTAATTTCTTTTTCTACTTTCTCATTATTATTGTATAGGAATGCAAGGGATTTCTGTGTGTTGATTCTATACCTGCAACTTGACTACATTCATTGATTAGCTCAAGTAATTTTCTGGTGGAGTCTTTAGGGTTTTCTATGTAGAGGATCATGTCATCTGCAAACAGTGAGAGTTTTACTTTTTCTTTTCCAATTTGGATTCCTTTTATTTCTTTTTCTGCTCTGATTGCAGTGGCAAAAAACTTCCGGATCTATGTTGAATACTAGTGGTGAAAGTGGGCACCCTTGTCTTGTTCCTGACTTTAGGGGAAATGCTTTCAATTTTTCACCATTGAGGATAATGTTTGCTGTGGGTTTGTCATATATAGCTTTTATTATGTTGAGGCATGTTCCTTCTATTCCTGCTTTCTGAAGAGTTTTAATCATAAATGGATGTTGAATTTTGTCAAAGGCTTTCTCTTTATCTATTGAGATAATCATATGACTTTTATTTTTCAATTTGTTAATGTGGTGAATTACATTGATTGATTTGTGGATATTAAAGAATCCTTACATCCCTGGGATAAAGCCCACTTGGTCATGGTGTATGATCTTTTTAATGTGTTGTTGGATTCTGATTGCTAGAATTGTGTTAAGGATTTTTGCATCTATGTTCATCAGTAATATTGGCCTGTAGTTTTCTTTCTTTGTGGCATCTTTGTCAGGTTTTGGTATTAGGGTGATGGTGGCCTCATAGAATGAGTTTGGAAGTTTACCTTCCTCTGTAATTTTCTGGAAGAGTTTGAGGAGGATAGGTGTTAGCTCTTCTCGAAATTTTTGGTAGAATCCAGCTGTGAAGCCGTCTGGACCTGGGCTTTTGTTTGCTGAAAGATTTCTGATTACAGTTTCAATTTCCGTGCTTGTGATGGGTCTGTTAAGATTTTCTATTTCTTCCTGGTTCAGTTTTGGAAAGTTGTGCTTTTCTAAGAATTTGTCCATTTCTTCCACATTGTCCATTTTATTGACATATAGGTGCTGATAGTAGTCTCTTATGATCCTTTGTATTTCTGTGTTGTCTGTTTTGATCTCTCCATTTTCATTTCTAATTTTATTGATTTGATTTTTCTCCCTTTGTTTCCTGATGAGTCTGGCTAATGGTTTGTCCATTTTATTTATCCTTTCAAAGAACCAGCTGTTGGCTTTGTTGACTTTTGCTATGGTCTCTTTTGTTTATTTTGCATTTATTTGTGTCCTAGTTTTTTAACATTTCTTTCCTTCTACTAACTCTGGGGTTCTCCATTTCTTCCTTTTCTAGTTGCTTTAGGTGTAGAGTTAGATTATTTATTTGACTTTTTTCTTGTTTCTTGAGGTATGCCTGTATTGCTATGAACTTTCCTCTTTGCACTGCTTTTACAGTGTCCCAAAGGTTTTGGGTTGTTGTGTTTTCATTTTCATTCGTTTCTATGCATATTTTGATTTCTTCTGTGACTTGTTGGTTATTCAGAAGTGTGTTGTTCAGCCTCTAAATGTTGGAATTTTTAATAGTTTTTCTCCTGTAATTGAGAACTAATCTTAATGCATTATGGTCAGAAAAGATGCTTGCAATTATTTCAATTTTTTTTTTTATTTTATCATGGCTAGATTTATGGCCCAGGATGTGATCTATCCTGAAGAAGGTTCCATGAGCACTTGAGAAAAAGGTGAAATTCATTGTTTTGGGGTGAAATGTCCTATAGATATCAACTAGGTCTAACTGATCTATTGTATCACTTAAAGTTTGTGTTTCTCTGTTAATTTTCTGTTTAGTTGATCTGTCCATAGGTGTGAGCGGGGTATTAAAGTCTCCCAATATTATTGTGTTATTGCTAATTTACCCTTTCATTCTTGTTAGCATTTGTCTTACATATTATGGTGCTCCTATATTAGGTGCATATATATTTATAATTTTTATAGCTTCTTCTTAGATTGATCCTTTGATCATTATGTAGTGGCCTTCTTTATCTCTTTGCTCAGCTTTTGTTTTAAAGTCTATTTTATCAGATATGAGTATTGCTACTCTTGCTTCCTTTTGGTCTCTATTTGTGTGGAATATCTTTCTCCAGCCCTTCAGTTTCAGTCTGTATGTGTCCCTCTGCAAGAGGTGGGTGTCTTGTAGATAACATATATAGGGGTCTTGTTTTTGTATCCATTCAGCCAATCTTTGCCTTTTGGTTGGGGCATTCAACCCATTTACGTTTAAGGTAATTATTGATAAGTATGATCCCGTTGCCATTTACTTTATTGTTTTCGGTTCGAGTTTATACACCCTTTTTGTGTTTCCTGTCTAGAGAAGATCCTTTAGCATTTGTTGGAGAGCTGGTTTGGTGGTGCTGAATTCTCTCAGCTTTTGCTTGTCTGTAAAGCTTTTGATGTCTCCTTCATATTTGAATGAGATCCTTGCTGGGTACAGTAATCTGGGCTGTAGGTTATTTTCTTTCATCACTTTAAGTATGTCTTGCCATTCCCTCCTGGCCTGAAGAGCTTCTATTGAAAGATCAGCTGTTATCCTTATGGGAATCACCTTGTATGTTATTTGTTGTTTTTCCCTTGCTGCTTTTAATATTAGTTCTTTGTGTTTGATCTTTGTTAACTTGATTAATATGTGTCTTGGGGTGTTTTGCCTTGGGTTTATCCTGTTTGGAACTCTCTGGGTTTCTTGGACTTGGGTGATTATTTCCTTCCCCATTTTAGGGAATTTTTCAACTATTATCTCCTCAAGTATTTTCTCATGGTCTTTCTTTTCATCTTCTTCTTGTGGGACTCCTATAATTTGAATGTTGGCGCTTTTCATATTGTCCTGGAGGTCTCTGAGATTGTCCTCATTTCTTTTAATTCGTTGTTCTTTTCTCCTCTCTGATTAATTTATTTCTACCATTCTATCTTCTATTTCACTAATCCTATCTTCTGCCTCCATTATTCTACTATTTGTTGTCTCCAGAGTTTTTCTGATCTCATTTATTGCATTATTCATTATATATTGACTTTTTAAAATTTCTTCTAGGTCCTTGATAAACCTTTCTTGCATCTTCTCAATCCTTATCTCCAGGCTATTTATCTGTGATTCCATTTTGATTTCAAGATTTTGGATCATTTTCACTATCATTATTCGGAAATCTTTATCAGGTAGATTCCCTGTCTCTTCCTCTTTTGCTTGGTTTGGTGGGCATTTCTCCTGTTCCTTTACCTGCTGGGTATTCCTCTGTCTCTTCATCTTGGTTATATTACTGCTTTTGGGGTGGTCTTTCTGTATTCTGGCAGTTTGTGAAGTTCTCTTTATTATGAAATTTCCTCGCTGTGGGTGGAGTTGTATCAGTGGCTTGTCAAGGTTTCTTGATTAGGGAAATTGTGTCAGAGTTCTGGTGGCTAGAGCTGGATTTCTTCCTTCTGGAGTGCAATGAAGTGTCCAGTAATGAGTTATGAGATGTCAGTGGTGTTGGAGTAACTTTGAGCTGCCTGTATTTTGAAGTTCAGGGGTATGTTCCTGTGTTGCTGGAGAATTTGTGTGGTATGTCTGGCTCTGGAACTTGTTGGCCCTTGGGTGGTACTTAATTTCAGTGTAGGTATGGAGGCGTTTGATGAGCTCCTATTGATTAATGTTCCCTGGAGTCAGGAGTTCTTTGATGTCCTCAGGATTTGGACTTAAGTCTTCTGCTTCTGGTTTTCAGTTTTATTTTTACAGTAGCCTCAAGACTTCTCCATCTATACAGCACTGATGATAAAATATCTAGATTAAAGATGAAAAGTTTCTCCACAGTGAGGGACACCCAGAGAGGTTCACTGAGTTACATGGAGAAGAGAAGAGGGAGGGGAGAGAGGTGACTGGAATAAGATGAGGTGGGATCAAAAGAAGAGAGAGCAAGCTAGCTAGTAATCACTTCCTTATGTGTGCTCCACTGTCTGGACCTCTCAGAGAAATTCACGGAGTTATACAGAGAAGTGGAGAGGGAGGAAGGAGACAGAGGTGGCCAGGAGGATAAAAGAGAGAAAGGAAAAGGAGAAAGACAGATCCAGCCAGTAACCAGTTCCCTAAGTGGTCTCTACCATCTGGAACACACAGAGATTCACAGAGTTGGATAGAGAAGAGAAGGGGGAGGGAGGAGACAGAGGCAATCTGGTGGAGAAAAAGGAGAGTCCAAAGGAGGAGAGCGGTCAAGCCAGTAATCTTGCTCTCAAGTAAAAATGGGTAATGAAGATGGGGTTTTTAAAGGCACAAAACTGATAACAAATACCAAAAATCAAAGATTAAAAATCTAGAGCAGAGGTTGGATCTTCAAAACTACAATATTAAAGAAAAGAAGAAGATGAAATAAAAAGAAAAGAAACAATGTCACAAGAATTATTAAACAAAACAACAACAACCACAAAAATATATGTATATGGCATTTGCTTTAAAAATAGGGTCATTTTTTAAAAGTAATAGTAGGTTATAAAAATAAAAATTAAAGGAGAAATAGAGGGCTTAAAAATTAAAAATTTTTTGAAAAAGAAAAGAAAAACAAACAAAAAGAATGATCGTAAAAATAGTAAATGTTTATCTGGGACTTTCTCTGGTGTTGTTATGGATAGTGTGGGGTCAGTTCATTTTTGGATAGCTCCTTGGTCCAGCTTATATTTCTCAAGATCTATAGGCCCCTTCCTATGTAGTAGGTACTAAGGACAGGTTTTTTTTTTTATTTTTTATAAGTTTTTTATTTTTTAAATTTTAAAATCTTTAATTCTTACATGCGTTCCCAAACATGAACCCCCCTCCCACCTCCCTCCCCATAACATCTCTCTGGGTCATCCCCATGCACCAGCCCCAAGCATGCTGCATCCTGCGTGAGACATAGACTGGTGATGCAATTCTTACATGATAGTATACATGTTAGAATGTCATTCTCCCAAATCATCCCACCCTCTCCCTCTCCCTCTGAGTCCAAAAGTCCGTTATACACAGCTGTGTCTCTTTCCCTGTCTTGCATACAGGGTTGTCATTGCCATCTTCCTAAATTCCATATATATGTGTTAGTATACTGTATTGGTGTTTTTCTTTCTGGCTTACTTCACTCTGTATAATCGGCTCCAGTTTCATCCATCTCATCAGAACTGATTCAAATGAATTCTTTTTAACGGCTGAGTAATACTCCATTGTGTATATGTACCACAGCTTTCTTATCCATTCATCTGCTGATGGACATCTAGGTTGTTTCCATGTCCTGGCTATTATAAACAGTGCTGCGATGAACATTGGGGTACATGTGTCTCTTTCAATTCTGGTTTCCTCGGTGTGTATGCCCAGAAGTGGGATTGCTGGGTCATAAGGTAGTTCTATTTGCAATTTTTAAAGGAATCTCCACACTGTTCTCCATAGTGGCTGTACTAGTTTGCATTCCCACCAACAGTGTAGGAGGGTTCCCTTTTCTCCACACCCTCTCCAGCATTTACTGCTTGCAGATTTTTGGATCGCAGCCATTCTGACTGGTGTGAAGTGGTACCTCATTGTGGTTTTGATTTGCATTTCTCTAATAATGAGTGATGTTGAGCATCTTTTCATGTGTTTGTTAGCCATCCGTATGTCTTCTTTGGAGAAATGTCTATTTAGTTCTTTGGCCCATTTTTTGATTGGGTTGTTTATTTTTCTGGATTGAGCTGCAGAAGTTGCTTGTATATTTTTGAGATTAGTTGTTTGTCAGTTGCTTCATTTGCTATTATTTTCTCCCATTCCGAAGGCTGTCTTTTCACCTTGCTTATATTTTCCTTTGTTGTGCAGAAGCTTTTAATTTTAATTAGATCCCATTTGTTTATTTTTGCTTTTATTTCCAGAATTCTGGGAGGTGGATCATAGAGGATCCTGCTGTGATTTATGTCTGAGAGTGTTTTGCCTATGTTCTCCTCTAGGAGTTTTATAGTTTCTGATCTTACATTTAGATCTTTAATCCATTTTGAGTTTATTTTTGTGTACGGTGTTAGAAAGTGATCTAGTTTCATTCTTTTACAAGTGGTTGACCAGTTTTCCCAGCACCACTTGTTAGAGATTGTCTTTACTCCATTGTATATTCTTGCCTCCTTTGTCAAAGATAAGGTGTCCATATGTGTGTGGATTTATCTCTGGGCTTTCTATTTTGTTCCATTGATCTATATGTCTGTCTTTGTGCCAGTACCATACTGTCTTGATGACTGTGGCTTTGTAGTAGAGCCTGAAGTCAGGCAAGTTGATTCCTCCAGTTCCATTCTTCTTTCTCAAGATTGCTTTGGCTATTCGAGGTTTTTTGTATTTCCATACAAATCTTGAAATTATTTGTTCTAGTTCTGTGAAATATGTGGCTGGTAGCTTGATAGGGATTGCATTGAATTTGTAAATTGCTTTGGGTAGTATATTCATTTTCACTATATTGATTCTTCCTATCCATGAACATGGTATATTTCTCCATCTATTAGTGTCCTCTTTGATTTCTTTCATCAGTGTTTTATAGTTTTCTATATAGAGGTCTTTAGTTTCTTTAGGTAGATATATTCCTAAGTATTTTATTCTTTTCGTTGCAATGGTGAATGGAATTGTTTCCTTAATTTCTTTTTCTACTTTCTCATTATTAGTGTATAGGAATGCAAGGGATTTCTGTGTGTTGATTTTATATCCTGCAAGTTTACTATATTCATTGATGAGCTCTAGTAATTTTCTGGTGGAGTCTTTAGGGTTTTCCATGTAGAGGATCATGTCATCTGCAAACAGTGAGAGTTTTATTTCTTCTTTTCCAATTTGGATTCCTTTTATTTCTTTTTCTGCTCTGATTGCTGTGGCCAAAACTTCCAGAACTATGTTGAATAGTAGCGGTGAAAGTGGACACCCTTGTCTTGTTCCTGACTTTAGGGGAAATGCTTTCAATTTTTCACCATTGAGGATAATGTTTGCTGTGGGTTTGTCATAGATAGCTTTTATTATGTTGAGGTATGTTCCTTCTATTCCTGCTTTCTGGAGAGTTTTTATCATAAATGGATGTTGAATTTTGTCAAAGGACTTCTCTGCATCTATTGAGATAATCATATGGTTTTTATTTTTCAAATTGTTAATGTGGTGAATTACATTGATTGATTTGCAGATATTGAAGAATCCTTGCATCCCTGGGATAAAGCCCACTTGGTCATGGTGTATGAACTTTTTAATGTGTTGTTGGATTCTGATTGCTAGAATTTTGTTGAGGATTTTTGCATCTATGTTCATCAGTGATATTGGCCTGTAGTTTTCTTTCTTTGTGACATCTTTGTCAGGTTTTGGTATTAGGGTGATGGTGGCCTCATAGAATGAGTTTGGAAGTTTACCTTCCTCTGCAATTTTCTGGAAGAGTTTGAGGAGGATAGGTGTTAGCTCTTCTCGAAATTTTTGGTAGAATTCAGCTGTGAAGCCGTCTGGACCTGGGCTTTTGTTTGCTGGAAGATTTCTGATTACCGTTTCAATTTCCGTGCTTGTGATGGGTCTGTTAAGATTTTCTATTTCTTCCTGGTTCAGTTTTGGAAAATTGTACTTTTCTAAGAATTTGTCCATTTCTTCCACGTTAGGACAGAGTTTTAATCTATTGCACCTGTCACTTCCAAGGCAGTTCCCTCTGTTTTAGTGTCTTCTGTTTGCTGGTCTCTTCAGTGTCTGCTTTCTGCCCTGACACAAGGGGAATGCTGGTGGAAACATTTTTTCTGGGCTCACTTGTTCAGTCGTGCTGTGGGGAGGGAAAAATAAATTTGTTATTTGCAAACAAATAACAGTGGCATGTTCTCAGTGTCTCAACCATGCTGGGCCTGCCCCCGCTCACAGAGCACACCACTCAGGCTCTAGGTTGCTCTGCCAGGAATAGTCTGAGGCTGGCCCTGGGCTGCATGCACCTCCCAGGTCTAAGCCGCTCAGGCTCAGGCACTCAGGTAGTCCTCAGAGGCACAGACTCGGTTGGGCCTGCATTTTGTGCCCTTCCCAGGTCTGAGTAGCTCGGGTGTTTGGTGAGCGTGATCGCTGCGACTTATCACCTTTCTTGTCCCTGCTGCTCAGTTTTCTGGGTGTACAACTTGCGCCCCTTCTTAGGCGGATGATGACTGTCCAGAACCTCAAGAAGTCTTAGTTAGTGAAGAAGCTTGCTTGAAGTTTGGTAGTTAATATCTTTCTGGGGATGCGATTGCCCCCTTCCGGCCCTTCTGGCTCTGGCTGCCTGTCACCGGAGGGGGATGGTCTGCAGCTGGCTTATTCTGTTCCGTCCTTTGTTCTGTGCTGGGTTCTGGCGGTGTCTTATGTTAGAGCTTTTCGCGTGGTAGCTATCCCACAGTCTGGTTTGCTAGCCCAAGCTGGTTCACTCTGGTTACATGCATTCCGGCCCGATTCTTAAAAAGCACTGCAGCCCGTGCCTCCCTGCCCAGCCCCCGCTTGCTAGTGGCGGATGCAGGTGTCTGCACTGCTTCTCCGCTGGGGTAGTTACCGTTGGGCTCGTAATCTGTTGCTTTTAATTATTTATTTATTTTTCTTCCCTGTTATGTTGCCCTCTGTGCTTCCAAGGCTCGCCACAGACTCAGCAGCGAGAGTGTTTCCTAGTGTTTTGAAACTTCTCTCTTTTTAAGACTCCCTTCCCAGGATGGAGCTCTCTCCCTACCTCTTTTGTCCTTTTTTTTTTTTGTCTTTTATATTTTTTCCTACCTGTTTTTGAAGACAATGATCTGCTTTTCTGGGTGCCTGATGTCCTCTGCCAGCATTCAGAAGTTGTTTTGTGGAATCTACTCAGCGTTGAAATGTTCTTTCACTGAATTTGTGAGGGAGAAAGTGGTCTCTCCGTCCTATTCCTCTGCCATCTTAGGACCGCCCCCTTCAACTTGATACTTTATGTTTGAATATCTGATGTAGGGGAATGGGATGGGAAATGTAAACAAGATGACATAGAGAAGATTCTAGAGTTTCTGTAAAGAATAAGAAATATTTTGAAACTAAAGATCCTGTAAATATTTATTGCAACTTTTAATAGTTATTTTCTTTGCTTGTTCTCTTGGACATATTTAGGTTTGTGTTAGTCTATAATTTATTCTTAGAAATTGTCAAATAAGATCTGAATGGCTTTAAAAAATATAAATTGCAAATCAGAAAATGTTTTGATAAAATTAAAAGATAAAGATATTTGGCATGTTGAGTGGTTTTGGGCAGTTTATACATTAATGGATTGATGGAAAGCATTCAATCATAAAATAAGTAGACTTTGGCTTGATAAAAAATGTTTTATCTGTAATTCTAAGAAAAATCATCTCAGGAAAACTCTATATATTAAGAGCATTTTGATTGACCTCGGAAATACATTTTTGTTTACTTAAAATTTTCCTGGGTTAGTATAAAACAGGGTAACAGGACAATATGACAACTGACTAAGTTAGAAATGCAAACATGCTGATCTTTTAAATGATTAAATCTTCTGAGAATCACATTGATATGAAATATATGTTGATAATGAAAAAATATACCATTGTTAATATTCTAGTGAATATTTTGGCTTAAAAAAATTATTTTCTATAGAGTTGTAACTAATATGCTGCTGTAGCTCCTTGTTGTGATTTGTTTTTCCTTACCTTTACTCATAGGATATTACTTCCTGTACTTGCCAACATTAATAAGCCCTCTCTCCTGACCACACAATTTTCTCCGTTGATTCTGCTCTTTAATCTGATGCTGGACAGTGACTAAAAGAAGCTGCCTTTAATTGGAAAGGAAGCAACTCTACTAAATACTGCTGAATGGTAACTGAAATACTTTTGCATGTAGTACTCTGTTTATAAAGCTTTCTGTTTTCTGCAAGGCCAAGCCACTATTTGGTTGTACAAACAAGCATCTGAATTTATGTGTGATATTTTTGCAATTAATCTTTTTCCCCAGTGAGGGGCTGTATAATATTCATTTTAACAGATCTGATTAATACCAAATAAACAAATACAAACTATAGGAAGAAGAAGCACTTACTATAAGTCTACAGAACTCCCTCCCCACCAAGTGCACACACACACATACACAACTATAACCCAAGATGCTTCAACAATTGAAATTAATTTATTATGTTCTTAATAATCACTCTACTTTTCACTAAAATATGTTTTACTTATTCTCAACCTTTAAAATTGTAGTAGTCTATGAAGTTTGACTCATCCTAGTGTCATTTACGTGAGTGATACAATAATAACAAAGACAACTTAATATATGATTAAGGAATTTTTAAAAGATTGTGGTATTTCCCTACAAGGAAATACAATATAGCCATTATGTATTTTTAAGTGCTTAAATCACTATTCTTTATCTATTATTTTTTAACATGAAATTTCACAGCATGCTGAAAGCTATAAACATATAAATACATATGATCACTTCCTATGATTGTATATAAACATATTTCTATGTGTAGATTAAACCTTGCAAATATATATAACAAATATATTAACAGCAGTTATTTCTGGGTTCATATTGTTGAGTTTGGTAACTATTACTTCTAAAGTATGTCTAAAAAATAATGTGTGTAATCGGCTCCAGTTTCATACACCTCATTAGAACAGATTCAAATGTATTCTTTTTAATGTCTGAGTAATACTCCTTTGTGTATATGTACCACAGCTTTCTTATCCATTCATCTGCTGATGGACATCTAGGTTGGTTCCATGTCCTGGCGATTATACAGAGTGAAGTAAGCCAGAAAGAAAAACACCAATAGAGTCTACTAACACATATATATGGAATTTAGAAAGATGGTAATGATAACCCTGTATGCCAGACAGCAAAAGAGATACAGATGTATAGAACAGTCTTTTGGGCTCTGTGGGAGAGGGAGAGGGTGGGATGATCTGGGAGAATGGCATTGAAACATGTATAATATCATATAAGAAATGAATCACCAGTCTAGGTTCGATGCAGGATACTGGATGCTTGGGGCTGGTGCACTGGGATGACCCAGAGAGATGGTATGGGGTGGGAGGTGGGAGGGGGGTTCAGGATTGGGAACACATGCACACCCATGGCAGATTCATGTCGATGTATGGCAAAACCAATACAGTATTATAAAGTAAAATAAAGTAAAAGAAAAATAAATAAATAATGTGTGCATAGCCTTTATCTGTTTTGTTTTGTTTCTTGTACTAGTTCAAAGTATCTATCATTGCATTTATTGAAACTAATATAGTTCTAGTCAAATAGCATTTTATTAATGCAAAATTTCATTGAATTAATAATTTTCAACAATTTGCTCCAATTCTAGCTTCAAATTTCTGGAACTACTGCACTTCTAATACACACAGCATACTTCTTGTTAAACTTTCCAGAATGATGAAAAACATTAAAGTAAAATTACATACAGTTAAAAGCCTAGGCTATATCTCAAGAGTAGAATTCAGGGAGTTTTAACAAGTAAATACAACTGTGTAACTACTCCAAACAAGATGTAGAATCTTTCCATCACCCCAAAGTTCCCTCATATGGCCTTCCAGCCACTCCCATAGGCAATCCTTCTGATTTCTAGTACTGTATTTTAGTAGGCCATTCTTGAAATTCATATAAGTGGAATTATACAGTTTGTTCTCTTTTGTTTCTTGATTATTTCATGAAATATAATATTTTGACATTTATCCATGTTTGTTCTTATTGAACTACTATTCATTCATTTCTTTGTTTTTTAACTTTTTATTTATTTATTTATTTTTACTTTATTTTACTTTACAATACTGTATTGGTTTTGCCATACATCAACATGAATCCTACTGTTGAATAACGTTCCACTATAGGACTATAGTACTGTTTATCTCTTCTCTTGTGGATGGACATTTGGATTGTTTTAAATTCTGGACACTTACAAATTAAGCAGTGGTGAACATTCTTGTACAAGTTTTTTTTTTTTTTTCAATATATTTTTATTTATCTTGAGTAAAGAATTTCCTGGGGAAATACACATTTAACATTTTAAGAAAATGCTGAACTGTTTTCTAAAGTAGTACATTTTTACTATCACATCCACCACATGCAAGAGTATTAGTTTTTCCATATCCCTGGCAGTACTTGGTGATGTCAGTCTTTTTCACTTTAGTCATTCTATGGGTATGAAACTGCAATGAGGCTATAATTTTAATTTCTCTGATAAGTAAACATTTTTAGTTTTTGATCTTTTGCTTAGGTTATTTTATTAAATATCTGTTTAAATCCTTTGCCACTTTAAAAAATGGAATTGTTTTTCTTTTGGGTATTAATTAGCAGGAATCTGTTCTATAGCCCAGATATGAGTTCTTTGTCACATACATATATTGTGAATATTTTCTCCTAGTCTGTGACTTGCCTTTTCATCTTTTTAATGGTGACCTTTGATTACCAGAAGTTTAAAATTGGGAAGCATAATTCATCTGAGTATACTTGCAACTGATGCTATAACTGATTGCCAAAAACCACAAATCTACTTTAAAAACAGAAATCTACAATCTTAAAATTCTGTAGATCTAAAATGGGTCTCACAAAGCTAAAACCAAAAGATCAGCAGACTCCATTCCTTGCTGGAGATCCTACAGGAGGGATCTGTTCCTTGGTCATTCTGACTGTTGGCAGAATTCAACTCCTTGAAGTTGCAGGACTGAAATTCTTGCTTTCTGCTGGCTCCTTACCATAGGTTGTTCTCAGGGTCTAGATTTCTTGCAATTTTTGGTTTATATCCCCTTTCTTCATCTTCAGAGACAGCAAAGATGAAAGGCTCCTTTCACACTTTGAATCTCTCTTTCTCCTTCTGTCGCACTGCTTTCTGACCCATCTGGGAAAGTTTCTTTAGTTTGAAGGATTAATATGATTAGATGAAATCTAAAAAGACTCTTGATGAGGGTGAAAGGAGACAGTGAAAAAGCTGACTTAAAACTCAGCATTCAAAAAGCTAAAATCATGGCCTCTGATCCGATCACCTCATGGCAAAAAGATGGGGAAAAAATGGAAACAGTGACAGATTTTATTTTCTTGGGTTCCAAAATCACTGCAGATGGTGACTGCAGCCAGGAAATTAAAAGACATTTGCTCCTTGGAAGAAAAGCTATGACCAACCTAAATAGAATATTAAAAAACAGAGACAACACTTTGCCAACAAAGGTCCATCTAGTCAAACTACTGGTTTTTCCAGTAGTCACATATGGGTGTGAAACTTGGACCGTAAGGAAGGCTGAGAGCACTGAAGTTTAGATGCTTTTGAACTGTGATGTTGGAGAAGACTCTTGACAGTCCTTGGACAGCTAGCAGATCAAACTAGTCAATCCTACAGGAAATCAACCCTAAATATTCATTGGCAGGACTGATGCTGAAACTAAAATAATACTTTGGCCACCTGATGTGAAGAGGAGACTCAATGGAAAAGACTCTGGTGCTAGGAAAGATTGAAGGCAGGAGGAGAAGGGGACGGCAGAGGACAAGATGGTTGGATGGCATCACTGACTCCATGGATACTAATTTGAGCAAACTCCGGGAGATGGTGAATGACAGACAAGCCTGGCACGCTGCAGTCCATGGGGTGGCAAAGTGAAATACGACTTGGCAATTGAATAACAACCACCAGATAACCTCCTTGTTCAAGTTCCATACTTTTTACTACATCAGCAAAGTACCTTTTGACATGTATGGCAACATATTTACAGATTTTGGTGATAAAAACATAGATATCCCTGGAGGATATTATTATGCTTACCAAATCATCAGCTTAGTGTTTTGTGGTTAGAGCCCTTTGATACAAGAATTTCTTGTTCTCTCCTATCATAAAAATATTGATTTTTTTTTTCTCTAAGCCTTGTAGTTTTAGCTTTTATGTTTACGATACATCCCAAATCCATCTTTGTGTATGGTGAGAGGGAGAAGTTAAGACTCATTTCCCACACTTATGCATTTGTCACTGCACCATTTGTTGGCAAAAATTTCTCCATTCAATAGATTTTGGTGCCTTCATTAAATGTTGATGGACTACATGTGTATAGGTGTATTTCTTCACGGGATATTGAAGGTATATAGAATCGCAATAAATGTGAAGTCATTAACTCTCCACTCTCAGATCATTTTGATTCCCAGAGTTTTTCTTTTCTATTTGTGCCTAAAATGAGTACTCTGTCCTGCATTGTTACTATCTGTGAAAAAACAAAAAAAATTAGATTTTCTCATATTATTTTGCCTTTTCCTTAGAATACTTGGTTTTCTCTTAAATGTAAAATATATATGTGTGTGATCATTGTACCATATCACTGACTTAAGGTCAAAGTGTTTTAAATTGTTTTTAAAAAGATTTTTAAAAAACGAACTAGAATAATTCCTCAGAAAATTTCCCCCAGCTCCTTAAAAGGAAAGCAGATTAGATTTTCTATTGTTGAGTTGTGCGGTTATATTTGCTTAGTTGTAATATAAATAGCACTTCTTTTTAAGTATGTGTTTTTGCCAAGTAGGGGAAAATTTTCCTAAGGGCAATCCCTATACACACACACCTCCTTTGGAACATGGCTTTGTTCTAAAATCCTTTTGCCCACAAAAGGATTAGGTCAGATTTCCTGAAAGAGGTGGAGGTTTGAAGCTATTGTTTCAAGAGGAAAGAGGGATTGACTCATTGCTGGAGGATAATGACCTCAAGATTGTGAGAGAGACTGGGTTTTCTGGTTTCTTGGAAAGCAGAGATTCTGCCCTGTTCACACAGATTACCATGGATAGTGCTGCTCTGCTATATGATTTCAGGAGTTTCTATTTACGTAAAATAGAAAGTGCCCTCTGCAGTTTTGTGACTCAGTGTCCCTGGAAAGACCTGGTAAGAAGATGGTTATAAAAAATGTCTCTACAAATTTGCTAATAAAGCCAGGACTATCACAGAAATGGTGAAGGTTGAAAGGCTAACTTGTGGTCAGATCACAGTGTAGATTACCAACATAGCCTGTTCAAACAGCATTGTCACATGGAACAGTCCACAGTATCATTTTTTAGCAAAAATACTGATAAAAGTCAGTATGTTTCAATGGCAAAGGTCTCTTTCTCTTTATTTTCCTGTAAGTTTTAAGGTATTTGGTGATGGTGAATGAACCAAGGAAGGAGGAAGGAGTTATGCCAAGAAAATGATACAGAGCTTGTTGCTTGCATAGGATATGAGAACCGGAATTAAACATTTAATTAATAAAAAACATTTTAACGTCCCCACTCCGGTACACTTGCCTGGAAAATCCCATGGATGGAGGAGCCTGGTAGGCTGCAGTCCATGGGGTTGCTAAGAGTCGGGCACAACTGACCGACTTCACTTTCACTTATGTCTTTACAGCATTTGATTCATATGGTATATGGGTGCTTTTTGTGACCCAGTAGGGTCTTTTTCAAATTTTTATTTATTTTTATTTGGAGGATGATTGTTTTGCAATGTCGTGTTTGTTTCTACCACACATCAACATTAATCAGCCATAGGTATACATATATTCCCTCCCTCTGGAACCTCCCTTCCAGCTCCCACCCCATTCCGCCCCTCCAGGTTGTCACAGAGCTCCTGTATATAGTTTTTAATTTTGCTTTTGTCCTTATTTTATAGGGTTCATTTTGTTTCCTATTCATTGCTCCTGCCACTGCTGCCAAGTCACTTCAGTCGTGTCCAACTCTGTGAGACCTCATAGACGGCAGCCAACCAGGCTCCTCCGTCCCTGGGATTCTCCAGGCAAGAATACTGAAGTGGGTTGCCATTTCCCTCTCCAATGCATGCATGCGTGCCAAGTCACTTCAGTTGTGTCCGACTCTGTGCAACCCCATGGACAGCAGCCCACCAGGCTGTCCACGGGATTCTTTAGGCAAGAATACTGGAGTGGGTTGGCATTTCCTATTCATTAAATTTACTTTAAATCATAGTCTAAAATTCTAAAGCATTTTATATCATATGAATGTACCATATTTAGTCATCTCTTATTAAAACAATAATTATCAATTTTTTTCTAAGAAATAGTATATAAAATTATTCTCCTACCCATCAGTGTTTGGCTTTAGTTCTTATTATTACATCTTTCTGAGCTGAGTTCATTTTGTTAAAAACTTTCACCCACTGGTGAAATGGCAATTATTCATTTCCCTTAATTATTTTTAAGAGAACTTTTGGAATTTTTTGTTTCAAGAAAATTGTTTATATCTGTCAAAATCACTGGGATCACTTTGAATAATTTTATCCAAATATTTAGTAAAAAAATTCTTGACTCAGTGAGAGCTTATTCAGATACTTAGAGGATACTGATGGTTATGCCTACTTCACTGACAGCAACTCACTCCCAACTATTTTATAAACATTTTTTTGGAGTAAAGACCTGGGAATCTGGCAGATTTTTTTTTTTTAATTTTAGATCCTTAAATTCTATGAGTGATTTATAATTCTATTAATTCAGTCCATTAAGCATAAAATAAATTTTCCTAAAGTGCATTTTTATATTATCCTGCCTATCTTTCTGGAATATTCTATAACAGCTTCTGAAACCAAAAAATGATGATTTTATGTCTCATCCCCAGGATGTTCCAAGTACGTTTTGACTATGGCCTTAGCCAGGGCTGCAGTTCCCTGAATTTTTGTTGTTGTTGTTCTGTAAATTTGTATTAAACATATCTCATAAAAGTTTAGGTCTGTTTCCTTTTTTTTTAGTGTTGTGGCCAGACTTAACCTAAATTATCTTCAATGAAAACAAATATGAAAATCAAAATTAACTGGAAACAATGTAAAATTTACCTAAAATCTCTGAAACAATGCAAAGGGTGTTCTATTCAAGACACACATTAAATCATCTTGGAAACTACTTTCTCTTGCCTGCTCTCTAATTAAGTTCAGTTCAGTCTCTCAGTCGTGTCCGACTCTTTGCGACCCCGTGAATCGCAGCATGCCAGGCCTCCCTGTCCATCACCAACTCCCGGAGTTCACTCAGTCTCACGTCCATCGAGTCGGTGATGCCATCCAGCCATCTCATCCTTGGTCGTCCCCTTCTCCTCCTGCCCCCAATCCCTCCCAGCATCAGAGTCTTTTCCAAAGAGTCAACTCTTCGCATGAGGTGGACAAAGTACTGGAGCTTCAGCTTTAGCATCATTTCTTCCAAAGAAATCCCAGGGTTGATCTCCTTCAGAATGGACTGGTTGGATCTCCTTGCAGTCCAAGGGACTCTCAAGAGTCTTCTCCAACACCACAGTTCAGAAGCATCAATTCTTCGGCGCTCAGCTTTCTTCACAGTCCAACTTTCACATCCATACATGACCACAGGAAAAACCATAGCCTTGACTAGATGGACCTTTGTTGGCAAAGTAATGTCTGCTTTTGAATATGCTATCTAGGTTGGTCATAACTTTTCTTCCAAGGAGTAAGTGTCTTTTAATTTCATTAGCTCTCTAATTAAAGCTAGCTCTAAAACCTTTCTTCAACTCTGTTCTATCTCCTCTTAAATTGTTTTAAATGCTCCAGTTGTGTATCAGTATCTATTGTTATAATAATGTTGCAAAGCAAAAACCATGAATCCTCAGACATATAAACAATACATACTTTTAGCTCACAAATCTGAAGGCTTTATTGATTTGCTCTGGGCTTGCACAACATCCATGGGTGGCTATGGGTCAGCTGAGCAGCTCACCTGAACTTGGCTGGCCTGTTCACAAGCTGAAATCATCTGCCTATTGATGGATAAGGAATGACCTTGACTGGGATGGCTGAGGGCACTTGGGTTTGTTATATGCGTCTCATCCTTTAGCAGTTTTATCCAGGCATGTTCTTCCTGTGGTGATGGCAGAAGGCGAGAGCCGTCAAGCCAATTGCTCACACTCTGCTTTTCAGGTCTCTGCATTCACTACTCTACTAACGTCTCATTGGCCAAAAGATGTCACATGGCAGAACCAAAAGTCAGTGGAAGTTCCAGTTAAATGCAATGGGCCTCAATGTAGGTGACAGAGAAGATTTGGGGCCATTAACACAAGCAATTTACTAAAGGTAGTTTTATTTTTCTCATTGTTTCTCTATGCGTATGTATTTATTTTCTTTACCTGTTTGCAAACTTCCCAAGTTCCAATACAACTTTAGTTAACTCCATAGTCTACCTCACTTTTGCTCTCCAATCTTACTTCGGTTGGTGTAATTAACTGCAGAATTAATATTTCTGCAGATGTATGAATTAAAATAATAATCAGAAGGAACAGCAAATAAACAATTTGTTTAGGGAGAGAGAAAGAAGTTGTGCATTTTTCCTATGTTAATGTTTTTATCTTGTCACCAAAAACAATGTTGGAGAAGAATAAATCCTTAGAGCATATTCTTTGACCACAGAAGTTACCCCAAAGAAAAGTTTAGACTTTGCTTTTAGCTATTAGGGATTCATTAATCCTTGGTGAGTTCATCTGAATTCAATATTACTCAAAATCAGATGTCCTTCTAGAGCAATAGTATGGACCAGGAAGTCAGATTAAAACATGTCTCCCATTTTTTTCTGGACTCATAATTTATCCTATACCTACTGGAAAATGTCTGTGAAGTGCAAACTAGTCTGCATTTTATCTAGTATTTTAATAGATCTAAAGTTTTCTTGGGGACTTTCCTGGTGGCATACAGGGTAAAGCATCTGCCTGCAATGTGGGAGACCCGGGTTCAATCCCTGGGTCAGGAAGGTCCCCTGGAGAAGGAAATTGCAACCACTCCAGCACTCTTGGTTGGAAAATCCCATGGATGGAGGAGCATGGTAGGCTACCGTCCATGGGATTACAAAGAGTCAGACATGATTGAGCGACAACACGACACATTTTCCTTGCAGTGCTTCAGTGGTCCATGAATTTGTAAAACTGGCACGTGGAGAGTAAGACAAGGCAAATCCTCAGTTTTTATAACAACATTTTTCCCCAGGACTGTCTGATATTCAAACTATGAATCACAAACCATGTGTTATTGAATCAGAGAGAACTGGTTTTGTTTCCTGCCTTCACTAATTAATTTCCTTCATGTTATTTCAAATTTTAATTCATACCATTGTGCCACAGGCTTCTCTCGTGGCTCAGCTGATAAAGCATCTGCCTGCAATGCAGGAGACCTGGGTTCAATCCCTGGGCTGGGAAGATACCCTGAAAAAGGGAAAGGCTACCTACTCCAGTATTCTGGGCTAGAGAATTCCATGGACTGTATAGCCCATGGTGTTGCAAAGAGTCGGACACAACTGAGCAACTTTCACTTTCATTGTGCCACAATTTCTTATAGAAACAGTAAAATATATGTTTTCAAGAATAAATGTCCTAAAATGAAAACATCTAATGTAATGCCTTATAAATACAGGTGTTAGTACACTTGACTCTGGTTCCTATCAAAAGTCCAGCCAATATGTGCTCTGGAGAAAAGGACTAAAGTAAATGAAATCCATCCTCTTCTTTAGGACAGTAGTTCCTCAATTCTGTTTGAATATTAAAATAATCAGGGGAGTTCTTGAAAAACTGAGTGTCTGGGATCCACTGTGGACCAATTAAGTCAGTATGACTAGGAGATGGAGCCCAGATATTCACATTTTTTGAAAAATTCCCTAGGTGATTGTGATGTACAGAGAAGGCTGAGATCCATTGCTCTAGTCCAGGGCTTTTCATTGTGGCTCACAGACCAGCAACAGAAGCAGCACCTAGAAACTGTCAGCCTTGCAAATGACAGGATCCAAAAATGTTAGTCTGAGGACTAATTCTACCACCAGACTTTCTGGATCAATGGGCCTAGATGAGGGCTCAGCAAACTACATTTTTAAAGCATACGGAAAATCCTGTTCCAGTGGCCCAAGCTCTACTGTGTATACTATGATCTACAGTCCTGAATAGATGTTAAACAGATGATGTACATATCAGTACCTTCAACCAATAAGCCATCTGCTCTTTCCCAAAATCCTCACAGAAATGCCTTCACAGAAATAAACTTCCATGCTGAAAGTGAAAGTATTAGTTGCTCAGTTCAGTTCAGTTCAGTCGCTCAGTTGTGTCTGACTCTTTGCGACCCCATGAATCGCAACACGCCAGGCCTCATGCCGAATTCTTTGTAGCCACATGGACTGTAGCCTGCCAGGCTCCTCTATCCATGGAGTTCTCTGGGAAAGAATACTGCATATTGGATAGCCCTTCCCTTCTCCCAGAGATCTTCCGATCCAAGGGATCTAACCCAGGTCTCCTGCATTGCAGGCAGATTCTTTCCTGTCTGAGTCATGAGGGAAGCCCAAATTTCCATGCTACTTTGGTCTAATATTCTTTAGGGTCAAAATAAGACATAGCTTCATGACAAAATGTGCTGCATTTTCTCCATAAATATTTTTTATTGTTCCATCATTCTCTTTGTGGGCTTTCCAGGTGGCTCTATAAAACCAATAGAATAATTTCCTTATAAAATTCATTTTCAAGTAAATTATCTTCTATACTAATTGCTAAAACAAATTTTCTCCTCTAACAATTAAAACAAAATATTATTTATGAATTCTCCAGAGAAGAATACTGGAGTGGGTTGCCATTTCTTTCTCCTGGGGATCTTCCTAACCCGGAGTCCAAACTCATGTCTCCCGAAGTGTAGGCAAATTCTCTACTTTCTGAGCCACTGTTCACCTTTGTGGTAATGGCTAAATACTTTACAGCTGCCTTTAATATCAGTTGCAATAACTGTATTCATCTAGTTTTTGATGTATTTTTTTCCAATTGTATTTTTTCTATGTTGATAATTTTCTTGAATGTATCCTTTATTATCTCACTGTAAATATAATCAGATGAAAACTCCTATAAATAGTAACTTTCAGGGTAATTTAAGTCTCATCAAGGACCTTCAGTTATCCCGAGGCAATGAATGTAGTACACTGATTAAAGAAATTCTTGATGCTCAGTGGTAAATCTGCCTGCAATACAGGAGACACAGGAGATGTGGGTTCAAAGGGAAAATCACCTGGAGAAGGAAATGCCAACCAACTGCAGTATTCTTGCCTAGGTAAACCCATGGACACAGGAGCCTGGTGGGCCACAGTCCACGGGATTGCAAAGAGCTGAACACGATTGAAGAACTGACTGAGCAGCACAGCACAACCAGAGGAAAATCAGGTTCTGGGCAGTTTTTGAAAAAGACAGCTGGAAATCATTTTTAATACAAAAATACTGATGGGTTTTTTGTGTGTTTAGAGAAAGCTTGTAAAGAGCACATTCTGTGGGTTCTCTAAATACATTAGGCAACATAGGTGATGAGACTTAGGAGAACTCAACTTCCGGTTTTCTGTAAAGAAAGAAATGTATTTTCTAGATTATGTAAATCTATGCAGAAAAATTAGTAACCCACTACCAAGAATACCCCTGAATCTGAACCTATGGTTCTGATCAATGCTTTGCACTGTGGATCACACCTAAAAACTTTGCAGTTTCTGGTCCATTTCTCTGTCTGTGAGTGAAATTGTTCTCAGCCCATCTCTGTGAGACAGTCAAAATTTAAAATCGTTATACCAGGAGACTTTAGAACTTAGAAATGTCAGAATGCACACAGTTTCTTTGCCATGGGCCTCTGAATCAGTGAGTTAGGCTCACAGCCATGGTGTCTTTTAAAAAAAAAAAAAAAGTTAGCTTGGGAATACTTTAAACTATAGGCCTATAGAAGGATTTAATTTTGTTTCTAAAGGCATTCAAGTTTATGAATACTTCCTTAGAAATTCTCTGAGAGATAGTAAATCAACATATTTTACATATTTTCCACACTTTGCTAAGCTTTTATTAAACCAGGGATTCCAATAAGTGCATGTAGAACTTCACATTTCTGTAGCCATAGATGTCCATGGAATACTCTCTTCACATTTTATGGTGAAAAAAATATCACTTAAAAGACAGATGTTTATGATTATTTTTTTCTAGAGAGCATGTGCCTCTGAGTAAGCCATGTGCAGGAAGTCTCAGCCTACAAAGTGGCCTCATTTCTTTGTCTACCCAAGGAATTTTATTTGAAAACCTTAGTTTTACATTAGAAAAATTCACAAATTTTTTTGGAAAAAGAATTAACCGTCAGGCAGACTTTTTATTTTTATTTTTTTGCAATGCTAACCAGTGTGTAAAGTTGCTGAATTTTCAGCTGAACAAAGCAGTTGTATATACATTTAATATTTTTAAATCTTCAAAGGTAAAACATAAATTTGAGTGCAAGACACATAAACATATAGCTCAGTGAATTAGCTGCAGTGTCTTTTTTTTTTTTTTTTCCCAGTAGAAAGCATGCAGTAAGTCATGATTAGGTTATAAAGGTTTTGAAGGTACAGCGATGCTCTACCAACAGAGTTCAGTCACCTCAGGAAGACCAAAGTGGCTTGGTTTGGCTGTGATGGACAGAAGCCTCTGGTCTGCAGGTTGGTGACAAAGTCTGACTACATTTTTGTAGATAGCTTTCAAGGACTCCTCTTCCTCCTTGCCACATCTGGGTGAAGCAAAAATGTCCAGGTGCTACCTTCTTTGGCATGGGTGGGAGGGTCAAATTTCCTCAGTGGGACCCATTTGAAACCTCTCATTCTAGCCCTACCCCTCAAACCACCAGAGAACTGCACCCCTGTCCTTCCTTTCTACCCTCTCAAGTGTTTTTGAGCCTGTTTGTTAGAAAACCACAGTCTTCCCAGACTTTTACAAAAGTCCCCAATTTTGTAAATAAGAAACCTTTCATATCTCTTAGCTTATGTGTGGCTTCATCAGTCTGGATGGCTGAACCAAGTTTGGGAATAGAGATGTATTCCTCCTCTGGGGGCTGATTGATTACAACAATGTTGAATTACATGTTATTTCCTTAACTTGGAAACCCCTTTGCAAACCCGTGGACTATAGCCTACCAGGCTCCTCCATCCATGGGATTCTCCAGGCAAGAATACTGGAGTGGGCTGCCATTTCCTTCTCCAGAGGACCTTCCCAACCCAAGGATTGAACCCGGGTCTCCTGCAATGCAGGCAGATGCTTTAACCTCTGAGCCACCAGGGAAGCCTATTGTAAATAAGAAAACTTTCATATCTCTTAGCTTATGTGTGGCTTCATCAGTCTGGATGGCTGAACCAAGTTTGGGAATAGAGATGTATTCCTCCTCTGGGAGCTGATTACAACAGTGTTGAATTACATGTTATTTCCTTAACTTGGAAACCAAAATTTACAACTAAAATGGGCCTTGTTACTTCCTCCTTTTAGGAAAGTGAAAACTGGTGCTTAGGTGGCTGAGCCAACATCACATATTTGATTTACAAAAGGGCTCAGTGGACTCCTTCCACCTTGGAGATGTCTTTTAACTCATATATTTTAGTTGAATAGACTTAAAAAGTGAATGCATGAATGTTAATGATAAAGAGAGAATATTAACATTTTATAACAGGAATTTATTTTGCATGCATTATTTTAATAGCATCATCCTCACCTTTAAGTAGTTTCTACTCCTTTGGTGACTCTCAAACTTCTATCATATTATTAATCTGTTTATTGAAAGTTGTTGGCTACTTTTTCTACTACCTAATCCTCCTCATTTCAGAGTATTATATTTATGGTTATTATTGCATCTTTTCCTACAATCTTCTCTTTCCTATTTAAGATACCAAGTCTGTATTAATTTAGGGCTCACTAGACTAAGAGTTTTTTGAGGGCAGCAATTGTCTTTGTTGATCTTTATTATTTTGAGTGACAAAAAAAAAAAAAAGAGGTCATTATGTGCAAACATTCAATAAATAATTCAATGGAGAATGCAACATGAGAAATGCCAGGCTGGATGAATCACAAGCTGGAATCATGATTGCTGGGAGAAATATCAGCAACCTCAGATATGCAGATGATACCACTCTAATGGCAGAAAGTGAAGAGGAATTAAAGAACCTCTTAATGAGGGTGAAAGAAGAGAGTGAAAAACCTGGCTTAAAACTCAAAGTTCAAAAAACTAAGATCATGGCACCCAGTCCCATCACTTCATGGCAAAAGAAGGGGAAAAAGTAGAAGCAGTGACAGATTTCATTTTCTTAGGCTCCATGATTACTGCAGACAGTGACTGCAACCACAAGATTAAAAGATGCTTGCTCCTTGGAAGTAAAGCTATGACAAACCTAGACAGCAAATTAAAAAGCAGAGATACCACTTTGCTGACAAAGATCCATCTAGTCAAAGCTATGGTTTTTCCAGTGGTCATGTACAGATGTGAGACTTGGTCCATAAAGAAGGCAGAACAATGCAGAATTGATGTTTTTTTATTGTGGAAGTGGAAAAGACTCTTCAGAGTCCCTTACACTGTGAAGAGATCAAACCAGTCAATCCTAAAGGAAATCAACCATGAATATTCATTGGAAGGACTGATGCTGAAGCTCCAATACTTTGGCCACTTGTTGTGAAGAGCTGACTCATTGGAAAAAACCCTGAGGCTGGGAAAGATTGAGAGCAAAAGGAGAAGGGGACGGCAGAGGATGAACTTTATAGATAGCGTCACTGACTCAATGCATGTGAATTTGAGCAAACACCTGGAGATAGTGAAAGACAGAGGAACCTGGCATGCTGCAGTCCATGTGGTTGGACATGACTTAGCAAAGAGTCGGACATGACTTAACAACGAAACAACAACAACAATACAGGTTGATGAATAAGACTGGTAGAGATTTGGATGCCACCCTCTACCTGAACTGTAGAACAGAAGTAATACTAACATTGAAGCATTTCTGGTGAGTCCATGTTTTGGGTGAGAATGAAGGAAAATCAGAACTTACCAGTTGACCCAGAGGCCAGGACCTGTCCAAAACTGTCTTAAGGAAGTGATCCTTTTCAATCTATACTACTTCTCTGCATGATTTAATTTTACATATTATTTCATTCACATATTTAGTCACATGTGGTTATTAGGTACCTGATCTATGGTGGATACCGTGGCATTCAGCAGTGACAAGTCTTAGCTTCTCTCTGTGTGGAACTTTCAATCTACTGAAGAGGAGAGGAAAAACATTTAAAAGAGTAAATATTTTCTTGCAAATGAAAAGGTTATATTATATGAATAAACCACTATTTTATGAAAAAACACAAAGAATTATCACAAAGTGTGGGTGTAGCACAGGCTATATAATAGAAAACTTGAGCAGAGACTAAACTCTTTCCCAGAGCATCTAAGGGCTTCCCTGGTGGCTCAGATGGTAAAGAGTCTGCCTGCAATGCAGGAGACCCGGGTTCAATCCCTGGGTCAGGAAGATCCCCTGGAGAAGGGAATGGCAACCCACTCCAGTACTCTTGCCTGGAAAATCCCATGGATGGAGGAGCCTGGTGGGCTACAGTCTATGGAGTCACAAAAAGTCAGACACGACTGAATGACTTCACTCACTTTCAGAGCATCCTGCCTCAGAAGAGTCTACTAGGCTGAGATTCTTCTTCAAAGGAAAGCTATGTTATGAAACATAGGACTGCTTTCAAATCCCAACCTTTAGATGGTCATGGGGGCATCCATGCACCATGCAACCAGAAGTACAGGGCAGCTCAGCTGAATGCTAGTTGCAGTTATCAACATTCTATGTCCAAGGAAGTCCTTCAGTCTCAGGCAAAACCCTGGCAAAATTGCTCTGGTTGAATTTTTAGAGTTTGTAATTGTAAGCTTACTAAACTGAAAATATCAGCAATGTTCTCCAATATCAGCTTTTATCTCTAATAAAGCTAATACCATGGTTCCTCTAAACTATCACTTAGCTTTTAACTCAGAGATAAAAGAAGGGTGATATTTACTGGGTTCCATGAGGTTCCCAAACATCACATTCACTATCAAAGCTTTAAACCCAGTTCCTGCACTTTTCCTCCTAAGCACTCCTTTTTGTTTCCTCTGACTTTTAAAAATATGTGCTGGTTCTTTTCTTATAACACATAACACACAGGAAAAAAAAAGTTCCATTAAGTGATTTTGAATCCTTGGATAACACAATCTAGGCAAATTATTGCAGGAAACTGGTATTTTATTATTATGTGCTGAGAAATTAGCATTTCTAGGTTTTAATAAATTAACAATAAGTTAATATTTCTTGAATGCTAAATTGTCTTAAGCCACTTGCTTTAAAAGTATTAGCTATCTTCTATCTATTCATTTTTATAGTAATATGTCTGATGTTATGAATTTGCTCATACGCTAGTTTATGTGACTTACAAGTGTGAATACCAATTCAAATCCTAGGCATTAAGATAACAGCAGAATGTATCTATCACTATTTACTTTATGCTCAAATTATTTCCATCAAAAGAATATTCAAGTCTTTTTTTTTCATATTTTTAAATCTCACTTAAGCAATGTATCTAAGAATTATGTTACTATTCAAATATGTGAACCATTCTTACCTTCACAATATATTTTATATGTGGCTGTTTGTAAGCTACTGAGATGTCTAACACAGTTTTGCTTAATGGTATTGTCATTTGTCTTTATATATATGTGTGTGTATACATATATATATATATATGTATGTATGTATGTATGTATGTATGAAAGATTAACAATGTAAAAGCTACTATGAGATCTCAAAAGTCCCAAAGGCTATTATTTTTATATGCTCATCACTGAAAATATCCCTCTTGAACTCTAGCATGTTAGTTGTTCTGTCCTGTCTGACACTTTGTGACCCCATAAACTACAGCCCTCCAAGCTCCTCTGTCCATGGGATTCTCCAGGCAAGAATGCTGGAGTGGGTTCACATTCCCTTCTCCAGGGGATTTTCCCTACCCAGGGATCAAACCCAGGTCTCCTGCATTGCAGGAAGATTCTTTATTGTCTGAGCCACCAGGAAAGCCCTATTCCTCTTGAACTAAATCTTAGAAATCTCATGCAAAAAAAAAAAAAAAAAAAAGAGGACCGGAAAGGTCAGTTTTCATTCCAATCACAAAGAAAGGCAATGCCAAAGAATGCTCAAACTACCGCACAATTGCACTCATCTCACCTGCTAGCAAAGTAATGCTCAAAATTCTCCAAGCTAGGCTTGAGCAATATGTGAATGGTAAACTCCCTGACATTCAAGCTAGTTTTAGAAAAGGCAGAGGAACCAGAGACCACATTGCCAACATCTGCTGGATCATCGAAAAAGCAAGAGATTTCCAGAAAAACATATATTTCTGCTTTATTGACTATGCCAAAGCCTTTGACTGTGCAGATCACATTAAACTGTGGAAAATTCTGAAAGAGATGGGAATACCAGACCACCTAACCTGCCTCTTGAGAAATCTGTATGCAGGTCAGGAAGCAACAGTTAGAACTGGACATGGAACAACAGACTGGTTCCAAATAGGAAAAGGAGTACGTCAAGGCTGTATATTGTCACCCTGCTTATTTAACTTATATGCAGAGTACATCATGAGAAACGATGGGCTGGAAGAAACACAACCTGGAATCAAGATTGCTGGCAGAAATATCAATCACCTCAGATATGCAGATGACACCACCCTTATGGCAGAAAGTGAAGAGGAACTAAAAAGCCTCTTGATGAAAGTGAAAGAGGAGAGTGAAAAAGTTGGCTTAAAGCTCAACATTCAGAAAACGAAGATCATGGCATCCGGTCCCTTCACTTCATGGGAAATAGATGGGGAAACAGTAGAAACAGTGTCAGACTTTATTTTGGGGGGGCTCCAAAATCGCTACAGATGGTGACTGCAGCCATGAAATTAAAAGATGCTTACTCCTTGGAAGGAAAGTTATGACCAACCTGGATAGTATATTCAAAAGCAGAGACATTACTTTGCCAACTAATGTCCGTCTAATCAAGGATATGGTTTTTCCTGTGGTCATGTATGGATGTGAAAGTTGGACTGTGAAGAAAGCTGAGCACCGAAGAATTGATGTGTTTGAACTGTGGTGGTGGAGAAGACTCTTTGAGAGTCTCTTGGACTGTGGGGAGATCCAACCAGTCCATTCTGAAGGAGATCAACCCTGGGATTTCTTTGGAAGGAATGATGCTGAAGCTGAAGCTCCAGTACTTTGGTCACCTCATGCGAAGAGTTGACTCATTGGAAAAGACTCTGATTCTGGGAGAGATTGGGGGCAGGAGGAGAAGGGGATGACTGAGGATGGGATGGCTGGATGGCATCACAGACTCGATGGACGTGAGTCTGAGTGAACTCTGGGAGTTGATGATGGACAGGGAGGCCTGGCGTGTTGTGATTCATGGGGTCTCAGAGTCAGACACGACTGGGCAACTAAACTGAACTGAACTTAAAAAATAGTTTTTACTTTATAGAATGTTTTATACGTAGAGCTGAACAGAAACTTTAATACTCTTAATAATGTAAACTATGGCTTTTTGTGTATGACATCTTTCAAGAAATTTCAACTTGTTAGGTCTGTCTAGTCAAGGCTATGGTTTTTCCTGTGGTCATGTATGGATGTGAGAGTTGGACTGTGAAGAGGGCTGAGCACTGAAGAATTAATGCTTTTGAGCTGTGGTGTTGGAGAAAACTCTTGAGAGTCCCTTGGACTGCGGGGAGATCCAACCAGTCCATTCTGAAGGAGATCAGCCCTGGGATTTCTTTGGAAGGAATGATGCTAAAGCTGAAACTCCAGTACTTTGGCCACCTGATGCGAAGAGTTGACTCATTGGAAAAGACTCTGATGCTGGGAGGGATTGGGGGCAGGAGGAGAAGGTGACAACAGAGGATGAGATGGCTGGATGGCATCATGGACTCGATGGATGTGAGTCTGAGTGAACTCTGGGAGTTGGTGATGGACAGGGAGGCATGGCATGCTCTGATTCATGGGGTTGCAAAGAGTGGGATATGACTGAGTGACTGAACTGAACTATGCTACATGAAACAGTAAATATTGACCAAAATATACAATATGAAGTTTTTATGTTTCAGAAGTTATGCAGGCTTTTCAGATATTTATACAATATAGAGATTCTTATTTTTCAACATACATAATCTAGAAGAACAACACATAAACAGCTATGCATACAATGGAGCAATGCAAGGAGGAAAAGAAATACCTTGTATCTATCTACAGACATGGAACTTTCAAAATATTACAACATTTCACTAGATTAGAATTATCATGTTTTTTATAATTATTGCATTTATGTGTTCTCCAGGTGGCTTAGTGGTAAAGAATCTGCCTGCCAATGCAGAAGATACTGGAGATGTGGGTTTGATCCCTGAGTTGGGAAGATCCCTTGGAGGAGGAAATGGCAACCCACTCCAGGATTCTTGCCTGAAAAATCTCATGGACAGAGAAGTCTGGCAAGCTACAGTCCAGAGTCTGTAAGAATCTGAGTCTCAAAGAATCTGACACTACTGAGAGACTGAGCATGTTTTTTATATATTTATTTGCTCAGAATGATTTTCTCTTAACAGATTAGAAGACTTAAGTGTTTAAGAGATTGTCTCACTTGACCAAAGTCACAGAAAGTCAAGAACGCATATTGAGGTTGATTCAATTCTTGCCAGTAAACTTTCATTTTTATTTAGTTTCTTAGAAGAAATATCTGTTAGAAAAACAAGCCAACAATGAATCTTTTTCCTCTAAATTTTTATCCTCACTAGTAATTTTTAAAAAGTTTTGTCTTTCTATGGAGTTGAAACTACTCTATAAATGAAAGTATGTTTTTCAAAATAGATCTAATGCCCTAACTATCGGCTTGAAATGTCAAAGAATTACTTTGCTCTTACTTTTTGCATTTAGTTATGATTATTTACATGTGAAAATGATGGGTTACCCGCTCTTTCTTGATTTTATAGTCACCATTCCACTCTCCCCACTTGATAACTAGCTATTTTAGAATGACTGGATATGCCTCTGCTTTAGTCTGTCTACTTGGGATCTGAGTCAAATGTTAATATATTAACACAGCATATACTTTGTTTGAAAGAAATGGTATTTCACTGACCTAAAATATATTTTCCCTAAATATTCTATTCTATTATACTCCCAAGTATTGGGAAGAGTGTAGTAGCCAGTTTATCCTTCCTTTCCAAACCTGTGCCTGTCATGAACCTTTCTATTGCTTATATAAAGAAAATCAAATGAGAAAATAAGCAATATTACTCATTGTATAAGAATGCTAAACTTACAACTGAGAATGACAATACAAATTTCATAAAAGCATGACTCTAATTTTTAAACTAATTTTTTCGAATACAAATTTGTAATTTTGACATCTGTTAGAGCAGGCTGTTATAGCTATGTCATTTGGGGATGATGCTGTGCTCTGATCAGCAACTTCAGTCGTGCCTGACTCGTTGTGAACTATGGACTGTAGCCCTCCAGGCTCCTCTGTCCATGGGATTCTCCAGGGATGAATACTGGAGTGAGTTACTGTGCCCTCCTCCATGCTATCTTCCCGACCCAGGAATTGAACCCATATCTCTGGCATCTTCTACATCGCAAGCAGATCCCTTACCCACTGAGCCACCCAGGAAGCCCTTAGTGGATGCACTAAACCCTGATTATCTCATAACATAACAAACCACATAAAGAATTGTTTATAATTATGGTGACTTCTTTTGTTTCCCTTTGAATTTACAGGACATGAAATATTTCCATATGTGTGTTGGGGTATGTGTTTACAAAACAGGCTCTCAGAAACATCAAGACAGGTGTTCCTTGACAAAATGCGCACTAGAAAACAGTAAACAAATATGCTAAACAGCTGATGATTGGGTTATTCTTGAGCTGTAATAGTGAGCATCCTCAAGGAAATTCTAAATAGTCATTTTGCAGTCTGTTACAGTGTAGAAGAGTGAACAGTGGAGGTAGCATTAAGTTGGTCTAGACAGGGCACTGTCAAATGGCCAATGTTCTTGTCTAGGTCTATATGGTCAGAATTAAAATACAAGTTCCTATTTGAGACATCATGGGACAACAAAGAGCATTGCACAAGGCAAGTCAAAATTGTCTTTGGGGAGACTCCAGAGGTTAAGAGGAAATTTGATGTAACGGCTGGGAACTGAACCTGAGGATAGAACAGATTAGGAACAAATGTAGAAGATTTTGGACAATCATTATAAATACAATTTCTGCAATTTGGACTGGTGGCTTATGGTTGTTCACTGGCTTGGAATGGATTGAAGTGTAAATGAACCCAAGTTGTATTGTAATAGTTTTGGTTTTGGACTGTACTACCTAAATCCAGCTGTGTCCTCTATCACCTTGAGCTCTCTACCTGTTGCCAGGAGACCACCTGAGCCTCCCCTTTCTCAACCCATTACCCCCTTATTGAAAGATGAGAATCCAGACAAAGACTAAGAGGACAACCTGTGCATGGGCTTCTGCTACTGCTGGACATAGATGACAAACACTGCTTCTATTCTTTATGCACAGTTAATCTCTGCTTCATGCATAATCCCTGCTTGTATGAATTAATTCTTAAATTCTTTTCTCTCACATAACCCTGTCATTACAGAATTCATATAGAAAACTGATAGTAATTGGATACACTTCTTAAATGGCAAGCTTTTGACTCTTCTTGTGCATTTTGATGTTTAAATCCACTTCTCGTTTTTATTTTCCCTTTCATGATAAAAACCTCACATGTACCTCCAGAATATTCTAGGAGCTTAATGACATCAACTCCATATTTAAATAATCATATGGTTATGAATTGGTCTACAGTGATTCAGTATAGAAATGAACTACGGTTAAAACCTTTTCTGTTTTGCTCAAATTTGCATACTGTTGTCTGATAAAGGGGCCTTCCCTGGTGGCTCAAACAGTAAAGTGTCTGCCTGTAATGAAACAGACCTGGGTTCAGTCCCCAGGCCAGAAAGATCCCCTGGAGAACAGAATGACAACACACTCTGGTATTCTTGCCTGGAGAATTTCATGGACAGAGGAGCCTGGCAGGTTATATATAGTCCATGAAGTCACAAAAAGCTGGACACGGCTCAGTGACTAACATTTCACTTGACTTATCTGCTAAAGGGAACACATAAAATTTTTAAGTGGTTTGCTTTAACCAGGTAAAATAAAATGAGAATAGTTGAGTATACTCATAAAAATATTATCAAGTTAAATTCTCATGATTCAAAATTGGCCGAAACACTACTTCTGATCTTTTGTTGTTGTTGTTACTCTGTGGTATTTTTTTCTACCTTTAATCTTATTACTAGATAATAAAATGCTTTGTATAGAAGACAAAATATTAATCACTATAACATAGATATTAAGTTGGAGAAACTACCATTGGGTATCATAGAAACTCTGAAAATATTCAAGGAATTCTTTGGAGATATTTGTTAGAAAGTGCCAGAGCTCTCATATGACAAGATCTGGTGGGAACCTCAGTGAAATGTTACTCAGAAGAAGATGCCCAGGAAACAGCCTCAACAACGGTGCAACCACAATGACACCAAGCTCCCATTCTGCCATAAACTTTTGAGATGTCTTGTCATTAAGTTCCTAAACCATGATAAAACAGGAAAGCTGGCCTGCAGTAAATTGATTAAGGAGCAGAAATTTGCCTGTTCTCCCCTTGCCCTTGGATGTTCCAGGTTGTCTTGGAGGTCCATGTGAACTTTCATGCTTCCTCTCTCCGATTATCTGGCTCTCAAAGACTAACCCTCCTGTAGATCATTCTGTTAACATCTTTGTCGGTGCCAGTCATCTGATATCAGAAACATAGTTGAAAATGGCTTAAATCTGGCAATAAAAGGTCTTGATTTGCATCTTGTTTTTCCTACTTAATTACTCAGACTGAATTTTCTCAACTTTAAAAGTTCAGTTCTACTTAAGCCATAGTTCTGATATGAGCAAATGAAATAGCATCTGTGAAATTAAGTCAAAAACATTTAAAACGCCAAGGTGGAATGTATTAACTTTTAATAATGAATCTCCAGAGATAAATCTATCACTTCATTTAACTCTGGCATCATTTTTACATGTGTTCATATATTAGAATATTCAAGGAGTCTATCCACCTTACCTCAGAGCTTAAGCTGAGACCCCAGAGAAGAGAACAACAGGTAGAAAAGACCCACACCTTCCAAAGAGAGGTGATTATTCATGCAACACTTGCTAAGAGATGAAAACATGAGTGTCACTACCGAACTTCTGACCATGTTAAGTCTAGAAATAGATGAAGATGAGTGAGAGTTTTCTTCATTAGACTTATCAGTCAAAGAAAGAGATTATATTGTATCTAGCTGCTTCCTCACCAAAAAGGAAATGGTAGGACTCTTCCCACTATCTCAAGCCATCCAATGGGGATTCAAGATTCAAGTTCATCATGGACCTGTACATTGCATCTTTTGGAATTTTAGCCTTACAAAAATTGATGCTTGACTGCCGGAAGATTCCATGGGAAAGAATGGTTGGAACTGTCACTCATGGAAAAGCATTAAGAGAATTTTATTGGAAGTGTCAGCATTTTAGAAGTTGACCAAAGGTGCCAAGGTTTCCTTGGGATTAAATGTGTCCCACAGAAGGTAAAGGGCTCTACAAATCAAACTTTCTGTTAGAGTATCTCTTAGAGGAACTTCACATTTGACTAACAGAAAACTCAAGACAGTATAAGCTTAAATGATATGGTTGATTTCTCTATTTATTTGCCAGGGCTGGAATAGAACTGTTTAGTGTCAACAAGTCAGGCTCCACCTTTTTGTTCCACCATTCTGATCTTAAGGAAACTCATGTTCAAGAAGATTCATTTTAACCTTTGTAGATTTATATAACCAACAACTGAAAGTTCAGAATGCAGAGGAGACAAACAGAAAAAAAAGACAAATTTTAATGACACTTGCCCAAAATTACATATACCAAATATGCATATCAATGGCCAGAATCAAATCACATGGTCACACAAAACTGCAAGATAGGAAGGTAATCATTTTGGAAAGAAATATGCTGTTAATTACAAATGAAGGAATTACTACAAATCTGGTGTCCCATACGCGAAATCACGGTTTAATTATGAGAAAGCTAAAACTCAGCAGTGGCCACAGGACTGGAAAAGGTCAGTTTTCATTTCAATCTCAAAGAAAGGGAATGCCAAAGAATGCTCAAACTACTGCACAATTGCACTTATCTCACACGCTAGTAAAGAGATGCTTAAAATTCTCCAAGCCAGGCTTCAGCAATAAGTGAATTGTGAACTTCCAGATGTTCAAGCTGGTTTTAGAAAAGGCAGAGGAACCAGAGATCAAATTGCCAACACCTGATGGATCATCAAAAAAGCACAAGAGTTCCAGAAAAACATCTGTTTCTGCTTTATTGACTATGCCAAAGCCTTTGACTGTGTGGCTCACATATAAACTCTGGAAAATTCTGAAAGAGATGGGAATAACAGACCACCTAACCTGCCTCTTGAGAAATCTATATGCAGGTCAGGAAGCAACAGTTAGAACTGGACATGGAACAACAGACTGGTTCTTAATAGGAAAAGGAGTACGTCAAGGCTGTATATTGTCACCCTGCTTATTTAACTTCTATGCAGAGTATATCATGAGAGACGCTGGGCTGGAGGAAACACAAGCTGGAATCAAGACTGCTGGGAGAAATATCAATCACCTCAGATATACAGATGACACCACCCTTATGGCAGAAAGTGAAGAGGAACTCAAAAGCCTCTTGATGAAAGTGAAAGAGGAGAGTGAAAAAGTAGGCTTAAAACTCAACATTCAGAAAACTAAGATCATGTCATCTGGTCTCATTACTTCATGTGAAATAGATGGGGAAACTGGCTGATATTACTTTTCTGGGCTCCAAAATCACTGCAGATGGTGATTGCAGCCATGAAATTAAAAGATGCTTACTCCTTGGAAGGAAAGTTATGACCAACCTAGATAGCATATTAAAAAACAGAAACATTACTTTGTCAACAAGGTCCATCTAGTCAAGGCGATGGTTTTTCCATTGGTCATGTATGGATGTGAGAGTTGGACTATAAAGAAGACTGAGCACCGAAGAATTGATGCTTTTGAACTGTGGTGTTGGAGAAGACTCTTGAGAGTCCCTTGGGCTGCAAGGAGATCCAACCAGTCAATCATAAAGGAGATCAGTCCTGGGTGTTCATTGGAAGGACTGATGTTGAAGCTGAAACTCCAATACTTTGGCCATTTGATGTGAAGAGCTGACTCATTGGAAAAGACCCTGATGCTTGGAAATATTGAGCGCAGGAGGAGAAGGGGACAGCAGAGGATGAGATACTTGGATGGCATCACCGACTCAATGGACATGAGTTTGGGTGGACTCCGGGAGTTGGTGATGGACAGGGAGGGCTGGTGTGCTGCAGTTCATATGGTCACAAAGAGTTGGACACAACTAAGTGACTGAACTGAACTGAACTGAAAACTGTATTATGTCACAAATGTGCCCTGCATGGGACAGAAAATGAATCCCACTGAGGCATTTTATAATGAATGGCTGTTTGTCTTATTTCCTTTTAGTTACTTAAGAATTGGATATTTGTCTCATTCATTTCGATATCTTGTATGACATGCAACACCATATCCCATCATTTTTCTTATATGTTTCAGAAAAACAGAGGCTTTATATAAGATTTCTCCTCTGATTCATATTTCTCTGTTAAATCTTCACACACATCTTATGAAATACTTATTCTATGTTAAAGACACCTCTTAACATTCTCATCAGGGCTTTCCCCATGGCTCAGCGATAAGGAATCTGCCCGCAGTGCAGGAGAGGTGGGTTCCATCCCTGGATCAGGAAGATTCCCTGGAGAAGGAAATGGTAACCCACTTCAGTATCCTTGTTTGGAAAATCCTATGGACAGAGGATTCTTGCAGGCTAAAGTCCATGGGTTTGCAAAAGAGTCAGACATGCCTGAGGGACTAAACAAAATCCTCATCAACTGCACCAAAATTCCATCTTTGCCTTCTCTAAAACTTGTCTCCCTAGAAGGCTTCACTGCCCCTCACATTCCTGTGTATTCTATCACACCCAGCTGACTTCAAACTTCAGAGTCTGAAGATCAGCAATGTCATTGACAGATAGTTATGCCCCTATCTTTTTCAACAACTTCTGCACTTTCATCTATAATGCACTGTAGCCCTCATTTCTGCTCTCAATTTCTTACTTCCAAGTCATCAACTTTTTGTTTTGGCAGTTACGTTGTGTCCTTCTTCACCTGAAGCCATGCTACCATGCTGGGTGACCCCAGTATCCAAGTGTGTTAGTCTTTTTCAGACCTTACAGTCCTTCACCTTCTCATCCTCAGTAAGTTTCATTCTTGTTCCATCTTAGCTACCTACTCTTGATGATCTAGAAATCCTCCCTTTATCAGGTAATGAATTCTGATACATCATTAATATAACTCCAGTCTTTATTAGTTATTTCCACTCCATATTTTTAGTCAAATTTCCAAGTGGACAAGGGAAGCTGTCCACATTCTCCCTGTCACATGTTCTTTCCTTTCTTTTTCCGTCCAAAATTATCTTTATTTTTATTATTTTTTAAAATTTTATTTTTACTTTATTTTGCTTTACAATACTGTATTGGTTTTGCCATACATTGACATGAATCTGCCATGGGTGTACATGAGTTCCCAATCCTGAACCCCCCTCCCACCCCATAAAATCTCTCTGGATCATCCCCGTGCACCAGCCCCAAGCATCCTGTATCCTGTGTCAAACATAGACTGGCGATTCATTTCTTACATGATAGTATACATGTTTCAATGCCATTCTCCCAAATCATCCCACCCTCTCCCTCTCCCTCAGAGTCCAAAAGTCTGTTCAATACATCTGTGTCTCTTTTTCTGTCTCACATAAAAGGTTATCGTTACCATCTTTCTAAATTCCATATATATGTGTTAGTATACTGTATTGGTGTTTTTCTTTCCGGCTTGCTTCACTCTGTATAATCGGCTCCAGTTTCATCCACCTCATTAGAACTAATTCAAATGTATTCTTTTTAATGGCTGAGTAATACTCCATTGTGTATATGTACCACAGCTTTCTTATTCATTCATCTGCTGATGGACATCTAGGTTGCTTCCATTTCCTAGCTATTATAAACAGTGCTGCGATGAACACTGGGGTACATGTGTCTCTTTCAATTCTGGTTTCCTTGGTGTGTATGCCCAGCAGTGGGATTGCTGGGTCATAAGGCAGTTCTATTTGCAACTTTTTAAAGAATCTCCACACTATTCTCCATAGTTTCTGTATTAATTTGCATTCCCACCAACAGTGTAAGAGGGTTCCCTTTTCTCCACACCCTCTCCAGCATTTATTGCTTGTAGACTGTTGGATCACAGCCATTCTGACTGGCATGAAATGGTACCTCATTGTGGTTTTGGTATGCATTTCTCTGATAATGAGTAATATTGAGCATCTTTTCATGTGTTTGTTAGCCATCTGTATGTCTTCTTTGGAGAAATGTCTATTTAGTTCTTTGGCCCATTTTTTGATTGGGTCGTTTTTTTTCTGGAATTGAGCTGCAGGAGTTGCTTGTATATTTTTGAGATTGGTTGTTTGTCAGTTGCTTCATTTGCTATTATCTTCTCCCACTCAGAAGGCCCTCTTTTCACCTTGCTCATAGTTTCCTTTCTTGTGCAGAAACTTTTAATTTTAATTAGATCCCATTTGTTTATTTTTGCTTTTATTTTCAGTATTCTGGGAGGTGGATCATAAAGGATCCTGCTGTGATTTATGTCGGAGAGTGTTTTGCCTATGTTCTCCTCTAGGAGTTTTATAGTTTCTGGTCTTATGTTTAGATCTTTAATCCATTTTGAGTTTATTTTTGTGTGCGGTGTTAGAAAGTGATCTAGTTTCATTTTTTAAAAGTGGTTGACCAGTTTTCCCAGCACGACTTGTTAAAGAGGTTTTCTTTACTCCATTGTATATTCTTGCCTCCTTTGTCGAAGATAAGGTGTCCATAGGTGTGTGGATTTATCTCTGGGCTTTCTATTTTGTTCCATTGGTCTATATTTCTGTCTTTGTGCCAGTACCATATTGTCTTGATGACTGTGACTTTGTAGTAGAGCCTGAAGTCAGGCAGGTTGATTCCTCCAGTTCCATTCTTCTTTCTCAAGATTGCTTTGGCTATTCGAGGTTTTTTGTATTTCCATACAAATTGTGAAATTATTTGTTCTAGCTCTGTGAAAAATAACACTGGTAGCTTCATAGGGATTGAATTGAATCTGTAGATTGCTTTGGATAGTATACTCATTTTCACTATATTCATTCTCCCGATTCATGAACATGGTATATTTCTCCATCTATTAGTGTACTCTTTGATTTCTTTCATCAGTGTTTTATAGTTTTCTATATATGTCTTTAGTTTCCTTAGGTACATATATCCCTAAGTATTTTATTCTTTTCATTGCAATGGTGAATGGAATTGTTTCTTTAATTTCTTTTTCTACTTTCTTATTATTAGTGTATAGGAATGCAAGGGATTTCTGTGTGTTGATTTTATATCCTGCAACTTTACTATATTCATTGATTAGCTCTAGTAATTTTCTGGTGGAGTCTTTAGGGTTTTCTATGTAGAGGATCATGTCATCTGCAAACAGTGAGAGTTTTACTTCTTCTTTTCCAATTTGGATTCCTTTTATTTCTTTTTCTGCTCTGATTGCTGTGGCCAAAACTTCCAGAACTATGTTGAATAGTAGTGATAAATGTGGGCACCCTTGTCTTGTTCCTGACTTTAGGGGAAATGCTTTCAATTTTTCACCATTGAGGATAATATTTGCTGTGGGTTTGCCATATATAGCTTTTATTATGTTGAGGTATGTTCCTTCTATTCCTGCTTTCTGGAGAGTTTTTTTTCTTATCATAAATGGATGTTGAATTTTGTCAAAGGCCTTCGCTGCATCTATTGAAATAGTCATATGGTTTTTATTTTTCAATTTGTTAATGTGGTGAATTACATTGATTGATTTGCAGATCTTGAAGAATCCTTGCATCCCTGGGATGAAGCCCACTTGGTCATCGTGTATGATCTTTTTAATGTGTTATTGGATTCTGATTGCTAGAATTGTGTTAAAGATTTTTGCATCTATGTTCATCAGTGATATTGGCCTGTAGTTTTCTTTTTTTGTGCCATCTTTGTCAGGTTTTGGTCTTAGGGTGATGGTGGCCTCATAGAATGAGTTTGGAAGTATACCTTCCTCTGCAATTTTTTGAGTTTGAGTAGGATAGGTGTTAGCTCTTCTCTAAATTTCTGGTAGAATTCAGCTGTGAAGCCGTCTGGACCTGGGCTTTTGTTTGCTGGAAGATTTCTGATTACAGTTTCAATTTCCATGCTTGTGAGGGATCTGTTAAGATTTTCTATTTTTTCCTGGTTCAGTTTTGGAAAATTGTACTTTTCTAAGAATTTGTCCATGTCTTCCACATTGTCCATTTTATTGGCATATAATTGCTGATAGTAGTCTCTTATGATCCTTTGTATTTCTGTGTTGTCTGTTGTGATCTCTCCATTTTCATTTCTAATTTTATTGATTTGATGTTTCTCCCTTTGTTTCTTGATGAGTCTGGTTAATGGTTTGTCAATTTTATTTATCCTTCCAAAGAACCAGCTTTTGGCTTTGTTGATTTTTGCTATGGTCTCTTTTGTTTCTTTTGCATTTATTTCTGCCCTAATTTTTTACATTTCTTTCCTTCTACTAACTCTGGGGTTCTCCATTTCTTCCTTTTCTAGTTGCTTTAGGTGTAGAGTTAGGTTATTTATTTGACTTTTTTCTTGTTTCTTGAGGTATGCCTGTATTGCTATGAACTTTCCTCTTAGCACTGCTTTTATAGTTTTTGTGTTGTTGTTTTGTGTTGTTTTGTTTTCATTTTCATTCATTTATATGCATATTTTGATTTCTTTTTTGATTTCTTCTGTGATTTGTTGGTTATTCAACAGCATGTTGTTCAGCCTCCATATGTTGGAATTTTTAATAGTTTTTCTCCTGTAATTGAGATCTAATCTTAATGAATTATGGTCAGAAAAGATGCTTGCAATTATTTCAATTTTTTTGAATTTATGAAGGTTAGATTTATGGCCCAGGATGTGATCTATCCTGGAGAAGATTCCGTGAGCACTTGAGAAAAAGGTGAAATTCATTGTTTTGGGGTGAAATGTCCTATAGATATCAACTAGGTCTAACTGGTCTATTGTATCATGTAAAGTTTGCATTTCTTTGTTAATTTTCTGTTTAGTTGATCTGTCCACAGATGTGAGTCGGTATTAAAGTCTCCCACTATTATTGTGTTGTTGTTAATTTCCCCTTTCATACTTGTTAGCATTTGTCTTACATATTGCGGTGCTCCTATGTTGGGTGCATATATATTTATAATTGTTGTATCTTCTTTTGGATTGATCCTTTAATCATTATGTAGTAGCCTTCTTTGTCTCTTTGCTCAGCCTTTGTTTTAAAGTTTATTTTATCGGATATGAGTATTGCTACTCCTGCTTTCTTTTGGTCTCTATTTGCGTGGAATATCTTTTTCCAGCCCTTCACTTTCAATCTCTATGTGTCCCTCTACAAGAGGTGGATCTCTTGTAGACAGCATATATAGGGGTCTTGTTTTTGTATCCATTCAGCCAATCTTTGCCTTTTGGTTGGGGCATTCAACCCATTTACGTTTAAGGTAATTATTGATAGTATGATCCCATTGGCATTTACTTTATTGTTTTGGGTTCAGGTTTATACACCCTTTTTGTGTTTCCTGTCTAGAGAATATCCTTTAGCATTTGTTGGAGAGCTGGTTTGGTGGTGCTGAATTCTCTCAGCTTTTGCTTGTCTGTAAAGCTTTCGATTTCTCCTTCATATTTGAATGAGATCCTTGTTGGGTACAGTAATCTGGGCTGTAGGTTATTTTCTTTCATCACTTAAGTATGTCTTGCCATTCCCTCCTGGCCTGAAGCATTTCTATTGAAAGATCTGCAGTTATCCTTATGGGAATCCCCTCGTGTGTTATTTGTTGTTTTTCCCTTGCTGCTTTTAATATTTGTTCTTTGTGTTTGATCATTGTTAATTTGATTAATATGTGTCTTGGGGTGTTTTGCCTTGGGTTTATCCTGTTTGAGACTCTCTGGGTTTCTTGGACTTGGGTGATTATTTCCTTCCCCATTTTAGGGAATTTTTCAACTATTATCTCCTCAAGTATTTTCTCATGGTCTTTCTTTTTGTCTTCTTCTTCTGGGACTCCTATAATTCGAGTGTTGGAGCGTTTCATATTGTCCTGGAGGTCTCTGAGATTGTCCTCATTTCTTTTAATTCATTTTTCTTTTTTCCTCTATGATTCATTTATTTCTACCATTCTATCTTCTATTTCACTAATCCAATCTTCTGCCTCCATTATTCTACTATTTGTTGTCTCCAGAGTGTTTCTGATCTCATTTATTGCATTATTCATTATATATTGACTCTTTTTTATTTCTTCTAGGTCCTTGTTAAACCTTTCTTGCATCTTCTCAATCCTTGTCTCCAGGCTATTTATCTGTGATTCTATTTTGATTTCAAGATTTTGGATCATTTTCACTATCATTATTCGGAAATCTTTATCAGGTAGATTCCCTGTCTCTTCCTCTTTTGTTTGGTTTGTTGGACATTTATCCTGTTCCTTTACCTGCTGGGTATTCCTCTGTCTCTTCATCGTGGTTATATTACTGCATTTGGGGTGGCCTTTCTGGAAATTTGTGGAGTTCTCTTTATTATGGAATTTCCTCGCTGTGGGTGGGGTTGTATCAGTGGCTTGTCAAGATTTCTTGATTAGGGAAACTTGTGTTGGAGTTCTGGTGGGTGGAGCTGGATTTCTCTTCTCTGGAGTGCAATGAAGTGTCCAGTAATGAGTTATGAGATGTCAATGGTGTTGGAGTAACTTTGAGCTGCCTGTATATTGACGTTCAGGGGTATGTTCCTGTGTTGCTGGAGAATTTGTGTGGTATGTCTGGCTCTGGAACTTGTTGGCCCTTCGGTGGTGCTTGATTTCAGTGTAGGTATGGAGTCATTTGATGAGCTCCTATCGATTAATCTTCCCTGGATTCAGGAGTTCTCTGATGTTCTCAGGATTTGGACTTAAGCCTTCTGCTTCTGGTTTTCAGTTTTATTTTTACAGTAGCCTCAAGACTTCTCCATCTATACAGCACTGATGATAAAACATCTAGGTTAGAGATGAACAGTTTCTCCACATTGAGGGACACCCAGAGAGGTTCACAGATGGAACATGGAGAAGAGATTCACAGATTACATGGAGAAGAGAAGAGGGAGGGGGGAATTAGAGGTGACTGTAATGAGATGAGGTGGGATCAAAAGAGGAGAGAGCAAGCTAGCCAGTAATCACTTCCTTATGTGCGCTCCACAATCTGGACCGCTCAGAGATGTTCATGGAGTTATACAGGGAAGAGGAAAGGGAGGAAGTAGACAGAGGTGGCCAGGAGGATAAAAGAGAGAAATGAAAAGGAGAGAGACAGATCCAGCCAGTAACCAATTCCCTAAGTGTTCTCCATCGGCTGGAACACACGGAGATTCACAGAGTTGGGTAGAGAAGAGAAGGGGGAGGGAGGAGACAGAGACAACCTGGTGGAGAAGAAGGAGAGTCCAAAGGAAGAGAGAGTGGTCAAGCCAGTAATGTCACTCTCAGGTAAAATTGGGTACTGAAGATTGGGCTTTTAAACGTACAAAATTGACAACAAACACCAAAAAAACAAGATTAAAAATCTAGAGTAGAGGGTGGATTTTCAAAAATACAATATTAAAGAGAAGAAGAAGAAGAAGAGGAAGAAAGTCAGGAGTAAAAACAACAACAACCACAAAAAATATATATATATGGCATTTGCTTTAAAAATAGGGTCTTTTTTTTTGGAAAAGTAATAGTAGGTTATAAAGATTAAAATTAAAGGAGAAACAGAGGACTTAAAAATTTTTTAAAGTTTTAAAAAAAGGCGAAAAAGAAAAGAAAAAACAATCAAACAACATCAACCAAAAAAAGAGAGAGAGAGAGAATGGTCATAAAACCAGTAAAGATATATCTGGCCCTTTCTCTGGTGTTGTGGGCAGTATGGGGTCACTTCCAAGGCGGTTCCCTCTGTTTAGTTTCTTCTGTTTGCTGGTCTCTTCAGTGTTTGATATCCACCCTGACACAAGGTGGGGGGGGGGGGGTTAGTGGACACCTTTTTTTTTTTAGGCTCACTTGTTCAGTAGCGCTGTGGGGAGGGAGGGATGCTGCAAACAAATAACATTGGCATGTGCTCACAGTGTCTCAGTCGTGCTGGCCTGCCCCTGCACACGGCACACACCACTCAGGCTCTACGTTGCTCCACCAGGAACCGTCTGAGGCTGGCCCGAGGCTGCATGCACCTCCCCGGTCTAAGCCGCTCAGGCTTGGCTCTCAGGTAGCCCTCAGAGGTGCAGATCCAGTTGGGCCTGCGTTTTGTGCCCTTCCCAGGACCAAGTAGCTCAGGTGTTTGGTGAGCACGATAGCTGCGACTGATCGTCTTTCCCGTCCCTGTTGCTCAGTTTTCTGGGTGTACAACTGGTGCCCCTTGTCAGGTGGATGGTGACTGGCCAGGACCCCGTGAAATCTTAGCAAAGAAGCCTGCTTGCAGTTTGGTAGGTAAAGTCTCTCCGGGGCTGTGATTGCCCACTTCCAGCCCTTATGGCTCGGGCTGCCTGTCACCGGAGGGGGATGGTCTACAGCCAGCTATTTCTGTTCCATCCTTTGTTCTGTGCGCGGTTCTGGCGGTGTCTTATGTTAGAGCTTTTTGCATAGTAGCTATCCCACAGTCTGGTATGCTAGCCCCAGTTAGTTTGCTCTGGTTACGCTCGAGGCATTCCAGCCCGATTCTTAAAAAGCACTGCAGCCCACACCTCCCTGCCCAGCCCCCACTGGCTAGTGGCAGATGCAGGCGTCTATGCTGCTTCTCTGCTGGAGGAGTTACTGTTGGGCTCATAATCTGTTGCTTTTAATTATTTATTTATTTTTCTTCCCTGTTATGTTGCCCTCTGTGCTTCCAAGGCTCGCCACAGACTCGGCAGCGAGAGTGTTTCCTGGTGTTTGGAAATTTCTCTCTTTTTAAGACTCCATTCCTGGGACGGAGCTCCCTCTCTACCTCCTTTGTCTCTTTTTCAGTCTTTTATATTTTTTCCTACCTGTTTTTGAAGACAATGATCTGCTTTTCTGGGTGCCTGATGTCCTCTGCCAGCATTCAGAAGTTGTTTTGTAGAATTTACTCAGTGTTGAAATGTTCTTTTGATGAATTTGTGAGGGAGAAAGTGGTCTCCCTGTCCTATTCCTCCACCATCTTAGGACCGCCCTCCACATGTTCTTTTCAATTCTTTTCTATCCAGCATATATTTTCCATCTTTTATTTCACCAATTCTCATTTTGCAATTCTAAGGGTCAACTTTATTTCTTTCTTCACCTCTCCTCCCATATCCAAACACAGAGCAAGTCTGTTTACTCAGCAGCAAACTATCTCTTGAATGCATTCAGTACTCTTCATTTTTACCCTCACCTCCCGTAGTATACATAGCCACCATCTTTCTCCTGGATTACTTTACTTACCTCCGATGGGCCTTCTTCCTTTTATTCTTTCTCCTCTTCCTCTTCTACAGCTTATTCTCTATTCTGCAGCCTATATCATATCAAACTTTATTTTTAAATTGACTATTTTATTTTAATATAATTATGGATTCACACGCAGTTGTATGAAATAATTCAGAGTGGTTCTGTGTACCATTTACCTAGTTTCCTTCAATGATGCCATCTTAGAAATCTAGAGCAGAATAGTACAACCAAAATATAGACATGGATAGAGTGAAGATACAGAACACTGATCACCACAAGGATTCTTCCTGTTGTCCATTTATAGTCACACATACTTCTACCTGACTGCCTTTGTAACTTCATCATGTAAGGAATGATACGTAAATAGAATAATACGGTGTCCAGCTTTTGGGGATTGGCTTTTTCACAGGACATAATGCTTTGGAGATTCATGCAGATTGTGTGTATATCAATAATTTGTTCATTTTTATTGCTAGATAGTATTCCACAGACTGGATGTAACACATTTTCTTTAATTTTTCACACTTTGAACAACATGTGTTTTCAGGTTTTAGCTATTATGAATAAAACTTCTCCAACATTCATTTACAAGTTTTTACATGAACATTAAGCCTTCATTCTCTCAGATAAATACCTCAGAAAACAATCCTTGGTTTGTAAGGTCATGCATGTTTAATTTCTTAAGAAATTGCCAGATGGTTTCCAAAAATGGCTGTGGCATTTTACATTCCATCAGCAATGTGTGTATGATTTGGTTTCTCTTCATCCTTGTCTGCATGTAGTATTATCACTGTTTTTATTTTGATCATTCTGATAAGTATCTAAGGATAGCTCATTCTAGTTTACCTTATATTTCCCTAATAGCTAATGATATTAAACATTTTTCCATGTGTTTATTTGCCATCTGTATATTTTTAGTGAAATGCTTGGTCTTGTCTTTCAACTTTTTTAGTGATGACACAAATACATCTACTTACTTTTTATTGTTTTAAGTTTTTATTTCATATTGGAGTACAGTTGATTAACAATGATGTGTTAGTTTCAAAGTGTACAGCAAGGTGATTCACTTATACATATGCCTATTCTATTCTTTTTCAAATTCTTTCCACATGTAGATAATTGTAAAATACTGAACAGAGTTCTCTGTGCCATACAGTAGGTCCTTGTTGGTTATCTATTTTATAAGAAATGTAGCAGTGTGTACATGTCAGTCCCAAACTCCCAGTCTATTTTTGCCCATTTTTGACTTGGATTTTGTTAAACTATTGAGTCCTGAGAGTTCTGAGGCATTTATTCTGGATACTGACCTTTGAAGTTTTCACTATGGTGAAGCTTCTAGTTCATCTTTGTTTATTTAATCTTTCACTTCTTTCATTAGCTTTATATCATTTCCACATAAAAGTCTTAGGTGTGTTTTAATGCATTCTAATATATGTATTCCTTTATTTTTTGAGGAATTATAGATGGTATTCCAGTTTCAATTATTATATCTGTATGTTCATTGCTGGTCTAAGGAAATAAAATTAATTATTGTATGGTTATCTTATATCCTGTGTTTTTGATGTATTCATTTACTAATTCTATGGACATTTTGGAGATCACTTGGAATTATCTATATAGACAATCATGGCATTCACATATAGGGACAGTTTTATTTTTCCTTTTAGATATGTTCATATTGCATTCCCTTTAATTGCCTTATTATGCTCATTAAAACATCTATCACTCTGTTGAATAAGAGTAGTGAGAACAAGTATTTTTGTTTTGTTTCTAGCTTGGGGAATAATGAGTCTTTCATGATTAAATATAATGTCAATGATACAGTTTTTCTGTAGTTGTCTTTAACAAATTAAGAGTCTCCTTCTTCATTTCTACTTTTCTGAATTTTTCTTTTTAGCATGAAATGAGTGATGGAGATTTTCAGTGTCATCTCTGTTTTGTAAAGAGATCAGAAATGCTGAAGAATTGATGCTTTTGAACTGTGGTGTTGGAGAAGACTCTTGAAAGTCCCTTGGCCAGTAAGGAGATCAGACCAGTCAATCCTAGAGGAAATCAACCCTGAATATTCACTGGAAGGATTGATACTGAAGCTGAAGCTTCAATAGTTAGGCCACTTGATGAAAACAGCCAAATCATTGGAAAAGATCCTGATGATAGGAAAGATTGAGCATAGGAAGAGAAGGGGATGATAGAGGATAAGATGGTTAGATGGAATCACTGACCTAATGGACGTGAGTTTGAGCAAATTCCAGGAGATGGTGAAGGACAAGAAAACCTGGCATGCTGCAGTTCATAGGGTTGCAAAGAGTCGGACATGACTTAGTGACTGAACAACAATAACAACCAACAACAACAACAACAAAATACTGAACAACAAAATGATTTTTCTTGGACTCATCATAAAATTGAGATCTTGGAGGCAAACCACCACTTCAAATCTGAAGAGAAAGGTGAATACAGAAAGTCACAGTTAAGAATAACTTATCAGGACTAGAAGCTACTGGAACCATGAGCTGGTAAGTACTCAAATGATAATTTTGGCAAATTGCTTGAAGCAGAGTGTATATTAGTGTGAGCATAATAAACTGTTGGGGTCTACTGTCTTATTCCTCCATAAATTTCACAGTACTACAATAAGAAAAATCCTGTGTTTCTAACAGGGGGAGGAAAAATACTAACCACTTTGAAGTATGCACAGAGCATTTACCATAAGGAAAGCCAATACTCTAAGAGAAATAGCTTTACCACAGCATTATCTGACATATCTGATATAGGGGAAAGGAAATTACCCATTTCAAGTTTCCTTCTGTCTTCCTCTCTTATCTAACAAAGTAAAAGAAGCTTAGAATAAATTGCACAGTTACAGAACAGGGACATAAACTCACTAAAGAATGAGACTTAACATGGAAATACAGACTGCTTCCCCTCCCACCAAACACCTTTTAATCTCATCAGTAGGGCTTAAGTATAATAATAGCAAACTACAGCTGAAGAAATTGCAAAGACCAGTTTCTATGTAAGAAGCAATTTTTAGGTAAACTGTAAAAAGCAAGGAAGACAAAATCAAGAAGGAGAGATCTGAAGGTTCCGGCACCTAGAGCTGCAAAAAAAATTAAACAAGGTTGAATTCTTAATCAGATTAACATTAAAAACTCACAATAGAAGCCTATCTAATTCCAGTATTAAAATCCAACACATTATGCATCTTTGAAAAAAATTACAAACCATTATAAAAGGCAAGAAAATACAGACTGAAGAGGCAAAGCCAGTGTTAGAATCAGATTCAAATATGGCAAAGATATTGGAGGTATCAGTTCAAGAATTTAAAATAGCTAGGATTACTATGTTAAGGCATCCAATGGAAAAAGAGAGAAACTCTAAGAAAAAAAATCAAAGGAAATGCTAGGAATAAAGTAACAAATACCTTTGGTCACACACCAATAGACTAGACACAAATGAGGAAATATTTAGCAAGCTTGAAGTTATGTCAATATAAGCTTGAAAAGCTAAAAGGCAAGAAGGAAAACATACACACAAAACATAATACTCAAGAACTGTGAGGCAATTTGAAAACATGTACTATATACATTATTATTATACAAGAAGAAGGAAAAAGATTTAAGGGAGCAAAATAAGTATTTTAAGTAATAACGGTCAAGAATTTCCCAAAATTTCAACAAGCCAAAGTTTTCTTGTACACTGTTGGTGGGAATAAAAATTGATGCAACTACTCTGGAAAATAGTATGGAGGTTTCTCAAAAAGAACTAACATATGATCCAGGATTTCCACTCCTGGGTATACGGCTAAAAACACAAACAGTAATTTGAAAAGAGAAATGCACCCCAATGTTCATAGCACCATTATTTACAATAGCCTATGTATGGAAGCAATCTATGTGTCCACCAACAGATCAATGGATAAAGAAGATGTGGTATACATATGGGATTCCCAGCTGGCACTCGTGGTAAGAAACCACCCAGCAATGCAGGAGACACAGGAGGTGCAGGTTCAATCCCTGGGTCAGGAAAATGCTCTTGAGGAGGGGATGGCAACCCACTCCAGTATTCTTACCTGAAGAATCCCGTGGACAGAGGAACCTGGAAAGCTATAGTCCATAGGGTCACAAAGAAATGGACATGATGGAAGCAACTTAGCACATGTATATATATACCACGAATAAGCTAAGTTGCTTACACACACACACACACACTTACACACAATGGGATACTGCCCAGCCATAAAAAGGAATAAAGTTTTGCCATTTACAGCAATGCAGAAGAAATCAGAGGGCATTATGGTAAGTGAAATAAGTCAGATAGAGATACCGTCTGATATTACATTATATCATTTATAGGTGAAAATATGTAGAATCTAAAAAGTATGACAATTTAGTGAATATAACAAAAAGAAAGCAGACATTATTATAGAGAGCAAACTAGTGATTACCAATTGGAGATGAGGGGCATCATAGAGGTGTAGGCTAAGTCATTTCAGTCACATCCTACTCATGAATTTATGGACTAGAGCCCAACAGGCTCCTCTGTCCACAGGATTCTTCAGGTAAGAATACTGGAGTGGGTTGCCAGTCCCTCCTCCAGGGATCTTCCAGACCCAGAGAAGGAACCAGTGTCTCTTGAGTCTCCTGCATTGATAGGTGGGTTCTTTACAAGTAGTGCCACCTAAGAGAATAGTGAGTGGAGATGAAAATTATTGGCTCCAGGATGCACTGTATAACATGGGAAATATAGCCAATGTTTTATAATAAATGATAAATGGAAAACAACCCTTAAAATTGTATTAAAATTTTAAACACATTTAAAATTTTTTAAGTAGATAAAAGAGAATTTTCCAAACTCTCAAAAATCCAAAAGCTATCAATTGTTAAAGGGAGAGGTGTTGAAGTTACCAGCTCTAACTATGTGTTCATCTACTTCTTTCAGTTTTATCAGGTTTCATCTCACATGTTTTGCAGCTCCTGATTGCATCATTGCTGACATCAACCCTCTCTTAGGGTTTTTAGAATTGTGATATCTCCTTTGTGGACTGAGCCTTTAATTAAGACATAATTACTCTCTGCATCTTTGGAACTTCTCTTAGTCCTGAAATCTATTTTATGTAGTGTTAATATAGTCACTGTGGAAAATTCTGAAAGAGATGGGAATACCAGACCACCTGACCTGCCTCTTGAGAAACCTGTGTGCAGGTCAGGAAGCAGCAGTTAGAACTGGACATGGAACAACAGACTGGTTCCAAATAGGAAAAGGAGTATGTCGAGGCTGTATATTGTCACCCTGCTTATTTAACTTCTATGCAGAGTACATCATGAGAAACGCTGGACTGGAAGAAACACAAGCTGAAATCAAGATTGCCAGGAGAAATATCAATAACCTCAGATATGCAGATGACACCACCCTTATGGTAGAAAGTGAAGAAGAACTAAAGAGCCTCTTGATGAAAGTGAAAGAGGAGAGTGAAAAAGTTGGCTTAAAGCTCAACATTCAGAAAACAAATATCATGGCATCCGGTCCCATCACTTCATGGCAAATAGTTGGGGAAACAGTGGAAAGAGTGTCAGGCTTTCTTTTCCTGGGCTCCAAAATCACTGCAGATGGTGATTGCAGCCATGAAATTAAGAGACACTTACTCCTTGGAAGGAAAGTTCTGACCAACCTAGACAGCATATTCAAAAGCAGAGACATTACTTTGCCAACAAAGGTCCGTCTAGTCAAGACTGTGGTTTTTCCAGTGGTCATGTATGGTTGTGAAAGTTGGACTGTGAAGAAAGCTGAGTGCCGAAGAATTGATGCTTTTTAACTGTGGCGTTGGAGAAGACTCTTGAGAGTCCCTTGGACTGCAAAGTGATCCCATCAGTCCATTCTAAAGGAGATCGTTCCTGGGTGTTCTTTGGAAGAAGTGATGATAAGGCTGAAACTCCAGTACTTTGGCCACCTCATGGGAAGAGTTGATTCATTGGAAAAGACTCTGATGGTGGGAGTGGTTGAGGGCAGGAGGAGAAGGGGATGACAGAGGATGAGATGGCTGGGTGGCATCGCTGACTCAATGGATGTGAGTTTGAGTGAACTCTGGGAGTTGGTGATGGACAGGAAGGCTTGGCTTGCTGCAATTCATGGGGTCGCAAAGAGTCGAACACGACTGAGTGGCTGAACTGAACTTAAATGAATATAGTCACTCCTGCTTTCCTTCAATTAATATTTCCGTAATACATCTTTTCCCATCTTTTTATTTTCAATCTCCCTATTTCATTGTAATTTAAGTGAGTTTCTTATAGACAGCATATAACAGTGTCTGTTTTCTAAGCCACTTTGCCAATCTCTGTCTTTTAACTAGTGTATTTAGACTTATTGTATATAACTTAGAAGATAACGGATGATTAATAAATGCATGATGGATTAAATGCCATCCTTATTTGTGGTTTTCTGTGCACAGATGTTTTTCTCTGTGCTATGTTTAACAAACAAGGACTGACTAAATAAAACTGAAATTATCTTTTCATCTTTGTGATGTGGATTTTCTACTTTCCTACAATTCTATCCCCTCCTTCTTCTGTATGTAGTGATTTTATAATGTTGCTAGTTAATCAAAGGATATTTCTGTGGTTATTAAAAAATATCTACAAGTAGAACAAATTAGGCCTGAAATTCTGAAATTTGATTCTACTCTTAAGATTTCAAAATTTAATTTTACCAAATTTGGCCAAATTTGCTTTGGGTGGAAATCAAGTTTTTTAATATATTTTTATTTCTACCTTTAATATTTTTAGTTTTATGTCTTTATCATTACAAAGAGATTTCTGCATATTAAATGTTCTAAAGCAATCTAGTATAGCTGATCCAGTATTTCTGGTCTAAGATTTTTTAAACTCAAGCTATTCCTAAGCAATACAATTTTAAGCAAAACACCTCACACAGAAAAATTTTACTTTTGAATTTCTTTGCTATTACATGTCTCTCATTAAATAGTTGAAAGCTCAATCCTTTTCATCTTTGTTAATATTTAAATTGCATTAGAATGAAAAATTTTAATTTGGTAGAATGAAAGTTTGTATAGAATGGATTAAAGTTTCTAGAGCTTGAATCATCCCAGTTTCTTATTTTCAGTTGAAGTATAGTTGACATACAATATTATATTCAGTTTAATATATGATTTGGGATTTGATATTTTGTCTTTTATATACCTTACAAAATTACTACACTATTAATGACTTTATTCCATATGCCTTATGTTATATCCCTGTGACTTATTTATTTAGACAAACTGGTAGTTTGTACCTCTTACTCATCTTTACTTTTTTGATCCATCTTGTCACACCATAGTCTCCTGGCAACCGCTAGTCTTTTCTTTATATCTCTGTGTTCTGTTTTGTTATTTTGCTCGTTTGTTGTTTTTTAATTTCACATATAAATAACAACATATGTCTTTCTCTCTCTCATTTATTTCACTTAGTTTTAAACCCTCTAGGTCCATCCATGCTGTTGTACATATCCATATTTTATTCTTTTTTATGATTCAGTAGCATTCCTTTGTGTGTGTGTGTGTGCATGTGTGTGTTGTGTGTGTATACACACACATCTTCATCCATTCATTTACTTGTTGAAGGGCACTTAGGGTTGATTCCATATTTTGGCTATTGTAAATAATGATACAATAATATGGGAAGCATATTTTTTTAAATTCTGAAAGTATGATAATGCATTACTTTGCTTACAAAGGTCTGCCTAGTCAAAGCTATGTTTTGTTTTGTTTTGTTTTGTTTTTCCAGTAGTCATGTCTGGATGTGAGAGTTGGACTATAAAGAAAGCTGAGCACCAAAGAAGTGATGCTTTTGAACTGTGGTGTTGGAGAAGAATCTTGAGAGTCCCTTGGACTGCAAGAATGTCCAACCAGTCCATCCTAAAGGAAATCAGTCCTGAATATTTATTGGAAGGACTGATGCTGAAGCTGAAGCTCCAATACTTGGGCCACCTGTGAAGAACTGACTCATTGGAAAAGACCCTGATGCTCAGAAATATTGAAGGCAGGAGGAGACGGGGATGACAGAGGATGAGATGGTTGGATGGCATCATCGATGCAAAGGACATGAGTTTGAGTAAGCTCTGGGATTTGGTGATAGACAGGGAAGCCTGGCGTGCTGCAGTCCATGGGGTCGGACACAACTGAGCAACTGAACTGAACTAAACTGATGATAACACATTCACAGGAGATTTGGAAAATACAGAACAATGCCACATATCTTTCTATTACATATTATAATTATTTTTTAAAGTAGATACATTAAAACTTTTCTTTGGAGTTCGAATAACAAACTCTCAAAAATTAGTACAATGAATAGACAGAAAGTTAGAAGGATATAGTAGACCAGGGACGGGGGAGCCTGGTGGGCTGCCGTCTATGGGGTCACACAGTCGGACATGACTGAAGTGACTCAGTAGCAGCAGCAGGAGCAGCAGTGAACCTGAAAAGCGCTATGAAACAAGTCAACATAAATATGATTTATACCATTTTTACACAAGAGCAGGATACAAATTTAAAGTCCTATAGACTTTAAACCAGGAGACATTGGAACATATCTTGGAATACAAACCAAGGTGCAAAAATTTCATGGCCCAAAAGTATTTCAGTTCACACAGACTCTGTTCCCTTATCACTGTGGAATTATTTTAGACATTAATATCAAAAGATATTTGAAAATAACCCACATATTTTCAAGTGTAATGTGATATTTACCAACAGACATCTTTGACTTAGCCATTGAAAGCCTCAATAAAGTTAAAAGACTAAAAAAACTCAGAGTGATTGCAGAGAAGAAAACACTTAAATGAGAAATTAATATCAAAATGAGAAATTGATATCAAAGATACTTTAAAAACCCCATGTATGTGAAAGTTAAATGTCCACTTTTAAATGATGAACATATCTAAGAAACCATAAAAAGAAACTAAGGGAACATCTGTAATAGATTCAAGATGATATGATAATTTATCTCAATTTATCAGCTGCATGAAACTGAATACAATGTAGATTATTGAATAAGGTATGAAAACAAATAATGGACACACATAAAATTTTGTGAAATTTGAAAAAAGTCTGTACTTTAGTTAATAATGCTGTATCACATGTCAACTTTCTGTTTTTTGTTTTTGTTTTTTTTTATTACCACAAAGTATTTTTTCATAGTCTCAGAACTGGATTAGAAATTTCAAGCCTTATTCACATTTCTTCTAAAAATCACCAAAATAAAATAATAAATTTTCTATACTTTTAGCAGTAATACTAGATGCCAGAATAAATAGAACTATATCAAAGTTTTGAGTGAATATAAATTAGAAACCTAGGATTCTATTCACACATGATCAAACAAATGAAATCAACATATCATAAAATTTTAGTTAAGAAAAAATTCATGTTTCATAAAATATATATTATATTATACACGAAGTGAAGTGAAAATTGTTCAGTCACGTCCAGTGGTTTTGTGACCTCATGAACTATACAGTCCATGGAATTCTCCAGGCTAGAATACTGGAGTGAGTAAACTTTCCCTTCTCCAAGGGATCTTCCCAACCTAGGGATGGAACTCAGGTCTCCCACATTGCAGGCAGATTTCGTTACCAGATGACTCACAAGAAAAGCCCAAGAACTTATCCTTTCTCCAGCGGATCTTCCCGACCCAGGAATTGAATGAGGGTCTCCTGCATTGTAGGCAGATTCTTTACCAACTGAACTATCAGGGAAGCCCATATATGTATAATATACACATTATATATATATATATACACACACAAACAAAAGCTTTTCTACTATACTTGCTAAAGACTTGAGAAAGAACAACAACAACAAAAGAAACAGTGAATTTGGAAAACATAGAGCAAATGAAATGGGAGCACTGAATATGAAACAGAAAAATTAAAACAAATCAGATAAAAGTAAATGATCACCATATAGTGCAGTCTTTTTTAAACATGGCTGCTTATTATAATCACATCTGGAGCTTTGGAGAAAAAACAATACCTGGGCATTTATACTTTTCAAAAAATTCCAAGATAATTCTAATGCACATCTGGATTTTAGGAAGTGATTACCGAGTTTTCTATTAAATGGTAGTTTTAATGATATAGAATTTTATTATTGTTTGTTGTCCAATCACGATGCAATTTTATTAATAATAATAATTACATAATTACAATAGTAAAAAAAAGTTTATCAGTTTCACAATCAATAGCCTGACTAGAAGGATAATTGCAATTGCAAACCATAATGGAAACTTGGTTAACCTAACAGCATAAAATAATTACATACAACTTGGGGGGTTAAGTAGAGTGATCTGGTAAGTGGAAGTGCACATATGCACATGTTTTCATCCACCCAACCAGTCTATATCTTTTGGTCAGTGCATTTAATCCATTTACATTGAAGGTAATTATCAATATATATGATCCTATTACCATTTTCTTAATTGCTTTTGGTTTATTTCTTGTAGGTCTTTCCCTTGTCTTATGTTTCCTACCTAGAGAAGTTCCTTTAGTATTTGTTGTAAAGCTGGTTTGGTGGCGCTGAGTTCCCTTATCTTTTGCTTGTCTGTAAAGCTTTTGATTTCTCCATCAAATCTGAGTGAGAGTCTTGCTGGGTAGAATGTTCTTGGTTGTAGGTTCTTCCATTTCATCACTTTAAATATATGGTCCCATTCTCTTCTGACTTGCTTGTAGAATTTCTGTTCAGAAATCAACTGATAATCTTATGGGAATTCTGTTGCATGTTATTTATTGTTTTCCCTGTTTCTTTTAATATTTTATCTTTGTGTTTCATTTTTGTCAGTTTGATTACTATGTGTCTCAGTGTGTTCCTCTCTGGGTTTATCCTACCTGGGACTCTCTGCTCTTGCTGGACATGGTTGACTATTTCCTTTCCCCTGTTAGGGAAGTTTTCAGCTGTTGTCTCTTCAATTTTTTTCTTGGATCCCTTTCTCTCTCTCTTCTCCTTTCAGGGACCCCTATAATGTGAATATTGGTGGATTTAATGTTGCCCCAGAGGCCTCTTAGGCTGTCTTCCTTTTTTTTTTTTTAATTTTTTTGTTTTCCTATATTCTGTTTTGTGTCAGTGATTTCCACCATTCAGGCTTCCAGGTCAACTTACTCATCTTCTGCTTCAGCTGATGTGTGGTCCTGGTGCATGCAAGATGTTGTTTGTGTCCTCTAAGAATGAAGTCTGTTTCCCCCAGTTCTGTGGAAATCCTGTAATTAAATCCCACTGGCTTTCAAAGTCAGTTTCCTGGGGATTCCTAATCTCTGCCAGATCCCAAGGTTAGCAAACCTGACATGGGCCTCAGAATCTTCACAAAAGTAGGAGAACTTCTTTGGTCTCCAGTTTGTGGGTCACCTACCCGGCAGGTATGGTATTTGATTTTATCCTGATTGTACTCCTAACATCTCATTGCTGCTTCTCCCTTGTCTTTGGACATGGAGTATCTTTTTTGGTGTGGTCCATAATCTTCTTTTGCTACTTCAGTGCTCTCACAGGAGGAGAAGAGTATATGTCCTCTACTCTGCCATCTTGAACCAATGTTTCTCTGAGGTGCATATATACTTTTTAATTAGTGTTTTTATTTTCTTTGAAAAAAATACCTGAAAGTGTAACTGCTGGGTCATATGGTAGCTATATTTTTAATACTTTTGAAGCATCCCCATACTTTTTTACATAGTGGCTGCACCAATTTACATTCCTACCAACAGTGTGAGAAGATTCCTTTTTCTCCAATACATTTTATATCTTGTCTTTTTGATGATAACAATTCTGACAAGTGTGATTTGACAGCTCGTTATGGCTTGGGCTTCCCTGAAGCCTCAATTATAAAGAATCTACCTGTATTGCAGTTAAACACAGGAGATGCTGGCTCGATTTCAAGATTGAGAAGATCTCCTGGAGAAGGAAATTTACCTCTTCCATATATATTTGCCTGAAAAATCCCATGGACAGAGGAGTAGGAGGGCTATTGTCCATGCAGTTGCAAAGAGTCTAACATGACTGAGCTGTTAGTCAGTTGTGATGTTGGGTATACTTTCACGTATCTGTTGGCCATCTGTATATCTTCTTTGGAGAAATACATACTCAGATCCTCTGTCCACTTTTTTAATTAGATGTTTTTTGTTATTGAGTTGTATGAACCACTTATATATTTTGAATATTAACTCCTTATTGGGCATATCATTTGCAAATATTTTCCCCTTTCAATTAGGTTTCCTTTTCATTTTGTTGATTTTTATTTTTTTTAACTGCCCAAATTCATTTTTGAACTTCCACTTTAGTAACACTTTGATGCACTAAGAAATTTTCCATGAATAAACTTCAGTGAAGTTTCATTTTCCTTGGCACTGAATAATTACTTTTGGCTAAATAAACACTAATTTGTTGATTAGTACTAAGAGGATGAGCTATGTTTCAGACTACCAAATGCCAAGTAAGACTGATTTCTTCCACATGCATATAGTCTTGTTGATCCTCTTTGAAAACTAAACACTTATATTTGCCAGCTTTTTTTTCCCTTAAAGCAGTTTTGAGGGAGAACTATTTTAGATTAATGTAAATACATATATATTCCTAATCTGGCATTTGATTCAGGGAGTTTTAATCATAATACTTAATTATGTATAAACAATGAGAATGTAGAGAAAAGTATAATTTTATAGAGACTGACCACAGAGCCATTATCTAGATTCTAACATTATATTTTATTATTCCTATTTCATTGTATGTCTGTTCATCAGTCCATGTTCACAGAAATTTTGAATGGGACAAAATTTGAAAAATTGAACAGGCACTTCCCTGGTGGTCCAATGGTTAAGAATCCACATGCTAATGCCAGGATGTAGGTTTAATCTCTGGTCAGGGAACTAAGATCCCACATGCTGCAGGGCAACTAAGACCATGCACCACAACTAATGAGCCCACATGCTCTAGAGCTCGTGTCCCTCAACAAGGGAAGCTCCCATGTGATGCAGCTAGAGAAAGCACATGTAGTGCAAAAAGAGCCCATGGATCACAACAAAGACCCAGCACAATGACAATTAAAAATAACAATAATAAATAAATAAATGAAAAGCAGTGACAAGAGAAGATCCAGAATTTTTTTTTTAAGAAAATTGAACAAATTGTGTTCAGATGTTTAAGTTAAGCTGATAGCAGGCATCATAAAATGACCAAGTGTTGGTAGTGACAAATAAATCACCACTCTGTATTTTTAGAGAGGTAATACAGCTCCTTCAATTTTGTCCCTGCTCTGTCATTAAAAGAAGAAATGGAGCACCATCTAAAATAGTGATTATTTATTAAGCACTTATGATAGGTCAAAATATGTGGCATATACAGGAGGCATGATCAAGACCATTCCCAAGTAAAAGAAATGCAAAAAGGCAAAATGGTCGTCTGAGGAGGGCTTACAAATAGCCGAGAAAAGAAGAGAAGTGAAAGGCAAAGGAGAAAAAGAAAGATATACCCATTTGAATGCAGAGTTCCAAAGAAGAGCAAAGAGAGATAAGAAAGCCTTCCTCAGTGATCAATGCTAAGAAATAGAGGAAAACAATTTAATGGAAAGATTAGAGATCTCCTCAAGAAAATTAGAGATACCAAGGGAAATTTCAACAAAGATAAGCACAATAAAGGACAGAAATGGTAAGGACCTAACAGAAGCAGAGGATATTATGAAGAGGTGGCAAGAATACACAGAAGAATTATACAAAAAAGATCTTCATGACCCAGGTAACCACAATGGTGTGATCACTCACCTAGAGCCATACATCCTGGAATGTGAAGTCAAGTGGGCCTTAGGAAGTATCACTATGAACAAAGCTAGTGGAGGTGATGGAATTCCAGTTGAGTTATTTCAAATCCTAAAAGATGATGCCACGAAAGTGCTTCACTCAATATGCCAGCAAATCTGGAAAACTCAGGAGTGGCCACAGAACTGGAAAAGGTCAGTTTTCATTCCAATCCCAAAGAAAGGCAATGCCAAAGAATGCTCAAACTACTGCACAATTGCACTCATCTCTCATGCTAGTAAAGTAATGCTCAAAATTCTCCAAGACAGGCTTCAACAGTATGTGAATCACGAACTTCTAGATGTTCAAGCTGGTTTTAGAAAAAGCAGAGGAATCAGAGATCAAATTGCCAACATCTGCTGGATCATCAAAAAGCAAGAGAGTTCCAGAAAAACATCTTCTTCTGCTTTATTGACTATGCCAAAGCCTTTGGCTGTGTGGATCACAACAAACTGTGGAAAATTCTTAAAGAGATGGCAATATCAGACCACCTTACCTGCCTCCTGAGAAATCTGTATGCAGGTCAAGAACCAACAGTTAGAACTGGACATGGAGCAACAGACTGGTTCCAAATTGGGAAGGAAGTACGTCAAGGCTATATATTGTCACCCTGCTTATTTAACTTATATACAGAGTACATGATGTGAAATGCTGGGATGAATGAAGCACAAGCTGGAATCAAGATTCCTAGGAGAAACAGCAATAACCTCAGATATACATATGATACCACCCTTACCGCAGAAAGTGAAGAAGAACTAAAGAGCCTCTTGATGAAAATGAAAGACGAAACTGAAAAAGTTGACTTAAAACTCAACATTCAGAAAACTAAGATCATGGGGTCTGGTTGCATCGCTTTATGGCAAATAGGTGTGGAAACAATAGAAACACTGAGAGTCTTTATTTATGGGGGCTCCAAAATCACTGCAGATGGTGACTGCAGACTTGAAATTAAAAGACGCTTACTCCTTGGAAGAAAAGTTATGACCAATCTAGACAGCATTAAAGGTCCATCTGGTCAAAGCTATGGTTTTTCCAGGAGTTATATATGGATGTTAGTGTTGGATTATAAAAAAAGCTGAGTGGTGTAGAATTGATTCTTTTGAACCATGGCATTGGAGAAGACTCTTGAGAGTCCCTTGGACTGCAAGGAGATCCAACCAGTCCATCCTAAAGGAGATCAGTCCTGGGTGTTCTTTGGAAGGACTGATGCTGAAGCTGAAACTCCAATGCTTTGGCTACCTGATGGCAAAGAACTGACTCACTGGAAAAGACCCTGATGCTGGGACAGATTAAAGGCAGGTGGGGAAGGGGACAACAGAGGATGAGATTGTTGGATGGCATCACTGATGCAATGGACATCAGTTTGAGTAAGCTCCAGGAGTTGGTGATGGACAGGGAAGCCTGGCGTGCTGCCTTCCATGGGGTCGCAAAGTGTCAGATGCAACTGAGCCACTGAACTGAACTGATGATAGGTCTATATATCTATATTTATATCTATCTGTTTTTATTTTAAAAAAATTTAAGTATTATTGATAATATATATGGTTAACTCTAACATTATATATGAGAAAACCAAGGGTGTAAAAAATATTCCTACCACCACGTATCCAGTAATTGACAAAAATTGGATATCAGCTAGGCCTGCTTGGCTCTATATCCTAGACCTTTTTTATTACCCTAAATGTACCTCTCAAGCAGTGTGTGGAAAAAATATAGCCTAATATTATAGGAACATCTTGTTCTACTTCACTTCTCTTTATTGCACTCACATATATTGCAACTTTTACACAGTGAAGGTCTGTGACTGCTCTTCACTGAACAAGTCTATTAGCACTATTTTTTCCAACATCATTTACTCCTTCAAGTCTTTATATTGCATTTTGGTAATTGTCTCAATATTTCAAGCTTTTTATTATTATAATGTTATATTTGTTATCGTATTTTTTGATCAGTGATATTTGATATTATAATTGCTGTTGCTTTGGGGGCACTGTGAATTGCACTCATGTAAGACAGAGAACTTGATTTTAAATGTTGGGTGTGTTCTGACTGCTCCTCTCAAAAGCCTTTGCCCCAGTCTCCCTCTCTCTCCTTGGGCCTCCCTATTCCCCAAGATGCAGCAATAATAAAATTAGGCCTATTAATAATCCTACAGTGCCCTCTAAGTGTTCAAGTGAAAAGAAGCATCACACTTCTCTCAGTTTAAATCAAAAGCTTGAAATGATTCACCTTCGTAAGGAAGGCTGACATATTAGGCCTCTTGTGCTAAACAGATGCGTTATGAATGCAAAGTCAAAGTTGAAGGAATTAAAACTGGTAAAAATACATGAATGATAAGAAAATGAAACAGCCTTTATTGTTGTTGGTTTTTTTTTTTTTTCAACTTATGGAAAAAATGGTCTGGATAGAAGTTAAAACCAGCCACAATATTTCCTTAAACCAAAGCTGAGTTCAGACCCAGGCCTTAATTCTCTTCAGTTCTATGAAGTTTGAGAAAGGTAAGGAAGCTGCAGAAGAAACTTTTGACAAGGTTGAAGCTAGCAGAAGTTGATTCATAAGTAGGAAAGGAGCCATCCCGAAAAAAGCACAAGGTGAAGCTGCAAGTGCTGATGTAGAAGCTGAAGCAACTTATCCAGAAGTTTTAGCTAAGAGAATACGTGAAAGTGACTACATTAAACAGCAGACTTTCAATGCACATGAAAGAGCCTCCTGTTAGAAGATGATGCCATAACTAGAAAGAAGTCAATATTTGGCTTCAACATTTCAAAGGGCAAGCAGACTCTCTTGGTAGGGGCTGATGCAGCCAGTGACTTCAAGCTGAAACCAGTACTCATTTACCATTCTGAAAATTCTAGGGCCCTTAAGAATTATGCTAAATGTTACCGAACCACTTGGCCAGATAAACACTTTCAGGTTTTCTCCATTTGGCTTAAATATTTATTCAGAATCTGTAAACAAGTAAGATTCAGCATTTCTATACATCACACATATCTCACATAAATATGGTTCACATATGTAAGGGGTAGATTTGTTTAACTTTTTACAAAAGCATTAATCTATTTTTCCAAAGAGCATTGATGTTCAGAGTAGTGAAAATTAGTTTTGAACCAACATGTGATTTAAACTTGGGTTAAATTTATGTAAATGTTTGCTACATAAATAAAAGGTAAGAGAATTACTTGCGAGCAGACCTACACAAGAAATGGTAAAGGAAGTTCTTTAGGCTGAAGGAAACTCACTAGATGACCACTTTAATCAGTAGAAAGAAATGAATAGCCCAAGGATAGGCAAATAAATGAGTAAATATGAGAGATTATATGTTCATCTGAATTTATATTTATTAAATAAGTAAAATTATCTCATTACACACAAAAAAATTTAATTGTATTCTGGGTATTATGTGGGTGTTTGAGTTCAGTTCAATTCAGCTGCTCAGTCATATCTGACTCCTTGTGCCCCCATGGATTGCAGCATGCCAGGCTTCATCTTCACCATCAGTCCTTTCAATGTATATTTAGGACTGATTTCCTTTAGGATAAACCAATTTGCTCTCCTTGCTGTCCAGTGACTCTCAAGAGTCTTCTCCAACACCACAGTTCAAAAGCATCAATTCTTCAAAGCTCAGCTTTCCTTATGGCCCAATGCTCACATCCATACATGACTACTGGAAAAACCATAGTTTTGACTATACAGACCTTTGTTGGCAAAGTAATGTCTCTGATTTTTAATATAATTGATGGATATAGGCAAATTGAATTATACTAGTTTTTACTTACATTTTACCTGAAGTAATATAATAAAAGTAAATAGAAGTAAGCATATTCACAGAGTCACAGAGAAATTAAATTGGAAAACCAGAAAACAGTTCATTAAACAAATAGAAATCAAGCAAGGAAAAATAACAAATTTTTAAATTAGCAAGACTGTAGACAAAGCCAACAATGTTATTAATTGAGTTAAACATAAATGGTCTAAAAACTTCAATTAATGAATAGAAATTAAAAGACTGGATTAAAATATACATATCTATATGCCATTTACAAAAAATACTCTACTTATAAATATATGGTAGGTTACAAAACAAGGGAGTAGAAATAGATACCATCCAACCATAAAGAGTAAGAAAGTTACATAACTATGTTAATATCAGATAAATATCAGATAAAATAGATCAAAGAGAATTATCACAGATAAAGACAGTACTTCAAAATGATAAAGGGATCAATTCTTTGTGAAGCTATAATAATCCTAAAGATTTGGCTCTTCCTTGATGAATCTGGTTCCACTTAACTCATGCAACTATTTGCAATAAGTTAATAAAATATTTGTTAACATTTTTAGGGGACCATGAATTGAATTTAGGCTGTGATGTTAAGGAAGGACTTCACAGAAGTATTAAAATTGGCACTAAATATTATATATTGCATATGGCTTAAACAATTAGAAAGAAGAGTTAGGATAATCTTTTCAAAAGTGAAGAGTAGAAAAATGTAAAGATATATTCAGGGAGTAGTAGGCAAAAGAAACTCAATGTGTCTCCCCAAGATAAATCATTGCATCCAAACATTAACATGATCATTATTAATATCTTATTTTTTCTCCATATCTAGAGATTGATCTTTCCAGATCACTGCCCTAAGAGGAGCAAAATGATAAAAGACAAAATTGGAGTTTTGATAAAACTGGAGTTTTCATCTAGTGATTAAAATTAGAATTTTGCATTAATCTAGGAGGAACAGAAAGAACAGTTAATTTCTGAATAAAGAAATCCTTTAATTTTTTTTGAAATTTAAAGCAAATAGTGGTTTGCTTTAAATAAATTATAAGAAAGTTAGGAGAAAGCTTACATGAATGAATGATGAGTGAGTGAATGAAAAGTAGATAAATATAATGATTTGATAGGTTCAAAGAGACACATGACAACAAATATTATCAAGAAGTAAAGCACAAAAATAAAACTTTGGAAAAGGTAAATAGGAAGTAAAGCAAGAATGCAGGAAACTATGATGTTAGCAAAGGGAGAAATGACAGTGTAGGAGAAAGAGCAGAAAAATGGACTCATGAGGTTTAATTCCCAGTTTCACTACTTACAAACTGATTTCAACAAGCCAATTTCTTCTTCTTCCTTTGCCTTTTAGATCCCTATATCTTTTTTGTTGTTTTTGTTGGCTCCATCCTGGCATGTGGGATTTCAGTTCCCTAACCAGGAATTGAAATTGTGTTCCCTGCATTGGAAAGTGGAGTCTTAGTCAATAGATGACTGGAGTCTTTAGTCCTCAATAGCATTTTTACAGAGTTTGTATGATGATCCAATTCAATAATAAATGCAAAATCCCATAGAACTTTCAAAAGTTAGATTAGGCAGAACTCAGGTCTCAGAGATTAAGGTGAAATGATTCATGGGCAATATAAGGATGATTGTAGAATTTTCCTAAAGAATTTTAAATTTGGAAGGAAAACAAAACACAGGATATAATTAAGAATATAGGATCAAGTGAAGTATTTTTAGTGAAGTATTTTGTTTGGTTTTTAATGTTTGTCTCCTATACAATAGAGTGTAATATCACATGTAAATTTGTGACTACTACTTTCATGGAAGAAAGAAGGGTTAAAAGAGTGTGTTTGGTAGAACATTTTCCTTAATTGTTAAACATCATCATTGCCAAATCGCAATAAAATGTATTTCACTAGTGATTTTAATAAAAGTATGTACAGAGAAAAAATCCCACAGTTTTGTATTTGTGTCACAGGCTACTCTGAGAAGTTGATAAAAATATCAAATCTTTACTGGATATTTTATATATCATATGTATAAAATATATTTATAAACAGTGTTGTGATGAACATTGGGGTACACGGGTCTCTTTCAATTCTGGTTTCCTCAGTGTGTATGTCCAGCAGTGGGATTGCTGGGTCATAAGGTAGTTCTATTTCCAGTTTTTTAAGGAATCTCCACACTGTTCTCCACAGTGGGTGTATTAGTTTGCATTCCCACCAACAGTGTAAGAGGTTTCCCTTTTCTCCACACCCTCTCCAGCATTTATTGCTTGTAGACTTCTGGATCACAGTCATTCTGACTGGCATGAAATTGTACCTCATTGTGGTTTTGATTAGCATTTCTCTGATAATGAGTGATGTTTGAGCATCTTTTCATGTGTTTGTTAGCCATCTGTATGTCTTCTTTGGAGAAATGAATATTTAGTTCTTTGGCCCATTTTTTGATTGGGTCGTTTATTTTTCTGGAATTGAGCTGCATGAGTTACTTGTATATTTTTGAGATTAGTTGTTTGTCAGTTTCTTCATTTGCTGTTATTTTCTCCCATTCTGAAGGCTGTCTTTTCATCTTGCTTATAGTTTCCTTTGTTGTGAAGAAGCTTTTAATTTTAATTCGGTCCCATTGTTTATTTTTGCTTTTATTTCCAGTATTCTGGGAGTTGGGTCATAGAGGATCCTGCTGTGATTTGTGTCGGAGAGTGTTTTGCCTATATTCTCCTCTAGGGGCTTTATAGTTTCTGGTCTTACGTTCAGATCTTTAATCCATTTTGAGTTTATTTGTGTGTATCGTGTTAGAAAGTGTTCTAGTTTCATTCTTTTACAAATGGTTGACTAGTTTTCCCAGCTGCTACTGCTGCTGCTAAGTTGCTTCAGTCACATCCGACTCTGTGCAACCCCATAGATGGCAGCTCACCAGGCTCCCCTGTCCCTGGGATTCTCCAGGCAAGAACACTGGAGTGGGTTGCCAATGCCTTCTTCAATGCATGAAAGTGAAAAAGTGAAAGTGAAGTCACTCAGTCGTGTCCGCACCACTTGTTAAAGAGATTGTCTTCAATCTATTGTATATTCTTGCCTCCTTTGTTGAAGATAAAGTGTCCATAGGTGTGTGGATTTATCTCTGGGCTTTCTATTTTGTTCCATTGATCTATATTTCTGTCTTTGCGCCAGTACCATACTGTCTTGACGACTGTGGCTTTGTAGTAGAGCCAGAAGTCAGGCACATTGATTCTTCCAGTTCCATTCTTGTTTCTTAGATTGCTTTGGCTATTCTAGGTTTTTTGTATTTCCATAAAAATTGTGAAATTATTTGTTCTAGCTCTGTGAAAAATACCACTGGTAGCTTGATAGGGATTGCATTGAATCTGTAGATTGCTTTGTGTAGTATCCTCATTTTCACTATATTGATTCTTTCGATCCATGAACATGGTGTATTTCTCCATGGAAGCAACCTAGATGCCCATCAGCAGATGAATGGATAAGAAAGCTGTGGTATATATACACAATGGAGTATTACTCAGCCATTAAAAAGAATACATTTGAATCAATTCTAATGAGGTGGATGAAACTGGAACCGATTTTACAGAGTGAAGTCAGAAAGAAAAAACACCAATGCAGTATATTAATGCATATATATGGAATTTAGAAAGATAGTAACGATAACCCTGTATGCGAGACAGCAAAAGAGACACAGATGTATAGAACAGACATTTGGACTCTGTGGGAGAGGGAGAGAGTGGGATGATTTGGGAGAATGGCATTGAAACATGTATAGTATCATGTAAGAAATGAATCGCCAGTCTAGGTTCGATGCAGGATATAGGATGTTTGGGACTGGTGCACTGGGATGACCCAGAGAGATGGTTTGGGAAGGGAGGTGGGAGGGGTGTTCAGGATTGGGAACTCATGTACACCCGTGGCGGATTCATGTTTATATATGGCAAAACCAATACAGTATTGCAAAGTAAAAGTAAAATTGAGAAGAATTAAAAAATAAAATGTAGTTATATATTTAAGATATATTTATATATTTTAAGACATATAAATATTTATATATTTAAGATACATACATACATATATATATCCCCACATGGACTTCCCAGGCAATGCTAGTGGTGAAGAACCTGCCTGCCAATGCAAGAGATGTAAGAGATGCAGGTTCAATCCTTGGGTCAGGAAGATCTCCCAGAGGAGGACATCGCAAGCCACTCCAGTATTCTTCCCTGAAGAACGCCATGGACAGAGGAGCCTCACGGGCTGAAGTCCATAGGGTCACAAAGAGTCAGACACAACTGAAGTGACTTAGCACAGTACAGCACAGCTCTGCCTGCTCAGTCATGTCTGACTCTTTGTGGCCCCATGGACTGCAGCCCTTCAGCCCCCTCTGTCTATGGGATTTCCCAGGCAAGAATATTGGAATGGGTTGTCATTTCCTTCTCCAGGGGAGCTTCCTGACCTGTCTCCTGCATTGCAAGTGGATTCTTTACTGCTGAACTCTCTGGGAAGCCCACATCTATATATACATATGACATAAAAAATTATGTTATTTCACGTATTCATATACTCATTAAGCCTCACTTGAGGGATTATTTGTAATTTGAGGGATTACATGTTCCTTTGGTTAAGAGTCTCTGCCTTAGTTATTGGTGATTGTTGTATCTTTCAAAGAATATGAAAGTAATTGTTATATTATTCTAACATGAGTAATGTATAAATACTTACATTCGGATTTTTGAAGTGAAGATATGGAAATATGTGACACACATTTCTTTGCCAAAAAGAAGTCAGGTTACCTATTTCAAAAGATTGTCTTATTTTAGACTACACTGGATTAAAGAAAAAGAAATTTCAGTAATTTTGAGACTAAATGATTACAGAGTAGAAGGAGATGGACCTAGAGAGCTAAACTTGGAATTTAGAACAGTGGCATGGTTTTTTGTAGGCACAAGTGAAAAATGAAGGAAAGTATCAGTGAATGAGTGAGTGACTGAATGAAATAAAAAATCTCTTCAGAATCAACCAAGGAGAATGGCAGTGACGCTGAAGTGACAAGGGGTGGCTGGCTTTACTTATGTACAGTTACAAGTCCAGAGGCAAAAGAGTGGTTTAAGAATAACCCCTCTTTTAGTTTCTGATATAAACCAAAACTATTTTTGTTTCTATCCCTTTTCATAGCTGATGTTTTTCTATTACTAATTATTCTTTTAGCAAAGCATACCTTCTCCTCAACAAATGGACTCTCACCCTCCATGGTACCTTCTCACAGTGTTACCTTCCTGATCAGAATCAACCAAGGAAGGATTTAAAACTTGGCCAGTCATAAGGGGAAAAAAAAGTCTCTCTTCTATGAAACTGTGTCTCTAAAGACTGGCTTTTGCCCAAACCACAGGAACTTTAAACAGTCTGCTAGCTCAGTCAGCACAGACAGGTTCAAGTACAGAGTGAGATGAAAGCTGCTACCAGGCTTTTAATCTTGCAGGTTGCAGAAGCCCTGTGTGTTTTATGTCTGATTCTCTTGAAGATGGTTTATAAATGTATTTCACCGAAGTAAAAATATTGTTACAATTTATTTGCATGATATATCAAAAGAGGAGAAAGTGAAAGGAAAACTGAATAAATTATTCTGAGCTTGAGTATTCAGATTCAGATTACTATTCAGATGACCAAACTGGTTAATACTCACAGTCTTGATTTTGCATTTAATTCAACTCCAGAATTTTTTGAAACCGAACTTGTCTTCATTTTGACAGTGTAAAACGAAATGAAACCAGCTCTAACTCTGGCTTTGGCAGTCAGTGACCATGTCTTTTGGGGATCTGAACAACAGTATTTTCAACTATAACACAGAAATAATTGTTGCATTATATCTGTAGAAAAACACACAAATGAATATATGTATGTGTGAATGAAACACAGGGACATACAAAGAAGCTGTTTGATTATTGGTCATCCTTATTAGAATTAATACCACTATATCATTCTAGTTAGCTTCTTGCACATATTAACCATTAGATACTTTACCTTTTTAAGTGTTTCACTAAATATTTAAAATACTATATATTTACATTAGACTGAAAAAAAAAAAATCACATGTAAGTGGAGTTTTGCTATAAGTGGAGTTTTGCTCCCAGATGGCTCAGTGGCAAAGAATCTGCCTGCTAATGTAGGAGACACAGGTTTGGCTCCTGGGTCAGAAAGTTCTGAAGAGAAAGAAATGGCAACCCATTCAAGTTTTCTTGCCTGAGAAATCTCATGGACAAAGAAGCCTGGTGGGCTACAGTCCCTGGGATTGCAAAAGAGTTGGACCTCACTTAATGACTAAACAACAGCAACAAAAGTAGAATTTTACATTTTATTTGGCAGACTTTCTGACGTCTTCAAGCCCAGAAAAATGGCCTGGCCTCTCAGTTAACTCTAAGGGATTACTCTGAAGAGAGTAAGGAAGGAGCTGGGAAACCTAAGAGTCTTTGCAACAAAGACCAGGTAGTCTGACCATCAAAAATGTATGGTTCATTAAAGAAAATCAGATATCTCAAGTTAATGAATTTGGTGTGTTTCTGTGTATGAGAAGATGCAAGAATTTGGACTAATTGACATCATTCCTTTGATGTGCACCTTAGCTTTTAGGGCCAATATCCCCCTCAATCCCCTTCTTGAGTCTCCTCAGGGTGGTTGCAGTGCTGAGGGCTTGAGGACCAGCTTCCTGTTTGTTTCCATCCTGAGTTCCCACAGAGTCATTGACAAGGGAAGCTGTAGTGGCTTGATAGCTATAATATCCTTTGATTACCAATTTAAAAAAATGGCTAGTGGCATTTTTCATTCACAAGCTTTTACTCAGGGCACAATTTTGGAACGTACAGAGCTATATTTGTCTCACTGATAAAATGTCTAGTTCAGATGTTACATTCACTAACTATACCTAACATGCTCTGATTATTTCTAGGATTAGTCTTTATAGAGAATAGTTATAAGGTGTCTAAGTGTTGCATCTAAAATGGAATCAAGATATTCTATTTTCTAGAAGCTTAAAAACCAGTCAGAAATAAAACCACAGTGTTACATTTGAGACCCTGATTCATTCAGAAAATTAAGTATCTGATCCTTCAAGGCCATCTTCATAAAATTCATTCAAAACACTTATTTTACAATGTAAGATTTTTTAAATTTTTGTTGTATATGTGCTATCTACCAATTATCTTTCTCTCAAATCATCTAATTATTGAGACTGAAATAGACTAAAAAGGACAAATAAACCAAAAGACCTCCAAATTTTACTGATATTTACTATCTTGTTACTAGTCCTGGCGACAACCTGATCAACTTGTCAAGCCATGTGAAGGACTCAACTTCACTTTAATTTTTTTTTTAAATTCTAAAAATCAAACAGGATTAAGCAAATCTCAGAAGATATATTTAATGCAGTTGAAATTTTACAGAGGTAGAGTGTTTTGGAATGATGTTAAATCATCCTGGATAGTTCCTAAAATGAATAATTCAGTGGCATTATATTTAAACATGAATACATTGAATTGTTTCAAATATATGTCTGGGAAAAATTTGTCAGGAAGCTAAGTGTATAAAAATAGAGGTAGGGAAGAAAGAGTTTAGAAGGTGATTTGTAAATTGCCCATTGGAATAGTAATCTGAAGACAGTCACAACAGTGTAATTACTTTATAATCTACTCATTCATTCTTCATTTCTGTTCTCTGCTTCTGTACTTTTCCTCCTTTGGTTTCTTTTCTAGTTCACTGTCTTTAAATTTGAATGGCGCTTGTGAATATTTGATGCAAATATTCCTTGCAACTTCAGAGATCTGTGAGTTTGTATTGTAAACTTTGAACTACTCAAATTGAATTATATTAAGTTCATTTGTTGGAAGTTGGAAAAGACTATTTGTTTAAAATAATAATGCAATCAGTAGATACCTACACTACTTTAATGGCAAAGAACTTTGGCTTTTCTCATTGAGTTAAATTTAATTCAAGGCGTTTATGGGACTGTTGATCAGAAGTGATAGGAACCAGCCATAACTTTACCTCTAGAAAAGTCTAGCTTTGTGTCATTTTATAAGGTTTTCCTCATTTTCCCTTACAAAAATCCTAATAAAAGTATGCATAATAGAAACTACTTTGAAAAATAATTATCTCCACAATTTCCAATATTTGGCCACCTGATACAAAGAGCCAATTCATTGGAAAAGACCCTGATGCTGGGAAGGGTTTAAGGCAAAATTAGAAGAGGGCAACAGAGGATGAGATGGTTGGATGGCATCACCAACTCATTGGACATGAGCTTGAGCAAACTCTGGGGGATAGCGAAGGACAGGGAACCCTGGAACGCTGCAGTCCGTGGGGTCACAAAGAGTCAGATGTGACTTAGTGATTGAACAGCAGCATCAATTTCCTGCGTATCCCCCTCTCCTACAGCTGTCCTTTTCTTCTTTGTACTTTTTCTCTGATTGCATTCTTGCCCTGGTTGCCTGCACCAGTCACAGCAAGAGTGACTGGAGGCTTGAGGAAGGGAGCTGAAGCCTTGTGAACCACAGTATTTACCAAAAGGAAAAGAAATAAAAGTTGGCCTCAGTTCACACTTATCCAATTGCTTTTGCAGTGTCTTTAGAACAAGGAAAATGATGCTCCCAGCTTTATTCCAGTGTGTGTGTGGCAGGTAAGAAAACTAAGGAGTGGAAAGAAGAAAGGGAGGGTGCTCCAGTGACTTGGATAAAGTTATTTGATGATAGCCATTCATCTTTCTCTAAATTACCACCAAGTGAAAAAAAAATCTAAAAGTAGGATAAGGGGATTGAAAAACTTCATGGCCTTGGCTTCTGTGAGACCCATGAAACTTAAATTTGTAAAGAAAGGGAGTCTTTTTAGTTTTAAAATAATTGTTAATATCATTATTAATTTTATTTTGTTTGTAATATAAGAGAACATAGTAAGTGGGATTTGAAACATGCCTTATTTGAATACTCCTTTACCAGTTCTGCCCGTATCCTATTGAATGGTGGATAATTGCTGTTCTGAAATTTGAAGCTATGAAGAAACATTCAACACCTGAGATGATTCACTTTCTACACCCAGAGCCAACATGAACATTTAGCACAAAGGCAGCAAGTAACTCCCGCGGTAATCCAAGAGTACCCAAGGGGGGAGAAAAACCTAAAATAATATTTTTGGTTTTCAAAATGTGGGTTCCATCTCCTTTTCTGAGTCTCCCCACTCATCACTGGGCCAGGGGGCAAAACAGCATGAGTGCCTACAGGGAACACCACAAGATTAATTAATAAATTTTATAAAAAGTTTATGTAAACATTTGCAGATTTTCATAAGGGAAATAGTATTGATTTCTGTTGTGTCCCGTGCCTATCATGTGAAATGACTTCTTGGTTATGATGTTTCAGGAATTGGAAATCTAGAAATTTTCATTTAAAATAGGTTTCCTTCTGAGGCAAAGTTTGCTTTAAGTATGTTACCTTTCAACTGACTTCGGTGGATGAGTGAATGGAATGAGATTAAGCAAAGAACCTTACAAAAGTAGTAAAGTGTTTGAATTCAGACTCAGGTTATTTGTGACTTGACAATATGCTGGATTTCTTCTTGTAGTAAGAAATACATAACATAAAGCCTGGATCAGAGATTGAATGTAAATGATTAGAGGTTGGATGTAAATATATTTAATTAGCTGAACGACAATTTCTATAAATGACTCCATGTTTTAAAAGATTGGTCTATACCAATGTAAAAAATTACTTCAACTCCTTTTTTTTCTCAGAACTCCAAGTAGTTATGTAATATGATCTTATAGATTGTGAAAATATTCTTCTGAAGTAGGCTAGTACTTATGAGATTTGCTTTACTTTTAAAAACTGAAGAATCACAAAGGAATGCAAAATTTCCCTGAAATTAAAGCTGACACAGGAAATAAATTAATTGGAGTATGATCTTCCTTTGGGGTTAAGGTATGAAGAGAGTGTAATCTTTCTTTCTCCCCAAAATGGATTTTCTTTCTGATCTAACTTTTGCCTTCCTTTCTTAATGATTTGTCTTTTATCTATGGGATTACAGCTAAAAGAATAGTAATTAATCTAAAGAACAGTAATTAATCTGTTCCTTTCATTTACTAGTGTATTAAGTGACCTGAAACGTTCTGTGCTCACATTAGTCTTTGACTTAGTTACAATCCCACTAGTTCTGAAATGTTTTTATAACCAGTCCTGAGGCCTTCCAAACCAACTGAATAAACCTCAATAAATTGTCTGACATTTTCAAGCGCTAAAATAGTTCAAATAGTTTCCTCTATCCTGTGCCCCTCATTTTAGTTCATGTCTGAGTTTGTCACTAATTAGTACCATTGCTTTTATTATTATTATTTAAATATAGAGGCTTTAGAAAATATTTCCCTCAGAAGTCTCTGTTACACAATTATTTTTTATTGCTAAGCAGGTTAATTTGACAGCCTTGGTCTTTTTATTTTTCCTAGAGTAAGAAAAATTTGAGGTCTTTCTTTTGGAAACTAGCATGAAGTGAAGTTATATTTATATTTTGAGTTAGGTAACAGGTCTTTGTCTTATTAGGTACAAATGTGATTTTAAAACAAATTTCCATCTTAGCTTCCTTTTGAATTTTGCACACATTTACACACAATTTTGCTAAATCAAGGACTAAAGTTTAGTTTAAAATTTATTTCATTCCATTTTGCCTTTTTGTAAGTCCTATAGTACCACCGTGAAGCCCTTCCCGTTTTTTTCCATAAAGTACGTTAGTCGGTCCTGCAAAGACTCAGGTATTTAGGTTATTAACCTCCCTTTAACTGATGTGTGTGTTGAAAAGTATTACATTTGTCTTCAGTAATGCATGTACACCCTTGGCTGATTCATGTCAATGTATGGCAAAAACCACCACAATATTGTAAAGTAATTACCCTTCAATTAAAATAAATAAATTAATTTAAAAAAGAATTGTATTGTGAATATTTATATACTGTTTATTCTGCTTTTCTTCATTATTTAATTTATTTTTACATGCATAATAAAGCTATGTATCATAGGATCCCCTATAACGATTCTTTCATCAATCATATAATATATTCCATATATAAAGTCAACACATAGACAATATACATCTCAAAAAATTCCAGATTCACTGCGATGGCACAGTCCTAAATATAGATACAGAATGCCTTAGAAAGGAGTGCCAAAGATAAAGAAAAACCTTACACCTAAAGAGGCAAGGTAGAAAACACAGATAAAGGCAAATAATAATAATAATAAATGGTCTAGTAAATTTGAAGTGTTTCTTTTTGTATTTACATAGCGTCTGCTTTTCAAATGTGCATGGGATGAAATAGGGCACAAAAGCAACATCTCTTCATTCTGTTTTCCTTCTCCCCTCAAACATTTTGAAAGTCTGAATGAGCCAACCACTGGACATGAAAGTCATGCAAGAATTGTAATAGTAATAGGAAAAAGAGTATATATTTTTGCAAAACATTGCTTTTCATTCCAGCAGCAGAAACTATGCACGGTTGTTTATCTTGGTTTCTCTGCTCCTTTGCACTGTCCAACATGGGCTGGCTGTCTGCAGGGCTTTCCACAGTCTCTCACAAGAGGTGCACTATTCGTTAGGGTAATAAGGAGATGCTTTTGAGTGTGTTGAGTTAAAAGCTCCATTTAGTCTTTCCCTCCATCTGCTTATGTAACTTAAATATTTTTAGTGCCCAGGAGTTCAAAGCAGCTAATGTGTTGTGTTTCAGAATGACAAATAGAACACACTAAAAACAGCATTAGAATATTTTCCTAAGCAAGTTTCAGGGAAATATGCGGTGCTCTGAGTGGAACTCCACATAACATTTGACCATTGAGCATTTCCTTCCTTGTATTCAGACCTGAATGAGTCATTGTGCCTGGCCTTCCCCGCTCCCCATTCGGTCTGGACCTGCCCATGAACAAGCAGTAAGCAGAAGCCAAATTCCTATGTGGCTCCCAAGGGACAGGCAGGAACTATTCCTTCTGATTATTTATTGATGAGCCAAGTCCAAAGGTAGTAGCCTGTTTCACTGAATAGGGCATCTTCGCAATTTGGTCTTCATCTTGAATGGCAGCCAAGGAATTCCTACCAGGAGTTACCAAGAGAACACACATTTTTCTTACTGAGAATAAAAATTTTTTTTCTGAATATCCTTGTAGAATGAATTCATTCTAGGGAACACTTTAAGAGTCATTTCTACTATTCACTGACTATTATCAGAAAACTATTTCAGATATTGTAATATCTCCATTCTAGCCTAATTTCATTTCCAGAGTCCTTAGATTGATGAAAATCTTATTAGTGGAAAATATCAGTCTTGACTCACTTGATGATGTGATCAGTTGTGACCCAAGAGGTCCTCTTTGGAGAAAGAAAGGAATTTTTATTAGTTCACTGCATTCAGCAGATGCTGCCTTAAAAATAAGAACTTTCAAAAAATAGACTGAATTTTATTCAAAATATTATATGGTCTTAATTAGAATAAAAGAGTTCCAAAATACAACCACAAAGCTGTTTTTATCACCCAAAAATGCAATGGATATCTGTAATCCAGTTGACCCATTTCAGACCACCTGGAAGATCCACTGAGTAGGACTGTCCATGGGAGAACACAGAAAAACTTTGGTGGTCATACTTCAGGACATTTTTCTTACCACAGTATGCTAAAATCTATTTCTGTGCAAATTTCTTTTCTACTACTTGAATAAGTTCAAAAAGTGCCATGCTGTCAACAATCAGTTTAGTTTGATTTTATTAAACAATTGAGATATGTTGAGAAAATGTAAATGTAATCCACAAGAGTATATATGTGATTATAAAATTTGATAAAGCCAAACAATCTTTAGAACCTGTTTTGAAAGCATATTTCTCTTCTCAAGAAATTACATTCTCTGTTTTACTTATTTTATACATTCAATTTTAATTTTCTTTTCTGCTCTTTCTTTGTCTTCCTCCTCCTTCTGCTCTTATGATATCTTATGTCTAACCACTCTGCACTCCAACACAAGGGGGTAACTTATGTCTACAATTCAATTTTTTTCTTTCCATATTTGTTCCCAAATTCAGATATACAAATTAGCATATTTAGAGGAGATTTTGGACATTAAATATAATATGGGATTATTTTTATACTTTTCTTTATCTGATCTTCTAGCAAAGTATTGTGAAAACATTTTCACATTAGCTTGTATAGCTCCAATGTATTTTTTAATAAATGCAAAACATCTTGGAGTAGCTGTGTCTCAATTTATTACCCATTTCTATATTGATATGCATTCTCTTCTCTTTAATTTATCTTTATCAATTACAAAGTAAGCATACTTGGGTAAAGCCTCTTTTTATTTTTTGTACTTATTAATGTTTTTGTTTCCATGTGATGAATTCCTATGAATGAGATATCTGGGTCAAAGTCTTGATGTATTTTTTTGATGTTAAGAGATACAGTCAGACTGCTTTCCAAAAGGGTGATAACACTTTGCATTTCCATTCTTTCCTCACAATCCTTCCCCTGTCCGTGAAATAGGTATTATAACTCTTCCTAACTATAGCTAATTTGATGACTGTGGACATTTGATAGAATGCCATAATTTAACTTTGTTATTATTGGTTAACAAAGTGCAAAACAAATTAGGTATCATGTTTTTTCTTGTTGGTCAGATTTAATTTTTTATCTTATTTTTATGTAGCTTTTGGATTTACTCTTCCATAAATTATATGGACATATTTGCCACCAATTTTTATTCAAGTTGGTTATTTATTCTTTTCAATTTCTGAGAAACTCTTTGCCTACTCTAGACATAAATTTGTGTTTATTTCATTTGGGTTACAAGGTGTGTTTTTTTTTTTCCCAAGCATATTGTATTCTGTTGAAGTTTTATAATAAATTATTAAATTCCACTTTTTTTTTAAGCTTTTGAGTTTCCAGCCTTAGTTAAGAATTCTGACACATTCTTAAATTTCGCATAAGATCTAGATTCATTAGCAACATTTTTTTGTTTAATGTTGACTTGTAAGTCTTTTGAACTGTGATGCTGGAGAAGACTCTTGAGAGTCCCTTGGACTGAAAGGAGATCCAACCAGTCAATCCCAAAGAAAATCAGTCCTGAATATTTATTGGAAGGACTGAAGCTGAAACTCCAATACTTTGGCCGCCTGATGCAAAAAAACTGACTCATTGGGAAAGACCCTGATGCTGGGAAAGATTGAAGGCAGGAGGAGAAGGGGATGACAGAGGATGAGATGGTTGGATGGCATCACTGATGTAATGGACATGAGTTTGTGTAGGCTCCAGAAGTTGGTTATGGACAGTGAAGCCTGGCGTGCTGCAGTCTATGGAGTCACAAATAGTCGGAAACAGAACTGATGACTGAACTGAACTGTAAGTCTTATTTCAACTGGGAAAGGTTTTTGAATAAGGTATCAATGGGGCAGGTTTTTCCAATAAGACTGGGCAATTCTTCTACTATACAAACCTAGGAGTGGTAATCAAAAATGTATATATTAGTTTTACATATTTGTCTTGATAATTTCCATTAGATGTCAACAAGGTTGGGAGCAGCAAGTAGCAACAAGTGCTAATTTACTGTTGTAATGAGTTTCTTTAATTTTTTGATTTTATATTCATAAATGAAATATAGCTTTATTTATATTACCTTTAAGTGGGTTTTAGTTTGAAAGTTATTGTGGCATTATACTATAAATTGAGGACTTTCTCATCATTTCCCGTGGCCTGAAGTTCTTTAAAAATGTTAAATGTTTTATTTAATGTTAGATAAAATTCAACTGTGACTTTCATTTTAAAAGTGCATTTTTCATTATAGAACTATAGTCAATTTTCTAATCTTTGCTATAATTATGAAGTTGTCTAAATTTCCACTTAATCTTGGAAAGTTTTAATAACTATATTTCCTAGAAAAATCTTATATTTCCCAAAGGTTTTCAACTCTGTTATGGACTAGTATGCAATAATCTCAAAAATCCTGTAAGGTTTCTTATGGCTTAAATATATTTCTTTCCTTCATAATAATTTTATGTCATTATTCTTTATTTAATTTTTTGTTCATCTTTTTCCATAATGACTGTGTAAGTTAATTTTATTGGTTTTCTTAAAGAACCAGGTTTTGGATTTACTTATCTAGTCCAGTTTGTGTGTGTGGTTACTATATCATTAATTTCATATTTTAACCCTACTTAATATTCTGGTCTATAATGTTCTTCTTATTTTTAATTTTTTAGTTACCTAATTTGTGTCTATTAAAATTTTTTTATCTATAATAAATAGGTCATCTAAAGTTATACATTTTTTTTTCTGAATTGTCTATGGACATAGTTTTTATTTCATCTTTATTTTATATCAGAGTATAGTTAATTAACAATGTCCTGTTAGCTTTCAGTTCAGTTCAGTTCAGTCGCTCAGTCGTGTCTGACTCTTTGCCACCCAATGAATCACAGCATGCCAGGTCTCCCTGTCCATCACCAACTCCCAGAGTTCACTCAGATTCATGTGCATCGGGCTGGTGATGCCATTCAGCCATCTCATCCACTGTCATCCCGTTCTCCTCCTGCCTCCAATCCCTCGCAGCATCAGGGTCTTTCCCAATGAGTCATCTCTGCATGAGGTGGCCCAAGTATTGAAGTTTCAGCCTCAGCATCAATACTTCCAATGAACATCCAAGACTGGTGTCCTTTAGGATGGACTGGTTGGGTCTCCTTGCAGTCCAAGGGACTCACAAGAGTTTTCCCCAGCACCACAGTTCAAAAGCATCAATTCTTTGGCACTCATCTTTCTTCACAGTCCAACTCTCACATCCATTCATGACCACCGGAAAAACCATACCCTTGACTAGATGGACCTTTCTTGTCAAAGTAATGTCTCTGTTTTTTAACATACTATCTAGGTTGGTCATAACTTTCTTTCCAAGGAGTAAGCGTCTTTTAATTTCATGGCTGCAACCACTATCTGCAGTGATTTTGGAGCCCAGAAAAATAAAGTCTGACATTGTTTCCCCATCTATTTCCCATGAAGTGATGGGATCAGATACCATGATCTTTGTTTTCTGAATATTGAGCTTTAAACCAACTTTTTCACTCTCTTCTTTTACTTTCATCAAGAGGCTTTTTACTTCCTCTTCACTTTCTGCCATAAGGGTGGTGTCATCTGCATATCTGAGCTTTTCAGTTCAGTTCAGTCGCTCAGTCATGTCCGACTCTTTGCGACCCCATGAATCGCAGCACCCCAGGCCTCCCTGTCCATCACCATCTCCCGGAGTTCACTCAGACTCACGTCCATCGAGTCCGTGATGCCATCCAGCCATCTCATCCTGGGTCGTCCCCTTCTCCTCCTGTCCCCAATCACTCCCAGCATCAGAGTCTTTCCCAATGAGTCAACTCTTCACATGAGGTGGCCAAAGTACTGGAGCTTTAGCTTCAGCATCATTCCCTCCAAAGAACACCCAGGACTGATCTCCTTCAGAATGGACTGGTTGGATCTCCTTGCAACCAAGGAACTCTCAAGAGTCTTCTCCAACATCACAGCCCAAAAGCATCAATTCTTTGGCGCTCAGCCTTCTTCACAGTCCAATTCTCACATCCATACATGACCACAGGAAAAACCATAGCCTTGACTTGATGGACCTTAGTCAGCAAAGTAATGTCTCTGCTTTTGAATATACTATCTAGGTTGGTCATAACTTTTCTTCCAAGGAGTAAGCGTCTCTTAATTTCATGGCTGCTGTCACCATCTGCAGTGATTTTGGAGCCCAAAAAAATAAAGTCTGAGACTGTTTCCACTGTTTCCCCACCTATTTCCCATGAAGTGATGGGACCAGATGCATGATCTTCGTTTTCTGAATGTTGAACTTTAAGCCAACTTTTTCACTCTCCTCTTTCACTTTCATCAAGAGGCTTTTTAGTTCCTCTTCACTTTCTGCCATAAGGGTGGTGTCAACTGCATATCTGAGGTGATTGATATTTCTCCCAGCAATCTTGATCCCAGCTTGTGTTTCTTCCAGTCTAGCATTTCTCATGATGTACTCTGCATAGAAGTTAAATAAGCAGGGTGACAATATACAGCCTTGACATACTCCTTTTCCTCTTTGGAACCAGTCTGTTGTTCCATGTCCAGTTGTAACTGTTGCTTCCTGACCTGCATACGGATTTCTCAAGAGGCAGGTTAGATGGTCTGGTATTCCCATCTCTTTCAGAATTTTCCACAGTTTATTGTGATCCACACAGTCAAAGGCTTTGGCATAGCCAGAAAAGCAAAAATAGATGCTTTTCTGGAACTCTCTTGCTTTTTCCATGATCCAGCAGATGTTGGCAATTTGATCTCTGGTTCCTCTGCCTTTTCTAAAACCAGCTTGAACATCAGGGAGTTCACGGGTCACGAATAGCTGAAGCCTGGCTTGGAGAATTTTGAGCATTACTTTACTAGCATGTGAGATGAGTGCAATAGTGTGGTAGTTTGAGCATTCTTTTGCATTGCCTTTCTTCTGAATTGGGATGAAAACTGACCTTTTCCAGTCCTGTGGCCACTGCTGAGTTTTCCAAATTTGCTGGCATATTGAGTGCAGCACTTTCATAGCATCATCTTTCAGTATTTGAAACAGCTCAAGTGGAATTTCATCACCTCCACTAGCTTTGTTCATAGTGATGCTTTCTAAGGCCTACTTGACTTCACTTTCCAAGATGTCTGGCTCTAGATTATTGATTACATCATCATGATTATCTTGGTCGTGAATATCTTTTTTGTACAGTTCTTCCATGTATTCTTATCACCTCTTCTTAATATCTTCTGCTTCTGTTAGGTCCAGACCATTTCTGTCCTTAATAGAGTCCATCTTTGCATGAAATGTTCCCTTGGTGTCTCTGATTTTCTTGAAGAGATCTCTAGTCTTTCCCATTCTGTTGTTTTCCTCTATTTCTTTGCATTGTTTGCTGAAGAAGGCTTTCTTATCTCTTCTTGCTATTCTTTGCAACTCTGCATTCAGATGCTTATATCTTTCCTTTTCTCCTTTGCTTTTCACCTCTCTTCTTTTCACAGCAATTTGTAAGGCCTCCCCAGACAGCTATTTTTCTTTTTTTGCATTTCTTTTCCATGGGGATGGTCTTGATCCCAGTCTCCTGTACAAAGTCACGAACCTCATTCCATAGTTCATCAGGCACTCTATCTATCAGAAATAGACCCTTAAATCTATTTCTCACTTCCACTGGAGAAGGGAATGGCAAGCCACTTCAGTATTCTTGCCTTGAGAACCCCATGAACAGTAGGAAAAGGCAAAATGATAGGATATCAAAAGAGGAAATCCCCAGGTCATTAGGTGCCCAATATGCTACTGGAGATCAGTGGAGAAATAACTCCAAAAAGAATGAAATGATGGAGCCAAAGCAAAGACAAGACCCAATTGTGGATGTGACTGGTGATAGAAGAAAGATCCAATGCTGTAAAGAGCAATATTGCATAGGAACCTGGAATGTCAGGTCCATGAATCAAGGCAAATTGGAAGTGGTCAAACAAAAGATGGGAAGGGTGAATGTTGACATTCTAGGAATCAGCGAACTAAAATGGACTGGAATGGGTGAATTTAACTCAGATGACCATTACATCTACTACTGCAGGCAGGAATCCCTCAGAAGAAGTGGAGTAGCCATCATGGTCAACAAAAGAGTCTGAAATACAGTACTTGGATGCAATCTCAAAAATGACAGAATGATCTCTGTTTGTCTCCAAGGCAAACCGTTCAATATCACAGTAATCCAGGTCTATGCCCCAACCAGTAATGCTGAAGAAACTGAAGTTGAACGGTTCTATGAAGACCTACAAGATCTTTTAGAACTAACACCCCCAAAAGATGTCCTTTTCATTATAGGGGACTGGAATGCAAAAGTAAGAAGTTAAGAAACACCTGGAGTAACAGGCAAATTTGGCCTTGGAATGTGGAATGAAGCAGGGCAAAGACTAAAAGAGTTTTGCCAAGAAAATGCACTGGTCATAGCAAACACCATCTTCCAACAACACAAGAGAAGACTCTACACATGGACATCACCAGATGGTCAACATCGAAATCAGATTGACTATATTCTTTGCAGCCAAAGATGGAGAAGCTCTATAAAGTCAACAAAAACAAGACCAGGAGCTGACTGTGGCTCAGATCATGAACACCTTATTTCCAAATTCAGACTTAAATTGAAGAAAGTAAGGAAAACCGCTAGACCATTCAGGTATGACCTAAATCAAATCCCTTATGATTATACAGTGGAAATGAGAAATAGATTTAAGGGTCTAGATCTGATAGATAGAGTGCCTGATGAACTATGGAATATTTGAGCTTTAGGTTATAGCAAAGTGTGGTTAAGTTATACGTATAAATGTATCTATTATTTTTCAAATTCTTTTCCCATTTAGCTTATTACAGAGGTTTGAACAGATTTCCATGTGCTGTACAGTAAGTCTCTGTTTATCTGTTTTAAATATAACTGAGTACAAGTCAGACCCAAACTCCCAATGTATCCCTGCCCCCAATCCTTCTTCCCTGGTAACATAAGTCATTTCCTAAACTTGTGAGTCTGTTTCTGTTTTGTAAACAAGTTTTTTCCTATCATTTTTTTTTAAGATTCTGCATATAAGCAATATCATATAATATTTGTCTTTCTCTGTCTGACTTACTTAACTTAGTATGATAGTCTCCAGGTTGAGTAATATTCTGTTGTACATAGATACTACATCTTCTTTATCCATTCATCTGTTGATGGACATTTAGTTTGTTTCCATGTCTTGGCTACTGTAAACAGCAATGCAATGAACACCCGGGTGTATGTATCTTTTCAAATTATAGTTTTCTTCAGATATATGCCCAGGAGTGGGATTGCTGGATCATATGGTAGCTCTGTTTTTAGTTTCTGAAGGAACATCCAAACAAGTCTTCATACTGGCTGCAGCAATTTATATCCCCACCAAAAATATGAGAGGGTTTTCTTTTCTCCAAACCCTCTCCAGCATATATTGTTTGTAGGTTTTTTGATGATGGCCATTCTGCCTGGTGTGAGGTGATATCTCATTATAGTTTTGATTTGTGTTTCTCTAATAATGATGTTGGGGGCAAGAGGAGAAGGGGATGACAGAGGAAGAGATGGCTGGATGGCATCACTGACTCGATGGACGTGAGTCTGAGTGAACTCCGGAAGTTGGTGGTGGACAGGGAGGCCTGGCGTGCTGAGATTCATGGGGTCACAAAGAGTCAGACACGACTGAGCCACTGAACTGAACTGAACTGAATAATGATGTTGAACATCTTTTCAAGTGCTTCTTGGCAATCTGCATGTCTTCTTTGAAGAAATATCTATTTAGGTCTTTTGCTCATTTTTTGATTGCATTGTTTGCTTATTTTATATTGAGCTGCATGAGCTATTTTTAAATTTTGAGACTAATACTTTGTTGGTAACATAGTTTGCAAATATTCTCTCCCATTCTGTGGGTTGTATTTCATTTTGTTTATGATTTTCTTTGCATTCAAAAGCTTTTGGGTTTAATTAGGTCCCATTGTTTATTTTAGTTTTTATTTCCATTACTGTGGGAAACATTGAAAAATACATTGTTGTGATTTATGTCAAAGAATGAAGCCCATGATTTCCTCGAATAATTTAATAGTATTTGGTTTTACCTTTAGGTCTTTAATCCATTTTGAGTTTGTTTCTTGTGTATGCTGTTAAAGAGTGTTTTAATTTCATTTTTTTACATGTAAGTTATGTGAGATGATGCAATGCAGTCATTAGGTTTTAACATAAATTGTTCTTTTAACTGCTTCTTATGTTATGCATGGATTTCTCTCTTAATTTCTTAATTTATTCAAGGTTGTTTAAGTGATGTGTTCTTTAATTTCTACTTTAAATATTCTGTAAACTCTATTTTATTTCTAATTATATTAGATTTTAATCAGAAAATGCAAGTTGCAAGACTTCTAGTATATACTCAGTTAAAATTTTCTTGGTAGTCCAGTAGCTAATTGAATTTGTGTAAATATTCTACAGTCTAATAAAAATATGCACCCTTTCTTTTTGAAAGATGCAGTGTTTTACACAAATGCATCTTTGTTGAATGATTATTCACTTTCTTATGGCCTCATTTGTATTTTAACTTCTAGTCTAACTTGTAGAATTGAAGTCTTCCTATACGATAGTATAGTTTGCATGATCTCTGTGCATTTATAACAGTTGTTAATCTTTATAGTTGCCTTCAAATACACATTATAGATTTTTTACTGTGAGGTCTTTCACTTAAAATCATATCATTACATAATGGTATCCTGTTTAATACCTCATTTTTAAATATCTTGTTTGGTAATCATATCACTGTTGCTACTTCCATTTTATGAGCATTTCCTGGTTTCTCTTTGCACACCCCCGTTTCCATTTAATTATATTATCTTAGCAATTCTGTAATAAGGACAAATAATTGCTTTTTTTTTTTCAATCCAATCTTGCTATCTCTTATCTTCTAATGGTAAAATCTATTTTTAATATGAGTAATAATTATTTGCTATTTATTTCTTTGTCTTTACATTATTACCTGTCAATCAGTCTACTTTTTCCATTATAAATTTAGAATTTTATTTAATTCTCCTTCCTCAGAATTTATAATGAAATATATCTTACTTTATTTTATACAAAAATAAGAAACCACTGTTTTGCTTCATCTACCACTATGATCTCTTACTAATAAAATAAAACCCTTACAATGATCTTCATTGTATAACTTCCTCCCCTCCTCTTATCCATGAGATAGACTTTAGGAACATGTTTACCAATATCATTTTATGCAACTCTAAGGTATAAAGTTTTCTTATATTTTATCTATTCTACAGAAGTAATGTTTCACATTACACATCATCTTAGCATAAAACCTAACATTATCCATTCAGATATAAATATATGTTGTATAGACTGAATGAGATAAGATATACATAATTAAGCATCTATTCGTTCATCAAATAGTAATGGATGCTCATTGTATGTGAGTATTCTAGGCACTGGACTTCGGTTATGAACAAAACAAATATTTTTGCCCTCACAGAGTCTGCATGCTCCTAAGATTTCTACCATTTCTTTCTACTTTTTGCCTTTTTTCTGTCTTGAATTCTGTTTGACTGATCAGTATTACACGAAAGCATTTTCTCAACTATTTTATTTTGATAAGTAAGTAGAAAATCATTGTCTTGAATTCATGCAATTTATTGTTAAACAATATTTTAGAGAATAGCTTTTCTTGTCAGAAATATGTTGATGTTATTTGAATATATTCTACCTTCTGATGTTATGTCAGGGAATCAGCGGCCAATCTAGCATTATTTTCATTTGTAGATGACTTTAAGACATACATAGGAGGTAGAAACAAAAGGACCTGGCAGTTAATGGGTAAACATGTGGAAGACATGATTAAAGAATGATACCATACATGTGGATATATGTGGCTTAAGCAAATGATTAATTCCTTGTATAATTGAACAAGGGGAGAACCACAACTGGAGAAGCAAGATTGAGTAGAAATAATGGTTTCAAGTCAGAACTGTGAATTGAATTCACGAGGGGACTGAAATACAAGCAGGAGTATTTTAACTATTTCCTGCCACTGCTAATTGTTTTAATTATTATGAGAAGATAGAAAACAAAAAAAAAGGTACTCTCCCTCTCCTAGAAAAGCCTGAAAAGCTTAAACTATTGTACCAAATGAAAGGCATATGCTATTTTAATAATTAACCTTGGAAATAAAGATTTAAATTAAGAAATTAAAATAAAAATTCTGCACTGGTTCTTGGTTTCTTCTTGTAAACTGGTTATAATGACTCCACTTGAAATGGATTCACAAGGCCTCCACTTTTATTTTTTTGCCATTGAGTGCTTCATTCCATAAATCAGTACATTTTGATACTGATCAAATAAGCACTATGGTTCTATTTATTAATACATGTTGTGCATGCACACTAGCATTAGTGGTCTTATGTAAAATCCAGAAAGTACTCTGTGTGTGTGTGTGTGTGTGTGTGTGTGTGTGTGTGTGTTAGTCGCTTAGTCATATGTGACTTTGTGAACCCATGGACTATAGCCTGCCAGGCTCCTCTGTCCATGGGGATTCTCTAGACAAGAATACTGGAGTGGGTTGCCATTGCCATCTCCAAGAAAGTATTATATTTAACATAAAATGATCTTAGACTTGTTCATTATTATTTTATGTTCTGCTGCTGCTGCTAAGTCACTTCAGTTGTGTCCGACTCTGTGTGACGTCATAGACAGGAGCCCACTAGGCTCCCCCGTCCCTGGGATTCTCCAGGCAAGAACACTGGAGTGGGTTGCCATTTCCTTCTCCAATGCATGAAAGTGAAAAGTGAAAGTGAAGTAGCTCAGTCTTGTCTGACTCTTAGCAACCCCATGAACTGCAGCCTACCAGGCTCCTCTGTCCATGGGATTTTCCAGGCAAGAGTACTGGAGTGAGTTGCCATTGCTTTCTCCAATTTTATGTTCCCAGACTACAAATACCCAACTGATGTCAAATAGTAAAACACACACACAATCTATCTATTGGATCATACTCCCAGCAATGCAACCAAAGCAAGAACTTACAGTAAAAACACTTAATGTGGAAAAACATTCTAAGTAGTTGGTGTCCAAATTCTTGTTATCCTTGAAAATCCCTGAAATACCTTTTATTTTCTTAATACTGATAGTCTAAAATCTAGAAGTTCTGTATTGTGTCTAGGCATAACAAAACATTTACATAGAAATTTATACTTCTAAGAACTATAAGGTTATCAATTCACTTAATTCTTACAGAATTCTATTAAGTAAGGCTTAATGTATTTATTCAGATTAAAAAAAAGACACAACAAATTCAGATGAGGGAGATCAACTCAGCCAAAACCACAGATACTATGGAAGAGAGCCTACATCTGAACTCAGGTAGTCTTATCCCAGCATCTATTTGCTTAGCTATTGTACATTTTATCTATCTGTCTCAGTAGAAAGAATTATGTCTGTTTTGGCCTATAATCTGAACATTGATGTTTTATAGCATCATGAGATCTGTGTAAAATACTTCAGCCAGAAGTATTTCAGAAGAGGAACCTAGTTTTTTCAGTTTATCTATAGTGTGGGCAGTTGTGAATAACAGCTCATCCATAACCAGTGTTTATTGAATTAATGAATAGCCTTCACAAGGATCAAGTATGGCAGTGATTTCCTCCTGGAGCGAATCCATAGGGACAATGGAAAAAATATAATAATAACTACCACCACCACCACTCTCTCAAATAAGAAGTGGACATTTCAAGGATCAGAAATCAGAAAAATGATATATATCTATGAAGGATGCTGACATATAAATATATATATATATATATATATATATATGCATATGTACACACACACACACACACACATCCTGGAGTAGGGCATGACAACCCATTCCAGTATCCTTGCCTGGAGTATCCAATGGACAGAGGAGCCTGGCAGGCTACTGTCCATGGGGTCGCAAAGTGTCAGACATGACTGAGCAACTAAGCACAGCACAGCACATATATATTCAAAGACTTTTATTTTAATTTTTTAAATAAATTTATTGGATTATAGTTGCTTTACAATGTTGTGTTATTAGTAGTTTCTACTCTACAGCCTGGAAAATCCCACAGAGGAGCTTGATAGGCTACAGTCTATGGGGTCGCAAAGAATCGTACACGACTGAGCGGCTTCACTTACTCACTCACTCTACAGCAAGGAGAATCAACTATACATATACATATATCCCCTATTTTGAGGATTTCCTTCCATTTAGATCACCAGAGAACACTGAGTAGAATCCTCTGTGCTATACAATAGATCCACATTAGTTATCTACTTTATATATAGCATCATAGTGTATATATCTCAATCCCAATCTCCCAATTCACCTGACTTCCCTTTTCCCCTCACGGTATCCATATGTTTGTTCTTTACATCTGAGTCTCTATTTCTACTTTGTAAATATATTTAAAGAGACTCAATTCAATTCAGGAGATAAAACAAATGGAAAAATTTATATTAAAGACATAGAGATACTTGAGCAATATAGACAAGAATTTTAAATAAGTATGACTATTTATAGAGAGGTAAGAAAGAAGTATTTGTTAATTAATCAAGAATGTTTGGTTATGAAAAATAGTATTCTTGGGGATAAAATATTATTAAAATAACTTTAAATTTAAAAATTGATAAGATAATTAAAAATTGGCACAGTGCCAATGAAAATACTATTACACTGCTTATTCAAGACAAGAGTTCTATTTCCCTCAGATTTTCACCCAAATAGGTAAAGAGATGAAGAGCATAAAGGAAATGTGAAGAGATGTGGAGAGCAGAACTAGAATTCTGACATTCATCAATTATAGTGACAAGAAGTAAGGATGGATAACCAGCAAAGGAGGAACTTTTAAAATATAATCACTGAAATGTCTCAGATTGAAAGAAAGGTATAATTTTTCAGATTGAAATAAAGAATACATACTGCTTAGATTAAAGAAGGGCCACCCTTAGACCACCTTGATGAAAGTCTTTAATATGAGATAAAAGCTACCAGAAGAGGAGTTAGATTACATATAAGAGGAGACCTCCAGATTGATAGTGCACTTTTAATAAAAATATTGAACATGAGAAGGCAATAAAGTTATATATTTGAAATGAGAAAAAAATTAACTAATAATTCTATATCCATTCTCATTATTACTTCAAGAACAAGCATAAAGTAAAAATGTTTTCAATATTTAAACATTTTCAAAGCTTATCTCATACAAAGTTTGTCCAAATTATCACTAGAAAATATACTATAATAGGGAAAGAAATAAATTCAAGATGCATAATGAGATAAAAGAACCAATAAAAAGGCTATTAAAATTTTTAAAGTTCAAAAGAATTTATGTATGTATAAATATGAGTGAAAACTCTCTCTTAAACTTTCAAAATATGCTATTTTTACCTTAAATTTAGCAAACAGATATGATATTTTCATTGGGGGAAAGCTCTTATTGAACTCTATTAATTAATTAGTATTTATTGCCTATGGAGCATATATCCAATTGATAGAAGAAAGATTCTATGCAATCTCATCTAAAACAGATTTGATGTTAATTGAGATATTCTGTAAAAATGAGTGTGAAGATGATTAAACACCAGCTTTTTTACATATGTGAAAATTAACCAAGTACTTAATGTCTAGCATTATGACAGTCACATAGAAATTCCTTTAAAAGTTTCCATGTTATTTTTTCATACCGTTCATGGGGTTCTCAAGACAAGAATACTGAAGTGGGTTGCCATTCCCTTCTCCAGTGGACCACGTTTTGTTAGAACTCTCTGCCATGTCCTGTCCCACTTGGGTGACCCTACATAGCATGGCTCATAGTTTCATTGAGCTAGACAAGGCTGTGGTCTATGTGACCAGTTTGGTTATTTTTCTGTGACTGTGATTTTCAGTCTGTCTTCCCTCTGATCGACAAGGACTAGGGGCTTATGGAAGCTTCCTGATGGGAGGGACAGACTAAAGGTCAAACTGGATCTTGTTCTGTTGGGTGATTGGGGCCATGTTCAGTAAATCTTTAATCCAATCCTTGTTGCTTGACTTAAGACCAAACTATGGTGGAGGTAATGAAGAAAATGGCGACCTCATTAAAAAGGTCCCATGCCTCTGCTGGAGACTCCTGGACACTCATGGGCATGCCTGAGTCAGTCTCTTGTGGGGTCACTGCTCCTTTCTCCTGGGTCTTGGTGCACACAAGGTTTTGCTTGTGCCCTCCAAAAGTCTGTTGCTCCAGTCCTGTGTAAGTTCTGGCGGTTCTATGGTGGGGTTAATAGCAACCTCCTCCAAGAGGGCTTTTGCCATACCAAGGTCTGCTGCACCCAGAGCCCCTGCTGCAGGCTGCTGCTGACCTGTAACTCCACAGGAGACACTCAGACACAGTTCGGGCTCAGTCTCTGTGGGTTGGGCGTGCATTTTGTGCCCTTCCCAGTCCAAGCAGCTCAGACCAGGTGCTTGGCGAGTGCACTGTCCCATGTGGGCCAGGCATCTTAATCACCTTCCCAGTCCCAGCCACTCGGTTTCCCGGGTGCACCAAGATCACCGTCTTAGACATGTAGCATGTCTCCTCTGGAGAGCTGACCTCAGGCTGTGACCCACCTTGCGGATGTCAACTGTCCAGGATCCCAGGAAGTTATGGTTGGCAGCGGGAAGCCTGTGCACAGTTTGGTGGGGCTGAGGTTGTAGAAACCCCTTGCCTTCAGGCTCTGGCTGTCAAAAGCCTGCCTCTCTGCCTCTGGGTGGGGGAGGGGCCAGTTTGCAGCCAGATACCTCACCTTTGGTATTCACTCAATCCTTTGCTCTGTGAGCAGGACCAAGCTGCACATTAGGTTGTTAGGTTAGAGCCTTTCTCAGGAAAGTTCTCTTTTTCACAGTTGCAGTTAGGCATGCATTCTGTGTGTGTGTGTGTGTATGTGTGCGTGCACACACGCATGTTTTCCCCTCCCAGTTATGTTCACCTACTCAGATTTCAAAACCACCCACAGGCCCGCCTGTGAAAGGGTTTCCTACTGTGTGGAAACTTCCCCTCCTTCATGACTCCCTCCCCAGGAGTCTCCCTCCCTAACTCTTTTGTCTCTCTTTTTATCTTTTATATTTTGTCCTACCTCCTTTCAAAGAGAATGGGCTGTCTTTCTGAGGTGCCTGGTGTCCTCCAGGGACGTCCAGAAGTTGTTTTGAGGAAGTTTCTAAGCAATCAAATGATCTTTTGATGAAAGGTCAGGAGCGGTGGCCATGAGGAGCTACCCCACATCCAAGGTAAGGAGCAGTGGCTGCGCTTTGCTGGAGCACCCTGAAGAGATACACCACATCCAAGGTAAGAGAAACCCAAGTAAGATGGTAGGCACTGAGAGAGGGCATCAGAGGGCAGACACACTGAAACCACAATCACAGACAACTAGCCAATCTGATCACATACATGGACCATAGCACTGTCTAACTCAGTGAAACTAAGCCATGCCATGTGGGGCCAACCAAGAAGGACGGGTCATAGTGGAGAGGTCTGACAGAATGTGGACCACTGGAAAAGGGAATGGCAAGCCACTTCAGTATTTTTGCCTTGAGAACCCCATGAACAGTATGCAAAGGCAAAAAAGACAGGACACTGAAAGATTAACTCCCCAGGTTGGTAGGTGCCCAATATGCTACTTGAGATCAGTGGAAAAATAACTCCAGAAAGAATGAAGGGATGGAGCCAAAGCAAAAACAAGACCCAGTTGTGGATGTAACTGGTGATAGAAGCAAGGTCCGATGCTGTAAAGAGCAATATTGCATAGAAACCTGGAATGTTAGGTTCATGAATCAAGGCAAATTGGAAGTGGTCAAACAGGAGATGGCAAGAGTGAACGTCAACATTCTAGGAATCAGCGAACTAAAATGGACCGGAATGGGTGATTTTAACTCAGATGACCATTATATCTACTACTATGGGCAGGAATCCCTTAGAAGAAATGGAGTAGCCATCATAGTCAACAAAAGAGTCCAAAATGCAGTACTTGGATGCAGTCTCAAAAATGACAGAATGATCTCTGTTAATCCAAAACTATACCCCAACCAGTAGTGCTGAAGAAGCTGAACTTGAACAGTTCTATAAAGACCTACAAGACCTTCTAGAACTAACACCTCCAAAAGATGTCCTTTTCATTATAGGGGACTGGAATGCAAAAGTAGGAAGTAAAGAAATACCTGGAGTAACAGGCAAATTTGGCCTTGGATAGAATGAAGCAGGACAAAGGCTAATAGAGTTTTGCCAGGAGAATGCACTGGTCATAGCAAACACCCTCTTCCAACAACACAAGAGAAAACTCTACACATGAACATCACCAGATGGTCAACATCGAAATCAGATTGATTATATTCTTTGCAGCCAAAGATGGAGAAGCTCTATACAGTATGCAAAAACAAGACCAAGAGCTGACTGTGGCTCAGATCATGAACTCCTTACTGCCAAATTCAGACTTAAATTGAAGAAAGTAGGGAAAACCACTAGACCATTCAGGTATGACCTAAATCAAATCCCTTATGATTATACACTGGAAGTGAGAAATAGATTTAAGGAACTAGATCTGATAGACAGAGTGCCTGATGAACTATCGAATGAGGGTCGTGACATTGTACAGGAGACGGGGATCAAGACCATCCACATGGAAAAGAAATGCAAAAAAAGCAAAATGGCTGTGTGAGGAGGCCTTGCAAATAGCTGTGAAAAGAAGAGAAGAGAAAAACAAAGGAGAAAAGGAAAGATATACCCATCTGAATGCAGAGTTCCAAAGAATAGCAAGGAGAGATGAGAAAGCCTTCCTCAGTGATCAATGCAAAGAAATAGAGAGAAAAAAAAAAAAGAATGGGAAAGACTAGAGATCTATTCAAGAGAATTAGAGATACCAAGAGAACATTTCATGCAAAGATGGGCTCAATAAAGGACAGAAATGGTATGGACCTAACAGAAGCAGAAGATCTTAAGAAGAGGTGGCAAGAATACGCAGAAGAACTGTACAAAAAAGATCTTCACCACCCACATAATCATGTTGATGTGATCACTCAACTAGAGCCAGACATCCCACAATGTGAAGTCAAGTGGGCCTTAGGAAACATCACTACAACAAAGCTAGTGGAGGTGATGGAATTCCAGTTGAGCTATCTCAAATCCTAAAAGATGATGCTGTGAAAGTGCTGCACTCAATATTTCAGCATTTTGGAAGCTCATCAGTGGCCAGAGGACTGAAAAATATCAGTTTTCATTCCAATCCCAAAGAAAGACAATGCCAAAGAATGCTCAAACTACCACACATTTGCACTCATCTCACACAGTAGTAAAGAAATGCTCAAAATTCTCTAAGTCAGGCTTTAGCAATATGTGAACTCTGAAGTTCCAGATGTTCAGCTGGTTTTAGAGAAGGCAGAGGAACCAGAGATCAAATTGCCAAAATCATCTGGATCATAGAAAAAACAAGAGAGTTCCAGAAAAACATCTACTTTTGCTTTATTGACTAGGCCAAAGCCTTTGATTATGTTTATTAGAACAAACTGGAAAATTCTTCAAGAGATGGAATACCAGACCACCTGACCTGCCTCCTGAGAAATCTGTATGCAGGTCAAGAAGCAACAGAACAGACTGCTGCCAAATTGGGAAAGGACTACTTCAAGGCTGTATATTGTCACCCTACTTATTTAACTTATATGCAGAGCACATCATGAGAAATGCTGGGCTGAATGAAGCATAAGCTGGAAACAAGATTGCTGGGAGAAATATCAATAACCTCAGATATGCAGTTGACACCATCCTTATGGCCAAAAGTGAAGAAGAACTAAAGAGCCTCTTGATGAAAGTGAAAGAGGCGAGTGAAAAAGTTGGCTGAAAATGCTACATTCAGAAAACTAACATCATGGCATCCAGTCCCATCACTTTGTGGCAAATAGATGGGGAAACAATGGAAATGGTGAGAGACTTTATTTTGGGGGGCTCCAAAATCGCTACAGATGGTGACTAAAGCCATGAAATTAAAAAACCCTTGATCCTTGGAAGAAAAGTAATGATCAACCTAGATAGCATATTAAAAAGTAGCAACATTACGTTGCCAACAAAGGTCCATCTAGTCAAAGCTATGCTTTTTCCAGCAGTCATGTATGGATGTGAGAGTTGGACTACAAAGAAATCTGAGCACCAAAGAATTGATGGTTTTGTACTGATGTGTCAGAGAAGACTCTTGAGAGTCCCTTGGACTGCAAGGAGATCCAACCAGTCCATCCTAAAGGAGATCAGTCTTGGTTGTTCACTGGAAGGACTGATGCTGAAGTTGAATCTCCAATACTCTGGCTACCTGATGCAAAGAACTGACTCATTGGAAAAGACCCTTCTTCTGGGAAAGATTGAAGGCAGGAGGAGAAGGGCATGACAGAAGATGAGATGGTTGGATGGCATCACCTAAGTGATGGGCATGAGTTTGAGTAAGCTCCAGGATATGGTAATGGACAAGGAAGCCTGGAGTCCACGAGGCTGTAAAGAGTCGGACATGACTGAGTGACTGAATGGAACAGAACTTCTGTGTTATTGGAGAGGCACTGTTAATAAATGAAACAAAAATCAAGTTAATTAAAAATAACAGTGTCACTATGCCTTAAAGAAATATAAAAATTAAGTAACAAGTGCATAAGAGCTAGGGCTAATCATTTCTAAGAAAGATAATGATATGTAAAATATTGCATCCTTGATACATGTCTTATACAATACATATCAAACATTTAACCCCATGTTATTAAACATAAATGTAAAAGGAAAGTAAACAATGTTTGGAGGAAGCCAATAGGCAGTGATTCATTGTTAAATTTCCATGTATTTTAGCTATTGCTGTTTTGTTTTCTTGATGTATAGGTTGGATTCCTATGATGCTTCCTTCATTGAATCAAATAGTCACCACTAGACCATTTTCACCAGAGCTTTTAAAATCAATCATTCTTATTTACTTTCTAAATGAGTCTTCCTATTTACAATTTTCTAAAGACTCATAATTCTTTTCTCCTAACCAGTTTCCTTTTGCTTGGCTGATTTGCATTTCTTTGAAGTCCTGAATCTGGCATTCAGTCCAGTATCAGCTCAAATGGTGTCCATTAAGGTACTCTAACTTTCTCTTTTTGCAGGGAAAACTTATCCAACTAGCCAATTTCTAAGGTACCTTTAAAACTGTATCCTTACCTGACATTGATCCTTTATCTCACAATAGAAACATCTAAAGTGTTTGAACTGCTCTAGATGCTGTCAGGAGTCTTTACCTAGGATTGTAAACACTGATAATAAACTCCAAGTGACTGTGACTAAAATGTAATGGGGTACACAGTGTCTTGTAGAAGAATGGGCAGATGCTGACTGTTTAATCATTTTATCACTGCCAGTCAAGAAGACTGGCTGGAAGTCAATCTTTCATCTGTGCTCAGAATAACACTTCGTGGTCTCTTAGGAGTGGGTAATCTAAGTAAATCTCAATAAAGTAATTTGAATGGATTTCAGATAAAGGCTTTGAAAGCCATGTTATCTTACACCTCTATAATGCTCTTCTAAAGCAAAACCATAATGTGCTATTTTACCTTAAAATCTCAATGTTAAATCTTTATTTACATATTCCAATATTTTATAATTAATTTATTACCAGCAGATAAAAATATGTCACACCGATATTCATATAAAACATACCAGCAATATCTGGAATTATGGTGGAATGCACTGTCTGCTCAAGGTCCTCAAGGTCACCCTGTGTAATTCCAGTCGTGAACCAAAATCAAAGCTCTGTGCATTTGACTTGCAGGCCCCTCAGCCTTGCAAGGGTGACAGGATATAGAAATGTAACTATAATTGCCTCATTCTCAGTTTAGGCTCTATGGCAATACATGCCACGGTTGAAAGGGCAACATGTAAGACCTGGAAGAAGAGATGAAAGACAGTTGGTTATGTGACACTTTGCTGACCAATTCCTTCAGGCTATGGACAGGGAGGCCTGGCATGCTGCAGTCCATGGGGTCGTAAAGAGTCGGACATGACTGAGTGACTGAACTGAACTGATAAAAGATATTTGGAAGAAATCAGGACAGAATTAGAAGTTAGGGGAAGATTTTGGAGAGAGTAGGTGGGTTTTTAAACCCTACAACTAACCTCATCTGTTACTGGAAGAATGACCCCCTTCCAGGACCTGAGAGTGGCTCTTGCCTAACACTTGGAAATGAATTGTCCAAGGAGACATGCATGCTGACAAAGCAAAAGAGTTTATCGGGAAGAGGTGCCCATGTGGAGAGCCACAGGATAAGGGAACCCAGGAGAACTGCTCTGCTGTATGGCTCTCAGTCTTGCCTTATATGGTAATGGAGTTAGTTTCTGGGTTGTCTCCGAGAGTCATCTTGTCTGTGCCCATAATTGATCCAACTGTGGGTCCTTCTGGCAGCTTGTGAATCTCTAGGCCAAAATGGAATCTAGAGTGAAGATTTCTGGAGGTTGGCAGGACATATGATCAGCTGGCATCTCCTCCCTCCTTTTGGCCCCTCTCTAATTCTCCCCATTAGTTCCTTATTGGAACCTCCTGTTGTGAGACCACTCATATAAGTGGTTATTATTAGCTGATAATATTGTGCCAGGGCTGGCAGTTTCAGTCAGTGGTGCCCTATCATATCCATTCTAAGGCATAATATAGAAAATACTTCTCCCCTCATCAGTCTAGGAAGAGGGGCTTCAATGGGATTTAGTGCAACCAATTAGAAAACTTAATATATGCCCTCATGATTCTGTGGGCACAGTGAAGACAGTGTAACTCACCCAGCAAGTTGAAAAGGTCAATGACAGGCCCTCTGGATCCTCTAGCGGTGAAAAGAGTGCTACACTGTGAGAAGAGGGAGGGGCAGCCCTCTAGAATTTGATGGAGAGAATCTGAATATTTCTCAATGTCATATGTGGGTTACCTACAGCATCGTGCTGGAATGAGTTATTTTTAGATTTTTCAGAAGATACCTGGAGGGAAACACTGACTAATGTTGAAGGAAGAGCTCTGTGTTTCCAGAGGCTGAGGACAAAGCTATAAATACCAAGAAGATCCATTTGTCCACGTCAAAAGAAGGACCTGCAGGTAAAAGATGCCCAGGAAGAGTGAATCCTTTCAGGAGACCATGGAGATACTCATGAGAAGAATAAGCCACTTTAAATGGCAGCCAAGGGCGAGGTGGGTACGCTGTGCCATCTTAGATGGTGCTGATAATAAAGCCTCTCCTGATACCATTCCTCTTCCATTGCTACATCCACAGTTAATAACATAAAGAAGAATAGATAGAAAACCAAGCAGGGAAAACAAGAAGTTGCCAAATATGTGCCTTTCCCACTTCAAATATCTAAAAAATCGAAATAAAAACAATAAGCACATTCCAAGTTTTAATTATTAATGAAACTGAGCATCTGAAACATACCATTTTTAAATCAATGGTATCTTTTAAGGGCATGGTATAGCCTAAAAGAAAGCAAAGACTTCATGAGATTTTCCCAGATTTTCATTCCTTATACTAAATTAAACTTAGAATTAAAGCTGATTTCCATCACACCAATAAATCCCTCTAGTACATTTTTGCAATTTAAACACATTAGAAGAAAATATTTTTAAAATACTATTCATAAACAATAGTTCCCACTAACAATTCATCCTCAAGCAATATGTGAACACTCTTATAATTACCCTTCTTTCATTGTAATCATTAGGAGACTTACAGCTTGCATTTATTTCAGAATCTTTTCAGAAATATAATGACATATTTCTATCATTATTTTCAGAGTTGATGTTAGCTTTCTTTCAAATTAACACTGGCAAAGTATACCCTAATATGCCAGGAATGATACTGAAACTCATTTGAAATTTATTTTGCTCCAAGTTAACACTAAATATTACTTTGGTCATATTGAGATCACACTGTCTAGAAAATAAAGCTATTTTTACTTAATTTTAGAGTAGTCATTATCATCACATGAGAAATGAAAGAGTTTATGCCTTCATTGTTGTTATTCATATATTTTATCCAAAAAAATGCAACCAAATAATCTCTATTGCTTCATGACAAGACACATCCCATTCCTCTACTTTCCCTCAGGGTTCCTGACACTTGAGCCACTTGAACAGTAAAAAGATTAGTTACATCCCGTATCTCTCATTCCTAATTTTCTAGTATGACTATTTATTTTCTGAAATTCATTTACCCCTTTTGGGCAGTAAGATCAGTTGTGATACAATAGTTTTAATAGCCTTCTGAACTTCAAGCTAACTAAATTTGGTAGGCAATGTAAGACCATAGGAAAGATTCCCTGCTGGCTCAAGGGTGAAGAATTTGCCTGTATTGCAGGAGATACAGGAGACACAGTTTCAATCCCTGGTTTGGGAAGATCTCCTGGAGGAGGAAACAGCAACCCACTCCAGTAGTCTGGAAAATTCTATGGACAGAGGAGCCTGGTGGGTTAAAATCCATGGGGTTGCAAAGAGTTGGACAAGACTCAGCTACTGAGCATGCACACATGTAAGAGCATAGTTAATAAGCCAAAAATGTAAAGTGAAAATCTCCCTGTTATCACAGTTCCCCAGCCAGCCAGCCCTGTTCTTCAATGCTGCCCAAGATAAACACTGTGTTTAATTCCTCCTTTTTCCTTTTGTCAACTCCATCAGTGTCTTTATAAATGTAAATACCAATATAAATATAAATTATTTCCATATTTATTTAAAAAAAGAGTCATCTATACACATTGTATCTTGCTTTTCATCACTTAAGAATATATCTGAAAGATGTCCTAACTCTTTTGTATAGGTGACTTAAGAATATTTTTGCTGTAATTTGTTTAATCCTCAAATAACAGACATTAGGGTTATTTCCAAATGATGCCATTACAAACAATGCTGCAGTGAAAAAAACTATTTGAAAAATGCTTTTATTTGAATTACATTAAAATGCTACACTAATAATATTATTTTTAAAAAGTTCCTCAGACTGCCTCCAGCAAAGAATAACTGTGTGGGTTTAGGAATGTTATTCATTTTCATCATCAGTTAAAGGGTGGATAATGGTTAATTCTACCATCTAGAGTTGTTATAAATACCAAATGGTTTAATATATGCTAAATAGTCAAACATTCCCTAGGACATAATAAGTTTTCAAAAATGCTAATTACTATTACTATTCTAAAGTTTTATGACATTTGTGATATTTAGTGGTATTTTATAAAATACTTGGGTTGAGCATTGAGTTGTTAAACATGTTTGCAAAACAATTGGAAGGTAAGTCTTTATTTTTTGGTTCTTTAATTTTAAATTTCTTGCCAATCATGATGGCTTATACCTTAAAGAGTTAATATAGATTCCTAGAGTGAGATTTAAAATTAATAATAATGTTGCAATTTCATATTTCAAGAAATTTTCTTAATTTTTATAGTTTATTTCATTTCAAATTTCAGCATATAATGAGGCTGACAAATAACTTCAGACATTTTAAAGTATGCCTTCTCCCTTTTCTGGGGGTTTCTTCATATTTATGATTGCAAATATAGAACTATAGATTTTTCCCTGGCAGTAATATTTTTTAGCCATACTTAATAAAAATGTGTTGAAATATGCTGAAATGATTGCATGAGAAATTGTGATCAAGTGGACCCTTCCAGGCTGTCAGTTCAGTTCAGTTGCTCAGTCCTGTCCGACTCTTTGCGACCCCGTGAATTACAGCATGCCAGGCCTCCCTGTCCATCACCAACTCCCGGAGTTCACTCAGACTCACGTCCATTGAGTCGGTGATGCCATCCAGCCATCTCATCCTCGGTTGTCCCCTTCTCCTCCTGCTCCCAGTCCCTCCCAGCATCAGAGTCTTTTCCAAAGAGTCAACTCTTCTCATGAGGTGGCCAAAGTACAGCTTCAGCTTTAGCATCATTCCTTCCAAAGAAATCCCAGGGTTGATTTCCTTCAGAATGCACTGGTTGGATCTCCTTGCAGTCCAAGGGACTCTCAAGAGTCTTCTCCAACACCACAGTCCAAAAGGATCAATTCGTCGGCGCTCAGCCTTCTTCACAGTCCAACTCTCACATCCATACATGATCACTGGAAAAACCATAGCCTTGACTAGACTGATCTTAGTCAGCAAAGTAATGTCTCTGCTTTTGAATATGCTATCTAGGTTGCTCATAACTTTTCTTCCAAGGAGTAAGCGTCTCTTAATTTCATGGGTGCAGTCACCATCTGCAGTGATTTTGGAGCCCCAAAAAATTAAGTCTGACACTGTTTCTACCGTTTCCCCATCTATTTCCCATGAAGTGATGGGACTGGATGCCATGATCTTCGTTTTCTGAATGTTGAGCTTTAAGCCAACTTTTTTGCTCTCCTCTTTCACTTTCATCAAGAGGCTTTTGAGTTCCTCTTCACTTTCTGCCATAAGGGTGGTGTCATCGGCATATCTGAGGTTATTGATATTTCTCCCGGCAATCTTGATTCCAGCTGTCAAGCTCCCAACTATTTGCAACCCCATGGATTGTAACCCACCAGGCTCCTCTGTCCATAGAATTTTCCAGAATTCTGGAGTGGGTTGCCAAAAAATCTCTATCAGAATATTTTTATGTATCCATAGACTCAACGGAGAAGGTGATGGCACCCCGTTTCAGCACTGTTGCCTGGAAAACCCCATAGATGGAGGAGCCTGGTAGGCTGCAGTCCATGGGGTCACAAACAGTCGGACACAACTGAGCGACTTCACTTTCACTTTTAACTTTCATGCATTGGAGAAGGAAATGGCAACCCACTCCAGTGTTCTTGCCTAGAAAATTCCAGGGACTGGGGAGCCTGGTGGGCTGCCGTCTCTGGGGTCCTACAGAGTCGGACACGACTGAAGCAACTTAGCAGCAGCATAGACTCAAAGTATAAGTGGACCATATAACCTATTGTCCAAACTGGACCAATATTGAAAGTGAAAGCGGACAGGAACAAACTAAGGTTACTCTGAACATACAGAGGGATTGTCATCCAACATATGTGACTGTGATATTTGACATAAATTGTTGATAAAACTTAATTATTTGTTTTCTTATAATAAAAGTAAATGTAAGTGGATGTGCTAATTTTATTTTTTCCACTGTAGTGACCAGTCTTGCACACTCTCCAAGTTCATTCACCCTAGTGGGGAGACAAGTGGTACAGTTGACTTCATCACAAAGTTTTGCTACGGATGATATGGATTCCTTGGTGGCTCAGTGGTCAGGAATACATCTGCCAATGCAGGAAACTCAAGTTTGACCCCTGGGTTGAGAAGATCTCCTGGAGGAGGAGATGGCAAAATCCACTCCAGTATTCTTGCTTGGGAAATCCCATGGATACAGGAGCCTGGTGGGGTATAGTCCATGGGGTCCCAAAAGAAGTGGACATGACTGAGCAACTAGACAGCAACAGCACAAATATATTGAAAGAAGTAGGTTGGTAGAAAAAAAAAAGAAATTTTTAAAGTTTGTTGAAAAAGCACAGATAGATGGATATATTTTGCTGCAACATGGCTATGGGGTGATGCAGGCAAAAAAGCTTGAACACGTTGATTCTATCCCCAGACCAGCCTGTAATTCACAGAATGATCTGTACGACTTCAATTAACCCTGCTGGTCTATTTGCTCATCCATAATATGAGATAGTTTAACTAAAGATCTTTACATTGACTTCATTGATTTTTTTTCCATACAGTTATTTTTAACGTTGCAAGTTTTTAAAAATTTGAACAAATGGGAAATACAGCTTGTGTAAAATACTTGTAAAAGTTTTACATATTCCTCCATTTCCTCCTTAGTATTTACATATCTTTTACTTTTTTCCCCTTTATGCTTCTTATAAATTCCTACTTATATGTATGTTTGTTCACAAATTTCTGCCTATTTTTGGTGGAGCTGTCTCTCTCATCTCACTAAATACTATTTTTGTGTTCCTTTTTACTATGTAAACTAATCTAAGCTATTTATCTAGATGGGAAATGGCCTGAATTTAGCATATTTAAACAAGTTATCTAGTTTTTATTTGTTGTTTAGTCACTAAGTCACATCCAAGTCTTTTGTGACCCCCATGGACTGTAGCCCACCAATCTCTTCTGCCCATGGTATTTCCCAGGCATCTGGGAAAATACTGGTGTGCTGTGCTTAGTTGCTCAGTTGTGTCCAACTCTTTGCGGCCCCATGGACTGTAGCCTGCCAGGCTCTTCTGTCCATGAGGATTCTCCTGGTAAAAATACTGGAGTGGGTTGCTATTTCTTTCTCTAGGGAATTTTCTTGACCAGGGATCAAAACCATGTCTCCTGCATTGGCAGGTGGATTCTTTACCACTTAGCTACCAGGGAAGCCCTCAGTTTTTATTACATGTGTTAATTCTCATATAAGTCCTGGGTTATTGGGTAAAAATCTGGTTATGTGATTTAATCCTTAAATCATATATTATTTTAGACATGGACAATAATGATAAATTCCATTCATAAAGAAATACTCTTCTCTTGCAAAGTTCTATTAAAATGCCAGATAAATAAAAAGATATGATGGCTTCTATTAGGTTTCTGTCTAATGCTGAAACAATATGCTATAAAAAGAGTCCAAATTAAATTAATCACTTATGTGGTATGATTAATTTAAGTTTCTTAAAACACCCAATTCACTGAATTATTTGTTATATCAATACCGTGTAGAAAACTATGCATAAATTTTGGACATGTTTACTTGCAGAGGAAGAGATGTAAGGAATAATCTCACATTATTCACTTTGTAAAAAAGAGTAACTTGGTTTTGTTTAGATATTATCAGTAAGATTTACATTTTTATGATTCATAACAATAAAGAAACCTTTGCACTAATTTCATTGTAAGATTCTGGAGACTAATTTGGACACCCACTTTCAGGTAACTTGGATTGAGAGGAAGAATGTGTAAACTCTAACATTTCATTAGAAAAGAAAACAAAATCTGTATCTCAGAGAAAGGAGAAAAAGCAGAATCCATACTAAAAGTTGTAAACAGTTTTCTCCTCAAAGATATAGGATACACCTTTTGAATTGATTACTAAAAATAGAACCACTATCTGTTATCCAAAACAATCTCCCAAAGAGACAGCTCTCAAAAGATGTACTCTGAAGACCAGAGATAATTATAGTAAACATTTAAAGTTGATATATTTTCACAAAGTATGTACATAAAATTAAATATCTGTATGCATATGATTTTCAAGTGACAAATCATGGTTAGCACATATAGCATTAACTAACTGAAATTTTTGCATTTTCTTATGGGAATAAATGGAAATGTGGGGATGAATATTACTGTCAAAAGCCAACCAATATGTATGCAAGCCTCATGCAACTACCACCTCTGTCCTAGGATTAATCATCTCTTATACTACCAAGGACTATGATTAAATATCACTATCCTGAAGTGGAGAATGAAGAAATATCCCACAAGGCATTGGCTACAATGCTTTTATCACCAACACCTAGTCTGATTCTTGGGTAAAACAATAAATTATTTTTTAAATAAGTTAAAAAATAACAACTGATGACTATAGAGATATTACTATATGTGAGGCAGTTTACTGTGGGCTACTTGATTTATCTTTCCTAAAATCCTGTGTGGGATAAGAAATTAATATTTTTGTTTTAAAAATGGGGAAACCAAAATGTACAAATGTTTAATGTTTTGCAATATTAAATGTTTTGCAATAAACCACAGACAGTGAGATGTGGAGCTGAGACAGACATTTAACAAAGACTGTGTTTTTAACTGTTATTTCATATTAAGTGCTCTATAATTTATTAAAATTATTTTATGCTTTATCACTAAGAGAAATCCTGCTTATTATAATTCAACTTTAATTCGATGAGGGTATACTGATAACTGCAATATCCAGACAAGAAACAGAGCTGAAGGTAAACCTTATTAAAAAGCAACCAAAACTCATCCAGGAACCCAGGAAAATGGGAGTAAAAATCTTTGAGAAAGACATCTGTTATCCAACCCATTATTTTATTTAAACATTAGCCCTTAACCCCAAAACAATAGGTTTCAATTGTGAACAATATAAATATCCTTACTTACAAACTTGTTATTTGATTTATACTTAGTTGATTGATTTTAGTAGGCAGTAGGGATTAAAAAAAGGAACCTAAAGTGTGGAAATCAAATTATATTTCTAGAAGATGATAAAGATAAGAGGAAAATATCAACTTAATGGTGATCTGGTAGTATATTCATAACAAACTTCCCTGCCTATCTCAACTGCATCTGAATTTTTACTCTTCCTGTTGAGTAAATCAACTAATTTTTGTATATCAAAATTAAAGTTTATTGACTAGTTGAATGAATATTTAGATATGTGATCTCGTTTAAGACAGAAAGTAAATGAACAGTATTCAAGCTTCCCTGTTGGCTTAGAGGCAAAGAGTCCCTCTGTCAATGCAGGAAATTCTGGTTCAATCTCTGGGTCAGAAAGACCCCCTGGGGAGAAGAACCTGGCAACCCACTCCAGCATTCTTGCCTGGAGAATCACATGGACATAGGAGTCTGGCAGGCTACAGTCCATGGGGTCACAGAGAGTTGAACATGACAGTGACTAAACAATAACAACAATAGCAAGCACTGTATTCAGAAGATTTTCACCCAAAAATAATGCAGCAATTTCCACCAAGCAGCACGCCTAAATATGGGCTTCCCTGATGGCCCAGAGGGTGAAGAATCTGCATACAATGAAGGAGACCCAGGTTCTATTCCTGGAGTTGGGAAGATCCCCTAGAGAAGGGAATGGGTACCCACCACAGTATTCTTGCCTGGAGAATGGGCAGAGAAGTCTGGCTGGGGTCCATGGGGTCACAAATAATCAGAAACGACTGACTGGCTAACACTTTGAACACAAGCCTATGTATGTTGCAAAACCTGGATCAACTTAAAACTTGAAGATACCTTTCCTCAGGAAAGAAGGATGTTTGAGATGAGAAGAGATGAATAGAAATTCTGTATAAAGGATTATTATCAAATCACACCATCAGAAAATGTGCAGAAAGGCCCAAGAATGGGTGAAAAACAAATCTTATATGGAAGATCAGGCATCAGAATGGCATTGTGTTTGGCAATAGCAACAGAGAAATCTAGAAAACAATGAGGCAAGCCCTTCCCAGGTCCGGGTAGCTCAGGAGTTGGCGAGCGCGATCGCCGCGGCTTGTCACCTTTTCCGCCGCTGCCGCTCAGCTCTCTGGGTGGACCGCTGGCGCACCCCGTGGGGCGGACTGTGACTGTCCAGCACCCCCAGAAGTCTTGGCAGAGGAGCCTGCTTGCAGTTAGGGAAGACGAGGAAAACCAGGGCCTCCAGGAAAACCAGGGCCTCCAGGACCACCTGGACCCCCTGGAGTACAAGGAATGCAACAGACTCTTGATGGATATTATCACAAGGGAAATGGTGAACATGGAGCTGGTGGTCTAAAAGGAGAGAAGGGTGAAACCGGATCGCCAGGATTTCCAGGATCTATTGGCCCTAAAGGTGAAAAGGGAGATTCTGGGGAACGCTTTGCAAAAGGTGAAAAGGGAGATAGAGGAGAACCTGGAATAACAGGATCACAAGGAATAAAGGGCGAGCCTGGAGATCCTGGTCCACCTGGTGTAATTGGAAGCCCAGGACTAAAGGGTCAGCAAGGACCTGCAGGCTCTGTGGGACCCAGAGGACCACCAGGAGATATTGGGTTACCAGGAGAACACGGTATCCCAGGCAAACAAGGCATTAAAGGAGAAAAGGGAGACCCAGGTGGGATTACAGGCCCTCCTGGACTTCCAGGTCCAAAAGGTGAGGCTGGTCCTCCAGGAAAAAGCCTGCCAGGGGAACCAGGATTAGATGGAAGTCCTGGGGCACCTGGTCCACGAGGGCCAAAGGGCGAAAGAGGACTGCCAGGTGTCCAAGGCTCGCCAGGTGACATAGGCCCCCCAGGGATAGGAATTCCTGGCCGAACTGGCTCCCAAGGACCAGCTGGAGAGCCAGGGATTCAGGGTCCTCGAGGTCTCCCTGGGTTGCCAGGAACTCCAGGGACCCCAGGGAATGATGGAGCTCCAGGGAGGGATGGAAAGCCAGGTCTGCCAGGTCCCCCAGGTGACCCGATTGCACTTCCTCTCTTGGGCGACATCGGGGCCTTGTTCAAGAATTTCTGTGGCAACTGCCAAGCCAGTGTCCCTGGGCTAAAAAGCGACAAAGGAGAAGAATCAGGTGCTGGTGAGCCTGGAAAGTTTGATTCTGCAGCCCGGAAGGGCGATCTAGGGCCACGGGGTCCTCCAGGAATCCCAGGCAGAGAGGGACCAAAGGGGAGCAAAGGCGAGCGGGGCTACCCTGGCGTGCCTGGGGAGAAAGGTGATGAGGTAACAGACTCCTCTGACCATGGAACCCTCCTGCTGAGCCTTCATACCCAAGACACAACAAAAGGACATCAGTTTCCCTATAGCTCATGTCTGATGCTAAACAAATAAAAACAAAAACAGTGAAAAAAAAAAAAAAAAAAGAAAAAAAAAAGAAAACAAGCAAGTGTCCTAAGTATTTAGAGTAAAATTTATTATCAAATGAGGAGCCCATATCCAGTCAAACAATTAACCAAGGGTGAGGAGATTATTTTCATGATTTACAAAAATCTTCTTCCCATGTGACTTCCCTGGGAAATCCACTGAGATTATATTCCACATACATACACAAAATGGAATACACCAAGAAAGAAATGAAGAAGGAAATGGCAACCCACTCCGGTACTCTTGCTTGTAAAATCTCATGGACAGAGGAGCCTGAAAAGTTACAGTCCATGGAGTCCCAAAGAGTCGGACATGACTGAATGACTTCACATCATAAGAAAGAAAATGATATGATCCAAAACAAAGGCATTGGGAAAAAAAAGATGAATAATACTTAGGATAATAGTGAGAGAAAATTCCAGGAACTAGTAGCTATAAAGCAAATAAAATCTGAGCAAGAGACCAATTATCAAGAGCTTAGGAGGGCAGCCATCTGGGAGGAAAATGAAACTGGTCAATTATCTGGGAGGTTTCTCTATTGGAAAACTATGTCAAAGACTATCAAAGTAAATAGTATAGTCCTCATTATAAATTTGCTGTTGTTTAGTCACTAAGTCATGTCTGACTCTTTTGTGCCCGTATGGACTCTAGCCCTCCAGGCTCCTCTGTCCATGGGATTCTCCAAGCAAGAATACTGAAGTGTGTTGCCATTTCCTCCTCCAGGGGATCTTCTCAACCCAGGGATCAAACCTGCGTCTCTTGTACTGGTAGGTGGATTCTTTACCACTGAGCCACCAGGGAAGTTCTCATAAATTAAAATGAATAGGTATTAAGCTCCATGAAGAAATGGAAATAAAAACAGTTTACATAATGTACAAATCAATAGATCATATGAATAATGTATAATCCAATAATAAATAATCTATGGATCAAAATACCATTACAGGCATCTTATGGATAAAAATTCTAGAATGAACAGTTAAATTTTTTGAAACCAGTTACCTCTAAAGAACTGGTCACACAATTCAGGAGACAAACCCTGAAAAGTTGTTTCTCCTTATGAATCTGAAGTGTTCTGTTGCTTTTAAACTGAATGCATATTACCTTGATAATTTTTCAAGCATTTGAAAAGAATTTGAATCAGAGAAAAACTACTTCATAGACTTGAAGAAGGAAATGGCAACCCACTCCAGTGTTCTTGCCTGGAGAATCCCCGGGATGGAGGAGCCTGGTGGGCTGCCGTCTCTGGGCTCGCACAGAGTCAGACACGACTGAAGCAACTTAGCAGCAGCAGCAGCAGACTTGAAAAAAGAATTGAACAGTTAACTTATATAAAACTTAATGTTTTAAATAATATTTGATCAAGTCCACACTTAATTGCAGATAAAAAGTATACTTAAAATGTGCCAGTTTTCTAAAAATGGTAGAATAAGTTATGACTGATGACAATATGTGTTTGTGTTAGTCGTTCAGTGTGTATGACTCTTTGCGAGCCCATGGACTGTAAGTTCGCCAGGCTCCTCTGTCCGTGGAATTCTCCAAGCAAGAATATCCCAATAGGTTGCCTTTCCCTTCTCCAGGGGATCTTCCCAACACAGGGATTGAATCTGGGTCTCCTGAAGTGCAGGCAGATTCTTAACCATCTGAGCCACCAGGAAAGCCCATTATCATTTTGTGCATAATTTAAATCCGAAAACAACCATTAAGTTAACTAAAGCTTAATTCTTTGACTGAAAAAATGAATATTTTTCATAGTATCAAAGTGAACTCTCTTCTGTTATGAAAACTAAAATGTGTCCAATTCATATATTTTCTCATCAATGGTAATTAATAAAGTTTCATAATCAAATCAGTACTGTTAGTAAACTAAGATTTGTTTAAAGTATAGTATATACTAATTTAGGGGCTTGGTTTTCATTATCTGAACAATTTTAACAATGCTCTTCATGTTTGTTGTAGAATTCCCCTCAATGCCTCATAATTAGATGGAGATTGTGGGTTTTTAAGAGTAAGACCACAGAGGTCAAGTGCTACTCTTACCTCGTTATTTAAGAGTTCCTATTATCAACCCGACATCACCGTGGGTATTGACCTTTATCAACTGGCTGAGGTACTGTTTGTTAAATTTTTTGCTATAAATTTTCTCATCATTCCTAATGTATAATAAATCACTGTGTATAGGCACACTTTAGGAGTGTGGTTGCTAGGTTTCCTTATTGTTACTAGGCTTTCATCTCTCCTAGTAGCAATAAGAGATAAGCCGTCTCAGCTGATAGAGCAAAGAAATATATGTCTATATAATCACTTATATATGTACATATATGTATAAATGTTCCTATATATTATGATCTATGTGTATCTTAACCTAATGACAACTTCCTACTGATATCTCCACCTCTGCTTCATTACCAAATGGGTTACTATAGATTTCCTTGCTTGTCCAGAACTTCCAACATCAGTGAAAAAATCTAGCACCCACAACCTCAATTGTTCAGTTAATATATATGCATTTGTGGTTTCAGAAATTGTACATGTATTCCACCATGGGAAGCAGCTTTATCAACTAGAATTAAATGTTTAGTTTCCTCTGTTTTTAGTCTTACAGGTTCTGCTTATTTTCAGTGTTACTTAGGTCAATGTTTTTCCCCCATTTACCCTTCAATGAGGTTATTTCATTCATATATCTGTAATAAAATTAGATTATTTTGTCAGAGTCTGAATTACATGCTAGAATTCCCTCTCCTATCAGTTGATTATTTTTTGAAACTTTACACATGTTAAGGTTCACTTCATACTATAAAGGGTTAAAGTTCAGTTCAGTCCAGTCACTCAGTCGTGTCCAACTCTTGGCAACCCCATGAATCACAGCACGCCAAGCCTCCATGTCCATCATCAACTCCCGGAGTCGACCCAAACCCATGTCCATTGAGTCGGTGATGCCATCCAACCATCTCATCCTCTGTCATCCCCTTCTCCTCCTGCCTTCAATCTTTCCCAGCATCAGAGTCTTTTCAAATGAGTCAGCTCTTCTCATCAGGTGGTCAAAGTATTGGAGTTTCAGCTTCAACATCAATCCCTCCAATGAACATTGAAGACTGATCTCCTTTAGGATGGACTGGTTGGATCTCCTTGCAGTCCAAGGGACTCTCAAGAGTCTTCTCCAACACCACAGTTCAAAAGGATCAATTCTTCAGTGCTCAGTCTTCTTTACAGACCAGCTCTCACATCCATACATGACCACTGGAAAAACCATAGCCTTGACTAGATGGACCTTTGTTGGCAAAGTAATGTCTCTGCTTTTTAATATGCTATCTAGGTTGGTCATAACTTTCCTCCCAAGGAGTAAGTGTCTTTTAATTTCATGCCAGCAATCACTATCTGCAGCGACTTTGGAGCCCAGAAAAATAAAGTCAGCCACTGTGTCCACTCTTTCCCCATCTATTTCCTATGAAGTGATGGGATCAGATGCCATGATCTTAGTTTTCTGAATGTTGAGATTTAAGCCAACGTTTTCACTCTCCTCTTTCACTTTCATCAAGGGGCTCTTTAGTTCTTCCTCACTTTCTACCATAAAGGTGGTGTCATCTGCATATCTGAGGTTATTGATATTTCTCCTGGCAATCTTGATTCCAGCTTGTGCTTCTTCCAACCCAGCATTTCTCATGATGTACTCTGAATATAAGTTAAATAAGCAGGGTGATAATATACAGCTTTGATGTACTCCTTTCCCTATGTGGAACCAGTCTGTTCCATGTTCAGTTCTAACTGTTGCTTCCTGACCTGCATACATGTTTCTGAAGAGGCAGGTCAGGTGGTCTGGTATTCCCATTCTTTCAGAATTTTCCACAGTTTATTGTGATCCACACAGTCATAGGCTTTGGCATAGTCAATAAAGCAGAAGAAGATGTTTTTCTGGAACTCTTTTGCTTTATCGTTGATCCAGCAGATGTTGGCAATTTGATCTCTGGTTCGTCTGCTTTTTCTAAAACCAGCTTGAACACCTTGAAGTTCATGGTTCACAGAGTGCTGAAGCCTGGCTTGCAGAATTTTGAGCATTACTTTACTAGTGTGTGAGATAAGTGTAATTGTGCGGTAGTTTGAGCATTCTTTGGCATTGCCTTTCTTTGGAATTGGAATGAAAACTGACCTTTTCCAGTCCTGTGGCCACTGCTGAGTTTTCCAAATTTGCTGGCATATTGAGTGAAGCACTTTCACCGCAACATCTTTCAGGATTTGAAATAGTTCAAGTGGAATTCCATCACCTCCACTAGCTTTGTTCTTAGTGATGCTTTCTAAGGCCCACTTGACTTCACATTCCAGGATGTCTGGCTCTAGGGGAGTGATCACACCATTGTGATTATGTGGGTCGTGAAGCTCTTTTTTGTACAGTTCTGTGTATTCTTGCCACCTCTTCTAATGTCTTCTGCTTCTGTTAGGTCTCTACCATTTCTGTCCTTTATCGAGCCCATTTTTGCACGAAATGTTCCCTTGGTATCTCTAATTTTCTTGAAGAGATCTCTAGTCTTCCCCATTCTGTTGTTTGCCTCTATTTCTTTGCATTCATCGCTGAGGAAGGCTTTCTTATCTCTCCTTACTATTGTTTAGAACTCTGCATTCAAATGGATATATCTTTCCTTTTCTCCTTTGCTTTTCCCTTCTCTTCTTTTCACAGCTATTTGCAAGGCCTCCTCAGACAGCCATTTTGCTTTTTGCATTTCTTTTTCTTGGGGATAGGCTTGATCCCTGTCTCCTGTACAATGTCACAAACCTCCGTCCATAGTTCATCAGGCACTCTGTCTATCAGATCTAGTCCCTTAAATCTATTTCTCACTTCCATTGTATAGTCATAAGGGATTTGATTTATGTCATACCTGAACTGCATAGTGGTTTTCTCCACTTTCTTCAATTTCAGTCTGAATTTGGCAATAAGGAGTTCATGATCTGAGCCACAGTCAGCTCCCAGTCTTGTTTCTGCTGACTATATAGAGCTTCTCCATCTCTGGCTGCAAAAAATATAGTCAATCTGATTGCAGTGTTGACCATCTGGTGATGTCCATATGTAGAGTCTTCTCTTGTGTTGTGGAAGAGGGTGTTTGCTATGACCAGTACGTACACTTGGCAGAACTCTATTAGCCTTTGCCCTGCTTCATTCTGTACTCCAAGGCCAAATTTGCCTGTTACTTGAGGTGTTTCTTGACTTCCTACTTTTGCATTCCAGTCCCCTGTAATGAAAAGGACATCTTTTGGGGGTGTTAGTTCTAGAAGGTCTTATAAGTTTTCATAGAACTGTTCAACTTCAGCTTCTTCAGCATTACTGGTCAGGGCATAGATTGGATTACCCTGATATAGAATGGTTTGCCTTGGAAACAAACAGAGATCATTATGTTGTTTTTGATATTGCTCCAAGTACCGCATTTCAGACTCTTTTTTTTTTTTTTTTTTTACTATGATAGCTACTCCATTTCTTCTAAGGGATTCCTGCCCACAGTAGTTGATATAATGGTCATCTGAATTAAATTCACCCATTCTAGTCCATGTTAGTTTATTGATTCCTAGAAAGTCAATGTTCACTCTTGCCATCTCTTGTTTGACCACTTCCAATTTGCCTTGATCCATGGACCTGACATTCCAGGTTCCTATGCAATATTGCTCTTTATAGCATCAAACCCTGTTTCCATCTCCAGTCCCAATCATTGGTCATAAAGTGCTATGGGTTTTGACAAATGCCTAGTATCAAGTGCTACTACATTACCATATAGAATTATTTCACAGTTCTGAAAATAATCCCTTTTGCTTTATATTTTCAACAGCTTTCTGCCACTAAACCCCTTAGTAACCATTGATTTGTTTACCATCTGCAGAATTTTACATTTCCCAATGTATACTGTCTTTCATTGTGTCCAGCTCTTTGCGACCCCATGGACTGTAGCCCACCAGGCTCCACTGTCCATGGATTCTCCAGGCCAGAATACTGGAATGAGTTGCCATGACCTCCTTCAGGGTATTTTCCTGATCCAGGGATCAAACCCACATCTCCAGTAGCTCTTGCATTACTTGTGGATTCTTTAACCCTGAGCCACCAGGGAAGTCCCATCTTTCCCAATATGTTATGTAAATTCAATAGTGTAATATATAGCCTTTTCAGATTGACTTCTTTCACTTGACACTATGCATTGAAGATTCATCCACATTGTTAACTTGGATTGATAGCTCATTCCTTTTTATCATTGAATAGTATTTTCTTGTATGAATGCTTTGCAGTTTATTTATGTATTCACATCTTGAAGGGCAATGTCTTTGCTTCCAGTTTTTTGTAATTATGAATAAAGCTGCTTATTGCCTTCATGTGCAAGATCTTTATGGACATAGATTTATGAAAATTTGAGTATATATCCAGAAGCCTGGTTGCTAGATTATAAAATAAGATTATGTTTCATTTTATGAGAAATATCCAACTATCCTCCAAGGTACCATTTCCCATTCCCACCAGCATTAATTGACAGATATTCTCCTCAACATCACCCACAACTGGTAATGTCAAGTTTTGGATTTTAAAAGACATACTGACATGTGTGTAGTCTTGTGTCATTGTTATTTCAATATCACTCCCCAGTGACAAATCATGACGAACATTTTATCATATACTTATTTGTCATTTGTGTATTTTTCCTGTTGAGGGATATATTCAGGTTCTTTGCTATGGTTTATTTTGTTTACATTATTTCTTTGTTTTAAGAATTATTTGTATATTTTGAACATGTCCTTTCAGATGTACATTTTGCAAATATTTTCTCCCGGTTTGTGACTTAATTACTCATTCTGTTAAGTCTCTTTCACAGAGTCAAAGTTCTTAATTTTAATAAAGTTTAACTTTTTTTTCATGGATTGTGCTTTTGGTGTTGTATCTCAAAATTCATCACCAAGATTCAGATCATATAGATTTTTATCTGCTTTCTCCTGGATGTCTTACTTTTGACATTTTGCATTTAGATCTATGATCAATCTTGACTTAATTTTGGTGTAAGTTGGTTGGCTGTTGGCTCAGACATTAAAGAATTTGCCTAAAATGTGGGAGGCCTGGGGTTAGGAAGATCCCCTGGAGGAGGGTGTGGCAATACCCTCCAGTATTCTTGGAGAGGGAAATGGCAACCCACTCCAGTATTCTTGCCTGGAGAATACCATGGACGGAGGAGCCTGGTGGGCTACAGTCCATGGGGTCACAAAGAGTCAACACAACTGAACGACTAACACGGGATAGGGAGTGTGTTTTGTGTTTAGATTCAGATTTTCACATCTGAATTTCTAACATTCTAGCACTACTTGTTGAAAAGATAATATTTTTTCAATTGAATTATCTTTATGCCTTTACAAAAATCAAATGCCTACATTTGTATGGGTCAGTTTCTGGGCTCTCAGTTCTGTTCCACAGATGTATCTTTCTATTCTTTTATCAATACCACAATATCTTGTTTGATCTACTTATTCCAGGTGTTTATTTTTGTGGAGATTTGATAGTTTGTGTCTTTCAAGGAATTGATTATTTTTCATCTAATTTATCAAATTTGCAGGCATGAATGTTTTATGTTAGACAGAGTTTTATGAATATTTCAATCTTTCCAAATAACTAAGTTTTGGTTTTATTTTATATACTGTTTTCCTGTTTTTGAAATTTCTGTTCTCCATTCTAAGTTTTGTTATGTTATTCCTTGCTTTAGTCTCAATTTTCTTTTCTATTTTCCTAAGTTGAAAACTTAGGTTAGTGATTTTAGAACATTTTTATTTTCTAATATATATCCCCCTATACTATAAATTTTGAATAATGGATTTCATTGCATTTAACATATTTTGAAAGTTATTTTTATTCAATTCAAAATAGTTTTCAAATTCCTCTTATAATTTATTTTGACCTCTGGGTTAATTTGGAAATATATTATTTAATTTTCAAATTTTTACAGATTTGCTAGCTATTTTTCTGTGATACATTTTTAGTTTAATTTCCTTGAGATCTAAGAACATAATTTAATTTCTATTCTTTTAATTTATAAAATATATGGTTTGTGTTCCAGTGTGTGGTCTTCCTTGTTGAATGTCCCATGTGAGCTTAAGAATTTTCATTCTGCTTTTGTTGGGTTGAGTATTCTATAAATGTCACTTAGACCAAGTTAATTGATGGTGCAGACCACTGATGTCTTTTTAACTGATTTTCACTCTGCTACATCTATAAGCTACTAATAGAATGGTATTGAAGGTTTCCAGCTCTAATTTTGGATTTGTCTACTTTTCTGGGCTTCCCTGATAGCTCAGTTGGTAAAGAGTCCACCTGCAATGCAGGAGACCCCAGCTTGATTCCTGGGTCAGGAAGATTCACTGGAGAAGGGATGGGTTACCCACTCCAGTATTCTTGGGCTTCACTTGCGGCTCAGCTGGTAAAGAATATGCCTATAACAGGGGAGATCTGGGTTTGATCCCTGGGTTGGAAAGATCCCCTGGAGAAGTGAGGTCTACCCACTCCAGTATTCTGGCTTAGAGAATTCCATGGACTGTATAGTCTATGGGGAATCAAAGAGTTGGACAAGATTGCTCAACTTTCACTTTCACTTTCCTGGTAATTCTATTAGTTTACCACACGTAAGTTAATTATGTAGGACACTATCAAATTATCAAAGTATTAAAATATATCAAAATATTGAAAGCACCTTGATCTCATACACATCTTATAAGAGTGTACCAGTACACTGGTACTCTAGTTGTGAAATAACACTTTTAATTTATATTTGTGTTATTTTAAAAACCACAATAAGAAAATATAATTTCTGAAAACTGTTGTAGGTAAATAAAGTTATAGATAATTAAAAGTCTGAAATGCAGTTTATATGTTTTCTCTATTATATAGTCCTCATATCTTTAAAAACATTTAAAATTCAGAATTTCCTGTTAGAAATGGTATATTCCATATCAAAAAGAAAGCATAATAGTAGATCTATTTAGCAGGAGTTCTGAGATAATAAACAACTATTTACAATCAAATTGCTTTTAGAAGGAAAATGAATGCATATGATATCATAGAAGAACAGATTCATAGCTTTTATGTTGAGATGTAATGACAAGAAATGTGAAATGACATACTCATGAGAAGTGAAGGATAATTAAAGTATTCCAAATTAACACATAAATGTCAACCTGACATTTCTTTTTCCATTTCTTTATCTTTCTTACATTTGTGAAGGTGTTTTTATCAAGCTGCTGTCTTTTTATCACCTGCATAGATGATAGTTCACCAGTAGAAATGCAAATTTATCCCTCAATCTGCTCCATGGTCTGAAAATGTGACCTTCAAATATCACTAATCTTCTAAAGAACAAGATAACAAGAAAATAGAAAATCACCAGAAGGATATTTTTGAAGAAAATATTTCAAGTTAGCATTTAAAAAAATGTCATTAGAGGTAAATTATGCTCCAACTTTCAAGCATAACTGATATATAGTTTAAAAAGAATCTTTCAATAATACTTCTAGCGAATTGATTGCACATGTGTAACATGAAATATAAGCCTGATAAAGTTATATATATCTGATAAATATATATCTGATAAAGTTATCAAAAGCATTATTTTTCTACCCTAATTGAAATGAATAAATCTACAACCAGAATGTGACTCCTTACATTGATCTTTCTGCAAAGTTGGTCCTGTTTTGATTTTCTTTCCTTATAATCAGCAGAGGGGGTTGCATTTTGTGTGTGTGTGAAGCAGAATTACTAACAAAACTGTCTCAAGGATATCTCATGCAAACAAATTCTTTTAATGTTATTCACATTATAAATATATAATTATAATGGTATTAAATCAACTTTATTCTGAGAGTTATGATTCTGAAAAGTTTCTGCTGAAAAAAAGTATAATTATATTACTCTACTGAAAGTAGAGTAATTTCCTAAATAAAAGCAAAAGATGATTCGATATCATTTTGAAGACAGAAAATTACTTTTAAGTATTTCCTGATTTTTCCAGGGGGTGGGGGGGGGCAATTGTTTGGTGATTTAGATTTTCTGTAGTAGATTTGTTTGAAGGCTGAATAATTCCTAAAGATAACTTACTATCATGTTCATGTTTTAAGGTTGGAGAAAATATTATATCCTTGACAAATAGACACTTTTCATTGCTAACTAATAATGTGTGGTCCAGAAAGTTTTCTTGGTGGAAAATATTCAAGGCATTATATATGTATGTTTCCTGGTATCACAGAAGCGTAAAAAGATCATCTCATAAACTGTCCTGTTGGATCAACTATAAGAAATAACCTTATATTGGAGACAGAGGAAAAAAGAACAAACTCTTGGAGTTAAATCAAGAATTTGGAGGGTCACGTTAAAGTTGACCCTGGGTGAAAGGTTGTATGAGAAACGATCTTTGCCATATGTTCTATTTTCAAAATTCACTTGTGATTTCGAATTATGTTCTAATGATTATCCTTCTCTTAATGACATTCATCAGTTCAAAAGTTCTGAGTGTTTAAACTGTTGTCATTCATGGCTTTTTCTATAACATCTACTCACAACAAATTAAGTAGAGAAGGAACCTGCATCAAACATAATTAAGACATTACTTTGCCAACAAAGGTCCGTCTAGTCAAGGCTATGGTTTTTCCAGTGGTCATGTATGGATGTGAGAGTAGAACTGTGAAGAAAGCTGAGTGCCAAAGAATTGATGTTTTTGAACTGTGGTGTTGGAGAAGACTCTTGAGAGTCTCTTCAACTGCAAGGAGATCCAACCAGTCCATCCTAAAGGAGATCAGCCCTGGGATTTCTTTGGAAGGAATGATGCTAAAGCTGAAACTCCAGTACTTTGGCCACCTCATGTGAAGAGTTGACTCATTGGAAAAGACTCTGATGCTGGGAGTGATTGGGGGCAGGAGGAGAAGGGGATGACAGAGGATGAGATGGCTGGATGGCATCACCTACTCGATGGACGTTAGTTTGGGTGAACTCTGGGAGTTGGTGATGGACAGGGAGGTCTGGCGTGCTGCAATTCATGGGGTTGCAAACAGTCAGACATGACTGAGCGACTGACCTGAACTGATGGCAGACTTACAGCTAACATCATACTCAATGGTGAAAAGCTGAAAAAGCCAGAGAATTCAGACAAGAAAAAGAAATAAAAGATATTCAAATTGGAAAGAAAGATGTAAAATGTCTCTGTGTGCAGATGGAATAACCTTATACAGAGAAAATTCCAAACCTGCAACAAAAAAATGCACATTAGAACTAAAAGAATATTCCATAAAATTGTTATTGTTCAGTCCCTGTCAGGTCTGACTCAGCAACTTCCAGAGTTTACTCAAACTCATGTCCATCAGGTTGGTGATGCCATCCAACCATATCATCGTCTGTCGTCCTCTTCTCCTCCTGCCCCCAATCACTCCCAACATCAGGGTTTTTTTCCAATGAGTCAACTCTTTTCATGAGGTGGCCAAAGTATTGGAGTTTCAGCTTCAGCATCAGTTCTTTCAGTGAATATTCAGGATCTCCTTTAGGATGGACTGGTTGGATCTCTTTGCAGTCCAAGGGACTCTCAAGAGTCTTCTCCAACACCACAGTTGAAAAGCACCAATTCTTCCACACTCAGCTTTCTTCACAGTCCAACTCTCACATCCATACATGACCACAGGAAAAACCATAGCCTTGACTAGACAGAACTTTGTTGGCAAAGTAATGTCTCTGTTTTTGAATATGCTATCTATGTTGGTTATAACTTTCCTTCTAAGGAGTAAGCGTCTTTTAACTTCATGGCTGCAATCACCATCTGCAGTGACTTTGGAGCCCAGAAAAATAAAGTCAGTCACTGTGTCCACTGTTTCCCCATCTATTTCCCATGAAGTGATGGGACCAGATGCATGATCTTCATTTTCTGAATATTGAGCTTTAAGCCAACTTTTTCACTCTCCTCTTTCACTTTCATCAAGAGGGTTTTTAGTTCCTCTTCACTTTCTGCCATAAGGGTGGTGTCATCTGCATATCTGAGGTTATTGATATTTCTCCTGGCAATCTTGATTCCAGCTTGTGCTTCCTCCAGCCCAGCATTTCTCATGATGTACTCTGCATATAAGTTAAATAAGCAGGGTGACAATATACAACCTTGACATACTCCTTTTCCTACTTGGAACCAGTCAGTCCATGTTCAGTTCTAATTGTTGCTTCCTGACCTGAGTACACATTTCTCAAGAGGCAGGTCAGGTGGTCTGATATTCCCATCTCTTTCAGAATTTTCCAAAGTTTATTGTGATCCACCCAGTCAAATGCTTTGGCATAGTCAATAAAGTGGAAATAGGTATTTTTCTGGAACTCTCTTGCTTTTTCGATGATCCAGCAGTTCTTTATTTTCTGCCATTAAAGTGGCATTATTTGCATATCTGAGGTTGTTGATATTTTTCCTAGCAATCTTGATTCCAGCTTGTAATTCATCCATCTTGGCATTTTGCACGTTGTATTTTGCATATAAGTTAAATAAGCATGATGACTATATATAGCCTTGAAGTAGTCCTTTCCCAATTTTGAACCAGTCTTTTATGTCTGGCTCTAACTGTTTCTTCTTGACCTATATGCAGATTTCTCAGGAGGCAAGTTAGGTGGTTTGGTATTTCCATTTCTTTAAGAATTTTCCACACTTTGTTGTGATCTACACAGCCAAAGGCTTTAGCATAGTCAATGAAGCAAAGGTAGATCAACATATAAAAGCATCTGTATCTCTATACACTAACAGTGAACCAGCCCCAAATTTTTCTTTCAAAATAGCATCAAAAACAATAAAATATTTAGAAATAAATGTAACTAACTAAGTTAAAGATGTGTATACTGAAAACTATAAGATGCTGATGAGAGAAATTGAAAAAGACACACATGGAAGGTAAAATCCATGTGTGTGGATTAGAAGAATTTGTATTGTTAAAATATTCATACCACCCAAAGCCCTCTGTGGATTCAATACAATCCTTGTCAAACTTGCAATGGCATCCTTCATTAGAACTAGAATAAGTAATTATAAAATTCATACAGAACTACAAAAGGCTCCAAATAGCTAACAACTTTGAGGAAGAAAAACAAAGCTGGATTCATCATATGTTGGTTTGAAACTATATTACCAAGCTATAGTATTCAAGGGGCTTCCTAGGTAGTGCAGTGGTAAAGTAGTCACCTGCTAATGCAGAAGATGCATTTTCAATCCCTCGGTCAGAAAGATCTCCTAGAGTAGGAAATGGCAACCCACTGCAGTATTCTTGCTAGGAAAGTCCCATGGACAGAGGTGCCTGGCAAGCTACAGTCCGTGGGGTGGGAAAGAGTCAGACACAACTAAGTGACTGACTGAGCACACACACACACACACACACACACACACACACACACAGCATTCAAAACAGGATGATCCTGGTATAGAAATAGATACAAAGATCAATGGAACGGAATAGAGAGCCTAGATAGATCCACGTACAAACAGTTAAATAATATTTGGCAAGGAAGCCAACAACATTTGAAGGGGAAATATCAGTTTCAATAAATGGTATTGAGGAAAATAGTATTTTCCCACACAGAAGAGAAATTGGACCTCTGTCTTACACTACTCACAAAAATTAACTCAAAATGATTCAAGTTAAATGTAAAATGTGACATCATAATACTCCAAAAAGAGAACAGGGGAAAAGCTCCTTGGCATTGGTTGTAGCAACAATATTTTGACTATGGCAAGAAAAGCACAGCAACAACCACAAAAATAAGCAAGTTAGACTATATCAAACAGAAAAGCTTTTGCACAGAGCAAAAGAAACAACCAACCAAAGAAATAGGCAATATATGGAATGGAAGAAACTATTTGCAAACCATACATAAGATAAAAGGTTAACATTTAAAACATAAGGAACAGTATAACTCAAAATCAAATACAAACAAACAAATAATCCAATTAAAAAGTGGGCAGAGGATCTGAATAGATATTTTTCTTAAAAAAAAAAAAAAGACATACGAATTACCAGTAGGTACATGAAAAGATTGTGAACTTCCACACATTCAACCAAGATTTAGAAAAGGCAGAGGAACTAGAGATCAAATTGCCAGCATTCGTTGGATCATCAAAAAAGCAAGAGAGTTCCAGAAAAACATCTGTTTCTGCTTCATTGACTACGTCAAAGTCTTTGACTGTATGGATCACAAAAAAAGTGGAAAATACTTCAAGGGATGGGACTACCAGGCAACCTTACCTGCCTCCTGGAAAATCTGTATGCAAGTCAAGAAGCAACAGCTAGAGCTGGACATGGAACAATAGACTGGTTCCAAATCAGGAAAGGAGTACATCAAGGCTGTATATTGTCTCCCTGCTTATTTAACTTATGTGCAGAGTATATCGTGTTAAATGCCAGGCTGGATGAAGCAGAAGCTAGAAAAAGATTGCTGGGAGAAATATCAATAACCTCAGATACACAGATGACACCACCCTTATGGCAGAAAGTGAAGAAGTACTAACGAGCCTCTTGATGAAAGTGAAAGAAGAGAGTGAAAAATTTGGCTTAAACCTCAACATTCAGAATACTAAGATCATGGCATCTGGTCCCATCACTTCACGTCAAATAGATGGGGAAAAAATGGAAGTGGTGACAGACTTTATTTTGGGGGGCTTCAAAATCACTGCAGATGGTAATTGCGGCCATGAAATTAAAAGATGCTTACTCCTTGGAAGGAAAGTTATGACCAACCTAGATAGCATATTAAAAAGTAGAGACATTACTTCACCAACCAATGTCTGTCTAGTCAAAGCTATGTTTTTTTTCCAGTAGTCATGTATAAATATGAGAGTTGGACTATAAAGAAAGCTGAGGGCCAAAGAATTGATGCTTCTTAACTATGGTGTTGGAGAAGACTCTTGAGAGTCCCTTGGACTGCAAAGAGATCCAACCAGTCCATCCTAAAGGAGATCCTGAATATTCACTGAAAGAACTGATGCTGAAGCTGAAACTCCAATACTTTGGCCACTTGAATGCGAAGAACAGACTTCTTGGAAAAGACCCTTGTTATGGGAAAGATTGAAGGCAGGAAGTGAAGGGAACAACAGAGGATGAGATGGTTGGATGGCATCACCAACTCGGTGGACATGAATCTGAGCAAGCTGCAGGATTTGGTGATGGACAGGGAAGCCTGACATGTTGTAATCCATGGGGTCGCAAAGAGTCAGATACGACTGAGTGACTGAACCAAACTGAATTATCGTGCTTTCCTAGTGGCTCAAATGGGAAAGAATCCACTTGCAATGATGGAGACCTGGGTTCAATCGCTGGGAAGATCAGGATCAGGAAGATCCCCTGGAGAAGGGAATGGCTACCCACTCCAGTATTGTGCCCTGGAGAATTCCATGGACAGAGGACATGAACAGAGGACAGCAGGGAAATGCAAATCAAAACCACAATGAGATACTATCTCACACCTGTCAGAACAGCAATCATCAAAAAACAAGCATTAACAAGTGCAAGTGAGAATGTGGAGAAAAGGGAACCCTAGGGTACTGTGGGTGAGAAGGCAAATTGGTACGACTATTATGAACAGTATAGAGGGTCCTCAAAAAATTAAAAATAGAGATACTGTGTGCTCCAGCAATCTTACTTTGGGATATATAACCAAAGGAAGTGAAATCTATATGTTGAAGAAATGTCTTTATCCTCATTTTTATTACAGCATTATTTACTGTAGCCAAGACATGGAAACAACCTCAGTGTCCATCAACAGATGAATATAATATAACACTTCTCCTAGCTTCAGTTAAGATAAGATAAAATTGCAGGAGGGGTTATCAAAATCTTAAAGAATGTAAAGGGGAAGATTTCCACTATTTATTTGTTAAAATCTGCAAAAAACAGATTGACTATTATAAACCTATATAATGCTAGCCCTAATTGCAGTCATCAAACTAAATAAGTCATTTACTGAAATTATCCCCAGCTTCTGAAACTTTTTATGTAGCTGTTAATGTGAGAAATGAATTCTAAAAATACATATCAATAAGGGAAATGAAAAGCAGTTCACTTTTATATGGCAAGCACTGGTAGTAAAGAACGTCCCTGCCAGTGCAGAAGATGTAAGAGACATGGGATTCATCCCTTGGTCAGGAAAATCTGTGGATGAGAGCAGCAACCCATTCTAGTATTCTTGCCTGGAGAATGCCATGGACAGAGGTGTCCGGTCCATAGGGTCACAAAGAGTTGGACACGACTGAAGTGATTTAACACGCATGCAGGGCAGAACATTCATTGTCTTAACAAATGACCATGTAAAATCTTGTGCTCTCTGTCCAAATACATTCTGCAGGGATTTAATTTAACACTCTGTAGCATGTTGTACAGAGAAGGCAATGACACCCCACTCCAGTACTCTTGCCTGGAAAATCCCATGGATGGAGGAGCCTGGTAGGCTACAGTCCATGGGGTCACTAAGAGTTGGACACAACTGAGCGACTTCACTTTCACTTTTCACTTTCATGCATTGGAGAAGGAAATGGCAACCCACTCCAGTGTTCTTGCCTGAAGAATCCCAGGGGCGGGGGAGCCTGGTGGGCTGCCGTCTATGGGGTCGCACAGAGTTGGACATGACTGAAGCGACTTAGCAGTAGCAGCAGCAGCATGTTGTAGTAGTCTACTATATAAATGGTACTTTGTGTAAATGAAAGTATAGTGATGAAAAAATGAAATAAATAGATATACTGCTATATTTCTCCCAGGACAATGTATTTCAGATATTTAACTGCAACCTAAGAATCATAGTTTGAGTAAGCTCCAGGAGTTGGTGATGGACAGGGAAGCGTGGCATGCTGCAGTCCATGGGGTCACAAAGAGTCAGATACAGCTGAGGGACTGAACAGAACTGTAAGAATCACATGGGCTTCCAGATGGTGCTAGTGGTAAAGAACTGCCTGTCATTGCAGGAGACCTAAGAGATGCCTGGTTCGATCCCTAGCTAGGGAAGAGCCTTTGGAGGGGGAAATGGCAACCCACTCCAGTACTCTTGCTGGGAGAATCCCATGAACACAGGAGCCTGGTGGGCTCATATACATTCAGCCTAGCTGGAGTCTAGATTTTTCTTAAATCCTTAGAATTCCTTTGTGGTTTTTAGTTGAAAATAAAATGTATTAGTAGTTTTAAAGGGGAATCCTTCTGAAAAAGTAATGGCTTTGTGAGTAAAAAGAAAATTCAGTTTTACACACTCAAATCAAATTTCTTTTTTTTTAAACTGGAAAGTGGCTAAATACACTAAAAACAAAAAATTCTTTTTGCTAAAATTCCAAGGATTTACATATCAAGGTTCAGCATATTTAACAATTTATTTTAAAAAGATGGGGGAAGACTATCTGATGTACTAGTTTGTATTTTTACATGAAGAAAAGTTTAATCACTGATTGCAATGATTTGTAAAAATTTATTAGATTTCCATTTGTAAAATTTGAATTGCGTGTAATTGTGAGGTTTGCGTCACAAATATGACCTTTCTGTCATCTGGTAGAAGAAGCCTGGTTATTTTTAGCAGTTTCAAATATCAAAAGCTTCATGGTTTTCTTTTCAAATCCAAATAACATGTACCTTTAAAAGAAAAACTAACATATGTATTTGACCAAAACCAACATAAGATGCCTCATTGTATCTTTTAGTGTGTTAAGCTTTTTTAAAATTTCATCTTAAAGAAAGTGAGTAATTGGAAAATGTTTTTGACACTCAGCCAGGTAGAAAAAGTAGTATATTTTGAGTTCCCTCCCTTCTATTTCATGCCATCTCTGTGAAAATTCCTTCTGGCAAGTCACTGAAACATCAGGAAGCAAAGGGCTTTTAAGGACATACATAAGGCCATGAGTATTACTGGAAGCTCCCTGCCCTTTGTCTACTTTCTCAGAGTTGGGACGTCATTCCTGGCAGCCCTAAGGGGCATGGTCTTCATTCATTACTGGTTTGTTTCCATGAATTTTCCACTTGTATAGATTTCTATGAGTGGTTGCCCATACCATGTCATTTGCCTCTGCTTTTAATCTCTACCATGCTAAACTCATGTTTTTAAATCAAGAGGGATTATTGACAGAATAATTTGGTAGAAATTCTCTGGTGGAGAAACAGTCTAAGAGTTAATTATTTTCTATATATACATGCATGTATAAGCACTAAGGTAATGGAACCAGTCCATCCTAAAGGAAATCAGTCCTGAATATTCATTGGAATATTCATCATTCCTTCAATATTTTGGCTGCCTGATGTAAAGAACTGACTCATTTGAAAAGACCCTGAGGCTGGAAAAGATTGAAGGTGGGAGGAGAGGGGGAAATGATAGAGGATGAGATGGTTGGATGGTATCACCAACTCGATGGACATGAGTTTGAATAAACTCTGGGAGTTGGTGATGGACAAGGAGGCCTTGTGTGCTACAGTCCAAGGGGTCACAAAGATTGGACATGACTGAGCAACTGAACTGAATTTATATATATATATATTTGTTTTCCTCTGTACATAACTGGGAGCAAATATCACACAGTGTTAAGGGGCAGAGGTCTGCCTTTGAATTCTGCTCCACTCACTCTTCACTCTGGGATTTTAAATAAGTTAATCATTTTATGCTTCAGTTCATTTTGTAGATTTATCAATAATGTTTCTTTTATAAGGTTATTGTACAGCATAAAACAAGGAAAAAATTCACAGTAGTTGGGTCTGGCACATTGATCAGTTTGCTGCTGCTGCTAAGTCGCTTCAGTCGTGTCCAACTCTGTGCGACCCCATAGATGGCAGCCCACCAGGCTCCCCCGCCCCTGGTATTCTCCAGGCAAGAACACTGGAGTGGGTTGCCATGTCCTTCTGCAATGCATGAAAGTGAAAAGTGAAAGTGAAGTTGCTCAGTTGTGTCCAACTCTTAGCAACCCCATGGACTGCAGCCTACCAGGCTCCTCCATCCATGGGATTTTCCAGGCAAGAGTGCTGGAGTGGGGTGCCATTGCCTTCTCTGATCAGTTTGCTAGGTTGCCCAAAAGAATAAATTTCTTTGATCTACATATATACAATAATCATTATAATTATTGTAAATAATAACTTCAGCTTTTCAGTTACAAAGGTCTCAGATCTCATTTGGTAAACCATTGAACATTAAACTCTGAGAAGGCTATCTGCTAGGTTTTTCATAATCAATATCTGAATGAGAATTTACCATACATTTTATAGATTATTCATTTGAAAATGTTTTGAAAAATGGATTCCAAAGTAGATGCATATGATGTGCTTCACCTAATTAAGATGCCACTGATTTTTAAGTTGCAACCATTATTTTATGTACACCAAGAAGGAAAGAGAAACATCAGCAAATAAATAATGACACATTGTTAAGATATCATTTATTGTTTGTTCTATTTTGGTTTCAGAGGTGTTGAAATAAGAAAAAATTGTGTCTCAATAGATTATTTTACCTCTGTTAATACAAATTAGAAAGATTAAACTAGGTAATATACATAGCAAAGAATAATTATGTTTAAAAGTTTCTTTTTATTTTATTTATTTTTTAATATACATTTATTTATTTTAATTGGAGGTTAATTACTTTACAATATTGTATTGGTTTTGCCATACATCAACATGAATCCGCCACAGGTATACATGTGTTCCCCATCCTGACCCCTCTCCCTCCTCCCTCCCCGTACCATCCCTCTGGGTCATCCCAGTGCACCAGCGCCAAGCATCCTGTATCATGCATCGAACCTGAGCTGGCAATTTATTTCATATATGATAATATACATGTTTCAATGCCATTCTCCCAAATCATCCCACCCTTGCCCTCTCCCACAGAGTCCAAAAGACTGTTCTATACATCTGTGTCTCTTTTACTGTCTTGCATACAGGGTTATCGTTACCATCTTTCTATACACAATGGAGTATTACTCAGCCATTAAAAGTTTCTTTTTAGATTTTGAGATGTTTGAGGGTATTAATGAAGCCATATAAGTGTTAATAATCTCTAAAAGCAATGCTTGACCCTAATAAGAAAAACCTAATTTGACCTTTTGATCATTCCTGGTTTTGTTTCATCTTTGCTCAGGGGCTCTCAACACTCAACACCTAAAATAGAGAAGGGATATCCCTGGTGGCTCAGATGGTATAGAGTCCACCTGCAGTGCAGGATACCCAGGTTTGATTCCTGGGTCTGGAAGATCCCCTGGAGAAGGAAATGGTGACTCACTCTAGTATTTTTGCCTGGAAAATTCCACAGACAGAAGAGCCTGCTGGACTGCAGTCCATGGGATCTAAAGAGTCAGACACGACCTGGGACAGTTTTTTTGCCTAATATTTTACATGGTTTTTTTTTTTCACTTATAAAATTATAAAGAGGAATTATATTTTAGAAGCCTCCCATTCCATTTCCTTTTTTTTTTTAAACAAAATGAAACCAAAAAATCTCAAACATTGAAAGATGTTAAAATTTGCCATGCACATGTGTTCTCAGTGACAGAACTAGAACTGGAACACAAATTCCCCAAGTCTGACCATAATAATCTTCCTTCTGGGTTATGCTATAATTTTTTTCAGGAAGATCTTGGTTCTCTATCCCTTCACGAGATATTTGTCTTGTACCTATAAGGTATGATCTTCTTATCAACATTGATAGCATCAAAAGTGGCACATACACATGGTGACGGCCACCATATTCATCTTCATTCATGTTTATAGGAAGAGCTGAAATTTCATCAGTTACATAAAATAGGAAAAATAATATATTTAGCCAACAGCTAACTTAGCTACTGACTCTACTTCCCACCTGGGCTTATGCTTGCACGCACCAACATCAGTACCTTTCTTTCTAGACACTTAGTGCTTCAACTAAAGTTAACCATCTGTTCATAAAGAGAAAATTAAATTGCAGGACTAAATTTCCAGACCTGAATCTGAAAGCCTCAATAGATGTCTCACTTGGTAGCTAATTTCACTTTAACAGACAATAAAATAGGAGTCTTCTTTCAGTATAATGGTGAGTTCTGGTTTAGATATCTCTTTTGACTGCAAGAGGTATGTTAAAAACTCAGCAACTAATTAGCAAGGAACTCCTTAATTTCTTATCAGTTATGGCTCCACCACTAAATTCATGTTTGTATGCATCATGCAATTCTTGTGGAAATAGATCTTATATAAAAACTTGCCTGATGAGTTTTAAGAATTTATAAAAATTATATTTCTTGAAAAACATTTTCATTGGCAGCAGGCTTGCCAAAATATGAATCAAATCTTGGAGAAACATTTTATTGTGTCAAGAGAGGAGATCCTTAATGGAGACAATAAACAAAAAGGACCGGCTATTGTCTCTGTTTTAATGAATAAATCTATACTGATTGACATCACTGGCCTGTTAGCCAAGGACCTTATTTGTATTAGCTGTTTTTATCCCTTCCCAGATTTGGAAAATTGGTTAATTTGCTTCTTGTCAGCTCCTTCACTACCATGTCTCTAAGAAGTGAAGTAGTTGAAATTTAAACTTATTAATATGGGTCTGTTATTGTCACTGATGAGACTTTATTGAAAAAAAAAAATACAGATAGAAATTCTACTAAAGCCAGAGTATCTTGTATCAGATGATTCTAATAACAGCTGTAAAATATATATGTTTATATATAGAGAGATACAATCAACAACGACTTGAAGCAACTAGACAGCACCAAAAGCAGAAACTGGACGGATAAGACCCTTGAAAGAGGTAAACACTGTGAAAGTGAACGTCACTCAGTCGTATCTGACTCTTTGAGATCCCATGGACTACAACACTGTGAGTGAGATCCAAATTAGAACAGCTTTGACCTGAACAAAATCGTTTTCTGTATTCCATGGAGAGTAAAGCTTAAGCAGAAATCAGTAGCCTTATTTGGCTGAGGAGTTAGAGGTCAGAGTTTTGGGTTGCCTACTAGCATGGCTGGAAATTGAGCAAGAAAACAGAAAAGGTGAAACCTAGGAGGCAGAGCCTTAAATTGAGATTCATGCCTAGTACAAATTATTTATTTACCTGTTGATCTCCAACACCTAAAAGAGTGCCTAGCATGTGGTAAAACTGCCCAGGTTTTCTAATAGAGTCATTGAAAGTAGAATAATCCTGGTAAGATAGATCTAGTTCAATGTTGGGTAACAAGACTTACTTTTGAGATGCAGTAAAGTTTTAGGCACTGATCATAAGGTGCATGCTCAGTTGCTTCAGTAGTGTCTGACTCTTGGCAATGCTTTGGACTATAGCCCACTAGGTTCCTTAGTCCATGGGATTCTCCAGTCAGGAATACTGGAGTGGGTTGCATACCCTTCTCCAGGGGATCTTCCTGACCTAGGGGTTGAACCTGTGTTTCTGATTGTAAGGTAGAGGAAAAGAAAATATCAATCCAATCCAAACTATAGGTCCTCAGCCAAGAAAAAGTTAATGTTTGGTCCCTGGCAGAATAGCCTAATTTGAATATGTTGAACTTAAGTACGATTTCAGGGTATATGAAGACTGACAAATTATGGAAACAGACCTGAAAGAATGAGGCAAATTCGATAAGAACAAATGAAGGTGTAAGTATGAGAAAGAAAAGAAAAGCAATCATAGTCTTGGCTTTGTGATCAAAAGTTTTGTGTAAGCTGGGAGGACCTTGAAGAGACTGTTAAGAAAAACCCAAGATTCTTTGAGAAGAGTCCTAATGGACACCTAAAAAGACTTGAGAAAGCTGATAGTAAAATATTGAAAAAAAGCAAGAGAAATGTTTTAGTACTAGTAGGAAAGGGTGACTTGTTATGTGGAGGTAAAAAGACTGTCAACACTATTTCTGTAGTAAGATAGGAAGAAGGAAGCCAACTCAAAGAACTAGAGAAAGAGAATTCCCAGAAGAATATTAAAAGTGAGATCTGGCTTCATCTTGCTACTTATGAACAAAGCACAAGAAAAATGAACTAAAAAAAAAAACTTGAATATAAAGATACTAGGAGCTTCTGAGTTTAAAAATAATACTGTTTCCCATTCTCAGTCACTTTATATGACAATCAATTCTCAAATTAAGAACTTATTTCAGAGCGAAGATCAAACCCAGGAATGGACTGTAAAATTCTGTTATCAGAAATTTTGAAGACAATACCTAATAGAAACTTCCAGATATACAAATAAGACCTTTAAGAAGCTTCAGTGTTCAGCACATCTCAGATTCTATTAAGAATGAAATTTTAAGAATCTTGAGAATGTTATCACACAGCAATTTCACAAGGAGGCTAAAGTATGAAAGACATATGAGTTTTTTTCTAATGGAGTGATTTATAACTTGATACAAAAGAAACACAGATTTTAAAATAACTATTCCAATTTAGACTGAGTTGTACAGAGAGAATACAAAATGACCTGAACACTTGGAACCTTAAAATTCCCTGAGAATAAGGCACTATAAGAAATTTACAGTACGCCTGTCAGTGCAGGAGATGAGGTTCAAGGCCTGGCCTGGGAAGATCTCCTGGAGAAGGAATACCCCAGTATTCTCACCTGGAGAATGCCATGGACAGAGGAGCCTGGCAGGCTACCATCCAAAAGGTCACAGGGAGTCGGGCACAATAGTGCCTTGAGCACTCCATGCATTGTTGATCAAAGGTGGAATCAGCAACCTCTCTGCCCATTTAGTCAGGACACTTAAAAAATAGTAACCAGGAGACATTTTAGTATATTTGTTTAAGACATCTCCAGAAAACATCCCCATCAATTATTATGGTCAGAAACGAATTATCAGAATCTCCAATTTGTGTTGCTAATGGGTTCTTAAAGGGTATCATAGGAAAAACAATCATCATTGATTTTGTATTGTTCAAGTTAAAGTGGGGTAGTAGATCTACATGGCTTTAGGAGAAATAGAATTTATATACAATTGGGCCCTTTTCAGAAGTTCAGTTCAGTTCAGTCGCTCAGTCGTGTCCGACTCTTTGCGACCCCATGAATCGCAGCACGCCAGGCCTCCCTGTCTATCACCAACTCCCGGAGCTCACTCAGACTCATGTCCATCGAGTCAGTGATGCCATCCAGCCAATTCATCCTCTGTCGTCTCCTTCTCCTCCTGCCCCCAATCCCTCGCAGTATCAAAGTCTTTTCCAATGAGTTAACTCTTAGCATGACGTGGCCAAAGTACAGGAGTTTCAGCTTCAGCATCATTCCCTCCAAAGAAATTCCAGGGTTGATCTCCTTCAGAATGGACTGGTTGGATCTCCTTGCAGTCCAAAGGACTCTCAAGAGTCTTCTCCAACACCACAGTTCAAAACCATCAATTCTTTGCTGCTCAGCCTTCTTCACAGTCCAACTCTCACATCCATATGTGACCACAGGAAAAAAACATAGCTTTGACTAGATGGACCTTAGTCGGCAAAGTAATGTCTCTACTTTTCAATATGCTATCTAGGTTGGTCATAACTTTCCTCCCAAGGAGTAAGCATCTTTTAATTTCATGGCTGCAATCACTATCTGCAGTGATTTTGGAGCCCAAAACAATAAAGTCTGACACTGTTTCCACTGTTTCTCCATCTATTTCCCATGAAGTGATGGGACCGGACGCCATGATCTTCATTTTCTGAATGTTGAGCTTTAAGCCAACTTTTTCGTTCTCCTCTTTCACTTTTATCAAGAGGCCTTTTAGTTCCTCTTCACTTTCTGCCATAAGGGTGGTGTCATCTGCATATCTGAGGTGATTGATATTTCTCCCGGCAATCTTGATTCCAGCTTGTGTTTCTTCCAGTTCAGTGTTTCTAGTGATGTACTCTGCATATAAGTTAAATAAGCAGGGTGACAATATACAGCCTTGACGTGCTCCTTTTCCTATTTGGAACCAATCTGTTGTTCCATGTCCAGTTCTAACTGTTGCTTCCTCACCTGCATACAGATTTCTCAAGAGGGAGGTCAGGTGGTCTTGTATTCCCATCTCTTTCAGAATTTTCCACAGTTTATTGTGATCCACACAGTCAAAGACTTTGGCATAGTCAATAAAGCAGAAATAGATGTTTTTCTGGAACTCTCTTGCTTTTTCCAGGGCTTGTGTTAAATCCTTGTGGTCCTACATAAAGTCAGTGCAAACACAGTAACTGAGCATCTGGGAAGGAACAGCAGGTCTAAGGAGAGAAATCTTTTAAGCTGGAAATAGCTGGAAACCCTGGAATCTATTCTACTTGTCTGATTTATATAAATATACTACACTTCTAGCATTTTTTTCAGCTTCTGAGAGTTTTAAAGAAAATGGCATATCTATGGCAACAAATCAGGTACATTTTTCTATGGGCAAAAAAAATAAAGTATGATTATTTAGTCATTCAGAAACACTTATTTGGATTCATTCTATCAACTAGAATACCATGTATTTGAAGTAAAATTCAACCTATTGTAGTGATTTGACATCTTATTAAGGTTTCTTCAAAGTCAATGAAAAGACATTGGAGGAAATGTCTTCTTTATTAGAGAATCATTGTGCTGAAAGTTTATACCATTCCTGATAAATCTAGATCTCTCAATCATTTTAACTCAGTATAAAAATTGTTTTGAAAAGCTAATCACTTTGTATATTCAATACTATATCCTTAGAATACAGGAGGTGGCAAAGTAGAAGAGAGCTTTAAATAAAATGACGTTTTTTAATCATTTAACAAATGCCTTCAAATACTTACATCTATTCAGAAAATAGTATGACAGGCACTGTGCTACGTACAAAGCAAAGAGTTTCTGTCCTCATTGGATTACATTCTAACGGTCATTTATTAATCAAATAATCACAATAAACAAGAACAATTGTAAGAATAGTAACAGCTTGAAAGAAAGAGACACAGCGTCTCCTGAGGACATCAGCGATGATTTCCCCAAGGAAAAGATACAACTTGGGATATTAGAGACAAGCAGACATTAGAGACAAGCAAGGTGAGGTAGACAGCAGAGATGAGTGAAAAAATCAAGAGTGCACTGCCTGGAACAGTCCTACAGCAAAAAGTAGCATCACATCTACTTCTGCTTTATTGACCACACTAAAGCCTTTGACTGTGTGGATCACAACAAACTGTGGAAATTCTTAAAGAGAGATGGGGATATCAGGTCACCTTACCTGTCTCCAAAGAAACCTGTATGTGGGTCAAGAAGCAACAGTTAGAACTGGATATGGAACAACAGACTGGTTTCAAATTGGGAAACAAAGGAGTACATCAGGTTGTATATTGTCACCGTGCTTATTTAACTTATATGCAAAGTACATCATGAGAAACTCTGGGCTGGATGAAGCACAAGCTGGAATCAAGATTGCTGGGAGAAATATCAACAACCTCAGATATGCAGATGACACCACCCTGAGGGAGGAATGTGAAGAGGAACTTAAGAGCCTCTTGATAAGAGTGAAATGGTGCTCAGTCACTTAGTCCTGTCCAGGGGATTTTCTCAACCCAGGAATCAAATCCACATCTCCTGCAGCTCTTGTATTGCCAGGTGGATACTTGACTACTGAGCCACTGGGAAGCCTGATCAGGGCGAAAGAGGAGAGTGAAAACCTGGCTTGAAACTCAACATTAAAAAAAAAAAAAAAAACTAAGATCTTGGCTTCTGGTCCCACCATTTCATTGCAAATAAATGGGGAAAAATGGAAACAGTGGCAGATTTTATTTCCTTGGGCAAATGTATTGATATTTGATTTAACTGGTAGGAATTTTTGCTTGGATACTAATTTAGTTCACTCATTCATCATCAAATTATTAGGTAGTTAGAATAGGAAACAGGAGTCCAAAAAAGAAAGGCAATGCAAAAGAATGCTCAAACTACTGCACAATTGCACTCATCTCACATGCTAGTAAAGTAATGCTCAAAATTCTCCAAGCCAGGCTTCAGCAATACGTGAACCGTGAACTCCCTGATGTTCAAGCTGGTTTTTAAAAAGGAAGAGGAACCAGAGATCAAATTGCCAACATCCGCTGGATCATCAAAAAACCAAGAGAGTTCCAGAAAAACATCTATTTCTGCTTTATTAACTATGCCAAAGCCTTTGACTGTGTGGATCACAATAAACTGTGGAAAATTCTGAAAGAGATGGGAATACCAGACCACCTGACCTTCCTCTTGAGAAATCTGTATGCAGGTCAGGAAGCAACAGTTAGAACTGGACATGGAAAAACAGACTGGTTTCAAATAGGAAAAGGAGTACATCAAGGCTGTATATTGTCACCCTGCTTATTTAACTTCTATGCAGAGTACATCATGAGAAACACTAGACTGGAAGAAGGACAGGCTGGAATCATGATTGCCGGGAGAAATATCAATCACCTCAGATATGCAGATGACACCACCCTTATGGCAGAAAGTGAAGAGGAGCTAAAAAGCCTCTTGATGAAAGTGAAAGAGGAGAGTGAAAAAGTTGGCTTAAAGCTCAACATTCAGAAAACCAAGATCATGGCATCCCGTCCCATCACTTCATGGCAAACAGATGGGGAAACGGTGGAAACAGTGGCTGATTTTATTTTTCTGGGCTCCAAAATCACTGCAGATTATGATTGCAGCCCTGAAATTAAAAGATGCTTACTCCTTGGAAGGAAAGTTATGACCAACCTAGATAGCAAATTCAAAAGCAGAGACATTACTTTGTCAACAATGGTCCATCTAGTCAAGGCTATGGTTTTTCCTGTGGTCATGTATGGATGTGAGAGCTGGACTGTGAAGAAGGCTGAGCGCCGGAGAATTGCTGGTTTTGAACTGTGGTGTTGGAGAAGACTCTTGAGAGTCCCTTGGACTGCAAGGAGATCCAACCAGTCCATTCTGAAGGAGATCAACCCTGGGATTTCTTTGGAAGGAATGATGGTAGAGCTGAAATTCCAGTACTTTGGCCACCTCACGCGAAGAGTTGACTCATTGGAAAAGACTTTGATGCTGCTAGGGATTGGGGGCAGGAGGAGAAGGGGACGACCCAGGATGAGATGGCTGGATGGCATCACGGACTTGATGGACACGAGTCTGAGTGAACTCCGGGAGTTGGTGATGGACAGGGAGGCCTGGTGTGCTGCGATTCATAGGGTCGCAAAGAGTTGGACACGACCGAGTGACTGAACTGAACTGAACTGAAAGATAAGGAAGGGAAAAGACCACGAAAATAGAACAAAGGACAGTCAAAGGAAAGTCCAAGGACCGGAGTGAGGACTTCAGGTAGAATAAACAGCACTCCTGGCTAGCCCGATTTGCATAGGGTAGGCCCAGAGGGAGGGAAAAACATAAAAAGAAGAGCCAAAAGGCTCTTTCTCTCTCTCCGGCACACTGGCGCGCTCCTCCACTCTCTTCTCTTTGCGTCTTTGGGTTGGCATGCCCTCATGCTTCAAGATGGATTCTCCTGCTATCTTCTAAATAAAATAGAGCTGTAACACTGATTTGTCTAAGAGCTATAACACAGTTTGTCCAAGACCCGAGAGCTGCGACACGCCGAGGGCTTTAATGTCCATTGCTCAAATCTTTGCTGTGACAAGACAGAACCAAGGAGCATACACTGGCCTGACAAAATGTATTCATGAAATATTGAACAATGCTTCACAGCTTTATAACTACATGATTGCATGCACTCTAATAATTCATGTCCAGGTTCATATCCATGTGTGCTATTCCATGTTTTTTTCTACATATATACTGTGTTTCTCCAAATTAATTTAAAACTCTGGTTGCTACAGTAAAGATCAAGCAAAATATTTATTTTTATGCATCTCAGCAACTAGTATAGCCTCTTATATTACTTTGCACATACACGGTATTCTCTTTTTTTCTGTTTCATCCTTAAGTCATGTATATGGTTCATCTTAGAGTCTTTTCCTTTTCTGCTATTTTTTATCCCTTTGCTGCATTTTATCCTTTTCAAAGGATTTTGAATTGAGACTCTCCCCAGTTGAATTTATTTTATTGCATTTACTTATTGTATGTCATCCATAGGAACTATTATCCTCCACAATACTGTAATCTTAATGAAAGCAGGAACTTGGTTGATCTTGTTTATGAGCATATCCTGAAATCTCAAGTATTTGTTGAATGAATAAATGAATGAGTGAATGCAGCACTTTTCTCAGTAGTTACTTCAAAAGCAAATGCTAATGCATATTTACATTCATATGTGTGCTTGTGTACATTAAACCTGAAAGTTAAGAATATGTATTTCATGTATGTTTAGAAAATATCCCCACCTTTACTCTTCACCACCAGATGAGTGGAAGTTAAAGAGAAAGATGAACAACTGGACTGTCAAAGGTGGCTTGGGTGCCTAAACTTTGCCTACAATTCCATCTTCTGTTTTGCAGGGCAATTCCTCCAATGTTAATTATAAAGAGATTTATAACAGTAAAAATGACCACGGACAGCAAATTGAGATATAATTTATCTGTGAAAGTCATCCTCTACCTCTATCTTTTTACCTGAAAATGTGTTTCATTGTCTTTGTTCTCTTTTAAATTTCAACTGACCCTATCTTTCCATATTATTTGGTTAACATTTTTTTTTATGTTTTAAAATTATAACTCTTTTTGATTGTGTCTTACTGTCCCCTAAGTCTCCTCAAGGCTGGAAATTTGAGATATTTGAATATACCTGCTGTCCTCAAACAGAGTAATTTACTAATAAGAAGGCACCCAATAAATACTTATTCAATAAACATGAATATATGTTGAATTAACTTCCCCCATCAAATAAAGCATTCTCATATTGGTTTATGAAACTGATTTTTTGGGGTAGAAGGAACTTTGCAAAGAATGACTCATCATAAAGAGCTTTGTTTTAAAATCAGTCCTTTTGCCAAAAATTTCATTCTTTTTTGTAAATTTATTTTCAAATGTGTTTGCTTTCAAGTATAATAACTACCAGAAGACTGAAAATGTGAATACAACTTACGGTTTTCTGAAGTGTTTTGATATTCACACTAATACACACTATTATGCTTTGCAGGGGAGTTAATATTCCTCAATAAACAACAAATCGACAGATTTTGCCCTTAATAATACATCTGTCCTCAAGCAACTCTGCTGCCCTAGTGATATTTTATGTATAAAAATGAAAACCAAATACTCCTTGAGAACTATTTTTACAGCTTGAACAAATGTAATTTTGATGTGTTAACACTCATAAAGACTGTTGACAGTTTTGCCTGCCCAGCTACGCTTGCTTCTCATAGCAACAGCATCTGCTTTTCTGTGGAAATTATTTTTCCCTGTCTCTTTTAGTCCTAGTCTTCTGATTTAATATTAGGATAGTTGTGAGTTAATTTAGGCTTATCAATATCCTTTCTTGATATATTTCTAAACAAGTATGAAGGGCAGGTGTTTTTCCATCTATGGACCCAGTCTCAACCACATGGAGGTGCCAGGCTGAATGACAAAGCTGAAACACAGAAGAAAATAGAAATGAGAGACTGAGAAAAAGTCCTGGTAACATTTGAATTTCTGGGGTTTACTCCTCAAGTCCAGCTGCTCTTTGTTCTTGTAATGGTTTGGGAATGCGAACCATAGATTACTTTAGTAATCCCTTGAGTTACTTTGAATTATATTTCTATTGTTGCAATCAAAGTGGAACTAAGTCCTAGAGGACATTCACCTTGGATATTTTGGCTTTGGTTATAGCAAATATAATCAAAACTATGAATAGACCATTGGCTGAATATACTTATTGAGAATGCATTTCTGTAGCCAAGATTGAATAGCCAATATATATGACTGCAAAGTGAGAATTTGGGTCTTTTCTCTTTTACATCTACTTGGAATAAAAAGTCATAAAAACCAGAAGGAGATAAATTTTCATGGGGGGCAAAACTGGATTAAAGTTCATGGTAATATGGCAAAAAAGGAAAATTTTGTAGTATTTTTCTGGAGGTATATTTTAAAATAGGCATATAATCATGGCACCCCCCAAAATAGTAGTGCAAATTAAGAAAAGCATTAGTTTGTCCTTATAAATTTTATACACATATTTCTCACTTGGTTTAAATGTCATGGCGTTTTAGATGATTTCCTCCTGTGGTATTTTGAGTGCGGAAGATAGCAAAGGTCATGACCATTTGTGGTCAATAAACAGTTCTGTTCCACTCTCTCCCAGAGCAAGAAGATTCAGGCTGGTTATTAATTCAGGTGGCCTGGCTAAAATCCATCTTCAGTAATTACATTTCTGTCGACATAAAATTGATAATGTAGTTTCAGCAAGAGAACTTATTCATGGTTGTCATCAGTTTTAAAAAAAGGACAGAGACACAAAATCAACAAACATGGTATTATGCTCTAAAAAGAACAAAGGTTTCATTTTTCTCCAGTGGGAATGTTCTCCAAGTCTGAAATTATCGAGCAGATAACATTTACTACATGTCATCATCTCGTGAACTTTAAGTAACAAAAAAATCCCTCAGCCCTTTAAACATTCTGTTAAGTCATTTGTATCAAATTATCTTAGAAAGTCTATTCAAATCTCTCTCTTTTATCCACTTACCTTCCTGCTCCCAATTCCTGCTCAATTCACTTTGTCTCCAAAACCTTGTGGGTCCCACCACCCACCACCTGCTAAGCTAAATTAGGTACTCTTTCCCTCTGTCCTGGGCCACCTAGATTATGGTACTTATTGTCCTATCTCTGCTTTCTGTTGGATTGTTTAGTCATTGAGCCAGGAACCTCTGTGTCATTCTTCCTTGTATGCCCTGACTTATGCTATATTGGAGTGTGTAATATGTGTTTATTGAACACATCGATATATAAAATCAATATTTCCTACACATTTAAAATGGAAGCTAAAATAATACTCTCAAAGGAAAGATCTAGCATCCTAGATTTAAAAGGTCTGAATGTTTGCATTCAGGAAGAAAAAATTATAGTGGAGATGTATGGTACCCAGTGTCTTAACGACACTGTGGTCCTCTTTGTTAAGTGGTGAACCTGGGGTACGGGTTGCATCTGGAACACCATTTCAAGACTGTGTGCATGCTTGCTCCACATCCATGAAGCTGACTTCAACTTAGGAGGTGATGTATCTTCTGAGGAAAACTAATGCACAGAGTACCTAGGCCTGGTCACATGGATGGAGGCTCTTGTCCCATAAGAAGCAGGAAATCAGGTGGTTAATGAGGAAACAATATGAAGGAGGTCTAGGTACCCAGCCTTAGGTTCTTGTTAACACCAGGAATGGACAGGGAAGCCTGGTGTGCTGCAGTCCATGGGGTTGCAGAGAGTTGGACATGAGTGAACAACTGAACTGAACTGAGCACCAAGAATGAGGATTCCTTAAGGTTTACAAGGGCTTCCCAGGTGGCGTTAATGGTAAATAACCAGTCTGCCAATGAAGGAAATGGGAGAGAAGCAGGTTTGATCCCTGGGTTGGGAAGATTCCCTGGAGGAAGGCACAGCAACCCACTCCAGTGTTCTTGCCTGAAGAATCCCATGGAGAGAGGAGACCAGGGGGCTAGAGTCCTTAGGGTGGCAAAAAGTCGGACACAACTGAAGTGCCAGCATGCAGAGTTTGGGCTTACAAAGCAGCAAATATACCAGCTCATTGTCTATAGCAGTGTGCCTAACCAGTCCACTATTGACAGGCATTCAGGCTTTTCCAGGATTTTTCTATTACTGAAGCAAGAAATTTCTTTACACTTCATTTCAGATGTGTTTATGTTTGCTATAATTTCCTAGAGGAGAACTGCTGGGTCACAGAGTTAGCGAATTTGTAATTTTGATATTTATTCCCAAATTAGCCTTCATACGGTTTGTACCTATTTATAGTCTCACCAGTAATATACAGTGTCTTTTTTACACACATTTGTCAATTCATGTTGTTATCATTTTTTGACCTTTGCCAATCTGAGAAGTGAGAAAAATTCTGGTATTGTTTTTTAAATTACGTTCCTCTCTATTGAGAGTAATATTTGCATTCTTTCATATATTTAAAAGCTAAGTGTATTTCCTTTTTAACATGCTCTATATCTATCGCTTGTTTTTCCATTGAATGTGTGATCTTTCTTGTAGTGACTTGTAAGTACTCTCTATGTATTAGGGAAATAATGCTTCATTGTGAGCTGCAAATATTTGTTCCCAGTTTATTGCTTTCTTTAACTCTACTGCTTTTTATTTAATTACATAAACTTTTAAAAAAAGACTTTTAACAAATGTATAATCTTTTGTTTTCTGGCATTAGTTTTTTTATATCACTTAGAAAAAACTTTCTCAATCAAAAATAATAAAAGCTTGCTTGGTTCAAATTCCAGCTTTTCCTCTAACTAACTGTGTGTTCTGGACAAATAATTTAATTGTTCTGTGTCTATTCCTTCTCTGTGAAATGGAGTAACAAAACCACTTAATTCTTAGGGTATAGGGAGGACTAAATAAGATAATAGCTTTAATGTTTACATTAAATAGCAAAATATAATAGCATAATAATTATATATTATTATGCATAATATTAATAGCATAATAATTATATAATATATATATAACATATACTAACGAGATAATAATAAGTTGCTTTGTTGTTGTTGAATGAAATGAGTACTGAACCAATTACCTTTTTTTCCCAAAGAACCCAATTTCCTTTTTTTTTAAACTATTTCTTGCACTGATAAATAGAGACATTATTAAGCCAGTCTTTCTGCTTGGAAAATGAAACACATCACTTCTCTCTTCAAAAATGTATTGAACATGAGAAAAGCCAAGTCTAAAATGAAACTTTGGGAGTTGACATAGGAAGTAAGCGTCACCCAACAGCTCACTCTGTTATTGTAAACAAGCACGCCTAGAGCCAAACTGCTGATGTACACTAAAACTCTCTGGATTTTGCTGAACATATCTGTTTGTATGTGCAGCTGCTGTGTTGATTCTGAGTAGCTAGATTTATTTATGATTGCCATAGAAACGACATGAAGATGCATTTTCCATCAAACACACCTAACAACTCTGTGGTTGTCTGTATATTCAGTATATCCATGGTTACTCTAGGGATTCTTCACAATACGAATGTCCCTACCATTTCTTCGAGCCTACAAGTGTAAACTAGCACCTTGGTGATTTTATTTCCTTGCCAATAACAGAAGGTATTTCCCATGGGTATATCCTTCTACTCTTGGAATAAGCTACAAAACAAATGTCTACCTAAAATAAATGCAATAATTCAGAGTCCCTTATATTGTTATACTGTATGTGAGAAAATAAGTTTTTTTCCAAATTAAGTTGTACTATAAAGTGAAGATTTGGATATTTTACACATGTTGTATATGAAAACTTCAGTATTCAATTTTTTTTTTTCAATTTTTGTTTTTAAATGTGTTAAGTTTTTCACCAAATATCACAAAGTCACATGGAATCATCACTATCAATAAGCCAGTGCAAATTATCACCATCATTTTCCAGTACAATAACTCTATAGTGCAAAGGTTAAATTTTAATTAGAAAAAAAGCTTTCTAAGTTAACTCATGGTTAAATTTTAATAGATTAATTTGACTGTAAGTCTTGTTTGATGAGCAAGTCTTCAGTGGTGCTCTACAAAGAGAGAGAACGTTAAAATGTAAAGCAGGGAGGGTCCTATTGTAGAGAATTTTTAAAAACAGAGTTTTAGAGTTTAGAACTTGGAAGGACTTGGAAAATGAAAGAGTCTTTCATTTGGAATATGACTTGATTAGTATCACATAACTTGCCAGGAACAAAATATGGTCAAAATTCAAGAACACTGATATTCATTCAACAAACATTTAACAACTGTTATAGGCCTAATGAACCTTGGGTCCCAAGAATATAAAGATACATTACACATAGTTTTTGTTCTCAAGAAATTCACAGTATTGTAAAGAAAAGCTCAGGAGTTTTATGGTCTCTGATCTCCTTTCTTCAGATTTATCCAAGTAGTTTATTTTCTAATTATCTAAACAAGGTATAGAACTTGGATATAAGTAAATTAACAACAGCATAAAAAACTAATAGTCTGTGAATTAATAGATATGGTTAAAAAGAAAAACTCACAATTGACTACACAGATTTTTGACATGACAAGGCATATCTAGGTTGGTTTTTGTTTGTTTGTTTGTTTGTTTGTTTGTTTTCGTGGGCACAGGAAAGAAAAGAAGAGGATGAAGCACCTGGCAGAGTTTGAATTGAGGATGGAGGAACATATAATTCTAACTTGAAATGAAGCTAATATTCCCAGTAAATAAAAACAAGAAAGAAACAGAGGAGAAATTTAAATTATTCAATCAGAGTTGAACTAGGAAAATGAATTTTCAATAAGCATGCATTCAACAATCATTTAACACCTAATATGTGCATTTAGCTCAGGAATATGGTGTAGTAGAAAGAACCAGTCAGGTTAGATTTCATTTTACAATGAATTTAGATGTCATTTATAATGAGTTGCCTTCACTATGTCCAGCACTTTGCTAGATGCTAGGAATATAAAGTTAAGCTTGGCCCAGCTTTTATTCCAGGAACCTTATTAGAGACCACAGGCAAGAAAATAGGCAATTCCACATTGTAATATGTGCTTTAGAGGAGAAGGCCTGTTTTCTCTGGGTCACAGAAGAAAACTTACTAAATCCGGAAGAATAGCGTAGAAAGCTCCAGAGGTAAGAGGACACATTATATACCTTAGAAATTAAAAATTTGTTGTTGACTCTGTTGTTTTTGTTCAGTTGCTCAGTCATGTCCAACTCTTTGTGACCCCATGGACTGCAGCATGCCAGGCTTCCCTGGCTTTCATCATCTCCTGGAACTTGCTTAAACTCATGTCCGTTGAGTGAATGATGCCATCCAACCATCTCATCCTCTGTCGACCCATTCTCCACCTGCCTTCAGTCTTCCCCAGCATCAGGGTCTTTTCCAATGAATTGGCTCTTCACATCAGGTGGCTAAAGACTGAAGTTTCAGCTTCACCATAGAGAAGGTAATGTGAGAGGAAGCCAGCCTTCCTGCCTGAGTCATATCATTCAGGACTTTGTGAGCTCTGAAAAAGAATTGGGTTTATATCAGGATCAGTGGAGAGCCATTTAAAAGTTTCAGTCATGGTTTTGATGAGAGTAGATGTTCTCTTTAGAAGGTGACTCTGGTTTTAGGGTGAACATCTTAAACATATGAATAATAAATGCATAATGACCAACCAAGGGCATTATAATAATCCTGGCAGAAAACTGCAGTGATTGTACTAGTAAAAGGTTGTAGAGATGAAGAGTATTTGCCTGGATTACTGGCTAGTGTGATACCCATAGGGGCTTCCCAGGGGGTGCTAGTGGTAAAGAACCCACCTGCCAGTGCAGGAGACATAAGAGATGCTTGTTTGACCCCTGGGTTGGGAAGATCCCCTGGAGGAGGGCATGGCAACATACTCCAGTGTCCTTGCCTGGAGAATCCCATGGACAGAGGAGGCTGGCAGGCTACAGTCCATGGGGTGACAAAGAGTTGGACAAAACTGAGTAACTAATACTTTCACTGTCTTTCACTTTCACACATGTGATACCCATTCCCGGGAGGAAAAGGAAAACTCAGCTTTTCTGGAGCAGATACTCTGTTTTGAACAGATTGAATCTGAAGTGTTCTTGGTCTTCTGAATGTAGAGATCTAGAAAGACGTGGGATGTACAGAGTTTATACAGGTTGAGGATTTGAGAGTAATCTTTTGGACTTCCCTGGTGGCTCAGATGGAGGCCCGGGTTCAATCCCTGGGTCGGGAAGATTCTCTGGTGAAGGAAATGGCACCCCACTCCAGTACTCTTCCCTGGAAAATCCCATGGATGGAGGAGAGTCGTCAGCTACAGTTCATGGGGTCACAAAGAGTCTGACATGACTGAGCGACTTCACTTCCACTTTCTATTTAAATGGCTACTGAAAAAAGAGATTGCATGAGCACAGTGTATAAAATGGAGAGAAACAAAAGAACCAAGGGCAGGAGGACATGAAGCTTATGTTCAGGATAACAAGAGAGGAAGAAAGTCTGAGTAGAAGAGCAAAGAATGATGACAAAAATGAGATGAAGAGTAGCAGCTGGAGAATCAAAGAATGTAGAGGACGATTTCACGTAATGTTACTCTCAATGGACAAGCAAGTTACTAACAGCTGGAAGAGGTTGGGAGTGAACAATAAGAGATATTTTTCAAAGATGATTATCCTTAAATACTCAAGAGAAAGATCCATTACTACAAAAAATCTGGAGGTACAAAAACAATGAGTGGTGGTGGCAGATTTGGTGATTAAGTGAACTAATTTACCAAAATAGATGGAGTAGTCAGGAACCAGAGCACAGGGAGTCCCATTTGAGCAAGAGGAGTCATGCCACTTTCCTTGCAAAGGGGCCAAAGAAAAGGAAAGAAGGTCGAGAGGTTGAGGTGAAGGCAATTTGGTGATTGTAACTGAAAGATGTTGAGAGGATTCTAAGCTGATATCTTCCTCTGTCCCTGTTAATTTTGGGCTCAGTCACTTAGTTGTGTTCGACTCTTCTGTGACCCCATGGACTGTAGCCACCAGGCTCCTCTCTCCATGGAATTTTCCAGGCAAGAGAACTGGAGTGGGTAGCCATTTCCTCTGCCAAGAGAGCTTCCTGACCCAGGGATGGAACTCTCATCTCTTGCATCTTCTGCATTGGCAGGCAGATTCTTTACCAGAGGTACCCCTGAGAAACGCCCAGCCCTGGTCAATTAAGAGCCAAGATTATATGCTCTGAATGAAGTGGAGTCAGAAGTTGGAGGAGGATGAGGGGATCTGAAGTTGTCACTTTGGGGAGCTGAGAAAGGCCTTGCTAGGGAAACATAAATGTATCACTGAGCAGCTCTGAAAACCCAGTCAAAATGGGAGACTAATCATTTCCAGTGGCTCCGATATACTGGGTAGTACATCGCAGGAAGGCAAAGAGGAGCTACTCCACATTCAAGGTCAGGAGGGGTGGCTGTGAAGAGATACCCCTCGTCCAAGGTGAGGAGCAGCAGCTGCGCTTTGCCGGAGCATTGAGAAGAGATAACCCAAGGTAAGAGAAACCCAAGTAAGATGGTAGGTGTTGTGAGAGGGCATCCAACGACAGACACACTGAAACCATAATCACAGAAAACTAGTCAATCTAATCCCACGGACCACAGCCTTGTCTAACTCAATGAAACTAAGCCATGCCCGTGAGGCAATCCAAGATGGGCGGGTCATGGTGGAGAGGTCTGACAGAACGTGGTCCACTGGAGAAGGGAATGGCAAGCCACTTCAGTATTCTTGCCTTGAGAACCCCATGAACAGTATGAAAAGGCAAAATGATAGGATACTGAAAGAGGAACTCCCAGGTCGGTAGGTGCCCAATATGATACTGGAGATCAGTGGAGAAGTAATTCCAGAGAGAATGAAGGGATGGAGCCAAAGCAAAAACAAGACCCAGTTGTGGATGTAACTGGTGATAGAAGCAAGTTTCAACACTGTAAAGAGCAATATTGCATAGGAACCTGGAATGTCAGGTCCATGAATCAAGGCAAATTGAAAGTGGTCAAACAGGAGATGGCAAGAGTGAACATCTACATTCTAGGAATCAGCAAACTAAAATGGACTGGAATGGGTGAATTTAACTCAGATAACCATTATATCTACTACTGCGGGCAGGAATCCCTTAGAAGAAATGGAGTAGCCATCATGGTCAACAAAAGAGTCCAAAATGCAGTACTTGGATGCAATCTCAAAAATAACAGAATGATCTCTGTTCATTTCCAAAGCAAATCATTCAATATTACATTAATCCAAGTCTATGCCCAACCAGTAATGCTGAAAAAGCTGACGTTGAACGGTTCTAAGAAGACCTACAAGACCTTTTAGAACTAACACCTAAAAAAGATGTCCTTTTCATTATAGGGGACTGGAATGCAAAAGTAGGAAGTCAAGAAACACCTGGAGTAACAGGCAAATTCGGCCTTGGAATGCAAAATGAAGCAGGGCAAAGGCTAATAGAGTTTTACCAAGAGAATGCACTGGTGATAGAAAACACCCTCTCCCAACTACACAAGAGAAGACTCTACACATGGACATCACCAGATGGTCGACACCGAAATCAGATTGATTATATTCTTTGCAGCCAAAGATGGAGAAGCTCTATACAGTCAGCAAAAACAAGACTGGGAGCTGACTATGGCTCAGCTCATGAACTCCTTATTGCCAAATTCAGACTGAAATTGAAGAAAGTAGGGAAAACCACTAGACCATTCAGGTATGACCTAAATCAAATCCCTTATGATTATACAGTGGAAGTAAGAAATAGATTTAAGGGACTAGATCTGATAGACAGAGTGCCTGATGAACTATGGAATGAGGTTCATGGCATTGTACAGGAGACAGGGACCAACCAAGACCATCCACATATAAAAGAAATGCAAAAAAGCAAAATGGCTGTCTGGGGAGGCCTTACAAATAGCTGTGAAAAGAAGAGAAGCAAAAAGCAAAGGAGAAAAGGAAAGATATAAGCATCTGAATGCAGAGTTCCAAAGAATAGCAAGGAGACATAAGAAAGCCTTCCTCAGCGATCAATGCAAAGAAATAGAGGAAAACAATAGAATGGGAAAGACTAGAGATCTCTTCAAGAAAATTAGAGATACCAAGGGAACATTTCATGAAAAGATGGGCTCAATAAAGGACAGAAATGGTATGGACCTAACAGAAGCAGAAGATATTAAGAAGAGGTGGCAAGAATACACAGAAGAACTGTACAAAAAAGAGCTTCACGACCCAGATAATCACAATGATGTGATCACTCACCTAGAGCCAGACATCCTGGAATGTGAAGTCAAGTGGGCCTTAGAAAGCACCACTATGAACAAAGCTATTGGAGGTGATGGAATTCCAGCTGAGCTATTTCAAGTCCTGAAAGATGATGCTATGAAAGCTGCACTCAATATGCCAGCAAATGTGGAAAACTCAGCAGTGGCCGTAGGACTGGAAAAGGTCAGTTTTCATTCCAATCCCAAAGAAAGGCAATGCCAAAGAATGCTCAGACTACCTCACAATTGCACTCATCTCACACGCTAGTAAAGTAATGCTCAAAATTCTCCAAGCCAGGCTTCAGCACTCCGTTAACCGTGAACTTCCAGATGTTCAAGCTGGTTTTAGAAAAAGCAGAGGAACCAGATATCAAATTTCCAACATCCACTGGATCATCAAAAAAGCAAGAGAGTTCCAGAAAAACATCTATTTCTGCTTTATTGACTATGCCAAAGCCTTTGACTGTGTGGATCACAATAAACTGTGGAAAATTCTGAAAGAGATGGGAATACCAGACCACCTGACCTGCCTCTCGAGAAACCTATACGCAGGTCAGGAAACAACAGTTAGAACTGGACATGGAACAACAGACTGGTTCCAAATAGGAAAAGGAGTACATCAAGGCTGTATATTGTCACCCTGCTTATTTAACTTCTGTGCAGAGTAGATCATGAGAAACAGTGAGCTGGAAGAAGGACAAGCTGGAATCAAGATTGCTGGGAGAAATATCAATAACCACAGATATGCAGATGACACCACCCTTGTGGGAGAAAGTGAAGAGGAGCTAAAAAGCCTCTTGATGAAAGTGAAAGAGGGGAGTGAAAAAGTTGGCTTAAAGCTCAACATTCAGAAAACGAAGATCATGGCATCTGGTCCCATCACTTCATGGGAAATAGATGGGAAACAGTGGAAACAGTGACTGACGTTATTTTTCTGGGCTCCAAAATCACTGCAGATGGTGAAGGCAGCCATAAAGTTAAAAGACACTTACTCCTTTGAAGGAGGGTTGTGACCAACCTAGATAGTATATTCAAAAGCAGAGACATTACTTTGCCAAAAAAGGTCCGTCTAGCCAAGACTAAGGTTTTTCCAGTAGTCATGTATTGATGTGAGAGTTGGACTGTGAAGAAAGCTGAGTGCCAAAGAATTGATGCTTTTGAACCGTGGTATTGGCGAAGACTCATGACAGTCCCTTGGACTGCAAGGATATCCAACCATCCCATTCTAAGGGAGATCAGTCCTGGGTATTCTTTGGAGGGAATGATGCTAAAGATGAAACTCCAGTACTTTGGCCACCTCACATGAACAGTTGACTCATTGGAAAAGACTCTGATGCTGGGAGGGATTGGGGGCAGGAGGAAAAGGGGACAACAGAGGATGAGATAGCTGCATGACATCACCGACTTGATGGACATGAGTCTGAGTGAACTCCGGGAGTTGGTGATGGACAGGGAGCCCTGGTGTCCTGTAATTCATGGGGTCACAGAGTCGGACATGACTGAGTGACTGAACTGAACTGAACTGAACTGATGTCCTGGGTGAAATGTTTTCCTTAGCAGTGTTCAGAATGACAGAAACCTGGATTCAAGAAGTCATGTGATTTTGCCAGACAGATGTCAGGCATGTACAATAAGGTAAATTAGTGAAATAAATATCTTGAACTGAGTGTGTTTGAAGTTATAGACTGTTAAATCTAAGTTCTTTACTGAGAGGGAATTGAACCCAAGAAGACATGGATAATTTTAGGTGGAAAAGTAGGAGTAAAAGAGCCTGTAAGGGGAAGAAATACATACAGAGACTTAATGAATGGTAGGAAGTCTATGGGCTCTGTTGATTTAAAAAACACCCAATCATAACTGTGTAAATAGTGCCATGTTTCATTTTTACGAGTATGTGACTGTGTGTGTGTGTGTGTGTGTGTGTGTGTGTGTGTTAGTAACTCAGTTGTGTCCAACTGTTTGTGACCCCATGGACTGTAGCTCGGCAGGCTCCTCTGTCCATTGAATTCCTCAAGCAAGAATACTGGAGTGGGTGGTCATTCCCTTCTCCAATATATGACTTTATATTCAAAGATATTGTAGAAATTGTCATTGAAGTGTGATATATGATTAGATCAGAAGTATCAATAAATGCACTTAAATAGAGAAATGTATTTACTCATTAGCTCTAGGAAAATGAGAAGTTCAGATTCAAATTTTATTTTATGTAATCAGCTTTGAAATGTTGATGTCTTCTGTTACATTACAAACTGTCAATATTCCCTTTAAAAGTGTTCCCCAAGTTCTTAAGTTGTCATCCTTTACTAAAACAGCATTCTTCACAGGGTTGTTACTCCAAGGAATAGGAGTATTGATTCTGATGAAAAAGAAAGCGTCATTGACTCTTGTTTTCCAACATGTAGACTGTTTAATGATTGTGAAAAGAGATCAAAGGACTTAAAATTTTTGGTGCCTTACTTGCACTTAACCAGTGTGATAACCAAATGCTTTTACTGGTTGTTTGTTTTTTATCTCAGAAAATCCAGTTCGTTTGTAATGATATTTTGTATGGTGGAAAATTGCTATTGCTACTGACATCTATCAACATCTGGTTATCTAACATCAATAAAAAAGGAATCAGAAAATTACATGGATAAAAATTTATGTATTCATTTTACCATTGAAGGGCATTTGTGTTTTAAGCAAGGGGCTATGACCTACAGTGTGGCTGCAAACATTGTTTTATATGTCCCCATTATGCACATTAGCAAGATATTCCCTAGAGTAAATATCTAGTAGGGGACATACTCCATCACAGAGATGAACATGACTGGCATTTTAGTTAATGCTAAAGAGGTTTCCAAAATGATTGCACAAATTTATACTCTCTCCAACAGTGTATAAGGACTACCATTGCTCCACAGTCTTAGGAATTCAGGCTTTTAATTTGGGACATGAATCTGACTTTCCATCCTCTCAGAGCCAAAGATTTTGTTTCCTATGGAGATGAACTGGTAGCCCCAGCAAGCCAGGGAGCTTAATGGACAGTTCTGCCTAATTTAGGTCCTTAGCCATTGAGTTATGACGATGATGGAGCCCATTTTATGTGCTTGATTGGGCAGAGAAGCAAATTTGCAGCCCCACCCAGCTGTTGAATATAGCATCCAACTCCACCTGACCTGGAAGCCTGACCAGAGTATCTCGGCAACCATGCAGCTCAGCCTACTGCCAAATTGGACAAAGTATCAAGCCAATAGGAAAAAGACAGAACTTTTATTTAAAGCAATAAAGCCTGAAAACTTCTTGAACTTGGGAAGAAAAATAGATATCCAAATACATGAAGCCTGAAAAGTGAAAGTGAAAGTAGCTCAGTAATGTCCAACTCTTTGCGACCCCATGGATCATAGCATGCCAGGCTCCTCTGTCCATCAAATTCAGCAGGCCAGAATACTGGATTGGGTAGCCAGTTTCCTTCTCCAGGGGATCTTCCTAACCCAGAGATTGAACCCAGGTCTCCCACATTGCAGGTGGATTCTTTACCATCTGAACCACCAGGCAAGCCCAAAGAGCTTCAAACTGGTTGAACTGGAAAAGCGCTACACCAGGATACATTGTAATTAAACTGTCAAAAGTCAAAGACAAAGAGAGAATTTTGAAAGCAGCAAGAGACAAGTGACTTGTCACATACAGGAAAACCCCCAAGGGAATACTGGCAGATTTCTCAATAGACACTTTACAGGCCAGATGAGTGGGGTAATATATTCAAAATATTGAAAGAAAAAAATTCAATTAAGAATATTCTACATGTCAAAGCTGTCTTTCAGAAACAAAATAGAGATAAATACTTTTCTAAACAACCAAAATCTGAGAAAGTTCAACATCACTAGACCTGCTAAGACAGTCTTCAAATGGAAATAAAATGAGAGTGATTAACATTATAAAAGTATATGAATGCATGTGTGAAATTCATTGGTCATAGTAAACATGTAAGTCATATTCTCTGAATTTATAATGGTAATGCATAATTCACTAGTCTATAATATATAACTCTAGTTTAAACTTCAAAATATTTAAAAACATAAATGTGATAATTGGTCCTTGTATATAGCCATGTATACACATGTATTGTATATAATCCATGTATATAATAACCATGTATGTATATAACATTTATATAACCATAAAATATGTAAACAATAATATTGATAACCTAGAATATAAAGGAGGTTAAGACAAAAGTATACAGTTTAAATGTGCTATTAAAGTCAAGATGCCACCAGGTTAAAATATAATGTTATAAATAGGGTAGTTTATGTAAATGTCATGGTAACTACAAAAGAAAAACTTGCAGGAGCACACACAAAAGTTATGATAAAGGAATCAACATACTGCTCTGTTAAGTGATCCAATCACCAAAGAAGATAGTGAGATAAGCAAGGGGGAAAAAAGTTCTATAAAACAGTCAGAAAACAATTAGCAGAACAGCAAGTGCATACCTATCAAGAAGTCAACATAAATGGATTAAAGTATCCATTGAAAAGATAGAATGGCTGAATGGATAAAAGAGATTCAACCATATGCTGTCTGCAAGAATATCATAGTACATACTCAATAAATATTTATTGAATGAATAAATAAGAAAATAAATAGAATAGATGGTAATCAATATTTGATCAATAAAGAAGTGAATAAATGAATTCCCCTCTTGTAGTTTCAAATAGGGAAAGGATTACGTCAAGGCTGTATATTGTCACCCTGCTTATTTAACTTATATGCAGAGTACGTCATGAGAAACGCTGGGCTGGATGAAGCACAAGCTGGAATCAAGATTGCCGGGAGAAATATCAATAACCTCAGACATGCAGATGACACCACCCTTATAGCAGAAAGTGAAGAATAACTAAAGAGCCTCTTGATGAAAGTGAAAGAGGAGAGTGAAAAAGTTGGCTTAAAGCTCAACATTCAGAAAACAAAGATCATGGCATCTGGTCCCATCACTTCATGGCAAATAATAGATGGGGAAACAGTGAACAGTGAGAGACTTTAGTTTCTTGGACTCCAAAATCACTACAGATGGTGACTGCAGCCATGAAATTAAAAGATGCTTGCTCCTTGGAAGAAAAGTTATGACCAACCTAGAGAGCATATTAAAAAGCAGAGACATTACCTTGCCAACAAAGGTCCAGATGTCTAGTCAAGGCTATTGTTTTTCCAGTAGTCATTTATGGATGTGAGTGTTGGACTAAAAAGAAAGCCAAATGCCAAAGAATTGATGCTTTTGAACTGTGGTGTTGGAGAAGACTCTTGAGAGTCCCTTGGACTGCAAGGAGATCCAACCAGTCCATCCTAAAGGAAATCAGTCCTGAATATTCATTGGAAGGACTGATGTTGAAGCTGAAACTCCAATACTTAGGCCACTTGATGCAAAGAACTGACTCATCTGAAAAGACCCTGATGCTGGGAAAGATTAAAGGTGGGAGGAGAGGGGATGACAGAGGATGAGATGGTTAGATAGCGTCACTGCAATGGACATGAGTTTGAGTAAACTCTGGAGTTGGTGATAGGCAGAGAGGCCTGGTGTGCTGCAGTCCATGAGGCCGCAGAGTCAGACACAACTGAGTGACTGAACTGAACTAGTAGTTCAATAATTAACTCATACTACTTCCTCTATAAAACTTCTCAAGTGTCTGCTATTTAAAATAATCTCTTTCTGTATTATTCTTTGTCACTAATTTTTTCTTCGAGATATGTTTTAGTCAGTACTATATTTTTTCACAGTATCTGTCACTTGCTTTACAAAATAGTCAACATGTAGTTATGAATTTAATTATGTTAAAACTTAAACTTGTATCTCCCAAAATGAGTTTAAAATTTAAGTTAAATGTTAATGTAGTTCTAACATTTACAGATAATGCTAAAGATAATATAGGGTAAAAATATTCTCATGCTGCACTGAATGAGATGAGAATGAGTGTCCCCAGTAGCAGATTGGACACCTTTTGTCCTGGGAGGCTCATCCTCCTGAGCCATATCTTTATGCCTTTTCATACTGTTTGTGGGATTCTGTCAGCAAGAATACTGGAGTGGTTTGCCATCCCCACCTCCAGTAGACCACATTTTGTCAGAATTCTTCACTATGAAAAGTCTATCTTGGGTGGCTCTGCATGACATGGCTTATAGCTTCATGGAGCTAGAAGCTATGACAAACTAAGACAGCATATTAAAGAGCAAAAACATCACTTTGCTGACAAAGGTCCCTATTGTTCATCTCTCAGTCATGTCCAAATTTTTGCAACCCCATGAGCATGCCAGGCTTCCCTGTTATTCACCATTTCCCAGAGTTTGCTCAAATTAATGTCCATCGAGTCACTGATGCCATCTAACCATCTTGTCCTCTGTCATCACCTTCTCCTACTGGTTTCAATCTTTCCCAGCATCAGGATCTTTGCATCAGGTGGTCAAAGTATTGGAGCTTCAGCTTCAGCATCAATCCTTCCCATGAATATTCAGGGTTAATTTCCTTTAGGACTGACTGGTTTGATCTCCTTGCAGTCCAAGGGACTCTCAAGAATCTTCCCCAACACCACAGTTCAAAGGCAGCAATTCTTTGGTGCTCAGCCTTCTTTATGGTCCAACTCTCACATTCATACATGACTACTGGAAAAACCTTGGCTTTGACTATATTAAATTTTGTCAGCAAAGTGATGTCTCTGCTTTTTAATATGCTGTCTAGGTTAGTCATAACTTTCTTTTCTTTCAAGGAACAAGTCTCTTTTTCATTTCATGGTTGTAGTTACCTGCAATGATTTTGGAGCTGTAGTCATCTGCAGTGATTTTGGAGCCCCCCAAAATAAAGTCTGTCGCTATTTCCATTGTTTCCCCATCTATTTGCCATGAAGTGATGGGACTGGATGCCATGATCTTAGTATTTTAAATGTTGAGTTTTAACCAGCTTTTTCACTATCCTCTTCACTTTCATCAGGAGACTCTTTGTTTTCTGCCATAAATGTGGTATCATCTGCGTATATGAGGGCATTGGTATTTCTCAAGGCAATCTTGATTCTATCTTATGCTTCATCTGGCATTTCACATAATGTACTCTGCATATAATTTAAATAAGCAGGGTGACAATATACAGCCTTGATGTATTCTTTTCCTGATTTGGAACCAATCTATTGTTCCATGTCCAGTTCTAACTGTTGCTTCTTGACCTGCATACAGATTTCTCAGGAGTCATGTAAGATGGTCTGCTATTCACCTCTCTTGAATTTTCCACAGTTTGTTATGATCCACACAGTCAAAGGCTTTGGTGTAGTCAATGAAGCAGATTTTTTTTTTCTGTAATTCTCTTGCTTTTTTGATAATCCAACGGATTTTGGCAATTTGATCTCTGGTTTTCTACATTTTCTAAATCCTGCTTGAACATCTGGAAGTTCACGGTTCACATACTGCTGAAGCCTGGCTTGGAGAATTTTGAGCCTTGCTGCGCTAGCATGTAAGATTAGTGCACTTGTGCTGTCGTTTAATCATTCTTTGGCATTGCCTTTCTTTGGGATTGGAATGACAACTGACCTTTTCCAGTCCTGAGACCACTGCTGAGTTTTCCAAATGTCCTGGCATATTAAGTGCAACACTTTCTCAGCATCATCTTTTAGGATTTGAAATAATTCTACTGGAATTATTAATTCCATCACCTCCACCAGGTTTGTTCATAGTGATGCTTTCTAAGGCCCACTTGACTTTACATTCCAGGATGTCTGGCTCTAGGTGGGTGATCACACCAACATGGTTATCTGGGTCATGAAGATCTTTTTTGTATAGTTCTTCTGTGTATTCTAGCCACCTCTTCTTAATATCTTCTGTTTCTGTTAGGTCCATCCCATTTCTGTCCTTTATTGTGCCCATCTTTGCATGAAATATTCCCTTTGTGTCTCTAATTTTCTTGAAGAGATCTTTAGTCTTTCCCATTCTATCATTTTCCTCTATTCCTTTGCATTGATCATGAGGTAGGCTTTCTTATCTTTCCCTGCTATTCTTTGGGACTCTGCATTTAAATAGGTATATCTTCCTTTTCTCCTTTGCCTTTTGTGTCTCTTCTTTCCACAGCTATTTGTAAGCCCCTCCCAGACAACCATTTTGCCTTTTGCATTTCTTTTTGGGGGATGGTCTTGATGACTGCTTCCTGTACAATGTCACAAACCTCCATCCATTGTTCTTCAGACACTCTGTCTATCAGATCTAGTCCCTTGAATCTATTTGTCACTTCTACTGTATAATCTAAGGGATTTGATTTAGGCCATACCTGAATAGTCTAGTGGTTTTCCCCCACTTTATTCAATTTAAGTCTGAATTTGGCAATAAGGAGTTCATGATCTGAGCCACAGTCAATTCTAGTCTTGTTTTTGCTAATCATATAGAGCGTCTCCATCTTTGGCTGCAAAGAATATAATCAATCTGATTTCGGTATTGACCAGCTGGTGATGTCCATGTGCAGAGTTTTCTCTTGTGTTGTTAGAAGAGGTTGTTTGCTATGACCAGTGTGTTCTCTTGCAAAACTCTGTTAGCCTTTGACCCGCTTCATTTTGACCTCCAAGGCCACATTTGCCTGTTACTCCAGGTATTTCTTGACTTCCTACTTTTACATTCCAGTCCAGGACATCTTTTTTGATTGTTAGTTCTAGAAGGTCTTGTAGATCTTCATAGAACCATTCAACTTCAGCATCTTCAGCATTACCAGTTGGGGCATAGACTAGCATAACTGTGATATTGAATGGTTTACCTTGGAAACAAACAGAGATCATTCTGTCAGTTTTGAGTTTGCATCCAAGTACTGCATTTTGGACTCTTTTGTTGACTGCCCAGCATTTCCCATGATGTGCTCTGCAAATAAGTTAAATAAGCAGGGTGACAATATACAGCCTTGATCTACTCCTTTCCCAATTTGGAACCAGTTTGTTGTTCCATGTCCAAATCTAACTGTAGCTTCTTGACCTGCATGCAGGTTTCTCAGGAGACAGGTAAGGTGGTCTAGTATACATATCATGTTAAGACTTTTCCACTATTTGTTGTTATTCACACAGTCAAAGGCTTTAGTGTAGTCAATGAAGCAGAAGATGTTTTTCTGGAATTCTTTTGTTTTTTCTATGATCCAACAGGTGTTGGCAATTTGATCTCTGGTTCCTCTGCCTTTTTTTAAATCTAGCTTGTACATCTGGAAGTTCTTGGTTCATGTACTGTTGAAGCCTAGCTTGAAGGATTGTTAGCATTACTTCACTAGCATGTGAGATGAGTGCAATTGTGGGGTAGTTTGAAAATTCTTTGGCATTTCCCTTCTTTGGGATTAGAATAAAAATTGACCTTGTCCAGTCCTGTGGCCACTACTGAGTTTTCCAAATTTTCTTGCATATTGAGTGCAGTACTTTAACAGCATCATCTTTTAGGTTTTCTAATTTTAGTGCTGGAGAAGACTCTTGGATTGCAAGGAGATCAAATAAGTCAGTCCTAAAAGAAATCAACCCTGAACATTCATTGGAAGGACTGTTGCTTAATCTAAAGCTCCAACAATTTGGCCACCAGATGAGAAAAGCCAAGTCATTGGAAATGACTCTGATGCCTGAAAAGATTGAAGGCAAAAGTGGGTGGCAGAGGATGAGATGGTTAGATAGTATCACCGGCTCAATGGACATGAATTTGAGCCAACTCCAGACAATAGTGAAGGAAAGGGAAGCCTGGTGCACTGCAGTTCCTGGGGTCACACAGAGTTGGATAAGACGTAATAGCTGAACAATAACAGCAACAAATATAACACATTTTAAGAAAAATAGAAACATTAAAAAGAGGTTTACCTTGTTATATAATGTGATATTCTTGTATTCCTGAACAGGATTGATGATACTTAAACAGCTGCATTGTCTTATTTCAGAGAACATGCAGAACTCTCAAAAACCTTGAATGACAAAGCCATGGGGTTATAAAAGCATAGGTCTTTTAGAACCAAATGATTATGTGAAAATTTGCTCAAATTCAACCTATCCTAGTTTCCTGAATGACTTGTCTCATGGAATTTTGGGAAAAATAATATAAATTAATGCATGGATATAAAAATTCTTGTAACCACTAAGGTACTGTGTTGAAGTATTAATAAAATGGTGAAATTAAAAATAAGCATATGTTTTGTATCTTCAAAATGTGTTTATGATAGTTTAGATGCAGCTTTAAGAATACGGCTCATTATAATACCAATATCTAAGCCATGAAATTAAAAGACGCTTACTTCTTGGAAGAAAAGTTATGACCAACCTAGACAGCATATTCAAAAGCAGAGACATTACTTTGCCAACAAAGATCCATCTAGTCAAGGCTATGGTTTTTCCAGTGGTCATGTATGGATGTGAGAGTTGGACTGTGAAGAAGGCTGAGCGCCAAAGAATTGATGCTTTTGAACTGTGGTGTTGGAGAAGACTCTTGAGAGTCCCTTGGACTGCAAGGAGATCCAACCAGTCTATTCTGAAGGAGATCAGCCCTGGGATTTCTTTGGAAGGAATGATGCTGAAGCTGAAACTCCAGTACTTTGGCCACCTCATGTGAAGAGTTGACTCTTTGGAAAACACTGATGCTGGGAGGGATTGGGGGCAGGAGGAGAAGGGGACGACAGAGGATGAGATGGCTGGATGGCATCACTGACTCGATGGATGTGAGTCTGAGTGAACTCTGGGAGTTGGTGATGGACAGGGAGGCCTGGCGTGCTGCGATTCATGGGGTCGCAAAGAGTCGGACATGACTGAGCGACTGAACTGAACTGAACTGTTATTGTCTCAGTCTTGTGATATAGGTAATATTACTGTTATTAAAATTGTAGATCAGATTTTATAAAAAACAAAACTGACATAAAGGAAACTGACTTTAGGAAAGAAATAAAGTCAGTGAGCTGGCATTTGTTTCAGATATGCCTAACAGATCTGTGCACACTGCCACAAGCAAAGCTCAAAGGAAATTTAGTAGGGAAATATTAAGAGGGTTCCCTAGCATTTGATGGTACTATTTCAATAAGAACAATTTCAATTGTCTTATGCTTTACAAAAATGCTTCAAGTAACCTTAAAGTGATAAACTAGAGGAAGTCACCATAAATATCAATATTATAAATCTCTCTAAAAATAAAAAATACTCAATATATCTGAATAATTTGTTTATTCATTGTGAGCCATCTCAGGTATTCTATTTAGTTAAATATATGTATACAGATTTTTTCTATACTGTCCCATAGTCAGATTATCATAGCAGAAACTGACAAACCCAAATAATTCTAGCTTCTTAGCAGTCTATTAGTTTTCTCTCACCCATTTGTACAGGATGGGCCCCTGAAGACAGCCTGGTGAGGTTAGGAGTCATCGTCTTGGTTGGGATTTTCAGGCACAGTGATCTGTGATGATGATTCAGTTAAAAGCAGCTTGATTATTTATTTATTCTTCTAATATGGAGAAGATTGGAGAATATATATATATATGTAAATGTATGTAATTGTATATAATTAAATAGTTAAAATATGTATAATTAATTTTTCAAATGTGAGCTGTGTTTCTATCATTGTTAAAGGGAAGAATTCTAAGAAGTACACTTTCCAAGGAGTACACTCTCCTATGTATCTACTCGTTCAGGTTAAGTAATGTTTCACGCAATTTTATATTTATCTATGCCAAAGTAGTCCTCATAAATCTCAGCATTCCCTTTTTTTGTAAATTATCTTTCATTAGGGTGAATAAATACAAAAATAATATTGATGCTGGATTAAAGCCTTATGTTGCATAAAGTCAGATTTTTCAGAGAAAAATAGACGATCCTTTTATTCTGTTACATATTTTGCATAACAGAAACATTCTTAATTTTAAATAAAATCATTATATGAAATAAATGAAAACGTCAAAGTAACATTCTGATAGATGTCACCTAATCTTGCAGCTATCTGAGGTTTTTGCTGAGCTAGCAGAGTCTTAATCTTCCTAGCCAGAAACCTTCCATAGGCAACCATTGCTCTAGGATCCAGTTCATGTTGTATCTAGAACCCTAAAGACAGCTTTGCTCTTTCTTTATCAGTCAGATGGCTCTGCTTCAGCTGGTATCAAATGGTGAGAAAAGACATATTCTCTACTCAGTATAAACAGACAGTGGTGTACCTAGCATGTCTCTGAGGTGAGCATCCCCTTTCTCTCCCCCACATCCATGCTCTAGCCTCATTGAGAACTGCCAGTGGCCCTCTTGAGATCATGTGAAGAGATACTATTTGAAAATGAATTTCTTAAGTAGAAAGCAGAATCTAGATATGGAGAAGACTGGAGAATATATATATATATATGCTGCTGCTAAGTCACTTCAGTCGTGTCCGACTCTGTGTGACCCCATACACAGCAGCCCACCAGCCTCCCCAGTCCCTGGGATTCTCCAGGCAAGAACGCTGGAGTGGGTTGCCATTTCCTTCTCCAATGCATGAAAGTGAAAAGTGAAAGTGAAGTTGCTCAGTTATGTCTGACTCTTCCTGACCCCATGGACCCCATGGACTCCTCCGTCCATGGGATTTTCCAGGCAAGAATACTGGAGTGGAGTGCCATCGCCTTCTCCTATATATATATATATATATATAAAATTATATAAAGTTAAATATATGTAATTATACATAATTAATCCTGTTCAGTTCAGTCACTCAGTCATGTCCGACTCTGCGACCCCAAGGACTGTAGCAGGACAGGCTTCCCTGTCCATCACTAACTCCTGGAGCTTGCTCATACTCATGTCCATTGAGTTGGTAATGCCATCAAGCCATCTAATCCTCTGTCATCCCCTTCTCCTCCTGCTTTCAAACCTTCCCAGCATCAGGGTCTTTTCCAATGAGTCAGTTCTTCGCATCAGGTGGCCGAAGTGTTAGAGCTTCAGCTTCAGCATCTGTTCTTCCAATGAATATTCAGGACTGCTTTCCTTTAGGATGGACTGGTTGGATCTCCTTGCAGTCCAAGGGACTCTCAAGAGTCTTCTCCAACACCACAGTTCTAAAGCATCAATTCTTCAGTACTCAGCTTTCTTTATGGTCCAGCTCTTACAACCATACATGACTTCATAACTTTAACTATACGAATCTTTGTTGTCAAAGTAACAAATATATATAAATATATATAATTAATTTTTTCAAGTGTGCACTGTGTTTCCTATTATTGTTAAAGAGAAGAATTCTAAGGAGTACACGTTCTAAGGAGTACACTTTCCTAACATTCTTCATAAACTACAAAGTTCTTTTTGAAGGCTTTGGATGTCATTTTGTCATAAAGTAAAGGAGAGAAGCAATGAAAGAGCTGAATGATTGTGCTGTTCTTGGAATGAGCTGACTCTAGATTGTTTTCTAGTCCTAGGTTTTCCTGTTAGCTAATCTAGGTTGTTAGAATATATCGATAAGCCATAGATGTGTTATGGATGTTCTGATATACTGCTCCTTCCTGCGTGGGTGCAACTGGTTGGACCCTGAAGCTCCTCTGGAGATGTCTCAGGCCTTTACCCAAGTGAGCCATATTAATATGGTAACTTCCCATGTGAAGGATGATGTGAAAAAAGGGTTGAGCACATTGAACTAGACCTTATGTCATTCCTAACTTACTCACAAAGCTGAACAAATTTTACAAATTAAACACAGGTTCCTGGAGATTCTGATTCAGTAGGTCTGCAGTTGGATAATCTCTATTTCAAAAGAGCTCCCCAGATGACTCTGATTATCTTTCAGGTTTAAGAAATGTTAGACTAAATAACCCTTCCAAATCGTGAAATTCAGTTATTCTAAGCCTGTTTCCATTCTGTTATGAAGTTTCACTACATGGGAACATTACATTTTAGAAATAGTTTATTAGAAATTGATGAGGTTGCTAAGAAGTTTTCATGGTGATTCCTCCTTAGGAAGACCATCCCTGGTGGCCAAGCTTAAATGTGACTTTTAGGGACAGTATTGTTTCTGCAGAGATACCTGCGTGTATTACAAGCCTTCCTAATATGGTCTTACTTAATGCTCTTCCTTCAGTGAGGTATATTAGCAAATAGGATGATGAAAGCTAGCAAAAATAAAAAGGTATATGGCAATGTTTACTTGGAAACCTCAGGAAAAGGCTTTCTAGTTATAGAATTCCAGGTATAATTGTTATTTTTGTCAAAGCATAAAGACAGAGTTGATTATAATTTGCTAACAAATAAACTCTTTTTAGAGTCCCAGGCTTTACTGAAAATGAAAAAGAAATAACTCTGAAAAAAATTAATTTCTTTTCTTATGTGAAATCCTTGATCAATCTCCGAGATCAAGAAAAACTTCTTAGCGTTGAAGAGATGGATTTGGGCTGACACATGAAATGTACAATGACAAGCACACTGAATGAAATATAGCCATCTTGGCAAGAGAATTAGGGTGATGCAAGAGAAAGGCCAAGGCCCTTAGGGATACCTTCTTTCTTGGAATAGCTTTCTTTTGTCAAAATGATGCTAATTAAACCATTTGATTTGCTTTAAAATGGCCTAATTAACCCTGGCAAACAGGGTTATCCAAGGCAACATGATATTTGAATGAAGTTACCAGAAATAGCAAAGTGTTATCTTTTATGAAAACTTCAAGTTATCAGATTCAACTGAATATAATTCTGTTAGACTAAGTACAGGTCAACATATAACCCTGATGAGAGATAATTAATTTCATATGGCAAATACTTCAGAAGATGTGAAAGTGTTTGTATTTATACTCTATAAAAAGAAGACAGTAATTATTGGTGTTTTCGATGCCTGTATTAATTGGAATCACAAAGTTTACTATAATGTTATTAATTGCTAGATGTTTGATGAAATATCAACAGATGCAACTTACATCATTGTGCATATTCTGCAGATTAAATTTATGAGGTCATTAGTAGGCTGAAGAGTTTAATATGTCATGACTACAGCCATGGTCAAGATATTAATCATTTAGTGATATTTGATTTATTGGGTTAGTAGAAATGATTCAGTTCAGTTCAGTTCAGTCATTTAGTTATGTCTGACTTTGCGACCCCATGAACTGCAGCACACCAGGCCTCCCTGTCCATCACCAACACCCAGAGTTCACTAAAACTCATGTCCATCAAGTCAGTGATGCCATCCAGCCATCTCATCCTCTGTCGTCCCCTTCTCCTCCTGCCCCCAATCCCTCCCAGCATCAGAGTCTTTTCCAAGGAGTCAACTCTTTGCATGAGATGGCCAAAATATTGGAGTTTAAGCTTTAGCATCAGTCCTTCCAATGAACACCCAGGACAGATCTCCTTTAGAATGTACTGGTTGGATCTCCTTACAGTCCAAGGGACTCTCAAGTGTCTTCTCCAACACCACAGTTCAAAAGCATCAATTCTTCAGCGCTCAGCCCTCTTCACAGTCCAACTCTCACATCCATATGTGACCACTGGAAAAACCATAGCCTTGACTAGACAGACCTTTGTTGGCAAAGTAACATCTCTGCTTTTGAATATGCTATCTAGGTTGGTCATAACTTTCCTTCCAAGGAGTAAGCGTCTTAATTTCATGGCTGCAATTGCCTTCTGCAGTTATCTTGGAGCCCTCCCAAAATAAAGTCTGACACTGTTTCCACTGTTTCCCCATTTATTTGCCATGAAGTGATGGGACCAGATGCCATGATCTTCGTTTTCTGAATGTTGAGCTTTCAGCCAACTTTTTCACTCTCTTTTACTTTCATCAACAGGCTTTTTAGCTCCTCTTCACTTTCTCCCACAAGGGTGGTGTCATCTGCATATCTGAGCTTATTGATATTTCTCCTGGCAATCTTGATTCCAGCTTGTGCTTCTTCCATCATTTCTCATGATGCACTCTGCATAGAAGTTAAATAAGCAGGGTGACATTATACAGCCTTGATGTCCTCCTTTTCCTATTTGGAACCAGTCTGTTGTTCCATGTCCAGTTCTAACTGTTGCTTCCTGACCTGCATATAGGTTTCTCAAGAGGCAGGTCAAGTTGTCTGGTATTCCCATCTCTTTCAGAATTTTCCACAGTTTATTGTGATCCACACAGTCAGTGGCTTTTGCATAGTGAATAAAGCAGAAAGAGATGTTTTTCTGGAACTCTCTTCAATTTTCCATGATCCAGCAGATGCTGGCAATTTGATATCTGGTTCCTCTGCCTTTTCTAAAACCAGCTTGAACATCTGGAAGTTCACGGTTCGTGTATTGCTGCAGCCCAGCTTGGAGAATTTTGAGCATTACTTTACTAGTGTGTGAGATGAGCGCAACTGTGTGGCAGTTTGAGCATTCTTTGACATTGCCTTTCTTTAGGATTGGAATGAAAACTGACCTTTTCCAGTCTTGTGGCCACTGCTGAGTTTTCCAAATTTGCTTGCATATTGAGTACAGCACTTTCACAGCATCATCTTTCAGGATTTGAAATAGCTTACCTGGAATTCCATCACCTCCGCTAGCTTTGTTCATAGTGATGCTTTCTAAGACCCACTTGACTTCACATTCCAGGTTGTCTGGCTCTAGGGGAGTGATCACACCAGTGTGATTATCTGGGTCGTGAAGCTCTTTTTTGTACAGTTCTTCTGTGTATTCTTGCCACCTCTTCTTAATATCGTCTGCTTCTCTTAGGTCTATACCATTTTTGTCCTTTATTGAGCCCATCTTTGCTTGAAATGTTCCCTTGGTATCTCTAATTTTCTTGAAGAAATCTCTAGTCTTTCCCATTCTATTGTTTTCCTCTGTTTCTTTGCATTGATCACTGAGGAAGGCTTTCTTATCTCTCCTTGCTATTCTTTGGAACTCTGCATTCAGATGCTTATATCTTTCCTTTTCTCCTTTTCTTTTTTGTTACTCTTCTTTTCACAGCTATTTGTAAGGCCTCCCCAGAGAGCCATTTTGCCTTTTTGCATTTCTTTTCCATGAGAATGGTCTTGATTCCTGTCTCCTGTACAATGTCATGAACCTCCATCCATAGTTCATCAGGCACTCTATCTATGAGATCTAGTCCCTTAAATCTATTTCTTATTTCCACTGTATAATCATAAGCAATTTGATTTAGGTCATACCTGAATGGTCTAAATGATGCTAAAGCTGAAACTCCAGTACTTTGGCCACCTCATGCGAAGAGTTGACTCCTTGGGAAAGACTCTGATGCTGGAAGGGATTGGGGGCAGGAGGAGACGGGGACGACAGAGGATGAGATGGCTGGATAGCATCACCGACTCGATGGATATGACTCTGAGTGAACTCCAGGAGTTGGTGATGGACAGGGAGGCCTGGCGGGCTGCGATTCATGGGGTCTCAAAGAGTTGGACACGACTGAGCGACTGAACTGAACTGAACTGAACTGAATGGTCTAGTGGTTTTCCCTACTTTGATAGTGCTACTCAAATAACAAACTTTGTAAAGAACATGCTTTCTACTATAATACCAAGTAAAAAAAAAAAAAAAAAAAAAAAAACCTTTAAATGCTGAAAAATCTGTTGTCGGAAAGCAGAAGCATGCAAAACTGCATTCCAAACTTCAAAATATATTAAACCTTTGTATAGAGAGAAAGGAGATGAAAATTTAAAAAAAAAAAATTAGTCGAGGCACAGTGGTGGTGGTGGTTTTCTCGTTAATTCATGTTCGATCCTTATGACTCCATGCAGCCCATCAGGCTCCTTTCTCCAGAGGAATTCCTTGGCAAGAATACTGGAGTGTGTTGCTATTTCTTACTCCAGGGGATATTCCTGACTCAGGGATCAAACCCAGGTTTCCTGCATTGTCAGCAGATTATTTACTGACTGAGACACCAGGGAAGCCCTGAGACACAACGTATGATGCTGAAAATAAAATATTTCACTATATAACCATATTTTTAGATTCTAAAATTTACAGAACAGAGAAACTGCAATGTGTAAACAATCTGGTAGGTACTAGATTATAAACTTAGAACTCAGATAATATTTAACTGCTTAACAGGCTTTTAGGGCTTCCCTGGTGGCTCAGATGGTAAAGAATCTGCCTGCAATTCAGGACACCTGGGTTTGATCCCTGAGTCATGAAGATCTCCTGGAGAAAGGAATGGCTACCCATCCCAGTATTCTTGCCTGGAGATTTCCATGATCAGAGGAGCCTGGTAGACTATAGTCCATGGAATCTCAAAGAATCAGACACGATGAAGCAACTAACACTAACAGGCTTTTATCAACTGGACATCACCTTAACCAGATGATTGATTTAACAGATATTAATGATGGGTTAGGTTGACATCATGTGTTTCTTTAATTTATACGCTAAGAAAGATGTAATATCACTTTGGCTCCTTCTTGCCCAAACAGATAAACCAGATTCTAATCAGAATCAGACAAATCCAAACAGCAAAATAAGTGATCTGGTCTTCAAAAATGTCAGTGTCATGAAAGACTTTGAAAAAATGTGAATATCTACTAGATGCAAGGGTACTAAAGAAAGCGATAACTAAAGCATTCTTGATCCTCGACTGGATCCTAAATTGGAAGCAAAAAGAAATAACTATAAGATACATCACTAGAAGAAACACAAAACATTTCAGTACAGACTGTAAATTAGATAATAGTTTTGTATCAATTTAAATTTCATGAGTATGAAAATTGTATTATGGTAATTTGGGATAATGGGGGGAGGAGACACACAGTAAAGGACTTGATGGGAATTTTCATACCTTAAAATTTTTCTAAATGTCAGAGAAAATATATATACATTTATTAATATCTATAAACTTATTAATATATATAAACATTAGTGTATATGTATGTATATACATTATATGTATACATGTATTGTCATATATATGTATGTCTGCATAAGTACATGTTGAGAGAGAGAGAGGAGGAAGTAAAGAAGGCAGGAAGGAAGAAAAAAAGGAAGAAAATGTGGCAAATTATTAAGAATTGATGATCTTAGGTGAAAGGTATATGTATATTTATTGTACATGTCTTCCAACTTTAATATAAGTTGAAATTTTTTAAAAATTGAGGGCAAAAAGAATTATTTTCTGGTTTACCTAATTCATACATTCAACAAGCCTTTGTTAGTTATCAGGTATCATACTTGATCATGAGTTCATGACCTGAGCTTCAAGAAGGGGAAGGGGATGGAAAGAGAAGTGTAGCCGTTGTAACTGTTAGCCCAGGTTCACATCCTAGGTGAGCACTGACCTACTGAAAAGTTGCTGTCAGTCATTTCCTCTTTCTGGCCATCAGATCGCTCATCTCTAATGGGATGGAGTTGGGCCAAGTTGAGTTCAGAAGTCAGATATAATTCAGATTCAATGATTCTCAAAGGTGGACTGACAAGAAAGAGATAATCCTATAAAGCGCATGTAAGTAATCAACAAGCCATGTAAGATACTGGAAAATGCTACAACCCAGGCAAGGGACAGAACTCTTTTGTGGCTCATCAGTCAGAAAACTGTGACATTTCTGTTCTCCATTATGAGTCCTCAAAGAAAAGCAAACGCCAAACTTGGAGCATCACCAACCTCATGACATGATTGCTACTAGCATCTGGTAGAGTACCAGGTGCTGATAGAACTTCTGCAGAGAAACTAACAAATTGTTTAATGAGTGATGTATTCAACCACCCACATTTGGAAAGAGGAATGCATTTTATAGGCTTAGAAAAGCACATCCGTTATACATTTGCACAAACAAAAGATGAATTGCGCTACTGTGAAAGGCATTGAGGCTTTTCTAAGATCCACTGTGGGAGAGATGTTTTAACATAGAATGAATTATGTTCCACAGATTACACATATAAATCTTTGGCTGAGGACTCAATTGAATAGTATGGTGATTTCTTTGTTATATTCATTTCTTTCTGTTTATTGAATTCGCTACTGGGAAACTTAAAAAGACTGGTTGTTTTAAAACATTCTGACATGCTGTAAGTACTGTAAGGCAATATGGATATGAGATGTAGAAAAAGGGGAGATGCTAATTTACTTAAGATCATCAAAAAAAGTAATTCTAATACTGTTCTTTCCAAATGAAGGGAGTCTCAATGCATTTGGTCAAGTCCAACCTTCTTTCCTAGGAATCAAGGATCTGCCAGTCTAATCTTATGCTTGATAAGGCAGTCTAGTCTGATACTTAATACTATATGTAAAACACATACATTACACATCTTACCCAATATTATATACCTGACACTCTGAATTCGTCCTACTTTTAAGATTTCCAGGACAAATCTTGTTCTTTTCTCTTTCATATTTGTGACTTTGCAGAATGCCCTTATCCTCATCTTCAGCTCATGTAAGGGTGCTTACAATTATACTATCTCCATGCAACTTTCCCCTAGGAGGCAGTGTAGTGCAGTATTTAAGAGGATCTTTAAAGTAAGAAAAATCTGAATATGTGAGCTTTCCAGTTGTAAGAGTTTGTTACGTAATCCCACTAGGTTTCAGATTCTTCATTTAAAAAAAAAACTGGCACAGAAGTAGTACTTATGGAAAAAAATATTAATATTAAATGAAATAATGGGCAGGCAATGTTTAGCAAAAAAAAAAAAATTATTTTTACTTGCTCTTTCTTCACAATTCTTCTGCTACTGCTTTGATTCCATAATATTTTATTTGCCCTCTTCTGCACCTACCACTTTCTGCCTGCCTTCCAATAACCTGTGAAGTCTATCCCCATTATTAGGTTGTAAATTTCTTGAGAACACAAACAGCATGTTTTCCATCTTTGTTTTTCTACAGAGAACAATAGCAACAACACAAACAGTGGTTTATATGACACAGGTGCTTTAACAAATATTTGTTTACATGGCTTGAAATATTGACATTTTAATAGAAACATTTTATTTTCTCTTTTAATATGAATGCTAAATCTACTAAATCTATTATGTTAACATTGAATATTCTAAAGAGAATATTCAAGTTACAGTAAATTGACATAAGAGCAAAGTATTTACTGAAATTATTTAAATGTTTCTATATGTCCTTGATATTGTATGTTTGGTTCACATTACAGCAAATTACAACAATGGGTGATTCTGTGACCCATAATTGGATTCATCTTATGTCTTAAGAGCTATCTTTAAATGTCCTCCCAGACATCCTTCTTTTCATCCATTTACCATATATTTTGTCAAAATACAGGAAAAAAAAAAGTGCCTATTGGGAAAGGCCAGCCCGCAAAAGGCCATCATTTGCAGATTCCTCTGATTCATCTTTAAGAGAGTCTGATCAGCTGGATTGGTTTTATGTAGCCTCCTGAGTAGTCTGTGTCATGAAAATAAAACTCCAATGTTTCTGAACTGACTCAGTTGAAAATGTCAATCAACAAGAAGCCCACACAAAGTTTAGAGTTCAAGCTTAGTCATCAAAAGATGTTTTCTCAGAGAAGATAGAATTTAAATTTGTATTCCATGATGACTGCTAGATATTGCAGTTTTCAGAAATGGAAAATGTTAGGATAATTAATGTGATTAACTGCTTTGGGGGAGGCAATAAAATTTTGTGAAATACGCAATCCAGATCCTTTGCATGTTTTCAGTCATGAAGTATCTCCCTTTCTCACTATGGACTTTTTATAATCAACCAGGATGAGCTACTCATTTTATTTTCCTTAAACACATCATTCTTTTTCTACCCCTTCACTTTGTTCAAGCTGAATATCCCCATATAATTACTTTCTTAATTCCAGGCTCTTCTTCTCATCTATATCTGAAAAAATGGTACAGATGAATCTACTTCCAGGGCAGAAACAGAGATGCAGACGTAAAGATGGGACATGCAGATACAGGGTGAGAAGAGGAGGGTGGGACAAATTGGGAGAATAGCATTGAAACCTATATACACTATCTTGTGTGAAATGTACAGCTAATGGGAACCAGCTATCAGTACAGGGAGCTCAGCTTGGTGTTCTATGATGACCTAGGTGGGTGGGATGGGAAGTGGAGTGTGATGGAGGTCCAAGAGGAAGATATATAGACAGACAGATTTACACATAGCTGGTTTACTTTGTTATATGGCAGACACTAAGATAACATCGTAAAGCAATTATATTTCAATAAAAATCATTGAAAAAATTTTTTAAATACCTAGCTGTTGTTCAAGTGGTCCATCATTATCCCCAGGTTCTATACCACTTCTTTCTACATTTTGTGCTTCATAAATGATTCTGCACTAATATTTACTTGTTCATATAAATATGTTGTTTCTGCTGTAAGTGTATATTTCAATCAGTAATGTCTTTTCTTCACAGCCCCTAGCTGATGACTATGAGCAGGCTCAGTGAGAAATATATTTCTAGTTCAAGTATGTAAAGAGAGGAGAGAGGACAGAGTGGGTTACTCTGGGGCCCTCTGTGGATCCTGCTCTAACTTAGACTAGAATTACAGATATATACAATAGTCTTATAGAAAAAGAGCTATGTTGAAAAGCTGAACATGCATTTGTTGAGTTTACCTTCTGGGCATGCTTCTGATGATGATTTTTCTGTTTCTTGTGATGACAAGGCACAATATAAACATCATCAAAGGCATGACATCATAGCTTTATGTGGACAGACATAAAGAATAACTGCGTTTACAAAACAGGAAAAATAAGTCTGACACCAAAGAATAACATTTCATGGCGAACAGTTTCTGCACTTATTGGATGAAGCTTCCTAAAAGTTTGAAAATTCTTCAACAAAAATAAATTTTTGGTCATGGTTAAATATTTAACAATCTGACTAAAAGAGAAACACATCCAAAGTTCTTTTGTATAATGGTTTGATTCTTCCTAATAATTTATAAATTATATCTTTTGAATTTGTTAGAATTCTGTTTAGTTGACATATTCACGTAATAATTTTTTCTAAAAGTGAAAGATATATTTTAAAAGTCTCCACCAAAAAATCCTCAAGAAAGGAGGTACAAAACCCTTCCGTATCTTGCATTATAATTTCCTTTTTTTAATAATTAATTACAAAGTATACATTTTGTAACATTTTGTAACTAGGACTCATTTTTCATATGAATGAGGCCAATGGATACAACCATATATTGTATTTGTTTTACTTGAATTTAATATTTTTGCTATATTTATTTATTTTAATATTTTATCTTAATGCCAGGATAAAAGCTATCAATATTGGCAAAGACTTGAGAGAATTATACTTCTGAAAGAAAAGGACTGTACTGGGTGAATTCACATTTGGAAAACTTTTCTCCTGCGGAGAGCCCACTGCCCATATAGTGTAGTTTGGCTAACCCAGAGAGCCAGGGTTGGCTGGCTCAAGCTGTCCGAGAATGGATTTTAGAGCTTCCAGTAAAAACCAGAAATAGAGGTAGAATATCCAAAATAGGAAAGAGCTACAGAGAAGACTTTGACATCTGCATCTTAACTTCCACGAAAGCCTTGGCTGAACTGTGTGTTTGTGGGGATAAAGGGAACTTCAGGGAACCCAGTAAAAAGCAATATTCTGTAATAACCTAAATGAGAAAATAATTTGAAAAATAATAGATACGTGTAAAACAAAATCACTTTGCTATACACCTTGAAACTAATGCATTATTGATCAACTATACTCTAAAATAAAATAAAAATTTTAAAGAAAGGCTGAAAAGGTATATTAAAGCCTGGAGTATGAGGTTGAGCCCTGCATTGTTGGAGGACCTTGATAAACAACTTTGACTTTCTATTTAGGTCCCATAATGATTATAGTGTTAGAATAAAACATGTCAGGATTAAGGGAGTCATCTGAAAACTAAGAAAAAAAACAAAAGATCTATCCTCCATGAGTTCAAGGTAATCTTTTTGTTAGAAAAAAAATCAACACTCTTTATAAGATGATAATAAAATACAAATTCTGTAAAATTAATCATTCAGTTTAACAACTGTACAAAAATAATTAATTTGACGATTATAAAAAAGGAAAGTATAAATTTACCAGTATCAAGACATGTAGATGGCCAATAGCACATAAAAAGATTAGCTCAGCATTGCTAATCATCAGGGAAATGCAAATCAGAGGACTTTTACGCTGGTGACTGTACTACCAAAAGTCACTCCTGAGAACTGACAGGACTCTGGGGACTGGTCACATACTTGGCTGGAATATACAATATTAAGGTATCTCCCTTCTCCCATATGAAATTGTCAGTAAATTGTACAGTTTAGAATTGATAGTACAAGACTGGATTCTTAGAGCAACTTGAAAGGTGCTGACTTCTGATGCAAGTGGCTTTAGCATCAACACAGAATAGCATATACAGATGTAACAACTGTTGCTGCATTATAACAATACATATATATATATATAACATATATTGCATTATTGCATATATGGGTCCCAGAAGGAGAAGCTTGAGGCTCAGACAGTAAATAATCCGCCTGCAATGCAGAAGACCTGGGTTTGATCCCTGGGTTGGGAAGTTCCACTGGAGAAGGGAATGGCTATCCAGCGCAGTATTCTTGCCTAGAGAATCCCCATGGGCAGAGGTGTCTGGTGGGTTACAGTCCATGGGTCAAAAAGAGTCGGACACGACTGAGCAAGTAAGCATACACAGCACAGAAGGAGAAGAGAGAGAAAGGACCCAATAAAATATTTGAATAGATAATAGCTGAAAATTTCCTTCACATGGAAAAGGAGATAGTCAAACAAGTCTAGGAAGTGAAGAGAATCCCAGGCAGGATAAACCCAAGGAGGAATACACAGTAATAGCGGTATCGAGACACATAGAAACAGTACTGAGACACATAGTAATCAAACCAACACAAATTAGAGGCAAAGATAAAATATTAAAAGCAACAAGGGAAAAACAGCAAATAACATAGAAGGGAACTCCCATAAGGTTATCAGTTGATTACTCAGCAAAAATTCTACCAGCCAGAAGGGAATGGCACAATATATTTAAAGTGATGCAAGAAACAGCAATCAAGAATACTCTATCCAGCAAGACTCTTGTTCAGATGACTGAGAAATCAAAGCTCTAAAGACAAGCAAAAGGCAGGAAACACAAGAGAAGGAAAAAACTTACAAAAAACAAACTCAAAACACTAAAGAGAAAAGTAATAGAATTATACATGTTGACAATTACCTTGAATGTAAATGGATTAAATGCACCATCCAAAAGACATAAACTGACTGGCTGGATGAAACATGTGAATATGTGTGCTTCCACTTACCACATCACTCTACTTAACCTCCCAAATTGTATGTAACTATTTTATATTGTTAGGTTAATCATATTTCCATTATGACTTGCAACTGTAATTGTCTTTTTTTTTTTTTAGTTTTAATATCTTTAATTCTTACATGCGTTCCCAAACATGAACCCCCCTCCCACCTCCCTCCCCATAACATCTCTCTGGGTCATTTATCTTTTTATCTGGCTATTATTTATAAAAACTGATAAACATCTTTTACCATTGTGATTATGTAACTATTTTTTAAAATACATATTTATTTATTTTAATTGGAGGCTAATTACTTTACAATATTGTATTGGTTTTGCCATACATCAACATGAATCCACCATGGGTGTACACCTGTTCCCCATCCTGAACCTCCCTTCCCACATCCCTCCCTGTACCATCCCTCTGGGTCATCCCAGTGCACCAGCCCCAAGCATCCTGTATCATGCATTGAACCTGGACTGGCAATTTGTTTCATATATTATATTATACATCTTTCAATGTCATTCTCCCAAATCATTCCACCCTTTCCCTTTCCCACAGAGTCCAAAAGACTGTTCTATACATCTGTCTTTTTTGCTGTCTTGCATACAGAGTTATAGTTACCATCTTTCTAAATTCTATATATATGCGTTAGTATACTGTATTCATTGAATCATGATTGGTGAACAGAAAATAGAATTCTCTATAACTAAAACTGCAGTTTAGTAGAAAACGTTTAATAATTTTTTAAATCCAGATGCACATTAGAACTACCTTGGAGTTTTTTAAAAAAATACAAATGCCTAGGATTTTTTTTTTTCTCCAAAGCTCCAGCTATGATTCTAATAAGCAGCCATGTTTAAAAACAACTGGGCTATATGATGATCTTTCACTTTTATCTAGTTTGTTTCACTTATTCTATTTCATATTCAATGCTCCCATTTCATTTAATTCATGTTTTCCAATTTCTCCATTTTTTTCTGTTGTTCTGATTTCACAAAGTTTTTATGCTATTGTTCATTATTTGTTTTCATGTCTTATTCAATATTCCACATTATATATAGTTGCATTGGACAGCTTCAGCTGCAGGCAACAAATTTTGATATGTTCTCTTTTCATTTTTATTCTGTTACAAATATTCTCTATTTTTACTTGTTATGGCTTCTTAGATACATCCTTCATCTAGAAGTGGATATTTAGTTTCCAGAAACACAAAGTTTGTAAAGTACCTCCAAAATTAATTTCTCATTTTGATATTAATTTCTCATTTAAATACTTTCTTCTCTGCAATCACCCTCTGTGTTTTTTCAGTCTTTTAACTTTATTGAAGCTTTCAATGGCTAAGTCAAAGATCTCTTTTGGTAAATGTCACATTGCACTTGAAAATATCTGGGTAACCTTCAAATATATTTTGATATTGATTTCTAAAATACTTTCACAATGATAAGAGAATAGACTCTATGATTTCAATACTTTTAGACCATGAAATTTTTGCACCTTGTTTTATGTTCCTGGATATGCTCCAGTGTCTCCTGGTTTAAAGTCTACAGAAACTTAAAGAGAATTTATACCCTGCTCTTGTGTGAAATTGTATAAATCTTAATTATGTTGAATTGGTTCATAGTCCTTTTCAGATCTACTAACATCTTTCTACTTTTCTATTAATTCTAATAATTTTTGAGAATTTGTTATTGAAACTCCAACTAAAAATCTTAATTTATCTACTTAGAAAGATAGTTGCAATTTACAGGGAGACTATGTGCAACTTTGCTCTGTATTTTCTAAGTCTTTTGTAAATGTGTTATCATATTTTATAATTTAAAAATGAAAAGGAAAGAAAAAATGAAAAAATTATGAATATTAAAAAATATCCTCTATGTCTATCCATATTGCTGCAAAGTGCAACACTTTATGGCTGAGTAGTACTCCATTAAGTGTGTGTATGTATGTGTGTGATTATATATATACCATTTATATATATATAAATTACAGAATTATATTTATATATATACCATTTATATATATATATATAATTTACCAAAAGAGATGTATGTATATATGTGTGTGTGTGTGTATATATAGCCAATTGTCTATTGAAGGACATGTGGGTTGTTTCCATGCCTTGGCTATTATGCTACTATGGTATTGGGGTACATGCATCTTTTGGAATTAGAGTTTTCGTTTTTTTTCTGTATATATACTCTAGATTCCTGGATTATATTGTAGCTTCATTTTTAATTTTTTAAGGAATATGCATACTGCTTTCCATAGAGGCTGTACCAACTTACATTCCCACCAGCAGTGTAGGAGGATTTCCTTCTCTCCATACTCTGTCTAGCATTCATTATTTGCAGTCTTTTTGATTATAGCCATTCTGACTGGGTGAAGTTATACCTCATTGTCATTGCATTTCTCTAATAATTAGCAATGTTAAGCATCTTTTCATGTGCCTGTGGTCAGTTATGTGTCTCTTTTGGAAAAATATCTGTTAATTCTGCTCAGTTTGTTTGTGTTGTTTGGATTTTGGGTATTGAGTTGTATGAAAGTGTAAAAAGTGTTAGTCGCTCAGTCATGGCCGACTCTATGACTCCATGGACTCTAGCCCACCAGGTTCCTCTATCCATGGAATTCTCCAGGCAAGAATACTGGAGTGGATTGCCATTTCCTTCTTCATGGGATCTTCTCAACCCAAGGATCAAACCTGAGTCTCCTGCATTGCCGGCAGACACTTAACCACGTGAACCACCAGATAATCCCTGGTGAGCTATATGAACTGCTTGTGTGTTTGGATAATATACCTTGTGGGTTGCATGTTTGAAAATATTTTCTCCCATTTTGTAGTTGTCTCTTCATTTTGTTGATGGTTTCTTATGCTGCGCAAAACTTAGTTTAAGTTTAATTAGATTCCACTTGTTTATTTTTGCTTTTATTTCTTTTGCCTTGGGAGACTGATCTATAAAATATTGCTATGATTTATGTCACAGAATGTTCTGTGTTCTCTCCTAGGAGTTTTATGGCATCATGTCTTGTATTTAGGTATCTAAAGTATTCTGGTATTGAGATTTATCCTGAGCAAAAATTGAAATATAAAGGAAAAGTTCACAGAACAGCTACTTCTGATATAAAATATTCTGTAATTTAAGTCAGTTGGCTTTTGTGGTTTCCCAGAATAATATTTTCTCCATGCACACCAAAAAGAGACATTTACAGTAATATTTCCAGATTTCATTTTTCATTTTCAAATCTGGTTCTTGTGAAGTACTTGTATCTTAATTTCCTATGATGTTTTTCTTGACACTTGAGCATGAAAATATTTTAGACTTATTTTATTTTTTGGAACATGAATTCAACTTTGGGGATAAATTAAACACATATATGACTTGGGCCACACTAAATTTTTATCATACTTAAGTGTTTTTTTTTATTTTTTATGCATACCCTCCAGAATATTACAGTTCTAGGTGAATTCATTAAATGACTTTGCAGTATATTTGTGATTTATTAATATTTTTCTTTAAATCTTTTACTTAATAAGTAAACATAGATTTCTAATAGTAAACTAACCTTGAGTTCTAGAATGAACTTTATTTAAAATAGTATTTCACAATAGTACTAGTTGGCCATATTTTATATTAAAAACTGCCTATTTTTCACAATAGGTTTGCTTTGTAGTTTTAAATTTTGTATATTTCCCAGATACAGTTTTGATATTAAAATTACAGTGACTTCATAAAGTAAGTGGATAATGTATAAAGCAGTACAGATGAGTTTAATCTGTAGACACAAATAGAAATGTTTGGTGCATCATAACAATGAATTTGTGACTCTGCAAATATTGACCCAATATTTTACTGCATTTTAGAATATGTATGCTTTTGAGGGATGTGGGGTGTGTATGAGTGTGTGTGTGTGTATGTGTGTGACTCAAGCATCTTAACTTGCTCTGTGAGCTTTCTATTGCTTGGCCTCTGTGACAGTTTGCCTCATTATATAGAGAAATGTCTGTTTTGTTTTTTTTTCTTTCTTTCTAAAACACAGCTGTAGACCACCTACTTGCATAGGAAACTTGGCATATCTTTCTGGGCAAAAATAAGTCAGTAAACAAAGTTTTCTGTCAAAAAATGTTAATTTTGCTTGTTTTGCATCTGATGTCTTAAGCCCATGGATCTCTTTTCAGTTGGCAAAGATAATGTAACTTCCAGATGAAACTGAGCTCCTGATAATGTAACAGACAACATTCAATGCCAGACTGGCTGAGTGGAGTTCAGACATCACCACCTATTTGCCATGTGTCTTTGAGAGAGTCCTAAAGAGAATGGGACTTGATTTTAACATTTAAGAGAACAGTAAAATGGTGAAAATCTCTCACTTTATGTTTTAAGTTTCACAAGCCAGGATCATATCTATTTTATAACATATTTATGTCTTTAGAACAAAAAAGATAATAAATGTTATCTAGAAACTAATGCTTCTCTCTGTTTTCTAAGCTCTAAACCTTTTGGAGTTATTTCTTCAAGTTTTTAAAAAGTTACATTTTGGATTTGAATAGAAGGTAATCAGAAAAAATTGATATAACTGCTCAGGAATTTATTGATTTAAAAATCACGTATTTAGAGCCTATATATCAGGTTTCAATTTATGCCCTCATAAATGAAAACATTTTATTTAATAACCATTTCAGAATGAGCCTTATAATGTATTACTCCTATATTCAGCAAGATAAATACCTTTTCAGATAAAGAGCAGAGTACAGTTAATTGAATTCCACTTTTATTTTACTTCTAGAAAATTTGGAACCAGATCAGTACTTATGAGAATTAACCATTCAAGTTACAAAGTGACTTAACTTTATTTCTAATAATCAATCTTACTTTGATTCTATTTTAAATTTTGTCCCCATATTTTTTAAATTTTATATCCTATTACCACTGTTATAGTATGAAGGATATTATTAAAATAAAATAATAACAAAATTCATCTAAAATGCATAGTATCAAAATGAACATACAAAATGACATTATACAACTGATAAAATCATGGATAGATATTCAGTGTCTTCCTTGTTCCTTAACTATATAGTTAGCATTTTAAAAATAAAGTTATTTTATAATGTTGTTAACAGTAGATTATATATGCCCACCCCAAAGTTCATTGGAGCACTATTTACAGTAAACAAGACATGGAAGCAACCTAAATGTCCATTGACAGAGGAATAGTTAAACAAGATGTGGTACATATATGTATAGATATATATACACACAATGGCGTATTCGACATTAAAAGAACGAAATAGTGCTATTTGCAGCAACATGGATGGACCCAGAGATTGTCATACTGACTGAAGTTAGTCAGACATAGAAAGAGAAATATCATGTGATATCAGTTATATGCAGAGTCTTAAATGATACAATGAACTTAATTTTCAAAACAGAAATCTCACTCACAGACTTAGAGAACAAGCTTATGGTACCAGGTGGGAAGGGTAGAGGGGAAGAATAGTTAGGGAGTTTGGGATTGACATGTACACCCTGATGTATTTAAAGTGGATAATAAACCAGGACCTACTCTATAGTACAGAAAACTCTGCTCAATATTATGTACCAACCTAAATGGGAAAAGAATTTGAAAAAGAATAGAGGCACATATATGGATAACTAAGTCACTTTGTTTTACATCTGAAACTATGCTCAAAGATAAAAGAAAAAGTTAAAAAAATAGAAGCAGTAGTGTGATAGTAAATACGTGACAATCAGCTGAAGGACCCTGCTTTGTAACATTTGCTGACTTCAAGAAAGCACCATGAATTCGCTAAACATAGATAGTGTTCAGAAAAAAGCTCAGGTTTTCACTAGTTTATAGTGTTTCCACAATATAGAGTCAGTAAACATAAATAATCCCTAGAACATTGTACCAAAATGTAGTAAAATAACTAGGGAATTGTGAATATTTAGAATTGATCACCCTTGTTTTGATATAATTTATTTGTTAATTTATAAAGTGAAAGTGAAGTCCCTTAGTTGTGTCCGACTATTTGTGACCCCATGGACTGTAGCCTACCAGGCTTCTCCATCCATGGGATTCTCCAAGCAAGAATACTGGAGTGGGTTACCACTTCCTTCTCCAGGGGATCTTCCCAACCCAGAGATTGGACCTGGGTCTCCCACATTGGAGGCAGACCCTTTAACTTCTGAGCCACCAGGGATCAGGCAGACTGCTGAAGAATTGATGCCTTTGAGATGTGGTTCTGGAGAAGACTCTTGAAACATCCCCTGGACACGAGGAAATCAAACTAGTCAATCGTAAAGGAAATCAGCCTTGAATATTCATTGGAAGGACAGATGCTGAAGCTGAAGCACCAATATCTTGGTCAACTGATGTGAACAGCTGACTCATTGGAAAAGACCCTGATGCTGGGAAAGATTGAGGGCAAGAGGAAAAGGAGGCAACAGAGGATGAGCTGGCTGGTGCTATCACTGATGCAACAGACATGAACTTGGGCAAACTCCAGGAGATGGTGAAGGACAGGGAGTCCTAGTGTGTTACCGTCCATGGGGTCGAGTTGGACACGACTGGGCAACAACAAAAAAGCAATAATTTAACATTTAATCATGGATGTGTTTACTTGCTTCACAAAATTCCTGAAAATTCAACAATCTGCTCTCCTGGGCAGATCATAAGCCAGCCATCACACACAATGGCCTATCTATGTGTGTGTGTGTATATATATATACACACACCTATATATCAAGGTGTTTTAAATATCACTTATGCAATTTTTGACCAAATTTTCCAAAATCATTTTTCCATTCTCTTTCAGTTGTCAATTAGGATAAAACTTAGTGGCTTATCACTCACAAGGTATAGGCCCCAAAGTATATCTTTGCTCTCCAAAGATATTAAGAGATGGTAAATTCACTTCTGGATAATTATCAGCTTGGAATCTTGCATTTATTCTAAATAAGCTGCGGTAATAGAACCCTTGGGTTTCCCTGGTGGCTCAGACAGTAAAGAATCCACCTGCAATGTGGGAGAACTGAGTTTGATCCCTGGGTTGGGAAGATCCCCTGGAAAAAAGGATGGCAACCCTCTCCAGTATTCTTGCCTGGAGGATCCCATGGACAGAGGAGCCTGATGGGCTACAGTCAATGGGGTCGCGAAGAGTCAGACATGACAGAGCGACTAAGCACAGTAGAATCCTTACTTCCCTCATAAGCTTCTGAAAGCATATTGATAGCCACACAAAAAAATTCATTTCTCAGGGATGGTAAATACAATTTCAAACTCCTATAGCCTTCTTTCAGGGAACACTACATTCAGAAGAAAGGAAAGGGCAAGGTCATTTCAAGTACAAGGGGCATCACTCCATCACCTAAGCCTAAACTTGAGGAAGGAGAAGGACGAGGAAGGGAAGTTCATTATTGACGAATCTTGCCACTTTTGTAATTTTCCTTCAGTTGAGTTCCATACAACTCAAATACTCAAAAGAGGGAGACAGAAAGAGAAATATTTGACAATGAAGCTGGTAGTAAAATCACATTGAGAAAAGAAAGCTTCTTTTCAACATTATTAGTTACTTCCTATAAAGTTCAACTAGAGTAATAGCTTTTTAAGGATGTGGTGAAAAGCATTAATACATGAAACTTTCAAAACTAGACCTACAGTGTTAAGAAAAAAAATGCTGTAGGGAACTGTTTAAATTTAGTAAGGGAAATACTAAATGACCTAACAGGCCATTTCCTCCTACAAATTCAATGGTGTGCTAATTTATGTATTTTGGCTCGATTAGAGCAGAGGGTCACATAAGGTTTTTAAGTCCTGTATTTTTTTTCTCCTTTCACATAATGTCTGCTTTTAAACACTAAATATTTTTAATGCTAAAGCTTTCAACACTACAAAATGTCTACTATTTGCCACAGGGTTGAGGCATTCTTACAGCTTTTAGCATTACTTTTATTGATATTTTAAATGAAGAGAGTCCAGCTATAAGGTCTATAGGTTCCACTGACAATACTTTAAAGATTACTGCTAAGGATTCGCATAGGAAAATTGTCCAATTTCTGTTTTAGTTTTAAAACTAAAGTTACTTTTTGTAAAAAAATATATATATATAAATATAAATAATTATATAAATAAAATATTATATAAATAATATATATATATATATATATATATATATATATATATATATATATATATATATATATGGATGCCAGGTCCATAAAGCCAAAGTAAAATGTAGAAATGGGGGCAACAATAAAATCATTCCCAAATACACTTTCCACTTAATTATATGGCTTAAATATATGGCTTAATTAAAATTTATAGTGGTATATTTTCATTTCAATTTATCTTGATACTAGCTTCAATTGTATACTTTATTTGTAATGGGTAGCATTAGAAAGATATTTTAAATTTGGCAAAGAAATAGGAAGGAAGAGAGAGAGGAAGGGAGGGAGTTCTAAACAATCATTACATTTTATATCCCTCATAATGCCTCATATTCCCAACTGAAGTCTGTTGTCATAGATTTTAGAATAACTAGAAAATGTCAACTTTCAGGTCATCAGATATTTTTTTAATTAATTGAGGTATAGTTGACTTACAATATCATATTAATTTTAGGTGTACAACACAGCAATTCAAAATTTTTATAGATTATACTCCATTTATATAAATGGAATTATTATAAAATATTGGCTACACTCCCAGTCCTAAGTTCTTCAGCTATACAATGTGAAAAGTGTGTGATCTTTAGGGTCTTTTCCAAGTCTACATTATCACTGTGAACCTGGCAAGTTGCTTTACCTGTGTATCACTCTGTGCAACCCTATGCACTATAGCCCACTAGGCTCCACTATCCATGGGATTCTCCAGGCAAGAATACTGGAGTAGGCTGCTGTGCCCATCTTCAAGGGGTCTTCCCAAGCCAGGGAACAAATCTGAGTCTCTTAAGTCTTCTGCATTGGCAGGTGGGTTCTTTACCACTAGCGCCACCTGGGATCTCCCAAATTATCATTACTCTATTGCTATTTGCCAACAAACATCCATACAGTCAAAGCTATGGTTTTTCCAGCAGTCATGTATGGATGCATGAGTTGGACCATAAAGAAAACTGAGCACCAAAAAATTGATGCTTTTGAACTGTGGTGTTGGAGAAGACTCCTGAGAGTCCCTTGGCCTGCAAGGAGATAAAATATGTCAATTCTGAAGGAAATCAATCCCAAATATTTATTGAAATGGTTATTGCTGAAGCTGAGGCTCCAGTCCTTTGGCCACATGATGCAAAGAGCTAACTCATTGGAAAAGACCCTGATGCTGAGAAAGACTGAAGGCAAAAGGAGAAGGGGGTAGCAGGGGATGAGATGGTTAATGATCCAACTTAATGGACATGAATTTTAGCAAACTCAAGGAGACTGTGGAGGACAGAGGAAGCTGGCATGCTGCAGTCTATGGAGTTTCAAAGAGTCAGACATGACTTAGCGACTGAACAACTATTGTGGCAAATCAAATGACACATCAAACAATGCTATCAATTTGAACTACTGTTTTCTTTTCAAAAAACAACAATACAACAATAACAAACACCAAACCTATCTGAGCCCTGTCTCCCCTCTAGTTTCTGCCCTAATTCCCTCCTTTCATCCAGGGACATGGAGAAGTTACATACACTCCTTTTTTATGAACCTGCTCCTAAATTATCTTTTAGTTCACTACGTTAGTCCTTCTGTCCTTACCATACCATACACTAAAACTGCTCCTGCTAAAATCACCCACCACTTCTAATTCCCAAATCCAAACTGTAACTTTGATCTTGATTTCTTCATGGTTTCTAATAATACTGTTTGTGTCTCTTTAAATTTTTTTAAAAGTTTTATTTTATACAAAACTATAGTTGATTTACAAATGCTGCATTCGTTTCAGATGAACAGTAAAGTGATTCAGTTATATATACACGTGTCTATTCTTTTCCAAATCGTTTTCCCATTTAGATTATTATAGAATCTTGAGCAGAGCTCCCCGTACTGTACAGTAGGTCCTTGTTAGCTATCTATTTGATATATACTAGTATATTGAAAGCATTTCTTGTCCTGACTTCATCTTTTTATTCCTGAAATCTAGCTTTGCATTAGCAAAATATAGGCTCTAAGTGAACATCCTTTGAATAAATAAAGTGCTTAAAGTGATTTTTTTTAATCCCTTAATTTCATTAGGGTCACATCATCAAAGATATGCTCTTCCATAGCATTAGTTTAATGTCCCAGCATGATATCCATAAGCTAGAGTAAGGGGTACTGCAGTGACCTCTCTGGTTTTGCTTTTTCAAACTCTGGATTTGGGTATTTTTTTTCCAACCAGCTCAGACTCCAGCTTGGCGTCCTCTCCCTCCAGACTGGCCCAGACCTGGCGTCGAGTGTGGCGGCTCAGCTTTCATCATCTGAAATTCCTGGCCAGTGGAGTGTTCCCTCTCGTGCTCCTCCCTTGGCTGGCGAGGGCTCCCTACTTTCATTTTCACTAGGGGCCCAGTCATGCACCAGCTTCCACTGGAAACATTTTTCCAGACATTCCTTTAGGATAAGTGCCATGGCCATTAACTGGTCACTGAATTCCGTCATTCTTTTTTATACTTCACTATCCCCAAGTTTGTCTTTTTCAGCTTTATGGCCACAGGAAAGAGGCTTCATTTTCATTGTTTTCCTTTTCTTCTTATATGAGTCAATCAGTTGTATTTTATCTGTCCTTATGTCAGAAAACATGTACTTTAAAAATGTCCTTGTTTCTCTTCACACTTCCTGATTCTTCATCAAGATGTGTCTTGATTTGACAAAAGTCTCACTCATCATCAATTGGACATTCAATTTACAAAACAAATGTATTTAGTTTCTATTCACCATGATAAAATGTTTTTTGAGTTGAAATCCTTAATTTCATAGCAAAGAGTTAAGGCTCTAAGATTTGTGAAATTTATTCAGGTTTTGAACCCTGATCAGCTTCTTTGATAGGAACCCAAGCTCAGTGTTGGCCTTTGAAAGATGTCTTGTCTTTGTCCATATTTTTATTCCTACTCAGAGTAAAAGTAAGAAAAGTGTTAATCGCTCAGTTGTGTCCAACTCTTTGCAACCCTATGGAATGTAGCCTGCCAGGCTCCTCTGTCCATAGGATTCTCCAGTCAAGAATACCGGAGTGGGTTGCTATTCCCTTTTCCAGAGGATCTTCCCAACCCAGAGATCCAACTTGGGTCTCCTGCATTGCAGGCATATTCTTTACCATTTGAGCCACCAAGAAGGACCAGAATAAAAGTAGGTGGGGAATAAAGCTTGAGTTGCCCTGGGCTCCATCTTTGAAGTGTCTGTACCTTCATGTCTCTGACTTGGAAACATACCCATTTTCCTTTGAGTAAATTGTCTACTGAATAAATCCTTCAGAAAACCAAAGGCATTAACTTTCACAAAGCAGAGAGTACTGTAGAAAAGATTGGAAGAGGATAAAGTTTGCTTTGATCTGTGTGTCTTGTGTGTTCTTGATGTAATGAATTGTCTGGCTCTAGCTCAATTGTTCCTTTGCTGCTTCTCCTGAAAGAAATAGGAAGGAGCTTGAGGACTCTCTAATAAGGTATTTAGAGGAACATAGAGTTTCTGTTAAATATCTAATTTCCTTGATGATATTTTGAAAGAAGCTTTCAATAAAAAGACATTTTAAAGTCAATCCTTTTAGGTTTGTGAAAATAGAAGCTCAGTTGTAGGGAGGTAACATATCTTAAAACTCACAAAACAAAGCAATTGTGCGTTCAAATCGGAGTTTTGTAGAATCATGCTTTGAGTTTCACTGTTACTATTCCTATTAAGAATGCTACAGTAGAAAGTCTGAATGTTTTCTGAAAGTAAAAATTCCTCCTTGTGCTATTTCCATAAGGTTGGTTGGAGTAGCATTTCGTTTATGGATGTTGGATTGTGCTCTGACTAAAATCTGTTCATCTCATTTATTCTGTCCTACTAACGTAAATTTCACCCTTGAAACTCAGTCCACTGCAATAACATAATTGTTCTGGGATGTCTTTCTTCAAAATGGCCATCTCTCAAACAACTCATCTGAAGGCTTTAAATATTCCTATGAAAATGAGGTCAAATCATTTGCTGAAAATTCCATTTAGCTACTTTTTTTTTTTCTTAAAAAGGTGTTACCTTATGAAGTTCTTGCTTGGCATCAGGAGAAGACCATGACTCATAGAATGAGTAGATGTCTGTGTGTCTTGGGATATGAAGGGGTCATGCTCAGTTGAATTAGCAAGGCAGCAGGGAGGGAAGCTGTCCTTTTGTGGAGAAAATAAACTAAGGCTCACATATTTTTACAGTGCCAACCTTATGTAAAACTTGACTTTCCTTGTGGTCTTCCTGTGAAAAAGAATGTCTCTCTAGTCCCAAGTTGTACACAGATGGCTGAATAACCCACTGCATTTTTATACTTGTTTTTGTATTAATTGCTGCATCCACCATGATGATGGTGACAAAATTGGTAGTCAAAGCAAGACTGAAAAAAGAATAATGACCATGAGTTTATGGAAAATTTTCTATCCCAGAACCAGGCAAGTTGGAGTTTTTAGACACAGCAGTGAGTCCAAAGAACTGAAAGTAGGCTGAAGATTTTTGCAGAAACTACAACTAAAAGTGAAAACTAGCCAAAGACCCAGGATTGGCAGACCAATACTTGAAGCAATGGTTGCCCCACCTCTGGGGAAATGGTCAGTACGTTAGTTCAGCAGTGGTTTTGCTATGAACCATACACTGCATAGACTGCTAGCTCTTTATTTTCAGAATCTACCCATAGTTCAAGTTGAAGGAGCTTCGACTGTGGTTAATATTTGTATAGTGAGCTTTGGTTTACAAAACCTTTTGTCATTAGCTATGTGAAATTTATTTATGCAAAGACCTTGTCTAAATCATTCACAACTGGGTCCAGAGTGTCCACATAGTACCTGGCACACATTCAGTCCCCAGTAAATACCTGTGACCAAGAAAGGACTCAACAAAAGGGTTTTATTCTCTTTCTATTTTCTTTCAACTCAAAATATGGATAGATTCTGAAAATAAAGGGCTATCAGTCTCACACAGCTCACAACAAAAACCGCTATCAGCACTTGAAACTTATCAGCACTTGGAAAATCACATCTGTTTCACCATACCAAAAGCTATTAAAGTTTGTGGGAGTGAAGAGTGAGATTAAAATCAGAATTATATGTGTGTGCATGAAGTCAGAATATTCCTCATGTTTATATTTGAAAACCTTATAAGATAACTAATATTAATGTTATCTTCCAAAGCTACCAGACTAATATTTTACTGCTTCTTTCACATATTTTACTACTGCTTCCACATGAGTAGTATTATTTTTCACATTGACTAATAAGGAAAATAAGTCCAAGCACAGTAGTAGGACACATTCACGATCACACCACCAAAGAAGTAGCAATGTTTTTACTGGAATCAATATTTTTTGGTTTCAGGGCTTCTTATGTTTACACTGTCCATGCTGCCCCCAAGACAGGCACACTGGATGCTGAGGGTACATCAGATGTCTGTTCTTAATTCATTAAAGTAAAGGACATACAAAGCATATGTTTCCCTCACGTGGAAATAGCTAAACTCGTTTTGTTTTTCCTCCCTCACTTGCCCCAACGAGAGTTTACACTTGGTCAGGCCACACAGCAAAGTTTCAAGAAAAACAGGCATTTTAAAAGAAAGATTTCAGTAATGGAAAGCAAGGATAAGAATGGAAACTATTTTTAAAAATAGTATATCACTTAGCGTTTGGTAAGCTAAAATATATACTCATATCTCATATCATATTAGACAGTTGTCAGCCTTAACAAAATTTCTCATAAAGCAATGCTGAGATTCAAAAGAAAGTTAGCACATGCAAGTATATGATGATGTGTGAGTTCTACTTTAATTTCGTCATCTTATTAATGCCTTGTAAAGTGTTGGCACCATAATCCAACTTGCAAAATAATGAAAAGTGCCATTCACTTTTTCTTTTTTCTTAGAGAACTGTGAAACTCATTAGAAAAAAGTTTCAAGTGACTGCTGATTGAAAGTTCATGTTCTAAATCAGGTATATATTGATCCTACAGGAAGATATGGGCTGCAAAATTAAAAAGAAATACATTATTATGAAGCCTATTATATAGAGTGTATATCTTTTCAAATACTTTCACATATTTTTTACCCTGTCTTGCTAAATGAAGAAAACACTTTTGCTGAGTCTTTTAAGTTCTTTTATACAATTTTATTAATAAGAAGTTACTTTCCATTTACAAAATATTGGCTCTATTACCCTTGCTATATGGTACTTCCTCGAGCCTGTCTTACATTCTAGCTTGTACCTCCCACTTGCCCACCCCTAAATTATTCCTCCTATGTTGAGTCCTTTCTTGGTCACAAATATTTACTGAGGGCTATTATTTGTAGGCACTGTAGAGTCAGTTATGAACAATATAGAGAAGGTCTTTGCATAAAGAAAGTCGAAGACGAAAGGTTTTGTAAACCAAAACTCACTATACAAATATTAACCACAATGAAGACTCTTCCAACCGACTTCCTGGATTACCCACAATCCTGATTCTCTCTTTAAAAATATAGTGAAAGATGCCTGCAGTAGCTAAGTACTCTTGGTAGCAGCATGTTTACTACACACTCACATATCTCTGCTTCTGTTCGCATAAATAACTTGAGTTTCTTCTCCAAGCTATTTATTCCTGTCATATGTCTCTATAAATATTTTTAGCATATATAATTGAGTATTTTAACTAAATTCTATAAAAACTCATAAAAGTGCAAAAAGTGAGTGTTGCTTATTTTAAAAGCTAATTTGTATGCTTTGTAAGAACTTTCTGTTCTTTTAACTGGACGATTTCATTTGACCTGTTATTGACTTTGCTGATTCTTTCATCTGTCTGCTCAAATCTGCTGCTAAAACCCTATAATGGCTTTTACATATCAACTATTGTGCTCTTCTGTTCTGTAATTTATATTTGATTCCTTTTTACAGGTTCTCTTTATTGATATTCTTTGTTTTATGAGTCATTATTTACCTATTTCCTTTATTTATTTTGTTATGTCCTTTAGCTTCTTGAGTATATTTAAGAGAGTTGATTTAAAGTCTTGTGAGTAAATCCAATATTTGTGCTTCCTCAAGATTGTTTCTGTTCAATTCTTTTTTTCCTCCTGTGGATCGGCAATATTCGTTTCTTTGCTTGCTTCATAATTTTTTGTTGAAAAGTGGACATTTTGACTATTATAATGTGCAAGCAATAAAAAAAAAAAGAATAAATCACTGAGCAAGTCTTTTTGGATTGGCCCTGTGCTGTGCCTTCTTTCAACATTTCTCCTGGCTGTTTACAACTTTTAGTTTGCACTTCCAGCTTGCCCTGGGCTTAGAGGTAGGCTCCATTTGAAAGTTTGTGGACTCCTCACATTTTTTCTGAATATGTGTCCTGTCCTGAGCATTTATGTAGCTTTATATGTTCCTCTGTGTAATTATTTTTCAAAGTCACTATTCTTTCCACCAAAACCTCACTACTCAGCTTTTCTTCCCAGGGTTTTGGTATATAATTGATGCTTTTGAACTGTGGTGTTGGAGAAGACTCTTGAGAGTCCCTTGGACTGCAAGGAGATCCAATCAGTCCATTCTGAAGGAGATCAGCCCTGGGATTTCTTTGGAGGGAATGATGCTGAAGCTGAAACTCCAGTACTTTGGCCACCTCATGCGAAGAGTTGACTCACTGGAAAAGACTCTGATGCTGGGAGTGATTGGGGGCAGGAGGAGAAGGGGACGACAGAGGATGAGATGGCTGGATGGCATCACGGACTTGATGGACGTGAGTCTGAGTGAACTCGGGGAGTTGGTGATGGACAGGGAGGCCTGGCGTGCTGCGATTCATGGAGTTGCAAGGAGTCGGACACGACTGAGCGACTGAACTGAACTGAACTGATTGTTAACCCCAACTGTTATTTTTCATTCCAGGCTGCAACAGCTTTCTGTCTTTCTTCTTCTTTTTTTTTTTTTTTTTTTGAGGACAGTGGAACTGTTCACCCTTGATAGAGTTCCAAGTTAGGCAAAACAGAGGGAAACTCCATTTAGCAGTCCTTCAGGAAACTCCCCATGAGATAAAAACAGATACCACAGTTCCCTGGGAAGCAGATCTACTCTGTACCCATACTAAGGACAGGCTGTCAACTTCAAGATCGCTGCTGCCCCAGGGGAAAGGCAGATCTAGGTTAGCTAAAATGATGCTAATATCTTCTATGCTGTTTCTATGGCCTTTCTCCTCCTACACATCCTCTTAGTTGCTGAAAACCTTTGACTATGTTCTGCATTTCAGTAAGGCTACTGGACAGTTTCTGATAAACTTTTAGGATTTTTCTGGGGAAGAACGGCCCCCAGAGGTCGCTACTCCAACATTTTCACTAACCTCCTGTGTGTGTTTTCTATATACGAAAGATAGTATCAAAGCCACAGTAGACCCTTAGCCAAATGAAAAGCCTTGACCTAAAATCAAAGACTGAAAAATACAGATTAAATTTTACTTGTATAGTTGATAAATAACTTTTGTTCCCCCCCCAACCCTGATCTAATTTTTTTAATTTCCCAAATGTCAGTCTTCCTTGCACGAGGTGAGAAACCTTTTTTGCTGTATTATCAGTTAATTCTCATAGAAGTTACATGAGGTTAGCAGAGGCAATCGTATTATGACCATTTAAAAAATAAAGAATCATGAAAAAACAAAAACAACAATAGCAAACTTAGAAAGAATCATGGACTCTAAAGTCTTAAATAATGTGCCCAGGGAAGCTTCTAATTTAGGAAGCAGTAGAATGCAGTATGCTGCTGTTTCATAGTCACTTCCATCATGTCCAACTCTTTGCAACCGCATGGACTGTAGCCCGCCAGGCTCCTCTGTCCAAGGAATTCTCCAGGCAAGAGTACTGGAGTGTGTTGCTGTGCCCTCCACCAGGGGATCTTCCCAACCCAGGAATTGAATCTGGGTCTCCTGCATTGCTGGCAGATTCTTTACCACTGAGCCACCAGGGAAACCAGAAGGCAGTATAAGAACTGAGATCTTATTCTGAGATCTTATTTCATTTCAGACCTTTGTGTATATTAACTAATTTAATTTTCAAAGTACTTTGAAGTTGTTGTATTAGATGCAAGGATAAAGATAAAGGTGGAACTGGAAGTTTGCCGAGGACAAATTTGAATGCAAGCTGTCCTGTCTGTGAAGTTCCAGGTCATGCTGCTGCTTAAAGGAAGGTATGTAGAAATAGGTCAGATGTGGAGGGGAGAAGCAGGAAGTGAGTGGGGTCTCAGATCAAGATCCTGCATTTGTGAGCTATGTGAATTTTAACATGTCCTTTGTCCGTTGGTCCTTGTCAATTAAATAACATAAGGAGCACAAGTTATGTATGTTCTCAAGTACCCATAAATGTGGTACCACTGATTCACAAGGTCTTTTCCTTAATAAAAATATAGCATCCACCAAAGTCACTGTTTGCCATTGCTTATTATGGTACATCTATGCCTATCTATGGCCAAGAAATTTAACTTCTAGTGATGTATGTGTCCTACAAAACACATGCTCAGGAATGTCTATGGTAGCTTTTTTATTTTCATTGTTTAGTGAAAGTTGCTTAGTCATGTCTGACTCTTTGCAGCCCCATGGACTATACAGCCCATGGAATTCTCCAGGCCAAAACACTGAAGTGAGTAGCCCTTCCCTTCTCCAGGGGATCTTCCCAACCCAAGGATTGAACCCAGGTCTCCAGCATTGAGGTGGATTCTTTACCAGCAGAGCCACCAGGGAAGCCCAAGAATATTGGATTGGGTAGCCTATCCTTTCTCCAGGGGATATTCCTAACTCAGGAATTGAGCAGGGGTCTTTTGCATTGCAGGCAGATTCTTTACCAGCTGAGCTACCAGGGAAGCTCATTTTCATTCTAACCCATGGAAATTAATCAGAATAATGGTGGTTTACTAAATCAGAATTTAGTGGTTTTGCAGGTAGATATCCACTAGAAATGGGCTGTTATGTTGCTTGTGGGGTGCTAGAAAGTTTCTGTATCTTGTTCTTACATGTGGTTATTTGGGTGCTAACATAATTTTAAAACTTACCAAATCTGTATGCTTAACCTTCGAGCATTTTACTCTGTGTGCTATGCTACTGCTGCTGCTGCTGCTTCAGTCATGTCCGGCTCTGTGCGACGCCATAGACGGCAGCCCACCAGGCTCCCCCGTCCCTGGGATTCTCCAGGCAAGAATACTGGAGTGGGTTGCCACTTCCTTCTCCAATGCAAGAAAGTGAAAAGTGAAAGTGAAGTCGCTCACTCGTGTCCGACTCCTAGCGACCCCATCAACAGCCTACCAGCCTCCTCCATCCATGGGATTTGCCAGGCAAGAGTACTGGAGTGGATTGCCATTGCCTTCTCCGTGTGTGCTATACCTTAATCTATTTTTTTTAAAACATACAATGTATGATTTCTTTTTAAAGGTAGAAAAAATATCTAATGTCTTCTACTATTTCTTCCTGTAATCTGAAGATTTTTTTAAATAGAATGTTTTAAATATTATTCATGCTTGGCTACTCATTACATATAAAATATTGCATCATAAAGAATATAATTTATGACCTCTTGGTATCAAATTTTATTTATTTCTACCTATTTTGCTAATATAGATTAACTCAATTCACAACCATAATATTTTATGTTAGTTTATACAAAAATAATACCCTTGCATGTCACATATGCAAAAAACAAGCTCAGTTAAAATAACATGCAATTAGATTAATAGCTAAAAGTTTCCAATATTTTTAAGTTAGTAAGACCAATCAATACTTTGTGAAACCACTAATTAATGAAATTTTCTCATTTGAAGACTTTAGTTCACTTTCCTTTATTAATGAGCATATATCCTTCCTATGGTAACTAAGCATGTTTCTAATCTGCGAATAGACTCCATTCCTATTATTAAAAAGATACGTTGTGAAAAGAAACTCACAATTATTTGTTCATTCTACAGTCCTGTATAATGTTTTCTGCATTGTCATCTTTTACCAATATTGAAAGCTTCTGTGTATGTCAGGCAATATTTGGCATGAGCACTGTAGTAGGAATCCAAGATATTCATGTCAGAAAATAAGGGAATGTAAAGCTCACTAATGTTCTGAATGATTTCACCAAATATTGCTGCAGAGACAGTGGAAAATAGAGTATCTTCTTTCTGGTTGACTTCCATTTCCATATGGCTTCATGTTTCTGTAAATGAGTAACAGATATCATCCTAAAAGGAAGATCTGTTGTCTGTCATCTAATAAAACTGGGAAAACTGTACTGAACTAAATATAAAAGAGTCACCAATATCTTTAGTCAATAATGAAGACTGTAAATCTCTAAGAGATTTACAGCAGTCTCTAAGTTAATTTGACCATGAAAAATTTTTATGAAATAAAATATTCAGAAAAAGTAAAAAAGAGTTTATAAGACCTATTCTTTATTTATACTGAAAATGGCTTTTTATTATTCCCTTTGTTTTTTCTACCTTAACAAAGTTTGTTGCTATCACAGACCCATTTTGTATGCTAATTCATGAAGAAGATAAATGTAAACTAAATTAAACTTTCAAGAAAATTCTGTTTTTTAAACAGTTTTAGTGGTGGGATTTAAACAAAAATTTATGTATGAAGTCCCAAAATGTATTAGAATAACTTGAAGTTGCATTTTTTGATGTGAGGATTAAATTCACCATCTGCAATCATGAAAGTAAAAGACTCTTACTCCTTGGAAGAAAAGTTATGACCAACCTAGATAGTATATTCAAAAGCAGAGACATTACTTTGCCAAAAAAGGTCCATCTAGTGAAGGCTATGGTTTTTCCTGTGGTCAGGTATGGACGTGAGAGTTGGATTGTGAAGAAAGCTGAGCACTGAAGAATTGATCCTTTTGAAATGTGGTGTTGGAGAAGACTCTTGAGAGTCCCTTGGACTGCAAGGAGATCCAACCAGACCATTCTGAAGGAGATCAACCCTGGGATTTCTTTGGAAGGAATGATGCTGAAGCTGAAACTCCAGTACTTTGGCCACCTCATGCGAAGAGTTGTCTCATTGGAAAAGATTCTGATCCTAGGAGGGATTGAGGGCAGAAGGAGAAGGGGATGACAGAGGATGAGATGGCTGGATGGCATCACTGACTCGATGGACATGAGTCTGAGTGAACTCCGGGAATTGGTGATGAACAGGGAGGCCTGGCGTGCTGCGATTCATGGGGTCACAAAGAGTCGGACATGACTGAGCGACTGAACTGAACTGAACCTATTACTTCCCCCACATCCCACTATTTACCACTCTGAGATTCTTATGTGCAAACTGGGATTTTCAAGTAGGAGGCCCACAAAGCAATGAAGTAATCAAACCTCTTGAGTTTTAGTTTAAAGAACTCACCAAGTTTAGAATGACCTACAGTTTTAAGGTTGCAGAGAAGACTAGTGTTAGTATGGAAAGGAAAATCCAAGATCTCTACCTCTAATTCTATTGTTCATTGAGTTATCTCTTCCTGGTACATCATTTTATGTAAAGTGCTCTTACTTAAAACAAAATGAAAGGAAATTTTTTTTTTTTGGAAAAGAGTGAATTATTTATTTCAATATGTAATTTTACATTCTCTTAAAGAAATGAAATACAAGTAATTTTTCTTAAAGGTGACTTAATAGCAATCAGTTTACAACTGCTTCAATCCTTGTCTTTTCTTGAAGTTATTTTTCCATTTCTTAAAACCGATGCATTGGAGGGAAGGGTTATATTTAAACAGAAAGTGAGGATAATCATCTAGTCAATTCAATAGTATCAATATTAATCTTTATGATACTGTAAAACAATATTAAAATGTCTAAAATAATGACTGAAAGCTCTCACAGCTATTTTCTTTACCCAGCAGGAACTGTAAATATTTCTTTTAATCAGTAAGGCATTTAAAAGACATGTGACTGGATAGATTTTTCTCTCCATTCTGGAGTGGGATCCTTTTCTGAAGTCCTGGCATGTACCACATTTAGAATTATAGAACCAAATCTGTAGTGCAATAGAGAAAAGCAAGGAAGACTCAGCATAATTGTTCATCGAATTTATATGATGAGAGCTAATCAATATTAGCAAGGAAGACATGTGCTTGCTTTGTAAATATTAATATTTCACTCTGAGGCCTAGAGGATCTGAAATACCACCTGTTTCATCCCATTCTCATCATCCTCATTGACCTCCAGGTTCAAATGGAAAATACTGACTGAGAATCAGGACCCCAGGCAAAGGATATTGGTTAAAAAAAAAAAAAAAAAAAAAACTCTGGAAAGAAAGCAAGGGAAAGAGACAAGAAAAAATATATATCATCAGCAACTAGGTGGGAAAAAGAAATAATTACAGTATATCACTATTCAGTACTGTCTTAATAGACTAGTGATAGATTGAACAATGGTTGATGACCTATTCTTGACTATTATGTTCAATTATGCTCCATTCTCTCAGCTTTTACAATTTCACCCAAGTGAAAGGGGTGTTTCAATTCCTAAGTGTGCTGATGCTGAATTGCATGTTGACTGATAGAAACCTCTCATCTGAAATATTCTATTAGGCAACTAATATATCTAAAGGAGTTTAAAGCATCTATTCACAAAGAGATTAAAATCCAAACAGTATCTTTTCACTTTTGGCAGAAAATTTTCAATTTGGTGGAAGTGGACTTTGGTATCCCTAAGAACTATTTCTTTATTTTGAGACTATTATTTGCTCTTTCTCTCTGACAGTTTGTCTTCTTATAACCTTGTCCTTTCATGGCATTTCTCTTCTAATTTGAATTGTACACTTTATTCCTCAACAGAAACAAATGCTCCATCATTTTGGATGTCATTTAAGCTATCATCTCTCAATACATTAAATAGCAACTGGTCTTGAGTTTTCCAAACACTCCACTTTACTGAAATAACTCTGCATAATATTGTTTTTTTTTTCCATTAATACTATTATATGAGTGTATCACTGCAGATGGTGACTGCAGCCATGAAATTTAAAAGACGCTTACTCCTTGGAAGGAAAGTTATGACCAACCTAGACAGCATATTAAAAAGCAGAGACATTTCTTTGCCAACAAAGGTCCATCTCTATGGTTTTTCCAGTAGTCATGTATGGATGTGAGTGCTGGACTTAAAAGAAAGCTGAGCACTGAAGAATTGATGCCTTTGAAATGTGGTGTTGGAGAAGACCCTTGAGAGTCCCTTGGATTGCAAGGAGATCCAACCAGTCCATCCTAAAGGTCAGTCTTGAGTGTTCATTGGGAGGACTGATGTTGAAGCTGAAACTCCAATACTTTGGCCACCTGATGCAAAGAGCTGAATCATCTGAAAAGACCCTGATTCTGGGAAAGATTGGAGGCAGGAGGAGAAGGAGATGACAGAGGATGAGATGGTTGGATGTCATCACTGTTTCCATGGAGATGAGTTTAAGTAAACTCCAGGAGTTGGTGATGGACAGAGAGGCCTGATGTGCTATGGTCCATGGGGACATGAAGAGTCAGACACAACTGAGCGACTGAACTGAACTGATGAGTGTATGGTGTCTAGGGAAAATTACCTTTAAAAGAATAAGCACAATGATATGATTCACTATGCTACTTGGAGCAATGAAACACATTTCCACTTAGTTAACAAAATCCAAATGCATCTGGACTGGATGACTTTGTTTCCTTAAGGAAAGATGGGTGAATTAAAATCTTGGTATGGGTGACTGCAGCCATGAAATTAAAAGATGCTTACTCCTTGGAAGAAAAGTTATGACCAACCTAGATAGCATATTAAAAAGCAGAGACATTGCCGACTAAGGTTCATCTAGTCAAGGCTATGGTTTTCCTTGTGGTCATGTATGGATGTGAGAGTTGGACTGTCAAGAAGGCTGAGCGCTGAAGAATTGATGCTTTTGAACTGTGGTGTTGGAGAAGACTCTTGAGGGTCCCTTGGACTGCAAGGAGATCCAACCAGTCCATTCTGAAGGAGATCAGCCCTGGGATTTCTTTGGAAGGAATGATGCTGAAGCTGAAACTCCAGTACTTTGGCCACCTCATGAGAAGAGTTGACTCATTGGAAAAGACTCTGATGCTGGGAGGGGTTGGTGGCAGGAGGTGAAGGGGATGACCGAGGATGAGATGGCTGGATGGCATCACTGATTTGATGGACGGAGTCTGAGTGAACTCCGGGAGTTGGTGATGGACAGTGAGGCCTGACATGCTGCGATTCATGGGGTCACAAAGAGTCAGACACGACTGTGCGACTGATCTGAATTGAACTGATGGGTAATATAAGTGACTCTTAGCTCAGCTACAGAAAAAATAGTCAGTATTCTAGAGAACCAAATATGGAGTCTGGAACTAGACAGAAAATTCTACAAATCTAGATGTAATGCTTAAAATTTAAATCCATAACTATTACAGCCTGGTAGGGTCAAAAAGAGTCGGACACAACTAAAGCAACTTTGCGTGCATGCAATGCAAGATAGTGTTTTGTGAAATTTGCCTCTAAGTCTGCATTGGATTGAGACATATTTTAGCATTGTATTTGTTATAGCATGTCAGATACTGAACTTTAGGTTATTTCAAAAATCAATTCCTATTTATAGCTTTCTCAGGTGAATAAAGAGTTATCTTCCACACATCAGGATACACTCTCAGAAATGCAAAAAGGACTTCATATCTGGGATCTTGGTCTAGAATCAGATGCTAAAGAGCCCTTTACTTGCAGTCTACAGCATTAACCATTATCTAGTCTTCATATTGAGGTAAACTGAAGAGAAGACTTTTCATCATTCATTTCTTCAAGAACATTTACTGAGAATATATTAAGTGCAACGTGTGTGAGATAAATTCAAAGGTAAATGGAGCAGCGTTCTTGTCTCAATAGTAAAAGAGCTGAGTCATGAGCATAATAATCCTGATACAGGGTATAAGATGATAACTGCTATAAGGGATGTAAATGCGAAGCTCTCTGAATGGTGGTTATTGTTTTTGGCTGAGAGTTTTAGAGAATATTGCCTTTGGGGAGGTGAGGTTTGCAGAAGACATTCACAAACACAGGAATGAAACATTTAAGTTGGAGAAAGTTCTTGACTAGAGTCACATGGACAAAATACAAAATATGTAGAAATATTTTGGAAAGAACAAATTAAAAAAAAATCAAATAGTGAGCTGGGAGTGTTAACAGCAGAGGAGAATGAACTTTTATTTTTCTAGGTGTTAGTCGCTCAGCTGTGTTTGACTGTGTGCAACCCCATGGCCTGTAGCCTGCCAGGCTCCTCTGTCCATAGATTTCTCCAGGCAAAAATACTGGAGTGGGTAGTCATTTCTTTCTCCAGGGGATCTTCCCAACCAAGGAATCAAACCCAGGTCTCCTGCATGCAGGCAGATTCTTTACTGTCTGAGCCACTAGGGCAGGCTTTCTAGGTGGTAGGGAATTATTAAAGGTTGGAGAAGAGGTGGGATGATTCAAGCTGTGCTTTAAAAAGATGACTCTGGCTTCTGTGCTCCGGCACTTAGTGAAATCCTGCCAATGCTCTGATTTGAACACTCCAGGGGGTGTTTCTCCAATAACCCACCTCTTTACTCACTTTACCCTTTATTCAGCCTTACTGGCATTTACACTAATTTGTCAATGCATCTATCATACTTCCAGCCTTACAATGTTTGCTCTGGCTATTCTCCTAGTCTGGAATTTTCTTTTCTCTTACAGTCACATGGCTCACTCTACTTGTTTGTAATTTTTTCCTCCATTACCTTCTTCACAAGCTATTCTGACTACTTTATTAAAATTATACCACTCTTCCTTACAGGGATCCCTGTCCTTAGGAAATGTACTGTAGATAGCCCCACATACCACAAGCACACAGAAAATGAATGCATTGAGATGCTCATGAGCGTCCCTGCCACTCAGGATCTAGCACTAGGGTGGGTGCAGTATGACTCATATCTCCAAATATCTAGTCTTGTTGTTGTTGATGTTCAGTTACTAAGTTGTGTCTGACTCCTGCAAATCATGAACTGTAGCCCACCAGGCTCCTCTGTTCATGTGATTTCCCAGGCAAGTGTGTAGTCATTTCCTTCTCCAGGGGATCTTCCTGACACAAGGATTGAACCCACATATGCATATACGTGATCTAGACAACATATGTGAAGTGTGATACTTTTTATGTGTGGATGGAGATAGTGCTTTAAGAGTTTGTGAAAAGTAAGGTAAAGAGGAGTGGAATGGTGGTGGGAGGGAGGCTCAAGAGGGAGAGAATATATATATATGTTCAGTCACTCAGTCGTGTCTGACTCTTTGCGATCCCATGAACTGCAGCACATCAGGCCTCCCTGTCTATCACCAACTCCTGGAGTTCACCCAAACTTATATATGTACACTTATAGCTAATTCATGTTGTTGTACAGCAGAAACTAAAAACATTGTAAAACAATTGTACTCCAATTTTTTTTAAAGCAAAGTTGTAAAAAGTTAAATAATGTAATCAAAATATCTTAATATTTTCTGCTTACTAATAGTTCAGCATATATGATTACATCATCCTGATGGCTCAGTGGTAAAGAATCTGCCTGCAATGCAGGAGGCACAAGTTTGATCCCTGGGTTGGGAAGTTCTGCTAGAGAAGGAAATGACAACCCACTCCAGTATTCTTGCCTGGGAAATCCCATGGACAGAGGAACTGGGCAGGCTGCAGTCCATGGAGGCCATGGGGGTCCACAAAAGTGTCTGACATGACTTAGCAACTAAACAACAATGACATCAAGACTAATCATGACATCTAAAATTATTTGCTCATTTCAAATATAAGTATGGTTTTAAGAATTTCATTGAGAAATCTAGTTGCTCCCAGTTCAGCAGAAGAAACTTTCTAAATTCTTTAGTTCATCAATAAAACTAATAAAAAATTTCAAAGACTTAGTAATGGTTGCCTAAGAAGGCATTGCTATCCATAGAACATAAATAATATAGAAATCTTGATTTTTACCACATAATTAGTGATTTTGTTGAAATGAAGGCAATAAAAATGTTTTATGGAACAAATGTATGACTTTCATGAAACAAATGAATTACATGTCTTTTCTTTAATCACTCATCCAAACATCAGTACCTCATAAACAAAATATGCAGACATGTGCAATAAATATTAAACTCAATAGTTTTTAATATTATCCTTTGTTTTAATCATATAAAATCACCAATTAAATTTTTTTATTATTAAGATATTTTATCAATGCATAAAGATAGAACATAATTCATATAACAGTTTGTGGGTGTTATGAAGTTTACATAGTTAGATATAAGGTATTTGGAGAAGGCAATGACAACCCACTCCAGTACTATTGCCTGGAAAATCCCATGGATGGAAGAGCCTGGTAGGCTGTAGTCCATGAGGTCGCTAAGAGTTGGGAACGACTGAGCAACTTCACTTTCACTGTTCACTTGCATGCATTGGAGAAGGAAATGGCAACCCACTCCAGTGTTCTTGCCTGGGGAATCCCAGGGACGGGGGAGCCTGATGGGTTGCCATCTATGGGGTTGCACAGAGTCGGATGCGACGGAAGCGACTTAGCAGCAAGCTTCCATTTCTACCTATGCATTGACCATAATGAAGTGAGAGACTTGTTCGTATACTTCTTAAAAGATTATATTTCATCCCTGATATTCTTGAGGGATATGGATGTATATAGGGTTTTAGAAGGACTCATATAGCTGGAAGTTCACAGAGGCAATAAATAATCTGCCTCTGTGTTTCCTTTGAAAGAGAGATAAAGTCACAAGACTACACTAAGACTTGCAGTTTAAAATAAGGAGATATCACCATCACAGGTAGGGAGATAAAAAATAAGCACTACTGGGGAGATGGGAACTAATATTTATAGAAGCACCAAGTACAGTTCAGCTTTGAATTATTTTATGATAGAAATAATTCTATAGGCAATACACATACTGTTCTACATAATTTAACATCAAGGAAACACCATCAAGTAAGAATGATTATTCCCTCTTTAAAAAAAAAAAAAAAAGAGAGAGAGAGAGAGGGAACAATTTGGCGGAGGAGTAGCTGGATGTGGAGTTAGCATGGATGATGGAGATAGCATGGATCTCTCTCCATGGATACATCAGGAATACACCTTCAGACACAGAAGGGCATGCAGAGCAGCTGTTAAGAGCAAACAGGAGTACCTGACCAACCAAAAAGAATATATAGACCCACAGAAAACTTGGTAGGGCAAAGGAATAGGGGGGAAAACAGGAGTGTTAGTAGGAATGGACCTGCCCTCGGCAGATGGGGGAACTGAAGCAGAGGTCCAATCCTCAGACTGGGGCAATTGTCTGAATCAGAGGAGAAACAGTTAAGGCTGAGAGTGGAACAGCTGATCTGTGGCAGCCTAAATGGAATGAGAGTCAGACAGTCCTTGCCACAACCATACATACCCCGGATGGGGATGGCAGATCCCCTGGAAGGCACAATGGATGGCAGCTGAACTTTAGGGATTGTGGAGCAATCTCAGGGCGAGGGCTGCTGTTGACTGCAGAGAGATGGATGGAGGGAATGTGAGGGAGAAGATTGTGGTGGGAAATGCCTGTGGAGGAAAGCCAGGCAGCCATGGAAGCAAGGCGATATTGCTGAGTCACATGTAGTGGGTGGAACCATTACCATAGTTTCTCTTTCCCCACACCGCCAGCATCCGGCAGCTGAACAATAGAGAGGCTGGCCTGTCAAATGCTTGATACACTGAACTACAGAGTAGGACCCACCCAGGGTGCCCTTTTAGTGCCTAATGTGCCTGAACTACAGAGTAGGACCCCAGCCAGGGGGGCTGTCTATGTGCCTGATGTTTGGAACAATAGAGAAGGACCTCAGGCCAGGGAGCCCTGTCAAGGGCTTGAATTTCAGGGCGGAGCTGCTGAGAAATACTGGCCAAAGAGGCCTTCTGATTGCCAGCTACAAGAGGCTCAATAAAAGACTGAGAGGGCCATAACTCCTGTGGTGGAGGCAGTCTGTGTCCCTGCACACTTGGCACTGCCAGGGTCCCTGCAAACCAATCAGCTGTACCACCTTCATGCTCAACTCTCACTGGGGCACAGCTGCCACAGACAGAAAAGGTCTTGCATCTACACGCACAGGGTCGCTTCAGTAGTGTCCAACTCTTTGCAACCCTGTAGACTGTGGCCTGCCAGGCTTCTCTGTCAAGGAAGGGTATTCTCCAGGCAAGAATGCTGGAATGTACTGGCCAATGCTGCTGCTGCTAAGTCACTTCAGTCGTGTTTGACTTTGTGCAACCCTATGGACAGCAGCCCACCAGGCTCCTCTGTCCACAGGATTCTCTAAGCAAGAATACTGGAGTGGGTTGCAATTTCCTTCTCCAGTATTGGCCAGTACTGGTTGCCACACCCTTTTAGAGCACTATATTTCCTGCTGCCCTAGCTGCCAACTGCCCTGAGTACCTGGTGCTGCCAGAACACCTGCAACCCAAGCAGCTGCACCACTTCCACATGTGGCCTTCACAGAGGCAAACCCAAGCCCGCCAGGGCAGCCTCAGGAGTGAACCACAGAGGAAGACTCACATGCAGATGCCAGGGTCCAGCCCCAGTGAATCCAGGGTAATTCGAAGGGGAGACGGTATCGGCATCCTAGGAAAAAACTTATTCAATTACAGATATAGAGAGAGATTAGAAACAGATAGTGTAGTAGGAAATATTAGTGGAGAAAAAGAGGTGGAATAACTTGGTTTACATGGGATACCAATAAAATTCCAAGACAAGGAATTTGCACCATCTACGTTGGGCCACCAGTGCCACTTGAATATCAGAAGGTGCCCCTCCTTGGGCTCCTTCTCGCGTGGAACTTAAAAGCCGGGGCAAGTAAGTAGACGGGGTGAGCACCCATGCTCCAGATGGGAATTCAGCCAGAAAAACGGGGAGCAAGAAAGAAACGACACGGGGGAATCAGTCTTTCCAGAAACTGATCCGATTTCTTTATTTTTTAGGTTTGCTTATATACCTTTTGTTACACATAAAGACAAATGGAAATTTTAAAGTCATGTGGGAGTCAGCGTCCTGACCTTTATCAAAATCAGGTGTTTCACATAAATATATTTTTAAAAGGTCTGAGGGGTTTTACATCATCTTCTGGCCATAAAGCCTGCTGACATTTTATGACCCTTTCTTTCTGATAACGGTCAGTTAACCAGAAAACTTATTTTTTCCAAGGGTGTTTTTTCTGAAACCAGGGACCACCCTCTAAATAAAGTTGCATTCCTATAGGGTGAGGGTGTAGTGGGTTACAATCAAGAAAGGAATTTATTTAACCTAAGGTTAACATGATTAATCTTAAAGGTTAATACTTATTTCTCCTATATGCTAGTTATATTCATTATAAGGGCAGGGAATATGGAGATTTAGCAGCAAACATCAGCCCAACAAATGAAAACCCTTCACCAATGTTCCCCTTAAGATCTATTCAGTCTTAAGATAGTGATAAAGTTACATTTTTACATAGCAAGGACACAGTGATTTATAACAAAGTACAGTGATCTATTACAAAAGAGAAAATCCAATAACTCAAAAAGTCTAGTATTGCTAACCTCAAAAACTATTATATTTCCTTTTCTATATTCCAAATATGTTAACATATTCCCAGGTGCCTAAGGATACAGAGGCCTAGCGGCAATCATTGACTCAACAATGAGAAAAGTCCTATGCTAATTAAGATTTTCAAAATACTCCAAACTCTCTGTGCTGTTTATGATTGAGAGGTAGTAAACAATCATGTGCGTAGTGGCAGGAGCGTGGATAATCCTGTCACACAAGCTAGTCTGCAGGCAGAGAGGTTTGACCTGAGACACCCTTGTCACACCCAGGGCAGGCAATTAGCAGCAATTATTGGCACAACAAATGAAAAACCCTTCACTAATATAATTCCTAACCAACCCACTATACTAACAATTTCTAACTTCCCAAAAGAATCTACCTTTAGTAAGTCTAAAACATCTCGTGCCTCTCACGATTGGGAGGCTGTAAACAATCACATGTGGCCAGACAAACCTGTACAGGCAGGCTAGATAACCTTCAGAGGAGTTTGTAAGTTGAAACACTCTTGTCATGCCCAGGAATTTTTATTGACTTGGAGCTGTAAGTTAACTCCTTCTCCGAGAGAGGTAATCGGGGTCAGCCCCCAGTAAAGTCAGAGGTATAGGTGAGAGCATGAAACAGTAAAGTAGGTAGACTCTGGTTTTGGGGGTAGATGCTTGGGAACAGGGGGTTTCCTGAGGCTCGATCCACCTTTGCGTATGCTGAAGCCTCCTTCCTCATGACCTTTGCCATGGGCAGAGTTCCTCACGCTGGCTCTCAGCATCTCCCCCTTTTTTAAACCACAACTGAAACCTAGGGGCAGTGTGACTAAGGAATAAGACCTAAAACCTTCCCATGAGCTGTACAAGCTACAGATTAAATCCACATGGTCAACTAGGCAGGTTGTGCCTGTGGAATATATAAAAGGTCATTGAGAGCTTCCACAAAGGAAAACATACTAGTTCTAATAGGTGGGGACGTTGAGGCAAGAACACAGAGGAGTAGGACCAGATTAGAATCTGAGCTGCCACCACAGAAGGTCCAGAGATCAGCACAGTGTTGGAGGGCATCCTAGGGAGGTGAGGTGGGCTATAACTCCCAGCGAGGGAAAGGACTCTGACAGCAGTGACTCAAGAAAAACATTTATTATTCTTATGTTTTGACTTATTCTGTAGATTCGTTTCGATTTTTTTTTAATTGTTCCTTTTTTCCCCATCTCTGTTGTCACTGTAGATTTTATTGGCACTATAGCTCAGTCAATAAAGAATCTGCCTAAGTGCAGGAGACTCAGGTTCGATTCCTGGCTTGGAAAGATCCCCTGGAGAAGAAAATGGCAACCAACTCCAGTATTCTTGCCTGGAGAATCCCATGGATAGAGGAGCCTGGCAGGCTACAGTCCATGGTCTTGCAAGAGTTGGACATGACTTAATGACTAAACCACCACCATCAAATCTAATTAAGCTTTTGAGGTTTTTCTTTTCCTTTTTTTTTTCTCAGTCACACTTTCATTGTTGTTATAAACCTCTGTCCATACGTTGGGCTTTTGCAGTTCTTGGGAGTTTTCCTTTTATTTATGTATTTTTTTCTTTCTCTTTTTAAAATTTTTTAACCTATAATTATTTTTTCTACATTTATTTGTTTGTTTTCTTTTCCTACTGTTCTTTTCCTATTGCAATTAATCTTTAATGTGTATAAATCTTCTTTATCTATGTCTATTTAACTTTGCATATCTATTTTTTCTTCCTTTTCTTTCTTTCCTTTCCACTCAGCATATTAGTCTTATCTTCATTGCTTTATTCCCCAGTTGGCACCTTTCTTTAGTTTTATTTTCCAGTTTGTGCTTTAGTTAGTTTTGTTCTGGTAGATATAATTTTTGGTTTGCTTTGTTCACAGGGTCAAACTTTTATACTTTATTTTTGTTGGGCTCTTTTGATTTTGCTTATGGGGGTTTATGTATATGTGTATATTCAGTCACACTTCTTAGTGTTGTTATAAATCTCTGCATCTACATTGGGCTCTTGCAGTTCTGTGGAGTTTTCCTTTATTTTTCCTGTTTTTCTTTCTTCTTCCATTTTTTTTTTCTTCTCTATAATTTTAACTTTTAATTTTTTTAACCTTTTTTTTTCTTACATTATTCCTTTGTTTGCCTTTCCTACTCTTCTTTTCCCCTTGCAATTAATCTTAATGTATATAAATCTTCTTCATCTACCTCTAACTTTGCATATCTATTCTTTCTTTTCTTTCTTTCCTTTCCTCTCAACATATTTGTTAGTTTTGTTTCATTGCTTTATTCCCCACTTGGCACCTTGCTTAGTTTTGTTTTCCAGTTTGTGCTTTAGTCAGTTTTGTTCTTAACTGCTAAATATAATTTTTTATCTCCTTTGTTTGCTGAGTCAGTCTATTGTACTTTATTTTTTGTTGGACTGTTTTGACTTTACTCTTAGGTGTATATGTATATGTATATATTCCATTATTTTAATTATTATTTGCCTGATTTTGTAACTGCCATTTGTCTGGGGGTCATCTTTGGTTTCTCATTGTTGGATATTTGTTTTAATCTCACTTGATGCCAAAACAAACCACTTGTGGAATCTTCGTTCCTGACAAGAGACCAAGCCCTGAGCCTTTGAAGTGGGAGCTCTGACTCCAAGACTCTAGACTACCAGAGAACTAACCCTAGGGAGTATCAAACAGGGAGAACTCACACAAAGGGAACCAGCTGAATACGAGACCCAGCATCACAACCACCAGTAGCACCCTGTACAGGATGCCTCCTCTAAACAAGAAACAAAACAAAAATACAAACCAAATCATCAGCAGACAAGGATTACCACCTCACTCAGCCTTGCCCATCAGAGTCAAAGCAAACACAAAAGCTCAGCACAAATCTCACCCAAAACAATGATTACACAAACCACTGGGCCAACCTTAGGAGAGCCAAAATCAAAAGGAAGAAAGGACTCAACCTTGAAGCCGGAGAAAAGGAGACCTCAAACACAATAAGTTTTAAAAAAAAGAAAGAATGAATGAAAAGGCAGAGAAATACTGCACAAATGAAGGAACAAACTAGAAACACAGAAGTCCAAATAAACTAAGAGGAAATAGGAAAAAACCTGAAAAAGAATTCAGAATATAGATAGTAAAGATGATCAAAAAGCTTAAAAACAAAATGGAGAAAATGCAAGAATCAATTAACAAAGACCTAAAAGAATTAAAGAATAAACATACAGAGACAAACAACACAATTACTGAAATTAAAAAATACTCTAGAAGGAATTAATAGCAGAACATCTGAAGCTAAATGAAGAATCAGTGAGCTGGATAATAAAGTGGTGGAAATATCTTCTGAAGAACAAAATAAAGTAAAAAGAATGAAAAGAACTGAGGATAGTCTCAGAGACCTCTGGGACAATATCAACTGCACCAACATTTTAATTACAGGGGTCTCAGAAGAAGAAGAGAAAACGAAAGGGTATGAGAAAATTTTTGAAGAGATTATAGTTGAAAATTTCCCCAACATGGAAAAGGAAACAGTCAAGCAAACCCAAGAGGCTCAAAAAGTCCCATACAGGAGAAACCCAAGGAGAAACACATCAGGAAACATACTAATCAAACTAACAAAGACTAAACACAAAGAAAGAATATTAAAAGCAGCAAGGGAGAAGCAACAAGTAACATACAAGGGAAAACCCATATGCTTAACAACTAATCTTTCAACAGAAACTCTACAGGCCAGAAGGGAATGGCAGGATATATTTAAAGTACTGAAAGGGAAAAATCTACAAGCAAGATTACTGTACCTGGCAAGGATATCATTCAAAACTGATGGAGAAATAAAAAGCTTTTCAGACAAGCAAAAGTTAAGAGAACTCAGTACCATCAAACCAACTTTAAAACAAATATTAAAGGGACTTATATAGTCAAGAAATATGAGAAGAAAAAAGATCTACAAAATCAACTCCAAACAATTAAGAAAAAGGCAATAGGAACATACACATCAATAATTACTTTAAATGTAGTGGATTAAATGCTCCAACCAAAAGACACAGACTGGCTGAATGGATACAAAAACAAGACCCATATATATGCTATCTACAAGAAACCCACTTGAGACCTAAAGACACATATAGACTGAAAGTGAAAGGATGGGAAAATATATTCCATGCAAATGGGAAGCAAAAGAAAGCTGTAGTAACAATCCTCATATCATAAAAAATAGACCTTAAAATAAAGATTGCAAGAGATAAGGAAGGACACTACATAATGATCAAGGAATTGATCCAAGAGGAAGACATAACAATTGTAAACATCTACGCGTCCAACATAGGAGCACCTAAATACATAAGACAAACACCAGCAGACTCAAAAGGAGAAATTGACTGTAACACAATAATAGTAGGAGACTTTAACACCCTACTTACATCAATGGGCAGATCATCAAAACAGAAAATTAATAAGGAAACACAAGTCTTAAATGATACATTAGATGAGATGGATCTCATTGATATCTTCAGGACATTCCATCAAAATGCAGAAGAATACACCTTCTTCCAGATGCACATGGAAGATTGTCCACGATAGACAACATCTTGGGTCACAAATCAAACTTCAGTAAATTTAAGAAAATTGAAATCGTATCAACTATCTTCTCTGATCACAATATTATGAGACTGGATATCAATTATAAGAAAAAAAAAACTGTAAGAAACACAAACACATGGAGATTAAACAACACATGTCTAAATAACCAACAGGTTACTGAAGAAATCAAAAGGGATATCAAAAAATTCTAGAAACAAATGACAATGAAAACACGACAACTCAAAACCTATGGGATGCAGCAAAAACAGTTCTAAGGGGGATGTTTATAGCAATACAATCCTACCCAAGAAACAAGAAAAACATCAAATAGACAACCTAACTTTACACCTAAAACAACTGGAAAAAGAAGAACAAAAAAATTAGTAGAAGGAAAAATTCATAAAAGTCTGAGCAAAAATAAATGAAAAAGAAATGAAAGAAAAAATAGTAAAGATTAATAAAACTAAAAGCTGGTTCTTTGAGAAGATAAATAAAGCTCATCAAGAAAAGAGAGAAGAGAGAAGAATCAAATCAATGAAATTAGAAATGAAAAAGGAGAGGTTACAACAGACAATGCAGAAATACAATGGATTAAAAGAGACTATTATGAACAATTATATGGCAATAAAATGGATAACCTCGACAAAATGGACAGATTCTTAGAAAAGCTCGATAGTCCAAGACTGAACCAGGAAGAAATAGAAATTATGAAAACCAAATTACAAGCACGGAAATTGAAGCTGTGATCAAAAATCTCCCAAAAAACAAAAGCTCAGGTTTCACAGGAGAATTCTATCAAACATTTAGAGAAGAGCTAATGCCTATCCTTCTAAAACTTTTTCAAAAAATTGCAAAAGGAAAGCATTTCCAAACTTGTTCTATGATGCCACCATCACCCCAACACCAAACACAAAGATGGCACAAAAAAAGAAAATGACAGGTCAATATCACTGATGAACATGGATGCAAAAGTCTTCAACAAAATTTTAGCAATCAGAATTCAGCAACACATCAAAAAGCTCATACACGATGATCAAGTTGGGTTTATTCCAGGAATGCAAGGATTCTTCAAATATATGCAAATCAATCAATGTGATACACCATATTAACTTAAAAGATATTAAATTGAAATATATTAAATTAATTCAATTACACCATATTAAATTGAAAGAAGAAAAACCATATGATATTCTCAATAGATGCAGAAAAAGCCTTTGACAAAATTCAGCACCCATTTATGATTAAAACTCTTCAATAAATGGGAATAGAAGTAACCTACCTCAACATAGTAAAGGCCATATATGATAAGCCTACTTCAAACATTATCCTCAATGGTGAAAAACTGAAAGCATTTCCCCTAAGATCAGGAACAAGACAAGGGTGTCCACTTTCTCCACTATTATTCGAAATAGTTATGGAAGTCCTTGCTACAGCAATCAGAAAAGAAAAAAATGAAAGGAATCCAGATCAGAAAAGTAGAAGTAAAGCTCTCACTGTTTGCAGATGGCATGATACTGTACATAGAAAACCCTAAAGATAGTATCAGAAAATTACTAGAGCTAATCAGTGAATTTACCAAAGTTGCATGATACAAAATCAATACACAGAAATCCCTTGCATTTTTATATACTAACAATGAAAAATCAGAAAGAGAAACTAAGGAATCAATCTCATTCACCATTGCAAGAAAAAAAAATTAGATACCTAGGAATAAACTTACCTAAGAAGACAAAAGAACTGTACACAGAAAATTATAAGACACTGATTAAAGAAATCAAGGATGGTAAAAATAGATGGAGAGATATTCCATGTTCCTGTGTAGGAAGAATCAATATTGTGAAAATGACTATACTACCAAATGCAATCTATAGATTCAATATGATGTCTATCAAATTATCAATGGCATTTTCATAGAACTATAACAAAAATGTTCACAGTTCATACAAAAACACAAAAGACCCTGAATAGCCAAAGCAATCTTGAGAAAGAAGAATGGAGCTAGAGGAATCAACCTTCCTGACTTCAGATTATACTACAAAGCTACAGTCATCAAGACAGTATGGTACTGGCACAAAAACAGAAATATAGACCAATGGAACAAGATAGAAAATCCAGAAATAAACCCATGCACCTATGAGTACCTTATTTTTTACAAAGGAGGCAAGAATATACAATGGGACAAAGACAGACTCAATAAATGGTGCTGGGAAAACTGGACAGCTACTTGTAAAAGAACAAAATTAGAATACTTCCTAACACCATACACAAAGATAAATGGATTAAAAAGCTAAATGTAAGACCAGAAACTATAAAACTCTCAGAGGAAAACATAGGCAGAACACTTGATCTCATAAATCAAAGCAAGATCCTCTATGATCCACCTCCTAGAGTAACAGAAATAAGAACAAGAGTAAACAAGTGGGATCTGATTAAACTTAAAAACTTTTGCACAGCAAAGGAAACTATCAGTTCAACTATAAGCAAGGTGAAAAGACAACCCTCAAAATGGGAGAAAATAACAGCAAATGAAACAACTGACAAAGGATTAATTTCAAAAATATTCAAGCAGCTCATACAATTCAATGGCAGAAAAACAAACAACCCAATCAAAAAGTGGGGGAAAGCCCTGAACAGACATTTCTCCAAAGAAGACATACCAATGGCTAACAAACACAAGAAAAGAGGCTCAACATCATTCGTTATTAGAGAGATGCAAATCAAAACCACAATGAGATATCACCTTGCACCAGTCAGAATGACCATCATCAAAAAGTCTACAAACAATAAATGCTGGAGAGGGTGTGGAGAAAAGGGAATGCTCTTGCACTGTTGGTGGGAATATAAATTGATACAGCCACGATGGAAGACAGTATGGTGATTCCTTAAAAAACTAGGAATAAAACCACCATATGACCTAGCAATTCCACTCCTAGGCATATACACAGAAAACCAAAATTGAAAAAGACACATGTATCCCATTGTTCACTGCAGCAATATTTACAATAGCTAGAACATGGAAGCAACCTAGATGCCCACTGACAGATCAATGGATAAAGAAGTTGTAGTACATATTCACAATGGAATATTACTGAGCCTTAAAAGGAACACATCTGAGTCAGTTCTGATGAGGTGGATGAACCTAGAAACTATTATACAGACTGCACTAAATCAGAAAGAGAAAGATAAATATCATATTCTAATGCACATATACGGAATCTAGAAAAATGGTCCTGAAGAATTTATTTAAAGGGCAGCAAGGGAGAAACAGACATAGAGAAGAGACTTATGGACGTGGGGAGAGGGGAGAAGAGGGTGGGATGTGTGGAAAAAGTAACACAGAAACTTACATTACCATATGTAAAATAAATAGCCAAAGGAAATTTGCTGTATGGCTCAGGAAACTCAAACAGGGGCTCTGTATCAATCTAGAGGGATGGGATGGGGAGGGAGATGGGAGGGAGGTTCAAAACAGAGGGGATATATGTATACCTATGTCCGATTCATGTTGAGGTTTGACGGAAAACAAAAAAAATTCTGTAAAGCAATTATCCTTCAATAAAAATATAAATTAAAAAAAGAGGAAAATCAGGCTTGAATATGATAAGTAATTTTCCAGGGGCACAGTCTGGTAATCTCACATGAGGCTTGTTATTTCTTGGTTCCTTTTCTTTTCTTTCAGTTCCACAGACTGAGATGACTCATTCTCCTCTTTTCTCCTCCATACAATTGACTCAGTCATAAAAGTTCTCTCTTTTCAAAGCCTAACTTTTGAAATGCTAAAATATTTTATCTCTGGTTCCCTTCTTTCTTTTTGTTCTCCCAAGAGATCACTTTCTTTTCATGTTATAGGAGCTTAAATGTGAATTATTATAGAGAGATAAAAGGTGAATAACTGTAAAATGAATAAATATAGGCAGTCTACAAAATTTACTAAGATTTTTACTATCCTATTGTCATAGTGTATGGCTTAGGTTTTTGATATCCCGAAGCAACAGTTAGAACTGGAAATGGAACAACAGACTGGTTCCAAATAGGAAAAGGAGTGCATCAAGGCTGTATATTGTCACCCTGCTTATTTAACTTCTATGCAAGGTACATCATGAGAAACGCTGGACTGGAAGAAACACAAGCTGGAATCAAGATTGCCAGGAGAAATATCAACAACCTCAGATATGCAGATGACACCACCCTTATGGCAGAAAGTGAAGAGGAGCTAAAAAGCCTCTTGATGAAAGTGAAAGAGGAGAGCAAAAAAGTTGGCTTAAAGCTCAACATTCAGAAAACGAAGATCATGGCATCCGGTCCCATCACTTCATGGGAAATAGAAGGGGAAACAGCGGAAACAGTGTCAGACTTTATTTTGGGGGGCTCCAAAATCACTGCAGATGGTGACTGAAGCCATGAAATTAAAAGACGCTTTCTCTTTGGAATAAAAGTTATGACCAACCTAGATAGTATATTCAAAAGCAGAGATTACTTTGCCAACAAAGGTGCATCTAGTCAAGGCTATGGTTTTTCCTGTGGTCATGTATGGATGTGAGAGTTGGACTGTTGAAGAAGGCTGAGCACCAAAGAATTGCTGCTTTTGAACTGTGGTGTTGGAGAAGACTCTTGAAAGTCCCCTGGACTGCAAGCAGGTCCAACCAGTCCATTCTGAAGGAGATCAGTCCTGGGATTTTTTTGGAAGGAATGATGCTGAAGCTGAAACTCCAGTACTTTGGCCACCTCATGCGAAGAGTTGACTCATTGGAAAACACTGATGGTGGGAGGGATTGGGGGCAGGAGGAGAAGGGGATGACAGAGGATGAGATGGCTGGATGGCATCACTGACTCGATGGACATGAGTCTGAGTGAACTCAGATGTTGGTGATGGACAGGGAGGCCTTGCGTGCTGCGATTCATGGGGTCGCAAGGAGTCGGACACGACTAAGCGACTGAACTGAACTGAACTGAACTGAATGCATGAAATACTAAGCATCTATCTTTTTTTTTCTTTTTTTCTTGAAGATGAATTTCAACTTTTTTGTCATCCCTCACACTATTCCAGTAATCTCCAACCACTGCTTTTAGGAAAAGACCACATGGGGAATCTTTTACTTACAGTGGACCTTCTAAGCAGCATGGAAATTCCATTAGAGGAGAACATGCAAGAATCAACTTTGGCAATAGAATCAGAGTTGCTGCTTGTATTTCAGTCAACCTAGTGACTCTGAGTTCACTGGGCCTCTGTCTTGCCTAGGGATGAGCCTTTTTTGCATTTCTTCACATTCATAAAGCAAATAGGCAGCAAGGTTAACACTCTCACACCCAAAGTCTCTTTCTTTCTCCAGAGCACCTCCTGCAGTGTTGGGGTCCAGGTGACTGACTGCAGCTAACAGAATTTCCTGTGTCCATTTTGGTTCTTGACCCTGTGTCAGGACACATAGCAGCACCAAGGAGCCCTCACAGAGCTTCTCCATCAATCCAGGGATATTGAATTGACGTCACACACAAATACTACTAGGAATATAGGCATCCACTATCCAAGCACTCAGAAAGCATAAATGCATGATGAAAAAGCAGCAATACAGTAATAACATGTCTTTTTGAGTATCCCAGATTTCTAACATATATCTGAGTGCTGTTTCATGTGAAAATGAAAACTAGAGAGAGACTTAACTGTGATAAGGCCACAAGGACAATTTGTTGTCCAGAGAGCCAACCCACAAAGGTATGATCCTTTTTTCTTACCTTCTACTTGGGCTTAGTCATGGAACTGATGAATATTCAGGTAGTATTTCTCACGAGTTTATTTCAACTTTTGTGGTTTCTCTGAATCTATGATTTGAATGTTAACTTGAAAATCCAGTGTTTCAAATTTAGTAATAAAATGTGAGGGATGCTTTAAACTGTTAATTATTGTTTCTACCTTTTAAAGATAAGGTCATTAAGTATTTTCTGTGGGTAGTCTTTTTCAATAATAAAGCAAGACTATAACATAATAAAAACAACAAAACATTGATTCAGAGAGGCCCCTCAAATACAAACACACTTCATTCAGATTGCTGGTTGTAAATCATATCTCTTTCACTTCTACACTGTGCAATCATCAGAAAGTTTTTAAAATTACACATTGTTCTTCTGTAAAATGGGAATCTTTTTAAAGGAAGGAAACTCTTCATGTAAAATTTTTAAGTTCTTGAAGGCCCATAAAACAGTCTTCCTTTTGGAGCCAGAACAAGAGCGTGTAGTTGCTGCCCCAAGTTCAATGGCAGCAGAAGGTAGTGGGGCGTATCAAGGCACAGTGTAGCTCTAGGCAACAGCCTCGCTGCCACCTCCCAACTAACTACAGTGCTCCCCACAGGCACTTTCTAGGTTTTAGCAGAACTGCATTGTGGTCACTCTGATCAGCATATCAATGGGGGTTATGCCTGTGAAGGAACTTTGTAGAGAAAGCATACATGACATAGTAGATGAGACGATGAAAGAAATCGGGGGTGGGGGGGGGGCAAGTACACCACGTCTAGAGAGATCTCTGTGTGTGTGTGTGCGCTTGGTAGTGTCTGACTCTTTGTGACCCATGGACTGTAGCCCACCAGTCTCCTCTGTGCATGGGATTCTCCAGGCAAGAATATTGGAATCTTTCTCCAGAGGATCCTCCCAACCCAGGATCAAATCCACCTCTCTTATGTCTACTGCATTGGTTCTTAACCTATAGCACCAAAGAGATCTGGTGATCCGAGTATTTCACTAATAGCAACTTCAGTGAGGAAAGTTTTGTACCTAAAAATTTCAAATCTTTGATGCTATCAAAACATTGTACTCTATCAAAATGTTCAACTGAAACACAGTTGAAACTGTCAACTTAAAAAAATATTCACCATCTAAAGGTTGAGAGCTGTTTTATTCGTATGTAATTTTTAGCACTTCAAGCCTGGGAAGCAGCATCTCAAGTAACCTTGAGAGAACTACTCTAAGGAGGTGAGGGGGCAGCCTGGTTTTATAGAAGTCGTGTAACAAAAGGCAAGTAAGTAGTCTGAATGTCAAAAGATTATTGTAAATTAAAGGAAAACCAGATGTCTCGAGTTAAGGACTTTAGTGCTTTTCTATATGTGGAAAATGTAAGAATCTGAGTTCACTGAAAACATCCTTTGATACGCAAATCAGCTCTCTGGAACCTGAATTTTTTTTGTCTTCACATCCTGAGTTTCCTCAGGGATTACTATAGGGAGTGGCTGCAGTCTAATGACTCCTAGATGGCAAGTATTATTTCCTTTCTGAGTTCCCTCAGGGCTCACCTGCTTACCATTCAGTTCAGTTTCAGTTCAGTTCAGTCACTCAGCTGTGTCCGACTCTCTGTGACCCCATGAATTGCAGCACACCAGGCCTCCTTGTCCATCACCAACTCCTGGAGTTCACTCAAACTCACGTCCGTCGAGTCGGTGATGCCATCCAGCCATCTCATCCTCCGTCGTCCCTTTCTCCTGCCCCCAATCCCTCCCAGCATCACAGTCTTTTCCAATGAGTCAACTCTTCGCGTGAGGTGGCCAAAATGCTGCAATTGCTAATGATTATGACATCCTTCATTTGGCAGGAAATATTCCATTTCTCAAAACTCATTTATTTTCTATTTGCGAAAGATGGGGCCTGCCATCTCTATCATAGATGCTGATATTGAGCTGACATTCAGATAAAAGTAGAGGAAGTTTGGATGCTAAAAACAGCAAGATCCCCACTGCTAATGAAGCAACCATCTCCACAAGATGATTCAAAGAACAGATTATTTTTAAATGGCATTCTTCAGTCATAAATTGTCATCTTCCCGGGTGTCTGGCCTGGATCTCTTTGACCAAGGCCCCTGGAGGTTAGGGCTTCCACAGTGGCACAGAGGTAAAGAATCCAACTGCCAAAGCAGGAGATGCAGGAGATGCAGGTTCAATCTTTGGGTCAGGAAGGTCCCCTCCAGTAAGAAATGGCAACTTACTCCAGTATTCTTGCCTGGAAAGTCCCATGGACAGAGGAACATGGGGGGCTACAGTCCATGGGGTGGCAAAATAATTGGACAAAACAACTAAGCAACTATATATATATATATATATATATATATATATATATATATATATACATATATATATATGTATATATATATATATAACTTACACATATATAAACAACTCTAAAGAGACATTTTTTTAGCATAACAAAAGGATGTTTAGATATTTAGGATGACAAGAACAACCATGAAAGGTCAGTTTGCTGGTGACCTCTCTCAGGTGTCATTTCCACATGAATACACTGAACACAGAATGAGGAGAAGTTAAAGATTACAAAGATTCTATTTTACTGGGTGGTCTGAATTAATTGTGTATGTAAATTACATGTCACCAAATGGCCTCTGGCTCTGGTAAATGCGCAGTCACTCAGAAACCATTGTGTGTAGAATGGTCATTAGTACTGTCTGAGCTAGTAAATGAAGCACATTAAGCTTCATTTCATGACTAGTTTTCACTTTCAATGTGGTTTTATATATATATATATATATATAATATATATATCCTGAGCAACATAGGATGTGTCATTATATTTGTACTCATTTAAAATTGTTTATATTTAATAGCATGGCTTGCTTTAATTAAACTGTGCAAATCAAGAACTTCTGTTGACAGTATTAATTCTTTCTACAATGCCACTAAAGTTTAATTTATTTGGTCATGATCATAAAACAATAAATCCCTAAAAGTAAGTAGCCATTTTTGTTCCATTAATTAAGTGCTTTGTAAATAATAAACTTCTCTGCACTGAAATTTGTGAAATAAGTCACTTAAATAAAATATCCAGAGGGGCAGAAAACTGACTCAAGTCCAGCATAATTACATTTGGGGTTTATTATAGGACTAATGCCTGAGTTTAATCCTATGAGCTTTCATTTGAAATTAAATATTTACTATAGACATTCAATAGGAGGTGTGTACTATTTGGCGAGCCCTAAAAACGGCCTTTCTCGATGACCCAGAGAGATGATATGGGGAGGAGAGTGGGAGGGGGGTTCAGGGTTGGGAACTCATGTACACCTGTGGTGGATTCAGGTCAATGTATGGCAAAACCAATACAGTATTGTAAAGTAAAATATAAATAAATAAATAAATAATATTCTAATTTTAAAAAAGGAAAAAAAGCAATAAAAATAGCCATTTATTTAGAAAACATGTAACAAGTGCCTACCTTGTGTGTTGTATAATTAGGAATGAAAGAGAACATAATCTAGTTGAAAGGATAGGAAATAACTAAAAAAAAAAAAAAAAAAAAAGGATTCTGACCTACTCTGTAGAAAGTATACTTGTCCATTATTAAAAGCATATTTTCAATATGTTAAAAGCATTTTCCTTATGCAATGATCAGTAGAAATAAAAATCTATCATATAGGACTTCCCTGGTGGTCCAGTGGTTAAGAATCTGCCTGCCAACGCAAGGGACAAAGGTTCAACTGCTAATTTGGTAAGGGGCAACTAAGCCTGTGTGTCACAACTACTGAAAACCATGCATCTAAATCCCACGCTCCACAGCAAGAGAAGCCACCGAAATGAGAAGCCTTCACACTGAAACTAGAGAGTAACCCTTACTTGCCACAACTAGAGAAAGTCCATGTGCAGTAATGGAGACAAATCACAGCTATAAACACATAGATGAATAAAAATTTTGAAAAAAATCTTTCCTATATATTAATGGCACCATGACTTTCTTATTAGCCAGAATAGCCCTTTATGGTAAATCATATAGATTTATAGCTATGAATAAGAAGTAATGAGTAAGACTTAAAAGTGAAAAAGGAAGAAAAAAGCTAAAGTCTTGCCTACAGTGGACATTCTATAGCATATTTTCCCTCATTTATAAGAAGTAACGAGTAAGACTTAGATAAGAAGTAACAAGTAAGACTTAAATAAGTAATGAGTAAGACTTAAAAGTGAAAAAGGAAGAAGGAAGAAAAAAGCTAAAATCTTGCCTATAATGGACATTCTATAGCATATTTTTCCTCATTTATTCTTACTTCGATGAGACTGCCCTTTGTATCAATCAATATGCCTCATACAAAGTCACACAATTGACATTTTTATTAGAATTTAGTACTTGAAAACTGTTTCTTGAAAATTGTGAAGCTCTTAATCTTTGTGGTAATGTCTCTTACTCTTTTTGCCTTAAATTCAAAGAAGTTGAGTACACCTGAAGCTCAATCACAGAAACTATCTTGCATTATTTTTCTTCTTTCCCTCATTCTGATTGGTCTCTTTCCATTTCTTTCTTATTGATCTAAGATATGCTTTTCATTAAAGACAACACTCTAAATATTTTTTGAAAATAAAATTACACAAATAAATTTTAAAAGATAGATTTCTAATAGAAAATAGACTAGAATTTAGCAGAAGTGTACAATCAGTTCAGTTCAGTTCAGTCGCTCAGTCGTGTCCGACTCTTTGCGACCCCACGGATTGCAGCACCCCAGGCCTCCCTGTCCATCACTAACTCCCGGAGTTCACTCAAACTCACGTCCATCGAGTCGGTGATGCCATCCAGCCAACTCATCCTCTGTCGTCCCCTTCTCCTCCTGCCCCTAATCCCTCCCAGCATCAGAGTCTTTTCCAATGAGTCAACTCTTTGCCTGAGGTAGCCAAAGTACTGGAGTTTCAGCTTCAGCATCATTCCTTCCAAAGGACACCGAGGACTGATTTCCTTTAGGATGGACTGGTTGGATCTCCTTGCAGTCCAAGGGACTCTCAAGAGTCTTCTCCAACACCACAGTTCAAAAGCAGCAATTCTTCGGGGCTCAGCTTTCTTCACAGTCCAACTCTCACATCCATACATGACTACTGGAAAAACCATACCTTTGACGAGACGGACCTTTGTTGGCAAAGTAATGTCTCTGTTTTTGAATTTGCTATCTAGGTTGGTCATAACTTTCCTTCCAAGGAGTAAGCGTCTTTTAATTTCATGGCTGCAATAACCATCTGCAGTGATTTTGGAGCCCAAAAAAATAAAATCTGACACTGCTTCCACTGTTTCCTCATAGTCATATTCAAATGTAACTTAATCGTATAAAATAAAGGAAGAAAAGAAAAAAACAGAAAACAAAAAAGCCAATCTACTTTCCAAGAGTGAAAACATAAAAACTGTAATTTATAGCAGTTTATGCAATGCCCTTTTAAGCCCTACTTCTTTTTTGAGGCATCTGTTGAAATTCAGACTAGTCAAATTCTTTAACATGTCATTTACTATGAGGACTTTAACATCACTTGAGCCATGAGAGATGAAAACTTTTGATTTACATCATGCTTTCCCATGTATTATTCAAAACTGAAGTCATATTGGGAGAGATGAAATCTCCAAGTCTTCTTGTTAGAAATTCAGAGAATAAAGCATTTCACAAAGCAAATTCTAACAGTAGAAATTAACATTAAAAAGAGCCAAGAGTCAACAGTATCTCTTTTTCAAAGGCAGTGCAATAGGATTTGTGTGCCTCAAGACCCTCTCTAAGCCTCAGTGCCACCCCATTACCAATACAAAAAACAAACAACAACAAAACACTAGATTCCTTTGCTTCATATGTAACAAGGTCTATGGGCTTTCCTGGTGGCTCAGAGGTAAAGAATTCACCTTCAGTGCAGGAAATGCAGAAGATGCTGGTTAGAACCCTGGGTGGGAAACATCCCCTGGAGGAGGGCATGGCAACCCACTCCAGCATTCTTGCCTAGAGAAACCCATGGACAGAGGAGCCTGGTGGGCTTCAGTCCATAGAGTCACAGAGAGTCAGACATGACTGAAGTGACTGGGCAAGCACAGGAACATTATCTGATTTAGTCCAAATCCTAAACTTCTTTGCTTCTCTATGGCTATTCCATTAAGTTGCCAATATCTATTGGATCATAAAAAAAGCAACAGAGTTCCAGAAAAACATCTGCTTCTGCTTTACTGACTATGCCAAAGCCTTTGACTGTGTGGATCACAACAAATTGGAAAATTTTTAAAGAGATGGGAATACCAGACCACCTTACCTGCCTCCTGAGAAATCTGTATGCAGGTCAAGAAGCAACAGTTAGAACTGGACATGAAACAACAGACTGGATCCAAACCTGGAAAGGAGTACATCAAGGCTGTATACTGTCACCCTGCTTATTTAACTTATATGCAGAGTACATCATGAGAAACACTGGGCTGGATGAAGCACAAGCTGGAATCAAGACTGCTGGGAAAAATATCAATAACCTCAGATATGCAGATGACACCACCCTTATGGCAGAAAGCAGAAAGTAACTAAAGAGCCTCTTGATGAAAGTGAAAGAGGAAAGTGAAAAACTTGCCTTTAAACTCAACATTCAGAAAACTAAGATCATGGCATCTGGCCCCATCACTTCGTGGAAAATAAATGGGGAAACAATGGAAACATTGACAGGGTTTCTCTTTTGGACTCCAAAATCTCTGCAGATGGTGACTGCAGCCATGAAATTAAAAGATGCTTGCTCCTTGGAAGAAAAGCTATAACCAATGTAGACAGCATATTAAAAAACAGAGACATGACTTTGGAAAAAAAAAGATCCATCTAGCCAAAGCTATGGTTTTTCCAATAGTCTGGATGGATGTGAGATTTGGACTGTAAAGAAAGCTGAGTGTTGAAGAATTGCTGCTTTTGAACTGTGGTGTTGGAGAACTCTTGAGAGTCCCTTGGACTGCAAGGAGATCAAAACAGTCAATCTTAAAGGAAATCAGTCCTGAATATTCATTGGAAGGACTGAGGCTGAAGCTGTAAACTACAATACTTTGGCCACCTGATGCAAAGAACTGACTCATTGGAAAAGACCCTGATACTGGGAAAGATTGAAGGCAGGAGAAGGGGATGACAGAGGATCAGATGTTTGGATGGCATCACCGACTAGATGGACATGAGTTTGAGCAAGCTCTGAGAGTTGGTGATGGACAAGGAGGCCTGGAGTGCTGCAGTCCATGGGGTTGCAAAGAGTTGGACACAACTGAGCGACTGAACTGAGCTGAAGCTCATTCCTACCAGCATTTCCATAGACTCTTGGATTCCAAAAAAAGCACATGATGCTCATTTCTGTCATCACACTGTATACGTCTTTATCTGGATACCTTCTTTCAGAGCCTTTCATTTTTCAGGGAGTGCTTGTCCACACTCCATCCATCTTTGCTTCACATTGGCCACTTTTTGGATCATCTGGAATGTGAACTTCCTAGGAATCTTTTTCAAGCTGCCCAGCCTCTCTCTCAGCGCAGAAGAGAAAGATATCATATACTTGCTCCTCTTTTCCTTTGCAGCATGAATATGGCCACTTGCAATGATCTCTGTCTTTTTAATCTATGATAAATGAAGCAAAAAAAAAAGGACTTAGGAAGAATTTTTTCTCGTGTTAGAGGTTTTTCACTGGTTACAGCAAGAAAAAGTCCACAATGCAATCTTTTGTCATTGCAAAAGATCGCAGTGACGGCATTATCAGTTCAGTTCAGTAGCTCAGATGTGTCCGACTCTTTGCGACCCCATGGACTGCAGCACACCAGGCTTCCCTGTCCATCACCAACTCCCGGAGCTTACTCAAACTCATGTTCATCGAGTCAGTGATACCATCAAACCATCTCAACCTGTGTCAGCCCCTTCTCCCACCTTCAATCTTTCCCTGCATCAGGGTCTTTTCCAATGAGTCAGTTCTTCACATCAGGTGGCCAAATTATTGGCAGTTCTGCTTCACCACCAATCTTTCCAATGAATATTCAGAAATGATTTCCTTTAGCACTGACTGGTTGTATCTTCTTGCAGTCCAAGGGATTCTCAAGACAGCACTATATATGAACATAAAGTCATTTTAAAGCATGATTTTAGGTCGTACCTGATTGTATCCCCTTGGAGCAAGATTCTCAAGCCCTCCTAGAAATTCTTTGAGCAACTTAACTTCTGTGCAGTAAGTTCTTCTTCTGTTCTCAAATTCATTAAAATCTAAGATGCTGATGAAACTAAAGGTCCTCATTCATATGAAGTCAATCAGAAGCTTTTTTCCTAAATTATTCAAGGCACAGATCAAACTATGCCAACCCTTTGGATCTTTGTTTCATGCTTTTAAGTAGAAAAAAATGTCTCCACTTTATAAAAATCCTATACAGTTTGTTTATTGAAAAAAAATTACACAACCTAAAAGGTGAGAATTATGGCTTATTCAGTGTAAATACTGAAGACTTAAGCTAGTTCTGAGGGACTGTTCTGAAGAAGTAAGGGAGGAGCCAGGCTATACAGGAATTTTTGCAAATAAGTAAATAAACAATCGAATATGAAAAAAATTACTTCTAATTAAAGAAAAAAATGGATATCTCAAGTTTAAAAATTTAGTGCTTTACTATGTATAGGAAGATAAAGAGTCTGGGCTTAATGAAATTATTCCTTGGATGTGCATCTTAACTATCTAGGGTCAGTATCCTATTTTTCTCCATTTTGAACCCCCTCGGGGTATACAATTGGGGGTGGCTGCAGAGGCTTATGGCTTGATGGCCACAGCTTTCTTCATTGACTGTGATGACATTCTTTGTCCACACACTGAATGTGCACTTTTTCTTACAAAACTCATTACTTCCTGCACAATAAGTATTTGTTTATAAGGTTTATCTCTAGAGCTATTCATCATACAACTTTGACTCACCAAGCAACTTTCCAGATATTAAGTGCTGAGGATTGGTTGAAGTAAGAGTCTTTCATGATCTGAAGATGAGTGTTTTCTGTAGCCCTTCTTCATTAATAATGTTTAAGAAGATGCTATTTGACTTTATCTTTTCAACATCGACTTTTGAGATGAAGCTATCACAAAGGTAACCAATAAAGGTAAATCATTTAACAATCAAAGAGGTTGGCAGAAGAGCATATATCCGCATGCTCCTATTAATTCCTCATAAGAAAAGAATAAACAAAATGATGATGATTATACATACTATGATAGTATGATTACACATACAACCATCTTGGATTTGGGGATCTGAAGATTCATATCATCTTGGGTGTCTGGAGTACTTAGATTGGGGGAAGGGAGGAGAAAGGGAGGCAAGCACTGTTTTGGTGCTTTCTTCTGGGTTCCAAAAGCCAATGGAAGAGAGGTAAAGGCTACAAATAGGAACCTCCTTGTGAGACTCCAAGGAAGGAGCAGCATCTGCCCAACTGGTCTCACCTCTGCAGACCTCTGTCCTGGTAGTTGGAGTTTGCACCACATGAAAAATATTGATTTTTGACTCCAGGAAAGATGACAATTAGGTCTTGCCATTCATGGGATCGCAAAGCAGAACACAACTTAGCAACTGAACAACACAGTTAATCAAGGCAGTTATCAACAAGAACAATGCATTATTCTTACTGACAAAACTACCCAGAAGTACTGGGAGAGTTCACAGATTATCAGGGTATAAGCTTTTGAATGCCTGTTTTCATCATAAGGCTCATTCAGGTAGTAGTTTTTAGCAAAAGATACTTTCCACTTGATTATATTATAGTGAACTAAAATGAATTAAGGAGATAATGGCCTTCCTTAAGAGAACTTAAAACCATATGTAATGGCTTCCCCATGGGTCTCCCATCTACATTTTTTACTCTCAAGATCTCATGGTATAATAAACACAAGCAACAAAACAATTATAGTATGGGAAAAATAGATCAGGTGCCTTTGAGTTGTTTGGGAGACATGAGAGGGGGCCTAACCAAAGTGTGGGATATAAAACATGACTTTACAGAGAAGATGGTATCTGAGCTAATCCTAGACGGTGAGTAAACCTTAGCAATGAGGAAACCACAAAGGCAGTGGCATATATACAGGAAAAATTTTATAGTGTTTCAGATTATTGTGGCTGTGGGGCTGGAGGGTGGTAGACAGAAATGAGATGCTTCTAGATCAGCATTGTATAAGAACAACAAGAGTCCTATAAGGGAGAGAGAGTATAAAATCATGGTCAGAATGCATTTTTTGAAGAGGATTGGTTAGCAATGAGTTTAGAGAGTGAGCCTTTAAGGTTGCCTCCAGATATTAGAATTTAATTTGGGGAAATAGTGAAGAACAGTGAAGAATCCACTCAGTGTGGATTTTGCATTAGAAATATTACTTTGGCTAATAGGTGGAGGTTAAATGGAAGGTAGAAATATTGAAAACCAACTAGGAAAATATCATAGTATTTCACATTATGGTGGCCTTCAGGCTGGAGGGTGTTAGAGAGAAATGAGATGCTTTTAGATCAGTGCTCCCAAGAGCACCGTCATGGGAATGATGTAAGTTTATTAGTAACCACATTAGGAAAAAGTGAAAACAACATGTAAAACTAACTTATATTATTTTACCCAGTATATATACAAAATATTTTCCTTTTAATACGAACAAAATATTGAAAATATTGAGATCTTTTACATTTTCATACATAGTCATCAAAAATTGGTATAAATTTTAAACTTAGATTACGCCTTGACTCTTACATTAAATGTCTTCAGAAAACTTATTCAAACGAGGCTTCCAGTTTTGGAGATTTTGACAATAATATAAAAACACAAATGCACAGAATTATCTAAAGTAAACAAGAAGATACCTACAACTGTGGTCTTAGTAAATACGGAAAAGAAGTTTAGTATGAATAGAAAATTTAACAAATTCTGGAGAAGATTTGCATTTCTGTTTCAAGAAGCCTTCCTATAAGTTTTGATTAAAAAAAAAAAAGATTTAAATTTTCCTTCTAAAAGCAAACATCTCCAAATATTTCATTTCTATTTAGACCCTTGAAAGATACCAAAATCCTGTACATATAAGAAAACATTTGAACTAATGACAAAAAATACAGCTATTGTATATATGTATGTCATTTTTAATACCAAATATAATATTCAAAAAGAAGTTTTCTTTTAAATATAATTGAGGTTAGGGAAATTTCTTTTAATATAGAATAATGTTTTTTCTACTATAGTTTTAATATAAATGTATATAAACTTAATGTCATTTTAATTTAAACTTTTCTTTGAAGGCTTTCAAAGAAGAAAATAGGGTGTACTTTTTATATCATGTTTATATACTTTATAATATTTTAAAACTTAAAAAATAGAAAAAGTCAGATTTTAGAATGATTAACTGCAAGCTGAATTTTTGTTCTAGGTACACTTTTAGAATAAATTATAAACCTCATGGTTTACTACTATTAAAAACATTAGATTGATGGTCATAAAATATTGGTTCTCAAAACCTGATATGTCAGAAGAATTCTGTGAAATGTAGACTTAATTTTGGTCACTATATTGTGTTCATTCTATGTGAGGTATTTTGCTTAGTACTTTAGATATATTAATTTATTTAACTTCACAAAAATCTTATGTACAGGTTCTTTCCTCATCATCATTACTATAATCAGATCATCACCATTATCTCTAATTTTTTTTCAAATTCTTCAGTTTTGATTTTTTTTTTTACCTTTTGTTTTATATTAGAGTGTAACTGATTAACAATCTGATAGTTTCAGAGGGACAGCAAAGGGACTCAGCCATACATAAGCACACATACATTCTCACCTAAACTCCTCTCCCATCCAGCGTCATCTCTACTTTAGAGATAAGTGAATCAGAGAAGATGAGAAAGACAGGCTCACAGAGCTGGTAATTGGCAGAACCAAGGTTTGAACCCTGGTACTGTAGGACTTGTGTCTGCTACCCTTCTCTCCATCGCCTTTCACCTTGAAGCTTGATTTTTAAACCATTTGGGAAAGCTCCTCATAAAGTAATAGTGTTAGTTGCTCAGTCATGTTTGACTCTTTTCAACTCCATGGACTATAGCCTGCCAGGTTCCTATGGGATTCATCAGGCAATACTGGAGTGGGTGGCTATTCCCTTCTCCAGGGGATCTTCCTGACCCTGGGATCAAACTCGAGTCTCCTTCATCACAGACAGATTTTTTACCATCTGAGCCACCAGGGAAGCCCAATAAAGTAATAACTTAGACTCAAATGGTCATACTCAAAGTGTGCAAATTAGTGACTAGAGAAAGACCCTTCACAGTAGCTACAAGATTTCTAAACACCTGTAGAACTCCATAGCTTTTCCTGGTTCTGTCACATTGAACTTTTCATCTGTGAATTTTGTGACAAGAAAGGCTTTTTTATCAAACTTGCAGAAGTCCAAGAGTGAGGATGACAGCAAACACACAAGAGAATAAAACTGATTCAAAATAAGCCTTAGTAGAACCAAAAGTTCACCTTTTTAACACTTAACTCAACACTTAATTCCTGGTTGGAGATAAAGCAACAACAACAACAAAAATGAAGGCCCAGAAACCAATGACAGACTGTCTTGATAGCAGTTGACTAGAAAAAGAGATTGCAGTGCTTTAGTTGACCACAGATTACAGCAAGAAAACCCAAAGATGATGTCATCAAACAACAGCCACCGCCACCAAGCCCTTCTCCAACATGCTAATTACATATTTCTGTGCTGCATTAAGAGAAGAAATATTGTTCAAATCAACTAAGATTTCCTCCAGCATTGTATTCAGTACTAGTCAGACCGCATCTAGGAAACTGAATCCATTTCTAGATGTCATTGAATGGCACCAAATAGAGAGAATTCAGAATAACTTAACTGGCATAGTTTGGAATGTGGTCTGAGTAACATGCCATAAAAGAATGGTTGAAAAACTCAAGACATTATGATTTAATCGAGAACATAAAATCGTTTTTAAATATTATGAGGTGAGGGGAGGTGCGTGAATCATGTGCAGGAAGGAATGGACTTATTTTCTCTAATGTTTCAAAGGGAAAATAAAAGGCCAATGGGTAGGAGGTGGAAGAAGAAAGACAACACTTCATTTCAATAATGTAAATGTATTGCCCTGTGAAGGAATGAGATCTCCATCCTTGAAAATAAGCAAGCACAGGATAAATAAGGGTCAGCCTCCTTTTGTGGAGCTCTCTATCTTGAGAAAAAGGTTGGATTAAATGACCACAGAGGCCCTTTCCAATTTTAAAATGTTATTAATGAGCCACTTTTCATATCACATCTCTGTTTTTTTTTGTATATGAATTTTTATTCAGTGTTACTTCAGCTTATTTAAGCAAACTAAATATTTTTGTTAACTCAATACCTTTTAATCAATAATAATGAGATCCAGTGCAAATATATTATTAGAGAAAAATTAAGTTAAATTATCAGTGTTTAAATAAATTTTTGTCAGCTGTTAATACACATGATAAACTCAAAATTTATTTTCTAAACCATTTGTGTTGTTCAATCACTAAGCCATGTCCAACTCTTTTCTGACAGCATGGATTGTAGCACACCAGGCTCTATGGAGTTCTTCAAGCAAGAATGCTGAAGTGGGTTGCCATTTCCTTCCCTAGGGGATCTTCCTAACCTAGAAATCCAACCCTGGTCGCCTGCATTGCAGGTGGATTCTTTACCACTGAGCCACCAGGGAAGCTCTTCTAAATCATAGCACAGTGGAAATTTATAAGATATAAATTAATGAATGGATACAAAGGAAATATAATGCCTTCGTACCTAAGAGTTTGTCACTAACCAGAAAACCTATTTAATATAAATAATTGACTACTGTAGTTTATGCTTATGTGAATTTTATATCTGACCATGACTAAACATTTTTTGTAACATTAAGTTTGAAAATAAATAGAGGATTTTCATCTCTGAATGTACTAGGATATTTACAGCTTCAAACAGGGGAGTCAGGCTGTAATATAACACTACTGTATTTTAAACTGTACTTTTGAATAGGCATTGGCATCTCATCTTCTGAAAACTCTTATTAACTTTTAGTTATGAAGCATTTTGATTCATTGACACTGCCATTTGATCTTTGCCAAAGGGTCTAAAGGCTCTGAAAGTAAATGCCACCTAAGCTAATTATTTCAAATGCAGATATTCAGCAGAATTTACATCTCAGACTTGACAAGTGATTTTTAACAGTTACTCAAAGCTGCAGAAAACAAAAACAAAACAGAAAGCTTTTTCAAAATGCAGAGGGTGACTTCTGCTTTAGCTTAGTTTCTAGTCTGACTTTCCTACATTTTAAATCAGATGAGAAAAGATAGTACTCTTTTTCCTGGGACCAAGAAACAGAGTTGTGTAACTTAAAGATTCCAAATCTGATTTTAATAATGCCCTAACAGCCCTAAAAATATGTATAATCATTGTTTGTGCGACCCCATAGACAGCAGCCCACCAGGCTCCCCTGTCCCTGGGATTCTCCAGGCAAGAACGCTGGAGTGGGTTGCCATTTCCTTCTCCAGTAAATAATGATACAACAGGACAAATTCCATACGGATTCAAAACTGTGGTAAAAGTATATGTTTTCTATGGCATTTAGAGTGTTATTTATTAAAACCATAACTTGATGAATGATTTGGTGATTTCCAAGGCACACAGAATTATTCTCATAGATGAAAGAAACTATAGCTTAGGAATTTTAACATTTATCAAGTCACTAAAATGTTCTTGTTTTAATTCTATAATCCTTAGGTGGGGATTCCAAGCTTAGCTAAGGAAGACATACTATGGATGACAGATTTCAAAAGGCCATCACTGTCCGATTAGAACAGCACTCCATTCTCTCCTCTTCCTTCCCCTCCCCCTCTTCCTCTAATCCTCTTTTCCTCTTGTTCTTTCTCCTTCCCCTTCTGCCTCTTGTCATTCTTTCATTCTTTTTTATTCTTCCTCCCCTCCTTCTCCCATTTTAGTTAAAAAAAAATGCATGCTGTAAAAAGTTTGAATACAAAAGTATTTTCCTTTTATAGGCTTTTTCTCTTGTTCCACTCATAAAACGTTCTTATGAAGGTGTAATGGTAAATGCAGACCCAGACCAGAGTTTGTCTTTTACCTACTTTTGATCCTGTATCATCAGAGAGGATGTACTCATGCATGTGTATAGTTTAAATTGTTGTAATATGAAAAACGGTATATAATGTATAAATTTAAATATACTTTTAAGTGATTAGTTTTAAATGATGTCCAATCTCAATTCCTTTCAATTTAAAACTTAATCTGGTTTCAAAATGGCAATCTTATATATATATTTTTAATTCTGTTACACAGTCTTGCTCTACAGTTCATGTAATTGCATGGATGTATTTGTGTGTCTCCATGGATATATTGCACAAATATTTAGTGATAAAAGGTTCACTCCCATAGTTGGATTTCTAAGCTTATTGATCATATTGATAAATGTTTAAATTTTCATTGCACTGATCAAAGATGTTAATTGGCAAAAATGGATAACCTCTAATTAATTACCACATGACATTGCTCATACTAGTGGAGCAAAATGAAGGTAACAAATGAGACACAAAGCAAAGATGGAGACGTGAGCCTTCTCCAGTTGAAATACTTCACTTGCGACTCAGCCAATTGGGATCTTTCCATGGCAGGAAAAAGGGGGAAAAAGCAAAATTCTGTCACTGTAAAGGTAATGTGTGAGGACAGCCTACCCTGCCAAAAAGGTCACAGCCCAGTGCTGCTTTGACTCTCACTTTAATGGCCTAGGTGGGTATTCTTTTTAAAGAACATTCCAGTGACTGGTGGAGAAGAATTAGAAAAACCCCAGAGTGCACTCAAGAAGATGTTTTTAAACTAACGATTGGATGTTGAAATGCTCTAAGCCAGAAACTTTTTAAGCCTTTTTTTTTAATAGCTCCTCAGGTTTTCCTTTCATTTTTCAGTCATGTGAACAAAAAGCTGTGAAACCAGCCTGTCTTTCCCTGCTGCTGGAGGAAAGAGCAGGACAGCGGCCATGATCATGTCTGTTCCCAGCAGCCTGGACAATAGCTATCCCAGTCAGTCAGTCCTTCATTCAGCAGACTGACTGACAGGTGGGAATCTTTAAGGATAAACAAGCTCAACAGTCTGTGTGGAGGGCAAGGGAGTTAAAGAAAATATAAAGAGTGTAACACTTGACATGTGTATGTGTGCATGCTAAGGCACTTCAGTCATGTCTGACCCTCTTGCAACCCCATGGACTGTAGCCCACCAGGCTCAACTGTCCATGGGATTTTCCAAACAAGAATCCTGGAATGGGTTGCCATGCCCTCCTCCAGGGGATCTTCCTGACCCAGGGATCAAACCCATGTCTCCTGTGGCTCCTGCATTGCAGGTGGATTCTTTACCACTGAGCCACTGGGGAAGCCCTGACCTGACATATGCATTTCCAAATGAGGGTTTTGCATTTCCAAATAAAAGTATTCCACTGATCTCTTCAGGACATTGTTGCTTATGTAAGAAAGCATCACCTGTGTCATTAGCATTCACACATCCTTTTCATCTGATGGTTGTATATCTAGAAGAGAGACCCTGCATGAGAATATATGCAATGATTGAGAAGAAATTATTGTGTGGCTCATGGTTAAGGAAAAATGAGATTCCCTTATCTGGCTTCTGTGTCAATGATCTCCCAGCTTGATTTTGCAACACAGAGCACTGAGATTTTCTCAAAGGTATTAGGAAATTATTCTAAATATTCAGTGCAAAATTCCATTTCACTTTCTTGATTTTTACAAACCAAACAACATGTGATGTTAAGAAATTTTTGGAGACAGTGGCTATAGGGAGGGAGTGACAAAATATCATGGTGGTTATGTAGACACCTGGACCTAAGTCTAGATGTTCCTGCTCCAGGAAGAGTCTGAGACGGGTGGGGCCTATGTTTTGTCAGGCTACTACTCTCTGAAAAATAAAAAATCTAAGTCTTTACCGTCCAAAGGAATTGCTTTAATGATACAATTATTCTTTTCAAAGTGTATGAGAAACACTTAACGCAAGCACACACTAGTGATTTTTGCTTGTAATTACAGGTCACTTTTGGCTTTTCTAAAAGACATAAAATAAGCAGGGCTAGACTGTGGGTGCCTACGGGAAACTGTGGGGGGGCAATTTGTGGGTGGGATCACAACTAAGTTAACAGTCTTCTACAGTTAAATTTCTTAGTTTTTTAAAAGGCAAATATCCTTGGAGGAATGGCTCTACACGATGGCAGAGAAAGTGGTTTGCTTATGTGGTAAGATTTAAAAGAGATCGACCGACTTATCCAAAAATATTCCTACCACCAGCCTGTGGTGTTACCGGAAAATTTGTCACCATTCCTTTGGGACAGTACCTTCAAAATGACTGTTGAAAAACATTACCTCGCAGCTGTTACAGATTAATCCATTCTCGCATGGTATCATATTGGCAAGAATTTGTTTATTTCCTATGCAAAACAATTTAGGTGAGAGTGAGAAAACTGGGGTTCAGGAGCAAAAAATACAAGAAGGAGCAAGATATAATTTGCAAAAGAGCCCTGGGGGTAGTGATCAGAGAAAAGTTGGGAGGGACAAGGGTGAGTGAAGGGTCAGGGCAAGAATGGTCCTGGAGATGTCACCGTAGATTATATCCTATGTGCAACTCTACATTCCTAAACTTCAGAATGATGTATTTTACCACCCCTGTGATTGGCATTCTGCACTTCCTTGTCTTAGTGGTGGTTACTTGCCTGCTTGTCCTTTGCCTATTTTAATTCCCAGGCTCTGTCCTTAATTAAAATCTCAGTATTCCCACAGCTCCCAGCAGTGGCTTTGTCCATAAGGGCTGTAGTCAATACTTTGGCCACCTCATGCAAAGAGCTGACTCATTGGAAAAGACCCTGACTCTGGGAGGGATTGGGGGCATGAGGAGAAGGGGACGACAGAGGATGAGATGGCTGGATGGCATCACTGACTCGATGGATGTGAGTCTGAGTGAACTCCGCGAGTTGGTGATGGACAGGGAGGCCTGGTGTGCTGTGATTCATGGGATCGCAAAGAGTTGGACGAGACTGAACGACTGGACTGAACTGAAAACTTATTAAATAAATGAATACAATGAATATGCTGGTGATGGCTACACTGGGATGATAACAAATGTATCAATTCAGGCAAGGGTTTAAAAAAAAAAAGGTGATCGAATTGCCTACCTGACTAGTGATCATAGCACATTCTATGTGCTCACAGGAGACTATTACTTGTTTGGCCTATAGATTTTTTTGTCTGTTTTGCTTTATATCTATCTCCCTGGTTGAATATTGTGGAATGGAATGAACAAAACCAAAACTGAATCATCTTTTTAATATTTTTATATCATTAGAATAAAAAGTTTTTTTCCTCCCCTTCTCTGCATCCCAGCAGATACCCCCAACCCCTACTGTAGCATCTCTGACCATATCAGACAGACATGAGTGCTTAAAGAATTAACAAAAAGGAAAGGAAGGAGAGAAGGAATGAAAAGAAGAGAGGGGGGAAGCAGTTAGAAATAGACTTATAATCACTTAATTTTTCCTCCAAGGAAAACTGTGATTAAATGATACTAAATATCCTAATAGCATTTTGGTTGCTAGGCCATTTCATGAGGAAGGGGCTGCAGACTTGAGTCACTGTTCTGCTGAGTTGTCCAGACTCAAGGGTGGGAAGCAGCAGTGGCAAAGGGGTAATTTCAGGGTCATGCCAGTAATTTGATGTCTCTTTCATCTCGTAACCACTCTTACAGAAGGGAATACTTTAGGCGACTGGATCATGACAACGAATTCTCTGTAGGTGAAATAGGCTCAGATATGAATATGTTCTTCACCTGGGGTATTCTTCAAAAGATTCATGAGAAATAGAAGCTGCATTCCAAGAAGGTCTTAACTTATACTTATTCAGGTAATGTTATACCACTTCACATTTTGCTTTTAGCTACAGGAGTTAAAGAAGTCGGTCTATTCTTTTGGAGATCCTTTAAGAAACTGTTTACTTTGTCAAGGTCCATGATTTCATGGGTCATTAGCCATGCATGCAGCTACTGTACAAAACCTTCTCAAGTGGCAACTTTGCTGAACCGGTGTCTGGAACAGCCCCTTTGCCCTTATGGTTTTTTATGGAAGCCCTGCTTCACTTACTCCTGAGTGTATGGCCTAGAAACCTACGTTTTGGCTCTGGAAGACATCAGATTTGTGTACACAAGACCACTTTTGTCAGTTATTTTTCTCAACCTACAAGAGCACACAATAACCTATATATTAGGTCTTTGTGATTCTTTTTTTTTTTTTTTTTAATCCAGAATAGCCTGTTTACGCTTAAAAGGATCAGTCAGTCAGTTCAGTTACTCATTTGTGTCCAGACTCTACGACCCCATGGACTGCAGCACTTCAGGCCTCCCTGTCCATCACCAACTCCCAGAGTTTGCTCAAACTCATGTCCATTGAGTCAGTGATGCCATCCAACCATCTCACCCTCTGTTGTCCCCCCACCAGGGTCTTTTAAAATGAGTCAGTTCTTCACATCAGGTGGCCAAAGTATTGGAGTTTCAGCTTCAACATTAGTCTTTCCAATGAATATTCAGGACTGATTTCCTTTAGGATGGACTGGTTGGATCTGCTAGCAGTCCAAGGGACTCTCAAGAGTCTTCTCCAACACCACAGTTCAAAAGCATCAATTCTTTGGTGCTCAGCTTTATTTGTAGTCCAACTCTCACATCCATACATGACTACTGGAAAAACCATAGCCTTGACTAGACAGACCTTTGTTGGCAAAGTAATGTCTCTGCTTTTTAATAGGCTGTCTAGGTTGGTCATAACTTTTCTTCTAAGAAGTAAGCGTCTTTTAATTCCACGGCTGTAGTCAGGATAGGCATTCATTAAATGTTGAATGAGTGTACTTGTAATTGTGAGTAAACCAAAGCTTATAGACCCTTCCTCCTCCCACCCCCCAATCTCATGGCAGATTTAACAAGCATAGATTTTCCTGTTACATTTGAAGAATTTTCACAAAAAGGGAACACAGTCTTTACTTATCAGTACTAGTAGCTTTTCTATGTAAGATGGGACTCAGAGAGTGCAGGACAATTTTAGAATTATGAGGTGAACTACTGTTCCTGATTTTGGTGATGTGTGTTATAATTAGATGATGGGAGATTCCTGAGTTTTTCAAAGTCATTAAAGGGTTGAGAGTCATAACATGGGGGTGATTTTAGAGAAGTACAATTTTATTATATATGAAATAGAATCTTATCATTTATGAAAATAACTAATAAATATTATTTGTTATTTATCTGTTGCTTGGACCTTACATCCCAAGAAATCTGAGAGAAATAAAATTTCTGGAAATACTGGAAATCACTGGAAGACAAACAAATAAAAAATACATTTCTTAGGAAAAACATTAACTCTGTACGCTTTTTCAAACTGGCTTCTGACGTTTTAGAAGATTTATACAAATGCAGAAAGAAGATCCCCACCTTGGCAGCAAAGATTCAGCAGTTTTTGGCTCCAGTCAAGTCAAGACTTCATAACCATCTACAATGCTTGTGGTTATAATGCATAAGAAAGAAGAAAAATAAACACAGTGTGGTATAACTATAAGGATTGAAAATACTTTTTATCATTCCCTGGAGTCTGAGAAATCTTCTGAAGTTGGATATGGTAGAATGCTGTTGTAAAAATTAGGTTTCTCAGAAACTCTTGTGACATTTCAGTTTCTACTAAATAATTGAGTACAATTGTTTTCTGTTTCTAAGCCTATAAAACTACAGTCACTCCCTCCTTCCCAATTAATTGTCCAACAAATGAGATACAAGTCTATTAAAAACATGATTAAAGAGTCTGATTTTGTGTTTGGTAACAGAAGTCAATAGTTGTGACAAAAGCAAAATGCCCTGAAGCTGCAAATGGCCTCTTTGGACAGAAAACAGGAGTGTTGGCTACACAGAAAAACCCCAAATCAGCAATCATCTGGTTCCCTAAAGGAAGGTCTTAAAAGTCTCCTTATAACAAACTTGGTAAGGAGCCTATGAAAGCTTCTGATGGATCACTAAGAGTAAGTCAAGATTCTCAGAGAGTTCACATAATTATACTTACCAAAAAAATTGGTCTTTTTTCTGTAAGAATTTGACATTTATTTTCATTTCATCTGAAAGTATTTACAAGAAAGCAAAGCAGTGTCATATATATTGTCATCAAAGTCATTCATTCTCAATCTATAGAAACAATTTTCTAGGTGTGTAATGCAAAAACTCAGAATAATTTTTTAACATGGATACACAACACACATGCACAGCTCTGAAAGATATACAGAAGCGGGGAAAAAGGAAATATTACATAAGCAAAATATGCTGTAAATAAACTTTTTGTGAACAAAATTATTAGTAGCTACTGGTGTAAAACTATGGCAAGAAAAACGTGTGGGAAACAAACATAATAGAAGATTATTGTTAATATAAAAGCAACAAGAATATGAAACACTTAGAACTACTTTTGACCCAACAAAAACACATAAAGTATTAACCCTTGCTGATAAGTTTAAAAAGATATTTTTCATTATATTTATTTACAGAAAACTAGCTAATTGTGAAAAATGTCAATTCTGCCCAGTTAATGTAGTGGCGTCCTTGAATTTCAATTCAAATTCAGAACGGGAGAGCAAATTTTGAATAACTAAGAAGCTTTTGAAAAAGAAAAGTCATTAAAGTTTCCTGTTCCTATCAGAAAACAAAATGTAATATAATGCATGATAATCCGGAGAAGGCAATGGCACCCTACTCCAGCACTCTTGCCTGGCAAATCCCATGGATGGAGGAGCCTGGGAGGCTGCAGTCCATGGGGTCACTAGGAGTCGGACATGACTGAGCGACTTCACTTTGACTTTTCACTTTCATGCCTTGGAGAAGGAAATGGCAACCCACTCCAGTGTTCTTGCCTGGAGAATCCCAGGGACGGGGGAGCCTGCTGGACTGCCGTCTCTGGGGTTGCACAGAGTCGGACACGACTGGAGCGACTTAGCAGCAGCAGCAGCAGCAGCAGCATGATAATCAAAACAATATAGCAGAAGAATCGATGTTAAGATTAAAATTAACAATAAGTAAAACAGAAGATAGCTTATTGTAAGTAATATTTTAATGTATAATAAAAGTGAGATCGAACATTGTGAAGAAAAATAATTATTCACTAATTGATGCTGGGAAAGTCATCTTACTATTAGATAGGAAAAGAGCCTTATTTTATGATTTATATAAAAATATTTGTGTGAAGTGAAAAGGATAATACAGTCATTGAAAATAGAAAGGCTGTGTGTGTGTGTATATGTGTATTTACCATACCTTGTGTTAGTATAATAACATTCTGAATGAGATAAATGAAAATAATAACAAAGAGTAATTCATCAAAAACCTGAATGTCAAATAAAAGCAGAAGTGAGAACACTTAGAAAAAATGGCTAGTAAATAAATAAAAGCATAACCAATGGAAAAAAATACATCCTAAAAGAAGATTGATAAATATGAAAGAAAAAAATGCAAATGTCCAATATATATGAAAATATTCATCTCACTCAAAATATATACTTGGTAGATACATAAGTTTATGTAACTCTGAGAATAAAATAGTTGGCAATATATGCAAAAAGTCTTAAAAATTATCCTGTCCTGTGACTGAATAATTAATTTCAATTATTAGAATATCAGGCATTTAAAAGGAATATAGAGATACAGTAGACATTTACATTCAATAAGAGCCCATTTTTATGTTAAAAGAAACTTTTAAAAGAATACATCCTTCAAACTAGAATGTTTACAAATCTTATAAAATTTTATACAACAGTTAAAATAATTTTTTCAAGAATATTTAAAAATACATGCTCATGACAAAATAATCTATTTACAGGGCAGGAATAGACACACAGATGTAGAGAACAGATTTGTGAACATGGGGCAGAGAAGAAAAGGGGACGATGAATTGGGAGATAGGATTAACGTATATACACAAGGGCTTTCCTTGTGGCTCAGCTGGGAAAGAATCTGCCTACAATGCAGGAGACCTAGGTTTGATCCCCGGGTTAGGAAGATCCCCTGGAGAAGGGAAAGGTTACTCACTCCAGTATTCTGGCCTGGAGAACTCCATGGACCATATAGTATGGGGTCGCAAAGAGTTGGACATGGCTTTCACTTCACTATCACGTATATATACACTACCATGTGTTACATAGATAACTAGTTAGAACTTACCATAAAGCACAAGTTCAGCTTGGTGCTCTGTGGTGACCTAGATAAGTGTGGGCGGGGGAGGGAGGTCCAAGAGAGAGGAGATACATGGATCCATACAGCTGATTCATTTCTTTGTACAGCAGAAACTAACATGATATTGTAAAGCAACTATACCCCTGTTTTTTAAAAAAGTTAAGAAGTGAAGGATGTAAAATGGCCCACATGATAAAGTGAAAAGTATTGTTTGTTCAATAGGATCTGACTTGTTGCATCCCCATGGATTGTAGTCTGCCAGACTCCTCTGTCCATGGAATTCTCCAGGCAAGAAAACTGATAGTAGATGTATAATCTAGGAATATGAGGAAGAGTGAGGGATTCATTATACGGGGGAGGGAGGCAGTAAGTAGAAATAGTTGCTTTTTACTAAATATATTTTTTCATTTGAATTTTTATAGCATCCTTACATTAATTTTGAAACTTTACAAAAATTGTAGTCTTAATTTTTTTTTTTTAATGCCAAAAAATGAAGTGACAGTTTCTGGGTCATGAAATTAAAGGTCTCGGGTTTTTTGTTTTTTGAATTTTTTTATTGTGATTTCTGTATTTTAGATTAATATGTTCTTCTTTAATATTTTTTAGAATACAGTGTTCTTAAATACAAGTGTGCATAGGTTTATAGGTTGATAAATGTTTCATGAATTAAATATCTCTGTGTAATCGGCACCAAAATCAATGAACAAAGCATTTTCTCTTGCCTTTATTTCTGTGCCATTCCCTTCAAGGATAACAACTATTATGACTACTAAGAGCACAGATTAACTTTGTTTTTTTAGTTTGTTAGAGGTGAAATCTTAAAATATCTATTTTTTTATGTTTAACTCCTCTTATATTATGTTCCTGAAATTCATCCATGTTGTTGCAAAGAAGATATTGTATATGAAAATATTTACCTGTCTTCAATAAAGCATTGATTCATTAAATCTTAAAATAAAATTTCAACAGCAAAATAAATCATTTTGCTGCAGAAACACAGAACAATGGAATTGCCCTTTGTTTTGAATCAAAACCACCACAACAAAAGATTGTTCTTGCCGACTCTTAATAATTCACTTCTTCCTTAAACTTTCCCAAATGTCGAGTGATTTTGGTGCTTCTAGAAATAATGCCTATATTTTCTTGTCACACAAAAATAAGTTTTAAAAGCACAGGTCTTGGGTAGACCTATCTTTTGTTCTTATTGTCTTTGGGAATTAGATTCACAATGGTACAGAAAAACAACAAAAAATTACTGACACCTGCAAGCCAAAGAACCTGATGGAGGGAAATCATTTCCAAGTCAATTATATTATAAATCTAACCTTTCTTTCAAATCCAGGATGGAGAATAAATAGATCGAGGAATTGGTTCAAAATTAACTGAGGTTTTTCCAGTAAATACTGGAGACTAGCTGTGAAGATTCATGTCTCATTCATGAAGTAGACATGAAACAAACCCAGTCTGTTCAGCCTAAGGAATTCATGAAAGAAAGTGAAAGTGTAAGTAACTCAGTCACGTCGGACTCTTTGCGATTCCATGGACTGCAGCCCACCAAGTTCCTCGGTCCATGGGATTCTCCAGGCAGGAATGCTGGAGTGGGTTGCCACGCCCTTCTCCAGGAAATTTTCCCAACCCAGGGATTGAATCCAGGTCCCCCGCACTGCGGGCAGATTCTTTACTGTTTGAGCTATCTAGGAAGATCAGAAAATTCATAGAGAAGGTTGATTCTATACCTCCGGTCTGAAGTTTTCAGAGATGAAGCATATTCTGCTGTGGACTTGTAATTGTAGGAAATCCCAGAGAATGAAAATGCTGTTATCATCTTCCCATGACCCTACACTTGTAAAGACCAACTTTTATGGAAACCTACCTTTTTTTTTGTCAAAAGCCTAGGTTCAGTATGGTGAGAGAGTTGACCTTCCAAAGATGAGAGCTCTCACATGAGGAGAAAATGTGAGTGATCTGAGAGTTATAAGAGGTGGAGAACATTGTCTGGGAGCAGGGGGAACCCAACCAGATTTTTTCTGCTGTGCATGGAGCATCCAGATGCACTCTGGCATAATGTCTAGCTGAAATACCTTTTATTGCAACTGTTGACTTCATAGCTCCCATTTATCCTTTGTGTGAATCCTCCCAGAATCAGAGGATTTTGATAAAATTTAATGCCAGGATGGTGTTAAATTCTCATTAAAGAAAGTGCCTGAGTGAAAGAAATAAGGAAGGGGATCAAGTAAGGCTAGAAACTCATCAGATCCCAGTGCTCATCCAAGGGAAGCAGAGAGGAAGATAAGTTTGAGTGGAGGCACCTGAATGCCTAGCAATCTAAGAAGAAAGGCTTGCAATAGTCTTCTGAGAGTCCTCAAGCCAAAGTCACCCTTAGTTTCTCGGCTGAACACTGTCAGGTCATGGGCACCATAGGAGCCCGATTGGGTGATGATTTCAAAGTGCATCATTGGGGTTGCTGAAGGTCAGTTACCTCTCTGTGCTGTGTATCCCCATGACCACCACCCCCTTTGAAGCCAACACATAATTCATCTCTTCCTGAAGCTTCTTCAGCAACTCTGGATAAAGCTACTTCTGTGATCAGGCCCCAAATGCCTTGAACACCCTACAGAAGGAAAACTGGCCTGGGATTCCAAGGCTACAGAAACAGCACAATGAACCCCAAACTAACAAAAGAAGGTCACCCAAACCCTGCATTTCTCATCCCTCAACCTACCAAAAGAAGGTAGCCTAGATAGGCCCATTTTCTTTTAGGTCAATTGCAAATCTGTCTGACAACATTGGGCAAGCTTGACACCACCAGCAAAGGGGATGGATTAGGAGTCTCACCAGCAAAAAGCAGCCAGGAGCACTATCATTTTTGAGACTCTTCCTTCCATCAAAAGATACTGTGAGATAAGCAGGCAAAACCATTAAGATGCCCACATTTTACTTGAAGGGTTAAGATGTTGTTACCAATAACCATTATAAGTAAGTGTATATGGTCATATCTAGAGCAATAATTTTAAAAATATACTTTAAAATGCACTACAAAATCCTATAACTATAAATCAAACTAGATTCTTTAAGTTCAGGTAATCTGCAGAAAGAAAAAAAAAAAAAAACAGAAGAATGTGAACCTAAAGAAACAAATGTGAAACAAATCATAAAATGGAAGACTTAAATCTAACCTAAGAATAATTATATTAAACATAAATATTTTAAATATATCAATCAAAAGGCTGAGATTAGTAGAATGGGTAAATAATACAACCCATTTTCATGCTGTGAAAGAGGAATGCCAAAAAAATATCTTGCAAATATAATTAAAAGAAAGTATGAGTGGCTATATTAATACATGATAAAGTAGCCTTCAGAGCCAAAGAAATTATTAGAGATAATGAGCCATATAACATAATGATAAAAGGGACAATCCCTCAGAAAAAATAATGATCTTGAATGTTTATGCACAAAACAGCAGACCCTCAAAATAAATGTAGGAAAATTGATGGAGTTGGAAAAATAAATAGACAAACCTTCAGTTTTAGTTGGGGACTTCAAAGTCTCCTCTCAGCAACTAAAGGAGCTAATGGAAAAAAGCAAGAATGTAAAAAATAAGGAGAAAACATTCAACTAATAAGGTCTAATTGACCATGTATAGAACACTCACCTCAACAGCAGAATACTCTCAGTGCCCATGAATCATTCATCAAGACAGACCACATCCTGAGCCACAAAACAAAGCTCAACAAATTTAAGATAATTTAAATAATACAGAGTATTCCTTGACCATCATGGAAGTAATTACAAATGAACAACAGAAAAAGTTCCTAAACACATGGAAATTTAATAACACACTGCTAACAACCCCTGGGTCAAAGAAGTTAAAGATACATCAAATGAAAATGAAAACATAATGCATCAAAATATGCCATATGTTACCAAAGCTATGTTGAGAGGGAAGTGTATTGCACCAAATGAAGAAAGATGTCTAATAGATAACCTAAATTCCTATCTTTAGAAATTGGAAAAAGAAGAGCAAAATAAACCCAAAGAAATTAGAGGAAGGGAATGATAAAGAGAAAAAAATTAAAAATATCAAAATAGAATACAATAGAGAAGTTCATTCAATAAAACAAATGGCTTGTTCTTTGAGAAAAATCAACAAAATTGAGAAACTTCTAGCAAGACTGACAAAGACAGAAAAGACATAAATAACCAACACAAGGAGTTAAATACAGAATGCTATTATCGATTCAACAGCCATTTAAAAGGCAATAGAGGTATATTTTGACCAACTTTATATTCATAAATTCAAAAACAAAATCAATTGACTAATAAATTGACTAAATAATTAAATTAGTCAACTTAAATTGACTAATTCCTTGAAGACACAAACTATCATAATTCAAGCAAGATGAAATAGGCCATCTGAATTGCTCTATAATCAATAAAGTAATTGTATCTGTAATTTTTAAATTTTACTTTTTATTGAAGGATAATTGCTTTACAGAATTTTGTTGCTTTCTGTCAAACCTCAACATGAATCAGCCATAGGTATGAATATATCCTCTCCTTTTTGAACTTCCCTCCCATCTCCTTCACCATTCCGCCCCTCTAGGTTGCTACAGAGCCCCCATTAGAGTTTTCTTAGCCATACAGCAAATTCCTTCCCCTTGGCTGTCTATTTTACATATGGTATTGTAAGTTTACATGTTACTTTTTCCATACATCTCATCCTCTCCTCCCCTCTCCCCATGTCCGTAAGTCTATTCTCTATGTCTGTTTCTCCATTGCTGCCCTGTAAGTAAATTCTGGATCTGTAATTTTAAATTTAAAAAAAAGAAAAAACTTTCTACAAACAAATATTAAAGCTTGTTGATTCCTTATATGAGTTCTAGGAGGGTTTTTTGTTTTTGTTTTTTTTTTGGTTTTCATTTCAATTTTGGGGGTGATTTCTTGGGTTTTTCCAGATAGTTAACCTGTTACGTTTCATTTCTTTTATTGTCATAATACAGTAACTACAATTTTCAGTACTGTGTTGAATAAAAATAACAAGAACAGATAGCCTTGCCTAGTTTTTAATCTTAGGGAAAAACATTCATTCTTCTACTATTATTAATGTAAATATCATATTAGCTTTGTTTTTGCAAATCCTCTTAAACATGTTGGCATAATAGCCCTCTATTAATTTTTCTTTAATGTTTGGTAAAATTTTCCAGTGAAACCATGTGAGACTGTAGAACTCTATTAGGTTTTACAACTGCATGTACATGTACAATTATCTCAGAATTTCAATTTAAAAAAAACTTGAAAGCTGACATTCCTAGGAGTATTTACAATTTCTCTTTTTCTTTTAAAGGAGTAAAAGAAAATTTTAAGATAAGTGGAAATAAGTAAAGACAAAGAAAAGTGGTAAAGCTAAGATTAAATCAGTGGGTTATAAAACAAAGTGGAGGGGGGGAAAAAAACACAAAAAACTATAAGCATGCTTCAGGGCAAAAGAAAATCCAAAACAGCAGTAAGACAGTTATTGACAACATACACAGTCTGTGTAGTAAAATCAATAGGAAGCTGGAAAAGATAAAAAGACGAACGCAGACACTCGGCGATGTGACGTTTGGAACTCGCTCGCACTTGGCACCGACATAAGAGGAAGCTTGGCGCAGGCTTTGAGGTCCTCCCGCTTTTTTCCACCCTCATGTACCTAGTTCAGGGGGGAATTTCCTGTCATAAACAGATTTCTGTTTGAGAAGGCAAGGATCCATAACCACAAATAAATCAAGGAGAGAATAGACAGGCCTCAAGTGCTTCCCAAATTCACATCTCCGGTCTTGACCTCTATTCTGAATTCCAGACCTGTATACTCATTGGGCCAATCAATTTTTTTTCAACAAGGCACCTAGTCATATAATTTTAAAAATTGTTTTAAACTTTTTATTTTTTACTGCAGTCTAGCTAATTAACAATGTTGTGATAATTTCAGGTGAACAGTGAAGGGACTCAGTGATTCATATACATGTATCCATTTTTTCTCAAATCCTCTCCCATCCAGGCTGCCACACAACATTGAACAGAATCCATAGGTCTTTGTTGGTTATCCATTTTCAATATAACAGTTGTGCATGTCCATCCCAAACTCCCTAACTCTCTTTTCCACCCCCAGAAATCATAAGTTTGCTTTCTAAGTCTGTGAGTCTCTTTCTTTTGCAATTAAGTTCATTTGTATAATTTCTTTTTAGATTCCATATATAAGGGATGTTATACAATATTTCACCTTCTCTGTTTGACTTACTTCATTCAGCATAGTCATAAGTTTTTGAAATGAAAACAGTAAATAATTTTATATAAATTCTTGGCTACTTTTTAAATTCCCAGAAGAAAAATACTGAGTCTTTTGGGGAGAAATATCTTGTTCTAAATGATGTTTCTTTTTCCTTCTTCTTTTTCACATATACATATTCTTTTTCAAAGTCTTTTCCCACTTAGGTTATTACAGACTATTGAGCAAACTTCCCTATACTACACAGTAGGTCTATTTTAAATATAGTAGTGCTTATATGTCACTGCAGTCCAAACTTTCTCTTGCTTTGCCTTCAAACCTTGTATAAGAGCATCTTCTTCCATTGATCTTTCAGATTTGAAACCTGGATGTCATCTTCTATCCTTTTTCCATTATAGTACACATTCAAAAATTTACCAAATCTGGTATATTCCACATCTTTCTTTCTCCTCACCCCTTACTTTGGTTTAGGGCACTGCTATTTGTGTCTTACAGAAGCCTCCTAACTGTTCTTATGAGCAGTTTCCATCATACATAAGCCTACTCTTCACATTGACATCTATAAAGTTTGCTTGAAAAACGTGTATACTCTAAACACATCACTATTTTAAAATACCCTTTGGTTCCTGGCACAGCACAGTGTAGCCATACAATGTGTGCTCAAAATAGGACACTCTCAAGTGACGGGAGACTCCAGTAAAAATTGAATGTCACCAGTATAAGCTGGGCCCGTTCTGGAGACGCTGCGGCGTATGATTACCTTAACTCATGTAATAGTGTATTCAAAGCCCTTCCTAATCCAATCCTGACATCTCCTCTTGACAGCCACTTCTACTCAAGCCTAGCTGCATAATCTGGAGGTCTCAATGCAAAATAAAAGTGTAATGATCCTTGTTCAAAGGTTAAGAATTTCAACTTGGCCACAGAAAAACATTAAACCAGGGGTTTAATGTTCTTTGAAGCACAGATTTCCATGTCAGTGAAGGTTTCATTGACATGGTGACATGTCCATGAAGTTTTCCTGCCCAACATCCCTAGAATTATCAATTTCTACTATTTGGAAATTCTCACTGCTTTATAGATATGCAATACTCTTTTGTGACTGCTTATCTCTGTACTCTTTATTCCACCTTGTTGGAATGCTTTTCTTTGCTGTTTCTTTTGTTTTTAAATATTGTACAAGACAAAACTGAAATCATACCTCTTGAATCCAACCTTCCCTGTGTTTCTCTGACAATTAACTTATCCTGTCCCTTATGTTAATTACTTTAAATCTATTATGGGATTCGCCACATTTGAGTATAATAGATTGCCTTTTATGATGTCTTTTTCAACATACCTCTTATCAGTTTTGTCCTGACTATTTGAAAGCCCCTATTTGATAAAAGCAAGATCTGGGTCATCCTTACATCACTTCTATTGACCTTTTCCCTTTATTGAGCATGGGTCCCATTATCTTGCTTTTTAATGTCTTCCAATATGTTAATATATGAAATATGTTTTGCATAAAAGAATAGAGGACCCTAAAGTAATATCAAGTTCCAAAAGAAAAAGGTTATTTCCCCCTTTTTATTTGGATGCAAGAGTGGAAGACTGCATTGGTGTGACATGCTTTTGAGCCAGGGTGACTTTCACCACTGGTTTCACATGTTTTGAGGAAGGATTTAGACTTTCTTCTCAGCATGGCTTAGGGTCCAAGCACTGGTGAGACTAGGGAGTTCTCTTTGTGCCTTAGAACTGAGCCACCATCTCTGTACCACAAATGATAATCCTCTGTCTTACAGCTGAGCTGCCACCTTTTTTGATCCACTGGGAAGAAGACTTTGTTCTCTGGATTTCGTCTCTGGAGATCTCTTTCCACTCTGGCCCCCATTCCCTAGCCTCACCAGGCTGTGATTTTAAATGCCATGAAAAGATAGAGTCACAGAGCTTTCCTACCTGTCCTACCCCAGCCCAAGTGACTGAAAGACCTGAGTTTCATCTCTCCTCCCCCATCATCCTTTTTCCCTCCAGTGGGTGCTGGAGAATTAGAGGGGCTCTGTGTACCTCAGGGGGAAGCTGTCTCAGCTCTCCTGCCTTGTCCCCAGCTTTCTGGCATGGGACTCTCAAGCACTAGGTGAAGATTTTTGGGAAATACTTGGTGGTGGTTGCCAATTTGCTCTGTGGTTTAGGCTCCTTGGAAATCTGACCTCACACACTAGCCTATGCAGAGACATTAAAAGTTTATTAAAAGTTTAGCTGTTTCTCCTTAACCTTTTTTATGGCTTGTTCCTCCTCCTCTGATCCTTTACTTGAAATGAGAACAGCTGTGGGACTCTTCTTTATTGTGACAGGCTTGTCATTTTTCTAAAAATTAGTTTACTAAGGTTTCATTCCATCCATAGCTCACTGAAGGATTAAAAAAAAAAAAAACAACTGTGTTTCTGAAGGTTATTGAGCTTCCTTTGGTTGTTAGGATGAAAACAATTATTTCTTGTGACTGCCTATATCATAACCAGAAGCAAAAGCACCATTTAATCTTTTATAATCCTTAGGAAGATATTAAAGATTCTGAGATGTAAAATAATTGTCATATAAAAAGAGTTCTCTTATATATGAAATGCTTCCTTGCACAATCATGTTCTTCCTTAGCAAGATGATTTTTTTAAATTTAAGACTAATGGTAACAGAATATTAGTTTAGGTGAAGTGAAATTGCAAAGTTTCTATTTCTTTGACCCATGGTTAACCCTCAGATACTCATGTCATTACAGTTTTCAGAGCATAAAATAATCCATCTGGTTTAAGATTTTTAAAGCAGAAAGTTCCTAATCTTTCCTTTTGAGGTCAACTTCTTTGGTTATTTTTTAGAGCCAGAAGGACTGAAAGTTGATAGTGATGCTACTTTCATTAATTACACTAACTTTAAATAAATTCATACTTGGGAAAAATCATTGGGACTTCTGCTGTGGACCCTAACTAGACTAGATGCGTTCCTATGCATTCTCTCATTGGTACCTCACAACTGCCCTCCTAGTCAGTCTTTATCCCACTGCCTTTCTCATAGCAGTCTGTAATAAATTATAGGTGTTTGACCTTATTTTTTTCTGCTTTTGGAAGTAGAACCTCAGTCTTAGTAAAGAGAACCAGGTAGAGAAAGAAACAGATTTACATAAATTTTTCCCCTTCTCCAAATATGTGATGCTGTTCAGTTCTGGAGGATGTTTCCTTCTATATCTCTAAGAGTCTTCTTCACAGTTATGGTGCCCAGACACTAAGCAAAAAGACAAATTTGCTCCAGCACAAGGTGGGAAATTAGTGGCGAATCATTTCCTGCGCTTCACGGGCAAAGCATAAATGCATACATCTAAGATTGTCCTGTGGGTTTCTTGATGACCCTTGATCAAGTTTTCACAGCGTGTCTGATGGATCCTTGTTACCTGATGAACGAAGTCCCAACTCGTCAGCCTACCACTGAAGGACCTACACATTTTTATACATGTGCCTTTCTAGCCTTGTCATCTCCCACAAGCCCCTTATATTCCAGTGCTATCGATCCTTTTACTAGTCTCTAAATGTGAAGATGAACCCTGATAAGTGAAGAAACACAAGATCTAGAGTAAAAAATCAGAGTCTTGAGGAATTTATATAACCTTGAAAAGTTTCTAAACCTGCTTAGACCTCATATTGTTATGTCCTTGTCCATATTATAAAAAGGTTAGAATAGAGGACACCTGAGTTCTCTTCAAATTCTAACAGTTTTTAGTTAAGTGAAATTTTTACTGTTCCAACTTTAACTTTATCTTCTTTATATTTTGATATTGAAATAGTTCAAATATGAAGTACTGGCATTAATTTTCCCATGCTACTACCTTAGGAAAGAATTTTCCAAGGTAAGATAGCATCAGTATATGAATTGTGAACTTCCAGATGTTGAAACTGGATTTAGAAAAGGCAGGGGAACCAGAGATCAAATTGCCAACATTGCTTGGATCATCAAAAAAGCAAGAGAGTTCCAGAAAAACATCTACTTTTGCTTTATTGACTACACCAAAGCCTTTGACTGTGTGTATCACAACAAACTGGAAAATTCTTAAAGTGAAGGGAATCCCAGACCACCTCACCTGCCTCTTGAGAAATCTGTTAGCAGGTCAAGAAGCAACAGTTACAATTGGACATGGAAAAACAGACTGGTTCCACACTGGGAAAGGAGTACATCAAGGCTGTGTATTAACACCCTGCTTATTTAACTTATATGCAGAGTACATCATGCAAAATGCCAGGCTGGTTGAAGCACAAGCTGGAATCAAAATTGCCAGAAGAAATAGCAATAACCTCAGATATGCAGATGACACCACCCTGTGGCAGAAAGCAAAGAAGAACTAAAGAGCCTCTTGATGAAAGTGAAAGAGGAGAGTGAAAGAGTTGCCTTACAACTCAACATTCAGAAAACTAAGATCATGGCATCCAGTCCTATCACTTCATGGCAAATAGATGAGAAAACAGGAAGAGACTTATTTTGGGGGGCTCCAAAATCACTGCAGATGGTGACTGAAGCCGTGAAATTAAAAGATGCTTGCTCCTTGAAAGAAAAGCAATCACCAACCTAGACAGCATATAAAAAAGCAGAGACATTACTTTGCCAACAAAGGTCCATCTAGTCAAAGCTATGGTTTTTCCAGTAGTCATGTATGAATGTGAGAGTTGGACTATAAAAAAGGCTGAGTACCGAAGAACTGATGCATTTGAACTGCGGTACTGGAGAAGACTCTTGAGAGTCCCTTGGGCTGCAAGAAGATCAAGTCAGTCAGCTGTAAAGGAAATCAGTCCTGAATATTCATTGGAAGGACTGATTCTGAAGGTGGAACTCCAATACTTTGGCCACCTGACCGTTAGAAAAGACCCTGATGCTGGGAAAGATTGAAGGCAGGAGAAGAAGGGGATGACAGAGGATAAAAAGGTTGGATGGCATCACTGACTCAATGGGCATGAGTTTGAGCAAGCTCTGAGAGTTTGTGATGGACAGGGAAGTCTGGTGTGCTGCAGTCCATGGGGTTGCAAAGAGTTGGACATGACTAAGCGACTGAACTGAACTCAAGGTAATATCATGGATAAATATATCTTGAAATACTCAGTGGTTCAACTTAGAGATATAATCATTTAAATTTATTTTAGTAAGACTGCAATACAAGATTTGCTTCTTATTGATTTTGATGTTAATAAAATCCAAGAAAATAATTTTTAAAACTTAGGTTCTCCAGCTTAATCCTGCTTTTAAAGGAAAGACATGAAGAGAACCATTGACTTTGTTTATAATAATACTTGGTGCATAATTCCACCTGGATTAGAGGGCTTTTCACCAAATTTCCGTATTTAGGGAGTGAACACAAACTACGTTTCCAGAAGTTTCTCATGCTCCAGTCTCACTAAGAAAGTAGCTAGACCATTTGTCAACAAAAGAGAGTGTTTTCTGCTGAGGTAATTTACTAACCAGATGCTGAGATGTTCATTGCATGCCAGGGTACATTCTGAGCCAGAGACTACACCTTCTATTTCAGATTTTATGACAAATCTTCCATGTTTCTTGAGCAGCTCCAGACACTGACAGTGGTGAGACACTGTTTTTAGACAGATAATATATCTGGATGGGTTCCCCTCAAAGTAGGTCTAGGAGACACCTACCTCCTTCACCCAGACACTCAATCTAACACAAGTTTTCTCTTTGGGGTTCTTCTTTGTTTACATTATCACTCATCCCCACCAATGAAAAATGAATTTCTTCAGTTAAATTCCATAACCTAATTTAAAAGAACTTTCACTGGTCATTTAACTGGATATAGGGTGGTTTCTTCTGAAGATATTCAGGGCCAAGAATCTATGGGTTTTGCTTGAAAAGAATGAAGCCCTTGATCTGAAATTTTGACTTCATGGCATTATTTTGGTTCTTTGGCTGTAGTGGCAATTTCAGATCACTGAATATCTATTCTATTGAAGCAGTTACTGACCAATGATGGTAAAGGATCAAGTCTTAATTTTTGAACATATGTTATTCATTAACATAACCTCTGTCTCTTAGAACTGTAGGCATCAGCAAGATATTAAATGAAAGTGATTTCAGCATTTTCATTGAAAAGGGGTAAAATAAATGAAAAATGAAATTCTTGTTTTAAATGAAGACCTACTTTGTACATGGAGAAGGCAATGGCACCCCACTCCAGTACTCTTACCTGGAAAATCCATGGATGGAGGAGCCTGGTTGGCTGCAACCCATGGGGTCTCGAAGAGTCGGACACAATTGAGTGACTTCACTTTCACTTTTCACTTTCATGCATCGGAGAAGGAAATGGCAACCCACTCCAGTGTTCTTGCCTGGAGAATCTCAGGGATAGAGGAGCTTGGTGGGCTGCCATCTATGGGGTCACATAGAGTTGGACACGATTGAAGCGACTTAGCAGCAGCAACACTTTGGACAGACTCTATATGTTCTCCAGTTAGATTTAATCTCATGATAGCCTTGTGAGAAGATCATTCATTCTTAAGGAACAATAGAAATGAGATACAGGAATAACAAGGTCCCTTCAAAGGTGACTCAGCCAGGTCTGTCTGATTCTAGAACCCTGTACTCTTTTTCAAAGCAGTTCAAGACGTCCACCTAAGTCATTTTTGTCCCTTAAGAAGTTTCCTTTCACTTAAACAATTAAAGACACATCAGTTGTATCTGAGACTTGGAGGAAAGAATTGAGATGACTCAAATACATCAAGAGAGAAAATAAATTATTTTCTTTCAAGACTTCAAATGTATCTCCTTGAAAGTAGTTAAATGCCATTTAAATCAAACACTTCAGTGTCTTTTTTTTAAGTAAAAGGCAGTAGAAAGATGAAAAGTAGTTTTCTAATTTAAATAAAACAACAAAGATACAAGAAAATTATAGAAATGAGTGATTTGTTCCCTCATTTTCTGTGTCTCCATTTAAAAAAAAAATAAAGCTTTTTTTTTTTTGAGCAAAGAAAGGTAAGATAAAGTTTAAATATGAACATCTGAGCAAAGATGCTAGGGTATAAGGATGGGATTTAAACTATCTTAGCTATCTAATTCATAGCATTAAGGCAAAAATTAACTGAGCTTATTCTGTTTTGAGATATCAATAAGTACCCTAAATATGTATTTATGCTTTTCTATTAAATTAGCTCCTATTTCTCCATCTTGGTATATATAGCAATGGTTCCTAATAGAATTTAAGAGCTTGATAGAGAAAATAAATAGTTTCATTCAACAATTAGGCAAACTCATGACTGACACATGGATTTATTTATCTTTTGAGAGTTATGGACTGAGGTGGAGGTGGGAAGAGCAAGAAAGGCCTTCTACTTCTGTCTACCTGATGGCATCAAAAAAGCATCTCCAAAATGCCAGAACTGAAAGGACCTAAAGATAATAAACAGAGAGAGTGAATTAAATGCAAATTATAGAAATTCTTAAGCATCCAGACTTATTTTTCCCTGTAATGGAATGTAGCAGTGTAGGATTTCAGTTTTTTTTTTACAACCTGGATGTACCCTAATTTCAGGTTGTGCTATGAAACTGGAAGTTCCCCAGAAGCTGTGGGCACATAGTTTCCCTGGGCAGTGAGGAGGCATGAGGAAGGGTCATTATTCTTTCAGGTGACACTAATATTCACATCCCTGATGTCGTTATTCACTGAGTGATGAGTAAAAAGAAGCACTTTTTCTACAGCTCATCCCACGCAGCCTGGCATTGGGAGCTTTTCATTTTCAACAAGGAAGCAAAGGCCCAGGTGTTACTGAAAATGCAGACAGTGTAACTGTGGAAATGAATCCAATTGTCCTTCTGAGTCTCTTCGGTTACACAACACCAAAAAGAGAAAGTGCCGGTATTTGAGCCACAGCTACTAGAAACTATAGATGAAGCACACGTCTAAGTTAGGCACACAGCACTGATTATAGAAATGCTGCATATATAATTTGTGTGTGTGTGAGTGCCGGTGTAAAGAAATAGAAATGTACCACAGCTTTCTTTTCCATTCATCTGCTGATGGACATCTAGGTTGTTTCCATGTCCTGGCTATTATAAACAGTGCTGCGATGAACATTGGGGTACATGTGTCTCTTTCAATTCGGGTTTCCTCGGTGTGTATGCCCAGCAGTGGGATTGCTGGGTCATAAGGTAGTTCTATTTGCAATTTTTAAAGGAATCTCCACACTGTTCTCCATAGAGGCTGTACTAGTTTGCATTCCCACCAAAAGTGTAGGAGGGTTCCCTTTTCTCCACACCCTCTCCAGCATTTACTGCTTGCAGATTTTTGGATCGCAGACATTCTGACTGGTGTGAAGTGGTACCTCATTGTGGTTTTGATTTGCATTTCTCTGATAATGAGTGATGTTGAGCATCTTTTCATGTGTTTGTTAGCCATCCGTATGTCTTCTTTGGAGAAATGTCTATTTAGTTCTTTGGCCCATTTTTTGATTGGGTCGTTTATTTTTCTGGAATTGAGCTGCATAAGTTGCTTGTATATTTTTGAGATTAGTTGTTTGTCAGTTGCTTCATTTGCTATTATTTTCTCCCATTCCGAAGGCTGTCTTTTCACCTTGCTTATATTTTCCTTTGTTGTGCAGAAGCTTTTAATTTTAATTAGATCCCATTTGTTTATTTTTGCTTTTATTTCCAGAATTCTGGGAGGTGGATCATAGAGGATCCTGCTGTGATTTATGTCTGAGAGTGTTTTGCCTATGCCTCTAGGAGTTTTATAGTTTCTGATCTTACATTTAGATCTTTAATCCATTTTGAGTTTATTTTTGTGTGCGGTGTTAGAAAGTGATCTAGTTTCATTCTTTTACAAGTGGTTGACCAGTTTTCCCAGCACCACTTGTTAAAGAGATTGTCTTTACTCCATTTGGCAATGACGACCCTGTATGCAAGACAGAGAAAGAGACACAGATGTGTATAACGGACTTTTGGACTCAGAGGGAGAGGGAGAGGGTGGGATGATTTGGGAGAATGACATTCTAACATGTATACTATCATGTAAGAATTGAATCACCAGTCTATGTCTGACGCAGGATGCAGCATGCTTGGGGCTGGTGCATGGGGATGACCCAGAGAGATGTTATGGGGAGGGAGGTGGGAGGGGGGTTCATGTTTGGGAACGCATGTAAGAATTAAAGATATTAAAATTTAAAAACTAAAAAAAAAAAAACCACCTAAAAAAAAAGAAATAGAAATGGAAGTATTTGTGTAAAATTAATTCTATGCCCTATACTTGTTCTACATACATAGTAAATGGATCCCCAAAGAGAGATAACCCTTCAACAAGATTTTGTTTTATAAAGAAAAAATGAAAATAATAACTTGGTCCATTTGGATGTCCATTTTTCTCCTTTATTCACACTTACATTTAATAGCTAATGCGGGGTGGGGGGAAGAGGTGTGTTAAACAGGATAATGATGGTCAGTTCATGAAAAGAACTTTGAAAAGTATGAAGTAAAGTAATCTATTATTTACATCAGAAAAAATCTAGATGTTTTGCATTATCAAAAACAAGTAAATATATGTCTTTCTTTTTTTCAAGGCATCACCTTTTTTTCGAGGCATCACTGACTCGATGGGCATGAGTTTGAGCCAACTCTGGGAGTCAGTGATGGACAGGGAAGCCTGGCATGCTGCAGTCCATGGGGTCGCAAAGAGTCGGACATGACTGAGTGACTGAACTGAACTGAACTTGCTTTTTTCTGTGGAGTTTGTGTTAAATACAGTTTCCACTTTTTCAGTAGTGGTAAGAGCCACATGATGCATGACAGTCATTGAGATCTGATCACTTAGTTTAAGATACAACCATTTTTAACTGTGATCCTGGTCCTGATCCTGGTTCCTCATTCCCATTTCTCTGAGACTTATTAAAAACAACCAATGATTTGGCTGCATCCCAACTAATCGAAAGAGAATTTCTGGTTCTGTAGACCAAGCATCAGAATTTCCTATAATTCCCCAGTTTTTGACCTTACAACCAGAGCTGAGAAGTAGCATTGTCTTTCAAAAGTGTAAGAGAATGAAGCTGTTAAAGGGTAAAATGCAAAAGAATAACAACAAAAATCCCTCTGACTTGTACAGTGGATTGAGTTCCAATACTCTTTCAGATAAATGAGGAACTTTTCCATTATTAGTCAATAATAACAGTTGACCATTTTTCCCCCTTAGACTGAGAAGCCATTTAAAGAACTTATTTAGTTGGAAGAAATCCAACAAATAAGCTGCTGCATGTTTAAGTAGCTTTTTCTACATTATATCCAAGGGTTGGCAAATATATTCATTTGTTCATTTAAAACTTTTGTGGGTTTAATGATTATGTGTCAGGAATCAGTCCCAGATGGAATCATGAACTTGAGTCAAAAATGATCTCTCCATTCAAGTAATTTATAACGTGAATTTGTGTTTATTCAGTGTATATAATTGAGTCCTGTTATATATCCAAATTGATGCTTTTGAACTGTGGTGTTGGAGAATACTCTTGAGAGTCCCTTGGACTGCAAGGAGATCCAACCAGTCTGTTCTAAAGATCAGTCCTGGGTGTTCTTTGGAGGGACTGATGCTGAAGCTGAAACTCCAGTACTTTGGCCACCTCATGCGAAGAGCTGACTCATTGGAAAAGACTCTGATGCTGGGAGGGATTGAGGGCAGGAGGAGAAGGGGACGACCGAGGATGAGATGGCTGGATGGCATCAGTGACTAGATGGACGTGAGTCTGAGTGATCTCCGGAAGTTGGTGATGGACAGGGAGGCCTGATGTGCTGCGATTCGTGGGGTCGCAAAGAGTCGGACACGTCTGAGCGACTGAACTGAACTGAACTGAATATACCCCAAAATGGCTTCCCTGGTAGCTCAGCTGGTAAAGAACTTGACAGTAATGCAGGAGATCCCGATTCGATTTCTGGGTCGGGAAGATCCACTGGAGAAGGGATAGGTTACTCACTCCAGTATTCTGGCCTGAAGAATTCCATGTCCAAAACTGGTCTAAACACTAGGAAATCTCAAAAATCTAAGTAGAAAAAAAATAAGATTCCTGCTCAGTGGAACTTATTTTTCAGCAGGAGCAATAAGAAATAAAATAGAAGATATTAGATGTGAAGAAAGAAAAAGCAACAGAGGAGGATAGGGAATGAGGGAAGGAAAAGAGTCACAGACACTGCCAAATGAGGTGAGTTATTGAGAAAGGTCTCCATGAGAGTGTGACATTAAATAAACCCCTGGAAGAGAGAAAGTGCAAGCCATGTAATTACAGGAGAAGAGTTTCAAACAGAGAAAAAGGTGGATGCAAATGCTCAGAGCCAGGAACTTGTCTGAGGAGTTTGATGAAGAGCAAGGCAACCAAGCTGGTAAGGCTGGAGCAGAGAGAGAAGATGACTGTGAGATCAGAAAAGGGAGAGCAGGGGGCACACATGAGGAAGGGCGTTGGCAGGACTGAATGAGCTGGGAAGCCAAGCAAGGGCTTTGACTAGGGGATTAACCAGAGCTGACATTCCATTTATGGTCAGAGTGTCCAGGATTAAGTGAAGAGAACAAATTTGGAAGGAGTCCAGGGAGGCTCCTATAAGATTCTAGGGATGAAGACATCCCAGAAGTGTAAAAAAAAAAAAAAAGGCGTGCATAACTCTACCAAAGGGTGTAGGGGTACCTTTGTAAAGATTTTGTATATCCTGCAAGGCCTCAAATAATAAGAATAGACCATCTGGAAAGAACAACAAAAAAATAAATTCTTAAAAAAATAGGAAAACAAACAGAAGTATGAACCACCACAGTGCATGTAGGTGCTTGATGTATGAGGGTGTAGGAAACACGGCATTGGGGAGGAAACTGAACTGGGAATGGAGAGTGAAGAGCCTTGCGTACCATGCCAAGTAGCTGGACTTGATAATGCAAGCAAAGAAGGAATAGTGAAGCTTTTTAGGTAATATGGAAACAATGTGGAAGAAACATTACAAGGAGCAGTTGAAGAGAGATACCAATGAGAAGGTTCTTGCCACAGGTACTGTCTGTTTCAATTTAGCTCAGTTCAGCTGTTCAGTCATATCAGACTCTTTGAGACCCCATGGACCGCAGCATGCCAGGCCTCCCTGTCCATAACCAACTCCCGGAGGCTACCCAAATTCATGTCCATTGAGTCAGTGATGCCATCCAACCATCTTATCCTCCTCCATCCCCTTCTCCTCCTGCCCTCAATCTTTCCCAGAATCAGAGTCTTTTCCAGTGAGTCAACTCTTTGCATGAGGTGGCCAAAGTATCAGAGCTTCAGCTTCAACATCAGTCCTTCCAATGAACATCCAGGACTGATCTCATTTAGGATGGACTGGTTGAATCTCCTTGTAGTCCAAGGGACTCTTTCAAGAGTCTTCTCCAACATCACAGTTCAAAAGCATCAATTCTTCTGTTCTCAGCTTTCTTTATAGTCCAGCTCTCACATCCATACATGACTACTGGAAAAACCATAGCCTTGACTAGACAGACCTCTGTTGGCAAAGTAATGTCTCTGCTTTTCAATAGGCTATCTAGGTCGGTCATAACTTTTCTCCCAAGGAGTAAGCGTCTTTTTAATTTCATGCCTGAAATTAAATAAGTATTTGCCTTTATGGGAAGAGCTCTGACAATAGAGTATACAGAATGTCAAGGGGTTGGGGGAAGAGGAAAAAAATCAAGCTAAATAGAAGCATCAAGAATGGCTTCATCGACACTATTTACAACAGCCAAGACATGGGAGCAACTGAAATGTCCATCAACAGATGAGCGGATAAAGAAAGATGTGGTCATTTATATGTAAAATCTAAAAAGAAAAAAGATGCAAATAAACTTATTTACAAAACAGATTTACAGATTTTGAAAACTTGAAAGTGATAGTCGTTCAGTCATGTCTGACTCTTTGCCCACCAGGTTCCTCTGTCTATGGAGTTCTCCAGGCAAGAATACTGGAGTGGATTGTCATTCCCTTCTCCAGGGGATCTTCCTGACAGGGATCAAACCCAGGTCTCCTGCCTTGCAGACAGATTCTTTACCACCTGAACCACCAGGTAAACTCCCTTGAAAAAAAATATGGTTAGCAAAGGGGAAATGTGAAGGTGAGGGATAAATTAGGAGGCTGGGATTGACATATACAGACTACTATATATAAAATAGATAATAAGCAACGACTGTATACTACAGGAAACTACTCAATATTCTGTAACAACATATATGGGGAAAGAATCTGAAAAAAGTTAATATAGACATATGCATAATTGAATCATTTCACTATATACCTGAAACTAACACAACATTTCAAAAGCATCAATTCTTCGGCGCTCAGCCTTCTTCACAGTCCAACTCTCACATCCATACATGACCACAGGAACAACCATAGCCTTGACTAGACGGACCTTAGTCAGCAAAGTAATGTCTCTGCTTTTGAATATACTATCTAGGTTGCTCATAACTTTTGTTCCAAGGAGTAAGCGTCTTTTAATTTCATGGCTGCAGTCACCATCTGCAGTGATTTTGGAGCCCCAAAAAATAAAGTCTGACACTGTTTCCACTGTTTCCCCATCTATTTCCCATGAAGTGATGGGACCGGATGCCATGATCTTCGTTTTCTGAATGTTGAGCTTTAAGCCAACTTTTTCACTCTCCTCTTTCACTTTCATCAAGAGGTTTTTTAACTCCTCTTCACTTTCTGCCATAAGGGTGGTGTCATCTGCATGTCTGTGGTGTTGGAAAAGACTCTTGAGAGTCCCTTGGACTGCAAGGAGATCCAACCAGTCCATTCTGAAGGAGATCAACCCTTGGATTTCTTTGGAAGGAATGATGCTAAAGCTGAAACTCCAGTACTTTGGCCACATCATGAGAAGAGTTGACTCATTGGAAAAGACTCTGATGCTGGGAGGGATTGGGGGCAGGAGGAGAAGGGGACGACCAAGGATGAGATGGCTGGATGACATCAGTGACTAGATGGACGTGAGTCTGAGTGATCTCTGGAAGTTGGTGATGGACAGGGAGGCCTGATGTGCTGCGATTCATGGGGTCGCAAAGAGTCGGACACGTCTGAGCGACTGAACTGAACTGAACACAACATTTGTAAATCACCTATTATTGTTCATGTTGAGTCACTAAGCCATGCCTGACTCTTTGGTCATCCCATGGGCTCTAGCACATCTGGCTTCCCTGTCCATGAAATTTTCCAGGCAAGAATACTGAAGTGGGCTGCCATTTTCTTCTCCAGAAATCAACAATAATATAAGATAAAATTTTTTTAAATAAATGAATACATAAATACATTAAATTTACTAATTACAAAAAAGAATGGCTTCATTGAGAAAGTAATCCTTAAACTGAGTATTGAGAAATAAATTGCTTTTGGTTTGACATGAAAAAGAGGAATTCCAGGACAGGAGAATCCAAGGCCCAGAGACCTGAAAGAACATGGTAGATTAGAGGAGGATGGCAGAGCTGACTGGAGCACATGGCATAAGCAGAGAAAGGGGATGAGAGCTGGAGGCAAGAGCAATGATTCTATGGAATTTGGACCTGGGTCTAGTTATAAAGGCACTGGAGATCCAGCAAAGGATATTAAGCATGGTTATAAGGTGCTTAAATCTGTACTTTAGAAAGCTGCTCCATGTCAGTGCTTCAGGAGAAAAGGAATTTGGAGACACAAGGAGGAAGGAAGAATGGACAGTGGATTATTGAAATAGTCCAGGACAGGAAGAAAGGATTGTCTGGGACAGAAAGAAATGATTTGGAACCAACACAGCAGTAGTTGTGTTGAGAAGTTGGGATATTTCCAGGAGCATTTCAAAGACAAACTCAACTGGGTTTGGTGATCGATTCTAGGTAGGAAAGTAGAGAGAGGGAGGAATTTCAGTGATACCTAGAGCCTGACTTGGGACTCTTAAGTTTATGGCTGTCCATTTATTAATATAGGAAGCAGAAAAAAGCAGCAAGGTAGTGGGAAATAATCAGATTGATTCTGGACCTATTAAATTCTATATCCATCTCTTAGATTTAATTGTCTCATAAGCAACTTGACATATGTATAAGAACTCAGTACTTGGCAGAAAATAGGCATTCAATAAATTTTTTTTTATTGCAACAGTTTAAGTGAAAGGAAATTAAGCCAGCATAATTTACCCAAGGCAGTATGTTTCAACTCTTCAGAGAAAACTTTTCCAGTTATATCACATATGATTCATGCATTGGATAGTACATTCTGTCTGCTGACCTAGCAGCCAGTGTTTAACTCTATGCCACACAGCATAGTTGTGGCCGAGACGAAAATCAACAGTTCAAAGAGAGAAAATGGTTCGGAATGGTCTTCCTGATAGAATCTTTTTTGGGTTGTCACTTTTTGGCACTAATTTAAAAGGGTTATTTTCGATTCATTTTGATAAAGGTTTAACTGAGAAGCTCAAATTAGAAAATCTTTCATTTGGAGATATTCATGAAAAACATCATACATAAAAGAGAGAGAGAGGTATGGGGATAAACCAGACAACCGTTAGCCTGGGACAGGTATGATGGGCTCAGTCTTTGAGCTAATACTCCATTATGATTCTCATGATGTTTTGCAAGGTGAATGGAAAAAGTACTTATATATAGTTACCATTAGGATAAAACATCATTCTACTTATTTCATTTAATAATTCTTATATAGTTAAATAATCCATACATTATTATTTAAAAATAATTGTGCTTTATAAGTCATGTTAAAAGTAACTCCACAAAGTTTGTTTTATAAATGAAAGCAACTTCTATCAGTTGCTTATTCTTTGAACTAAGGAAAAGATTTTGGTACTTCTTCTACAGTATTATAAGATTCATAACACACATGAATTTTGAAAATCTTTTTTGAGTGATGATAAGAACTGAAATAAGCAGGGTGACGATATGCAGCCTTGATGTACCCCTTTCCCGATTTGGAACCAGTCTGTTGTTCCATGTACTGTTCTAACTGTTGCTTCCTAACCTGCATGAAGATTTCTCAGGAGGCAGGTCAGGTGGTCTGGTATTTCCATCTCTTTCAGAATTTTCTACAGTTTGTTGTAATCCACACAGTCAAAGGCTTTGGCATAGTCAATAAAACAGAAGTAGATGGTTTTCTGGAATTCTCTTGCATTTTTGATGATCCAAAGGATGTTGGCAATTGATCTTTGGTTCCTCTGCCTTTTCTAAACCCAGTTTGAACATCTGGAAGTTCATGGTTCACATACTGTTGAAGCCTGGCTTGGAGAATTTTGAGCTTTAGTTTACTAGCATGTGAGATGAGTGCAATTGTGAGGTAGTTTGAACATTCTTTGGCATTTCCTTTCTTTGGGATTGGGATGAAAACGGACCTTTTCCAGTCCTGTGGCCACTGCTGAGTTTTCCAAATTTGCTGGCATACTGAGTGTAGCATTTTCTCAGCATCATCTTTTAGGATTTGAAATAGCTCAACTGGAATTCCATCACCTCCACTAGCTTTATTCATAGTGATGTTTCCTAAGGCCCACTTGACTTCATATTCCATGTCTGGCTCTAGGTTGGTGATCACATCATCAGGATTATCTGGGTCATGAAGATCTTTTTTGTATAGTTCTTCTGTGTATTCTTGCCACCTCTTCTTAAGATCTTCTGCTTTTGTTAGGTCCAAACCATTTAACTTATATGCAGAGTATAATGCTCATTTAACTTATATGTAGAGTACATCATGTGAGATGCCACACTAGCTGAAGCATAAGCTGGAATCAAGATTGCTGGGAGATATAACAATAACCTCAGCTATGCAGATGACACCACCCTTATGGCAGAAAATCAAGAAGAACTAAAGAGCCTCTTTGTGGAAGTGAAAGAGGAGAGTCAACAAGCTGGTTTAAAACTCAAAATTCAGAAAACTAGGATTATGAGATCTGGTCCCATCGCTTCATGGCCAGTAGATGGGAAACAATGGAAACAGTGAGAGACTTTATTTTCTTGGGCACCAAAATCACTGCAGATGGTGACTGCAGCCATGAAATTAAAAGACGCTTACTCCTTGGAAGGAAAGCTATGATCAACCTAGACAGCATATTAAAAGGCAGAAACATTACTTTGCCAACAAATATCCGTTTAGTCAAAGCTATGGCTTTCCCAGTAGTCGTGTATGGATGTGAGAGTTGGGCTATAAAGAAAGCTGAGTATCGAAGAATTGATGCTTTTGAATTGTGTTGCAGAAGACTCTTAGGAGTCCCTTGGACTGCAAGGAGATACAACCAGTCCATCCTAAATGAGATCAGTCCTGAATATTCATTGGAAGGACTGATCCTGAAGCTGAAATTCCAACACTTTGGCCACCTGATGCAAAGAACTGACTTATTGGGAAAGACCCTGATGCTGGGAAAGATTGAAGGCAGGAAGAGAAGGGGATGACAGAGTATGAGATGGTTGGATGGCATTACTGACTCAATGGACATGAGTTTGAGTAAGCTTCGGGAGTTGGTGATGGACAGGGAAGCCTGGCATGCTGCAGCCCATGGGGTTACAAAGAGTTGGACACGACTGAGCGACTGAACTGAACTGAACCAGTGAAAGGATCTCATGAATTCTGTATGAAGTTACATTATAAATTAATACAGTGTAAAGTGTGCTTTTCTTCCCATTTACATATTGATTTATTGCTTTGATATCAAATGTATCATTAACTAAAGTGAACAGAATTGCAAAAAAATAGTTAAATGATGGGTATGAGTTGCCAGTCAAAAGAAAATTATATTTGAGGTTTAGTTAATTTTTATGTATACACTTTATGCATCTCTCTTAGTGCGTATATCAAAAAGAAGTGTTGCATATTAATTTAAGATTATTAGACATAAACTAAAATTATGTCTAAGAATCTTAGTCTGTTTCACATTCTTAATACTAATAACCATGAAAGACTTCAGGGAGAAAAATCTCACTATTAATAGCAGCAGAATTTACTATTATAATATTTAAGATGAAATATTTATTTCATGTACCCTGAAAATCTCACATACTCTATTTTATAGTAAAAAAGTCAGAATTAGAAAAAATTAATGGTTTACCCAACATCACATATCTATTTTTGACACAGTAGTTATCCTGGCCCTAAGCATATATGTTAATTCAGAATTTAAATCTTAGTATCTGATCTCTATTCCAAAATGTGCCAGAAAAAGGACAGAATGCTGATGCAGAATGGTCATATTTCTTTTCTTCCTTTCAAGTCATGTCCTGTTATACCATGTTCTGTCTCATGAATGAAAATGATCTCTCCATGACCATGCCCACTCTCAAGTTAATTCCTGTTAGCCACTAGCCACCCAGAAGTTAGATTAGAGGTAGTATCCTCCACATTGGAACAGTATTAACTGTGGCTTAGAGGAAAGAATGATGAATGAGAAGTCAGAGTCTCTGAGTTCTAAACTGGATTCCATCAAAATACTTGGTTCAATATTGGATGAATCAGATCAGCTGGCCTCTGGATGTTTCTTTCCTCCGCTATGACATAAAGGATGGATAAGTGGTCATTAATGTCTCCTCCTAGCCATTGATGTTTTTGTTTGTACAGACATAATTGGCCAGACCACAATTCAATACATGTCCTTCCCTCACCCTTGGAATGAATAAAGAACTTTGACCCAGTAAGCAGTTGGCACGACAAAGTAAGGTAATGGTATAGTCCAAAGTTTGTCATAGATGTGAAATAACTAAAAGAAGAGAGGTTTGTTTTTAAAAATTGGATCATCCAGGGTCAAGATTTAGATGGTAAATAATCTCAAACAAATTGATTTTATTTTGAATATCATTTTAGTGAATCTGCATACACAGCCTTATATCAACTGAGAACAAAAGGTCAAGGGTTAGGCCCACTATCAAAAACACTGCTAGAATGGAGATGCAGACATAGAGAACAGACAGGGCGGGGCAGAAGAGGGAGAGAGCAAGATGAAGGGAAAGCACAGCATGGAAGCGTATATACTAACATATATATAAAGATTTGTTGTTGTTGTTCAGCTGCTCAGTTGTGTCTGACTATTTGTGACCCCATGGACTGCAGCATGCCAAGTTTGCCTATCCTTCACCATCTTTTGGAGATTGCTCAAACTCATGTCCATTGAGTCAGTGATTCCATCCAACCATCTCATTCTGTCATCCCCTTTTCCTCCTGCCTTCAATCCTTCCCAGCATCAAGGTCTTTTCCAATGTGTCACCTCTTTGCATCAGGTGGCCCAAGTATTGGAGCTTCCGCTTCAGCATCAGTCCTTCCAATGAACATTCAGGATTGATTTTCTTTAGGATGGACTGGTTGGATCTCCTTGCAGTCCAAGGGACTCTCAAGTGTCTTCTCCAACACCACAGTTCAAAAGCATTAATTCTTCAGCACTCAGCTTTCTTTATAGTGTAACTTTCACATCCCTACATGACTACTGGAAAAACCATAGCTTTGACTACATGGACCTTTGTCAGCAAAGTGATGTCTCTGCTTTTTCATATACTGTCTAGATTTGTCAAGGATTTTCTTCAAGGAGCAAGCATCTTTCAGTTTCATGGATGTGGTCAGCATCTTCAGTGATGTTAATATTTAGCCAATAGAAATTTGATGTATGACTCAGGGTACTCAACTAGGGCTCTGTGATAACCTAGAGGAGTGATAAAAGGTGAGAGCGAGAGGGAGGTTTAAGAAGGAGTGGACATATGCACACCTATGATTAATTCATGCTGATGTATGAGAGAAAGCAAACCAATACTGTAAAGCAATCATCAATCAAAAATAAATAAATATAAAGTCATTTAAAAAAAAAAAAAACACTGCTCAGTTCAGTTCAGTTCCTCGGTCGTATCCGACTCTTTGCAACCCCATAAATCGCAGCACGCCAGGCCTCCCTGTCCATCACCAACTCCCAGAGTTCACTCAGTCTCATGTCCATCGAGTCAGTGATGCCATCCAGCCATCTCATCCTCTGTCGTCCCCTTCTCCTCCTGCCCTCAATCCCTCCCAGGATCAGAGGCTTTTCCAATGAATCAACTCCGCATGAGGTGGCCAAAGTACTGGAGCTTCAGCTTTAGTATCATTCCTTCCAAAGAACACCCCAGGGCTGATCTCCTTCAGAATGGACTGGTTGGATCTCCTTGCAGTCTAAGGGGCTCTCAAGAGTCTTCTCCAACACCACAGTTCAAAAGCATCAATTTTTCGGTGCTCAGCCCTCTTTATAGTCCAACTCTCACATCCATACATGACCATTGGAAAAACCATAGCCTTGACTAGATGGACCTCTGTTGGCAAAGTAATGTCTCTGCTTTTCAATATGCTATCTAGGTTTGTCATAACTTTTCTTCCAAGGAGTAAAGGTGTTTTAATTTCATGGCTGCAATCACCATCTGCAGTGATTTTGGAGCCACAAAAAATAAAGTCTGACACTGTTTCCACTGTTTCCGCATCTATTTGCCATGAAGTGATGGGACCAGATGCCATAATCTTCGTTTTCTGAATGTTGAGCTTTAAGCCAGCTTTTTCACTCTCCTCTTTCACTTTCATCAAGAGGCTTTTTAGTTCCTCTTCACTTTCTGCCATACTGCATTAGAAAAGTTTCCTTGTGGTACTGTACAAACAGCAAGCCTATTTTCTGATAAAGAAACTATAAGGACACTTTCAAGACTTTTAGCTAAAGTCAAATATCACAGATAGAATTAAGAGCTCCAAGGTCCTGATTCTGAGCTAGTGACCCAACACTGCTAGAGACATCCTAACAGAGTGAGGCAAGACTCAAAGTAATATGTTGTGGCTGTTGGTGAAACACAAATATTTGGTATTAGGCTGTGTCCCTGTAGAGAATCTTAGTGGGATGTTGAAGAAGAGGCCCACTTCCTGGAGGTGTGGGTCACTAGCTCAGAATCAGGACCTCGGAGCTCTTAATTCTATATGTGATATTTGACTTTAGCTAAAAGTCTTGAAAGTGTCCTTATAGTTTCTTTATCAGAAAATAGGCTTGCTGTTTGTATAGCAGCACAAGGAAATTTTTCTAATGCGGTAGGCATATTAATGTCATACAGGAAAATGTCACTGGCTGAAAAATATTTAATATCACTGATTTAGTTCTATTTGGGACTGTGTACTTAAAACTTTAAAGAAAAATAAAACTTTCAGAGTTTCATTCAGGTGAATATACCAAGATGACTATAAATGACAAGATTTCTTGAATATAGAGAAACAGAAATGAAAGTAATCTTTTCAAGAGTGATTTTCCAGAAAGTTGTTATTTAGTCACTAAGTTGCATCTGACTCTTTTGCAACCCCATGGAGTATAGCCCCTCAGACTCCTCTGTCCATGGGATTTCCCAGGCAGTGGAGTGGGTTGCCATTTCCTTTTCCAGGGGATTCATCCCAACCCAGGGATCAAATTCATGTCTCTTGCATTGGCAGGTATATTCTTTACCATGAGCCACCAGGCAAGCCCATTCAAAAAGGTGGCCAGATGCACTTTTCAAAGGATTTGCTCTATGTCCTATGAATTATTCTTAGTAAATGTTTAGATAGTGCTTTTCTAGGCTCTCTGAGGTCTATTTCTAAAGAAATATACATAATCACCATCTAGATGGCTGCAAAGGTTCTGTCCCTACCATAATGATTTCTAGTTTAGTAGGAAAGTTACCACTTAATTCTTTTGTTCAAAGATCCTGGAAATAGGGTTGACCATCAAAAGACAAACAACAGTATCATACATAACTGAGCAGAGAAAGCATCTTTCAGAAATGCTGCTGATTTGAGAGAAAAATGAAAATCAATACACTTTAAGGACATGCTCAAGAGAAGTCTATCTTGTTCATGAAATAGTAAATGCTACAGCAACACAAAAATCAGTCAATGTTTAGTTTTTGAGGACCTACAGGCAAGGTATCCTTCTACACTGCTTCCCAAAAAAATGCAGTATGGTTAAATTTTACTGTCTCCACTGCCACTAGTATCCATTCCAAACTCCTCAATTGAAACAGTGATATGTATACAATTATCAGGTAAGTAAAGATCTGTAGTCTAAACCCCTCCATATAACTTGGATTTTCCATTATTGTTCTTGTTAAAAAGGTACCACAATCAGGATCCAAGGCAACGTTCTGGTGTCACATTCCCTTGTCCCTGGGATTGCTAAAAATCTTTACTTCTCTTCCATTTCATCAGTTCACACAGAATTTCTCACAGGAGCATTGTGGACACTTTGCATAGGAGCACTCCATGCTTCCTAAATGTCAGTCAGAGCCCTACAACCACAGTGATACTGGTCCCCACACATTGCTTAACACAGGGGTTGGGAACCATGCTCTCATATTTCTTGTGACCCTCCCAAGGCAGAGCCAAGTCTGTCTTCTCTCCTGTATCTTTTTCTTCTCTCTTGTTCCTCTGTTAAAGCCAAGGTCATGTACTGGCATTTTTCTTGGCACATTGTGCAGAGATTTGGTTTACTTTTTCTCTCCTATTTTTGCTCCCTCTCATTGTCTCTTTCCCACTTTTTCTCTGTCTCACCTTCCCTCTCTCTATTCCTCTCTCTCACTCCCTATCCTTCTATCTCCAGACTGAGCTAATTGAGGACAAGAAATGTGTGTGTTCATGGTGTCTGCAGCACACAGTGAAAGGGTCTGACACAGAGTAGGGTCCCATAGGTATTGTGGAATTGAATTAAATGTCTCTGCTTTACAAAGGACTGCAGGCTTTTCCAATCCAGGAGTATTTTAATCATGCCTACCGGTATCTATCTAATTGCAACTCCTCAGCCAAGCCTGGCAGGCAACAGAATCACTTACAGAAAGTGTAATACAGATTCAAAGGCCCTAATCCAGAACTACTGATTCAGGATCTGCTGCAGAGAAACCTAAGCAACAATATTTTGCAAAAGTTATACAGCAATGCCAACCCTCTTCTCAAGTGCAGCTTCTAGTAGAACCTTTTTAATTTTGTTGTACTATTAAGAAAACGGGATGATACTCCTGAAGAATGTCTTGGACCCTTTTCTATTTCATAGGACAACCTATGAAAAAGTGGGGTGATTTGAAAAGCCTTCACAAAATAAATGCACTGAGTTATCATATATTTTTGACTATATCAGATAACAAAGCATGTAAAAAGCTGTTATTGAGGTAAGAATCGCTCAAGTTATTCAAGGATGTGGGGGAAATGCTTGGTCAAGACATACATTCTAAAATATATTTTCTCCTTTTTCAAAAGTGTTTAAAATAAACACTTCTAACAATTCCAATGCTTGGCACCCATTTCCAGCTATATTTATGTTTGACAAGTTCCTTTTGCACAGTCATTTGTATATTGTTCTTTTCCTTGGGCCAAATATATTTTCGAGTGTCAATCCAGGTTATGGAATTTGCATTTGGGCTTGGACTATTAGACATCTGAGTCACTCTTTTCCTTCTCTTCCTCCTTGGAAGCTCTGTCTATTCCTTCTGTTAAGATACCTTCAGGCTAATCAAGTTTATGTGAAGAAATTATCTGTAGGAAAAAGGAGGTGAGATTGGAAGACAATTGGGGGGATTCTAGGCTGGGAAAGCCAAGAATATCCAAATCCATCCTTGTCCTAGCCACCTCTCTTCCAGGTGAGTTCCCCAAGGAAGACATAAATACAGGGAAAGCGGTAGGATAAAGCGAAATGCCACTTGAGTTGTTGTTTGTTTGTTTTTTTTTTTTTTTCCTTTGAGAAGTGATCCAAATTCAAAAATAGCTGTCCTTACAAACCTGGGTCAGAGTATATGATGTCAGCTTAAGGAGGCTTCTCTCTGTGCTTTCCTTTCAGTTAAAGCCTAAATATTACCATTTTACCACCTTGAGGCCAGGATGTATAGGGCAGGAGAGTAGAGATGAGAGTGATGGACTTACAAATGAGAAATGACATACGCTTCCTTGGGTGGACAATATCATCCACCAGCCACCACAGACATTAGAGGGAAAGGAAAGGAAGTTAACTGGCAATTATCTGGACTTCTTTGTGATTAAGTGAAACAAGGGGATGAAGCAAACAAACAAACAAGACAAATAGGCAAACTCCTTTGAATTTCAGACAGGATATTACCAAAGAAAGAAAAACTAGGCAGCATATGTGTGAACCTACAAGACCTTCTAGGACTAATACCCCCCAAAGACATCCTTTTCATTATAGGGGACTGGAATGCAAAAGTAGGAAGTCAAGAAACATCTGGAGTAACAGGCAAATTTAGCCTTGGATTACAGAATGAAACAGGGCAAAGGCTAATAGAGTTTTGCAAACAGAACACACTGGTGATAGCAAACACCCTTTTCCATCAAAACAAGAGAAGACTGTACACAAGGACATCACCAGATGGTCAATATGGAAATGAGATTGATTATATTCTTTGCAGCCAAAGATGGAGAAGCTCTATAGAGTCAGCAAAAACAAGACCAGGAGCAGACTGTGGCTCAGATCATGAACTCCTTATTGCCAAATTTAGACCTAAATTGAAGAAAATAGGGAAAACCAGTAGACCATTCAGTTAAGACCTGAAGTGACAAATAGATACAAGGGATTAGATCTGATAGACAGAGTGCCGGATGAACTATGGATGGAGGTTCGTGACATTGTACAGGAGACAGGAATCAAGACCATCCCTAAGGTAAAGAAATGCAAAAGGGCAAGGAGGCCTTACAAATACCTGAGAAAAGAAGAGAAGCAAAAGGCAAAGGAGAAAAGGAAAGATATGCCCATTTGAATGAGAGTTCCAAAGAAGAGCAAGGAGAGATAATAAAGCCTTCCTCAGCAATCAATGCAAAGAAATAGAGGAAAACAATAGAATAGGAAAGTCTAGAGCTCTCTTCAACAAAATTAGAGATACCAAGGAAACATTTTATGCAAAGATGTGCTCAATAAAGGACAGAAATATTATGGACCTAACAGAAGCAGAAGATATTAAGAAGAGGTGGCAAGAATACACAGAAGAACTGTACAAAAAAGATCTTCATGACCCAGAATATCACAATGGTATGATCACCAACCTAGAGCCAGACATCCTATAATGCAATGTCAAGGGGGCCTTAGGAAGCATCACTACAAACAAAGCTAGCAGAGGGGATGGAATTCCAGTTGAGCTGTCTCAAATCCTAAAAGATGATGCTGTGAAAGTGCAGCACTCAAACGGCCATCGAATTTGGAAAACTCTGCAGTGGCCACAGGACTGGAAAAGGTCAGTTTTCATTCCAATCCCAAAGAAAGGCAATGCCAAAGAATGCTCAAACTACCACACAGTTGCACTCATCTCACATGCTAGTAAAGTAATACTCAAAATTCTCCAAGCCAGGCTTCAACAGTACATGAACTGTGAAATTCCAGATGTTCAAGCTGGATTTAGAAAAGGCAGAGGAACCAGATATCAAATTGCCAACATCTATTGGATCATTGAAAAAGGAAGAGTTCCAGAAAAACATCTACTTCTGCTTTATTGATTATGCCAAAGCCTTTTACTATGTGGACCGCAACAAACTGTGGAAAATTCTGAAAGAGATGGGAATATCAGACCACCTGACCTGCCTCCTGAGAAATCTGCATGCAGGTTAGGAAGCAGCAGTAGAATTGTACATGGAACAACAGACTGGCTCCAAATCGGGAAAGGAGTACTTTAAGGCTGTGTATTGTCATCCTGCTTATTTAACTTCTATGCAGAGTACATCATGAGAAATGCTGGACTGGATAAAGCACAAGCTGGAATCAAGATTGCTGGGAGAAAGATCAATAACCTCAGATATGCAGATGACACCACCCTTATGGCAGAAAGTGAAGAAGAACTAAACAGCCTCTTGATGAAAGTGATTCAAAGAAGAGTGAAAAAGTTGGTTTAAATCTCAACATTCAGATCATGGCATCCGGTCCCATCACTTCATGGCAAATAGGTGGGAAAACAGTGACAGACTTTATTTTGGGGGGCTCCAAAATCACTGCAGATGGTGACTGCAGCCATGAAATTAAAAGACGCCTGCTCCTTGGAAGAAAAGTTATGACCAACCTAGACAGCATATTAAAAAGCAGAGACGTTACTTTGCCAACAAAGGTCCATCTCATCAAAGGTATGGTTTTTCCAATAGTCATGTATGGATATGAGAGTTGAAATATAAAGAAAGCTGAGCACCGAGGAATTGATGCTTTTGAACTATGGTGTTGGAGAAGACTCTTTAGAGTCCTTTGGATTGCAAGGAGGTCCAACCAGTCTATCCTAAAGGAAATCAGCCTGAATATTCATTGGAAGGACTGATGCTGAAGCTGAAACTCCAATATTTTGGCCCCTGATGTGAAGAACTGGATCATTTGAAAAGACCCTGATGCTGGGAAAGATTGAGGGCAGGAGAAGAAGGGGCCACAAAAGGGTGAGATGGTTGGATGGCATCACCGACTCAATGGACATGAGTTTGAGGAAACTCTGGGAGTTGGCAATGGAGAGGGAGGCCTGGTGTGCTCCAGTCCATGGGGTCACAAAGAGTCCAGACATGACTGAGAGACTGTACTGAACTGAACTGATATATGTGAACTTAAATTAATCCACTAAACCACTTTTCTAGGGGACTGGAGGTGGAAAGCTGAAGGATGGAGAACTTTTCCAAGCTGAGGAGAGAAACTTCTAGCTCTACTGTCTTCTAGAGGCCTAAAACTGAAAAATAATCAACACTTTTCATAAGCCACTTATGTAGAAATGAAGAAAAGCCTACCAAAGTGGAAGAAGCATGGGTTTTCTAGGTACAGGTTGCTATAGCAAGGAGTAAGTCACCATTGCTTGTATTTTGGCAAAGACTCAAAAGCAGGCAGAAGAGCGACTTCCCTGGTGATCCAGTTGTTAAGAATCTACTTTGAAGTATAGGAGATGTAGGTTTGACCCCTGATCAGGGAACTAAGATCCCACATGCCACCGAGCAACTAAGCCGGCAGGCCACAACTATAGAGTCCAACATGCACGGAGGAAAGATCTCATATGACGCAATGAAGATCCTGTGTGCTGCAGCTAAGGTCTGACACAGCCAAGTAAATAAATAAAAACTGTTTTAAAAGCAAGCAGAGGGGTGGAAAAGCTTTATAGTGGAAATCAGGGAAGGCTTTGGGCGTATCCTGATTGGAGGTTCTTGGCCCAGGGATGCTGGAGGCAGGCTAACTAGAAATGGAGCATCCTGTGTGACTGGTTAGGAATGCATATTTGGCTTTGTCTAGTAGGTCCCAAATTGGAAGTCTAGACAAAAATTAAGGAAGTTGTCAGTTACCAATCAAGCCCTAATTTTAGTCTGATTGCTACAGAGATATTGCTTGGCTTCCTGGATTATTACTAGAGATAGCAGCCTGACTTCCTACAGGTCTGACTTATTGTTGGCTGGCTTCCTGGCTTGCTTATTGAAGATAAAAGAGAGGCTTCTTGGGGAGGTTGCAAGTCTCAGTTTATTTTTTATATATGGTTGGCCATCATCTATTTGTATATTCAGTCATCACTTACAATCTTTTACTCAGAGTCTGATCCCTGAACCAAGAAATTTAGGGGTCAACCTTGAACTTGTTAAAAATCTATCAAGTGATTCTTATGCAAACACACACTTGAGAAACTCTGGGTCTTAATTCACTCTCATTGTACTACAGACCAGCACTATCCTCGTTTTAAAGATTAGGAAATGAAGGCTTAGAGGTGTTTAGTGACTGGCCCAGACGTGTGTCTAGTAGGTAACAGAACTAGAATGTGAACCCGGCTAACTTCCAAGACCTGCTTTTTGTCCTGAACCTAACTGGAATACTAATTTTTCTCAACAGATGACAGACTAATAAGGCCAAGGACAGCAAGATAAATGCTTCTTAATGGGAAGCGCTAGGCAATGAAATAAAGCGTCAGTGCGCATGTTGGTGAAGTCTTATTCAGGGACATCAAAGTTAGTGAGCATTAGGTCCCCAAGGCAAGGATGTTCTTGCTGGTATAGGAAATTTTCAAAGGGCCTTCATCAGAGCAGAGACTATTAAACTTTGACACGGGACATTCCTTTCTTATCATAGCAAACAAGCAGCATCTATGACCTTTATTCTTAAGTAAGGCACATCCCTGCACGGAAAATAAAACTATACAGGTTGCAACAAAAGTGGAGTCCTGCAATGTACACCAGGTTCCTGAATTCCTTCTTTGTCCAGAAACAATGCTCTAGGTTTTCTAATCTACATTTTAGGATGTAAAGAAGGACTTGCCCATCATGCCCCAAAGAATTAGCAAGTTGTGATTATATGTCACCACTGAAACTGCTTCAAATACAGATAGAAAATTATAAAAGTGTGTCTTCAAGGAACCACAGTCTAGGCATCCAGTGAGGCTATGGTAGGGATGAAATCATTCTCTTGCCTCTGAAATAGTGACTCCATTGTGCCCAGCAAGCTTGGTTGTGAATGGTAGATAACGTTTCCAGGTTCTCAATGGTCAGGTACATTATAGCAGCTCCTGGAAACAATACAGGTGAGTGTTAAAGATTAATTTAAAAAACTGATATCATTTGAAGTCTAAGATGCAAGTAGGGAACCATTGTACTTAGGTTTTATTCTTGCTTTTAATAATCCCTCTTTGCCTGTATTCTACCTAGAGTGAGGAAAGGAAAGAAATGAAATCAATTAATGTTTTTTTTTTAAGTAAAAAGTCATATATTTTATAGGAAAAAAAAAAGAAAGAAGAGGCTTTTTCTCTAAAGTTTTGTGTAACTACATTTGGGGAAAATAAATATGTTTATTCATTCATTCTTATTTTAAAACATTTATAACCAAGACACCACCCTTCATCTGAAGACCACCTTCAGAATAATAGGTATAAAGACCACAGAAATAAATAATGCAAAGAGGGAGTGATCATAGAAATCAACCATATGATGGCAAGTGCTTATTTTTTTATTCTCTTCTCTATGAAAAATATTATCAGAGGTATCTTATTTTTTAAATTTTTATTTGTCCATCCTAAAGAAGATCAGTCCTGGGTGTTCTTTGGAAGGAATGATGCTACAGCTGAAACTCCAGTACTTTGGCCACCTCATGCAAAGAGTTGACTCATTGGAAAAGACCCTGATGCTGGGAGGGATTGGAGGCAGGAGAAGAAGCAGACGACAGAGGATGAGATGGCTGGATGGCATCACCGACTTGACAGACATGAGTCTGAGTGAACTCCGGGAGTTGGTGATGGACAGGGAGGCCTGGCGTGCTGTGATTCATGGGGTCGCAAAGAGTTGGACACGACTGAGCGAGTGAACTGAAGTGAACTTGAGAGAAAAAAAAAATCTGATTTTGGATAAACAAAAATCCAGATGAACTTAAATGAATTGTTTACTTACTAAAGAAACATAAAAAACAATGCACTGAGTAAACTTTATAACAAAATTGGAATATAGCATAACTGATATGCCAGTTTTAAGTAGGAATTCACCAGTAAGAGTTAAAAAACAAAGAGGACATTTCTAATATGAATATATATATATATATATATATATATATATATATATATATATATATTCCTGTCTTTCTCCATAGGATATGCAATCTCATTCCTGACTTACAGGCAAAAACATTAAGAAAGAGGAAGACATTTCACTTCCTTTTGAGACTCAAGACTTTCCCTAGGACATTGTGTTCAGGCTCATGTTTTGTTTGTACAGAAGACTCAATGCAAACTTTGAGGGTTATTTTTCATGCGTTAGAATATTACCCTATAGAGATAACAGACCTGGAGGTGAACAGAGTAAAAAAAGTTCTGCTCGCCATTTCTTTCAAAGTCTACTAGAAATGTTTCACAGAAACCCAGTCCTAAAGGAGACTTAGTTTAATAGCTACAAATCAATGTAGAAGCTGAAAATAATGGAGTCTTTTAATTTATAACTTTTTGTCACACAAAAAAAACTGCATGTATTCTGTAAAACCTATAAATGCCTCCAAAACATTACAATCCATATCTTTGATGTACTTTATCATATTTCACATCTTTTTCTAAAAATTAAATATATATATGCACATATATATGTGTATATAAGACTTATACATATATAAGACTTCTGGTAAAGTATTTTCCCAAAGCAGACAGAACAGTAATGAAATGATAACACAAGCCTCACAGAAGCCAGAGAAGAAAAGCCTTGGATCCTGGAACCTCAAATGAAACCAAGCAAAAGTTATAGCCACACTCATTTCCTACTGGAAACACTTTGTTATTAATGGGGAGGAGAGTGAAAATAAACAGCACAGATATTCAATATTTAGCGTCCCCCAAACGACAGAAAGTATTTTAGTTATAAAGTCAGTGGACATCATTTACGTTCATAAAAGAGGCCAAATTGCAATGTTATTTTTACTTTATGAATTTTGCTTTTGGTATTCATACCCAGAGAAGGCATCATATTTCCACTTTGACTGCAAATTCAGTAGTGCTGAGGGATACTTAATAGGTGCTGTGGTGTTTTCAGGATAAATTCAAAGAAAGTGAACGTCTTGGGTGAGTCACAATGACAGCATCTTCAAGTACAATGGAAAATGCTTCACATATGGTGTGCACTTTTTCCTATTGAAAAGATTGATATCTCAAAGCATGGATCCCCAATATTATATCTATTTATTTTCTATGGGCTTTAAGATATCAATCCTTTCAATAGGAAAAAAGTGTACACCATATGTGTAGAAATAATTCATCCATCCAACATTTTGTTTGTTTGTTTCTTTGTTTCTTTGTTTGTTTTGGCCACACTGTGCAGCTCGTAGGATCAAGTTTCCCAACCAGGGATTGAATCTGGGCCATGGGATCCTCACCACCAAACCATCAGGGAGCTCCCATTTATCCACCATTTAAAATAATTTCTGGTTCTCTAAGTTACAAGTGCACAATAAACTGGGTTAAAAGTTATGATAAGAATTAAGTCTAACTTGGCGAATACATATTTTACAATGTTTGTATTCCTTTCTAATTCTCAGAATAAAGTGATAAGGATTTTCTTAAAGATTTTAAATTTAAAACTTCTCATTGTTACATTTAGAGCTTAATCAGATCCACAGACTCTATTGTTTCTCAATGGAATGAAATAATACTGACTATTACAAGTTAATGCAATTGCTTCTGGTGATAAAATTCTCTTCTTTAAGTCTATTTCTCAAAACACTCTTGGTGAACTGAGAAGCAGCAAGACAAACACTGGACAGAGAATCAGAAATCTCAGGTCCCTGCTACTAATAATTTATGTGATTTCAGGCAGGCGATCATGTCACCTTACACCTTCAGGAAATGATGATGTTAACCTTTCTCTCTAAAGCCTCTTGCAGTGTTAGTGGTTTATGATCATATTATTTCTTGAAAGTTTCATTTTTATCATAATAACTGTATTAGCAACAATATCAGTAAAAATGACAATAATATGAGAGAGGCATTGGGGAATAGTTGTAGTCAGGCAATGGGAGTCAGGCAATGTACAGTCTAATTCTACTTTGTCAGTAGATTGTGAAATAACCTGGAATAAGTAACTCCTCTGAGTCTTAGCTTATTTTTCTTCTCTTTTCCAGGTACTGAGGACAAGAACAGTGCTTTCTAATCAAATCCTATATAACTGTAGGATTTCATGAAGGTGCTCCATGTAAAACCACACCTGGATACACACACACCTGGACATAAACTGATTTAAAAGAGTAATAAAATAATATGCCTGCTTAAATACGTATTTTTTCTGATTATTTTGCTGGAGTCCATCAACCCATTGATTAGTGCTGCTACATTACAAAGAAAACATGCTCTGTCATTTCTATTTAATGGGAGACTAGTCTGAGATTCCCAGGAATTTGGTTTTATATATATACATGTTTCAACAAATACTTTTTAAATGAGCCATGTGGAAAGGAATTGCACAATTTCAAACATTCATTTTATCAGAACTGCCTCTTTGTTTTATTGACTTACAGGAATTTACAGAAATTGAATTAGTAAAACAAAGTGATTTTAATAATATTGTTCTTTTTGTCTTATATATTAAAATTCCACAGAAATTTTTATGTGACTTAAGGATTCCTATTTTTAAGTTTGACTATCTTGAAAAAAATCATTCTATGTGTTTTCTTTTACCTTCAGTCTTGAATAATTTTAAACCATTGACCAGAGAAAAGATCTAGTAGTTATCTTAATGGCACCCCACTCCAGCACTCTTGCCTGGAAAATCTCATGGACAGAGGAGCCTGGTAGGCTACAGTCCATGGAGTCTGGAAGAGTTGGACACAACTGAGCAACTTCACTTTCAATTTCCACTTTCATGCATTGGAGAAGGGAATGGCAACCCACTCCAGTGTTCTTGCCTGGAGAATCTCAGGGACAGCGGAGCCTTGTGGGCTGCCATTAATGGGGTCGCACAGAGTCAGACACAACTGAAGCGACTTAGCAGTAGCAGCAACAGTTATCTTAGACACAGAAAAAGCAATATTCATATTACCTATCAAGCGTAATTGCCTACTGAATTTCTTCTAAGGCATCTTTGAATGTAGATAAATGTCATTCTAACCCTGGGAAAGTCCTGATAAGAATCCAAAGTCTTTACTGATAAAGAACAGTTTTTAGTCCATACTGGTCCCATCACTTCATGGGAAATAGATGGGGAAACAGTGGAAACCATATCAGACTTTTTTTTTTTTTGGCTCCAAAATCACCGCAGATGGTGACTGCAGCCGTGAAATTAAAAGATGCTTACTCCTTGGAAGGAAAGTTATGACCAAACTAGATAGCATATTCAAAAGCAGAGACATTACTTTGCAAACAAAGGTCCGTCTAGTCAAGGCTGTGGTTTTTCCAGTGGTCATGTATGGATGTGAAAGTTGGACTGTGAAGGAAGCTGAGTACCGAAGAATTGATGCTTTTGAACTGTGGTGTTGGAGAAGACTCTTGAGAGTCCCTTGGACTGCAAGGAGATCCAACCAGTCCATTCTGAAGGAGATCAGCCCTGGGTGTTCTTTGGAAGGAATGATGCTAAAGCTGAAACTCCAGTACTTTGGCCACTGCATGTGGAGAGTTGACTCATTGGAAAAGACTGATGCTGGGAGGGACTGGGGGCAGGATGAAAAGGGGATGACAGAGGATGAGATGGCTGGATGGCATCACCGACTCGATGGACATGAGTTTAAGTAAACTCCGGGAGTTGGTGGTGGACAAGGAGGCCTGGGGTGCTGTGATCCGCGGGTCACAAAGAGTCGGACACGACTGAGCGACTGAACTGAACTGAACTGAATGCAAATTCTGTTCATTCTAAATTGAGCTAGAAAAAGTGGAAGCAGAGAAGAACTGATTGGAAGTCAGCTTTTTCTTGGGGAAGAACCATGCCCATCAAGCCAAGGATATTGGTGGGACCAATTCCTTTACAGGAGCAAACGGAGAAAAACACTTTACTGTGCTGCTGTTTCACTGGGCAAAATGGCACAACCACTGCTTTCTTTAGCTCAATAAAATCACCACGTTCATCTGTCTGAGCGCTTGTGCACATTGTACCTGATCATAATATATTAATACTTTTATACTACCTCTGTCTATTAAGTTGACATATTTTTCACAAAATGGGAGACAAAGTTTAAGGTAGAATGGAAAGAGAAGAGAAGGGACAGATGATAAAATTAGTTGTTCTCTTTTTTAGAGAAATGAGGTTTTTTGTAAGAGCAGTGTCCCTGACAAGCCACCAGATTTAATTCCCCATTGAATGGATCCAATTCTAGAAATTTGTAAATGAAAACACTTGTTTCCCTGGCCTTTCTTAAACTATTCATTTCCTTCATTTGGTATTTCATTATTTCTAAATATTTTTCTTGTGAAGCATTTGGAGGTCTGTCCACCTCTGGCTTTGGGGACACCACCTCTGTTTTCAAAGCTCAACTCAAGTGCTACCTCACCTATTAGGGTTCATTTGATTCCCCCCAGTGGCCTCATTTCTCTCTCTTTTATAAAACCGATCAAAGTCTAATAGTGATAGTAACATGCCTTTTATGTTTTATAACATTATTATTTTAAGAACAAAAGAGGCCTTTTTTTAAATGAAGCTAACATTTTCCTTGTAAAAGATGAAAAACTATAATGTAGGGGGTGGAAACAAAAGAGCTAAGAAAGCATTTATATATTTCAAAGCAAAGAACATTACAGACAGAAGGGAAGAAGTCAAGGAATAATTGGATAAGCTAAACCAAGAGAATTAAGATTCAAATAATGTGCAATATGACTACCATTTTGAACTTCTCCAACACCACGGTTCAAAATGTGCAATATGACTACCAAACTGTACAGAGCTAGGAGTATTTCAGCAGGTCTTTCCCGGGGATCAGGCAGTGTGTGCTCTTGCGGAAAAGCTGTGATCACAGCTTTTCACAGCCCTGTGATCACAGCTACCAGCACGGCCGCTGCAGCGCACTGCGCGTGGTTCTCCTCTAGGCAGACTGAGAACTCCTCTAGGGCAACTGACAGCAATGGAATCCTAGGCAGTAGGGGAAAAGAAGAAATGAATGAACGAGGCAGTGGTGAACCTGCTCATTATTCTCAGTGTTGCACTTTAGAAAGCATCCTCAAAGCTTCCCATGCTCACGTCGAGTAAGGAAATACTAAAGAATGGACTTGTGGACACAGTGCAGAAAGGAGAGAGCGGGATGAATGGAGGAAGTAGCATCGATGTATATACACGTATCGAGCTTCCAAGGTGGCGCTAGTGGTAAAGAACATGCCTGCCAGTGCAGGACACGTGAGAGACACAGGTTCAGTCCCTGGGAGGGACAGTGATATACTGCCATGTGTAAAGTAGACGGCTAATGAGAAGCAGCTATATGACACACGGAGCCCAGCCTGGTGCTCTGTGATGATCTAGAGGGGTGGAATCGTGGAGGGGAGGGAGGCTCAAGAGGGAGGTGATATATGTATAACTTTGGCTAATTTGAACAGTTGTATGGTAGAAACAAAAACAGCATTATAAAGTAATTTTTCTCCAATTAAAAAAGTTTAAACAAACAAACAAACAGCTGTTGGAACTTTCCTGGTGATTAAGCGGTTAAGATTTCACCTTCCAGTACAGGGGGTGTAGGATCCATCCCTATCAGGGAAACTAAGACCCCACATGCCTCACAGCCAAAAGATAAAATAAAACTTAAAACAGAAGCAATATTGTAACAAATTTGGTACTTTTAAAATATAGTCCACATCAAAAAAATAAAAAATCTTAAAAAAAAAAAAAAGTTATCTGTCATGCGGTGTCTGCTCCAAAATCTACCTTCCCATCTGCTACCTGTCAATGGCTTTAGAAGTTGTTTTTCTGATTTCCCTGGGATGAAGGCCTGAGGATGATTTCTGTCTCCAGTCCATTTCTGTAAATATGAAACCGCAGTCAATCACTGCAAACTCATGTCTCCCTGAGAGCAGGTGAAGGCAAAATAAAACTGATGACAGTTCAGGCTGCTTTTATTCCGTCTGTTTTGTTTGGTTCTTGGTATCCAGATCACCTGGAGTGACATGATTCAGGCTGAGGTTCTCATATGAAGTTCTCAGACTTGAAAGCGAAACAGCATGAAGCAGGCTGTGGTTCTTCACCATGATGCCATCAACAGCCTTCTCGTTTACATGTAAATGAAAACCAAAAAAAAAGAAAAATCACCTTTGTGATTTTGCATTATTAAATTAGCTATTCCAGGAAAGGTTGAGATGAGGTGAGTAAACACCTCATCAAAATCTACAGATGCAATCAGGGCAGAAAACCTGCGTCAAATGTTATGTGATCACTTCCCTCTTAATATTTCCTACTTGCTAATCTTGCCGGTAGGATTAGGGCGGTCTGTATCATGAATAGCAATGCACCCGCTTGTCATGGTAAGGCTGGCAGCGCAATGGCAAGGATAATACTCTGTCACTCCCGCTTATAGACATTATTAACCTCTAAGCAAACTCTGCAGTCCATTCTGCTGTGAGTTCTTACACAGAAGTTTGATCCTCAACACCTAAGCAAACTCTCTATTACCTAGTGTTATTTTTTAAATGAAGTTCAGAATTCAGCACTACATTACCTGTTTTTTTTTTCTATTTTCTCCTATTTCTCATGTCTACTAATTTCTTTTACCCATAGTAGTCTGCAAAGCATATTTCAAATGCTTAAATGCTCATGTCCCCCACCCCTGACTCAGTGTGCACATACATACACAAACACATGGACGTTTGCTGTAGCCCATTGCCCTGTTGGATGCTTCTCAGTTCCCAGAGATACACGTGGAAAATGTAAAGAACAGGTTGTCGCTTTTACCTAAACCAGCAGTTGTTTGCAAAGTGAGAACTGTGAGCTTCATCCCTGGGCTTAACCTTGAGTGCTTATGAGGGTAGATTCTCTAAGCCAGAGGGGCTTCCCAGGTGGCGCTAGCAGTAAAGAACCAGCCAGCCAATGTAAGAGACAGGTTTGATCTCTGGGTCGGCAATTTCTGCTTGGAGAACCTCATGGACAGAGGAGCCTGGCAGTCTGTGGTCCATAGGGTTATGAGTTAGACACGACTGAAGCAATTTAATAGGCATACATGAACGTCATAAGCCTGATCCTTCAATTTCCCTGTATTGAATTACTGGAAGTGCTAAGCAATTTGCAGTTTTTACTAAGTCAATTTCTTCAGGTGATTCTTCGATGAATTACATTTTGACTGACACTGAAACATATAAACATAAAATTTTAATTCTCTGTTTCCTCTCCTGCCTCTTTACGAAACTAATCAAGGTGGCACTAGCAGCATCAGATTTCACACTGTCCTACCGCCTGAAGTCTGGTCTACAGATGTCTTCAGCAGCACTCCTTGCTCCCTGCCACACCATCTTGCTGCGGTCTACCAAAGGTGCACTTTTACATGACTGTGGCCAGGGGCCACTGGGAGTGAAATTCATTCCCTTGTGTAGTAAGGATAAGAGATCTCCACCACCCTCTATAGTCACTGGGAGAATAAATCATAGGTTACTCAGAAGCTGCTTCATCATGTGGGGTTCATTCTATCAGCCCACTTCATTTAGGCCACCAGCGTTCAGCTTGCATGACTCCTATAAAGAGAGGCAGAAGTAGGAGGTTGGGAATTCCTAATAAATAACAAAGAGAGTCCACAACATCCCTTGGGTCAACATGTTACCTTTTCACTAAAAGTCAGGATTCTTAAAAAAAAAAAAAAAGGAGGAGATGAGAGGAGATGACTCTCCTCTCATTTAAATTACCGTTACCAGCCATTGAGATAATTGCTCCTGCTTTCACTAAACCCAATAAAGGAAAGACAAACTCACAAGCTATAGTGGGTGGGGAGAAAATTAAAATAATAAGATGAATTGAGCAGAGGTTAAAGGAGAAAGCCAATGCTTTTTAATAGAAACCACTCATGGCTTAAAGGATTCATTATGTTAGCTGTTTATTCAATTTTAAAATATTATAGCTGAAAAAGTCTCCTAGGTAATTAAATTAATTTCTTCTCTGACTTCTATCTTCTCTTTGAAGATCTCATGATTCACAAACTCATATTAAAAAGCAGCCTATTCCAATATTTTAATTATTTTTCCAGAAAGTTCTTCTCCCCTTCAGTTGAACCAAATTCTTCCACTTTCTAATTTCGACAGAGGGTTCTGAGTCTGCTCTTGTGTGTCCCATTATCAACCTCAATCCTAGACCTACAGGATAAGCCCTTTATATAACGAGGACAATGCTCACAACTGCATCCTTGGGCGCAGCAAGGGTTCCTTCTCCATGACATTTTCAAGTTCCCTGGATCCTTGCTGTATTTGCCTCTGGAGAAATTACCCACGTCTTTTAGAATGTAGCTCTCTGAGCAAGATAGCCTAGGTGTCGCTGGACAGCTAGTTTATCATATTATTTGTTCTGGTCACCATGTTTGTATAGTGCAACCTAAAATTTTATTATTTTTCCAATTATCACAATAATAGATTCACATAGACTTAGAGTCAGCTAAAATTTTAAGTTGCTTCCTCACCACACACCACCTGCATGCTGGTATTTAGCTATCCCTCCCAAGTTTTATACTTTTCTTTCTGTTTTTTAAATGTTCAATGCAGCACCAAATGCATTTACTGGTAAAAATGTTATCTTTTTTATCTTGAATTATTCAGTTTACAGAATGAAAGCTGACACTTTGCCCATGATTTAAAATTTTCTTTCAAGCACTATGCCATCCTCAAATGTAATAAACTTGATCCTTTGGAGGAAAATAGTACACAATGTAGTTGGCAAATTTCTTGATTTTAAAAATATTTTCAAGATCTATTTCTTATTTAAAAATAGACCAATTTATTATTTACCAAATCATCTGTACTTATTAATACACACACACACACACACACACACATATGGGCTTCCCAGGTGGTGTTAGTGGTAAAGAACCTACCTGCTGATGCAGGCGTATACATATATATATGCATCTATACACACATATACATATATATATATACATATATGTGTATATATGTATATGCCACAAAATTTTATGATTGTATTCATTCCTCTAACATATATATGACAGATACACATGCATGCATGCCAAATCACTCCAGTTGTGTCTGACTCTTGGCACCTCTATGGACTCTAGCCCACAAGGCTTCTCTGTCCATGGCGTTCTCCAGGCAAGAATACTGGAGAGGGTCACCATGCACTCCTCCAGGGGATCTTCCTAACTCAGGGATCAAACCCACATCCCCTGCGCCTCCTACACTGCAGACATATTCTTTACCCCTGAGCCACCAGGGAAGCCCATACAACGGATATATATCATATATTAATCTACTCATTTAGCCATATCGGTCATATCTAAAAGCAAGTTTGTATAATCCCATTTAACTCTATCTCTGACTTGTCCATTTAGAAGGCTTTCTTATCTCTCCTTGCTATTCTCTGGAACTCTGCAGTCAGTTGGGTATATCTTTCCCTTTTTCCTTTGTCTTTGGTGTCTCTTCTTTTCTCAGCTATTTGTAAGCCCTTCTAAGACAACCTCTTGGCCTTCTTCCATTTCTTCTTCTTTGGAATAGTTTTGGTCACCACCTCCTGTACAATATAACAAACCTTCATCCATAGTTCTTCAGGCACTCTGCCTACCAGGTCTAATCCTTTGAATCTATTCATTACCTACACTGCATGATCATAAGGGATATGATTTAGGTTATACCTGAATGGCCTAGTAGTTTTCCCTAATTTATTCAATTTAAGCCTGAATTTTGCAACAAGGAGCTGATGATCTGAGCCACAGTCAGCTCCAAGTTTTTTTTTATGCTGACTATGAAGAGTTTCTCCATCTACGGCTGCAAAGAATATAATCAATCTGATTTCGGTCTTAACCATCTGGTGATGTCCATATGTAGAGTCTTCTCTTGTGTTGTTGGAAGAGGATGTTTGCTATGACCAGTGTGTTCTTTTGGCAAAACTCTGTTAGCCTTTGCCCTGCTTCATTATGTACTCCAAGGCCAAACTTGCGTGTTATTCAGGGTATGTCTTGACTTCCTACCTTTGCATTCCAATCCCCTATGATGAAAAGGACATCTTTTTTTGCTGTTAGTTCTAGAAGTTCCTGTAGGTCTTCATAGAATCATTCAGCTTCAGCTTCTTCAGTGGTTGGGGCTTAGATTTGGATTACTGTGATGTTGAACGCTTTGTCATGCTGAAAATGAACTAAGATTGTTTTGTCGTTTTTGAAATTGCACCCAAGTACTGCATTTCAAACTCTTTTGTTGACTGTGAGGTCTATTCTATTTCTTCTATGGGATTCTTGCCCACAGTGGTAGATACAGTGTTCTTCTGAGTTAACTGTGTCCATTCCAGTCCATCCTCTTGCCATCTCCTGCTTGACCACATCCAGTTTACCTTGATTTACAGACCTAACATTCTGGATTTCCATGCAGTATTGCTCTTTACAGTATTAGACTTTACTTTCACCACCAGATACATCTACACTTGAGAAGCATTTCTGCTTTGGCCTAGCCTCTTCATTTTTCTGGTGTTATTTCCTGTTCTTCTCTAGTAGTGTATCAGACACCTACTGACCTGAGGAGCTCAACTTCTGGGGTGATATCTTTTTGCCTTTTAATACTGTTCATGGCATTCTCGAGGCAAGAATACTGGAGTAGTTTGCCATTCCTCTCTCCAATGAACCATGCTTTGTCAGAACTCATCTGTCTGTCTTGGGTGCCCCTGCACACCATGGCTCATAGATTTATTGAGTTACACAAGGCTGTGATCAATGTGATCATTTTGGTTAGCTTTCTGTGATTGTGACTTTTGTTCTGGAGGCTGTGGAACTGTAGTTCTTGCTTCTTCTGTCTGCCCTCTCATGGGTGAAGATAAGAGGCTTGTGCAAGCTTTCTGATGGGAGGGGCTGGCTTTAGGGAAAACGGAGTCTTGCTCTAGTGGGCAGGGCTATGCTCAGTTCAGTTCAGCTCAGTCATTCAGTTGTGTCTGACTCTTTGTGACCCAAGGAATGTAGCATACCAGGCTTCCCTGTCTTTCAGCAACTCCCAGAGCTAACTCAAACTCATGTCCATCAAGTCAGTGATGCCATCCAGCCAACTCATCCACTGTCATCCCCTTCTCCTCCTGCCTTCAGTTTTGCCCAGCATCAGGGTCTTTTCCAATGAGTCAGTTCTTCACATCAGGTGGACAAACTATTGGAGCTTCAGCTTCAGCATCATTGCTTCCAGTGAATATTCAGGACTAATTTCCTTTGGATTGACTGGTTTGATCTTCCAATGGACTCTCAAGAGTCTTCTCCAACACCACAGTCCAAAAGCATCAATTCTTTGACGCTCAGCTTTCTTTATGGTTCAACTCTCACTTCCAAACATGACTGCTGGAAAAACCATAGCTTTGACTATATAGACCTTTGTTGGTAAAGTAATGTCTCTGCTTTTCAGTATGCTATCTAGATTGGTCATAGCTTTTCTTCCAAGAAGTAAGCATCTTTTAATTCATGGCTGCAGTTAACCATCTTCAGTGATTTTGGAGGCTAAGAAGATAAAGTCTGTCCGTATTTCCATTGCTTCCCCATGTATTTGCATGAAATAATGGGACCAGATGCCATGATCTTATTTTTTTGATTGTTGAGTTTTAAGCCAGTTTTTCGTTCTCTTCTTTCACTTTCATCAAGAGGCTCTTTAGTTCCTCTTTGCTTTCTGACATAAAGGTGGTGAAATGCTCAGTAAATGTTTGATTCAATTTTGTGCTTGAATGGGTGGAGCTGTGTTCCCTCCCTGTTGGTTGCTTGGCTTGTGGTGAGGCAGTCCTGGGGTCTGTAACCTCTGTAGTAGCATTACTGGTGAGCTCCAGGAGGGCTTACACCAAGGGCGACCTTCCAGGACTGCTGCTGCCAATGTCCCTGTCCCTGTGATGAGCCTCTTCCAACTCACATCTCCACAGGAGACCCTCAAACACTCACAGGCAGGTCTAGATCAGTCTCCTGTGGGGTCATTGCTCCTTTCCCCTGGGTCTTACTGTGCACAAGACTAGAGATCCATTCTAAATAGTTGGAGGTACCAAGGGAATGTTTCATGCAAAGATGGACACAATAAAGGACAGAAATGTCAAGAACCTAACAGATGCAGAAGAGATTAAGATGTGGTGAGAATACACAGGAAAACTATATAAAAAATTCTTAATGACCTGGTAACCATCATGGTGTGGTCACTCACCTAGAACCAGACATCCTGGAGTCTGAAGTCAAGTGGGTCTTAGGAAGCACTATTATGAACAAAGCTAGTGGAAATGATGGAATTCCAGTTGAGCTATTTTAAATCCAAAAGGGTATGCTGTTAAAGTCCTACACTCAGTATTTCAGCCACTTTGGAAAACTCAGCAGTGGCCACAGAACTGGAAAAAGTCAGTTTTCATTCAAATTCCAAAGAAGGGCAATGACAAAAAATGTTCAAACTACCATGCAATTGCTCTCACTTCACATGCTAACAAGGTAATGCTCACAATCCTTCAAGCTAGGCTTCAACATTATGTGAACTGAGAATATCCAGATGTACAAGTTGGATTTAAAAGCAGAGGAACTAGAGATCAAAATGACAACATCCATTGGATCATACAAAAAGCAAGGGAATTCCAGAAAAACCTCTGGAATGTTTTGCTTCTGACTCATTGACTTCATGCTTTACTTACTACAGTAAAGCCTTTGACATTGTGGGTCACAACAAACTGGAAAAACCTTAGCAGGATGGGAATACCAAACCACCTTACCTGTCTCCTGAGAAACCTGTATTCAGGTCGAGAAGCAACAGTTAGAACTGGACATGGAAAAATGGCCTTTTTCAAAATTGAGAAAGGAGTATATCAAGATTGTATATTGTCACTCTGCTTATTGAACTCCTATGCAGAGTACATCATGCAAAATGTCGTGTTGGATAAATCACAAGCTACAAGCGCAAGTGGCTGTGACGGCTGACGCGTGCGCCCAAGAGAAGCTACCCCACGTCCGAGGTCAGGGGCAGCGGCCGAGAGTGGCAGGCTGTGATGGTGCAGGAACGGTTGAGAGGAGCCACCCTGCATCCGAGGTCAGGCGCAACGGTCTGGAGGAGCCACCCCGCATACGAGGCAAGGGTTGGGGGCGGGATGAGCCACCCCATGCCCGAGGCCAGGGGCAGTGGCCGGGAAGATCAACCCACATCCAAGGACCGGTGGCTGTGCTGGCACAGGGGGGCTAGAGGAGCTATCCCGCGTTGAAGGTCAAGAAGGGTGGCGGTGAGGTATCTACCCTTCGTCCAAGGTAAGGAGCAGCAGCTGCGCTTTGCTGGAGCAGTCGTGAAGAGATACTCCACGCCCAAGGCAAGAGAAACCCAAGTAAGATGGTAGGTGTTGCAACAGGGCATCAGAGGGCAGACACACTGAAACCACACTCAAAGAAAACTAGTCAATCTAATCACACTAGGACCACAGCCTTGTCTAACTCAATGAAACCAAGCCATGCCCGCGGGGCACCCCAAGACGGGCAGGTCATGGTGGAGAGGTCTGACAGAATGTGGTCCACTGGAGAAGGGAATGGCAAACCACTTCAGCATTCTTGCCTTGAAAACCCCATGAACAGTATGAAAAGGCAAAATAATAGGATACTGAATGAGGAACTCCACAGGTCAGTAGGTATCCAATATGCTACTGGAGATCAGTGGAGAAATAACTCCAGAAAGAAAGAAGGGATGGAGCCAAAGCAAAAACAATACCCAGCTGTGGATGTGACTGGTGATAGAAACAAAGTCTGATGCTGTAAAGAGCAATATTGCATAGGAACCTGGAATGTCAGGTCCATGAATCAAGGCAAATTGGAAGTGGTCAAACAGGAGATGACAAGAGTGAACGATGACATTCTAGGAATCCGTGAACTAAAATGGACTGGATTGGGTGAATTTAACTCAGATGACCATTATATCTACTACTGTGGGCAGGAATCCCTCAGAAGAAATGGAGTAGCCATCATGGTCAGCAAAAGAGTCTGAAATGCAGTACTTGGATGCAATCTCAAAAAGACAGAATGATCTCTGTTCGTTTCCAAGGAAAACCATTCAATATCACAGTTATCCAAGTCTATGTCCCAACCAGTAATGCTGAAGAAGCTGAAGTTGAACGGTTCTATGAAGACCTGCAAGACCTTGTAGAACTAATACCCAAAAAAGATGTCCTTTTCATTATAGGGGACTGGAATGCAAAAGTAGGAAGTCAAGAAACACCTGGAGTAACAGGCAAATTTGGCCTTGGAATGCAGAATGAAGCAGAGCAAAGACTAATAGAGTTCTGCCAAGAAAATGCACTGGTCATAGCAAACACCCTCTTCCAACAACACAAGAGAAGACTCTACACATGGACATCACCAGATGGTAAACACTGAAATCAGACTGATTATATTCTTTGCAGCCAAAGATGGAGAAGCTGTATACAGTCAACAAAAACAAGACCGGGAGCTGACTGTGGCTCAGATCATGAACTCCTTATTACCAAATTCAGACTTAAATTGAAGAAAGTAGGGAAAGCTGCTAGACCATTTAGGTATGACCTAAATCAAATCCCTTATGATTATACAGTGGAAGTGAGAAACAGATTTAAGGGACTAGATCTGACAGATAGAGTGCCTGATGAACTATGGAATGAGGTTTGTGACATTGTACAGGAGACAGGGATCAAGACCATCCCCATGGAAAAGAAATGCAAAAAAGCAAACTGGCTGTCTGGGGAGGCCTTACAAATAGCTGTGAAAAGAAGAGAAGCAAAAAGCAAAGGAGAAAAGGAAAGATATAAGCATTTGAATGCAGAGTTCCAGAAAATAGCAAGAAGAGATAAGAAAGCCTTCTTCAGCAATCAATGCAAAGAAATAGAGGAAAACAATAGAATGGGAAAGACTAGAGATCTTTAGAAAAGGCAGAGGAACCAGAGATCCAATTGCCAACATCCACTGGAGCATGGAAAAAGCAAGAGAGTTCCAGAAAAACATCTATTTCTGCTTTATTGACTATGCCAAAGCCTTTCACTGTGTAGATCACAAGAAACTGTGGAAAATTCTGAGAGATGGGAATACCAGACCACCTGACCTGCCTCTTGAGTAATCTGTATGCAGGTCAGGAAGCAACAGTTAGAACTGGACATGGAACAACAGACTGGTTCCAAATAGGAAAAGGAGTGCGTCAAGGCTGTATATTGTCACCCTGCTTATTTAACTTCTATGCAGAGTACATCATGAAAAATGCTGGACTGGAAGAAACACAAGCTGGAACCAAGATTGCCTGAAGAAATATCAATAACCTCAGATATACAGATGACACCACTTTTATGGCAGAAAGTGAAGAGGAACTAAAATGCCTCTTGATGAAAGTGAAAGAGGAGAGTGAAAAGTTGGCTTAAAGCTCAACATTCAGAAAACGAAGATCATGGCATCCAGTCCCATCACTTCATGGCAAATAGATGGGGAAACCATATCAGACTTTATTTTTGGAGGCTCCAAAATCACTGAAGATGGTGACTGAAGCCATGAAATTAAAAGATGCTTACTCCTTGGAAGAAAAGTTCTGACCAACCTAGATAGCATATTCAAAAGCAGAGACATTACTTTGCTGACTAAGGTCCGTCTAGTCAAGGCTATGATTTTTCCTGTGGTCATGTATGGATGTGAGAGTTGGACTGTGAAGAAGGCTGAGTGCCAAAGAATTGATGGTTTTGAACTGTGGTGTTGGAGAAGACTCTTGAGAGTCCCTTGGACTGCAAGGAGATCCAACCAGTCCATTCTGAAGGAGATCAGCCCTGGGATTTCTTTGGAAGGAATGATGCTAAAGCTGAAACTCCAGTACTTTGGCCACCTCATGCGAAGAGTTGACTCCTTGGAAAAGACTCTGATGCCAGGAGGGATTGGGGACAGGAGGAGAAGGGGACGACCGAGGATGAGATGGCTGGATGGCATCACTGACTCGATGGACATGAGTCTGAGTGAACTCCGGGGGTCGGTGATGGACAGGGGAGGCCTGGCGTGCTGCGATTCATGGGGTCGCAAAGAGTCGGACACAACTGAGCAACTGAACTGAACTGACAATCAAGTTTCCTGGGAGAGATATCAGCAACCTCAGTTATGCAAATGATACTACTACTCTAATGGCAGACAATGAAGGGAAACTAAAGAACCTCTTAATGAGGGTGAAAGGACAATGAAGAATTTGGGTTAAAACTCAACATTAAAAAAACTAAGATCATGTCATCTGGTCCCATCACTTTAAGCCCAATGGGAAAAGAGTGGAAACAGTGACAGATTTTATTTTCTTGGGCTCCAGAATCATTGTGGATGGTGACTGCAGCCATGAAAGTAAAAGATACTTGCTCCTTGGAAGAAAAGCTATGACAAATTTAGACAGTATATTGAAATTAGAGACATTTCTTTGCCTACAAATGTCCATATAGTCAAAGCTATGGTTTTTCCAGTAGTCATGTATGGATATGAGAGTTGAACTCTAAAGAAGGTTGAGCACCAAAGAATTGATGCTTTCTAACTGTGGTCCTGGTGAAGACTCTTGAGAGTCCCTTGGAGATCAAATGAGTCAGTCCTAAAGGAAGTCAACCCTGAATTGGAGGGACTGATGCTTCTTAGATTGCCCATGTGATGTAAATAGATAGATTGCTCATCTGATGCAAAGAACTGACTCATTTGAAAAGATCTGATGCTGGGAAAGATTGAGAGCAGGAGGATAATGGGGCACCAGAGGATGAAATGGTTGGATGTCATCAGTAACTCAATGGACATGAATTTGTGGAAACTCTGAGAGATAGTGAAAGACAGAGAAACCGGGGTTGCAAAGAGTGGGACATGACTTAGCAACTGAAATACAATAACAATTTAGCTCTATCACAATTAAATACTTAGAAATGTTCATAGTTAATGTACTTAACAAATATTTATCTAGCACCTAACACCGTGGTAGGAATAGGTGTTGAGCATATTGTGCTGTGTGCGAAGTTGCTTCAGTTGTTTTCAACTCCTTGCGACCATATAGCCCACAAGGCTCCTCTGTCCATGGCATTCTCCAGTCAAGAATACTGGAGTGGGTTTCCATGCCCTTCTCCAGGGGATTTTCCGGATCCAGAGATTGAATCTGCATCTCTCCTATGTCCTGTATTAGCAGTTGGGTTCTTTACCACTAGCGCCACCTGGGAAGCCCTGGTGAATAATTAGTAGCGTGTAAGTTCAAGTCTAGTGGTGAAACAGAAAATCAGCATATATGCAAGCAAGTACACTTATTAGCAAGGGGGTACTTAGACTAGCAGGGGGTACTCTTTCTACCCCTTTTTGATGCCTGTGTCAGAAGCTTTCTCTATCTCCTTTATACTTTAATAAAACGTTATTACACAAAAGCTTTGATCAATCAAGCTTTGTCTCTGGCCGAGTGAATTCTTCTCCTCCAGAGGCCAAGAATCCCAGCATCTATGCATGGTTCAGCAACAACCTTTCATTTTGGGGGCTCGTCTGGGATATTTCAGGACAAGATGCAAGCTAACAATTCCAGCCTCACTCCTTTGAACTGTATCCTGAAAAACTGGGATAGATTTGATTCCCAGGGCTTAAAGAAGACACACCTGGTCTTCTTGCATGGCCACAGTACCCACTGGAGGCTGGAGAACGGTGGCCAGTGGAGGGTCTTTTAAGTATAATACTGTTTTACAATTAGACTGGTTCTGTAGAAAATAAGCGAAATGGGTAGAAGTTAGCATAGGTTTTGGAGAAGGCAATGGCAACCCACTCCAGTACTCTTGCCTGGAAAATCCCATGGATGGAGGAGCCTGGTAGGCTGCAGTCCATGGGGTCCCAAAGAGTCAAACACGACTGAGTGACTTCACTTTCACTTTTCACTTTCATGCGTTGGAGAAGGAAATGGCAACCCACTCCAGTATTCTTGCCTGGAGAATCCCAGGGACAGGGGAGCCTGATGGGCTGCTGTCTATGGGGTCACACAGAGTCGGATACTACTGAAGTGACTTAGGAGCAGCACACTTATAATTACAGTGTGTAATAAATGTGATGATGGAAAGGAACAGATAGAAAAAGTAGAATGGATGACCTACTTACATAGGCAGTCTCTACAACTATTTTTTAACCAACTCCATATCAAATGTTCATTACCAAAAAAAAAGAAAAATCATTTCCATGTCTGTCATAGTTTATAATGACTATTTGGGACTATGTATCTGTTCAAAAGTTTTGTGGCTATTTGAGTAAGTGTTGAAACACCATTATTACAGTTTTGAGACACACAATGTATTTAGTTTTTAAAATGGGAAAAAATGATGATTCAAATTATTCTACTGCCTTAAGTAGGCTTCTGAATTTTTTATTTTCGTGTGGAATTCTTAGGCACAAACACATAGTTGTAATCCTTTCTGGTCTGTCCTAAAAGTATAGTTATTGCCAAATGATATCCAGTTAGGAAATGCATTACAAAGTCTTAAATAAACAGCCATGCAATTATGTGTTCATAGTTATATCCCTTGATGGTACTAGGTTTACTAGGAATTTCCAAGCTGTAAGCAGTAGCAGTTTTTTGGAACTTTGTAAAGCCACCATTTGGCTCTCCCATGTAGAGCTTGTTCTCAATAAAATAAGATGAAAGGAACAGTATTATGTAATTGCATCATTAATGAAAATAGATGTATTATGTCTGTTCTCATTGTGTCTGTTACTGTGGAGGAGGAATCCCTTACTGTGAGTTTAATTTCACCTGATCAATAGCAGTGAAGCAGGGATCCCTTCATAAAGATTAGCTATAAAATCATCTTCACATGTCAGTTCTACTTTATTCCTCTTCAACATGTTCCCTAAGCCAAACTCCAGTTTCTATCTGTTATTCATTCTCTAGAAATTATTATTTATAGCTTAATTTCCAATGGAATCTGTTATTGATTTTTAATATATTACTATAATTCTTCTTATTCAAAGTTTGTGTTGAATAATATATTTCCATATAAATCTAATTTTATACAAAAACTTAAAACTAAGAAATGTTATGTTAAGTGGTAAATGTACCATAACTGCTGAAATTCTATCCATTTCCGATTAAGAAACTGAAGCAGATGGGCTATTATGCTTTATTGGTTCTAACTATGGTTTCAATATTAACATTATGTTCTCCAGACTTTCTAAACTGTGTTCAAGAAAATACCTAAGTCCATTTTTAAAAATTTTCCTTTTATTAAAAAATAGAAACCACCAAAACATATTTAGATTTCTTCTGCTGAGTTGCATAAGGATCAAGGTTGTGACTGGGAGAATTTGTGTAACTTATGACCTATGACCTCTACATCAATCCATTGTCTAAATAAAATATTGGAAAGCGTATATTTGTCAATACTTTAAAAATGTTGAAAAGAATTCCTGGCGTTTATGGACTACCCTTGTAGGAAAACTGAGTCTGTTCCCAACAGCTGGTTATCAGAACACGTCACACCTCAATCATTTTGACAAGAAGACATCTCCTTGCATTTTGATTACATTTAATAGAAATTATTCATGTAATACCCCCAAAGAAGTCAAGTATTATCAGAATAGCTGGCTTCTCCAAAGGAATACATTTCAAGAATTATAATCAGGGTGTCAAAAAAGTGTATTTTCTTCATTTTTCTTTTTAACATTCGTTTTCTTCTTTAGAATCATGAGTTCATAATGTCCAGAGGTCATGTTAATTTTTAGGAATGCAAAAGAAAAACAAATGTATCTGAATCCAACTTTAACACTTTGACTTATCCACTTTTCTCTCCCATTTCAACAATTACTAACTGGCTTTGTTATTCCCCTCTCTGATATGATGTGATATTCATGGGTTAGGATTCAGGAGTAAACTGTAGTGTTAGGTAGACATTTCTACAGAAAGAGCTGATCACTCACAAAAGTGTAGTTACAGAGGCTGGGGAGCAATTTTCCAGGCTTCTAATATTTCCTTTCATGTGAAGGGAATTTCAGTAGAAGAGGAGAATGAATTAAATCTGAAGCTGTACCTTTAGAGGAAGAAACAACATGTGGAGACTTTCTGAGCATTCCCCTAGAAGCCAAGCTGCCAGTGGAGGACTGAGCTCCTCGGAGATGTGTGGTCTTCCACTTGGACACCAGGGGACACCTGTGTTGTCAGCTCTGCCTGGTCCAGGGACCAAATCATCAAGGGTACCTTGAACGGTAAGGACATAATGCTGTCATGAGCTAAGCCACACTCCCCCACCTCACTTTTATCAGGCAAAGCTAACTTTTGGCCTCATATCAATTGGTGGAAAATGTGCGTGGGCAAAAAACAGTGGAATTTATTGAGCCTCCCCAAATTCAATATTTTTCTCCCTCATGTGTTTGTCCCTGACCTTCAACTTTACCCCACTCCACCCCTCTTCAGGAGTTTAGAACTAGAAGTCTGCAAACTAGTTTCATTTGTGCCTGGGGAACCCCAATTAAAAATGCAACCTTTCAAAGTGAGATTATGTTATAGTTCAGTGCCAAATTCTCACTGGCTACCTCCTCCCTCTTCAAATTGATAAATGTCCCAATTACCCTTTTTTGGGCATAAAATTAGTGGAGCTCTCACCAGCCATGACATCTCATGGAAGAAAAATATGGTACAAAAGATTACTACTGATTGACACACTTAACTAAATATTTACTTTGCAGCATTGACCCAGTTGGTATACATTTAGATGACCTTCTGAACTCTGGAGTTCTACCATTTGTAACTTGCTGCTGAAACAGCAAGACACACATGCAGACAAGTTAATCTTTATTCTATTTTTTAGGAGGTTATTTTATCTTTTTATTTATTATTTTTATTATTTTCATTTATTTTATAATTATTTTATTATGTATTATTTTCTTTATTATTTTTATTTTTCATTTATTGTTATTATCTTTTTTCCATTTATTATTATTTTATTAATTGTATTTTATTGTAAAAATCGCTTCACAATGTTGTGTTAGTTTCTGCTGTACAACAAAGTGAATTGGCTATATGTATACTTATATTCCCTCCCTCTTGAACGTCCCTCTCACCCCCCATCCCACCCCTCTATTCTTTTTTGTACTGTTTCTTTTCTCTTTTCTATTCTATTCACGGTCTTACTCAGAGATAGCACCCAGAATCTATTAACACAAATATTAGATCAAATAGGGGGCTTTCCAAGTGATTCATTGGTAATGAATCTGCCTATGCAGGAGATGCAACAATGCTTGGGTTGGGAAGATCCCCTGGAGAAGGAAATATCAACCCACTCCAGAATTCTTGCCTGGGAAATCCCATAGATGGAGGAGCATGATGGGCTACAGTCCACGGGGTTGCAAAGAGTTGGACACGACTGAAGTGACTAAACAGCAGCAGCAGACCACAACCCAAACTGGGAGGACAAGGCAGAATCATCACTTTATTGTCACAAGCCTATGGAAACTGGAAGAAATGAAGGAGGCTGATTATAGGTCTAGTCAGTTCTGCTTGTCAATAAGCAAATATTTTTCTCATTGTTATTAAAGCATAACAATGACTCTTTGGTCCAGAGGGTAGAACTCCCACACAGGTGACAGGAAAAGTAAAAGAAAAGTCCCTCCCTCTGGTTCAGAGAGATTATGGGAGAAGAAGCTCAAAGGAAAAAGAGAGTCAGGAATGAGACACTTCTTCCTGGATCTCCTATTCACCCCTCAGACTTAGGTCAGACAGATTGAGGACCAGAAGCTCTGTTGAGAGGAACACAGAGGGATGAGGGGGAGTGGGAAAGATGGGGGACTTTGGTCTGCCGTGAATGGGGGACACCAGGAGGAGATTAACTCATGAGCTGCATTTGTGCCAACTGGAGTTTAAGCAGAAGGAAAAATATTAAAGCACACTCAAAGATATAGCTAGATGCGTAGCTATAAATTCTGAATTCTTCCTCCCAGGCTCTCTTCAATGCCCTTGTGGCATGCATGGGACACTGAAATTCTCTGTTTCCTACACAGATGCACCATGGCCCCAAGTTGTATTTTGTGTGCGTTTGTTTTTATTTATCTATCATGTGTTTGTTTGATTGTTATTGACCTGCTAGCTCAGTGTCACAGAATTTCAACCCAATCGGGCAAATCTGGGTTTGGTGATGTTTCAACATCTCCCCTCTCATCTCCTGGCTTTCTATATCAACTAGCTGCCTATCCTTATGTCATCGATACTGAGGAGAAAGGGAGGAAGTCCAATCCAGTGTCCTCCTGGGTCACTCTCTCATGACTTCTGCATTCAAGGACAGCTGTTTCTGAGCAAGGAATCTCTGTTGTCTTGAAAGAACACGCGCTCACATGTTCCTTGAGGTTTTTAGTCAGAGGCACAATGAGAAAAGTTGGTGTTCAGAACCACTGTTGTTGTTCAATCACTAAGTCGTGTCCAACTCTGCAACCCCATGGACTGCAGCACTCTAGGCTTCCCTGCCTTTCACCATCTTCTAGAGTTTGCTCAAACTCATGTCCATTGAGTCGGTGATACCATCCAACCATTTCATCCTGTCTCCCCCTTCTTCTCTGGCCCTCAATCTTTCCTAGCATCAGAATCTTTTCCAATGCATCAGAGCCATTAGCCCCTTAAATTTAGTAGGATGTATTCAAGTGCCTATGGTTCATAAGGCATCCTATCAAACCTGACAACTCAGTGAAGCTCCTTTGGAGGGAGGAGTCATTATCACTTTTCATCTGGATGTTAGGAACCTAGGAGAACTCCTTGCCAGCAACAGCCCTGAGAGGGATGTATACACTTAAGGTTACCAAGAAGATAAGATGGCTTCCCTGCTTCCTAGAGGCAAAGACCATGCTCCCAAGTGTTCAAAATGTTTCATCTCTCTTTGTCTTGTCATTTCTTGACAAAACTTTTGTTTGTTTGTTTGTTTGTTTGTTTATAAGTAAATGCCACAGTCCTCAGAGCCCTCTGGTGAGCAAGTGCTTGGTCTGAAAATTCATTGTGAAGCTTCACTCTCAGCTCTTTGGTAAATGCTTCCCTGTTCTGAACAAAATCTATGGAGATTTCAAAACCAGCAAACACTGAGGAATTTCAAAATTTTAAAGTACTGTTAAGAAGGGATTTGGATGATTTAAAACACTAGTTTCCACATGATGAGTGTTTCACTGGGGACAGGTGGAAGTTCTTGTAACATCTTGACTCTTCCAACAGCTTCCTGGCTAGTTTCTCCACGTGTCCTCATCCTGACTGCTTTCAACATAGTAGCCAGAGAATAACTTTTTAAAATATACCTCAGATTAAGCGATTGACAAACTTCTACAAAGAGGTTGTTATTGTTGTAAGTCATGGTTGACTCTTTTGCAGCCCCATAGATTTTAGCCTGCTAGGTTCCTTTGTCCATGGGACTTCCCAGGCAAGAATACTGGATCGGGTTGCCTTTTCCTTCTCTAGGGTATCTTCCTGACCCAGGGATCGAACCCAGACCTCCTGCTTGGCAGGTGGATTCTTTACCACTGAGCCACCTGGGAAGCCCTCTACAAAGAGGTAGCTCCCTTGAAAATTCATCTCCTACAACATTCCTTCTTAATGACTCTGTTCCAGCCACATCTGCTATGCCTTTAACTCATCAAGTCAACTCTACTCTTGGGGCATTTGCCCTTGCCATTCCCTCTGCCTGGTAGCCTCTTCCGCCACATATGAATATGCTCACTCCATCACTTTTTAAGAGTATCTGTCAAAACTCAGCTTCTTAAAGAGGGAGACTCTAACCAATGTAAAAGAACATCCTATAGTCCCTTTATCCTCCTATTTTGCCTTCTTTCTTTCAAACCACTGTCTGATATTACATCACATATTTGTTTAGTTGCTGTCTCCCTAAAATAGAAGAAATGTTCTGTAAGATCAAGAAATGGATTTGGTTTCCAATGTATAGAGTAATGCAATGTTAGTCGCTCCATAAATATTGAATAAGTGAACTTTATCTTGCTGCTGCTAAGTCACTTCAGTCGTGTCTGACTCCGTGCAACCCCATAGATGGCAGCCCACCAGGCTCCCCCATCCCTGGGGTTCTCCAGGCAAGAACACTGGAGTGGGTTGCCATTTCCTTCTCCAATGCATGAAAGTGAAAAATGAAAGTGAGTTGCTCAGTTGTATCCGACTCTTAGCGACCCCATGGACTGCAGCCTACCAGGCTCCTCCATCCATAGGATTTTCCAGGCAAGGAGTACTGGAGTGGGGTGCCATTGCCTAGGCATGTTATAAATAAAATCAGTATGTTGATGTGGTGTGATATTGTTGGTTACTAGGTTCTTACATTTTCAGACAGGTGTGTTATTAGTAGACATAAAAACATAACATCTGTACCTCATCAAATTAATTTTGTGTGTCAGAAATGGCAAGCCTATTTGCTGACTCTTTTCCAAAATTCAAACCATGCTAGTCTTTTTGATAAGATCAATAAAGAATTGAAAAAGTATACTTACATAGATTATCTATGGAGAGAGAATCTAATTATGTCATTTGTTATAAAAATCATGAACTGGACGTTGCATTTAATACTTACTGGTAAATCTCAAACCAGAGAGTAATTGGAAAGAATCATGCCTCTAAGATTTTAAAATAAGTCATTTAAAACTTTTTAGTGGAAGATTTCTTTCTTATTTGCATTTTTCCTCAATTAATATAAACAAAATATATTTTCCCCAAAACATGATAGGTTATATAAAGCAATGTCTTTGGCGATAGACTAATACTGTATTAGGGCACCAATTCCAGCATTTATGGCTTTATGTTTCCACTTTCAATTTCAGTTTGTTTTTGTCCATTAGATGGGGTCTTAAATACCTATATTGCAGTATATATGGGAGGAGTTATTGAATTAATCATCTATAAAGGACCTAGCCTAGTACCTGACACATGGCTAAACAATCTCCTTTTCCTTCCGTTTCATATCCCTCACCTTTATCTGTGGTTAAACCAAAATCTGGTGGAGAAAGTAAGGCCAGATTCTTTCCAAAGAATCTAGGACAGTTACTGCATTTGTTTGAATAATATGAGAGTTCTATATTCCTCAATCATTTGAATCCTCTGTTCTCATATTTATGTTTTTGCAAAGTAAGAAAATTGACAGGTTCACATCATTCTTTTCTTCCTCCTCCATACTTGCAAATGAAACATTATCTGTGGCTTTAGACTTATCTGCTGATGTTACAGTAAGAGTTGATATATTGGACACATTTGACCAGAGTCAGCCAAATCTATTCTGATGAACTTATCCTGGCTAGCCCCTCATCTCTGATTACTGCTAGAACTTGAAATCCAAGCACATGCCATTCCATTGTGTGCTTCCAAGACATTGAAGGGATTATGTCTCATTACAGAGAACATAAATTATCAGTGAGGTTGTTGTTGTTTTAGGCTGTTGAAGTTTTGTCAGATATCTTGGATCAATTGCTCTGTCTATGGATTTGATCATATCCCAACTTGATCTTGTTTATGACAAATGAAATCTGTTAAGTATTAATCAGCTATCTTCCTTGTTCTCAAAAGCAATATTGTACTGTAGAGCTTTAAAATTGAACTAGGATAGTTTGATGTACATCAACAAAAAATGTTTTAACATTTCTCTTGGCTTGTCTCTATTAGACTACACTACTTAAAATTAATCTAGACACACACACACAAAATGAGTTTGATAGACATTTTTGATGAGAAAGGAGATATAGCTATAGGAATTTTGAAGCGTGGTTTAAATTACTCTAAAATCTATTCTAAAGTTTAGCTGATTTTTCTTATATGCTCTTTCAAGACCACAGGATCACTTAACTCCAGAAAGCAATCACAATAATACTGGATTCATGAAACTTGATAAATAACTTAATTTTTCTGTTATTTTGAAATAAAAATGCAAATACAGTTGCTGCTTTCAAATTAAGTATAAATTTAAACATCTTCAATGACATCACAAGTTTAAAAAAAAACTTTTTTCATGACTAATCTACACTCTATACTTTAGTGATACATTTAAATGAAACAATTCTTCCAATTACAAAATCATAAAATCACGAGAGAGAAGTATATTATTAAATTGGTCTCTGGAGAAAATGACATGGATGTTATGGCTAAAAATAATCAATGTCTTTATTGACACTTCATGAAGAAAGTGCTATATATGATCTTTTATTTTTTTATTTTTTTTCTTTTTAAAAAATTTTGTTTACTTATTTTTATTGAAGTATCCTCAGGCATTTCTAACATTAACATTTCAACTTACATAAAAGTTTAAAACTTTAAAACTATACAAATGAATACGCATACTTCACACTGGGAGAATAGTGTAATGAACCCCTTCGTACCATCATCCAGCTTCAACATTATCAACACACAGCAAATCTTGTCTCCTTTCTGCATCCATCTATGTTCACCCACCGGATTATTTTGAAGCAAGTTTGCGAAGTCGTGTAACTTCATCCCGTAAATACTTTAGTATGGCTGTCTAAAACATAAGGATTCTTTTTAAAAAGATACAACGTTGAATTATATGAAACTGTTATTTTTGTAGGTTGAAATGTAATATTATCAATTCTGTGTTTCAACTAAACTGCAGTACCATTAGCACACCTAAAAAATTGATGAAAATTCTGCTAATATAACCAGATTCAATCACTGACCAAATCTCACCCATGACCTCATAATGCTTTTTCTACAGTTGGTTTGAATTGGGATGCAAGCAACGTCCATACATTGTGTTTGGTTGATGTTTATCTGCCTATCTCTCAGTTTTCTGTTGTAAAGATTGCCTATGACAATCTAATAACCATCTACTGTTAAGTTGCTTATTAGCTTTCAGTCATTGATAATCATTGCCCACATCAGTTATTTCATTAGGAATTGCAAAATGGTGATATTCTAACATTTCTTCAACATTCATTAGATATTTTATAAAGAATAACTTCCTTGTTGCCCTTTTGGTTTCCCTGAAAAGGCAGTTAAATGTCCACTTCTTTCCCTTAATTATCAGTCCCAATTTTTTGCCTGGTTTCCTCCAAAGGTGAAAATATCATTATGAATTCATGGATTTTTAGCATATTTGATGAGTTTTAGTTTGTTGCATGTATTATTATCTATGTGTGTGTATGTTTCTAAACTGTTCCATCTTTGATGAAAGGGAGCTTCTCAGTTCTATTCCTTTTTACACAACTCCCATAGTCTTTGATGGTCCTGCTTTCTGCTGTGATATTTTTTCTAGACTTATATTGTATTATTTCCTGTGCTAGACTTGGAATTAACCATTTCCCTGAGGAGTCCTGGTTCCTTTCATTGAAATATGATATTTAGAGACTTGAGCTGTGGCACTTGGGGTGTTCATTGCTATTGGGTTTGTTGTTTATGAACCTTTGCAGCGGACAGAGCTAGGAGTTGTTTTATTTTTTATTTTTTTAATTTTTATTTTTACTTTATTTTACTTTACAATACTGTATTGGTTTTGCCATACATTGACATGAATCCACCATGGGTGTACATGCGTTCCCAAACATGAACCCCCCTCCCACCTCCCTCCGCATAACATCTCTCTGGGTCATCCCTGTGCACCAGCCCCAAGCATGCTGTATCCTACATTGGACATACACTGGCGATTCGATTCTTACATGATAGTATACATGTTTCGATGCCATTCTCCCAAATCATCCCACCCTCTCCCTCTTCCTCTGAGTCCAAAAGTCCGCTATACACATCTGTGTCTTTTTTGCTGTCTTGCATACAGGGTCATCATTGCCATCTTTCTAAATTCCATATATATGTGTTAGTATACTGTATTGGTGGTTTTCTTTCTGGCTTACTTCACTCTGTATAATCGGCTCCAGTTTCATTCATCTCATCAGAACTGATTCAAATGTATTCTTTTTAACAGCTGAGTAATACTCCATTGTGTATATGTACCACAGCTTTCTTATCCATTCATCTGCTGATGGACATCTAGGTTGTTTCCATGTCCTGGCTATTATAAACAGTGCTGCGATGAACATTGGGGTACATGTGTCTCTTTCATTTCTGGTTTCCTTGGTGTGTATGCCCAGCAGTGGGATTGCTGGGTCATGCCCACTTTCACCGCTACTATTCAACATAGTTCTGGAAGTTTTGGCCACAGCAATCAGAGCAGAAAAAGAAATAAAAGGAATCCAAATTGGAAAAGAAGAAGTAAAACTCTCACTGTTTGCAGATGACATGATCCTCTACATAGAAAACCCAAAGACTCCACCAGAAAATTACTAGAGCTAATCAATGAATATAGTAAAGTTGCAGGATATAAAATCAACACACAGAAATCCCTTGCATTCCTATACACGAATAATGAGAAAGTAGAAAAAGAAATTAAGGAAACAATTCCATTCACCATTGCAACGAAAAGAATAAAATACTTAGGAATATATCTACATAAAGAAACTAAAGACCTATATATAGAAAACTATAAAACACTGATGAAATAAAATCAAAGAGGACACTAATAGATGGAGAAATATACCATGTTCATGGATCAGAAGAATCAATATAGTGAAAATGAGTATACTACCCAAAGCAATTTACAAATTCAATGCAATCCCTATCAAGCTACCAGCGATATTTTTCACAGAACTAGAACAAAATAATTTCAAGAATTGTATGGAAAGACAAAAAAACCTCGAATAGCCAAAGCAATCTTGAGAAAGAAGAATGCAACTGGAGGAATCAACTTGCCTGACTCAGGCTCTACTACAAAGTCATAGTCATCAAGACAGTATGATACTGGCACAAAGACAGAAATATAGATCAATGGAACAAAATAGAAAGCGCAGAGATAAATCCACACACATATGGACACCTTATCTTTGACAAAGGAGGCAAGAATATACAATGGAGTAAAGACAATCTCTTTAACAAGTGGTGCTGGGAACACTGGTCAACGACTTGTAACAGAATGAAACTAGATCACTTTCTAACACCGCACACAAAAATGAACTCAAAATGGATTAAAGATCTAAATGTAAGACCAGAAACTATAAAACTCCTAGAGGAGAACATAGGCAAAACACTCTCAGACATAAATCACAGCAGGATCCTCTATGATCCACCTCCCAGAATTCTGGAAATAAAAGCAAAAATAAACAAATGGGATCTAATTAAAATTAAAAGCTTTTGCACAACAAAGGAAAATATAAGCAAGGTGAAAAGACAGCCTTCGGAATGGGAGAAAATAATAGCAAATGAAGCAACTGACAAACTACTAATCTCAAAAATATACAAGCAACTTCTGCAGCTCAATTCCAGAAAAATAAACGACCCAATCAAAAAATGGGCCAAAGAACTAAACAGACATTTCTCCAAAGAAGACATATGGATGGCTAACGAACACATGAAAAGATGCTCAACATCACTCATTATTAGAGAAATGCAAATCAAAACCACAATGAGGTACCACTTCACACCAGTCAGAATGTCTGCGATCCAAAAATCTGCAAGCAATAAATGCTGGAGAGGGTGTGGAGAAAAGGGAACCCTCCTACACTTTTGGTGGGAATGCAAACTAGTACAGCCACTATGGAGAAAAGTGTGGAGATTCCTTAAAAAATTGCAAATATGATCTTTTAAATTATAGCAAATCTGGCCATTTTTCTTGTTCTAATAAGAAGGACCAGAGCAAGAACCTAAGTAGGTACAGAGACCCTCAATGGCCTAAGAATTGGTAATACCTGCTGCTGCTGCTGCTGCTGCTCACTTCAGTCATGTCTGACTCTGTGCGACCCCATAGACAACAGCCCACCCGGCTCCCCTATCCCTGGGATTCTCCAGGCAAGAACACTGGTTGCCATTTCCTTCTCCAATGCATGAAAGGGAAAAGTGAAAGTGAAGTCGCTCAGTCATGTCTGACTCTTAGTCACCCCATGGACTGCAGCCTACCAGGCTCCTCCACCCATGGGATTCCCAGGCAAGAGTACTGGAGTGGGTTGCCATTGCCTTCTCCAGGTGATACCTAGAAGTGGCTAAAATGTACTCAAATATATAATATTTACAAGGATAGTGTGCTGTCATTGAAACCATTGAAAATCAGTTCAGTCAGTTCAGTCGCTCAGTCATGTCTAATTCTTTGTGACCCCATGAACCGCAGCACGCCAGGCCTCCAAGTCCATCACCAACTCCAGGAGTCCACCCAAACCTATGTCCATTGATTCAGTGATTCCATCCAACTATCTCATCAACTGTCATCCCCTTCTCCTCCTGCCCTCAGTCTTTCCTAGCATCAGGGTCTTTTCAAATGAGTCTGCTCTTTGCATCAGGTGGACAAAGTATTAGAGTTTCAGCTTCGGCTTCAGTCCTTCCAATGAATATACAAGATTGATTTCCTTTAGGATGGACTGGTTGGATCTCCTTGCAGTTCAAGGGACTCTCAAGAATCTTATCCAACGCCACAGTTCAAAAACATCAATTCTTCAGTGGTCAGCTTTCTTCACAGTCCAACTCTCACATTCATACATGACCACTGGAAAAACCATAGCCTTGACTAGACTGACCTTTGTTGGCAAAGTAATGTCTCTGCTTTTCAATATACTGTCTAGGTTGGTCACAACTTTCCTTCCAAGGAGTAAGAGTCTTTTAATGTCAAGGCTGCAATCACCATCCGCAGTGATTTTGGAGCCCAGAAAACTAAAGTCAGCCACTGTGTCCATTGTTTCCCCATCTATTTGCCATGAAGTGATGGGACAAGATGCCATGATCTTAGTTTTCTGAGTGTTGAGCTTTAAGCCAGCTTTTTCACTCTCCTCTTTCACTTTCATCCAGAGGCTCATTAGTTCTTCTTCACTTTCTACCATAAGGGTGGTGTCATCTGCATATCTGAGGCAACTTGAAAATTATAATAAAAAAAAGTAACAAGGTTGGAAAAGTACTATAATATTAGGCCCAATAAAAATCTCACCATTCCCCTAATCTCTCTGCCCTTTCTTCCCTAATGAGACCTCAAAATAGCAAGACAACTACAAGAAGGGAAGCAAACTTATGATGCCACCTATCACGCTGACCATCTAGTAAAGTTCCCATGTGTGACACTTGTTTTACACCTTCAGTACTAGTTTCCACACCCTTCACGGCATTTACCATTTAGTGTCACCAGGAGAACTATACGCAGAGAACATCATGAGAAACTCTGGGCTGGAAGAAGCACAAGAAGAAATCAAGATTGTCGGGAGAAATATTAATAACCTCAGATATGCAGATGACACCACCCTTATGGGAGACAGTGAAGAAAAACTAAAGAGCCTCTTGATGAAAGTGAAAGAGGAGAGCGAAAAAGTTGGCTTAAAGCTTAACATTCAGAAAACGAAGATCATGGCATCTGGTCCCATCAGTTCATGGGAAATAGATGGGGAAACAGTGGAAACAGTGTCAGACTTCATTTTGGGGGGCTCCAAAATCACTGCAGATGGTGACTGCAGCCTTGAAATTAAAAGACGCTTACTCGTTGGAAGGAAAGTTATGACCAACCTAGACAGCATATTAAAAAACAGAGACATTACTTTGCCAACAAAGGTCAGTCTAGTCAAGGCTATGGTTTTTCCAGTGGTCATGTATGAATGTGAGAGTTGGACTGTGAAGAAAGCTGACCACTGAAGAATTGATGCTTTTGAACTGTGGTATTGGAGAAGACTCTTGCAAGTCCCTTGGACTACAAGGAGATCCAACCAGTCCTTTCTAAAGGAGATCAGTCCTGGGTGTTCAGTGGAAGGACTGAAGCTGAAGCTGAAACTTCAATACTTTGGCCACCTCATGCAAAGAGTTGACTCATTGGAAAAGGCTCTGATGCTGGGAGGGATTGGGGGCAGGAGGAGAAGGGGACAACAAAGGATGAGGTGGCTGGATGACATCACTGACTCGATGGACATGAGTTTGAGAGAACTCTGGGAGTTCATGATGGACAGGGAGGCCTGGCATGCTGCAGTTCATGGGGTTGCAAAGAGTGGGACATAACTGAGTGACTGAAGTGAACTGAACTGAACTGAAGAGAACTAAAAACCCTAGAAATATAACTTTCAAATCATATTAAGTTGGAAGAGGGATAGGAAACAGAAATAAGGTAAGTCATTAGAGAAGTTTAAACAGGTAAATCAGGGACTTCCTTGGTGGTCCAGTGGCTAAAACTCCATGCACCCAGTGCATGATGTGTGGGTTTGATCCCTGGTTGGGGAACTAAGATCCATGTGCCAGAGAGAGCAACCAAAACAAACAAACAAACAAAAACTAATAATTCAAAGATAAAATGAAACAAGTAGAGCAAAGGAGTAATAAAATGAGTATTTTATAATGATAAGTGATGACATAATAATAGTCCTTCTGTTTAAAGTAATTATATATTATATAATGTAATTACATATATTATATAATTACATATTATGTATATGCTACATAACTTTATATATATACTCCATTTGATACCCTGAGGTAACACAAGAAGAAATAATGAAGGGATTATTATCATTATGCTCATTATATAAATTAGAAAATGGGGTTAAGAAATTTAAGTAAATTATCCAAAGTTACTAATCTCCAAATACACAGAGATGAGGCTTCATCTAGTGTTATTTCTAAGACACTAATGGTTTCAGTCAGTTCAGTTCAGTCACTCAGTCATGTCCAACTCTTTGCGACCCCATGGACTGCAGCACGCCAGGCCTCCCTGTCCATCACCAACTCCCGGAGTTTACTCAAACTCATGTCCATTGAGTCAATGATGACATCCAACCGTCTCATCCTCTGTTGTCCCCTTCTCCTCCTGCCTTCAATCTTTCCCAGCATCCGGGTATTTTCTAGTGAGTCAGTTCTTCACATCAGGTGGCCAAAGTATTGGAGTTTCAGCTTCAACATCAGTCCTTGCAATGAATATTCAGGACTGATTTCCTTTAGGATGGACTGGTTGGATCTCCTTGCAATCCAACGGACTCTCAAGAGTCTTATCCAACACCACAGTTCAAAAGCATCAATTCTTTGGTGCTCAGCTTTCTTTATAGTCCAACTCTCACAGCCATACATGACCACTGGAAAAACCATAGCCTTGACTAGATGGACCCAGAGAAAAGGCTTCATAAGTAGGACTATTTTTAAGACACTAATGGTTTATATACCTAGAAACTCAAAAGTGGCCTGAATGGTAAAGAAAAGCACAGGAGTATCAGAGAAAAATTTCTGATCATAAGCCTAAATCTCTTTGGGGAGACTAGACACATACTTTTATTTTTTATTTCTGTTCACTGATAGAGTCTAGAAGTGGTGACATTGTAGGAATACATCTATACACAGATCTGGTTTCTAGTCTCCAATAAAAGGAACCAGAGCTCCTTGGAAAATGGCTGATCTTAGAGCTAAGGTAGGGAAAAATACAAGATATTCTTGGACCATCTTACAACTCCGGAAATAAGGATGTACAAAAAAATGATAGATTTAAAAGACACAGGAATCAACTCGAGTTTCCAATGGTCAGAGGTGGAACAATTTGAACAACAAAAGAAATTGAATTACTATTAGCCAAAGAATGAAATAAATATCCACGAGTCCGCATTAACATAAAAATGATGGAAGACAAAGAACAAATCATCTTTATAGAGAAATGCCAAATAACATCTCTAGGAGGTGGAATGTAATTCTATCCTCTTGAACATGGGCTAGAGTTAGTGACTTGCTCCCAAAAGATAAAGATGGAAAAATTTAGTAACTTTAAGGTGGACAAACATGGAAAAACACCAAAGTAAGTGCTCAAGGCTAACATCCCTAATGATAAGTCACATTGTTGTTAATTCTACAAGGTCTTATAGGACCATTTGACTTCAGCTTCTTCAGCATTACTGGTTGGGGCATAGACTTGTATTACTGTGATATTGAATGGTTTGCCTTGGAAACAAACAGAGTTCATGCTGTCATTTTTGAGATCGCACCCAAGTACTGCATTTCAGACTCTTTGGTTGACCATGAGGTCTACTCCATTCTTCTAAGAGATTCTTGCCCATAGTAGTAGATATGATGGTCATCTGAATTAAATTTGTCCATTCTGGTCCATGTTAGTTCAGTGATTCCTAAAATGTCAATGTTCACTCTTGCCATTTATTGTTTAGCCACTTCTAATTTACCTTGATTCATGGATGTAATATTCCAGGTTCCTACGCAATACTGTTCTTTATAGCATTGGACTTTACTTTCACCACCAGACACATCCATAACTGAGTGTCATGTCTGCTTTGGCCCAGCCACTTCATTTTTTTCTGGAGCTATTAGTAATTGTTCTCTGCTCTTCCCAAGATGTTCAGTAGCATATTGGACACCTTCCATCCTGGAGGGCTACTCTTCTTGTGTCATATCTTTTTGTCTTTTCATACTGTTCATTCACAGCAAGAATACTGGAGTGAGTTGCCATTTCCTCCTCCAGTGGACCAAGTTTTGTCAGAACTCTTTACTATGACCCATCCATCTTGGGCGGCCCTGCACGGCATGGCTCATCTTCATTGAGTTATCCAAGCCCCTTCACTACAAAGCTATGATCCATGAAGAGGTACTTATCATGTATAATTGACTTAATTCTAAAGGCTTTAGATCATGTTAATATGCTAGTATTTATATACCATTATATGTTCTTATGACAATTTTCTGGGAGAGGGTCAAGAAAAGCAGGTCTGACTAAAATTTCCCAAGCTTGTGCTCTTAAAGACCAAGTTTGAGTTTAAATATTTCAGTGTAAAAACCAAACAATAATTACTCTATTTATGTGTAGTATTTTATAGCAAATATCAAAGAGCTTGTTCTGGAATTTATTATTAGAATAAAAAAATTACACTCATAAAAAAGCATTTAATCTTTTTTCTATAAATTTTGTATTAGCTTGGACTTTTAGCTGCCAGTGATAAGAGCATAGTTCAGACTTCCTACATTTAAGGACAAGTTTAAAAGCAAAAAGGCAAGGCAGAGAGATTTATCATATTTGTGTGTCTCAGACAATCAGGAAATTTCAGGCTGGTCCTGAGGATCTCTGCTTCTTTCTGTAAGTATGTTTCTTCTCTTTCTTTCTGTAATCATGGTTATCAATGGCACCAAACTTGGGTTTGACCCTGGTGCTGCCAATTACTAGCATTTTTTCCCCTTGGAGAAATTATTTAATCTCTCCGTATTTATTCATTAATGTATGAAATAGGGATGAAAATAGCACCTACTTCACTGAGTTGCTGCAAAGATTGAATGAATTGCTTTGAGTAAAACACATAGAACAGTGCCAGCATAGTAAATATTCTACACGTGTCAGGTATTATTTGTAGTATAAGGTCACCACAAGAGCTTTTCCATAGCCATTCATTTAGAAAATAAGGCAAATGAAGCAGTTTTTCCCGAAGTGTTCATTAAAGGATGAAGGTACCAAAACCACAATAAACTTTACCACCGAATTTGATTAGAAATGTCCAAGGGTCATTTTGTTAAAAAAAGATTCTCTGAAGGTCCTGGGCTCTAGAGTTTTTACAGACTCATTCCACACTGTTAGGCCACTGTTTTGCAGACAGCAGATGTCCTCCATATAAACTCTCTGGATTATAGCAAACTTCCAGCTCTGTGGAAGGCTGGACACTGAAGTGTCCCCTGAAAGCTAAAGGAGAGCATGAGAGGAAGGGGACTTAGACAACGGGAGGGTAAAGGGGAGGCCTCATTTGCTCTTGCCTCTGGCCCAGGAGAATGAAATGGAGAGTAAGAAGAAACAGAAACTGACATTTCTTGTGTTTCTTTTTCCTCCTTGCATTCCCACCAGTGTGCTTCATCACTGGTTCCAGTCCTTAATTTCTCCCCTTTGAATAACCCTGCCTGGAGGAGAACAAATAGAGGCTTAGGTGATCTCATTTCCAATCTCCTAGCCATTGTCAAATCCTCATTGGAACATATTGTTTGACCCTTAGATTTGAAACTAAGAATATTTGAAGTAACTCAGCTGGTAAAGAATCTGCCTGCAATGCAGGAGACCCCTGTTTGATTCCTGGGTCAGGAAGATTCCCTGGAAAAGGGATGGGCTACCCACTCCAGTATTCTTGAGCTTCCCTGGTGGCTCAGCTGGTAAAAAATCCACCAGCAATACGGGAGACCTGGGTTTCATTCTTGGGATGGGAAGACCCCCTGGAGGAGGGCATGGCAACCCACTCCAGTATTCTTGCCTGAAGAATCCCCATGGACAGAGGAGCCTGGCGGGCTATAGTCCATGGGTTTGGAAACAGTCGGATATGACTGAGAGACTAAGCACAACACAACACAGAAAGAAGGAGCAAATGAAAGAGAGAAGGAGCACAGAAAGAAAGATCAAATGCTCATCCAATTGCTGGAGGAGAAAGCTGGGGTGGGGAGGGGGAGGAATTTCAGTACTAGGTACTCTTAAGGAAAAGCAGGGTTAAAAGAACAATCCTAGCTAAGAAAAGGGGATGAAAAAAGAATATGTATAGTTGTTGCAGGCTAACCATTTAATATTTGACATGCCTAGATTTTTAAGGGAATATTAAATAAAATTAGCCACACTTAAAATGGCAAGGTTCTGTTCTACCAGCCTCATTTGTATCAATTTATTTCACTCACAATAATGTTATATATAGTACATCATTACTGTTTCATATAAAGAAGCTGAGTCCAGAACAGTTAAGTAAAATTTCTGAAGTCACACAGCCTGTAAAAGGCAGAGCCAGGCCTTGAAAATCAAATAATCTAGTGAGTTGATGACCTTTAACTCTACCCCTTACTATTTTAGGGCTTCTCTTGTGTCTCAGACAGTACAGAATCTGCCTACAATGTGGGAGGCCTGGGTTTGATTCTTGAGTTGGGAAGATCCCCTGGAGAAGGGAATAGTTACCCACTTCACTTTTCTGGCCAAGGGAATTCCATGGACAGAGGAGCCTGGTGGGCTACAGTCCATGGGCTCACAAAGAGTCAGACAGGACTGAGCAAATAACACTATGTGCTTACTACTCTACTTTGAAAAACAATAACTTAATTAGAAGCTTTTTTATTCTAATAACTGAATTGGAATCTACAAAGCAAAACTCAAGAATTAAATATGTTAAAGTAAATGTCATTAATTTTTTAAAGAAGTTGTATATTAGAATGAGAACATGACCTACACGATAATCCTTACCAACATAAAAGGGGAAACAATTTGGTGTCTGTACTGCACTTTACAGCAAGTTCTGAGATTAAAAGAGTGCCCATGAAATGAATAATTAGGGAGCATTCTTCTATTATTTAAAGAAATAAGAGAATATTTTAGCCTTTGAGAATGAAAATATTCAACTAAAGACAGAAAATTTAAGAAGTGAAAAAAGGATATTTTCATGATTCATGTTCAGTTATTTTTAAGAAAAAGAATAAAGACTTGAGGAAAACTAACATGACTTGAGGAATGGCATGTTATAACTTGAGGAAAAAGTCATAACTTGAGGAAAAAGTCATAACTTGAGTCATAACTTTAGGAAAACTCAATCATGACTAAATAGAATTTATCTCAGATATGGAAAATTGGGTTAAAATTAAGAAATCTTTTACTGTGACATTTTATTGCTAAGAATATATAATTAAAATCAATAACTAACTTCATTTCTAACAAAGAAAATACCAGAAGTATAATAAAAATGAACACTTTTCCAGTAGTCATGTATGGATGTGAGAGTTGGACTATAAAGAAGGCTGAATGCCGAAGAATTTATGCTTTCGAACAGTGGTGTTGGAGACTATTGAGAGTCCCTTGGACTGCAAGGAGATCCAACCAGTCCCTCCTAAAGGAAATTGGCCCTGAATATTCATTAGAAGGGCTGATGCTGAAACTGATGCTCCTATACTTCAGCCACCTGATGCGAAGAACCAGCTCATTAGAAAAGACCCTGATGCTGGGAAAGATTGAAGGCAGGAGGAGAAGGGGACGACAGAGAATGAGATGGTTGGATGGCATCATTGATGGACTTGAGTTTGAGCAAGCTCTGGGAGATGATGGGGAACAGGGAAGCCTGGCATGCTTCAACCCACGGGGTCGCAAAGAGTTGGACATGACTGAACAACAATGAGATTATATTAAAATTAGGAAATAAAGAAAGATGCTCAGCATATGAAACAGAAACTATCCTATAACTTTTGGAAACTGTAGATATAAAGGTACTTAAACACCACTGATTGCGGCATGGGGAAGATCCCCTGGAGAAGGAAATGGCAACCCACTCCAATATTCTTGCCTGGGAAATCCCATGGATAGAGGAACCTGGCGGGCTACCATCCATGGCATTGCAAGAGTTTGACAGAACTTAGCAACTAAACCACCACTTCTGGTGATCTTCATGCTGGGGGAACCCGGTGATGGTGGAACCCACCATCACCTACCTAATCAAGTAAGAGCTTTTAGAATTAATAAGATAATTTAGTAAATTTATTGGTTATAAAATACAGAAATATCAACCACTATCTTCTATTTCAGCAAGAATCAATAAGACCCATCTTGTAACAGTGACCATAACCCTAAAATGTCTAAGAGAAGCTTTCTTTAGAGGACTGTAGGGGAAAATTATCAAACTTTAAAAGACAGAACACTTTAATAGTGGAAACACTTTAATTTGGAAAGGAAATGCCAAATTCCTAGAAAGCAAGGTTAAATATTTTGAAGATACCATCTAAGCAAATTAATTTTAGGTTTCATGAGTCTAATAAAAATTCCAATAAGATTGTTTGTGGAACTTGATTAAATTATTCCAAAGTTCATATGCCCAATAATGGACAAAATGTTCTGAAACAATTTTAAAAAGATGATAGTTAGAGGAGAACTTGCCCACAGATATTAAAAGATACTGGACCCTCATATTGCCTTTTATGGTTGCTTTGATTCTATGTTTAGTAATAATTCACATAGTCTACAGTTTTTTTGTTTATTAAAAACATATTGTCTATGAAAGTTTGTCTAAATGATTCAAAAATAGTGAAATAAAGGGCCAAAGATGTAGTAAATAGAAAATGAGAATTTCAGGCATTATTGACTCAGTGATAATAAGCACATGGCACTAAGGAACAGTATATAGGGATGGATAATGGTTGTTATTGCTGTTGCCACAGCTCATGTAGGCATCCACCATCTCTCTGTTGACCATTATAGATTTATGACTGGTCTCCCCAGTTCCTCCAATATATTGACCCCATAGATGAGAAAGTCATCTGCACAAAACATAAAATAAATCACATAGCTTCCAGGCTTAATAATCATCTTTGGTCCCTACCAGCTATCTCAGTTCGGTTTATCATGATGGCCCTCTCCACAGCTCTATCTTTCTTCACACTCCAGCTGCACAGACCAGCCCATCCACATTCTCCTCTTTATGTCTGAGCATTAATATCACTGTCTCGTGCTCAGGAATTTTCTTCTGCCTAGAATGTGATTACAGTAGCCTATTCAAATATATCCCAGTGCTTCGTGTCTTCATTTAAAGTTCAAATTGTTTCATATTTCATGGGAGATCCACAAAACCACGGTCCTTATGACCACTGTATGACCAGTATCTAGGCCAGTGCTTGCCACAAAGGAGGAGTTCCATAAATATTTACTATTTTAATGAATAAATGAACACCTACTATAGTTATTACATTATATCACAATTACTTTCTTAGTTTTTTTATCCTAATTTAGAGCAGGAATGTGAGGTCTGTTTTGTTTTCTTTTTGAAGGGCAATATTTTTTTTGCTCGTTTAATTCCTTTTAAATATGCATTCAGTGCCTGGACACATGGTCAGGGCTCAAAAAATATTTGTTAAATGAGTAGATAAATAAACAGATAATATGACATAGCAAAGAGACAAATCTTACTTACCTAACATAACACTCTGCATAGTAATTGCTTGCTAAAAGACCAGAAAGATATTTATATATTGCTTTAGAATTAATTGATACTCATTTTCTGTTGCAAGTAATTGTGTCTAGGCAATTCTTTCACAGTCATCATTTTTTTAACATATTGCCATCAAAATGACAACTTCGGTTTTTTAGCAGTCTTTTCATACAGTAAGGCATATGTTGTAGGTACTGGTACCATATGATTTATTGTTTCGTCTCTTGAGTCATCACTTTGAATCAGTAAGAATCTTTTGGAGACCAGCCTTTCCTAAGAGTCCCTTTACTGGAAAAAAAATCTTGCACTAATTTTGATAGTGCAGTCATTTATCAGGCATTTAGTATTACTCACATACCTTCCCCTCCCACTTTGTAATGTGTTTTCTAAATAAACAAATCTGTAAAAGAGAAATTGAGGAAAATCCTTAAAAAAACATTTTTGTGAAAACTCTCCATCATTTTACATATCTATAAACACAGACAGTCTAGTTACAAATCCCAGATATATCCTTCATAGCAATTTCCCTAAAACCTTCTATCCAGAGAGAATGTATATGCTTGTTTCTTTTTTGTGTAGTTGCTTGAAAGCAGTATGATTGGATATTTTTCAAAGAGCTCTGCAATTAGAATTTGTCCTGAATTCAGTCTATTCAAATCAGTTTAAATTACTGACACTTGCTGTGCTTACGGGACTTGTGTAGCTTAATCATACTCTGACAGATTGCTTTTAACGCAGCAAATGGTCCTTTACATGAGCAGCTTCGTAGATTTAGACTTTTTTAATTTTAGAGATTCTTTTAAAGAGAGACACAATCATAATATGAGCTTAAATTTGGAATTAAGTTTGCTTACACTGAAGTAGAGAGAAAGCAAATAAACCTAGGAAATTTTACATGGCCAGACATGAGTGCTTAAGTTCTTCATGTGGATTCTCTCAACACTTCCGTGATGATAAAATTAATCAGTGAATGTTCCCAAATCATTCCCATTGACGTATATCACTTTATCATCTGAAGCCTGAGAATCTGGTGCCTATTAAAAATGATAGCAAACAAGATCTTCTGGAAGTAACTCACATTCTAAGGACAAATATAATGGGATGTACCATATTATCCAGCAAAATCCTTTGAGAACACTAACACTTGGTGCTGATTTTGCTTCTTTATTGACACATTTCTTAACTTTTCTCTTAGTTTTATTAACTTTTAAAAAATGCCTATTTTTATATGCATATATCTTAAACAGCTAGAGGACTTGGTCTCCCTATGTCCATTACTTTGCAACAAATCCATTTTTGCTGTTAATCTAGTCATATAAGTGGGTTTAGCATGAAGACACATACTTAGAATACACAGACACAGTTCCTACAGAATATGCTTCCACTAAGAAGAATTTCACCCACTCCAGTGTTCTTGCCTGGAGAATCCCAGGAACAGGGGAGCCTGGTGGGCTGCCGTCTATGGGGTCGCACAGGGTCGGACACAACTGAAGCAACTTAGCAGCAGCAGCAGCAAGAAGAATTTCACTAAAGGTATCAATTTGCTTTTTAAAAATTCATAATTTCATAAGGGTTATTAACTATTTAAAATGTTGCTAATGGCATACAAAGCTTAAATTCCTATTTCCTTTAAGAAAATGAGGACTATTAATACTAAGCCTCTTATCTTCCAAAATTATGAAATGACATTCCCACCCTTCCTTAGTTTCTATGCCTGGTCTCTATTTTTGCAGTCCTGAGATATGGCTACTCTTCAAGCAATGAGTCAGTTGAGCTGAGAATTTATTTGCACTGAATTTATCAATATTTATATTGGCTTTTGTCATCTTAGCATACAGGGAGAGCAAAGCCTACCAGTAGCTATCAAAACCAGAAGCCTTGATGACACATCAGAAAAAAATATGTTTCCGTTAATGGTCAAAGAGCAACTTGTGCCAACATACAAAAAATGCCTCAAAGTATATGTCCCTACTTACCAAAATTACCTCAAAGTATGATAAACTTTATGTCCCTATTTATCCGTGCATGGTACCCAAGTCCTCTAAATGGGTTATACGCATGGAATGAGTTTAAATCCACAGCACTGGGATTTCACTGCTGGTCCAGTGGCTAAGACTCTGAGCTCCCATCTCAAGGAGCCTAGGTGCCATCCCTGGTTGGGGACATAGATCCCACATGCTGCATCTAAGTGCTCACATACTGCAACTAATGAAAGATCCTGTAAGCTGCAATCAAAGACCCAGTGTGGCTAAATAAGTGTTTTATTTTTAGTTAAAAATATTAAAAAATAATGTGTGCAGTGTTCCTATTTGCCTTGACTCTGATTCTCTTAATACTTGTTCAGATTCATACCAATTAACCATCAGACTGGTGAACACAAGGATGTGTGTCTGTGTTACTAGCACAGTCATGTGCAACTCTGTGTGACTCCGTGGATTGTAGCCTACCAGGCTCCTCTGTCCATGAAATTTCCCAGGCAAGAATATTCCTTCTCCAGAGGATGTTCCCAACCCAGGGACTGAACCTGAGTCTCTTGCATTGCAGATGGATTCTTTACCATCTGAGCTACCAGGGAAACACAAGGATAACACAATACAATTCTGTTGCATTGATGAATTACATTAATTTGAAATGTTACCAAAGGGGCCGGAAGCAAGAGAGTGGGTGACAGCATTCAGATTAATCTAATAGGGTGGATGAACACGCGCCCAGGACTGGGTTACATATTTAGGACTTGTCTGTGCTGGGACCAAGTGTCCTACCTCACTTTTATTATAGAAAAGCCAAGACAAAGAGCTTGGGGTTGCATTCTGCTGGAGCCTACCTACCTCAACACAATGGCCACAAACCCCTATAGCAGCTTCAGACAGTGACAAATCAGCAGATCTTAGAATGGGGCTTAGGTCCACGTCATCCTCATCAGTTGATTCAACAGATTCATATCTGAACTCAAACTGATGGAAAAATCAGATTTAACCCTTTATGAAGGAGCTTTTAAGATTTCATAATGGCACTTTCTTCTAAAAGCTAGGAAGAAAAGTGCCTGGACATAGCTTTTGAGGTGGGCAATGAACATCAAAATTGCTAACTTTCAAACTCCAGCAACTTGAACTTGGCAGAGAACTGTGTTAAGAAAGCGAGCATTGCTGAGAAGGGTTTTTAGCTGCTGTACAATTTTTTTTTCCTTTTGCACTTGAGACACTGAAAATAGACGTAGAAAACCCTTTGGTTGAACCAAATAAACTCTGTATATATCAGATTATTAGTCTCGTGTGTGCCTTCTGGGTGCATTTTTGAGGGTAGCATCCATCCTAAGGCATTTGAAAATTAGGACTTTCTCATGAATGTGGTAAAAAACGGAATTTATAACAAGGTCACTAATGGAATGTATTTGCATGACTCATTTATCCTTTTATAGGATATGCATGGCCAGACACAGTGTGTTATCTACAGTGTTTCTAAAATTACTTCTCTGGGACTTTCGACCAGATTTAAGGAACTTCAAAGAAAAAGTAAATGAAACATATTTCTTCTGGGTGACTTTAAAAACAGGTAAATGAGTTTTAAATGAAAGAAATATAATCTCTTGGGGATTGTGTGTAGGAATCTGCATTTCAACAAGTATTCCAGATGGCAGTAACAGAAAAATTAGGGGGGGAAATCAAATTTACATGAAGACTTTAAACTTATAAATCGCCCCAAAATATTTTATATATTAGGAAAACATAAGGAACTGTTCTTTTATATAGTCTATGTTTTAATGATAACTATAACTAGAGAATAAAACAAACTAAAACCTTGTTTCAATTTTAAGAAGCAATTTGAGCTGGCAATGCCTTCTTCCTTATAATAAGGCCAGTTTTCTCTCTCCTCTCAGTTAGTGAGTATCAAAAAGCCTAGGGCCAAATATATAAACCTTCTACAGGCTACTTAAAGCATTTTATAATCTTTTAAAGAGTTTATAATTCTAAATTTATAGTGAACATTAGATAGCCTATTGGTGCTTTAGCTCTCTAGGTGTTAGAACATTCTCCCTTTGTATTTTAATGTTTTATTTGCAGATGGTCAGTCAGTCATGTCCAATGTTGGCCCTATCTATCATCATTCATATGGAGAAAATGAATTCATGGCACAAATTATGAAAGAGCTCAGGAACACTGTTGATTTTATTTATCAAATACAGGATTACATTTTATTTCCTTATTAGTATGAAAAGTTGCTTGCTTTCTGGTGATACAAAGCTTGAAAGAGAAAGTCATGGGGAAAATAAAAGGAAATGAACTTTATTTGCAAAGCAGAAATAGAGACACAGACACAGAGAACAAACGTATGGATACCAAGGGGATAACAGGATGTGGAATGGATTGGGAGATTGGAATTGACGTATACATAGTACTATGTATAAAATAAATAACTAGTGAGAACCCACTGCATGGCACAGGGAACTCTGTCTTGCGCTCTGTGATGACCTAAATAGGAAAGAAATCCAAAAACAAGTGGATATATGTATATGTATAGCTGATTCACTTGACTCTACGGCAGAAACTAACACATTGTTAAGCAACTACACTCTAATAAAAAATGAATAAATAAAAGTGATTGCTGTTGTTGTTTAGTCACTAAGTCATGTCTGACTCTTTGTGACCCCATGGACTGTAGCCTGCCAGGCTCCTCTGTCCATGGGAATTCTCCAGGCAAGAATACTGGAATGCATTGCCGTTTCTTCTCCAAATAAATGTGATAGTCATGCTCAAATTCAACTGCTCCTCAAAATGAGTTGGGCATGTGCTTCAGGCTCCCCAGTATCTGGCAAAACCAGAATAAGGAGCATGGGGGTCTTCCCACTTCCTTGGTGCTGCTGGGAGCAAGTCTCAGGCATGAACAGATGAAAAGTTACAGGAAAGTAAGAAGCTTCACTGAACCTCAGCTCCACAGCCTGGTGGAACATTGTAGCCCTGGGGCACACGTATTTTCAAAAATAACTCAAAAATAGGAAAATGAGTATCATGTCAGAAAGAGCTACAAAAGGGAGATGGCAGAGGGCTGGGCTGGGTATTCCTTTGAGGGTAGACCTTAAAGTTGATTTTCAAATGTTCTTAATGTCAAGTTCACCATCTGTATTTCTGGAGTCCAAGATGTATGACACCTTCTTTTAACCACTGAGAAGAGAGTTTAATGTTGTCTGCTATTCAGGTTTTTGCTTATCATTTAGTTGAAATATTCAGTGTTTGAAGGCATTGATTGAAAGGATAGTTAAATATCCATTTATCCAGCTTTACCTCTATTTCTCATTATATCATAAGAGAGCAATGTTCTTAGATTACCTTAACTTCTTGCAGAAAGGTTAAGATTTAATGTGATGCCTTCAGCTTTTGTAGAAGTGAAATTCAAACCTTGGGTATTTAACTGCCTACTCATTGTCCCTTTTGTAAGAATCCCCATGATAAATTCCTGCTAGGCTTCAGTCGGGATTTTTTTTTTTTTCTTCAAATAGACTTTAATATTACTTTTATGGAGCAGAGAGAAGTTAAATCAATCTGCTGCTCTTTTGAAACTAGCTTCCAAATTCACTGCACAGCCACAGTGACAAAGCCATTTAAATTCCTATTACAATAGACCAGCTCTCTCTCCTTCCTCCTTTCCAGCGTTACTCATACCTGAGATCTCCAGACTACCTGTCTCAAAGTTACCTAGAAGGCCTTTGAAAAATACAGGCCACTGAACCACACCCCAGAGATTCTGATACAGTAGTTCTTGTAAAGGAAATAAGAATGCATTTTATTCAAGAAGGTCTCATGCCTTTAGATGTAACACCATTCTCCCTTTCCACCTGTATGCTTCATAGAAACCCACGTTATTATGCACCACTGAGTTTGAACCAATTCTGATTCTAAGTGGTTCTGAATGCTCTGTTAGTAATGCTAGGGAATTCAAGTTTTCATATTTTTCTAATCGAATGATATGACTGATTTGTGCACATATATACAGTCTTTTTTTTTAATCCAAACAGCTAAGATAATAAGATGACCAGAGGAAAGGAATAAATATACAAGAAGAACTTCTACTGTGGAAATGTGTAAAACACACATAGAAATGTGCTGCTTACCATTAAATCTACATGAAGAAAAATCCATATATGGAAAGCCAAGGATTTCTGCAAAGAAATCTAGCGTGTCTTCAGCCAAAAAGGGATTAAAACTTTAGACTTCTTGTTTTCAAGCACTGAAGGACAAGATCCCTAGTTATGTGAGGTTTGGGGTTCTTTTAAGCTTTTTCATGCAAACGGTTTTGTTTGGGTTGTAAACTAATTGCGGGGGTTTGATTACCTGATAGTTACTAGCTTGCCTCTGCACATGGTTTTTACAAACATGAAAACCATCGTGTAGATGATTTATACTGAACCCCATTGGTAAAATCTGAGATATCTTTATTACAGCATATTTTTCCTAGCAAAATTAATGAGTCTCCCTGGTATAAACATAATTTAAATGTATAGAGAATTATCATATAATTCACTTGGCCAAACAAATCTTTAAAACTTGTGAACTTTTAAACAAATTTTCAAAATCACCCAAAGCATTGTTTTAAAGAAATGATGGATTCTTTATAGAACAGTCAAAAGTATAAAATGTGCAATACAGACTAAATTTATTTTTTAAAAATATGTAAATACAATCTGATATATTCTTTATCAAACTAGTCTTTTTTTTTAGTACTTCACATGCCAAAATATCTCACATGTCCATAAAGAATTACCCTAGGCTGTCCATAAAAACAGCCCTAAGTTGAGGTCTGCTGCTGTGGCTGTTTAGTTGCTAAGTCACATCTGACTTTGTGACCCCATGGACTGTAGCCCGCCAGACTCCTCCATCCACGGGATTTCCAAGACAAGAATACGGGAGTGGGTTACCATTTCCTTCTTCAACTTATGGTCACAATTTGCCAATTGAAATTGAAAAGCATACAAAGTAAAAAGATGGCAGTTAATTGCTTTTTAAATCCCTATTTAGACTTCTGAAAAATAAGGCAGATGAACCTAAATATGCAACCTCCTTTGGTGATAGCTAACAGAAATAACCAAAATGGTGAAAACATAGTATAATCATAATTTTAAAGACTCCAGTGTCACTGAAAACTGGGGAAGGTGCCGCTGGTAGACCACAGAATTCAAGAAATTTCTGCTTTGGATAATGTAAGTGGAACCAGGTAGAATGAAGATACTTAGAAGCAACGCACAACTCACTTTCTTAAGAAAGCAATAGAGTCTCACAAGCAAACAGAAGACAAGCCAGGAGAAGCCAAATTAATTTTCCTATTTTTAAGAAGTGAAGGTCAGGGAGCCCTGAGAGAGGGCAGAATTTCTATCACTGCTATAAATCAGCATTAGCTGAGTGAGGAAATGCCCAGGCCAGCCCAGCTACACCTCAAGGAAAGCCAGCTCTTTGCTGGTTTGGTCCGTGGATTTTATGGCTAGATGAAGCCATTTCCTAAAACAGAAAGAGCTAAAACCTATAATCAGAGAATATTTAGAAAATAACAATAATGAAAAATGTTTCATATAAAAATGTTAAGATGCAGCCAAACTTACTCTCCAAAAAGAAATATTAACTCACATTATTTTCATGGTTATACAGGGAGAAATAAAAATAAATGAACTAAATATCCAACTCAATAAATTAGGACTAGAACAAGAAAATAAACCCAGGATATGCAGGAGAAATGAATAGCAGGTAATATTTATTCTTCTAGCTTTCTTGTGTGTAAGATTTCACTCAATCTTCCCTACTACCCAACAAAATAGATACTAATTATCTCAAAGATGAGGAAACTGAGATGCTGGGAGCTGAATTTTAAAAATGCAAAACTGGGGACTTCCCTGGTGGTCCAGTGGTTAAGAATTGGCCTTGCAATGCAGAGGACACAGGTTCAATCCCTGATCAGGAGACTAAAATCCCAGATTGTTGTTCAGTTGCTAAGTGGTGTCTGACTCTTTGCAACCCCATGGACTGCATGTACCAGCCTTCCCTGTCCTCCACTATCTCCCAGATGCTGCAGACGCTTTATGCCACAACCACTGAACTCTCATGCCACAACTAGAGAATCTGTGAGCTGCAAAGAAATTCCTACATGATGCAATGAAGATCCCAAATGCCGCAACTAAGATCCAATGCAGCCAAATAAATTAGAAAAAAAAAATGCACAAGTGGAATAATCAATAAATAAAAATAATTGGCAAAAACAAATGCAGAAATATAAAATTATAGATATTCATTATTATAAATACAAAGATAATACAATTGCATATATAAAGATATCCATAAAATTTTAAGAAAGGTGTGGTACATATATATAATGGAATATTACTCATCTGTAAAAAGAAAGAAAGAATGCCATTTCAGCACCATGGATGCACCTAGAGGTTATCATACTAAGTGATGTAAGTGAGAAAGAGAAAGAGAAATACATGTGATATCACTTATATGTGCAGACTAAAATATGACACAACTGAAGGAATTATCTAGAAAACAGACTCACAGACATAGAGTGCAGATTGGTGGTTTCCAACGGGGAGAAGGGGTAGGGGAAGGATAGATTGGGAGTTTGGGGTAGTAGATGCAAACAATTCTATACAGAAGGGATAAACAATGAGGTCCTCCTGTAGAACACAAGGAACTATATTCACTATCCTGTTTTAAACCACAGTGGGAAAGATATGACTGCTTCTGAAAAACTTCAGAAAGTCCAGTGCTTTCCTCTCATTCTCTTAACTGATAATATGTACAGGCTTTTCTACATGGAAAGCCTATGAAAATCAAGCAAAAAACTATTAGGATTCTTTGGGAAGTTCTGCAATGTAGATGATTAAAAATCTCAACATTTCATAATCAATAGGTTTTCTATCACTTGTGCATATGTGAGTACTCAGTTACTTCAGTCATGTCTGACGCTTTGCGACCCTATGGACTGTAGCCCATCAGCCTCCTCTGTCCATGGGATTCTCCAAGCAAGAAACTGGAGTGGGTTTGCCATGCCTTCCTCCAGGGGATTGTCCCACCCCAGGGATTGAACCTGCATCTTCTGCAGTGGCAAGTGGGTTCTTTACTCACTGAGCCATCTGGAGCCCTTCTAATGCTAGTAATAAACCATAAAAAAGTCCATGCCAGAAACAACTATAAAAGTCTCAGGAATAAATTCAATGATAACTATGCAAGGTATAGGTATTTATAGAATACACCATTTTATCGAAATAAAATAGAAGATGGGTGTGAATAAAGGAAACACATGTTTTCCTGGATACGAAAAGCAAAAGTGCAAAAGATTTTTTGAATTTGATTGAGTCTAAACTTTATTTGGAAGGAAAATGGGCAACATAGGAAAATATTAAAAAATAACTTGCTGAAAACTGAGTTTCTCTCTTTCTGTAAATATACACATACATATATGATACATATATATGTGTGCTTGCATGCATGCCCGGAGAAGGCAATGGCACCCCACTCCAGTACTCTTGCCTGGAAAATCCCATGGACGGAGGAGCCTGGTAGGCTGCAGTCCACGGGGTCGCTAAGAGTCAGACATGACTGAGCGGCTTCACTTTCACTGTTCACTTTCATGCATTGGAGAAGGAAATGGCGACCCACTCCAGTGTTCTTGCCTGGAGAATCCCAGGGACCTCGGCGCCTGGTGGGCTGCCATCTGTGGGGTCGCACAGAGTCACTACTGAAGTGACTTAGCAGCATCAGCAGTGGCATGCATGCCAAGTCATTTCAGTTGTGTCCAACTATTTGCGACTCTATGGACAGTAGCCTGCCAGACTTCTCTGTCCATGGGATTCTCTTGGCAAGAATACTATGCCCTCCTCCAGGGGATCTTCCTAACCCAGGGATTGAACCCGCATCTCTGATGTCTCCTGCATTGGCAGGCGGATTCTTTACCACTAGCTCCACCTGGGAAGTTCATATATATACTTATATATTATGCTAACTTCCTAACTAATTAATTAGTAATTTAAACTATAATGCTAGCTCAACAACACATTAACAGACCACTACTATGGAATTAAAAAAAAACCAAGGAGGAAACCTGACTCCCGACTTACTAGGAGTTATTCTAACTAAGGATGTGGAACTAGTCAAATGGTAAACTAGATATTGGAGGGATTCTCTGGGAAACAGATGTTGAGATGGATTTTAGAAACACAAAAGATTCTAGAGGACTAACACTTGGACAGGAAAAAGCGAGGAAGCAGATTGGGCTGGGCATGAAGCAAATCTGACCTCATGACAGCCCAAGGGGTAATGATGGAGCTGGACAACTCACTGGAGGAGTCCCTCATTGAGGGGGAAAAACAGGTCTTCTGCAGCTGCCTGGCCTGGTCACTGGCCAGAAGTCAGCCCAGGAAGACTGTGACCTTTATTTGAAAGCTGAGGTAGACGCTGGAGGGCCTAAGAGCTGAAGGCTGGCAGGTAACCAACCACACCCCTCATGACACAGGAGCAAGTTTCCTTTTCAGGGCAGGTGGCCACGCTGTGTCTTTGTCTGTCACAACCAGGGAGAAGGAAAAGTTACATTTCTACCTCAAGCTATAGGCTTTAATCAATACCAAGTGGATTAAAGCATCAGTGTGAAATGCAAAATAAGAAAAGGAATAACCACGATTTTTAAGAACTGCATAATCTTCAGCTGGGGAAAGGTATACCATGGAAGACAGAAGTAAAAAAAGGAAAAATAATAAATTATAAATTAATTACATAAACCCACATTACCATATATCTTTAAACCAAGTAAAAACTTAAACACAAATGATAAGTTTGAACAAAATAATTGAAACGAAGGTTAAAGATCATGTTCATTTATTTTGCATAAGGAGTTGTTAAGACTCATTGGGGAAAAACCGGTAAATACTCAGTAAAATAGCTAAAAAGATGAATATATTATGAAAGTAGAAAGCCAAAGGTGATCAACATGGAAATATAATAAACATTATCATAATAGGAGAAAGCAAATTAGACTAAGAAGTCACCTTTTTCCTACTAGATTGGCATAATAACACCCAGAGTTGGCAAAGACAGCAAAACTGAAAACTTGTATATATCATTTAAAAGTTGGGATTTTATGGCTGAATAATATTCCAATTTATATGTGTGTGTGTGTGTGTGTGTGTGTGTGTGTGTGTGTGTGTGTGTGTGTGTACCACAGCCTCTTTATCCATTCATTGTTGTTGGCCATCTAAGTTGCTTCCATCATCTGGCTATTATAAATAATGCTACAATAAGCATGGGGTGCAGGTATCCTTTTGAATTATGATTTTCCCAAGGTATATGCCCAGTAGTAGGATTACTGGGCCATATGGTAGTTATATTGCTAGGTTTTTAAGAAATCTCCATATTGTTCTCCATTGTAGCTGTATCAATTTACATTCCCACCAACAAGGCAAGAGGGTTCCCTTTTCTCCACACTCTCTCCAATATTTATTGTTTGTACATTTTTGATGATGGCCATTCTGACCTGGTGTGAGGGGATACGTCTTTGTAGTTTTGATTTGCATTTCTCTAATAATGAATGATTTGAGCATTTTTTCATGCATTTATTAACTATCTATACATCTTTGGAAAAATATCTATTTAGGTCTTCTGCCCATTTTTTGACTGGTTTGTTCGTGAACTCATGAGTTGATATTGAACTTATGACTCACTTGTATATTTTGCAAATTAATCCTTTGTCAGTTGCTCCATTTACAATTATTTTCTCCCATACTGAGGGTAGGCATTTCATCTTGTTTATAGTTTCTTTTGCTGTGCAAACACTTGAGTCAGTTCTAGTGAGTTGGATGAACTTAGAGTCTGTTCATACAGAGTAAGGGCTTTGCCAATGGCTCAGTGGATAAAGAACCCACCTGCAATGCAGGAGACACAGGAGATGAGGGTTTGATCCCTGTGTCAGGAAAAGCCCCTGGAGAAGGAAATCGTAACCCACTCCAGTATTCTTGGCTGGAAAATCGCACGGACAGAGAAACTTGGTGGGCTACAGTCCAAAGGGTAGCAGAGTTGGACTTGATTAATTGACTAAGCACACATTAAGAAAATACAGAGTGAAGTCATTAAAAACAAATATTATATATTTTTGCATATGTTGAACCTAGAAAAAATGGTATTGCTGAATCTATTTGCAGGGCAGGAATAGAGATGCAGACATAGAGAACAGACCTGGAGCCACAGTGGAAGGAGAGGATGGGACAAACTGAGAGAGCAGCATTGAAACATATACATTACAATATGTAAAACAGATAACTAGTGGGAAGTAGCTGTATAACACAGGGAGCTCAACTCAGTGCTCTGTGACAACTTGGATGGGTACGCAGGGGTAGGTGCAGGAGGGGTGTTCAAGAGAGAGGGGACATATGTATGTTTATGACTGATTCAAATTGTATGGCAGAAACCTACATAATGTTGCAAAGCAATTATCCTCCAATTAAATTTTTTTTAAGAAATTTAAATTGCAGGTTAAATACAAAAAAAAATGGGATTTGGGGTGATAACGTGCCCAAAGTAAAGCTCCACTTTTTGTTCATAACAAAATGTGTCTATGGAGAGAGTCACACTAATAGCCCAAGTGACAGCTAATGACCCCTCTTTGAATAAACCACTTATAAATAATACATAATTATTAAAAGTTTACATAATAATAAACAGTATTCATTTGAAAAATAAATAAACTAAATAAAGTTTAGAGAATGCTTTTGCACACTGACGGAGATACTAGTGACCTAAAAGAAGTGATCAGCTGATCCTAACAGGCTTTGAAGAGGTGATAGACATAAAATAGTAAGTCCCACTGCAACCTTAAAGGACCAAAAAGAGTATGTTCTAATATACTCCCTCTATAGAGAGTATATTTATACACACACACACACACACACACACACAAATACTTCATTAGAAATAACTGTGGCTGACATAAGGGGAAAGCAATGAAAGAGTCATTGTGGTGGACTGGAAAGAACACTGGGCTGGGAGTCTGGCCCCAGGACTAGGAAATATCCTGGAAAAATCTCTGGAGGCCAATTCGTTCCCTCAGCTGTCACTGCCTAACGTCCCTTTGGTTGGTTGTCCCTTCTTTTGTTCTTGTCTTCCCAGCAGTCATCCTCCATTCTGCTGTTAAAAGGATTTCATCTTTTAACCAAAGCAGAAACTTACTCAGAATCTGGCTTTTTTATAGCTACACCCTCTTGCTGTCAAGAACTACTTCTAGTACATGCTTTCAATTATAAGATGAATATGTTCTGGGGATTTAATACAGCATAGTGACTGTACTTAGTAACCCTGTACTGTGTACTTGAAATTTGCTAAGAGAGCAGCAACATATTTTCAACACATACACATACACATGGTGGCTGTGAGGTGATGGATATGTTAATTAACTTAATTATGGCAATCATTCCACAATGTATATGTATATCAAATCATCACATGTGTATTTTAAGTATATACTGTTTTACTTGTCAATTATACCTCAACAAAGCTGGAAAAAATGATCCAAAAAGAAAAAAAAAAAGAACTAATTCCAGTTTCCTTAACATACCAGAAAGTCTTACTCTTCCATGATTTTACTCATGCTATTTGCTGCCTGAAAATTCCACATTCACAATCTATGAAATTCTACTGATCTTTTCAAATGCAAGTCAAACATCCCCTCTGATTTAGAAGCTTCCTAGACTTAGCCACTCAGTTTTCACTGGAGGTTGCATCATACATGTATTTAACATACCCACATTCATCTCTACACATCAAAGGGGAAAGTTGAGATAATGCAAGTAAGTGAACCACCAGCCATTCTGCCTACAAGTATAACTGCCACAGCCGCAAGATGGAAGACTTGAGTCTGCTCTCCTTTGGTTGGTCTGCTCCTGTGTGTCCCTCATAGAGTGAGCCTTCCTCATTGGTTATGCAGCTTCTAAAGCAGGCATATTTCACACAAGCTGGTGGCTGATGCAAGTCAACTATGTCATCTGATATCCAACTGAAAGAAAAAAAATCTTTTCTAAATGCTTGAAGAAAAGCAGGCTGGTTTAGAGTCACTGAGAAATATCAATAGTATGTAATCCTCCAAGCTGATAGCTTCTATGGGATTTTCAAGGATAATTTTCATTATATTAAACATTTTGCTTTAAGCGTTGACTATATTCTAACCCCATAAAATGTGACTTTGCTGATCTTGTAGTTTTGTTATCTCATACTGCAAGATTTTCTTTATATAGTTGTGAGCTCATTGAGGAATATGTCCAGAATATAACAGGCATTCAATAAATGTTTGTAAATGAAAAAATTGTGCGGCAGATGTGTTCAAGGATAGGACCTCTTCTTGAAAATAGCTATCAAATCTGACAAGTGGATATGTCAAGACATGAAGTAATGCCAGAAATTCTCTTAGAAAGCTCAGAGAGGCCATGGATCACTAAGGAGAACATACTGTGTATAGCACAGGAAACTACTTAATGAGGCTGTGGTGACCTGAACGGGAAAGGAGTCAAAAGAGAGGGGATGTATTTTGCTGTACAATAGAAACTAACACAACATTGTAAAGCAACTATACTCCGATAAAAAATAATTTTAAAAATGTAAAGAAAGCTCAGATATAACAGAAGCTTTCAAAAGACATGGTCCCATAATTGACATGATGTCAAATGTTTGCGCCCCAGTGAAGATATTCATAGAGTATGTGATGGTTTGGGTCCTCCTTAAGCCAATTATACCAAATATTCACCAAATATTTTTCCTGAACTTAGACAAAGTTTATATATATATTTGCTTGGTTCTGTCAAGCTGCTTATGGACAACAGTGACTTTTCAAAGTAGTTAAAGTTTATTTGCAGCTGTACTGATATCTCTCTATATATGGCATATGAGTTTTTGGAATTTAAAAAAAGCAAAAATTTCATTTATTTATACTTGTTTCATATATGCAATAGCCAGTCCAACTGGAATTTACGACTATGTAGATCTATGATGAAGTATTTTTAAAATATACACACATAAAATATACAGAGGATTATGTTAGAAAAAGAAAATGATCATGAAATTAGGCTATAAAAAGCAATCTAATTCACAAAGAAATGTTAGATAAACCTTGCTTCTGGAAAAGAAGCAGTTATCTCTTAGAGTTATCGTAAGAGTTTAGTTAACTAATACTTGTGTATAAGTTCTCAATAATTGCTTTAAGAGCATTAAGTAGCATAAGTGATCAAACACGTTGAATATTTTATTGACATTACTAGCATTTAAAAAAACAATTCTCTGCTCTACAAATATGGAAAGGACTTAAGGTCTGAGCCTTTTTGTAAACTCATGTCAATAAAATAGCTATTTGTTCTCTGTTTGACAAGATTTAGAGGTGTCCATACAATATTTGTGTCTTTAAACGCCAAATTACATATTAGCCATTATGATGTTTCTTTTAAGGTAGAAGAAAGGGATGTGTCCTCAAAAGTCCTGTTTCTTTGTTCCATTTAAACTTTATTAAAACACACGTCTATCACATCATCATTTATTCAAAATGGTGGCAGATAATGTCATGAACGCCAACTCGATCGACGTAAGTTTCAGCAAGCTCCAGGAGTTGGTGATGGACAGGGAAGCCTGGCGTGCTGCAGTCCCTGGGGTTGCAAAGAGTCGGCCATGACTGAGTGACTGAACGGAACTGAATGTCATGAACACCAGGTTGACATAAACTATCATCCGTGTGCCTTTTATAGGACATCAAATGTGTATTATAAGCAGCCAGGAGAAAAGTCAGACACAAAAGATGCTACTGAACTGTGGAAGAAGCACTTTCTACAACCAAGAGCACAGAGCTGAAAATAAGGCTGAGGGTCTTTCCTGTTGAGGGACGGTAGTCCAGAGTGAGGACTTCGTCTTCTTAGTTCCGCAAGAGTAACTCTTGAACCCAGAACATAAACTCTGACGCTTTTCAAGCTCCACCCTGCCCTGCTCTGCCTCTCTGCACACTCTCCCAGTCATTAAGATTCTGAGAGGCTTCAGTTATTCAAAGAATTACCAGTAAAGTCAGTTTAAAGGTATTCCTCTGTGATGACCTGGATGGGTAGAATGGGAGGTGGAGCCGGGGGCGTGCAGGTGGGAGGCATGCCAAAGAGGGAGGGGATATATGTATACATATAGCTGACTCATGATGTATAGCAGAAATTGACACCACATTGTAAAGCAATTATATTCCAATTAAAAAGGGAAAGAAAGATAGTCCTTATTGCTGTAACAGTTTCAACGGTGTCTAGAGTCCCTGTTTTCTATATAATGAAGGAACACCACATCTGTGAGCCTTGCCAACACTGCATAGACATGCTTTTCCTGTTCCCAAGGCATCTTCTAAATCTCTTAATGAAGAAAAATTCACTCATTCAATTTCTCAAGGCAACCCCCACACTACAGATATATGGTGTAAATTCCTTGAGAGCTTATCTAAAGATCCTTGACTCTGATGACTGAGAACCAGAAGGATGGTGTAACAGAAACAGTGGTGGGAGTGGGAGATGGTCTTTTAAAGTAGACTGGGGGAGCTGGTACCCACAGCTGTAAGATGGCACTCACGCTTTTTCTTTCCGTTTTTTAAAAGTTTCTCCCCTGGGGAGAAAAACACCATTTTTACTCAATCACCAAAACAAACTAAGCCAAAAAAAATCTATTCTCATTATACAGATATTTTTACGCACTATCATTTTTCTTGAGTTGTGTGAATTATTCAATACCCCCTGAAACATCATATTGTGCTGTTACAACAGGACCGGGGCAGAGGATAGTGTGCATATGTGTGTGCCCACATGCTTGTGTAGGGAAAGCATTATGATACAGGGGGAAGGGAGAAAACACACTTTCCAGAATCCCTAAAAGTATTAATTAAATGACAAATCTATTTCCCTCCCTCCCTTGAATATTGGCCAATAAGCAAGATACTAATTGAAAGAAGAAAATGTCTAGTTTTTTTTCTCTAAAGCATCTGCTCCTAACTGTTACAGTAAAGAATCATTCCTGTGTCTTCTTTTGCCCAAACACTAATTAAAAAAAAATAATTCTCCAATGGCTAGCTTATTTATCTTTGTTCCAGTCTACTCATAGTGCCACATTGTTTACACTTACAAGAGCTGGACAACATTGTAAACAGCTATTTAAAGGCAATGAAAATCATCCCAAAGCAAACAGAACCAGGAGATGAGTTTACTCGTAAGGAGCTGACGTGTGACAGGTAAGAATCGTGTAGACTTTTTCTCAAAAGATGAAAACTGCAATCTTACGAGCTCAAGGTGGCGGGAAAGGAAGTTCAGACTGGGATTTCACAGATAGAACAAAGAAAGCATGAACTATAAAAGAAATATTTGATAAACTGAAGTCATTAGCACATGAAAAGATACATGTTATTACTCATCAGGAAAATACAAGTTAAAACATAAAGAGCTAAACTTTGCCAAGGATTTGGATCCACTGAAATAAAGTAGATCACTGGAAGGACAGAGCTCAGGGGTGGGGGTGGAAAGAGACTGATGATCAAGGCTCACAAGAGAGTTTTGGAGGTGAGCTCTCTATATCTTTTGGGGTTACTTGGTTAACTTTGTCAAGGCTCACTGGACTACACATTTAAAATGGATGCAGCTTAATGTATGTAAGTTGTAAATCAATGGAGTTCTTTTTAAACCAGAGAGGCATGGGAAATATAAAATTCAAAACAATTTTGAATATATATATAAATGGACCAACAGAGCCTCCTAAATCCCCCAATGAATGTTTTATACAATCCCTCAAGCTGGGATTTGGAACCCAGGGGAGAACCTGTACGTTCCTAAATGCATTTCTGCATGGCAGCCTGCTTGGGGCTTGGTTGGCAGAAGTCAGGTGGCAAGTCTCTCTGCTGCTGGCCAGGTGAGTATGCTCTTTAGTCTGTCCCCTCATGTGTGGAAGATTTATACCTAGGGTTAAGTATAAGAATCTTGGTTTTGGCCTCAGACCTGAGCTAATTTCCCCAACCCAGCTTTACCAGTTTAAAAGATAAATGTATAACATTGGTGCCGAAGTGAAGCCTGAGTCTGTTGAAACTGTTTAAAAGCCCTGAGTATGATTATTCATTTTGCGTGCTAACTTGACTGGACCATGATATTTGTTTAAACACTCTTCTCGGTGTGTCTGAGAGTGTGTTTCTGGATGAGATTAGCATTAGAATCCACAGACATAAAGTAAAGCAATTTGCCATCCATGATCAATTGTTGGAGGGGGCATCACCAATGTATTAACATCCTGAATAGAACAGAAGGCTAAATAAGGAGAATTCTCTCTCTCTCTCTCCACTTGTCTTTGAGTGAGGACATTGGTTTTCTCCTATCTTTGGATTTGGACTTGAACCGGAACTAAACCATTGGCTGTCCTAGTGTTCAAGCTTGCCTGCCAAACTGGGAGGATCTTCTCTGTTTCCAAAACTGTGTGAGTCAATTCCTTAAATTACCTTATGTACATATATATGCATATAACATATCTATACGCTATCTTTATTCAAATGTTCATCTTCTAGATATTCATATATATGTATTTATAGTTATTACATATAACTATTATATATAAATGTATATATAATTGTTTCTTTTTCTTTGGAGAATGCTAATATGTGAGCCAGGTCCTCTAGGTCTAGAGACTCTACTAGCATATTACACATTAGACTGATTGAAAATTAGTGGTGCCACTATAGAGAACAGTATGGAGGCTTCTTAAAAAGCTAAAAATAGAGCTACCATATGATCTTGCAATCCCACCCCTTGGCGTATATTTGGAGAAAGACATGATCCAAAAGGATACGTGCAACCCAATGCTCATTGCAGAACTATTTACAATAGCCAAAACATGGAAGTAACCTAAATGTCCATCATCAGAGGAATGGATAGAGAAGATGTGGTGGTACGTATACACAATGGAATATTATCCAGCCAGGAAAAAGAATGAAATAAGCCATTCGCAGCAACACAGATGGGCCTAGAGAGTGTCGTACTGAGTGAAGCAAGTCAGACAGGAAAGAAGCAATATCATGGCACCCTTTGTACATGGATTCTAAAAAGAAGTTATACAAATGAACTGATATATAAAACAGAAACAGATTCACAGACTTAGAGAACAAACTTATGGCTGATAGGCAGAAAGATGGGGGAAGGGATAGTAAGGGGAGTTTGGGATTGACATGTACACACAGCTATACTTAAAATGAACAATCAACAAGGACCTACTGTATAGCACAGGGAATTCTGCTCAATGTTATGTGGCAGCCTGGATGAGAGGGGAGTTGGGGAGAGAATGGGGACTTGTATATGTATGGCTGAGTACATTTGCTATCCATCTGAAACTATTACAACAGTGCTAATTAGCTATACGCCAACATAAAATAAAAAGCTTTAAAAAATAAAAAGGAAATCAGTGGCTACAATGTTGAGAGGCCTTCATCCACAAGAATTTTTCATATTCTGTATTTGATACTGAGAAAATATAATCCTGAATCATATGAACAGAAAGCCCTAAAACCAAAAGAAAAAGCAACCTTCATCTGCATGTTAGACCTGGTGTATTACCTGGAAATAAGCCATAAACTTAGGATAATTTAATTCAGAAATGTAAGTACTTTGGATGGGGCAGATTTGCCCTTATCAGTGGACTAAGTTGCTTCAGTCATATCTGACTCTTTGCAACACTATGGACTATAGCCAGCCAGGCTCCTCTGTCCATGGGATTTTCCAGGCAAGAGTACTGGAGTGGGCTGCCATTTCCTGCTCCAAGAGATCTTCCCTACCCAGGGATTGAACCTGAATCTCTTATGTCTCCTGCATTGGCAGGCAGGTTCTTTATTACTAGTGCCACCTGGACCCTTATCAGAGCACAGTAAAAAGAATTTCAGGGTCACAATTTTAGGCTCTACAATACTCTCAAAAACAGGCTGATGCTTTCCTGTTTTTGTACCACCATCTCTGTTCACCTACTTCATATATACTCTGTAAGGGAAAATTCAGAGAAGTTTATATATTATTCCCTCTCTCCCTTTATGAATGGTTTTAGCTTGAAATAGACTCCAGAAAAGAAGTAAGATCCGTAACAAAATACCTCATGAAATGGTCCACCCAAAAGAGTCAGCGTGCGTTGTGAGGCAGATGTATATTTGGCTCAAAATGTGTAAAATAAAGAAGGAAGCTTTTGTATTTGTCCAAATTGTTCTAAAAATGCCTTCCTATACGTAAAAGTCACATAACTTTAAATTAGACATATATTTCATGTTCTAGCAAAACCTCACATAATACATTCTTTTATAATATTTGTGCTGTGCTCAGTTGCTTCAGTCATGTCCAACTTTTGGCCACCTGTGGACTGTAGCCTGCCAGGCTCCTCTGTCCATGGAATTCTCCAGGCAAGAATACTGGAGTGGGTAGCCATTCTGTTCTCCAGGGGATCGTCCCAACCTGGGAATCGAACCCATATCTGTGGCGTCTCCTGCATTGCAGGCAGGTTATTTACCCACTGAGCCATCTGAGAAGCCCTTATAATATTAACTATAAATTTTATTAAGAATTGTAAGCAATTTATCTATTATTCCATGTGGCTTTTCTACAGGGCATTAGAAACAATAGCCTTTCTGATGGCCTACAGGCAATGGTAAGGGACCATGTGTGTTAAGATGTAGGGCCTCTGAAGGACCCGCTCAGGTTGTTAAGTCCCAGCTATGAACATTCATGGAACTGCATAATAAGTCCTTCTCAAGCCCCTTCTTGGTGGCCAAAGTGACTGTTTTTATTGGTAAATTCAGAAATAGTAATAAAATAGAAGATTTGAAAATCCTCAAAGAGAACTAGAGTGAACAGTCTGCCCAATTCAACCACTGTTTGCAAATATTTATTTTTTCATCTCTAAACCTCCGAGTGTGTTTGATTTGAAGCATTAAAACAGCAATTGCTCTGACCCACAGAAAATTTTTATGTTGAATAAACCACCTCATAAGCCAAAGCTTAAACATTGAGTGTGGATGTGTTCACACAGCAGCCCCCTTGTGAAGCAGCTGGAATTCTGGTTTTCAACTGACTTAATTGTCATGTCACTTCGGAAAACTTTCCAGGACCTTAAGGATTGCAGGCCTTATGTTATAATGGGTGGGTCCTCATGAAACAAAGAGTATCACTTGTCTTTCCCTAGGATGAAATACAAAGTGCTTATTTCTAATCTTATTTTAAAAGGGAATATAGATATACTTGGATATGCCATACATGTGTGCTAAGTCACTCCAGTCGTGTCTGACTCTTTGCAACCCTTTGGACTGTAGCCCACCAGGCTCCTCTGTCCATGGGATTCTCCAGGCAAGAATACTGGAGTGGGTTGCCATGCCCTCCTCCAGGGGATCTTCCTGACCCAGAGACAGAATCCTTGTCTCTTACGTCTCCTGTATTGGCAGGCAATTTCTTGACCACTAGCACCACCTGGGAAGCTCCCCTGGATACACCATGTCTCTCCAAATGCAAAAGGCAAAGTAAAAAGTTGGACTATCCTCTCTCCTTCAACTTACTTCTCACAGTTATAGCTTTGGTTTTTTGGGAAAGCCTATTTTATTGGGTTGGCCGAAGTTCACTTGGGTTTTTTCACAGCATCTTACGAAAAATCAGAACAAACTTTTAGGCCAACACAACACCTTGGTCCTCATATCCTCCTCAATGAATTAAAGAACAAGAATATGTTCCCATGGATACATTACACCAACTGAATCTACGGTCTAGCTTTATTTTTTAAATGCATCCTTAACTGATTTTCTAATCTCAGCATTCACAGCACAGAGCTGAACTAAAAAGCTGGGATGACTTCAGAGCATTTCTTCTCTCAACTTTGAACTTTATGACTTGATCTTCTACCACCTCTACAACATTTTTGGAATTCTGTTGGAGTTCAGCTTTGTGGCAACAGGCATATTTCACAGGAGACTGACACTGGGTCAGGTGACCAAGTGAATAAACCATCATCACCTGTCAGATGTGTGCTAACCGGCTGGCAAGTTGGGAGTGACACATTCGGAAGATCAGGTCTAGAGAATCAAATAGCCATTACTAGGTGTAACAGAATTAACAGAGTCCAAGGAAAACATTCAACTATCTTTACAGAACCAGGTCATGGGTTGGAATGCTGTTCTTCCTGCTGACCTCACATCTCTCTTCTCATCCTCTTGCCCTCATCTCAACTGTCACCACCCCTATAACACCCCATTTAATCACTCCGGCTAAGTACCTCTTGCCCTAACTCTGTTATTTTCAATCATGACACGTTTTCTGTTTATTTGTTGTTTTACATTAATATCATAATTATTGCTAGTAAATGCACCTTGGTTTACATTTTAATCACGTATGTTTCCAGTTACCTTCCAAAGTCTATAAGATTAAAAACACTTCATTTCAGTAGAGTAGATATTCTGATGGTAATACCTGGCTCATACAGGTTCACAGTGAAAATCCAATAAATGATTAAAAAACAAGTAATGTGCTTGAGGGACTCAACTGAGGGACTTCCCTGGCAGTCCATGCATCCAATGCAGGCGGCGCAGCTTCATTCCCTGCTTGGGGAACTAATCCCACATGCTACATGGCCAAGAAACAAACAAATCTGAAAGGATATACAACGATCTTTAGTTGTGGAATTTAAACTGATTTTCATTTTTATTCATTTCTGTATTTTTTCAGATTTTCTACATGAAGATATATTTACAATAACAATACTTCCAAAAGACTGTAGAAAATAATAGAAAAAAAAAACAATATAAATATTTCCCTAAAAGACAACTTATCTCCTCAAAGAGAAACAGAATTCAAATCAGTTGTGGTATTTAGAAAGCTTTTTTTTTTAATATTCCAGTGAACATAAAGTATATATTTGGTGACTAGATGATTAATTCTATTATTATGCTCAAACAAATGTCATTCTAGAGTGAACTTTTTTTTGCCTGTTTTGTGTATTGCCCTTTGTGACTGCTAAAAACAAGAGAATTATTCCCCAATGCTCCATACTTATAGAAAAGGACAACTGTCTTAAGATAAAATGACGCGTATTTTAGCAGGGATGAAGATAAACCTGGTTTCATATTTTCAGCTTCCTATGCTTGGAAGGAGGACAGAGTGAGGATGCATTAGAAATGAAGTCATTTTTAATCATTTTTTAAAGACTCATTACATTACATATTACATTAACATTTCTACCTGGGAAAAATTATAGGTAGCTAAGTTGCATCACAAGCAGTAAAAATCAACTGACATTAAAAATGAAGCAAATGGGTTAAATGTTCAATATTTAAGAAATAGGTAGTGATAGAAAGGGTTCAGAATGATGAATAAATAGGGCTCCTGAAAGGAATAAAAATAGGCACATTTTTCAAAACAAAAGAAACAGGAATCTATGGGTTATTATGGATAGTTTTATGATCACTGTTTGGAAAAGGAACAACTATTTTGAAGAAAACATTGATCCACTGATCATTTACTTTATCAAACTTATCAAACTTACTTTATAAAAGGAGTTGAGCATAAGCTGCAGGGGATTCAATCAGATATAAGGAAAACATCTTTTTCTTTTTCTTTACCACTCTTGACATTTCTTTTTCTTTTCTTTTTTTTTTTTTCAGAAAAAAATTCCTGATGTAGGTAGGATGAGTCAACATTGAAAAGAGAAGCACGCAGAGTCACGGTGCTGTAGACCTTGGAAATCACTGACAATCTGAAAGCTGATTACTAAAGCACAAAAGCCAATACTCTGCTGACCTTGCGTCAAGAAAATCAACACGGTGGATGATTCCAGCTACGATATTCTATTGTATCTTGCCAACATGGGCTAAGGCTAAGGACTTAGAAGAACTGAGGACAAATTGCAACTAAACTCCCACCCAAGCACTTTCTTATTCCCATCTACCCTGCCCAGGACCACTTGTCCTACAAAACATTTTTCCGATTCTCCCAGTTCTGAGTATTTGAAAGCTCAAATCCATGAAAGATCAAGTAAATGTGGTTTTAATATTGATTTGGCAAATTGAGTACTAAGAAAAGTAGATAGGGCCCTTCCAAAAATTAGTCACAGATTGTTGGGTGACAACAGTACAGTGCCACACTGGCGTTAGTTGAGCAGACACAGCACAAATGTTTGACGCTTTAAATCTACAATAATACAGAGCCCAGAGATATATGCACAAAATCTTACCCAGTTGGTGGCCCTTGTTTTACTTACTGTTGTTGTCAGGGCAAACACTGATGGTTTATTTTTGGTCTGAATTTCACTCATTCAGCAAAAGGCCATAAATTTAAGGTTAAGAAAATATACATGGCACAGAGAAAATTTATTCCCAAGTCAGTGAGACCGGTGAATATGTTGTCATTCTGATATGTTTGAATCAATATCTCTGTTCAGATCTCTCCCAGTTATGGATAGGTTACAAACCACGTATCCTATTTCAAGCCAAATCACATCTAAATCAAGTTAGAAATGTTTGAACATGTTAAGACAGGTGTTTTCTCACAAGACTTACATCAAGAAATTATAGGTCTTGAAAACCAAAGGAACAAAATCCATCTGTGAAGAATCTATGCCGTTGATGTACTTTATGGCAAAGATAAAGTGTTATTTCATTAGGTCATTATGGTTTTGATTGTTAAGTTTCCTAACATTCTAAGCCAGCTCTTACAAGATGCTGCATATTTCCAAAGTATATGCTTGTTATTTCATGGAGGTCTCACTTTCCTACAAAATGAGCCAGCGGTGATTCGTCAGTCTTTCATGATGAAAACAGCGCTGAGAACTTTTTTTTTGTTAAGGTTTTTAAAATGAGATTTTTTTTTTTAATGTTAATGGGTGCATAATAGAAAACCAAAAAAACACAAGAAGCAGAAACAAAAAACCAAGTCATCCATAATCACAATTAGTTTATCATTTGATGTGTCCTTCAAGGTCTCGTTTGTGTATTTATACAACTAAGCACCCGTTTTTACGTAATTGAGATCATACTGTTATATATCATGCTTTTTCACACATCATAAATATTTACCATTTCAAAGTCCCAAAACTATGAGTATTTTGATAACCAAGAATACACTACACCAACTCAATCTGGGAGGAAAAACTGTAATCCTTACTCTCTTGGAGACAAAAAATTTCATAAAAGACAAATTTGGCAACATGCCTCTAGACAAAGATATTGGCAGAGTTGGGATTAAAATACTACATTCCCTTAACCTTCAACTAAAAATGAGACACAAAGTATCAGAGCACAATGCTTCTAAGAGGATTCATGATCTGATATAAACTATTAAAATACTAGTAAGGAGATATGTTTCCATTTAATTCATTAACAATGTATTTCTATAGTAGAGCCAAAAGATGGACACCCATCAATGGTTATCATCAAAATATAAATTGGAGCACATTCACATCATACATCCCTCCCCTCATACTCCCCCCTGCACCCTGCTGCCAACTTAATGAACAAGATCTGAGAATCTTTATTTACAACTAGTCTCCAACCAGAAAAGAGAGAGAAGACAAGACATAGAAAGCCATCAAAGTTCTGTGAAGCAGCTATTCTTATATGATGAGTTCTTGTCAGCATCAGTAAAGAGAAACTCCTACCAGAGACTACTTTTAACAAAACAAAATAAGCACTCCTCCAGGCCTAAATGGAGCTTCCCTTTAAGTCAGATGTGTGAGGAATGTATTCTCTACCAAGAGAAAAACAAACTGAGGAATTCCCAAGTCATTAACATTATCTAATTCTACACTGGGTTTCAATCCTTCCTAAAAAGGACGTGTTCTTAGTCACTTTAAAGATTCAGTCAGATTTATTCAGATTTATAAAAGACAGGGTTTAGTTACTTGGCCTGTAGTAGCTAAACACTGTCTTTTAAACCTCTAAAATAGGGTCTGATGAATATTTCCCAACTTCCCTAACTACAGAATTTCATTTTCTAATGCTTTATGTTCTCATTTTAGGATTTCTGATTACTTTGTCTTTACTGATACTAGTTCAATATAAAAACATATTCTTTCTCTAAAGTCTCTAACTGAAGAGGAGGAAATGTCAGTAAATGAGTATTTGCACCTAATGTCACCAAATTATCAAGACCAACCTGTGAAGCCTTAGCTAATACCCTTATCTTTCACTTACATACTACTACAAGCAAGATATATCAAGTAGAAGACTGTTAAATATTTACTTTACAGGGGAAAAAACAGAATAAATATTCTTTGAATAAAATATTGGCTAAAAAAAGTCTATCTTGGAATACATCCAGGTTTTAGGAGAAATTAACTTATCAGACAGTATCTCTGTTTATTTAGGTACAAATTTTCAAGAGGAGAAATTTGAGAAAATCTAAGAACTTTTGTCTTCTATCAAGACTTACATATTTTGACATCAGTTCTCATGGGCCCTCCTTAACATACACATAAAACCAAACAGTTCTGGAACCCTTGAATCACTTCACAGTGACCCAACAAGATTAGAGTTCATTGTTCTCTACTCAAAAGCTCCACAAAAACCAAAAAGGAGATTAAACTCTCAGAGATAAAGAATTGGAATGACAGAAAATGTCTATGGATGATTAATGTTACACGGTCTTAGAGTCTCTTACAGTGGTAAGATTTAATGAAACCCCACCACCATCTTGGGCTTCCCTTGTGGCTCAGCTGGTAAAGAATCCACCTGCAATGCGGGAGACCTGGGTTAGGAAGATCCCCTGGAGAAGGGAAAGGCTACCCACTCCAGTATTCTGGCCTGGAGAATTCCATGGACTGTGTAACCCATGGGGTCGCAAAGAGTCAGACACAACTGAGTGACTTTCACGCTGACTTTCACCACCATCTGCCCAAAAAAACTGTTAGGTTTCCTACCTGCTGAATTTGCTTTGCTTAATGGTAAATTCCCACTGTCAATACAAATTGGTGTAGTCCCAACTCTTTTTCTCTAGTTCCAAGTAGTTGGGTCCTATTAGTAATTTACATACGTGTATGTACAGACACCAAACTGTGATTTTCCTTTACTCCTCTACAAACAGCTTCTCTTTTACCATCATAAGTTCTTATTTTCCTTTCGAGTGTGAGTAAGAAGGCTCTGGCACCAGGCCCTAGACCAGTTTTCTTTGTCCTTGCATGGATTCTGAAAATCCTGAACATTATGGAAGGTGTGATTCTGCCATAGTTCCAAATATCAGAAAAAGTTGTTAATGAACCAGAGTAGAGACAGGCTCTATGAACCACCTATATATTCGCACATACATCAATCAATTGTTGTTGCAGACTTCTGGTATAAAAGGACTTGACAATTTGGGTTTAGGCCCCAGCTTTACCTCCTATTAATTCATGAACATGAGCAAGTCACCTCTCTCCATTGTTTCTTTTTCCCCATTTTTGTGATTGCAAAGACATATGTTCTGCCTGAGACCCACAAACATCCAGCGTGTCCAGGCCTCTGCAATGTTGTTGGCTTAAGAGGAGATCACGTCCGAGGAAGCATTTGGAAAATATTATGTACAGTACCACTATATGTGGGATTGCTTTGCACAAATCACTGTACTAGATACTAAGATAAGGAATCCCCACCTCATAAAGGAGGTAACGTATTCAAGGGTGTATTCAAGGGTGATACACAGCAATTAGCACTACAATGGTACCAGCCAGACAGACAGGGCCAAAATATACCAGCAAAATATTAGTCCTAAATGAAAAAGCAAAACAAATAATTGTAAAACAAGAGAGGTCTTGATTTTCAGGACAATCTGCTCCTTTATACAGCATACATTGTCACTCCTATATTATCATGATTAAATTCAAAGTTTTGGATGAAGGCTAAAGACAGTATTTGCAGCTAACATATGCTAGTCAATGGTCCAATTCAGTGTGTCACATCTTTGATAGAAATGCCTCTATTTGTTTAACTAGTATGACATTTAATTGCATTTTAACTTAATGTTTCATAACAAGTGGCAAAGATTTTTTTTTAAATGTAGAGAACCTAAAGTTAAGAATTATGGATCTCACATTTAATAAAGCTAAAGAAAAGACGTTACAAAATTTTCAAATTATACCTTGGACACTTTTGAAATTAAGTGTCATAAAATTGACATACTAGAGTGTATGTTCAACTGATAAGTGAAGAAGGAGGCTTGGAGAGTATTATCGAAAACTACCTTGTACTAAAGTGTGAGGTAATTATTTAGATTCCACCACTTATTCTAGTATTTTTAGCACAGTAAAGTAGTTGAGCATGCTATTTAGCTTCTAAAACCTTTAATTTTTCAACAAGTTTTCAAGACTGCATCTGTGAAAGTAAGAGAAAGCTGATAGAAAACTGTGTGGAACTTGGCAGGAAAAAGAAGTTTCTAGATGGAAGGATAATTGCTTATTTCAAAGGAGAACTAGAATTCGAACTTATGAAAATGAGAACGACATTCTAGACACAGAGAACCTGATCAAAAGCCAGGGCTTATTCAAGGATTGGGCAGTTGTAGTTTCTGACGAGAGAAGGTGATGCCTTCCTTCCGAAAGGCAATTGAAAATCATAGCTTGGCAATTAGAAATAATTGCAAAATATTAAGCAAAATATCAAATGCTCAACCTGTCTTTCTGTAACTGTTTTTCTCAGTTTTGCCTACATGTTTTCTTTTTCCACAGCTAAAGACACTTGACCATCACATTTATGATTTGAACTTCACCCTCAGTCTTAAGATACAATTTTCAATCTGAGCAGGAGGAATTTAAGGAACTCAAGCCCCAAACACTGGGGCCAATATCAAGTTATAGTTATTGCTCATGCATAAGCACTTGCTATTTGTAAACTAGGGAAAATATAGATTTTAATTTTGGGATTCAGATTTGGTCCTGCTATGTGGGTCTCAGTTATGGTAACACAGACTTGTCTTGCTTCCTGGCCAGCCATGGTTTGGATTATCTGCCATTTACAACTTGACTAGTGTTCCAATCCATTTTGGAATAGAGTCTTATTTTTTCTCGTTTGTCCAGTCCAGTGGTTAAAGATCTTCCCATGTGAATCAAGTGATTTCCAACTGCTGCTGCCGCCAAGTCGCTTCAGTCATGTCCAACTCTGTGCGACCCCATAGACGGCAGCCCACTAGGCTCCTCCATCCCTGGGATTCTCCAGGCAAGAATACTGGAGTGGGTTGCCATTTCCTTCTCCAATGCATGAAAGTGAAAAGTGAAAGTGAAGTCACTCAAGTCATGCCCGACTCTTAGCGACCCCATGGACTGCAGCCTACCAGGCTCCTTCATCCATGGGGTTTTCTAGGCAAGAGTACTGGAGTGAGGTGCCATTGCCTGGACTATTTGGGCACAAATTGCTTTTCTGTTTCCTGCCCTCCTGGAAACCAACAAGATGGTAGGACAGGTAAGTATGGGCTAAAATTTTCCAGAAGAACAGTGTATAGTGGGAGAGAAGGAATAATTTAAACAAGGAGTATTCTGGAATTGGAGGATGATAAACAGGCTACTAAGACCAGAGAATGAAGTAAGTCATTGGGAATTTAGACAGCAGATGTTTCTACCTCCTGGGTGGCATCTTTGTTGGACAGATTGCCTGAGATATTGTCTGATTCAAGCAACTCCACAATGCTATAGGGAGAACAGTCTTCCAGACCCAGCTTACTGCATAGCCAACCACAGAAGCCTTTCTCCATGTCAAAGAAAATAGACAAAATATACAGAACAACGTATTGCACATAAAAAGTGCTCAATAAAAAAAAAAAAAAAAAGCTGTTGCTATCTCAGAGCACTTGGGCTGCTCAAGTTGTTTTGATCCTGGTGTGATCCTGATGTGTGGATCCAATCAAATGCTGTTCCATAAAATGAGATCCTGATCAGCTCCTTGACTTAGACAAGGAGTCCCTAACCTAAAGGTCTTAGTGAGCTTTAGAAAAATTTTTATTCAAAACTGAGTATAAATGGATGGTGTGCATTGTTCTGACACAAGGGGTCACAGCTTCTCAATAACCCCAAACAGATTTTTAAATATAAAACAAAGCCTACTCAACACTAGCTGCCTTTTTGTACCCTAGCATCTCTAACTATCCCTAGCCTCTTTTTTTCCCATCCCTTTTCTTTGCCCACTTGAACCCCGGTTGCCCTCACTTGCTTGGACTTTGCTTGCCACTAGACATACAATGCTCCTCCGCTGATCTGGTCTTCTTCCTGTGATCATAGTTAACTGACTCCTGCTCTATGTCCTACTGCTTTATGACCCAGTGGACTGTAGCCTACCAGGCTCCTCCATCCATGGGATTTTCCAGGCAAGAGTACTGGAGTGGGTTGCCATTTCCTTCTCCAGAGGATTTCTGACCCAGGAATCGAACCCTGGTCTTCCACATCAGAGATCAAATCCACACTCTCTGCAGTGGAAGCTTGGAGTCCTAACCACTGGCCCACCAGGGAAGTCCCTACTGCCCTGACCTGCTACAATTAATAGGGTCATTCCCAGCCAGGAACTAACAGATGATACTTTCCTCTTCCCTCAAACTTTCTAAATTTGTAAAACATAGTCAACACATGGTATCTTTCCTCAAGGCTTCATCATTAACCTCTTACCATTTGTGGTACACACACTAATATAATGCCTACCTTTAAAAAAAATGTGGTTGAGACATGCAAGCAAATGTATATGATTCCTCAGGAAAGAATCAGAAGCTTAGGGATGCAGAACACCATGACTGGATGGCACCTTGCTTCTATCAGTGGCAGTTGCACTTGGGTTTCTGGGCCCCAGCCCCTACTTAGCACGCAGAGGTGGACAATAATTGATCACGTGAGTTTTACTAGTATGTGATCACACAGGAGGGAGTGAGGGTGGATCAGTTGCTCAACCGAATTCCTGAGCCTGTACTATCTGAAGAACTGATAGTGGCTCTAAGCGAGGCAAGGAAGCAAAACACACTGCCTACTTGCACACATACTCAAGAGCAGTGGTTGACAACCCCAGCAAGGGTCAGGATCAGCGGGGAAGCTTTTAAAAACAAGAGAAGCCCAGGCTCCACCCTAAAGTCCTGGGCTGGTGAGGGGATTCTGATAAGAAGCTAATGTTGTAATATACTGCTCTATGGTCAAATGCGGGAGTAGGCAAAGATTTATGGACTCAACATCCAAAGACAGGTTAATATGTATGGCAGCTAGCAATGTTTGCTTTTCACAAAGATAAACCAAAGATTGTAGGATTTTAAGAAATTCTTCTATGTTAGTTTTCCATTAGTCCACTTCTTGTTCTTCCTATTGTTTTGGAACTATCCAAACCTTGTAAAACATCAACGATTCCCAAACAAGCCTGATGATAAATAACACCTGGTATTTTATTTAAAGATGCACATTCCAGGGCCATACCTCCATCCCACTGAGTCAGATGTTCCCAGGAATGAGCCTGGGAAGCTGAATTTTAGCAAATAGTCCAAGTGATTCTTATCATCAAGGATGTTTGAAAAACACTGATCTGAGTACTGAAGGCGTAGGTGGACTTTGCTTGAGATACGGGACCAGCACATTATAAGAGGCACACACAAGTATGACGCTGTCCCTCAGCCTGGACTGCAGTCACCTGGAAGTCTCAGAGCTCCTCGGTCATTCACTTCTGCTGTTTATCATTCTGGGAACTCCCTGCCCCAACTCTTCAACAGCTGGACACTGTTCATCCTTTGTCACCTTCCCAACTCTGCTCAACTAAATAAGGTGCCTATTAAAATCTCTTTGCCCCTCTTACTTTACTTCATAGTAGCCACTACTGTTTGCAGTTATCTGTCTCTGATCATAATGTTTTTGTGTCTGACTCCTTCACTACATGCTAAGCCCCTGAGGAGCAGGGCAAGGCTTATATATTCACAGCTTGCATGTTCACAAATTTTACAAGAGCAATACATATGTAAGTAAAGGAATACATCAATGAGCTAAAGTGCTCCACAGTAGCAGGTAACCAAGCGAGGCTTGGGGAGAGACTTCCTGCAGGGACTGAGATGAATGTGGGCAAAGCTTTTCGTAGGGAGGCAAGCGAGAATTGTACCCAGTTCTGAAGCAAGCAACCAGGGGACTGGCATTGCTGGAGGAGCGGAAACATGCCAGGTGGGCGGAAGGCTCTGTGAATGCCCTGGAGAAAAGAGACAGCGTGTGTGCGCTCTGAACCAGCCAGGCAGCTTGAATTAAGCAGAGAGAACAATCAGGCTGTGATGAAAGTGGAGGACAGTTAGATAAAGAGTGACTCATGACCAGTTTTGATTTGACGTCAGCAGAAACTCAGAGATCCTGCAGGGTTCAGAGAAGGAGAGAGATGATCAAAACAGAGCTTGCAGGGGATGACTCATACTCTTTGTGTAGGACTGAATGAAGGGACAAGACTAAAGAGACATGAAACCAGCTAGAAGGCTGCGGCAATCAAATTGCAACGCTATTAGAAATCAAAATGGGTGCTCTGTTTTATCTGGGTATGTCCTACCCAGTTTCACCAAAAAAAAAAAAAAAAAATTGATGCACCTGGGTAGAAAAAGGATAACATCTGTAGGCGAGAGGAAGGGAAAGGGCCATAGGAAAGTATTAGTAAGATGTGGACAAAGTTTCATAGAGGAAGAGGGAAAAGAATCACTGAAGATACTAATTTAGAGACCCGAAGTCTGCTTGCTGCAAAACAGGGTAGAGAAATACACAGGCTGGGACGCGTGAGAGCAGGAAGAAACAGTGAGTTGCCTTCTTAGCCTGGAATCATAATATGACATTTAAAGACACTTATTCTTTATTTAATGATCATTATAAGACATGAAAAGGGGCCTGAGAATAAGAAAACCTTGGTTACCACATGACCATAATCTCTGAAACTTGAAGAGATAACCATGGTTATCAGGGTGCTAGCGTGTGCTAAGTTGGTTCAGTCGTGTCCAACCCTAGCCTGCCAGGCTCCTCTGTCCAAGGGATTCTCCAGGCAAGAATACTGGAGTGGGTTGCTATGTCCTCCCCCAGGGGAAATCTTCTCAACCTAGGGACTGAACCTGATCTCATGTCTCCTGTACTGGCACACGATTCTTTACCACTGGCGCCACCTGGGAAGCCCCAGGGTGCTGGAGGGAATAGCAATAAGTCTCTAAGGAAGTTTTTCTAGAGTCCTTTATCTTTCTAGAGTGTTCTATTGTATTTGATGCTCTAGACAACTCCCTTCTTTTTATCATTATATTTTTGTCAATTGCTTAAATCCTCCTCTTTTTATTATTACTGTTTACTATTTACTATTACTATTCTACTATTATTTTTACTATTGAGATTACTATTTTTCTCCTCCTTCCCATAAAATACCTCTCTTTAGCTTTACTAATTTAGTTTTAAAAATAGCTCTATTGACTATTTCCAGTCATTTGAATGAATTCCTACAACACTCCCTGCCCCATACACTGTTGCTTCATCCAGACCATTCTGGCTTTGCTTACCTGGATGGTTGAACACAGCCTCCTCTATGGGCCTCCTTGCTTCTAATCTCCTGCTACCACTTCGTAGGCACCCAGCAGTCAGAGCGCTCAGATAGGATCACACTGCCTGTTTGCTTAAAATCCTTGAATGACTCCCTCAAGCCTTCCTGATGGAGGCCAGGGAGATTTGCCAGGACAAGAGATCTTTTTCCATGTATGGCTCCTCTCTTCTCTTGCCCTCTCCACAGGCAGCTTGTACTTTCCTCTACAGTCACACCAGTAATCTTTTCATTTCCTGAATGAGACTTTGCCCTCCCTCCCTTTGTAAGCAGTGTCACCTTCGTTGTGTCATCTCTGTCATCTTTTCATTGCCTGCTAAACTTTGTCCTTTCTCAAGACTTCAGTTATCACCCCCTGTAGGATGTTTTCCCTAGATGCCCTCCATGGCTCACCCGTGCGCCCAGACAGCTGATTGTATTATAGTTTGCCCCCAATGGAAAACTCTAATTTGTGTGCTTTTTAACTCTAAGTAAAATATTATCTTCCTTAAGGATGATGCCTCTTACATGTCTATTTTCTATGCCTAGCACAGTTCCTGGCACATTGTAGATACTGATGGATGATTTGGAGACAAAAAAAAAAAAAAGAAGAAGAAAAAGAAGAAAGGGAGGAAGGAAAGGAAAAGAACAAAGGAAGAAAGAGCATTTTATCCTTCTAAAAATAAATTCTTCCAAAAGCCTGAGCAGAGGGAGAGAGAAAGCAAAATTCTTGTAAGCTGGTATCACCCACACTGAAGAAGGCTGAGTGAATTAAATGAGTTTGGCAGTTTTAAAATTTTCATCTCATTTCAATGATTCCATGTGGAAGCCTGTGTTAATCCCTAATGTCAGGCACTGAGCTGATGAGGAGAGGTGGTATAAAAAGGAATACGTTTCAGCCTCTGGCACTCTCACAGTTCTCTTCAGTTCAGTTCAGTTCAATTCAGTCGCTCAGTCGTGTCCGACTCTTTGCGACCCCATGAATCGCAGCACGCCAGGCCTCCCTGTCCATCACCAACTCCTGGAGTTCACTCAGACTCACGGCCATCGAGTCCGTGAGGCCATCCAGCCATCTCATCCTCTGTCGTCCCCTTCTCCTCCTGCCCCCAATCCCTCCCAGCATCAGAGTCTTTTCCAGTGAGTCAACTCTTCGCATGAGGTGGCCAAAGTACTGGAGTTTCAGCTTCAGCATCATTCCTTCCAAAGAAATCCCAGGGCTGATCTCCTTCAGAATGAATTGGTTGGATCTCCTTGCAACAGCTCTCTTAGGAAGCCACTAAATATATGTTGCACCAGTGCCTGACCAAAGTACATGCAGTGCTGAAGAGGCAGCAGCCAAACATATCGAGAGCAGTGTGGTTCACGGAGATTTCAAAAGACCAGTAACTCAAAGAGGGTGAGCAGAAAGGGAGCAGGGTCGGAAAGAGAGGAAATGCCTTCCAGACAGAGGACCAGTGCATCCTGGGGAATGGCAGAGACTTTGGAATGACCACATTTAGCTAAATGCTCTACCGTTGCTGCTGTTAGGGCTTGGAGGCAGAAAGATATTAAAATTTAGATTTTTTTTTAAAAGATACATACATCCCAGTGCTCAGAGTAGCACTGTGTGCAATAGCCAAAAGGCAACCCAAGTGTCCATCAACAGATGAATGGATAAACCAGATGTGGTACATACACACAATGGACCACAATTCAGCCAAAAAAAAGAATGAAATAATGCCATTGGCAGCAACGTGGTTGGACCTAGAGATTATCCTATTAAGCAAAGCAAGCAAGAGAAGGGCAAATATATGACTTACACGTGGAATCCGAAATATGACACACATGAATTTATTTAAAAATAAATAAGTAAACTCATAGACATAGTAAGCAAACCTATGGTTACCAAAAGGGAGAGAGGATAGGGGAGGGGTAAAGTAGGCAACTACTATATATAAAATAAACAACAAGGTCCTACTGCATAACACAGGGAACTGTATTCAATACCATGTAATAAACCATAATGTAAAAAAATATGAAAAATGATAGATTGATAGATATTAATAGACAGATGTATAACTAAATCACTTTGCTGTATACCAGAAACTAACACAACGTCATAAATCAATTATATGTCAGCAAAAAAATAAGTTAATCTCATATCTAGAGGATCATCAGACATGTTAGTTCTGGCACCTTCTCCCTCTTCTGCCCCAGTGCCTGCCACCCTCCTCTTTCTCTTTTTTCCCCCGTCATGTTTGTTGAGTGGGCAGAGCCTTTCTGCTCCCCCCACTGTCTCATGCTTCCCTCCCTGCAGTGTCCCATGCACTTAATCACCGACCACTATCTCCATCTACCCCACTGGAACACATCTCAGAGATGGGGGGGGGGGGTCTCCTTATTCATTAAACCCTCCTTGTAAAATACCCACTCTGAGAAGCCTTCGGGTGAATACATTCTCCTAGAATCATGTTCATCTGAACTAATCATTGTCACACAAGGAATCTTCCAGTCATTCTGGAAAGAAAAATGCACGCCAGCTGAAGTGAAGGGATACCCTGATCAGATGTTAAAATCATCTCCTGCCATCTAAGTGGCACATCAGGAGAGGGAGAGGATGGCACCATGGCCCATCTCTTGAGCTGTTGCAAAGATGCCCTGAGCCTCTCTTGGGCACAGACCTGAGGCTTGGGTGGACCACTGTCAGATCCATCCCAAGGCTGCTCATGTTTACAGATACTTTATGAACCTCAAGACCCCTCTTGGGGGTTTCATGGACCTGACATGGGCTAAGAAACTTGGTGTCTTTGTTATTTCACTCCAGTTATCAAGGATGTCATTTTCCTGGCAGGTTTATAGGCACTTACCCTTCTCTGCCCCACAACATCCCTAATAAATCATGACAATATCATCTCCAAGTTGAAGGCAACCTCAAAAGTGTTATAGGAAGTGCTTCAGGCACCCCATATGAACTGAGAGAAGTATCTGGGCTCAACAAGATTGCTTTTCAGCATCACTTCTTTGGTCTTACCAACTTACCTGTGAAGTGAAAGTGAAAGTCACTCAGTTGTCTCCGACTCTTTATGACCCCACGGATTATGCAGTCCATGGAATTCTCTAGGCCAGGATACTGGAGTATCCTTTCCCTTCTCCAGGGGATCTTCCCAACCCAGGGATCGAACCCAGGTCTCCCACATTGCAGGCAGATTCTTTACCAGCTGAGCCACAAGGGAAGCCCACCACCTTACCTACCCTCTAGCAATATGGAATTTGAGAGAGCAGGAAAGTCGATTTACCTAAATTGTAGGAACTTTTCAATTTTAGAGCTGAAACAGATTCAAATAGCCTCATTCCTTGAGAAAGTACCCCTCCTACCCAGTCACATATTCTTATTCTGACCACATTTTCTATCTCACCTCTTTCTGATTAGTCATAAAATTATGAGCTGCTTATGTGTCAACACCAAATTGCCAATTGTTTGTCCTACCTTAGAGTAGCATTTTAAACAGTTCGTTCACTTCAGAAGCCATTTATCCAGACATACAAACTTTATGCTTGAGAATAATTGGGCCCTATAACAATCCAACTGTCCTTGTTTACCTCTGTGTCATTTTCTTTATTTCTACGTGGAGAGGAAAGAAATGGCCAATGATAAGACTTCTAATCCATTTACTGGCAGTGATCCCTTTCACTAGAGAGAATTCTAGAAGCTTTCTGTTATAACACTGAGCATTTAACATATAGCTCTTTGGCAGTGGACTAAAAGCTCACACATGTATATGTTTATTTAATTCTCAAAAAAAATCTTATAAGGTTGAAGCAGATAGTATCACCATTACATGGATGAGAACATTAAAGCTTTTAATAGAGAAAGTGATTTGCCCAAAATCACAACCCACTCTAAGGAATGGTGTCAGGGTTTGAGCCTGGGAAAGCTGAGGAAGTTTTATAAGCTGCACATTTACTGTTTCCTTCCTTTCACCAAGTACATTCCCCTCTGCTTCTTACTGGGGCACCTGCTACCTAGCACTGTTGATACTGAGCAGGACCTTGTGGAGCTCCGGGACACAATGTCTTTCTGTGTCTCCCATTTCCTGATTACAGGACATAGGCTTCATTCAGCCTCCATGAACTTCCCAGAGTTCCAACAGGTATGTTCCAACAGATGCTACTTAGGGAAGGGAGGGAATGCAGAGACAAGGTAGGACAGTCAAGAAACTGCCCCAGCATTGGGGAGGGTTGTGGTTCCTCCTCAAAGGATATATATATATCCTTTGAGTTGTTTTGCAGATACTCCAAGTGGAAGAAGTTAAGGATATACTTGCCACATGTAGACCCAGACCAACTGGTACCAGAAGATTGATGATGCTGACTCCCAGTTACCTCACCACCAGCCAATCAGAAGAATGCCCATGAGTTGATCATGCCATCTTTGAACAATTACTAAAAAATCCTCAGTCCCCACTCTAGGTCTGGACACACAGTTTTGAAGGTTTAAGCCCGCAGTGGCCCCCTTTGCCTGCAAAGCAATAAAGTTATTCTTTTCCTTTTTTGCCCAAAACTCTGTCTCCTAGATTTAATTCAATGCCGGGGTCCAGTGGCCAGATTTGACTTCATTATGTTTCCATAGATGGTACAGGAAACTATGACCAGGACAGAATGAATTGTGAAGCTATTCATTCAGGATCATTTAAAGCCTCGACTCCAGCTATAGCGTCTCCCATAACACATTCTATAGAGGTCATGTTCTGCAGCTAAAATTAGACAAGTCGTCCTCAGAAAGCCCTTCTGCTTTTTCTGGCAACTGAATTCCCTTCCAGATCCAAGAAATGTTGCATATCTTATATCTCTTCCCTTCTTGGATTTGATGCCTTCTTATCGATGTAGCCCACTGAGTGTTCCTGACCAGTGCTTGTCCATGGTGGACCTTAAGGTGTTTTCTCCCAGCTTGGGTCAGGCCTGCTGCTGGCTTTATTCCAGGACTGACATCTAGAATTCTGACTTGTCCTTGTGTTTTACATTAAGCTTGAAAATTTCCTCATAGTGACCAATCCAACAGTGATAGCTCTGAATAACAACTACATATCAAGTCTGTAGTTCATTTATCTATACATTTGATTCTACTTCTACACATCTATAAAAGCAGGAATAAAAGAGCTTCTGTGATTATACTTTAATATCCTAGTGGAACATACCAAAAGTATTATCACCTTGCATGATGATTACATTATCTTCAATAAGCAATGAAATTTAAAAATGCTTGCCCCTTGGAAGAAAAGCTATGACAAACCTAGACAAGGTATTAAAAAGCAAAGGCATCACTTTGCCAACAAAGGTCCATGTAATCAAAGCTATGGTTTTTCCAGTAGTCATGTGTAAATGTGAGAGCTGGACCATAAAGAAGACTGAGTGCTGAAAAATTGATTCTCTCAAACTGTGATGCTGGATAAGAGTTCTAGAGTCCCTTGGACTACAATGAGATCCAACCAGTCAATCCTAAAGGAAATCAACCCTGAATATTCATTGGAATGACTGATGCTGAAGTTGAAGCTCCAATACTTTGGCCATCTGATGCGAAGAGACAACTCGCTGAAAGAGACCCTGATGCTGGGAAAGACTGAAGGCAAAAGGAGAAGAGGGCAGCAGAGGATGAGATGGTTAGACAGTTTCAATGACCCAAAGGACATGAGTTTGAGCAAAGTCCAGGAGACAGTGAAGGACAGGGAAGCCTGGTGTGCTACAGTCCATGAGACCGCGAAGAGTTGGACACGACTTGGCAACTGAACAAAAACAACAAATTGAAGAGTTACGATTAACCTTTTAATGCTAAAATTTCCGACAATGACAAGACTAAGTTCACAGATATTACCAAGCCTGATTACCATGGGTCCAGTAAGCAACAAGGTAATTTATCATTTATATGTCCTGTAGGGCTTCCTAGGTGACACTAGTGGTAAAGAACCTGCCTGCCAGTGTGGGAGACATAAGAGAAACAGGTTTGATCCCTGGCTAGGGAAGATCCCCTGGAGAAGGGCGTGGCCCAGTATTCTTGCCTGTGGAATCCCATGAACAGAGGAGCCTGGCAGGCTACAGTCCATGGGGTCGCAAAGAGTCAGACACGACTGAAGCCGCTTAGCACAGCACAGCACATATCTTATTAATTTCCTAAATTAGAACTATTATACTTTTATAGTTTTTCTGATCTGTAGGTCCATCTAGCTTTTATCATGAAACCTTCCCCATTCCACCATATAGCCAACAAAGTTAAAAGTTTAATAGTCTTTTAAATCACTATGGAAAAACCCCAAAAGCTCAGGAAGCTCCAAGTTCTTTAACACCTGTCATTTGTGGCAGGAAATTTTCACTCATAAATTGCTTTACTGTGGCATGGGGTCCCTGAAGGAAGTGATATTGTGTTTCATCATTTGGGGACGCAGGTTAAGGGTGCCATATAGGTTGCCTTGCTGAAAATCTACAATTTGGGAGTGGGCTGGACCATTTCCCAGTGATATTAGAATCCAATCCAGGAGTCTGCAGACAGTGGAGACTGAAAGGCCTCCATTAGTAATCAACTATTAATAGTAGCTAGCATCTTAATGATTCACTAGCATCTTCAGTGAATACTTTAGAACTCCTACCAAATAAAAAAGTTTACTGAATTGGGCCTAGAAGAGCTTAAAAAGAAAGAGATGCTATTATAAATAGCAGGAATGGGCCAAGGACCCCTTCATCTATTTTATGAACTTGCCAAGGTCTATCCCATCTATGCTGAGTGCAGAATTGATGCTTTTGAACTGTGGTGTTGGAGAAGACTCTTGAGAGTCCCTTGAACTGCAAGGAGATCCAACCAGTCCATCCTAGAGGAAATCAGTCCTGGGTGTACATTGGAAGGACTGAGGTTGAAGCTGAAACTCCAATACTTTGGCCACCTGATGTGAAGAGCTGACTCATTTGAAAAGACCCTGATGTTGGGAAAGATTGAAGGCAGGAGGAGAAGGGGACGACAGAGGATGAGATGGTTAGATGGCATCACTGACTCAATGGACATGAGTTTGGGTAAACTCCGGGAGTTGGTGATGGACAGCAATGCCTGGCATGCTGCAGTCCATGGGGTCGCAAAGAGTCAGACATGACTGAGCGACTGAACTGAATTGATCCCATCTATGGAACTCAAATGCATTTTTTGGCCTGCATGTCTTTCATTACAAACCACCTGACTTTATATAAAGAGGTAAAGAATGCCATCATACTTCTTCCATCTGGTGTTGTTGTTCTTTTCTTGAATACTAAAAGTAAAATTAAAATACAAGGAGAAAAATAATGAGGATTGTAGTTGGGTGGAATGAAAAACACATTTTGATGTTTATTTCACTGGTCTCACGAGGCTAACTTTGTAACAAACAAAGGGATGCGGTAGATTAAAAACTAGCATTAAAATAAAGAAATAGAGAAAGGAATCAAGTATTTAGACATAGAACACACAGATCTTCAACTTCAGTTTGTACAGCTGTTTGTTTTTAAAGCATAGTACTCTTCATCTAAAATAGAGTTATAAGCCAAAATCATCTTGGAGGCCCATGAAATTCTTCTTCTAAAATGGCCCCATATTCTTGGTTGAGGCTCAAATCATTCTGATCACATTAGTTTCTCTTGGATAATTTTGGTTCAGTTGGATTATCTAATCATTTTTGCCATCTCACTCACAGAATTTATTTTGTCATTCTCCCACCATCTAAAAGACTTTAATGCCCATGGTATTGTTTATAAAAATAAAGGTCAAGATCATTTTTACAATTACTTAATCCAAAAAGTTTTGGAAACAGTTGTGGGTTCTAATCCTGGCAAATCTACAGAAAATTTCTGGTAATTCAAGACGATTCTTTTGGCTGTTTCCTATTTCCTTAGAATATTGTGATAAACAAAGAACACAGGTTGGCACTTATTTTGACCTATAGACAGACAAATGACACATTCAATATAGTAAAATATGGACCGTAAAATACTCAACTGAGTTCTATGGAGTTATTTGGAAAATTATACTTTTTTGAAGGGGATTCCTGGGAGAAGTTGGAAATGACACTTCTCAGCACATTTATGAACTATGTGCTGCAGTCCATGGGGTTGCAAAGAGCCGTACACGACTGAGCTGCTGAACTGAACTGAACTGAGCATGTTTATAAAGAAAAAAAAAAAACATTTTTATTGATAATAAAGAAGGATAAATACCTTCCACTCAACACTTTTGGAGAGAGAGAAAACACACACACACACACACAAACTACTCTAGTGAACCTAGGATGGATAACGTCTTAGGCTAGAACAAGAGAAATATTTATAGTGTCAAGGTAGCTAATTTCACTCTCTGCTGATTTTAAAAGAGAATCAAAATGGTACATGAAGGTCCTTCACAAAGTAAAAGTAAAATTCTTCTTTTAATTTCCACTAACCTGTACAACAGTTGGCCAAAATCAGTAGTCTGGTGGTGTGACCAGGCTTTTTGATTAATGAATGGCGAATACTGTCATTTTTTAATCATTGACCATACACTTGAAGAACTTTTTCTGGTTGAAAAGGAATATGCTGCTGCTGCTAAGTCGCTTCAGTCATGTCTGACTTTTTGAATCTATGGACTGTAGCCCACCAGGCTCCTCCGTCCATGGAATTCTCCAGGCAAGAATACTGGAGTAAGTTGCCATGCCCTCCTCTAGGGGATCTCCCTGGCCCAGGGATCAAACTCACGTCTCCTGTGACTCCTGCATTGCAGGTAGAATTTTTTTACCGCTGAGCTACTAGGGAAGCCCTGAAAAGTATATTCCACATTAAAATTTTATTACTGACTTTTAAGGCTCATCTCCAGGGAAGGGAATACACACATTCAATCTGCATCAAGGCCCCTCCCATTAATAAAATTTCTGAATTTCCTTCGAAGTTTTTTCTTTCTGTTTTATTGAGATATATTTCACACTCAGCATCATGTAAGTTTAAGGCACACAGCACAACAATTTGACTTACATACATGAAAATATTGCCACAGTAAGTACAGTGAACACCCATCATCTCTTATAGATATAAAAGTAAAGATATAGAGAAAAATATCCCTTTTGATGAACTCTTAGGATTTACCCTCTTAGTAACTTTCATATGTAGCATAGTGAAATGAAAGTCACTCAGTCGTGTTTGACTCTTTGTGACCCCATGGCTATAGCCCACCAGGCTCCATTGTCCATGGAATTCTCCAGGCAAGAATACTGGAGTCGGTAGCCATTCCATTCCCCAGGGGATCTTCCCAACCCAGCAATCAAACCCAGGTCTCCTGCACTGCAGGCAGACTCTTTACTGTCTAAGTCACCAGGGAAGCCCATATGTAGCACACAGCAGTGTCAATTACATGTACTATGTTGTACATTACATCCTTCGTATTATTTGTCTTTTACCCGGAAGTTTGTACCTTTTATCTGCCTTCATCCAAGGCAGGCATCCCTGACCTTGCCTCTGGTAACCACAAATCTGATCTCTTTTTCTGTGAATTAGTTTTTAAAACATAATTGACCTACAACACTATGTTAGTTCCTGGGATACAACACAGTGATTCAATATTTTTATACATTTCAAGATAATCACCACCACAAGTCTAGTTACCATCTGTCACCCTATAAAGATATTACAAAATTATTGACTGCATTCCCCACGCTGTACATTTCATACCTGTGACTCATTTATTCTGCAGCTGGACGCTTGTGCCTCTTAATCTCCCTCACTTATTCCTCTCCTTCCTCTATCCCCCTCCTCTAAAAGGTTAGATTTGTTGCTTGTATAACAGACTAAATGCAACATGCCACTGATCTAGAACTTAAAATAGGATGATGCCATAGACTGAATGCTTGCTACCCGCCCCGTGTCCGCTCACATGCTGGACTCTAAGCCTCATTGTGATGGAATGAGAAGCGGGGCCTTTGAGAGACAAGGGTCGTGAGAGTAGCAATACGGTCACCAGTGCTCTCATAAAGAGGCCTGGGAGACTCCTTGCCTCTTCCACCTTGTGGGGATGTGGTGAAAGGCAACTGTCTATGAACCAGGAAATTATCTCTCCCCAGACATGAAATCTGCCAGCACCTTGATCTCATCCTTCCAGCTTCCAGAACTCTGAAAAATAAATTTATGTTCTTCGTAAGCCACCAAGTCTATGGTATTTTGTTACAGCAGGCTAAACAGACTAAGGGGAGGATGAGGGAGTAAGGAGGTAAGAAACTCATTTCCATGATAATCCAAGAAAAAAACAACAAAACTTAGACACAGTTTATTAATAAGGAGATCCTAAATCTATGAATTACAGAAAAGAGAAAGGTTATAGGTTAAATATATATATGTTATTTTTGTTTTTATCCTTTTTTAAAAAATGCCAAGTGAAAGGATAGGAAAAGCAGAAATAAGTCTGTGAGTTGCAGACTGTAATTAAAATAAAGTATTGAGAATTGGTTGCATATTTTTGTCTGTGTATATGTGTCTGGTTTACTGAAAACTATCCCTTATCTTTTTAGAAGTATGAGATATACATTACACATAAAACAAATAACTGATTTGACTAGAATTAAAGTTTATATCTTGATATTAGTCCCAAGATTAACATTTTAAATTCTTCTTAATCCTGCTATAGCTGAAATCAAGCAGATTATGCCATTAGAAATAATACAATAACACTTCAGGCATTTCACAAAGCCTTAGTGTGAGCAGAGGCCAACGCAAACATAAACCGAGGCAATAGCCAACACCGAAAATTCAAATTCTATTAAAAAGAATGCGATGGTGTTGAAAATTCCATGGCTTGAGATACAACATTACATCCAGTTGTTTTATTTCATAATTTGTAATTAAATTGGATTTATCAATCCAAAATTTATTTATTTTGGCTTTCCAAATAATCTGATAAATATTAAAAGACCTTGAAAGTTAATCATTGCAAATAAAATTAGTTATGTGGAGATTATTTCCAGAAGAAAAAAACACTCATTTGATTGTTTTACTTACACTCAACCTTTCTTGGAAGGCCTGGTTTAAATGGCAACCATCCTCTCAACCTGCCTGCCTTTCACTTACAAAACAAAGTATATATGCAGTCATTTGATTGCTTGAGCTTTTAAATTTGGCTCTGAGTCCTTTGGAATATAATACTTTTACTGGAAATTCAATTAAAGGGACTCCTTCAGTCTCCAATCACTAGACAGATAAACCACATTTCCTGCCTTCTCTCCCTTTCTCCGCTGCTCTGCAGATGCGGAGCTGATGGCACACAAGGCGACAGCTTTTGAGAGCAGGACAGGTTGATGAAAAACAATCATCTATCAACTACTTTCCTCCCTTACCTGGTTCATCTACAATGACTGTCAACCGTGGCTGTCTATTAGACACCTAGAGAACTTTTTAAAACCGCTTTCCTTTCCCAAGAGATTTTTATTTAATACATTTAGTGAAAGCATTGGTTGCTCAGTTGCACCTGACTCTTTGCAACCCCATGGACTGTAGCTCACCAGGCTCCTCTGTCCATGAAATTATCCAGGTAATAATACTGAAGTGGGTTGCCATTCCCTTCTCCAGGGCATCTTCCCCACCCAGGTATCGAACCCCAGTCTCCTGCATTGCAGGAGACTCTTTACTGTCTGAGTCACGTGGGAAGCCAACAGGTCTAGAGTAGGGTCCAAATGTCAATATTCTTAAGTAACTTTCCAGGTAGTTCTTATGTGTAATCAAAATTAGGAAGATCCCTGTTTACAGGGAGTTAGGATGGAAAGCTAAAGAAGGGCAGGAAACATGACTGAGAGTATCTTGCTGGTAACCAATCAGGATGCTCTGAGCCTCCTTTCATTGAACCAATCAGGATAATCCAAGCCTCTCACTGGAGCAATCAGCTTGGTGAAGATGAAATAGACTCTAAGACAGTGTTCTCTCAATGTAAACAATGCATAGGAATCACCTCACCATCTGTTAAAGTGCTGATTCTGATTTAATAGGTCTGTATAGGGCCTGAAATTCTGCATTTCTAAAATGCTTCCAGGCAATTCTGCTGCTCCACAGACTATACATTAAGGAGCAAGTATTTAGGATAAATCTGGTCCCATAATGTAAAAATGGGGTCGTTTTGTTTTTTTATTTTCAAAAAAGCTATTGAAATGTAATATAGATACAAAAGTGTGCAACCTGCAGTTATTTAGAATAGTGAAAATTTAGAAATAACTTAAATGTCTAATAATAGAGCCAATATAAAGAGGTAATATGTAATCTGTGTCTTTTCAAAGAGTTTATAATTGTATAGAAAATCAATAAAATACACAATGAAAAGAATATATATATGACAAAGGATTAATCTCTAAATTATAAAATGGCTCATGTAACTCAATAGCAGAAAAACAAACAACCCAATCAAAAAGTGGGAAGATGACCCAGACAGTTCTCCAAAGAAAACATATGGATGGCTAATAAATACATGAAAAGATGCTCAACATTTTTCATTATTAGAGAAATGCAAATCAAAACTACAATGAGGTATCATCTCATACCAGTCAGAATAACCACCATCAAAAAATCTACAAACAATAAATGCTAGAGAGCATGTGGAGAAAAGAGAACCCTCTTGTTGGTTGGTGGAAATGTAAATTGATACAGCCACTATGGAGACCAGTATGGAAATTCCTTAAAACACTAGGAATAAGACTACCATATGACCCAACAATCTCACTACTGGGCATATACCCTGAGGAAACCATAATTGAAAAAGACACATGTACCCCAATATTCATTGCAGCACTATTTTCAGTAGGTAGGACATGGAAGCAACCTAGAAGCCAATTGACAGAAAATGCACAAAGAAGTTGTAGTACATAAATATAATGGAATATTCAGTTCAGTTCAGTTCAGTCACTCAGTCGTGTCCGACTCTTTGTGACCCCATGAATCGCAGCATGCCAGGCCTCCCTGTCTGTCACCAACTCCCGGAGTCCGCTTAAACCCATGTCCATTGAGTCAGTGATGCCATCCAACCATCTTATCCTCCACTGTCCCCTTGTCCTTCTGCCCTCAATCTTTCCCAGCATCAAGGTCTTTTCCAATGAGTCAACCCTTCACATCAGGTGGCCAAAGTATTGGAGTTTCAGCTTCAACATCAGTCCTTCCAATGAACATCCAGGACTGATCTCCTATAGGATGGGCTAGTTGGATCTCCTTGCAGTCCAAGGGACTCTCAAGAATCTTCTCCAACACAACAGTTCAAAAGCATCAATTCTTTGGCACTCAGCTTTCTTTATAGTCCAACTCTCACATCCATCCATGACCACTGGAAAAACCATAGCCTTGACTAGATGGACCTCAGTCAAAAAAGGAAATTCATTTGAGTCAGTGCTAATGAGGTGAATGAATCTACAGCCTATTGTACAGAATGAAGTAAGACAGAAAGAAAAAAATAAATACTGTGTATTAATGTGTACATATGGAATCTAGAAAGATGATACTGATGAACATATTTGCAAGTCAAGAATAGACATGCAGACTTAGAGAACAGACTTTTGGACACAGTGGGGAAGGAGAGGGTGGGACAAATAGAGAGGAACACTGAAGCACATACATTACCATAAGTAAAATACAAAGCTGGTGGGAATTTGCTGTGTGATGCAGGGAGCTCAAACCCAGTGCTCTGTGACAACCCAGAGGGGTGGGATGGGGTGGGAGGTGGGAGGGAGTTTCAAGAGGGAGGGTACATATGTACACCTATGGCTGATTCATACTGATTGATGGCAGAAATCAACACAATATTGTAAAGCAATTATCCTCCAATTAAAAATAAGTAATTTAAAAATTATATATGAACTGTACAAGAATACCCCAATTATTTTCAAATGGATGAAACTAGACTCAAAGAAGGCAATGTAGTATGGTAACTGTGAATATGATAGGTTTCACAACCTTATATTTTTCTGAATTTTTCAATTTAATTAATGTGTTTTATCTTTGTAAGTTTAAAAATGTATTAAGAAAAATGCTTATTTTTTGTATTGTATCAGATCATACATTTCTTTCTGAATTTTTTATCAAGGCATATCTACCAGTCTTAATTCCCATTAGTTCAATGCTCTAACTTAATCAAAATTTTCCTTATATCTATTAATATATATATATATATTTTTCCCAACTCACGATGAAGTCCTTGTGCTCATTATTCACTATACATATGCAGACTACTATGTTCTTAGATATGTTGAAAAAGTAAAAGAAAAATATATTTCAAGCTTCAGGAGGACTGAATGTTGACAACTGTGAAACTAATAAAGTTATATCGATAACTCCAGTTTTTTTCTCTTTTCAGGAAACTACAGGGCAATCACATTCATGAAAAGTAGATCATTTGTATGCTTGTTGCTATGTTGCTTATGGTTTTTGTGTGTGTTTCATGAGTATGATCATACATCATACAACATGATTAAGTGATATTTATTCCAGAGAGGCAAATCAGTTTAACATTTTTAAAAATTAATAATAAGATGATGTGATGCACCATAAAAATAGGATCTAACAAGGCCCTCAAACCGTGACAAACTTATATGTAATGTTTAAGTAAAAGCCCCTCCATTCACCAGGGCCAAAGTCTATTCAACATTTTTGCCCACTAAGATTCATCTAATGAAACAAGACATATGTTTCTCATTTATCTAATGAAACAGAGAAACCATCAACACTGCCCTTGAGCCTCAAGTCTCCCTGAAAGATATACACATCAATATGTGGATACGTGAGAACTTAGCAGGCTCTTTTAATAGAAAAATGGGGCTTTCTAAGCACATTTGGAAAGGGCAAAAGAACTCACCCTCTCAGAAGAGGGTTATAAGTTGCGATCCAGACGTAATGTGTAAGGACAACTTCAGCTAAGATGAAACCTTTCTTGAGCAGAAAACACTCAGGTATCTCCCCATGACAGGTGATAAAGCAACCAAACCTGTTCTCTGTGTGTCGCCTGGAGCATCCCTCAGCTCAATCCTACACAGTCTGTTGATACCACTCAAAAACTCCCTTTGACCTTACTGCCCATGAGTAATTAAACCCACCCTGTAATAAATTAATGCTTAACCCTTCTGCATATAAAATCACCTAGGGAACTTTTTCGATAATATCTGATGTTGGGGCCCTACCCAGAAAATATGAATAACTCTCTCAAGATGGAGCCAAGACAATGGTAGTTTTTTTTAATTTTTGTTTTGTTTTTGTTTTTATTTCCCAGGGAATCCTAAGGAGCAGTGAAGGTTGAGATTTCCAGTGATAACTGGAAATGGTTCACTACTGACATCGACATGGTTCACTATTGCCTTGAACAAAACAAAGCACCTTGGGATACTGGCATTTTAATATTCTTCAAAGTTAAAGTAATGAGATTTCAGACATTGATTATGACCCAAAGAAGAAAAAGGTGAGCAGAGTGAATAGAAAGATGTAATTTTGACAATAGCAGAGCCCTCTTGGAGTCTCTGAATTCTAGCAAAATAGGTAGTCCTCTTCTTATCTAAGTATAATATTAATTCTCTCTTATTTTAGTGTTCTGGGATTCTTTATTCCCTTTATCCAACCCCCCAAAAGAGTATGTTCTTGTGTCCTAAGGTTTTTCCAGACAGACTGGAACTCTGGTCTATGTCAACCAGAAGGTCTAAGACTAAAGTCAGAGGGGTGTATGTCTATGATATGTATAATGTGCATTTCCCCAACTGCTAATAATAATGATCAAGTTGTAAGCATGAGCATCTTATCCTTGTCAGATAATTGACTCTATTCCTTCTGTCAAAACTGATGCTCTACAGTCTTCCTTTTTCCACTCTAAATCAATATGATCTTTGGAATTTGAATATGATGTTAAAACGTAACTGGGCATCCTATTCTTTGTTTTTAGTTTAGGCATGCTTTTGTTAACATGGCAACTATGTACCAAATATATCCTAAAATGTAGCAAGGCACTTACGAAATTCATTTGGCATTGGAATTATGGCAGAAGAAAGCCAAGTAGTTTCAATTCTCTTAACTTAGACTTACAATCAAACTAACAAAAGGAGAATCACAACTTTTAACACTTTAAGTAAAGACTTGGGGGGAAAATGAATAAGCAAGAAATCCTGATGGAAATTACCTTGAGTCAGCATTGAAAAGATCAATTAAAGGGAAAAAATTCAATTTCAAAAACATTATTATCAACATGACATTTCTTTGTAAAGGTTCTTGTAAATTGCTTTTCCATTCAGTAAAAATTTTCTGGATTAAGTGCAAAAGTCACCTGTTAATCAGTGAGATTTACTTTTAAAATTAAACTAAAAGGAAAATAAGACTATGAAAACAACATTTCATTCTTCTTCAGCTTGCTTTGTACATGGACCTGCTATTAAGATTTGATATTTAATCATTGCAAGCTCATAGGTTTTAATTATTTTTAAATTTTTTTAAAAAATTAAGCATTTAGGCCTGAAGTTCTTTTCAGTTTTACACATCTTTTTCTGTCATATAAGCCCTGTCTTAAGTGAGAGTTAAGAATTCCCATAAGATTGTAAGTTATATGACTGCATGGAATAAATCAACCATTTCCTTCTATCTCCAGCCCCATTGGTGGTGCAAGCTCCTTGCCTGCTCACTAAGAACCATGGATGGATTTCATGGCAGATGTGTATCTTTCACAAACACTAAATTGAGACTTCTATATTCTTATACTTTATATTTATTTTTTAATATTTTTTGATATGGATCATTTTAAAGTCTTTATTGAATTTGTTACAATATTGCTTCTGCTTTTATGTTTTGATTTTTGAGCCCTGAAGCACGTGTGATCTTAGCTCCCTGACCAGAGGTTGAATCTGCACCCCCTGCATTGGAAAGCCAAGTCGTAACCCCTGGACCACTAGGGAAGTCCCACTTTAAATTTATAATTATATAAGAAACCAGAGACATCATGCTAAGATTTTAGTCAGCCCTGGGCATGCAAAAAAGGCACACTTATTATTAAAAACAAAAAGAAAAGCAGGAGACTTGTGTATGAATATCAAGAGATTTGCACAGAGATATTTATAGCAGTGCTGTCTGTAATGGGAGAACAGGTCTAGCATGGCAGCTAAACCAGTCTTGGGGTGAGCACAGGTTCATACTGCTGGGCATATGCACAACCTCCACACCAGCTACCATGGTGACTGTGCCCACGAGCTCATTGAGCAAACTTGTGTTGGCCCAAAATAGTCCTGGCTGAGTATTCTCTGCCAGGTGACTTCTGTCTGCTTGGCTGCTTCATGCTTCTTTTCAGGTGGATGTGCTCTTGTGGGCAGGGCCTTCCCAGGTGGCTCACCATAAAGAATTCTCCTGCAGTGCAGGAGATGCAGGAGACATGGGCTGGATCCCTGGATTAGGAAGATCCCCCGGAAGAGACAATGGCAACCTTCTTCAGTATTCTTGCCTGGATAATCCCATGGGCAGAGGAGCCTGGCAGGTTATAGTCAACAGGGTTGCAAAGAGTCAGACATGAGTGAAGTGACCACGTGCACTCCTGTGGGCAGACGACAGCAAATTCTGCACCCTTCAGGCCAATTCCAAGGCCATCCTGTTTCGTCATTTTTTAGATATGGTGAGACCAACAGATCAGAAGAAAATTACTGTTGAAAAGATAGTTTGTTTTAATCACAGATCCCAAGAGCAGGAGGCAGGCAACACCACAGGAAGTCACACAGGGAAGTCGGTCAGAGGGTAGAGGGGGAGGGGGACACTGTGGCAGGAACTTTTGTTGTGGTTTCTGTGGGAAGGAATAGCTTCGGCAGGATAAGCAAGTTTAGGACTGGCTAATCTGAATAACTTCTTCAGGCTTTGGGGTGTAGGGACTATCCCTAGTTATTGACTACCTGGGCCTGCATGATTAGGGTGGAGGAATAGATGCCCAGAGCATAAGAACTTGATAAAGTCAGTGGTTGTCTTCTATATGCAAGGTGCGATTGCAGGAGAGTTGTTTGCTGTCTTAAGATATTAGCTAGCCTTGCGACAGTCATGCCAGAGTGGGTCTCAAGATGGCAAAACATCAAAATTACAGAATAAGAAGACATGATTTCTTGTTCTCTTTCAGCCAGGTTGCATGTGGAATCTTAGCTCCCCAACTGGAGATCAAACTCATCCCCCCTGCATTGGAAACTCGGAGTTTTAAATGCTGGACCACCCAGGAAGTCCTCTAAAATGTGATTAATATACATACAGATGACTTCTCCCCAGATCTTTTGGTCTCTAATTTTTCAGGTCTTATCCTTCAAAGACCGTAAACAAAATCAGCCGCACTATCCTATCACTACCAGTGAGTCAATGTATGTTTTACCTCAAGATGCTTCTCTCAGCCGAATGTGGATTACCAGATACACTCATTGAAACAGGAAGCCTGAATTATCATAGAGTTTATCTTCTATCCCCTGGATCATCTGTCTTACCCAAATCCTCCTCCTTACCACTACTTGCTTGCTGATGAACCCAACATCATCAGTATAATGGACCATCTCTAGAATGTCCAGAAAAAATGGTCCAGGCCCTTTCAGACTAAATGATGACAAAGAGCAGGAGAGTTAACGTAATCCTGGAGCAAAGAATAAATGCATCCTCGGTTGCCCCACATTCAACCACATTGCTTCTGTAGCTCCTTCTTTCTATGGGGAAAAAAAGACCAGAGCATCTAATATAAAAGTTGTGATCAGGGCTCCTCTTTGCCTAGGTTTGTAGTAAACTGTCAGCATCTGCCAATGTCTAGCTATTTTTTAACAATCAGAATGGTTAATTAAATAAAGATATGATGGGGCTCATTATCCCTGAATTCTTTAGCTTTTTAAGGGCAATGTTCCCTGATGTTTCTTCTGAGATGTGACTTTTTTTTTTTTAATTATTATGTCGGCTGGGGAGTGGCAGGGATGGGAGAGAAGCCCCCTCCAGAGCTCCCAGTTGGCCTTCTGTACTATTTTAGCTCTTACCCCTCAGGACAAGAAACCAGTGCAGGCCTTCTGCCACCTCCCAAGAACATTCATTTGTATATTTGAGGGCTAGAAAAATAACTACCAGATGGATATGTGGATCCAGTGAGCTGAACTTGGGCCAGGACCCCATTTTAATCCAATCCAAATATGTCTCACCCCCACACTCTAGGAGAGGAATTCTGCATGGTATTTAAGATGCCGTGATATTAACCCCAACCTAAGCCACATGTCTAACCGACCTCAAGTATTCTCCTAACTGGTGTAAATGACCATAGATTGCTTTAAGTGGATTGTTACAGACCTCTGCTGTGACATTAGTAGATGCTTCCTTACGTGTTGTGTGTTCAGTCGCCCATTCATATCCCACTCTTTGCAACCCCATGGACTATAACACACCAAGCCTGCCTCATGAGGATCCAGCATTTTCTTCAGAGGAAATGATTCGGGATTTAAAAATAAGTTCAAAAACTGGACAGGGGATCATGAAGTTTTCTTGGAGTGACTAGGCATAAATCTTTGACTTATTTGGCTCTCTATATTTTATACCTTGAGCTATAATATTACTGGCTGTCCATTTATCTTGCCCCTAGGAGTATCATGTCCAACAATATATCCCTGAAGTTATCTATAGGCCAGCTCCCCCTGGCTGTCTTTCAGACCTTGCTACCAATTATGATTGGTAGCTACACCCACAGAGTTTCTAAAGTTTAAGCTCTGCCACCTGGTTGGTGCTATCCTTGCACTCCTCAATCCCACTGCTATCAGAAAAACCAATTCTGTAACAGCACCTCCTGGGTCACCCATAAGAGACATTCATTGCTGAGCAGCTCAGAAGTGCTACAACCTGGTACTTATCAGAGCATCTCATCAGTTTAGAAGGTGGAGTTTCCTCCCAGGTCTCCCACAGTGGGCTGGGGTTTTGCAGCCAAACATCGTGTACCTCTCCCACCAAGCTCACTTCTCTGAGCCTCTTGCTCCACTGTCTGCTATAGTAGTTCCATTAATAACATCTCTCATTTATTTATTGAAGGCCATTGCTTTTTCCCGCTCCCAAGAGTGTTAGCATTGTAACACTGTTTCATAAGGTCTTCAACAGGGTAATAAGTCTTACATCCTGAGATGGTGCTCCCCTACTGATGGATTCTCTTATCCAAGATCATGTTCCACCTGCCCGCCCAGATCCAGCACCCTCAGAATTCAGTCCCATATACACTCCCCAGGCTCTGGCTGCTACATGTGGGCTAGTCTCGCAGGATTCTCTGTTTAGCACCAGCATGCGTCTGGCAGGCCAATATTGTTCTTCTGATGACCAGTAGGAGAGGTGAGGACAGACCCCGAAGAGGTGTTATTATCTTATAAGGCAGAGGCCTCTGTGTTGTCTTAAAGCCAGGTAGGAATGTCAGACTTTAACAGGAAGAATGTAGGCTACTTTTCTAGGTCTTTTGTCCAAGGGAAGCTGGACATTCTAGATTCCTAAGTAAACAGACTCAGATGTCTTCATCTCACATCTCAGAGTCAAAACCTTGGCAATCAAGGTCTTGAGCATAGCAGTCTAGCCAGGGTTAAGGATTCAACACTAGGTAGTCCCTTCCTGCCCTTAGAACTAGGTCCTGGGCCTTATCCTCAGCAATATATATATATATATATATATATATATATATATATATATATTTTTCCCCTCTAGTTGTTGGAAATGAGTCTTTTTATTGATATATGCTCCTTAAGAGAACCTTTGGTTTTCACATCTCCGTAAATTAGTGATTAATCTCCTTCTGTCTTCCATTGCTTTTACCAATAGCACCCACAAGAACCAGGAGATTTCATACTCCTTATACTTATCAGTTTCTGTAAATGCTTTCAAATTTTATAATTTAAAAACTTCCTTATTAATATTTATTATTTAAATAGGCAAATTCTTTAATAATGGCATAGCTAAGGCTGTTTCCACTTTTCCTCCTTATAAATAACTTAGATAAGCACATAGTTCTTCCTTCTCTTCCTTACCAGAAAGGTAAGCAGATAGCACTAGTGCCATGGGTACACACAAATACAAACACCACAGCACACACACCATGGAACACACACACACACACACACACACACACACCCTTTCAGAAAGAACAATTTGGGCGTTTTATTCATTTGACTTTTCCTTAAGATTTATTTGAAGGGTCAAATGAAGACACTGAAAACCACCACTTCTTCCCCAAACTCTCAAGATTTTAGAGGAGAAGGAAACTGAATCTCAGGAAAGTTAGAGGCCTCTGGGCAGCCAAGACCAGCCCCTGAGGCCGGTGCCATCCAAGTAAGCTCACCTCCGCTCTGTTTCAAGACAGTTTTTTTTGTTTTTGTTTTTGTTTTTTTTGTTTGTTTGTTTGTTTTCTGATTACCCAGCCAGAAAATTGTTCAAGGTGACTCAAGTGTAAACTGTACTGGAACTTTCTCCTTAAAACCAGTTTTCTTTTCTTTTTTTTTTCTTTTATGAAAGGGATGAATCTCTTTTAATAATGATTTCTTGCAGCTGGCTCTGTGGCTTTCCAGATGCAAAACAGTCTTATTATGGGTTTCTGTAGGCACATAATATTTTAAGTGGAAGATCAAAGGTTAAAACAAACTGTCTCAGTCTTCTTTCAATTGTGTATTGGGCTTCACATTTTCTCTTATCTCTTCTAAATATATGATTAATAATGCTGTACAGGCAGCTGCTGTTCTTTAGTCACTCGGTCGTGTCTGACTCTTTACGACCCCATGGGCTGTAGCCCACCGGTCTCCTCTGCCCATGGGTTTTTCCAGGCAAGATCACTAGCGTGGGTTGCCATTTCATTGGTTAGTAATTAATTTAATAAATCACCATTTACTGATTCATCTTAGATTTGTGGAACATCATCTTATTCAGTTTATATTTATATTTACATAAATATAAATATTCATTTATATTTCAGTTTGTACATGTTTTAACAATTGTTCTCAGTTCATGTGTTTTTTTTCCCTAAAGCAGTTTCAAGAGATAACCATTTTAAACATCAAAAAGGGAATAAGGATAGATATTTGACTTGAACTTTAGAACTACAAACAAGTTTTGCACTTTAGAAATAACCTCAATTATTTCCAGTGTTTCCACTTTTTCTATGATTAACTCTATACCTTCGTATTCAGTATTTCCTGTCCTGTGATCTATACCTGTTATTTACAGTAGTACCTTCTATGTGTTAAGAGATGTATCTGCATTCTCTCATTTAATCCTCATACTAACAAATATTTATGCGGGTTAGGGGTTGCTATTATATCCATTTCACAGATGAAGAGTTGGAGTCTTAAAGAGGTTAAGTGTCAAATACATGGTTAGATCATGGTTCACCTGTTTCTGAATTTCAATTTTGTATCCAGTACATTTTATGCTTCCCATAGTTTAGAAATAATTTCTACAACTATTTGGATAATTTCTTTGATTTAGTTTAATTTCTATGATGTCTCCAAGGACTCCAAGTCATATTTAAAATTACAGAAGTTTTATTAGACATATAGTAAAATATACTTTATGCTCACAGCCAAATCTGTCCAGGTGCAGCATACTGGTGACATCCTATGAATGATATGAACACCAAGTTGTCATCAGGCTCTCCCTTTAACACCAGTATTTCCTTTCTGAATTGAAATGAAAATACAGAATCATGATGGTTTGGTTGATAAGATGCTAAGCCTTTTGAATGCAGGGCTTCATCTAGCCAGAAGTGTATATAAATACTTATAAGCCTAGAGACTTGAATCCAGAAGGATCAGGGACAAGTTTGCTAGACTGTCTCCTTTCAGAAACCACATCCTTTGACTTTTTAATTCTGTTCCTGGATGTATCTTCAGGTCTTACATGCAAAGTGACAGAAATTATAAGAATTATACTCTTAAACTTACGGTTATCAAAGGGGAAGTGTGGGGAGGAGGAAGAAATTAGGACTTTGGGATTAACATACACACACTGCTCTAAATAAAATAGATAATCAACAAGGACCTACTGTACAGCACTGGAAACTACTCAATATTCTGTAATAATCTATATGGGAAAAGAATCTGAAAAAGAATGAATGTATGTTTATGTACAACTGAATCACTACACTGTACACCTGAAACTAATACACCATCATAAATCAACTATACTCCAAAAGATTTATTTTAAACAAGAACTATATTCTTGAATTAATCTAAGGATAACTTCGTAAATCTTCACTGGTATATGCATTACATCAGTATTACAGATAATTTTGAAAAATAATTTAATGATTCATGTTAGCCCCCAAATTATATTTTAATCATATTTAAAACCTAAAAAGTTAGAGTGAAGGATGTTGACAAGGCTGTTACATTTTTGAATAATAAAATGTATCTAGAACTCAGTTTCACAATTTATGTCTGAGAACCGTGGGACATGAAACTATGAACTATTCTGCTTCTCTCACAGTAGTCTATGATTGGCAAAACATTTAAACTTCTCTTCAGATATATCCCACTGATGAAATTTTTGTGAGATGACAGATTTCTTTGTGTATCAGTTGAGAAAATAAACCCTATGGGGCTAAACAAATTTCTTTAAAGTCAACATTGAACATAGGTCATGCTACAAAAACTGTGAAGCTTACATTATTGTGTGTTATGAAAATTCATCAGCATTATTATGTTGGTTGCTATTTTCAATACTGGCTTTGCATCTGCCTGTTTCTATCTAGATATTGAGTACCATAGATTCTCCTGTTTACCAATGTCATAGTTTAAATTTTTGAAAGATGGATCTGGTGTTGAATAGTTGGCTTCTGTGCACAGGGGCTGAACTGAATTTTGGTGCGGGAGTTTGGGGTGAAGCAGAAAAGATTATTTTTATTTATTTATTTATTTTTTGCTTTGCCGGGGAAAGAAGGACACAGGGGGCTCATGGTTCACAATCTGTGTTCCAACCTCGGAGAATTCGGAGAGGAGTCTAATAGGAATGGTTCAAGGGTGGAGTTGCTAACAAGGATCAGGGTGTGTGCAGGGCCTGCACTCCTTTAATTTGGCCTCAGGTTGTCTCAGGATGAGCTCCTCTGCTTCCTTAAGTCTGGCCTCAGATGGCCTCTTCTCCTGTCTTTGTATCTCTTCCTTTCCCTGATTAGCAACTGTTTGAGTCTGCCCTTAAGAATTCAGGGAAGGACAGGGAGGCTGGAGTCTACTCCCTACAAATAAGAAACAGGGGAGATAGAGAGGCTTCCATGCCCAGGATCCCCACAGGGTCCTGCTCAGTTTCAGATCTAACTGACTCAGCTCACTTTTTGATGCCAGGACTTAGGTCTCCTCTGGCAAATGTGATCTGTACTGACATCATAACATGTGGCAAGGAGGACTGTTGACAATCCCACAGCAGAGGGGAACTCTCTCTTGGTCTCTGGGTCTGGCTACCTAGTGTTTCCTTATTTCCAGAATTTTTTCAGATTTCACTGCAAACTTACAATAAAGCTCAAATTTTATTTGAGCCAGTTGAGTAGGCTTGTGTCCCTTGTAAAGAAGGGCCTACTGCACAACAGATGCTAACAACCTTATCAAAAAAATTTTCAAATCCACTGTTTATGTCTTAAAATACATAGTGGAACTAAAACACATTATGAAAAATTATGTCTTTTGAGGAGCAAGGTAAAAATTAAAATAAAATACTCCACTTCTATGAAAAGAGACAACAATCCCAACATGCAGGAAAGGAACAAATAAGGACACATTAAGAAGTACAACGGAGAAGGCAACGGCACCCCACTCCAGTACTCCTGCCTGGAAAATCCCATGGATGGAGGAGCATGGAAGGCCGCAGTCCATGGGGTCACTGAGGGTCGGACACGACTGAGTTACTTCACTTTCACTTGTCACTTTCATGCATTGGAGAAGGAAATGGCAACCCACTCCAGTGTTCTTGCCTGGAGAATCCCAGGGAGGGAGAGCCTGGTGGGCTGCCGTCTATGGGGTCGCACAGAATCAGACACAACTGAAGTGACTTAGCAGTCGCAAGAAGTACAAAAAGGGAGGTAGGAGAAAAGGGCAAACAGATATTTCCCCCTTTATTGTGATATTCCAGAGATTTAGGTGTCAAATGGAATTTAAGTTTCTCTAAATTAAAACACAACATGGCAGTTAAGTGGGTTTCTGTGAAGCTAGACTGCTTAGGCTCAAATCAAGCCTTGGCTAAATTTCACTGAATGACCTAGGAAACTAACCTCTCTGTGCCTCAGTTTCTCATCCTTAAATTTGGTAGAATAACCTTCACTTTTTAACTTATTATCTTAGCTCTTTTGAAAATAGACTAAGACTGTTTTATGTATTCATAATAAATAAACAAATATATAGCTCCAGAGGCATTTATTATATATTCTTGATTGGACAAAGATACGGTAATAACCCTGGATAAGTTTGTGATCTGACTAGGGAGTCTGAAGGCAAGGAGACTAAAGCTTCTTTCTCAATTGCCCAAAGCATTAGAGACCCTCTACAGCCCAGTTTGGGGACTTGCAGTAAGCCTAGACCATAGCACAGCTCACCTTTCTCCACCAGGAAATCTTATAATCTCAAAAATTTTATTCCTTTTCCACCAAGGAATATCTACTTAAATGTCCAATACACCCTGGGGTTGAATAGCACCTAAGCTAAAAGTGTGTACAGCAATTCATGACAGGCAGCAATTTTACCTTTGTCTCAAGATCTTGTTTTGGCGGGTGCTACAAATCTATCATCTAGAATTGCATGGATGCCTGACCCTGACCTGCTAACTTTGTCAGCCTGTAGCGTTCTGAGCTCTAAATCCCTGCCTGTGGTCCTCACCAGTTTGATTGGTAAATATGCAACTCTTGGTTCTTTCCCGGCTGCCTAGGTTCAATCTTAATACTTTGATCCCCTAAGGGAGGTACTTGGTGTCCTCCAACTCAAGTGGTTTCAAACATCCGGAGTTTACTGTCTGGATTTCAGCTGTTCTTCCATCAGCTGTGTTTCTTTGCCTAACCTTTTGGGCAGGTTGACTTGGTTCTGGGCTCTGGGTAACTGCCACCCACAGTCTTGGCATATCACATCCAACTCTTTGAGAACATCAGACGAGGTGAGTATCAGGACAGGAGCTAGAACTAACATTTACAGACTGACTACTAAATTTAGGAGCTACACTAGATATTATAAATGTGCACAAAAGTGTGTGTGCATATTTAATCCTTGTTAAAAACCATGATATAAAGATTATTAGCCCCATCTTACAAATGAAAAAACTCAGGCCCAGAAATCATATATAAATTTTCAGAAACTACACACAGTCATTGGACAGGGAATTTTGCCTCCTCATCACCATTGAACACAATTGCATCTATGACACACCATTAGTAGCTGGATGTTTACCTTCAGCCTTGGCTTGCTTTCTTTCACTTGTTTGTGGAAAGAACTGCCTGTGTGGTTATTTATTTTTTTTTTTTTCTAAATAAACCTTGGCTATTAAAAAGAATCAGAGTTTCCTGGAACCAGCCATTCACTGCAAGTCATATAATACAGATTCTTCCTGCACTTCTTGGCTTTCATTTGAGCCAGAATAGGAAACAGCATAGTGGTTAATACACAGGTCTGGGGGCTAGACATGTGTGAGGTCAAGTTCTGGTACCTGAGCTCACTGGTGTGTACCCTGGGACTAACTGCTTAACATCTATGAGACTGTACACATGGAGCTTTTCGTAGGCCCTAAAATGGATGAAGACGAAGTTCTCAGTAAACACTACATACCACTGTGCTACTAATTCATAATTATTATCTGTCATCGTGGTCTTCCAATGTGAAAGCGAATGCATTAGTGCTCAGTTGTGTCCAACTCTGTGTGACTCCCATGGACTGTAGCCTGCCAGGCTCCTCTGTCCATGGGATTCTCCAGGCAAGAATACTGGAGTAGATTGCTATTTCCTTCTCCAGAGGATCCTCCTGACCCAGGGATCAAACCCGGATCTCCCACATCATAGGTAGATTCTTTACCATCTGAGACGCAGGGAAGCCCAGTACACCTTCCCAATCCTGTATTCTAAATTGACGTCAAGCAAGGAGTAGGGCATAAAGATTTGGAAAACTAGTTCTCTCTTTTCTTCAACATTCTATCCTCCACTGTCTTTCAAGAGAAGAAAACACAAGGGGCTGGAAGATTTGAATCTTAGGAAGGAGGAAAAGATGTTCACATTCCAGTTATTTTCTGATAATTCAATTGATCTGTTATAGTAAGTCATGCCTTGAAACTAGAAAGTTAATGGAGTTACCATACAGAAGTTGCATGAAAGTAGATTAATGAATGGAAAGTGAGATAGAAATCTGGATCACTGATACAAATCTGGTCAGGTTGTTACACTACTTCTTACCATAATATTTGTAACAGTGAAGCTGAGGGTACTCTGTATACCATGATCTTCAGGCAGATACTAGCTCAAAAATAGCTTTAGAAAATAGAGTGTATATCCTGTTAATGACTAACTCCAAATAAGCTCTTGAAGTACTTTACTCCTATATTTGCTCATCTAAAATACTATATTATTTTCTTATATTCACTGTCTACAGCTTCATCAATGAATAGTGAGTACAAAAAATTGATAAACAATTTTAAGTGCAAGTTAGTTGAGCTGTATTTCCATTATCCCAGTATTACGTGATCTTAAGCAGGTTGCTTAGTGTCTTTGTATTCTGGCCTGAAGAATTCCATGGACTTTATGGTCCATGGGGGTCACAAAGAGTCGGACACAACTGAGAGACTTTCACTTTCACTTTGGTGTCTCTGGCATCTGCTTTTGTCCTCCATAAAATAAGCATCATCTTTGTATTTATTAAAGTATAATTGACATACAGTATCATGTTAGTTTTAGGTGTACATCACAGGGATTTGTTTTATGTATTTTTAAAAATTTTATCGGAGTAAAAGATTTGATGTACATGTCCTCGGTCACTCAATTGTGTCCAGCTGTTTGCTGCCCCGTGGAATGTAGGCTCCTCTGCCCATGATATTTTCCAGGCAAGAATACTGGCATAGGGTGCCATTGTCTACTCCCGGGGATCTTCCCAACCCAGGGATCGGACCCACGTTTCTTGCATCTCCTGCATTGACAGGCAGATTCTTTAACAGCAGCACCACCTAGGAAAGTAATTCAGTTATACATGTACATATATTGATTCTTTTTTAAGATTCTTTTCTCATATAGGTTATCACAGAATACTGAGAAGATTTCCCAGTGCTATCCCATAGGTTCTTGTTGGTTATCTTCATACATGTAGTAGTACATGCCTGTTCACCCCAAGCTTCCGATTTATAGCTACCTGCTATGTTTCCTCTTTGGTAACCGTAAGTTTGTTTTCTACATCTGTTAGTCTCTTTCTGTTTTGCATATAAGTTCATTTGCTTCTTTTTTTAAAAAAAAATTTGGTTCCACATGAGTGTCATCATGTATTATTTGTCTTTCTTTGTACGTACTTTTTGAAATTGTCAACACAATAACTCTAGTTACTATCATCACAACAAAGTTAATACAACATTACTGACTATATTCCTGATGATGTACATTATATCCCTGCAATTTCTTTATTTTATAATTGGGAAAGTGCACCTCTTCATGATTACCTGTTTTTTAAACCCGTTTCCCCCTGGCCTGAGCACTGCCAATTTTTTTTTTTTTTTCTGCATCCATGAGTTTCTTTCTGATTTTCATTTGTTTTGGTTTTTAGATTCCACCTGTAAGTGAAATCACATGGTAATTTTTTTTCCCATGGGTTCATTCATGTCATAAATGGCAAGATCTCAATCTTTTTCATGGTCAAATAATATTCCACTGTACATATTTACCACATATTTTTTATCCATTCAACTATCAATGGACATTTAGCTTGTTTCCATATCTTGGATATGGTAAATAATGCCGCAGTGAACAAGGGGTGCATATATCTTTTCAAGTCAGTATTTTCATTTTCTTTAGTAAATATCCAGTGGTAGGACTGCTTGATATATGATAGTTCTGGGCTTCCTGGTGGTTCGGTTGTAAAGAACCCACCTGCACTGCAGGAGACATGAGTTCAATTCCTGGATCAGGAAGATCCCTTGAAGGAGGGCATGGCAACCTGCTCCAGTGTTCTTGCCTGGAGAATTCCATGGACAGAGGAGCCTGGTGGGCTACAGTCCGTAGGGTCGCAAAGAGTCAGATACAACTGAAGCAACTAAGTGCCCAGCACACACATCCCTCACATGCAGTCAAAGTCCTGTTATTTCATTGGGTCTTAAGATGAGTGAAACTTCATGCAAGGCCTTTGAGAGAGGGATTTCAGTTTCCTATAGCACCTTGGAACACTTAGATGTCAGGACCTTGATTTTCCTAATTCAGATGTATTGGGGGCTTACCCCTTCAGTGTTGATCTCAAGGGATGGGGGCCTTAACCCCGTGCTCCTCCAGGAACAATGCTTCTCAGGTAAGATTTCTCCCTCTTATGTGCTGACACACTGGGCGGGGAAAAGGGGAGTTAGTGAGAGCATTTCTCTCCCTCTGCTACCCATTTTGATGTGGTCATTTTTTATCTTTCATTGCATAGCAGGGGTTTAGCTAATCCTCAGGTTCATTTCAGAAGAAACTGATCCATATGTAGCATACATTTGTTATGTCCATGGGAGAAGGTAAGTTCCTACACCACTATCTTGAACTTGCCTCTAAAACAAGTATCTTAATGGCATAATTTGTGTAGTTTTGCCATTAACAAATCACTCTCCCATGCATTATCTCAGTTCAAATAACAGTTCTCTCCTCACTACCTCCTTAAGTTGCTGTAGAAATAAAGCAGTTATTAGGTATAAAAAGCTTTTGAAATGTTAAAGAGGCTGGTCAAATGCATTCAATAATAATGATTTCACAGTGTAACTATAAAATACTCCATAGAAGAGCCATGTTTCCATTGTTAAGCACACATGGCTCTCAAACCATGAACACAGACATCCACTGGCTTTTTTAGCTAGTAGCAGGAAACAGCAACCCACTCTAGCGCTCTTGCTTGGAGAATCCTGTGGAAGAGGAGCCTGGAGGCTACAGTTCACGGGGTTGCAAGAGTCAGATATATATGAAGCTACTGAGCATGCAGGAACATTTAACTTGCATTAGCCCTCTGCATCAGACAAGGCAAGGCAGCCAGTGGAGGACAGCCTCATTAGCTCCACACCAAATGAAGCCTCTGATGGGCTCCTTCTAAACAAGGACAGTTTATAGATGCTATTCCAAGAAACCCACACAATGCAGAAGTGTTTTTCCTTTCACACTTCCCACTGGTATAGTAAATAGTAACTTTTTGCCAACCATTCATAAACTTCCATGCCACACACATCTAAAGTACCTATTTTGAGATATTATAAGAAAATGCAATTTTTAAAACATCTCAGTGTTTTTCAATTCTCACTTTTCTCTGTAAGCTCATGATTTAAAAGCATTTGCATAATGAAAAAGGCATTTGAAAAGCATATAATTATGAGTGGTTTTTGAAAAAAAGGCAGAAGATGTCATTGAAAACTCCTATTCTTATGAAAGCAGCAATTTATTTTTGCAAATTTAAAAACTTTGCAGATCTAAAAAAAATCTTTTAAACACACAGTGGAGCAGTCATAGTCGATGACAATTTCGGCCAGCATTACATGAGTTACTGGCCTACTTTCTATTTGTTGTCATTTATAATGGCTTTTAAAATTAATGAATATAAATTGTTACAATGAAGAAATCTACAGATAAGATTATTTAAATTAGTCAATTTTATGACACTTAAAAAATGATGTTGTATGTTTTTGGTTTTTTTTAATTAAATTATTTTCTATTGAAGGATAATTGCTTTACAGAATTTTGGTGATTTCTGTCAAACCTCAACAAGAATCAGCCATAGGTATACATATATTCCCTCCCTTTAGAAACTCCGTCCCATCTCTCTCCCCATCCCACCCCTCTAGGTTGATACAGAGCCCTTATTTATTTAAATTAGTCAGTTTTATGCTGTTTAAAAATAAATGATATTGTATTTTTAAAGTGTAATAATATATAATATATATAATATAACAATTTTATAAATAGATTCCAGTCTTCATAGATATCAGAATATTAATGGTGAAAATTTATAAACTATATTGTCAACTCCTAAGAGCTTTCAGTGAAACCTGTCAACTGCTAAACACCAACTTAAGAGGACTTTAAAAATATTTATTAAAGTCCCTTTGTTACTTTCAGTGTACATGCAATATAGAACAATAATAGTGAAAATATGTAAAAAAAAAGTGTTCTGAATTTGAAGCACATAATGATTATTGACTCCTTTGCTCTTGTCTAAATATAGCAGCAGGTCCAGACTACCTAGAATTGCTTTCCTGAAAGCTTAGAGATAATAAATGCTATCAGTAGAAGACACCATTATATTTAGAGTCAAAAGATGATTTCTGTTCTTCTAAGGTAAGTAGATCTATTTAAATCTGAAGATAGTGTTAAACTTTATACTATAGGGGAACACTCACAAATACATAACAGATTTAAGCATTCAGTTCAATTCAATCACTCAGTTGAGTTCAACTCTTTGCGACCCCATTAACCTCAGCACGCCAGGCCTCCCTGTCCATCACCAACTTGAAGTCCACCCAAACCCACATCCATCAAGCCGGTGATGCCATCCAACCATCTCATCCTCTGTCGTCTCCTTTCCCTCCTGCCTTCAATCTTTCCCAGCATCAGGGTCTTTTCCAATGAGTCAGCTCTTCACATCAGGTGGCCAAAGTATTGGACTTTCAGCTTCAACATCAGTCCCTCCAGTGAACACCCAGGACTGATCTCCTTTTGGATGGACTGGTTGGATCTCCTGGCAGTCCAAGGGACTCTCAAGAGTCTTCTCCAACACCACAGTTCAAAAGCATCAATTCTTCAGTGCTCAGCTTTCTTTATAGTCCAACTCTCACATCCATGCATGACCACTGGAAAAACCATAGCCTTGACTAGATGGACCTTTGTTGGCAAAGTAATGTCTCTGCTTTTCAATATTCTATCTAGGTTGGTCATAACTTTCCTTCCAAGTAGTAAAAGTCTGTTAATTTCATAGCTGTAATCACCATCTGCAGTGATTTTGGAGCCCAAAAAAATAACGTCTGACACTGTTTCCACTGTTTCCCCATCTATTTCCCATGCAGTGATGGGACCAGATGCCAATCATAGTTTTCTGAATGTTGAGCTTTAAGCCAACTTTTTCACTCTCCTCTTGCACTTTCATCAGGAGGCTCTTAGATCTTCTTCACTTTCTGCCATAAGGGTGGTGTTATCTTCATATCTGAGGTTATTGAGATTTCTCCCAGAAATCTTGATTCCAGCCTGTGCTTCCTCCAGTCCAGTGTTTCTCATGATGTACTCTGAAAGTTAAATAAGCAAGGTGACAATATACAGCCTTGATGTACTCCTTTTCCTATTTGGAAACAGTCTGTTGTTTCATGTTCACTTCTAACTGTTGCTTCCTGACCTGCATACAGATTTCTCAAGAGGCAGGTCAGGTGGTCTGGTATTCCCATCTCTTTCAGAATTTTCCACAGTTTCTTGTGATCCACACAGTCAAAGGCTTTGGCATAGTCAATAAAGCAGAAATAGATGTTTTTCTGGAACTCTCTTGCTTTTTCCATGATCCAGCAGATGTTGGCAATTTGATCTCTGGTTCCTCTGCCTTTTCTAAAACCAGCTTGAACATCAGGAAGTTCACAGTTCACATACTGTTGAAGCCTGGCTTGGAGAATTTTGAGCATTACTTTACTAGTGTGTGAGATGAGTGCAATTGTATGGTAGTTTGAGCTTTCCTTGGCATTGCCTTTCTTTGGGATTGGAATGAAAACTGACCTTTTCCAGTCCTATGGCCACTGCTGAGTTTTCCAAATTTGCTGGGATATTGAGTGCAGCACTTTCACAGCATCATCTTTCAGGATTTGAAATAGCTCAACTGGAATTACATCACCTCCACTAGCTTTGTTCGTAGCAATGCTTCCTAAGGCCCTCTTGACTTCACATTCCAGGATGTCTGGCTCTAGGTGAGTGATCACACCATCGTGATTATCTGGGTCATGAAGATCTTTTTTGTACAGTTCTTCTGTGTATTCTTGCCACCTCTTCTTAATATCTTCTGCTTCTGTTAGGTCCATACCGTTTCTGTCCTTTATCAAGCTCATCTTTGCAATATTCCCTCGGTATGTCTAATTTTCTTGAAGAGATCTCTAGTCTTTTCCATTCTGTTGTTTTCCTCTATTTCTTTGCATTGATCTCTGAAGAAGGCTTTCTTATCTCTCCTTGTTATTCTTTGGAACTCTGCATTCAAATGGATATATCTTTCCTTTTTGCATTTGCTTTTCACTTCCCTTCTTTTCACAGCTATTTGTAAGGCCTCCTCAGACCGCCATTTTGCTTTTTTGCTTTTCTTTTTCTTGGGATGGTCTTGATTCCTGTCTCCTGTACAAGGTCACGAACCTCCATCCATAGTTCATCAGGCACTCTATCTATCAGATCTAGTCCCTTAAATCTATTTCTCACTTTAACTGTATAGTCATAAGGTATTTGATTTAGGTCATACCTGAATAGTCTAGTGTTTTTCCCCACTTTCTTCAATTTAATTCTGAATTTGGCAATAAGGACTTCATGATCTGATTTGCTGACTGTATGGAGCTTATGCATCTTTGGCTGTAAAGAATATAATCAATCTGATTTTGGTGTTGACCATCTGGTGATGTCTATGTGTAGAGTCTTCTCTCGTGTTGTTGGAAGAGGGTGTTTTCTATGACCAGTGCGTTCTCTTGGCAGAACTCTATTAGCCTTTGCCCTGCTTCATTCTGTATTAAAGGCCAAGTTTGCCTGTTCCTCCAGATGTTTCTTGACTTCCTACTCTTGCATTCCAGTCCCCTATAATGAAAAGGACATCTTTTTTGGGTGTTAGTAGAACTAATACCCCCCCACCACCACCACACACACACACACAAAGATTTAAGCATTAGAAAACTTTATTTATTTGCAATCTGGGAAGTTTTTCATTTTCCTTTCTTAATTTTCAACAGATAAGTGAAGTAAAATACTGTTTAAAAGTTAAACAGTTAAATATAAATGATCTGTTTCTTTTATAAGAAAGAGAATAGAATGCATTTGGAGTTGATAAAATTATATTACAGAAATGTTTAAGAGCTAATTTTACTAATTAACTGCTATAATCTAAAATGAGTAGGAGACAAAAAAGTATGGATTTCTAGCTACAAATTCATTATTCCTTAAGGAAACTCAAACATTCTCTTCTTATTTTACACCTTTTTTATGAGCATTTTAGCAATTTCATAACTTCAATTAACACCTATATTCAGTTCAAACTGTTTTTCTCATTTCAAGGCTCACTTAAACTCCTCCTGTTAGAGGCCCAGTGGTAGCCAAAACTCATCCTCTTCCACATAAATGTAACCTTGTAGCCAACCAGAAATCTAATCTTGGAATTAACCTACACTCTTTTCATTTCTTGCCATGTTCAATAATGCTATCTTGATTTAGACCTCTCAAATCTAGCTCATGTTTAGGCTCTTAATTTGTCCTGCATGAACTCAGAGAAAATGACATAAGCTGACCCCTGTGATAACTTGTTGTTGTTCAGTTGCTAAGTTGTGTCTGACTCTTTGCTGCATGGACTGCAGCAAGCCAGGCTTCCCTGTCCTTCACTATCTCCCTGAGTTTGCTCATACTCATGTCCATCGAGTCAGTGATACCACCCAACCATCTCATCCTCTGTTGATTCCTCCTCCTCTTACCCTCAATCTAACCCAGAATCAGAGTCAGTGAGGCCAACCAACCATTTCATCCTCTGTTACCCGCTTCTCCTCTTGCCCTGAATCTTTCCTAGCATCAGGGTCTTTTCCAATGAGTTGGCTCTTCACCTCAGGTGGCCAAAGTATTGGAGCTTCAGCTTAGCAGACATCAGATGGAAGGATGGAAGGAGGAAATAGTCTCTCACTGTGAGATTGCCCACAAATGTCTGTCTAAGCTCGTGAAGGCAGCACATTCCATTTAAAGACTGAAAGTAGTGGTGAAGCCAAGAGATAAAGGATGATCTGAGAAGAGGTCATACATTCCCAAAGCTCAGGAATATTATTGTTTTCACTTCTGAATATCTAATGCCTAGATAGCATTTCAGAGAAGGCGATGGCAACCCACTCCAGTACTCTTGATGGCAAATCCCATGGATGGAGGAGCCTGGTGGGCTGCAGTCCATGGGGTTGCTACAAGTCGGACATGACTGAGCGACTTCACCTTCACTTTTCACTTTCATGCATTGGAGAAGGAAATGGCAACCCACTTCAGTGTTCTTGCCTGGAGAATCCCAGGGACGGGGGAGCCTGGTGGGCTACCGTCTATGGGGTCGCACAGAGTCGGACATGACTGAAGCGACTCAGCAGCAGATAGCATTTGGCATTTTGTGGGCATTCAGTACACATTTGTTATACTAATGAAGAAACAAATAAATTCAAGAGCTAAAAGACTTCAGAGGGCTTTTCAGGCTTTCTTCATATTTGGATATTCTTCAAAGGGTAATGAGAAACCATTAAAAGATCTTAAGCTGCAGAATGACATAATCAGATCTACATCTTAGAAATATCATTCTAGTTACTGTTTGAAGGATAGAGGGAAGAAGCATGAGGAAGGAGAATAATTGAGAAAACATTTTACTAGTCAGAGGGATGTGCTAGAGGCCTGAATTAGGAAGCTAAAATAAGGATTAGAGTAAGTAGATATCTGAGAGATGTTGAGGAGATTGGTCCCTAGGTCTTAGAGATTAATGAAGTAATTGAAGATAGGTTATAGAAGAGAGAGAGCAATCAAGGATGGATTTATTGCTTTGACAACTAGCTGAAAGATTAATTGCAACATGAAACATGGAAGAAGAAAAAAGTTTGTTTTTTGTTTTTCAAAGGTGTGCATTACAGCATTGGGCAGAGATATATTAAATGTGATATCTCAGAAAGACATGTCTCGAAGGCAGATTTGGGTATATGGCTCTGGCACTCGGGAAAGCAATGTCAGATACAAAGATGGAATCAAGACAGTCAGCGAGACTCCAGAAAAAAAGTGAAAGAGAGAGAGAGAAAGCAAGCTATGTGCTATGAAAGTAGTAGAAAGTATTACAATAAGAGGCACAGTCAGCAAAGGATATCAAGAAAAATGCCTGCTTATTCTGCAGCAAGCAGGTTGCAGTCTTGGTGGAAAAAAGTTTCAACAGAGTTCTTCATGTGGGATCCAGATAGCAGTTAGTTGAAAAGTAAGTGGGAGTTGAGAAAGTGAGGAAATAATGCATGTGAACAACCCCTTCAAAAAGTTTGTCTTTGAAAAGGAAGAGAGATAGAGCAGATAGAGCCAGAAGACAGTGTGAAATCCATTGAGGGCTTTGGATTTTTATCTTAAACATAATAAAGACTTGAATGAGTGAGTGAGTGAAAGTCACTCAGTCGTGGCTGACTTTTTGCGACTCCATAGACTGTAGCCCACCAGTCTCCTCTGTCCGTGGAATTCTCCAGGAAAGAATACTGGAGTGGATTGCCATTCCCTTCTCCAGGGGATCTTCCTTATCCAGGGATCAAGCCTGGGTCTCCTGCGTTACAGACAGATCCTTTGCAGTCTAAGCCACCAGGGAAGCCCAATAAGGACTTAAGTATGTTTAAAGGGTCCTGATAAGGAACCAACAGGTAGTAGTGGTTACCGATTTAGGAGAGAAAAGAGGAAGTAGATAAAGATTTCTAATTAGTCAAGAAGGATGAGGATACAAAAGCCAAAAGATAGCTTAGCTTTTGACAAAAAGGAAGTGGGGACATCTCTCTCTAAGAGGAAGAGAGAAGGAAGAAAGGCAGAGTGGAGGCAAGGAAAGGTAAGACATGTCTTCCTTGTGAAATGTTTTGCTAGGACTGAGGGTTGAGGTAAGGGAGAAGAAAACTTGATAAAAGTAAGAAGTTTGAAATGGCTGTTGTGGGAATGGGAAAGGAAGAGTGAATCTTAGTAAGTGCCTCCTGGACCGCAATTCCATTGAGGTTGAGACCACAAATTTTATGGGACAAATTTGGAATATTGTGTCAATCTGATTTTGGTAGTACCTATCAGCCTGAACATGGACAGAGGAAAGACATTCATCTAGGTTTATCTATGGCTGTGATTTCTCCAGGTAGGTATGCTAGGAGAGAAATAGGGCAAGATGCTGAAGATGATAACAACAGGGATATAACTCAGCTTTCAAGCAAGGTACCAAGATTTTTTTTTTTTTTGAGGGTCATATGAGAAATTGTACAAAGGGAACTTTAGGAGCTTGTCTTCTGGCCACTATGGTGGTGGTGCTTTAGTTGCTAAGTCATGTCCGACTCTTAGGGCCCCATGCTCCCTCTGTCCATAGGATTTCGCAGGCAAGAATACTGGAGTGGGTTGCCATTCCCTACCAAGCTTCAAATATATTATTTCACTCCTGAGCTACTGCAAACATATTTTGGGAAACACAATATGTCTCAATTTTGTAAACTAAAAAGTTGAGGATTTCAGAGAGAAGGAATTATCTATCCACGGCTATCAACTAAGACTCAATGGAACTAGGGTGTCATCAAAATTCAACCTAAGATCTAGCTGACCTCAAGGCCTAGATACTATACCTCAGTAAAAGTAGTGAGTGGAAAGACTCTTGCCCTGTAAAATTCTATCTTTAAAAAATGTAGAAACAATTTGAGGTACAAAGAAGCATTAGAACAACTAAAATGCATAGCTTCAGATTGAGGACATTATTAATTCCAAATGGAATATCATCAAACAATAATATTTGACAGCTGTGTAATACCTTGGAGGATCCAAAGAAGTTTCATAAATTTTATCTCAATAATCAAAACAACTTTATGGAGTATTTTATCATTTCTATTTTCTGGTTTCCAAGAAGCTAAGGGATTCACACAGCTTACTAATCAATGGATTTTGCCTTTTCATTTGTGTTTCTGAAAGTCCCTAGAAACCTGAAAATTATTACAGATCATTTATTGCAGGTAGAGTAAATCTGATACTTTTTTATCATTTCAGTTTTGATACTATCAAGAAAACATATTCAGTATCAGAATATATTGTTTTGAACTCTTGGAGAGAAAACCTGCTTACTTCATACAAATCAGATGGGGTTGTCACTGGAAAATAGTCCAACATCTCGCTCATGTGGAGATTTGGCTACTTTTCATTCGCTTTCCTTGTAGTGGTCACAACTCAAGATTCTTACAGCTTGTTTCAATTCTGAAAGCATCTGACATAAGCTTACTCACTCCACTCGGTCTTGGGACACGTTCACTGTCTTTTTCACTGGGTAAAGAGAGAAAGATAGAAGTCAGCAAACTAAGAAAAATAATGTAGATGATGGGTCCATAGAAAATAATAGAATATTAGATATAAATAGGAAAGAAGGAGCTAGAAGGAAAAGAAGTGACCAACATGTTACTCCTTCCACCGCACGTTTTGGCTTTGTCCACAACTGTTTTTAATTCATTCCTTGTAGGTGGTCTTCTCACCCTACTCCCTTCCTTTTAGAGAAACATTTCTGGTTTCACTAAACCAAGAGGTCTAGGCAGATTATTGTAATCCTGTACCCTCGCTTAGAACCAAGACACTCTTGACATATGCTCTTCTCTTAATGCCATTGACATTAAATGCCATTGATGAAAAAGGTCCGTCTAGTCAAAGCTATGGTTTTTCCAGTAGTCATGTATGGATGTAAGAGTTGGACCATAAAGAAAGCTGAATGCAGAAGAATTGATGCTTTTGAACTGTGGCGTTGGAGAAGACTCTTGAGAGTCCCTTGGACTGCAAGGAGATCCAACCAGTCAATCCTAAAGGAAATCTGTCCTTAATATTCATTGGAAGGACTGATGCTGAAGCTGAAACTCCAGTATTTTGTTGCTTGATGTGAAGAAGAACTGGCTCATAGGAAAAGACCCTGATGCTGGGAAAGATTGAAGGCAGGAGGAGAAGGGGCCAACAGAGGATGAGATGGTTGGATGACATCACTGACTCAATGGACATGAGTTTGAGCAAGTTCCAGGATTTGGTGATGGACAGGGAAGCCTGGCATGCTGCATGCAGTCTGTGGGGTTGCAAAGAGTCCAACACGACCAAGGAACTGAATTGAAATGAATGCCATTGAAATGGTTTAAACAAGTATTAAAACAAGGGCTGATTGTATTAATTGAACTTACAGGACAAATATGATCTAAGAGAATCCTGATAATAATATGTTGTTTTGAAGCAAAAATGTGCTGTTGATATTTGGAAAGAAGCAAAGAGAGAGCATCTAAAAGTAATATTTTGGTATAAATGAGCCATTCCTTGGGTTTAGTGCCCAGATGAAAAACAAATTATGACAAATGAGAAGTTTAAGAGCTTGACAAGCAACGAAGACAAAATCCATAATGTTAAAAATCTACCATCATGTGAACTGCTGGGTTATGTTTACATAATTTGGGGGTAAAATTGTAGTCTTGATTTAAATAAGAAAGGCTACTGGTGCCTCTACATTGTAAGTTTGTGTGTGTTATGAGAAGAAGGAAGAGGAGAGGGGAGGGGGAGAAGGGAGGAGAGGAGACTGAGGAGGAAAAAGAGAGGGAGAAGGAACAAGGAGAAGGAGAAGGAAGAAGGAGGGGAATAAAAGAGGGAGAACAAAGTGGAGGATGAGGAAGAAGAGGGGAAGTAAACAAAAAAGAGGAAGAGGGAAGAGAAGAAATAGGAAAGAAACAAACACAAAGCACTAACATTTTTTTTTCATTTTTCTCAGTGAAGTAAGTTTGTTTACTTCATAGTGTCTGGTTCCCATAGGGAGGAAAAGGCAGTCTGACTTATTTCAGATGGCTGAAGAAAAAAAAAAAAAAGTTAAACTCACCATACGTTATATTTGTTCACCAGAAATTGGGGCCATTTCCACAATATAAAGTGCTTTCTCCATGTTTCCATAATCATGTGTGACCTGTCTCTGTCATGGAAGCTCTCAGAGGTTTAGACAATGCAAACATAGTGGTTTTGGCTAAAGCCAGGCATGCTTTCTCTTATATACTGATGTGAAAATCTGGATCAGTAAAGTTTATTTCTTGTTCATTGAAGATGGTTCCATAACCAAACTATTTATACTTCAGTGTAGAGATCAGTGCTTTGGTTATCTACGTACAGAAATTTTCCTATAAAGGATAAATTAATACAATCAATAGTATTTACTGTCTACTTACAGGCATTTGATTCCTAAGTTACTTGAGTTATCAACCTTTGTAATGACGATAGTTTAAAGAAGAAAGAATGACTATTTACTATTAAACTTTCAGTTCAGTTCAGTTCAGTCACTCAGTTATGTCCAACTCTTTGTGATCCCATGGACTGTAGCACAGCAGGCCTCCCTGTCCATCAACAATTCCCAGAGTTTATTTAAACTCATGTCCATTGCGTCGGTGATGCCATCCAACCATCTCATCCTCTGTTGTCCCCTTCTCCACTCGCCTTCAATCTTTCCCAGCATCAGGATCTTTTCAAATGAGTCAGTTAGCATCAGGTGGCCAAAGCATTGGAGTTTCAGCTTCAGCATCAGTCCTTCCAATGAACACTCAGGACAGGACTGATGTCCTTTAGGATGGACTGGTTGAATCTCCTTGCAATCCAAGGGACTCTCAAGAGTCTTCTCCAACACCACAACTCAAAAGCATCAATTCTTCGATGCTCAGCTTTGCTTATAGTCCAACTCTAACATCCACACGTGACTACTGGAAAACCATGGCTTTGACTAGACAGACCTTTGTTAGCAAAGTAATGTCTCTGATTTTTAATATGCTATCTAGGTTGGTCATAGCTTCTATTCTAACGAGCACGCATCTTTTAATTTCATGGCTGCAATTACCATTTGCAGTGATTTTGGAGCCTCCCAAAATAAAGTCTATCACTGTTTTCATTGTTTCCTCATCTATTTATTTGCAAGGAAGTGATGGGACCAGATGCCATGATCTTAGTTTTCTGAATACCGAGTTTTAAGCCAACTTTTACTCTCCTCTTTCATTTTCACCAAGAGGCTCTTTAGTTCTTCTTCGCTTTCTGTCATAAGGGTGGTATCATCTATGTATCTGGGATTATTGGTATTTCTCCCAGCAATCTTGATTCCAGCTTGTGCTTCATCTAGCCCAACATTTTGCATGATGTACTCTGCATATAAGTTAAATAAGCAGGGTGACAAAATACAGCCTTGACGTACTCGTTTCCCAATTTGGAACCAGCCTATTGTTCGATGTCTGGTTCTAACTGTCGCTTCTTGAGCTGCACACAGATTTCTCAGGAGGCAGGTCAGGTGGTCTGGTATTCTCATCTTTTTCAGAATTTTCTACAGTTTGTTGTGATCCACACAGTCAAAGGCTTTGGCATAGTCAATAAAGCAAAAGTAGATGTATTTCTGGAACTCTCTTGCTTTTTCAATGATCTAATGGATGTTGGCAATTTGATCTCTGGTTCCTCTGTCTTTTCTAAATCCAGCTTGAACATCTGGAAGTTCACAATTAATGCACTGTTGAAGCCTGGCTTGGAGAATTTTGAGCATTACTTTGCTAGTGTGTGAGATGAGTGCAACTGTGTGGTAGTTTAACATTCTTTGGCTTTGCTCTTCTTTGGGATTGAAATGAAAACTGACCTTTTCCAGTCCCGTGGCAACTGCTGAGTTTTCCAAATTTGCTGGCATATTGTCAGCTTTTACAGCATCATCTTTTAGGATTTGAAATAGCTCAACAGGAATCCCATCACCTCCACTAGCTTTGTTCATTGTGATGCTTCCTAAGGCCCACTTAACTTTGCATTCCAGGATGTCTGTCTCCAGGTGAGTGATCACACCACTGTGGTTATCTGGGTCATGAAGATCTTTTTTGTATAGTTCTTCTGTGTATTCCTGCCACCTCTTCTTAATATCTTCTGCTTCTATTAGCTCCATACCATTTCTGTCTTATTGAGCCCATCTTTGCATGAAATGTTTTCTTGGTATCTCTAACTTTCTTGAAGAGATCTCTAGTCTTTACCATTCCATTGTTTTCCTCTAGTTCTTTGCATCAATCACTGAAGAAGGTTTTCTTACCTCTCCTTGCTATTTTTTGGAATTTTGCATTCATATGGGTATATCTTTCCTTTTCTCCTTTGCCTTTCATTTCTCTTCTTTTGTCAGCTATTTGTCAGGCTTGCTCAGATAACATTTTGCTTTTTTGCATCTTTTTCTTGGGGATGGTCTTGATCACAGCCTCCTATACAAAGTCATAAACCTCTGTCCATAGTTCTTCAGGCACTCTGTCTATCAGATCTAATCCCTTGAATCTATTTCTCACTTCCACTGTATAATTGTTAGGGATTTTATTTGGGTCATACCTGAATGATCTAGTGGTTTTCCCTACTTTCTTCAGTTTAAGTCTGAATTTTGCAATCAGGAGTTATATAAGGAAAATAGGAAAATGATGCTGCTATAACATACCTCTCTTACTTTTGCTTTATTCAAATAAAAATTTCCTGACAGTCACATCCTTCCAGGCCATCTGAGAATCATTTAATCAACAAGTATGCATAGTACTAGTCTCAGTACTAGATGAATAATTTCTGCATTTAAGGACCTGTTTTGATGGAACATGAGCAGACTTATTGGTGTAACAATGAAGTAAATACTTATTAAAGAGTAGAACATGGGACGAAAAGAATAGCAAAGCCTTTAGGAAGGAGAAAGCCTTTGAAATGACTCTTAAATGGTAGGTATTCACTCAGGAACAAAAGCAAAAAGAAAGTCATTCATATCAAAGACCACAGAGCACATAAAAATGTTTAGAAAAGATTTTTAGGATACTTGCAATTTTGTTAGACCAGAGTATAGTTGCTAAAAGGAATTTGTGGAAAATGATCGTGGAGAGGAAAGGCAAGGCTCGAATAAGAAAGGCCTTCTATGAGATGGCAAAGAACTTGGCCTCCAATCTATAGGCAATGGAGAAGGCTTTATATTATTCTTTAAGATCCTCTAGCAACCAGGTAGAAGACAGATTGAAAGAAACAAGGATGCAAGCAGAAAAAACAGGACATTTCAGAAAGTAACTAATGATAAAGACCTGAAATAAGGCAGCAGTAGCAGTGTGCATAGAAAGCAAAGAACAAATATAAGATATATTGGTGGTGGTGGTTTAGTCGCTAAGTCATGTCTGACTCTTGTGACCCCATGGACTGTAGCCTGCCAGGCTCCTCTGACCATGGGATTCTCCAGGCAAGAGTACTGGAGCAGGTTGCAATTTCCTTCTCCAGGAATCTTCCCAACCCAGGAATCAAACCTGGGTCTCCTGCATTGCAGGTAGATTTTTTACCTACTGAGCTATGAGGGAGTCCATAATATATATTAAGGAGCCAGAAATAGTGGGTATGTCTGTTGATCACTCAGTCATGTCTGACTCTTTGTGACCCCATGGACTATAGCCTGCCAGTCTCCGCTGTCCATGGAGTTCTCCAGACAATCATATTGGAGTGGGTTGCCATTTCCTTCTCCAGGGAATCTTCCCAGCTCAGGGATTGAACCCAGGTCTCCTTGTATTGCAGGCAGATTCTTTACCATCTGAGCCACCAGGGAGACCCTAGTTGGTTATTAATTGATTTGTGCTTGGAGGCAAGATTAAGGAACGTGGGGTGACTTCAAGGTTTGTGACATGGGTCACTTATCATAGGATGATTAGTCACTAAGACAGGGGAATGAAAATAATGAATAGGTTTTGAATAAAGGTTGGAGGTCATGTAGGTTAGGCTTAGGATAGTTTGAGCTTGAGGGATAATGGGATTGAAGTACAAATATCCAGTAAGCATTCTGATATGAATGCTTCAAATATAAGAAGAGGGAGTTAGGATAGAGAGAGAGATTAGAGAGTTATATACAAGCGGATAGTTGTTGGACTTAAGGTTGTTTGTGGAGTTCAGTAAGAGTAGGCAGAAAAGGAAGCTTACACTGGAAATGAAAATAAATTAGTCCATATGAGAAGAAAAATCCACTAGAAAAAAATAGAAAGATCCCAGTTTTATGGGAGAATGGAAGGGTTTGGTTCTAGATTGAAGGATTTTCCTTGACTAGATCAAGATTTCCATATTTTCTGTGACACAAGATAAAGATGGGTGCAGATGTTTACGGATATGGTGGTATGTGGTTCAGAATGGCCTGTTTTGTTTCATGCATTGGAAGAGGTAGTTTTTTTTTTTTTATCTGCAAATTGTGAAATATGAATTAAGTGGCAATGTAGTTGACAGAGTAGATTTGCAATGGTTACTCTGAGAAGAAACAAGAAGCTTATCAATGAGTAGAGTAGTCTACTCCATGGAAATAAAAGCCCAGTTCATGTTGAAAAAAATACATTTTTAAGGCTACATCATGCATGCTTGTGTCACTTTGTGAAGGAAAAAACTTATGGTTGGTTTGATGCAGAAAATGGTAGTAAAAGAAGATAGAAAATTAGGAGTTTTGCCAAAAAATCATTGAAGTATTATACTGATTTATAAAAGCTAAGCTGTTTGGCAAAGACTTTGAAAACTATAATTGAGGAAAAATACAAGAAGGGTTCAAGGTACTTGATGTGCCACTGAGGTCATCAAGCAAATATTAAGGAAGGAAGGAAAGAAGGAGATTGGATGTTAGATTGGATTTCAAAACAATGGGTTTAGAAGTGGTTTAGATGTATTTAGAAGTAAAACAGGAAAACTCTTTTAGAGTTCAAAAGATTTGTGAATCTTCAACTGACTTACATCCTTTTCTCAATTCCAATTTCTCCCATTTTTTTCTAGATAAGTTTATTGTTCATATAGCCAACCACTTCAAATCTTATCTTCAGAGTTTTTGGCTTCTCTATCTTTGATTACATTTATTTCTTTCAGTAACCTTAATCTCAAAAGAAATGTGTGACAGAAATATAAAGTTATTGAAGTTGAGCTCTTCGGAATGCGCATCTCTGGAACACTCTATCTCAGATCCATGCTGTAAAACTCCCAAGCCACATGGTGAGTTCACGTATACATGCACCAGATGGTAGCTAGCACCAGTTGCCAACCATGTAAGTGAGCCATTTTGTATGTCCAGCTCAGTCAAGATTTCAGATAATTGCAGGCTAAACTGATATCCGACTTAAATTGCATAAGAAACATTTAGCAAGCACCATTGAACTCAGTCAAGTCTACCCACACAACCATGAGAGAGAGTGAGTTGCTGCTATATTAAGCTCTTAAATTTTGTGGTGGTTCATTGTGTGGTGACTGATAACTGAAACAATCGACTTCATATTCAATTCCTCTTATTAAACAAAGTTTGTGTAATTACTTAATATTCTACCATAATGTATGGCTTTATATTTCATATGCACTTCCTTATAGGAAGATTTAAACTTCAAACAATATTTTTTCTAAATTAGATACCATATGCATATTTATTGAAAGGGACATAAAACAAGCCAGAAGAACAATGTGAAGAAAGCTGTTGGTTATTCAAACACTGCTAAAGAAAAGTCTTTAAAATTTAGCATATAACTGGATTACAATAAACCAGGACGGATTTTTTAGTATTTGCTTGGTATGACATTATCCCTTGGGAGGCCAGTATTTAATTAGTGTAGATTTCATTGTATTATTACACTAGACTTAGGCAGTAACTACACTGAAAAGGAATGTTAATGTTTAAATTCACTTGTCAGCACCAGAATCATGAAAGTTACAAGGAAATTATTCCAAGAGAATACTTAAGACTCCTTTCAATTTTTTCTCATTTTTAATTTCTCATTTCATATCAATACCTTAAATACAAACATACACACATAGAATAAAAACCTGAATATAATGTGTATGTTTACATTATCAAAAGACAGTTTTTAGTAAAAGCAGGCTTTTCAAGAAGAAAAGAACAGGCTAGCATGTACTATACTAATGTTAGGTTTGTCTGTAAAGGTTATATTTCTGCACCAATTAAGAAGAATATTCATTTTAATCAATACTAATATCGAAATCATTGCCATGCATTTGGCAAATAACACTTGAAACTCATTGATAAAAGGTATTGACAGCTCATTAGTGAGTAGACTTTCCGTAGAAAATTCAAAATTCACACAAACAAAACCAAATATCTCAGAATCTTTCCTCAAAGAATGCCTCTGAGAAATAAATTCATAGACCTCTTAACCTTACTACATCAAATGTGCTCTCAGTTTAGTTCCATAGTCTTTTGACATTATTGAGATGATATAGAGAAAATGAAATTAATAAATAGTTTCCCACTTTCTCAGTCAAAGAGAGATGTATATTATCATTTTTGTTTGAATATCAATAAATTGAATACTCAGATTTTTTTATACTGTAGTGGCAGTCTTCTTTTTTTATAAACATTTTTTATAATGACTACTGCACATTCGTAAAGAAATAGCTAAAGTAGAAAAACACACAATTACTCACAAAATGTGAGTTATAGAAATGCAGTTATTACTAACTCAAATGATGCGCATTCAAAATAACATTTCATAACCATACAGATTACTCAACGTAATAAAAGGAGTGGATGTAGTCGATCAATTTCACTCTTCATTTCACGGAAAATTTTTAAATGTTTATCTTTTTTTCATTTCTTTGTTAAACTTTTCACACTGCATCTCTGAATAAGTTTTCCTGAATCAAAGGGAAAATCAGTTTGACTTAACCCTCAATTATATGAAAGCATGTGGCAGAGAAATAGACGAGCAGTATATGCTCAAACACACACATGCACACACGTACACACAAAGCACTAGAGTTTGAATTTAATTTACTATCTTTGAAAGTTGGCTTGTGTCATTACATAAATTACTGAGCAATTATTCTGATGATTTCTAAACAAAAATATGATTTAATACATTCTCTTGCTTCATTTTATCTAAATACAAAAAAATATTGGGTAGATAGTACAGACTAATTCTCTTTCTCCCTTTACTTTAGGCAGGAGGGCACACTTGCTTAGATTCTTTCTCTAATGGCAAATTGTTATGGCAATTCCAGGTCAGAAAAGACATGGAGGAATGTTAAATACATATGAACAAGTGAAAGAAGTCAATCTGACAAGGGTAGCATGGTGTCTGATGCCAACTATATAATATTCTGAAATAGGTAAAACTATGGGGACAATAAAAAGATCAGTGGTTGTCAGGGTTTGAAATGGGGAAAGGGGTGAATAAGCAGAGCACAGATTTGAAGGCAATGAATATACTCTGTGTGAATGATGAATACATCTTATTATTCATTTGTTCACACTCATAGAATGTTTAACACCAAAAGAAAACCATAATGTAAACTTATTGACATTGATTGACTATGATGTGTCAATGTAGGTTATCAATTGTAGCAAAAAATGTCTCACTCGGTGAAGGAGGTTGATAATGGGGCAGCTATGCATATTTAGGGGCAGGAAGTAGATAGAAAATCTTTGCACCTTTCTCTCAAGTTGGCTGGAAACTTTAATTTAATATAAAAATAAAGTTTATTTTAAAAAGGAAGATTTTAAAAGAAAACTGAAAAAAGGTAATTAAAAAGTAATCACTTTAGAAATAAGCAAAATTTATTCAAGAAAGGCAAACGAGTTTCAATATTAAGAAATCCTTTAATAGTCATCACATCAAGATATATCAAGAGAAAACTTACATAATCATATCAAGAAGATGATCTTTTCATAAAAATGCATTTGGCACATCAAATACTAATTTATAATTTTTAAGAAATGGATGAATGAAATAGTTTTCTTAAAACCTGATATGACACACGTACCCCAATGTTCATCCACACTGTTTACAATAGCTATGACGTGGGAGCAACCTAGACGTGCATCAGCAGAAGAATGGATAGAGAAGTCGAGATACATGCACACAACGGAATATTACTGAGCTACAAAAAGGAGTGCATTTGACTTTGTTCTATTAAGGTGGGTGACCTAGAGCCTATTATACAGAGTGAAGTAAATCAGAAAGAGAAAAACAAGTGTCATATATTAACACATATCTATGGAACCCAGAAAGATGGTACTGATAAATCTATTTACATAAATCATATGTAAAATTAGATAGCCAGTGAAAATTTGCTATATGATGCAGGGAACACAAAATCTGGTGCTTTCTGACAACCTAAAGGAGTGCGAGGTAGGAGAGAGGCTCAAGAGGGTGGCGACATGTGTATCCAAGGCTGATTCATGTCGATGTATTGTAGAAACCAACACAATATTGTAAAGCAATTATCTTCCAATTAAAAATAAATAAATTTTAAAAATGCTACAGCTTATAAAAAGCTGATGTGCATTTGGCTTTAAATTAGTGTTATAATGAGGAAATTAGAAACATTCATGTAAGTGGAACCAAAAACCCCTCCTATCTCTACTACTATTTAACTATTTAATTGTATTGGATCTGTTTGACAAAGTGATTCGAAAACAAAAAGCAATTAAAAGCAAAAGATTTTTTAAAATAAGATGAAAACTATCTCCATTTGTCTATGGTATGAGGCGATATTGAAAAACAACAAAAGCACCAATGGAAAAGTTGCCAAAAGATTAGAAAAATAGAAAGTTAGCATATAGAAATTAATAGTCTTCATAGATAGAAAAAATTATTGTGTATAACTGTAATGGAAAATCCCATTAATAGATTGAAAATAAAAATAACTATGCATAAATTTAATATAATATATAAAACTTATATAAGGAAAAATATTACCCTCAAAGATTCCATAGAACAAAACTAAAGATATATCATGCTCTTGAATAGAAAAACTCAATACAAAAAATGTCATTTACTTTCCACAGGTAAAATTATAAATGCAATGTGATCATGACAAAAAATGCCATCAGTGGTTTTTTTTTTTTTTTAAGATAAGTAAATTGATTATAATTGGCTCCCCTGGTAGTTCAGTGGTAAATAATCTGCCTGTCAATGCAGGAGATATGGGTTTGATCCCTAGGTCAGGAAGATCCCTTGGAGAAGGAAATGGCAACCCAATCCAGTATTCTTGCCTGGAAAATGCCATGGACAGATAAGCCTGGTGGACTACAGTCCATGGGGGTCACAAAAAGAGTTAGACATGACTTAGTGGCTAAATAATAACAACAAAATTGATTATAAAGATTATATGATATAATAAGCCAGTAGAAACATCCAGAAAACATGCAAAATGAAAAGAAAAACATATAAAAAACATTCACCCATACAAAACTTAAAATGTATTACAAAGCCATTAATATAAAAATAGTAGCATTTGTGCATGAACAGAAAGACAGGTCAATGAAACCAAATGAAGACTCAATAGACTTTTCTACACACAAACACTTAGCAGACAATAAAGGCAGCATCTCAATCAGTGGAGTAAAATATTGACTTACTAATAACCAATGAGGCAACAACTATGTGCTTATATAAAAAATTAGATTTATCCTACACCAAAACCAAGATACGTTCCAAATGGATCTGAACTCTGAATTCAAATATAGAACCACACAAGTATTAAAAAAAAATGTGGGTAAATTATTTAATAACTTGCAAATATTCAAAAGCTATAGCAGAATAAGAAATTATTGACAAATAATATAACAGAAATGAAAAATATAAATAAATAGAAAAAAATGTATACTAAACTATAAAAATTTGGATTTTTATGAAAAACTCCCAAACTTGGAATTAAAAGAACAACAGTCTATTAGAGAAATGAAGAAATTATATAAAAACATGATTAACATTCAATATATACAAATTATTCTTAAACATATGAATAAGCCCACCTTCACTAAAAATTATAGAAAGTGAATGAAGCTATAATAAAATACCATGTTTAGCTATCCAACTGGTAAAAATCTAAATGATTAAGAAAATGTGCTATAAAGACAGTTCTTAGAAAATAAATTCTCTTATTCATTGTTATAGCAAAACAAAATGATGTATTCCCATGTAGAAGAATTTGAAAATATTTTTCTGATTTATCTATGTGTTAGCCTTTGACTTTCAGATTTCTCATGTAGATCCTGGCAAATATACAAAATATCCCATAAGTAAGGCTATTAGTTGTGGTGTTAATTAAATATCTGTCAATAAGAACTGGTTAAGGAATTTATTAGACATTAACTCAAAGAAGAACTATGCAACTCTAAAGAATGAGATAGATATCTATATCTTGATTAATAGATAGATACAGACAGCTCTAGAATACACTTAAAGTGAAAAAAAGTACTAAATATTATTTATAGACTGACACTATATGTATGAAAAAGTGGGTTGTATATGTGTATCCATTTTATTAAATGTTTAAAATAAATACCATGGAAATATACAATAAAAAACAATAAAATTTTACTTATGTAGGGATCAGGAGAAAAAGATTAATAGACCAAGGAAAGAAGCAAGACTTTAGTGACTTTTTCCTAGCTTAACTTGGAGCTAAGTAAATATTTTACATAACTTAAAACTCGACTTCAAAAAAGTGAAATATCTAAACCTGTAAAACATCCTAAAACAACAGCTGTCACTTCCAGTGAATTTCAGTTTCTGTACCAGCTAACAGAGAGTGAACTGTCTGTTTAGGCTTTCCGCACCCTCAGTTGTAATCGTGTGTATTTTCCATGTGTACCTGTAAAACTTTCCTATTATGAGTTAGAAATCAAAGGTTTAAAAAGAAAACTAACCATCATCATCGAAAGAGATTCCCTGCCTCTAGAATCTGTCTCTTCCTTCATGTGACATTTATCTCGATCATAACACTGTGACTGAAGAATCAACAGAAGGTTTCAATTTGTCTTACAGAGTAAAATAACTCCACCGATTGTGTGTTTCATGGATCTCTTCCAACTGCTCTGCATCTTCCCAGGTTCACTTCTCTGCCATCACCCTCCCTGGTTTCCACTTTCTTCCACTTTCACTTCCCTGAGCATCCCACACCGCAGATTCCACTTTGTATCCAGGCCAACAGCTTTCTAACTCTGTCCTCCTCACCACCACTCCATCACAGGTCCCTGGTCTATCAAAGCCCTCCTTCCCTCCTCCCAACCATAACTTTTCCGTCAGTGAACAAACTCCTAATTCAATGCAATCTCTTCCTCAAATATTGTTATTACCTCCTATTATTTTTGAAGTCAATCCATTACTCAACCTTCCTTAGTTTAGTTCAGTTCACTTCAGTCGCTCAGTCGTGTCCGACTCTTTGCGACCCATGAATCGCAGCACGCCAGGCCTCCCTGTCCATCACCATCTCCCGGAGTTCACTCAGACTCAGGTCCATCGAGTCAGTGATGCCATCCAGCCATCTCATCCTCGGCCATCCCGACCTATCAATATAATTTTCACTCAATTGGTACTAACTCTAATCTCTATTTATATCTATATGTTCTATTTCTTTTAGTACAGAAGCTCCATTGGTAGAGAGAATAATTTCTGATGTGCTCCTCAATAGCATCAAATCTACTGTGAGCTGAAGAGAGTTACTTCGAGGTCACAGAAGTTCTGCTCTTGTGTGATAAAAACCACATCTAGATGTTAATTAGCCAAGGGAATTTGGCTAACTCAACCATCTGGCTGCTAGGAAAGACTGCATCATATTCACAAATTCATTGTTCACCAAAAATGCTATTGAAGCCAGTAGTATAATTAATAAGGAATTCATTTGAATGTGAATAGGAACACAATGACCCAGAAGATAAGAATGGCATGAATATTTTAAAGAAGGTCACTTTAGCTGTGCCAAACCTATGTGATTTGAATCCAGCGGTGACGTAAATTAGAGGTGGCATGTCAGGCTGAACATCCAATTTCCTGGCTGGGCTAAATTTTCATCACACATTCAGCAGATGATTCTTCTAATAATATGCACTCAGTAATAAGCATGCCACTTTCTAAACATCTCCCCAGACACTAACGCTTTGACACTCTGGATCAAACACACTATCTGAAGGCTTCTGCTAAGAAAAATCCCATCCTTATGCTGACACCTAAAATATGACATGCTGTTACTAATAATTGTTATAGCTTCTTGCATAATTCTCTCTGTACACTGCCAGGGAGAAAGAAGTGTTAAGTTGCTTAGTCATGTCCAACTCTTTGTGATTCCATGGACTGGGATTCTCCAGGCAAGAATGCTGGAGTGGGTTGCCATTCCCTTTCTCTGGGGGATCTTCCTGACTCAGGGATCAATTCTAGGTCTCTTGCATTATAGGCAGATTCTCTACCATCTGAGCCACCACAGAATTGAGGGGAGCACAAAGTGAAATAGTTCAAAAAACAGGATGAATCTTCTTATGACATAAAGAGTGTGCTGTCATTGAAGGGAAGGATAGGAAGCAAAAAATGTGAAAAGAATGAAGAACATGAAGAGAAAAGTAGTAAGAGGTATATTTTTAAGTTTGATTTCTATATCTTTAAAAGTTCAAGTAAGCCGTTTCTATATCTTGAGTTTTTATTTTAAAGCAGTTACTAGATCAAGAGTAATTTTGACAATCTATAGGGCCCAGAATACCAGAAAATCTAGGAATGGAGGAGGAGATTCTATGGTAAGACCAAAATGCCTTCACTCCCATATCACTTTGACTCCATCCTTGACCCTATCTACTTCTAAATACACACACACAGTGGAAGCAGAGAGAAGGCAATTGGAGAGAATAAATGGAGCTTGAGAAAGACGGAAAGAATAAGGCCTTTAAGTCAGACTTGACTTTCAAAATTCAAAATAAACAGGATTGAAATAAGGCTTTTAATTTAAAAGATTATGAAATTATAAAATCTAATCAAGATATTATTTTTCACCATCTGAAAAAGAGGGTTAACAGATATTGTTGGGGTCTAGATATCAAAAAATGCTTAAAATGTTTCCATGTGCATATCACATGAGTTATGTATATTGGATTTACACATTTAAAACCGAGTTTAGATTTGGAAACTCAGCACTTGCAATTTCTCTGAAAAATGTTTAGTTTAAGGCAGACAAAATAATTATCTTGAAAGCAACAGGAATGAAATATTTCTCTAAAATTTCTACCTTCAAATTTGCATATACGAAAGTTTCATGCTAAAGGTCTAAGAGGGACATCCTTTTCTTTCAGTCATAAGGAAAACTGACAACCCTGTTTTTTCAACACAAAAATTAAATATGTTCCTCTGAATCTTTTAGCTTGTAAATCAAAATTTGGACAGAATTAGTCATAATTAGTGATCCACAATATATTCAAATGCCATCAATTAGTCTGTCGGAACATCAAAAATTCTTCGAACAATAACAAAAATGAATCTTAGGAGCAAAGAATAAACACAAGTACAGCATCATTTTGTGAGGTTCAATAAACATATGCTAACAGCCTTCAATGAAAACAGAACTCATCAGTTTTGTAAATATAACATTAAGGTCAAGAGTTTTCAACACAGATTAGTGTTTGCTAGTTGCTGATGGACCTTAAACATGTGTGCCTATGTATGCAAACTTAGACATGGCCCTCTTATATTTCCCTCTGATATCATCCTCATAGGAAACCATATTTTATATCTTATTCACATGTACTACCATTTCTCTCAACAAATATTTAAGAATTTTGTCCTTGAAAAATGCTATATGTGAAATTTATTCTAAACAAAGGAGTAGTTCTTAAAGAACATGTGACTTGAAAGGCATTTCAAGTAACATTTTAAAATCTAAAAGTATATTCAAACTATTAAGTAAATAATAACACAATAAATCATTCCCTTAAGGAAAAAATATAAAAATGCATTGTATGAACCTATGGCTTAAATGAGCACATAGGATCCTTTCAGATATAAAATTGCCATCTCAGATGTCAGTATAGTAATTCCCCTACAGATGACCCTTCAAATTGTGAACTTTCAAAGATGCAAATATGCATCTGGTCCAAGCAAGGAATCAGAACCTATGCCATCAGCATCAGGCGTAAGTGAAACTGCAGCTTGCCCTCCATCTACTGCCGGTGATCCTTCAGGTCTACCACCTCCCACCTCTCCTGCCTCCTCCATGCAGTAACTCTTCTTTCCTGTTCACCAAATGCCAGCCCCTGTATGCCAGCTGTACTGTACTACTGAACTTTTTAAGGTGCTGCGACGTAAGATTAAAAATGGTGTCTTGTTTTTTGTTTGTTTTTGTAATGCATTATTTGTGTGAAAAGTATTATAAAAATTCCCTGGTGGCTCAGATAGTAAAGAACCTGCCTGCAATGCAGCAGACCTGGGTTCAATCCCTGGGTCAGGATGATCCCTTAGAGAAGGAAAAGGCTACCCATTTTAGTATTCTCGCCTGGGAAATCCCATAGACAAAGGAGCTTGGCAGGCTTCCATCCATGCGATCACAAAGAGTCAGACACGACTGAGTGACTAACACACACGCAGTACTATATAGCCAACTGTATTAGCTGGGTACCTAGGCTAACTTTGTGTGAATTATGAACAAATTGGATGTATGATCATGCTGTTGGAATGGAACTCATTCGTATGTAGGTGACTTTATCCATTCTATTAGGGTATATTTTTTTACTAGGGAGGGGTGGAGGGAGGGGAACCACATAAAATTACCTCTGATGCTTTGTCAAAATATACTTTCTGAAAAACAGGATCTCAGATATGACAATAGGATGGAGATCTTTACCTGTAGAAACTCTCCAATTTATCCTGACCTATCTACTTTAGCCTGTATCACACACATTTGAAAATGACAGTGTTGAAATTTCCTCAATTCCTAAAAGATAGTGTTCACTTAACCCAATTTATATATATTTCATGAACAGTATGAAAAGGCAGAATGATAGGATACTGAAAGAGGAACTCCCCAGGTCAATAGGTGCCCAATATGCTATTGGAGATCTGTGGAGAAATAACTCCAGAAAGAATGAAGGGATGGAGCCAAAGCAAAAATAATACCCAGCTGGGGATGTGACTGGTGATAGAAGCAAGGTCTGATGCTATAAAGAGCAATATTGCATAGGAACCTGGTCCATAGGAATGTGAGGTCCATGAATCAAGGCAAATTGGAAGTGGTCAGACAACAGATGGCAAGAGTGAACATCGAGATTCTAGGAATCAGCAAACTAAAATGGACTAGAATGGGTGAATTTAACTCAGATGACCATTATATCTACTACTGTGGGCAGGAATCCCTCAGAAGAAATGGAGTAGCCATCATGGTCAACAAAAGAGTCCAAGATGCAGTACTTGGATGCAGTCTCAAAAATGACAGAATGATCTCTGTTCGTCTCCAAGGAAAACCATTCAATATCACAGTAATCCAAGTCTATGCCCCAAACAGTAATGCTGAAGAAGCTCAAGTTGAAAGGTTTTATGAAGACCTACAAGACCTTTTAGAACTAACACCCAAAAAAGATGCCCTTTTCATTATAGGGGACTGGAATGCAAAAGTAGGAAGTCAAGAGCTACCTGGAGTAACAGGCAAATTTGGCCTTGGAATGTGGAATGAAGCAGGGCAAAGACTAATAGAGTTTTACCAAGAAAATACACTGGTCATAGCAAACACCCTCTTCCAACAACACAAGAGAAGACTCTACACATGGACATCACCAGATGGTCAACACTGAAATCACATTGATTATATTCTTTGCAGCCAAAGATGGAGAAGCTCTATACAATCAACAAAAACAAGACCAGGAGCTGACTGTGGCTCAGATCATGAACTCCTTATTACCAAATTCAAACTCAAATTGAAGAAAGTAGGGAAAACCACTAGACCATTCAGGTATGACCTAAATCAAATCCCTTATGATTATACAGTGGAAGTGAGAAATAGATTTAAGGGACTAGATCTGATAGATAGAGTGCCTGATGAACTATGGAATGAGGTTTGTGACATTGTACAGGAGACAGGGATCAAGACCATCCCCATGGAAAAGAAATGCAAAAAAGCAAAATGCCTGTCTGAGAAGGACTTACAAATAGCTGTGAAAAGAAGAGAGGCAAAAAGCAAAGGATAAAAGGAAAGATATAAGCATCTGAATGCAGAGTTCCAGAGAATAGTAAGACAAGATAGGAAAGCCTTCTTCAGCGATCAATGCAAAGAAATAGAGGAAAGAACAGAATGGGAAAGACTAGAGATCTCTTCAAGAAAATTAGAGATATCAATGGTACATTTCATGCAAAGATGGGCTCGATAAAGGACAGAAATGGTAGGGACCTAACAGAAGCAGAAGATATTAAGAAGAGGTGGCAAGAATACACAGAAGAACTGTACAAAAAAGAGCTTCACGACCCAGATAAGCATGATGGTGTGACCTCTGATCTAGAGGCAGACATACTGGAATGTGAAGTCAAGTGGGCCTTAGAAAGCATCACTGTGAACAAAGCTAGTGGAGGTGATGGAATTCCACTTGAGCTCTTTCAAATCCTGAAAGATGATGCTGTGAAAGTGCTGCACTCAAAATGCCAGCAAATGTGGAAAACTCAGCAGTGGCCACAGGGCTGGAAAAGGTCAGTTTTCATTCCAATTCCAAAGAAAGGCAATGCCAAAGAATGCTCAAACTACCATACAATTGCACTCATCTCACACTCTAGGAAAGTAATGCTCAAAATTCTCCAAGCCAGGCTTCAGCAATACATGAACCGTGAACTTCCTGATGTTCAAGCTGGTTTTAGAAAAGGCAGAGGAACCAGAGATCAAATTGCCAACATCTGCTGGATCATGGAAAAAGCAAGAAAGTTCCAGAAAAACATCTATTTCTGCTTTATTGACTATGCCAAAGCCTTTGACTGTGTGGATCACAAGAAACTGTGGAAAATTCTGAAAGAGATGGGAATACAGACCACCTGACCTGCCTCTTGAGAAATCTGTATGCAGGTCAGGAAGCAACAGTTAGAAGTGAACATGAAACAACAGACTGGTTACAAATAGGAAAAGGAGTACATCAAGGCTGTATATTGTCACCCTGCTTATTTAACTTATATGCAGAGTACATCATGAGAAACACTGGACTGGAAGAAACACAAGCTGGAATCAACATTGCTGCGAGAAATATCAATAACCTCAGATATGCAGATGACACCACCCTTATGGCAGAAAGTGAAGAACTAAAAAGCCTCTTGATGAAAGTGAAAGAGGAGAGTGAAAAATTGGCTTAAATCTCAACATTCAGAAAACGAAGATCATGGCCTCTGGTCCCATCACTGCATGGGAAATAGATGGGGAAACATGGAAACAGTGTCAGACTTCATTTTTGGGGCTCCATAATCACTGTAGATGGTGACTGCAGCCATGAAATTAAAAGACGTGTGCTCCTTGGAAGAAAAGTTATGACCAACCTAGATAGTGTATTCAGAAGGAGAGACATTACTTTGCCGACTAAGGTCCATCTAGTCAAGGCTATGGTTTTTCCAGTGGTCATGTATGGATGTGAGAGTTGGACTGTGAAGAAGGCTGAGCGCCAAAGAATTGATGCTTTTGAACTGTGGTGTTGGAGAAGACTCTTGAGAGTCCCTTGGACTGCAAGGAGATCCAACCAGTCCATTCTGAAGGAGATCAGCCCTGGGATTTCCTTGGAAGGAATGATGCTAAAGCTGAAGCTCCAGTACTTTGGCCACCTCATGCGAAGAGTTGACTCATTGGAAAAGACTCTGATGCTGGGAGGGATTGTGGGCAGGAAGAGAAGGGGACGACTGAGGATGAGATGGCTGGATGGCATCACGGACTCTATGGACGTGAATCTGAGTGAACTCCGGGAGTTGGTGATGGACAGGGAGGCCTGGTGTGCTGCGATGCATGGGGTCGCAAAGAGTCGGACATGACTGAGCGACTGAATTGAACTGATGGATATTTATGAGATCTATGGTTCTCCTTAAATTCTCAGCTCAAACAAGCCTTCACAGACACTGTCCAAACACTTTTCCTCCCCTTGTCTGATTAAGTATCCTTCTTCACTCATAATGCCCCCAGGGCACTCCTCTAACAGAGCAGTTACTAAACTCCTTAGGCTTTCAGTTCTTGTTGGGTTTTTTTTTTTTTTTTAGTATAGATATTCTTTACACACTTAGGATCTAGAAAAATGCCTAGTATAAACAAGATATAGGGTTTGACAGGTGAAGGAGTGCATGAATAAATATATTCACAAGTTTAATAAATACTTGTCAAGCACCAATGGTGTGCCTCAGACCCTCTTTTAGGTGCTGAGGATACTGTCCCACACATAAAAGGGCAAGTAAATAATGTAGAAGGAAGGAAGAATGGAGAGAGAGAGGGTCAAATGAGAGAGAAGAAAGAACAAGCACATTTCTCAAGGCCCATATCTTCTAATAGAGAAAACAACCATACCCTATCCTTCAGTCAGCAGTCAGTCAGTCCACAGGTATTTACTGAACTCTAGTTTGAGTCAGGCACAACTTGAGACACTTACAATGATGAACAAGAAGAGCCAAATGCCTGCATCAGTGATCTTAGGATCTAGGGCAGTTGATAGGCAATGAACAAACAGACGTAGCAATTTGTGATATAATATTAGTATTTAGATAAGTACCGGGGAGAAAACAAAGAGGATAAAAACTAATAGAATAGGGGATGTAGGAACTACTTTCTACTAGGATGTACAGGGAAGCTCTCTCTTCATGTTGCCTTTAAAAGAGCCTTTAGCAGTTACATAAAATAAATGCTAAAGAGGGTGTGGATAAAAGGGAACCCTCTTGCCTTATTGGTGTGGAAGTAAATTGATACAGTCACTATGGAGAACTGTATGGAGTTTCCTTAAAAAACTAAAAGCAGAACTACCATAAGACTCAGCAATCCCACTTCTGGGCATATACCCAAAGAAAACTGACTCAAAAAGATCCATGCACCCCAGTGTTCCCTGCAGCAGTTTACAACCACCAGGGCACAGAAGCAACCTAGATGTCCATTGACAGAGGAATGCCTAACGAAGACGCGGTGCATATATATGATGAGATATTATTCAGCCGTAAAATGTAATGAAATTGGGTCATTTGTAGGGATGTGGATGAACCTAGAAATTGTCACATAGAGTGAAGTCAGAAAGAGAAAAGCAAATATTGTAATATGAACACATATATGTGGAATCTAGAAAAATGGTATGGATTATTGTACTTGCAAAACAGAAATATGGACACAGGCATAGAGAACAAATGTATGGACACCAAGGAGGGAAGTGGGATGAACTGGGAGTGTGGGCTATACACTGGGAGTGACATATATACACTAGTGACCCTATCTATAAAATAGGTAACTAATGAGAACCAACGCTATAGCTCAGGGAACCCAACTCAGCGCTCTGCATGTGTGCTAAGCTGCTTCAGTTGTGTGCGACTCTATGCAACCCTATGGACTACAGCCTGGCAGACTCCTCTATCCATGAGGTTCTCCAGGCAAGAATACTGGAGTGGGTTGTCATGCCCTTCTCCAGGGGATCTTCCTGATCCAGGGATCAAGCCCACTTCTCTTATCTCTCCTGCATTGGCAGACAAGCTCTTTACCACTAGCATCACCTGGGAAGCCTACCTAGTGCTCTATAGTGACCTAAATGGGAAGGAAATCCAAAAAGAGAGGGTGTATGTATACCTACAGCTGATTCCAAATAGGGAGAGGAGGGTGTCAAGGTTGTATATTGTCACCCTGCTTATTCAACTTCTATGCAGAGTACATCATGAGAAATGCTGGGCTGGAAGAAGCACAAGCTGGAATCAAGATTGCTGCGAGAAATATCAATAACCTCAGATATGCAGATGACACCACCCTTATGGCAGAAAGTGAAGAAGAACTAAAAAGCCTCTTGATGAAAGTGAAAGAGGAGAGTGAAAAAATTGGCTTAAAGCTCAACATTCAGAAAACGAAGATCATGGCATCCGGTCCCATCACTTCATGGCAAAAGATGGAGAAACAGTGGAAACAGTGACAGACTTTATTTTGGGGGGCTCCAAAATCACTGCAGTTGGTGACTGAAGCCATGAAATTAAAAGACGCATGCTCCTTGGAAGAAAAGTTATGACCAACATAGACAGCATATTAAAAAGCAGAGACGTTACTTTGCCAACAAAGTAGTCAAATCTAGTAGTCCATCTAGTCAAGGTTATGGTTTTTCCAGTAGACATATATGGATATGAGAGATGGACTATAAAGAAAGCTGAGCGCCAAAGAATTGATGCTTTTGAACTTTGGTGTTGGAGGAGACTGTTGAGAGTTCCTTGGACTGCAAGGAGAACCATCCAGTCCATCCTAAAGGAAATCAGTCCTGAATAGTCATTGGAAGGACTGATGCTGAAGCTGAAACTCCAATACTTTGGCCACCTGATGCAAAAAGCTGATTCATTAGAAAAGACCCTGATGCTGGGAAAGATTGGAGGCAGGAAGAGAAGGGGACCACCGAGGATGAGATGGTTGGATGGCATCACCAACTCAATGGACACGAGCTTGAGTAAGCTCCGGGAGTTGGTAATGGACAGGGAAGCCTGGTGTGCTGAAGTCCCTGGGGTCACAAAGAGTTGGACACGACTGAGCGGCTGAACTGAGCTGAACTGATAGCTGATTCACTTTGCTGTACAGCAGAAACTAACACAGCAATTATACTCAGTAAAAATTAATAATAGAAAAAGACCCTGTAGGAATATCACTAATTAAATATTTCAGCATCCTTTATTAAACATGTTATGTGTGCACAATTTGGTAACAGAAGTTCTTATGCAGAGAATTTATGATAACAGACTATCATTCTCTGCAAAGCCACATTGTACTACCTATAAAATTTAACTACCAAACCCAAGTCCATTTGGCTGCCAAAATGATGCCTCAAATTCCACTATAAAGCCACCAAATCAAACAGAAGACAAATAATATTAAACATTTCTCTTTAGTAATGATTTTTCTATTCACCCCACCCTATCCCCCATCTGCTTTCCAGCTGTTCAAACCCTCCCAATTCCCATTTTTAGAACTTAATTAGCTAGTTCTTAAAAAGAAACCTAAGTTCCACTAGTATTTAATTTAAGAGTAATTTTATACCTAAATACCTCCCAAAACCTCAACTATAATTTACTATATTCAAACAGTTACACATATTATAATTATTTCTAATAAATTTGTTTTAAAATAACAGCTGTCTTCTACCCTAAGTTTGCTTCCAGGATCCGCATTTGCATTCAATACTCTTAACACTAGTACATATTGCCAAGATCTCTGGTCTTTGTCCACACATTCATACTATCAAATCGCCCTGTTAAACGATCCGTCTGGCAACCCACTCCAGTGTTCTTGCCTGGAGAATCCCAGGGACGGGGGAGCCTGGTGGGCTGGCATCTATAGGGTCACACAGAGTCGGACACAACTGAAGTGACTTAGCAGCAAAGGAAAGAGAAGAAATGCAATGAAACATTGGCTTTTTTACTTTTACTTTCTTCAGCTGTGTAATTTCCTCATCAAGCTAATCCTTCCATGGCTTTAGGGGCCCAAATTCAAGATCTCCAGCCCTGCTCTTCTTTCCATATGGTCAACTCCCTGTCAGACACTGATATCAGAAACTCCACAAGCTCAGAGCAAACCTCGTCATTTTGTTCTTACTGCAGTGAGTTCTTTCCTACTTCGATTTCACAAACCTAGCAGGCACTCAAGTTCGAACCTTTTCAGTCTCCTTTTATTTTTCGCCCACATTCGTTTGCCACGTCTTGAAAGCTTTTCATTCTGCAGTGTGTCTCTCAATCTTCTCTACATTTCCATTCCCATTATTAACCCCACGGCTCATATTTGGGTTTTTGCAATAGGAAGCCTGACTCGTTTCCTAACTCCACCATCTATCCCCCTTAGTTTTTGTTATGCATCATCACCACAGGATGTTTAGGATGTTAGGCACCCTAAAACACAAAACCAAATACAGGGATGTCCTGTCTTAATCCTACAGAAATATATTAACAATTCTTCAGAGCATTCAGGGACTTCCATGAAAAAGATCAAATCTATATTTCCAGTCATGAGCAAACGCACTATTTGTCCAATCTCCCATTATTTTCAACTCCTGTTGCTTTCTCCCTCCTTCTTGACTTTGCCATGATGTTCTCCTAGCTTGAAAATGTCTTTCCTTCCCCTACTTTTTCTCCAGTTTGTAAAATTTTAATAATTTTATAAAATGATTTGAATTGTTACTTTCTTCTATATTTTAATCTGTAATACAATATCTCTACCATGAAATTGCACTACTACTTCAATGAGATTTAAAAAATATTTTTTATTACTTAATTATTTTTATTTTTTGTCCTGGCTGGGTGTTCGTTGCTGTGCGGGCTTTTACCTAGCTGTGATAAGCAGGGGCTTCTCTTCATTATGGTACATGGGTTTCTTATTCCCATGGCTTCTCTTGTTGCAGAGCACAAGCTCCAAATACACAGGCTTCAGTAGCTGCGGCAGCAGGCTCCAGGATGCCAGGGCTTCAGTAGCTGCAGCAGCAGGCGCTAGGATGCCAGGGCTGCAGTAGCTGAGGCAGCAGGCGCTAGGATGCCAGGGCTTCAGTAGCTGCGGCAGCAGGCTCCAGGATGCCAGGGCTTCAGTAGCTGCAGCAGCAGGCGCTAGGATGCCAGGGCTGCAGTAGCTGAGGCAGCAGGCGCTAGGATGCCAGGGCTTCAGTAGCTGAGGCAGCAGGCTCCAGGATGCCAGGGCTTCAGTAGCTGAGGCAGCAGTCTCTAGGGTGCCAGGGCTTCAGTAGCTGCGGCAGCAGGCTCTAGAGTGTGAGGTCAGTAGCTGTGGCACAGGCACTTAGCTGCTCTGCAGTATATGGAATCTTCCTAGATCAGGCAAAGAACCTGCGTCCCCTGCATTGGCAGGTGGATTCCTATCCACTGCACCACCAGGGAAGTCCATCAGTGAGGTATAAAAAATTTTTGTTATATCAGCTTAGCTCAATTGGTTAGAGCATGGTGCTAATAAAAAGAAAAAATTTTAATTGGGAAGTCTAATTAGGCTTGTCTCAGCTCTCAAAATGCTGCTTCCTCTTCCATTAAAAATACTGTTTTCTCCATCCTTAGACATTTTGTAAAAAATTATACACTTAAATACTTACAATGCTTTGCCTTATGTTATAATTATTACTATTCTTTACTCCCCTACCTCTAAATTAAATTTCCCACTAAAATTAAACTTACTTACAAGAATAGAGTATGTCTCATTTTATTTATGTATGCACTTTTTAATTTTATTAAAATATATGATATTTTCTTATAGATTTTAATTTAATTTTATTTATTATACTTTAACTCTGTAAGCAATGTTAATCATTTATGGGTTAGTGCTATATACAAAAGTGAATGAAAGAGTGAGCTAATAAGCATACAAATTAAAAAGGACATACACATAAACTGAGACACATACCGTATTCTAATGGGTGGGTTTAACACAGAGAAACAAACTTATGGTTACCAAAGGAGGAAGGGATAAAAGAAGGATACATTAGGAGTTTGGAATTAACATAAACAAATTAATGTACCTAAAATAGGCAACCAACAAGGACCTATTGTATTGTACAGAGAACTGTACTCAATATTTGGTAACAACCTATAAGGGAAAATAATCTGAAAAAGAATATATATATCACTGAGACACTTTACTGTACACCTGGTAACATAACATTATTAATCAACTATACTTTAATAAAAATAATATTTGAAAACATATATATGTATGAAATTGGAGAAGGAAATCCCACTACAGTATTCTTGCCTGAAAAATCCCACAGACAGAGGAGCCTGGTGGGCTACAATCCAAAGAGTCACAAAGAGTTGGACATGACTGAGTGTCTAAGCCTGAATGAATGATATACATATACACACATATATATAATAAAATACGATAAAATACAAAAAAAAGAATGAGAGTGTTAGAAGCCAAGAGTAGCAGAAGCAAACAAAATACATGCTATTAAATACCATAGCATTTCTTAATTTTTCATCATGAGTAAATAAGTTGAGATCTCTTGCATGATTTATCATAATGCCTAATATCTACAAAGAAATTAATGAACATTTATCAATTGTTAACTGAATTGTTCCTGCTACACTTTATGAAATATAATTCAACATTCTTCAGGATTATTTTTTATTTGTAGTAAACCAGTTATTTTATTCCTATTAATTATTAATGGCGGAATAATACTCATTGTAGATACATACCACATCTTCTTTATCCATTCATGTCAGCGGACATCTAGGTTGTTTCCATGCCCTGGCTATAGTAAATAGTGCTACAATGAACACTGGGGTTAATGTGCCTTTTATAATTGTGTGGTTTTCAGGATATATGCCCAGTAGTGGAGTTGCTGGGTCATACAGTAGATTTGGCATAGTCAATAAAACAGAAATAGGTGTTTTTCTGGAACTCTCTTCCTTTTTCCATGATCCAGCGGATGTTGGCAATTTGATCTCTGGTTCCTCTGCCTTTCCTAAAACCAGCTTGAACATCTGGAAGTTCACGGTTCACGTATTGCTGAAGCCTGGCTTGGAGAATTTTGAGCATTACTTTACTAGCATGTGAGATGGGTGCAATGGTGCGGTAGTTTGAGCATTCTTTGGCATTGCAATGAAAACTGACCTTTTCCAGTCCTGCGGCCACTGCTGAGCTTTCCAAATTTGTTGGCATATTGAATGTAGCACTTTCACAGCATCATCTTTTAGGATTTGAAAGAGCTCAACTGGAATTCCATCACCTCCACTAGCTTTGTTCGTAATGATGCTTTCTAAGGCCCTCTTGACTTCACATTCCAGAATGTCTGGCTCTAGGTGGATCACAGCATCATGATTATCTGGGTCGTAAAGATCTTTTTTGTACAGTTCTTCTGTGTATTCTTGCCACCTCTTCTTAATATCTTCTGCTTCTGTTAGGTCCATACCATTTCTGTCCCTTATTGAGCCCATCCCTACATAAAATGTTCCCTTGGTATCTCTAATTTTCCTGAAGAGATCTCTAGTCTTTCCCATTCTGTTGTTTTCCTCTATTTCTTTGCATTGATCACTGAGGAAGGCTTTCTTTTCTCTCCTTGCTATTCTTTGGAACTCTGCATTCAGATGCTTATATCTTTCCTTTTCTCCTTTGCTTTTGGCTTCTCTTCTTTTCACAGCTATTTGTAAGGCCTCCCCAGACAGCCAGTTTGCTTTTTTGCATTTCTTTTCCATGAGGATAGTCTTGATCCCTGTCTCCTGCACAATGTCACGAACCTCATTCCATAGTTCATTCGGCACTCTATCTATCAGATCTAGGCCCTTGAATCTATTTCTCACTTCCACTGTATAATCATAAGGGATTTGATTTAGGTCATACCTGAATGGTCTAGTGGTTTTCCCTACTTTCTTCAATTTAAGTCTGAATTTGGCAATAAGTTCATGATCTGAGCCACAGTCAGCTCCTGGTCTTGGTTTTGCTGACTGTATAGAGCTTCTCCATCTTTGGCTGCAAAGAATATAATCAATCTGATTTCTATGCCAAAGCCTTTGTCCGTGTGGATCACAATAAACTGGAAAATTCTGAAAGAGATGAGAATACCAGACCACCTGACCTGCCTCTTGAGAAACCTATATGCAGGTCAGGAAGCAACAGTTAGAACTGGACATGGAACAACAGACTGGTTCCGAATAAGAAAAGGAGTACGTCAAGGCTGTATACTGTCACCCTGCTTATTTAACTTATATGCAGAGTACATCATGAGAAATGCTGGGCTGGAGGAAGCACAGGCTGGAATCAAGATTGCCAGGAGAAATATCAATAAGCTCAGATATGCAGATGACACCACCCTTATGGCAGAAAGTGAAGAGGAGCTAAAAAGCCTCTTGATGAAAGTGAAAGAGGAGAGTGAAAAAGTTGGCTTAAAGCTCAACATTCAGAAAACGAAGATCATGGCATCTGGTCCCATCACTTCATGACAAATAGATGGGGAAACAGTGGAAACAGTGTCAGACTTTATTTTTGGGGGCTCCAAAATCACTGCAGATGTTGATTGCAGCCATGAAATTAAAAGACGCTTACTCCTTGGAAGAAAAGTTATGACCAACCTAGATAGCATATTCAAGGTCTATCTAGTCAAGGCTATGGTTTTTCCAGTAGACATGTATTGATATGAGAGTTGGACTATAAATAAAGCTGAGTGCCAAAGAATTGATGCTTTTCAACTGTGGTGTTGGAGGAGACTCTTGAGTCCCTTGGACTGCAAGAAGATCCAATCAGTCCATCCTAAAGGAGATCAGTCCTGGGTGTTCACTGGAAGGACTGATGTTGAAGCTGAAACTCCAATACTTTGGCCACCTCACGCAAAGTGGTGATTCATTGGAAAAGACTCTGATGCTGGGAGGGATTAGGGGCAGGAGGAGAAGGGGATGACAGAGGATGAGATGGCTGGATGGCAACACTGACTCGATGGGCATGAGTTTGGGTGAACTCCGGGAGTTGGTGATGGACAGGGAGGCCTGGCATGCTGCAATTCATGGGGTCGCAAAGAGTTGGACAAGTCTGAGTGACTAAACTGAATTGAACTGAATTGAACTGAACGGTAGATTACACCTAGTTTTTTAAGGACTCTCCATACTGTTCTCTGTAATGGCTTATGGAGAACATACTGGCTTGTTCATGTAATATTACTCAGGCATAAAAAAGAATGAATTTCAGTCAGTTCCAGTGAAGTGGATGAACCTAGAGCCTGTTATACAGAGTGAAGTAAGTCAGAAAGAGAAAAACAAATAGAGTATATTAACTTATATATATGGAATCTGGAAAAATGGTACTGATGAACCTATTTTCAGGGAAGGAATAGAGATACAGATGTAGAGAATGTACCTGTGGATACAGTGGGGGATAGAGTGAGTGGACAAAGTGATAAAGTAGCATCACCATATATACACTATTGTGTATAAAATAGATAGTTGGTGAGAAGTTGCTGGGTGGCACAGCGAGCCCAGTCTGGCTGTCTGTGATGATCTAGAGGGGTGGGATGGGGTAAGGGAGGGAGGCTCAAGAGGGAAGGGATATATTTATAATTATGACTAATTCATATCATTGTATGGCAGAAACCAACACAACATTGGGAAAATTAAAAAACAAAAAATATATTAATGGTATCACAGACAAATAATGTTCTAGTACAAATTTTAATTAAAAAAAAAAAAACAATAGAAACCCGAAAGCAACCCGACATACAAAAAAACATATTTATATAGGTAAAGTGAGTGAAGTTGCTCAGTCGTGTCGGACTCTTTGCAACCCCATGGACTGTAGCCTACCGGGCTCCTCTGTCCATTAATTCTTCAGGCAAGAATACTGGAGTGGGTTGCCATTTCCTTCCCCAGGAGATCTTCCTGACCCACGAATTGAACCTGGGTCTCCCACATTGGAGGCAGATGCTTTACTGTCTGAGCTGCCAGGGAAGCCTTATATAGATAAGGTGTATACTTATTTGTTTTTTTATAAATTCTTATTTGGAGTGTGGAAGGTAAAGCTGCCAGGTTCTTTAAAGATACAAAGAGAAAAGTCTTTCCTAAATGATAATAATGAACATTCAAGAAAAAAGGAAGATAGAAACAATTGAGTAAATTTTATTTCCAAAGATTCTGGAAAGCCCTCATCTACTTCTCAGTTCATCAGGAACATTATTCTCTCAGTATCTCTTCTTTCTCTGGGGCATCATCAGTTTCCGCTTTTCCACTGCATCCTCCCATTGGTTCAGAGCAATCTCTCATGCTTCCAATATTTAAAATAAAACAAAGAAAATACTCTGACTTGTCTCTACAAACTTCTCCAACATTATTTTTATTCCCAGAAACAATTGTTTATAATATGTTCTGTCTCCACTTCTTACTTCCCACCCTCCTACCACTACTTTGCATCTGTCCCAGGCCACTGAAACTGCTCTTATCAGGATTATTAAAGCTTTCTTGTTTCCAAATCCAAATCCAAGCTTTTTTTTTTTTTTTAACAGAGCAATGAACAGCATTCCACATCATGAGTCATCCCCTGCTTCTTTAAACATATTATCTATCTCTTTGTAGACTCCTAGTCTCTTTTTCCAGTTTCTGTTCCTTGACTCAGCTTCAAAATGGAGTTCTTCAGGGATTAACTCTTGGTCTGCTCTTTTTCTCACTCTACACTTTCGCTTTTCTCTATTATTTAATTCTATGGCTAGAACATGCAGTGTTAGCTACCCAAATACACAGTTCCAACCGAGCTTTCGCTACTGAGTTCAAGACATATACAAGCGGCCACGGCTCTCTGAAGTGCATCCTAAACGCAACACACCCAAAACTGGATTGGGCTCCTCATCCTCAAACCTGCTCCTCCTAGGTTTTAAGTAAACTGCACCACCATCTACCCCGTGGCTCAACCTAAATTCCTGGTAGACATGTTTCACACCTTCCTCCCCTTCTCATGCTTCACATTCTATCAAACAGCACATCCTCCCGGTTCTACCAAAATACATCTCACATCTGTTTTTTTCTTTATTTCTCTATTATGTTATCCTCATCCAAGCCATTATTACCTTTTGAGTGGATTCTTTTCTCAGCCTCCTAAATGTGATCCCTGCTATCTTTGTTTCTGTCTTGCTTCCTTCATTTCTCACACAGCAGCTACATAAAGTGAAAGTACATCTGATCTCTCCCTTTCCAACTTATTATTAACTGGATCCCAAATTCCTTTCTTGTCCTGCAGTGTCCTGCATCACCCTACCTGGTGGCCCACCTACTCTCTCTACTCCAATCAAAACGACCTCCTTTCAGTTCCTGAAATTCTCCAAGCTGTTCCATGGTTGAATTATTTTTCTTAGGTTCTTTTTTTGTTTCTGCCCAGAATGTTCTTTACCCTCTTAACATATTTTTTTGCATGGCTGAATCTTCCTTTAGGTATCAGCTTATTACCTCAGAGAAATAGTGATACGAATGGCAGTTCCCCCCCACCCCGAGAATTTATTATTATTAATTGATTTACTTATTCTTACATCTCTCTCTCACCAATCTATACACATCATGTGGGAAGGCAGTCTTTCTCTTTCACTGACTTCTATCTGAATACCTCATACAATGTCTGGCAGCTGGTTATCAATATAAGTATTTTCCAAATAAGCATATTTTAATTGAATAAATGAATGACAAGCTGCTATGATTTCAACTGATCTTCTAATATATGGGCCAGTTGTCTATTCAACTGTGATCAAAGTTGTTATTACTGGGACTTCCCTGCTGGTCCAGTGGTTAAGAATTCGCCTTCCAATGCAGGGACGTGGGTTCAATCCCTGGTCAGGGAACTAGTCCCCAAGTGCTAAACAAGCCCACATGGTGCAACGAAGATCCGACAGAGCCAAATAAATAGATATTTTTTGAAAGTCTTTAACATTGAATGACAGATACAAGAATTGGGTAGCCTTAGCATTTAAATCAATGACAACAAAAAGAGAGACAAGCCAGTCATGTTTGTTACACCTAGTGCATTAATCTATGAGATAGCCTGTTTTTATTTATGTGGCTTACTTTTCACTCAATTAAAATTCAGAACTATATACAAAATTTTAAGGAATTAATTTTCCAACATCTTCAGGATATAATTTGGCATATATCCTTTTTTTTCAGTTAGTGAATTTCTGGGAAGATATAGACTTTCAAAGTATTATGATTTTGAAAAAATTTTAAGATCATGATAGCAGGAAATAAACAGTCTAAATGATAAAGATTTCTGATGGCAAAATTCATACACTTTGCTTTTATATTCTGTAGTCTATCTGGAAATTCCTTCGGCCAAAAGTATGAATCATTTATTACAGCCTAGCAAAGACTCAAACACAGTTAAGCATGGGTTAGTGTCTTCTTCAGTTTAGGTGAGAATGTTAACACTTGTTAGCATAAAGTAGGAAATATGAAAAAGAGCAAAATGAAATAAAAATTTAGGTAATTCCTTTAAGCCAATCACCAAAGCAAACTTTATTTCAATAGAGTATCGGAAAATGAAACCAAGGTCATACCAATGGCTGTTTGTTAAAAATAGAGCCCACTGAGACCACCTGGATGCTGCACTGGACACCAAGGAAGTATAATCAGTTACAGAACGTTTTGCCTTACTTCATGTCCTTAGGTTAGTAAGGGCCTGGTTGATCCTTTGTTCCCAGTGGGTGCTCATAAAATAGCTGTGATGGCCAAATTAATTGATTTGAGTAGGAGAACAGAATTTGAAATCACTAACATCTCTTCTTCCAAAGCTGATATTATTTTTCAAAAACACCATCCCACGCCCTGGAAGGTATCTGTTCTAAACATTAGATGCACCTATCTGTTCTTAGCATTAAATTTTAGCTTTTGAATATCTTAAAACATTTGAGAGTAGCTTATTTGATTTTGCCCTTCAAAAACTTTTTTCCAATCAATATTTGGCTAGCTTTGAGAAATCTGGCAATCATGCGTTATTTGTTAATGATGATGACTGTCCCACTCACTTTCCCTCTGCCTTTGAAACCAAATCTGGAGAATACTTCTATTCAATAATGTTTTCCTTCTAAAACATCTGGCTACAGCATTTTTACCTCCTTTCTCAATTAGGTTCAAAATTGATATAATCTATGATTATCTGGTAACCATATTTGTGGAATAAACTGTTGCATATATTCTAAGTATCAGATACCTTGGGGGACAGAAGAATGAAATAGTTGAAATACAAACTGAATCAGAGAATCTAGGATATGAGGTTAATATGCGCACAGTGATTGCAGATAATTCTGAAGCCTTGTTTTTTGTTTGTTTTTCTGAAGACTTCATTATTGTTTACCAGTTGAATAAAGTGCTCAAAAAGATATTAACTGGTTTATTTTTACAAATAAGTCCTGGTAGTGGAGATTTTTCATAAGGTATGGGTGATGGATGCCAGAAGTCTTGCCTTATGGTGACAGAACAGAGCACAGAAGATACTGGAGCTCAGACTAATGGAAGCTGGGGCATTTACATGCGTGAAGGTGCTCAAAAAGTGTACAGAGATTACAGGACAGATTAGTAAAAATAATTCCCCAAATTCTCCTATAGATACCTGAGTACCCTCAATGTCCTCCATGTCTGGGAAAGAATTCAGGGAGGAAACCAGACACCTCACATAGAGGGCAGTGGAGTTTGGGGACACACAGGAGATAATTACTCAAAGTCCATAGTTTACCTTAGGGTTAACTCTTGGTGTAGATTCTACAGATTTGGAAATTTGTTTCTAATTGTAAGTTGTAACCACACTTTTTCCTAATGATGCTGTTGTTTAGTTGCTAAGCCGTGTCTGATGTTTTTTGTGAACCCAAGGACTGCAGCCCACCAGGCTCTTCTGCCCACGGGATTTCTTAGGCAGGAATACTGGAGTGGGTTGCCATTTTCTTCTCAAGGGCATCTTCCTGACTCAGGGATCCAACTCGCATCTCCTTCACTGCAGACAGATTCTTTACCACTGAGCCACCTTTGGGTTGGAGAAGGAAGTGGCAGCCCACTCCAGTGTTCTTGCCTGGAGAATCCCAGGGACAGGGGAGCCTGGTGGGCTGCCATCTATGGGGTCCCACAGAGTCGGACATGACTGAAGCGACTTAGCAGCAGCAGCAGCAGCAGCAGCACCTTTGGCTTAGTCCCTTTCAAGAGATGTATTCACTTATTTACATTTCTTTTTCTACTGTTTAAAATGTATTTATTTAAAGAACTTTAAAAACCAGATAAAATATTTCTGAAGAGGTAAAAGAGGTGAATTTCAGGGGGGAAAACTATTCCAGTATTACATTTGGAGTCCTTGTAAATGGAAATAGCTTGTTTCTGTGAGTAAATTTCCCAGTTATCTTGGGGATTTTCAAAGTATTATGAAATAGTCAACGAAATAGTGTATAAATAAAAAAAAAATAAAGTATCTCAGGGTATAATGCCTGTGGGTATTCCAGTACAAGTTACATCAAATTAGATCATTATGGAAGTGGCACATAGAATTTATCCATTCATCTAGACTGTCAGTTATGTACCACATTTTCAGCATGTTTCATATGAATATCCTGGAGTCAGGGACAGATGATGTGTCCTGAATGAACACACCTCACTGCCATATTCTCAGGAAACTTAAAGAAGACAAAGAGGTTGTTTCCTCGAGTCATAGCAGGTGATGCAAGGACACACAATCGCCAAGTGATCGGCAGTTCTTCCAGACTACGGGGGCATAGAAAGCAGGATGGCAGTAGATGCTTCATAGATGGCGTGTCCCTTGAGGTAAGACTGGAAGCAACTGACAAGAATGCAAGACAATCATCTGAGTTAGCTTTCACATGAGATAACTGTCTCACTTGCCAAATGCATCATTACTACTATTGGAATCGTACTGGCCAAACATGATGGTGATAGATGGGACAGCAATCTTGGAGGGAGAAGGAGTCACAAAACTGAGAAATTAACTAGACCTGGCCCTCTGACCTTCTCTCACATCGTTTTACTCCAGCAGACATGGCACTCTAAGCTCAGTGCTAAATCATGCTTTTTTTAATCAAATTGAAATACTGCAACGATAACTCTGCAAAATAATTTCTGTAAGAAGAGTGGAAGTAAACATTCTTTTGTTTCAGTTGGAGGCCTTCTCTGTACCCCCACTGAATTGTTTTCCTAGATGTAGCGGGGCTTCTTTTTCTTTAGTCCTGCCTCCAGTCCTAGATTAACGGCTCTACCCTTGGAAGTTTTCAGACTTTGGAAAAATAGCAAACGACATAAATGCAAAATATGTTAGCAGGTAGAAGATTTATGCTCTGCTTCCTTTACTCTGGCATATTTGGATAAAACATCAAGACACTGAAAAGTCTAGGAAAATGGAAATCTTGATTTAGAATAAGTATCCCCTCTCTCTCTATTCTCTGTTTACTTCCAGCCAGTCTCCCGTAACCACATTCATAGACATTTTATGTGTTTCTGAACTTGCAAATCATACCATCAATCTATCTATAAACACACACACACACTTATTCATCTTTTTCCTATAAGACGTGCTTCAATGGATTGGGTGCTGAGATCAAACAAATAAGACATGGTCCTTGCTTCCCTAGAAGTTCTAGTTTAAATCAGACAATAAGAACACAAACATACAAACATTCAGGCAGCTGTGCAAACAATTACACTAATGAATAATGCATATCCATTTTAAAAATGTTAGTATACACCACCATGTGTAAAATAGATAGCTAGTGGGAACCTGCGGGGTAGTGCAGGAAGCTCAGCTTGATGCTCTGTGTATGAGCTAGAGGAGTGGGATGGGGCTGTGGGAGGCCCATGAGGAGAGGATCCTTGTACACACACAGCTGATTTCCCTGGTGCCTCAGTGTTAAGAACCCGTCTGCCAACGTAGGTGATGCAGGTTTGGTTCCTGGGTGTGGAAGGTCCCCTGGAAAAGGAAATGTCCACCCACTCCAGTCATCTTACCTGTGAAAGCCTATGGACAGAGGAGTCTGGTGGGCTATCGTCCATGGGGGTCTCAAAAGAGTCAGATAAGACTTGGTGACTCAACAACAACAAAATTAGCTGATTTACTTCATTGCACAGCAGAAACTAACACAACATTGTAAAGCAATTATGCTCCAGCTTTAAAAAATATTAGTAAACACGGGTTATGAGGGAGAAAATGGAAAGTGGACTGAAAAACCTTTCAATGGTTAGAACTGAAAGAGGACTTTGAGACTATCAGGGTCAGCAGCCTCATTGTACAGAAGGGAAATCTGCCAGCACTGTTTCAGAGCGTGGGTGAAGGGGAAGGAAATCATAACATTACCTTCCATTGGTGGAGCCAGGCTCTTTGTAGGTCAGATTTCTGACCTCTCTGAGCCGAAGGGATTGAGCTCTCTGTCCAAATGATGAGATACGTTATCAACCTGAAACCAACAAGGATTTTTCAAATGCTGACACTTGAAAAGGCCTTCTAAACCCCTATTTAGACTCAAAACCCTTCTCTTGTACCTTTAAGTAATCCCTTTTCTCAGAATCAGATATCTTGTGCAAATCTTCTCTTGCCATCTCAAACAAGCCTCCCAGCTTTTTGCCAAAGACACAGAAAATGGTCTCCAGGATAGATTTCAAGGTTTCCTGATTGCCAGACTACTGCAGTTAGGTTTCAAAAATGGTACTCCTGATTTCTGAGGTAAAGGATGAAGCTACATAGCACCTTTGCCCCCAAACACTAGCTTTTCTTTCTTTTTCAAGTGGTCCGAAGACACCAAAATGAAAGACCATGAAAGTCAATTTTAACAAGTCCATCTCAATATAACTGGGTGCAGAGGATCTTCAAATGTCCTATTTTATTCAAAATGCTATGTGGAGCAGAACAAGTAGTAATATAAAATGAATGTCTATCTTTTTCTGACCCCAAGTTCAATTGCATTATTAAAATATAAACCCTCATTTCCAAATATTATAATACTTTGAAAAGAACCTATAATATAAAAATGTTGAAACAGGCTTGGCTTTATTTTGGAAACTCTGACTGTCACCAATTTATCCCCAAAGGGAGGCATCAGCATTAATATTGACAATACCTTCCCTAAAATAGCCACCATGGAGTCCTGCATACACGGTGTACTCAGGAAAGCTTGCTCATCAATTTACTGACTCACTAAGACTGTTTCTGCTCTGTGTCATCAATTTAAAACATCTTTATCTGAAAATAATTTATAGAAATCCATGGTCCTTGAAAATTAAAAAAACATACTGTATTATTTTCAGATTTCACCATTCTGTTTTCTGATAAACATCCAAATGACAAGGCAGGCTTCAAGAACAGTCACTGCAGCCTCCTTTAATTCTTTTTACATGAGTTGTCCCTTCTTTTCTTTCTTTCTCTCTGTGTTCTGGCATAAATAGAAACCCCTATATTTAAATATTTAATCTAGAGGAGATTTCATTCCTGTTGGAGAGCCTTGGTTGATCAATGTGTCCAGTGATAATATCATCTTATTTAAGTCATTAAATCATCAAAACCATGAACTAAAGCCCCTGGTATAAGAGTGAGCATCCCCTTCCCATAAAAGCTTAAAAATCATGCATAACTAATGTAATTTAGTTCCCTGAAAAATATAAAACTTTCAACCTACTTGCATTTAAAGTTAAGAAACTAAGCACTTTTATTTATGAAAGCTATATGATCTGCTTACTACAAGAAGTTGACTTCCCTGGTGGCTCAGACGGTAGAGCATCTGTCTACAATGCGGGAGACCCAGGTTTGAGCCCCGGGTTGGGAAGATCACCTGAAGAAGGAAATGGCAACCCACTCTGGTACTATTGCCTGGAAAATCCCATGGACTGAGGAGCCTGGAAGGCTACAGTCTATGGGGTCGCAAAGAGTCAGACACAACTGAGAGACTTCACTTTCACTTTCATAGTGGAGGGGGGATAGCATAAACAGGGCAATGAGAAAGAAACGGAAAGGAAAACTTGAATATCAAAGTAAAAGATATGAAGACTCTGCCAGGAAAGTAAGCAGATTATTGTATTTGTTTCTGATTTTCTGACACTTAATGTGAATTTGTACTTCTATTTCAAGACCCAGGTCAGACAGCACCCTCTCTGTGAAGCCTCTTCTGAGTACCTAAGGGCCAGAACTCTAGTGGTCTTTTATACTTATGCTAATATGAGTACCTATCTGATTTTGTTACAGTACTACTTATAAATCTTCCTTTGTTTCTACGGTCAACTCAACTCACTAGAGTCAGGAACCTTCCCCTTTCTTAGGTTCCTATTGTTAAAACAGCATTTAGCATCCTCCAGTAACCTGATTTTCCTCTCTGGATGCTTTTGCAACTTTCCCATTATCCCTTGAGTTCTGAGGTGTCATATGTAGGTGAGTCTTTCATTCTGAAGACTTGCACTACCTTTCTTTGACTAGGACAAAACATGTATTAGAAATTTTTTCTAATACATATTAAATTATGTCAAAATTAAATTATGTCATTTTCATTTTCCCTACACTCTTTTCTATAACTCCCCCCCCAAAAAAAATCAGAGCCCCTGAATTGATTTTCAATAATCTATCCCTATTCTACTCATACATTTAATTCTTTTTCAATGTTTTGTGAGTTTATCAACTTTATCTTTCAAAAGAGATCACTAATTTGGTATATTTGATTTCCTTTGTAATTGTTCACAAAGAAAAGTTTTTAGTTACAAAAATGTTTGCTTATTTTTAGTAGTAGTCTGGTTTTCCTTTCTTCCTCCTTTTTCTTAAATATATTTAATATTGAAACAAATCTTTCTGAGAATGTAATCAGAATATCTAAGTTATCTTACCTTCACTGAACTATTTCTTTTTCCTCTATAGTCATTTGTTCTGTCCCTTTAGCTTGTTTCTTGGCACCCTTTGCATTTAAGAAAATCAGAACTAATTTTTTTAAACTCTCTGATCTTTTAGTTGGCAAATCATACTTGTGAATAAAGGACTTTATTGATGAATTAATTTAGCTGTTGCACCCTCTCTGAGTAGGTCTGGATCTATTTCCTCAAAAAGGCTTTCCCTGGAAATGAGCAGGCTGTTTTCCTGTCTGTGTGTAAATAGGTGAGGATGTGTCAACGTGTAGGAATGATTTAAGGATACGTGGCCAGAAGGTAAGCAGGCTACCTAAAATGCCAAAATAACAAAAATGTTACTCTGAGAATTGGGTATTTCAGTATGTTTTTCTCCTGACTTGAGAGGTCTTTCCTTTTACACCCCTTTTTGCGGTTGTACAGCTTGATGTGCAGTCAGCTGGGCTTCTGTCGCAAGAGACAAATGTCACACTGAATGGCTAGACCATCTTAGGCAGTTTATTTAATTTGTTTAGGAAGATGTTCTCTGGCTTAAGCTAAGGAAGAAATGCCTCTGCTGTCAGTCAATTTGTGGGGAAGTGGAGAAAACCACTAGAGTCCTGTTAGCCGGCAGATTTTTAAATACTTATCTTGACGACTGGTTTCAGTTCTCTCCCACCCCCATGCCTCCTGACTGAACTTGGAGTTTTTCCCAACATACCCAACACATCTCCTTTGACTGTGCTGCACTTCCTGTATGCTTTCTCCTAGTCTGGATTATTTATCAATAAGAACTTATTCTCTGGAAATCATTCACAATTTCATGTGTGCTGCTGGTATCACTTCTTATTTGCTTTGCAACTGTGGATTTACTTTTCCTGTAAAACAACTTTGATGTGTAATGGAACTGGGAAGGAAAAGGATAAACCCACTTCCTATGCTCTCCGTTTTTTAACTAGGGGCACTGTGAGCTTGGATTCCCAGTTGGAGTTTAGATTTGGTGCTTCATTTGGCCTCTGAGCTTCCAAAGGTAAGCATTTGTTATCTACTGTACCTTTAAATGTTTATTTAACTGATTTTCCATTCTTTAGAATGTTTCCTATGTCTAATTATTAATCTTTAGAAAGGTTCTAGTTTTATTCAGAAAATTACAAAAGCCAGACTCATAGATATTATCTTTGAGTCTATAATAGTGTTCAAAAAACATGAAGGTCAGCTGAATTCAGGCTCCGGGATGAATCTGATACCTGAGCCACAGGTGTCAATACAGCTGTGAATATTAAAGGGATAAAAATGTCCTTGATACAGATCATTTAATAACAATAAGAAGTAGGCTGCTTAAGTTAGTTAGGCTGCTTAATTAGTTTCAAAAAGTGTATCTAAGGTCCAATAAAAATCTGAATAATTGAGAGCATACATATAATATATGCTGTATCCTAATATAATATATAAGTACTACATATTGTATATAAATATGTATATGTATATATATTATATTTATATACCAATTTTTCTTTAAAAAAAGAGAAACAAAAGTAGCTCTCAGTTTCTTCATCACCTTTGATAAAAATTATCTTCTAAGAATTCTATCTAATTCTCTTCATGGAAAGTCACCAGCCATATGTTCATTTAATCCCACAATTAGAGTCTATCTTCTATTACTTTGCAGTCAGTGAGAATGAGAGGCCCTGACCTTCTCAGATTGCTCTGAAATCATAAGAAGTGCACTTTGAAAAAACAGTAGCTGTAGCTCTCTCTTGCCAGTTATTTAGTTTCAATACTTTTTAGTAATTCCAAAGACAAATTACATTTTCATTTTCCTTTGTGTTTCTCCATATTGATTCGGGCTAGAACATGGGTTTGTCTTTTGTTTTCTGGTGAAATTTATTTCATTAAATCTTTTTTAATAGGATAAAGTATATATTATTTTTCCCATATTTTTCTTTCTGTTTCAAACATACATTAAGCCACCTTTCACATACTCCAAAATACACTTTAAACCTTACCCAAGTATAAATTCATTGTGAAATTAAATATAATCTCCTATAATCTTTAAAAAAAAAATAACGTGTTTCATTCATCATGTCTAATTTTTCCAGTGAAAAAGTCAATATGTATCAGATCAGATGAGATAAAATTCACTTCACTGAATGAAGTCAAAATGCAAGAGAATGCAGGAATAATACTATATATGAAAGTGTGAGATGTACACATAGGGTGGAATGTAGACACAAGGGCTTAGGTGGATTAGTGTGGACTGAAATGCACTTCTCATCAACATTGAAGTAGGGACATAATAGCTACTGAATAAATGGTTATTGAATTAACAAAACAAACCATCAAGCAATGATGCTATCACACTGCAGTAGCCTGATGCATTCATTTCAAACATAGGATTGTTCCTCATTACGGAATTTGATTTCTATTGCATGCTAACATTTATTTACATGGTTTCTTCATCTAGGAACCTGTGGGATCTCTGGGTGCAAGGACTGTGTCTTATTTATTTTTATACCACAGTGCCCAGCAGCATACTTGGCACTGTTAGATGCTTAGTGACTTTCCTAATCAAATTGAAATAATTATATTAGCTAGACAAAATAGCCTCTCCCATTTAAGAAGTCTAGGAAAATTCCTAGCTCCAATAGATGAGCTTTTAAAGATGGTATTTACTGGGAAAACTACTTAGCTATACTAGCTTCATGAAACTCTCCATTCTCAGAAAATGACACTTATCAGAACACAAGCCAACATCTGATTTATGCTATACATATCACTGTCTGGTGAAGCTGGTCAAATTCTCTATAATTGTCCAAGTTGCATTTTTCTCCTTCTTAAAAATTCTCACTCGGTTCCTTACCTGTTCTTCCATGGTTTCCACTGCAAATGGCACACCGGCGTTGCATCTCTAAGGACCATCATCCACCCACTGGAAACCATTGTTTCCACCCACTGAAACGAGGACCACACTACTGCTGCCCTAGAATGTCTCTCTAACCCAGGGTCCTAACACTAACTGCATGTGCTCGACCAGCACCAAAGTAACTCTCAGCCTCCATCTGAAAGTGGTTTAAGGAGTTCTCCAGCAGCTCTCTGCTATCCCAGTGTATCGTATGCTCAGGAGCCTTGGAGGTAAAGTTAGTGGTAGATTGAGCACTGACACCTCTATTACAACATGTACAAAAATTTATTCTTCCCTGCCTTTTTATATGCTGATCTCTCCAGCAAAAAATCCATATAAAATACCACAATCAATATTTTATAAATTTTTCATTAAATTAACGAGCACCTTGATCAAATAATACATTAATCAATGGATTAAGAAAGCTGCATGTGCTTGGCAGAGCTGTTTACCTGCACAAGACTGCCTTGTTTTCTATTTCCTGTTCTCTAGCAACAGGGCAGCCAACTTCATGCCTTTTCTATTTTGAGATTTCAGGCAACTCTTTTGTCTTCTGTTCTAATGCATTTAGAAATGATAAATATAAATATACATATAAATATCTGACTCATAGTGAACTGATAGACAAAACACCAATTTTCACTGGAAACCCTTTATTATAACTCTATTAGAGGGATTTCTTCTGATATTTTTATATTAACATCACAAAGAACTTTTGCCTTTGGCATAACCACCAAAATAAGCTAAATAAACTATTGCACTATTTGTGTTTTTAATCCACCAGAGTGCTGGGGAGGCAAAGAACCCTAGTTGACTCAACTCCAAAACGTTAACAAATCCTGCTCTTATTTCTGGTGAGACATGCCCACTCTCACATTTGTTGAGTTGCTGTCAGGTCCGACTCTTTGCGACCCCATGGACAGCAGAACATCAGGCTTCCCTGTCCCTATCTCCCAGATATCTCCTCACTATCTCACTTTTAGTGGAATGGAAAGAGAACAAATATCTTATTAAAGGGTATAAGGAGGAAGAAACAAGCCACAGCTTGAATGAACTTCTAATGACCGTGGGAAGGCTGGCCTGACAGATACAATGCCAAGAAGACCCTGTCAGAGAGCGGATCCACACTCACCCAAGGACCCTTTTCCACACGCAGGTCTTCATTTGTAACACACTTATGGCTGACAGCTGGGCTGAGGACCCTCCTGAGAGAGCCTCCAGTGTGGCAGCCACTGAAACTAAGGTAGGCGATTTCAGAAGCCTGGAGGTAAGAGGAACGGAGAGAAAGCCTCCCAGGCAGCTTGCAGTGACCCTCGCGAAGCTAAAAGCAGAGGGGGAGGGCAGAGAGAGACAAAATCTCCATGGTTCAAAAAGATAGTAACTTCGCTGTAAAATGCAAAGATATCTCTGGAATCATGCTAGTACCCAGATGATAGAATTATCAAAGAGGGATTATTGAATAATGACAATAAAAATACCAAGGATCTAGTGGGAAAGATGGACCACATGTGAGGAGATGAGGAATTTTAGTGGAGAAATGTAAAACCCTGCAGGAGAACTATAGAAAAGATAGAAAGGAAGAATTCACAGCTTCACAGTTGGGCACAGAGGAAAAGATTGGCTCACTGGAAGTCGGGACAATAGAAAATATCCCAACTGAAATATAAAGAGGAAAAGAGTCCCTCTCTGTAGATCAATAGTAAACAGTCAGCATTGATGTAAAAATAATTTCAGGAGGAGAGGAAGGCGAGAAAATGAAAAAAAGAAATATTTAATAAAACATTGGATGAGAGCTTTCCAAAATTCAAGAAAATCATCCTCTCCATAGATATCAGAAACTCATTAAAACCAAAGCATAACAAATCCAAGGAAAACACGTACATAGGCATATGATAAACAAAATACTGAACACCAAAGATAATGAAAGCACCCTGAAGAAAACAGATACAGTACAACAAAGATATGTTATAAAAGATACATTGCAAAAAAGATACCAAAAAAAGAACCTCAATATGTGTGATGTCTGACTTTTCAACAGAAAAGAAGCCAGAAAAAGGAGGAACTGCACCATTAAAATGCTGAAAGAAAAAAGAAAAAGAAATTAATGTAGAATTTTATATTCAGAAAAATGCATCTATAATAAGAAAAAGGAAACACGTTTTCCTACTAACAAAAATCAGATATAGCTTGTTTCTAGACTTTTTGTACTATAAAACAAATGCTTTAAAAAGGGAGAAAGAAAATAATAGATTAAACCCTGGATCTACAGGAAAGAATGATGAACATCAGAAACATAAGATGTATTTTATAAACTATACATATCATTTATCTTTTCAAACTTTTCACTGTTTAAAATAAAAATAGTAATGTATTTGGTGTTTATAACATGTGTGAAGTAAAATATTAGAGCACAAAAACTGGGACTATGTGTTTAAGATGCATGAAAAAGTATCCAATTGTTTACAAGTGGACTATGATAAATTAAAGATACTCAGAGGGTAGCTCAGAGGGTAAAGGGTCTGCCTGCAATGTGGGAGACCCGGGTTCGATCCCTGGGTTGGGAAGATCCCGGAGAAGGAAATAGCAACCCACTTCAGTATTCTTGCCTGGAGAATCCCAGGGATGGAGGAGCCTGCTGGACTACAGTCCACGGGGTCGCAAAGAGTCAGACATGACTGAGCAACTTCACTTTCACTTTCATTTATTTATATTATAGAGTAGTTACTAAGCATATACACAAACACACATACAGAGGTTTACACACACACATACACACACAAAAAGGGTTCAATAAAATATGAAAAATACTTGATTCACCCAAAAAAGGCAAAAAAGGAAGAACATATTAAATAATGGATAAATATAAAACAAATAGTAGTTTCATAAATTTAAACACTTCAATATGAATAATTGTCAGACAAAATGAAAAAGCAAAGTTCAGTAAATGCTCTTTATAAGAAACAAATGATAATTATAAACAGAGTAAATACTTGAAAGTAAATATGTTGAAAAAGCTATACATGCAAACACTAAACATAATAAATCTGATATGGCTTTATTGCAAACCAGGGGTATCCAATTGTTGAACTCAAAGAAAACAAGACTCCCACTTCTGACCAACACAGAGTAAGAGAGGTTGAATTTATTCTCTTAATTGAATCAACCAAAAACAAACGAAATAAAGAAAACCACCATTCTGAAAGGACTGGGCACAAGGCAGTGAAGAAGAGCCACTTTTGAGGGTAAGGGGAGGAACCAGCTGAGGCCAAGGGTTCTCCTCAGAGGGCCTTGGGGGAGTTTCCAGAGTGCAGCACAAAGTGGGAGAATGTCTTTAGAACGATACGGATTCCCGAGTTGAGGAGACCAAGGAGGCTACAGTTCACGGCATCGACTGCAGGAACGTAGGAATTGTAGGAATCAGAGTGACGAAAGGAATCAAACATCTACCTCAACTTGGTTTTTCCCTCATTCAGCAAATTGTGTTGATGGTTTTTCCTCCAAAACAGTATTGATCAAATCTGGGGTATTTATTATTCTTCCTTGAAATTTCAGTAAGGCTCAAACTTGGTTGGTTGAAGATGGTTGTTGGTGGTGGTGGTTTAGTCACTAAGTCGTGTCTGACTCTTGTGACCCCATGGACTGTAGCCTGCCAGGCTCCTCTATGCATGGGATTCCCTAGGCAAGAACACAGGAGTGGGTTGCCAACTTGGTTGGCTGGTGCGGGGTAATTTAGCGTAAATCACTTTCACTTTTAGATAGTAAATGACCAAAAGTGCATTAGTCATCACAAATACTTGTTAGCTCATCTTCAAGTATTAGACCTTTCCTGTATCACAGCAGAGGCCCTTCACTACACCGTAACCTCAACCACTGAGCAAGCAAAGTTATAGTATTAACAGTTGCTTTGTTTCACGCTCAAGCTGACTGAGTTTTAGCAAGGGATGAAATAATTTTTACTGACAAAAATGTAGATGGTTTACATAGCCCTTTACAGCTTGGGCTGGAAACTTGAAAAAGAAGATGATAAACACCCTCCCACAGTTTTCTCAGGCTACTTGTAAATTAAACAATATCACATCTGTTTGTGAGTCAAAAGACTTAATCTATGGCTTTTGCCTTTTATCTTCATGTTTTCTACTCATAAATAATACATACATGACTATAGCTACACTGTATTTTAGTCAATATTGTTACATCCATACCTTTATATCTTTTTATAACACAAACACTATATTGTTTATATCATCTCCTGAGATCATATGGGAAAAAACATTCACTGTACATGATATGAAAAATTACCACCTCTTAACAAAAAAATAATGACTTGCAGAAATCATTAATTCAATAATGCAAAGTGCACTTTTATTTAGTGGACTTATTTATCATTCAGTGGAGAGAAACGACCATCAGGTCTACCTTCCTCAAACATATTCCATTAGTTTCAAATGAGTTGTTAAGGAAACTGTGATTTAGGATATTAGGAAAGACACCAGAACTAGAAGACAAGATGAAGTGCAACGGATAACAGAATTCATCAAGTGCAGGTATGAGTTTAGCCACAAGGATACAGAGCCAGCACGAGAGGCTTAGGGAGCTGAATCTGGAACAAAGCATTCAATAAGAGACCACTGGCTCATGCTGGGGTCTGAGCTACAAGGTGAGGTTTCAATGGAAATTTTAATACCTTCCAATGGGAAAGTAAAGATTAGTCTTCTTTTCTCCAAACTGTATTTCTCTGAAATTTGTACCAACTCTAGAAATGAGCTTAAACACAAAGGCTACAGTGTTTGAAAAGGGTTCTGGTTTGTAGGCTTCAATTACATCTCCAAGAAATAAGTGTGTACCTTGGTCCTTTGAGGGGCTTCTCCGGTAGCTCAGACTGTAAAAATCTGCCTGCAATGCAGGAGACCCAGGTTTGGTCCTGGGTCAAGAAGATCCCCTGGAGAAAGAAACGGCTACCCACTCCTGTATTCTTGACTGGAGAAATCCATGGACAGAGGAGCCTGGCAGGTCACAGTCCATGAGGTTGCAAAGAGTCGGACATGACTGAGCGACTAACTCTTTCACTTTCACTTTGGTCTTTTGCAGTTTTGAAACAAGACACCCTCTTCTCCCTCTGCAATAGCCTCTTTGGCCATAGTTTTTCTCAAAATAAACTATTCCATCCATAGGAAAATCTGCTGATGTGGGCAATGTCTCTCTTGATAAGGAGTACAGCAAATCACTTCCTCAGCAGTCAGCAGGCATTACCACATAATTTGATGATATATAGAAAGGATAACTGGCCTTGAGCTGGTGACTCATTCTGCTTTTCCAGAAAAAACAAAACAAAAAACTTTCATCATCAGCTCTTTCATCTCTACCTTCTCAAAGTCTTCTCTCTTGAAATAGTATTAGTTCAATAGGCATTTGCATTGATGCTGATTTTTCTAACCATGGTGAGTATTTTTAAATGAATAGTTTTTATTTTGTCTGTAACCATTCACTATAACCATTCTTTACCTTTTGCTGAGATAAGAATGCATTAACTGCCTAAATAACATGCATCACATGTTCAATGATTCTTTTGGTGTGTCCTTTTGAATTTTTCCTATACTCAAACAACTTTGCACTTCCAACAAGCTCATTTTGTTTCCATCATCATCATGATGCCTCTTCTTAAAACTCTCTTTCCGTATCTGTTGACCATAACAATTAATAATGGCCAACAGCAACACAACACGAAAGGCATTAAGCCTTGTAAACACTCACTGAAAGTGATTTTTAATCAGTTAAATTCAATTTTTTTTAATTTAACAAGTTATTTAATTTTTAATCTTAGTGAACACTTACCATAAATGTATACATTTCGGTTAACTTACTTATCTGCATTTATATTATGTGAAATGTATTTATAAGGATAGACTGAGGAGAAAAATACATTTATAAGTTGCTGTAGAATTATCTTCACATTTTTAGTATAGTGTTTTTCTCCCTGATTTTTTTCAAGATATTTTCTTGAAAATGATTCCACTGAATGTCTTAGAATAAAATAAATCTTCAAAATACCTTTTTTTCAAAGACAGAACCCAATAAATGCTCTTTATAGGGGATGAAGGAGACCCAGAGACTTTTAAAACCAGGTTTGTGTAAAGACCACTTTTAGTGCTATCTTAGTCATTATTCATATTTAAACAATAAGCATCCCACTCCAGTACTCTTGCCTGGAAAATCCCATGGATGGAGGAACCTGGTAGGCTGCAGTCCGTGGGGTCGCTAAGAGTCAGGCACGACTGAGCGACTTCACTTTCGCTCTTCACTTTCATGCATTGGAGAAGGAAATGGCAACCCACTCCAGTGTTCTTGCCTGGAGAATCCCAGGGAAGGGGGAGCCTGGTGGGCTGCCATCTATGGGGTTGCACAGAGTCGGACATGACTGAAGCGACTTAGCAGCAGCAGCAGCAGTGTGAAAATGATAGTAGCAATTTGTATAAAAGCAAAGACCATTTTCCATGAGCTATTGCCTCTGTGTGGAGAGTCCTTCTTCTTCCCTATTATTCCTAACCTTCAATTCCATACAAGTACAATTCTATACAGAAGTCACCTCTTTCAGTCAAACTCTCCCTGATTGCATCATATGGTAGATGTTTGTATCTCCCTCAAATTCATATGTTGGAATTCTCATGCCCAAGGTGATGGTGTGAATAGGTGAGGCTTTTGAAGGTAATTAGGTCATGAAGATACAGCCCTTGTGAATGGGATTAGTGCCTTTATGGAAAGTGACCCAGAGAGATCCCTTGCCCCTTAGCCTCGTGAGGACACAGGAATAAATCAGTGATCTGCAAACAAAAAAGAGGGTCTTCATGAGAACCCTACCATGCTGGCACCTTGATCTTGGCTTTCCAGCCTCTAAAACTATGCAAAATAAGTTTCTCTTGTTCTGTTGTATATTACCCAGTTTTTTATATTTTATTATAGTGGCTCAAATTGACTAAGACAGTAATCTAGCCAAAATGTGGGACTAAAATGTTCATACTTCCCTGCTCATGCCAGTTGTCATGGTAGGCAGATTTGAGTCACTATTCTTTTGGATCATAAGTTGAAAGATGCTATCTATACATAAAGCAAAAAACTGTAGGTAATTTGCTTTCTCTTTGTCCCATCCACCAGCCTGAAAGCTCTGTGAGGGCAAAATCATCTAAGGTCAATATCTCCAGTACATTCCATCACAAGTGTTCCATAATAATACACCTTCGTGTGTATTCTCTGAATTCAAATTTAAAAAAAAAAAAACACAAATTTATAAAAAATCTCTGATTTCAGAGGAAAGACAAAATTTCTTTAGAGTCACCTTTATCCACTTGCAATTGAACAGCAGAATTACCTAGGAAGATTTGTTTGAGGCCGCATATACTATGTTCTGCTGCTGCTACTTAGCAGTCGCATACTATCTTCTCCATACTGAATATGCTCTCATTTAAGAAAGTTTCCAGAACATAGTGCTATGTGTTTCTGATTTATAATCATAGAATTAAAGAATTTTTGATATTTGGATTATTTTTAATGTGCTATAGTCACAAGGCAATGAAGAAATAAATATGTATATGCAGGCCTTGTGAGCATGTGAGATGAGTGCAGTTGTGCAGTAGCTTGAACATGCTTTGGCATTGCCCTTCCTTGGGACTGGAATGAAAACAACATTTTCAGCCCTGTGGCCACTGCTAAGCTTTCCAAATTTGCTGGCATATTGAGTGCAGCACTTTCACAGCATCATCTTTCAGGATTTGAAATAGCTCCCCTGGAATTCCATCACCTCCACTAGTTTATTCATAGTGATGCTTCCTAAGGCTCACTTGACTTCACACCCCAGGATGTCTGGCTCTAGGTGAGTGATCACACCATCATGGTTATCCAGGCCATTAAGATATTCTTTGTATAGTTCTTCTGTGTATTCTTGCCACCTCTTAATATCCTCTGCTTCTGCTTATGTTAGGTCTATAACCTTTCTGTCCTTTATTGTGCCCATATTTGCATGAAGTGTTCCCTTGGTAACTCTGATTTTCTTGAAGTGATCTCTAGTCTTTCCTATTCTATTGTTTTCCTCTATTGCTTTGTATTGGTCACTGACGAAAGCATCCTTATCTCTCCTTGCAGCTCTTTGGAACTCAGCATTCAGATGGGTATTTCCTTTTCTCCTTTGCCTTTTGCTTCTCTTCTTTTCTCAGCTATTTGTAAGAGCTCCTCAGACAACCATTTTGCCTTTTGAGTAAGGTCATATTCAAAATATCCAAGGTAGGTTTCAACAGGACATGAACTGAGAACTTCCATATGTTTAAGCTGGATTTAGAAAAGGCAGAGGAACCAGAAGTCAAATTGCCAACATCCTTTGGATCATAGAAAAAGCAAGAGAATTCCAGAAAAAAAATCTACTTTTGCTTCATTGACTATGCTAAAGCTTTTGACAGTGTGGATCACAACAAACTATGGAAAATCCTTAAGGTTGGGAATAGCAGACCACCTTACCTGCCTCCTGACAAATCTGTATGCAGGTCAAGAAGCAACAGTTAGAAAAGGACATGGAAAAATGAACTGGTTCCAAGTTGGGAAAGGAGTACGTCAAGGCTGTATATAGTCACCCTGCTTATTTAACTTAAATGCAGAGTACATCATATGAAATGCTGGACTGGATGAATCACAAGCTGGAATCAAGATTGCTGGGAGGAATATCAATAACCTCAGATATGCAGATGACACCACCCTTATGGCAGAAAGCAAAGAGGAACTAAACAGCCTCTTAATGAAGCTGAAAGAGGAGAGTGAAAAAGCTGATTGAAAACTCAACATTCAAAAAGTGAAGATCACTACATCCAGTCCCATCACTTCATGGCAAATAGATGGGGAAATAATGGATTTAGTGACAGACTTTTTCCTTGGGCTCCAAAATCACTGTAGGACAGTGACTGGAGCCCTGAAAGTAAAAGATGCTTGCTCCTTGGAAGAAAAGCTATGACAAACCTAGATTGCATATTAAAAAGCAGAGACATTACTTTGCCAACAAAAGTCTGTATAGTCAAAGCTATGGATTTTCCAAAGAATTGATGCTTTCAAACTGTGGTGTTGAAGAAGACTCTTGAGAGTCCCTCAGATTGCAAAGAGATCAAACCAGTCAATCCTAAAGGAAACCAACTCTGAATATTCATTGGAAGGACTGATGCTGAAGCTGAAGCTTCAATACTTTGGCCACTTGATGTGAAGTGCCGACTCATTGGAAAAGACCCTGATGCTAGGAAAGACTGAAGGCAGGAGGAGAAGGGGACGACAGAGGAAGAGATGTTTGGATGGCATCACCAACTTAATCGACATGAGTTTGAGCAAGCCCTGGGAGATGGTAAAGGAGAGGGAAGCCTGGCATGCTGCAGTCTATGGGGTCACAAACAGTTGGACACAACTCAGTGACTGAACAACAACAATGAAAATATGCATGACCTGCACTTACTTACATATATACTATACATGTATATGCATATGTACATATTTAGAGGTAAATGCGCATGTATATATTTACCTATGAGTTTATTTACAGATTGATGAATATATAGGCAGATGAAATGGAAATAGTAGTGAAACATTTTATGTCTTTACACCCAAGAGTTGTAAATGCAGAATTCAAAAAATGAATAATATCAAATTTTTTGAATATGCACAAAGATGATTTAATTATTATAGAAAAAAAGAAAGAATAAGCATTTTTCAAAGTATCACATAAGCTGTTGTGCCCATTAAGGTATTAATCTGGTTTTCTTATAAATGGAGATGCTTCTGTATGTTGCCCTTCAATATTTCGAAATGCACATAAGGCAGGAGATTTACTAAACTTTTCAAGAAAAAAATTAGATATAAAGCATGTGTGGGACATCCCTGGTGGTCAAGAATCTTCGTGCTAATGCAGGGGTCATGGGTTTGATCCCTGGTCCGGGAGGATCCCACATGCTGCGGAGCAACTAAGCCTGTGCGCCACAACTAGAGAGACTGTGCGCTGCAGTGAAGATCCTACGTGTCACAACGGAGACTCAGTACAACCAAAGAAATAAATAAACATGCTTAAAAACATGTCTCCACCTCATCAAAACATTTTAACAATCAAAAGCAAAATCGAAGCTCATTTTTCAGTTTTAATTCTGCAGTGCCAAAGCTGGCCTTGAGTATAACAAAAACAAATGAGAGAAGGAGGGCCTTCACGATTACTTTTAGATGATCATGAAAATTATATACTACAACTGTCAAACAGATAAAATTGAATAAAAGAGTAAGTTGTATATATGCAGTATCATAAAGATGATAGTCAACTGTAGCAAAATACTAAGCATGAAATAAATGTAGTTACCTGGTTAACATCTGTGCCCTTCCCTCTTTCAGCCCTTATAGAGAGACTATTTGTTCTCTACTGCTGCATAGCAAACTACCCAAAATTTGGCAGCCTAAAACTTGTAGACATTTAGACTCCACATGTAAGTGGTATTATATGGTATTTGTCTTTGTCTGACTTACTTCACTTAGTATAATAATCTCTCTGTCCCATGAACTTATTTACAAAACAGAAAGAGACTCACAGACATAGAAAGCAAACTTATAGTTATCAAAGCAGAAAGTGGGGGGAGGGATAGGCTAGGAATTTGGGAGTGACATACACACAATACTACCTATAACATAGATAAATAACAAGGACCTATTGTATCACACAGGGAACTCTACTCAATATTTTGTAATAATCTATAATGGAAAAGAATCTGAAAAAGAATATATATATCTAACTGAATCACTTAAATATATACCTGAAGTTGGTATGACATTGTTTTTCAACTGTTTTTTTGTTTTTTTAACAAGTTGCTCAGTCGTGTCTGACTCTTTACTGGAGTGGGTAGCCTTTCTCTTCTCCAGGGTATCTTCCCAACCCAGGGATTGAACCCAGGTCTCCCGAATTGCAGGCGGACTCTTTATCAGCTGAGCCACAAGGGAAGCCCCAGAATACTGGAATGGGTAGCCTATCCCTTCTCCAGGAGATCTTCCCAACCCAAGAATTAAACTGGGGTCTCCTGCATTGCAGGTGGATTCTTTACCAACTGAGCTATGAGGGAAGCCCACTTCAATAAAAAAGAAAAAGAAAAAAACAGACTCGTAGTTTCAGCAGATCAGAAATCCAGGAATAGCTTAGCTAGATAGCTAAGACTCATGATTTCTCATGGCCTGCAGTAACAACTAGGTTGGGTAGGGAGGTCTCTTTCAAGCTCACTCATATCACTGTTGGAGGCCCTACTCCCTTACCACGTGGGTTTTTCCACAGGGCTGCCTCAAGGACTTGAAGCTGACTTTCCCCAGCTCTGAGCTATCCAGGAGAGAATGAGAGAGCTCAAACACCCACAAGATGAAAGCCACAATCTTTGAAACCCAGTCTTGGAAGTGGCAGCCTCTTACTTCTGCTGTATTCTGTTTACTGGAATCAAATCACTAACTCAAGCCTACACTTATTTCCTGGTATCACACAAAAAGGATTATATGAAAATCATTAGATGTCATCTCAGAAACTTTCTACATCAACCTGAAAAAGAACACTGCAAGCAATTATCACAACTCTGATGATGCCAGCAATTAAACTAGGTAGGGCTGTAAAAAGAGTAGGAATTTGCAACCCACTCCAGTATTCTTGCCCGGGAAATCTCAAGGACAGAAGAGCCTGGAGGGCTATAGAGTATAGGGTCACAAAGAATTGGACACAACTAAGCAAGGGCACACACCGAGAGATGTAAAAAGGGTAATCAAAATCCCCATTAAAGACACAGACAATTACTTCTACAAATCAGAAAGGAAAAATGCCCACAGACCGTTTCTTCCCGGTGGCTCAAATGGTAAAGAATCTGCCTACAATTCAGGAGACCCAGGTTGGATCCCTGGGTCAGGAAGATCCCCTGGAGAAGCAAATGGCACCCCATTCTAGCATTCTTGCCTGGAGAATTCCATGGACTGAGGAGTCTGGTGGACACAGTCCACGGGGTCGCAAAGAGTCGGACACGACTGAGCGACTAACACACACACACACACACACACACACACACGTAGAAGCTGAATACTGCCCTCTGACTGTTTCTCAAAGTTCCACTGAGAAAGATATCTTCCCACTCAATAGCTCCCATGCCCCATGGAACTGTGGAAGAGGTCTAGTAGGCTCCAAGCTGTGTTTGAAAGGATTAGAGTCCAGGAGTCAGAAGGACTGCAGTCTGGTTCCAGGTCTGATGATAAGTTTTCTAGGTATCAGCACCTCCAGGTATAAATGCAATGTTTTAAAGAGCTCCTTATGTCTTGCCAGTATTCAATAAATAACAGTTGGAAGAAAACCTGAGTAACACTACTTTCATGAGGCATTATCATTGTTTTTCTGCATATGAAATATAAACAAAAGTCTCATTTGAACTGCTTACACTTTTAATGCAGCTAAAGTCTCAAATGCCTAGACTTAAAACTCCAAATGAACGTCGACAACTGAGCAACTGAACACAACAACATTGCTGTAATTAGTCTTTTTTAAAATTGTAATTAACTCTTGATTGCAGGGTGTGTATATATGCATAGGTATTTAATAAATATTTAATTGGGGGATAATTTTGAATTTACTGAAAGGTTGCAAAGATAGTACAAAAAGTTTCCATATACCCATAACATAATTTTTCCTAAAGTCATCATCTTATGCAGGAATAGTGCATTTGACAAAAATGAAGAATAACATTGGTACATGATGATTAACTTAACTTCAGTCTTTATTCAGATTCCACCAGTTTTTCCTTTGTTCCAGGATCCAATCCAGAGCACTACAATGCATTAAGTCATCTGATCTCCTAATCTCCTGCAATCTGTGTGACATACTCAATCTTCCCTTATTTTTCATGACCATAACAATGTTGAGGAGTAGTGGTTATTTTGTAGACTATCCTTTCCTTTAGCTGTGTGGTATTTTCTCATGATTTGGCTGACAACATGACTTGAGACTTAGTGACTGAACAACAACAATAACAAAGGTTTGGGATAAAAACACAAAATAAGCTGACTGCTCATCACACCATATCAAGGGGTACATGATATCAGCATGAATTATTGCTGATGTTGTTAACCTTTATTCTTTGCTTAAAATGGTATCTGCCAGCTTTCCCCACTGTGCTTTTTCTTTTTTCCTTTACTATATCCTCTCAATAAAGATGAAAGTCACTACGTGTAGCCCACACTCAAGTGGATCAAAGGGCACATTTTATTATAAACATTATACCCAGCAGCAAAATTCATTTTGGAAATTCGAATACGAATACACCTTATCTCTGAACTTAAACCACTACGATTTTTCATACAAATTCATTTCCCAGTAAATGCTTCCTTACTCCATACTTCTCTTGCTTTAGGTCTACCTCGAAGAACATTTTGAACAGGAAAGAGAAGTATGAAACATTTAATCATCATTCTTTTTATTTGATTTATTTAGGGCTGCACTGGGTCTTCATTGCTGGATGTGGGCTTTCTCTAGTTTCAGGGACTGCTCCTCACTGCGGTGCCCAGGCTTTTCCTTGCGGTGGCTTCTCTTGCTGCAGAGAAGGGCTCTGGGCCCCCCAGAGTTCAGTAGTTGTGGCACACAGGCTTGTTACTCCGAAGCACGTGGAATCCTCCCAAACAAGGAAAGGAACATGTCTCCTGCATCTGCAGGTAGACTCCTAAACACAGGACCACTGTGAAAGTCTCCCATTGTTCTTGTTTTGTTTTTTTTTAATCGCAAGGCTAATGAGATTTTAGTTCCCTTAACAGGAATTAAACCCAAGCCCTCAGCAATGAGAGTCCTGAGTCCTAACCACTGGCCCACCAGAAAATTCCTAATCATCACTGAAGGACAAAGCAGAATAGAAACTACTGTCAAAATTGCATTAAATCTTAGTCATTTATCCTCAAGTCAATATGCAATGGTTCTGATGATGTATGAGGAAGGACACAAAACCAGAAAAACTGATTTTTTAAGAACTGGAAAAAATCCTGTATCTATAATTTCATGACAGAACACTTTAAATTATTCCAATTTTTTTTTAATGACAGTTAATTAGGCTAAAGATTTCAAAGACAAACTTTACAAAGTGATCTGTCCTTGCTAGGATGCTAACTCAAAGATCTTTTAGATTTCAGTCTTCCCAATTCGACTGTATGAACCCTGTCCACAGCTCTGAAGGTAATCTTCACCCATCTCAAAGGGCTAAAAAACTCTGTTTGCACAACAGAGTCTCCTCTTCCCTAAAAACTTAAAATAACAACATTTCTCTTTATCTCCTTCATTATTTAAGAAGCTTGGGTGTGATTCTCGAAGTAATGATTTGTGTTGCCGAATTTTGAGACTGGCAGAAAAAAAAAATCTCTTGATGAAGAAGTCCTACAGCTGTGAAATATTCTCTCACTGACACGGTTTCACTCTGGAGGCATTTAGAGCATGAGTAAGAGGCCACTTTTATTGGCTATGTGTGGGTTGTTTGGTTTCTTGGCAAACATGTTTTGCATGTTGAATGTTTCCCATGAATACTTTGTTTTTGTTTCATGTTTGGGGGCCTCTGGTTCTAGTAGGTAACCAATAAATTAAGCAAAACAATTTAGATATCCCTTTTTTTTCATGCTCTGGGTATACAAACTTCAGAGGAAAGTGTTTGGGGCCTAAATTTCCTACTTAATTGACTAAAGTTTAGATTTCTGTTTTGCTTGTTATAAGCCTTAAATGAGTTAGTAATTTCCTTTGAGGGTAGGGATTATCTAGTGTTTATTTTTTTCTACAGGCCTCCATACAGCATTCAGCATAACACATGACTTCAAAGTAGAAAGGGAAAAAAAAAAATCCCCAAAACAAAACAGAAAAAAACTACAAACCATTTTAGATTTTACTCATTCCTAAAAATTTTATAAAATGTTCATTAAGGAATGAATACTATAATACTAAATCAGGGTATAGCTTAAATATACAGTGACCAAAAGTTACACCAGTATTTCAGTAACATTTTTATACAAATCCTATGTTAAATATCGGTCGTTCTCGTTTATTTGTACAGTAGTCTTCTGCATAGGCTTCCCTGGTGGCTCAGAGGGTAAAGCGTCTGCCTGCAAGGAGGGAGACCCGGGTTCGATCCCTGGGTGGGGAAGATCCCCTGGAGAAGGAAAAGGCAACCCACTCCAGTATTCTTGCCTGGAGAATCCCATGGACGGAGAAGCCTGGCGGGCTACAGTCCACGGGGTCGCAAAGAGTCGGACATGACTGAGCGGCTTCACTTCTCACTTTTTCTTCTGCATATTTACTTTTCACCTCTCTACTAAATTTCTCATAGTTAACTTTTAAGAGAAATGTGAAACTCTTTCTTTTTTCCTATTCTTTCAGGTGTCCACTGTGTTACACCAAGAAATCAGCCTATTGAGATGGAGCAACAACTCACACATATTCATATATAATCTCACCTTATACAGTCTCTCACTGCAGCTCCTTTTCTATTCTACTATCCAGGCTCACATCCTCATCACCACAGCAGAAACCATCTACTATAGCCAATTCCTTCTTCATTTCATTTTTCAATTATTAATACATTTATCCTTATGACTCATCTTAACTCTTCCTTACTAAAATAAACCCAATAGTTTTCTACGTCCCATAAAGTAAAAAAAAAAAAAAGAAAAAGAAAAAGAAAGACTCCTAACAAATATTTCAAGAAAAATATAACATACAATAAACCAAGAGTTTATGGAAAAGAACATATGAGATGAAAATAGAAACATTAGATAGGTAGATAGCTAATAGAATAGATATGAAGATATTTCTCTATAATTTGAGGGGCTTTATTTGCTCCTTGGTAATGAGAAGTACTGAAAGATTTTTAGCAAGAAGGTGATACACTATTTGAATTTTAGGGACAGCTTTCAGACTTTATTAAAAAGGAAGAGTAAAAAGGAACTGATAGAAAATTTGGACAGAAGCCTATCTCAGTTGAGTACAAGTAAGAGATAAGTGGGTAGAAAGAAAGAGATACAATCAGGAGAAGAGTTGAAGGTACCTGATGACTGATTAGAGAATAGGAGGAGGAAGCTGAAAGAACAGAGAAAGACTTGAGGTTTCTAGTTTGGATGGTTTTTATCAATAACAAATATAGGAGATATTAGTGGAAGAATAGATTTGCTTGTAAGTGAAGAGCTGGGTGGTTCGTGATGGGAGTGAGGTATGAAGAGCCTGTTGAATTTAGTTTTGTATCTGCTGAGGTTGTGTGTCTTGTGGAACATACACAAAAGGCATTTAATATGAAAAATTTAGGCAGGATTCTGTGTATGTTTCTTTTATTTCCTGTAATGTTCAGAACAGCGCTTTTAGCTTTCAATAGAAACTTACCTGAATGAGAAATTATGGTTGAGGGAATGAATAAGTGAATGATTGCATTCAGGTTCCCAAACAGCAGAGGGATGTTCATAATTTTCCTCTACACCATCCTATAGGATGGCTCATGAGCACTTCAAGGAGCGAAGATCCCAGTCGAGTTCTCTGCAGGAAGACACCCTGTACTACCAATGTGATCAAGCGCCAGTGGCCATGTCCCACTTACTTGGTTCATAGAAACAACTAGCAAAAATAAAGTGTCCACTGATCAACCTCCAAATGTTCATCTATGCACAAAAATATGCTAACAGAAGCAAGAAAGGGTTTTTGTGAGTGAAAGTATTAGGTGCTCAGTTGTGTCTGACTCTGCAGCCTCATGGACTGTGGCCTGCCAGGCTGCTTTGTCCATGGAATTCTTCAGGCAAGAATACTGGAGTGGGTTGCCATTCCCTTCTCCAGGGGATCTTCCCAACCCAGGGACTGAACCCAGGTCTCCCACATTGCAGGCAGATTCTTTATCATTTTAGCAGTTCAGTTCAGTTCAGTCACTCAATCATGTCCGACTCTTTGCAACCCCATGAATTGCAGCACGCCAGGCCTCCTTGTTCATCACCAACAGTGGCCCGTAATGCTCCATGTGCTTGGAATTTATCTTTAATTTGTGTCTTCTCCTCCCCAACCATCCTCCTTTTTAAAAATTTCTTTTGTTTCCTAGGGCATCTTCTCTTCTTTTTGCTTTTCCTTTCCTGTTTATTAACTTTACTTATATGCAGAGTACATCATGAGAAACGCTGGGCTGGAAGAAGCATAAGCTGGAATCAAGATTGCCGGGAGAAATATCAATAACTTCAGATATGCAGATGACACCACCCTTATAGCAGAAAGTGAAGAGAAACTAAAGAGCCTCTTGATGAAAGTGAAAGAGGAGGGTGAAAAAGTTGGCTTAAAGCTCAACATTCAGAAAACTAATAAGATTATGGCATCTGGTCCCATCACTTCATGGGAAATAGATGGGGAAACAGTGGAAACAGTGTCAGACTATTTTTTGGGCTCCAAAATCACTGCAGATGGTGATTGCAGCCATGAAATTAAAAGACGCTTACTCCTCGGAAGGAAAGTTATGACCAACCTAGACAGCATACTGAAAAGCAGAGACATTACTTAGCCAAGAAAGGTCCATCTAGTCAAGGCTATGGTTTTTCCAGTGGTCATGTATGGATGTGAGAGTTGGACTGTGAAGAAAGCTGAGTGCCGAAGAATTGATGCTTTTGAACTGTGGTGGTGGAGAAGACTCTTGAGAGTCCCTTGGACTGCAAGGAGATCCAACCAGTGCATTCTAAAGGAGATCAGTCCTGGGTGTTCTTTGGAAGGAATGATGCTAAAGCTGAAACTCCAGTACTTTGGCCACCTCATGCGAAGAGTTGACTTATTGGAAAAGACTCTGATGCTGGGAGGGATTGGGGGCAGGAGGAGAAGGGGACGACAGAGGATGAGATGGCATCACTGACTTGATGGATGTGAGTTTGAGTGAACTCCGGGAGTTGGTGATGGACAGGGAGGCCAGGCGTGCTGCAATTCATGGGGTTGCAAAGAGTTGGATATGACTGAGCAAATGAACTGAATTGATTCTTCTTTTGATTCTTCTCATAAATATAATTTATCATATTTCAGAAATTGAGAAAAACTGCAGAGGGATTGTAGAAAATTTGAAAGTCATAATAGAAAAACTCAAAAACAATTTAATTCCACCTCAGCGTAAAAAGGGACTTTTAACTTATGGTTTAAAAGCGTTCAAGCAATATATGTTGTAACATAGGGATTCCCAGGTGGCACAGTGGTACCAAGAACCTACCTGCCCATGCAGGAAACACAAGTGACACCGGTGTGACCCCTGAGTCAGGAAGATCCCCTGGAGGAGGAAATGGCAACCTATTCCAGTATTCTTGCCTGGAAAATTCCATGGACAGAGGAGCCTGGTCCATGGGGTCACAAAGACCCAGACATGACTGAGGATGCACGCACAAACTCATGTTGTAATATAACTATTATCAAAAAAATCCAGAAATGGTAAAAATTAAAACCAGATACGTAAAATTTTGTTAGCAAGCATTTATTGTGTACATAAGAACAGTTCACAAACTGGTAATCTTCAAACCAAAAGCAGAGAAAAAAAAAGTAGAGAAGCTCAGGGATATGATACTGCAGAATCATCTTTATAAGCCATTATAAATATAAAGTGAAAACGAGGACATCATTTAACCCTTACGATGATTGGTAATTACAATGAGGATTTCCAGATGGCAGATTTTATACCATTTTAGAAAGATGAGTTAAGTTTATTTTATGATTATAAGATGAATACATATCTAAGTACACTAAGTTAAGTTTTGTTCATGAAGTAAGCTAGATTTAGCTTTGTTTATGTGGCTTAAATGACTTTATCTTCTTGGAGGATTATCAGGCCTGGTCTGCACTTTACTTTAACAACTCCTCCCTTTCGGTCACTCTCTCCACAAGCTGAGCATATGACCAACCAGTATAGTGCTATTTTCAGGTACCACTATGGACACAGTCATTCAGACAGATGGTCATGTAGCTGCTGTCACGTGACCAAACCGTTGCATCAGCATAACAGATATTGATACATGTGGTTGGATCAGTGACCCCTTTGACGTCTAATCTTGATGATACCATTTGAGATGTGAGTGGCAGCTACAATGTGTTTAAAAGCCTTGAGAGGATACAATGCACTAGGGAAGTTGTTAATACAATGACTGTGAGCAGGATAATAGCCAAGGATTTAAAATAACCCAGAGGAGACATTCCCAGGAGCAAAGATTGGAATAAATCAAATGAGTTATAATCAGATTCATGTTTCACATTTCTGAGTCAACTTACATATGCAGAGTAATACGCACTTGGGTTTCCATTTTTTCTTCTTTACAAGGCACACCATGTTGTATGAGCATCTCATATTCTCATGATTACTTAGGAAAGGATGGCATGATAATGTTTTATTTTAATTCATGAGATAGCATTGCAGGTGAGCTTCCACCTAAATTAGACCACTTATGATTTGAGGAATCAAACAATTTAGTATAAAGAATTTCTATGGAAACCAAACAGAAACAATGGTTAACAGTTGGAGCAAAATATAAACTCAGTATCTGAAATGAAGAGGTGCCAATTAAGAAAATTTCTAGATTTGAATTCAAAGCATCTTTAGATGGTAAATGTGGATGGCAGTTTCAATCTGATGAACCGTCTGAGTTTGCAGTTTGACTGTCTTTGATCGCATCCATGGGTGTTCTGCTGAACTCTTTTGAGAGTTCCATACAACAAGTCTGAAGGTTGTCCATATATCATCTGTTATGATTTCTCTGAAGTTTACATGGAAATAACAATATCTCAAAGACAGTGAAGAAGATTAGAATCTGATAACAGGTATACTATAGATTTCCATTAAAACCATTTTTGTCTGTATTTATATATTTTTGTCTACATTTTGTAAAAGTACTTTTATCAAAGATAGTTGCAGTGAGCCTAATGTGTTTATAAGTCTAGGCTCATTAAATATGGTCCGATTATTTACATGAAAGTAGCAAGAATAGTAATCACATGTATATTCTCAAATATAATGTTTTAGTCAAAGCTTTGGTAATATCCAGTGTGTTTATTAGCTCCATAAGGTTCAGTACTTAAAATTCTCAAGTAATAATAAATTCAGATGAGAACTTTAAAAGTCTCTTAGGCAGAGAAGCCAAGTTAGAGACTTGCCCAATTGTGTTCTATTATAGGGAGAACAGATTATTTAAGAACTTTTGCAAATACTTGTATTGTCATGAAAAATAAGAATATTTAATCAATGTTTCTGAGTTCTAGAGGAAATAGATAAGGAGGAAAAGATAAATGTTTCAATCTTTGCTTACAAAGGTATATTTTGCCAAACTGTTACAAGTTATAGATAGCTTAAAATTAAGGAGAAAAGTAGTTTGTTTAAATCTGGGGGGGGGGGGGGAGACAGCACTAAAGCACTAGCACTATTTCAAGCAAAGTCATAAACATTATTACCATCTTCAACTGTTCATTCATTTTTATGTAAACAATTCTTAATTTTCTTGATCTTGGACTAGCAGTTATTTGAATCAGTCAATTTTTCCACTAAAAATTCTTACTGAATTCAGCATTTTGATCTGAAATTAATAGAAACCCATATTCTAGAGTCATTGTCAAGTACTTTTCCATGAACCTGCTTGAAAGTGAAACAAGTTCGCCTGTAGTTGATTGTAAATGCTTTCAGAGGAGAATCAAGGGTAAAACAGTAATTGTCAGTGAGTGATAAAAGACCTAGAAAAAGCTACAGTAAACCATATAAGAGATAACATCAAACATACTAACATTTGCATTATAGGGATCCGAGAAGGAGGAGAGAGAGAAAAGGGACAGAAAACATTTAGAGAAATCAAGATTGAAAACCTCCCTAACCTGACAACAAAAGTAGATACTACATGATGATTAAAAGAGCAATCCAAGAAGAAGATGTAACAGCTATAACTACATATGCACCCAACATAAAAGTACCTAAATTCATAAAGCAAATATTAACAGACATAAAGGGAGAAATTGACAGTAACATGATAACAATAGGGGACATTAACTCCACACTTAAATCAATGGATACATCATCTAGACAGAAAATCTATAGGGACACACTGGCTTTAAGTGATACATTCAACCAAATGGACTTAATAGATTTAAACAGAATATTCCATCCAAAAGCAGCAGAATACACATTCATTTTAAATGCATGGGAAACATTTTCCAGGTCGGATCTCATGTTGGCCACAAAAAACGCCTCACAAATTTAATAAAATTGAAATAATATCAAGTTTCTTTTCCAACTAAAACATTATGAGATAAGAAATCAGCTATATAAAAAATGAAAAAAATAGAAACATGAGGAGGCTAAATACTATGCTACTAAACAACAGATGAATCACTGACCAAATCAAAGGGGAAATAAAAATATACCTGGAGACAAATGAAAGCAAAAAGAAATCATAATGATCAGAAAAGAAATAAATGTTCAGGGAACATGTGTACACCTGTGGCAGATTCATGCTGATATATTGGCAAAACCAATACAGTATTATAAAGTAAAATAAAGTACATAATAATAATAATAATAAAGAAAAGAAATCAATGAAATAAATGAAATAGAAACAGAAAAATAATAGAAAAGATCAATGAAACTGAGATCCAGTTATTTGGGAAGATAAACAATATTAATAAACTTTTAGCCATACTCATTAAAGAGAGAGAGAGCCCAAATCAATAAAATCATAAATTAAAAAGAAGCTGAAACCAACACTACAGAAATAAAAGAATCATAAGAGAGTACTATGAACCAGTATCTGTCAATAAAATGGACAATCTAGAAGAAATGGGCCAATTTGTAGACACATACTAAATCCCCACATTGAATCAGGAAGAAATAAAAATACAAACAGATCAGCTACCAGCAATGAAACTGAATCAGGGGAAAAAAAAAAAAAAAACTCCTAACAAAAGTTTGGGACTAGATGGCTTCACAGGAGAATTCTACCTAATATTTACAGATCATTAGGTAGGACCTATCCTTCTCACATTATTCCAAAAAATTTCATACAGAGGAACACATATCACTTATTCTACAAGGCCAGCATCACTCTGATACCAAAAGCAGAGAAAAATATCACAATAAAAATTACAGGCCAATATCACTGATAAACACAGATGCAAAAATCCTTAACAAAATACAGCTAATCAAATCCAACAATATTAAAAAGGATCATACACCATGAACAAGTGGGATTTATCCCAGGAATGCAAGGATTCTTCAATATCTGCAAATCAGTCTGATAGTCCACAGTAACAAACTGAAGAATAAAAACCATATGATCATCTCAGTAGATGGAGAAAAAGCTTTTGATAAAATTCATCCATTTATGATAAAAACTTTCCAGAAAGTGATCATAGAGAACCTATCTCAACATAATAAACGCCATTTACAACAAACTCACAACAAACATTATTCTCAATGGTGAAAAGCTGAAAACATTTCCTTTAAGATCAGGAACAAGACAAGGATGTCCACTCTAACCACTTTTTTTCAATAGTGTTGGAGGCTCTAACCACAAGCAATTACAAAAGAAAAAATAAACAAATGGCATCCAAATCAGACAGGAAAAATAAATCTTCTCCATATACAGATGATACAGTCTTATATATGTATTTTTAAAAGTCCCCAAAACCATAGTTATCTCCTTTTCTGAACAGAAGGATGACTTACTAAGAAGATTCCACAAACACAGGTATGTAAAATAAACTCAGAAAGTTCAAACTGCAAAAAAAAAAAAAAAAGAGAGAGAGAGAGAGAGAGAGAGAGAGCGCTTGAATCCAGTGGAAACTTATCCTAGGACCCTGAGACAAGTGAGAAAGCCATGAGTGCAATGGGCTCCGTGGGTACCAGCACATGGTTGCACATAAGCCTCAGAGTCACTGAGGGGGCTCTTCTTCGGTTCCTATTTCTGACACCAAGAACTATCAAAAATCCACTAACAGTAAAATCAAAACCAGATCAATAAAATAGTGTTCGTTGTGCATACAAGAGCAGTTCATGAACTAAGAGTCTTCAGACTAAAACTGTAATTAAGCTCAGAGGCATAATACTGCAGGACGGCTTATAAAGCAAAAATGAGGAAACTGTTTAACTCATAGAGTAATTGGTTATTGCACTGGGGGTTTCCAGATGACAGAGGACTGGTTAAAAATGATTTATCTTAAACCATTTTGGGAAAATGAGTTAAGTTTCTATTGTGATTATCAGAGGAATACATTTACAAGAAATGGCCTAAGTTTCACTTATTTCCATGAAATAAGTTAGATTTAGTTTTGCTAACATGACTGAGGGGCTTCCCAGGTGGCACAGTGGTAAAGAATCTGCCTGCCAATGCAGGAGATGCAGGAGACTCAGGTTCAATCCCTGGAGTGGGAAGATCCCCTGGAGGACGAAATGGCAACCCACTCCAATATTCTTGCCTGGAAAATTCCATGGACAGAGGAGCCTGGTGGACTACAGTCCGAGGGATCGCAAAGAGTCCGACGTGACTGAGTACGCAGGCATGCACGCACGCAACATGGCTTGGGCAATTTGCAAGCCTGGTCTCCAGTTTATTTTAACACTAGATGTTTTAGGAAGTATCTAGACCCCACCCACCCCACTCCAGTACTCTTGCCTGGAAAATCCCATGGACGGAGGAGGCTGGTAGGCTGCAGTCCATGAGGTCGCTAAGAGTCGGTCATGACTGAGGGACATCACTTTCACTTTTCACTTTCATGCATTGGAGAAGGAAATGGCAACCCACTCCAGTATTCTTGCCTGGAGAATCCCAGGGATGGGGGAGTCCGGTGGGCTACCGTCTAGGGGGTTGCACAGAGTCGGACACAACTGAAGTGACTTAGCAACAGTAGCAGCATTATGTAATCCAAGAGTTTGTTAAGTTTCAAAATATTTCAACAATGATGGGTTAAAATATCCTCATAACAACTAGAAATTTTGGTTTTTAAAAGTTCTTTTTCAAAGTATAGTACTTCAGATTCAAACTCCAGCCTGAAAGAAGAAATGGAATGTGTTAAAGATTTCTAGTAGGCTCAACAGTTTAACACTGACAATAGATGAACCATTGTTTTTTATTTTATTTTTGCCTGGGAAATGAGTATTCTCTTCCCAAATAGGTCTCCCATAACTGAAATGGAAAAAATACTTGAGTAGCTTAGAAAAAAAAATTTCTTGGTACACAACTCTCACTCAGTAAATATTTAAATATTTGTTAAATTAACAGATTTATCCTCAGAGTAGAAATGTATATGACTGTTTTGGTTAAATTATTACAAATTCTATTAGGCAGATTCGGAATTAGTATAATTCTTCTTTCTTGAGGCTGTATAGCAAAGTGGAGAAGAACATAGACTTTAGAGGATAAAAGTTTTTATGTAATTAATCCTCCAATTCTTATTAGCTACATGATAACAACTTGCTTAATCTAACTAAACTTCAGTTTCTGCTCCTGAAAAATGAAGACTATAGCACCTATCTCTTTGGGTTAGGTCAAATATGACTGTGAAACATTTAATACAGTAAACCCAAGTAGTACCTGTTAACTATTGCTATGTTCTGCAACAGTTTTTAATAGTTTTCATATAAGCAAAATAATATGTAAATTTATCACAACGTCAAACTACTGCTAAACAGTAATAGAAGAAATTTAGCTTTCTTTTATCAAATAATGAATGATGCTGAATGCTGTCACCTTTTCTATTGCTAACAAATCAAATTTGGTTTGCTTTACACATATTGAATTTCAGGGCTCTTTCTAGGGTACCTGGGGTCAGCATCATGTACCCAGATTTCTCAGGGGAGTATAAGTCAGGTAAGAAGATCCTTGCCAAGAGGCAGAGCAGGTCTAGTGACCTCTAGGATGTAGAGTGAAGAAAGTGCCAAGTGGAATTAATTTTACAGATGCTATTGATGAGCATGGGCAGCTAGAAAGTCCTTGAACAGGGGTCGGCAGCATGAGCCATTATTCTCAGCGAGTCACCTTTCTTGCAAAGATGGACAACAGGTGTGATATTCATGGAAATGACAGAGAAGGATGACTCACTGCATTTCAGTCTACATTACTTGTAGTGGGTAGGAATGTTCCAATTCAGAAGAGAGACAAAAGTTTCTATTATTTCTTCGGCCAGATCTTTTTGTTTGTCTTTGACCCTGCTTATCTCCAAATTAGATAAAGTAACAGAAATAGAGGTAAGGTTCATAGAGAGACCAAGATAAGAGAAAAGCCTGTGAAAATTCTGTCAGAATAGGATGGGAGAACTGCCCTGAACGAAAGGAACATGATCCAACTGTCACGAACTGAATAGGAGGAGAACCAGGACGTATAATAGCTATTTTCTTTCTATTTCAGAGAAGTATAGCTGCACATTTTTTTCCCTTTCAATTTAAACACTAGTAATGTAGAAGTCTTTCAAAATATTTGAGCTTTGTCTAGCACCTAGAAAATCAACTAAGACTTCCAATCGCTTCCTAGGCAAATAAGACTTGAGCCATTACTTTTTCCCCTTTCAGTTTGTTACCTTAATTTTGTTAAAGGAGCTCGAAGCCTTTATTAGCTAAAAACAAGGAAAGATCTGAATGGTGACAGATAAACGTGAGTGATAACATGGCAGAGTAATATACAGAAAGACTGTACTATTTTGGAAACAAGAGAATGAAACTTTCAGAACAAGCATAGCACATGCTCACATCAGTAACCAAACAACAGAGGGTCACTCTTTCCTTGACCAAAAGTATAAATATTTTGTGCTTTTAATCAGCTCACATAGTTGAGTCTTACCAGTCCTTGGAAATCTCTGACAAAAAGGATCTCTTGCCCAATTTTCCTAAATGAACATTTTAGGAGAAAGACTGAAATATATTACCTCTCCTCCCTCTCTCAAAGAGCTCAAAGCATGTTCAAATGAATGAATGAGTGAATAAACAAAGTAAATAAATCAATGCCTGGCTTAGTTAGAACTATTTAGCTCTCCCTGACACATGTTCCCTCATAGCAGCCTCGTAATCAGCTGTAGCTAAAACAGTTTGAAATGGTTTGCTCTCATTGTCATCATTTGACCCTTGTTTCTGAACTCAGTCCAGCATTTTTCTTATCACTGCATGAGGCACCATAAATTATAGTTCCAGTAACACTTCATTGACCTGCTTGCAGAGACTGTTTAAAGGGAATGAGTGTGGGGCTTTGGCACCAGTGACTTATTCTGTTATGGCTCAGTAAACAGGAACTATAAAGGACTGACTCTCTCTCTATGGTTGTGAGAGGAGTTCAAAGCCTGTGTTAGATACCTTCCTGCTGCTGAAGAATGGAGACATTCCCAAAATGCAGGGGAAAAACACATAGACTTACAACTGAAAGTTGATCTCAGATTTATACAAAATGGGATTTTCTTATTGTCTAAATAATGACTACAATGCAGTTTCCCTTGAACTAGACACAGCATAAAATATATTTCCAAAAGTTTTCTTAGAATAGTCATCCTAATGTAAAGCTACAAGCTCTTGTATTCTTTCAGTTTCTACGCGATATTCATCAAATATCCATTTCTAAGATAGCAACCCATACCTACAAACCTCCTAGGATATCAGGGCAAATGAATATATGAATAGAAATAAATCATGATTTATAATAATAAATAATGTTAGCAGCATATATGTTTAACTGACTTTAAATTGTGACAATTCTTAAACATTTTTCTTCCTTGGTGGCTAAAGAATCTTTCTGCAATGCAGGAGATTTGGATTCAATCCCTAGGTCGGAAAGATCCCTTGTAAAAGAGAATGGCTACCCACTGCAGTATTGTTGCCTGGAGAATTTCACAGACAGGGGAGACTGGCAGGCTACAGTCCATGGGGCTGCAAAGAGTTGGACTTGACTAAGCAACTAACACTTTCTTTCACTTTCATGTAGTTTAAGGATTCTAAATATGATAAATTCTATTCACAGTTCTCATAAATATTTGTGTCCATTTTTAAAGTCTTAGGTGAAATAGAATATTGAGTGGAGAGAAACCCACTCTGGTCAATCCAGGAATAAGTCAAATGAAGGGAAAGACTCCAAATAGAATATAAGCAACTCCACTCTTATTTGATTCTTCAACTTTTATTGACTGCTTTAGTAGTTCACAGATGAAAAGTCTGTGTTAAAATATACCACCCAAGACTGACATGAAAGTTCAATGAATGTCTAAAGCAGTCAGCCAATCACAGAAGGAAGACAGATACTAAAACTGGGTCATAACAGATGGTTCACAAGACCGTGGCACCTGTCTACATCCCAGGCAACCAGAAGGTGAAAAAAACAAAAGCATTTGTGCTTAGGGGTCTTCCTGGTTGGTCCAGTGGTTAAGAATCCTCTTTCCAATGCAGGGGATATAGGGTTAATCCCTGACTGGAGAAGTGAGATCCACCTAAGCCCATGCACCGCAACTAGTGAGAAGCCTACATGCCCCAACAAAGAGCCTACATGTGGAAACGGAAGATCCCAGATGCCAAAACTGAGGCCAAAAGCAGCCAAAAGGAAATAAATGCTTAGGAGCATTTTTATGAACGAGGCCTGGAAGTGGAAGATTCACTTTTATCCCATTCTGCTGCCTATAATTCAATCACGTGTCTACATTAACTTCAGGAAGGGGCTTCTCTGGTGGCTGACTGGTAAAGAATCCACCTGCCAATGCAGGAGACACTAGTTGGGCTCCTGGGTCAGGAAGATCCCCTGAAAAAGGAAATGGCAATCCACTCCTGTATTCTTTCCTGGAAAACCCCCATGGACAGAGGAGTCTGGTGGGCTATAGTCCATGGGCTCTGAAGAATCAGACATGTCTTAGTGACCAAACAAACTTCAAGGAAAGCTGGTTATACACACAAGTTGTGTGCCCAGGAAAATGAAGAGAATATGAATTTTAGTGAATGTACAATAATTCTTTCCATACAGTTAATCCTCAAACTTTTCTAAATTTTAATCTTGAATAGATTCAGATAGTCTTTTTTTTTTTAATGTGAATAAGTCAATAAGGTTCAGAAGATCAAGGTTCCAGGAAAAAGACAATATAAATGGTTTCCTATAGGTACATTTCATGCAAACATGGATACAATAAAGGAAAGAAATGGTATGGACCTAACAGAAGCAGAAGATATTAAGAGAGGTGGCAAGAATGCACAGAACTATACAAAAAAGATCTTCATGACCCAGATAATCACAATAGTGTGATCACTCACCTAAAGCCAGCTGTCTTGAAATGCAAAGTCAACTAGGCCTTAGGAAGCATCACTACAAACAAAGCTAGTGGAGGTGATGGAATTCCAGTTGAGCTATTTCAAATCCTGAAAGATGATGCTGTGAAAGTGCTGCACTCATTATGCCAGCAAATTTGGAAAACAGCAGTGGCCACAGGACTGGAAAAGGTCAGTTTTCATTCCAATCCCAAAGAAAGGCAATGCCAAAAAATGCTCAATCTACCGCACAATTGCACTCATCTCACATGCTAGTAAAGTAATGCTCAAAATTCTCCAAGCCAGGTTTCAAAGGTACATGAGCCATGAACTTCCAGACATTCAAGCTGGATTTCGGAAAGGCAGAGGAACAAGAGATAAAATTGCCAACACCCACTGGACCATCTAAAAAGCAAGAGAGTTCTAGGAAAACATCTATTTCTGCTTTATTGACTATGCCAAAGCCTTTGACTGTGTGGATCACAACAAACTGGAAAATTCTGAAAGAGATGGGAATACCAAACCACCTTACCTAACTTCTGAGAACTCTGTATATAGGTCAAGAAGCAACAGTTGGAACTGGACATGGAACAACAGACTGGTTCCAAATTGGGAAAGGAGTATTTCAAGGCTATATATTGTGATCCCACTTATTTAACTTATATGTAGAGTACATCATGTGAAATGCCAGGCTGGATGAAGCACAAGCTGGAATCAAGATTGCCAGGAGAAATATCAATAACCTCAGATATCAGATGACACCACCTTCATGGCAGAAAGTGAAGAAGAACTAAAGAGCCTCTTGATGAAAGTGAAAGAGGAGAGTAAAAACGTTGGCTTAAAGCTCAACATTCAGAAAACTAAGATCATGGCATCTGGTCCCATCACTTCATGGCAAATAGATGGGGAAACAATGGAAACAGTGAGAGACTTTCTTTTGGGGGGCTCCAAAATCACTGCAGATGGTGACTGCAGCCATGAAATTAAAAGATGCTTGCTTTTTGGAAGAAAGTCTATGACCAACCTAGACAGCATATTAAAAAGCAGGATATTACTTTGCCAACAAAGGTTCATGTAGTCAAAGCTATGATTTTTCAAGTAGTCATGTATGGATGTGAGAGTTAGACTATACAGAAAGCCAAGCACTGAATAATTGATGCTTTTGAACTGTGGTGTTGGAGAAGACTCTTGAGAGTCCCTTGGACTGCAAGGAGATCTGACCAGTCTATCCTAAAGGAAATCAGTTTTGAATATTCATTGGAAAGACTGATGCTGAAGCTGAAACTCCAAAGAACTGACTCATTTGAAAAGACCCCGATGCTGGGAAAGATTGAAGGTGGGAGGAGAAGGGGATGACAGAGGATGAGATGGTTGGATGGCATCACTGACTCAATGGACATGAGTTTGAGCAAGCTCTGAGAGTTGGTGATGGACAGGGAAGCCTGGAATGCTGCAGTCCATGGGGTCATAAAGAGTTGGACACGACTGAGTGACTGAACTGAACTGAACTGAACGGTACATCATGAGAACCTCTAGGTCACCTCTGGGGAGAAAAACAAAATTGATAGCCAGGGGTCTTTTAGCTTATTTACATGAGAAATTGTGTCAACGTGAAAATCACAGTGGTTTTACCAAAGATCCATAAACATCTTACTCTTGGAGTCTCTAATCACTAGCAGAATGTTTAGGTGTTTGAGACTATTGAACAAGCTTATTTTGTAATTATTTGAAAACTAAAATCCCATCTGTAGTCAAGAGTTTCCATTTTTTAAAATCTGTTCTGCATAAATTATCTCTAATTTCAGTTGTAATTTTCCTATTCCAAAGCATTGTCATTCAAATAAAAATACACTCAGTCCTAGAAGTTAAAAATTAAAATATGATATTTTTTCCTCTTTAAGTATGTCTTAGTTAATAACATAAGATTAACATTAGAGATACATTAGAGATACATTGTTTGAGGAAGAATTAAATCTATGTCTAAAACTCATCTTTCTTCTTTGATTTTTTTCAAGAAGAAAATAAATGCTCTTCACCCTGCATGTGTATTAATTTGTCTAATTTTTTGAATATACGATGAAGATAATTGGGACATTTTACCAAATTCTGAATGAAAATGACAATGAGCCATTTTCCCATTTCCTATGAATATTTGGGGGGAATTGATGGCAATTAAACCTAATAAATCTTTTGTTTTCATTTTTGATTGAACATTTTATTTTGAGATAATTGGAGATTCACTTCTAGTTGTAAGAAGTAATACAAGGAGATACTTTGAAACATTTACTCAATTTTCACCCAAAGCTTGCAGAATTATAGTATAATATCACCACTAAGATATTGACATTGATATAATCCACTGGTCTTACTCAAATTTCCTCAGTTTTATTTGCATTAATCGTGTGTGTGTGTGTGTGTTCAGTTTTGTGCAATTTACCATGTGTGTGTTTGTGTACCTACTGCCACAGTCAAGATGCAGAAAGTTCCTTCAGAACAAAGATTCCTGACTGTATTCTTTCATTATCAAGTCCACCTCCCAATTCTTCACTACCCTTCACCTTCCCTCAGTTCATTTCAGTTCAGTTCAGTCGCTCAGTCGTGTCCGACTCTTTGCAACCCCATGAACCGCAGCACGCCAGGCCTCCCTGTCCATCACTATCTCCCGGAGTTCACTCAGACTCACGTCCATTGAACCCGTGATGCCATCCAGCCATCTCATCCTCAGTCGTCCCCTTCTTCTCCTGCCCCCAATCCCTCCCAGCATCAGAGTCTTTTCCAATGAGTCAACTCTTTGCATGAGGTGGCCAAAGTACTGGAGTTTCAGCTTCAGCATCATTCCTTCCAAAGAAATCCCAGGGCTGATCTCCTTCAGACTCCTGGCAATCACTAATCTGTTCTCTATTTCTATAACTTTTTCATTTCTAGAATATTACATAAATAGAATCATAGTGTATATGTGAAAATAACTTTTTTTCACTCTATGTAATTCTCCTGAGACTTATTCAAGTTGTTGTGTATGCTACTAATAAAATTTTAAAATGTTAATAAAACAAATATAATCTTAGTCTTAACCTAGTTTTAGAATCACTGACTGACTTTTTTCTTCTTTTAATGGTCTAGTCTAGTGCTTCTTAGTCACCTAGAAGCTTGTTAAATTAAAATGCTTGCTGTACTTGCCTCTAGAGTTTCTGACAAAGTAGCCTGAGAATGTACCCTGGTGGCTCAGATGGTAAAGAATCTGCCTTCAGTGCAAGAGACCCGGATTCAATCCCTGGGTTGGGAAGATCCCCTGGAAAAGGGAATGTCTACCCACTCCAATCTTCTTGCCTGGAGAATGCCATGGGCAGAGGAGTCTGACGGTCATTCACTCGAACATGAGTGAGTGACTAAGCACATAAAAGGCTGATGCTTCTGGCTCTACTTTGAATAGTGCTGTTTAAATTTATATTAATAACTAAGAGAGCTCATCCTAATTCATGTTTGAAATATTGTTCTAAAATAATTCATTCTCACTTGTCTCTACCCAAAAGTTGTGGGTCTGAAAGAGAAGGTAGTCTGTTCTCAGACTTCTCAAGGAATACTCCATGGTTCCCAGGAGGAAAACAAATTTTCTAAATCAAATACTAAATAAACAAATAGAAAACAGGCAGTGTACAAAGGAGGAAATATAAATAGTCATAAACATATGAAAAATGTTTCTCAGTAGTAATTAAGGAAATGCAAATTAAAGAAGTGAGTTCATAATATCTTATGAGAAAATCATTTAAAATTTTAGTAACATGACATGTGGGTAAGAGAACAGAGAAACATGCAGCCATAATATATAGGGGGTACAACTACTTTAATGGGTAATTTTTCATAATTTAGTAACATTAAATATGCCTTATGATTCAGCTATGGCAGTACCAGATCTCTTCTCTGTAAAGAGAACAAAACATATGCCTAATACAGCATATTGTAAGAGAATCTGTTGCAGCTTTTTGATAAAGTAAACCTACATAAATGTCCATAGATAAAGGGAAAGCTAATCAATATCTCTCGGCATTTTAAGAAAATGATATCACTCTCCATGCACAAAGGTGGAAAAGGCTTATAATTTAGCACATATCTAGGGTCTGACTGCCATCCTACCTGAAGACCAAGGAAGCCAGTGGACATTTCCTCTGCCTTCTTCCTCTAGACTACTATAAATCACCAGTACTTCCCTGGAAGGAGCTTATACATAGTCTGCACTCCAGGCTAGGTGGCTGCCTTGTGACAGACAGGCTCCTGGATTGCCTGGTTCTGAAACCCAACAGTATTGTATTCACAAGTCCCATAGGATTGTAGCAAACAAAGAAGCAGTTCTTAACTGGCTATCTTCCCAGAACTCAGAGCAGAGGGGACAGAGAGAAACAACAGAAACACTCATCTCCCAGTCTGTCTCTGAAAGCAGTCAATTTGCATACTTTGAAAGCTGCTGCCTGAGCATCAAATTTCTAATTTAGCACACACCTATGGACTGAATGACATTCTTCCTGGAGACCAGGAAGCTTGTGGAACCTCTTCTGCTCTCTCCCTAGCCCACTTCAAGATGACAGTATATTTTCTGGAAGAAGCTTGTACACACACTTGGTTCCCCAACTTTTCCAGCTCTGCCCAGGATGGGCACTTGCATTACCTGACTGAGAGCTAACAGTGCTTTCATTCCCAAGTCCCATAGGACTTCAGGAAAGAAGCATTTTAATGGGTGCAGGAGCACCTCTACACACACAGTTTTACACTTGGACCAAGCACAAGGGGAGTAGGCAAAATGCCAGCATCCTGGCTTTTCCCTGGGTGTGGCCAAACTACAAATTTTCTAAGATGCTGAGAGCCCTGTTTCCAATAAACTGGCCTCTAAGTGCTGGCTGTGATTCTCCCCCTTTAGGACACTGATGGGTCTTGGTACATCATCAAATACTGACAGGCATCAAGAACAAAGAAGGCAGCTTGGTATTTACAAAAATTTAAGGGACAACTAAGACTTCAGGCTAGACTAATAGACAAGGTTCATCTCCCACATGAGGTCATCCAGTCAAGACTGGAAGAGGTGGATGCTTTATCTATGTGCAGAAATCAATACAGACAGCAAGAAAAATGAAGAAAGAGAATATATTCCAAAGAACAAAATAAAACTCCAGAAATAGATCTTAATGAAATGGAGATGAATGATTCATCTAATAGAGTTCAAAATAACAGTCATAAAGATATTTACCGAGGACATGAACAAAGTAAGAACATCAAAGTAGGAATATAAAATATTTAAAAGTATCAAACAAATCATAAAGCTGAAGAATACGATAAGTTGACTAAAAAATTCAATAGCAGGAGGGCAACAGCAGGCTAGGTGAAGCAGCAGAAGGAATCAGTGAACTTGAAAACAGGACAATGAAATTCATTTAGTCTGAGAAACAACAAAAATAAGAAAAACAACAAAGATAACTTAAGAGACTTTTGGTACATCTTCAAATGGAAAAATATGTGCTTTATAGGAATCCCAGAAGGACAAGACAGGTACAAAGAAACTGAAAGCTTATTCAAAGAAAAATAATGGTTGAAAATTTCCCTAATCCGGAGAAAGAAAGAGACATCTAAACCCAGGAAGCTCAGATTACTCTAAGAAGACATGTTGCAATGCTTTTTGACATGTTGTGATTAAATTGTCAATTGTTAGGGAAAAATAAACCTTAAAAAGCAAGTACAAAACAACTTGTTACATACAAAGGACTCTCCATAAGACTATCAACAGATTTTCAGCAGAAACTTGGCAGACCAGAAGGGAGTGGCATGATACAGCCAAAGTACTAAAAGAAAAAACTGCCAACCAAGAATACTAACCATGGCAAAGTTGCCCTTCAGAACTGAAGGAGAGATAAAGAGACAAGCAAAAGCGGAAGGAGTTCACAATCACTACACTGGCCCTACAGGCATTGTTAAAGTGAGCTTTTGTTGAAATGAAAAGACACTAACTAGGAGCAGGAAAACACATGCAAGTATAAAACTCACTAGTAAAGGTAAATATATAGTTAAATTCACAATACTGTAATGTAACAGTGGTGGGTCAATCACTTATAACTCTAGTATAAAGGTCAAAATACAAAAATATTAAAATTACTGTAACTACAACAACTTTGAATAGATACCCAATTTAAAAAGAGGTAAGTTGTGATATCAGATACATAAAATGTGAGATGGAGTGGATAAATGTAGAGCATATATATATATATATATATATATACACATGAAGTTGATAAATTAGTGTGATATACCATATTAAGAAAATGAAAGATAAAAATCATATGATCTTTTCTTATCTTTTTTTATTTGATGCATTTGATGAAATTGAACATCTGTTCTGGATAGAACCTCTCAACAAAATGTGTATGGAAAAAAAATCACACCTCAGCTTCAGTTCAGTTCAGTTCAGTAGCTCAGTCGTGTCTGACTCTGCAACCCCATAAACTGCAGCACACCAGGCCTCCCTGTCTGCCACCAACTCCTGGAGTTTACTCAAACTTATGTCCATTGAGTCAGTGATGACATCCAACCATCTCATTCTCTGTCAATCTCTTCTCCTCCCACCTTCAATCTTTCCCAGCATCAGGGTCTTTTCAATGAGTCAGTTCTTTGCATCAGGTGGCCAAAGGATTGGAGTTTCAATTTTAGCATCAGTCCTTCCAATGAATATTTAGGATTGATTTCCTTTAGGATTGACTGGCTGGATCTCCTTGCAGTCCAAGGGACTCTCAAGAGTCTTCTCCAACACCACAGTTTAAGTGCATCAATTCTTTGGCACTCAGCTTTCTTTGTAGTCCAACTCTCACATCCATACATGACTACTGGAAAATCCACAACTTTGACTAGATAGACTGTTGTGGGCAAAATAGTGTCTCTGCTTTTGAATATGCTATCTAGGTTGGCCATAACTTTTCTTCCAAGGAGTAAGTGTCTTTTAATTTCATGGCTGCAGTCACCATCTGCAGTGATATTGGACCTCAGCTTAATAAAGGCCATATATGACAAGCCCATCATAACAAACAGTTAAAAGCTGAAAGCTTTTTTTCTAAGATCAAGAACAAAACAAGGATGCCCATATTTCCCATCTTTATTCAAAATAGTATGAGAAGTCCTAGCAAAACAATTAAGCATGAAAAAGAAATAAAAGACATTCAGATCAGAATGGAAGAAGTAAAACTGTCACAGTTACAGATGAAATGTATTAAACATAGAAAACCCTAATGATTCTACCAAAAAACTATAGAACTAATAAATTCAGTAAAGTTGCAGGATACAAAATCAGTTGAATTTTTGAACATTAATAACAAACTATCAAAATAAGAAATTAAGAAAACAATCTAATTTATAATAACATGAAAAATAAAATACCTCAGAAAACATTTAATCAAGGAAGTGAAATAGCCATATATGCAAACTCTAAGGCATTGATGAAAGAAACTGAAGAAGACACAAATAAGTGGAAAGATATCCTATGCTCATAGGTTAGAAGAACTAATATTGCTAATTCCATACCACCCAAAGTGATCTACACATTCAATGCAATTCCTATCAACAGTCTAATGGTACTTTTCAAGAAATTGAAAAAAAAAAATCCTGAAATTTGTATGAAACAGCAAGCAACCTCAAAAGCCAAAGCAATATTGAAAGAGAAAAACAAATCTGGAAACATCACAATTCCTGATTTCAAACTATATCACAAAGCTATAGTAATCATAATGGTATGATATTGGCTTTAAAACAGACACAGATCAATGGAATAGAAGTCCAGAAATAAACCCACACATATATGGACAACTAATTTTTCATAAAGAAGCCAAGAATGTAAAATGGGTAAAGTACAGTCTTTTCAATAAGAGTTGTAGGGAAAATTTGCCACATGTAAAAGAATGAAACTGTACCTTATCTTACACCATATGCTCAATCAACTTAGAATGGCTTAAAGATCTAAGTAAACATAGAGTGGATAATTTCCTTGACAGCTATCTCAGCAATGAGTTTTCTGGATTTTATATCAAAGCAAAGGCAGCAAAATAAAAAATAAACAAATGGTACTACTTCAAAATAAAAAGTTGCACAGAAAAGAAACCATCAATATAATGAAAAGGCAATCTACAGAATGGAAAAAAATATTTGCCAATCATATATCTGATAAGGGGTTAACATAAAATATATATAAAGGATTCATACAACTCAATAGCAAAAAAAAAAAAAAGACAGCAATAACACTCTGCTTAAATATGGGCAGAGGAATTGAATAGACATCTTTTCAAAGAAGATAGGCCATAAAAAAGCATCACTAATAATCATGGAAATGCGTATCAAAAACACAATAAGATATCATCTTACACCTGTTAAAATAGCTATCACCAACCAGACAAGAGATTAAAAAATGTATTAGTGAGGATGTGGAGAAAAGTGTGGATAAGGAGGTTGGTAGGAATATAAATTGCTACAGCCATTATGGAAAGCCATACAGAGGATGCTAAAAAATTAAATAGTTTACCATAGAATCCAGAAATCTTCCTTTTGGATATATATTCATGAGACACAAACAGATTCCTGCAGTCCTGTGTTCACTGCAGCCAATAGCCAAGATATGGAAACAATCTAAGTGTCTATCAATGGATTAACTAATAAAGAAGATATGGTGGGGCTTCCCGTGTGGCTCAGCTGGTAAAGAATTCGCCTGCAGTGCGGGAGACCTGGGTTCGATCCCTGAGTTGGGAAGATCCCTGAGTTGGGAAGATCCCCTGGAGAAAGGAAAGGCTATGCCCTCCAGTATTCTGGCCTGGAGAATTCTATGGACACAGTCCATGGGGTCGCAATGAGTCAGACACGACTCAGTGGCTTTACACAATGATATATTGCTCAGCCATGTATCAGAGACAAAGGATATTTTCTTGCTTGCAACGAGGATGGATCTTGAGGGTGCTATGCTAAGTGAAACATGTAAGATAAAGAAAGACCAATGCTACATGATCTCACTTATATGTGGAATCTAAAAAAGTCAAGCTCAAAGACTAGAATAGTGGTTATCAGTGGATAGGGGATAGGAGAAATGAGGAGATATTGGTCAAAAAGTACAAACTTGCAGTTATTAGATGAAGAACTTCTGCAGATCTAATGTACATCATGGTAACTATAGTTAACAATACTGTATTACTTACTTGAAAGTTTCCAAGAGAGAAAATTTTAAATGTTATCAACGCACACAAAAAAAGGAAATAATAATTATGTGATGTGATCCAGATGTTAGCTAATGCTATGCTGGTAATCATTTTGCAATAAATATCAAATAAACATGTTATACATCTTAAACTAAGCAATGTCATGTTGAACTGTTAGACCCACCAGAGAAGCCCTTCACTTACTGAATGCTTACTGTATCTCAGGAACTGGTATATGCATACTATACAGCCCTGTTTATTTTTTGTCTGTTTCATAGGTTTCCAAGGTGTACTTAATAATCTGAAGTAAGAAGAAAAGATATCCTGGTAAAGCTAAGGATGTTAGCAGCGATTCAGAAAGCTTTTCCTAGGGGCCAGTCATTAATTGACTCCACTCTAGTAACAAGGAAAGTTTGTCTCCCCTATCAAAGAACAAATTCCCAGAAGACAGGCTGGGTTATCTCAGCTTGGGCATAATGCCTACTCTACGGGTTAATGAGCTTTGCTCAGAATGGTAGAATCACCAGATCAGACATATGTACATTTTGTATAGTCAGTATCTACATGTTTTGACTCATCTGTGATAGTCAGATCACAGAGTGAAGTTGGAGGAAGTGGGCAGGAACAGAGTTAAAAGCCAGGATGTTCACTCCAGCTCTTGTCCCCCTCATTCTGTGAATCTTCTGGTATTGGCAAATAGTAAGTGGGAGAAATGGATTCAACTAACACAAAAGGTTTTTACGAGTACCTCAGCTGTGCCTGGTACTTTAACAATTTGCCTTTGTGTGTCACACCTTACAGAGATCTTTTACATAGACCTGTCTTGTTTTATTCCCCAAGCCACTGTGGGAATACAAGTAGTGAAAGAGCACACGCCCCCATTTTTACAGACGAAGAAACTCAAGCTGACAAGTAGCTTGCCCAAAAGTCACATGTCTGGACAGAGGGGACTGGAAATGGGACTCTGACCCATGACTTTTTAATCCCCAGCCAATACTCTTCCCGCTAATGCTTACTTGATGTGAGCATTTAGTACTGACTTGGAGGAAAAAGTACTAAGAACAGCTTATTTCATTGAGAAGGAGGAACTTAATGTTCAAGGAGGTGAGTAATAGCATCCAGATGAAAGATGTAACTAGCTATAAAATGAAAATGATAGCAGAGACAATTTATTCACAAAGGAACAGCAAATTTATTGATGGGATTTATCTAGTAAGTGACAGTGAGGAATAAAATAGACTGCTATTCTGATTTAGGAGAAAATCACTCTATGCAGAATAAATAGAGCAATTTTCTCTGATGATACAGAAATACTCCACACTTATGTCAAGATGATGAGCAATGTTGTCAGGCCAGCATTAGCTTAGGGAAGAAAATCAGTGGTGAAAAATATCAGGCTTAATTTTAACATTCTTGGCAAAGATACCCCTATATGATGACTAAACAATTGCTTCACCACACACATTCTTGCCTGCCCCATCTCTGGCAGGTTAGGGTTGAACTGGAGTTACAAAGTGTTAGTCGCTCAGTCATGGCTGACTCTTTGTGACCCCTTGGACTATAGCCCACTAGGCTATTATGGACAATTCCATAGAATTTTCCAGGCAAGAATGCTGGAGTGGGTTGCCATTTCCTTCTCCAGAGGATCTTCCTCATCCAGGGATCAAACCTGTGTCCTGCACATTGTAGGCAGATTCTTTACCATCTGAGCCACCAGGGAAGCAAATGAAATTGTCAGGTCAATGTCCCAGGTTCCTCCTCAGTCAAGTTTATTCCTTCTTAGGAAATAGTCCCATGAGGACAGGGCCCAGAAATAACAAGAATAAGAAATGGGCTGTGGGGCTTCTCTGGCTGTCCAGTGACTAAGAATCCAGCTGGCAACGCAGGGCACACAGGTTCAGTCCCTGGTCTGGGAAGATCCCACATGCTGCAAGGTGACTAAGCTTGTGCACCACAACCACTGGGCCCACGTGCTGAAACTACTGAAGCCTGATAAGCCTAGACCGCAGGCTCTAAACAAGAGAAGCCGCCACAATGAGAAGCCCATGCAACGCAACTGGAGAGTAGCCCTCGCTCGCCGTGATTAGAGAAAGCCCTTGTGCAGCAGCAAAGATCAAATGCAGCTGAAAATGAAAAGAAAGAAGGAAAGACAATGGCTAAGTGTCTTTTGATACAAAGAAAATGATTGCTTCACCTTGCTTTCTAGAGTCTTCTAGGCAATTTCATATGTTACCTCTAACCCTAGCTAATATAAAATGAAGAGAGAACTGTAGCAAAACAGAATACTGTCACTTTTATTGTCTTTTGTTGCCACCAGATGAGGGAAGGTATTTTGCCTCCACAGTCGTCAAATAAAAATACTGAGTCTTTGAAAGTCAGCATGCTTTTCACTGAATTTATCCTGAGGCTGGGTTCCAAAGGCAGCGTATCAGCTAGTTGCATCATCAGTGGTCTTGTCATTGTCATTCTCTGTGATAAATGTTGGGTTCATTTGATTACATCCCCTCACTCTCTCTTTCCTTGCTGAAAGAAAACCTTTCTATTTATGTGGTGCTAAGGATTCTTTCATACCTCCAAGATATGGAAAGAGAAGAAAGCAAGTTGAAGAACAATGTTCCACATTCAGTGGTGTGCACTTAGGGTCCAACACAGAGCACTGGACGGAGGAACAGCTAACAGTTGAGAACTGTTGCATCTGGGGATAGGAGGGGAAAGCAAGAACAACGTCAGATGGGAGAAGGGGCACATTCATGTTTTTTTCTAAATATTTCTGTGTGGTTTGACTCTTTTACAACAATAACATATTCATGTATGACTTGTGTGATTTTTTTTAAAAGGACAATAAAATAAAAGATGCATTCAGCCAAAGAGAAATGGGGCTTTTGCTTGCAATGCTACTTAAAGGTTAATTTTTGTGAAATCAACCAGTGGTCTTAGGTTCCAAGGCAATTTTTCTGTTTGGGTCTGTTACCCAGGAGATCGTCTCTCTAGGAGATTTTCGTTATCTTTAAATTATTTGCCTGAAAAGTTGAAGATATCAAAATATTTCCAATGTACTTAAAGTTTTAGCTTTGGGCAGCATTAACTAGAGCTGTCCAGAAATGAGAATATACTACCAAAAATTTAGACTTGTGACTTTTCTTCTAGTACTTTTCCCAGAGTGAAGACATTAAAAAAAAATGCTTTTAAGGGTCTAAGTTGAGAACTTAGGTATCACCCTTCTCCACAGCCATTTACCAAACTCTACAGGTAGCTTAAACCTTGGCTTTGGGTCCCTAAACCACTTCTTTGTTGTCGTTGTTGTTTCCTTGATGGTTTAGTAATTATCATGAGAGAGTTGTGCAAAGGTACACTGTCAAGAGGCACCGAGGAAGAAGAGAGAAGACTCTCAGGCTGTCCTTCTTGACACCTTGACAAGTACAGCGTTTTCAATTTACATCAGCTCGGAAACTGCAGATCCGAGGTGTTTGTTCTTGGTCTTCCATTCTTCTTACACTTGATCCTGCCTTTTCCCCAAGTCTCAATTAATCATATGGAAATAATACTCTCAAGCTTGTAACATAGCCCAGATCTTTCAGGTGTGTGCTAGGTACTTATCTACCTCCAGCTGCATAGTTCACACCTTCAGTCAGATAGCCCAGAAGAATGACAGCTTAAAAGGAATGAAGGTGGACTCATCTCTCTCTACCCCAAATCTACTCTACCTCCTATGAACCAGTAGTTCCCAGCCAGTGGTGGTTCTACACCCCCTAGTTATATTTGGCAATAGTATCTCAAGACAACTGTGGTAGAGGAATACTGGGCATTTGATGGCTAGATCCAGAGACGCTATTAAACATCCTAAAATTTACAGGACCCTCTCTCCCACTAAGCAGCAAGAATATTTCACCCAAAATGTCAGTAAGGTCAAGTTTAAGAAAATATTCATTTCTGAAATGACTGAGAAATGGTGAATTTAATGGTTGCTGCTGCTGCTGCTGCTAAGTCGCTTCAGTCGTGTCCAACTCTGTGCGACTCCATAGACGGCAGCCCACGAGGCTCCCCTGTCCCTGGGATTCTCCAGGCAAGAACACTGGAGTGGGTTGCCATTTTCATGGAAAATGGATTAATGACTCATAAATAAGGACAACATAATCCACCCTTAAAGTCATCCCTGTTTTCTCCTTCTCCCACTTCTGAATCTAGGTATTCATGAGTCCCACGGATTCTAGATACAATGGATCTTCACGCTGCTCCTGCCACAATCCTGACTTTGGTTCATACTGTCTTCAGTGATACATCACTCTTTTGATTCATTTCCCCTTTCCCTATCTCCTTCCATAGTAGTCTATTCCTGGTATTTGAAGGAATTTGCCAAAAGATAAACATATTCATTTCAGTTCAGTCGCTCAGTCATGTCCAACTATTTGCTCACCCATTGACTGCAGCATGCCAGGCTTCCCTGTCCATCACCAAGTCCTGGAGCTTACTCAAACTCATGTCCATTGAGTCAATGATGACATCCAACCATCTTATCCTCTGTCGGCCCCTTCTCCTCCTGCTTCAATCTTGCCCAGCATCAGGATCTTTTCAAATGAGTTAGTTCTTCACATCAGGTGGTCAAAGGATTGGAGTTTCAGCTTGAGCATCAGTCCTTCCAGTGAATATTCAGGAATGATTTCCTTTAGGATGGACTGGTTGGATCTCCTTGCAGTCCAAGGGGGTCTCAAGAGTCTTCTTCAACATCACAGTTCAAAAGCATCAATTCTTCAGTGCTCAGTTTTCTTTATAGTCCAACTCTCACAGCCATACATGACTACTGGAAAAACCATAGCTTTGACTACTTGGACTTTTGTTGGCAAAGTAATGTCTCTGCTTTTTAATATGCTTTCTAGGTTGATCATAGCTTTTCTTCCAAGGAGCAAGCGTCATTTAATTTCATGGCTGCAATCACCATCAGCAGTGATTTTGGGGCCCCCAAAATTAAGTCTCTCACTGTTTCCATTGTTTCCCCATCTATTTGCCATGAAGTGATGGGACCAGATGCCACGATCTTAGTTTTCTGAATGTTGAGCTTTAAGCCAACTTTTTCACTCTTCTCTTTCACTTTCATCAAGAGGCTCTTTAGTTCCTCTTCACTTTCTGTCATAAGGGTGGTTTCATCTGCATATCTGAGGTTATTGATATTTCTCCCGGCAATCTTGATTCCAGCTTGTGCTTCATTCAGCCCAGCATTTCACATGACGTACTCTGCATTTTAGTTAAAAGAGCAGGGTGACAATATACAGCCTTGACATACTCCTTTTACTTCACTCTCACTTAAAACCCATCATACTGTTTTCATTGCCTGTGGATAAAATCGGAGCTAATTTGATCCCTTTCAATCTCTTTAGTGCCTTGTTTTTCAAATCCCCATCTCGGTCACCAGCTCCTCCAGTCCTCCATACATATCAATGAATTGAAGATCTAGAGAATTTATTGCTATTTTCAGCTTCTGTGCCTTTGTATGTCAGCATGGAATGCCATCTCCTTACTCTGTTTTTTCTGGTTCACTCATAGGTGTTATTCAAGATGCAGCTCATGTGTAAATTTTTCTGAGAATACCTTTTTTCTAACCAACCTAAGTCTACAGAGAATCCCATGCTTGTCAAAATTCATGGTTGAAAGTAACAGAATAAGATTCTAGATAATTTAGGTCTAAAAAGAAATTGATTAAAAAGGGTAGTAACAGCTGTACTGGGTTGAGTAGTGTCTTTCAAAAATTTATGTCTTACCCAAAGACTGTAAATATGACCTCATTTGGAAATAAGGTCTTTGCAGATATAAACAAGTTAGGATGAGATCATACTTAGTTGGACTTCCCTGGTGGCTCAGATGGTAAAGAATACACATGCAGTAGGGGAGACTGGGTTCATCCATGGGTCAGGAAGATCCCTGGCGGAGGGAATGGCTACCAATTCCACTATTCTTGCCTGGATAATACCACGGATAGAAGAGCCTGGTGGGCTACAGTCCATGGGGTTGAAAAGAGTGGGCCATGACTGAGCATGATGAAGCATGCATATATGCGTGTCTGCACACACACACAGTTAGGGGAACCCTAAATTCTACATGATTGGCATTCCTATAATAAAGAGGAAATTTGGACATAGACATACAAACCTACAGGGGAGAAGGTCGTGTGTATGTGATGGCAAAGAGAGAGACTTAAGTGATGTGTCTCCCTAGGAACATGCCAAGGAAGTCCAGGGCCTCCCAACAACCACTGGGAACCAAGGAGAGAGGCTGGTACCTTCAGAAGCTTCAGAAGGAACCAGTCTTGTAACACCGTGATTTCAGACGTCTGGCCTGTGGAATTTGGAGATAATTGCTTTCTACTGTTTAAGTCACCCAGTTTGTGGGTATTTGCTATAGCAGCTTTAGGAGGTTACTTATGAAAGACCAGATACTCAACAGGAAGAATAAAAATGTGTGGTATGCGTGGTGTTGCTAATTGTCAAGGTAGAGTTCAAACCCTTCTCCAGAATGGTTTCATGAGAAAGCTGTCTCTTGACACCTGCTATTACCACCAGCCCCACCAACCCACCAGGAACACTTCTAGAACTCTGAACTCTACCACTTCTAGACATTTCCTGTTGCATCCTGAATCTACAGCTCATTTCCAGGTGCCATAAGCTCTTCCCAGCTTCCTACATGACTCTGTTCACTCTCTTGGGTGAAAGGTGTTCCTGGCAGGGACGAGCTGTACAATTTGTGGAACCCAGCACAGAATGAAAATGTGAGGTCCTTCATCCAAAAATTATTAAGAATTTTAAGACAGTGAGAGAAGAGCATTAAACCAATTGCCAGACCCTTCTAGGCACACGTCACACACCTATTACACTAGCCTTGGCTTTTAATCATTCTTGAGTGATATACCCACAGTCTTCACTGAGAATATTCAGAGGAATACTGTCTACTCTCCTCAATCTTTATAATGAGGAACAAGGTCCCCCTCCTCTTACATGCACATCCCTCTAAAATAGGAAAGTGATCTGATATTTGGCAACAACAAGATAAATGTTTCAGGGTAGAGCTTATATATATTTTATAGCACTGCATTACAACTGACTACTTTCACATCTGTCTCCTTTACTAAACCGTTAGAAGACAAATGCTGAATTGAACAACTATAATCTTCTTCTGTGGCCAACACTTTAAAACAGGGATGACTCACATATATGATATGCTAAAATTTCATTTTTTGATGCTTTAGTCCTCTTTGCATAGATAACTTTAATCATATGAAATATCTGCAGAAAGTTGTGATACTTTGTGTTTATTTCATATGTACTCAATTGCCAGACAGCACATTTTTTAACGAATGCATTATAATGAAGATGTTACATGTATTAAAACGCAAACTATTGTCTAGGTTCTGTCTTGTAAAACATCACCCATTTGTAGGCCAAATCAGTTCCCATGTGTCCTCTCTCCTTTCTACCAACTGGTAAAGGGCTCTGTTTTCTGACCACCCCCACATGACTTCATGTGCTCATCCAGTTTCTGTTCCAACTTTTCTAGGCAGTCCAACCTCCGGAAAGATTGGATCTCAAGACTGAATGAACTCTCCACATTCTCTTTTGAAAGATAAACATGCACTCTATAAACTTCATCGGCCTAAACAACAGAAACATCTGTTTAGGCTCATGTGCAGCTTTTTGGCTGAGTTCAGCAACAGGGAGGTTTACCAAGTGTGTTCATCAGCTGTGTTCCGCAGCACCCAAACATCATCGCTGGTCAGAATGATACACTCGAGAGATTACCAAGCCTGGGAGTAACTAAACTGGATAGCTATCCATAAACAATCCTGGTAACACTATTACACTATCCTCACATCCCAGTTTTGTCTTCCATGAGAAATGATTTTAGGATATAAATAAGCATGAAACGTAAAAGATTGCTTAACTAGATAGGGTAATTAGATCACTTCAATGGACATAAATATTGAGTTATAGAACAAAGCCCAGAGGAGCTTCCCAAAGGCTATTTACTCTATCCACCAATGCCTGTAGCCAGTCATTCTCACCAGATTAAAAGCCCCGAATATTCTTCTCTGTAGGTTATGAGTAACATCAGACCTGTTAGCCTTAGGATTCTAGTCCTGTGGACTTGGTGACTCAGCAGTGAGTGAAGAAGTATTTATGAAGTACCTACTATTTGACACAATCATGTGAAAAATCATACAGATTCTTAACAGTCAGCATCAACCTTCAAAATATGTGTCACTATCTCCATTTGATGAAAGGAAGAGTCAAAGCTCAAAGAGTTTCAGGGACTTAAATTCAAAAAGATAACAGATGAAACGATCAAATTATAAATGTAGAACTCTTGAATCTATATTTCCTTACTGTTGATATTTTTCTTTTCTCCTATGCACTATGCTGCTGCTGCTAAGTCGCTTCAGTTGTGTCCGACTCTGTGCGACCCCATAGACAGCAGCCCACCAGGCTCCCCCGTCCCTGGGATTCTCCAGGCAAGAACACTGGAGTGGGTTGCCATTTCCTTCTCCAATGCATGAAAGTGAAACATGAAAGTGAAGTTGCTCAGTCGTGTCTGACTCTTCGTGACCCCATGGACAGCAGCCCACCAGGCTCCTCCGTCCATGGGATTTTCCAGGCAAGAGTACTGTATAAACCCCTTTTAAAATTTCACATGTGTTGGGTAGTTTGAATTTGATATTTCTAAGTCACCTGTAATTTAGTAGGAGCTAAGTTACCATATAATTTCTAACATTACAGTTAGTAATGAGCAAGTTTTGAGGAAGAAGGTACAGAAACAACTTCTCGGAAAGAGCTAGGAGTCAATAACAAAGAGTAGCTAACAGGAAAGTATGAAACAGTTGAAGAAAATCCATCCATTTCACATTTTTAACAGGCCCAATCCTGTTCCTGTGTATCTTTCTTGGGAAAAAAAAAAAAAGTGAAAGACTCTGTACCTAACTTTATGCAAACATTTATGAAAGCTTTTTATGACTCTACTTGATGTTACTGGTTTTTATAAGACACATATATATTCCACCCAAGAGTCCCACTGTGTTTCTTAGTATTCACTTTTAAAATATGATATGTGTATATGTAAGATTATTTACATATGTCTCTGCGTATATTTGTGTTTATGTGTGTTCTGCAATTATGTTTCATAAATCTGTAGAGAATCTGTGATTGACTTTTAAGATTCTGGCAACAAAAATGAGCATTCAAAGTCCTGAATTCACTTCTCTTCTACAAGAGCCTTTGTTCTGTCATTCAGATTCAAATTGAAATACAACTGACTGAATAGAAAGGTTGAAGCTGAATCAAGTCCTTTGACCTCAGGCAGAATAGAAAAGAAATGCAGACTGAGGCTCAATGGTAAAAAATCTGCCTGTACTGTAGGAAACTCTTCGAGAGAGTTCCATCCCTGGGTTGAGAAGATCCCCCGCAGGAGGAAATGGAAACCCACTCCAGTGTTCTTGCCTGGAACATCCCATGGACACAGGAGCCTCGTGGGCTACAGTCCATGGGGTCGCAAAAGAGCTGGACACGAGTGAGCAACTAAACAACAGCAACAGACTGTTTAAACAAATCGTTTCCATACTCTATTTTCCAGAAATGTTATTCATACTGAATGCCAAGTGGTGAGCCCTGCTGCTGTGGCCTAGGTGCTCAGTAGTGTCTGAGTCTTTGCGACCCCATGGACTGTAGCCCGCCAGGCTTGAACACTGTGAAGCTAAAAATCACAGGTTCACCCTCTAATTCAGCAAGAAAAAGCCCAGTTCCGAAATTAAGGGTCTTTTTGTGTTGCTTTGAGTCAAGACTTTCATCATACTCATTTATAGAACAGTTCAATGGGCTTTTAAAGATATTGTTGTAATTTAGAAAGTTAATGCATACTTATTGACAAAGATTTAAAATATAGAAAAGTATACACTTCTTATATTCACAACCATCTTTTTTAAGGCATATGAATAAATATCCAGCCTTTTAGATAGAGTGATAGAAAAAATAAAATTAGTAATACTTTAGTAAAAGAGTATAATGTCTTTTTAAATTTAAATAATTATTTATTTTAAAATCTCATCAATGGAAACGTATGAGCACAAAAATAGAAGAAAAATAATCACCATACTCACCACCCTTCTAAAGGGATTATTTTACATTAGTTAATTTTCTCATCACCCTTCTAAAGGTATTATTTTACATTAGTTTATTTTTGTGCCTTTTTGCTGTGCATGATGCTGATGACATTGCAGGCATAGATTCTGGGGCAAATATTCACAGATAGAAGAGATGGGATAACATAGAGTCTTGATGACAGATAATATCTATCGAGGCTGGTTTATTAATTTTCTTTTACAATCTAAAACACAGCCCACAAAGACTCAGGTCTTTCCATAAGGGCTTTAACGATCCAGAAAAAAGATGACTGAAATTCCTTGGCACTAAAAATGATTTCTCTTTGTGCAGTTCGGCTTTTGCGGATAGAGGCAAAAGCACTGTGTTCAACTGCTCAATTTCATAGATAGTTTAGACACGGTTAACAAGGGCAAGTACAGAAGGACAGTCTTGAGGTTTTAAGCACCTTGCATCCATACTGTGGGATAAACAGAAATAAAGGCTTTTCCTATGATTATCAAAGGGCAGAAGCAGAAACAAAGCAACTGAAGAAAACATAGAGGTCCAAATTCCACCCTGAGCTACAGAATTCACCTGGCAACATATGACCCAACTGGATCCTTGGGACTGGGATTTCAATCAGTTAACAAATAACCCATAAATAATCCACAAATCCATTTATACCAATATTGCTCCATTCTTAAGATTTTCATTTCAACTTATCATACATTTGACCAAATTTAATCTTTAGGTATTTTTAAGAACAGTGTGACATTGTGCAAGTCCTTGCATATTTAAGAATGCGTTGTAAGACACATTTAAGACAATGGTATTAAATATAACTGGAGGGTTACCACTTTGTCCTTTTGAAGTCCTATTAGGGAATCTCTTTTGTTGACCAACATTTTGTTGTGCAAAAGAACCTGATTTTGACTGCTATTACCCTGCTATGGCAGATGATACTCGAAACCTATCACAGCCTTCTTCAGTACCTCTTTCAGTGCCTCTGCCTATACTGCAAAAGATACAAATCACAATTTGCATTTTCCTAATTTCTCTGCAGCTAGGAACCTGGATTTGAGCTACATTTTACCACTTAGATGCAGGCACGTGGTACCTAGACAGAGGAAGTAAGCTGTGCTTGGCCAGCTGTGCTTGGCCATAGAAATAGCCAAAATAGAAGGAAGATGCCTCCAAAACCCAAATGCACTGGGTTTCCTTGTAGCAACATTCAAGGATCCAGTCACCAGCTACATGAGTGTTTAACAGCAGTGTGGCAGCTTTCTAAGCCCTTCATTACAATTACGGCAGTATGCTATTTTTTAATTGAAGTGTAATTGTATGTTAGTTTCATGTTTACTACATAGGGATCTGACATTTATATACATTTTTAAATGATGTGGTAAGTCTAGTAACCATTTGTCTCCATACAAAGTTGTTATTGCAATATTTCTGTCCATATTCCTTATGCTATATATTACATCACTGTGACTTATTTCTATAATTTATTTGTACTTCTCAATCTCCTTCACCATTTGCTCCTCCATCCACCTCCCTTCTGGCAACCACCCATTTGTTATCTGTATCTATGAGCATGTTTTCATTTTTTCGTTATTATTATTTTGTTTTATTAGATTTCAGATATAAGTGAGATCATAAGATACTTGTTTTTCTTGAAGTCTGTGTGCTCGCATGCTCAATCGATTCAGTTGTGTCTGACTCCATGCGACCCGATGAACTACAGCCTGACAGGCTCAAATGCCTGTGGGATTCTCCAAGGCAAGAATACTGGAGTGGGTTGCCATGCCCTCTTCCAGGCGGTCTTCCAGGGATCGAACCTGTGGCGTCTTCTGCGTCTTCGGCACGGCAGGAGAATCTGTTACCAGGGAGCCACCTGGGAAGACTTTCTTTGAATCTAGAAGATTTCAAATGGTGACCAACTGATTCTTCCCCTTCCTAATTAAGATGTGCTCCATTTCTGGCCAGTTCAGTGATGTCGTTCAGGGAGTTTTTAACTTAAAAAGGCTAACCAAGATACTCCCTAAAGACCTTACAACAATAATTCTTCTATTATATTCTCTTTTACTTAACATAGCCAGGATGTGTTCAGTTTCTTGCAACTGGATCCTAACTGATACACTTTCTTAGATGCTTCTAGAAGGTTGTTCTGTTGTTGTTGTTTTTCTTGTAACTTTCTATAATCTGAGAAGAGATTTTATCACCTTATGCTTATAGCTATGGTCCTATTAACACAATTTCAATGGCACCATGCTCAAAATATTTGATCACAATTGTTATAATCTTTCACAGGATTCTTGTCCCCCAAGTGTATCCAGAATTCTTCAGTGTGCTTCTGTATATCTATGAATCATCCTTAGTGTTTACTGCTGGATTAGCTCAGAAATTCTCAACTCCACGACTCATTTGTACCACAGGGATGTCACTTACAGCTGGAATCCTGTTCATAGCACAAGCCACCCAGTTGTCATTGCCCAGGTACTGGAGAAAATTAACAACTACAATGTATCTTTTTACCTCGGTGCCATTTAAGCTAAAACTCAGTCACTTTAAAGTGCTGGAAATCTACAGAAATGTGATGCCATGAATTTGGAATCCCATGAAACTATAACAGTAGAGCTGGAATTCAACTGTGTTTTGATCCCAGAAATCCATGTCTTGATTCCTACAAACTACATATGCTGCAGTGAAGAGGGACATTCTTGAAGTGTTCCAGAATCCCATGATGGGGTTCTTACAACTCTGCTAGGCATACACAGAACTCCTGATGGACTGGACGATTTCTAGCAGTGGCCTCCAAAGGAGACTGGGAAACATGCTCCAGTGTTCTAAAGAGCACAGTTAGTCACATAACACTTTCATTGGTCTCTTCTCTACCTGCTTTTGTCCAACAGCCATCTGATTCTATTTACAGAAAGGATTACAGTATCTCCTTATCTTGACAAATCCCTAAAAGTGCCTTAACTGTGCAAAGAAATGTTCAAAGATAATTGGGAAGGCACATAGCTTAATCTTAATCCGCTGGGAGCTTTTAAGTTTCACCTTCAGTCTAATTAGAACACATTGTTCCAACTTTAGTTTAAAAAATGTTGCCAGTTCCCTTCTAGAACTAGATTCTTTACAGTAATTTTACTTGGAACACAGATCAAAAGTATTTTTCTTAATATCTGTTTTGCTTCTGTTTCATTTTTATTTCTACTTCAGAAATGAAAGTTACTCAAAAGTTAGATAGTTATTAAGCCTCCTGTATTCATTCAGTTCAGTTCAGTTCAGTTCAGTCCAGTCACTAATTAGTAAAAGTGCATCCTTGTCTAATAGTACTCTACGGATTTACTCCAAATATTAACAGCAAAGTTTATTTTATATATAAATATCAGTTCAGTTCAGTCGTTCAGTCCTGTCTGACTCTTTGCGATCCCATGAATCGCAGCACGCCAGGACTCCCTGTCCATCACCAACTCCCGGAGTTCACTTAGACTCACGTCCATCGAGTCCGTGATGCCATCTGGCCATCTCATCCTCTGTCGTCCCCTTCTCCTCCTGCCCCTAATCCCTCCCAGCATCAGAGTCTTTTCCAATGAGTCAACTCTTTGCATGAGGTGGCCAAAGTACTGGAGTTTCAGCTTTAGCATCATTCCTTCCAAAGAAATCCCAGGGTTGATCTCCTTCTGAATGGACTGGTTGCATGTCCTTGCAGTCCAAGGGACTCTCAAGAGTTTTCTCCAACACCACAGCTCAAAAGCATCAATTCTTGGGCATCAAAAGCATCAATGTCTCTGTTTGTCAATATGCTGTCTAGGTTGGTCATAACTTTTCTCTCAAGGAGTAAGCGCCTTTATTCATTACCCTCCCTCATTATTTTTTTATATAATTTCTCTTTCCTTTTAGTTATGAGAACACTTAAAATCTGTCCTCTGTCTCACTCATTTCTTTTTCTGCACAATTTTTCTCTTTAATTCTTTAGTAAACTATAGTAAATTCTTTAACCCAGTATGAACTTTAATTCTACCCTTATTATTTTTGTTACCTAACATGGATTATCTACTTTTTAAAATATTGTCTAATATCTACTTTTCACTTCATCGAGTCCTCATTTTGGTTCAGTTTCTCATATTCTCTTTAAAGCTTTATGCTTCTCAGGAGAGGAAGGAGGATGGGATGAATTGGGATTGGGATTGACACACAGACACTACTGTGCATAAAATAGATAATCCATGAGAACCTACTGTGTAGCAGCGGAAAACAGTGGCTGACTTTATTTTTGGGGGCTCCAAAATCACTGCAGATGGTGACTGCGGCCATGAAATTAAAAGATACTTACTCCTTGGAAGGAAAGTTATGACCAACCTAGACAGCATATTAAAAAGGAGAGACATTACTTTGTCAACAAAGGTCTGTCTAGTCATGGCTACTGTTTTTCCAGTGGCCATGTATGGATGTGAGAGTTGGACTGTGAAGAAAGCTAAACACAGAAAATTGATGCTTTTGAACTGTGGTGTTGGAGAAGACTCTTGAGAGTCCCTTGGAATGCAAGGAGATCCAACCAGTCCATCCTAAATGAGATCGGTCCTGGGTGTTCGTTGGAAGGATTGACGTTGAAGCTGAAACTCCAATATTTTGGCCACCTGATGTGAAGAGCTGACTCATTTGAAAAGACCCTAATATTGGGAAAGATTGAGGGCAGGAGGAGAAGGGGACAACAGAGGATGAGATGGCTGGATGGCATCACCAACTCAATGGACATGAGTTTGGGTAAACTCCACGACTTGGTGATAGACAGGGAGGCCTGGCGTGCTGCAGTTCATGGGGTCACAAAGAGTCGGACACGACTGAGCAACTGAACTGAACTGTATAGCACAGGGAACTCATTGGTAACCTAAATGGGAAGGAAATCCGAAAAAAGAGGGGATTTATTGATTCATATAGCTGACTCACTTGTCTATATAGTAGAAATTAACACAACATTGTAAAGCAACTATAGTCTAATAAAAATTAATTTTAAAAAAAAGCATTATGCTTCTCTGATGGAAAGTAAGCCTTCTTCTAATAATGCTTCATACCTTAAGTATAATTGACTATATCAGCGCTTTCTTTTGATTCAGTTCAGTTCAGTTCAGTTCAGCCGCTCAGTCGTGTCCAACTCTTTGCGATCCCATGAATCGCAACATGCCAGGCCACCCTGTCCATCACCAACTCCCAGAGTTTACTCAAACTCAGGCTCATTGAGTCAGTGATGCCATCCAGCCATCTCATCCTCTGTCGTCCCCTTCTCCTCCTGCCCCCAATCCCTCCCAGCATCAGAGTCTTTTCCAATGAGTCAGCTCTTCACATCAGATGGCCAAAGTACTGGAGTTTCAGCTTCAGCATCAGTCCTTCCACTGAACACCCAGGACTGATCTCCTTTAGGATGGACTAGCTGGATCTCCCTGCAGTCCAAGGGACTCCCAAGAGTCTTCTCCAACACCACAGTTCAAAAGCATCAATTATTCAGTGTTTAGCTTTCTTCACAGTCCAACTCTCACATCCATACATGACCAATGCAAAAACCATAGCCTTGACTAGACAGACCTTTATTGATAAAGTAATGTCTCTGCTTTTGAATATGCTCTCTAGGTTGGTCATAACTTTTCTTCCAAGGAGTAAGCGTCTTTTAATTTCATGGCTGCAATGATCATCTGCAGTGATTTTGGAGCCCCAAAAAATAAAGTCTGACACCGTTTCCACTGTTTCCCCATCTATTTGCCATGAAGGGATGGGACAAGATATCATGATCTTAGTTTTCTGAAATGTTGAGCTTTAAGCCAACTTTTTCACTCTCTTCTTTCACTTTCATCAGAGGCTTTTTAGTTCCTCTTCACTTTCTGCCATAAGGGTGGTGTCATCTGCATATCTGAGGTTATTGATATTTCTCCTGGCAATCTTGATTCCAGCTTGTGCTTCTTCCAGCCCAGCATCTCTCATGATATACTCTGCATATAAGTTAAATAAGCAGGGTGACAATATACAGCCTTGACATACTCCTTTTCCTATTTGGAACCAGTCTGTTGTTCCATGTTCTTTTGATTAGCAGTTGCCTATTTCTTCTTCCATTTTATTTTCTATCATTCTGGATCCTCATATTTAAGTTGACTATCTTATAAGTGCCACATAACTATCATTTGTAGTCTTCTACTTGGAGTACTCAGTTCATTTCTTTTTAATATTATTGCTGAAGCTATTTGAGATTTGTAATATTACTATTTTTTTAATGTCCTGCCTAATCCATGTTAACTTTTCTCTCCCTGTGTCTCTTCTTTTTTGATTAATCAAGTAACTTCTATTATGCCACATTTTGTTCCAAATTATCCTATTATTTACAATATAGTATATTACATATGTATATGTATTAAATCTATATGTTTATGTATTATGTATATGCATTGGGTTGGCAAAAAAATTCATTCAGTCTTTCCATCAGATCTTACAGAAAAAAACTCTAGCGAATTTTCTAGCCAATCCAATATAATGTGTATTAATATGCTCTACTGTATAAATAACAAGGTAATAGGAAACAAACAGTTTATTTTCCTTTTTCTTTCAACAATCAAGCTTCTCTTTCATAGAAATAAGATTTATCTCATGCTACTGAGATTGCCCTTCTGGATCATAAAAGGGGCTTACATGGCCATCTTAGTACCTTATTCTTCTGAAAAACTAAGTTAAATGATCTAAGATTAGATTTTTCAAGAAGTGGCAAAGTTAATAATTTATACTAGATTCTTCTTTTGCTGGTTACACTAAAGATTATAGCATTCTACATTGAATTATTAAAGAAAACCAGTTATAATGATAAAAGTGCTTGTGCAACAGAAAGATATAATTCTAAATATGTATGCTTCTTATAACAAAGCCTCAAAATATGTTTTAAAAGAAACAGAAAGGATATGTCAAACTACAATAAATTCTATGAGTTCATTATTAAACTTTTTTCATTCTAATAACTTTCTTCAGTCCTCATGGTCTTACAGTTTTGAATTGACATTATTTTAAAATATAAACAGAAATCTAAATGGTATGTCTTCTTTAAAAATTTCTATACTATTTTAAGTAATATGTATAAAATACTATAGAAAGAAAAAGAATTGCATTAACTCTGAAAACATATTTAACACAAATTAAATCATACCTCTAGACTCAGCAATTACTATTTATTCCTATTGTATCAACACAGATACGAGGCAAAGGGCAAATAAGTAAATGACTTGATATATGAAGCGACCCAGTGTCTGAATCAAAATTCAGTTCAGTTCAGTTCAGTTCAGTTGCTCAGTCGTGTCCGACTCTTTGTGACCCCATGAATTGCAGCACACCAGGCCTCCCTGTCCATCACCAACTCCTGGAGTTCACTCAGACTTATGTTCATTGAGTCAGTGATGCCATCCAGCCATCTCATCTTCTATTGTCACCTTTTCCTCCTGCCCCCAATCCCTCCCAGCATCAGGGTCTTTTCCAATGAGTCAACTCTTCGCATGAGGTGGCCAAAGTACTAGAGTTTCAGCTTTAGCATCATTCCTTCCAAAGAACACCCAGGACTGATCTCCTTTAGAATGGACTGGTTGGATCTCCTTGCAGTCCAAGGGACTCTCAAGAGTCTTCTCCAACACTACAGTTCAAAAGCATCAATTCTTCAGCGCTCAGCTTTCTTCACAGTCCAACTCTCACATCCATACATCACTACTGGAAAAACCATAACCCTTAAAATCCGTGAATTTTGGACTCACTAGCATTATGAGTCCAAAATTTGTGAATTATGGATAAATGCAGAAAACCAGCTTGATTTATTCCATGTGACATCTACTTTACCTTGAACAATTTCTTGAGTCTGCATTGTAAAGATGATCTTCAGAGTGGCATGGTGGCAACTTCTACCCAACTCCAGTAGGTAGATGTCCCTTGGTGATTTTATGGGTTTTATTGTTCTGTTAATTTTGTTTTGCAAATAAAAGAAAACCAACTTCTCCAACTAACTACAGCAAGAATAGAGTTCATGTCTTTGCATCCAAAGGAGCTCTCTCGTCTCTGCCATTCTCTGCTTGTTGATTTAATCCTCCAAGATTGACATCTTCTGTGAGTCTGGAAACATGTTCCATGTTTCAGATGCCTATTATGACCAAGAGAAGCTGAATCTAGTTTTTTCTTTTCCTAAGAAAGGACTTTGAAAGGTGTAGATTTAATTACATTCTAACCTCTGTGTCAACTAGCGGAATGCATTCACTAGAACTAGATAACTGAAATGGGTAAAAAGTGTTTTGTTTTTTTTTTTCTTCCCCAGAAGAAAGTTGCTATTCCCAGAAACAAAGAAGAGTGCGCTGTTGTAAATTTTCTCTCACACTCCGCCCCCCACAAAAGATATGTTGAACTCTTAACATCCAGAATGTCAGAATGTGACCTTATTTGGAAATAGGTTGATATAGATACAATTGGCTAACATGAGGTCATACAGGAGTAGCCTGGCCCCCAATCCAATATGACTGGTGTATTTATATAAAAATGACTGCATGAGGACAGAGAGACGCCACAAGGAGAATATCATGGGAGCACAAAAGCAGACATTAGAGCTGTGCAGCTTCAAGCTAAGGAACACCAAAGATCACCAGGAATCCACCAGAAGCTAGGAAGAGGCAAGGAAGCATTCTACCCTTCGGGTTTGAATGGAGCATGAACCTACCAACACTTTGATTTCAGACTTCTAGCCACTGAAACTAGACAATAAGTTTTTGTTGTTTTAAGCCACTCAGTGTATGGCACCTTGTTTTAGTGGCTTAGGAAACGAATAGAGATCTGAATATCTCGTTTCACTGCTATCTTAGGAATAGGGTTTGATGAGGGGATCCTAGAAAGACAGGTGAATGCAGCTCACAATTTCCAAACAGTGCATCCCTTGGGAGTAATATATTGAGGTTTACACAATGGCCAGAAACCACTTGGATGACTGGCAGATATTCAAAGGAAACAAGAGGAATGATCAGGGAATGTTAATAGAATACATTTAATTAAAACATAATGCCAAGTTATATGAGAGGATTCGTAACCTTTTTCTGTTTCAAAAATTGACCTCAATTTCAGTTTTTACTTCTAGTGCATGCTTTTATTAGAAATAGAAAATTATTTAAACATTTATATAGGATTTTTATGTGCAAGAGTAACTTCTACATTTAAAAATTTTCCTTTTAAAGCTCAGCAAACAACGTATAAAATGTTGGGAAGTCTATTCACTCCTTACAAACCATTTCTTCCTTAACAACTTTCTCTAATTTCAGAAAAGATCATTACTACTTCTTTGCTATATCAAGAGAGAAGTAAAACCTTTTTTAAAAGGCAGATACTGTTTGACTGATTGCATATTTGACCAACTGTGTCAGTGAAGCATCCTTTAATGAGTAAAATAACCACCATTACTTGTTCCTTTGGGTTATGCTATTAGAAATACAAATTTTTAAAAGGCTGTGTTTTCTGGAGGAGTAATATGACAGCCAAGTTAGCAATTAAACTTCCAATTTCAACTGAAAGAATTATCTGATTTATTTATATGCTTATTTAAACTACACTCTTCTTTATTACAGAAGAGATTTTTAAGTGGTTGAGCAACGTCCAGTCCATTTCTACCACTGACTAGATACATGAATTTTAATTATATCTTAGATTCTCCATCTTCAAATTGGGGAAAATGAGCCCTTATTAGAGAATGTTTTTGAAAATTAAAAGGAAAATTTTATATCAATGTTTGTCATAAACAGTAAGTGCTACCTGAATGCTCATTGCTATTATTTGTTTTCCTAGCTGAGATCAGAAATATAAAGAGATGAGACCCACATGTGCTTTTGGAAAGGAGCTGGGGTGGGGTGCTGGGTACAGATCAGCTTGGTGAAGCTCACGTGGAGAGCCCTGATCACCAAGGAAACAAATGAAAGGATGAGGAGAGACACAGTGACGACCAAGGAGGAAGTTTAAAAATGAACTTAAAGTGATACAAGCCACTTTGAAAGACTGTTGGGTACATCTTACAAAGCTAAATGCTGTCTTACTACATATACTCCAGCAATCATGCGGGAGTAAGCAAATGAATATCAATATTAGTTGATGGTTACTAACCAAACATACTGCGGGACATTTCACAGTCTTGTATAAGTCAAGTCATTATGCAGCACCCTTAAAACTTACACATATGCTGTATGCCAATTACAATCTCAGTAAAACTGAAAAGAAAGGACAGCATGTTCACATAAAAACCTGCACATGGATGTTTATAAAAAGCTTTATTTACAATCACCAAAACTTGGAAGCAATCAAGATACCCTTCAATAGATGAATCAATAAATAACCCGTGGTACATCCAGACAATAAGATAGTATTCAGTGATAAAAAGAAATGAGTGATTAAGTCACGAAAAGACTTGGAGGAAACTGAAATGCACATTGCTATGTAAAACAAGTTCATATGAAAAGGCTACTTACTGTATGATCCCAACTATATGACATTCTAGAAAAAAACAGGACTATGGAGACCAGGGGAAAGTGGGCAGGTTGCATAGGTACAACACAGGAGATTTTTAGAGTAGTAAAACTATTTTGCATAATATGGTAATGATGGATACATAACATTATCAAAACCTGTCAAACTATAAAACACAAAGAGTGAATCCCAATATAAACTGTGCAGTTCACCAGGCTCCACTGTCCATGGAATTCTCCAGACAAGAATACTGGAGTGAGTAGCCATTCCTTTCTCCAGGGGATCTTCCCGACCCGGAGATCAAATCAAATCTGGGTCTCTTGCATTGCAGGCAGATTCTTTATCATCTGAGCACCAGGAAGCCCAATATATTACTATTGATTCATCAAGTGTAACAAATGTGCTCCCACTAATGTAAGATGTTAATAACAGGGAAAGCTATGGAGAGAGTAGAGGGATTCTCTGTACTTCCTGCTCATTTTTTTTTTCCCTCTAAATAGAGTCTGTTAATCTAAAGCAAAACAGACTCAGTAACCTCACAACTAGAGCATGTCATATCCTAGTTACCGTTTGATGTTGCCTTTGAGACTTTGCATAGAGTCACAGGATAATATCTATAGCAGCACTTTTGTTTATTAAATGTATTTTCTAATCTTGTTCCAAACAGGACTTAAGTAAGCTAGATAAAAAGGCCTGGGTACCAGTGCTGTGAGGTTTCCCAGGTTGCACTAGTGGTAAAGAATGTGCCCGCCAAATAAGAGACTCAGATTCCATCCCTGGGTCGGGAAGATCCCCTGGAGGAGGAAATGGCAACCCCCTCCAATGTTCTTGTTTGGAGAACCATCTCCATGGGATCATGGACAGAGGAGCCTGACAGGCTACAGGCCACAGAGTTGCAAAGGGTCGAACACGACCGAAGTGACTTAGCACACACCAGTGCTGTCATGGGTAAATACCTGTGCAAGCTCTGAAGCCAGGGTGGACCAGTCAGGCTGCTGGTCCATTGCTGCAGATGGTCTCTGGGCCAATGGCACTGAGGTCATCACAAAGTGCCCCTGTATTTGCTCCCTTTTGCAGACAGGCTGCCTGAAGCCCTGTAGGTATTTAATACACAAATTATCTAACCTCAGAAATGTGTCAAGCATTTCATCCCCATAATTCAAGTCTAAGAAATGTCTTCTTGAGAAGTCACTTTCATTAACTGCAGTCACCCAGGGCATTTGTGAGCAGCTTTAGACATTTCTGTTCAGAGAAAAGATCTCATTCTTGTCTACTTTAGAATATTTACTCTTTCATAGGCTTCCTCTTCAAGTCTATTTGCTTTAGTTCATTCATTTCTCTTTAATAACACCATCTGGTCTTTGATTCTTTTATAAAATTGCCAACCTAAGGAATATGGTCCAATAAACACAAAGCTCTAAACTGAACTTCTCTTCCCTTCAGACTCACAGATAGTGTATAGGGGGAGACGAATGCTCTCATAACAGTTTCCAGCTTTCTCTTTTCCTTAATAAAGCAGTGAATTGAGCCCCAAAGAAACTCTGCAAAGCCTAGGACACCAAGATCACCACTGGAAGCTAAGAAGAGGCAAGGAAAGATTCTCCCTACAGGCTTGAAAGGAGCATGAACCTACCAATAGGGAGCATGAACCAACCCTTGCTAGGTGGGTTCTGAATCTATCTCAGGAAAAAAAAAAGAAGGAAAAACCATAGTCTCTGACTTATCACATACATTTCAGCCACTGGCAAAACCTACCTTTTCTTTTGGAGAAGTAACTGTGTGATAAACCATATCTAGAGATGACCCAGAGTCCACTCTTCTAACAGGTTTAATTATCTAAACTAGTATTTACCAAAATATAATGTACAAACCACTCTTGGTGTGAAAAGATGTGATGTTATACATGAATAACCGTAGTATATGATAGTTGTGCATTTATTTCATTGTGCTTTATAAAATATAACTATCACATTAAATACATGGTTTTATGGATATTATAGCATGGAAATGAGAGGGGAGAGACTATTGTTAAAGATGATATAGGTGATACATAGCTAAGCAAAATTATTGTTGCTGTTTAGTCACTAAGCTGTGTCCAACTCTTTGCAACTCCTTGAACTGCAGCATACCAGGCTTCCCTGTCCTTTACTATCTTGCAGAGTCTGCTTAAACTCATGTCCACTGAGTCAGTGATGCCATCCAACCATCTCATCCTCTGTTGCACCCTTCTCCTTTTGCCCTCAATATAGACAGGCAAATTCAGATAATAAGGCTTGAGAAACACAACTTTCAACAAGCAATATGGACACATGAAATTTTCCTAATAAATTACAGTCATAACTGACTCTGGCTTTTAAAAAATAAATCTAACCAAGGGAAATGAAAGGCAAGGAGAATCTAAAAGTGTTGGGATTAAGTCCAGTTAATTCGTAAAGTTTGTTGGTTATGTCAGTCTTTCTAATCAAACTTTCCTTCAAAGTCAGGTCATGGTTTTAAGTTTAAAATTCTCTGTAAGATGTCCATTCTTATGCCTTAGACTTCCAAAAAAGATCACAAGTCCATTTTTACATGTCACAATATTTCCCATTTAACATTGCCAAGACAAACTTCAGTGTTGACTCCCAAATCTACTTTTTTTTTTTTTACTTTTTGCCCCAGTTAATGGTTATCTTTAGCCAACCAAGTAGAAAATCTTTCATGCTCGTGAATATTACTTCATGGCCTATTACTTCTACCTCTTAAATAACTTCCAGACAAATTCACTTCTACTCATTGATATTATGGTTTCCTAGGCCTTATTATCTCTCCCCTCTTTGGGTCCAATTTTCGCATCTCTTTCTCCAAGGAAGTTTCCCTTCCACTGAGTGCCTTCAAATGTTTCCCTAAAGCACTCATTTCTTATCACACTCAATTATAATTTTCTGTTAATTTGTCTCATTGTCTTTATTAGACAAAAGAACTGCTGAATCTATCAACCTTAATCATTGCTGCATCCCCATCAATTGGTAACACAGACATTTAGTAACTATTTTTGAATGAATGAATAACATGAAATGAAATAATGCAAAATAAAATGACTAATGGATTATTTCAATAGTTTGTAACTGGTTTATCTCAAAATTTGGCATCTCTTAGTCCATTATCTGAAGCTGGAATTCTTGCTGTAAAATACAACCTAATACCATGGTGTTATTTCAGACTTCTGGGTTGAAGGTTATGTAAAATGAACTTAGGCTCACTGAAAAAAATTAAAAAGAGGAATTAACTTCAAGGATTGTAGCCACTAGTGTCAGTTCTCTTGCCCATGCCTCCTTGGGTCAGTACCTGTCACCCACCAGGGGGTCCTGGTGGGCCCGTGCTCTCAACAGCCAGACCTAGAAGCTTCTCTCAGCCATAGGCACAGAAAACTAGAATTCTCTCAACAGTGGGGTCTTCTCAGGGAGGGTTCTTCTTCCTTTTCCTCTTTTTTTGGCCATATCATGTGGCATGTGGGATCTTAATTCCCTGGTCGGGGATGGAACCCAGATTAGAAGCTCAGAGTCTTAATCACTGGACCATCAAGGGAGGCCCCAGTTCAGTTCTCAGCAAATGACTGACAGACACAGTGGTAGGAACATCTGGGGCTCCCTGCACCTCTGACTGTGCAAACTCCAGGGGGATGACCAACACTGCCTGCAGGACTGCCCTGAGGTGTTGAGCCTGAGCTCCCCCTCCACTGGGTTTGTCTAAACACTGCACCTCCTTTTGTTCCCTGATCCCATTTATTCTACTTTCTTATTTTCCTGGGAATGCTTCTAAAATACTTGTCTCATGACTCTATATTTTAAGGTCTGCATCTAGGAATCCAAACTGAGATAAGAATGCATGCTGTCTAAGTTAAGTTAAGTTGCTCAGTCGTGTCCGACTCTTTGCGACCGCATGGACTGTAGCCAACCAGGCTCCTCTGTCCATGGGATTCTCCAGGCAAGAATACTGGAATGGGTTGCCATTTCCTTCTCCAGGGGATCTTCCTGACCCAGGGTTTGAACCCAGGTCTCCTGTGTTAGAGGCAGATGCTTTAACCTCTGAGCCACCAGGACTCAAAACTAGGAAAGCGTTCAAGTTTTTGTTTCTTTTAATTTATTTATTTTAATTGGAGGCTAATTACAATATTGTAGTGGTTTTGCCACACATTGACATGAATCAGCCATGGGTGTACATGTGTCCCCCCTGTGAACCACCCCCACCTCCCTCCCTATCTCATCCCTCAGGGTTGCCCCAGTGCACTAGCTTTGAGGGTCCTGTTTCATGCCTCGAACTTGGACTGGTCATTGATTTCACACAATTCAGGTTTTGATAGGAGCTAAGACTAGAAATATCCTTGGAAAGATCGAAGGCAGGAGGAAAAGGGGGAGACGGGATAAGACGGTTGGATAACATCATCGACTCAATGGACATGAGTTTGAGCAAACTCCTGGAGATAGTGAAGGAACCGGAGTCCTGGTATGCAGGAGTCCATGGGGTCACAAATAGATGGGCACAACTGAGCTACTGAACAGCAACAACAATTTCAGGAGAGGAGTTTCACTTTGTCTCCAGGCTCAACTTTTCTCTTGATAATTGCTCCATGTTTACCTCTCTGCTTCCAAATTCTCTTAACAGAATATGTAATTCCATGGATCCCAAGTTAAGATTCCCATCTCTACTTTTGGGTGGTCCTCAGATCCAACTCAAAAGACACAGAATCTGATGGAGCTAACCTGATTAGTGCCTGTATCTGAAGTTTAGCCAACAATCCACAGCCAGGGAGATAAGGTCCTATAGTACAAAACAAAGGAGGATTAAGCAGAGATTCTGCAGAGGAAGAAAGAATAATTGTTAGCTGACTAGGGTATATATAAAAATGTAAAGTAACACAATGATTCTGTACTTAAAATCCTTAAGCAGCCCCTAATACCTTTAAATTCCAAAAACTTTTCCAAGACATGTAGGGTCTTTATCATGCAGCTTCAGCTACTGTCTCTACCTGTTTTAGAACCCATGTTAACTGTTTATTACACATTTGCTCTCTTATCTCTGATGCTTAGAATTTACTGCTCTCTCTTACTGAAGCATCTTATACCTTCTATATACACATCCTTAGTCTCACCAACTCCCATTAGTACTTCCAAATTAACACAAGCATCAGAATCTCTGCAAAACCTCTGCTGATACACTGAGTCTGTCTGAGGGACTCCCCTTCTCTATATTACACCACACTGTAACTTTTTGTCTGCTCAGCTTCTTCACAGATAGAATAGAAAGTCCTAAAGGCAAACAAGCACTATTTCTTATTACGTGTTATTGAAACTGTTTGTCACAGGTTGGGACTTGAACACATGTGCTGGGACTCGAACCCAGCCAAAATCCTACTTGGGACTTGAAACCACATACCTGGGACTTGAACCCAGCAAAAGCCCTTGGTACCTGGTTTCAGGACCTAATGAAGTTCAGGGTCTTGATGTCTCATCACAGAATGAATTCAGTAAGAGAAAAAATGATATGTTCAGTTCGGTTCAGTTTAGTTCAGTCGCTCAGTCCTGTCTGACTCTTTGTGACCCATGGACTGCAGCACGCCAGGCCTCCCTGTCCATCATCAACTCCCGGAGTTTACTCAAACTCATGTCCATTGAGTCAGTGATGTCATCCAACCATTTCATCCTTTGTCATCCCTTTCTCCTGCCTTCAAATTTCCCAGCATCAGGGTCTTTTCCAATGAGTCAGTTCTTCACATCAGGTGGCCAAAGGATTGGAGTTTCAGTTTCAGTCCTTCCAGTGAATATTCAGGACTGATCTCCTTTAGGATGGACTGGTTGGATCTCCTTGTAGCCCAAGGGACTTTCAAGAGTCTTCTCCAATTCGAAAGTATCAATTCTTCAGTTCTCAGCTTTCTTTATAGTCCAACTCTCACAGCCATACATGACTACTGGAAAAACCATAGATTTAACCAGATGGACCTTTGTGGGCAAAGTAATATTTCTGCTTTTTAATATGCTGTCTAGGTTGGTCATAGCATTCTTTCCAAGGAGCAAATGTCTTTTAATTTCATGGCTGCTGTCAGCATCTGCAGTGATTTTGGAGCCCAAGAAAATAAAGCTTCTCACTGTTTCCATTGTTTCCCCATCTATTTACCGTGAAGTGATGGGACCAGATGCCATGATCTTAGTTTTCCAAATGTTGAGCCTTAAGCTGACTTTTTCACTCTCCTCTTTCACTTTCATCAAGAGGTCCTTTAGTTCTTCTTCATTTCTGCCATAAGGGTGGTGTCATCTGCATAACTGAGGTTATTGATATTTCTCTCAGCAATCTTGATTCCAGCTTGTGCTTCATCCTGCCTGGCATTTTGCTTAATATACTTTGCATATAAGTTAAATATGCAGGATAACAAGATACAGCCTTGACAATATACCCATTTCTGATTTGGAACTAGTCTGTTGTTCCATGTCCAGTTCTAACTGCTGCTTCTTGACCTGCATACAGATTTCTCAGGAAGCAAGCCAGGTGGTCTGGTATTACCATCTCTTGAAGAATTTTCCACAGTTTTCTGTGATCCACATAGTCAAAGGCTTTGGCGTAGTCAATAAAGCAGAAATAGATGACTTTCTGGAACTCTCTAGCTTTTTCTATGATACAAAGGATGTTGGAAATTTGGTTCCTCTGGTTCCTCTGCCTTTTCTAAATCCAGCTTGAACATCTAGAAGTTCATGGTTCACATATTGCTGAAGCCTGGCCTGGAGAATTTTGAGCATTACTTTGCTAGTGTGTGAGAAGAGTGCAATTGTGCAGTAGTTTGATCATTCTTTGGCATTGCCTTTCTCTGGGATTGGAATGAAAACTGACCTTTTCCAGTCCTGTGGCCACTGCTGAGTTTTCCAAATTTGCTGGCATATTGAGTGCAGCACTTTTACAGCATCATCTTTTAGGATTTGAAATAGCTCAGCTGGAATTCCATCACCTCCACTAGCTTTGTTCCTAGTGATCCTTCTTAAGGCCCACTTGACTTCACATTCCAGGATGTCTGGCTCTAAGTGAGTGATCACACCATCATGGTTATCTGAGTCATTAATTAATATCTTTTTTGTATACTTCTTCTGTGTATTCTTGCCACCTCTCCTTAATATCTTCTGCTTCCATTAGGTCCATACCATTTCTGTCCTTTATTGTGCCCATCTTTGCATGAAAAGTTCCCTTGGTATCTTTAATTTTCTTAAACAGATCCTCTAGTCTTTCCCATTCTATTATTTTCCTCTATTTCTTTGCATTCATCACTGAGGAATGCTTTCTTATCTCTCCTTGCTATTCTTTGGAACTCTGCATTCAAATGGGTATATCTTTCCTTTTTTCCCTTTGCCTCTCACTTCTCTTCTTTTCTCAGCTATTTATAAGGCCTCCTCAGACAGCCATTCTGCCTTTTTGCATTTCTTTTTCTTGGGGATGGTAGGTAGGAAGTAGATTTATTCAGATTGAAAGAGAAGCACACTCAACACACAGAGTGTGGGGCATCCCAGAGGCCAAGTGTGGCTGTGTGGTTAGTGGTGTGGAAACGTGGTGTGGTTAGTTTTTATAGGCTGGGCAACTTCATATGCTAATGAGCTGTATCATGGAAAAAGCAAGAGAATTCCAGAAAAACATGTATTTCTGCTTTATTGACTATCCCAAAGCCTTTGACTGTGTGGATCACAATAAACTATGGAAAATTCTGAAAGAGATGGGAATATCAGAGCACCTGACTTGGCTCTTGAGAAACCGATATGCAGGTCAGGAAGCAACAGTTAGAACTGGACATGGAACAACAGACTGGTTTCAAATAGGAAAATGAGTACATCAAGGCTGTATATTGTCACCCTACTTATTTAACTTATATGCAGAGTACATCATGAGAAATGCTGGACTGGAAGAAACACAAGCTGGAGTCAAGATTACTGGGAGAAATATCAATCACCTCAGATATGCAGATGACACCACCCTTATGGCAGAAAGTGGAGAGGAACTGAAAAGCCTGTTGATGAAAGTGAAAGAGGAGAGTGAAAAAGTTGGCTTAAAGCTCAACATTCAGAAAACGAAGATCATGGCATCTGGTCCCATCACTTCATGGGAAATATATGGGGAAACAGTGGAAACAGTGTCAGACTTTATTTTGGGGGGCTCCAAAATCACTGCAGATGGTGACTGCAGCCATGAAATTAAAAGACGCTTACTCCTTGGAAGAAAAGTTATGACCAACTTAGATAGCATATTCAAAAGCAGAGACATTACTTTGTCAACAAAGGTCCATCTAGTCAAGGCTATGGTTTTTCCAGTGGTCATGTATGGATATGAGAGTTGGACTGTGAAGAAAGCTGAGTGCCGAAGAATCGATGCTTTTGAACTGTGGTGTTGGAGAAGACTCTTGAGAGTCCCTTGGACTGCAAGGAGATCCAACCATTCCATTCTAAAAGAGATCAGTCCTGGGTGTTCATTGGAAGGACTGATGCTGAAGCTGAAACTCCAGTACTTTGGCCACCTCATGCGAAGAGTTGACTCATTGGAAAAGACTCTGATGCTGGGAGGGATTGGGGGCAGGAGGAGAAGGGGACGACAGAGGATGAGATGGCTGGATGGCATCACCGATTCGATGGACGTGAGTCTGAGTGAACCCCGGGAGATGGTGATGGACAGGGAGTCCTGGCGTGCTGCGATTCATGGGGTCGCGAAGAGTTGAATGTGAATGAGCAACTGAACTGAATGAATGGGAGAATTATTCCAACTATCTTGTGGAAGGGGTGAAGATTTCCAGGCTTTGGGCCGCCGCACACTCCTTGGTTTTTGACAGTGCCTTGGAACTCTCATGGCGCCTCTGGGTGTGTCACTGCACTTGCTGTTGAAGATCAAGGTCTAGTCTTATCTGCCATCATGGTCCCATCTGATTCTAATCGGTTTATGTTGTGTCCTTCGGCTATGTCATCCTTGCCTCTTTCCCTCCTGTTACATTATTGCCTCAATACTCAACCAAGTGCTTAACAGTCCTGTCGGACTCTTTGGGACCCCATGGATTGTAGCCCACCAGGCTCCTCTGTCCATGGGATTCTCCAGGCAAGAATATTAGAGTGGGTTGCCATTTCCTTCCCCAGGACATAGATACACAGTATATTTTTTTAATGAAGAGAGGAAGAGAAGAAAGAAAGAAGCTTGCAAGAACCAAAGCATAGACCAGAAGTTTACATGATCATATTTGCATTTTTAACAGATTACTCTGACAGCATTGGGGAGAATAAATTGGAAAAAGGGATGTATTTTTAAAATTTTGTTTAACATTGGAAGGCTTAGTTTCTGGAACAGATAATTAGGAACTCCTCCCTATCTTAATCTGGTTTTCTGATAAGCCCCACCTGGCATGTGTCTGAGGGGTGACATAACAGAATTCCACCCCTTCTGTATCTTGTAAAAATATAGTCCAAGATACCATCTACCAGATAATGTAGTGTCCCTTGTAGAGCCTTCCTGTGATAAATTTCTCTCAAAATCTAAGTAAGGAAGTGAAGTCGCTCAGTCGTGTCTGACTCTTTGCGACCCCATGGACTGTAGCCTACCAGGCTCCTCCGTCCATGAGATTTTCCAGGCAAGTGTGTTGGAGTGGATTGCCATTTCCTTCTCCAGGGGATCTTCCCGACCCAGGAATGGAACCGAGGTCTCCCGCATTGCAGGCAGACGCTTTACCGTCTGAGCCACCAGGGAAGCCCCAGCCATATACAACAGGTATACACTTCACTCTCTGATACTGTATAATACTGGGTTGGCCAAATCATTCATTTGGATTTTCCCATAAGCTCCTACCCAATACATTGCTTGCTTGTTTGGTGCTCAATCATGTCTGACTCTTTGTGACCCCATGGACGGTAGCCAGCCAGCCTCCTCTGTCCATGGAGTTTTCCAGGCAAGAATACTGGAACAGATTGCCATTTCCTACTACAGGGGATGTTCCCAACCCAGGGATTGAACCTGCATCTCTTGTGTCTCCTGCACTGTTAGGTGGATTCTTTTCCACTGGGCCACCTGGGAAGTCCCTCCCAATACATAATTTAGAATCTTTCTAGAGATGTTTCTGGAGTACTAACTTTTCCCAATTAGCATGTGCATCAGAGATTATGCCTTTAATTTAAATTCTCTTGTATCCATAGTAATGCCTAACAGAATGCTAAAGCGCACTCATTCCATTGCGTACAACTGTAAACTGAAAAACATATATTCAAATAATATGCAAGCAAATGTAGAGCTATGAAATAAATCAACTTGGTTATTTGAACAGAGATGAAAAGCAATAGTCATGCTAGAAAAGAAGGATTACTTCAAATTCTTCATGCTACTTAATCCCAGTCTCTGGAGACTAAACTCATCTTTTGGCAGCACAAATACACTGAAAAAATTGTAATGAACAGACTCACATATCTCATTAATTAATTACAGTTGCATAAGCTCTTACCGGTCCAGCCACCTCTTGTTTGATTTTCTGGCAGGCCTTTGCAGTACAGAAAAATGAGTGATGCTTTACTTAAAAATGGGTTTCTTTGAGGTCATTACTATTGTTCTCATTTTACAAATAAGAATTAGGCCTAGAGTTATCAAGTGTCCTCCTATAATGGGGTAGAGAGTTGATACCAGGTTTGTTGTTGGGTGTTGTTTAGTCACCCAGTCATGTCCGACTCTTTGCAACCACATGGACCGTAGCCTATCAGGCTCTTCTGTCTGTGGGGTTCTCCAGACAAGAATACTAGAGTTGATAGCCATTTCCTCCTCCAAGGGATTTTCCTTACCCAGGGATTGAACCCAGGTTCTCCTGCATTGTAAGCAGATTCTTTACTGTCTGAGCCACCAGGGGAGCCCAGGGGTGGACATTTTCGTTATCTGAGCCTGTGCCTCCTTTCCAGAAATCAAGTTCAGCAGAGACATGCCTTATGTGAACTCACGCCTGTAGCACATGAAGTCCACAAACCAGGTTAAAGGGAGACCCTAAGCAAGAGAAGTTCCAAAGTCTCAAGCTCAAGAAAACAGAAGACAACCATCAGATTAAAGTTGAGGGGCCTCTGGATCTCAGTTTCCTTATTTATAAAATGCAGATGATCAGAGATTTAGTGATTAAAGCGAAGGCTACGTGTAAAACACTTAAAGTAAAGCCCTGATCAATAATTCTGAGCTATTATGTCAACCACAGGACCGGCAAGATTGAAGAAATGGGATCCAGAAGTTAAAGCTGGAAAGGTTCCCAGAAGCAAGATTTGTATATAGAGAAAGAGCCCGAAGCAACAAAAGGCAGTTTGGGTGATAGAGGGGAAAAAAATAATGAAAAGAGTATATAATTTCACAAAGTCAGCACAAAGATGAGAACAGTCTTCCCTCCCTGCCCTTCTGACTTCTCCCCACACATCTCAAAGTTCAGTGTCAAACCCTTCTTGAAAAGTTACCTATCCCTAGACAGTGAATATTAACAGAAAGAGAAATTCTGGTAAACTTTCTAATAAAAGCTGACGTTGAGTGATCACTTCCAATCAGAAATTTTAAGATCCAGTTCAAGATTCACCATGCTTCCTTTTCCCTCTGCGATGACCATGGAAACTTGGGTCACTTGGGTGACCCGGGGAGCCTGGGTCCTTGAGTGACAATGATGCGCAAAGCCCCCGAAGACTACATTGTTCCTGCAGTATAGACCAGAAACCACTTCTGTTCTTGTTAGCCACTGAGATTTGGGATTGCTTGTTACTGCAGAATATTCTAGCCCAGTGGTTCTCAAAGGGTAGCTTTGCATCAGAAGCATTCTTTTGGAAACTTATTAGAAATGCAAATTATTGGGTCTCATCCTAGACCTACTGAATCAGAAACCTTGGGGTTGGGGCCAGACATACTTTAGCCTCTAGGTGATTCTCAATCATGGTAAAGTTTCAGAGTACTGATCCAGTCTGTCTTTCCTGCTACAAGCTACCTAGTAGGAAAGGAAATGGCAACCCATTCCAGTATTCTTGCCTGGGAAATCTGAACAGAGAAGCCTGGTGGGCTACAATCCATGGGGTCAAAAAGAGCCAGATGTGACTGAGCAACTAACACTTTCAGGAATGGAAAGTTCAATCATTCCAGGCCTCCACATGAGAGGAAAGAGGTAACGTGACCAAAATCATATAATGAGTAAGTGGCAGAACCTAAATGTGGGAATAGCAATCAGGATTCAAATGTCAGACTCATAATCATTTTGCTCTCTCCACTGGCTATGGCATAGTAATTGACTTCATTGGAAATTTTAACTTGAATAACCAAAGAACAGATTGTTTAGCATATGGAACTCTGCTCAATGTCATGGGGCAGCCTGGCTGGGAGGGGAGTTTGGGGGAGAATGGCTACAGTATATGCACGGCTGAGTACCTTTGCTGTTTACCTGAAAGTATCACAGCATTAATAGGCTATGTGTGCTGTGCTTAGTTGCTCAGTCATGTCCAACTCTTTGCAACCCCATGGACTACAGCCTACCAGGCTCCTCTGTCCTTGGGGATTCTCAGCCAAGAATACTGGAGTGGGTTGCCATGCCTTCCTCCAGGGAATCAGTTACACCTCAATATGAAATAAAAAGTTTTTTTTTTTTAATTTTCTAACCTGAAAAGGTTAAAACACTTTATCATATTTTTTTTAATTTTGCATTTTATTACTACAAATATTTAGATTCACTTTGTCTAAAAAATAATGGCATCTAGAAAATTATGACAAAGGATATTTGACTTACTTTAAGAAATAAATTATTATGGTCTGTAAAATCAGTGAGTTGAAGTTTATGGGCAAATAAATTCCCAAAGGGGTTACAAAGAATTTACTAAGGTTAGATGCTATTCTGGCAGTTTTGTGTGCCTCGAGTTTTTGAAGTGATGTTAAAGCTGTCCAGGATTCTTGTTGGGAGAATCCCATGGACAGAGGAGCTTGGCAGGCTACAGTTCATGGGATCACAAAGAGTCCAACATGATTGAGTGACTAACATTTTCACTTTTAACACTAAACTGTCCATCCTTGGGATTATTGCCCCAGGATCTCCCAGAAGCAGCCTAAACCTACAGTTCTAAGGTGAACTAGAAGTAGTCCACAATAAAGAGGCCAATAGAGCTTCCCAGGTAGCTCAGTGGTAAAGAATCCTCCTGCCAATCCAAGAGATGAAGGAGACACAGGTTCAACCCCTGGGTCGGGAAGATCTACTGGAGGAGGAAAGGCAACCCACCACAGTATTCTTGCCTGGAGAATCCCATGGACAGAGGAGCCTGGTGACTCCAATCCATGAGGTCACAGAGTCAGACATGACAGCAACTGAGCACTCATGTGCATGCGCGTGTGCGCACACACACACACACACACACACACACACACGGAGGCCAATACAGATAAAGAGGTGTGAGTGAGGGTAGAGAGATGTAGGAGATGAGGTTAGAAACACAATAGGAGTCAGACTGAATTGCTACAGGATCTTATACGCTATGGTAAATTTTTCAGTATGTGTTCCATGAAAAAAAAAAAAAAAGATTATGTGATCAGAAAATCATGGAGTAAGTAGAGTTAAATCAGTTTCTCTACTCTAAAATTTTTCATAGTAATGGCTATAGCTGTTACCTTGCTAATAAGTTCAAGCAGTTGAGAAGCTGTGGGTGTGTGCTATGGAGTGGATAATGAAAACAGCTGACCATAGTTGAGAATAGAGAAGGCAGATGAGGTATGATCAGAGCAGAAACAACGAAGTGAGTTAACACTTAAAATGTAAACTACACGAAAGAGAGATGGGTGGATTCCAAGACGGCAGAGTAGAGGGAGATGCACTCATCTTCTCCTGCAAGAACTCCAAATTTGCAGCTCACTGTTGAGCAAGCAGGCTTCCTCGGTGGCTCAGACGGTAAAGCGTCTCTCTGCAATGCAGGAGACCTGGGTTTGGTCCCTGGGTTGAGAAGATCCCCTGGAGAAGGAAATGGCAGCCCACTCCAGTATTGTTGCCTGGAAAATCCCATGGATGGCAGAGCTTGGTAGGCTACTGTCCATGGGGTCACAAAGAGTCAGACAGGAGAAAGTTGGATCCCACCAAAAAAAGATACCTCATGTCCAAGGGCAAAGGAGAAGCCCCAAAAAGACAGGAGGAGGGGAAAAATCACATTTAGACTCAAACCCCATAACTGCCAGAGATGCTCGGAGGGCTCAAACAAAAGTTTGTGCACATGAGGACATCCTTGCCAACATCCCTTGGATTATTGAAAAAGCAAAAGAATTCCAAAAAAACATCTACTTCTGCTTCATTGACTATCCTAAAGGTTTTGACTCTGTTGATCACAACAAACTGTAGAAAATTCTTTAAAAAATGGGAATACCAGACCACCTTACCTGCCTCCTGAGATATCTGTATGCCGGTCAAGAAGCAACAGTTAGAACCAGACATGGAACAATGGACTGGTTCCAAGTTGGGAAAGGAGTACGTCAAGGCTATATATTGTTACCCTGCTTATTTTACTTATAGGAAGGGTACATCATGCAAAATGCCAGGCTGGATAAAGCACAAGCTGGAATCAAGATTGCTGGGAGAGATATCAATAACCTCAGATACACAGATGACACCACCTTTATGGCAGAAAGTAAAGAGGAACTAAACAGTCTCTTGATGAAAGTGAATGAGGAGAGTGAAAAAGCTGGCTTAAAACTCAACACTCAAAAAACTAAGATCATGGCATCTGGACCCATCACTTCATGGTAAATAGATGGGGTGGGGAAAAAATGGAAACAGTGAGAGGCTTTATTTTCTAGGGCTCCAAAATTACTGCAGATGGTGACAGCAGCCATGAAATTAAAAGATGATTACTCCTTGGAAAAAAAGCTGTGACCAACCTAGACAGCATATTAAAAAGCAGAGATATTACTTTGCCAACACAGGCCCATCTAGTCAAAGCTATGGTTTTTCCAGTGGTCATGTATGGATGTGAAAGTTGGACTATAAAGAAAGCTGAGTGCCAAAGAATTGATGCTTTTGAACTGTGGTGTTGGAAAAGACTCTTGAGAGTCCCTTAGACTGAAAGGAGATCAACGAGTCAATCCTGAAGGAAATCAGTCCTGAATATTCACTGGAAGGACTGATGCCGAATCTGAAACTCCAATCCTTTGGCCACCTGATGTGAAGAACTGACTCACTGGAAAAGACCCTGATGCTGGGAAAGATTGAAGGCAGGAGGAGAAGGAAACGACAGAGGATGAGATGGTTGGATGGCATCACCAACTCGATGGACACAAGTCTGAGTCAGCTCCGGGAGTTGGTGATGGACAGGGAAGCCTGGTGTGCTGCAGTCCATGGGGTCACAAAGAGTGAGACACGACTAAGTAACTGAACTGAACCGAAAAGAGTGATGAGTTTAGATCTCAGGCAAAAAACTTCACACATAAATATATAAATTTGAGAATTAAATCTAAATTTTATGAAGTCAATGATTATGCTACTCATGTTTAAAAAAGAGCAAAGGATCATCTATTACATTTACAGAAGGAATATCAGGGTCTGAACTTCCTACTTGACTTATTTGATTTGCATTATGTAAATCCCTTGAAGAACTGCTCTTTTCTCTCGATCACGCAGTCGTGTTGATGTACAAACTGACTCCAACATTTATTTCTCAACCTATTTTCTTTTATATTAGGCAGTAACTTAATATTTGGACTTACTGAACTTTACCAACAAATGCAAGAAAGCAGGTAGAAATACAGAAAAGGAGGGAGGATGGGATGGACAAAAGGAAAGGAAAGAAGAAAAGAAGAGAAAGAATATGTTCACTTACTTTCCTTCTTTGAAGATTACGGTGCTTCTGTTTTATATCATCGTTTTTTTTTTTCCAGACCAACTAATGTGACAAAAGCAATATATCCAAGAGATGACTCACCTTTCCAAAATACTGAGAGATAATTTAACTCACATCTCAAAAATCACCTTCATTTTCCCTGGCGTTTTTTTTTTTTTAATCTGGAAACAAAAAACTGAATACTTTGGTAATTGAGTAACTTGGATCTTTGCTTAGTTTAATGGCAAATTTGAGCTAACGTACCAAATTAGCAAGATGAATCATAGTTACTGTTCCCTACCCAGACTTATTAAATTCCTACTATACAGTCACTTGAAGTCTCTTTCATGGAAATGTGTCTACCTTCCTTCCAAAGACCTTATACTATACTCTGAACAGTATTTTAATTCTAATGAGGAGTGATTTATCCAATGAACTTGATTGTCAGATTAAACCATATCTGATTCTAAGGCACTGATTGTAAACGTGAATACTTGAACTTGATTCAGAACTATCAAGCATGCTTAGAACTTCAGTCAGTTAATCCTGCTGGAATCTTAGTCTCTAAAGACCAAAGTCACGGAAGTATGTTTTGGCTTTAACATGCAGACATTTTTCCATTGCCATAGTCCTTTTGTTTGAAAATCATTTCCTTGAGAATCAAGCAGGTTTCCTTTTAAGTTAGCAAGCTGATTTTTAGGAAGCATTAATTTTATTTTCCTAGTTATAGAATATAATTTGTGTTTTCATAGTTTTGGAAAAATGTTTACACTGCAAAATCTCAGTGAATTAGCTATTCATTGGGATCTTTATTAAGAGTGAAATAATAACAATAGTTAATATTTAAATGCTTACTTATGTGCCCAAAACTCTCTAACAATACATGAGTTAACTACTTCTCAAGTCTCCATTTTTGTTCCTATTTACAAGTGAGAAAACTAAAACACAAGATGAATTAAGTTGTCAGTGGTCACAAACAGTAGAAACTAGATTTCAATCAAGGCAGTTAGAATCCAGCACATGTGCTTTTAATCTCTCTATTATAGTACCTCTCAAATAGAAGGAAATAAAGAAAAAAAAAAGAAAGGAAGAGAAATTGTCCATATAGAATAAGCCAAATAGAACATGCTTATAGCAACAAATAAAGAAAAAAAGGGAAATAAAGTCAGATTATGTAAGAGATGTGGCCCACAGTTTGGGAGTTGTTTTCTTTTTTTTTTAAGTTTAATTGACAAAATTGCAAGATATGTAAGGTGTACAATGTAATGATTTGAAAATGTATAGACTGTTAATTTAATTAACATATTCATCACCTCACATATTTATCTTTTCGGTGTGTGACAGAGACAGAATATTTAAATTCTATTCTCTTAGCAGTTATACAATACAGTGTTATCAATTCTTGTCTAATAAGTTACCTAAAATTAGACTCGTTACCTCAATCAAAATTTAAACTGCTTCAGAATAATCTATGATATCAGTTCAGTTCAGTTCAGTCACTCAGTCTTGTCCGAATCTCTGTGACCCTATGAACTGCAGCACACCAGGCCTCCCTGTCCATCACCAACTCGCAGAGCTTGCTCACACTCACGTCTACCGTGTCGGTGATGGACTTTTAGGTTAAAGTGTTTTTGTTTCTATTTTTATTTGGTATCAGTCAGAAAGCCCAAAGAAATTCAAATGAACATGACAGCACTGTGTCTGTTACCTAGAATTGCCTTACAACAGAAGTGACAAAAAAGCCTGGTTCACCAAGACACGTGTTGTGTGCCCTCCTGTTATCCAACCCCTTTTCAGTAATTCCTCCTTTCATTTTAACGTATCCTTGTTAGAAGATAAATTTTATGGTTACCTAGATATAATCAGGCTCTTCAGTTCAGTTCAGTTCAGTTCAGTCGCTCAGTCGTGTCCGACTCTTTGCGACCCCATGAATCGCAGCACGCCAGGCCTCCCTGTCCATCACCAACTCCCAGAGTTCACTCAGACTCACGTCCATCGAGTCCATGATGCCATCCAGCCATCTCATCCTGGGTTGTCCCCTTCTCCTCCTGCCCCCAATCCCTCCCAGCATCAGAGTCTTTTCCAGTGAGTCAACTCTTCGCATCAGGTGGCCAAAGTACTGGAGTTTCAGCTTTAGCATCATTCCTTCCAAAGAACACCCAGGACTGATCTCCTTCAGAATGGACTGGTTGGATCTCCTTGCAGTCCAAGGGACTCTCAAGAGTCTTCTCCAACACCACGGTTCAAAAGCATCAATTCTTCAGCGCTCAGCCTTCTTCACAGTCCAACTCTCACATCCATACGTGACCACAGGAAAAACCATAGAAAGGGATAAAATAAATGCTATGAAAGGCAGTTTTCATTTTTCCAAGTTTTACCCCATTACATACTGATGATTCCCATGAAATGGTCTGTATTCAGTGTAGTCATAAAATAACTCATATCTAAAGGACTATTGTTCAGTAAGTAAGTATAACTCTTTTAAGAATTATATTTTAGCTTTCCAAAGAGCCTATACCAAAAGCACTGAGGAATTAAACAAAAATCTCCAATATCTTCTGGCTCAAGTTGAAAAGAATTCATGCTTTCAAGGATGGTAGCAGTAAGGGCAAGAAGACAGCTTGACATATTGAAACTCTTAATGTTAATGAAATGAGGTTGAATCAACAGTCAGTTTAGGTTCTTTGTAAAACAAAGTTACTTAAAAAAATAATCAGCTTTCAACATGTACTCATGTGATACTTTCATCCCATTTTTTTTTTCTTTTCAGAGTTTGAGAAACACACAACAGATTATTTAACTTGGTAGTTTGCATGTGATCTATTTTCTAATTTATTAGATGACCTGTGTTACTCTCGAATTTTTTCTATTTTTATTTACATTATTTTAAATCCAAGTTGGGGCCACAAGAATACCTCAGAGAATGCTCTAAAGATAGTGCAATCAGTTTTTTTACAGCTGCTGCCGCTGCTAAGTCACTTCAGTCATGTCTGACTCTGTGCGAGCCCACAGACGGCAGCCCACCAGGCTCCGCTGTCCCTGGGATTCTCCAAGCAAGAACACTGGAGTGGGTTGCCATTTCCTCCTCCAATGCATGAAAGTGAAAAGTGAAAGTGAAGTCACTCAGTCGTGTCCGACTTGCAGTGACCCCATGGACTGCAGCCTACTAGGCTTCTCCGTCCATGGGATTTTCCAGGCAAGAGTACTGGAGTGGGTTGTAATTTCCTTCTCTGTTTTTTACAGCTGTATAACAAATTGTCACAAACCTAAAACATTATTTGACAGATGCGAGTCAGAAGTCCAATCACAGCTTAACTAGGTTTTCTGTTCAGAGGCTTCCAAAGCTGCAGTCAAGGCTGTGTTCTTTTCTAGAACATGAGGGTCCTCTACCAAGCTCATGTGGTTGTTTTCAGAATTCAGTTTCTAGTGGTTAAAGGACTGATGTTACTGTTTTCCTGCTGTCAATCATAGGTCACCCTTGGTTCCTTGGAGTAGTTCATAGTTTCTGGCATGTGTTCTCTCGGAGGCCCTCTTGTGACAGGAACTTACTTCTTCAAAGCCATTGAGCAAGAGTCTTACAAGATGGCAGAGTCCAGCTTTTAAGGACTTCCATCTGATGATATCAGGCCCACCCGGGATAATCTCCATTGTGCTTAACACAAAATCTACTATACCTGTATCTGAAAATCTCCTTCACATTTGCCACACACATAATCTAGTCATGGGAATCACGTCTCATCACTACTGTCATAGCCTATTGGCTAGAAGCAAGTAAGTCACAAGTTCTGGTGGAAATCAAGGGGAAGAGATTATACGAGGGCATGATTCACTGAAGGTGTGTCCATCACAGGTTGTGACAGGACATTTCACAGCCGTTGAAACTCCCTAAAGTACTTGGCAGAGACGTTACTTTACCAACAAATGTCCGTCCAGTCAAGGCTATGGTTTTACCAGTGGTCATGTATGGGTGTGAGAGTTGAACTGTGAAGAAAGCTGAGCACTGAAGAATTGATGCTTTTGAACTGTGGTGTTGGAAAAAGACTCTTGAGAGTCCCTTGGACTACAAGGAGATCCAAACAGTCTATCCTAAAGGAGATCAGTCCTGGGTGTTCTTTGGAAGGACTGATGCTGAAGTTGAAACTCCAATACTTTGCCCACCTCACTCGAAGAGCTGACTCATTGGAAAAGACTCTGATGCTGGGAGGGATTGGGGGCAGGAGGAGAAGGGGACGCCAGAGGATGAGATGGCTGGATGGCATCACCAACTCGATGGACGTGAGTTTGAGTGAACTCCAGGAGTTGGTGATGGACAGGAAGGCCTGGAGTGCTGCGATTCATGGGGTTGTAAAGAGTTGGACATGACTGAGTGACTGAACTGAACTGAACTGAAAGTACTTGGCAAACAAAAGATATGTATTAATATTTGTTGATTTTAATACTTAAAGGCCATTTAGATGGTTCCAAAAGGTATTCTCAGACAAAAGAGTGTGGATTTTAAGAAGTGGTATGGTATTAAGAGATGTAGGTCTGACAAGCTCACCAAATTTCAGGACTAATTTAGAGAATCAATGACGATCTGTTTTTCCATCAGAAAAAAAAAATCTTCCATAAAATATCTTCCTTGACCTCTACTTATCTGTTTTGAAGAAAAATGCATTAACCAGATGGCAAAACTTTCTGGGAATAGAAGTGAGGAAGATAGTATAGATCTTCATAGTGATCAGCTGGAAAAGCACTACTTAATCAGTCTAAGTCAGTCATCAGAAGGAATGAAGTGCCCCACTTATCACAGATGAACATTTCAGTGAAGTATTCCTCTTAAGACATCTTTTTTTTTTTTTCTGTAGCCAGCAGTACTATTATGAAAATAAACTGACGCTTTGGTTGTTGAGAGAGATACTAGAAAGATTTGTGAAGTCATATCATTTCATAATGTTTTTGTAACTTAGATGATTAGTTCTACTTAGTAATATGTAAAAATAAAAAAGGCTTAAAAAACTTCAAACATAAAACAGATGTTCAAAGGACCATTTGGAATAAATAAATTATGAGCAACGGAAGAAGTGACCATGCAATCACACTTTCACCTGCTCACGCGCTTCACACGTGTAGCTCACTGGCAAAAAAACTTGCTTATGAGCTTTGGGGTGTAAACCAAAACCATGTCAGTCTGTTTTCACTGATGTTGCCAAAAAACTCATGATCTGCCAACATAGTTCCAAAGACATAAACTCAGCTGAAGCAAACTGCTTGTTACTCGGTGGGAAATAGAATCATATTTCATCTGTACCTTTATTTGTTCCCTCTGTAATGAGAATTTTTCGTGAAATGAACACCTGCGAGTCAGTATTCTACATCTATGGAATCTTTCAATAATGTAAAGAAAATAAGTTGCCTTTTAAGTTACCGCAAAATTGTCCTTGTGAATAACAATTAACAATGGACAATAGATAATACATGAAAATTTCTGTATCATTAAAAATTTCTAAAACAACTCAAGATGTTGCATTAAATTAATTGCTGCAGGACTATTTGTGAAAGCAACTACTATTTAAGGGGAAAACTTTACCATATCTGAGTTTATACTAAATCTTACCAAGCCCCTGGAAAAGAAAATCCAGAGATGTGATGATCAAGGCTATAACTCTAGCTAATCTCAAGAAATCTTGGGCCATGATAAAAAGACACAAGAGCTGGGGAGTTATGGGGGAAAAAAGTGAAACACTGATTTTACAAAGTAAAAGAAGAGAAAATGGGTCGTGTTTACTATCATTTGAGTCCCTGTCACAGACTTTAAATAAATACTTATTGAGTATTTATTTCACTTAATACTTAATGGGTGAACTTTGAAAGCAAGACTTCATAACCTAACCTGTAATTTGCCTCTCATGCAAAGTGTGAAGACAAATTAAAAGCATTAGCTACTACTATTATTTCTTTATACTTTTAGTTGTGTTAGCTGCTATAATTTAGTGTGTTAGTTGAATTTATTGCTCATACTATACAGACAAATGCCACCTACAGAGTTCTCATAGTGTCTCTGACAAAGTGAGACAAAGTGGGAGTATTTGTTGAAATTTTGAAGTCTGGTTTACCATGCATCTTTCAATGAAGAGGCTTGGTTAGAGCATGTTTGAACATCTGCTTCATGTTTAATGGTTTTTAAAAGTGAATTTATTGTTTTATATGTTATTAAATAGGAAAAATTACCTAAAAGTACAAATACACTCTGAAACAATATGATTACATGAATCCTTCCTAGTATCTTTCTAGGCAATCCAAAATATTAGTTTATTTCCATAATACAACTGCTGGTTAGAGAAAAAATATAAGATGAGGGCTTCAGTTGCCTAAGTAAGAACCTAAATGTCCATCCTTTCGTATCTTCTGCTGACTGACTTGGACCTACTTATGTTCTGCTGGTCATCACTATGCATGTCTATAATGCCTTCTCCCCCACCTCCATTGCCAGAAAGCTGATGATACCCATACAGTGGAATTTTCTTCAAAGCAGAAAGATAAAGAAAAGGGTTGATCTTATCAAAGATTTATCTTCCCCGATGGTAAAATTTTTGTTTGAGATCCTCATAGAATCTCTCAATTACTTGTGAAATTTGGAAGATGTTTCAGGTCAAAGAATGCCACACCATGACACTCTGTTCTACTTAACAAAGTCTTTAGAAGCATCCAAGTGTCCACTTTTCTTTTAATGTTTTGAAATCAACAAGTATTAATTAATGATCTTTTGTGTGCCAAGTATTATTAGGAGATTTGGAAGACATAAATCATGTTTTCACTGCCTTTGGACAAAGTACTCTGGCTATCTCCATGGCCTAACTTTGGTTAAAATAATGTAGAGACAGAGCAACATAGAATACTGGTCATCAGTAATAAAGCAGAAAATATATTACAAGGAAAATAACAAGTTAAATCATCAGAAAAGAATGCAAAGTGAAAAAAAATCATTCATGCAGAAAACTGATTGTTTCTTGAAACAGTGTTCATGAAGAATCTCAGATTATTGCCATTTCAGATTCATTTTATTGACATCCTGAATTTTGATTCATCAATGTATCTTCCTCCACTTATAACAACTGTCTGAGAAATTATTTTTTAAATAGAAGAAAAACTTTAATGAATAAAAAACATGTGGCAGAAAATCCCTGCTAACATTTGAACACATACCTATTATCAAATAATTCAAACAATAGAGTTAGAGAATTCAAAATAAATGGCAACCCACTCCAGTACTCTTGCCTGGAGAATCCCATGGAGGGAAGAGCCTGGTAGGCTACAGTCCATGGGGTCGCAAACAGTCGGACACGAGTGAGCGACTTCACTTCACTTTTCAAAATAACACTTGTTAATCACTTTTGTGAAACTTCCCAGAAAAAAATTCTGACCATACAAAAACAAGTATGGAAAAATATAATTTTCCTTTAAAAAAATTATTAGTTTTTGAATAGGTGATATAATCACAGTTCACATTTTAAGATACAAACAAGTAAAGAGGGCAAATTCCTCTCTCACTTTGTCCTCTAGCAAGCCACAGTTATATCTTTTTTAATGGTAGAAATTATTATTTATTTTTCGATAACAACTTCACCTCCTCTACATAAACCTCTAAAGCAATTTCTTTTTAGTTTTAATCAGAGGATAATTTCTTTAAAATGTTGTGTTGATTCTGCTGTACAACATCACAAATCAGTCATAACTATGTATATGTGTGTGTATATATACATATATACATATACACACACACATATATTCTCTCCCTCTGGAGCCTCCCTCCACCACCGCCCCCATCCTGCCCCTTTAGGTCATCACAGAGCACCAGGTTGCGTCCTTGTGTTAAATAGTAGCCTCCCATACACTATCTGTTTTACACATGGTAATATATATATATATCAATGATACTTTCTCAATTCATCCCACTCTCTCCTTCCCCTGCTGTGTCCACAAGTCCATTCTGTATGTCTGTGTCTCCATTCCTTCCCTGCAAATATGTTCATGAGCACTGTGTTTCTAGATCCCACATAAATGCTTTAATATTCTGTATTTGTTTCTCTTTTTCTGACTTACTTCACTCGTGTAACAGGCTCTAGCTTCATCCATATCACTACAACACTCACATTCACTCCTGTCTATGGCTGAGTAATATTTCACTGTACATATGTCCCATGGCTTCTTTATCCATTCATCTGTCAGTGGGCACCCTGGTTGCTTCCATGTCCTGCCTGTTGTAGAGAGTGCTGCAGCAAACATTGGGGTACATGTGTCTTTTTGGATTGTGATTTTCTCAGGGTATATGCCCGGTAGTGGGGTTGCTGGGTCATATGGTCATTTTATTCATATGGTAGTTTTATTTTAGTCATATTATAGCTTAATTTTTGAGGCATCGCCATACTGGCTATATCAATTTATATTTCTGACAGTGCAAGAACATTCCCTCATATTTGTATCTTTGCGGCAACTGGTATACCAGCTATTGTGTATACTTTCAAAAATAGTTATCAATGTACAAGCAAACATATATTTATTTCTGGTTTAATCTCATAGATATCTGAATGTTATATCTTTCCATCTATTTCCTGATAATAAGCAGGGTTTCTTTTATCTGTTCACCTACTCTGGTTAAGCTTCTAGGTGTTTAGTGTTAAAGCTCTTAATTATCACCACGTTCCTACATATTCATTTATACAGCCAGGAAGAAAAGAAAACAAAGCAAAATCCTTACATTTTTCTTGTGATATACTGGTAATTTTCATTCGTAAAAATGTGAACATTTTACTTGACCCCAAATTTAACAAGTCCAAAATGTATACTGAAAAAGCTAGAGTATTTTTACTTCCTTAATAACAGTATGTATCTAGATAAAATTTGGTTATAATTGGAACTTTATATCTCGTTCTATGCACCATCCTTTAAAGGATTATTAGCCAAGTAGCCAAATCATTCAACCAAAAAAAAAGAAAAAGGCTTATCTGAATAAGGATCTCCTGAGAGATTTCTTTATATGAGGATTGCTTTCTAAGACTAGAGGTGTTGGTTTTGGAGTAGATGAGCTGGGAGAAAACATGCAAATACGTTTCCAAAATGTGAAGAACTCTCATACTGAAGAAGTATTGTGTGGATTCTGAATCAGTTCTGAAGGACTAGCTGACAGGGAGTAGTCAATCTCAGGAAGTGACTGCCCTCAGAAGCTGAAATTGTTAACCACAATTACATAATAATTTTCCCAGAAACAAACAAGAAATACCTAACTTTTCTAGGACAGGGAAGGAAGAGTGTGGAAGGAGAGGGGAGACTAGAAAACATAGGTCTTTGGAAAACTCTGCATTTAGGTAATGCCAGTGGGAAAATGTTATAAAGAAGGCTAGAACCAGAGCATGAGGATCAAATAGGTCACTCTTCTGCCAACCGAATTGCCACATCCCTTTCTCAAGATTGGATTTATGCTTTCATCTTTTTCTCTGCTGTGTTTGAGAACATGACCCAACTTTTCATTGCCTAGTGTTTTCCTAACTGTAAACTCAATTATTAGTGAGAGTGTTGATGGGTGCCAATATGAGATTTGATTACTCTAATTTCCCCACTACAATTTGCTTTTGGAAGGCATCCAAGTTGATATTTCTCAGCATCTAGATTTTCCAAAGCTGCAAAATGACTTTGACTTCATTGCGGCACAGCAATGGATTTCTCTCTCATACGAGCAAAAATAAAAGTGTGATAATAGTCTTTAATGTGTTAGGAAAAATGTTTACAGCTCTTTGAAGATTGGGAAGGCTGCATTTGAAATTATTCAGGCACAAGAGGAAATGAAAGCATGTGCTAGGATTATGTGAAGGCGGGTCTTATCTCAGAGGGAAAGGCTTTATGAGAAAAGTCTGCTCACCACAGCTGGGTCGGCTTGGAAAGCACAGAGAGATGGGAAGAGTGGAAAGTCAACAATCATACCATGAGGCTAGGGATCTCTAGGGTGGAATTAGGAGGTACAACAGGAAGTGTTCCTGTACAAAAGGAAGTTTTATAAATGGTTTTGACATTGATCATGGGATTTCAATAAGTTTAATTTTATCAGATCATAAATTGTGCAGAAGTAGAAAAAAAAATTGGAGGGCTCTGTGGTCAGAGACGGTACAAATATCTTAAATGGTAAATCTGTGAATTATATTGTGTAGGTAAAACTTTAAAAGACTGTTAACTTAGTTTTGTTCTTTATATGTTTCAACAACATACAGCACTGAAGGTCAGAATTTGGCTCTTTTATGGTGTATTAAAAGAGATAACATATTCTTTTTTAGATTTCTGAGATCACTTCATTATTTAAGAGATCTTATTTTAAATTATTGAATACTATATAATAGTTAATCTTGTTTGAAAATTACATTAAATCAAGTGCAAGTTGAATGCATAGCATAACTTAAAACAATATAAGCCATTAGCATCTGTTTAGGCTTCTGCCATGAGTCAGAACAACTTAGTTGAGTATATGCACTTCAGTGGTTTTTCAGCTAGTAAACCAGATGTCTGGCCTGTGTGCATGCTCAATCCCTCAATTACGTCTGACTCTTTGTGACCCCCATGGACTGTAGCCCGGCCCACCAGGCTCCTCTGTCCATGGGATTTCCTAGGCAAGAATACTAGAGTGGGTTGCCATTTCCTCCTCCAGGGGATCTTCCTGACCCAGGGATTGAACCCATGTCTCCTGTATTGGCCAGGTGGATTCTTTACCATTCAGCCACCAGGGAAGCCCTGATGTCAGGCCTACATGACATCAAACATCCAATTTGTCTAAATAAAATTATTCACCTTACTAAAATGATTTAAGTTCTTCAAGACAGCTGCACTCTGATCATTTATTTTTGTGTCACTTGCAACACCTATAGAGATAAAAATAAGTCTTTCTACATAGAAATGTATTGGGAGATTTTGAATTATTGGGCTATTTTAGTGCATACATGATCTCTGCATTTTACTTTATTCTGTTGATCTAATCTCTATTTCCTTCACTATACACAACAAATAGGAAGTTTGCTAAGCACTAAAGAGATGTGTTGTGCTAACTTCTGTAAAACATATTTCTTCTCACATGGAATATCAGGTAAAAATGAGCATTTCCAGTTCTCTTTGCATCAGACCATTTCCTCTGGCTTTGATAACTCCTGTCAGACACAGAAGAAGTTTGCTTCATGTTCATTAACAGTCAGCCACTGTCTAAAATTCCTGACAAAAATGCATCAGTAGCTTTATTTAAAAATTATTAATAAAATGTCAATAGGCTTAATCTTCACTGAAACTAAGTTTTGCTCTTTGTCATCGTTCCCAATATAATTTGACTTTTGCTTTAATGAGTTCCCTTCCTCTCAGGCACAGCATTCATTTTCTTTCTACAGGACTCTATCACTGTGTTATTCTTAGCTATAATGTAACTAGTGCAGCCAGTTTGTACTTCATCAGTGAAAGAAGTTGTTTATTCATTTTATAAAAATGATTTATGGATGAGAACTTTAAGTACACAGAGAGCAAGGCAAAAATAAGAGAATAACAGTTCTGACCATGAATGCAGGTGCTGTTTAAAACTCCAGTGCTTTGTGCATAAAGGAAACTTTTACACGTTATAAGAGATTTCACATATTATGCTAAGTGAATTTAGATGATGCCTTGAAGAATACTGTTCCTTGGGTCCAAATTTCTGACAAATATCTACATTCATTGGGAGGATAAAGGAAAAAAGGAGGTTCTCCATTTTATAGCACAAGTGGTGTTTAAAGCATCTGTAGCTGTCAGCTTGAAATTAAAACAAGAAATCTGTTTGCATGTGACAAGCTTAAATCAACTCCAAACGATGTCCAAATTGGACGGAGTTTAGATTTTGTCACCATAGCCCCAACATTTCAGTTTAGATTAAGAACAGACTCATTTTCTACTGTGTCTCTGGAAAGGATGGCTCCTCCTCTTCCAGCTGCTCAGAGAGGAACCCTGACTCACATTAATTACTGTCACACAACATTGTCACACAATACTAAAACACACAGCTACCTTAAGTACAGAAATTCATTTTCCTAACTCTTAAAAAGATAAGTACTATAATATGCATTTTTTGTTTTTTTTTTAATCCATATCAACATGTATAAGAGAAACATGCTGTGTTAAACTTTTCACCTTTATAGTTTGTATTATATTGAATAAGACATAGAAAACAACTGGGAAAACTTTTATTTAGGTGAATGCTTTTATGTATAAAAACACTATGTCCATTACTTAATTAGTATTATAGCTCATGTCTTAAATGATCACAGTGTATCTGCCAGAAAACGTTATTGTATATTAATACTACTTTGGATTAAAAAAAGAGAGATACAGAAAGAAAAGTCAATTGATTATGAGGATAAGTCTAGATTTAATATATTACAATTTTTTAAATTTTTATTTTATATTGGAGGAGAGTTGATTTGGAGAAGAAAATGGCAACCCACTCCAGTATTCATGCTGTGAACAGAGGAGCCTGGTGGGCTATAGTCTGAGGAGTCTCAAAAGAGTCAGACATGACTTAGCAAATTACCAACAAGGGTTGACTAGCTATAAAATTATTTTAAAAGATGATCAATATCTGAAGGAAGACAAAAACTATTTCTATTAAAAGAGAAAGATATAAGTGATGTAAACCTTGTGCAATAACAAAAGTGGTCTCAAAGTCTTTGAACTCTTTGTTTAGGAATATTAGAACTACAAACCGTTCACCAACCCACCCATCCTTCTGTGGAGGCAGGTCCATAGTGACTTGACTTCCATATGTTTCCTCTTCTACTCACTCACACTTGGAGAAGACGAGTAAGTTATCTTCTGAGACACCCTGGAGTAGCGGAATGTATAGATTTTGTATGTGCCCTTGTGTCAGTTACTCACTTCAAGGGGCTGTAAGAATTTGAAATATCATGTAAGATTCTAGAAAATACTAAGGACTCAAAACATGCCTACTTAACCTCCTCCAGATCACCTCCCTTTTATCTGTTCATTCACTCATTCCTTAAAAATTAAACATTCAGAAGAACAACAACATATTGGTCAGAATGTGACGCTACAATAAAAAATTAGACCCTAACATTACAGTCACTTAACAAGATAGACCTGTATTTCTTGCTTCAGCTACAGTCCTGTTTCTTTAAATGGGTGAGGTAACTTCTCTACACAATCATTCAGGACCCCTGGCTCCCATCTCAAATGTAGGTATTAAGATCACCTGGACAGTTGCCATCCCAGTCCACTGGGAAGGGAAAAGAGAAAAGAAGAGCACGTGGGAGCTTTTAAACGGGCCAGCGCTGGCACCCAGACTCCTCTCCGCAGAACTCAGTCATATGGCCACAGCTGATATCAGAGAAACCAGGGAAAAGACTCAGCTGTATGTCCAAAGGAAGAGAAATTGGTTTGCGTATAGTGGTCTGTGCCACATCAAGTTTAGGGGGAAAGTTTTTTTTTTTACTTTTTATTTTGTATTGAAGTATAGCTGATTAACAATGTCTTAATGGATTCAGATGAACAGCAAAGGGACTCCACCATACATACACATGTACCCAATCACCCCCAGACTCCCTCCCATCCAGGCTGCCACGTAACACTGAGCAGAATTCCATGTGCTATACAGTAAGTCCTTGTTGGTTATCTATTTTAAATATATTGTGCTATCTAATTTAAATATTTTAAATAGCAGTGTGTACATGTCAGTCCCAAACTCCCTAACTATCCCTTTCTGGGGGAAAAATTGTTTAAAAATGACAACAAATATGTTTGTCTCTTAATAAGATAAATTTTGCTGCAATAATACTGATAATTATTATTACTAAGACTGGAAACATAAACGGGCAGATTCTAAATGTAGGTGAGGCATGGGCTCAAGAGAACAGAAGAGATAGCGAAGGCAACGAAAACGCAAAACATCTATTTTCAGGGCAGCAACGGAGACGCATTGCTGAGGACCCCTGGTAGCTCAGCTGGTAAATAATCTGCCTGCAATTCAGGAAACCCAGGTTCAATTCCTGGGTTGGGAAGATTCCCTGGAGAGAGACAGGCTACCCACTCTGGTATTCTTGGGCTTATCTGGAGGCGCAGACTAAAAAGAATCTTCCTGCAATGTGGGAGACCTGGGTTCGATGCTTGGGTCGGGAAGATCCCCTAGAGAAGGGAACGGCTACCCACTCCTGCATTGCTTGGAGAAGTCCATGGACAGAGGAGCTTGGTGGGCTACAGTCCATAGGGTCACAAAGAGTCAGACAGGACTGAGAGTCTTTCACTTCACTTCACAATGGAGATGCAGACATACAGAACAAGCTTGTGGGCACAGTGGGGGAAGGCGAGGGAGGGACAAATTGAGAGAGTAGCATTGAAGCATACACTGCTGCTGCTGCTAAGTCGCTTCAGTCGTGTCCGACTCTGTGCGACCCCATAGACGGAAGCCCACCAGGCTCCCCCGTCCCTGGGATTCTCCAGGCAAGAGTACTGGAGTGGGGTGCCATTGCCTTCTCCAGAAACATACACTACCATATGTTAAAAAGATAGCCGTTGGGAATTTGCTGTGTGATGCAGGGAGCTCTAACTCTGTGCTCTGTGACAACCTAGAGGGGTGGGACAGGGTGGGCTATGGGAGGGAGCTTCAAGAGGGAGGGGGACACATGTATACCAATGGCTGATTCATGTTGCTGTATGGCAGAAACCAACATAATATTGTAGAGCAAGTATCCTCCAATTAAAAAATAAATAAATTTTTTAAATGTAAAAAAAAAAAAAAAAAGAAAGAAAAGAAATGAAATGCAAATTCCATCAGAGTGTCCATACTCTGTCATTCCTCAGCTGGCGACTTCAAGTGAATTATCCAACCTCTCCCAGTCTCAGTTTTATTCATCTTTAAGAAGAATAATATAACCTCCTCTATTAGGATGCAGTGAGGATTAAATGTCACACACAAAGCAATCAGAACATGGCTTAGTAATGTAAGTGTTTAACAAGCTCATGTTATTATAATAAATACAATGAGAGTTTTGCTCATGGAGTCTCTATTTTAATTCCTTGCTAGAACCATTTTCAGTTTGTTTAAGCCCAGGGAATTGTAAATTAATTGTAAAGAGATTTCAATTTCAATTCCATTAGTCAGTGGGCTCAGTGATTTGCTCAAGACCTTCTTCCTTCATGAGGTGGATCCAGAACCTCTTCCCAGGTGACACAGAGGTAAAGAATCCACCCGCCAATGCAGGAGATGCAGGAGACATGGGTTCAATCCCTGGGTCATGAAGATGCCCTGGAAAAGGGAATGTCAGCCCACTCTAGAGAATTCCATAGTCAGAGGAGCCCTAAGGGCTACAGTCCATAAGGCTGTAAAGAGTCAGACAGTACTGAGCATACACAGGCATGCATCAGAACCTCTAGGATGCGTGGAGACCATCAGGGTCATAGCGCCGTTCAGTCCTGCTGCTCACATAACACGGTTCCTGCTCCAGCTCCACCCCCAGCCCCACCAGAAAGGAAACGTCAACATTGAAAGCAGAGCTGAAGAAGGACACTGTTCGGGTAAGAAGAGATTTTATGGCTGGATAGAGGTGGTCAGATGTGGTCATGGAATGAGAGACAAGGGAGCCAGGGATTGAAGTGCAGGAGTGAGCATGCTGATGGTGGGTCAAAGTCTGTGGTCACTGACAGGATGCAGAACAGGTCCAAGCACAGAAACTCAACAGCAGGCACAGGGACTGATGTTTTCCGGTGCTACTGGAACCACCTATATCACTATGTAGTTACTGGTGATCATATAAAGCCAGTCTGGCCTCCCTACCCGTCTGCCCCTCTATATTTATTATTGCAGTCTTTTGTTGTTGTTGTTGTTAATTTGTCTGTAAGCACGGCTTGTGGGATCTTAGTTCCCAACCAGGGATTGAACCCCTGTGCCCGGCAGTGGAAGTGCAGAGTCCTGACCACAGGACCCCACCAGGGAAGCCCCTGTTGTTCTTTTTCTTTTTTAAATAAAATATTGTGATATTTGACAGTATTGGTGCTGCTTTGTGTGTGTGTTTCTTAATTTATTGATCTTTCAACTGAAGGATAATCGCTTTACAGAATTTTGTTGTTTTCTGTCAAACATCACCATGAATCAGCCATAGGTCCTGTTGTTCTTTTTAACAGCGTTATTGAGATATATTTCACCTACCATTAAATTCACCTTTTAGTGTTTACAACTCAGGGCTTTTAATATACTCAGAATCATGCAACCATGATAACAGAAAAGTTTATCACCAAAAAGAAACCCCACACTTGCTAACAGTTATTTCTCACTCTACCCTCCCCATAGCTCCCACTGTCTGACCCACTGTCTGTCTCTGCAGATTTGCCTGTTCTGGACTTTCATGTAAATGGAATCATATACGTGGGCTTTTGTGACTGGCTTCTTTTGCTCAGCCTACTATTTTCAAGGTTCATTTATATTGTAGCATGTATAAATACTCCATTCCTTCTTATGGCTGAATAGCATCCTCTTGGATGGATATATCACATTTTGTTTATTTGATTATCAGATGGCAGATATATAGGTTGTTTCTCCTAATTGGCTATTATGAATAATGCTGCTACAAACATTCATCTGCAAGTTTTCCTAAGAATACATGTTTTTATTTCTCTTATGTTTATACCTAGGATTGGGATTGCTTGGTCATAAGATAATTTCATGATTATTTTGAGACACTTTCAAACTGTTTCCCAAAGGAATCATTTACATTCCCAACAGCAATGTATGAGAATCCCCATTTTCCCACAGCTTTGCCAACACTTATTATTGTCCTATTCTGTTAAAGCCATCCTAGTGGATGTGATGTAGTCCCTTGCTGTGGTTTTGATCTCCCATTTCCCTAATGAGAGTGATTGTGAGTATCTCTTCATGTGCTAACTGGCCATGTGTATATCTTCTTTTCAGAAGTGTCTATTCAACTTCTTTACCCATTTTCCAACTATTTTTCTTTTTACTGACTTACTAAGTGGTAAGCTCTTTATATAATCTAGACACAAATCCCTTACCAGATGTATGATTTGCAAATGTTTCCTCCCATTCTTTATGTGTTCTTTTCACTTTGTGGACGGTAGCTTTTGATATATAACAGTATTACAATTTGATGATTTCCAATTTATCATTTTCTGATTTATTGCTCATGTCTTCAACTCATATCTAATAAAACATTGTCTAATCTTAGAAGATTTTACTATTACATTTTCCTGTAAGAGTATTATAGTCTTAGCACTTCCATTTAGGTCTCTGATCCATTTTGAGTTGGCTTTTGTATATGGCATAAAGTTGGTATTCAATTATTCTTTTGCATATGGATGTCTAGTTGTTTCCTCACCATTTGTTGAAAAGCATGTTCTTCCATGATTGAAAGAACATGCCAAATTGTCTTGGCACTCTTGTTAAAAATCAATTGATCAGAACTATAAAGGTCTTTTTTGGACTCTATCCCTCTATCTTGCTTCAACTGCAAACCCAGAAGATTGCAGACAGAAAATGAATCCAGACCATGGAAATTCTCCATGTGAGTATAGTGTAACTGGTCAGTTTTACCTTGGCTGCCTCCCAGGCCTTGGAGTATTGGGTGGGTTTTCCAGGGCTTCCCTCGTGGCTCAGAGGTTAAAGCGTCTGCCTCCAATGTGGGAGACCCGGGTTTGATCCCTGGGTTGGGAAGATCCCCTGAAGAAGGAAATGGCAACCCACTCCAGTATTCTTGCCTGGAGAATCCCATGGACTGAGGAGCCTGGTGGGCTGCAGTCCACAGGGTCACAAAGAGTCAGACACAACTGAGTGACTTTACTTACTTCCATTGACAGGCCCCTGCTAATGGAAATGAACACTTGAATGGTCACCAATGGCCATCTATAAATCAAATTAATTTGCTGTGCTTTAAGGACAATTCTCTGATTTTTAACATATTATCCACCTCTCTTTGAAACTTGGCTTCATTCTTCTCCTACCCGTATGGTTGGTTTTAAGTCTACTTTACCAAGTTAAATGATATAGGGATCCATCTTTAGCCCTCTTTTCTATTTTATTTTTTTTTATTTAAAAGCTTCCTGTTGCCATTCAATATCCATTCTTGTACTTTTGCAATAGCAAAACCTCACGTCTAGCTGGACACATTGCTTCAAACCTAACTTATATTTCACAACTTTTCTGGTAGTTATGTGACTAAACTCAGGCAGTACTGTAAGCAAAAGTGTGACATTGGGAAATTCCTCTAAAAGTTAGGAAGTGCATCCTTGATTTGTTCTTCCTTTTGCTGGTGACCTTATGCAGCTGGCATGGCTGGAGCCCCAGTCACATCTTGGACTCTAAGGATAAGGCAACACGCTACAAACAGCAGAGTAGAGAACAGGAAGAAAATTGGATGTTGATGACATTATGGAATTGCCATAACAATTCTAGACACACATCTAAGTAATCCTTCCTAATCCTTCCTCTGGGCTTCTGTAAGAGAAGCCAAAAGTTTTTCTAATATTTTTAAGTCACAATAATTTTGGATTTAAAACTCTTTTTAAAAAGACGACATGCTATATATTATGTCCCCAGAACTCATTCTTTCTATAACTGGAAGACTGTACTTTTTGATCACCTTCATTCATTTCACCTACCTACTACCCTGAACTCTGGCATCCACCAGTCCGTTCTACGTATCAATGATTTAGTTTTCTGTTTTGGCATTTTGTTTTTAGACTCCATATATAAGAGATATTGTACAGTATTTAACTTTCTCTGTCTAAAATATTTCATTTAAACATACGGTTTTCAAGGTCCATCCATGCTATAATGAATGACAAGGTTTTCTTCTTTTTATGGCTGAATAGTATTCCATTGAGTGTATATATAAATATACATATATAATATGCCAGTGTGTGTGTGTGTGTGTATATATATATATATATATATATATATATATATATATGTAACATCTTTTTTTTTCTAGTCATCTGCTAATGGACACAGGTTGCTTCATTGTCTCAACTATTATAAATTATGATGCAATGACTATGAGGATGCAGGTATCTTTTTTTTTAAATTGTGACTTTGTTTCCTTCAGATAAATACCCATCATATGGTAGTTCTGGGGTCCTTTAGGAGTTTAATGAAGTTTATTATTTTTTTTCTTCCAGTTTTATTGAGATGTAATTGACATACAGGTTTGTAAAGGTTTAAGGTATATAGTATAATGATTTGACTTGCATACACCATGAAATTATTATCACAATAAGTTTAGTTAACATCCATCATCTCATGTAGATACAAAATTAAGGAAATAGAAAAAAAAAATGTCCTTGTGATGAGAACTCAGGATCTACTCTCTTACCAGCTTTTGTATATAACTTGGTGGTGCTGCTGCTGCTAAGTTGCTTCAGTTGTGTCTGACTCTGTGTGACCCCATGGACGGCAGCCCATCAGGCTCCCCCGTCCCTGGGATTCTCCAGGCAAGAACACTGGAGTGGGTTGCCAGTTCCTTCCCCAATGCATGAAAGTGAAAAGTGAAAGTGCAGCCGCTCAATCGTGTCTGACTCTTAGCGACCCCATGGACTGCAGCCCAGCAGGTTCCTCCGTATATAACTTAGAGCAGTGACAATTGTATTTTTCAGTTTCACATTACATCCCTAGTGCTTACTTATCTTATAACTGGACGTTTGGGGCCTCCCTAGTGGTTTAGACAGTAAAGAATCCGCATGCAATGTGGGGAACCCAAGCTCAATCCCTGTGTCAGGAAGATCTCCTGGAAGAGGGCACAGCAACCCACTCCGGTATTCTTGCCTGGAGAATCCATGGACGGAGAAGCCTGGTGGGCTACAGTCCACGGTCGTAGAGAGTCAGACACAACTGAATGACTAACACACACACAATCTTTGACTGCCTTCATCTGCTTCCCCCTCCTTCAACACCTCTCATCTCTGGTAACCATGAATTTGATCTCTTCTTCTTGGGCTTGTTTGTTCATTTTTGAAGCATAATTGACTTTCAACACTATGTTATTAATAGTTCTTGATAAACAACATCAGTTCAGTTCAGTCACTCAGTCGTGTCCAACTCTTTGCGACACCATGAATCACAGCATGCCAGGCCTCCCTGTCCATCACCAACCCCCGCAGTTCACTCAGACTCACATCCATCGAGTCAGTGATGCCATCCAGCCATCTCATCCTCTGTCGTCCCCTTCTTCTCCTGCCTCCAATCTCTCCCAGCATCAGAGTCTTTTCCAATGAGTCAACTCTTCCCATGCGATGGCCAAAGTACTGGAGCTTCAGCTTTAGCATCATTCCTTCCAAAGAAATCCCAGGGCTGATCTCCTTCAGAATGGACTGGTTGGATCTCCTTGCAGTCCAAGGGACTCCCAAGAGTCTTCTCCAACACCACAGGTCAAAAGCATCAATTCTTCGGTGCTCAGCCTTCTTCACAGTCCAACTCTCACATCCATACATGACTACTGGAAAAACCATAGCCTTGACTAGATGGACCTTAGTTGGCAAAGTAATGTCTCTGCTTTTGAATATGCTATCTAAGTTGGTCATAACTTTTCTTCCAAGGAGTAAGTGTCTTTTAATTTCATGGCTGCAGTCACCATCTGCAGTGATTTTGGAGCCCCCCAAAATAAAGTCTGACACTGTTTCCACTGTTTCCCCATCTATTTCCCATGAAGTGATGGGAGCGGATGTCATGATCTTAGTTTTCTGAATGTTGAGCTTTAAGACAACTTTTTTACTCTCCTCTTTCACTTTCATCAAGAGGCTTTTTAGCTCCTCTTCACTTTCTGCCATAAGGGTGGTGTCATCTGCATATCTGGGGTTATTGATATTTCTCCCGGCAGCTACAGTATTGTTGTTTCTGTTGTTTAGTTGCTAAGTCCTGTCCAACACTTTGCAATCCCATGGACTACAGTCCAACAGGTCCCTCTATCCATGAGATTTCCCAAGCAAGAATGTTGGAGTGGGTTTCCATTTCCTTCTCCAGGGGATCTTCCCAACCCAGGGACTGAACGCCAGTCTCCTGCTTGGCAGGCAGATTCCTTACCACTGAGCCACCTGGGAAGCCCCCTAGTTATATTATGTCACCAAACAATTACATTACATAGTTATTGACTATGTTCCCTACACTATACATTTTATAGCCTGACTCACTTATTTTGCAACTGGAAGTTACCTTTAAATCTCCCTCACTATCTATTTTCTCCCTGTACTCTTCTTCCCTTCGGCAACCACCTGTTTCTTCTCTGTATCTATGACTTTGATTTTGTTTTGTTATGTTTGTTTATTTGTTTTTTTTTGAGGGGGGATTCCATACATAAGTGAAACCGTACACCACATTCTTTCAGTCTGATCTATTTCACTTAGCATAACATCCTCTATAACCATCAATGTTGTCACAAATCGCAAGATGCCATTCTTTGAGAAGGCTGACTAATAATCCATTGTGTGCATGTGTATGTGTGAGTGTCTGTATCTCACATCTTTTTTAACCATTCATTTATTGACGGGCACTTAGGTGTCTTCCATATCTTGGTTATCACAAATAATGCTGCAATGAACATACATCCTGAAAGATGATGCTGTGAAAGTGCTGCACTCAATATGCCAGCAAATTTGGAAAACTCAGCAGGGGCCACAGGACTGGAAAAGGTCAGTTTTCATTCCAGTCCCAAAGAGAGGAATGCCAAAGAATGCTCAAACTTCTGCACAATTGACTCATCTCACACACTAGTAAAGTAATGCTCAAAATTTTCCAAGCCAGGCTTCAGCAATAACGTGAACTTCCAGATGTTCAAGCTGCTGGTTTCACAAAAGGCAGAGGAACCAGAGATCAAATTGCCAACATTCACTGGATCATAAAAACAGCAAGAGAGTTCCAGGAAAATGTCTATTTCTGCTTTATTGACTATGCCAAAGCCTTTGACTGTGTGGATCACAAGAAACTGTGGAAAATTCTGAAAAAAGTAGGAATAGCAGACCACCTGACCTGTCTCTTGAGAAATCTGTATGCAGGTCAGGAAGCAACAGTTAGAACTGGACATGGAACAATAGACTGGTTCCAAATAGGAAAAGGAGTACACCAAGGTTGTATATTGTCACCTTGCTTACTTAACTTATATGCAGAGTACATCATGAGAAATGCTGGGCTGGAAGAAGCACAAGCTGGAATCAAGATTGCCGAGAAACATATCAATACCTCAGATATGCAGATGACACCACCCTTATGGCAGAAAGTGAAGAAGAACTAAAGAACCTCTTGATGAAAGTGAAAGAGGAGAGTGAAAAAGTTGGCTTAAAGCTCAACATTCAGAAAATTAAGATCAAGGCATCCGGTCCCATCACTTCATGGCAAATAGATGGGGAAACAGTGGAAACAGTGGCTGACTTTATTTTTGGGGGGCTCCAAAATCACTGTGCATGGTGATTGCAGCCATGAAATTAAAAGACGCTTACTCCTTGGAAGGAAAATTATGACCAACTTAGATAGCATATTCAAAAAGCAGAGATATTACTTTGCCAACAAAGGTCCATCTAGTTTCCAGTGGTCATGTATGGATGTGACAGTTGGACTGTAAAGAAGGCTGAGTGCTGAAGAATTGATGCTTTTGAACTGTGGTGTTGGAGAAGACTCTTGAGAGTTCTTGGACTGCAAGGAGATCCGACCAGTTCATCCTAAAGGAGATCAGTCCTGGGTGTTCATTGGAAGGACTGATGCTGAAGCTGAAACTCCAATACTTTGGCCACTGATGTGAAGAGCTGACTCATCTGAAAAGACCCTGATGCTGGGAAAGATTGAGGGCAGGAGGAGAAGGAGACAACAGAGGATGAGATGATTGGATGGCATCACTGACTCGATGGATGTGAGTCCGAGTGAACTCCGGGAGTTGGTGATGTACAGGGAGGCCTGGCGTGCTGCAGTTCATGGGATCGCAAGGAGTCCAACATGACTGAGCAACTGAACTGAACTGAACTGAACTGAACATACAGGTGCATGTATTGTTTCTAGTTAGTGTTTTCATTTTCTTCAGATACTCAGGAGCAGAGTACTGGATTATTGGGCAGTTCTATTTTTAATTTTTTTGAGGAATATCCATTCTGTTTTCCATAACAACTGCATCAATTTACATTCCCACTAATAATGCATGAGGGTTCTCCATTTAGCCCTATCCTTACCAACACTTGTTGTTTTTTGATTACAGCCATTCTGATAGATGTGAGATGAGATCTTATAATGGTTTTAAGTTGAATCTCCCAAATGATTAGTGAGTGATGTTGAGCACGCTCTCATAAACCTGTTGGCTATTGGTATGTCATTTTTTGGAAAAAGATCTATTCCAATACTCTGCTCATTTTTACATTTGGTTGGTTTTTCTTTGTGATTAAGTTGCATGAGTTCTTTATATACTTTGAATATGAACCCTTACCAGATACATGGTTTGCAAATATTTTCTCTATCACATAAGATGCCTTTTCATTTTGTTAATTGTCCTCTTTGATGTGAGGAGCTTTTCAGTTTGGTATAGCCCAATTTTTTCTTTTGCTGCCTTTTTCTTTAACATCAAGTCCAAAAAAATTATCACCAAAAGCTAAATTCCTGTGTTTTATTCTTGGAGCTTTATAGTTTCAGCTTTTTGTTGTTCAACCACTCAGTTATGTCCGACTCTTTGCAACCACATGGACTGCAGCATGCCAGCCTTCTCTGTCCATTATTAAATCCTGGAGCTTGCTCAAACTCATGTCCATAGAGCCATCCAGCCATCTCATCCTCTTTCATCTTCTTCTCCATCCTTCAATCTTTCCCAGCATGAGGGGATTTTCTAATAAGTCAGTTCTTCCCATCATATGGCCAAAGTATTAGAGCTTCAGCTTCAACATCAGTCCTTCCAATGAATATTCATGTTCGCTTTCCTTTAGGATTGACCAGTTTGATTTCCTTGCAGGCCAAGGGACTCTCAAGAGCCTTCAACATCACAGTTCCAAAGCATCAGTTCATTGGTGCTCAGCCTTCTTTATGGTCCCACTCTTACATCCATTCATGATTACCGGAAAAACCATAGCTTTGACTAGAAAGATCTTTGTCAGGAAAATAATGTCTCTGCTTTTAAACACACTGTCTAGGTCTGTCATAGTTTTTCTTACAAGGAGTAAACGTCTTTTAACTTCATGGCTACAGTCACCACCTACAGTAATTTTGGAGCCCAAGAAAATAAAGTTTGTTACCATTTCTGTTGTTTCCCCAACTATTTGCTGTGAAGTGATGGGACCAGATGCCATGATCTTAAAGTTTTTTGAATGTTGAGTTTTCAGCTAGCTTTTTAACTCACCTCTTTCACCTTCAATAAGAGGCTCTGTAGTTCCTCTTCACTTTCTGCCATAAAGGTGGTTTCATCTGCATGTCTGAAGTTATTGATATTTCTCCCAGCAACCTTGATTTTAGCTCGTTCTTCGCCCAGTCTGGCATTTCACATGATGTACTCTGCATATAAGGTAAATAAACAGGATGAAAATGTACAGTCTTGATGTACTCTTTTCCCAATTTTGAACCAGTTTGTTGTTACATGTCCGGTTCTAACTGTTAAATCTTGACCTGCATACAGGTTTCTCAAAAGACAGGTCAGGTGGTCTGGTATTCCCATCTCTTTCAGAATTTTCCACAGTTTATTGTGATAAACACAGTCAAAGGCTTTAGTGTAGTCAGTGATGCAGAAGTAGATGTTTTCCTGGAATTCTCTTGCTTTTTTGATGATCCAACAGATGTTGGTGGAGAAGGCAATGGCAGCCCACTCCAGCACTCTCGCCTGGAAAAATCCCATGGAAGGAGGGGCCTGGTGGGCCACAGTCCATGGGGTCGCTAAGAGTTGGACACGACTAAGCAACTTCACTTTCACTTTTCACTTTCACACATTGGAGAAGGAAATAGCAACCCACTCCAGTGTTCTTGCCTGGAGAATCCCAGGGACGGGGGATCCTGGTGGGCTGCCGTCTATGGGGTCGCACAGAGTGAGACGTGACTGAAGCGACTTAGCAGCAGCAGCAGCAGCAACAGATGTTGGAAATTTGATCTCTGGTTCCTCTGCCTTTTCTAAACCCAGCTTGAACATCTGGAAGTTCATGGTTCACATACTGTTGAAGCCTGGCCTGGAGAAATTTGAGCATTAACTTACTAGCATGTGAGATGAGTGCAACTGTGCAGTAGTCTGAGCATTCTTTGGCATTGCCTTTCTTTGGGATTGGAATGAAAATTGACCTTTTCCAGTCCTGTGGCCACTGCTGAGTTTTCCAAATTTGCTGGCATATTGAGTGCAGCATTTTAACAGCATCAGCTTTTAGGATTTGAAATAGCTCCCCTGGAATTCTATCACCTCCACTAGCTTTGTTCATAGTGATGATTCCTAAGACTCACTTAATTTCACATTCCAGGATGTCTGGCTCTAGGTGAGTAATCATACCATTGTGGTTATCTGGGTTGTGAAGATCTTTTTGTACAGTTCTGTGTATTCTTGCCACCTCTTCTTAATATCTTCTGCTTCTGTTAGGTCCATACCATTTCTGTGTCCTTTATTGTGCCCATCTTTGCATGAAATGTTCCCTTGGTATCTCTAGTTTTCTTGAAGAGATCTCCACTCTTTCTCATTGTATTATTTTCTTCTATTTCTTTGCATTGATCACTGAGAAAGCCTTTCTTATCTCTCCTCGCTATCCGTTGGAACTTTGCATTCAGATGGGTGTATCTTTCCTTTCCCCCTTTGCCTTTCCCTTCTCTTCTTTTCACAGCTATTTGTAAGGCCTCCTCAAACAACCATTTTGCCTTTTTGCATTTCTTTTTCTTGGGGATGGTCTTGATCCCTGCCTCCTGTACAATATCATGAACCTCTGTCCTTAGTTCTTCAGGCACTCTGTCTATCAGATCTAATCCCTTAAATCTATTTCTCACTTCTACTGTATAACCGTAAGGGATTTGATTTAGGTCGTAACTGAATGGTCTAGTGGTTTTCCCTACTTTCTTCAATTTAAGTCTGAATATGGTAATAAGGAGTTCATGATTTGAGCCACAGTCAGCTCCTGGTCTTGTTTTTGCTGACTATATAGAGCTTCTCCATCATTGGCTGCAAAGAATATAATCAATCAATTATATTATGTCCACTGATATCTATGTGTAGAGTCTTCTCTTGGGTTGTCGAAAAATGGTGTATGCTATGACCAGTGAGTTCTCTAGGCAAAACTGTATTAGCCTTTGCCCTGCTTCATTCTGTACACCAAGGCCAACTTTGCCTGTTACTCCAGGTATTTCTTGACTTCCTACTTTTGGATTCCAGTCCCTTATAATGATATATTGGGCTTCCCTTGTGGCTCAGCTGGTAAAGAATCTGCCTGCAATTAGGGAGACATGGGTTCTATCCCTGGTTAGGAAGATCCCCTGGAGAAGGGAAAGGCTACCCACTCCAGTATTCTGGCCTGGAGTATTCCATGGACTACACAGTCCATGGGGTCAGAAAGAGTCAGACATGGATGAGCAACTTTCACTTTCACTTTCCCCTATAATGATAAAAGGACATCTTTTTTGGGTGTTAGGACATCTTTTTTGAGACTTGACAGAGTTTGTGAATAAAAGGAAAGTAATCCGGAAGAATGTGTGATTCACAAATGCAAAGATCTAAAAGTCTGTGGTTAGTCTACTAAAAGAGGTACTTTGGGGTTAAGAAACTAGAAACTTGGTCAATAGTTCCAAGATCACTTCTAACAAGCTGAGTTTGAACAAGTCACTTATCTCTCTGGTCCTCATCTGAAAATGAGCGGATTGAACTAGACTTACAAACTTTTTCATCTTTTTACCTCAATGATTCTGTTTTCACAATATTCATATTCATTAACTATTTTTCTTATTACATAAGCAGTAGAAGTCCACTGTGTCGTTATAACAAATAAATAATATAAAAATTAAAGTTTAAAAAAGTTTGTGGTTAATTTTAAAATGAATTATTAGGTGTGGTTAGAGTAGGCTATGTGTTTGTGTGTGTAAGAGAGTCAGAGAGAAGGCAGAGCCTAAGAGGCAGAAAGGATGATAATGTTGCAAGGAAATAGAAGTTTTGGGTCTTGTCAAACTAATAATTTGTTTTTTAGTTTATAAATCAGAGGTAGAAAATACATTCCAATCCTTATGTCAATTTTAGTTTGTCTGTTTAAGCCACAATGTTGAGAAGAATTTTGAATCTACACCTGAGATCATCAGGAAAAGTGACATAAAGTATTATAAATATATACATGAACTTAGGAGGTGTGATGATTAATTTTATGTGTCAACTTGACTGGGCTGTGATGCCCAGATACATTATCAGACATTATTCTAAATATTTCTATGAGGTTGTTTTGGATGAGATTAACAGTTAAAAGAAAATTTTAAAAAATTCCTCACAATGCTAATGCATAATTCTCCTGTATTAGGCATGGGTCTCAAAAGAAGCCAAAACAATAGGAATGTATATGTGGATTTATTTTACAGAGGCTGTGGAGGTTGGTTGTAGAGGCTGACCAGTCCAAAATCTGCTGAGTGGATCAGTAGGCTGCTGACTCAGGAATGCGCCAAAGCTGCAGTTCAAGCCCCCAAATCTGCAGAACCTGCAGAATTCTCTCTCACTCAAGAGCTTTCAACTGATTGGATAAATTCCACCCACATGATGGAGGGCAATCCGCTTTACTAAAAGTCTATGAATTAAAAGTGTCACATAAATAGTCGCTGCCTCAAGTCTTCTGGGAAAAGTAAGTTTGGGAGGGAAGATAAATTCTAAAAAATCATGTTGGTCTCAGTTCAGTTCAGTTGCTCATTCATGTCCGACTCTTTGCAACCACATGAATTGCAGCACGCCAGGGCTCCCTGTTCATCACCAACTCCTGGAGTTTACCCAAACTCATCTCCATTGAGTCGGTGATGCCATCCAACCATCTCATCCTCTGTCGTCCCCTTCTCCTGCCCTCAATGTTTCCCAACATCAGGGTCTTTTCAAATGAGTCAGCTCTTCACATCAGGTGGCCAAAGTATTGGAGTTTCTACCTTCAAAATACATGCAACCTCCAACCACTTCTTGGCTCGTTCGCAGGTACACTCTGGGACACACTACCATCCTCTTTCCTCTGGATACTGCAGTAGTCCCCTACTCATCTCACTTCCCTTGATCCTCTATTGACTATTCTCAAAACTGCAATAGGATCCACTTTGGAAACATATATAAGATCAGTTTGCCCCTCCATTCAAAAATCTTCAAAGGCTCACAACCTGAGCCAAAGCCAACATCATCATAGTGGTCTCCAAGCTTATAGAGGGTCTGCCCTACCTCATTTACTCTCTGGGCTTGCTCTAATCACACTGACCTCTACCATTTTACAGAGCTCTGGTACAAATCAGGACCTTTCGTACTAGCCACTCCCTCTCCCTAAAATAGTCTGCCCAGAGAACCATAGGGCTCACTCCTCCAACCCTTTCAAGTCTTGAAGTAAATGCCATCTTCTCAATGAGGCCTATCCCACCAATCCTGTTGAAAATGGCACTCTGTCACTTCCCACTTACCTTGTTTGCTTTTTTATTTCTATTTCAATGGCAATCAAGAATATTATAGGAGCTCATTTACTATTTACTAAATGAATACACACTATACCTTTAATTCAAATATTGTCCAAAGCCTGGACTCCATTCTCTGGTCAAGCAAGGACCCTTAAGGGGCCACAGTCTTACCACCACCTAAGACTTCAGTTTTGTCACTACTGCTTAAGTTTGGATACAGGAGCAATTGACTTTTTCACCCCTGTGAGGGTGTAATTCTGGGACTCTCAATCAAGACAGTTTGGCACCACAGGTAGAGAAGTTCTTCAGCAAAGAAGCAAATCTTCAGCAGGTCTATTTCTGCTCAAAATACTCATCTAAATTCAGTTGCAATGTCTCTCTCTATCTTAAGTCTTCTCTAAAATCATTGTGTAGCAGAGAAGACTTTCTCACATTCTCAGTTTGTTGAACTTTCCCCTTTATGTTTGACTTCAGTCCATAGGTGGTATGCTTTCCAATGGGATAGTTTGTCTATGTTCTTCTATGACATTACAATGGTCAGTGGCTCTCTAGAGTACAGAATCTACACTGTCTATTACTCAATTGCCTCTGCTATGCCATTGCCACATTTTCATTTTTTTTTAAATTGCAGCATTCCATTACTAGTACCAAATCCTACTACATAGTTAGGAATGTTTGGCTGAATATTTAAAAGAAAAAAACTGGCTTAAACAAAATACAAGTTTTATTCATCTCTTATGCAATAAAGATGAAAGCATCTTTAATTGCTCAGCTCCAACTAAAAGTATGGTCTTCATTTTTAAAGTTCAAGCAATATGCTAGAGCTCCAATCATATCCTCTTTTTTTCCAGGTAGTGTATGAAGGAAAGGGGTATGAAAAAAACAATTCTATCATTAACAAGACTTCTAGGAATTTACAGGCAACATTTATGCTTATTTCTAATTGATTAAATAGGTTGCATGGCCATTCCCAGATTCAAGGAAAGCAGTAAGAAGGAGTCTTTTATCATGAAGGAAAGAGGTTTTGTGAAAAATCAGGATTCCCATTTCTATCAAAGAAGGGAAGAATGGATAGTGGGACAACTAGCAAATTCTGCTATGAAAATCAATCTATAACCTTCCAAGAGAGGAAGATAGACTATAAAATTATAGTCTAATAATTGAAAGCTAGAAGACTCTCCAAGCATTACTGCATATCATCCTATAGCTTTCAGAATTGTCTATCCTACTTAGCCTCACAGCATGCTGTGAAAAGACCAAAATCCAAATGAGACACAACATCCAGCTGGACCTCTCACATCCATCACAGAGCATACTATGGTTCTTGTCAAACAAAGTGTTCAGACAGATTAGCAAAGCTCTTGTTCACAAGAGCTATAAAGTGAAGAATATGACATATAGTGTGAAAACACCACTCTTGATACAGTTCCCGGCTTTTCATTCCAACTTAGGAAAAAATTCTAAGCATCATGTTCTTTGCCTTGGGTTAAATATCATACTCTCCTGAAATATTGAAAGAAATGCGTATAAACAAACTTTAACCAAAAAAAAAAAAAAATTAAGATCCCTCAAGTGGTTACGGTTTCAAAATATGAACTAAATGCATTATTTGAAAACCTATGCCGTGGAATTAAAGAGAATTGGCAGAAATGTTTTAATTAGCTCTTCTGTTACATTTTGTGAAGTAAAACCCAATTTGCATTTAAGAATCAAAAGAAATTCCATGGGGGGAGAAAAAAAGAATTTGAAGAGTCAGATAATTTATTTTCATAGAATCCTATCAATCAGAAAGGACCACCTTTCAGGCAGCTGATAAGTGCAAAGTGGTGCTGGGTCGCAGTCTATGTCCCTTCAGTTGACTTAGGCTATAAAGTCTGGACTCATTTCGTCCAAGTGGGCTGCCCTTAAACTGAAATGAGATGGACTCATAAATTCAGGCAAGCCTTGTAGGGATAAATGAGTCCAAACTTTGTAGCTTTCACTTGTTAATTCAATTCAAGAAGACAATCCTACAGCTTTCTGCCCAGGAGCATTTCTAAACTGCCAAGGAGAAAACTAGTACCATAAGGTCAGTGGAGAAGAAGCAGTATTACACAGTGACACATTTTTTTAAAAAGTATTACACAGTGCCATTTTTAAAAAAGAAGGAAAAAACATTCCAGGAACAGACTATCACCCCTTTAAATCTTGCCTGCGTGCTAAGTTACTTAAGTCATGTCTGACTCTTGGAGACCCCATGGACTGTAGCCCACCAGGCTCCTCTGTCCATGGGATTCTCCAGGTGAGAATACTGGAGTGGAGAGCCATTCTCTTCTCCAGGGGATCTTTCCCACCCAGGGATTAAACCTATGTATGTCTCTTACATATCCTGCCTTGACACTACGCCAGATCTGAAAATTGTGAGCTTAATTTTGGGTAAAAACAATTCAAGTCCCATTGTGACAAACAGAAACTTCAGTCATGAAAAGCAGAAACTTCCAATGTGTACACCATATTGGAGGAGGGTAAAGTTTTTTCACAGTCAAAAATACTCTTGGGGATTTTTAGGGCAGTGCTTGTGTTACTGTGTTCCTTTCGTGAAGGAAAAGTTTTTAAAACAGAAAACCCAAGCCTAAAAAGGGGAGAACATTGACACACGTAATATAAATTTATGTTATGGCAAATGTTTACAAGTGACAGACTGGAAAAATACATGCAATGTAACTGACAAAAGGTTAGCATGTCTAATGTAAAAGATCCTAGGAATTCTAAAGAATCAATAGCCTGGGAGTAAACAGGCGGAAAACATGAACAAACCCATCAGAGAAAGAGGAGTTAAACAATCTGCAAGGATGAATATTGACTTTTCCTACTCCCCCTTCCACGTAAGTCCAACCCTTTGGAGAAAAAGTGAAAGTCAGTTGCAGCCTAGCCAGGATAAACTATATATATCCAGAGAGTTAGTTTATGTTTTTTCCTAATCCATGGTTCCTTTGAGGTAGCAATGTTTATTAAAAAAAAAAAAAAAGATATCCTGTGGTATTTATCACCTACACAGCCTTGACTTACGAGGAAAAACAGCCGTCTAGTAGCACGAAGAAGTCTTCTCTCAAGAGTGTGGGCTAAATTTAATCCCTCACTATAGATTCAAATTCTATTTTTCCCACGTGTGTGAGATAAAATCTCACTAATCTCGCCTGAGCTCTCACCCCAACCAAAGTAGAGTTAATAACCCATACATGACCCCACCACACTTTGGGCTGGTTCTCTGCAAAAATATATCTACTCCCAAACAACCAAAACAATCCCACAAGTGATAGCCCATAAAACTGTCAAGGGTCGATTCCATCTTTTCAAATTATGATAGGTTTACTTCAGTTTCATGCTTATTCTTGAGTCTCTTTTGACATATTTAAGAAAACAAGATCTGTTTATCTCAGTTTTCAAATTTTGCAGCCTTTAAGTTTTTGTTGGATATTATCTAACATCTCCAGTATATTTAGTTATCCCCCTTTATTCCAAATGTTGTTACCTATGTTTGCTTTGATCAAAGCTGTCAGAGTTCTGTTTAATTGGTGTTATTAGTTTCTTCAAGGAAACTGACGTTTCCTATGTTGATCCTTTTTAGTATATTTTTTCACCTATTTTGTGAACACCTGACTCTTATTATTTCCTTCTTTCTACTGTATATTATAAACATTTTTTATGATGTTTTAGCTCGATGGATTAGCTGATTCTTAAAGATAGCAAAGGTCCCAGGAAGAAGCATGCCCTTGATATGCAAACTAACCAACAGAGCCACACTTCTTCATCCAGTTCTTATACCCCAGAGCAATATTCCTCTGCCTTTGTCGTCCAGTCCAGAAGCCACTCAGCTCAGCAAGGAACCACTCTTGTACACCAAGTTCAGTCACTCAGGTCAGTCGCTCAGTTGTGTCCGACTCTCTGTGACCTGATGGACTGCAGCACACTAGGCCTCCCTGTCCATCAGCAACTCGAGTTTACTCAAACTCATGTCCGTTGAGTCGGTGATGCCATCCAACCATCTCATCCTCTGTCGTCCCCTTCTCCTCCTGCCCCCAATCCCTCCCAGCATCAGAGTCCTTTCCAATGAGTCAACTCTTTTCATGAGGTGGCCAAAGTACTGGAGTTTCAGCTTTAGCATCATTCTTTCCAAAGAAATCCCAGGGCTGATCTCCTTCAGAATGGACTGGTTGGATCTCCTTGCAGTCCAAGGGACTCTCAAGAGTCTTCTCCAACACCACAGTTCAAAAGCATCAATTCTTTGGTGCTCAGCTTTCTTCACAGTCCAACTCTCACATCCATACATGACCACTGGAAAAACTGTAGCCCTGACTAGACGACCTTTGTTGGCAAAGTAATGTTCCTGCTTTTCAATATGCCATCTAGGTTGGTCATAACTTTTCTTCCAAGGAGTAAGAATCTTTTAATTTCATGGCTGCAATCACGATCTACAGTGATTCTGGAGCCCCAAAAAATAAAGTCTGACTGTTTCCACTGTTTCCCCATCTATTTCCCATGAAGTGATGGGACCGGATGCTATGATCTTCATTTTCTGAATGTTGAGCTTTAAGCCAATTTTTTCACTTTCCACTTTCACTTTCATCAAGAGGCTTTTTAGTTCCTCTTCACTTTCTGCCATAAGGGTGGTGTCATCTGCATATCTGAGCTTATTGATATTTCTCCCGGCAATCTTGATTCCAGCTTATGCTTCTTCCAGTCCAGCATTTCTCATGATGTACACTGCACAGAAGTTAAATAAGCAGGGTGACAATATACAGCCTTGATGTACTCCTTGTCCTATTTGGAACCAGTCTGTTGTTCCATGTCCAGTTCTAACTGTTGCTTCCTGACATGCATATAGGTTTCTCAAGAGGCAGGTCAGGTAGTCTGGTATTCAGGTCTCTTTCAGAATTTTCCACAGTTTATTGTGATCCACACAGTCAAAGGCTTTGGCATAGTCAATAAAGCAGAAATAGATGTTTTTCTGGAACTCTCTTAATTTTTCCATGATCCAGAGGATGTTGGCAATCTGATCTCTGGTTCTCTGTCTTTTCTAAAACCAGCTTGAACATCAGGAAGTTCATGGTTCACGTATTGCTGAAACCTGGCTTGGAGAATTTTGAGCATTACTTTCCTAGAGTGTGAGATGAGTGCAATTGTGCTGTAGTTTGAGCATTTTTTGGCATTGCCTTTCTTAGGGATTGGAATGAAAACTGACTTTTTCCAGTCCTGTGGCCACTGCTGAGTTTTCCAAATTTGCTGGCATATTGAGTGAAGCACTTTCACAGTGTCATCTTTTAGGATTTAAAATAGTTCAACTGGAATTCCCTCACCTCCAATAGCTTTGTTCGTAGTGATGCTTTCCAAGGCCCACTTGACTTCACATTCCAAGATGTCTGGCTCTAGGTGAGTGATCACACCACCATGATTATCTGGGTCATGAAGATTTTTTTTGTACAGTTCTTCTGTGTATTCTTGCCACCTCTTAATATCTTCTGCTTCTGTTAGGTCCATACCATTTCTGTCCTTTATTGAGCTCATCTTTGCATGAAATGTTCCCTTGGTATCTCTAATTTTCTTGAAGAGATCTCTAGTCTTTCCCATTCTGTTCTTTTCCTCTATTTCTTTGCATTGACCACTAAGGAAAGCTTTCTTATCTCTTCTTGCTATTCTTTGGAACTCTGCACTCAGATGCTTTTATCTTTCTTTTCCTCCTTTGCTTTTCACTTCTCTTCTTTTCACAGCTATTTTGCTTTTTTGCATTTCTTTTCCATGGGAATGGTCTTGATCCCTGTCTCCTATACAATGTCATGAACCTCCGTCCATACTTTATCAGGCACTCTATCTATCAGATCTAGTCCCTTAAATCTATTTCTCACTTCTACTGTATAATCATAAGGGATTTGATTTAGGTCATACCTGAATGGTCTAGTGGTTTTCCCTACTTTCTTCAATTCAAGTCTGGATTTGGCAATAAGGAGTTCATGATCTGAGCCACAGTCAGCTCCTGGTCTTGGTTTTGTTGACTGTATAGAGCTTCTCCATCTCTGGCTGCATAGAATATAATCAATCTGATTTTGGTATTGACCATCTGATGATGTCCACGTGGAGAGTCTTCTCTTGTGTTGTTGGAAGAGGGTGTTTGCTATGACCAGTGCATTCTCTTGGCAAAACTCCATTAGTCTTTGCCCCACTTCATTCTGTACTCCAAGGCCAAATTTGCCTGTTACTCCAGGTGTTTCTTGACTTCCTACTTTTGCATTCCAGTCCCCTATAATGAAAAGGACATTTTTTTGGGGTGTTAGTTCTAAAAGGTCTTGTAGGTCTTCATAGAACCGTTCAACTTCAGCTTCTTCAGCGTTACTGGTTGGGGCATAGACTTGGATTACTGTGATATTGAATGGTTTGCCTTGGAGACGAACAGAGATCATTCTGTCATTTTGAGAGTGCATCCAAGTACTGCATTTCAGACTCTTTTGTTGGCCATGATGGCTACTCCATTTCTTCTAAGGGATTCCTGCCCGCAGTAGTAGATAAAATGGTCATCTGAGTTAAATTCACCCATTCCAGTCCATTTTAGTTAGCTGATTCCTAGAATGTCAACATTCAATCTTGCCATCTCCTGTTTGACCACTTCCAATTTGCCTTGATTCATAAACCTGACATTCCAGGTTCCTATGCAATATTGCTCTTTACAGCATCGGACCTTGCTTCTATCACCAGCCATGTCCACAGCTGGGTACTGTTTTTGCTTTGGCTACACCCCTTCATTCTTTCTGGAGTTATTTCTCCACTGATCTCCAGTAGCATATTGGGCACTTACTGACCTGGGGAGTTCCCCTTTCAGTATCCTATCATTTTGCCTTTTCATACTGTTTTTGGGATTCTCAAGGCAAGAGTACTGAAGTGGTTTGCCATTCCCTTCTCCAGTGGACCACATTGTGTCAGACTTCTCCACCATGCCCGCCCATCTTGGTTGGCCCCACAGGGCATGGATTAGTTTCATTGAGTCAGACAAGCCTGTGGTCCTAGTGTGACTAGACTGACTAGTTTTCTGTGATTATGGTTTCAGTGTGTCTGCCCTCTGATGCCCTCTTGCAACACCTACCGTCTTACTTGGGTTTCTCTTACCTTGGATGTGGGGTATCTCTTCACAGCTGGTCCAGCAAAGCACAACCGCTGCTCCTTACCTTGGACGAGGGGTATCTCCTCACCACCACCCCTCCCAACCTTGAACGTGGAATAGCTCCTCTTGGCCCTCCTGTGCCTGCACAACCACCGCTCCTTGGACGTGGGAGTAATATATATATTACTTCACTAAATTTTGAAAAGCAAAGATGTAATAATTATGAAAGCCAAAATGCATCATTTTGAACTATCATTTTAAGCTTTTCACAGGCTAAATTTTTATTTAAATCCAAGATTATATATTTCAAGATAAAATGTCCCCATTCCTAACCTATTATCCTTTCACCTCCTTTCTTAAACTTCAGAATTTATCTACTTGCTCTTTTGGAAGACACAGGTCTTCCGGGAAATCTACTTGGTGGTTATTTCCATCCTTTGTCTTTGAGAAATGGGCTTCTTCCCAGTGGAAGCTTCTAAAGAGATTTTTCTGAAGGAAAAAAAAGAAAAATAAAGAAAGTGAAGTCGCTCAGTCATGCCTGACTCTTTTGTGATCCCATGGATAGTAGCCTGCACCAAGCTCCTCTGTCCATGGGATTTTCAAGGCAAGAAGTACTGGAGTGAGTTGCCATTTCCTTCTCCAGGGAATCTTCTCAACCCAGGGATTGAACCCAGGTCTCTCACATTGTAGACAGACACAAAGGAAAAATCACACCACAATGAAGTGACTTCCCAGGCAATTATTCTAGGAAAACTTCTCCTGGTAAGTTGGCGAGACAAGATGAAATTGGATCAATTTCTTTATACCCTAAAGAGAAGGATAAGGCACTTGGGAATAAATAGGGTTGAGGTGCCAAAAAGAAAATCTGAACACAGAGGAAGGAGGGTTTGAGGACCGAAGCAGGAGACAAAGATGGATGGCTTTGCTGGACCGGAAGCTTTGTCCTGTCCTTTCTGTGGTCCTCTTTGGCACTGCAACCTTGTTTTTCATTGTAAAATAAAAACAACCAAAATGAATAAACATATAAACGTCCTTCATAGCAGATTATGGGCCCATTAGTCAAGCATTGGAATTCCAGCATATGTGATACATTTGACCCACTGAAAATAAGACACCACTGGAACTAGCAAAGTCTATTTTTGTAATCAGCAAAACTTCTTGGCTTAGTCCTTCAATATTTGATCAGCATGCTCGGAAATATTTCCTTTAAGTGGAATCCTTGCCATGAAGCGTTTTTAAATTTGGAAAATAACTTTAATTCCCATGAGGAACTATTATTGAGAATTATAACTGTCAATAATGCTGAGAGAAACTGTAAAACCCCTTCTCACTTCTCATTAAGAAAACTTAAGATCTAGAAAGGTGTTCAAATTCATTCAGCTGGCTAGAAGCAGTCACATCCAGACCTAAGTGTTCATGATTCATAGCCCCCTGTTCTTACCATCAGATCACTAGTCAGTATTCTGCTAAGTAGGATATAAATATAATAATGATTCATACAGATACAAATGTAAATTATTTCCGTATGGAAAATAGATTTGAAGTCATGAATTGAAAATTTCGTCATTCTTTCTTGGTGAGAAGGGTTGATAAAGTTGGCTTACCTTAAAGAAGTTTTACCAGTTCAGTGCTTTCACTACATTTTATTGAAACACTGAAGCAAAAAGACTTTAATAAATCAATTAATTCCACTTTTACATTGTCCACATGAGTACTAGTCATTCTTATGACTACAGAAAGTAGATAGTTAACTAATTCTCAAATTTAAACTTAATAAAGTCAGGTTGACAATGAAGTAGATCACAGAGCGTGAAATTATGTATTGTGACCCTACAATATATATATATCTTAACTCAGCACTCAATTTGGGAAGTAGGTTTTTATTGCTACTGTTTTTCCTCAACTAATGTAGCTTCTAAGAAAGTCTAGATGGTAAGAAGTTTCAGGTCAGCCTCTATATAAAATATATGCCTGAACTCTGTGGTTGGTTGAACAAGGAGAAATAATACTGATGCTAACCTAAGTGACATAAAATAACAAGAAAATCAGAATTGATTGAAAATGGCCCCTTTGGGTGTTTTTCACAGTTACTAATGAAAAACATACTATATTTGTGTAAACAGTATACTCAAAAAAGTGACCTTAAATTTCAGATATGGACCAAATGAGAAATTTCCCTGGAAATGATCATTTGAATAGCAGCTCAAAAGCTGCTGAGTATGGAACTTGAAACTGAAAAATAAAGCAGGCAATGAGGAAATCTGAGCACGAGGCATGAGGGACTGCAAAATCGAAACCACAGCCTTTGCACTCAAATTGCCTCACGTCTAGTTGGCAGGCAGAAATGTAAATGTAACCCGCATGTTGGCTGGGGTTGCTCCTGTCCTTTGAGAGTTCCTATAAAATGGGACTAATTCCATGGGGTGTGTATTCTAAGGCTAACTTCTGATTCTGGTGTTTTCTTGCAGAACTTTCTTATCTCACAGCCATCCTGCCCTGCACTGTTATGACCAGTAAAGTTCCCCGTGCTTGATTTCACCTGAAACATCCACACACCAAGGCATTTGGAGGCGGCAGACTTCACTGAAGGTTTGTGGTAATGGGTGTTAGACCACAAAATCCAACAGCAAAGAACTTGGCCGTGGCATTGAAGATATCCCTGTGCTCAGAAGCCCTTCAGCCATTTTTTTCTGCTCCCTTTCCTCCGTTTCTCCACCTGCCCATCATCTCCTGCCTCCGCACCCCTCTCTTCCTTCTGCTCACTCTTCAGGCCCTGGTTCTCCTTAACCCCTTTAAGTAGCTTTCTTTCTTTATTTCACTAGCTTCTCAAGCATGCTTTCATATCTTCCCCTAAGGCAATGTTAGCATGTTTTTCTAAATAGAGATAGCTGCCTCTCTGAGAGGAACTCAAGATCAGGTGTTAAAACAGGAAAGTCCTCTCTAGCAACATACATGACGTGCTTAGTTGTTCAGTTGTGTCTGACTCTTTGCAACATTTTGAACTGATCCTACTAGACTCCTCTGTTCATGGGGTTCTCCAGGCAAGAATACTGGAGTGGGTTGCCATTTCCTTTTCAAGGGGATCTTCCTGACCCAGGGGTCAAACCTGTGTCTCTTGTGTCTCAGTATAATAATACCTATAAGACTCAGGCAGTATAAGCATCAGCAGACACAGAGTAAGAAAGCAGTGGGGACCCCAGTTTTATTGACCATATTAGTAAAACTTATCAGTTGTCTCTTTTCTCAGACAGTTACTGCAAGGATTAGCTGATGATACGTGTGAACTCTGAGTTATATTCGGATGACACGGATACTATTCAATACCTTGACAAGTCTGGTCCACAGTGAGCCTCCAACTAATCTGACAGGCACTCTTCTAGACCTACCACATGGCAGAGAACAACTTCAGGAAAATTCCTGAGAAGGTTTCAGGAAGAACAACAACAGGAAAAGCTTCAACAATGACCCTTTTTAAACATTTAGCTTTGAAACAAGCCACCATAGGGGTATCCTTGGAAGAGAAACAAATTAGCAAAGAGAGGAAAGAAAACACACCATAAGTTCACATTGGGGAGTAGTAGAATATAAAATAATACACCTAGGTTGGGCAGGGCCTTGGGGGCAGGATGATGACTTTGGATTTAATTCAATACATGCAAAATAAAAAACATTGCTCTCATGTGTGATATGATGATGACTTTGATTGCATCATCTCATCAGAGTTCCCTGAGGGAGAGATATCAGAGTGTGTGCCCTTTGCCCTGGTCAAGAAATTCTATAGAATCATTTTCAGCTGGTCCCCACTCACTCTCCCACTTTGAAGATCTTTGATCAACTCATTATAAAAGAGAGGAGTAGCAAGGAAGCCTAGCATGGGAACACATGAGGAATTACCCTGTAGAGCAGAAACTGCAAAAGGCAGTATCAGATGTCACAGGCTGGGCATTCTTGGAAACATGGTTTGGTATTTTCGACCTTTGCATTCTCAGTGCCTGCATATGGCTGTGACTCAATAAAGGTCTGTTGAATGAGTGAATGAATAATTGAACGGCTGGCTGTCATAGAAAACAGAAATTAAATTTGTTCTTTGTGTCTCCAAAGGGCAGAGGGTGTTGAAAGTTGCAGAGAGAGAGACAGAGACAGCAGCTTAACATAAAGAAGACTTTTAACAGAAACCCTCGGCAATGAATGGAGCGACGGCCAAAGCTGGCCAGGTTTCCACTCCCAGGCTGGGGTGAGCAAGTTTGTGCTTAAAAGCAGATGACTTAAACATCCCTGGCTCTCCGTGACTCTTCAGCTCTGTCTACAATTATAAGCATGATACGGATCTCTTATAATGATTAGTAAGAATTTTGTCAATGCCACCTCTGTATGCAATAGCAAACTGCCTGCCAAATACGCTTCTTAGACTTAGTTTTTGAATTTTATTTTGCTGAGTTTCATGGATCGCATACTGGAAAGTACACATGTACACACACAGACAACTCCCATTGCAGCCACAGACACTTGTTAGATGAAGTTTCCAGTGCATCCAACTGAAGATGTCAAATCTTATCAGAGGTTGGCCGGCTTTACCTCCAAAGCAGATATAGCATATCTGAACACACTTTCTTTTGCCTCTATAGTTCCTGAAGGAGGCCTGTAATTGTTAATTAGATTTTCAAGCTAGAAAGTTTTACAGCTGGCCTTTTTATATTTGTATTTATACTCCCATCTTGGAAAAAAATTTGCATTCACAGTTACATTATTTTGTTTACTACAATCAGTTCCTCACCTCATTCCTGAACTAAGTTCAATGCCAAAAAGAATAACCTCATCTAAGGAAGAAAAGTCGCTACTCAGATGTGGCTGAATATCTCAGCCCAGGTGGACCACAGACCACATACTGTGCATATAAGTAACCATGTAACCATGAAGGTAACTAAATTCATATTTTTTTACTATTAAATGATCTTCATTGAATATATTTTCTGGTAATTTCTTAATTCAGCCGTTCTCTTTGATATGTCCTGGGTGTACGCTCAGTTGCTCACACAGAGTTATGTCTGATTCTTTGCAATCCTTTGAAGCCTGGCATAGACTGTAGCCTACCAGGCTCCTCTATCCATGGAATTTTCCCAGCAAGAGTACTGGAGTGAGTTGCCATTTCCTCCTCCAAAGGATCCTCCCAACAGGGATCAAACCTGCATTTTCCGCATTGGCAGGTGGATTCTTTACTGGTGAGCCATATGGAAAGCCCAGTTCCTGGGAAGTATGGACAAAAAGAATCTTAGCACTTACATAATTATGAGAAGAGATATACTAAGAAGGTAAGAACATGGTAAAGAATCCTTAGAAAACATGAGAAAATGTGAGAGTTGTGTCTTTGATAACAAAAGCAAGAGTCTTGCTATGGACTAAATATTTGTATATCCCTTCAAAGTCATATGTTGAATCCTAATTCCAAATGAGATAGAATTAGGAGGTGAGGCTTTTGGGATGACTGGTTCATGACAAAGGTGGACCCTTGTGGGATTAGTAGGTTTATTTCTCTTTCCACCAGGTGAGATTACAATACGGTGATAGTCTCCAGTGCATGAAGCCAGCCCTCACCTAACACCAAATCCCCTGGAACCTTGATCTTAGACTTCTCAGCCCCCAAAACTGTGAGAAATCAATGTTCATTGTTTAAGAGAACTAGTCTATGGTATTTTTTTTTATAACAACCTGGATGGACTAAGATAATACCTTGATATCTGTGCAAATGTAATAGTAATTTAAACCAGCTAAATGATAACCATCCTTCCAGAAATTATGAGAACAAAGTTCTGACGCTTTTTTTTTAAGATAAAAAGCATAATAATTTAAGTGACTACCTTTAGACACTCTTAATAGTAACAACTGTACCTAAAAGAACCCCAAGTTCAGTTCTAAAAAAGATGACAAACTGGGCATATTAAAGATATTCAGGCAGCAGATTTATGTCAGTTGTGGTTTTAGGATTTATGGCCCTATTTTTATGGTGCAGAAATTCATTTATTTATTGAATACTTATTCTTTGCCAGATGCTGCCATGGTTTTGCTTTATTTAAACAAAAATAGGACAAAATCCATGTCCTAAAGAGCACCTTAAAAATTATGCTATTTTATTATTCCTTCCTGCCATGAGACGTGATTAGATCCTGTATAAAACTGAACAAATTTTGAAAATATTTTAAGTAATATCATAAGAAAAAATAAGTTTTGAAGAAAATAGTACTATTCTATAAATCATTGTTATTTTCACACTTGATGCTATGGCTAAAAATTCTAACAAAAATAAATGTATTTAATTTAATATAATTTAGACTTTTTAAAGGTCATTTTCTCCCAAAGCACTCCCCAAAATTCTAGACAGGTTAATCCCTCTCTCCTTCTCTTCCCCCCCTCCCTTTTTCTCCCCCATGTGTCTCCCTGTCTCTTTTCCCTTTCTCTCTCTTTTTATTTCCAGCTTTCTCCCTCCCTTCCTCCCTCCCTTCCTCCCTCTTTCTCTCTCTATATATCAGATTTTTTCTTCCACAGTCTGTAGAAATGCTGACTTTTATAATGAGTAGCAGACTGATCAGTGATGAGAGAAGGCAGAAATAGATTTCATAGCAGAGGAAAACAAACCCATCACAGTTGTAAATGAATGGAGAAGATAAGAGTGAATAATACCCAACAATGGAAGCAGAAAAGAACACAATGTCAGTTGGAAAGCAAAATTTTACCAAACTTTCATTTGATCTTCAGCAGCACAAACAGAGCTCTAGTGCACAAAGTATGTATCCCAAGAAACACTGGAGCTGCAGAACGTAAGCAGTTGCTAAGCACAAACATCAAACAAACAAACACCAGTCTTGGAGGGATGATTCCCCCTGTGATATGTAAGTTAATGAAATGATGTTTATACAAGACTGCTCAAGATCTTTAATTTTCTAGTTCAAGTTACATATTATAACTAACTTTCCATGAGGAGTATGTAATTTTCAACATTTATGAAATGTGCTTGACTATGGAAATATTTTCTTGAAGAAATACCTTCCCAAAGTTTCCAGGAAACTCAAATTCAGGTGTTGAGAGGCTAAAGGAAATGAAGTATGTAAAGCACCCACTGCAACATCTGGCACAGAGCAGGCACCCACTGAAAGGGGCTGGTGGTCACGGCCATAATGGAGGAACTGTCTACTATTGCTGTGCAAGGACAGTCATAGATTTTATGATGGCCAGCCCACCCCAAACACATATAAAAGTGTTGCTTAAAACAGGAGGGATCAGGGTAGGGGTGGAAATGAGCAGATTGTGTGTGCCACAATATTTTAAGCATGCCAAAACATTGTCATTTAATGAAGTCAATTTATTATGCCCATTTTACAGTTAAAGAAACTGAGTTTCAGAGTGTGCTAAAAGTTCCACAGTGAGTAAATGATAGACTTCCCTGAACTCAGAACTGTTTTTCCTTTGTTTGATCACATGAATTCCTTAAATACACTCTTGATTTTATACAGCACAGAGGGTTTTTTGTTGTTGTTGTCTTAGTATTTGCCTTATATTACACCAAATGGAATAGTGCAAAGATCATAGCTCCAGAGAATAAAGCAAAGCTGAGGGTGAAACTCATTTCTGCTACTTATTTAATATTACATTGAGCCTCAATTATTTATTATTAAATAGAAATCTTCCCTCTTCCCTTCTCTTCCAAGTAACAGCAGCGATGTTTGAGCAGATGAAGGGGAGAGTGAAAAGAAGTAAGGCTGAGGGGCTAAGCACAATGATGGAGGATATTCTAGGTCATGGGAGGAAGACTGAGTTTTACGTTAAATATAAGGGGAGCCATTGCAGGATTTTAAAAGCAAGGGAAGAATGAGATCAGATTATCACTGAGAATTTCCCCTTTGCTGCTCTGTGTGGAGGAGGGGGGTGCAGCTATAAGGGGAGAGGGTGAGGCACACATGTGAAAGTGGAAAAATCAGTCAAAGGCTGATGTTCATGGAGGCAAGAGACAGTGGAGGCCTGGACTAAGAAGGTGGCCATGGACATGAAATAAAGAGTCTCAGATATATTTTCAAAGTAGCATCCATAAGGCTTACTAATATACATGATCTCTAGTTTAACAGAAAGGAAGGACTCTTAGATATTGGCTTGAATAACTTGCTGAAGTGCAGTGCTTTTAACACGAAAGTAGAAGAATAGGAGTTTGAGAAGATGAACATGGAATGGGGAAAGCCCAGAATTCCACTCTGGATCTGTTAAGTTGCAGAATCGAAGACACGTCCAAGGGGAGACATGAGAAGACACTGAGACGTGAAAGCACGGAGCTCAAGAGAGAGGTGTGGCCTCCAGTGCAAACGGGGGCTTTGTCAGAACAAGAGAGCTCACACCCTCGGGAGCTGGTGAGATCACTCAGGGACAAAGGTGAGAGACGAAAAGACGACACAAATCTTGAGGTGCTCCAAATGAGACAATTGGAGAAGGAGCCAGTCAGATTACGAAACAATAATGGACTGAGGAAAGAAGGAAAGCGAGAGAGAGAGTGTTTCAAAACCAAGAGAGTAGAGTCCTAAGTGACAGGTACAGAGCATAAAAAGTAGCAAATCAATGAAGGTGTTAAATAGAGGGTATTTTGAAATAGTGACTCTTTCTTTCTCTCAGGTGGGATGGAGAGTTCAGGTGATGCTGAGGAAGAGACACTTCCTCAATGGTATATGGATGCAAGTATGGGTTAGTTTAGACCTGAGAAGGTGAGAAAGTCTATTTCTGATGATGACAATTATCCCAGAGAAGCATGTAACTCTTAGATCAAATCTCAGATACATGGAAACAAGGGCAAAATTTCAATATGCAGAAGTCTCTGTAACAAGGTACCCTGCAAAGTGAGGACTGTCTGCATAAACGTATAATAGGGTATGGAGGCAACGGAGATTGTACAATTTCAAAATATGCTATAGCATAAGGCCAAATGAGCTTTCTGTCAAAGCTGAGCCTGTACAGTACTTTACTGAACAAAAGAATGTACTGTTAGCTGCTTGGAGGGTAGCCTTCCTTAAAGGGACCAATGGCCCAGAGGAAAGAGGAAGTGTTGACAGGGAATGAATGAGAGATTTCCTTCCACTCATTCCTCTTTCTTTCCACTGTTAACATTGACTTTGCTCAAGGCCATTATCACACTCACAGTGGAAGGACAGCCTAGGGACTCTGCACCTCAGGATAAGTAGCAAAGACAGAGAAGGGCACATTGATTTTACAGACTGACCCTGACCTTAGTCTCTTAAGTTGATTGTACCTGATGACTGGAATGGTATAGCAAGGATTCAGTTGAGATGCCTCCTGATAAAATCAACCTCCAAGGTGACAGAAGACATAGTCTGAGATCCTCGTGAGCAAAGGTCCATTGGTACTGCAACTGTAAAACTGTGGAAAGCTTATGCGTGCTCAGAATGTGCTGATTCTAAACTAATACGCACATCACGTTTCACACACTCAATCAAGTTTCACACACTCAATCACACATAGCTTCACTAAGCTGAGGGAATGAGTGTATTATAAAGTACTCATTGTTTCTTCCAGTCTTCCCATAACTTGGAATTGACCTTCCCTTTAGTTCCCTGGGCTCTCAACTGTGTTTCAGGAAATACTCAGGAAGCCCAGGGGTACTGAGACTGCCCACTGTTCCACCTCTGATGTCACAGCCAGCTCCCGCTTCTCTGATCTCAGTTACTCCTGGTGTCTGGATCCCATGCTTTCCTCCCACACTAAAGAGGTAGCTCTCAAAATTGAATGGAAAAAAAAAAAAAAACAAAACAAAACACCAACAAGGAGATACAATTGCCTACCTATTAGATCAGTGAAAATCCAAAACACTAACACCATCAAATGCTGACGTCAGTGTGGAGCAACAGGAACTCCTATTCATTGCTGGTGGGACTGCAAAATGGTACAGCTGCATTGGAAGACAAGTTGGTGGTTTTTCAAACAAAATTAAACATAGTCATTATATGACTCAGCAACTGTGCTTCTTGGTACTTAGCCAAATAAATTTAAATTTTATGTCCACATAAAAACCTTCACACAGATGTTTTATAGCATCTTTTTTTTTTTTTTTCAGAATTGCTGAAATTAGGAAGAAAATAAGATGCCCTTCAGTAGGTGAATGGATCAACGGGTACATCCAGACAACAGAATTTAGAGGTAAAGAAAAATGAGCCATCAAACCAAGAAATAAATGAAAGTATATGAAATGCATTTTACTAAGAGAAAGAAGCTAAACTGAAAAGACCACTTACTGTATAATTCCAACTATAAGCCATTCTCACGTCTCCTGCATTGGCAGGCAGGTTCTTAATCACTAGCACCACCTAGGAGGCCCATAAGGGATTCTAGAAAACCATGGAGACAGTAAAAAAGATCAAGAGTCAGAGAGGAAGGAGGAATGAACAGGCAAGTACAGGGGATTTTTAGGGCAGTGAAACATTCTGTATACTACAAAGATGGGTACACATCTTTATACTGGGTTGACCAAAATTTCATTGGGGTTTTTCCAAAAGATGTCAATATATTTGTCAAAACCTATAGAATGCATGACACCAAGAATGAACCCTAATGTAAATTATGGACTTTCAGTGACTATGACATACCAGTGTAGGTTCACTGACTGTAGCAAGTGCACCGCTCTTGTGGGAGAATCAACAGTGGGAGAGCCCGTGCACATGTGAGGAAGGAAGTATATGAGAATTCTGTGTACTTCCTGCTCAATTGAGAACCTGAAACCTCTCTAAAAAAATACAGTCAGTTTTTAAAAATGGATGGAACGCTATCCTTTCAGTAAGTATTCATCAGGTTAGCCGAAAAACCCTAGATCTTTCCTATATGTAGGGCATCCTATATGTAGTCCAGTCTAGAACATCTTATTTAATTCTCTATTTAGCTGAGTAAAAGGAAGAGTCTTAAAACTTTTTTCTTTAGTGACACTAATTCCCCGTGGAGACTCTATACTTCTCTCCCTACCAACCCCACCCCATACAGTCCCAGTTCCAATAGGTTATGTGTATTCATACATACTTCAAGGATAATCCATATTCTGGACAGCATAGCAATTATAATCCATTGGGTTTATATTTTTATAATCTCTAAATTAAAAAAAAATCACAGGTGAAGAGCAGAACAAAGTTTATTATTTAAGACTGTCTTTATTTTGAGAAAGTGACTTCAACAGGCCATAGTGGGCCTGAATTCAGACAGAACAAGCCCAAATTCCATCCTTCACTGCCATGCTAAACAGGAAGGAACGCATAAAACTGTCAGGCCATTTCACTGAAAGGTCTGTATTGGAGTTTAAAAAAAAGAAGAAGAAACATTTCCAGTAGTCGTCTGGAAGGTTTTATTTCATTTGTTTGCCTTATAAAGTCGTGCTTGGTCATCTTATTAAAAGACAACCTTGCTATAGAAAACACAAGCTTGCTCCCTGAAATTATGCATCAGCAAATATTGATTTGCACCAGACTGGACCTTGATTTCAGAAAGGCAAAGCACTGGCCCAAAGAGTCCCATTGATTCAGGATAGAAGAACTGTGTCTTCTGTCTGTTTTGACTCTCCAGGATTTCCCTAACTTTTCCCTCATCAAAAATATATCAGTCTGTGGACTGAGGTGTTGGGTGACTGTGCCAGGCGTGTTGGGCAGGGATGGAGGACTCTTTGCACTGCCCAGCAAAGTCCTGCCTGCCCAGTCACTGGCAACCTGGCCTCGCTTTCCTCTCTAGCCACGGCCCTGGCTTCAGGCTAACTTCTTTACTGAGCTTTCACTCAAAGGCCTTTTTACCAGTCCCAGAATCAGACAGACCTTCACAAATATGGGAGAATCAAAGTGGATTCCAGTTTGGGAATGCAGTAACTACTTATTCACAGGAGAGCTTGATGAAATACAGTTGACCCCTCAGGTTACATACTTTATTTTATTTTGCCTTAAGGAAAATGAACAGGCAGGCATATTGCAGGCAGTTGTACTATGACGTGGGAATGCCACAAGGCATCATGAAACATCTTCACTCAGATAATTCTTGGGGGCTGAAATGGCCAGTCAGGTAAGTCTGTCTTGAGAAGCAATGATTAAACTGAGACTTGAAAGATGGAAGCATTTGACAAATAATGGTAAAATAGGTAAGGTAGAAGATGGAAAATGCTGGGAGGAATCTTACTGTAGCCATTCATCATCTCAGGAACTCAGAGAGATGAAGTCACTTTCTCAGGACTACGTAGTCATTGACTAGCAGAAGTGGGATTCAAACTGTCTGCAGAAGGGACAGCAAGACCTAGGTTCAAGTCTTAATACTTCACTCCATAAGACTAGCTCCCCTCATTTTTGAAGTGATAATAAGCTAAATGCTTACTGTAAATTGAGAATCAATCAATGGATACTATTAATTTGATCATTTCTATTTACTTCAATGGATTGTAAGCTCTGAACCTACAGACAGTTTGTCCATCTTGCTCAGTGGTATATCTGAGGGCTTCACCCAAGGCCTGGCATGTGAGAGAGGATTCTCATGTATGGAGAAAGTATTAAGAGAATGAAATAAAAAAAAAAACATATATGAAGTTCAGGGACAATGCCAGCAGTTTCTTAGCAAACGTTAGCTCTCCTTACCTAACACCAGGTCAATAAGACAATGCCTTTTAGCCAGATAATTCCATTGATATTTAGAAATATGTTTGAATAGTTCTAGAAGTCATTTGGTATTGGAATCCAGTTCCAATACTGCACTTAATGGCTGCTGCTGCTGCTGTTAAGTCGCTTCAGTCGTGTCCAACTCTGTGCAACCCCATAGACGGCAGCCCACCAGGCTCCCCCATCCCCGGGATTCTCCAGGCAAGAACACTGGAGTGGGTTGCCATTTCCTTCTCCAATGCATGAAAGGGAAAAGTGAAAGTAAAGTCGCTCAGTCGTGTCCGACTCTTAGCGACCCCATGGACTGCAGCCCACCAGGCTCTTCCATCCATGGGATTTTCCAGGCAAGAGTACTGGAGTGGGATGCCATTGCCTTCTCCTGCACTTAATGGCGAATAGTTGTCTAATCTATGGTCTTACCAGGTGGTGCAAGTGATGAAGAATCCACCTGCCAATGTGGAGACAAAAGAGACAAAGGTTCAACCCCTGGGTCCAGAAAATGCCCTGGAGGAAGAAACGGCAACCCACTCCAGTATTCTTGCCTGGAAAATTCCATGGACCAAGGAGTCTGGGAGGCTATAGTTCTGTGGTTCACAGAGAGTCAGATGCAACTGAGCACAAAGGTCAAGCATGATCCACAACTCCAGGCAGTAGCACCATCTCCTACTAGAGACAGTAATAAGGAGACATGGTGTATCAAGACAAAAGGTCACCCTACCTATTCCCAGGACCTTTCAGTTGTCCTCAGGGGAAAACAGCTAATAACAAAGGCTGTAAGTCATTCTTCTCACATCTTAAGTTTCACTCAGTCATGTCCAACTATTTGCGACCCCATGGACTGCAGCATACCAGGCTTCTCTGCCCATCACCAACTCCTGGAGCTTGCTCAAACTCATGTCATCCAGTCAGTGATGCCAGCCAACCATCTCATCCTCTGTTGTTCCCTTCTCCTTCTGCCTCCAGTCTTTCCCAGCATCAGCGTCTTTTCCAATGAGTCATTTCTTCCCGTCAGGTGGCCAAAGAATTGGAGCTTCAGCTTCAGCATCAGTCTTCCAATGAATATTCAGGACTGATCTCCTTTAGGATGGACTGGTTTGATCTCCTTGAAGACCAAGGGACTCTCAAGAGTCTTCTTCACTGGGGTATATGTGTCTCTTTCAATTCTGGTTTCTTCAGTGTGTATGCCCAGCAGTGGGATTGCTGGGTCATAAGGCAGTTCTATTCGCAATTTTTTAAGGAATCTCCACACTGTTCTCCATAGTGGCTGTACTAGTTTGCATTTCCACCAACAGTGTAAGAAGGTTCCCTTTTCTCCATACCCTCTCCAGCATTTATTGCTTGTAGACTTTTGGATCGCTGCCATTCTGACTGGTGTGAAATGGTACCTCATTGTGGTTTTGATTTGCATTTCTCTGATAATGAGTGATGTTGAGCATCTTTTCATGTGTTTGTTAGCCACCCATATGTCTTCTTTGGATAGCCAGGACATGGAAACAACCTAGATGTCCATCAGCAGATGAATGGATAAGAAAGCTGTGGTACATATACATAATGGAGTATTACTCAGCCATTAAAAAGAAGACATTGAAATCAGTTCTAATGAGGTGGATGAAACTGGAGCCGATTATACAGAGTGAAGTAAGCCAGAAAGAAAAACACCAATACAGTATACTAACACATATATATGGAATTTAGAAAGATGGTAATGATAACCCTGTATGCGAGACAGCAAAAGAGACACAGATGTTTAGAATGGACTTTTGGACTCTGAGGGAGAGGGAGAGGGTGGGATGATTTGGGAGAATGGCATTGAAACATGTATACTATCTTGCAAGAAATGAATAGCCAGAATATGTTCAATACAGGATACAGGATGCTTGGGGCTGGTGCATGGGGATGATCCAGAGAGATGATATGGGGTGGGAGGTGTGAGGGGGGTTCAGGATTGGGAACTCATGTACACCCGTGGCTGATTCATGTCAATGTATGGCAAAACCAATAAGTATTGTAAAGCAAAATAAAGTAAAAATAAAAATATAAAAAAAGAGTCTTCTTCAATACCACAGTTCAAAAGCATCAGTTTTTCAGCAGTCCTTATGGTCCAGCTCTCACATCCATGCATGACTACTGGAAAAACCATAGTTTTTACTATACAACCTCTGTCGCTAAAGTAGTATCTCTGCTTTTTAACATGCTATCTAGGCTTGTCATACCTTTTTTTCCAAGAAGCGAGTGTCTTTTAACTTCATGGCTGCAGTCAACATCTCAAGTGATTTTGGAGCCCCCAAAAATAAAGTCTGTCAGTGTTTCCATTGTTTCCCCATCTATTTGCCATGAAGTGATGGGACTAGATGCCATGATCTTAATTTTTTGAAAGTTGAGTTTTAAGCCAACTTTTCCACTCTCCTCTTTTACTTTCATCAAGAGGCTCTTTAGTTCCTCTTCACTTTCTGCCATAAGGGTGGTGTCATCTGCATATCTGAGGTTATTGATATTTTTCCCAATAATCTTGATTCCAGCTTGTTTCATCCAGCCTGGTATTTCGCATGATGTACTCTGCATATAAGTTAAATAAACAGGATGAAAATGTACAGTCTTGACACACTCCTTTCCCAATTTTGAACCAGTCTGTTGTTCCATGTCCAGTTCTAACTGTTACTTTTTGACCTGCATACAGATTTCTCAAAAGACAGGTCAGGTGGTCTGGTAGTCCCATCTCTTTCAGAATTTTCCACAGTTTGCTGTGATCCACACAGTCAAAGGCTTTAGCATAATCAATAAAGCTGAAGTTCATAGTTCATATGCTGTTGAAGCCTTGCTTGGAGAATTTTGAGCATGTGAGATGAGTGCAATTGTGTGGCAGGTTGAACATTATTTGGCGTGCCCTTTTTTGGGATTGGAATGAAAACTGACCTTTTCCAGTCCTGCAGCCACTGATGAGTTTTTCAAATTTGCTGGCATATTGAGTGCAGCACTTTCACAGTATCATCTTTTAGGATTTGAAATAGTTCAACTGGAATTCCATCACCTCCACTAGCTTTGTTTGTAGTGCTGCTTCCTAAGGCCCACTTGACTTTGCACTCCAGGATGTTTGGCTCTAGGTGAGTGATCACACCATCATGGTTATCTGGGTCATTAAGATCTTTTTTGTATAGTTCTTCTGTGTATTCTTGCCACATCTTAATATCTTCTGCTTCTTTTAGGTCCATACGATTTCTGTCCTCTATTGTGCCCATATTTGCATGAAATGTTCCCTTGGTATATCTAATTATCTTGAAGAGAGCTCTAGTCTTTCCCATTCTATTGTTTTCCTCTATTTCTTTGCGCTTTCTTACCTTGCCTTGCTTTTTTTTTTTTTTTAACTCTGCATTCAGATGGGTATATTTTTCCCTTTCTCTCTTGCCTTTTGCTTCTCCTATTTTCTCAGCTATTTGTAAGGCCTCCTTAGACAATCATTTTACCTTTTTGCATTTCTTCTTCTTAGGGGTAGTTTTGATCACTGCCTCTCATATAATGTTACGAACTTCTGTCCATAGTTCTTCTGGCACTCTGTCTGTCAGATCTAATCCCTTGAATCTACTTGTCACTTCCACAGTATAATTTTAAGGAATTTGATTTAGTTCATACCTAAATGGTCTAGTGGTTTTCCCTAGTTTCTTCATTTTAAGTCTGAATTTTATTCTTGTGATGCTTTTCTTTTCCTGTAAGAAATGTGCATTTCTATGACTTTCTCCTGGTATTTTGAATCTTTCTTAGACATAGATTTCAGCTTCTCAATGGCTGTCTGATTGTGGTGGCCAGAAGACTCTTGGACTCCTCTGGGCATTGTTCAAGAGATCCAGTGCAGTTGGGGAGCAAGGGAATGAATTTCTCATCAGGAGTCTCCTGAGATGGTCACAGCCATCATATCAGGAACCATTCTGACCACTCTTACAGAGAAGAAGAGGTTGAAAGTTTGGGATTTGCTAAGTCTCCCCTCTAACACTTGCCATCAATCCCCATGATAAAGACTGGAGGCTTAGCCTGACCCTGAGTGCTGAGGCAGTCATCAGCTTCAAGAAGAGGGCCACACTGAGGAAAATACAGGGGGCTCTATCAATACTCTGTAATGACCTCCATGTTTAAAGCATCTTAAAAAAGAGTCGCAGAGGCAGAAAACAGACTTATGTTACCCAAGGATAGGGCAAGGAGGGATAAATTGGGATATTAGGATTGACACGTACACACTACTATATGTAAAACAGAATCAACAAGGACTTACTGTACAGCACAGGGACATCTACTCAGTATTCTGTAATGATCTACATGGGAAACGAATCTAAAAGAGTGAGAAAAGTATTAAAATTTCTTAAAAATCTAAAAATATAGTTACGATATGATCCAGTGATCCCACTCTCAGGCATATATCTGGAGAAAACTAATTCAAAAAGATACACTCACCCTAACGGTCACACCAGCATTATTTTCAATAGCCCAGGCATGGAAGCAACCTGAATGAGCACTGAGAGAGGAACAGATTAAGACGTTGCGGTGTATATCTAAAGTGGACTCCTACTCAGCCACAGAAAAGAGTGAACTAACGCCATTTCTAGCAACACAAGTGGGCCTAGAGATTATGATACTAAGTGAAGAAAATCAGACATATAAAGACAAATATCATATAATATCACTTGTATATGGGATCTAAAATATGACACAAATGCATTTACCTACAAAACAGAAATAGACTCACAGACAGAAAAGTTTACTAAAGGAGAAAGGGAGGAGGTGAGGTGAAGTCGCTCAGTCATATCTGACTCTTTGCGACCCCGTGGACTGTAACCTACTAGGCTTCTCCATCCACGGGATTCTCCAGACAAGAATACTGGAGTGGATTGCCTTTTCCTTCTCCAGGGAATCTTCCCAACCCAGGGATCAAACCCGGGTCTCCCACATTGGAGGCAGACGCTTTAACCTCTGAGCCACCAGGAGAAAGGGAAGGAAGGATAAATTAGAAGTATGGGGTTAAAATATGCATACTATTATATATAAAATAGATAATCAACAAGGACCAACTATAAAGCATAAGGGACTATATTCAATATCTTGTAATAACTGTACATTTTACATAATGTAAAAGTATATATATATATGCACTGAATCACTTTGCTGTACTAACAGAACATTGTAGATCAACTAAGTTCAATAAAAACAAAAATTTTTTTAAGTGCATCAAGTATCACTTCCCCTCAACTTTCTTTAACAATCAGAAACATGTTAGGGAGCTTCAAAGAGACACAGCAAGCAAATTAACGTATGCTAATGAAATTTCTGAGAATAATTCTCATAATCATTCTAGAGGACCCACATGATCTGATTCCAGTCAGGTTACCTGGTGTTGCATCCCATGACAATCAATTTAGTAACAAAGACACTATTTCATTAGGACTCTATTCTGTGCCCATCCACCCTCAATTTAATCCATGTAGGACAAAGTATACCACAAAATGGAAGTGCTAATATAAGTACTCATGTTATATTAGTTATTATTAAATAGATAAAATGTTTTATTATAGAAGTAATAAAATTCCTGGCAACAATCATTTTTTAAGAATATGAAAGTGTCAGTCACTCAGTCATGCCTGACTCTTTGTGACCCCATGGACTCTAGCCCACCAGGCTCTTCTGCCCATGTGATTCTCCAGGCAAGAATACTGGAGTGGGTAGCCAGTCCCTTCTCCAGGGGATCATCCTGACCCAGGGATCAAACCCAGGATCCCACACAGCAGGCAGATTCTTTACCATCTGAGCCTCCAGGAAATCCTTTTAAGAATATATAGATGACCAGTGCAAGTTCAAGGCATGAATCAGGGCATTTAAGCAGGTGCTCTGGGACAACCATGGGGTATGAAGGGAGGTGGGAGGGGGGTTTAGGATGGGGGGATACATGTACACCCATGGCTGATTCATGTTGATGTATGGTAAAAACTACCACAATATTGTTAAGTAATTAGCCTCCGATTAAAATAAGTTAATGAATTAATTTTAGAAAATACAAAGTTACAGTATTAACTGAAAAAAAAATAACATAATCATTAAATAAAATGAAGAAAAGTCTGGGCACTCTTCTGGTGGCAAAGCTGCGCTGCATGTGCTGAAGGGTGGCGCTCCCCTGGGGCCTGGTTTTCAGGGATGCCGATCAGATGCCCCCACAGGTTAGGACCCTTGAGCCTGAGGCTTTCCATGAACTGTAACCATCTGTTGTTTGTTTCCCCTTGGGTGCCCCCTACATTCCAGTAGCATATTCAAGTACAGTGAAAGTCTCTCAGTTGTATCCAACTCTTTGGGACCCCATGGATACAGTCCATGGAATTTTCCAGGCCAGAATACTGGAGTGGGTAGCCGCTCCCTTCTCCAGGGGATCTCACTGACTGAAGGATCAAACCCAGGTCTCCCACATTGCAGGTGATTTCTTTACCAGCTGAGTCACAAGGGAAGCCCATGTTCAAGAAGAGGATAATCATAAACTGGACATTTGCTCTGAATATGGCAACATGTGGACTGAAGAGTCAGCAGACACCTACAGGGCTCAGTTGGATGGAACCAGTTGCATTTAAGAGGCTGATTGGAAGGATTTTTTTTTTTTTTCAGTTTTGCCAAAAGGTCATTTAAACAAATCTGTCATAGAAAGTTTGAAGGTTTGCCAATTAATGCATGTCTCTTTTATTCCCAGATTAAATAACCTGCATAATATCACAAACACCTGGATAAGCAATAAGGGACAGTGTGGACTCCTGAATAAACTCCATATCAGAGTCACTTAAAACAGATGACTTCACTTAATAGTGGGTAAAGACCGGTTCTCCTGCCCAAAGCCTAACCTTCTGCATGTACTAGAGATTCCAGTCACTTGTCTGTTGGGGTTCCTGCAGGCATCCCCCCATGTCTCTTGCACTAGGAGCTTCTTCTTCCCTCCTGGGTCACTGACGTCTGCACTTTCATCCCATATATCAGCTATAAAAGGCCCAATATCAAAAAGTCCTCTCCTCCCTACCTGTGGTCTTAAGTCCATCTCCAGCCTCACTTCTCTGCTCCTCCTCATAGCAAATTTCTGTGAGTAGTGTTCTATCTGCTCTCTTCCTTCTACCTCCAACCATTCTCTCTTGAATCCATTCCCAAGCAGGGTTTTCTCTCTCTAGCTCAACCCCAATGAAAGCAACCTAGCTAAATCCATTCCTGGGACCTCGAGACCACATTTACACGATTGATCGCGCCCTCCTCCTGGCAACACTGCGGCACTTGCCTCTCTCCCCGCTGGCTCTCTTCTCCTTTGCTGGTCTTGAGTCTTCCCCTCTTGCTTCATTTTACTTCCTTCCCTGCACCAGGGTCCAGGCTGTAACTATGCTCATTCTCAGGTTAGCCTCATGGGGCCCTTGTGTTTAAATTCCATCTATCTATAAGGTGATGACATCCCAATTCAGATCTCTAGTTCCAATATTTGCTGAGTTTCTGACCCAAAGGGTAGGTACCCGACCTCACTGCTTGGATGGCCAACTGAAACTCTGCCCAGGGTCTTGTCTTCTCAGTAAACATGCCACCGTGCAGGCCCTCATCTCAACACCCAGGGCTCTGTCTTACCACGTCACTATCTTTTTCCACACACATCCAATCCAGCTACAGTTCCTGCCAGCTCTGAGTGGCTTTCTCTTCTCTACCCAGAAGACACAAATTATATCACGTTAATTCCCTATTCTAGACACGCTAATGACTTCCCATCCATTATATTTCAAATAAAACCAAAACTAATGCATGTCTTTGTATGTATGTGTGTTCAATTGTATCCAGTTTGCTGTGACCCCATAGACTGTAGTCCATCAGGCTCCTCTGTCCATGGAATTTTCCAGGCAAGAATACTGGAGTGGGTTGCCATGCTCTCCTCCAGGGGATCTTCCCAACCCAGAGATCAAACCTGAGTCTCCTGTGTCTCCTGCATTGGCAGGCAGATTTTTACCATTAGGGCCGCCTGGGAAACCCTCTTACAGAACCATAAAATACCTAGTTCCATTTATCTCTGCTTCCCTGGTGGCTCAGACGGTAAAGCGTCTGCATGAAATGTGGGAGACCCGAGTTTGATCCCTGGGTCAGAAATATCCCCTGGAGAGGGAAATGGCAACTCACTCCAGTATTCTTGCCTGGAGAACTCCATGGACAGAGGAGCCTGGTGGGCCACAGTTCATGGGGTCGCAAAGAGTCGGACACGACTGAGCAACTTCACTTTCCTTTCCCATTTCTCTCTCTAGCCCTCCACGTTGTCCACTCTGTTCAGGCCCCCTCCACTCTAGTCACTCAAGCAGCAGTGCCATACTTCGGGCACACCATGCTCCGTCTTTCCTCATGGTCCTTGTAGCTGCCATTCTCTCCGCCTGGCAAGCGCGTCCTCCAGATTCCCTCAGGCCACTCACTGGCTCCATGGGCTCGGACGTCAGCTCCTCAGAAAGGACCTTCCCAGCCGTCCTTTATAAAACAACTCACTGTCTAGCCCTTTATTTTTCTTCACAGCTCTTATCACTACCTGACATTATAGTCTAGATGTATTTATTAACACATCTATTATAATTCTTCCTAATGAGAATGTAATTTGACAGGGCAGGAAAATAATCGTCTTGCTCAAGTTTGTACCCCTAGTGCCCAAAACAGTGACTCACACATAACACACACTCAATAAACAATATTTTGAATCAAATAATAGATAGTACATTTGGCTAGGAAAAGTATTAAGCATATATTTTCCTTATCATACTCTTAAGTCATTATCAAATCACTTTTATTTATTTATTGACCACACTGCCCAGCATGTGGGATCCTAGTTCCCCAACCAGGGATCAAACCCATATCCTCTGCCTTGGAAGCTTGGAGTCTTATCCACTGGACTATCAGGGAAGTCTCTCAAATTGATTTTAAAATAACTTAGATGGGAAGAGGAAATATTGTGGGAATGAACAAACAGGGAGAAAATGCTCTGGAGATACTTGCTCTAAAAAAATACTAAATACATTTTTAAACCTACAGTAATTAACAATGTGGTATCACTAAAAGCGTATCACAAAGATAAACAGAATAGCTGCCATATCTATGCAGGAAGCCCTGGCATGTATAAAAGTCCATACATCATGAAGGAAACATCACAAGCCAAAAAATTAATGATACTCTTTTAAAAGGTATTGGGCAAATCAGCAATTTGGGAAAACTCCAGTTAGGTCCTAATTCAGGATGATTCAATAAGAATGACAGCAAAATGTTGGACAAACCAAAAAAAAAAAGAAAAATTAGATGCAAATTATAAAAAGGCATGACAAAAATAGAAGTAAATATTTAATAGATCTTTGGGAGAAAGAAATGCTTTCCAAAGCAAAATGTTTATAGAAAAAAATTCAATAACAGTGACCACATTAAATAAATAAAATAACAAAAATACTTTTGAGTGCTAAGAAATATAAACAAATGGAAAAAGGCAATTCTCAAACTAGAAATAATCCAGAAAATATTTCTCAAAGACTAATAAACTTAATATTTTTAGAAAATACATCAACCACTCCTACAAATCAGTTACCTCATGAAGAAATTAAGGAAAATAGCTTTTACCTTGCAAGGGTTGGTATCTGACCAACATTTGGTAGATATTCAGAAAAGCATACTTAATAATAAATTTAAAAGAAAGCCACTAATCTTTTAATGGAAAATAAAATAAAATAACAAAAACAAGAGGTTATCAAGTAGTCTAATCAAACAAATAAATGTAGATTAAAATCCTGGCTTATTTTTACTGGGCAATTAAAAAATGCTCAATATTCAAAAACCATTTTCAAATTGTTAATAAAAGTATAAATTGATGGAACTTTTCTTAAAGATATTCAGCCCATACTATCCAAAGCACTCTACAGACTTAATGCCATCGCTATCAAAATTCTAGTGGAATTTTCTACACAAATAGAAAAAGCAATCATAAAATTTATTTGGAACTACAAAAAAAAAAAAAGAAAAAAACAGAGTAGCCAAAGAAGAAAAGCAAGAAGAACAAAACTAGAGGCATCTCATTTCCTGGTTTCAAATTATGTTGCAAAGCTATAATGATTGAAACAGTATGGTACTAACATAAAAAGAGATATTCCCTGGTGGCTCAGAGGTTAAAGCGTCTGCCTCCAATGCGGGAAACCCGGGTTCGATCCCTGGGTCAGGAAGATCCCCTGGAGAAGGAAATGGCAACCCACTCCAGTATTCTTGCCTGGAGAATCCCATGGACAGAGGAGCTTGGTAGGCTACAGTCCATGGGGTCACAAAGAGTCGGACGTGACTGAGTGACTTCACTTCACTTCATAGACCAGTGGAACAGAATAGATTCCAAATGTAAAACCACTTATAGAAAGTCAACTAAAATCTTCAACAAGTGTACCAAGAACACACAAAGGAGAAAGATAGTCTCTTTAATAAATGGTCCTGGAAAAACTGAATACTCACACGCAAGAGAATGAAATTGAACACTTATCTTAAACTATACACAAAAATCAACTCAAAATGTTTTAAAGACTTAAATGTAAGACCTAAAACTGTAAAACTTTTTAAAGGAAACATTGGGAAAAAGCTCCTTTTCATTTCTCTTGACAATGAGTTTTTGGATATGTATTACACCAAAGCATAGACAACAGAAACAAAAATAAACAAGTTGGACAACATCAAATTAAAAAGCTCTGTACAGCAAAGGAAACAATCATGAAAAGGACAAACAACATGCTGAATGGGAGAAAATATTTGCAGACTATTTATTTGATAAAAAGGTAATGCGCAAGATACGTCAGAAACACATAATCTGATGTTAAAGTGGGCAAAGCTTACACAGTGATGTATGCCAATTATTTCTCAATAAAACTAGGGGAAAATACATTTTTAAAAGTGGGCAAAGAACTTGAAGAAACATTTTTTTCAGACAAGATCTACAAATTAACAACAAGCATATGCAAAGCTGGGCTTCCCTAGTGGCTCAGACGTTGAAGAATCTGCCTGCAATGCAAGAGACTCAAGTTCAATTCCTGGGTTGGGAAGATCCCCTGGAGAAGGGAATGGCTACCCACTCCAGTATTTTTGCCTGGAGAATTCCATGGACAGGGGAGCCTGACGGCTCAACTTCACTAATTTTCAGAGAAGTACAAATCAAAACCAAAATGAGATATCATCTCACACCTGTTTATTATCAATAAAACAAAAGATAATAAGCGTTGGCAAGATTTTAGAGAAAAGGAAAACCTGGTACACTGGTGATGGGAAAATAAATCAATACACTTATTATGTAAAATAATATGGAGGTTCCTCAAGAAGTAAAAAATGGAACTACCATATAATCCAACAACCATATAATCCATTTCTGGATATTTAGCCAAATAAATTGAAATCAGGGTCTCAGAGAGACACCTGCACTCCTATGTTCACTGAAGTATTATTCACAAAAGACAACACATAAAAATAAGCTAAATGTACATCAACATATGAATAAGTAAATAAAATACAGTGGTGGTTGTTGTTCAGTTAAGTCATGTCTAATTCTTTGCAACTTCATGGACTGCAGTATACCAGGCTTCTCTATCCTCCACTATCTCCCAAGGTTTGCTCAAATTCATGTCCACTGAGTTGGTGATGCTATCTAACCATCTCATCCTTTGTAAAATGCATGGGAATAATAGAGACGAAAAAAAGTAAGAAGTGGGCAACCTTGAGCCAATGAGATGTGTTATCACAAGAATCTTAACACAGAAGGAAAATCAAACTCAAATCAAAGCTGGTGCAGTATGTTAAATAGCAGCCTCTCCCTGCTCCCAAATATATGCTCATATCCTGATCTTCAGAACCTGTTAATATGACTTCACTTGGAAAAAGGATCTTTACAGATGTAAGTAAGTTTAAGATCTCTAGATGAGATTACTCCAGACTTCCAGGTGACCCTAATTAAAAGACCAGTGTCCTTATAAGAGACACACAGAAGAGAGCCACACAGGAAGAAGAGGAGGGGGCCACATGAAAACGCAGGCAGGGACTGAACTGGTGCAGCCACAAAAAAGAAAGGGCAGGAGCCACCAGAAACCGGAAGAGGCAAGGAAGGATTGTTTTCTAGAGCTCCACAGGGAGCACAGGCCTGCCAACAACTGAATTCCAGGCTTCTCGCCTCCAGGACTGTGAGAGTAGATACTTCTGGTGTTTGAAGCCATCAAGTTTGCAATAAGTTATTATTGTAGATCTAGGGAAGTCAATCAGGAATATAGTCAAACATTTTTCTAAACAGGGAGGAAATATAATGAATAAATAAAAATGTGAAAAAGAAGTTTGAAAGAACATATACCAAAATGTAGCATGCGGGCATGCCAAGTTGCTTCAGTCATGTCCAAGCCTTTGTGATTCTACAGACTGTAGCCCACCAGCCTCCTCTGTCCATGAGATTTCCCAGTCAAGAATACTGGAATGGGTTGTCATGCCCTTCTCCAACCAAAATGTAGATACTGAATATATTTGTGTGAAATGATCATATGAGATATATGTTTTCTATAATGTTTTCCTCCAAATTTTCCAATTTTTCCACTATGAGCATAAATAACTTCTAAAATCAGGGGAAAATAATAAGTGATATCAAAATACAATAGTGAAAGAGGTATTTTCATTACTGAATTTTTTTTTAGAACAAAATTGTTCTTTACTAATTCTCCTCCTATAGTTGAACTATGCCTTTTCCTCATGGTCCATTCTAAACTTTGTATTTATAATTAAACAATGTATATACTGTCATTCAAATGCAAAGAAGAAGCATTCCTTAAAATTTCTCTAATGCAAAACTTTGGAAGGATTTACTTCTGTGTGTGTGTGTGTGTGTGTGTGTGTGTGCGCGCGCACACGCTCAGTTGCTCAGTCCAACTCCATGGATTGTAGCCCACCAGACTCCTCTGTCCATGGAATTTTCCAGACAAGAATACTGGAGTGGGTAGCCATTTCCTACTCCAGGGTATCTTTCTGACCCAGGGATCAAACCCATATCTTTTATGTCTCCTGCATTGGCAGGTTGGTTGTTTATTACTGCACCACTTGGGAAGCCCTTATTTCTGTATATTTTCTCTCTAAAATATGTTCACTTCTTAATTCATCCCCATAATTCTCCTTGATCCCTGTTTTCATCTCCTGCCAAGATTTCTTATAAATACATTATTAGTGATAAGGTTTAGGCTGATCCTATCAAGAGATTTATGGCTAATAAGAATGCACTTTGTCCTGGCATTTGAATATATCAGCTTCTTCATATCTTTTTTGTTTTATTACAAATATTATTATAATATTTTAAGTTAATAGACTTTAATTTTTGAGTAGTCTTAGATTTATAGAAATGTACCCAGAAAGTCCAGAGAGTTCCCATACACCCCTAGCACTCCAACAGTTTCCTCCTCTTATTAACATTGCCTTAGTGTGGTACACATTATAACTGATGAGCCAATATCAATACTAATACATTCAGTTCAGTTCAGTTCAGTCGCTCAGTCGTGTCCGACTCTTTGCAACCCCATGAATCGCAGCACGCCAGGCCTCCCTGTCCATCACCAACTCCTGGAGTTCACTCAGACTCACGTCCATAGAGTTGGTGATGCCATCCAGCCATCTCATCCTCTGTCGTCCCCTTCTCCTCCTGCCCCCAACCCCTCCCAGCATCAGGGTCTTTTCCAATGAGTCAACTCTTTGCATCAGGTGGCCAAAGTACTGGAGTTTCAGCTTCAGCATCAGTCCTTCCAATGAACACTGATCTCAGGACTGATCTCCTTCAGAATGGACTGGTTGGACCTCCTTGCAGTCCAAGGGACTCTCCAGAGTCTTCTCCAACACCACAGTTCAAAAGTATCAATTCTTTGGTGCTCAGCTTTCTTCCCAGTCCAACTCTCACATCCATACATGACCAGTGGAAAAACCATAGCCTTGACTAGATGGACCTTTGCTGGCAAAGTCATGTCTCTGCTTTTTAATATGCTATCCAGGTTGGTCATAACTTTCCTTCTAAGGAGTAAGCGTCTTTTAATTTCATGGCTGCAGTCACCATCTGCAGTGATTTTGGAGCCCAAACAACTAAAGTCTGACACTGTTTCCACTGTTTCCACTGTTTCCCTATCTATTTCCCATGAAGTGATGGGACCAGATGCCTTGATCTCTGTTTTCTGAATGTTGAGCTTTGGGCCAACTTTTTCACTCTCCTCTTTCACTTTCATCAAGAGGCTTTTGAGTTCCTCTTCACTTTCTGCCATAAGGGTGGTGTCATCTGCATATCTGAGGTGATTGATATTTCTCCTGGCAATCTTGATTCCACCTTGTGCTTCTTCCAGCCCAGTGTTTCTCATGATGTACTCTGCATAGAAGTTAAATAAGCAGGGTGACAATATACAGCCTTGACATACTCCTTTTCCTATTTGGAACCAGTCTGTTGTTCCATGTCCAGTTCTAATTGTTGCTTCCTGACCTGCATATAGGTTCCTCAGGAGGCAGGTCAAGTGGTCTGGTATTCCCATCTCTTTCAGAATTTTTCACAGTTTACTGTGATCCACACAGCCAAAGGCTTTGGCATAGTCAATAAAGCAGAAATAGATGTTTTCCTAGAACTTTCTTGCTTTTACGATGATCCAGCAGATGTTGGCAATTTGATCTCTAGTTCCTCTGCCTTTTCTAAAAAAACCAGCTTGAACATCTGGAAGTTCACGGTTCACATATTGCTGAAGCCTGGCTTGGAGCATTTTGTGCGTTACTTTACTAGTGTGTGAGATGAGTGCAACTGTTATTAACTAAAGTCCATAGTTTACATTAGGGTGGCTCAGAGAGTAAAGAATCTGCCTGTAATGCAGGACATTTGGTTTTGATCCCTGGGTCGGGCAGATCTCCTGGAGAAGGGCATGGCTAACCACTCCAGTATTCTTGCCTGGAGAATTCCATGGACAGAGGAGCCTGGTGGGCTGTAGTCCATGGGGTTGCAAAGAGTTGGACATGACTGACTGACTAACACACAACACACATAGTTTACATTTGGATCCACTCTGATTTGCATATTCTATTGGTTTTGAAAAACATGACCTGTATACACCATGAGAATATCAAGTAGAATGTTTTACCTCCCTGAAAATTCCCTATACGTTCCTAATGCCTCCAAAACCTCTGGCAATCACTTATCTTTTGACTGCTTTCCTAGTTTTTCCTTTTTCCAGAATATCATGGAGTTTGGAATAATTTAATACATATCCTTTCAGACTGGCTTCTTTGACTTAGCAGCATACATTTAAGGTGCATTTCATGGATTGATAGCTCGTTTCATTTTAGTACTAAATGTACTTCATAGATTCTTAAGTCAAAATAGATTCAGAGAAAACTTGTAAACAGCTTTCTCTGTTGCTACATAAGATGCCTCCTGACCTCTACATGTTTATATCAGTGTCTATATCTTATTAGTCAACCAAAACTTTGCCCAAGTATGCAAATTCACTATTCTCCTGAGGGGGAAGTCTGGTCATAGCAATAATGTCTAAATTAGTTTCACCTAGATTGTTCAGCCATCCCTGTCTGGTCACTGGAGACCAATTTTCTCCCCCATCCATTCAATAGGGAGAAAAATAAAGACCTCAAAGATTCCTTTGAGAGGGAATCTTTGAGGGACTCCTTGATAATGTGAAATAAAATAGGAAGAACAAAAGATTTGTGTCTTGAAATTCAGAAACTAGTCTTTTTCCTCTTCATATTGTCATTTGCTAGCAGTCTATTTTAAGAGATGTGGCCTATGCTACAATTTCCCATTTCTTAGCAAAATAAATTTTTCCTAGGATATATCAATACTTTTCACACAGTGAGAAGTGTAGGATTTTAAAAAACATATACAACTGATTTGCTGAAATCTATCAGGTGAATACAATTATCTTTTATTATCATTGTGTTAGAAAATCCTCTTGGGCTTTGCTTTTGAATTTTGTTTAACTTTTCTCAAATGACATGGTTTGCTCCTGTGGTTTGCCATGATGTTTCTAGCTGGTTCCTTAAACCTAACAAGTAACTGTAACAATTCATTCAGTTAAGAATTGATGAGTTCTGAGGGGTCACACAGAGTCAGACAGGACTGAAGCAACTTAGCAGTAGCAGCAGCAGCAGGGCAAAGATAAACAATGCGAGAAAGGGGCAGAGAGATATCCCAGGCTCATATTCTTTTTTGCCACCATTCCTATCCCACATTTCACTTCCCAATTAAGATTTGACTTTTAGCTAATTCTCTTTGGAGCATCAGAACAGCACTTTACATCACTTAACTATATTTCTTTACAAGTACAGAAATGTAAATGTTCCAACAATGATCTTTCATGGGGCATCTCAAAAATTAGGTAGGAAACAAACCTAAGAGAATATTGATTTTAAGCAATTAGGCCAACCGGGATGTCACTAATTTAAACATAATGGCTGAGATTTCAGAAATGTAGGCTATACCCAGACAGAATTCTCAGTTCAATTCAAAGTCCTACATTATTTGATACTATGAATCTTTTCATTCACAGGTTAGATAACATTTGGAAACATACATAAGAAAACATTCTACTGAAGCTTCATTCTACTACTTGTGCTTTTCACCAATGCCTCCTGTCACTCGTCAGGTATTTAAGGACAAATAAGCAAAGCCTTTAAAAGTATAGTCAATATACATGGACTCTAACAACAACCAAAAAAGGTATATACGGAAGGCAGAAATAGTGAGTGGAAAGATATGTTAACGTTGATGAGACATGACACCATGAAGCTATGTATATTCTAAACTACTCATTTCAGCCTATTATATACCTGAAATATAAGAAACACCAAATATCTGGATTGTCTTATAAGTGGCAGTTCTAGATCTTAATCACAGGAAGGAGGTTAGCAATTTGACTGGAAGAGAAAACCAAGGGACTTATCAAGAAATTATGTTATTATGTAGGTGGCATTATTTTCCTTAAATATTAATATAAACTATAGAAAAATAAGCATAATACACTTTCTGCTGTGCTAAGTTGCTTCAGTTATGTTCAACTCTCTGCAACCCTATGGACTATAGCCCTCCAGGCTCCTCTGTCCTTGGGATTCTCTGGGCAAGAATACTGAAGTGGGTTGCCGTGTCCTCCTCCAGGGGATCTACCCAATCCAGGGATGGACCCCTCCTCTCTTGTATCTTCCACACTGGCAGGTGGGTTCTTTACCACTAGCACCACCTGGGAAGTCCATAATACACTTTGAAGAGGCACTTTCACATTTTACATAATATTTTAAAATACCTGCAGTTCATATGAAAAAATTTCATTATTATGAGATGGCAGCACCTGGGGAGGCTTTTGGCTGCAAGTTATAGAACATTTGGCTAAATTTTAGACAATAAAGACTTTAATTACCTTAAAGAATAAGGAAGCAGTGAAAGTGAAAGTCGCTCAGTCGTGTCCGACTCTTTGCAACCCCATGGACTATCCAGTCCATGGAATTCTCCAGGCCAGAACACTGCAGTAGGTTGCCTTTCCCTTCTCCAGGGGATCTTCCCAACCCAGGGATCAAACCCAGGTCTCCTTCATTGCAGGTGGATTCTTTACCAGCTGAGTCACAAGGGAGACGTGCAATTCTAACTTGGTACAGCAACTCTACAGTTGCTGCTGTGAAGTTGCTGAACCAAATTGAGTTGCTGTCTGTCCCACCATCATCAGAGAACTGTATTTTTGTCACTGGGCGCATCACCATGATGTCAAGATGTCTATTGAAGCTGAAGCATAACACACTTCTCCAGTAGCATTCAGGAAGGGAAGGCGAGAACCTTCTCTAAGGCTCTGCTTCTTTTTCACATAGGAGAAAATGTGTCCCACGAAGCTTTCTTTACATCCCATTACCCAGAACTGGGTCATATCCACCCTTAAACCAATCAGGAGCAAAATGGAATAGAACTGTCAAGACTGGCTTGGACTGATCACTAACCATGCCCTTTGGGGGCTGAAGAGCCAATATTGATTGTCTAGCAAAATAACAGTTGTGATGTTCTCAACAAGGAAGAATTAGGAACTGTCACATGGCTGCAAGGGGTTTATGCAACTGAGTTGTTGTTTCTGAGAACTAGTTCTGGTAAGCAGCAGGGAAGCTGTATTATAATGAAGGTTGAAAAAGAAAGTGAAAGTGTTAGTTACTCAGTTATACTCAACTCTGTGACCTCACAGACTGCAGCTCAGTGAGCCAGGCTCTTCTGCAGGCAGAATTCTGCAGGAAAGAATACTGGAGTGGGTAGCCACTCCTTTCTCCAGGGGATCTTCCCAACCCAAGGACTGAACCTAGGTCTCCTGAATTGCAGGCAGATTCTTTACTGTCTGAGTGATCAGGGAAACCCCATAATGAAGCTTAGGAGTTGTTAAACTTAACTAAATTCGTAGGGAGCAGAAGAGGCACATTAAAGGCATCAAAGACCCACTGCAAAAGAAGAAAAACTCATTTCAATTAAATTAAAGCTAGTCACCGGCACGACCCCAGGTACCATCAACTCTTGTTGTATCAGTGATGGATTCTTATTTCAGCCATAGCATTCTGATTTTAGTCAATTTGGGAAAATGAAAAGAAAGTACAAATTAATCTGGTCTCTAGGCATTCAAACGTGGCAATGCACTTTATGTACTCTGAGATGATCACTGCTGGGAAAAAAAAAAGTTAATAAGTAATTGATAAGTAATTAAAGTTACACCTGGGCTCAGACATGGACCTTTCTTCATGACCAAGCAATACCACTTAGATTTTTCCTCAGGAAAATGATTATTCCATGCTATGATTTCAGAGGTAACAGCAAGGGTCACCGATGTCCTCCCACTGTCTGGAATTCCTAGTATCTGGAATTCTACCGTTAGTGGTCTGTTTCTTAAACTACGACTCTCACTCATGTTAAAATAGCATTTCTGGAGGATGGATAATAATTTAAACTCTACATTATTACACAGCAGTGTGAATTAATTTTGTGTTGTTTCGAGAACCAGTTTTGGTAAGCAAAAGAGAGAAGCGGTATTCTAATGAAGGCAGTGGTTATTGTTTAGTCATTAGCTTCTTTCAAACTCTCGCAACCCTATGCACTATAGCCCGCCAGGCTCCTCTGTCCATGAGACTTTCCAGGCAAGAATGCTGGAGCTGGTTGACCTTTCCTTCTCTAAGGGATCTTCCTGACCCAGGAATTGAACCTGCTTTTCCTCAATTCAGTACAGAATTGAATCTGTATTGGCAGGCAGATTCTTTACCACTGAGCCACCAGGGAAGGTTAAATTTACCACTGACCCCCTAATGAAGGTTAAATTTAACCCTAATGAAGGTTAAATTAGAACTCAACAGATAGGGAGCAGGAGAGACACATTAAAGGCATCAAAGTCCCACTCCAAAAGAACAAATACTCATTTCAATTTTGAACTCTCAATCTTTGAGTCTTTGTGCATTTTTATTACAGAGGAGCCTAGGGGACTAGCCCATAGGGTCACAAAGAGTCAGACACGTTATCACACACACATGCACGCACGTGAGAATTGGATCACCTACTCTACACTGAAAAGAAAAATTACTTTTGCTCTTTTTGAGATTTTCTGTTTTCTCTTATTCTTGATAAGTAGTGAAAGTTTTCTGGAGGGTATCTCCCTTTTTTTTTTTTAATGAGTTTTCCTAAAATTCTTTTAGAATCTACATAAGGCTCAAAACCTGGCAAAAAGCGGACTCTAGCTATAAATTATATAATAACATATAATATGATGAGCCCAGACATCAAGATGGCCATTTTCAGGATACAGAAGGATCTGGGGTGGAAACCAATTATAAAATCTTAAAATTATCTTCTGGTTAGGTCACAAACCACTGAAACCTACAATTTTTCTCCAGCTAATTTTGATAAAAGACTAATAGCGTCTTATACCTACCTTAATACAAGCTTCAAAACAATGTAAAATCTAGAAATTTAAGTTGAAAATAAAATTCACAGTCACTTCGTTTAGGAGCAACGAAGCAAAAGTGGCTGTTTGACATGTTAATGAATATATAAGAAGATAAATTCATGTAACTGACATAAACACAGATTCCCTCTCAGCCTTATATGTAAGGTGACTGACTTGTCTTCATTTGTTAAGGATTATCCTAGTTTTAGCACCAACAGTCCCATATCCCAGGAAACAAGAATGGCTGAACACCTGTAAGCACACACAGTGCACACTACCTGTACAGAACTCATTAATACCAGGAAAAGAAAATATTGCTATAACTTCATTGATCTGCTAACATTTACACTGGCATGTTGGATACTACAGAGTACGCTTCAATTCACAGTGCTCATTAGAACCCAACTTCTTATTAAGCCATTGAATCAACATAATCATATATTTCTATTCTGCAACATAGAAGAAAATTGTGATAATTCGTGGAATAGGACATGCACAGATTTCTTAGAGCAGCTGGAGCTGAAGTGCTGTCTTTCAGTGTCCCAAATAAGGAACTATTGTTGCATTTGGATTTTCTAAGAACCCTGAAAGAAACTTATGCTGAGATTTGTGAAGGCAAAAGGAAATACGTAATTGTGCAATGATTCTGTGAGTCTGGGTCACCACGAACAGCCGTATAGGTAAGGCAAGCAAAGATCACTTTTGGGCAGCTGAGTAATTCTCACTGTCAATATAACCCATTTGAAATTCAAAACATCATATTCATAAGAGCCCTGAAAGTCATGCCTTATCATCCCCTGAGGCTCAGTGAAGTAAGGACTTGAGCAAATTCATGCAGCTAATCCATGGAGCAGCTAGGCTTGAACGCAGACGCGTCCCTCCCTACAGTTCACGTTCCTCCCATCAGCCTAAAGGTCTTCTGAGGAAAAAGACACCACTTTACATGTTTATGAACATGATGACCGCCAGCTCCTTCCATCTGAAAATTCATAAGTTGAACAATGATAGCATACTCCAGTACCCATGCCTGGAAAATCCCATGGACAGAAGAGCCTGGTGGGCTTCAGTCCAGGGGGTTGCAAAGAGTCGGACACAACTGAGCGACTTCACTTTCACTTTTCACTTTCATGCATTGGAGAAGGCAATGGCAACCCACTCCAGTGTTCTTGCCTGGAGAATCCCAGGGACGGGGGAGCCTGGTGGGATGCCGTCTATGGGGTTGCACAGAGTCAGACACCACTGAAGCGACTTAGCAGTAACAGCAGCATACGAATTGATCTATATTTTTAATCTGAGTGTGATATTGCTGTGATTGTTCTTGTTCCTACTGTTGAGGTGTACAGAGCAAGACAGTTTCTCTGGGGAAACTGCTCAGTGAAGAGAGGAAAAGGAAAAAAAACTAAGAGTTAACTGCTAGAGCAGCAGCAACAGATCTGCCCTTCTTGCTCCTGAATCTGCACTGTCAGATGATTTTAATGCTTTCCTAGAAAAAGAAGAACATACTCTGCTGTTGGGCATGAAACATATAAGAAAATGACTCCAGCCTCAGAAGCAGTGGTGGCCACTTGCCCGTGCTGTACAGGCACTGATATTTCCTCTTCTTTCCCTGACTAATGAAATCAGTGAGGGATGTCAGGTCGTTCTCAGTAGAGCATAGTGAGTGGTTTTTGGAGCCCACCACCACATGGACCATTTGGTCAAGTTACCTCAGCTGTGGGCCTCAGTTTCCTCATCTAAAAAGGGTGATAATCAATTGTCTTCAGCATCTTAATGCGATTACTTGGTTAATATAGACAAGTACTAGCATACAATAGATGCTCCATAACTTTTTACTGTTTTCGGTCAAGGGCATACTGCATTCATAAAAAGCCATTTACTGAGTCCCAGAGTCCAGAGTGCTTAATATGAGGCACCTGAGATATAAAAAAGTTTAAGACATAATCTTGATATTTAAGAATATCACAAACCAAAGAAGAAAATAAGAAATGTAAATAAAAAGGTAAGCAACCATCAAAGTAGGACCAGCAGTTATCAAATTTGATTGCTGACATCCTACTAGACAGATACTATTATTTACTCCTCATATATTAAAAAAAAAAAAACTAAAGCTCACAGAGGTCACCCCTGTGACTTCTGCATCCTGCCTCACATATAAAGGACTGTGACTTCCATCTCTCCATCCCCACATCCCATGAAGTCAAAGGAGCAAGTAGAAAAGTCTTGGCGCATTTATCCTGGAAGGGAAGCATTTGAGAAAGGCAAGATCAGCCCAGGAAGGTTGACTAAAGGTGGTTGAATGCCAAGGTCATTCAGGCATTGCCATGGTCAGTGCTGGCCCGTCTCAAGCTCAGGCTCATCTCCACTGTCGTCCTTTCTTTCCCAGCACAGACTTCAGGAATCCAAAGAGCTCTCCTTCAATACTGCCATTCACTCATCCAGTTTTTGGAAAATTGTTTCCATCTCCCCTAAACTGCTGAGAAGTTGGATGATTTCTCCCCTTTACCAATCTTTCCCAAATCACCCCCAGCCTCGTAGGTTCTGGAGACCAGCTCATCCATCCTATGTCTTTAAGCTCTTAAATGTCACTCAGTTTGGGATAACAGGAACTAACAAATAACGGTCTTACAAAGTTCTTACACTCATGCTTCCTGACTGAGTTGTTCATTTCCTTTCAAGAAATTAATAAGGAAGTCTGTGTGTTTGATTCTCAGCTTTATAGCCACAGAAGATAGTTGATCTCTGCCCCCAACTTTCGACTCAATGGACATGAGTTTGAGTAAACTCCGGGAGTTGGTGATGGACAGGGAGGCCTGGTGTGCTGCAGTTTACGGGGTCGCAGAGTTGGACATGACAGCGACTGAACTGACTGACTGACTGACCTGACTTCTTTCTTCCTCATTTTCCCAGACCTAAAGATTCTTTTGAATGAATGAACCAACCAGAAAATACACTATACTGTTGGTAGTTGAACACAGAACTAACTAACTTGGTCTGAAATGAAAGTAGACTCATACTGAAGGCTTTGAATAAGTCAGAAAAGTTATTCTCAATCACAAATGTCCTCCATGAAAAAAAAATTGGAAACAAATCAAATACATTACCAAAAAGAAAAGCAGGTAATGGAACCATGGAGAAGTTGAATGTTGAGAAATTACACATATCTAACATGGTCTTCAAATCTGAAGCAAACATCAATATTAATTTTGATAATCCAGAGGGACACTGAAACCACTGGGAAAGAATCAAAACTGTACTCAGCCGGGATTGTCCATCTGATTCTCTCTACAGGTTTTTTTTTTTTTTTTATAACTTCACTTTCCTATTCATATTGAATATTTTACTTCAACTCACTTGTGTTTCCAATAGGATTAAGGAAGTTCAAATCACATAGATGGATGGAGACCAAAACCAAAATCTGATAATAATTGTTAATGTGTCAAGATCTGGAGGCAAAAGAATGGCTCCTTGGACCTGAAACAATCATCTTTCTGAGAAGGATCCCTCTCAATACTTAGAAAGATGTGATTCAGTGGGGAAATAGAATAATAAACAGTTTCATTTTCATTATAAGTAAAATATCAAACCATTTCTACTTTTCAAAAAACTGTATTTAAAGTGACATGCATTTTATTTTACTAAAGTACGGGACATTAAGCAAAGGTTTGGTTGCCTTGGTGACAAATTGTGGTCAAGAAGATGCACATCTCACAAAACAAGAGATACAAAATGCTTTCAATATACTCCATGCATTATGGAGAAATGGAGAAATTTAAAAATAAACTGGATCAGGCATTTTTGTATTGTTAACAGATATGTCCTGGTTTGAGGAAAAGATCCCTTATGCTACCTCATATTTCTCAAGCTCCTAAAAGCCCTCCTAAAGTGTCATGCAATTTACCACCAACCACAAAGATTTTAAGGAAAGTCTAAAAAATTGAGTGATTTTCTATATGTGCTTTTTCTTAATTCAATGCTTCACAACTGTATTCCTAATTGACCAAATGACTCACTAATAAGGATCTAGTTTGATATTATCAGTGTGTCTGTTATATGGTAACCTAGAATATGAAGAAAGTTGTTTAACTTTTGTTTTTGAATTTGACTGGAATACATCAACATTTTCAAAGAAAAGTACTTCTATTAGAGGGGGTGATATTTCTTTTTATTTTTCATTTTTTAAAATTTATTTATTTTAATTTGAGGCTAATTACTTTACAATATTGTAGTGGTTTTTGCCATATATTGACATGAATCAGCCATGGGTGTACATGTGTCCCCCATCCTGAACCCCCTCCCACCTCCCTCCCCATCCCATCCCTCAGGGTCATCCCAGTGCACCAGCCCTGAGCACCCTGTCTCATGCATCAAACCTGGACTGGCGATCTATTTCACATATGATAATATACACGTTTCAATGCTATTCTTAAATCATCCCACCCTTGCCTTCTTCCACAGAGTCCAAAAGTCTGTTCTTTACTTTTTCTGTTATATTCTATGAGTCCATTTAATCAAACCTGGGTTTAGAAAACAAATCTATCAAAATGTAGTCATCTTAACCTGTTGATAAACAGCTCACTAAAGGGAAAGAGTAAACTTTGAGGATACTATAAGAGAAAGAGTAAATTGGCTCATAATTCACATCAGAACTATCACCATTGACCAGGAAAGGGTTGTTCAAAACACAAGAAACTTCACTGATCAGGAGAGTCAAGGAAAAGATCAAGGGCAAAAAGGCAGTTAAGAATCCCGTCTCTACCCCACAACTCATCTCTTTATTATTAATCATTTAGGTTGTTTAAAATTATAAAAATTTTGCATTGGATTTTAAAATGTCATCTAGAGAAAAGTGCCATCAATATTCTGGTGTATTTCTTCTCCAATGTATTTTTTGAATGTTTTACATACTTTATAAGTGTTGCCTAGTAGTAGGGCATACTCATCATAAACACCTTTGAAAGCTTTAAAACTCCAACCTCCCCAAGACACAGACATGGCAAGTGACTTGTGGCTACTGGTGGGGGGAGGAGAGGGTAGGACAAACTGAGAACGTCTCATTGACGTGTGTACATTGTCATGTATAGAACAGATAACTGGCGGGAAGCTGCTGGGTAACACAGGGAGGCCAGCCTGCTGCTCGGTGATGACCTTGGGTGGCGGGATGGGAGAGGAGAGGGAGGTGCAAGACAGAAGGGATATACGTATTTACACATATAATTATGACTGATTCACATTATTGCATGGCAGAAAATAACACATTATAATACAATTATCCTTCCAATTAAAAACATGCTATAAAACTTGTTTGACCTGTTGAAGGTATCATCATTTGTTTTTACATTTCTCTTACTTTCGAACGTTCATGTCTTTAACAAATGTTGTTACTCCACATGAATCCCATATGGATATTTTTGCAGTGAGGAAAGATGATAAAAGAAGGGGTCAGAGACAGCAACTCTAAGAAGAAATAATACATGAGAAACAACCCTATATATTACATATATGATACGCACATTAAGATCTCATTTATATATTGTAAGACACAGTTTATATATATATACAGGCTTATAAGCTTATATTATATACATAAAATTAGGAAGAAATAGTTTATTCTACATTAGCTGATATGTAAGGGTATCAAGCCCAGCTGGGCTCGTAGAATGTCAGGAGTGGGAGATGATGGATTCTTAGGTAGATTAACTTGTTAAAATTAGTAAGTTTAATTTTTGTATTTTGAAAAGGGTCAAGTAAAACTATTTTATAATAACATTTAAAATATGTATGTAAAAAGGTCGACTAGAAAAAACTTGGTGCTGTTCAGTCGCTCAATCATGTCCGACTCTTTGTGACCCCATGAACTGCAGAATGCCAGGCCTCCCTGTCTTTCACCATCTGTCAGAGCTTACTCAACCTCATGTCCTTTGAGTCAGTGATGCCACCCAACCATCTCATCCTCTGTCGTCCCCTTCTCCTCCTACCTTCAATCTTTCCCAGCATCAGACTCTTTTCCAATTAGTCAGTTCTTCGCATCAGGTGGCCAAATGGAGCTTCAGCTTAAGCATCAGTCCTTCCAATGAATATTTGGGGCTGATTTCCTTTAGAATAGACTGGTTTGATCTCCTAGCAGTCCAAAGGACTCTCAAGAGTCTTCTCCAACACCACAGTTCAAAAGCATCAATTCTTCAGCTGTCAGTCTTTTTATGGTCCAGCTCTCACATCCACATATGACTACTGGAAAAGCCATACCTTTGACTATATGAACCTTTGTCAGTAATGTCTCTGCTTTTTAATATGCTGTCCAGGTTTGTCATAGCTTTTCTTCCAAGGCGAAAGCATCTTTTAAGTTCATGGCTGCAGTCACCATCTGCAGTGCTTTTGGAGCTCAAGACAATAAAGTCTGTCACTGTTACCATTGTTTCCCCATCTATTTGGCATAAAGTGATGGAACAAGATGCCATGATTTTCATTTCTTGAATTCTAAGTTTTAAGTCAGCTTTTTCACTCTCCTCTTTCACCTTCATTAAGAGGCTCTTTAGGTCCTCTTCACTTTCTGTCATTAATGGTGTTATCTGTATAGCTGAGGTTGTTGATATTTCTCCTGGTAATCTTGATTCCAGCTTGTGCTTCATCCAATCCAGCATTTCGCATGATGTACTCTGAATATACTGCTGCAGTCCATGGGGTTGCAAAAGAGGTGGACGCAACTGAGCGACTGAGCTGAACAGGCTCTGCACATAAGTTAAATAAACAGGGTGACAATATACAGCCTTGACATACTCCTTTGCCAATTTTGAACCAGTCCCTTGCCCTATGTCCTGTTCTAACTGTTGCTTCTTGACCTCCATACAGGTTTCTCAGGAGGCAGATGAGGTGGTCTGGTATTCCCATCTCTTTCAGAATTTTCAACAGTTTGTTGTGATCCACACGGTCAATGACTTTAGTATAGTCCATGAAGCAGAAGTAGATGTTCTTCTGGAATTCTCTAGATTTTTCAGTGATCAAATGGATGCTGGCAATTCGATCTCTGGTTTCTCTGCCTTTTCTAAATCCAGCTTGAACATCTGGAAGTTCTGAGTTCACGACTTTTGAAGCTTTGATTGGAAAATTTTAAGCATTACTTTGTGAGCATGTGAAATGAGTGCAATTGTACGGTAGTTTGAACATTCTTTGGCATTGCTTTTTGGGGGGCATTGGAATGAAAACTGACCTTTTCCAGTGTTATGGCCACTGCTGAGTTTTCTAAATTTGCTGGCATATTGCTGCTGCTGCTGCTAAGTCACTTCAGTCATGTCCGACTCTGTGCAACCCCACAGACGGCAGCCCACCAGGCTCTACTATCCCTGGGATTCTCCAGGCAAGAACACTGGAATGGGTTGCCATTTCCTTCTCCAATGCACGCAAGTGAAAAGCGAAAGTGAAGTCTCTCAGTCGTATCTGACTCTTCGCGACCCCATGGACTGCAGCCCACCAGGCTCCTCCGTCCATGGGATTTTCCAGGCAAGAGCACTGGAGTGGGGTGCCATTGCCTTCTCCGCTGCCATATTGAATGCAACATTTTAACACCACCATTTCTTAGGGTTTGAAATAGCTCAGCTGGAATTCCATCATCCCCACTAGCTTTGTTTGTATTTATGTTTCCTAAGGCCCATTTGATTTTGTACTCCAAGATGTCTGACTCTAGGTGAGTGATCACATTGTTGTGGTTATCTGGGTTGTGAAGATCTTTTTTGTAGAGTTCTTCTGTGTATTCTTGCCACCTCTTCTTAATATCTTCTGCTTCTATTAGGTCCATACCGTTTCTGTCCTTTATGTGCCCATATTTGCATAAAATATTCCCTTTGTATCTCTCATTTTCTTGAAGAGATCTCTAGTCTTTCCCATTCCATTGTTTTCCTCTATTTCTTTGCATTGATCACTGAGGAAGGCTTTCTTATCTCTCCTTGCTATTCTTTGGAACTCTGCATTCCAAATGGTGGTTATATCTTTACTTTTCTCTTTTGTCTTTTGCTTCTCTTCTTTTCTCAGCTATTTGTAAGGCCTCCTCAGACAACCATTTTGTCTTTTTTTCCTTTCTTTTTCTTGGAAATGGTTTTGATCATTACCTCCTATACAATGTTATGAACCTCTGTCCATAGTACTTCAGGCATTCTGACTATCAGATATAATCCCTTGAATCTATTTGTCATTTCTACTGTATAATCATAAGGGATTTGATTTTGGTCATACCTAAAAGGTCTAGTGGTTTTCCCAACATTCTTCAATTTATGTCTGAATTTTGAAATAAGGAGTTCATGATCTGATCTGAGCCCAGTCTTGTTTTTGCTGACTGTACAGAGTTTCTCCATCTTCAGCTGCAAAGCATATAATCAATCTGATTTCGGTATTGACCATCTGGTGATGTTCATGTGTAGAGTCGTCTCTTATGTTGTTGGAAGAGGGTGTTTGCTATGACCAGTGCATTCTGTTTGCAAAACTCTTTTAGCCTTTGCCCTGCTTCATTTTGTACTCCAAGGCGAAACTTGCCTGTTACTCCAGATATCAGAAGACCATTTGAATGTAGGCATATATGCAATTTGACCAAAATTACTTTTTTAAAACCCATGTATTTTAAAAACTGAACAGACAAATACTGAAATATAATAATAATAATTTATTGATGTTGGATAAATATGTAATTTTTCCTTATATTCTTCTTCATATATATATATTTATTTATTTATTTACCTTATAATACATATTAGTTCATTTTGCAGTGGAGAAAAATTTTATTAAAATAAAAAGCATACCTGGCTTTGACTCCAGTCTGTTGCTCTTTAGCTATGAACTGGACAAATCATTTGATCTCCCTAATCCAGTGGAAACAGTGTCAGACTTTATTTTTGGGGGCTCCAAAATCACTGCAGATGGTGACTGCAGCCATGAAATTAAAAGATGCTTACTCCTTGGAAGAAAAGTTATGACCAACCAAGATAGCATATTCAAAAGCAGAGACATTACTTTGCCAACAAAGGTTCGTCTAGTCAAGGCTATGGTTTTTCCTGTGGTCATGTATGGATGTGACAGTTGGACTGGGAAGAAAGCTGAGCACCAAAGAATTGATGCGTTTGAACACTGGTGTTGGAGAAGACTCTTGAGAGTCCCTTGGACTGCAAGGAGATCCAATCAGTCCATTCTAAAGGAGATCAGCCCTGGGATTTCTTTGGAAGGAATGATGCTAAAGCTGAAACTCCAGTACTTTGGCCACCTCATGCAAAGAGTTGACTCATTGGTAAAGACTCTGATGCTGGGAGAGATTGGGGGCAGGAGGAGAAGGGGAGGACAGAGGATGAGATGGCTGGATGGCATCACCGACTCGATGGACGTGAGTCTGGGTGAACTCCAGGAGTTAGTGATGGACAGGGAGGCCACGACTGAGCGACTGAACTGAACTGAACTGAATCCACATTTTTGTCATCTGTAAAGACAATTAGTAATGTCTACTCTGGCTGCTTGATGCATTTTTGCAAGAATTAAATAAAGATGCTTACTTAAGTACTATATAATCACAAAATTCAGTAAAAATATAAAATATCATTGTGACCAATTATTTGATTAGATGGCTAAATAAAGAAGAATGATAACAACATTTTCTTCCACTCCTTAGCATCTACCCAAGAAGAAAGGAAAAAAATAATGGAGATGGAGTGGGGAAGGAAGACCTACAGAGATTTAAAAAAAAAGAAGCTTACAGACTTTTCATAATTATCACCAAAGCCAAAAGTGAAATTCCTTCACTGCTGCTTCATACACCTCTAAGGAGATTATGATCAGGTGCTCAGAGCACCCCCAGACCACCAGCTATTCCTTCCACCTGACTACATGATGGAAAAAGACAGTTGTCAATTAGTTTCTCAATTTAACCTTACCCTTTTTTCCCATATTACCTCATTATACTACACCAAAACAAGTACTTTACCAAAACTGGTTACATGCTGTTAATAGTATAATCCATTCCATTTCAAAATAAACTAGGTAGTAAAAAAAAAAATCAATTGATTCTCCTTCCACAAATAAAAAGAAAACTTACAAGAATTAGTGTTACATTAATACAATCTGGAAATGTGAATTGCTTTTTATTTGTTCATAAAGTAATCTCAACTAGATCACTTCACACATTTCAATTTGTTCAACTATTTCAATTATCTCAAAAATCAGATTTATGCTGGACACCAAAAGCCCACTAGTTCTTTCAGTGATTATGAAATACTTTTATTAGGGGAAAAAAAAAAAAAAACCTTTTCTGAACTAAGAAGCTGGGTCAAATTCCTTTATCAAAAACCATCATTCATTTTAAAGTAGAAATGTAAAGCTCCTGTTTTGATTTAGTTTCTGTAATGCATGTCTTTTTTCAGAAACGATTCTACCTTGATCTTACAGGGTATTACTTGATTTCACCAAAGTTTCTGTCGCCTGCAGGATAAGCCCTCTCTGGCCTGACTGCTATGACGAGGCCTAAAGGACAGGTGAACAGATTTCAACAACAAAAGTAAAGAATACGTGGAGACACCCACGGTTTCACAGTGGGTGATAATTAACTTCCCCGGAGCTTAGTTTCCTAATCTGCAGACAAATATTTGAATAGATCTGTGTATTCTGAGGCACACGGGCCACAGGAGATGCTCCATGAAAGATGGGTGGGAGTGGAGTGGGATGAGGGGATGGTTAACATGATAAACTTGAGAAATCCTGTACCCTGTGTTCCCTGTGACAGAGGCAGGGTGGATTAGCCAAGCAAATACTTAGAAGAAACATTTATAATTCCTCTTAAATCACTATTTCCATAGTTCACCTAAGCATGCAAACATTATGTCATTGTTTTACAGAGAAGGTGAGATAGTGAGAAACTTGAACACTGGAACACACTTTCAGAACCTGGATTTTATAATTATTAGCATCCCCTCTAGCACAGTGATTTTTTGATGCTATGTTAGGCTCTAAAAAAAGTAGTAAGAGCTGTCCTGATTAGAAGACAATTATGTCAGAACACTTTACAATATGAGTTTTACAGAAAATTTATAATATGGTGAAAAATTAAAGACTAATACAGATTCCTATTGAAAATGATTAATGCCAAATACCCTCATTTTCTGACATTCCACATCACAAAGAGTGGTCAAACAGCAATATACATCAAGGGGAAAACGGAATGAATATAAGATTATTAAGCATTAAAGATTACTACTTTGATATCCCAAATAAGAAGTCATTACAGCAGCGACTTGTGCAGAGAACATCTTTATCAACTGCAAAATGCCTTAAATGAAGAGTCGGAAAAAATATTTTTAAATCGGTGCTTCCAATTTATAGACACCTGTGGTAGCTCAGACGATAAAGAATCTGCCTGCAATGCAGGAGACCTGGCTTCTATCCCTGGGTAAGGAAGACCCCTGGGGAAGGAAATGGTAACCTACTCTAGTATTCTTGCCTGGGCAATCCCATAGACATAGGAGCCTGACAGGCTACAGTCCAACGGGTCGCAAAAGAGTTGGACATGACTGAGTGACTAATACTTCATATTTCTGTGGTTGTAAGGGGGATTTCCAGGTGGCGCTAGTGGTAAAGAATCCACCTGCCAATGCAGGAGACATAGGAGACGTGGGTTTGATCCCTGGGTCGGGAAGATCCCCTAAAGGAGGGCATAGCATCCCATTCTAGCACTCTTGGAGAATAATCCCCATGGAAAAAGGAGCCTAGCAGGCTACAGTCCATGGTATCACAAAGAGTTGGACAAGACTGAAGCGACTTAGCACACATCCACATGGTTTTAAGGATAATGTATGCTTGGTAAATGGGTGGATGGTGCAGGGTACATGACAGAGAAAAGAGAACAAATCAAAAGGAACCCAAAGCGTATCATTCCCCTGCACTTAGAGAAGCTGGAATGAGATATGGCTTTGAGTCACCTTGGAGATCAGGGTCACGGGAAACCATAACAAAATTACTTTTTAGTTACATTCTAATCAGCCTCTATTCCATCTTTATGTCACAGAGGTCAAGCACTTGTTTGGAGAACTGGTTAATGGCTTGCTAACCTGGCAGGAGGAAAAGAAAATGCACTGCCGGGATCCTGGGTTTAATTTTTCCTTCAAATATATTTTTTTCTAAAATTAACCTTAACATTTGCCTTCGGCTAAATAAATCTGGGTCCAATCCTGGCTCTGTCATTTCATGGTTATAGTAACTTGGGCAAATATGCTGTCTCCGAATCTATTTCTTGTGTCTGTAAAATTGAAATGATAGTATATGCTTTTCACATAATGTAAAAACAAGAGATGGTGTAAACTCAAGTGCCTGACACGTAGAAAATGTGCAACAGAGGTGGCCTTGGTTATTACACTCTTATACTCTGTGTGCAGGCCTGAACTAAGCACAACGGAATGATGGCTGGATTCTGCGGTGTGTTGTACGCCCCTTAACATTCTACCTAAGGACACCTTCACTCATGCAGCTGGCCAGGAATCTCACATTCATCAGGTTAAGCAATGACACCCCACCCCTGCTTCCCTACCATAGTGTGTTCTGGTGAACTAGCCAAGGCGGTTGAGCTCTGACTGTGCATTAAGCATGGTGCTCAGTGTATCACAGGCATGACCTCATTGACCTTCCAGAACAGCTGTTAACAGATGATGAACCTGTAGAATGAGGATGGTGATGAGGTCACGTAAGGTCACCCTGGCATCAGAGCTGACACTAAACCAAAAGCCTTTCTGACTCTAAAGCTCATGCCCTTCCTCATCACGTAGCACCAGTACTCATATCCAGACCCATTCTGATGGAGTCTTTCTGCTCTGGCCAAGCAGTTCCCAGCCTTATCTTGAATCACTTCTCTTTGAAGGTAAAGACTATGTGGACCTCACTTATATCCCTCCCCAGTGATAGTGTGGACTTTTAATTTCCTTTTGTAAAATGCACAAACACCACTTTGATGGCAGATTTGCTTTCATGCAAATGTGCATGTTATTAGGCATGACGGTAGCCATATCAGTCAGTTCAGTTCAGTTCAGTTGCTCAGTCATGCCCAACTCTTTGCGACTCCATGAATCGCAGCACGAAGGGCCTCCCTGTCCATCACCAACTCCCGGAGTTCACTCAGACTCATGCCCATCGAGTCAGTGATGCCATCCAGCCATCTCATCCTCGGTCATCCCCTTCTCCTCCTGCCCCCAATCCCTCCCAGCATCAGACTCTTTTCCAATGAGTCAACTCTTCGCATGAGGTGGCCAAATTACTGGAGTTTCAGCTTTAGCATCATTCCTTCCAAAGAAATCCCAGGGCTGATCTCCTTCAGAATGGACTGGTTGGATCTCCTTGCAGTCCAAGGGACTCTCAAGACTCTTCTCCAACACCACAGTTCAAACCCATCAATTCTTCAGCACTCAGGCTTCTTTACAGTCCAACTCTCACATCCATACATGACCACTGGAAAAACCATAGCCTTGACTAGATGGACCTTAGTTGGCAAAGTAATGTCTCTGCTTTTGAATATGCTATCTAAGTTGGTCATAACTTTTCTTCCAAGGAGTAAGCATCTTTTAATTTCATGGCTGCAGTCACCATCTGCAGTGATTTTGGAGCCCCCCAAAATAAAGTCTGACACTGTTTCCACTGTTTCCCCATCTATTTCCAATGAAGTGATGGGACCAGATGCCATGATCTTCGTTTTCTGAATGTTGAGCTTTTAGCCAACTTTTTCGCTCTCCTCTTTCAATTTCATCAAGAGGCTTTTTAGCTCCTCTTCACTTTCTGCCATAAGGGTGGTGTCATCTGTATATCTGAGCTTATTGATATTTCTCCCGGCAATCTTGATTCCAGCTTGTGTTTCTTCCAGTCCAGCGTTTCTCATGATGTACTCTGCATAGAAGTTAAATAAGCAGGGTGACAATATACAGCCTTGACATACTCTTTTTCCTCTTTGGAACCAGTCTGTTGTTCCATGTCCAGTTCTAACTGTTGCTTCCTGACCTGCGTACAGATTTCTCAAGAGGCAGGTCAAGTGGTCTTGTATTTCCATCTCTTTCAGAATTTTCCACAGTTTATCGTGATCTGATAGTCAATAAAGCAGAAGTAGGTGTTTTTCTGGAACTCTCTTGCTTTTTCGATGATCCAGCGGATGTTGGCAATTTGATCTCTGGTTCCTCTGCCTTTTCTAAAACCAGCTTGAACATCTGGAAGTTCATGGTTCATGTATTGCTGAAGCCTGGCTTGGAGAATTTTGAGCATTACTTTACTAGCATGTGAAATGAGTGCAATTGTGTGGTAGTTTGAGCATTCTTTGGCATTGCCTTTCTTTGGGATTGGAATGAAAACTGACCTTTTCCAGCCCTGTGGCCACTGCTGAGTTTTCCAAATTTGCTGGCATATTGAGTGCAGCACTTTCACAGCATCATCTTTCAGGATTTGAAACAGCTCAACTGGAATTCCATCACCTCCACTAGCTTTGTTTGTAGTGATGCTTTCTAAGGCCCACTTGACTTCACATTCCAAGATGTCTGGCTCTAGATTAGTGATCACATCATCATGATTATCTGGGTCATGAAGATCTTTTTTGTACAGTTCTTCCGTGTATTCTTGCCACCTCTTCTTAATATCTTCTGCTTCTGTTAGGTCCATACCATTTCTGTCATTTATTGAGCTCATCTTTGCATAAAATGTTCATTTGGTATCTCTAATTTTCTTGAAGAGATCTCTAGTCTTTCCCATTCTGTTCTTTTCCTCTATTTCTTTGCATTGATCGCTGAAGAAGGCTTTCTTATCTCTTCTTACTATTCTTTGGAACTCTGCATTCAGATGCTTATATCTTTCCTTTTCTCCTTCGCTTTTCACCTCTCTTCTTTTCACAGCTATTAGTAAGGCCTCCCCAGACAGCCATTTTGCTTTTTTGCATTTCTTTTCCATGGGGATGGTCTTGATCCCTGTCTCCTGTACAATGTCACGAACCTCAGTCCATAGTTCATCAGGCACTCTTTCTATCAGATCTAGGCCCTTAAATCTATTTCTCACTTCCACTGTATAATCATAAGGGATTTGATTTAGGTCATACCTGAATGGTCTAGTGGTTTTCCCTGCTTTCTTCAATTTAAGTCTGAATTTGGCAATAAGGGGTTCATGATCTGAGCCACAGTCAGCTCCTGGTCTTGTTTTTGTTGACTGTATAGAGCTTCTCCATCTTTGGCTGTATAGGACATAATCAGTCTGATTTCGGTGTTGACCATCTGGTGATGTCCATGTGTAGAGTCTTCTCTTGTGTTGTTGGAAGAGGGTGTTTGCTATGACCAGTGCAAGTTTTTGGCAAAACTCTATTAGTCTTTGCTGTGCTTCATTCCGTACTCCAAGGCCAAATTTGCCTGTTACTCCAGGTGTTTCTTGACTTCTACTTTTGCATTCCAGTCCCCTATAATGAAAAGGACATCTTTTTTAGGTGTAAGTTCTAAAAGGTCTTGTAGGTCTTCATAAAACTGTTCAACTTCAGTTTCTTCAGCATTACTGGTTGGGGCATAGACTTGGATTACCGTGATATTGAATGGTTTGCCTTGGAGATGAACAGAGATCATTCTGTCGTTTTTGAGATTGCATCCAAGTACTGCATTTCAGACTGTTTTGTTGACCATGATGGCTACTCCATTTCTTCTGAGGGATTCCTGCTTGCAGTGGTAGATAAAATGGTCATCTGAGTTAAATTCACCCATTCTAGTCCATTTTAGTTTGCTAATTCCTAGAATGTCGACGTTCACCCTTGCCATCTCTTGTTTGACCACTTCCAATTTGCCTTGATTCATGGACCTGACATTCCAGGTTCCTATGCAATATTGCTCTTTACAACTTTGGATCTTGCTTCTATCATCAGTCACATCCACAACTGGGTATTGTTTTTGCTTTGGCTCCATCCCTTCATTCTTTCTCGAGTTATTTCTCCACTGATCTCCAGTAGCATATTGGGCACCTAATGACCTGGGGAGTTCCTCTTTTGGTATCCTATCATTTTGCCTTTTCCTACTGTTCATGGGGTTCTCAAGGCAAGAATACTGAAGTGGCTTGCCATTCCCTTCTCCAGTGGACCATGCTCTGTCAGACCTCTCCACCATGACCAGCCCGTCTTGGGTTGTCCCGCCAGCATGGCTTGGTTTCATTGAGTTAGACAAGGCTGTGGTCCTAGTGTGATTAGATTGACTAGTTTTCTGTGAATATGGTTTCCGTGTGTCTGCCCTCTGATGCCCTCTTGCAACACCTACCATCTTACTTGGGTTTCTCTTACCTTGGACGTGGGGTATCTCTTCACGGCTGCTCCAGCAAAGCACAGCCACTGCTCCTTACCTTGGACGAGGGGTACCTCGTCCATATACATTACAAAAAATAGATTTACTGTTGTGTGGGAGATGTACTGTTTCCCTAAATCTTCAGTCTAATAGTCAGGATTCACTGTCTAGCTCTTTTTCAATCCTGTCAAAACTTACATTTGACTTAGAAGGTATTCTTTTAGATGTGTGGGTAAATCTATGTTTTATAATATTGTACATATGAACAGAAAGATAACACTTTCATTCTCCTAAAATTGAAAAGTTTCAGTATTCTTATATTTATTCTGTACAGTATATTCACCCATACATTCATAATGTATGTACTTATTATTTGCCAAGTGCTAGAATATAATAATGAGCATAATTTTATTGTCTGCCCTCATAGACTTTGTAGTCTATAAGGATGCATGGATAAGGAAGTCAACCAGAAATTAATATGCATTCTGGGGATGTAAATTGATACAGCCACTATGGAGAATGGTATGGAGATTCCTTTAAAAACTAGGAATAAAACTACTATATGATTCAGCAATCCCATTACAGAGCATAAACCCTGAGAAAATCATAATCCAAAAGGACACATGTACCCCAACATTCATTGTAGCAGCATTTACAATCGCCAGGACATGGAAGCAACCTAGATGTCTATCAACCGATGAATGTATAAGGAAGCTGTTGTACATGCATACAATGGAATACTGCTCAGCCATAAAAAGGAATGAATTTGAGTCAGTTCTAATGAGGTGGATTAAACATCGAGCCTGTTACACAGAGTGAAGTAAGTCAGAAAGAGAAAAACAAATGCCGCATGCTAATGCATATGTATGCAATCTAGAAAAATGGTACCGCTGAACCTATTCACAGGGAAGAAATAGAGATGCAGACATAGGGCATGGTCTTTTAGAGTGGGATGGATTGAGAGAGTAGCATTGGCATATATACACTACCATGCGTAAAACAGAGAGCTAATGGGAAGCTGTCATATAACATAGGGAGCCCAGCCCAGTGTTCCGTGATAACCTAGAGGGATGAGATGGGTTGGGGGGTGAGAGGGAGGCTCAAGAGAGGGGAGTGTATACATATATATATATATATATACATATATCCACACAAACTTATGGATGATTTGTGTTGTTGTACAAATTTGTCATACAGATCTTAACACAAACCTGAGGAGTGGATGATTTGTGTTGTTGTATAGCAGACAACCAATAAAAAATTGTTAAGCAATTATCCTCCAATTAAAAAAAAATTATTCTGGAAAGTACTATAAAAGGCACTACTAGGTGACTTAGGTGGCTGGAAGGGGAGGTCTAAGTCTGGGTGCTAAGAAAAGCCTCCAGGAGGGAGTGATGTCTAAGTCATGGCAAGAAGCATGATGAAAGTGAAAGCAGCTCAGTCGTGTTCGACTCTTTGAGACCCCCATGGGCTACACAGTCCATGGAATTCTCCAGGCCAGAATACTGGAGTGGGTAGCCTTTCCCTTCTCCAGGGGATCTTCCCAACCCAAGGATCAAACCCAGATCTGCATTGCAGGTGGATTCTTTACCAGCTGAGCCACAAGGGAAGCCCAAGAAGCATGGGAGGAAACAGTAAATGAAGGTACCAGTGAGGAAGGAGAGAGTGGGGTATGGATGAGAGAAGGGAGGGTGGGTTTAGGGAATCAGAGAAGAGTGGAATGACAAAGACAGAGTGTGAGGAATACAGTGTCCTTAAATGAGGCTGGAGACCTTGGCACAACCCTTGAAGATCCCTGTTAAGGAGTCCAGATGTCATGTCATCTGACTGACAAGAAAAACGATACTTCTTTAAGTTGCCCAGTATAGATGCCAACTTCATCTGCCTTGCAAATCCTGCTGCTGTATAGCACCAGATCATCTGTACCAACCTGTGCTTCTGCCCATCCCCTCGCTGCTGTGAATGCTAACAGCTCGGAGATGTTGCCCTCCTTCAGAAAACCGCCCCAAATTGGTGGAAGCCACCTCACCTGGAAGGGGTCTGAACCACCTGACAAGTGCTCTCCTCCTTGAGTAAGGTTTCCTCAGGCTTCTCCGCTCTACTAGCTGGACTCTGGGCCTCCCAGTCTGGCTGTGGGAGCAAGAATCCAGCTTAGTCTGTTTGGTGATAATCCTCCAACCGTGGTCACTGACCACCCCTATCTGATGACATGTCTCATCCTCTACCCTTGATATTACCTTATCACCCTGGCCTGCCTTCAGCAAGAATCATGTTGAGTACATCTACAAAAAAAAAAAAAAACACCTCATTCCTTAGTAAGTTTTCACTCACAGACCCTGCTCCTTGGGTTATAATTCTTCACTGGTCCTTGGTGGAGGCAGAATTGAGCCCTATCTCTTTTCCCTACTACAAAATCCCATTGTGGTAATCTTCCATGAACAAAGTCTGCTTTATCATTACCAGGTGGTGCTAGCGATAAAGAATCTGGCTGCCAGTGCAGGAGACTTGAGTTCAATCCCTGGGTCAGAAAGATCCCCTGGAGAAAGAAATGGCCACCCACTCCAGTATTCTTGCCTGGAAAATCCGTGGAGAGAGGAGCCTGGTGGGCTATAGTCCCTGGGGTTGCAAAGAGTCGGGCACAACTGAGCACATATTATTATCATCTTTACTAAGTGTCTTGGATAATTTTGTCTTTAGCTCTCCCATTACTGAACGATTATGGTACAAAGATCTACTCCCTAGTGCAGTCTAGGAGTCTAGGCAGTCTAATATTGCCCCCCCCCAGGCCTCAGACCAAGGCTGGACTTGACCTACAACCACGTCTTCACTTGCCTCTTTCTCCTTCCATACTCCTTCACTCCCTCTTAGAGAGGTTTTTTCTGAAGATCACTCCCCCCATAAACCAAGTGGACTCAACTCTTGGACAGGCTCTGTTTCTAAGGGGTCCATCTAATACATGCCACAAAACTGTAAGTAAAACTTTATGAGGTGAAATACACAGAAAAGATACCAAACTAAGTAAAGTTATCTTTGAATAGATGACTTAGCAAGTGGTTGTTCACATGATGCAGCTTCTTGGCAGGACACTGTTGAGAAAATCCAGTCCAGAAGACAAATATCTCTTCCAAAGTTACTCCAGGGTTTCAAATGCAGCTCTCTAACTCAGGCAGAGATTCTGTTTGATTCTGTAGACCACAATAATGCTACACAGAGTCCTTCTCCCTTCAATTTGCTTTCCTCACACCAAAGAGCTTCCCAGTGTTTGTCCTTAAAGATGCCCTAGCTCTCCTACTCCAATCCCATTCTTTCCTCCCATGTCTTCCCAATTATGCACATCATGAGAGCATAAAACACTCCCCCAGCACATACCCTCAGAGGTTAAGTAGAACCAGATGGTGGGTGAGGGGGGAATGAAATGCCAGAAACTTGTATGTATTCATAATTTTTGTTACATTATTGTCAAAGTGCTTCACACATTTTCTGCCTGTTTGTTTGAGGCCTAAATCTGTCCTGTCTTTCTCTGATGTTCTTTCCATTTTCTCAGCAAGTTGTGCTCTAACAATTAAGCAGAAGCACAGCTAAACTCCTGTAAAAAAAAAAAAAATTGAGTGTGTTGGGGGGTGGGGTGGGGGGAGGTGGAAGACTTCATGAAATAGGTTAAAATTAAAATGGCTTAGATGTGCTCCTTATCTTTATCTTTCTTCACACCCACCTTGAGGCAAAAATGCTCTATTATTATCAACATAGAGTTCTTGAGTTCCAAGCGAGCCTTCCTTAAAGAGTACGAACTGAGACAAAGCAAAAAAAAGCACAAAGATAGAGGACGATCTTCATCATGAAAAAGGATTAACAGCCTCCACCTTGCAACCACTGCGGCAGCTTTGAGACTGAATAAAGAACACTTTGCACTCTTCCTTGGAAGCCCCGCAGTGGCACTCAGATGTCCACGGATGATCCTTCCAGATGTGCTGCCAAGAGCTATCTGTTCCTCGCTGGGGTGAACCACCAGAACTAAGAAAAGCCATTAAAATCTTAGCCCTGGAAAATGGATCTTTGAAATGCTTCCTTTAGTGGATAGTGGCAACAGCAGCAGCAGCAGAGCCCCATTTATTGCAACGTGTCAACATAGCACTGTTCTCTGAATGGACAGCACTGTGTACGGCAGAGCTTGGCCTTCTGAGAGCCTCCAGGAAGCCCATTTTCTGTCAAGTGGGTAACTTTTCTACTTTATTAGACGCAAACTAAGGAAAATCCCTGTTTTTACAGCCTCAAGAATTCTGTGTGCATACTTCAGGTGTCTGATTTATATGTTTTTCTAACCAACTCCAAAAAGAAAATATGATCATAGGTACTTTTTTTTTTAAGGGTTGCAATGCCAGATTTTATTCCAGGGAGTTGAAGAAATGGATGGCTAAGGCTGTCTCACCTTCCCAGACTATTTAGTCAGGGTGAGCTCAATATCCCCACACAGGCATGAGTTCTTTGAACTAGATCTCTGTCGTATTGGATGCTGCATTACAAACCTCTACGTATAATCAATTAATCCTTAATGTTTCTGAACTGTGTTTCTTCCATCCATATGGTAATAATATAAAGCTCTTCTTGTACATCCAGGAGGTACTCTGATAAACTGGTGCCTAATAATGTATATTACGTGGGCTCCTCTGGAGGCTCAGTGGTAAAGTTCTGGCTGCCAAGGCAGGATATGAGGGTTTGATGCCTGGGTTGAGAAGATCCCCTGGAGAAGGAAATGGCAACCAACTCCAGTATTCTTGCCTAGGAAATCCCATGGACAGAGGAGCCTGGCAGGCTACAGGTCCATGGACTTGCAAAAGAGTCACACATGACTTAGTGACTAAATAACAACGATTTACATTATTTGACTTGTGTCCTCTCATTAAATACATTATTATCAAATGAGATCTTATAGCCTCGGCCATATGAGAGAAAGAAACTGCATATTCTAGCTCTTCAGTATTTCCTCTCTATGCCGATACCTCACACAAGAAATATATTTCTATCAGATGAACGGAAGCTATTGATAACTAGAGCTAACATATAGTTCAATATGAATATCTTATATTATTTGTGTTGTTGTATTCCTTTTGGGTTCATAATTATAAATAATGGGATTAAAGGGAAAAGAGAATTGCTTCAGACTAGTCCTCAGCTCAGTTAATAAATATTGCACTTTTTTAATAATTGTTGCACTTTTGCTTATCCCCTGCCAATTTTCTATTATCTTAACATCTTCTGATGACCAGAATAGCTGCTCCTGCTGCTGCTAAGTCGCGTCAGTCGTGTCTGACTCTGTGCGACCTCATAGACGGCAGCCCACCAGGCTCCCCCGTCCCTGGGATTCTCCAGGCAAGAACACTGGAGTGGGTTGCCATTTCCTTCTCCAATGCATGAAAGTGAAAAGTGAAAGTGAAGTCACTCAGTCGTGTCCAACTCTTAGGGACCCGTGGACTGTAGCTTACCAGGCTCCTCCGTCCATGGGAGCCTGGTAAGCTACAGTCCATGGGGTTGCTAAGAGCCGCAGCCTATTGAAAAAAATAGAGGGAGGTAGTAAGTTACAAGTTGAGCTTCACAGGTGGCTTACCGCTAAAGAACTTGCCTGCCAAAGCAGGAGATGTGGGTTTGATCCCTTGGTCAAGAAGATCCCCTGGAGAAGAAAATGAAAACTCACTCCAGTATTCTTACCTGGAGAATCCCATGGACAGAGGAGCCTGGCAGGCTACAGTTCATGGGGTTGCAAAGAGTTGGACATGACTTAGTAACTGAGCATGCACACAAGTATAATTACAAATTCAGTCTAAACTGACAAACAGGTGCACCCTGATAGCAGACTTGGAGTTTCTATGTGAAACTTAGGCTGACTCTGCTGAGAATAAATTCTCTGGTCAAGAGCAAAGAGTATAGCATGAGATGAATCCCCAGAACTCATGCACCAAAATCACTATTCCATGCTGAAAGCAATCAAGAGAAACCTAATCAGTGCGTCTTCAAGCTATTTTATGATATGATCTCTTATAGAAGGCCCCACGTGCGAGTGCTCAGGCGCTCCGCCGTGTCCAGCCCTTTGCGACCCCATGGACTACAGCCTGCTAGGCTCCTCTGTCCGTGGAATGTTTCAGGCAAGGATCCTGGAGTAGATTGCCATTTCTTACTCCAGGGGATCTTCCCAACTCAGGGATCCAACCTGCATCTCTTGCATCTCCTACATTGGCAGGCAGATTCTTTACCACTAGTTCCAGCTGGGAAGCCCCTCTAGAATGCACACCTTTGATAAATTCATGACAGTATTTTTTAAAAATTCTTACTAGTACCATTGGACATCTTAGAGAATTTAATGGCTTAAATTATAAGTCTAGTGAAGGCAATGAATACCTACCACTTTGGAAATTTCTTGGACAATATAATATGGAATTTATTTCTATGGAGAATTCTCAGTGAAGTCTTTTAAAGGTATTCTTGATTGAATAAAGGTCAATTCCTGATTGAGGTCAATTTTAACATTTCACCATTAAATAGCTAATGAAAGTTACCTAGTCAGTAGGACTGTATGGATATATGTATGAAAGTGAAAGTGAAGTCACTCAGTCGTATCCGACTCTTAGCGACCCCATGGATTGCAGCCTACCAGGCTCCTCTGTCCATGGGATTTTCCAGGCAAGAGTACTGAAGTGGGTTGCCATATATGTATAATGGGAGTTTTTTTTTAAAAAAAGAAATCTCCAATGGAAAGGCTGCCATAATTTGCAAGTGGAAAGCTCTTGCCATAGAGGTCAACATTGGTAATGAAATTCTGACAAACCAGTCCTGCGCAGGCTGAGTTACACTGAACCACAGTTCTTCCGATAGGATTATGGACATAGGAAGCAGCATTTCTGAAAGGAAATGCTCCCTCTTGGGAGGCTTTACCACTTAAAATACCTTTTGTCACATGCACCCCAATATTTACAGAAGCACTTCTCACAATGGCCAAGGCATGCAAGCAACCTAAATGTCCACCGACAGAAATGGGTAAAGGGGATGCGCTATGCACGTGTGCTCAGGCACTCCTGCATGTCGGACTCTTTGTGATGCCACGGGCTGACGCGTGCCAGGCTCTATACACGGAATTTTCCAAGCAAGAATACCAGAGTGGGTTGCCACTTACTACCCTAGGGGATCTTCCCAACTCAGGGATTAAGCCCACATCTCCCGCATCTCCTGCATTGGCAGGTGGATAGACACATATTCCCATTGAAAGGAAAAAACTGAAACGTCACTAAAGCATTAGTCACAGCACCATTGAACCATCCACACAAAAACAGGAAGAACTAGGAAAACCATGTCAGGGTTAAATTCTAACAGAAGGCAAGGTGAAGCCTACATGCGGTTGTGAACAAAGCATTTGAGAAACTAAAGTGTCCAGCAGTTTATTCTGATGGCCTGGGATTGGCTCAGCTAATTAAGATTTCAGAATTGAGTACCATTTCACGTGTATCACTTTGGGTTTAAATGTGAAAACACGTGGTCTTGGTCAAGAATCCACACTGATTCTTCAGGTCCATTCTAGGGGAAGAACTTTACAAGTGCTGTATGTGACCCTTTCCCCCCAAAACTAGCTTGAAGTGTTCCTAGTTCAAGTATTTTTCTCAGACAACGGGTCTAGATTTGCTTCCTTCATCTCAGAAACTGTCCACGTGTGTCTCCTGCCATCACTATGCCTCATCAGTCCCAGGAAAATGCTCATACTAAAAGAATGGAGCAGAATTTTCTGGATATATCCAGACAGAGTCTGTCATATAATTTCCTAAAGGGGAACTCCATTTTCACTGCTGGGAGCCATTCTTCCAGAGGAACTAGGGAAGCAATATATTTTGGCTTGGGTCTCCAACTGTAACTGCATGACAAATAAAAATGGACTCTAGTTACTGGTCAGTTCGCTTTACTCCTCATTTGATTTTGCCAAAAGATTTTCGTCCCTGGGGTAACGCTTCAGGCAGTTTTCTTGTACTCTCAGCTTCTGTCTGGAGAAGCCTAATCACATGCGGTATTACTGGGAAGTTTTAAGTTTGCTAAAGATGTCAGAGCAGAAATGAAAGAGGGGATTTATATATAGCACATGGCATGGCAAACCACCCTAAACTCCTGTTCTTCTCCAGACTCCGCTGCTTTAATAGCAGTGACACTCAACCTCTCCGTCTGCTCTGTCTGCAACTTTGCCAAACAATTCAATTCTGCCCTCCACACTCTTTTATATTCCACTCACCTCACACAAGGCAAAAAGAAAAAAGCTGAAGAAATAATGATGACCATTCTTGCATCAAGATAGCATTCATCAGAAGGTAACAGAGAAATGTGACTATGTAAAGACTCCTAAGAAAACACCACGAATTTCATTTAGGCATCTCCTTGGTGTGGTACTATTCTCCTCATTCAGCTTATCAAAATAGTTGTTCCAAACCCAACAGGCTTTCCCCCAAGAAGTATTATTTTGCAGTAGTACAGATTCTTTCCCTACTGTTTTTTGCTGGAAATGGGCGCCTGAACTAGTGCAATTTCCTTCCACAGAAATTGAGATCTAGGGACCTGTGCCTTTAAACTCTAGAGACAAATGGGTGGTGTAGTCAAAGGAAGGGCTAGATTATCTTCCTTATGCAAATAAAAGAACAGACCCACTGGGTTCAATTATCCCAAAAGTCACCTAGGTCAAGACCTCATCAGAGTTCCACTGGAAAGGGAGACACTTTGTTTTCTGGCAAATAAGTCTTAACATGATCTCAACTAATATCAAATAAATGCTTAAGGGTTTTAACCTAAGCTTGGCTAATAATGGGGGGGTGGATTTGGGAGAATTATGAATAATTATAGATGTCAGGAGTGATGTACTGTTGTTTATTTTGCATTCCTAATACCGATCTGCTCTTCTGGAGTTTAATAGCTGCATTTCTGATATGATAAGCTCAAAATAATAATCGCTTCAGTGAAGGATTTATATTGAAATCCTGTTTATTCCCTGTCTGTTTATTGCTAAGCCAATATGGAAAGGTATAACATTTATTAGCTACTTGGACATTTGTCTCCTAAAAAAGTCTTTTATATTAGGAGATTAAGTTGGATTTAATAACCAAAATGTAGACACAGAAAGTGAATATTTTTGGCCTCAGCCAAGCAGCTAGGCACAGTTCTGCATGTGCAGAGATTGTAATATGCAATTGGACACAATTCTTTACAATCACATTTTAGAGATTATTTAAGTTCCATTTAAAAAAATGATACTATAATATGAAGTTTCTTTTTCAAAAAGTTTTAGCTTCGTTTTATCAACTCACAAGTACAATTTAAAATAAAAATATTCTCTTACATAAGTATAACAGCTTTGTGATGGTAACAGAAAACCATGGTGATACTGTTAATTAATTAAGATTCATTGGAATGACGTATGTACTGTAAATGTCGATAAGCAAATTCGCCTGTTAGCACTATGACTCATTTTGATTGTAATTGCCTTTACAGGACTTTTATCCTTTCCCCAAGCTTTATTTTATTAACACAAAAGCCACAAAATTCAGCTGAATCTAGTAGAGAAAGGTAGTTCTGTGAATATTAACTTCTCAGAGAGTTTTTTTTTTAGAACTGACTCTAGACTGCAAAGCATCAGAAGACAGGCCCCACCTCCCACCCTACCCCTACCCTCAAACCCAGAACCCTGAATGAATTCTTCATTCTGCTGTAAAACAGTCATACCAAACAATTATCATTCCTCCCAAGAAATAAAAAGTCAAGCCACAACAAAAACTTGCTTAATTACCATTTTTATAATTAATCTTAAACTGGCAAAGCCAGCTAATCTTAAAATAAATCAAACTGTACAACTAAGGGAATAATGTACAGAGGTGAGGAAAAAATTTACCGTTTGCAAATGCATGAGAACTTTGCATATCATCATTAATGAAGGAAAGAATTAACACATGCCTTTATATCAGTGCTTAGTCATATATTCTGTTTGAGGAGACATATAGCAACATGAGGAATCTCCTGGTGTATCTAAGACCAGATCATAGCCTTGGATTCAACTCTGATCTCAGCATGAACCTAAATACCTAAAATTGAATTAACAGACTAATGAGAAAATGCACCATTTGAACATGGGCTTTCCAGGCTCCTCTGCCTGCCAATACAAGAAACATGGGTTCGATCCCTGGGTTGGGAAGATCCCCTGGAGAAGGAAATGGCAAACTCACTCCATATCCTTGCCTGGGAAATCTCATGTTCAGAGAAGCTGCAGCTGAGTGGACTGCAGTCCCTGGGGTCCCCAAAGAGTCAGACACATCTTAGTGACTAAATAACGACAAATAGCAACAACCATTTCAACACAGTTGGTGTTTTCTAGCTAACATTTGATGTATTTTTACTTAGCGATACCATATGTACTTTTTTCCAATCTCCCATAAGAAGATCTTATGAAACCTTCCTTTTGTGTCACTTTTTTCAAATTTATCTGAGTGTTCTGAGTTACCCTGACTCATGGAAAGGTGAAACTCACAATCTTACTGCCCTATATATATATTTTCATTTTATATGAAACTAATTCAAGTCAACCAGTACATGTCCAAGTACCTATTGTGTCCAGTAATTACTATCAGAGAGTGAAGCAAATTGAAAGCAGTTTAATTTGGCCTCCACTGAGGGTGTTTATATTTAGGTTCACAAGGCCACAGATTATGTTATTCCTGAATCAAGGTAATTTGCTGAATATATTTAAAGAAAATAATAAAATAAATTCTCTCTTTCCAAAACACATATGAGAGATTTTTTTAAAAAGAAATAGCCATTTACTTAAGTCATTTAGATTCATCATAATTTGGTTTTGAACTCTTGGCGTGGTAATAAAATCCCATCATCAATTTTGCAAGATGCAAGAAAGATTGCTCTTATGCGCTTGCCACCAGGGTCCACCTAACTGGGCTCAGTCTCTGGGTCTCTGGCATATTTCCTGGCTACAGCTCCTAAGACATGTGCTCTCATTGTGAATGAGCTGAAACACAGACTAAATACAAATGAGATTCTTCCTGTAAATGTGTGTATCATAAAGGAATCACTTCTGGTAACATTTTCCATGCAGGATTTAATTGCTAGAGAGCTTTTCTCTTCTCTCTGCCAAAGCCTTTTTTCCCTCGTGTTCTTTGAATACTGAGGCACATGAGCCTGCTAACACATAAACAATGCTAAACGGAATTTTTAGAGAGCCTACATGAGACAATTCACATGTCTGATTTATTATACATTCATCTGATTCTTAACATAATAAATCAGCAGACTTACAGAGACACTGTGGGTTTCAAAATTGTACTTGACACTGTGGAAGATAAAATATCATCCCTGTTTTCAAGGAGATCACAGTCTCTTTGAAAGAAGAACACAGTAAGCAAACAGCAAACTGTTCAAGATATGACATTAGTGAAGTCCCATTGTGGGTGATGTCTTGAACACAGGAGTCTAAGAGGCATCTCAGACATTAACAAGACAAAAGCTGAAATTCTGTTCTTACTTCCCCCAAAACCTCCTCTCCCATAGTCTTAGCCTTCTGAGTTAAAGGCAAATCCATCCTTCCATTCGGAGTTGTTCTTGATTCCTCTCCCTTTTTTTCACACATCACATTTAATCAAAAGCAAATCTTCTGAATCTACTGATAAACATGCGCAGGATCTTCCGACTCCCCTCACTGCTACCTCCCTGGCCCAAGCACCTGCCATTTCTCATGCAAATTCCAGTTACAGTCTCCTCACCAGGGTCTCCCCTTCCTTCTTGCCCACTATAGTTTAAACTCAGCCTAGCAGCCAGAGTGGTTGTGTTAAAACGCACATCAGAGAGGGCCTCACACTAAAAACCCTCCAGTGACTTTTTGACCCATCAAAGCAAAAACCAAATGTCGCCCAGTAATCTATAAGGCCGGTCAGGATCTGAATTGCATCACTCATCTGACCTCATTCCCTAGAGTCCTCCCATCTTTGCTCTTGTCCAGCTACAGTTGTCTCCTGCTATTTCTCTAGCAAGCGTGGCATCCTCCCAAGTCTGGCATCTGGAATCAGGCTCCCTTAGGGCTTTCTCCCCCACCTCTATGAAGTCTTTGCTCATAAATTGCCTCCTCTGAGTGTTTCCCTGACCACCCTATCTAAAAGCACAGTTCTCCCCTGAGCCCCCTTGCACCTTCTCTGGTTTATTTCTCACCCCAAATCTTATCGCCTTCTAAAATGTAAATTCCATAATCGTTCATTCATGCGTTGGTTTTTCCCTCTCCATTAGAATATAATCTCCTGTCTCTTCCTTATGCTGCTGTCTTCCCAGTTCTCAGGAAAGTTCATGTCACATGGTGCTGCTGCTGCTGCTAAGTCACTTCAGTCATGTCCGACTCTGTGCGACCCCATAGACGGCAGCCCATCAGGCTCCCCTGTTCTTGGGATTCTCCAGGCAAGAACACTGGAGTGGGTTGCCTTTCCTTCTCCAATGCATGAAAGTGAAAAGTGAAAGTGAAGTCGCTCAGTCATGTCCGACTTGTAGCAACCCCATGGACTGCATGCAGCCCACCAGGCTTCTCCGTCCATGGGATTTTCCAGGCAAGAGCACTGGAGTGGGTTGCCACCGCCCTCTCCATAGCAGGTGTTAAATTGATGTTTGTTAAACAAATGAGGCCAGTTGAAATATCTATGAAAGCCAATTAGCCTTCTTTCAAACAATTTCCTTTATTCATCCTAAAACATCAATTGATCATTTTCATCTGCTTCAAAAAAGTTTTATCAGTGTATCAAACTTTAAGTTTAAAAAAGTATTAACTGAGCTAATTAGGTTTCTAGATAATCTGTTTCTCCAAATAAATTATGTTCTATTTTCTCAAGTATCTTTTTCTATCTCATATTCATTAACTATTCTGTCCAAAACAGAATGGGGCCAGAGAGTTATTATGTGACCACTGCATCAATAAGGAGGAATAACATTAGCTGCTTAAACAAACAACCCCCAAGTCTTTGCGCCTTAACACAATAACAACGTGTTTCTCACCTACATTATGGTCTGATGACTCTCTTGGTGGATTCCTTCCAAGCAGATGACTCAGGATCTAAGCTTCTTCCATTTTGTGACATTGCCATCTTAAAAAGGTAGCTATCAAGGTCGCCAAAGAAAATGTGCGTGTGGAATGATTATGCCGGGGGTTTTATAGCCATGCCTGGAAGTGCCTGGAAGCGGCACTCCTTCGGCCAAAGCAGTCATACAAGTCTAACACAACTTCCCAAGAAGCTGGAATATGTCGCTTTCCTATATGCCCATGAAGAGGGTCTTCTCTGGTGGCTCAGGTGGTAAAGAATCTGCCCGCAATGCATTCGATCCCTGAGTTGGGAAGACCCCCTGGAGAAAGAAATGTCAACCCACTCCAGTATTCTTGCCTGGAGAATTCCATGGACAGAGAAGCCTGGCGGGCTACAGTCTGTGGGGGTCTCAAAGAGCTGGACATGACTGAGAGACTAACAGTGTATCCCTATGAAGAGGAAATCAAAAGAGACATCAAAGTCTAAATGGAAGAATATTTCCCAGAACAGTGCAATCTCTTCATCCCACTGTTCTGACATGAAATTTGGAGTCATCACTCTGAAAATCTTGAACAAGAGTCTGGGGGTTAAGGCAAAGGATGTAAGGGGAAGAGTGAGATATAGAAGGGAAGCGGTGGAATGGGTTCACAAGAAGAGTTACCATGCTTACATTTTGCATCAGTTTTTGTTAATGAATCTCTAAGGGGGCATTTTTTTTAGTCCAAATTGTATGTAGAAACCTCTTCATACCAACTAAATAAAATAGACCACTGGAGAGTCAAATTTTTGTTTCTTTTCAGTTTAAGTTGCCTCTCAAATGAACAACTTTGTCTAGATCAAAAAATCCATAGGGTGAGCACTATCTTTGGTGAAATTCCAAATTGTCTTTGGTGAAATTCTGAGAGGAAACTACGCACAAAAGTTCTATAGTGAGAAAACATAAAGGAAGCAGGTGTATGGCCTGGAAGAGGAACAGTTCTAGATTGAAAAGATGTCATGAGCTCACAAAGTGTCTGGGAGACAGGTGTTTGAATGGAACTGGGTCAATGATCAACCATCACCTATCAGGGACCAGATAAAACCTCCTGATTCTGGGCAGATGAAACTAAAACAAAACTTATTCTCAATAACAAAAGTTACTCAGGAATACAAAAAGAAGATTGAGGAAGAAATCCATTTAAGGTTTTGAAGTGGTAACCTGAACCATGTTTGTCCAAAGGATGCTGAAAAGAAATCTGAATGTGTTAACCCCAGGTTGACTTGAGAACAAATTTATAGGCCTATTCTCTCCTAGACGAACACCATTCAAGACAGACAGACAGACAGACAGACAGGACATTAGACAGCAGGGCTTCCCAGGTGGCACTAGTGGTAAAGAATCTGCCTGCCAATGCAGGAGACTTCAGAGAGGAAGATTCGATCCCTGGGTTGGGAAGATTCCCCTGGAGAAGGGCATGGGAACCCAATCCAGTGTTCTTGCCTGAAGAATCCCATGAACAGAGGATTCATAGAGTCTATGGAGTCGCAAAGAGTCGGACACAACTGAAGCAACTTAGAACTTATGCACGCGTTAGGTACTAAAAAACAAACTTCACTAAAGGACAATACAAGTATGATAAGAAAATTAAAATCCCACACGGGGACTTATTCCTAGGAAAACAAAATAAACTCAATGCAAATGATTTTTAAAATGCAACTAAACTCAATTTAAACTATAAATTACTATCATTTTTTAAAATATGATTGTTCTTCCCTCCAAATAGGAAAAAGCAATGCTGATGGACTTCGGTGAACTGCCCAAGCTCGATTCTGCATGAATTTGTTTCCCAAGCATAGGCTGCCTGGCTCCTCCAGCAGGTAGAGAGAGAAGGGGTACCAGGTGTGTGCAATTATTGAGGAAATCAAGATGGAATAATAAAGCAACCTCTGACATTCAGAAAGAAGTTGGCCTGGCACTCACAGCTAGGCCATGTTATTATGTCCTACTGGACACAAGCAGAATACCAACTTCAGACAAGGTTACTCTGAGACCATGATAAAATGAGAAGAAGCAAGGCTAATTCAACATTTTATCTAGGAAAATATCACAAGCTCATTGTGGCCTCCACAAAATACAAATACCTCTTCTCTTGGCCCACATGAGTGACACCTAATTCTCTAGAAATTTTAACTTTAGCTTTGTCCCAGTTTTCTCTTGACACAGGCAAGATTTATTGGAATGTCCAATCATACAATTCCCCCTCTTTCTTTTTTTTAAATCTTTTTTTTTTCTTTTTGGAGTATGGTTGCTTTACAACTTGGTGTTAGTTTCTGCTGTACAGCAAAGTGAATCAGCTGTATGTATACATACACCCCCTCCTTTTTGGATTTCCTTCCCATTTAGGTCACTACGTAGCACTGAGTAGAATTCCCTGGGCTCTCGCTAATACAGTAGGCTCTCACTAATTCTCTATTGTATACACAGTATCAACAGCGTATGTACGTCAATCCCAAGCTCCCAGTACGTCCTTCCTCCCCTTTCCCCTCTGGTGTCTACACGCCTGTCCTCTGTCTGAGTCTCTATTTCTGTTTTGCAAGTAAGATCATCTGTACAATTGCCCCTCTCTGACAGCATTCCCTCTGGATCTGCTTCCTTAGTCCCCTTCCCCCAAACCCTAAACAAAGCCCAAAGACATTAATTCCCTTTTTCATGTTAAACATAAGCAAAGTTTTCTGTTCAGAACAATAAAGTGATGGTACTACTTGATCTGTTTCTCATATCAAGTAATAGAAGCAGTAGAGTTTAGCTGATGGTTACGAGGCTGGGTTTGAATATTATGTTTAGTGAGCAGTCAAGTTCACTAACTGTGTAATGGAGATGATAAAATATAATCAACGACATCAGAAGGCTGAGAAAGTTGATGAGGTATGTATAGCATATATAGACATATGTATCTACACATAGTGCCTGACACAGTGTGGAATGGGTGCAGAGGGACGTGTTTGCACAGTTATTGATCACTACACTAGCCAGCGTCAGTGAGCGCACGTTTCCTCTGCTTCCCCCACAAGGAAAACATCATATTCCAAAGTCACAGCAACAAGCTGATAACCTCTGGATTAATGGAGACCTTTTTTTCCACCTGTCCCCATCAATGTCTATTTGAGCAACAATTGTGAAGGAAAACAAATTGGTTGACTGGTCATAACATTCAACTGTTTTTCTAATGTTTTGCCATCAAGAAGAGACACAGCCTAAGGGTAAGTAGTTGAAAAAATTACTTTCAGGATCAAACAAGCAGGCTCAGCTTAACATATAAAAAAATGCTACTTGGGAAAAACATTGCACAATTGATGAACTCTGTCAATTAAAGAAATGGAGCTGAAGTGCACTGTGAAAAGTACCCTGAGTTTTCATGAGAAAAATATTTTATTTATATGACATCAGTTCAGTTCAGATCACTTCAGTCACTCAGTTGTGTCCAACTCTTTGTGACCCCATGAAACACAGCACACCAGGCCTCCCTGTCCATCACCAGCTCCCGGAGTTCACTCAAACTCACATCCATTGAGTCGGTGATACCATCCAGCCATCTCATCCTCCGGCGTCCCCTTCTCCTCCTGCCCCCAATTCCTCCCAGCATCAGTCTTTTCCAATGAGTCAACTCTTCGCATGAGGTGGCCAAAGTATTAGGGTTTGAGCTTCAGCATCACACAGATAACCCAAATTAGAACTGCTATATTTAAATAATATTTAAGTATCTCTTTGTCTAAGGTCTTCCCTGGTGGCTCAGACGGTAAGCGTCTGCCTGCAATGTGGAGACCCAGATTCGATCCCTCGGTCAGGAAGATCCCCTGGAGAAGGAAATGGCAACCCACTCCAGTACTCTTGACTGGAAAATTCCGTGGATGAAGGAGCCTGGTGGGCTACAGTCCATGAGGTTGCAAAGAGTCGGACGCGACTGAGCGACTTCACTTTGTCTATGTGCTAACCATTTTATTTATATTTTGTTTGATTTTGCATACACATTCTTAAGCCATTTTTGGTATTTTTTTAATAAAGTACATTGGAAAGTATGAGATTGGGACTATATTGCCGATTTAGGTAATTATTGGCTTGGGATGAAGATTTATTTTCCTATTTCTCCCTTAAAGGATGAGAAGTATTTTTCAGTTACTGCCCAACCCAAGAGTTTTCATATCAAAGTGTTCATTTATACATGCTCTGCTACAGTTTCCCAGATTGATTCGTTACCTGAAATGAATTTTAAGGAATTTTATTTATGGTATTTGTCCACATCTTTAAAATCTTATTATCTTACACTGAGGGCACAATTTCTTTATCATTCTTCTGTTTCCATATTCAGGTCTCTTCATTATTTTTATCTAATGGTTTCCTTGAATCTCTGTACTTCTCTGTCATTTAATTCTAGAATTCAGTTGCCCAAAGCTGACTACTGCACTGCTAAAACTGTAAAACTACTTCCACCCTGGTCCATGAGGATTCTTCCTTAACAGGCCAAAGTTGCATCAGTCTTAATTTATTGACAGCACATATGGCAAAATCATTTGCTCTCTGGTTTCATCTGTGTCTCTTTTGGCAATTCAGGAGTCTAGATTTCTTCTGCCCATAAAATACTTGAGTTGTGGACTATTATTTTTCAAATTATTAATATACTTTGAATTTTTTCCTGTTAGAATTCATTCTGATTCTCCATTGCCCAAACTACCCATCTATGCCTTCACTTTTTTTTTTTCCAGCTTTGCCTGGAATATTCGTTTCTTAACAATGAAGCGTTTTCAAAAACCACTAAAATATTAGTGAATAATCCCTTGTAATTTCAGAGCATATTTCTCTTGAAATTTTATATGATACAAAGCTGTTATTTAAGTACATGTAATGAGAACTAAATGTTTGAATAAAGTGAAAAGAACAGAGGTAATAAAAGAGATGAAAATGTTATACACTCCTTTTAAGAAAGATAGTAGAATGTTAAAAAAAAATAAACAAAATGAAAGAGCTGTGAAAATCATACTTGTTTTTGACCTTCAAAGAGTACTAAGGGACACTCAATCTATCTCCAAATATCTAGAAGCATAGAATCTTAGATCTGAAAGAAACTTAGTGAAACTTCAAATAAAAAACCCAACCCGAAAGCTGCTTCTTAACATGTCTTTATCTGTCTTCCTTCTGCCACACAGTGAAACTCACAGCACGTCTATACCTGCCTCCTCAGAGGTTTGCAGATTGCTATTTTCATTCCCATTTCTGGCCCTTTCTTGTTTTGATGTGGTTTTAAGACCGCTTACCATTTTAATGGCTACCCAGGAGCACACACTATTTCTCCAACATGTATTTTAAAATGTGACACTTGAACACTTGATTCTAGGTGATGTTTAATGGGTATTGTGAGCAATACAGTCAACTGGCAGTGCCCGGCCACCATCGTCACGGTGAATCATGCTCCTTGGGAACACAATGGCCCAGATTAGCACTCAGCAGTTATTTCCACCTCCTTTAAGTATGCTGTTTAGTGCTGCAATAACTGGAACGCTGAAAACTCTACTTCTCAGACTTTCTTGCCACTAGGACTCTGGCCTCCCAGTTGGAAGCAGTTATAAGATATCTGAAGTGCATAAATGAGGTGAAGGCCATCTTATCTCCATACTGTTTTTGGCTGTTTCCTGCTGCCAGGAATATTTATAGAGATTCCAGCATACAATCACCAATCTGATGGGTATTGAGAGACTTCAGCCACTGAGGCAGCTGTGTTTCCCATATAGTATTCAGGCAGTTGCTCAGTCCTTCCTTCCTGCTCCTAAGATTGCAGCTGCGGTCTAATCTCAAGCTCACTTTTTTCAATGTTAACCTTCTGATTGCCCAGCTTCCTCCTGGTGTGTGAATCTCACAGTATTATGTGAACCATTCCTGGGGGAGCCAGTCCAGCATCTGATTTCCAGCCCTTCTAATAACTCCCATTATTAAAATTCACTCTATTTAAATCTGCTTAAAATGCATAATATGTTTTTGTTTCATGCACAAAACCCTATATGTCATAAGTACTAAATATAATGATAATGTTATATGCTAGGTCCCAGGCTCTTCACCTGTTTCACACAGAAAATATCATGTTCGAGTTATGTGGTAATCCTGTTTTACTAATACTCTACTAAAATCCCCAGGCTTCTGGCTCTCCTTATGGGCAAGAAGACGCCAACATCCAAAAGCAAACCTCTGAAGATCACAGGTGCAAGCACACAGCAGCAATGCACACAAAAGCTAGGAGAAAAGAGCTGGTCAAAGGGACCCAAGTGTCTGTTACACAACTTTTGAGTCATGTGAGAACTGATAAGAGTTGAGTCTGTACTTTAGCCAAAGGGTTGACAAACGTGGTCTTAGGAGTGGGTCCCTCCTGGAGAATTCTCTTAACACTATAACACTGTGAAGAGAAAAGCATATTGTGCTACGGTAGTCATGAAGCAGGGAGCCAAGAATGAATAAAGAATACATGTCTCAGCCAGTTAGGATGAGACACTCTTGACCATTCTAATTTTGATACAGCTTCAATATTATATCTAAGAAAGAGTTAGACATTGTACAGTATCACCGAAAGGCTCATCAGTCATCCCTGAGACTGTTGTTTTTTAACATCTATTTGATAACCCAGAGAATGAATGAGGCATATGCTTTCAAATTTACAAGCATTACTAAACTAGTCAGCCTGTTAATACTCAAATTACAATTCAAAATGGCTTTGATCATATGATATCACTTACACGTGGAATCTAAAAAAAATGATACAAATGAACTTATTTACAAAACAAAAATAAATCTACATATATAGAAAGTGAACTATGGTTCCAAAGTAGAAAGCATGGGCAAGGGATAGATTAGGACTTTGGTATTAATATTGCACAGTACTGTACATAACATAGATAACCTGCAAGGACCCTCAGTGTAGCACAGAGAACTAACTATGCTCAATATAATGATAATAATCAATAATAATAAGTATATTTTTATATTGAGTATACCACTATATTATTATTATATTGATTATAGTTCTACAACATTATAATAACCTATGGGGGAAAGACTCTGAAAGACTATATATATATATATATATATATATATATATATATATATGTGTGTGTGCATGTGTGTGTATATTTATATATATATAGTATACCTGAATCACTGCTGTACAGCTAAAACTAACAAAACATTGTAAATCAACTATAATTCAATAAAAAATAAAGTAGTAAGAAAAAAACCAAATGGGCTTGATAAGAAAAACTTTCTTGCAAAGACATATACATATATTGTAGATATGTGTTAGAATTCAGATAATATATACACACACACATACACACACACAGAGGTGTGTGTGTGCAAACACAATAACAATTAAAGTATGTGGCAATACCAAACAGTGTCCTTAGGAAATAAAGAAATTTTTTAATGAGGGTCCAGAGGGCAAAGATAAGAATCGCCCTAAGTATAACTTTAGCTCAAACTGCAAAAAAAAAAAGAAAGGAAAAATCAGGATTACCTTCAAATTCATACAAGGTTACTTTATGAATGAAATCAGGACAGAATAACTAGAAATAAGCCAGTTTATTTAGGACACAAGGGAAAAAAGAAAAACGTCTTAGCCTTTGAGGTGATTTGTGGATCCCTGAGGGTGGAGGGCAGGATCTTTTTGTTTCATCTAATCACTGGCTAGTCGTCTGGCCCAGGTGTCTTCAATTTTCCCCTCACGGTCACTCCCTAACCTTCTCCACCTGCTCACCGTCTTGGCGAATGCTCTGCAGGGAAGGACACCAACACCCCACCACCCCCATCCCTTCACTATACCTCCAGCCCCATGCTGCTTCTAAGTTAGATTTGAGCTCAGTCAAAGTTGCAGCTTCAGCACATCAGAGGGAGAGAGTCAGTCAAGGTCAGACTCCTTATTTCCTTGTTCCCTACTCAGCAAGCTCCCCTCAAGCTACATATATATACATATATAAATGTAATTTTGAAAATTAATTTCCTTTGCAAAACACTTTTAAAAAATCTATAAAATGACACTGCTTCCCATTTTGCATATACCTCAAGAACCATTTAGGGAGGCTTTTCCACATTAATCATGAGCTTTCTTTGCACAACAGCTATTTTTATCTTGGACATCTGCATTTAAAAATGCAAAATATTTATCTTTTAAACTGTTGGTTTAATCTAAACCAGTGTAAAATGTTTTATGGTTTAACTTCTTAGTCTTTCAATTTCTTTCCAAAATAAATATGTCCTGTGGCTCTTTGGTCTCACTTTTACAATCATCAGCTTTTGTTGTTGGCTTTTCCCCATGTGGAAAGGAATTGGGCTTAATTCCTTACACAACGAAATTTTGAAAAATGTATTTGCCAGGGATGTGACCTTAGCCAACATAGATGATTCTAGATTTGGCTTCATCCTTCTGGTTCTGGGTCAAAATGGATTTGTCCGGCATCTATTTGGAAAAGAATTAATATGTGATTGGAACATTTTGAAAGGCAAGGCTAGTGACAGTCCTGGCCTTGCTCCCTCCAACATCTTGAATCATCATTGCCTGGAGTAGAGTCCATCAGTTGCCTCAGGAACAAAGGGGGGCGGTAATGAATGTGTTCATTGTACTGAGGGTTTTAGAAAAATGGGGACAAGCCCAGGATGGATGGGGAAAGAAATTAGGATATTCTTGTCATATGTGGGAATTCTACCCTGGACATTTCATATCGGTGATATATTTACGCACCTTAGCTGACTGTTAGGTATTGAAAGAGATGGACCATAAAAGAAATGCATACCATCATCTTATCTAACATAAAAATCATTTTACCTAAGAAACAGGGAAATCTCAATTTGCCTTCTATAGTCATCATATATATTGATCCTAGATTGATGATTACTATACCTTGGTGCATCCAATAAAATATTCTAGTTCCCTAGTTTCAAAGGTAAAACTGTATATGTTGGATGAATTAAAGATGTAAGTGTATCATTCTTAAATATTAAGTGAAATACTGAAAATAGCAGTCACCTTTCCTTTTTCTTCCTTTTCTTTTCTTCCTTTTTATAATAAGCAATGAGCATGTCTTTCATGGAACATATAGAATATTGTATTAGGTGGCATTAAGGAATTTAAAAGAAATCTTGCTCTCCAAGATTCTATAACCCAAACACATCTTTTTGTTACAAATCTCAGAAGTTACCTTGCACTCAAAATATTCTCCACACTTCAAACACACAAAATCCAATGACCCAGCCTTCTCAACTAGGGCAGAATTGGCACAGGAAAACAGCCTCCCCACCTGCGCTATTTAGATGCGGATAGAAGATTTACTGTCTCAAGGACACTCTGCCAGAGTAGGTGCTTGTCGCTGGTCTCTAGCATGTAACAGTTAGAGCAAACTCCTGTCAGCCTAAGTGTCACATGGTTTTGAATGGGGACATCCCAGCACATTCATCAGTCCAAAAGAACTCATGACTGAAAGACTAAATTTACAGTGTTTACAGAGAAAATTCATGTATATTGCACAATAGCGAACATTTCCAGAAAATTCGCTGATAACAGAAACCTTTTAGAACAGTTTAGGGTTATTTAGAATCTCTTTTAAGAATGTATTTTCTCTTTATAACATTTCTGTTAATTTTTTCTAAGGCCTCTTTCAGTTAACAAACTGATCAAACCATTTCAAATGGGACTAAATCCAAAAGTAAAAGCTTACCACCGGAACTTTTTTTGGTAGCCTCTCTGAGGCTGTTTTTAAATATAATATACTTTCCAATTGAATTATTTGACAGTAATAATGTTCCCAATATTTATACTCTTTATAAAATGTGCACTGAGGATATGCCTATATTTTACCTTACTTAAAAGTGTACATGTTGATAAAATGAACATAAGATGGTTCAAATGATGAGGTTCATCTGGCATGTCCAGAGATTACTAATCTTTGGTTTGGTTTTTTAAAATTTTTTAAATAAATGTATAAACATATATATGTCTATAAGCAAAAAACATATAATCATAAAACCAGAGGGGCAAATTGTTTTTAGATATTATAGAAACAACTCTGCTACTTTGGTCTTCTGTCATCTCATGTAAAATGTTTATTTCATTGCATGAATTTCTTACATTATTACAAAAATTGTTTTAATTGAAGACAATTTGGAAAACGCATTTCATACCAAAATGACTATGTCATAGACTAGGCTGACATAGGCAAAATTTTGAAATAGATAGAATTTTCTAAAATTCAGCATGCAATTGTCATTTTCCTTTACTTTTTTAGGGACTCCTATATTTCTACTGTTTCAAGCACATGCTTTTTTTCCCTTCTGTCTGTATGTGTGTGGTCGGTCACTCAGTTGTGTCTGACTCTTTACGACCCCATGGACTGCAGCCTGCGAGGCTCCTCTGTCCATGGGATTTCCCTAGCAAGAATTCTGGAGTAGGGTGCGATTCCTTATCTGTATAACTTCTAATAGACTCCTATTTTTAACTCTCATCTGGCTCCGAATAGTATTCATATTTGCTTATTGCATAGTCATTCCCAAATAGCTCATTAACATCTCAAATATCCAATACTGAACTAACTCATCATTTACTCTCCAAAAAAAGTTCTTCCTAGTGAGGTTCCTAACTCTTTAAAAGGACTAACTATCTTCCATTTTCTAACAATAGGGCTCAGTTGGTAAAGAGTCTGCCTGCAATGTGGGAGACTTGGGTACTATCCCTGGGTTGGGAAGATTCCCCTGGAGAAGGGAATGGCTACCCACTCCAATAGTCTTGCCTAGAGAATTCCATAAACAGAGGAGCCTGATTGGCTACAGTGCACAGGGTCACAAAGAGTCAGACAAAACTGAGTGACTAACACTTTTTTTTTTTCATACTTTCTAATAATAAATATCCCAAAGTCATCTTTTATTCTCTTCCTTCCCTTAATTCTTCCAGTCATCGTGCATATCCTTGTGCCTATCTCTAGAAATTACTTCCTCTTTATTTACTCCCACTACTTTGATTCACACATCATTTTCTTTCTTTTATACTTTTTATTGACCTGTAACACATATATAGGAAAAAAAAAATATATATATATATATACATATATATAACATAAATACAGAAAATACACATATACCTGTAACCTATATACAGAAAGACACACAAAATGAACAGCTTGATGCAGTTCTACAAATATCTAGCACCAAGATCAGAAGCAAAGTCTCATGGATACCCTAGAACACCTCTCATGCTCCCTCCCAGCCCCTGACACCAGAGGGAAAACACCACCCTAAGGGCTAAGCCGTTAGGATGACTACTGACTAATGACTACCTTTGGCCTGTACTCGTAGGACTGGCCTCTGAATTGAGCATCCCATCTCTAGTCTCCCATCAGTTCTATACATAACCACCAAAACATCCTTCTAACACACATTTGTCCATGGTATTCTCTTGCCCCAGACTTCCACTGGTTCTCCACTAGATTCCAGAAAGAAATCCAACTTCTTGATATGGCCTGCAGTGACCTTTCCCCACCCCAATTAATTCTCAATACCCTCCAGTTTATCCTCTTGATTCCTTTTAAGTCCTCTGGAAGTTGTAAGCACTGGTTTATCTAAAAGGAAGACAATTCTAATGGTTGAATATAGTCACTGTGATAATAAGGATTTCGGTCCAGGTAACAGGTATGGTTGATACTTGGGGAAGGACAGGTAATATGGAGAAGAAAGAAGTGCTGAAATCATATTTACTCCCTGACATAGTCTCTATACAGAGAATAAAACATTAGCAACCAGGAAAAAAGGGGTAAAGGAAACTATTTGGTTCATTTCTTCATTCATTCATTCAGCAGTCATTTAGAGGCACATTCGTAGGTTGAGGTGAATACGCCGATGCTGCCATGATTCCACTGTATACCTGTCTTCATTCACACAGAGGTCCCCATTCTCCTCTGCCACTGGTTTGGCACCTATGGAAATGCTAATTTCATTTGAAAATAAGCAACTTCTTGAAAGAGCTATATTCATTTGCAAGCCTGTCTCTTGCCAGATATTCAAAAGCAGGTGCAATGGGGTCAGCTACCTCTGAGATATAAACAAAAGGTTGCGTGTATGAGTCAGTTTGACCTTTACCAGCAGAAAGCAGGAGAACCAGAGCTGAAAGCAGCAGCTTATGTGCTTAGTTAATCCAGTGGCATGAATAAGCAGAGTGTAAAAGGTACAAGTGTTTTCAACAAATGTGGATTAAATGTAGGGCTCCTGCTTGATATTCATAGATGAAATGTGGCTAAAGGCTGGAATTTCTTTTTCACGGGCCCCCACCTCATGGACAGATGCATGCAATGACTTACGTTTCTCTCTCCAAAAGCTGGGAGTTTCTCACCCAACAACTTCATCACCTATGTAAGTAGATATTAATGAGTCGAGTCCATCAAACAACAAAATAATCTTTCTTTTGGCAAGTAATAAAAAGCACTCTGTTCCTATATTTGGAATTATTTCAAATACGTTTCTCATTCACCTCAGTGATCCTTCTTAAACTCTTTTGCAACTCGCTTCTTCAAAATAAAATTCTCCTTGAAAGGTAGTTTTTCTCCTTCCTAATATCTTTCAGGAGGATGATTTCCTATGGTAAATGCCCTGCAGCTAATTTCAGAGAATATTAAGCAGTGTTTGTTTTTACTTGTGTATATTAATACTTAGAAATGTCCTAGAAGGTAATGAACTTAACTTGTCTTGGCACAAAGTATACAGACTGTGAGCAGTACAGTCTGGGAGCTCTAGTCTGGTTTTCTGGGCTTAATTGAGCATACAGTTTTTCACTTGCAGATTTTTGGCACTGGAGAAGAAGAATATTGGTAGCATGACATGCATCCCAAGAGAACTGAAAATAGAGTTCATTTCCAACAGTGGCATTAGATTCCATTTTGCTTTCTCGATGAATGACTTACACAATGTAGACCCCCGCATCTGTTGAATAAACTAACAAATAATGTATACATGTGTATAAGCACAAAATACTGAGGGCACGTGCAGCCTGACATTTCACTGGAAAGAGGCCCATGGTGATCTGAGCACTTTCTGCACCACCACTCTGAGCTCTCTGAACTGACACTGGTGTATCACGAGTAAGCCTTGCACTGGGGCTGTCTCAGAGCATCATTCTGGCAGCCCTCGGAGGTCACTGAGGTCAATATGTGATAACAGAAAGCATTTTTCACATAAGTCAGGTCCATCTTTCCTCTTTCACTCCTGCTCTTTATTTCAGTGGCATCACAGTGCCTTGTTCTGGGTTTGAGACAATCAGAAGATTTTCTATGAGCTTCTAGCAGGGCTCAGGAAACAAAAACCCTGCTGAGGGGGTCACAGATAGAACCAGCTAGGTTTTCCTTCTCCCATCCCAGGAAGCTTTTTATGCAGATTTATGGGAGATGCTCTTATTTTCTGTGGATCTCTTTGCACAAGAAAAAAGTGCATATTAATAACCAGGCTTTCTATTCAAATCTTTTTTGACGCACTTAGCAACACAGAATCTTTGCCAAAGGCCCAGGTGCATATCTCATCTGTGGCAAAGTCATAAACTGATGACCCGTTACTTGTTTTCTCAATGTTGTATTGAACTGAATTTGTTGAAAAATTACATACACACAGAGAAGTGCTCATTGGAACTATAATATATACAAAGTGAAAATACCATGTAGTCACCGCCCCCACCCCATGCCTTCAAGAGAAACCACCATCCTGATTTAGCCAATATCATTGATTAGTTTACATGATTTCTCAGTTTTATATAAGTGGATTCGTAAATGATGTACCCCAACGTGTCTTGTTTCTTTTACTTAGTATTATGTTTATGAGATGTGCCTTATGTTGTTGCATATTTTAGGGTTCATTAACTCTCATTCCTGTTTAGCATTCGTCTGTAGAAACAGAAGGAGAGGAATTCTTCTTACCCTTGAGGAGCACTTAGACTGTTAGCTTGGTGTGCCTGTGAATAATGTTGCCATTTATGTTCTTGTGTATGTCCTTTGGTACACACCTTTTGGTGCACATTTGTATATATTTCTGCCTAGGATATATATCTCCTAGGATATAAACCTAGGAGTGGATCTACTGGTGTCAGAACACACATACGCTCAGTTTTAACGCCAAATAGTTTTCCAACATGTTTGATCAAATTTACACACCAAGCAGCAGGGTCTGAGTGCTGGTATATTCAGTTTCTCATCATGGCCATTTGACAGGTATGTCATAAGATAATATTATAATTTGTATTTCCTTGATGATTAATAAAGCTGACAAACTTTCCCTAGATATTAGTATGTACTGGGCAGCCTCTTTTTGAAGAGTTATATTGATAACTTTTGCCTATTTCCTATCAGGGTTTCTGATTTTTTTTTTCTTATTGACTTGGGGGAGCTCTATATTCCAGTTACAAATCCTTTGTCCATTATATGTGTTACAAACACCTTTTCCCATGCCGTGTCTTTATTTTATTCCATTCTGCATGCCTTCATACCCTCTTCATGGTGTTTTTATAAAGATAAGTCCTTAAATTCAATATAATACAATTTACAAAGATTTTTCCTTAGAGCTAGAAATATTTCCCTATCCCAAAGTGTCACAAAGATATTCTTGCATGTTGTCTTCCAAAATATTATATCTTTCATGTTTATATCAATTTTTGAATGTTATGAGGTAATATTCAAGATATATTAAAAGCATGTTATTCTTAACTGAGTTGGCATTCTTCTTTTTTTTTTTTTCTGTATTGCTGTTCAGTCACTCAGTCACTTCCGACTCTTTGCTTCACCATCTCACGGAGTTTGCTCAGACTCACATCCATTGAGTCAGTGATGCCATCCAACCATCTCGTCCTCTGTCATCCCCTTTTCCTCCTGCCTTCAATCTTCCCCAACATCATGGTCTTTTCTAATGAGTCAGCTCTTGTGGCCAAATTATTGGAGCTTCAGTTTCAGCATCAGTCCTTCTGATGAATATTTAGGGTTGATTTCCTTTAGGATGGACTGGTTTGATCTCCTTGCAGTCCAAGGGACTCTCAAGAGTCTTCTCCAACACCACAGTTCAAAAGCATCAATTCTTCAGTGCTCAGCTTTCTTTACAGTCCAACTCTCACATCCATACATGACTACTGGAAAAATCATAGCTTTGACTAGATGGACCTTTTTTGGCAAACTAGCATCTCTGCTTTTTAATATGCTGTCTAGGTTTGTCATTTATTTTCGTTCAAGGAGCAAGCATCTTTTAATACCGAGGCTGCAGTCAACATCTGCAGTAATTTTGAAGCCCCTAAAAATAGTCTGTCACTGTTTCCATTGTTTCTCCATCTATTTGTCATGAAGTGATGGGACCAGATGCCATGATCTTCGTTTTCTGAATGTTGAGCTTTCAGCCAGCTTTTTCACTCTCCTCTTTCACTTTCATCAAGAGGCTCTTTAGTTTCTCTTTGCTTTCTGCCATAAGGGTGGTGTCATCTGTGTATCTGAGGTTATTGATATTTCTCCTGGCAATCTTGATTCCAGTTTGTACTTCATCCAGCCTGGCATTTCGCATCATGTACTCTGCATAAAAGTTAAATAAGCAGGGTGACAATATACAGCTTTGACATACCTCTTTCCTAATTTTGAACTAGTCCGTTATTCTATGACCAGTGCTAACTGTTGCTTCTTGATCTGCATACAGGTGTCTCAGGAGGCAGGTAAGGTGGTCCCATCTCTTTAAGAATTTTCTGTATACTGTCTGAAATTTAAGAGGGATGATCCAGGTAAAGTCTCAATATGTCATAGTTTGAATAGTCTCTTACCTGGGAAAATACCTCTCTGTAATATAAAAATTAACATCTAATTAACAGCTAGTCTCAAAAGTCTGGGTAAAGGAAAACAAAAATACTATTATTATTCAAGTAGAAAACTGAATCTCTGTCCTACTTGTGCAATGTCTTTTGAACAAATGAAGAAGGAGGAAAAAAAAAACTACAATTTTAAGATGACAGAAAAAAAATGCACTGGACAGATAATTTGAATTTGCTCTGTCCTCAGCTGTATGAGCGTTAGCTGCAGCTGCAAAAATGCAACTTGGAAACTTCATCAAGTCTCCTTTCAGGGGACTTCCCTGGTGGCCCAGTGGTCAAGAATCCATCTGCCAATGCAGGGGAGTGAGTTGGATTCCAGGTCTGAGAACTAAGATCCCACGTGCCATGGGGCAACTAAGCCTGGACAGTTCAACTATAGCGTCCACGGGCTCGGCAGCCCATGAGCTATGAAAATCCCACATGATACAACTTAGACCCGGTGCAGCCAAAAATAAATAAAAAGAAAAATAATTTTTAAAAAACTTTCCTTTTGGGATTGCTTTTCCAATCCATAGAAAAGGCGTTGTAATATGAAACCCAAATATGCCACATTAAACAAATGTAATTTCATGCTTTAGGGTAACATGCATTTAAATTTTATTTACAGTTTTGATGGTTTACCACTACTCATTACTTTTTTATCTAAGAAACCAAGCAAGATATAGGATTCTAATTATAAGGGGCTATTTTATAAAATATTTTGTCTTGCTTAGCACTGTCCTACAGGGCTCACTGCTATGATGAAAATGCCCCACCGCTCCAGACCTGCACGGCACTGTCCAGTACAGTAGCCGTAACCACATGCATCTATCAACAAATGTGTCTAGTGAGACCAAGCAACTGAATTTTCAATTCCCTTTTATTTTAATTCATTCAGATTTAAATATAAATAGCTATGTGTAGCTAGTGGCTACTGAATTAGACAGCACTGTGCAGGTCTAACTAATCTCAAAAATGTGCAATTTTCAAGGAATTATGCCCATGGTAAGATGGAACAAGGCAGCACTAATCTTGCAAATGATTAATTACATAGGGATTTGTGCAACTAAGCAACCATCTCCAGCCTAAAGATAGAATGAGTAAGGATTATAGTTCTGGACACACACACACACACACACACACACACACACACACCCCTGAATATTTTTGCCCAGGAAATTCAGTGCCAGATTGGAAGGCAGTATAACTTCTTATTACCAATTACTGTTTTCTCTATATATAACCTAGAGCTAAGTTTGCGAGATACTTGGCAAGATTCCTACCACACATTCCATAGACTATGAATCAAATACCACCTTTATCCGAGTTCTAGGAGAGAGACCAACCTTACTTTTTCAGGAACCTTAATCACAAATCTCTTGAAGAAATCACTACCCACAATTCCAAAGCATACAAAAGTTTATTCTGTATCATAAGTTGATGAACTACTAAAACACCCAATTAAAAATTTGTAAATATACTTTGGTATAGCAAATTTAAATGTGCTTTAAATATACTTTATACCTTTAAGATAATTTAATATGTTCATACTGACATATATCATCTACTTCCTTTTATAATTATAATTTAATATCATCCTGACATTTATTCTTGAAATTACAATCTATTTTCATTAATGCAACTTATTTTATGTTGCTTGCTGTGCCTTATATATGACAGATTTTAAATAAATTTTAAGTACTAATATTCAGTTTCAAAATAATTTAATGAGCCCAAATTTACAACGTGGATATTTCTTGTCATATCACAAAGAAAACTATTTTATATATACATATATATGTATAATCTATTTAGGAACAGAAACAAGGGGAGGGAGGTATTTGTTTCACTTTATACTGCTTTGTTTAGCAAAATAAAGTGCTGGTGTTTTCCAAAGAGGAGCTTGTTTTCAACAGATTTTTATTTTTTTACTGAAGTTTAGTTGATGCACAATATTATTTTCAGGTGTGCAACATATAATATGATGAGGTGTGTATTCCCTCAATACCTACTCTGAGAGCTTTTATCATCAATGGAACTTGGATTTTGTCAAATTCTTTCTCTGCATCTATTGAGATGTGTGTGTGTGTGTGTGTTAAGTTGCTTCAGTTGTGTCTGACTCTTTGCAACGCTATGGACGGTACCCCACCAGGCTCCTCTGCCCATGGGATTCTCCAGGCAAGAATACTGGAGTGGGTTGCCATGCTGTCCTCCAGGGGGCCTTTCTGACCCAGGACTGAACCTGCCTCTGTTACGTCGCCTGCATTGGCAGGCAGGTTCTTCACCACTAACAGAAGCCCATCTGTTGAGATGATCATATGATTATCTTTTGTCTCATTAATGTGTTGTGTATATTGATATGTATGTATTGAACTAACCTTGCATCTTGGGATAAATACCACCTGATCATGGTGTACAATCCTACTAATATATTGTTCAACTGGTTTGCTACTATTTTGTTGAGGTTTTTGCATCTGTGTTTATTAGGGATATTGACTGTAATTTTTTTGGTACAGTCAAAAAATTTTGGCACAAAAATTGTTTGTCTTTATTTTTATATATTTATTAATCAAATATGATTTAGACTACTTAATTTGGAATAAGCTGTCACATTCTATGCATTTCTGAGTGGCAGTAGAAGAAACCATTCTTTACCACTACATATATGGCTGTGAAGTTCCTTCAGCTGCAGCATATACACTGAGAAATTTTTGGATGTGAAGATTGGAGCACAGATAAGCAGCGTTTTTGATTTAGTTCAATAAATACAAAAATACATTTGTTTTCTTTCTTAATTTGGCACTATGTATTATAAAGATTCTTAAAATTTTTATAGCAATTCATTTCACCTTTAGGGAATCTCTCCCAAAGAAATAATCCAAATTATAAATAAAATTGTAAAGTTGTATATTACAGAGTTAGTTAAAATAGTGAATATTTACATATACTTTTACATTCAATAATAGAAGAATAGGGAAGTACATTTTGGGAGGATCGTTTCAGATTTATATAAAGTAAATAATGGTTATAAAGACCACGCACAAACAAATACATTTACTATCGCGGTCTTCAAACTCTATCACAACAACAACAAAAAAAAACTAAGAAGTTATTAAACAAGAACTAGGAACTGAAACTCTAGTAAATAATTTCTAGAGTGCTAGAAAGCTAAGCTCAGTGATTATTGAAAAGTAATAGAAAATTATTGATAGATTGATAATCAGCTGAGTGAACAGATGATAAATACACTGACAGATATATAAATATAGATACTATCACAGGTATTTCACATGTAAAATTAAAACAGGAGACACAATATCATTTGTATAAAATGCAAACATATACTACACAGGGAAAATAATAATAATAACAATGGTTGCAATAGGACAGAGGATTTTTATTGCCATAAAAGTAATTTTTTACAGAAATTAAGAATTTCTTTTTTCCAATTACTTCCCTCAGTTTAAGCCATTGCAGTATTTTTCCCTGATACTATACATTTCTATACATGCTTCCCAGGTGGCACAGTGGTAAAGAATCCTCCTGCCCGTGCAAAAGACGCAGTTCCGATTCCTGGGTAGGGAAGATCCCCTGAAGGAAATGGCAATCCACTCCAGTATTCTTGCCTGGAAAGTTCCATGGACAGAGGAGCCTTGGGTTTCAAAGAGTCAGACATAACTGAGCATCTGAGCATGCACAAACATACATCTCTTTAGCATACTCGAAGAACTGATAAATTTTTCTTTGGAGAGAAACTAAAGTTGAACTATCTCCAGAGGGTGATTAGAATCGATATCCTTACTTTACAAATGAGAAAACAGATCCAGAGAGATTAAGCACTTGTCACCTTCCCTCAGCATTTTCCCCATTTGCCCCCAAATTAATAGCGATTGGAGAAGGCAATGGCAACCCACTCCAGCACTCTTGCCTAGAAAATCCCATGGACAGAGGAGCCTGGTAGGCTTCCAGGCGCATCGACTATTGTCTGTGATATATCCCTTAGATAGGTGGTTAAGATAAATATAAGCTTTCTTGGTTAATACTGCTGAAATGGATTCATTTGATCTGAATCCTATTTTTGATTACAAGTGAGGCTTCTTGATTGCACACGTTTATGTGCCCAAAGAAAAGTTCATGGTGGTGATCTATTATAGCAGCGAGTCTTAATCTTTGATTCCTTTCAGTTAAATTGTTTCCTAGTATGTGTTTTGGAGAAGGCAATGGCACCCCACTCCAGTACTCTTGCCTGGAAAATCCCATGGATGGAGGAGCCTGGTGGGCTGCAGTCCATGGGGTCGCTAAGAGTCGGACACGACTGAGCGACTTCCCTTTCACTTTTCACTTTCATGCATTGGAGAAGGAAATGGCAACCCACTCCAGTGTTCTTGCCTGGAGAATTCCAAGGACAGCAGAGCCTGGTGGGCTGCCGTCTATGGGGTTGCACAGAGTCAGACATGACTGAAGTGACTTAGCAGCAGCAGCAGCAGCAGTGAAAACTGTTCTAAAGATTTTGTAGGGGACTCAGTAAACTATTCAAAATCACTTCAAAAGTCACTCCCTGTTAACCTTGTTCTCTCCAGTTTTACTCTTCCCTTGACACCAGTCCTGATTCTCCTCTTTCACTCACACAGGGCACCTAACCCACCCTCTATTTCACAGAGCAATTGCTCTTGCCCCTACACTTGCACATAGGATTGACTCTCTTTGGTGAACAACAATCTACATGCTTTAATGGTAGTTTAGCAACCAGGTGTTACTCGCCTCAGCTAAGCAGCTTAATCAAAGTTATGTGCAGTACTCTTCCTGAGCAGAAAGAGGACAAGCTTTAATGATAGCCACTCCAATCCCCAAACGAGGACATATCTGGGTCCACATGAGACTGCCCCAAGATTCTGATTCTTGAAGCTCTCCATCCTGCCAAGCATTGTCACGATGGTGGGCACCTTAGCTATTAAGTACAAGCTGCAGATGAATTGAGACTGCAAAGAAGCATTGAGAACCTTAGACATTTTTCTCAGTCACTCTGCAGTCATCAGAAGTTTATCATTCTGACTCCTTTAAAGATAGCAGTGGAGGAGGAAATGGCAACCCACTCCAGTATTCTTGCCTGGAAAATTCCATGGACAGAGGAGCCTGGCGGACTGCAGTCCATGGGGTCGCAAGAGCCGGACACAACTGAGTGACTTGCGCTTTCTCTAGATAGCAAGGCTGGCTTCTTTGGCAGCCCCCTTAAAAGTGGATGACCTCTTCCGCAAAGTGCCATGTTCAACTATCCACTTTGTTTTTGCCTGATTTCCTTTGGCAGTAAACTCTCCTGAGGTCCAACAGCATTCTCATCTGAAGGATTCCTGATCGAGTAGCCCCCCAACGCCCAGCCCCAGCAGTCGCCAACAACCCAATGCCACACTTCCACTTCCTCTTGGGTCACTATTCTGTATACAGCCCCCCAGCAAATCAAATAGTAATAGTAATTGATTCCATCATGTTCTTGACAACACATTAAATATAAGCTAAAAATCAGATAAATATAAAACACACTTCTCCTTCCTACCAGAAGAAAATGTCATTTGCACTCTAAAAAAGAGCATTTTTCCCTTAAACCAGTGGGCTTTCTTTTCCCAAGAAGATATGTTTTTCTCTCTAAAGATCAACATAAGAGGCAATATGATGTGAATAACAGTTTAGAACTTATTTCTTTTTAATGCTCCAGTAATGAAATTCTGGTCTGTCGCTTGAATACCTTGTGATGCTCAAAAAATCTTGTGTGATCCTAGACCCCACCAGACCTATAGCTTTCATTTTAAAATTGCTTTTTCCTGGGACAGTATTGAAGAGAGCCCAGGTAAACAGGCTTTGCCAGAGAATCTACTAACCACAGGATGTTAAATGGAAATAATTATCATTATTTTTATATTTAAGTCCTTGACACTATCAGTCTGTTCTTTCTCTTTATTCAAGTATTTCATAAGAAAAAAAAAGAAAAGAATGGAAGGCAGCAGGAAGGGAAGGAGGGGGAAAGAGAGCAAAAGAAAGAGACAAATTGAGGTTATATTTATTTGAATTATGGTTTAGTTAATTTAATTTCCTCCACATTGAAGAAACCCTAGTCTTTTGGTGTGAAGATCAGATGAATAATTTAATTATAAAATTACAGGATGTGCTGCCTGAGGCTTCCTTTGGAGGTAGAGAAACTTCCAGAAAGCTATTATCTCTTCTTTACCTCAAGTAATTATATAACTCCTAAGCTTGTGAGGACTAAGCCCAAGATTAAATTTTACATTCTATGCATCTGGCTAATCATTGCTAAAGCACCCCCTGGCCTGTCAGAAAAGACAGACATTGGCCCTGGTCATTGTAAACTACAGCAAGGAGATTGGATGCGTCAAGCACAAATTTCCTGAGATTTATTTAACCTTCAAGAATGTTGAAAACCCGGGTGAAAACGGCATTCCAACTCAAATGTCTGTCTGAATCATGAGAAACAATCCCATAAGGTGGCAGAACCAGATGTTTGGGAAAAATCTTTGTTTGACTCTACATTTCTGAAATGGTGTTCATCAAATTAGTATTCAGAAATAATCGATGTTCCTGAAGATAATGTGGCTGAGCTGGGGCAAGCAGGGAAGCTAACTTCTATAGTGCTAAGCGATGTTTTTCAGTGGAGGAAATGTGCTCAACATTTTTTCAGGAATTGTTCAAATGAAGAATATTTTACAAACTTCAAAAGTAAACTGGAAATCATCTAACCTATTGTGTTTCAAAGTCAATATTTATCTCACTAACACAGGTGGGTGAGGTAGGTATTAATAGTTACTGAATGTACCATGGAACAGATTTAACCACTTTTGAAGAAAAGGGATCCAATTTTTCTGAGACGCTCAGGAAGAGTTTTAGTCAGTAAGCTCCCCACAACCAGCCTACCTGCCCAGGATATAATTTAAGGTTCTGATTGTGCCAAGGACACCTTCAATCAGTTCATTTACTGTAGCAGCTTGAATTGTTGATGCCATTCCTTTTTAAAATTTAAATTTGTTTAAATAAATCAAACTCCATTCACAGTAGAAAATAAATAACTATATTTAACTTTTTATGATATAAATCAGGGGGTGTTCATTACAGCAGACTCCAAAGTACAAATAATCAGAAAACGTATTGCTCCTTACTTCAGTGGAGGTCAAGCTATTTATTGCTGTGAGATGGCAGAGCCCTGAGTGGTAAGCACAGGTCCATATAACCAGATTTGTGGGCTTCTTTGTCACAGTTTACTGGAGGAAGGACAGGGTGGAGGCAGATAGTGACAAGCAGACTATCTATTTAGATGCTGTGCATCTTGTTCCCTGATCACCATTTGTTGTACTTTTAAATATTTATGCTACTGTGGGCAAATAAACAAACCAGGTACATCACATCCCCACTCGGAAAATACTTATTTTAATAATATTATGCAGGTGGTTATGACAGAATGGAAATGTTTGACCCCTGTTGTGAGACTTTGCAAAATTTAACCTTTTTTTAAAATCCTAGCATTGTTCTTCACAATACTGAACCCTCCCTTATCTACTAACAGTATATTATCCTATCATTTTCCATTTTTAAAACATAAGGTTTCCGAAGTTAGAATTTCAGAATTCTAACTTTTATATAATTGCTTTTATATAACCTAAAACATTTTGCAAAACATATTCTAACTTAATATTAAAACATGAAGGGACAAATAGAATTATATTTCTAGAAAGTTGTTTTGCAATCAACTTGATTTAAGTTATTCCCTCTTCTGAAGTGAAATAGTAAGCATTAAATTTTTGCCAAGTATTAGAAACCAGTCCCTAAGATTTTCATAAAATTTTTTTAAACAAATTTAATTCAATTTATAGTACACACTTCCCTGGGTCAGAAAGATCCCCTTGAGAAGGGCATGGCAACCCACTCCAGTATTCTTGCCTAGAGAATTCCATAGACAGAGGAGTCTGGCAGGCTACAGTCCATGGGGTCGCAAAGAGTCAGACATGACTGAGCAACTAAGCACACACACAGTAAATAAGCACATTTCTTTTTATTATATAGTCAGCAGGTGTTCATTACAGAAAACTAGGAAATACAAATAATTAGTAAGTGTATTTATATTAAACCTCATTTTTAAATTCAGGATAATCACATGTATACTACTGAGTTCTTGGGACTAAATAAAATAGATTGGTAGACAGGTGGCAGACAGAAAGCCCAGAATCTCATCACTGCTAATCTGGTAAAAGGAACAGAGTCAGTTTATAATAATTTCTGGGATTTTTACAAATAAGCTATAATGCCATGCTTTTTCTTTTGATCCAACTGCTTATCCATGTTTATTTAAACAGGAAAATAAATCAAGCACCAACTAAGCTCCTAGCTAAAAACACTTAGAGGATTAATGTCACTTTGTCTTCAATTAAAAAAAATGCATTTCTGAAATTCTTCTTCTCTTTGTCTTCCCAAGTAAAAGTTACTTGAGATCTTAATTAAGTTCAGTCCTAATCAGTGATTTCTTAAATCACGGCATCTCAATTTAAGGAGCCATCTCAGAGGCCTTCCTTTGAGTTCTTTCCCTACTATGTTACTGACTCTATTCCTGCTCTGTTGTACCTCTCTCTTAGTCTGCTTGTCTAAAATTAAAGGTAGCAAAGCCCTCAGAGCTTACAGGCTCCTCTCCAGAAGGGATGCGAATGAGCTTTAATGTTAAATCACAATGTCCTATGCTGTTTCCTTCAGGGGGCTGCCACTTACAGGAGTAGAAAAAACAAAAAAGATGGAAGACTTAAGTTTCAAACCTTAATATATATGAGAATTTAGAAGAAAAAAAAAAAGAATTTGGGTAATCTATTTATCCTAAGCAAGTATTTATTAATAAAGAAAATAAAATATACATTTCTGGCTTATTACAAGGGTTAAATGAAAGCATATGCAAAAACCTTTTAAGATCCCAGAGACACACTACTTTCATTAATGCAAAAAACTTAGCTTGGGGATTAGTCAATTACTCATAAGCCCACTTTTATAATCAATTTTATTGAGGGGTAACTTACATACAGTAAAAAATACTCAGAGAAAGAGAAATACATGATAGTCTTAAGAGTTTTGATAAATGCATACACTTGTAAAACAAATATTAGGCTAGAATCAAGATACAGAACATTTCCACACACCCCCACAAGGCATGCTGGTGCCTCATCGCAATCAGCCTCTCCGCTCCCAGCATCAGGCCACCACTGCTCTGCTTCTGTCTCTCTAGATTACATGTGTGTCTTCTACATTTTCACATAAATAAGTAAGTACTGCTTTGTGCTTGGCTTCTTTTGCTTAGTATTATGCCTTTGAGATTCATCAATGATATCGCGTCCATCAGTGGTTTCTTTTTCTCCACTGATGAATAATCGCCCATCATAAGATAAAAATCTATTCGTTTATCCTTTCACCAGTTTCTGAGACATAGTTCCCAGTATGGCGCTATTATGAATAAAGATGCTATTAACAGTTATTTAAAGGCATGTGTGTGGACACATAATTTCAATTTCTGAAGGGTAAATATTGAGTAGACTTGCTGAACTGCATGCTGAATATATGTTCGATGATATAGGAAATAGCTAAACTATTTTCCAAAGAGGCTATTACATTTTTGTATCCCCACCAGCAATGCATGAGACTTCTAGCTGCTCCATCTCCTCATCAACACTTGGTGGTGTTGGTCTTTTTAATTGTAATTATTCTAGCGGGTATGAGGTGGTATCTTATTGTGATGTTTTAATTGTAATTTTTATTTTGCATCGAAAGATAATTGCTTTACAGTGTTGTGTTAGTGTCTGCTATACAACAGTGTGAATCAGCCACAAGTATACATATATCGCTTCCCCCTTGAGTTTCCCTCCCGCCTCCTCACCATTCCACTCTCTAGGTCATCACAGAGCCCGGAGCTGATGTCCCTGTGATACGCAAAAGCTTCCCACTAGCTGTCTGTTTTACACGTGGTGCTGTTTATTTGGCAATGGTACTCTCTAAATTCATCCCACTCTCCCCTTCTCCTGCTGTATCCATAAGACCATCCTCTACCTCTGCGTCTCTATTCCTGCCCTACAAATAGGTCCATCAGCACCATTTCTACAGATACCATATATGTGCACTAATACACAATTTTATTTTTCTCTTTCTGACTTACTTCACTCTGTATAACAGACCCTAGCTAGGTTCATCCACCTCAGTACAACTCAATTTTGTTCCTTTTAATGGCTGAGTAATATTCCATTGTATATATGTATCATAACTTCTTTATCCACTCATCTGTCAATGGACATATATGTTGCTCCAAGTGCTGGCTACTGCAAATAGTGCTGCACAAACATTGCGGTGCAGGTGTCTTTTTGAATTATGGTTTCTTCAGGGTATATGCCCAGCAGTCGGATTCTTGAGTCATATAGTAGTTTCATTCCTAGTCTTTTTAAGGACTCTCCATACCGTGCATCATAGTGGCTGAATCAATTTACACTTCCACTAACAGTGCCAGAGGGTTAGCTTTTCTCCACATTCTCTCCAGCACTCACTGTTTATAGATATTTTGATGATGGCCATCCTGACCAGTGTGAGGTGATATCTCATCACAGTTTTGACTTGCATTTCCCTAATAATGAGCAATGTTGAGCATCATTTCATGTGTTTCTTGGCCATCTGTATGTCTTCTTTGGAGAAATGTCTACTTAGGTCTTCTACCCATATTTTGATTGGGTTGTTTGTTTTTCTGATATTGAGCTGTGTGAGTTGCTTGTATATTTTGGAGATTAATTCTTTGTCAGTTGCTTTAACTAAAATTATTTTCTCCCATTCTGAGGGTGGTCTTTTCATCTTGTTTGTAGTTTCCTTTGCTGTGCAAAAGCTTTTAAGTTTAATTAGGTCCCACTCGTTTACTTTTGTTTTTATTTCCATTACTCTAGAAGGTGGGTCAAAGAGGATCTTGATGGGATTTATGTCAGAGAGTATATTGCTGATGTTTTCCTTTAAGAGTTTTATAGTCTCTGGCCTTACATTTACGTCTTTCATCCATTTTGAGATTATTTTTGTGTACAGTATTAGGAAGTGTTCTAATGTCATTCTCTCACACATAGCTGTCTAGTTTTCCCAGCACCACTTACTAAGGAGATAGTCTTTCCTTCATTGTATATTCTTGCCTTTGCTGTCAAAGATAAGGCGCCTATAGATGTGTGAATCTACCTCTGGGCTTTCAATCTCACTCCATTGATTTGTATTTGTTTTTGTGCCAGTACCATACCGTCTTGATTACTCTAGGTTTATAATATAGTCTGAAGTCAGGAAGGTTGATTCCTCCAATTCTTCTCACTGTGACTTTTCATTTGTATTTTCTCAATGACTTTTCCAGTACCAGTTGATTATTCCTTCTTCCCTAAAATGTTTGTCTAAATTGTTCATCACTTTTGAGATATAGTTTTCTTACTACTGTGCTGTAGCAGTTCTTTACATAATCACAGGTACAAATTTTATCAAATGTATGTTTTTTTAATATTTTCATTGAGTCTGTGACTTGCCTTGTTTTATTTAGAAAGAACACAAGTTTATAATATTGATGAACTCCAATTTATCAATTATTTGTATGGCTCATCCTTTTAAATGTTTAATGCATGAAATTTTTACCTGTCCTAGCTTTATGAGGATTTTCCCCTATGAAGTGTTATACCTTTATGCCTGTGACTCCATTTTCATTCCAATCCCAGAGAAAGGCAGTACTAAAGAATGTTCAAACTATTGAACAATTACACTCATCTCACATGCAAGCAACAAAATGATCAAAATTCTCCAAGCCAGGCCTCAACAGTACATGAACTGTGAAATTCCAGGTGTCCAAGCTGGATTTAGAAAAGGCAGAGGAACCAGAGGTCAAATTGCCAAAACCTGTTGGATCATCAAAAAAGCAAGAAAGTTCCAGAAAAACATCTATTGTTGCTTTATTGACTACACCAAAGCCTCTGACAATGTAGATCACAACAAACTGTGGGAAATTCTTCAGAGATGGGAATACCAGACCAGCTTACCTGCCTCCTGAGAAATCTGTATGCAGGTCAAGAAGCAACAGTTAGAAGAGGACATGGAACAACAGACTGGTTCCAAATAGAGAAAGGAGTAAGTCAAAGTTGTATATTGTCACCCTGCTTATTTAACGTATATACAGAGTAATCATGAGAAATGCCTTACTAGATGAAGCACAAGCTGAAATCAAGATTTCCAGGAGAAATATCAATAACCTCAAAGACACAGATGACACCACCCTTATGGCAGAAAGTGAAGAGTAATTAAACAGCCTCTTGATGAATGTGAAAGAGGAGAGTAAAAAAGTTGGCATAAAACTCAACATTCAGAAAGCTAAGATCATGGTATCCAGTCCCATCACTTCATGGCAAATAGATGTGGAAACAGTGGTAACAGTGACAGACTTTATTTTCTTGGGCTCCAAAATTGCTGCAGATGGTGACTGTAGCCATGAAATTAAAAGATGCTTGCTCCTTGGATGAAAAGCTATGACCAACCTAGACAGCATATTAAAAAGCAGAAACGTTACTTTGCCAACAAAGCTCCGTCTAGTCAAAACTATGGTTTTTCCAATAGTCATGTATGGATGTGATACTTGGACCATAAAGAAGGCTGAGTACTGCAGAATTGATGGTTTTGAACTGTGGTGTTAGAGAAGACTCTTGAGTCCCTTGGACTGCAAGGACAAGTCAATCCTAAAGGATACCAATCCTGAATCTTCACTGGAAGGACTGATGCTGAAGCTGAAACTCCAATAATTGGCCACGTGATGTGAAGAGTTGACTAATTGGAAAAGCCCCTGATGCTGGGAAAGATTGAAGGCAGGAGGAGAAGGGGATGACAGAGGATGAGATAGTTGGATGGCATCACTGACTCGATGGACCTGAATTTGTGCAGCTCCAGGAGATGGTGAAAGATAGGGAAGCCTGGTGTGCTGCAGTCCACAAGGTTGCAGACTCAGATATGACTGAGCAACTGAACAACAACAATGCTTCCACTTTAACTTCTATCCTTTGTGCTATTATTAACATACTTTTTATGTCTATATATGTTAAAAAATCTCACAATACACTGTTATAAATTGTTATTAAATAGTCAATTATGTTTGAAAGAAATGTTTTAAATTGGAAAAAATCTGTCCTATTACATATTTAATATTACTGGCTCTTCATTCCTTTATGTAGATGAAAGTGCTGCACTCAATATGTCAGCAAATTTGGAAAACTCAGCAGTGGCCACAGGACTGGAAGAGGTCAGTTTTCATTCCAATTCCAAAGGCAATGCCAAAGAATGCTCAAACTACTGCACAATTGCACTCATCTCACACGCCAGTAAAGTAATGCTCAAAATTCTCCAAGCCAGGCTTCAGCAATACATGAATCGTGAACTTCCAGATGTTCAAGCTGGTTTTAGAAAAGGCAGAGGAACCAGAGATCAAATTGCCAACATTGGCTGGATTATCGAAAAAGTAAGAGAGCTCCAGAAAAACATCTATTTCTGCTTTATTGACTATGCCAAAGCCTTTGACTGTGTAGATCACAATAAACTGTGGAAAATTCTGAAAGAGATGGGAATACCAGACCACCTGACCTGCCTCTTGAGAAACACGTATGCAGGTCGGGAAGCAACAGTTAGAACTGGACATGGAACAACAGACTCTGGTTCCAAATAGGAAAAGGAGTACATCAAGGCTGTATATTGTCACCCTGCTTATTTAACTTATATGCAGAGTATATTATGTGAAATGCCAGGCAAGATAAAGCACAAGGTGGAATCAAGATTGCCGGGAGAAACATCAATAACCTCAAATATGCAGATGACACTACCCTTATGGCAGAAAGTGAAGAACTAAAGAGTGTCTTGATGAAAGTGAAAAAGGAGAGTGAAAAAGTTGGCTTAAAACTCAACATTCAGAAAACCAAGATCATGGCATCTGGTCCCATCACTTCATGGGAAATAGATGGGGAAACAGTGGCTGACTTTATTTTTGGGGCTCCAAAATCACTGCAGATGGTGATTGCAGCCATGAAATTAAAAGATGCTTACTCCTTGGAAGGAGAGTTATGACCAACCTAGACAGCATATTCAAAAGCAGAGACATTACTTTGCCGACTAAGGTCCGTCTAGTCAAGGCTATGGTTTTTCCAGTGGTCATGTATAGATGTGAGAGTTAGACTACAAAGAAAGCTGAGCACCAAAGAATCGATGCTTTTGAACTTTGGTATTAGAGAAGACTCTTGAGAATCCCTCAGACTGCGAGGAGATCCAACAAGTCCATCCTAAAGGAGATCAGTCCTGGGTGTTCACTGGAAGGACTGATGTTGAAGCTGAAACTCCAGTACTTTGGCCACCTGATGCAAAGAGCTGACTCACTGGATAAGACCCTGATGCTGGGAGGGATTGAGGGCAGGAGGAGAAGGGGACAACAGATGATAAGATGGTTGGATAGCATCATCAACTCAATGGATATGAGTTTGGGTAAACTCCGGGAGTTGGTGATGGACAGGAACACCTGGCGTGCTCCGGTTCATGGGGTCACAAAGAGTGGGACACGACTGAGCGACTGAATTGAACTGATGTAGATGCAAGTTTCCATCTTGTATCCCTTTCCTTTCATCTGAAGAACTTCCTGTCACATTTGTTGTAGTGTTGTTGTGCTAGCAATGAATTCTACTAGCTTCAGTGTGTCTGAAAAATTCCATCTCCATGTTTAAATGATATCTTTATTGGATTTTTTCTCTGATAGAGTTGTTTCTCCATCATCTTCTGAAAATAAAGTCTGAGATCATCCTTTTTCCTCCTGTATTATTTTTCTCTGATATATTTTAATTTCTTCTCTTTATCATTTATTTTTAGCAATTTGACTACGATGTGGTTTGGCATGTTTTTCTTCATGCTCATCTGGCTTCAAAATTCTTCTTTTTTTTTTTTCCAGTTATCACCTCCTGGATCTAAATATCCGTTGTTACTTTATTCAGTCTTTTCCCCTCTATCTTTCCTTTAAGTCTTGTTCCCTTTGTCTTTCATCTAAGATGCTTTCTTTCATAATTTCTAATAATCTCTCATATATTTCTTGTTTCAAGTACCGTATTTTTTTCACTTTCCAGTCTTTCATTCCGCTTTTGTCTTGTCTATCTTTTCTACATCTATTGCCATTACATTCATGTTTTTCATTAAATTTCTGAACAATTAACAGGACCCATTTAGAAGCCCTTGTATATTAATTCTATCATCTCTATGATTCCTGGTTCTGTTTCCTGGTTATCAATTACTCTCTTCTAGTTCTTGCCACATAGAGTAGCTTTTGATTGGATGCTGGATATTGTAAGTAATGACAAGGAGTATCTGGATTTAGATGTCTCTTTTAAACAGTATTGAGATTTGTTTTAGCAAGTAATTTAGTTATTTTTGGATTACTTGATCATTTAAGACATTCTTTGTTAGAGTAGGTTAAGAATAATCTTTATTCTAGATGAAGTTTAGTCCTACTATAGAAGCATGACCTTTCTAAGTTGTCTATAATGTGTGTGATCAAGAAAAACTCTCCACTCCAACTGACCAGCACTCAAAAACTTCCCTGTTCTGTGTTCAGCATACATCTTTCTGGTTCTCTGTCCTGCCTTTTAGAGTTTCACCGCACACACGTACATATTAAGATTCAGCAAAGGCTCCCTATGCAGATTTTGTTTTGTTTTGTTTTTTTGCTTACCTCACTCCTTTCCAAAACTCCACTTTACAATTTCCAGGTAACATGGGCTTCCCTGGTGGCTCAGAGGGTAAAGCATCTGCCCGCAGCGTGGGAGACCTCTGTTCGATCCCTGGGTTGGGAAGACCCTGTGGAGAAGGAAATGGCAACCCACTCCAGTATTCTTGCCTGGAGAATCCCATGGACGGAGTAGCCTGGTAGGCTACAGTCTACTGGGTTGCAAAGAGTCGGACACGACTGAGCGAGTTCACTTCACTTTGGCCTCGCTGAATTCTGATTTCAGTCTCTTCAACTCATGAAGAATAACCTCCTTTGTTAAAGATAGAAGACAGTCCTCCCTATACCACATTCCAAAATATGCTTCGATTCAGAAAGCCAGAGGAGTGATGTGTTTGAATTCATTTCATTTGTCTCTCTGCTCTCAGGAATCACAGTCTTACACTGCTTATGGCTCAATATTTGATGACAGTGGTTTCACACATTTGACTTTATCTCTTACTGTTTATTGGAGAAGGAAATGGCAACCCACTCCAGTACTCTTGCCTGGAAAATCCCATGGACAGAGGAGCCTGGTAAGCTATGGTCCATGGGGTCGCAAAGAGTGGGACATGATTGAATGACTTCACTTTCTTTCTTTTCACTTACTGTTTATGTCAGGAAAATAAGTTTTCTTTCTCTTAGGTCACCATGTTCATAAACAAAGTCTAGTAATCTCTAGTTTGAGTCATTTTTCATTGACTCAGCATAATGATAAAATAATAATAATATACTATAATAAGTTCCTTTTTAAAATATCTTATTTGTTCATCATAAAACTGCTACCAAGGAGGCATTATCAATACCTTTCATGGATGTAAGAAATGAACTTGAAGAAATGAAATACCTTGATTGAAATCACACAACCAGAACGTGACGAATTTGCAACTCACTCAAATCCACATTGGCCTTATTCCATAGCCTAACTTGTTGGGAAGGTCACTCTTTTACCCTTTTATTGACTTGGTGCTGTGATGCCTAACTTTTTATTACTTTTTCATATCAACATGGAGATCATATGGCTTAGTTCAATTTAAATTAATAAATTTCATGATTAACTTCCTAAAATGAGAATTACCTAAACGTAGCCTAGGAGTGGGCTGGAGAGAGAGAGAAACAGGTAAAGTCCTGGGGAGAAGACAGGTCTTAAACTTGGACTAAGAGAAGCAATACTCTCAATCATAATCTGCTTAAGTAACACATAAAAATAACAATAAATGTCTACATAAAGAATCATGAAGTCTAAAAAAAAACTATTTAAACATATAGAGCAAGCCTCCATTTCTCAATCTCAAGAAAATTTCTATCTCAAGATAACATTTCAGTTTAAAAATGTATAGAGACTTTGGGGACTGAACGACAAGTATCAGCAAATCCAGGTCTGATTTTTTGAATGAAGTCTGCTATGTGAAGCTCTTTATTCATAGAAGGTCAGCTGATGCTGAAGCAATCAATGCAATTGTCATTATCAGTGGGTGAACTAGTCTGACGACAGTAACATGACATCCTAGCAGCATAAAAATCCTTTCACTATGGAAATGGGAGTCGATGCATACATACAAAATGTGCTATTTTTTAGATTAATCTACTATTCTTCCAACTGTATGAACATAATCACCTGTAATTTCAGACTTGAAATGTTTTATCCTTAATGATAATGTCTGAAGCAGAAATGACACAAGCAGATTCTCAGAAGATGCATTAACAGGAGATGTAAACCCAAGGGCAGCCTAAAGAGAAGGTCTGAACTCTCCAACTAAACCAGGAGTAGAGTGCACGCTTACCATTAGGCTTCCCTGGTGGTTCAGAGGGTAAAGCGTCTGTCTACAATGCGGGAGACCCGGGTTCGATCCCTGGGTGGGGAAGATCCACTGGAGAAGGAAATGGCAATCCACTCCAGTACTATTGCCTGGAAAATCCCATGGACCGAGGAGCCTGGTAGGCTACAGTCCATGGGGTCGCAAAGAGTCAGACACGACTGAGTGATGTTCCTCTTCCTACCATTAGACTGGGACTTAAAACTCTTACTTTCATTTTGGACTAGATTTCCCACAAGATGACATTTCTAAATGACCTCACTATTATTACATGAGATGATTAATAATCAGATACCACTGTTATTAATAATTAACGTTGGAAGGTAAAGCAGCCTTTCCGTCTTTTCCGAAATTCTATGAGATGAGCTTAAATAACATATTCTTTTTATATCCAATGTTTCAGATTCACCTGAAGGAGAAGAAATGGACATGTAGATAACAGAAAGCCAAAGATAAAATTTAAATTGTAGGAGAGTACATTTTCCCTTACTTAAAGTCATCTTGGTAACTTTTGATACACTAATAGCTTCATGGTAAACTATTTCTGAAACCACTTCCAGAATATAATGAGAATAATACTTCTAAATACAAAGTTAGTGCCTTTCTTCTAATTGTCATAATAGAGAAGCCAGTTCATTAATTTCATTAATCTCAGATATGTAAGCAGGAACACAAAATGATTAAATACAAACACATATTATATAACTGAATCATGTAATTTTCTCTTATGACTGCTCTTAGTTTCATATTCCTTTAGTTTTCATTCTGTATTTAAAATGTATTTTGTGAAACAAAGATTATCTCCATTCACTGTGCTGTTTGCCAAAGGTCAGATTTTAGAACTAGGTACTGGTATTTCTCAGCATTTAAATGTTTTCCATGTTTCTCCCTCATACCCTTAGATAGCTCCATTAAGAAAAACAGTATTTTACAAGCACTATGGACCAGTAAGCAAAATTTCATCATCATTAAAAGTGGCCCATGTACTAAGAAATATGGATAAGAAAAAAATTCCGTTTCCATGACATACAAGGAAAGAAGTAAATGCATCTGATGTCTCCTGCAGGAGACAGAGAAATTCTACTTTAGAATGAACAGTGGCATCTATACCTCCCAGAAATGATGCTTGGGTAGCTTTTCTTTCTGTGTCACTGGCTGTTTCCCTTTAGGACCATCATCATCAGTGGCTCTTCATTTAAATGAAAAAAGTATGGTTACTAGCGACCCATTCTATGTGTGATACTATTAACTATTTGCTTTGTTAAATAAAACTGAATGGCCTGGGCAACATAACTGAAAATTGCTCATAGAACAGTCTATCAACCTTACTTTGAAGTGGAAGTAAGCAGACATGATGGGGGAAACAAACAATATTTTAAAGTGATGAGACAATAAAATTCAATTTCCAGTCAGCTTTTTATCATAATATGTGTTGTTGTCCAGTTGCTAAGTCATGTTCAGCTCTTTGCAACCCCACAGACCGCAGTATGCCAGGCTTCCCTGTCCTTCACTACTTCCTAAACTTTGCTCAAACTCAAGTCCACTGAGTTGGTGATGCCATCCAACCATCTCATCCTCTGCTGCCCTCTTCTCCTTTTGCCTTCAATCTTCCCCAGCATCAGAACTTTTTCAGTGAGCTGGCTCTTCACATCAGGTGGCCAAAGTATTTGAGCTTCAGCTTCAGCATCAGTCTGTCCAAAGAATATACAAGGTTGATCTTTAGGATTGACTGGTTTGATCTTCTTTCTGTCCAAGGGACTCTCAAGAATCTTCTCCAGTACCACAAGTCAAAAGCATCAATTCTTTGGCACTCAGCCTTCTTTATGGTTCAACTCTCACATCCATACATGATTACTGGAAAAACGATAGCTTTGACTATACAGACCTTTGCTGGCAAAGTGACATCTCTGCTTCTTAATACACTGTCTAGGTTTACCATAGTTTTTCTTTCAAGGAGCAAGTGTCTTTTAACTTCATGGGTGCAGTTACCATCTGTAGTGATTTTGGAGCCCAAGAAAATAAAATCTGTCACTGTTTCTATTTGCCATGAAATAATGAGATCAGATGCCAAGATTTTAGCTTACAGATGCTAAACGTAACTTCCTTTGTGGTACAATTAAATTGCTACTGTCATATATTCACGGAGGCAACTCTTTTCTAGGCTCTTGGGTGAGAACACCGTCATTAACTCCTGCAGCTTGCCTTACAATCTAATAGCTGCCTGCAGACCTACTCAGCATGTTCTTTCAAAGCAGAAAATACTCAGAATGAGGATGGTTTCAAAATTTGGCTCTCTGGGGCAGTAGATACTTTATCTCTCCTAGTTTCTAGAGGCTGGTTTGAAGGATTTCATCAACTACAAATTCGGGGGGAAAAATGGATAACCTGTAGGTAAAATTCAAGAAAATAAGTTAATTTCTAACCATAGCTAGAAAGAACTTTAGGATCCTGTAGATAGCAGCCTAGGTTCATAGACACTTTAATCAGCAGAAATTGATAAGAGGCCAGACCAGAAATTCGGGCAACATTTTACTAGGGTCTCTGCTGCAGCATGAGGGAACAAAGACAAGGAACAGGTTTCCTCACTCACTTGCTCCCTGGGTTGCGGGGGTTGCCAAGCCATTCCCTTAAATGGAGTGAGGGTAAGGGCAGGTCCAGCAGTTGAGCCAGACAGGTGGCTTGGATGGTTTGCCCACCTCCTTGGTGGTGCCATATGGAGAGATCATGAGCAGTAGTACCCTGCTTCTACTCCTGACACTTTAGAAGAAGTTGGGTTTTTGGTCTTTTTTGCATCTTGTTCATAATTTGCCCCAACTATGCAATGCACAATGCATGCAATTATTTTTGGTCTCATATAGTTTCTTTGTATTCTATGGCTCGAGGAGACTTTTTTGTCCAGGCACAAGCACTTGCAGCAGGGTTACAGGTCCCAGCTTGTCTCACTTTTCATCCCGCCTCACTCTTTACAGGTGAAGAGCCTGAACTTAGGTAATAGAGTGATTACCTGAACCAATTAGCAGACACAAATATCCCAACTCCCACTTGCTCAGGCTCCCCACTAAAGAAACAAACAAACAAACAAAAAAAAAAAAAAACACTATCATCTTTTCTTGGAAGCAACAGGAGATTCCTCAACAACAACAAAGAGGTGCTTTGCAGGAAAAAGCCTTTTGTAATGACTCTATACGGTGCCATGTGAGCTCCACAACCTTCCATTTAGCCCTGAATTGTCTGTTTGAGCTAGTCTATTAAACACATACTGCTAAGTCGCTTCAGTCGTGTCCGATTCTGTATGACCCCATAGACAGCAGCCCACTAGGCTCCCCTGTCCCTGGGATCCTCCAGGCAAGAATACTGGAGTGGGTTGCCATTTCCTTCTCCAATGCAAGAAAGTGAAAAGTGAAAGGGAAGTCGCTCAGTCGTGTCCGACTCTTAGCGACCCCATGGACTGCAGCCCGCCAGGCTCCTCCGTCCAGGGGATTTTCCAGGCAAGAGTACTGGAGTGGGGTGCCATTGCCTTCTCCAAAACACATACTAGGAAACAATTTAACTGAAAGGAATCAAAGATTAAGACTCGCTGCTATAATAGATCACCACCATGAACTTTTCTTTGGGCACATAAACGTGTGCAATCAAGAAGCCTCACTTGTAATCAAAAATAGGATTCAGATCAAATGAATTCATTTCAGCAGTATTAACCAAGAAAGCTTATATTTATCTTAACCACCTATCTAAAGGATATATCACAGACAATAGTCAATGCGCATGCTCAGTCGTGTCCAATTCTTTGTGACTTCATGGACTGTAGCCCGCCAGGCTCCTCTGTCCATGGGATTCTCCAGGCAAGAATACTGGAGTGGGTTGCCATTTCTTCCTCCAGGAGATCTTCCCGAGCCAGGGATCAAACCTGAGTCTCCTGCATTGCAGGAAGATTCTTAACCAGCTGAGCCATCAGAGAAGTCCCAGGGATACATCACATTCATACCAAAAGAAGAAAATTCCACTTATGAAAAGGTGGTTTATAGGAGAAAAATATAATTTAACGTCTCACTGACCTAGAAGTATCAATGAAAATAACTGAAGGAAAGATCAAAAAATTCTAAGGCAAGCATAAGGAAATCATGCCACTTGAGTAGTTGAAGTCAGCTTTAACTGCTAGGATTTAGTATTAGGAAATTTTCCTTAAGAAAAATGATATCTCAACTGGTAATTTCCAATTGCAATTAAAATACAACAGCTGGAAAAATATACATATTTGAATTCATAAAATTCCCATGAAAACAAGAGAGGAAGTCTTCTCCTGGCTTGAAGTAAATGTGGAAAAGACATTAGGTACTGTCATAATCTAAACTGAAGCCTGATCTCTTACCCTATTATTAATGTGGAAACAGTGACTTAACAGGTAAAAACAATTGCAGCCTTCAGCTTGTAAAATACTAGCAACCAAGCATCCAAAAGCAGCATTAAAAAATAAAAAAGTAATATTAGTGCTGCTAAATAGGTGACATTTATATAATCCTTCCTTACGAATATGAAAGAGGAAGTTATAGTTTAAAATAAGTATCAAGAGAAATTAAATGTCACTTCGAACAATAAGAACTTGTTGATAAGTAAGACAGAATAACCAGGCCCATGGTTGTGTAACCATAAACTACATGGAATACATTTTTTATTAAAATACTAGGGAAACTCAGATGAAACAGTCATTAATTATTTTCTTAATAACTCCAGGGTTTTTTTTTACTATATATCTCTCAAGCGTCTAGGGACAATTGTTTTTTTTAACCCTTATAAAAATATATTGAATTCCTTGAAGAGGATATCACAAAAGAAAGATTAGTAGTTTCTGAATATGTGAACACTACCCAAAAAACCTTGTCATGAACATCTCCAAACAAGGAAATAAACCAGAGAAGAAAACCGCATATCTTGGATGACCTCTTAACCAAACCCCAGAGAGAGAAAGGAAGGAAAAAAAAAAACTGAGGAAAAGAAAAAACCTTAAAAAATTGAGTTATGGAGCTGATTTTCAATTGTAAAGATTTTTTTCTGTCTTTCAGTAAACACTTTTTATTCAGATTTTATACAAATGCCTTATAAATAAGATGACTTACTTCAACTTTCGCATATTCTTTTCATATTCCTTGTTTATTAAAGATTTTTTTTGATGTGGATAATTTTTAAAGTCTTTTTCTGTCTTATGTTTTGGTTTTTTGTCCATGAGGTATGTGGGATCTTAGCTCTCCACCAGAGAACGAACCTACACCTCCTACACCGGAAGGCAAACCCTAAACCACTGGACCACCATCGAAGTCCCCATATTCTTTATTCTACTACTGTTCTCTTGGTCACTGAGCTGTGGATTAGCCACGATAACTTTCAACTTTGTGTTTCATTTTGCTGAATTCGTAATCTGATTTCCACTTTGGCAAAATAAAATAGAAATATGATTTCATTTTCCCTTTTCTCCATGATAACATATTTCATCATGTTGGCTGGGAAATTGTTAATCAGGAACATCCCTGATTTGGGGGGTGGAACTGGTAAAGACAATCATTTAGTAAAGTCTCATGGTAGGAATTAATGTTCTTTCATGTTTTCACCCAATTATCAATCTCCTCCATTAGGCTGGGCATTCTTTTCATTTTTTAATAAAATAGTGAGTATTTACGGCCTTTTTAAATTTTCTCTTTTTTGTCTGCACTAGTACTTAATTTTTTAACTTTTATCTTGGTATAGCTGATTAACAATGTTTATGACATATTTTAATTCTATCATCCCTTTTGTCTTATTTTTTTGAAGTTTTTTTTTTTTTTTAACTGTGGACCATTTTTAAAGTCTTTATTGAATTTGTTACAATATTGCTTCTGGTTTACATTTTGCCTTTTTGTCTATGAGGCATATGGTATCTTAACTACCCAACCAGTGATTGAAACTACCAGCCTTTGTGGGAAGGCAAGTCTTAACCATTGGGCCACCAGGGAAGTCCCTAGGCTGGGCGTTCTAAAAGAAAACTCATCTAACTACTTTGTATACTATAGCTGGTAGGTATTCATGAAACATTTGTTGAATACCTTTTTTTTTTTTAATTTTTCCAAAGACAGCATCCCTAACATGACTCTGACTATTTGAATGTAAAAAATCATGTATGTTCCAAAGGACTCACCAGTTGCCTAATTCTTCCCAACCATTCTTTTCTATCATGCACCACTTGTGAAGAATTGGCAGCTGACTCACCTGTTTGACTGTCAAGACTTGTCTGTCCCTACCAACTTACTCAGCCAAACCATTTTGGCACATCTCAGTTTTGTTGCAAGGAATACTCTAAAAGACTTCCTCCTCCAGGAAGAAGTTGGTGGAACTATCAATATTTCTCAGAGTGCTCCCTGAGAAAGGAGAATCAACATTTCTCTAAGAAGCTTAGAGCTTCAAGGCACCAAACACAACAATAGAGAAATTCTCTCTTCTGATAGTTTGCAGACTGGTAAGGAGAAGCAAGATGTCCCAACAGGAAGGAAGCCAAGAGACCTGGGGCTAAACTGGCTAAGAGGACACACAAAAATAAACTCAGGTTTTGCTGGTTCCAGGAGCCCACTGTCAGCAGCTGTCAGCTACCATTTCTCTTCCAATCATATTCACAATGTTTGGGCAGAATGATACCCTTCTGCTAACCTCCTCAAGGGTAAAATTACACAAGTCCTTCTGTGTCTCTGGTATTCTTGGGCTTCCCTTGTGGCTCAGCTGATAAAGAATCCTCCTGCAATGTGGGAGACCTGGGTTCGATCCCTGGGTTGGGAAGATCCCCTGGAGAAGGGAAAGGCTACCCACTCCAGGATTCTGGCCTGGAGAATTCCATGGGCTGCACAGTCCATGGGGTAGCAAAGAATTGGACATGACTGAGTAACTTTCACTCTCTGTTTATTAGAAAAAGCTTATTTCTAGATGTCCAGTAAATGCAGGATATGTGTAGATGGTGTTCTATGTAGGAGTGCCTCTTTTTCACTAATTGGGATGGTCATTTTTATAGCAAAATAAATTTGATTCTGAAACAAAATGCTTTCACTAGAGGGAAGATGGGATGTTTAAATAATCACACGACTGAAGATGTCTCTGCTAACAGAGTGATGAAATCATGTAAGCAAAAAGAGAAAGGACTGCAATCTGTGTTTCCAAGGTTGAGTTAAACCACAGACCTACCATGAGTTTCCTATGCCAGAGAAGTCTGTGAAATACAGACTTCAAATACAGAAATACAATTGTATTTTGGGGTCTGATAGATCTGAGTTCGAATTGAATGAGCTTATTATGAGTTATGAGATCTTAAAGATGTTATTTAATCACTAATGAACTCGCTTTACCGTCTGAAAAAAGGAAATAATACCCATCTCCAAGGGTTGTTATAAAATTTAAGAGATTAAAGGAGGAAGCAGGTTTTTTTTTTAAAAAAAGTGAAGTGAAGTGAAGTCACTTAGTCGTGTCCGACTCTTAGCGACCCCATAGACTGTAGCCTACCAGGCTCCTCAGTCCATGAGATTTTCCAGGCAAGAGTCCTGGAGTGGGTTGCCATTTCCTTCTCCAGGGGATCTTCCCAACCCAGGGATCAAACCCGGGTCTCCCGCATTGTAGGCAGATGCTTTACCATCTGAGCTACCAGGGAAGCCCTTTTTTAAAAAGCCACTTGTCAAATATATATATATATATAATATGATTTATCTCCCCTTCCCTCCTCCCCTTCTCCTTCCTTCCTTCCCTCCTTTACTTGCTTCCTTCCTTTTTTTTCAAAAGCAAAAGTTAAAATGAAACTCTGTACATGGCTAGCTGTACGGAGGATCCCAGGGGCTTAAGAAAGTCATAAGTGCCCTGGTTTGTCTCAGGCCTTAGGCCTTGCTTTGTCACCTCGGGCACAGAAACAGAAACTGGAGAAGAATATGACGGTAGTTTGAGCGTATTTAGGCAGCAGGGAAGTGGCACAACACTTTTGAGAACCTCTCTCTGTGTTCCCTGCCTCATGGATCACTCCCTGCAGCTTACAAACACCCCGTTGTTTCTCTTCATCTTAAAGCTACAACTCTTACTTCCTACACAGCTCCTGCCTATTTCTAAGTTCCTGTTTTTAGCCAAGTTATTCCCCTGAGATTTACTTTTTCTCTCTCTCTCTTTAATTCCTTTCATTCTTTCCTGAATCTACCCTCACCCAGCTACCACACCACAACTCCACTGAAATTGCTCTCACAGATCAGAGATAACTGTTACTCTGCTCAATCCAGTGGTGAATTCAAACGCTCATCTTGGTCTTAATGAGCTCATCTTGGTCTCCCGTATAGTGTATCTCATCCCCTGGGTGCATGCTAAGTCGCTACTGCTGCTGCTGCTGCTGCTAAGTCGCTTCAGTTGTGTCCGACTCTGTGAAACCCCATAGACAGCAGCCCACCAGGCTCCCCTGTCCCTGGGATTCTCCAGGCAAGAACACTGGAGTGGGTTGCCATTTCCTTCTCCAATGCGTGAAAGTGAAGTCTCTCAGTCATGTTCGACTCTTCGCGACCCCATGGACTGCAGCTTACCAGGCTCCTCCATCCATGGGATTTTCCAGGCAAGAGTACTGGAGTGCGGTGCCATTGCCTTCTCCGTAAGTCGCTACAGTCACGTCCAACTCTTTGCAATCCCAAGGACTATAGCCCGCCAAGCTCCTCTGTCCATGGGATTTCCCAGGCAAAAATACTGGAGTGGGTTGCCATCCCCTCCTCCAGGGGATCTTTCTGACCCAAGGATGGAACCTGCATCCATTATGTCTTCTAAATTGGTCACATCTGACACAATTGCTCACTCCCTCCCCTGAAACCGTGTCTCCTTTGACCTACAGGACACATGCTCCTGGTCTGCGGGACGGTCAGTCACTGGCAGCTCTGTCCTTCTTCTGATTTAGCTTCTCTTCATTTCCCTGATGGAGAGGAAGCAATGGCACCCCACTCCAGTCCTCTTGCCTGGAAAATCCCATGGACAGAGGAGCCTGGCAGGCTACAGTCCATGGGTTGCTAAGAGTCAGACACGACTGAGTGACTTCACTTCTACTTTTCACTTTCATGCATTGGAGAAGGAAATGGCAACCCACTCCAGTGTTCTTGCCTGGAGAATCCCAGGGACAGGGGAGCCTGGTGGGCTACCGTCTATGGGGTCGCACAGAGCCAGACACGACTGAAGCGACTTAGCAGCAGCAGCAGCAGCAGCAGCAGCAGCAGCATCTCCCTGACCAGTTACAGTTTACACATCCCCGGATCTCGTCTTTGAGCCAGTCTCCTGGACCTTCCATTGGTAATGCCATTTAGTTTTGGCCTCATATGTCATATATAGGCTTATAACTCCAAATCCATGTTTCTGACCCAAATTCCTTCCCTGAGATCTACATCTTTTCCATCCAGATGGCTGCTTCTAGGTATTTCTGACTTCATGTGCCTAAAATTTAACTCCTTATCTACTTGTAAAAACTTGCTCCTCTACAGTGTATTTCATGAACCCCTGGGTGCATGCTAAGTCACTACAGTCACGTCCAACTCTTTGCGGCCCCGTGTACTACAGTCCACCAGGCTCCCCTGTCCATGGGATCTTTACCACTAGTGCCACCTGGGATAGTACCTCATCCCATCCGGGCATGCTAATTCACTTCAGTCATGTCTAACTCTTTGAAACCCCATGGACTATAGCCTTTCAGGCTCCTCTGTCCATGGGATTCTCCAGGCAAGAATTCCGTAATGGGTTGCCATGCCCTCCTCTATGGGATTTTCCGACGATCTCATCCGAGGGGATAGTAATTCCAACATTTCATTTGAGTCCTCCTTGACTCCTTGCCTTTCCTCCTTTCTCACATTTAATCCAAGAGAAGTGCTCTTGGCTCCACCGTCCTAATATATCCAGCATCTGACCCCTCGTCACTATCTCCACGGCCACCGCCCTGGCCCAGGCAGCTACCACCTCTCTCTTAGTTTATTTTAATAGCACACTTCCGAGTTCCATTGCCTCTCTGGAATGTACTGTCCAGAAGCCAGAGAGATCCTTTTAAAATGTTGTTTGTTCAAAACCTTTTAGAAACTTCCCATAGCGCTTAAAGCCAAAGTCTTTATTGAGGCCCCATGTGATGTGGCCTCACTCTGCAGGCAAGTGTGTGCACACAATTACACACACAGTCACACCCTGCCTGTACTCCTTGTCTTCCTTCCTGGCTTTCATTTCTCTTTATCATCACACAATTTTCTTCCTCTTCTTTTTTTTAGTGTCTCCCTCCCTGTTACACACACAAGAGCATAAACTCTGCAGGGGCAGGAGTGTTTCCCTCTACTAGTAACTGATGTGTCCTTTGTGCTTAAAAGGCACACAGCAGGTGCTCAACAAATGGGTTTTGAATTAATGAATAAATAAATGAATTCATTGTTAGGAGAACTCTACGAATTTGTATCTCTCATAGACCTGGTTATGCAAGGTAATAATATCCTCTTATCAGCATGAGCCAAAAGAAATATAACAAAGTAAAATAATATTGTGTGCTCCGTCATGTCTGACTCTTTGCGACCCATGGGGTCCTCCAGGCTTCTCTGTCCATGAAATTTTCTCAACAAGAATATTGGAGTGGGCTGCTGTTTCCTTCTCCAGGGGATCTTCCCAACCTAGGGATCGAACCTGCATCTCCTGCACTGGCAGGCAGATTCTTCACCACTGCACCACCCTGGAAGTCCCTAAAATAAGATTATGGAGCAATGAAACTTATATCATGTCGTAGGTCTTCCAAAAATGCTTCTGTATCAAGGCAAATGAGCCAAGCACCTGATTCCCTCCCAGAGGGGGAAGACAGGCAAATACTTAGAGCATGGATATGAATAAAACTGCGTGCCCTTGGTCACCCTGGGAACTCTATTCAAGTCCATTTTCTCCACTGACTCTAACCCAGAATGTCACAGTCCTCATCCAACCTGTTAGAGATCCTTTTCCTTCATCCTTTTCCCTATAGTCATTCCCTTTATCATTTCTATGCACGATTTCCTCCACTTGGCTGAGTCACAAACATCACACTCCTTGAATAAAATGACAATAATGTCAGCAAAAATGGAAGCAGCTCATTGAGCACTTGCACCAAGCGCTATGATCAATGTTTTGCACACTTGACATCATTCGGTGTTCACAATAAAACCCACAGGGAGAGACCACCATCGTCCTGATTTTGCAGAGGAGGAAACTGATACCAAAAAAATAGCTCTTCATTTCAACATAGTAAATCAATCACAGAGTTGAACTCTGTTTAACTCCTCCTATCTATAAGCTGGGTTCAGTCCCTGGGTCAGGAAGATCCCCTGATGAAGGAAATGGCAACCCACTCCAGGAATCTTGCTTTGAGAATCCCATGGACAGAGGAGCCTGGTGGCTACAGTCCATGGGGACACAAAGAGTTGGATACTACTGAGTGACTAATACTAATACTCTATCAGCTAAAGCACATCACTTTTAAACTTATTAAAAATATTTTCAGGGCACTTCCCTGGGGGCTCTCACTCAGCAGAGGTAGGAATCTATGTTTTTAATAATGGCTCCAGGCAGTTCTTTTTATACATCTTGGAAAGACTACACTAATTATTGTGCTTCTCGGTCAGGCAGTTGGATAATTACAAATTGAAAATGACAAAGAGAACGGCTGATTTATAGATTACTCTCTGCTGCTACGGAGAAGGCAACTGCTACTCCAGCACTCTTGCCTGGAAAATCCCATGGACGGGGGAGCCTGGTGGGCTGCAGGCCATGGGGTCGCTATGAGTCAGACCTGACTGAGTGACTTCACTTTCACTTTTCACTTTCATGCATTGCAGAGGGAAATGGCCACCCACTCCAGTGTTCTTGCCTGGAGAATCCCAGGGATGGGGGAGCCCGGTGGGCTGCTCTCTGGGGTCACACAGAGTCGGACACGACTGAAGCGACTTAGCAGCAGCAGCAGCAGCTCCCCTGCTAATCAAGATGAAAGTCTTTGTCACCCATACAGTGCTATACAATAGGCTGTCACAGATGTGTGTGTGTGGTCATTGTGTTTAATTCATTTTCTGTGTTAGCAGCCGTCAGCTAGCTCCTTGGGCACAGGCCACTCCTTCTTATTAGCTCTTTTCTACTGTGTTGCTCAGAATTCTGATTGAAAAGAAAGAAATAATTGCAAATCAGTTAAGTCTTTCACAGAAGTCTTTTACATCCAGTGTGCTTTTTGCCACTTTCTCCGAGCACACACCTCATCTTCCCTCATCTGGGCCTCCAGTGCATCCAGGGTACATCCTTCCCTCCCAGCCCTGAGCTACAATGGTGAAGCATCCAGAGAAAGGATAGTGAAAGTCTGGGATATCACACAGAAGCAGTTCCTTCCCTTACTGTGGACACAGATAAAGAAACTGGCAAAATACACAACCAATTGTATGAATACATGGTGGGCGGTGGTGATGGTTTGGTCGCTAAGTCGTGTCCAACTCTTGGGACCCTATGGACTATATAGCCTGCCAGACTCCTCTGTCCATGGGATTTCCTAGGCAAGAATACTGGGAAATCGTCATTTCCTTCTCCAGGGGATTTAATTATTTAAAACTATAGTTAAAATAATGGTCCAAAAAGAAAGTGGTTTGTTATGTCAGAAAGATCATAGATTTGTGCCAGTGATACGCAGAAGTAAATCCCACTTCTTGTTTGATGAAACCTCAGAATCCTCATAATAAGAAATGTCATCATAATAAAATATATTCATAGAAAACATTCTGAGACCAGTTGCTGGATATGGACAGACTCTGGGGTTAACATAGGGCTTATCACAAACGAAGAACTCATTGTCCAGTGGGACCCTTCTCATACATTCTAGTGACTTGTGTTCTAATCTCTGGGGGAAGAAATCAATTTAAGTTCATCTGGCTCTTTGCCTTCTAGGCATAAACTCTGTTTCTGGAGAACAATCATACATGCTTATGAAATGAATCATAAAATGTTTCTCTTATTAACAATCATGTGGATCCACTATCAATTCTGCAAACTAACTACACACCAACCTCTTAGTATGTTCTAATCAAAAATCTTCACACGTACACACAATTCATGGTTAAGAGAGGCTGTGTTTGTTCTCCCAATTATTCTTTCCTTACAAACTACGTTGCTTAGTCTCTTGAACAAAGGCCTATACAATGAGGTTCCTTCAGTTCTTATCTTGGCTACCCAATCCCTTGGCCTTGATTTTATATTTGACAAGCTGCCTACCTCATCTGTGTCTCAGTTCCCATTGGTAAAGCGAGAAAAGCACCACAAACAACTCAACAGGTAACTGAGAAGAGTTTCCAATAAAGAACTTCAAGGGAGTTTTCAACACTCATATTTGCATGGGTTCTAATGAAAGCATAGCCCTAGGTCGAGCCCAAGGATTAGATTTCAAAAGAGCAGCAGAACAGTGGGAGGGGTAGGTGGTGACGTCCATCTTTGCAGAAGCCCATGTGGGTGGAAAGTCTTAAAAGCTTTAATGCAAGCACTAGAGTTGCAACAATGCACTCGGATCAAGAAAGCCATAATATAAAATTATAGAGAAAGAGAATTCAAAATTAGGCAAAGGATTTCTTTAAAATCTGGATACAATATTATGGAACCATACACAAATACACATATATATATATATATATGTATGTATGTATTTATAAATGTATGTGTGCATGCTCAGTCTTGTCCGACTCTTTGCGACTCCATGGACTATAGCCCACCAGGCTCCTCTGTCCATGGAATTTTCCAGGTAAGAATACTGGAGTGGGTTGCCATTTCCTTCTCCAGGGGCTCTTCTCAACCCCTGTATTCCAGGAATGGAACACACGTCTCTTGTGTCTTCTGCATTTGCAGGTGGATTCTATACCACTGAACCAACTGAGAAACCCCATAAATTTATCAAATATGTTATACTCTCTACTTTGCAGAATAACTTTCTGTGATTTTGTTTGTTCAATGCCACTTTCTTTTCCCTGTTACACTTTATGTATGTAAATATAAATAAATTTATAAATATACACTTGTATAAGTATATATATATATTTAAATACATAGTGTAGATATAAAAGTATAAGTACATTTATAAATATATATTTGTGATACAATAGTACTATATCCAGATTTCAAAGAAATCCTTTGCTAATTTTGAATTTATAAATATAAGTATCACATATAAACATATATAAATTTATAAACAAAATATTTATATCTTTATAATATAAATATTTGCTTCATATTTATATATTATATTATTTATAATATTTGAGTTATGTTTAATTTGGAGTATATTTATAAATTTATATATAAATATATTTAATTCCAAATTAGCAAAGGATTTCTTTAAAATCTGGATATAGTACTATGGTATCATACATATATAAATATTTATAAATGTATATATATTTATAAATGTATTTATATACCTAAAGTATATATTTATTTAAGTATATATACTTATATATATGGATATATATTTATATTTACATACATAAAGTATAATAAGGAAAAGAAACTGGCACTGAACAAAAACACAGAAAATTATTTTGAAAAGTAAAGAGTATAATACACTTGATAAAATCAAATACTAATAATGATTTGTATTTTGCCTTCCTTCCTTCTTCTATTTAATTTGTACGTACCAAACACACCATTTGCTACCTGCTGGTGAAATAACTATAGCATGGAGTCAAGGTCCCTACATTATGGAATGTACAAAGTAATAAAAGAAAGCGCTCATTTTAGAATTTTTAAAAAATATTTTGCAATTTGCTAAAAACAAAATCTTAAACAAAAGTGTATAGAAACAGTGCCTACCCATGTCTATTGGTATTCTAAATGACAAAGACACACTACAATGAATACTTTGCTAAAATCCATTTATAAAAACCTGGTGATTTTTCTTTCTGAGATAAGAGTAAAAACCAGGAGGAAATACTAAAGGGGAGAGAAGTATCATGTATTACCAGCATTGGGTTAAGGGGATGAGGCAGCATGGAGGGTGCCATGGGCCTGAGAGGTCCTCTCCAAGAAAGAAGGCAACAAGCATGACTTCCCATGATCCACGACATACGCAGCAGTGACCTCTAAGAAAGGACAAGGAGATATCCAGCATGTGGGTCAAGACCATGGATTCTGGAGTCAGACCCCCTATGTCGGAATGTTGACTCAGACACTTACATACCATATAACCTTGTGTCATGGAAAGTGTGTATCTCAGCTCTCTCACCTGTCAAATGGAAATAGCTGTGTCCACTTGTGGGAGATAGGAGAAATGAGTCCTTGACTCATCCCAATATCTACTCTTCCTCATGGGAGACTCTTCCCATCAAAAAGTGCAGTCTCCTTCCTCTCCCTTTGACTATAGGTTGGCCTTCTGACTCTTTTGGCCAACAGAATTTCCCAGGAGTGACACTGGATCAGCTTCAAGACAAGGTCTCAAGGAACCTTGCTCTCCTCCACTCTCTCCCAGGCCCCTGCACGCTCCTTGTGAACAGGATGCTACTGAGTGATGAGCAATCACATGGACTAGGCCAGTGGTCCCAGATGAGACTCTAGAACAGAGCTCAGCTGAGATGATAAGACTCCCTCCTTGACCCCCAGCTGCCAGAAGACATATTTGTTATTGGTGGAGTTCAGTCACTCAGTCATGTCCAGTTCTTTGTGACGCCATGGACTACAGCACACGAGGCTTCCCTGTCCTTCACCATCTCCCGGAGCTTGCTCAAACTCATGTCCATTCAGTCGGTAATGCCATCCAACCATCTCATCCTCTGTCGTCTCCTTCTCCTCCTGCCTTCAATCTTTCCCAGCATCTCTTCTAATGAATCAGTTCTTCACATCAGGTGACCAAAGTATTGGAGCTTTAGCTTCAGCATCAGTCCTTCCAATGAATATTCAAGATTGGTATCCTTTAGGATGGACTGGTTTGATCTCCTTGCAATCCAAGGGACTCTCAAGAGTCTTCTCCAACATCACAGTTCAAAAGCATCAGCTCTTCAGCACTCAGCCTTCTTTATGGTCCAACTCTCATATCCATACATGACTCCTGGAAAAGCCATAACTTTGACTATATGGACCTTTGTTGATATACTAGTCTGGCCCAGATCAGAACCACCCAGATGACACACAGACTAGTAATATTAAATGATATGGCTGAAGCCACTATATTTTAAGGTAGTTTCTTACACATAGAAAGCTAATTGATACACTTCAGATAGAGTCAAAATGAGGATTAAATGTATTTAAATAATGTCTGGCATATCATAGCACTATGTAAGTCTTAATACTTGCTATTGCTATCGAAAGAGATGATTTTCAAAACCGAGACAATCTGCCTAACAACTTCTCAATCAAAGCCAGCTAGATCTCTTGCTGACTTTGCTGGTAATAGATGGTGGCACAATGGCTGTGGACATGACATCCACCAATCAGGCTCAGAACTCTGGGAGCTCCTAACTTTTTTTGCAAGTGATTTTGCATCAGAGAACACTCGTCTAAAGAGTTTCAAAATCACTAATTGAGTGTAAGGAAATTAAAAATGTATAAAGGATCAAGAAAGCCAACTACTTGATCAATACTTTTACTCATGTTTCTTCTCAATAGTCTGGTTAGTATTAACCATGTGTAGTAATGATTACTACTATTACTCATATATAATCTTCCTATTAATCATATATAAGCAACTTCTCAAAGTGAGCAACTCAGAAGTAAACCTGGGAAATAATTTTATGAATATGTTTATAATACACAGCAGTCCCATATAATACACAGTGTCCTGGTCTCTCCAAGACAGCAGCATAAGGACAGTCAGTTTTAGTCAGAGGTCCATGGTACTCCCTCATATTTCATAAACAATGTCATTTTAAAAAATTTTAAATGTGTTTATTTTCGATTAGAAGATAATTGCTTTACAATATTGTGTTGGTTTCTGCCATATATCAACATGACTTGGCCATAGGTATGCCTATGTGTTGGTTTCTGCCTTCCTCTTGACCTTTCCTCCCACCTTCCACCCCATCCCAACAATGTCATTTCTAATAGAACCTCTCGCTTTTGCTGTGTCTTAAACCTTAGTACCGATGTGTATGTCCTTTTCAATCCATTGCGATGCTGGGAAACCATCTTACACATGTGCCTGAGCTGCACTGTGAATATCCTGCCAAATCAATTTAATGAAGTTCAATGCGAGATTATTTTTCCTTTATTAAACTTAGTTATTGGGAATTTCAAGGCCTTTTACAGAGAATCCAAATGCCCTTTGGTAACTTCCACCCACGTCTTTTTTAATGACATTGATACTTTCGGTTAATGTTTTCTTTTGTAAGCACAAAAAATTCACTGCAGAAAACACTGGTCTCTTCCTCTGTCTGTCTGTCTTTCTGTCTGTCCGTTTCCCTCTCTCGTTTTCTCTTTCTCTCTCTCAAAGAACGTAAAGGAATTTGAGGTGTTGTTTCTATTTCTCTACTTGATAAATATAGAAATTAGTGGACTTGATAAATATAGAAATTTCACATCCCAATAAGGAAGCTTTGACTGAATTACAATGTTTAAAAAAAAAGGAAAGATTATCTTATTCTTTTTCTTTGAATCAATATCATCAGCCATCATTTGAATGTACAGAATGGCTGCTTCACTTCATACTAGATTCTATCCTCCCAAAAGCTTGGTGTACTCCAAGTCATCACACACATAAAATATTTATTCCCCAACTAACACTGTATTCGAGGATTTTAAGAATTCAAATATAAAAATAAACTGATCAAACTAGGATGGCAAATAATTTTAGTGCTAGACTATAATTTCTTTTTTCAAAGATTTTAAAGAATTTATAAGTCCTATGAAATTTAGTAAGTAGCATATTCCTGGCCCTGAAATCCCATGTGATTGCACCACATTGAGACAAATTCTTTTACCCATTGGTAAGGCAGGAGGCTCATATGAACACTCAGAGGGCAGTCTTCCAAGGATCCGTAAAGAATTGGAAACTTGGGAGGAAGTCTTCCTAGATGTTCATAAGCTGATTTGCCCTGGGCTTTTCACTTGTGCAGAGGTCAAAAAGACATGGTACACACACACACACACACACACACACACACACACACACACACACACATGCACGCATGCACCTTTACCTGTATCAATTCTTTAGTACTTCTGAAACAGTAAAACTTCTTTTAAATTATCTTTAGAAAGCCATGGGAAGGAGAAGGTTCAACTGATGCTACTGACCCACACTGATGGAGAACTAACTCCTAGAGTCTGCCAAACAGCTGGTCCCACTAGTGGGCCAGGAAGAGCTTGAACAAGCTTTTACTCTTCCTGGAATAAGAGTGGGAGAATTGGGAGAGAAACCATCCAGCATCATAGGATCTTGGACCTAGACTACAAGAGATTTTAAAGGATAAAGCCTGACCCCTGTGTTTATATTCCCCAGACAAAACACCCTATTAAATTCTAACTCATAGAGAATCTTCTAGTGTTCCCTTTCCTAACTCAGAAAGTGGCCGAGGAGGCCCTATGCTATCTGTCCTCCTCTCTCCAACCTCTGGCCTTATCTTCTGCTCATTCTTTCACTGACTTATCCGCAGCCACACTGGCCTCCTTGCCACGACACACCTCTACTGTGGGGTATCTGCATTCCTCTGCCCACTCATCTCTACCTGCCTCCATCCTGATCATTCTTAGGTCTCTCCTCAAAAGTTAGCTGCTCAATGAGGCCTTTCTCTGGCCACCTTCAATAAAACTGGAAAACAAAACTCTACTCTCTGCATCCCTCATCCCTTGGCTTTTTGCAGACCACTACTTACCACCTTCTGACTCCCCCTGTGGTGGTCTAGTTGCTAAGCCATGTCCAACTTTGCAACCTCATGGACTGTAGTCCACCAGGCTCCTCTGTCCATGGGATTTTCGAGGTAAGAATACTGGTATGGGTCACCACCTCCTTCTCCAGGGGATCTTCCTGACCCAGGGATTGAACCCAGGTCTGCGCTGCAGGTGGTCTCCTGCATTTGCAGGCAGATTCTTTACCAACTGAGCCACCAGGGAAGCCCATAATATATACATATATGTATTCTGTATGAGGTAGAGCTCAAGTTCCATGAGCTCCACCTCTGCCTTTCACTGTCTGACATGGTGGAGGTGCTCAGTACACAGTGGAAGAATAGACGAATGAGAAACTGATGTTCCAAGGAGTTAATGATCTTCACAAAGTCCGACTCTGGAATTCAGCCACAAGGCAGTACTAGACACCAGTTTTTCTGACATTCCCTTTGTGAAAATTAAATAATATGATAGTAACATATTAAAGGCTAATTAATATAACACAGGTGCCAGTCTGAAACACAAGCCTCTGAACATTTATATAGACTTTTTACTACTCAAAAAGCAAACTTATGCTAATTTTCTTTTAATTTTCCAGACCACCCGAGCAGGGATAAATTAGTATTTCTATCTTTATAGATTATAAAGCTGATGCTCAAAGAGATTAAAAGAAAGATAGGTTAAGCTGTAAAGAGATCTATTAAAGATGATTCCTACCCTCTGAAAGAATTCCTCATTTTGCAAAAAGATGTCAAAGCAGAACTCCATTCAATGACAGCTTTCCTAGAACCAAATTTAAAAATGCAGTTCAAAAAGTAAAATCAAAAAAATAAAATAAAATAAAATACTGCACTTCAGTGCACTTGTAATGTTTCAAATAAATTCTTAAAGCAGAAAGCAAGTGTTTCATTAGCACCACTTCATCTGGATTTCATCCTTCACTTTGCCTTAAGCTTTTATGAGTGCAATTCTGAGGCCCAAGAATAACAGAATAGTTTTCTTTTTCTTTCTACATATTTTGATTTTCTGTGTGAGTGCATATACACACAAAATTTTGTTTTGTTTTGTTTGAGTGGATTTACCAGTCTTTTAAAGGGTCTAGTTCAACTCAACTCCAATCACCAAAAAGGTCAGTATATTTAAAAAACAAAACCAGAACAACATTCAGGGAAAACAGAAAGAAACAGGAAAGAGAAAGGACAGACATTTAAAAAAATAATAATTAGCTAGGGAAAGTGCAAAAGTTATTCCATGTAATTTTAACATTTCACAAATAAGCCGCCTTCAGCCTACAACTGAGATTGGTTTCACAAAGCAACTTGTACTTCCATCAGTCTTTTATCCTAAGAGAGAAAGCCTTTGTGCTCTCATCTTAATAAGTCTCCAGTCAAAAGTCAGGTAGAGAATTTCACTGAGTTCATTATGCATCCCAAAGGAAGCAGAGCCTGAAACACAGCAATGCGCTCCATGGAATCATCAGGGTGACCTATGGCCATCCTAGGTGCTAAGATTTTTTTCTTCCTGACAGTTGAGGACCCTTCTGGCTTGACTCCACAGGACTGAGGACTGGAGGAAAGAAGCTTCCTACAGAAGCACTATCAAAGGAATCTCCCACTGACTCCCAGCTGACTGGCGATGCCAATTGTTCTACTTGGCATCCTAGTTTAAATGTTTACCAAACTTAGAATACCCCAGTAGAAGGTGATTGTGGGCAGACTGCAGTATGATCATGGCAGTCTATAAAAAAGAGGACACTAATCATTAATGAATTCAACCCAGATAATTTTAAAAGTAACTGAAAACAAATGAAGGAAACAAGTTTTATATAGTGAACTAAAAAAAAAAAAAAAAAGTCTCTTTGCTAAGCATTCCAGGAACATGACATATGCATTCATGGTTTGTGAAATCTCCACATTTTTTTTTTCACAGTAGCTTATAAACTGCTAAGGTGCCTGCATTAGGTACCGGTATATTTCCTTTTAAATGCATCCCAGTGAAGCAAATACAAACATCCAACATTTGTACTGAATATAACCCTTACATCTACCTGTAAGGCATTCTGAGGGATGTAAAGGTATCAAATTTATCAGATTTTAACACTCTAAGAATTACAAAATCTGGACCTACAAGATAAACTCAAGATACCATACATGAATGCCTTCCTACCACAGTTAGATGGAATAGTCTTAAAATCCAATTAAAAATTTCTCCCACTGCTGCATCAATTTAAAAATACAAGTGAACTGATTTACAAAAAGAAAAGGAGGGTCTATGGTCTTTTCTGTGTGCAATGCATTGACCACAGAGATAAAATTTATCTAGGGCAAAAATGTGTGTTACACAACACAGGTCAAGCACTGATGTAATAGTTACCTTTATCAAAATAAATACTGAACTGATCAATTACCGGAAAAAGTCCCTAAGAGAATGTTTCCTAATGTAGTAATTAGGAAACATAATTATGTAACAAATTCTCTCCAAACAGAACAGTACTAAATGTGTCTTTTATGGACATAAACCACACAGGAGTTTTCATTCTAAAGTAGAATACTGAAAAGTCCTTAAGATCAATGAAAAAGCAACTTTGAAAAAAAGACAAAATTCACAGATTCTAGATTCCAAAGAAATATACATAGCACTTCTATCTTCAGCATCTTAAGGTACCATAATATTTGAGTCATTCTAGGGAGAGAAAAATCAATTGACATGACTAAAGAAAATTCTTTAACAACTAGCCTGTAATTATTATTTATAAATTGGACTTTTCGAGACTGGTTTTTTTTTTTTTCTCACTAAAACTAACCAAAATTAAGCTCCCTACTCAATAGGATGGAAATGAACAGCAAGGCACCTTCCTGTTAAAGAATTTTAACAGGATGTAAAATTCCTGTTAAAACGTAAATAAATAAATAAAACCCTCTATTTTCTGGCTTGGTCTGAGAATAACGGTGCTGTGGATTACCCATATTCAAAGTATTAGAAGGCACTAAAATTACATTTAGTGAAGTTTAAACTTGGTGGCAGAGGGCAGAAATAGAATCAAAGCCATTACAGGCATTTTTACTAATTCAGAATTCCAATTATGGCATCACTTGGCATAGTGACTGTTTAGTGTATGGAGTGAGCCACAGGGGAGGGTTCAGGTCAGCATAAGTCGGAGTGAGTCTTCCCTTCAAACACCGATTGTCAAAGTTGAATAATCTCTATACCATTCTCCAGAGGGGCTGTAGCAGTTTATATTCCCACCAATGCAAGAGGGTTCCCTTTACTCCACACTCTTTCCAGCATTTATTGTTTGTCGATTTTTTGATGATAGCCACTCTGACCAACGTGAAGCGATACCTCATGGCAGTTTTGAATAACATTTCTCTAGTAACGAGAGATGTTGAGCATCTTTTCACGTGTTTCTTGGCCACCTGTGTGTCTTCTTTGGAGAAATGTCTGTTCAGGCTTTCCGACCACATTTTGATTGGGTTGTTTCTGTTTCTGGTATTGAGCTGCATGTTGTTGCTGTTCAGTCATTAAGTCGTGTCCAACTTGTTGTGACCCCATGGACTGCAGCAAGCCAGGCTTCCCTGTCCATCATCTCCCAGAGTTTGCTCAGATTCGTGATTGAATCGGTGACACCATCCAACCATCTCATCCTCTGTCACTCCCTTCTCCTCCTGCCTTCAGTCTTTCCCAGCACCAGGGTCTTTTCCAGTGAGTCAACTCTTTGCATTAGGTGGCCAAAGTACTGGAGCTTGAGCTTCAGCATCAGTCCTTCCAACGAATATTCAGGGTTGATTTCCTTTAGGATTGACTGGTTTGATCTACATTCTGTCCAAGGGACTCTCAAGAGTCTTCTCCAGCACCACAGTTCAAAAGCATCAATTCTTTGGTGCTAAGCCTTCTTTATAGTCAAATACATATCTATACATGACTACCGGATCATGGAAAAAGTAAGAGAGTTCCAGAAAAACATCTATTTCTGCTTTATTGACTATGCCAAAGCCTTTGACTGTGTGGATCACAATAAACTGTGGAAAATTCTGAGAGAGATGGGAATACCAGACCACCTGACCTGCCTCTTGAGAAATCTGTATGCAGGTCAGGAAGCAATAGTTAGAACTGGACATGGAACAACAGACTGGTTCCAAATAGGAAAAGGAGTACGTCAAGGCTGTATATTGTCACCCTGCTTATTTAACTTTTATGCAGAGTACATCATGAGAAACACTGGACTGGAAGAAACACAAGCTGGAATCAAGATTGCTGGGAGAAATATCAATAACCCCAGATATGCAGATGACACCACCCTTATGGCAGAAAGTGAAGAGGAACTAAAAAGCCTCTTGATGAAAGTGAAAGAGAAGAGTGAAAAAGTTGGCTTAAAGCTCAACATTCAGAAAACGAAGATCATGGCATCTGGTCCCATCACTTCATGGGAAATAGATGGGGAAACAGTGGAAACAGTGTCAGACTTTATTTTTGGGGGCTCCAAAATCACTGCAGATGGTGACTGCAGCCATGAAATAAAAGATGATTAAAAGATGATGACCAACCTAGATAACATATTTGAAAAGCAGAGACATTACTTTGCCGACTAAGGTCCATCTAGTCAAGGCTATGGTTTTTCCAGTGGTCATGTATGGATGTGAGAGTTGGACTGTGAAGAAGGCTGAGCGCCGAAGAATTGATGCTTTTGAACTGTGATGTTGGAGAAGACTCTTGTGAGTCCCTTGGACTGCAAGGAGATCCAACCAGTCTATTCTGAAGGAGATGAGCCCTGGGATTTCCTTGGAAGGAATGATGCTAAAGCTGAAGCTCCAGTACTTTGGCCACCTCATGAGAAGAGTTGACTCATTGGAAAAGACTCTGATGCTGGGAGGGATTGGGGGCAGGAGGAGAAGGGGACGACAGAGGATGAGATGGTTGGATGGCATCACTGACTCGATGGACGTGAATCTGAGTGAACTCCAGGAGTTGGTGATCGACAGGGAGGCCTGGCGTGCTGCGCTTCATGGGGTCGCAAAGAGTCAGACACGACTGAGTGACTGAACTGAACTGAACTATAAAAAAAATAAAATAAAATAACTTTGACTATACAGACCTTTGTAAGCAAAGTGATGTCTCTGCTTTTTAATGAAAATTTCTATTAACAAACAGATGAAAAGATGCTCAACATCACTCATTACCAGAGAAATGCAAATCAAAACCACAATGAGGTAACATTTCACACCAGTCAGAATGGCTGCAATCCAAAAGTCTACAAGCAATAAATGCTGGAAAGGGTGTGGAGAAAAGGGAACCCTCTTATACTGCTGGTGGGAATGCAAACTAGTACAGACGACAGAGGATGTTCTTCACTATGAAGAACAGTGTGGAGATTCCTTAAAAAACTGGAAATATAACTGCCCTATGACCCAGCAATCCCACTGCTGGGCATACACACTGAGGAAACCAGAATCAAAAGAGACACGTGTACCCCAACGCTCATCGCAGCACTGTTTATAATAGCCAGGACATGGAAGCAACCTAGATGTCCATCAGCAGACGAATGGATGAGAAAGCTGTGGTACATATACACAATGGAGTATTACTCAGCCATTAAAAAGAATACATTTGAGTCAGTTCTAATGAGGTGGATGAAACTGGAGCCGATTATACAGAGTGAAATAAGCCAAAAAGAAAAACACCAATACAGCATACTAATGCATGTATATGGAATTTAGAAAGATGGTAACGATAACCCTGTATGTGAGACAGCAAAAGAGACACAGATGTATAGAACAGTCTTTTGGACTCTGTGGGAGAGGGAGAGGGTGGGATGATTTGGGAGAATGGCATTGAAACATGTATAATATCATATATGAAACGAATCGCCAGTCCAGGTTTGATGCATGATACTGGATGCCTGGGGCTGGTGCACTGGGATGACTCAGAGGGATGGTATGGGGAGGGAGGAGGGAGGGGGGTTCAGGATGGGGAACACGTGTATACCTGTGGCAGATTCATGTTGATGTATGGCAAAACCAATAAAATATTGTAAAGTAATTAACCTCCAATTAAAATAAATACATTTCTATAAAAAATAAATAAAATAAAATGATCACTGGCATTAAAGCGGTTAAAAAAAAAAATCCACAGTGATTTTGGAGCCCAAGAAAATAAAATCTGCCACTGTTTCCACTCTGTCCCAGTTATTTACCATGAAGTGATGGAACAAGATGCCATGATCTTAGTTTTTTGAATGTTGAGTTTTAAGCCAGCTTTTTCCCACTCCTCTTTCATCTTCATCAATAGGCTCTTCAGTTTCTCTTCACTTTCTGCCATTAGAGCTATCATCTGCATATCTGAGGTGACTGACATTTCTCCCTGCAATCTTGATTTCAGCTTGTGATTCATCCAGTCTGGCATTTGCATGATGTACCCTGCATTACCTTGCCAACAAAGGTCCATCTAGTCCAAGCTATGGTTTTTCTAGTAGCCATGTACAGATGTGAGAATTGGACTATAAAGAAAGCTGAGAACTACAGAAATGATGCTTTTGAATTGTGGTGTTGGAGAGATTCTTGAGAGTCCCTTGGACTGCAAGGAGATCCAGTCCATCCTAAAGGAAATCAGTCCTGAATATTCACTGGAAGGACTGATGCTGAAGCTGAAACTCCAGTACTTTGGCCACCTGATGTGAAGAACTGACTCACTGGAAAAGACCCTGATGCTTGGGAAGATTGAAGGCAGGAGGAGAAGGGGACCACAGAGGATGAGATTGTTGGATGGCATCACTGACCTGATGGACATGAGTTTGAGTAAACTCCGGGAGTTGGTGATGGACAGAGGGGCCTGGTATGCTGCAGTCCATGGGGTTGCAAAGAGTCGGACACAACTGAGTGACTGAACTGAACTAACTCTGCATAGAAGTTAAATAAGCAGGGTGACAATATACAGCCTTGCTGTCCTCCTTTCCCAATTTTGAACCAGTTCATTATTCCATGTCTGGTTCTAACTGTTGCTTCCTCACCTGCATACAGATTTCTCAAGAGGCAGGTGAGGTGGGCTGGTATTCCCATCTCTTTAATAATTTTCTCTAGTTTCTTGTGATCCTCACAGTCAAAGGCTTTAGTGTAGTCATGAAGCAGAAGTAGATGGGTTTTTTTGAACCCCCTTGCTTTTTCTATGATTTAACAGATGTTGGCAATTTGATCTTTGGTTCCTTTGCCTTTTCTAAATCCAGCTTGTACATCTGGAAGCTCTCGGTTCACATACTGCTGAAGCCTAGCTTGAAGGAAGGATTTTGAGCATTACCCTGCTAGCATGTGAAATGAGTGCAATTATACAGTAGTTTGAACATTCCTTGGCATTTATTTTCTTTGAGACTGGAATGAAAACTAACCTTTTCCAGTCCTGTGGCCACTGTTCAGCTTTTCAAATATGCTGACATATTGAGTGAAACACTCTAAGAGCATCATCTTTTAGGATCTGAAATAGCTCCACTGGAATTTTATCATCTCCACTAATTTTGTTAGTAGTAATGCCCACTTGACTTCACACTCCAGGATGTCTGGCTCTAGGTGAATGACCACACCATTTTGTTTATCCAAGTCATTAAGACCGTTCTTGTATAGTTCTTCTGTATATTCTTGCCACCTTTTTCTTGATATCTTCTGACTCTGTTAGGTTCTTGCTGTTTCTGTCTTTTATTGTGCCCACCTTTGCATGAAATGTTCCCTTGGTATCTGCAATTTTCTTGAAGAGATTTATAGTTTTTTCCATTCTATTGTTTTCCTCTATTTCTTTGCATTGTTCACTTAAGAAGGTTTTCTTATCTCCTTGCTATTTTCCAGAGTTCTGCATTCGGTTGTGTATATCTTTCCCTTTCTTCTTTGCCTTTTGCTTCTCTTCTGTTATTCATAAGATCTCCTCAGACAACTACTTTGACTTTTTGCATTTCTTTTTCTTGGGGATAGTTTTGGTCACCACCTCTTGTACAACATTACAAACCTCTGTCTTTTCACCTTAGTTATATTTTCCTTTGCTGTGTAAAAGTTTTTAAGTTTAATTAGGTCTCATTTGTTTATTTTTTATTTTATTTCCATTAATCTAGAAAGTGGGTAATAGATGATCTTGCTGTGATTTATGTCAAAGAGTGTTCTGCCTATGTTTTCCCTTAAGAGATTTATAGTTTCTGGTCTTACAGTTAGGTCTTTCCTCCATTTTAAGTTTATCTTTGTATATAATGTTAGGAAGTGTTCTAATTTCATTGTTTTACATTATAGCTGTCCAGTTCTCCCAGCATCATTCACTGAAGACATTGTCTTTTCTCCATTGTATGTTCTTGCCTCCTTGATCAGTGATAAGCTGCCCATACATGCATGGATTTTATTTGAGCTTTCTATCTTGTTCCATTGGTCTATATTTCTGTTTTGGTGCCAGTACCATACTGTCTTGATGACTGTAGCTTTGTGGTATAGCCTGAAGTCAGGAAAGCTGATTTCTGGTTAAGAATGCTGCTGCTGCTGCTGCTGCTGCTGCTAAGTCACTTCAGTTGTGTCCAATTCTGTGCGACCCCATAGACGGAAGCCCACCAGGCTCCCCCATCCCTGGGATTCTCCAGGCAAGAACACTGGAGTGGGTTGCCATTTCCTTCTCCAATGCATGAAAGTGAAAAATGAAGTCGCTCAGTCGTGCCCAACTCTTAGCGACCCCATGGACTACAGCCTACCAGGCTCCTCCGTCAATGGGATTTTCCAGGCAAGAGTACTGGAGTGGGGTGCCATCGCCTTCTCCAGGTTAAGAATGGATAACCTCTATTCTTCTTTATCGAGATTGCTTTGGCCATTCAGGGTCTTTTGTGTTTTCATACAAATTGTGACATTATTTGTTCTAGTTCTGTGAAAAATACCATTTATAGTTTAATAAAGATTGCACTGAATCAATAGATTGCTTTGGACAGAGAGTCATTCTCACAGTATTGATTCTTCTGTTCCAAGAACATGGTACATCTCTCCATCTATTTGTGTCACCTTTGACTTCTTTCATCAGTGTCTTATAAATTTTTGCATGCAAGTCTTCTGTCTCTTTAGGTAGTTTTATTCCTTGGTATTTTATTCTTTTTGCTGCAGTGGTGAATGGGATTGTTTTCTTAATTTCTCTTTCTGATTTTTCAGTCTATAGGAATACTAGGGATTTCTGTGTATTAATTTTATATCCTATGAATTTACTATATTCATTGATTAGCTCTAGCAATTTTCTAGTTGCATCTTTCTTTAAGGTTTTCTACATAGAGTATCATGCCATATGCAAACAGTTAGAGTATTATTTCTTTTTCAATCTGGATTCCTTTTATTTATGCCTTAAAAAAGCAGGAATAAAACTACCATAGGACCCAACAATCCCACTACTGGGCATATACCATGAAGAAATCATAATTGAAAAAGACACATGTACCCCAATGTTCATTGCAGCAATATTTACAATAGTTATAACATGGAAGCAACCTAGGTGTCCATCAATAGACAAATGGATAAAGAAGTTATACATATATACAGTGCAATATTAGCCATAAAAAGGAATACATTTGAGTCAGTTCTAATAAGGTGGATGAACTTAGAGGCTATTATAAAGAGTTTAAAAAGTCAGAAATTATATGGAAACTAGAAAGATGATACTGATGAACCTATTTCAGTTCAGTCAGTCAGTTCAGTAGCTCAGTCGTGTCTGACTCTTTGTGACCCGATGGACTGCAGCACACCAGGCTTCCCTGTCTATCACCAACTCCCAGAGTCTCCTCAAACTCATGTCTATTGAGTCAGTGATGCCATCTAACCATCTCATCCTCTGTCGCCCCTTTCTCCTGCTTCAATCTTTTCCAGCAGCACAGTCTTTTCTAATGAGTCAGTTCTTCACATCAAGTGGCCAAAGTACTGGAGTTTCAGCTTCAACATCAGTCCTTCCAATGAATATTCAGGACTGATTTCCTTTAGGATTCACTGGTTGGATCTCCTTGCTGTCCAAGGGACTCTCAAGAGTCTTCTCCAACACCACAGTTCAAAAGCATCGGTTCTTCAGTGCTCAGCTTTCTTTATAGTCTAACTCTCACATCCATACATGACTATTGGAAAAACCATAGCTTGACTAGATGGACCTTTGTTGGCAAAGTAATGTCTCTGCTTTTTAATATGCTATCTAGGTTGTTCATAACTTTTCTTCCAAGGAACAAGCGTCTTTTAATTTCATGGCTGCAGTCACCATCTGCAGTGATTTTGGAGCCCCCCAAAAATTAAGTCTTCGCATGATGAACCTATTTGCAGGGCAGCAATGGAGATACAGATATAGAGATCAGACTTATGGACACAGTGGGGGAAGGAGAGGGCGGAATGAATTGAGAGAGCAGCACTGAAACATATATATTACCATGTGTAAAATAGATAGCCAGTGGGAATTTGCTATATGATTCAGGGAGCTCAAACCCAGTGCTCTGTGACAACCTAGAGAGATGGGATGGGGTGGGCAGTGGGAGGGAGGTTCTAGAGGGAGGGACACATGTATACCTATGGCTGGTTCATGCTGATGTATGGCAGAAACCTACACAATACTGTAAGGCAATTATCCTCTAATTTAAAAATTAATGAATAAAAAAACGAATAAGCAAACATCAAGAAAAAGTTGAATAATCTCAATTAATTACACTTTCTTGGGTCTTAGGTCTCAACTCTTCAATCATCTTTAAGACTTTCCTTTGAACAACTTCCAAATTTCTTCATTCTTCTCTGGCTTCTTTTAAGCTACTTAATCCAAAGTCAAAGGAAGCCATTATTAGACTTTAGCCCAGAATTTAGCATAATTTCAGGAACAAACATATTCTTAGAAATTAGGAATTAAATGAAAAGTACACAAATCAAAGCACTTAACCTCAGTCACCTCAATGGGGTAGGTTATCAAGAAGGAATTCTTTTATAGTGTTTTATTATTTATAGAAAAGAGATTTTACTCAACTACTTGTTATAAATTTATTTTATCAGAAATGTTGGGAACCTCACCAAAGAAGATGTACAGGTGGCAAAGAAGCAAACACAAATAGACTTACATCATATATCCTGAGAGGACTTCAATTAAAATAATGAAATACCACTATACAACTGTTATAACGACTGAAATCCAAAACACTGAGAACACCAAATGCTGGTGAGAATGTTGAGAAATAGGAATTCTCATTCATTGCTTGTGGGAACGCAAAATGGCACAACCACTTTGAAAAACGTTTTGACAGTTTCTTACAAAACAGAAGATACTCTAATAGCACTCCTTGGCATGTACGTAAACGAGGTGAAAGTTTATGTCCATAGAAAAACCTGCCCACAAATGTTTATAGTAGCTTATTCATAATTGCCAAAAATTGGAAGCAACCAAGATTCACAAATGGGTGAATGAATAACCAAACCAGTGTATGTGTACAACAGAATATTATTCAGTGATAAAAAGCAATGAGCTATCAAGCCACGAAAAGACACAGAATAAGCTTAAATGCACATAGATAAGAATGAAGATAGTCTGAAAAAGCTACTGCCGTATGATTCCAAATATGTGACATTCTGGAAAAGGCAATATTATGGAGATGGCAAAAAGATCACTGGTTGCCAGAGGTTTGAGGGTAATGAAGGCATGAACAGATGGAACACAGGACATTTTTAAGGCAATAACACTGTTCTGTATGATACGAGATTACATATCATTATACATTTGTCAAGATAATACAAAGTATAAAAACAATGTATCAAAACTGACTCATCAATTGTAACAGATATACCACATTAAAAAAGACATTAATAATAGGAGAGAAAAAAAAAAGGAAGGTTTGTGAAGAGCAAAGAAGAAAGTGACTTTAAATGTTCATTGGCTATACTTTTGTTTCAGTAATATCAACTAACCTACAAATAGGAAATTCTTATAGCAAAAGTACAGTTTCATTAGAACACACATCTGTTACTGAAATAACCTTCTGATAGAAAGTATACAAATTATTTGGCTTCCCAGGTGCTTCAGTGGTAAAGAATCTGCCTGTCAAAACAAGAGACACAGGAAATAAAGATTGCATCCCTGAAAGAGGAAATGGCAACCCACTCCAGTATTCTGGCCTGGGAAATCCCATGGACAGAGGATCCTGGAGGAGTCCCTGGGGTGGCAAAGAGTAGGACACAACTGAGCACATACACATACGTACACATTTTTTATAGGCATACGTACCTATGACTGACATGACCTTTTGAAGGAAGGAATATGCATTTACACATATCTGTGATGACATTTGGACATGCATGATAGTTTGGCGGGAGGACCCTCAACCCCTTCTCTCAGACCTAACTGAATAGAAAAATGGAATCCAGTCTTCTTTCCCCTTCATGGGGTGTCATCTAGTCTATTTTTAATATTTTTTCTATCCCCACCTCCAAATGCCTTTTTAAATACTTCTGGACCAGGCTAGAAGCCTGGTGGAGTTTCCCAGGGCCTATATGGGCACTGAGGTAGACATGCAGGAAGGCAACGGGGACAGGTGGGTTGAATCCACTCAGTCTGGAATCCACTCAGCTCAGCCCCTCTGGTTCACATCCAGGTTGTGGCTTAATGTCCAGATTTCCTTAGATGATATCCATTCACCTTACTGGTCTTTCACCATCCCCATCAGGTTAAGGAAAGTGTAGAAGTCTATAAAGCTTTTGACACTTCGTCCATCAAAAAAATGAAGTCTGATTCCCAGAGAGTTACTCCTAAAAAGTAAAGTGTGGCAGAAGTGACCCTGGATGACTTCAGGACTTTAGAGGCTAAGTTAGAAAAGGTCACTGGGCTCCCTCCAGGCTCTCTCCCTTGGGAGATGCACTGTGGGCACCGTGAGTGGCTCTGTCAAAAGTCCAGCTAAGCTGAAGTTGCCACACTGGAGAGGTCACATGGAGAGACCAACGAGGAAAACAGAGAGGGACCAAGAAGCCCCAGTTATTTTTGTCTGCAAGTGTTTGAGTCTTCTCAGACCCCAGGCAGTATCAGCAGCCAGGCCTGTAAGTGCACAGCCTCCAGCCCAGCTTGCAAGCCATCCTGATGGAACAGACACAAGCCAGTACCACTGAGCCCTCCCCAAACATCAGCTTTGTGAGAAAGTTAAATATTAATATCATTTTAAACTACCAGTTTGGGGGGGGGGGTAATTTGTTAGCTAGCAATAGATAAGTGGAACACAGACTCTATTTCTACCCACAGAGAAAACCAGCTTCACACAGAGGAAAGGTGGTGGGGGTGGGGGATAAATCAGGAGTTTCAAATCGACATATACACCCTACTATATATAAAATAGATAATCAACAAGGACCTACTGTATAGCACAGGGAATTCTACTCAATACTCTATAATAATCAATGGGAAAAGAATCTAAAAAAGAATAGATATATATTATATGTATACTGGGATCACTTTGCTGAATACCTGAAAGTGAAAGTGAAGTCGTTCAGTCGTGTCCGACTCTTTGCGACCCCATGGACTGTAGCCCACCATGCTCCTCCATCATGGGATTCTCCAGGCAAGAATACTGGAGTGGATTGCCATTTCCTTCTCCAGGCGATCTTCCCAACCCAGGGATCGAACCCAGGTCTCCTGCATTGCAGCCAGACGCTTTAACCTCTGAGCTACCAGGGAATGATGTATACCTGAAACTAACACAGTATTGTAAATCAACTATGTATGTGAGCATTAGTCGCTCAGTCACGCCTGATACTCCAGTATAAAATAAAAATTAAATTTAAAAAAATAGAAAAGAACAACAACTTAATTGGTTGTCCCCAACATTTTTGCATACACATAATAAACATTTGTTTATTTAGTCATTGATTTAACATACATATGACTACACTATGTCTTATGCATGACAATAAACTTTCTGAAGGATTAGTTAAAAATAGAAATTCTAAGATTTCCTTCCTGAATCAAAAGGTTATCATACTCTCCCAACTTTGAAAACTACTGGAGTCAGAATGTGAATTGTTTAGATAATAGCTCTTAAGTCCTGGGTGATTACACAGCCTACTAGTCAGGAACAGATTAAAAGGGCTAAAGTTTGAGGAAGTATGTTATTTACTTAACCTTTTTTTTTTTTTTCCTTTCTTTCATTTAGGAAACTATGGGGACTTTTGGAGTAGAAGGAAGCTTTGGAAATTTTAGGTAAAATTCTCTCAGTTCTGGTCTCAGCTATGCAAGAAATTCATCGAAAATATCAGTTAAAATACAGCAATTCATGAAGCCTTTTTCTTCTTAATAAATTCACATAGGCCCCAAAGAAAGTGAAAGAAAGTGAAGTCACTTAGTCATGTCCAACTCTTTGCCACTCCATGGACTGTAGCCTACCAGGGTCCTCCATCCACGGGATTTTCTAGGCAAGAGTACTGGAATGGGTTGCCATTTCCTTCTCCAGGGGATCTTTTCAACCCAGGGGCTGAACCCGGATCTCCTGAATTGCGAGTAGACTCCTGAACGTCTGAGCCACCAGGGAAGCCCTACAGGTCCCAGGAAGCCCCATAATGAGATTCACCCAGCTGCTTGTACTCAGTGATGCCTCCTGGAGGCATCCTGCTTTGGTCAAGGATCGGGACCTTGCAAACCACCTTGGTGGTTAAATCCTCTGGAGACAGCCCACTGCTCTCACACTTAGACTGTATCTGTAAGCAACTACTGAGCTTCTTTAAGCATCAGTTTCAACTTCTGCAAATAGCACCAATGATGACGTCTGACTTATGAGGTTGTTATGAGCAGTCAACAAAGAATGTAAAGCTCTCAGCACCACGCCTGCCCTGAAATGAGTGCTCGATAAATGTCAACCATCGGTTTTTGTTGTTCTTGTTGTCATAGAAAAAGGGAGAATTTGCATTTTTTAATTCGAGAAATGAGTCAAAAATCTGTGTCCTGCCTGTCAAAGGTACTCTTGCAGTCAAGAACAATTTAAAAATTAGCCCATTCCCCATCTAATCTCAGGCTCCCCTTTCCCCACTGCTTCACTCCAGACCACCTTCAAGTTATTTGTAAATGGGGCAGCTAATGTGTAGAGAAGCAAATAACGAAACTAATTAATGACAAAGGCTGTACCAAAACTACATGGACAAGATGCACAACAGAAATGCCAGTGGATTTTAGAGAAAGAAGATGGACTTCATCATTTTCCTCTCATGTAAACTGGGAGTCATACCTCACATTCATGCTCATGTAATGCTCTCGTGTAATGCTTTCATGTAATGCAAATTAATGCACATTTAACGCTCACTTAATGTTCTCATGTCATGCAAATTAAATGCTCTCAGGTAATGCAAACTAAAAATATATGTAATATGTTGTTTGTTACACAAGTCTAACATGCAAGGTGGTCATGCAAAAACATTTCCTTACTAGGCAAAATGTGTACAGCCACCAGGCCAGCGGTTCCCACACTTCTTTGCGCCTCAGAATCACCCACAGAGCTGGTTAGAAATAGGGACATACAAGAAAAGTGGGTTCTTATAACAAAGTCCAGGGCAGACCCTGATACATGGGTAACTGTGACTCTCCTCTACTTTACAAGACAGACAAGTGAGAAAACCAGATAATGTTCATACATCTGCCACAGGTTCCTAACAACCAGTTCTTCATGGCATCAATAAGATTTGGTAAGAAAAGTGTATATTGAGCGCTTCAAACATCTACTGGAGAAAATGCACTGACAACTTCCAAACACTTGATTAGGTCGCCAACCAAAAGGGGGCAGGAGTTAATCAATGAGTCCCTTAAATACTTTCCACCCACCCCAGAAAGCAGAGTGTTGGCCACTCATGAGTGAAACCAAACATTGGTCTATTCTTACTTCTTCACCTGCAACTCATAGTCTGCATATAAGCTGCCTGGTATCTATTTATTCATTTCATGAACATTCATCAGGCTCTGTTAGCAAGAGGGGGTGCAGTGGTGACCAAACAGCTCCCAGTGTCTGCAACCCTTTGGGCGGGTTCAGCCTAGTCTTGGTGACGAGGCACAACACATGTTACTTGAAGCACGTGCCTGCCCAGTCGCTTCAGCTGTGCCTGACTCTTGTTGCCACCCCGTGGACCGTAGCCTGCCAGGCTCCTCTGTCCACGGGATTCCCCAGGCAAGAATGCTGGAGGGAGTTGCCATTTCCTCCTCCAGGGGATCTTCTTGACCCAGGGATCAAACCTGTCTCTCCTGCAGCTCCTGGATGGGCAGGCAAATTCTTGACCACTTGAGCTACCTGGGAAGCCCCAATGCTTAAAATTTTCAGATTTAAAACATATTGGGTGTGCTAACCCACTCCAGTATTCTTGCCTAGAGAATCCCCATGGACAGAGGAGCCTGGTGAGCTACCGTCCATGGGGTCGCAAAGAGTCAGACACGACTGAGAAACTAAGCACAAGCACAGCTGTTAAAAGAAATGCTATACCAGCCTAATTGCATCTGTGTAGCAATGACCTAAGTCACTTAGAATTATTTATGGTGCTGTGCTTACTCATTCAGTCATGTCTGCCTCTGCCAGCCCATGGACTGTAACCTGCCAGGCTCCTCTGTCCATGGGGGTTCTCCAGGCAAGAATACTGGTGTGGGTTGCCAGGGGATCTTCCCAACCCAGAGATCGAACCCAGGTCTCCCACACTGCAGGCAGATCTTTACAGTCTGAGCCATCTACTTGTCCATTTTTGGGTTTCTCAGGTGGCACTAGTGGTAAAGAACCCAACCACCAAAGCAGAAGATGCAAGAGATGCGGGTTCAGCGCCTAGGTCAGGAATGTCCCCTGGAAGAGAACACGGCAGCCCATTCCAGTATTCTTGCCTAGAGAATCCCCATGGACAGAGGAGCCAGGCGGGCTACAGTCCATAGGATTGCAAAGAGTCGGACAGGACCGAAGCGACTTAGCACATAGCACACAGTCCATTTTTACAGTGAGGAAACAAAAGGAGTACATCAAGTCTGTATACTGTCACCTTGCTTGTTTAACTTCTATGCGGACTACATCATGAGAAACGCTGGGCTGGAAGAAGCACAAGCTGGAATCAAGATTGCCGGCAGAAATATCAATAACCTCAGATAAGCAGATGAAAGCACCCTTATGGCAGAAAGTGAAGAGGAACTTAAAAGCCTCTTGATGAAAGTGAAAGAGGAGAGTGAAAAAGTTGGCTTAAAGCTCAACATTCAGAAAACGAAGATCATGGCATCCGATCCCATCATTTCATGGGAAATAGATGGACAAACAGTGGAAGTAGTGTCAGACTCTATTTTTGGGGGCTCCAAAATCACTGCAGATGGTGACTGCAGCCATGAAATTAAAAGATGCTTGCTCCTTGGAAGGAAAGTTATGACCAACCTAGACAGCATATTCAAAAGCAGAGACATTACTTTGCCAACTAAGGTCTGTCTAGTCAAGGCTATGGTTTTTCCTGTGGTCATGTATGGCTGTGAGAGTTGGACTGTGAAGAAGGCTGAGTGCCGAAGAATTGATGCTTTTAAACTGTGGTGTTGGAGAAGACTCCTGAGAGTCCCTTGGACTGCAAGGAGATCCAACCAGTCCATTCTAAAGGAGATCAGCCCTGCGTGTTCTTTGGAAGGAATGATGTTAAAGCTGAAGCTCCAGTACTTTGGCCACCTCATGCAAAGAGTTGACTCATTGGAAAAGACTCTAATGCTAGCAGGGATTGGGGCCAGGAGGAAGAGTGGATGACAGAGGGTGAGATGGCTGGATGGCATCACTGACTCGATGGACGTGAATCTGAGTGAACTCCAGGAGTTGCTGATGGACAGGGAGGCCTGGCGTGCTGCGCTTCATGGGGTTGCAAAGAGTCAGACATGACTGAGCGACTGAACTGAACTGAACAAAAATCCAAAGGGGTTACCTTCTTTAAAGTTAAAAAAGTTGTAAGCTGTGGGACCAGATTTCAAGCTTGAAAGTTTGGCAGTGTATTCTGTGCGCTTGCAGCCCTGCAGCCTTGGGGCAGGGCCGGCCCTTCCCACCCCCAGGCTGATGAGGGTCCATGCATCAGGCAGGCTCCCACAAAGCCTACTGTGCAATGAGTGTTTCTGGTTGCATTACGGGAAAGAGAAACTGCTCTAGACGGCTCACCAAGAGTTTAAATGCAGAAAGAGGGTACTTAGAAAATCTTGGAAAGGGCTGTCAGAAGCAAAGACAGAGGGCCTACTGAACCTGCGCTCTAGTGCAGCCTGTGCAACTCCTGACGCCTGCACAGCCTAGAGCCTGTGCTCAGCAACGAGAGAAGGCACCACAGTTAAGAAGCCTGTACACTGCACCTAGAGAGTAACCCCCTGCTCGCTGCAACTCGAGAAAGCCCACTCGCCGCAAGGAAGGCCCAGCACAGCCAAAACTAAATAACACCATTTTTTAAAAATTACAGATGCTCTTGCATCACTCAAGGCTGACTAAATAAATATCACATGAATGGGTTTCCTTAAGCACCATCTTAGAAACACTTCAACTACCGCTGGTACAGGACTAGAATCCAGGCCCTCACCCCTGGCCTCGCCCTCCACTCCCAATCACCCTCAACTATCTACCAAGTGACAAAGAATCTTGTTGACATCGTGTATTGAGAAAAGTTTGTGACATCATTAAGCAGACATTGCAGGCTAGGAGAAAAAAGCTAAGGAACCTTTCAGGAGGCAGAAGTAAACAGGTGTGATCAGCCTTCAGCACAAGAAGACTAATGAACATTTCAAGAGTTATAGAAATGTATTCAGACTTTGTCATGTCTCATTACACTCTTTACCTTTCCTTTCAAACATTTTCTCCAAAAAAAGAAGAAGGAAAAAAAAAAAAAACAGATTCAGAAGCAGCCAGCTGGTAGCAGGCATTGTCAGTAAGATGTGACGTAAGCCAGACTAATTGATCATTTTTTAAAGATTAAGTGCCTCATTCTCTGTAATAGGATATACAGAAAACAGCTTTGACAGCACTGAAGCTGCTCACCAAATTCTGAGTGCCCACTAAAAATGTAAATCATGCTTAATTTTTGTCAGGTAATCCACTCATAATAGGCAATTTATGTGATCTCATCATGTAAGAAAAGCTCAGATACTCTTCCTGGACCTTTTACCTGCTGTGTTGCTAGGATGCACCTGCCATCTGGATAGATGGTTGATAGCGGGGATGTAGAAGGACCTGGATACCGATTTGCCTTGTGTGTCTCAGACAGAAATAGAATCTCCCTGACTCTGAACACTGAACAAATTCTAAAGGCCTTTATGCCTTATACACAAGCTCTGTCTCCCTGAGTCTCTATCTCTCTCTTTTTTTTTTTTTACCTTTAAAAGTAAGATCATCATAATATCCTTTTAATCTAATCCTCAGGATTATTTTGGTGATTAAATGTAAAATATAATTATTTTATCAAATCAAATGCACACTGTCTGTATCATACACTGTAAAGCCTGCCTTGGGGATTTGAATCATAGAACCACTCTTTTTCCTAGGGTTCACACTACCTCCTCTGGGCTGGGCTGTGTAGCCTCTCCCCTGCTCTTAAGTTTAGAGGATGGAGAGAAAGCAGTACTGACCATCCACAGCCAGGGGTGAGATGTGGGAGGGGGTGGAGAGGTTAGGACATAGCAAAGAACGTGAAGTTCAAGACTCACCCTGGAATCCTCCATTTTTTTTAAACCCATTCCAGCTGGAGAGCTGGAGAAGGCAATGGTACCTCACTCCAGTACTCTTGCCTGGAGAATCCCATGGATGGAGGAGCCTGGTAGGCTGCAGTCCACGGGGTCGCGAAGAGTCGGACATGACTGAGCGACTTCACTTTAACTTTTCACTTTCATGCATTGGAGAAGGAAATGGCAACCCACTCCAGTGTTCTTGCCTAGAGAATCCCAGGGACAGGGGAGCCTGGTGGGCTGCGCCTATGGGGTTGCACAGAGCCGGACACAACTGAGGCAACTTAGCAGCAGCAGCAGCAGCAGCAGCAGCAGTAGCAGCTAGAAAGCTAGGACTCTATCCCTCCTAAATTCCATTTCCTGCTCAGTAAAGTGGGGAAAAGAATGGCGCTACTAGCTGTTAACAAGATGATGAATGGTGTACATCGAGTGCTAAGCATCCTGACCCAGAGGAAGAACTCAGCAAACATCAGGTCCTCCCTCCAGGTGGCTTGGAAAGACCACATGATACAGGCCCAGGGGAGAAAGACTTCCTGCGGAGTCAGAATTCTGGTGAGCACATTCTGACAACTACTGTCCTCTCATGGAAATGAGGAAAAACTCTCTCTTTATATACCCATCTTTTATTTCCCCTGCTGACTCTCAGAACCTTGAGTTGATTCAGAAGCCCCACACATACCTGCTTTACAATGGAGCTGTACACGAAATGCTCAGTGTGTGTGCACGTGCTCAGTCACTTCAGTTGAGCCGGACTCTTTGCGACCCTATGGACTGTAGCCCGCCAGGCTTCTCTGCCCATAAGATTCTCCAGGCAAGAATACTGGTGTGGGTTGCCATGACCTCCTCCAGGGGCTCTTCCTGACTCGGGGATCAAACCTACATCTCCTATGTTGCAGGCAGATTGTTTACTGCTGAGCCACTGGAGAAGCCCAAAACGCTCAGTGCTATTTATGAAACATATCATGCTTGTTTCGCTTATCTCAACCAGTTTCCCTCCTGACATCCCTTCTGATGAGAATCGCCATGGCTTAAGTGGTTTGGGACTTAGGACAATATCCAGAAAGTTCAAGTCAGTTTGCATGAATACAAGTGGCAATAATGAAAGTCTGAAACTAATTTTTAAATGATTTCTTGAAGTTTGGGATTCAATTTCTTTGGCACTTATAGAACAGCATCTAAACTTTATTGTGACCATAAGCCAACACCACAGCATGGGAATTCCAGGTGTCTCAGCAGTAAAGAACCTGCCTGCAATGCAAAAGACACAAGAGACAAAAGTTTGATCCTTGGGTCAGGACGATCCCCTGGAGGAGGAAATGGCAACCCACTCCAGTATTTTTGCCTGGGGAATCCCATGGACAGAGGAGCCTAGAGGGCTACAATCCATAGAGTCACAAAGATTCAGACATGACTGAGCAACTGACCACACACACACAGGCAATACCAGAACAGGCACTACAGCATTCTGCAACTGGGACACTCCTGAAGCATCAACGGCAAATAGTCACGGCAGGTATAATGCCCCAGGACAGGACTGTTTGTTCCGTGAGGTTTGACCAGATGAGGATGCCAGTGGAAACGCCAACCATCTCATCAGCTGAAAGGGCTGGTGAACAAACTGTCCTTTATATATCTGCCTTCAAATAGCAAAGTAAATTCCTCCCTAACAGCCCCTACCCTTAACTTAAAATAGGAGACACGCCTCAGTTCTCTGTACACTGCCAGAAAACGTCTCTCAGGGATTGCTTGGTTCTAAGAGATGGAGCAGGTGATGAAAAAGAGACTCTAGTCACTGCGCAGGGCAACTGAAGTCCTCAGTTTACCAGGCTGCCAGGTGAGGTCTGGTTTGGAACAGATACAACACAGCTGTGGGCACCAGAAGATGAGCTATCCATCACTCTTGTTCTGAGCACCAGGCCACACAGAGGCTACCTGTACAAACTGGCCCACTGTTCTCAACTGCTGGAGCTCAGGAACCAAGAAGAGGCATGAAGATCCCTGCCCCAAACACTTCTTCTCTTCTTCTAAGAGAGGAGTCCAACTCTCTCCTATTGTCTAGGGCTCCATCCTTGCCTCGAGACTGGACTTTCTCCACCTGGGTCTTTTCTGGGCCCTTTCCATGAACAGACACATTCTCTGAGATCCCATTCTGATTCCCTGTTACTCTTCACTCTTCTTATCTCTTCTTTAACACCCTCCCAAATAGATATTCTGCCACACCTCTCATCCTGAGCCAAATGGGATTCACTCATTCATTCACACACCAAAATATAGGGAGCACTTCCTACATAGCAGCTGTTCTTTTGGACCTTAAGAACATGGTGGCAAATTAGATAAAGTTAGTGCCTTTATGGAACTTAATTCTATGGTGGCAAATTAGATAAAGTTAGTGCCTTTATGGAACTTAATTCTATGGTGATAAATAAGTCATAAATTAAGAAATAAATCCATTTATAATTTAATTTCAGGTAGGGACAGATATACTGATAAAACACATCTAAAATTAGGATAAAGGCTTAGAGTAACTTGGTAAAAATGCTGGAGGGAAACTCTAAATAGGAGAATCTCTCCGAGAAAGTAATATTTCAATAACAATAACTGATGATGGTAATAATGATAATAATAATAATAAAGTGAGGGCACAAGAGATGCGAAAATCTGGAGAAAGAACTTTCTGTGGAGCTGGAACAACCAGCAGATGCTCTAAAGAGGGAACAAGCTTGGGCCACTCATTATTCTGGCAAATTTCTTAATTTCACTGCAGTTTCATGTTTTATTTGTTTGTGCATATCCCTGTTTCACTTTTCAATTAAGACCACAAGTGAGAAGGAGCCAGCTTCATATAATCCTTCGTAATTCTTCACAGAGTATCAAGCCAAGGGCATAAGAAAGTATTTATTAAATGTTTGGATGATCGTGAAAGTTGTGGATTTGTCCTACTCAGTGCAGGCCGGAGGAGAACATAAGTAACCGATGACAGTTTAAAAAATGCTCGTTAAATAAGATCTCTACCCAGACAAAACAAATACCCAGACTGACAACACACCCAGTTCTACACAAACTGGGAATGGGTAAGGTCTGGGGTGCCTGATGCATTTGAAGCCTCTGAGAAAAGAACTTTCACAGCTCTGGGAAAAAGGGGAAAAAAAAAAAAAAAAGCAGCAAAGACTAAGTTGTAATAACTTCAAGATGACAGTTAACCAGAAGTGGTTACATAAGAAACATTCAAGGGAATTTTAATGTGCTGCAGCAAACAGAATTACAGGGCAATAAAATTTCAAGGTGCATTCTAGTTAAGCCCTAAAGATTTTTGCAGTGGTTTTGAAAAAGAGAACGCAAACGTCCAGCAGCTCGTGGGGAATTTTTGCTTCCCTCAGCAGAAACTGCAAAATATCTATCTTTATCCTTCCTGCCAAACAAGAAAATGGCCAGTGCCTATCCACACAGGGGGCTACCTGTGGGGAGATCTGCCCCTGAAAGCACCCAAGGCGGCACATTTCAAGGGCTATTACCTTCACCCAGGTTCCCCATTAGTCCACAGGGCTCTTTATAGTACCCCATGCAGAGCTAAGCCTCATGAGTAATTAACCCCAGGGTAGCTGAAAAATTAAATTTCAGCAACTAAGTTCTGCTTGTAAGTGGAACCTAGCTTCTAAAGGTCAATGGACCAGGCCTTCCCCTTCTTTTGGGTCTCAGAGTCTAACACAAGGCTAAACATGTAAAAAGCATTCAGCAAATATTTAATGAATGAACCATGTTTCAAAGGGTTTGCTGCCACAAGGCTGCTCTCTGTGAATACAGTGTCTCATGGTACCTGAAGTTAGACATTAACAAGTTATAAAGCATTCTGGACTCTAGCTGTATACTAGGAAATGTTTTCAGCCTAGTTTTGTAGTCCAACGTCGGTTTTAGGCTTCCTGTTAAAATACAGGACTCCCAATTCAATTTGCATCTCAGATAAATACAGATAATTTTTAGTATAAGTATGTCCAAAATATTGCATGGGACAAACTTACCCTTTTAAAATAATCATGGCGTCTCTGGATTTCAAATTTAACTGGGCATCGTGTATTTTTATTTATAAAATCTGGCAACTCTAATTCAGACGTTAGGCCTTGTACTTGATTAAATCTGTTTCTCTTCTCTGACAATCGGACTCTAAAATGCAGATATTTTAATACTTCTTTACATTCCCTATTAAAATCAAGAACATATGAAGCATGATCGTCTTTACCTTATTTGAAGAGATCTATAGGAAGATACTCCAGACCGTACGCAATTCAGAATTAATGCATAGGATGGCGATATCCATAGTGCCTAGTGTCGCTCCTTAGGTTGAATTTTGCTAGAAGAAGAAAAAATAGAAAGAATAGGGTTTCAGCCGTTTTCTAATGACATGGCCAGATGATGCCACAAAATCTTGGCATTACTGATAAGTACACAGTGTGCTGGAAAATCAATAGTTTCTGAAGGGGATTCTGAAGGGAACTTTCCATTATGGAGGTTAGAAATAACTTAGCCCCACACTCATAAATTCCTGCCGTTGGGGCGCTCCATGTCCCTCACCGGCAGAAAGCACGGGCCTCGTCCTAACTTCATAAACTGCAACGCTGGAATGGCTGCTTTCAAAAATTACTAAGGGCATCTATTTTTGAAAACAGCATTTTTCAACGATTTTTAATGCCAGTGATTGAGCTAAGAAAGTAAATATAAGAACAGCTGTCCCTTCACTTTAAGAAAACCTGATCTGCTGAAAAAGCTTAGGTAAGCAGGTAAATGGTGAAAGTGGTTATTTATATTAAATAATAATTCATTTCAACACTCCACCAACTATTAGCATCCCCTAGCATTTAGAAAAAATCATTTACTTCCTTGCAAAGAGTTCCCAAACAGCTTCCCTGGGTTTTCTGTATATTAGGGTGATGACATTTTCATCCCCTGCTCATTTCAGTCTCTGTATTTAAAAATATCTACATAATGGTTTGTAGTCACAGTTAGTGTTCCCTTGCCTTAACGCTCTAAGGTAATATGAACTCTTCCTGCTGTTTTACAGAAAAAGACTTGCCTATAACTCAACTCTATTCAATCCACTTCCTTTTCTCCAAAACTTGTAGATAAAATTTTTATGATATGTGTGAATAAAACACATTTTATTTCCTTTCCTTCATATGCTCTCCTAACACTTAAGTATGGCAGACATTAAAAAATTAAACTCACTATGCATTACTGTTTCTACAAATAGATTCACTTCCCTAGAAATAGCAAAGAAGGATCAGTCTTCATTTTTCAGTAAACACTTTATTTGAGAATAGTTTTATGTTTAAAGAAAAATTGTGAAGAGAGTACAGAGAATTTCCATATACCCTAAATCCACTTTCCCCACCGGTAATGTCCTACATTAGCATGGGACATTTATCATTAACTAACGAACTGAGATGGAAATATTATTTCAATAACACAGCACTTTATTCAGATTCCCTGAGATTTTACCTCAGGTGATTTTCTTTCCCAGATCCCATCCAAGATACCAGAGGACAATCAGTTGTCATGTCTCCTTAAGCTCCTCTTCCCTGTAGCAGTTTTCAGATTTTTCTGTTTTGAAGATTTAAGGAATACTAGGCGATGGCACCCCACTCCAGTACTCTTGCCTGGAAAATCCCATGGACGGAGGAGCCTGGTAGGCTGCAGCCCATGGGGTCGCTAAGAGTCGGACACGACTGAAGCGACTTAGCAGCAGCAGCAGCCGCAGCAGCAGCAGTCTGATACTTTATAGTATACCCCTCAATTCAAATTTGTCTTTTTCTCTTCTCACAATTAGACATTACAGCTTTGGAGAGGAAGATTGTGGAGGTCAAGTACCATTTTCACCATCTCCTAACCGAAGGTGTTTGTTATCGTCATGATTTATCACTGATGATGGGGACCATGATCACCTGGCTTAGAAGGTCTGTCCGGTCTCTCCAGTGGTGTAAGTATTCTTTATTTGCTTTTTTCCATACAGTGCACTTTAGAAGGAAGTCATCACACCCAGCTCATGCTTCAGAGGCTGGGAGTTAAGCTCTACCTCCTGGAGTAAGCAGTATCTACACGGATTATTTGGAATTCTGCATGGAAAATTTTTTTTTTTGCTTCCATTTATTTATGTAACCATCTATTTGTATCCATGTGGACTCACAGACATTTTATATTTTAGGTTAGAATCCAACACTACTTTTTTTTTTTTTTTTTTTGCTCAAATTGTTCCAGTTACGGCCATTAGAGTTCTCTCAGATGGCCCGTGTCCTTTTGACATACCCTTCATCCCTGTCTTTTGTTGTTGCTGTTTTTCCTTTTTTAGCAGACCTTATCTTTCTGAAACAAGATGTTCCAGGTTCCTCTGAAGTATTCCCTGTCCCAGACCTTGATCCAGCCATTTGCCAAAGGAGACCTGGTTCCTTCTTTGGGAGCACAGCACTAGAAATCAAGACCTGGGTGTTGCTGGGTGAAAGCCACTGTCATTTTCAATCATTTTTCCTCCCCACCTCCCACTTGACTGCATTTGCTATTAGACTGCAGGACATTCATATTTTTATTTTAAACTTAGTTCTAAGAAGGAAATTACGGCTTAATTTCTGAGGTATTTAATGATTTTAACAGTTATATTCTACTTAATATTCTAAAACTATGATTTTGATTTCCTTGTTTTTGCTTTCTGGGTATTAATTTTTTCTTTTTTTTTTTTCTCAAAGAAACTATTGCACGGAAGTTAAGATTATTCCCAAGGAAAGGAAGAGTGGTTTACTTCTCTCCAGGCTTAGCCAGGTGCAGTCTGGTAGTTCAACTAGAAATAGTAGGGTATACCTAAGGCTACCCTTTAAGTAGGAGCTTAATATATACTGTCCTTATTCAACCCTTGCTTAAAAAGGAGTCTTGTGATGACCACAGACATGCAAGGGATGGCTGTAAAAAAAATAAAGAGGTCGCAACAAAGGAAGAAGAGAATGACACACAAATACCACTACCAAACCAAATAACCACCTAGCATTTTTATAATGTGTATGTGAGGGCAACTGGCTTTGAATACCAGGAATGGCTCTTTCTTAGATACAGTGTCAAGCATACATTCTGTCCAACATCAGAACTTTCAATGGTTTTATAAACCACAAGGATGTCCTATAATAGCTGAGGCTTACCAAACTCTCATACTACTAGTAGTGAAAAAGTCTCCAAAGAACACAAAGGAAAAATAATAATAAATGGCTTCTCCCTGGCAATCTGAACAGGTGAGATTACATGAAATGCTTGTCAAAGAGCAATGTCTTTGCACGCGGTACATGAACACAAACAAAGCACAAATTAGATCCTGTGATCACTCTTCCTTCCAATTAATGACTTTCAAAAGGTCCTCCCTTCCTCCCAAGGTGAACACTGAGTAACACTATAGAGCCTTAGATGATACACATAAAACCAGTGATGACCTCATCACAGCACTTGGGCTACTCCCAAGAACCAAAGCCCCCTCAGGGCTACAGCAGCCCTACAGCCCAGCATCAGGAGCCTCTACTGATCCTGGAAGACAGCTCGGCCTGGGGCACTTAACAGGGCTAAGCTCATAACCAGATTCAAAATGTCAGTACTCATTATCTAGATTCTAATGCAGCTGACTGAGCCAGTCAAGAGTTGGGCTGGCTGTAAGCTGGGCATTTTAGTGACTTGTACTCCAATCAGAAGTTGCTAAAGGTGGATCTTCTCCAAACACTGCCCCATCTTTTCTCATAGACATGGCTGGACACAGAGGATACGGTCTTTAGCCAGCACAGACATGGAAGACAACACACAAATCAATAGAAAAAAATAACTTCTTTTTATTTACAAAAAAAAAAAATCCAAATATTGGATGCTGTAAACAAAATTCACAATCTGTTCCCTCTAGCGTTGATTCAAACATGTCAGTTTTTAAACAGTCCATTCTCCATCAACTCCTTTTCTGCCTGTGACACAGTCTAAAGTGAAAGTATTCCAGAAGAGTGACCCCAGAAGCAGCTTGCTGCAAACAGGACGTCTCGGAGCAGGTGATGGTTGTAGAGAGGTCGAAGGGAGAGACAGCCAGTGGGCAGAGACTCCTCCATTCTGCAAGGATTTGCAGCCATTCTTACCAAGTTACTTGCCATCTTCCAACTCTGTACTTTGACCACGTACTTTGTTAGCAAGCCATTATTATGACAAAATATTACATAGAGATTCTTCCTTAGCACTAAAAAGGCTATGCTATGAGAGATCATAAAGAAAGATTATATTCAAACAGGTACTATATATGAAATTACTTTTTTTGGCTTTTTGGCGTCATCTAACACATGTTGTTTTCAAACAACAAAAAAGCTTATTTCTGAACTGCTGACAGCTTTTAACATAATACATTTCATTTACAAAATAGTTCACAATATTTATTTGACAAGCATTGCACTGAAAACAACTTTACACGCAGTAAGGCAACCTACAATAAGCAAACAGAAAGGGGTGGCAAAAACGAACAGTATGTTCACTCTTCTTGGCGTTTCCTCCTTGGCTTGGCTTGCAGACCTTCCATCCTTGCAATGCTGGAGCCTCGTTAAAACAGTCCACCCAATACCAAGAGTGAGCAAATATTTGAGCCTGTTTCTGGAAAGGAAAAGTCCATCTTGATGTAAGACATATTGAGGCAACGAGACTTTACTGCAAATAAAGTCAACTTGTTAAAAGGGCACTGTCATGGGTGAAGTGTTCCCTGACGTGCCAGGCTGGACAGGTGAGAACAGCCTCCAGCAGAGGAAACAAAAAAAAATTCTTCCTGCTTTATAGTAACAGCACACTCGACCAGATAAACACAAAGGTAAGCAAATCACAGACACTAATCAGGAGTTGAGAGCTGTCCTTTCTTCTGACCTATGACACATGGTTCTCTCTCACCAGACATTCAAATGTTTAGGCCACACATCCACAAAGATAGACATATATTCCACCGTTTGTTCAACTACATATGCACAAGACTATAGTACATACAAAAGGGAAATAAATTATATCAATCAAAGTAAATGCCGAAGGTTGTCTTGAGTACAGCCTGTTCTAACTGAATGCCAGGTGCTGGCATGTCCAACTATGCTACCAGCCCTGGAGTAAGCAAGAAAAGAACATAAATATCTGAGAAAACATATGAAAAGTTTATTTTTCAAAGAAGGCCCCTCCATACAAGAATCTGTGCCATAAAATAACAGCGAATCGTTGCTCTGGCGGAGCCGGAGACCTCCAGATTCTTTGTGAAATAGTGGACGACTCATCCGTCAAGAGTTAGGATGAGAAGGAACAAGGCAGCTCCCCAGACGCTCCTCCTCCATTCCCGAGTGTTCCCTTAGCTTTAATCTTAGGGAAGGTCCAAACAGGTAAGGAGGATGGAGCTCTGGGTTTCTGACGGTTAAATATCAGGCTTAATCTGCAAATGGAACATTTCCTGGGAATTCGCAATGAATTTCTCAAAGCCCAGGGCTGGAGTGAGCGAGTCGGAGCCAACATGGGAGAAGAAAAAGTTCCATACCCAACAGCGAGTGGCAGTGCAGTAGCTGTTACAGCTGGGACAGAGTTCACAGGGAGGCTGCTAGAGCAAACCCATCAAGTTCCGGTTAAGGCTTCAAAGAAAGATGCGCAAGAAAGGGAGTTGGATGGATCAAACTAACAATGAGCATCTGAGGGATGCCCAGATAACACTGCCAATAGGATGATGCTATTTTCTTCCCCAATCCCTCTCTAATGGATGACAACAATCAGTTGATTCTTCAGAGGGCTGCACATAGTAAGCAGTCATCCACTAGGGTTGGTAAGGGATGATGTGGCTGCCTCACAAGACAAGAGGGAAGGTCTTCGGATATTAGTTTTGTTTTCAACAAATGCATTTTCAGAGACCAGCGTCCAAAGAAATTAAAGGCTGGGAGAAGGGATGGGTTCAAGATTAGCTGTCACTGAACTGAAATAGTAATGCCAGTTCATTTCACAAAGGTGTAACTGGTCTCTTGAGACAGAAAATCAAGTTGGATCTGATTTGATGCAAAGTGAGTGAATTTGAAGTACAGTACTAAATATGTAAATGCAGTGTGACAACCGGATCGAAGATGTTTCATGTTGGCATGAATTTATAAAATTTTATATATAATATATATCTCATATATAAATTTTACGCAATTGTGCAAATACTCTTTAAAAAGGGTCATTTCACATTTACTAAACTCTAGTGGTCCTGGAATGCATAATGCACTCATTTAAAAATCCATTTAAATATTAATAAGTAGTGTTCAGATCACCAGAAATTCTTTTGAGCAGTCAGGGATTTAAACAGACTATCACTGATCCATGATCCACTGGATTATACACCATGGAGGTATGCAAGTATTACAAAAACTAAAAGGGTTCAAACTGTCAACATGGCAGTTCAGTATAAAAACAAGAGTGCTCTGCCAAACAAATATTCTCCCATTTGTGGAATTCTATGGCTCACAAAATAAAAAGAAAAAAAAAAACAGAAACAAAAACACTCACTAAAAAGGTATAATCTCTGCTCAATCTATCAAATATATTAATTGTTTTCCTCCTTCATTCACTTTAAGTTTTTTAGCTGTGGGATTTAATTCATCACTGCAATATGCCCACGTCTCAGGTCATCCTGTTGAAAACATAAAAGCACACAGTATTTAAACACTTTCTATTTGCTACATTATTCTAGACCATAGTCAATGAACTGTGTGTATATACACATATCACAAATATGTATATATATACACATAATATACACACACATACACATGTACCTAGGATAACATCACACCAACAATGTTAACTTTATACAAGTATTTGTCAAGAAAAAAATAGGGCATCTCCTCCACCATTCACAAGCTTATGTGTTGTTTTATTTTCTTCTTGAGTCCCTGATAAAATAAGTCATTAAACCATAAAATTTTTCCACTTCAAATTTTCAGAAGGCAACAGGCACTTTGATGAATATTGGTGTGTAACAAATATAGTAACTCTTTATATATTCTACTATCTCTCTTCTACTTGGGTATTTTTATCTGGTAAATCTTTGGTCCTTGAGCATACTTTCTTTGCTACAGCTGCTTTTGCTTGCATTTTCACATTTTAAAAAATGTGAGCTATGCACGCAGCTGGAAATAATGGATTGTGTCATCATAAGTTCTGCTGTTTGTTATGAGAACTGCACCAACCTACTACTGTTCATTTGGAGCAAGCCATTTCTATCAGCGCAATGGGAGAGTTCCACAGATAGTATTCACTACAAGCCTCAGCAATCCCAATGTTGGTGTACCCCTTCTTCCTGTACCATTGTTACTATCTGAACTCCTGAATTGATAATTAAGTTGGAGGGAGACCTTTTTTTTTTAATCTCTGTATATTCCCTTTCATGATTTCCATCTTATAAGAAACTAGCCACTTGTCTTTTTTTCCTATGGCAAAGCTATGGGAGCAGGTACTGCAAACCCATATTGTCATCAAGCTTTTTTTTCCTCTGTCTCTTCTTATTTTAGGAGAACCTGGTTGCTTTTAATGACAGGTCTCTTTTGTTTCAGGAAAGAATCCAATTGGGTAGGAGAATCAGGCGGGAGGGTTGGTGGTGGTGGGTGGGTTATTTTGAGATCGTGCCCCCATACCTATGAAAAGATCCACAAAGCTTTGCCAAGTTTAAAACCAGGAGCAGATCATCATTGCACAAAACATATCCCTAATAAGGGCTGGGTCACTCAGCCTTTTTCTTTTTATTTTTCTTTTCTCTCTCTCTCTTTTTTTTTTTTTTTTCCTATCTTGTCTGAAATGGCTTCCCCACAGGACATTTTTAAATGATTCTTAATTGCAGGGTAGCCAAGTGGAGTATGTCTGTTGCTGGCATGTGAACACTGGCTGGACCTGTGCAATGTAGTAATTGCTGAAGTTGGCATCTGCTACATAGGGGGCCGGCTGGTAATAGCAAGTGACATTGGCCACGTTAGGGATGACATTCTGGTCAGCCAGCACCCGGATAGCCAGCATTGTGATCAGGTTTAAAGTCTGTCTTCTTTCATGTCCCATCAGACACACGGTACTCTCATTCACCACTCCATGAAGGGTCATGAGATAGTCATACTTGCGGTCTTCCAAGCCCACGAAGTGGTTCTGCAAATAGGACTCCAGTTTTCTCTGCTGCTCTCCAATGTCTGAGAAGTCGATGAAAAACCTGGAACACATATACCTCTGAAGGGTCTTGATCTCATCAGAGGCGGGCCTAAAGCCCCTCACTAAGAGGTTGCAGTACTTTAACAGGCCTCCCCCTCTGATTTCCTCCGGGTTCCGCGTGGCAATGATCTTGTTACAAAGGTGATCAAAGGCTTCATGGAAATCTCCATAGACGCTCTCCCCGATTATTGTGGGGTGAAACGTTTCAGTCATCGGGTTCTCTGAACATTCATAAAAGAGGAGAAGAGAGTCTAATTTGATTTGAAAAGAATCTACACTAAATTCAAACTGCCTCCGGAGGGAATCCACAAATTTCAGTTCCACATTTTTGCCACTGTTGTTTGACAGGGATATAAGACTCCATCGGTCAGAGTCATTGCACACTTTAACCATTTTCTGCACATAAGCTTCCTACAATTTAAAAGACAAAACAAGAAGATGAGCAAACCTAGAAAAAAATAATAAACACATCCTCATCACAGCTCAGAATTATTTTGCTCCTTCCCTTTCGTTTTGTCAAGTTTCAGCAAAACACTACCTACAGGTTTAAACATTAAACAGTCTTCTGAAAACAACAACAACAAAAAAATACATTTAACGAGTGGTTCTGCTGTCTGGGGAAGAGACTAGAAGTAATAGTTTGAGGCTTTTGGCAGACATAGCACAGTACTAAGTGGTTCTGTTGTCATGTCTGACTTTTGAAATGTTATTTTTTGAGACTGTTCTTACAGGTACAAGATTCACACAATATAGCTGCAATATTCAAAAGACAGAGGACCTACAGTAAAAAGTCAGTCTGCCTCTCATCCTGTCCCTAGTCACCTAGTTTCCCCTCCAACCCCCAGGCAACTGATACAATCAGTATCTTGTGGGTCCCCGCAGTGATTCTGCAGCTAAAATCAAATATGAACTAAATTAAGACATTCTGGGAGGCTGGTTCCTCTGATCATTTTAACGCGCTTTGGGCCAAAGTGGGGAGGAGGAGACCCATTATATCCAGAACCCAAGAACCAACCCGGAGAAAAGCCGTATTTATTCTTAATGCCTGGAGTCAGCAGAAAGCAGCTAGGAAATCTAGTCACTTTTTCCAACACAATAATAAGCCCATTGACTCGCCTCTGCGGCAGGGTGCTCTTTTTCCCAGAGACTCAAACATCCAATGACTCAAAAAAAAAAAAAAAAAAGGACATTTCACTCTTCTATTTATCAGAATGTACGAATGTACTCCGGACACGACTCAAGCAAGGAGAGCCAAGAGTTAAAAAAATAAGGAGAAGGAAGAGAGGGCAGGGCAGATGAGGAAGCAGAAGGCGCGGGGCGCTGAAGCAGCAAGTCAAGGAAAACACTCAGACACAAGTCCACGCACCTTCGTGAACTCAGAAAAAAAATTAACTCAAAAGCAAAATTAGCCAGGGCGCGCACGCGGGTCCAGGTGGCCGACCGGAGCCCCGGGTGTCAGCCGTGAAGCACTCGCGCCCGGCCCGCCGCGGGGGCCCCGGGCCCCTCTGGGGTGGGCGGGGGGGTGTGCTTTACCTTGAGAGTGAGTGGTGTGATCTTCTCCTTGTTCACCCCTTCGGGTAAGAAGTCCAACAGACAGTCCAGCACGACGTCCTTCACAGTCTGAAACTCCTCTTCCCCACGCAGGTCGGCGCAGAAGATGAGGTCCAGGTCTTTGTAGCCCAGGCCGCTGTCCTGGTGCAGGACGTGGCTGGCGGCCGAGCCGTTGAGGCGCACGTCGCGGACGCCGATGCGCTTCTCGGCCAGCCGCCGCCGCACCACCTTCACGATCAGGCTGGGCTGCAGCTCGAGCGTGGGGAAGTTGCCGCGCCCGTGGATCGGGATGGTCTCGCTCAGGATGCCGTCCAGCCGCTGCACTTGCTCCCAGTTCAGCACGTTGCAGTGCGCCGTGGGGCTCTCGCAGTATTCCAAGCAATGCCCGGCAAACCCGCCGCCGCCGCCGCCGCAGTCGCCGCCGCTCAGATCGCCGCCCAGGGGGATGTAGGGGCCGCCGGCCAGCTCGTCCTCGGCCATGGCAAAATACCCTTCGCCTTCCGCCATGAAGTGCCCGCCGAACGCCACTTGGCCCTGGTCGGTCCTAAGAGAGAACGGGGGGGAAGTGGGGGAAGGAGCGCGCTGAGGACGCTGAGAAGCGGCCGGGCGGACATTGGGGGCGGGGGGGGGGGGCCGCGAAGGCAGGAACGCGCCCCCTTTCCCCGCTCGAATCCCCCCGCTTCGCCTAGGGGGACATCCCGGAGACGCTCCCTCCCCAGGCCCCCGAGGTCCCCCAGCCGCGCGCGCCGCGCCCCGCAAGAGCAGCCCCGCACCAAAAGTATCTCTGATGCATCTGGAAAAGCGCAAGCGGGAGTCCCGTCTGTGTCACCTGGAGGCGGCCGCCCCTTCTAGGAGCGAGGCGAGCGAGGAACTGCGAGGCGACAACTCTTCGGGAGCAGCGAGTGCGCTCCCGGCCGCGGCGAGCGACTCGAGTCCTTCCTAGACCCCCGCCGCCCGCGCCGGCCACTCCCGCCCCTCACCCCCGCCCGCGCCGCCTGAGTCGCGGTGGTCCCGGAGGTGGCGGCTCCTGCTGCTGCCGCCGCCGCCGCACACGTTCCTGTCTCTGGAGCTTTAGCAGTTGTGCGGCAGAAACGGCCTCAGTACTTTTTTTATACGAGGTCCTCTGGGCGCTTCCGGGGCCCGGCGCCGCACGAATCGCCACACCCTCCTCATCTGCATAGGGCACCGCCCCCGCCCGCCCGCCCCGCTGCCCGAGCCCCGCGGAGCTGAAAGGCTGCGGTGGCCGGTCCCGGAGCGCGAGGCCGGCGGCGGGTGTGAGTGTGCACTCTTGTGCTTGTACTTGTATCTGACGTATGGATTCCTCACCCACCACCCCCACACACAAAGCCCCTCTTTTTATTTTATTTTTTCTCCCCTCCAACGAAGAAACATTTCCGATGCCTCAAGAGTTCTAAGTGGCCTGCACAACCAGAACCCGGCGAAATTCGCGCAACTGCAGAAACTTCCCAAACATAAAATTCTCGCCTTTTCTGGCGCGTCATTATGGCTTATGGACGGGGCTCCAGAGATTCTTTCGACTCCCCCAACCCCCGACCATCGTTTTACTAGACAATGTGTCAGGTCAAGCTAGGCCATTTACTCCGTTAATAAACCCGGCCTCGGCGAAAACTAAGGCGCCCACTTCCCTTTGCCGGTCAGGCGGCGCGCGCGAGGGACAGGGCGAGCTCCCCCGGGTTTCGATTCTCCAGCCCTCAGGCGGCGCGGGGAGCTCGGCGTGAGCCCGCGGCGCGCGGGGGCGGGGCCGAGCGTGCGCCCGTCTCCCGCGCGCGCGAGGGGCCGGGGGCGCGGCGTGGGGCCAGCGCGCGTCCCCGAGCGGGCGCCCCGGCGGGCCTGACGGCCGGAAGGGCGCGCGGCCAGCGGCTGAGGACCCGGCGGGCCCGGAGTGCGGCGCGCGGGGAGCGCGCGGCCGCCGGGTCGCGCGAAGGGCTGCCGAGCCCGGCCGCACGCTCTAGCGGCACGTTCTCTCGCAGAGACCTGAGGCGGAGAAGCGCGTTCGTTCCCGGGGCGCCTAAGGTTTTCCTTGTTCAAGTGAGTGTGCTAATGTCGGTGTGAAACGAGCTGCTCTTCCACGACCCGCGAAAAGTACGAGTTTAAAGGACACAAGCGTTGCTCTCACAGCCCCTCAAGTTCAGTCGCCTCAGCGGCGCGAAAGGAGCGTGCTGTTATTTCCGCGCGCCCTCGCGCTCACACCACCCCCCCCCCTCCCCGGTCTTTGCTAGAAAGCGCCCCCCTTTCCTCGGACTGTCAATTCTGGCTGCTCGATGCCACTTTTCAAACTTAAAAGAGTAACTTTCCTTCTCGTGGAGGCTGCGGGCTCCTGGAGCGGGGCGGGGGTGGGGGGGCGCCTGGGAAGCTTGGAAGCTCCCGCCTGTGGCCCCGCACGACCCCTGCCGCCCTGCCTGCGAGGGAACACGACCCGCCCCCTCCGAACAGGGGGAGCCCCGGCCTCGTCACCGGAGCTGAGCGCCTGGAGGGGGGTGCTGGGGAGTTAGAGGGGACGGTCACCCGCCGAGCCTCCAGCTGCGTGGCAACGCCGCCCCCTGCCGGTGCCCTGCGGAGCTGCTCTCAAAGCGGAGGAACCAGCGGGACCACAGACGGAAGCCATTACTTCTCAGCGCTGTTCTGGAGAGGTGTGGGAGTCGGGGAAGGGACCGCGGGACAACCGACTACACGATTCTCACGGGCCCATCGCTTCCCTAGATGCACGCTTATGGACCTAGTCACCTGTGCATAACTGTGCGTGTACTGAGAGAGGTGTGATTTGACATAGAGCAGTGGGGGACGTGGACTTCCCTGGTGGCACAGTGGATAAGAATCCACCTGCCGATGCAGATGCAGGAGACATGAGAGGCGCGGGTTCCATCCCTGAGTCGGGAATATCCCCTGGAGGAGGGCGTGGAAACTCACTCCAGCACTCTTGCCTGGAGAACCCTATGGACAGAGGAGCCTGGTGGGTCACAGCCCACGGGGTCGCAAACTGCCGGACACGACTGAAGCGACATAGCGCACACATACACACACACACAGTGGTGGACTAACTGGGACCAGGGGAGCTGAGGGAGAGGAGAGGAGCGGCGTGCTTTTGATTGGATTTTGAAAAGTGGGCTTGCCTTGGTAGTTGGGGAAGGAGAAAAGCACTACCAGCAAAAGGGAAGAGTGTAAGAGAATTGGAGTTTTGGCAAGGCCTTAAGACCGCCACTGTAAGAAATGAGATTGGTGGTACATCTCCATACAAACCAGATTGGTTTTTAGGAACTTCCTGAGAACCTCCCGGCAATACTCTGCTTAGCTCTTTACACTTAACACCTCGTTTAATCTTCACTTGAGAAGATATCCTCTATCACAGGGATTTGGAAAATTGTGAGGGAGAGATTTGCCCAAGTTTCATGGCTAATCAGTGGTGAGTTCAGGCCTCGAAACCAACCCATTTCTCTGGGGAGTGCTATTTAGCCATAGTTTTCAGGAATAGGACATATGTAGCCTACCAGTACCCTCTGGTACTTTGAACCTCTGGATTTGAACGAAAAAGAAAAGGCCTTTTCTATAACGAAACACATGTTCAAGACTAGTATAAATTCTGCCCGGGAAAACAAAAGCAATGGAGTAGATTATATAGTAGATGAAAATGGAAGTTAGTCACTCTGTCGTGTCTGACTGTTTGTGACTCTATGTACTGTAGCCCGCCAGGCTCCTCTGTCCATGGAATTCTCCACTCAAGACCGCTGGAGCGGGTAGTCATTCCCTTCTCCAGGGGATCTTCTGGACCCAGGGCTCGAACCTGGGTTTCCAGCATTGCAGGTGGATTCTTTACCGTCTGAGCCACCTGAGAAGCCCAGTATTGGGTACACTGTACTAAAAAAAATAAAAGGTTTAGCCCCACTGACACGACTGAGCGACTTCACTTTCACTTTTCACTTTCATGCATTGGAGAAGGAAATGGCAACCCACTCGTGTTCTTGCCTGGAGAATCCCAGGGACGAGGGAGCCTGGTGGGCTGCCGTCTGTGGGGTTGCACAGAGTTGGATACGACTGAAGAGACTTAGCAGCAGCAGCAGCAGCCATTATTTTGTACTTTAATCCTTCTCTCAAAGAAAGTGGGGAAGAAAAAAAAAAGCATTAGAGTCTCTGAGCCCTTGGCTACCTGGGCGTCAGGAAATTTTAAAGATTTTGGTCTGTGGGGCTAAAGGAATCTACATTTTGGCAAGTTGCTTATGTGATTCCTAACACAAGGGCCCAGCCACATTTACATCAGGCTGACAAGGGATACAGCAACCTGGTTCGGTGGGCACCTTCTCCCTGGCAGAGGCTGCACTTTTCTGCCTGGCTGCTCTCATGACCTCGCCCAAGAGTGGAGAGCATGGCTGAGAGGCAGAGCTGGAGCCTGAGGCCAGCTCCAGAGAGCCTGCTGTGCATCAGACCCGATGCTGGAGAAGGGTGAGTCCCAGGGGCAGTGGGGCAAGACACCTTCTCCCAAGTCTCCAGGGCTTTATGGCTGACACTTCCCTGACCCTCTAACAAAGTGTTAACCCTCCCCATCTGGGTTCTCCCTTGCTAGCCCCCTTCCTAATCCCAATAATCCAGACCCGCCACCTCCTGCGCTGTTACATTTGGGATCTCTTACTTTTGGCAACACTGCATAGTGTTTGACTGGATTCATATGGGCCTGATTCATAGTGGCCACTTGACATATATTGTCGAATGAAAGCATCTGTTGTTCTTTGTCCCTCTTCTCCCTGTCTTCAAACTGAGATGATATTTACATTCTGGAAAAGAAAAGGTTCATCCTTACATGAAATTGCAAATTTTGCAACTACAAGTATGTTTTTCCCCCTAGAAACCAAGCTAATTATCAAATGAGAAAGTCCCCACTCTCCAAACATGTTCATTGCCAAGATCACCTCTCAACACAGTTATCCTTGGATTAAATTCATGTGCAGAGTTGCCATATACATGTCTGTATACTAGGCTTTAAATAGGCTTTAATTTCTGTAGCTTTTTGGTAAATAATTTACTTTTTCTTGTCTTAAAGGGGAGGAAGATCTATGGCAATATAACGCTGTATGTCTTTATCTGTAGTTCTTAGAGGAAAAAAGAAACACTTATGACTAGTTAACCTGGATTTAAAAGTGACAATCAATCTGAACTTAGCAAAATAAGAAGTTCCATTTTGGCCTGGAGAGTACCTAATGTTATTAAGTTGGTTATAATGTGCTCAGACACTGCTCAGTATTTTATAGACACCATTTCTTTTAAACTTTCTCCACATATCAGAGCTCTACATATCACATCCCCGTTTTCCAGACAGGGGAGATGAGGCAGAGGAAGGTTAAGGAACTGACAGAAGTGGCAGAGCCTCGGTTCACATCCACTCCTGTGGGTGCTCTCTGCAGCTTTTCCTCTAGGAGCCTTCCTTCCCCCTGTCATTTCATTTTCCTTTTAGGCCTGAAACTGAACTGGAACTGTCCTCTGCTCCTACTTTCTTTCCAAATTCTATATGTTCAGATTGTATAGAACATCGAAGACCAAGGTGTTTTGTCCTGAAACAGCTGCTGAGGTCAGAATGCACCTGCCTGGGTGGATGAGAGTTTCTTCCTCAGTCAGAAAGGCCTGCCTCCCTGACTGGGGGATCCAGAAAGTTAGCAGCCTTCCAAAGAGGCTTGCAGAAAACCACACACACACACAGAAACAGGGTGGAGAGGGTCACAGTCTGCCCCAAGTTCACTTAGTAGTCTTGCTACCCTCCCCATTTTGCTTTGTCTGCTTCCTGTCTTTTCAGGAATGGTTTCAGAAGATAAGCAGCAAATAAAAATGCAATCATTCCCCCACGATCACATCCAAACGTTGCTTAGAACACAGCAGTGAGGCCTAGTTCCTCTCTCTCCCCACATTTTTGTCTTGCTCTTCATCTTTTCACACCAGCTCTCTCCACCCTCTCCATGGATTATCCACCTTCCCCTGCCCCTGCCCTTTCCACCGAAAGTGACAGAACCCTGCAGAAATACCTTGTCCCCTCACCCCTACCCTGGGCCAGAGCAGTGGAATGTGAAGATTTTGGGGCCACTCCCCACACCCTTGCCATTCACCACCTTCCTAGGGCAGAGTGGTTCCTGAGGCCATGGAGGACAGACAGGCGTCCTTCTTCAGCCATGTCCACAGAGAAGTCCACATTGCAGGGCAAACAAGAGCTTTCTGTCATCCAGCTATTAGTACAACAGCAGCCAGGCTTCATGTAAAAATTAAAACTCCTGGTAAATTAGTCAATACGTTACCTGTTTTCCCAGGGAATGCTGCTTGTGAAATGACTCTCCTCATGTTTCTTCAGGGAAATAAAGATTTATTCAAGGCCTATCAAAGGCCAGAGACATCCTAAATCACACAGCTTCTAGTCTTGAGAATAACAGCCCAGCATCTTATTACCTATATAGTTGTTAGCAATCAACAGATTAACTTCTATAAATTTAAATTTTTCAACACTTGTTTCCTGTTTTATTTCATTTTATCTTTAACGTTATTCTGGCCAATGTGCAGTGCAAGAAATTCTAGGTGATTTTTTGGAGGTTTACATCTCTAATTCTGGAAAAGTTAAAATGAGACTCAGTTGCTTTCAGTCATGGACCAGCATCCCTTTCTCAGGACCACATGGTTTAATCTTTCATACACTCAAATATCTGTGAGTATATTTCAGTGATCAGTAACAAACTGTTCAGTTTGAAGGGAACCTCTAGCCACAAAGAGTGTCGTTTGTATGGACTACATTCTCACCTGTGAACATCTTACAAAAACTGTCGAGCATCTCCTAAGTGTCATTTCCTAAAGTTATTTTTAAGAGTATTTATTTGACATAGATGACCACATAAAAACAGTTCTTTGCACAGTCAGAGATCACTGAGCTTTGGAAATTCAGTATGCAAGCAACACGGTCCTATGTCATCACTCTTAAAATCAAACTCAATGCAGATCATCCTTTAATAGAGTTCTTCATCAGAAAGACAAGCCAGTATTCTCTTGTGCTACTATCAGTGCTGATTATGCCAGAAGTTCTTCCTGTTTTGACATCTTGGTGAAACGCTTGCTGTTTCAATGTTGCAAGTCCCATGGACCAGACTGTTTTCTTTTCTCCAAAGGAAAGAGACATTCAAAAGTCACATTCATTTGGCAAAATGTAAACTAGAAATACACGTGTATTTTCAAAACCTACCAAATATGAATAAGTAAACTGCTTTTTCCCCAAAGTCATATTTATATTACAAGTTTGTCCTTCTGCAAGTTTGCACTAGAAGACAGTTCAACTTCTCTGAAGAAAATGTGGATGTTTACTTGTGGTGCTTATAAAGCTTTGAGAAAGGTACAAGGCGGGAATATAATGAATTATATTCTAAAAGGATGCATTATATAACGAATTATTTTCTGAAAGGAATTTGGCCAAAATATGCATGTATCTTGTGAAAAGAGAGAAAGAGAGAGAGAGAGAGAAAGAAAACTGTCTTCTGTGGGTATATCAGCTCATTCTGATATATTTTTAGCCAACTCTTACTTTGTACACATATGTTAACATATTGGTCACTGATCATTAATTTATATGATCTTTCAACATTTTGGACATAATTAAACATGGTGTATATCCATTTTACCAGCACCATTTTGATATGCCAAATTCAGAAATTACATAATTACCATGTGAATTTAAGCAGCTACAAAAAGTATATTTGCTCACATGCTTAGACCATACACTGATTCAGGAATGCATATACCTCCTTGTTTAAAAGAGTTTTTAAAACATTTCTACCATCACTTTCTTTGTTAAAATCTTTTCCTCTTAATTTCCTTCCTTACCTCAAAATTATCTGCTGCAAAGAAAGAAACAAACAGTATAATTGAATAGATAGCCAATGGGGAATTTGCTGTATGATTCAGGGAACTCAAACAGGGTTTCTGTATCAACCTAGAGGGGTGGAATGGGGAGGGAAATAAAATAGTAAGATTAATGCTATCCTGATTGGGAGAAATTACTATGGAAAATTGTAAGCAACCAAAAAGCACATTTCTGAGTCTTAGAAAGTCTGAGAAACTGAACACAACAGATAGTAACACAACAAATAATATTTAAAATGAAGGTTTTTTCCCTGAAAGCTACTAGGGAGATAAACATTTTTATAGACAGGCTTCTTAAAAACTGTTCAAACCAGATTCTAGGAAGATAAATTTGACCACCTTGAAAATGCTGGCTCCTTACATAAAATGTGAATGGGAAAACTAGCTGCAGACTCTAAGCACTAAGACATTTGAATATATTTTAGCAATATGGAATAAAAGATTCAAGTTTAACTTTCTAAAAAAAAACGAATCATTACCTGAGATAGTATAGGGGGTAGAAAATAAGAGCTATCAAAGTTATTAATATTTGAACCATGGAAGCTTCTGACTGGAGATCGATTTCTGAGAAGCCACAGCTCCAGCCAGAGTCCTGGACATTAAAAGGGAGTTCATGCTATCACATAATTAAGTACCCGCAGTTTAGATAAGATATCTCCAAAGGGCAATTGAACTGCCCTTCAGGTTTTGAAATTTGTAGTTACTCAATAAGGTCATTGTTTAGCATAAAAGAAGTGACATTCTTTTTTTTTTTAATTTATTTTAGGCAATGGCACCCCACTCTGGCACTCTTGCCTAGAAAATCCCATGGACAGAGGAGCCTGGCAGGCTGAAGTCCATGGGGTCGCTAAGAGTCAGACATGACTGAGCAACTTCACTTTCACTTTTCACTTTCATCCACTGGAGAAGGAAATGGCAATCCACTCCAGTGTTCTTGCCTGGAGAATCCCAGGGACGGGGGAGCCCGATGGGCTGCCGTCTATGGGGTCGCACAGAGTCGGACACGACTGAGGCGACTTAGCAGCAGCAGCAGCAGCATTTTAATTGGAGGCTAATTACTTTACAGTATTGTGGTGGTTTTTGCCATATATTCACATGAATCATCCATGGGTGTACACGTGTTCTTCCTATCAGAAAGTCATTTTACAGTATTAAAACAGAAAAAAAATAATGGCACCTGAGATAATTTGTCCCACAACCGCTCCCTAGTTTCCATTAAAATTCTGAAGTTATTTATTTTGCCCTCCATTGGCACTAATTTGGTAACCTTACTCTCTCCATCTACTCAATGTGAGTTCTCTGTGAGCAGTAATTTAACATACTTGCACTGACCAGAAATATGTGACTTTGCTGTGTGTTAAAAATAGATTCCCCTTGTGAGCACTTGTGACTTGTTTGGTTTACTCTAATCTTCGACTCCTGACATGTCTTGGAACATTACCTCTGTCCTTCATTGGATTACAGGACCTGTTGAGGAAGTCAGCGGTCATGGGCATGTACATGACCAGGCATTTTGAACTCTGGAGCAACGGATACTCCCGCAAGGTTAGTCCATTTCATGACCAAAGTAACACACCTATATTTTTAATTCATTTGTTAAAAAAAATAAAATGAATAATCCTAAAAATATAAGAATGGTCATATTTCATTTTAAATGTTCCTGTAACATTATGATTCTGTATTATTGTACACTGCAATGTTTTCTATTTTATATTATATGTTATAACCCTAGAACAAGTGCAGAGATGCCTTTTAAATGCCTTTTAAATATTTCTGACATGAAAAATAATTATCCTTTGCATATTGGGTATGTCATTATTTTGAGTCACACCTTCTTCATAAATCAACGAAATTGAATTATCATGACTAATTCTTAATCCACTTTGTGTCTAAACATAGCAAACATTTGGAACAAAAAATTGAAAAACAAGCTAATTATTTAGATATTTTATCTGCATGATATTAAACAGCCAGATGTCTGGTTAAACTTCTTGTGTTTAATAGAGCACAATGGAAATTTTAGTTGTCTTCTAAATTTAATTAACGATCAATTTCATCAAAACATTTACTCTGGAACTTGCATTATTGATTTGGAATGCCGGTATTGATCAAATTAACCAGAGGCTTTGCAAAATGCACTTTAAGCTGCAGTAAAACCTGGATAGTCTGAGCCTTCGGCTCCTCTTAAATCCCCGTGCAGTGAGCAATCCCTGGATTTCGAGTGTGTGTGTGTGTGTGTGTGTGTGCGCGCGTGTGTGTTGCGGAGGGGGTTGGTAACAATAGCACAGTGGGAAGTAAACCTGTGGGTATACACATGTACTTATATCTCTCTAATTTTTTCTCTAGATGTTGATTCTTTCACAAATCCATTCTCATTCCCTATTCATTAGTACAGATAAATGGCTATTGAATCAATCTAGTGCTATCAGCTGCTATTAACCTAAATCCTTTAAGTCTGATCACTATGGTTACCTAAAAACCTGGCAAATAACCTAGATTAAATAGCCTAAATAAGTTCAGTGTGTCTAGTAAAAGTTCTTTACTTAGGAAGATAACGTTTTCAGTTGGAATATGCTAAACCTTAAACTTTTAATAAACTTTTAATAACTGTCAATGCTATTATGAAATAGTTTCAAATTTTATGATCATCTGTTGACTCATTTTTCTGAAGTCCCGATTATGTATGATTAATGAGGGTTTTTTGTTTTTATGTTGATTTAACTTTTCTCTTGTTTATTTTTCAATGCTTCTGGGAATACTTCAGAAGTTTCCACCACTGTTCTGTTTTTAAATCAAATAATTTATGAAGTATAATCAGCTTTAGATTTCAAATTGTGCTTTCATACACAAGCCATAAAGTTTAAAATATTACGTTTAATTGTATGAGGATGTTATGTTACTACTTATTCAAATTTTATAGTAGTAAGTTTTTCAATAAGAACTTTTATCCTTATTATTTTATTAGGATATTTAACTATAGTGACTGTATAGCTCAAATTTTTAAAAGTATGTGGTCTTAAAATATGAATATGCTTATGAGGAAAAAGGGACAGTGTATTTTAAATCTGTTTAGTTCTTCAACAATCTGAAATGTAAATGTACTTCAACAATCCTAAAATGGTCATCCTTCTACCATACAGGATTCTAATTATGCCTTCAGTTCATTTTTCTCTGATAGCTATATATCATATCATCTGTTGGCCATTGTGAAGTTATTGCAAAAATGAAATATAGGTGACTCAGAAGTTCAGTATTCACAAACCCATAGAGATATCACCATACTTTCCCATTTAAAGGCTCTTATTGGACTGCAAGGAGATCCAACCAGTCCATTCTGAAGGAGATAAGCCCTGGGATTTCTTTGGAAGGAATGATGCTAAAGCTGAAACTCCAGTACTTTGGCCACCTCATGCGAAGAGTTGACTCATTGGAAAACACTTTGATGCTGGGAGGGATTGAGGGCAGGAGGAGAAGGGGACAACAGAGGATGAGATGGCTGGATGGCATCACTGACTCAATGGACACCAGTCTGAGTGAACTCCGGGAGCTGGTGATGGACAGGGAGGCCTGGCGTGCTGCGATTCATGGGGTCGCAAAGAGTCAGACACGACTGAGCGACTGAACTGAATTGAACTGAACTGATACACCTAGTTGAAGCACTGACCACAAATATCAGGTCTGAAAAATTGAAATGTTATTCTCCCAAAGCCTGTGGAAAAATGTGGTATCTCACTAAACAGCACAGTAGTCTTCTTAAATGCAGGGATCCCCAGTTTTAGTCTCTTGTTGTGACTTTATAGCTATCCATAAGGTTCCGTTCATCTTTGGCCTTCGTCTAATTTGCTCTCATTTGGGGCTAATCCCGCTTTGTTTTCTTAAATCCAGTTTTGGCTAATAAATACCTGCATCATATTTTGCTATATATAATAGCACTGAGAAAAGGAACTTTGAGTACAACTAAGTAAAAATATCAAATATGATATCATTATAGCATAAGTTGGTTCAGCATCTGTGTCAGATTATGTTATTCAAACACATGAAACAGTCAAATTTCTGACTTGATCATCCTCTGCAGACAGTTCTTGTCAGTTGAAGTCTGTTTTCTGTTACTGCTGTCAGTGGACCGTCTGCATAATTACAAAAATTCTGTTGAATTCCCAGAGGTTTCCTATATTTCGTATCTGTTACGTTATTCGAGAATAAGATATTACACGTTGTCGTTCAGCAGCTCAGTCATGTCCAACTCTTTGTGACCCTGTGGACTGCAGCATGCCAGGCTTCCCTGTCCTTCACCATCTCCTGGAGCTTGCTCAAACATGTCCATTGAGTCGGTGATGCCATCCACACATCTCTTCCTCTGTCATCCCCTTCTCCTCCTGCCTTCAATCTTTCCCAGCATCAGGGTCTTTTATAATGAGTCAGTTCTTTGCATCAGGTGGCCAAAGTATTAGAACTTCAGCTTCAGTCAGCATCAGTCCCTCCAATGAACATTCAGGACTAATTTACTTCAGGATTGACTGGTTTAGCTCTCCTTGCAGTCCAAGAGACTCTCAAGAGTCTTCTCCAACGCCACAGTTCAAAAACATCTTTTCTTCACTGCTCAGCCTCCTTTATGGTCCAAGTATCACATCCATATATGACTACTGGAAAAACCATAGCTTTGACTATACAGCGGAGAAGGCAACAGCACCCCACTCCAGTACTCTCGCCTGGAAAATCTCATGGATGGAGGAGCCTGGTAGGCTGCAATCCATGGGGTCACGAAGTCAGACACGACTGAGCAACTTCACTTTCACTTTTCACTTTCATGCATTGGAGAAGGAAATGGCAACCCACTCCAGTGTTCTTGCCTGGAGAATCCCAGGGATGGGGGAGCCTGGTGGGCTGCCGTCTATGGGGTCGCACAGAGTCGGACACAACTGAAGTGACTTAGCAGTAGCAGTAGCAGTGACTATACAGATCTTTGTTGACAAAGTAATGCTCTGCTATCTAATATGCTGTCTAAATTTCTCACAACTTTTCTTCCAAGGAGCAAGCATCTTTTAATTTCATGGCTGCAGTCAACATGTCCAGTGATTTTGGAGTGCAAGAAAATAAAGTGTCACTGTTTCCATTGCTTCCCCATCTATTTGCCATGAAGTGATAGGAACAGATGCCATGATCTTCATTTTTTTGAATATTCAGTTTTTAGCCAGCTTTTTCACTCTCCTCTTTCACTTTCATCAAGAGGCTTATCAGTTCCTTTTTACTTTCTGCCATAAGGGTGGTGTGATGTGCATATCTCAGGTTATTTATATTTCTCCCACCAATTTTAATTCCAACTTGTTCTTCATACAGCCCAACATTTTGCTTGATGTACTCTGTATATAAGTTAAATAAGCAGAATGATAATATACAGCCTTGATGTACTCCTTTTCTCAGTTTTGATCCAGTCTGTTGTTCCATGTCTGGTTCTAACTGTTGCTTCTTGACCTGCATACAAGTTTCTCAGGAGGTAGGTAAGGTGGTCTGGTATTTTCATATCTTTAAGAATTTTCCACAGTTTATTATGATCCACACAATCAAAGGCTTTAGTGTAGTCAATGAAGCAGAAGTAGATGTTTTTCTGGAATTCTTTTGCTTTTTCTATAATCCAACAGATGTTGGCACTTTGATCTCTAGTTCCTCTGCCTTTCCTAAATCCAGCTTGAACATCTAGAAGTTCTTGGTTCATGTACTATTGAAGCCTAGCTTAGAGAATTTTGAGCATTACTTTGCTAGCATGTGAAATGAGCACAATTGTGCAGTAGTTTGAACATTCTTTGGCATTGCCCTTCTTTGGGACTGTAATGAAAGCTGACCTTTTCCAGTCCTGTGGCCACTGCTGAGTTTTCCAAATTTGCTGGCATATTGAGTGCAGCACTTTCACAGCATCATCTTTTAGGATTTGAAATAGCTCAACTGGAATTCCATCACCGCCACTAGCTTTGTTCGTAGTAATTTCCTAAGGCCCACTTGACTTTGCACTCCAAGATGTCTGGCTGTAGGTGAGTAACCACACCATCGTGGTTATCTGGGTCATTAAGATCATTTTTCTTATAGTTCTTCTGTGTATTCTTGACACCTCTTCTTAATATCTTCTGCTTCTGTTAGGTCCATACCATTTCTGTCCTTTATTGTGCCCAACTTTGCATGAAATGTTCCCTTGGTTCTCTAATTTTCTTGAAGAGACCTCTAGTCTTTCCAGTTTTATTGTTTTCCTCTATTTCTTTGCATTGTTCACTTAGGATATAATATATAATAGAAGGAAAAAGAAAGAATGAAAGAGAGGGGAAGAAACAGAAATGGCTGCTCTTACAACAGAACTTCACAAAGCATTTTCAATCTGGATTTAGGTAATAGGTCAAATTCTAGTCCAAAAATAGCCAGTTCATTTTGTTTTTAATAAATTTTAATTCAAAGCATCTTGGCCCTAGGGAGAAACAGCATTTGTTCCAAAGGTCCAGAGATCCTGGAGATCAGCTGTCTGTGTTCCTTTAACCTTTCGGCAAGGCTGCCTTAGTTAATGTCACATCTTCCTTATTATTCATTCCTTGGGAAAAGTCAGTGGCTGATATAGAAATAGCCAAGTGCATTATTCTAAAATGAAGTGATTAAATCAGGAGGTTGAGGGTCAGATGCAGGAACCCTGGGGATGGATATTTGTACTTGTTCTCAACACGGATTCTTTTTTTTTTTTTAATGAGAACTCTCAGAAACAATTAATCCCTTCAGAAGCAGCCCATGCTTCATTTGATGTGGCTGTGGGCTTCCCTGGTGGTTCAGCAGGAAAGAATTAGCCAGCAATGCAGGAAATGTGGGTTTGATCCCTGGGTTGGGAAGATCCTCTGAAGAAAGAAATGACAACCCACTCCAGTATTCTTGCCTGGGAAATCCCACAGACAGGGAAGCTTGACAGGCTGCAGTCCATGGCAGTTGCAAGAGTCAGATATGATTTAGCAACTAGAAGCACCACCGGCCACGTTGGTAAACTCTATCCAGGGCTGAACCTCAGAGGGTGCAAGGAGGAGTAAAAGAGTTAACATAAATTTCTGTTGAGGAATTATAGGGGCCCAGAAAGATATGACGCCCACAGCACATATACATTTATATCATGGATTTGGAGAAATCTATTGCCAACAAAGGTCCGTCTAGTCAAGGCTATGGTTTTTCCAGTGGTCATATATGGATGTGAGAGTTGGACTGTGAAGAAAGCTGAGCACTGAAAAATTGATGCGTTTGAACACTGGTGTTGGAGAAGACTCTTGAGAGTCCCTTGGACTACAAGGAGATTCAACCAGTCCATTCTGAAGGAGATCAGCCCTGGGATTTCTTTGGAAGGAATAAAACTCCAGTACTTTGGACACCTCATGTGAAGAGTTGACTCACTGGAAAAGACTCTGATGCTGGGAGGGATTGGGGGCAGGAGGAGAAGGGGACAACAGAGGATGAGATGGCTGGATGGCATCACTGACTCGATGGGCGTGAGTCTGAGTGAACTCCGGGAGTTGGTGATGGACAGAGAGGCTGGGCGTGCTGCGATTCATGGGGTTGCAAAGAGTCGGACACAACTGAGCGACTGAACTGAACTGATGACAATCCCCCAATGCTGAGCTGGAAACAAATAAGTGTAAGAGTATGATGGCAGGCCAAACTGGAAGGGTAGACTGGGCAATATGAGATGAGATGCATGATGATATTTCTCAGAGCATGCCTGGTACTTTGCAGACTAACTCTTCCACACGAGCTGGATGGGACCTAATGCTTAGGAGCAGAAGCCTGCAGTGGCAGAGGGAGACCCATGGTGCTCTCCTGGGCATTGGGCCCTGGGAGATTCAGATGATGCTCCCAATCTCTGGCTTCAGGGAATTCTCTCTCAGGGTGTCTACCTTGAGGCCCAGGTAAATGTATCTGATTCCAACCTGGACTCCTAAATAGGTATATCCATCCTCCAGCTGTCTGCTGGTGAGGGGTGACCCCATGTACAAAACCTGCTTGTACATCTGGAACTGCTGGGTTAGAGATGGGGACTGTTAGACCCCAGGACTAAGTTTTGTTGTTGCTGTTCAGTCACTCAGTCATGTCTGACTCTTTGTGACCACATGGACTGTAGCATACCAGGATCATCTGTCCTCCACTCCCTCCCAGAGTTTTCTCAAATTCATGTCCATTGAGTCAGTGATGCCACCTAACCATCTCATCCTCTGCCACCCCCTTCTCCTTTTGCCTTCAAAAGGACTAAGCTTACAGTACCTCTTCGACAGGACTGCCAATGTACTAAACTGCCAAGTTACCTATGATCTCTGTAACAGGAAGGATCTCCAAAGTTAGGGAAGAGATGTTTCAAGGATGGAAACATCTTCCTTATTAAAACACAACATGAAACCCTTGAATTAAGTTCTGAGCCAAGAAGACATCTCAAGAACAGCTAGCTGGCAGGAGCTGGTTCTAGCAGCAGCCACTGACCCATTTACCTAAGCTCTGTCTTTCTGTTCAGTCTGTCAATTTGATTTCCTCTGTCATCGCCAATTCTGTGACCTGACAGCTTCTCTTTAAATTGTTGGTCTACGTATAACTACATCCTTCCTTTCCTTCATTCTTCTGGTAAAATAGAGACAAGTAGCTTTTTCAAAATTAATGTGATTCTGTACTAAACTAAAATTAAAAGTCAAGATGCTTCACATAAAATCACATTTCCAAACTCCAAATTCTTGATCCTAGGATGACTGTGAACCAGCCCCCAAATGCTGTGCAATTTTCTTCTCTGGGTCCTCCTCCCACCACCCCATCCTATGTGTTAATCAGATTGTTTTAGCTGCCATATTTTTTTTCCTGATTTTTCTAATGTGGTATATGTTCAAACAATAGGCTGAAATAGGTTATAAGAAGGAGTGATTGATTCCAACAAAGGTGGTAAAGAAAGGGCTCTCTGTAGAGAAAATAGTTAAGAATTAAAGGATAAGCAATGGCTAGCCATGAGAAGTTGGGGAATGAGTATTCCTGGCGGCTGGAATGGCTTATACACAGGCAGCAAGAATCTGGGGTCCTGGAGGTACAGACACAAGTTATGGAGGGCCAGAATATATTGAGGAAGGAGAGAGGTCATAAGATAAGGCTGGAGAAGGTCAAGGGCTCTATCATATAGGCCATGGTGAAGAGTCTGAACTGTTCTATGAAGGCAAGAAGCCACTGAAGGGGTTGTGCAGGGGAGTTATATGTTCTGATTTATCTTTTGAGAGTCTCCTCACTGGTCTATGGAATAGGGAATTAAAGAAGGAAATACAGAAAAAAGAAAGCCAACTAATAGGCTGCTGCATAGATCTGGGCAAATGGTGATGCTAGTTTCAACAATTGCTCTCAAACTGTGGGTCACGCAATCATGTTGGTGGTGTTGGACAGCAATATCAGTGAAATAGAATGATGTGCAATAGAAAATATCGGAGGCCATCTTATCATGATATTTTCTCTCAGTTTCTTATGCATATTCCTATAGATACACAAGTAGTGGATTGTACCACAAAGTGGGTTTATCACTATGAATGGTGATCCAAGGGACTTCCATGGTGGCCCAGTGATAAAGAATCCACTTGCAATGCAAGACACATGGGTTCAATTCCTGGGTTGAGAAGATCCCCCAGGGAAGGAAATGATAGCCCACTCCAGTACTCTTGCCTGGATATTTCTATGGACAGAGAAGCCCTGTGAGCTACAGACCATGGGGCTGCAAAAGAGTCAGACATGACTTAATGACTAAACGACAATAGTGATCCAAGAAACCCCTGGTCAATACCAAAATGGCGACAGTTCAGTTCAGTTCAGTTGCTCAGTCATGTCCGACTCTGCAACCCCGTGAACTGCAGCACGCCAGGCCTCCCTGTCCATCACAAACTCCCGGAGTTCACTCAGACTCATGTCCGTTGAGTCAGTGATGCCATCCAGCCATCTCATCTTCTGTCGTCCCCTTCTCCTCCTGCCCCCAATCCCTCCCAGCATCAGAGTCTTTTCCAATGAGTCAACTCTTCGCATGAGGTGGCCAGAGTACTGGAGTTTCAGCTTTAGCATCATTCCTTCCAAAGAAATCCCAGGGTTGATCTCCTTCAGAATGGACTGGTTGGATCTCCTTGCAGTCCAAGGGACTAGTAGATGCAGCCAAAAGAGGAGTCTTCATCTTAAAAATGTCCTCAAATATATAGAGATGGAAGAGATCAACTTAGGACAGAAAGAGAGAGGAGGGCATTCTGTTACATATTTTAAGTATTGCATTCCTATAGGCTTCCCAGGTGGCTCAGTGGTAAAGAACCCACCTGCCAATGCAGGAGACAAAGTTTTGATCCCTGGGTCAGGAAGATCCCCTGGAGCAGGAAATGGCAACTCACTCCAGGATTCTTGCCTGGGGAATCCGATGGACAGAGGAGCCTGGCGGGCTACAGTCCACAGTGTTGCAAAGAGTCAGACATGACTTAGCGACTATACAACAACATTACATTCCTTTATTTATATTCCATTCTTCAAGAAATTATTTCTAGTAACTTGTGAAGAATGATAATTTAATAGGATTGTATCATAGATAATAGAAAAGTGACAGATAACCAGCCATTTTTTAAAAGACTACATTTAAGAAGAATTAGAGCATAACCTAATGGTCACCAGTAGGTCTTTCTCTTACCTTTCAGCTAGGCATTGCTTTTCTGTATCATTGATGGATCTCTCCATTGAAGGATCACCACTGATGGCATTTATAAATGGGTTCAGAATATCTACCAAAAAAGTAGCGTGAAGGGAAGGAAATATTAAATTCTGTGTCTATTCAGTCTTCATTTCTTCTGAGACTTTCTTTGCTCTTCTGAGGTGATGATACTAGTTTTGTTGAGCTTCTTGACAATGCAATCTGACCTTCATTTGATTTAATGTACAAAGTCACCACCCCACAACTAAATATTCAAAAACTTGCATTATCACCTTGTATTTAGTCGCTCAGTCATGTCCGACTTTTTACGACCTCATGAACTGTAGCCTGCCAGGCTTTTCTGTCCATGGGGATTCTCCAGGCAAGAATACCGAAGTGGGTTGCCATGCCCTCCTCCAGGTTGCCAGGCCCTCCTCCACTTCACCATAGTGAGTGATAAAATAATGTATTGTGCCTTGGATCAAATGCCATGTTTATGTTTCATTTTGCCTAATATAGGCTATAATGACCTCTCTTAGAGAAGGTCATCTAAACAAGTCTATCCATATCTGCTTGAGCAGCTTGAATTTAATCTGCTATTTGGGATGGTCTCCAACCTGATGAAAAATAGATTTATAATAAATCATCATTGAAATTCAGAAGCTTGCCTTGGAAAGAAAGGGTACATGCCATGGGCAATTAGCAAATGCAGAAATCCTTTAATTATACATCATGCCCTTGCCTGAGGAACTTTGCTGTACTGTGCTGATGAGAGGCAGAATCTAATAGTGAGCCTTTTCATTTTACGTACACATATACACACACCCACAATCTAGGAACATGTTAAGACCCATATGTTCAAACGACCTATTTACAAATTGCTAGATGAGTGCAGCTTTAACTCCCCACTTCCTCTGCCATAGCAAGCTTACTATTCCATCACCTTTCTTCTTCCTGGGATCCTCTGCATCAGTTGTGAAAATCTGCCTCTCTCCCCTCCTCCTATCAGACGCTTGTCATGGCTTTGGGGTAGGGGACAACCAAAGACTGTAGTCATATTCTAATAGTAGACTCTTAAAGAATTTGTAGTCAAAGGAATGAGTCTCTAATTGTAGGAAATTAACTTCCACTGGGAACTTGACAAGTTGCTACTTGGGATGCCTGCTCTGTTGCTTCTGGAACTGGACCACCCAGGTAACTAAGTGCATGTGCTGAAGGTCCATACATTCTGATAAAGCCACCCGGAGAGCCTCTCCCAGCCCCACTAGTTGTGCCGCTGACTCTGCTATAAAGCCAGTCCTGTGCCAGACGAACCGCAGAATTTCAGAAAATAAGGCACTTGAGACCAAGGTAGCATCATCATTTTCAATCTGGCTTTTCATTCTCAAACCTCACAATGTTGGCCCTTTCTGCAAGATTTCAGTTTGGTTTGTATTATTCACTGAGGAAGTCTGGTGCATTTAACAGTCTTCCTTTTACCATAGATAAGAACAGCAGACTAACAGTTCTTTGAATAAGTAGGATTAATTATCAGGAAGCTGTTGATAGTTCATTGCTGACCTGTAAAAACCTAGTAAGAATGAGGTCGGCTAAATAATGGACTCATTTAAAGTTTGGGTCATATAAGACGTCACTAAGGATCACATCATTTCAGAAAGAAAATATTACAGAGAACTCTCCTCTTAAAAGAAAATAGTTTTTGTGCTGGAGAGCTTCCAAACCACACCATTGCAAAACCTAAACACTTCAAACCATTGAAAGCTAATGTTTAACTGTCTGGTTCTAGTTGTCTTGAAAACCCTTTCTCCCTTGATAACCGATTTTTGCTGAAATCCAGGTGTCATTTAGTTTTTATTTTAAATTATGTTCCTTATGCTAAGTAAACATACTTTCATTGCCTAGGGATTATTTTGTGTGTGTGTGTATCCTGCATAGTGTAGAGCATATTCTGCCCTGCCCTCTGTGATTGGGAAAAGTAGTAATAAGCATTTTATGGAAGTTTGGGAAAAACAATAAAAAGCAGGGCTTGATCAAGGCATGATTGTGAAATGCCTGAAATGTTTTTAAGCCCTTGTCTCCTAATTTACAATTTAACGCTTTTGTGTCTTAATTTCTGTGGAATCTTCTTCAGCCAGTATTTGGTAGCCCTTCTAAGCATCTTCTGTTGGAGAGTAGACTGGGATCAGACATGATATAGTGCACAAAATAAGGCCTGATACATAGTAGATGTTCAAAAACTGCTAAGTCTGCATCTCCTAAGCCTCATGACTAAGGGATACTTAATACTGTCATACGATGAAACTGATTTTAATAGCATTGGCTTGAAAACTGAAAAGTTTTTCTGAACCCAAAGGAATGTGTCTATAATTCTGAAACTTTAGGCCTTGTAGGAGGTAGAGAAGAGATGTGGTAGCAGGTGGGGGAAGGCTCTGAAGTGATGACAGCTGCTTGTTCATTAAATTGGCCTTGCTGGAAAAAAAATATCATAGTGTAGGTAAGGCATGGGGGCCAGGCAGAGTGTAGGGCCAGCTCAGTCACACCAGAGGCAGAGAGCCTCTGTCCCAGGTCAGTTCCAAGCCCTCTCCCCTGGCAGCCCATAGGTCTGGTTTCTTCCACCTTTCTTCTGCCATCAGTAATTCATGAAGGGTCTGATTAGTTAGTGCACGTTTAAAGGTCACAATGACAGAGGCAGATACAGGATCTGTGAGAGCTGAAGTTTATACACTTACAGGACCCCTTTTCCATGTAATAGCGTGCAAAATAATAAATACAAATGTGACTAATCAGAATAATAAAAATAAATCACCCCAAATTGTACACTTAAAAAGCCAACAAGGGACTTCCCTGTGGTCCAGTGGTAGAGAATCTGCCTGCCAATGTAGGGGACATGGGCTCAATCCCTGGTCTGGGAAGATTCCACATGTTGTGGGTCAACTAAGCCTGTACACCACAAATACTGAAGCCCATGAACCTGGAGACTGTGCTCCACAACAAAAGAAGCCACCACAATGAGAAGCCCACACGCCACAACTAGAGAGTAGCCCCTGCTCACTGCAACTAGAGAAAGCCCTCGTACAGCAACAAAAACCCAGTGCATCCAAAAATAAAATAACTTAAAAAAAAAGCTGACAAACATCACTAAATAAAATCCATAAACAAGTAAAATCTGTAAAAGTAATGTTTTAATTGCCTTACCAATACATCCTATAGTATATTGGTATTTTTCTTTGTTTTCTTTTTCTTATTTTTTTTGCTGCTTACTATGATTGCTCCCTCATGAATCTCCTGATAAGAGAGAACTTCTGAGTTAACCACATCCATGAGAACCGATGGGAAATAGATGGGGAAACAGTAGAAACAGTGTCAGACTTTATTTTGGGGGCTCCAAAATCACTGCAGATGGTGACTGCAGCCATGAAATTAAAAGACACTTACTCCTTGGAAGAAAAGTTATGACCAACCTAGATAGTATATTCAAAAGCAGAGACATTACTTTGCCGACTAAGGTCCATCTAGTCAAGGCTATGGTTTTTCTTGTGGTCATGTATGGATGTGAGAGTTGGACTGTGAAGAAGGCTGAAGCGCCAAAGAATTGATGCGTTTGAACTGTGGTGTGGAAGAAGACTCTTGAGAGTCCCTTGGACTGCAAGGAGATCCAACCAGTCCATTCTGAAGGAGATCAACCCTGGGATTTCTTTGGAAGGAATGATGCTAAAGCTGAAGCTCCAGTACTTTGGCCACCTCACGAGAAGAGTTGACTCATTGGAAAAGACTCTGATGCTGGGAGGGATTGGGGGCAGGAGGAGAAGGGGACGACCGAGGATGAGATGGCTGGATAGTATCACTGACCCGATGGACGTGAGTCTGAGTGAACTCCGGGAGATGGTGATGGACAGGGAGGCCTGGTGTGCTGCGATTCATGGGGTCACAATGAGTCGGACACGACTGAGCGACTGAACTGAACTGAACTGAACTGAACTCAGATCATCCTCATGGATATAGGGTCTGACTCTGAAATTGCATGAAATTTAGGAAATGTTCTTGCCTCAGATGGTTTGGTGTTTGAACAAGAACAGTAGGTTGTCTCTGGTCAGGTGGATGTGCAGAGTGCCCAGCAGGCTCCAGGGGTTCTGTAAAGGCTTTGTGAATCCAACTAAAGTGATCCATTCTGAGAGAGCCTGGACACTGGTGTGTGGATATAGGCCAGGCTCTGAGTAGCCTGAGACATCTGCTAATTTGAGGCTATAGAGTGCTGCCCTTAGTGACTGGTTTGAAGCCAGACTACACTGGGACCCAAATCCCAGCTCTAGCCTGTAACATCTTTACAACCTTGGGCAAGCTACTTAAATTTTTTGTATCTCAGGTCCCTTCTTCTAATGTGAGGACAACAAAGTATTTCATCAGGTCAGAGTGAATATTAAATGAGAATTAAATGATATATGGTGACTGCAGCCATGAAATTAAAAGATGCTTGCTCAAATGTTAAATGGGAAAACTGGTGAAGATGTCCAGAGGTCTTTGGTTTTTGTAGATTTGGCACCGGAAAGGGAGTGATAATTGCAGACATACCTTTTAGATTTTCTAGTTGTATTAGTTTCCTGTGTCTGCTGTTTAAGTTGGGGTTTGTTTATTTATTTATTTTAAAGAACAGCTTTATTGAGATACTATGAATTTATACTTTAAAAATATAGTTCAGTAGTTTGTAGTGTATTCACTGAGTTGTACAATCATCTGACTTTATTATTATTATCTTTTTTTTTTTGGCTGTGCTGGGTCTTTGTTTGGCACATGGGCTTCTCTAGTTGTGGAGTACAGTCTCAGTGGTTGAGGCACCCAGGCATAGTTATGGTATGTAGGATCTTAGTTTCCTGACCAGGGATTGAACCCAGGTCCCCTGCATTGGGAGCACAGAGTATTATCCACTAGACCACCAAGGAAAGTCTTTCTCACAGTTCTGGAGGCCAGAAGTCCAAAATCAGTATCCCTGGGCCAAAATCACGATGCTGGCAGACCACACTCCCTCCCTCTGGAGGCTCTCAGGGACAGTCTGATTCCTGCTTCTTCCAGCTTCTGGGGGCTGCAGGTACTTCTGGTACCGTGACGTCATCATTCCAATCTCTGCCACACATTGTCTTCTTCTCTGCCAGCTGTTTCACATCTCCATTGCCACACTCTTTTAAAGGCACAGGTGTTGTCATTGAGGACCCTCCTGAATAATACAGAATAATCCAGGATAATTGCCCCATCTAGCTTCCCTGGTTGGAGAAGGCAATGGCACCCCACTCCAGTACCCTTGGCTGGAAAACTCTATGGACGGAGGAGCCTGGTGGGCTGCAGTCCATGGCATCACTAAGAGTCGGACACGACTGAGCGAGTTCACTTTCACTTTCACTTTCATCCATTGGAGAAGGAAATGGCAATCCACTCCAGTGTTCTTGCCTGGAGATGGGGGAGCCTGGTGGGTTGCTGTCTATGGGGTGGCACAGAGTCGGACACGACTGAAGCGACTTAGTAGCAGCAGCAGCAGCTTCCCTGGTGGCTCAGACAGTAAAGAATCCACCTGTAATCCAGGAGATCTGGGTTCAATCCCTGGGTCAGGAATATCCCCTGGAGAAGGGAATGGCAACCCACACCAGTATTCTATGTGACTTCCCAGGTGGTGCTAGTGGTAAAGAACCTGCCTGCCAACTCAGGAGACATGAGTTCGATCCCTGGGTTGGGAGTTGGGAAGATCCCTGGAGGAGGAAATGGCAACCCACTTCAATATTCTTGCCTGGGGAATCCCATGGACAGAAGAGCCTAGTAGACTACAGTCCATAAGGTTGCAAAGAATTGGACACGACTAAAGTGACTTACCACAAACTACACAAAAACGTTTACCTTAATCATGTCTATAAGGTAAGTCTACAGGTTCCAGGGATTAGGATCTGATATCTGTAGAGTCCATTAGCCTATTTCACTAGTTAACATGAAAAAAACCTAAGATCAATGGCATCTAATCCCATCACTTTATGGCAAATTAGTTAGTTAGTTCAGTCGCTCAGTTGTGTCCGACTCTTTGCGACCCCATGAAGCGCAGCACACCAGGCCTCCCTGTCCATCACCATCTCCCAGAGTTCACTCAGACTCATGTCCATCGAGACCATAATGCCATCCAGCCACCTCATCCTGGGTCGTCCCCTTCTTCTCCTGACCCCTATCTCTCCCAGCATCAGAGTCTTTTCCAATGAGTCAACTCTTCGCATGAGGTGGCCAAAGTATTGGAGCTTCAGCTTTAGCATCATTCCTCCCAAATAAATCCCAGGGTTGATCTCCTTCAGAATGGACTGGTTGGATCTCCTTGCAGTCCAAGAGACTCTCAAGAGTCTTCCCCAATACCACAGTTCAAACACATCAATTCTTCGGTGCTCAGCCTTCTTCACAGTCCAACTCTCACATCCATACATGACCACAGGAAAAACCATAGCCTTGACTAGACGGACCTTAGTCGGCAAAGTAATGTCTCTGCTTTTGAATATGCTATCTAGGTTGGTCATAACTTTTCTTCCAAGGAGTAAGTGTCTTTTAATTTCATGGCTGCAGTCACCATCTGCAGTGATTTTTGGAGCCCCAAAAAATAAAGTCTGACACTGTTTCCACTGTTTCCCCATCTATTTCCCATGAAGTGATGGGACCAGATGCCATGATCTTAGTTTTCTGAATGTTGAGCTTTAAGCCAACTTTTCCACTCTCCTCTTTCACTTTCATCAAGAGGCTTTTTAGTTCCTCTTCACTTTCTGTCATAAGGGTGGTGTCATCTGCATATCTGAGGTGATTGATATTTCTCCTGGCAATCTTGATTCCAGCTTGTGTTTCTTCCAGTCCAGCGTTTCTCATAATGTACTCTGTATATAAGTTAAATAAGCAGGGTGACAATATACAGCCTGGATGTACTCCTTTTCCTATTTGGAACCAGTCTGTTGTTCCATGTCCAGTTGTAACTGTTGCTTCCTCACCTGCATACAGATTTCTCAAGAGGCAGGTTAGGTGGTCTGGTATTCCCATCTCTTTCAGAATTTTCCAGTTTATTGTGATCCACACAGTCAAAGGCTTTGGCATAGTCAATAAAGCAGAAATAGATGTTTTTCTGGAACTCTCTTGCTTTTTCCATGATCCAGCGAATGTTGGCAATCTGATCTCTGATTCCTCTGCCTTTTCTAAAACCAGCTTGAACATCAGGGAGTTCACGGTTCACGTATTGCTGAAGCCTGGCTTGGAGAATTTTGAGCATTACTTTACTAGCATGTGAGATGAGTGCAACTGTGCGGTAGTTTGAGCATTCTTTGGCATTGCCTTTCTCTGGGATTGGAATGAAAACTGTCCTTTTCCAGTCCTGTGGCCACTGCTGAGTTTTCCAAACTTGCTGGCATGTTGAGTGCAGCACTTTCACAGCATCATCTTTCAGTATTTGAAACAGCTCAATTGGAATTCCATCACCTCCACTATCTTTGTTCGTAGTGATGCTTTCTAAGGCCCACTTAACTTCATATTCCAAGATGTCTGGCTCTAGATTAGTGATCACATCATCATGTTTATCTGGGTCATGAAGATCTTTTTTGTACGTGAAGATCTTTTTTATGGCAAATAGATGGGAAAACAATGAAAACAGTGGCTGACTTTGTTTTCTTGGGCTCCAAAATCACTGCAGATGGTGACTGCAGCCATGAAATTAAAAGACGCTTGCTCCTTGGAAGGAAAGTTATGACAGTCCTACACAGCATATTAAAAAGCAGACATCACTTTGCCAACAAAGGTCTGTCGAGTCAAAGCTATGGTTTTTCCAATATTCATATACAGATGTGAGAGGTGGACCATGAAAAAGGCTGAGCACTGAAGAATTGATGCTTTTGAACTGTGGTGTTGGAGAAGACTCTTGAGAGTCCCTTGCACTGCAAGGAAGTCAAACCAGTCAATCCTAAAGGAAATCAACTCTGGATATTCATTGGAAGGACTGATGCTAAAGTTCCAATACTTTGGCCACCTGATGCAAAGAGCCAACTCATTTGGAAAAGACCTTGGTGCTGGGAAAGATTGAAGGCAAAAGGAGAAGGGGACGGCAGCGGATGAGATCGTTGGATAGCATCACTGACTCAATGGACAGGAATTTGAACAAACTCCAGGAGATGGTGAAGGACAGGGGTGCCTGGTGAGCTGTAGTCCATGTGGTCACAAAGAGTCAGACCCGACCTAGCAACTGAACAACAACAACACTTGCTAATATGTGATATTAGTAAAATATGGATGAAGATGAGATTATATGAAGAAAAGAAATCTAAATATTAGAACACTGGGAACCATAAATATATGACAGGGAAATTAAGAAGAGCCACTACAGGGAAGTGAGAAAGAAAGGAACAGCCCAAGGCAACAGTCTGGGTAGGGGTGGAGGGAGTGTTTTACACTCCAATGATAATAGTACTTTCACAAAGGACAGCATTTGGGAAACACTTCAGAGAATCAGAGGAGAGCTGAGAAAGAATCATTGAGTTTATTTTAACTAGTAGGAAAAATACCTAAAAATTTAGCCAATGTGGATTTATTGACATGAGAGTGAGAAAGCCAAACTGCGGTAGCCTGAGTATGGAGTCCCTTACCTCTGCGGTATCCTTTGTCCACAGGCGCAGGTGGAAAGGAAAATGGTGCAAGCACATAGCTTGGCGAGTCACTCTTCCACCTTATTCTCAGTTGAATTTTCTTTGACTTCCCCAAACAAAAGCTCAGAGGCCCTAAACTTGCCAAGGTAGACATGACCCATATTAAAAGGGGAAGACATTGTGTTCTTCCCACATAAATATGTTTGCTCTTCAGCTAGAGAGAGGTCAGTGACAAAGGTTTATTTATCCTTGTAATTGTTTAGCCTCCTCTCTTTCTAGGGTGTTAATGACTAGACTAGTCAAGCAGTGGTATTTTAATCATTATACTATTTTGCAATATCTTCAGAAGGACTCTAAATAGTAAATAGTCTTAAATTTTTTCTAATATATGAACATTAGGTAGTCACTCAGTAGTTGATGAGCTTGTCAGGTGGCTCAGTGGTAAAGAATCCACCTACCAGTGCAGGAGACACAGGAGACGTGGGTTTGATTCCTGGGTTGGGAAGATCCTCTAGAGAAGGAAATCACAGCCACCCCAGTATTCTTGCCTGGAAAATTCCATAAACAGAGGAACCTGGCAGGATGAAGTCCATGGGGTTGCAAGGAGTTGGACATGACTGAGCATGCACACACAATCTTAGCGATCTCAGACAATGTGCTAAGCATTATGTTAGTTGTCCATTTGTGTCTGACTCTCTGCGACCCCATGGACTGTAGCCTGCCAGGCTCCTCTGTCCAGTCCATGGAATTCTCCAGGCAAAGATTATGGAGTGGGTTGCTATTCCCCTCTCCAGGGGATTGTCCCAACCCAGGGATTGAACCCGGGTATCCTGCATTACAGGCATCGTCTGAGCCACCAGGGAAGCCTGCTACACATTATAGGAGATAATATAAATATAATAGGGCTAATAAAAGTTTAAGATTAGTAGCTAATATTCTAATTCTAGTGCCTTGTATGCAACAGGCACTGATCTAAATGTTTTACATATTGACTGATTTCAATAATCTGATAAGAAAGGAGACACTAGTATGATACTAGTATTATTGCCCTTATTTTATAGAAGAGGGGACTGAGGTACAAAGATATGGAAAAGTCACACAGCCAGGAAGTATGAAGAGAGGATTATCTGGGCCTATTTTCTGAACTGCTCTGACATACATTTTTTTCAGCATCTGCAAGAAAACATCTCTCACACACTTATTTTAGGAAGGGGCAATGCAAATAAGCATTATTTCAAAGTGATTTAACAAAAATTAAGTTTTGATTTTAAGAAAATCTTCTAATATTGAAAATCCTTATCCATTATTCATATTCATATTTACAGAGTGCCTACAATGTACTAAGCACTGATCTAGAAGCTAAACTTTTCAAAAACTAATAAAACCATGCCCGCCTTTTTAAGATGGAACTGGTAACCATCTTTCAATTTCATACAGTAATCAGCAGTATCACCCTTTATTCCTGAGCTGAGATGAAGCCAACTTTTCTCTCACTGTGTATAAGAGACAGCATTGGATCTTTGAAAGAACTACACTGTATAGTAGAAACTACCACTACTCACTTTTGCAATCCTCCTTCTGGGAAAAACAGTGCTATCCTCAACCCCAAATGAAAAATTAGAGAGGAAAACAATGGAAAATTGTACGTGGAGAATTTTTTTCTTGCAACATCTCCATCGATAATCCAAGGTTCTGAGAGGCACTGTGTTCACAATGTTGAGCAACTCATGGTCTGTTTTCTGAGGATTGTCTAACCCAACATCTCAGATCATTTTCAGTTTGGCTTTCCATGACCCAAGCAACACATAGGAGTTAAGAGGAAGTCAAATTCCACTTGTTCTACTTTCCACCCACTCAAAGGCAAGAATCGAGGGAAATCTCATAACCTCAGTACTCAGAGTAAGAGAGCCTGGCCCCCTCCTCTACAGCAGTTGCAAGTGAGCCCCAGAACTGCAGGACCTTCTCACACCATGCCTCAGCCCTGCCCCATCAGAACTTATCAGTGAAACTCATTTGCCCTTTATCCCAAAAGAAAACTCTCAGACTCCTTCTTACTGCCTCATCCCTCGAGATGGTTGCCAGATAAAATACAGGATGTCAGGTTGAATTTAACTAGACATCCTGTATTTTTATTAGCTAAGTCTGGCAACCTAGCCCAGGTCTTTCAACCTCTTAGAAGAAAAGGCCATCCGTACGCCGGAAGACTTCCCTGATCACCTAGCCTATGCTCAATTGCGATCTCTCCTCCCTCAATGCTCCATGTCTTACTCCATGTCAGTTTTCCCTATAGCATTTATCATCATCTGACAAAGGATACATTCTGTTAGATTACATTTTTGATTTTTTTATTCTCTGTTCTCCCTGCCTCCCAGAAGGCTGAAATCACATGAGACTACAGATATTGATATATTTTGTTTGTGATGCATATATCTAGTACCTACAGTAATGCTTGGCACAGAGTAAATGTTTGATAAATATTTGTGAATGAATTTAATAACCATCTAATAATTTGATGTCAAAAATGATATTGTCATTATGATAAATATCATAGGTACATTTATAATGATAACTAATCACGCAAATAGTTCATGCTTATTGAGCATATAATATGTATCAGGCAGAATGCTAAGCAGTTTATGGAGATTAACTCAGTGCTTACAAAAATCCAATGAGATAAAAGTTGTTATCCCCATTCTACAGGTGAGCTAACTGAAAATGAGGGGAAAAAAATGATTGTCCAAGGGCTCACAGGGTAGTATTGAGATTCAAATCCAGAAGTCTGACTTCTTTATCTGAGTGCTTTCCTTGAAAAAGAATGCTTTTCCCTAGGAACACTAAAAATATGAAAAAAAATTTTTTTCACATTCTGAGGGTGGTTTTTTCATTTTGTTTATAGTTTCTTCTGCTATGCAAAAGCTTTTAAGCTTAATTAGGTCCCATTTGTTTATTTTTGTTTTTATTTTCATTACTCTAGGAGATAAGGCAAAAAAGATCTTACTGTGATTTATGTTAAAGAGTACTCTATTCCTCTAAGAGTTTTATGGTGTCCAGCCTTACATTTAGGTCTTTAATCCATTTTGAGTTTATGTTTGTGTATAGTGTTAGGGGGGCTTCCCTTGCAGCTCAGTCGGTAAAGAATTTGCCTGCAGTGCAGGAGACCCGGGTTCGATCCCTGGGTTGGGAAGATCCCCTGGAGAAGGAAATGGCAACCCACTCCAGTATCCTTGCCTGGAAAATCTCATGGACAGAGGAACCTGGTGGATTGCAGTCCATGGGGTCGCAAAGAGTCGGGCACGACTAAGCGACTAACACACACAGTGTTAGGGAGTGTTCTAATTTCATTCTTTAACATGCAGCTATCCAGTTTTCCCAGCACCAATTATTGAAGAGACTATCTTTTCCCCATCATATATTCTTGCCTCCTTTGTCATAGATTAGGTAACCATAGGTACATGGGTTTACCTCTGGGCTTTCTCTCTTGTTCCATTGATCTATATTTCTGCTTTCATGTTTTGATTACTGTAGCTTTGCAGATCCAGAAAGACAATTTTCATATAATACCCCTTTTATGTGGACTCTAAAAAACAAAGGTACAGATGAATTTATTTACAAAACAGAAGTAGAGTCACAGATGTTGACTTATGGTTACCTGGGGATAAGGGTGGGGGAGGCATAAATTTAGAGTTGGGACTGACACACATATACCACTATATATAAGAACCATCTCTATAGCACACAGACCTCTGCTCAATGCTCTGTAATGGCCTGTATAGAAAAAGAATCTGAAAAGAAAAAGGGTGGATCTATGTATGTATATGTAACATTCACTTTTCCATACATTTGAAACAAACACAACATTGTAAATCAACTATTCTTCAATAAAAAATTAAAACATGAAAAAGGGTTTAAATGCTCACATAAATTATTAAAGTCTTTTGAGTGAATAAATTACCGCCCAGGCCAAAGAATTTTTTCAGTTGATTGCTATATGTGAAACAGAACCTGGATGTGGACAAATTAAGACCTTCTTTGTAACAGCAGACTTCAGTCATATTAACAGAGCATTTAATTTGAAGGTAAGTTGAGAGAGTCAGATCATGGCTAATCATCTTTTTTCCTTATTTTAAAGCTCAGAATCTTGACTCCAATATGCAACTCACCAAGGTACCATGTATATGCTTACAATGTTTCTTAGAACTTTATAAAGATGGTGAAGGGATCTGAAGCCATTCTAGAAGGAAAATGATATTCATTTTACTAGCAAATACTTTGAACATAAACATAAACAATTCTGGATAGAATCCACTTTAAATTTCTAGTTTCTCCTCACCAAGGAATAGTCTATACCTCTATGACTCTCGTGAAGGGAATTCCTTCCACTCACTCTTTTCTTCCCCCTTCTATGTTAACTGTTCTTAGCTCACACTGCTCTGTGCTGGTTTCCTTTTCCTGTGTCAAAATACTTACTATAATTTTCACGTTACTCTGTCTTTACTAAAAAATCCAAAGTTTATGTTAAGGACTCCCTGTTACTTGGTTTGAAGACTAATGCTCTATACCATCACCAGGTAGCAATGCATGGCAAAGCAATAACCAGGGGCTATTACTGGTTTGCTAACAGTTGCTGTTTTATGGACAATGTTTTGCTAGTCTTCTACTGAGCAACCAACCCAAAGATCAGCAATCTATAGCCAGAAGGCAAAATCTAGCAAATAACTTGTTTTTTGTCTGGTGCCACTAGCTGGGAATGATTTTTACAGAAAAACATTTGTAATCAGATGATAAAGGAGCAGTGAGGTTGAACCTCCATGAAATAAAACGTTATACCAAAAGAAAAAAAAAAGATCCATTATTTTCATTAGTAAATTTGCATTACAAAAAATATAATCTATTATTATTACTGTATATTTAGTTCTGGTCGATAAGAAGTGTGGAAATTTGTTTTCTCTTTGCTATATGTGTTCAGTTCAGTTCAGTCACTCAGTCATGTCCAACTCTTTGCGACCCCATGAATCGCAGCATGCCAGGCCTCCCTGTCCATCACCAACTCTATAGGTACCTACTAATTATATTCAATGTGGTTTCTTGGTTCATGAATCTAAAATATTTACAATCTGGTCTTTTATAGAAAATGTTTGTTGATCCCTGATCTAATATTTGGTGTTGAGCAGCATGATTCGAAAAAGGTCAGTTGTTAGTTGTTTTAAAAAAGAGAGCAATTACAGTTTCACCAATTCCAAGTTTATTTATATGTAATTTAAGCATGCTACTTTGTGTTATCATTTTTTAAATCCCTATTTATTTGCTACGTTCAGGGTATTTTAGGGAGGAAGGACAATTGGTTTTTGTGTTTGTTTGTTTTCAAAGGATGCTCACATATTTAGCCTATTTGTCACGTTCCTATTGTCACAATTGACTAATTGTTACTAAGGCATTCCATTTGACAACTTGTTTTCAGTGAGTGCCACATTACATGCAGCACAGTGTTAAATATAATTCAGATCATCTAAAACTATGTCTCAGTAAACACACAATCTAGAAAAGCTTTTTGTTTGGGATCACTGGTTGCTACCCTCATCAATAAAGATGTTTATGATTTTATTTTTCCAGTTGACTACCATCTCATTTCAGAAAAAAAATTAAACAAAGAGAATCTGCTGAAGAAAAATGAAAATTGTATGAATATCCATTCATCCATCCCTTTAACTGACCCCAAGGAAAGTATGGAGGATACATAATGGAAGTAGAAAGACACAGTTGTGATTTGCTCCACATTAAACATTTTATTTTTTAAGCTGTAGCCTTTTTTTCTTGGAAGACCTTGAATCAGCAAGGGGAAGCACACATAGGAGTGACTGCATCCCTGAAGCTTGGTCTAAAGGCCATCCTTGACTTAGCCAAGCAAGGCTTATGGAGCAAATAAATTCAGCCTGGACCTTGGGCTGTTTATTTATCATTTACTAATCCACTCAGCACACCTTTACTGAGCATTCGCAGTGAGCACTAGGACAACAGTTTCTGCTTCAGAAGAATTTATAGTTCATTTAATCCTGCTCTACCATGGTAACCCGAGGGTAAATATAATTAGCTGTCTCACTTTGTTTACATGCATCGCCTTCACCTTTTAAAGGTACCAATATTGGTACTCCTAAGATATTAAATATATGTAGCTCAGCCCTGCCATTGAAACCTAATCCCAGGACCACATTCTTAGCCTTCCTTGTGGCTCAGATCTCCAGACCATACCCACAGCACCCGAAGCCAAGATTCCTCTTTTACTGCCCGAATTTTTTTTCTTTCCCATTCATTCCTTCAGGAAAAGATTCATTCTACAAAGTCAACTCCCACTTTAAAAAGTGAACTCTAGATGAGAATACCAGCTAATGTTGATCAGTTCTGATCAGCACACTTATTCTGTTCTGTACACTTTACCCAAATTAACTCACTTCCTCTCACAGGACCCTTAAGATATAAGCATTCCTAACATTCAACACTTGGGAAATGAGGAAACAGGCACAAAAAAATTGAGTAATTTGCCCAAGGCTATCTACTAAGAGGACTTCCCAGGTTGTGCTACTGGTAAAGAACCCACTTGCCAGTGCAGGAGATGTAAGAGATATGGGTTTGATCCCTGGATGGGGATGATCCCCTGGAGGAGTGCATGGCAACCCACTCCAGTATTCTTGCCTGAGAAATCTTATGGACAGAGGAGCCTGGTGGGCTACAGTCCATGGGGCTGCAAAGAGTTGGACAGGAATGAAGTGCTTAGCATGCATGCACATCAACTGAGAGGTAAAAAGGCCAAGATACACAGCCAGCCAGGTTACCCTATAGCCTCTATTCCCTCGATAGCCCTTAACAAGTGGATCATACAGAGACTGGTCAGCCAAAGGCCATCTTCTAAATGTGGCTTAACCCCAGAAAATGTGCTGAGCAGAGGACTTCTGAACTGTGCGTGCCTGTGCGCCGTCTCTTCATCATGACTTAGCCCAGACTCTTTGCAGCCCCATGGATTATAGCCCACCAGGCTCCTCTGTCCATGGGATTCTCCAGGCAAGAGTATTGGAGGGGGTTGTCATGCCCTCCTCCAGGGGATCTTCCTGACCCAGAGACTGAACCCGCATCTCTTATGTCTCCTGCATTGGCAGGTGTGTTCTTTACCACTGAGTCACCGGAGAAACCCCATTTCTGAGCTGATCATTAGGCAATAGGCAGCCTTCCTCAGGGTGGATGGGAAGGGAGGCAGTTTCAGTAAAAGACCATCCTGCAGTGGTCAGTGTTGGACCTGGAGACCTTGAGGAAAGAGTCTGCATCCCTAAGAGACTCTTATTTCTTCAGAAGTCAGAAATGTACAGCCTGGTAAGCTCCAGTGTCCTGAGATGGCTCACCCTTGTTCTGGTAGATGATTGTCCTACTGGGCCTGCCTGAGGGGGGCTTATTCACAGAAGTAACAGGATGAATTCAAGGCCAGATTATGGCCAAACAGCTGTCAAGTTCAGCCAGGGCTCCTGACTCACTCACTCCAGGCAGAGGCCAAGCCCTTTAGAAAAATCTATTCCTTTGTCACATTGTGAGAAAGAGACTAGAGCCAGATGGTTGATTATCAAGGGTTTCGTGAGCCTTAAAACCCTTCAAGTGAGGGATGTGTCATGTCAGACTAGGTCACTAAGGATGAATATGTAAATAAAATGGTCAGAATGAGCTTTTAGTTTTGACTCTCATGTATGTGCCTCTCCTCCAGAAGCAGTTTAGGATGTGTCAAAAAACCTAACCCTAACCCTTTACTGTGAGCTCATACCAGAGAGATGACAGCAGGGCAAGCTGTAAGAACAACTTCTGCATAGATGGACCTGGAGATTATGACACTAAGTAAAGCAAATCAGACAGAGGAAGACAGATATCATATGCTATCAATTACATGTGGAATCTAAAAAAGAACTAATACAAATGAACTTATTTACAAGACAAATAGAATCATAGACATAGAAACAAACTTATGGTAACCAAAGGGAAAAGGAGGGGAGGGATAAATTAGGAGTTTAGGATTAAGAGATGCAGACTACCATATATAAAATAGATAGGATTTACTGTTTGGCACAGGGAACTACACTTAATGTCTTGTAATAACCCATAATGGAAAAAATGTGAAAAATATGTGTATATATACTTGCTTGCTTCTTGGAAGGAAAGCTATGACAAACCTAGACAATATATTAAAAAGCGAAGACATCACTTTGCTGACAAAGATCCATATAGCCAAGGCTGTAGTCTTTCCATTAGTCATGTAAGGATGTGAGAGGTGGACCATAAAGAAGACAGAGAGCCAAAGAATTGATGCTTACAACTGTGGTGCTAGAGATGACTTAAGAGTCCCTTGGACAGCAAAGAAGATCAAACCAGTCAATCCTAAAGGAGATCAATCCTGAATACTCATTGGAAGGACTGATGCTAAACTGTGGTGTTGGAGAAGACTCTTGAGAGTCCCTTGGACTGCAAGGAGATCCAGCCAGTCCATTCTGAAGGAGATCAGCCCTGGGATTTCTTTGGAAGGAATGATGCTGAAGCTGAAACTCCAATACTTTGGCCACCTCATGCGAAGAGTTGACTCATTGGAAAAGACTCTGATGCTGGGAGGGATTGGGGGCAGGAGGAGAAGGGGACGACAGAGGATGAAATGGCTGGATGGCATCACTGACTTGATGGACATGAGTTTGGGTAAACTCTGGGAGTTGGTGATGGACAGGGAGGCCTAGAGTGCTGCGATTCATGGGGTCGCAAAGAGTTGGACACGACTGAGCGACTGAACTGAAGCTCCAAATGGCCACCTAATGCAAAGAGCCAATTCATTGGAAAAGACCCTGATGCTGGGAAAGATTAAAGGCAGGAGAAGACAGCAACAGAGGATGAGATGGTTGGATGGCATCACCAATTCAATGGATATGAACTTGGGCAAACTCTGGGAGATAGTGAGCGACAGAGAGGCCTGGTGTGCTGCAGTCCATGGGATCACAAAGAGTCAGACATGACTTAGTGACCAAATAACAACAGCAACATACATATACAGGTGCTGTATACCTGAAACTAATACAATACTGTAAATCAACTATGCTTCAATTAAAAAAAAAAATTCCAGAAAGTTCAAAAAAAGAAAAAACAGCTTTCACAGTATTCCTAAGCTTCTGGCATTTCATTCCTTCCAGTGGACTCTGAGGCTAACTGGCTTAGATTCTGGAGGCATCTAAGGGCCTGGAGAAGGGGCCCCTGCCATCTGGGGCTAAAAGAAAACTTGGCCCCTCATAGGACAAAGAGTAGCCTCAGGCACCCAAAATGACAAAAATCTATGCCCTGCAGCAATATGGCGAGGATAAAGATGGAGTGAATTCAGTTACTGTAAGAATAATGTCATCCTTACCTCTTTTGTAAGGAGAGCTTTAAGCTCAAGGCCAGATGCCCAGTTGACCTTTCAGCTCAGGCACGATTCTTTACTACCTGCCCTCCTGTTTTGACTCAATTCTGATGTTTAACCTAGATAAGCTAGGTAGCAGGATCCTAAAGTGTTTCACAAGGAAGTTTGCTTGTTCTTCTCTTTTGCAAATACCGGCTCCATTCCCCATAGTGAAGTGAAGTCACTTAGTCGTGTCCGACTCTTTGCGACCCGTGGACTGTAGCCCACCAAGCTCCTCGGTCCATGGGATTCTCCAGGCAAGAATACTGGAGTGGGTTGCCATTTCCTTCTCCAATTCCCCATAATTAAATCAATTTGGTGATTATTTGAAATAGATCTTCCAGGACATCAGAGGTGGCAAGAACCTGTCAGACTTCTCAGTTATTGTGTGAGAATGTGCTTTACGTTCCAATGATCAGGACAGAATCCACCAGGTCACCTATCTGGTGGATAGGCATCTTCTATACTCTCTAGTAGAATGAAGTCTGACCCTCTAATGACTGGACTGAAGGCAGGTAGGCAGACTGTAGAGCAGGTAGTGGATGCTGGATCAGACTTACAGGGAGGCCAGGACAGTAGAGCTTCCTGGAAATTCCTTGTGTCTTCCTTCTCTCCCTCCCTCCTTCCTTTCTCCCCACCCCACTTTTACTATCTGTCGTTGTGTAAGAGTAAAAGATTTGAAATTCCAGTTTACAATTCTGGCTTTACCTTTCCTTCTTTGCTAGGGTCTTTCTTGCATGTGAGAAATGACCCTCACCTCCCAGGTTAGTTGTAAAGATTACAGGCGAGAATCTTTGGGAAGTTGAGGATGATATCCTGAGTAAACGCTCAACACCTAGAGCTGCTCATCACTCACCTGTTCAGATGATGCTCAAAACCCTTTAATTTTGAAGAAAAATCCTCTCAATTAGCAGTAAGAGGTGATAAAAATTTAAGTTACTATACTGAGTTTACACCAGTTTTGGATGAGAGTGGAGCTGTTTTAGAGATTTCTAACAGAAAAGGCGTTAGACAGTGAATCTAGATGCCACACTTTATGCTTTTGAAAGCAAGCAACTCAGAATGGGACTCAAACCCAGCCAAAACCCAGACTGAGTTTGAATCTTGGTGTTTTAATTGAGATCACATACCTGGTCCCAAGACTTAATGAGGCTCTGCTGCTGCTGCTGAGTCGCTTCAGTCATGTCTGACTCTGTGCGACCCCTTAGACGGCAGCCCATCAGGCTCCCCTGTCCCTGGGATTCTCCAGGCAAGAACACTAGAGTGGGTTGCCATTTCCTTCTCCAATGCATGAAAGTGAAGTCACTCAGTCATGTCGACTCTTAATGACCCCATGGACTGCAGCCTACCAGGCTTCTCCATCCATGGGGTTTTCCAGGCAAGAGTACTGGAGTGGGGTGCCATTGCCTTCTCCGTAGTGAGGCTCAGGTCCTTTTTCTTTTTTTTAACATCCTCTTTTTTATAATTTATTTTTTTCTGTGTGTTCTCTCTTTTTAAAATTTTTTAAAATTTATTTATTTTTTAATTGAAGGATAATTGCTTTACAGAATTTTATTCTCTGTCAAACCTCCACATGAATCAGCCATAGGTATACACATGAAAGTGAAAGTGAAGTCGTTTCCAACTCTTTGCGACCCCATGGACTATAGCCTACCAGGCTCCTCCATCCGTGGGATTCTCCAGGCAAGAATACTGGAGTGGGTTGCCATTTCCTTCTCCAGGAGATCTTCCCAACACAGGGATCGAACCCAGGTCTCCCGCATTGCAGGCAGACACTTTACCATCTGAGCCACCAGGGAAGCTCAGGTATACATATATCCCCTCCCTATCTCGTTGCAGAAAGAATTCAGTGAGAGAAAGTGATAAGCAAGAAGTGGACGTATTTAAAGAGAAACAGACTCTGCAGACAGAGTATGGGCCATCTCAGAAGGCAACCGACCCTGAAAGATTGGTTAGTTTTTACGGGCTGGCTAATTTCATAGACTAACAAGCAGGAGATCCAACCAGTCCATTCTGAAGGCGATCAACCCTGGGATTTCTTCAGAAAGAATGATGCTAAAGCTGAAACTCCAGTACTTTGACCACCTCATGCGAAGAGTTAACTCATTGGAAAAGACTTTGATGCTGGGAGGGGTTGGGGGCAGGATGAGAAGGGGACGACCAAGGATGAGATGGCTGGATGGCATCACTGATTTGATGGACGTGAGTCTGAGTGAACTCCGGGAGTTGATGATGGACAGGGAGGCCTGGCATGCTGCGATTCATGGGGTCGCAAAGAGTCAGACACGACTGAGCGACTGAACTGAACTGAACTGAACTGAACAAGCAGGAGGAGTATTCCAGCTGTTTTGGGGAAGAGGCGGAGCTTTCCAGGAATTGGGCTACCAGCCACTTCTTGATCTTTGAACTATAATGGTGCTAGTAGGTGTGTCACTTAGCTTATGCTGATGTGTTACAATGAGCATATAATGAGGTTCAAGGTCCACTGGAGGTTAAATATTCTGCCATCTTGGACCTAGTTGGTTCTAGTCAGTTTTTGTTATGTCCTATGGCTATGTCATTCTTTTAAAGGCTGTGCCCTGCCCCCTTCCTTCCAGTTTCACTTCCAGTTTTACCAAAGTTCTTCCAGTCACTCAGTTGAGGGAATGGGGAAAGAAGTCAGTCAACTGCGTTAGCTCTATCTAAAGAATTCACTCAGTTGAGGGAATGATAAGAGAACTGAGTCAGCTGGGTTAATTCTATCTAAAAACATATGTAGGCCAGGGTTTTCTCCTTTGTTTTGTCATCTACATTTTTAAGAGATTATGATAGCATACTAATATAGCATTTTAAAATTACTATTATTTTTTAAATGTGTGTTAGCTCATTAATAAGGAGGAAATTATCAGAAAAGAAACAGAAGAAGGAATAAATGTTAAGGCAATAAATATTGCCAATATTTATTGAGCTCTTATCCTTGCCAAATATTGTTCTAAGTATTTTTCATGTGTGAATCTGCTCCATCTCACAATATTAGCATGTTAGATACCCTTATCAGCTGTTCAGGCAAGGAAACTGACATGCCGAAAGTCACAAAGTTAATAAATAGTAAGTCTGGATTGAAGGCGAGGCATTCTTGGCCCAGAGCACACACTCAGTTACCACGCTACCTGCCTGGCCTTTTGTCACAAGATAGTGACTAAACAGGTGGACTAGTTAGTTATCTCAGGAGTATTTTATTCCACTTAAAAAGGCATCCTTTTGTAACCAACAGCCCTTAGATTTAGGTCTGTACTACATAGTGTGAAAAGAGGAGTTGGTAATTGTCTTCTTTATTCGTAATCATTTAATTTTGAAGCTGACAATGATAGGGACCATCTAACCAACTATCTAATTTTACTGATAAATTAAGAGACTTGACTACAATCATACAGTTAATTAATAGCATATCTGGGAATAAATTTTGGGTTTCCTAACTTCCTAGTTTTTAGTTCAGGGCTCTCCCACTCTACTGTATTATTTCATTTAATTTTGTACACTTTTGCCAACCTCTCCCTATTTTTCCCACCCCACAGTCCCTGGCAACGATTTTCTACTCTCTGTAAATATGAACTTGACTTTCTTCTTCTTCTCTATTTTTTAACCTGTGTTTGTCTGACAAGCATAATGCCTTCAAGATCCATCCATGTTGTAAATGTCAGGATTTCTTTCTTTCTTATGGCTGGGTAATACGTACATCACATATGCTTTATCCATTCACCTATAGATAGACATTTAGGTTGTTTCTATAATGGCCATTGTTATTAATGCTACAGTGAACATGGGATTGCATATATCTCTTCAAGATCTTATTTTCATTGCCTTTGGATATATGCCCAGAAGTTGGATAGCTGGATCATATGATAGTTCTATTTTTAATTTTTTGAGGAAGCTCCATACTGTTTTCCACAGTGGCTGCATCAATTTATCTTTCCCACCAACTGTACTCAGTGGTTCCCTTTTCTCCACATCTTTGCCAACACTTATCTTTTGTGTTTTTGATGATAACTATGCTGATGGATATAAGGTGATCGTTTCAAGTTGTATTTTTCTGATGATCAGTGATGGTGAGCACCTTTTCATGTATTCAAATACCTTTTGAATATTTGTATTTTTATAAAAACATATTTAGATCTTATGCCCACTTTTAAATTGAATTGTTAGGGTTTTTTTTTTTGCTGTTGAATTGAGTTCCTTATATATTTCGGATATTAACTTTTATCAGATACATGATTGGCAAATATTTTCTCCCATTCTTTAGGCTGCATTTTCATTTTGTTGACAGTTTTATTTGAAAAGAAGCAGCGTTTTACTTTGTACTGATTTTTGCTCCTATTGTGTTTGTTTTGGTGTCATATCCAGAAAATCATTGCCAAAACTGATGTCAAGGAACTTAACCTCTATGTTTTCTTCTAGGAGTCATATGTTTCAGGTGTTAAATTCAAGTATTTAACCATTTTAAGTTGGTTTTTGTGTTTCTGTAAGATAGTAGTCTAGTTTCATTCTTTTGCATGTGGCTGTCTGGTTTTCCCAGCACTAGTTATTGAAGATACTGTCCTTTCCCCATTGTAAATTCTTGGTTCCTCTGTCAAAAATTAAATGACCATGTATGCATAGGCTTATTTTTTGGGCTTTCTATTTTGTTCCATTGACCAACGTGTCAGTTGTTAATAACAATATCATACTCTTTTGATTACTGTGACTTTGTAGCTCAGTTTTAAATCAACAAATTGGATACTCCCAGCTTTGTCTTTTTATTTAAAGATTGCTTTGGCTCTTCTGGATCTTTTCTGGTTCCATACAAATTTCAGTATTGTGTATATGTGTGTGCGTGTTTAATTTTTGTGGAAAATGGCATTGGAATTTTAATAGGAATTGCATTGAATCTGTAGATTGCTTTCAGTAATATGGACAGCTTAGCAATGTTAATTCTTCCAATCCGTGAGCATGGAATAACTTTCCTTTTATTGTGTCTTCTTCAGATTCTTTCATTAATCTTTTATTGTTTTCATTGTATAGAGCTTTCACCTCCTTGGGAAATTTATCATAGCTATTTTATTATTTTTTATACAACTGCAAGTGGGATTGTTTTCTTAATTTCTCTTTTTGATATTCCCTTATTGGTGTATAGAAATTGGTGCATAGAAATCAATTTTTATATACTGATTTTGCATCCTGAAACTACTAAATTTATTTATTTGTTCTAATGGTGTTTTGGAGGAGTCTTTAGGGCTTTCTATAAATAATGTCATTTACAAATAGAGACAGTTTTACTTCTTTCTTTATGACTTGGATGCTTTCAATATCTTTTTTCCTGCCAGTTTGCTCTGGCTAGGATTTCTAGTATTTTGTTGAATGAAAGTGATGAGAGTGGGCATCCTTGTATTGTTCCTTATCTGAAAAGAAAAGCTTTCAGTTTACCACTGAGTATGATGCTAGCTGTGGCATGTCATATATGGCAATTATTATATTGGGGTACATTCCTTTGTTGATATTCTGCTGCTGTGGCTGCTAAGTCGTTTCAGTCGTGTCCGACTCTGTGCAACCCCACAGATGGCAGCCCACCTGGCTCCTCTGTCCGTGGGATTCTCCAGGCAAGAATACTGGAATGGGCTGCCATTTCCTTCTCCATTGTTGATATTCTACTGTATTCTAAAAAATAACAACAGTGAAATGTCACTATGTGTTGTGTAAGCCATTGATTTATGTTTTCTTATTTAATCATCCCCCAAATTCTAGTAGTTTTACATTCACTTGTAGATGAGAAACGGAGAAGGCAATGGCAACTCACTCCAGTACTTTTGCCTGGCAAATCCTGTGGGTGGAGGAGCCTGGTGGGCTGCAGTCCATGGGGTCACTAGGAGTCGGACACGCCTGAGCGACTTCACTTTCACTTTTCACTTTTATGCACTGGAGAAGGAAATGGCACCCCACTCCAGTGTTCTTGCCTGGAGAATCCCAGGGATGGGGGAGCCTGGTGGGCTGCCGTCTGTGGGGTCGCACAGAGTCGGACACAACTGAAGCGAGTTAGCAGTTAGCATAGATGAGAAAACTTATATGACCGAGGTATATATTACCCTGCAGCTTCCCTGGTGGCTCAGATGGTAATGAATCTGCCTGCAATACAGGAGACCCAGGTTCAATCCCTGGGTCAGGAAGATCCCCTGGAGAAGGGAATGGCAATCTACTCCAATGTTCTTGACTGGAGAATTCCACAGACAGAGGAGCCTGGCAGGTGACAGTCCATGGGGTCACAAAGAGTTGAACACAGCTGAGTGACTAACACTCATATATAACCCAAACCCATGCTATTAACCTTTACTTTAATAGCATTATACATTTATTAGTTAATTTAAATAACTTGATGCCTGAATGACTTTTGTTTAGTTTTGCTTCGGGTTATTTGATGTAGCTTCTCTTCAATTCACTGGATAGTATCACATCTCTCTATAATACTAAATTGAAAGCATTGGTATTCTATGCTGCCTGTTGATCTTTCTTATTTGTATAAGAAAAAGGAATGAAGTAAAATGGTCCACAAGTCAAAAACTTTTTCTTATAAGTGAAAATCCTTTTGAAAAGTACTGGAATCTATTTTTAGTTTCATGATTCATTTCAAGAGCCGTTGTTATTTAGAAAGCAAATGTTAGGAGTAGAGATGAACATCTTCTATGTGCAGTACAATCCAGCCCATTTCAGTGTGTTTATCGAACACATGACTCTGGCCACTTTTTTGGAGGAAGAGGGAAATCTTTCAGTGTGTTCTGGTTTCTATATGAAGAGAAATAAAATACCAGCGGGAATAAGAAGCAGTGTGAATTTTGGTAACTTTCATGAATAATGCAGGCTTATTTGTTTTTACTTTTGGTTTTGAATGTTGCTGTTGTTGCTTTTGTTGTTTTATATTTTCTCCACTTCCACTTCCCAGTTCAGTTCACTCCCCATCACAGTGTCTATGATGTCGAGTATCAAAAAGTGCTTTCCATACACAACCCAGGAGAAAGTAGTAGACTTATAGACTGATATTTTGAGGGTTAGTTAATGTTAAATGAAAATTAAATTACTGCTAATTACTCAGTGATTAATAAATAATGAAATCATTATATATAAAGTAATAATTTATATTAACAAATTAATTTCAAAGTGAAAATAATCTGAATAACTGAAACTCTAAAGAGGAGATGCAGAAGGAACAGAGCCAACTGAACATTTAGGCTAACTTGACATTGATAATTCCCTATTGTTACCTGTGAAAAAACCATACCCACAAAAATCGACAGACACTTATTTTCAGAAGTCCATAGGTACTAGGTGTTCTCTGGGCCAGTTACACTTGTTTGACTAAAGCCCATGTTGATTTAATATTCATGACATTTCATGCTCTGAGTAGTTTCACTGCCCACAAATTTAGGATAATGTATCAAATAAATTATATATTATAAAATACTTTAAGCCTTATTACAAATCACCCATTATCCTCAAGTCAACATGCACTACATATCTTCACATCCATTGTATAAGCTGTTAATTGTTCAAAGGACTTGAGAAAAATTAAAGTACATTTGGAAAAAAGAAAAATTTTTGCCAGTCCATTTTGAACATGTACCTCTGAGAAATTAGGAACATCCTTCTGCTGGTTAACTAAAAACAAACTACAACAACAGCAAAACACCTGTGTGAATCACACAACAAAAATTCTGTGATGTGTGATTCAACTTTGTGACCACCAGACTGAATTTATGATTGTTTCCTTAGCGTGTAGACAGCTTTTTAAACACCTAAGGGATAATTTGAATTTAAAACTACATTCCCCTTTTATAATGGCTATTAATGCAATTCCTGAGCATAACATATTTGCTTAATTTTAAGATTTGAAGATCTCTCCAGAAGAACTATAATCTATCCTCTTAAACTTCAGAAATGGCTCTTTAAGTCTGAAGGAGACTTTATAAGCCTATTGGTCTATCCCCATAACAAGTTGTGGAAGATTTTTCAAAAAGGCTGCAACAGTACCCCGCAATCAGCATGCCCTACTGCAGCGTGCCCCTCCTCTTGTGTCTGTGTTGGTTTATGATTTACTGGTAACCAATCAAACACAGCAAAAGTGATGCATGTGACTTTCATGGTTGTCAAAAAGCCAGTGCAGCTTTCACCTTGCACACTGGAAAGCTTACCTTTGGCACCTCCAGTTGCCATACAAAATTTTCAGCTATTGTGAGACAGAAGCCCTAGCAACATGAAGAGACCACAGGCAGGTGCTCCAGTCTACTGCCCAGTTGAGAGGCCAGTCCACAGCCAGCATTAACAACCATACATGTGAGATTCACAACGTCCAGTGAGTATAAACTACATATAAAATTTTTAGTTTTCTATTAGCCGCATTTTAAAAATTAAAAAGAAACAAGTGACATTCATATAGTTAATATATTTTATTTCACCCAATATCCAAATATTATTTCCATATGTAATCAAGATATACCTTATTAATGACAGTTTTAGTTCTTTATATTCATACTAAGTCTTCAGAATAGTGTGTATGTATGCAGTGTGTGTGTGTGTGTGTGTGTGTGTGTGCATGTTTTACTTAGAACACAATTCGTTTCAGACTAGCTGTATTTCAAGTAGTTGACACCCACATGGGGTGAGTGCCTTCTATACTGGACAGCACAGTTCTAGATGACTCCAGCCTTCATTTGTCCTGTTTGCCCCACCTTCTCCCCACAGCTGTGGAGTCTTCCCAGCTGAGCACTAGACAATGTGGAGGCCTCTCCATAGGCCTGATTCACATGACATATATTTCAAGCAGCTCAGTTTGGGGGTAATATGGTAAACACTGATAGTGAAGCATAGGTACCATTAGAAATGTAGGTTATGAAAATAGATGGGTTTTTGCCCTCAGTGCAAGTTTAATTATTTTAGAGAAAGGTAAAACCATAGAATCTTAGAAACCCTGAAAAATCACTTAAAGAGCATTTATTTCAACCTCCTACCCAGTGCCAAAATCATGATTATATCATCCACAGCGATAGGTCTACTCAGTTTTGCTTGATTATTTACAAGTTACACCTCACAAGAAAATGTACTGAATTTCTGAGCAACTTTAAGTTTTTAAAAAATTTTCTTTATATCAAGTTGAAAAAATGACCTCAATAATTTCTCTTCAGCAGTTCTATTCTGGCCTCTAGAACAACAGAGCTAATCCCTCTGATGTAGCAGCCACTCAGAGCTTTGGAGACAGTTTTTTGAATCTGCACTTTCCCTTCCATTATCACTCCACCACCACCACCAGTATTCCTTTTTCCAGGCTGAACATCTCAAATTCTTTCAACTACTCTTTGTAAGGCAGAGTTTTCAGAATTTTAACTACTAGAACAAAGTGCTGGCAGTTCTCTATTTTATGACTCTGTATACATCTCAAACCTTCCCATACAATACTCAGAAACAAATGTGTGTTCCAGATATGGCCTGACCAATACAGTTCAATAGGTTTGTTAGTCTTTCCTGTATGATGTATTTCTATGAAGGCAAATTAAAATTGCTACTCACCAAAGACATTTTGATGGAGACAAGACTTCCTCTATCTGAACACACATAGTCCCTTAGCTGCAAAAGCACTTTAATACATCCTAGGAGGAGCCCAAAACTTAAAATAAGAAGTCCTGATCTTGAGTTCAGTCAGCAAATGACTAGATGTATGACTTTGGACAAGTTGTTTGTTTGTACTGTCTGTATCACAGTTATGCTGTCTTTTTCATTAAAAAGTGATAATATATGGACATGACATCTTGAGGTAGGCATTAAATGGAATAAGTATGTGTAAATGATTGTAGTCTGTAAAAATCTGTAAAACATAAGGCCCTTCTATTATTAATATCAACCAAAGAATAGGACTTGATGCTTGTTTCCATTAAACTTTATCTTCCTAGTTTTGGCTCACCATCACTGCTCTTAAACAATTTTCTTTAAAACATTATTCAATCTGGTTTAGTAATTCAATAACATTTACAAAGCATTTGCTCTGTGTAAGACTTAGCATTATCAGCTCTCTTCGATGCCTTCCAAATTCTATGAAGTTTTCAAAATCCCTAGGTCATCCATCAGCTGCCCACAGGCGTGTCAGAGTCTTTTATCCAAAAAGAGTGATTTGATTTAAGACTTTTAAGATTTAAGACTTAAGATTCTGTTCTTTGCACCTGCTGATCCGGAACCCTGGGTCAGGCTGCCTGGAACTGCGACATTAGGGACAGGTAGACCTAGCTTCACTTTGGGAGCTGTTGCGAGGCCACCTACATAGTTTCCTGCTTCCTTCCAAAGCTCCAGAAGTCAGAATGAGCCAAAAACACCTGGTGGAATAGAAGAGCCTTTATAAGTAGTGGAGATAATAAGACAAGAGATTCTGGGACTCGGACTGGTGCAGGACAGTAAGCAGATGGGCGTCAAGAACTTAATCATGGAGGGGGCTCCACTCCTTTGCAAGGCTTATAGAGACATCAGACAAGGAGCAAGCTGTAACATTTGGACTTATGCCAGCCCACAGTATACCCCCACAGAGAAAATGACCAAGGGAGAAGCACATTTTTCATTCTCTTCTTTCTGCTTCATTTGTTTTATATCTCAGGCAATAACATTTATATAAAGTAAAGCAACTTTAAATTCACTGTAAGAGGTGTGGCAGAGAATGGCAAGGTATTTTTCAGCTATGATATGATGTAGATAGATTACTGATTTCCCCTTGTCAGTATATCATGGATACTTGGAGGGACCTCATGGGTTAGCCAGTGTGACACACTCATTTTACAGGAGCGGAACTGGCCTGCAGTGGGTTATCTGAGGCTCAGCAAATTAGCAGCAGCACAGACTACAATTTCCACCCTAATGAATTTCATCTCTGCCCCACTGATTAAGTAGTTAAATAGTTAAGCAACTAAGATGCTCACACACACATACACACACACACACACACACACATTCATGCATACACATATTAAGTTGGCGTGACCTTCACTTTTAATCTGATTCACAGCAGTTTCTCTTCATAAATGGGAACTGGATGAACCAGTTTTGTACTTCTGGGTTTTTGGTTGCTTTTTTGGTTTGTTTTTTAAAAAGCTGCAATGAAAGGACTGAAATTATTTAATGAATCCACTGTCATTCGGGCTTCCCTGGTGGCTCAGACAGTAAAGAATCTGCCTGTAGTGCAAGAGACCTGGGTTCAATCCCTGGGTCAGGAAGATCCCCTGGAGAAGGGAATGACAACCCACTCCAGGACTCTTGTCTGAAGAATTCCATGGACAGAGGAGACTGGCGGGCTATGGTCCATAGGATCCCAAAGAATCAGACACAGCTGAAGCAGCTAATACTTTCACTTTTCACTCACAGTCATGCAGACCCAGTCTTAGTTTAGGGAGTATCCTAAAACCCCGTCAACATCTGCAGAAATATGGGATCTTGCATGACTCATAGAATTCTAAATGTGAACTTGAAAACAGAATCAACAAAGAAGAGCATGACTTAGTCATGGAAGTTTGTACTGAAGAGGTGGCTCTTAAAGGGGGTAGGAGTAATGCTTTGTTCTAAAGAAATGAGGGCTACAGGGGAAATAAACAGAACCTAAAAACATAGAAGAGGAAGCAGTCAAGGGGTGTGAGGGAGTAGCAGGCAAATAGACATGCCTGGAGTAGGGGGTATGGATGTATGGCAAACTAGTAGAATAGGAGGGATTAAAAAAAAGTGCAGTGTCTTGACACTGTCTGAATACAGTAATGTGAACAAGCCATTCTGCTGCTTGTTGCATAAGCCAATAATTTCAGGGTGGAAGCAATTGGGGGACACTTTACAGTATCTTGGGAGGCAGGTTTCAAAGTTAAATGCACGTCTCCCAAATATGGAGTTGATTAGGACTAATGAACAACTGACCAGTTGTGTTGCACAAAATGAGAGGGTGAAAGTATTCATACTTTACTGGTTTTCATCCAAATCACTTTGTAAAATCAAAGCAAGTACTTAATTGGAATTACCTCGTCAGGAACGATATTTGCTGTGCATTTATTAGCGTTTCACAGTCTAGCAAGGACATGCACAGATCTGTTTGATTTGACTCTCTTAACAACACTGAGTTGAGCTGTTATTACTCACATCTCACAGATGGACGAAGCTGAGTCTTGAGAAGTTCCGTGAATTGCCTGAGGCCACTCAGCCTGTAGGTTGGTGCTGGAACTCAAACCTCTCTTCCGAATCCAGGTCAAGGTCTTTTTCCACTGGGCCATTGCAAGGAATAATAATATGCATCTCTGTGAGTCCATCACCTACGGAATAGTCTTTCTGTCAGAGAGATTTCTGTTTAGGTGTTAGAGATCTTCTTTGACCACTTTACAGAGTAAAGTATTAGACCAGAACCTTCTCTGAAGGACAATTTTTTTTTTTTCTTTTTGGCTACACTGTTCAACATGTAGGATCTTAGTTCTCCAACCAGGGATTGAACCCTTGTCACCTGTATTGAAGGCATGGAGTCTTAACCACTGAACCCCCAGGAAAGCCCTTCTGAAGGACAAGTTTTAATGTTCTTAACTGTCTGACTTTCTTGCAGGGGAAAGTCAACCATAAACATCAAGGCAATGGATCATGTGATTGCAGTTTATGTATATGAGAATTTGGAATTTCTATGATTCTCTAAGTGGATTGAAAATGGAAACTTGAAGCATTGGTTTAATAAGACACACAGAGGTTTTCACCTTCATATTTTCTGGGGAAGATGAGTTATGTAGGCAGCAAAATGTTTGTATTTATTTTTTAATTGGCTTTGCTAGAATAATTAACCTCATATTTGCATTTAATCTCTAGAAATTATTCTGTTGCTTATGTTTTTATGGTTTTATATTTTCTGAGGCAGAGATCTTATTAAAATAGTCACTGCTACTTTATATTTAATTCAAAGAATCAAAACTAACTATACAGAAACTTTAGCAGGAAAAGAAAATGGCTATTTTTTCACTCCTTTTAAAGCACCAATAAATTTTATGATTGGCAGTTTAAGGAAAAGTCTGTTAATGATGACGCTAACAGACTTGGAATATTGCCATTTTGATTGACACCACTACTAGACAGACGTAAGTACTATTTACTCAGTGCCAGAAATTTCAATTCTCAGGTTGAATTTGAAAATAAAAATCCAAAAGGTCTGTTTAGTTTTATTTTCTTAATTCTCAGGCTGATATTTAAAAAACATTGAAAGACAAATCAGATAGCTTCACTTAGAGAAATATGATGCCCCAAGGACAAAACTTTGACACATACATAGCTTAGCTATTTAAGGTCTATAACATCCTGCATTTGGAGAGCATATTTTAATTTACAAATATCACTTTGATACTTGCAGCAACCTTAAGGGGTTTGCAGACAGCACATACTATTATTCCCAGTTTAAAGCTGAGAGAGATGGTCAGAGGGTCTGAACAATTTGCCGAAAGACAGACAGCTAATTAGAAGGAGGTACGAGTCTCCAAAATCCTACTCTGTGTTATTTCTACTATTTGGGTTGAGCCATTGTAAAGTTGCTCTTTCCAGAACATTTTTGTCCAGTCCAAAGGGCAGATTTGTATGGTCTCTCAAGTGTGCTTCCAACAATGAATATTAGTTTGCCGGTGGTTTTGTTATTGAGGTGCTGGAGGAAATGGAGTAGAAAAAAATAGCTTGAATTTTGTATAGTTGCTAATTAGTTTGGAAATATTGGGCAACTATGTAACTTAATAAACTGATAAAGTAGTAATTCAGTTAATTGTTTATGATAATTTTTTAAACGAATAACTATTTCTGTAAGAAAAGACTGGATGTTGACCTACCATATGTGTGCTGGGTTTTGTGCTATGCTATGCCTAGTCACCCAGTCGTGTCCGATTCGTTGCGACTCCATGGACTGTAGCCTGGTCCATGGGGATTCTCCAGGCAAGAATACTGGAGTGGGTATCCTATCCCTTCCCCAGGGATAGGCTACCAATTCTCCAGGGGAACTTACCGACCCAGGAATCAAACTGGAGTCTCCTGAATTGCAGGCAGGTTCTTTACCAGCTGAGCTACCCGGGAAACACCCCCATGCTGGATTTTAGCTATGCAATAATAGAAAGGAGAGTGTTTTCATGAAGGTTCAACCTCAAACAGATTTGACAACCCTTTTCTGACCCACCCATTTCCGACCATGCCCAGCTATCCATCCTTGAGTATCAATAGGTCTATATCACTTTAGAAAATATCAGATCTGGACTTAAGCCTCCTGCTTCTGGTTTTCAACATGTACCCCTATATTCATCACAACACTGTTTATAATAGCCAGGACATGGAAGCAACCTAGATGTCCATCAGCAGATGAATGGATAAGAAAGCTGTGGTACATATACACAATGGAGTATTACTCAGCCATTAAAAAGAATACATTTGAATCAGTTCTAATGAGGTGGATGAAACTGGAGCTGATTATACAGAGTGAAGTAAGTCAGAAAGAAAAACACCAATACAGTATACTAACACATATATATGGAATTTAGAAAGATGGCAATGACGACCCTGTATGCGAGACAGCAAAAGAGACACAGATGTATAGAACAGTCTTTTGGACTCTGTGGGAGAGGGAGAGAGTGGGATGATTTGGGAGAATGGCATTGAAACATGTATAATATCATATAAGAAACAAATCACCAGTTCAGGTTCAATGCATGATACTGGATGCTTGGGGCTGGTGCACTGAGATGATCCAGAGGTATGGTACGGGGACGGGGGAGGGACGGTGGTTCAGGATAGGGAACACATGTATACCTGTGGCGGATTCATGTTGATGTATGGCAAAACCAATACAATATTGTAAAGTAATTAACCTCCAATTAAAATAAATAAATTTATATTTAAAAAAAATATCAGAGAAACAATTAGTTTGTCACTTTTAAATAGAGTCGATCTGAAATGAGACTGTGAAGGAGTATAAGCATGTCTTTTGTATCCAAACTTCACTATCAAAGCAGTTAAAGTTATGCTAGAAAATTCCAAAACTTACACACCTATCTGGTTTTTAAAAAATAAGAGTAAAGGAAGATACCTCATCCCTGCCATCAGCAAGCTGTGTTACCAAATGAAATATTTCATCCAGATACCCTCTTGGCCCTCTGATCTTTCTGAAGACAGCTTATTTATTTTTATATCTGAGATCCTACGTCCTTCTGGACTCTATCTCTGATAGATTAAAAAAAAAATTTCAGTGGCAATCAGAATGGAAAGTCAATAACTCAAACTTAATGGAATTGAGAAGGGGAATGTGGCAACAGTTGCAGCCTAGGAAATTGTCCCCATTCAGTCCGGAAGCAGAGAGCTCTTGACCTAAAAGGGCTGCTTGCTCCTAATGAGGTGAGAGAGATGCTGTTGTGCTACTTTGCTTGTGACTCTGCTGGAGCCATGCCTTAGTCCAGCTGCCATCTCTGCCTGCAGAGAGCAGCTTAAATGAAGCACTCAGGCCCAGGAGGAGAGGCAGAGGAGCCATCCCTCTTTAATCAATTATTTAGTTGTGTCATGCTCCCAGGCCAGCAGGATCCACATACTCTCCACTCTCTTAATGCCAGAAAGATATCTTTATTCACAAACAACATGTTCCAGGAAGCTGTACACACCTGCCATCAATAAAAGCACCGCTCAGTACCTCGGAAGCTGGTGACTCAATGGTGTTTGTTCTGTTTCTTTCATTGCCATTTATGGAGGACCATTGTACAAAGAAAATTAAAGCCTGAAAAAGCAAGATGGTTCTGCCAATACTGCATTGATAAAATAGCACTACTTATTACTATTTGCTTCCCAGTTCACCTAGAGTTCTTAACTGTTTTGTCTCAGTGGAAACTCTGATTTGATGTTTCGGGGGGACAAAGTGTACCTCATGGCCAGAGCAGGCAGAACAGTGCTCAGGGTTAAAACCAAGCACTTCGGAGTAGAACACCTGTGTCTGAACCATCCTACTCCATAACTTTACTAACCATGTAATCTTAGGCAAGTTCCCTAACTTCTGTTTCTCAAATTTCCTGTCTATAAATAGGGATGATGATAGTATCTACTTAATAGGTGTTGTATGAGGAGTGTGTAGATTACTACACTATAAGTTCTTAAAATAGTACATGGGAAGTGCCCAAAGAGACTTGTTGCTGTCATAAGTTCAGGTGCCCAGCCATCCCAGTGATAAGATATTCTTCTTCAGAGAGGCAACATCTCTGTGTATCCACATTGCCTCTCATAATGACGCCACCGAGGTTATAAACCAAAGGTCACCTCTGCTCCCCATTCAGAGTGTAGGCAGCCCAGAGAGCTGAGTAGAGCTCTATTAGGGAAGGGAAAACACTCAGATTTCAGTTCATGTTTGCTACAAACTTGCTGTGAACTCAGGCAGGTTACTTTTTTTCCCCAGCTTCTCAAACTATAAAAGTAGAGGAATTTTTCCAAGCTCATCCAGATAATTATTTGACCTTTGGGAGGTAAAGGGAAAACCTGAATCTTTGGGAAGACTGGAAGTTTTTCCTATGATCACTTGTACCCCACATACATTTGAGGGTGCTGGCTGGAAGTTCAGTTCAGTCACTCAGTCGTGTCCGACTCTGAGACCCCATGAATCGCAGCATGCCAGGCCTCCCTGTCCATCACTAACTCCTGGAGTTCACTCAGACTCACGTCCATCGAGTCAGTGATGCTATCCAGCCATCTCATCCTCTGTTGTCCCCTTCTCCTCCTGCCCCCAATCCCTCCCAGCATCAGAGTCTTTTCCAATGAGTCAACTCTTCGCATGAGGTGGCCAAAGTACTGGAGTTTCAGCTTTAGCATCATTCCTTCCAAAGAAATCCCAGGGTTGATCTCCTTCAGAATGGACTGGTTGGATCTCCTTGCAGTCCAAGGGACTCTCAAGGGTCTTCTCCAACACCACAGTTCAAACGCATCAATTCTTCAGCTCTCAGCCTTCTTCACAGTCCAACTCTCACATCCATACATGACTACTGGAAAAACCATAGCCTTGACTAGACGGACCTTAGTCGGCAAAGTAATATCTCTGCTTTTGAATATGCTATCTAGGTTGGTCATAACTTTCCTTCCAAGGAGTAAATGTCTTTTAATTTCATGGCTGCAATCACCATCTGCAGTGATTTTGGAGCCCCCCAAAATAAAGTCTGAAAGTTTACACTTGAAGTGTAAACATCTATTTGCCATGAAGTGATGGGACCAGATGCCATGATCTTCATTTTCTGAATGTTGAGCTTTAAGCCAACTTTTCCACTCTCCGCTTTCACTTTCATCGAGAGGCTTTTTAGTTCTTCTTCACTTTCTGCCATAAGGGTGGTGTCATCTGCATATCTGAGGTGATTGATATTTCTCCTGGCAATCTTGATTCCAGCTTATGTTTCTTCCAGTCCAGCGTTTCTCATGATGTACTCTGCATATAAGTTAATTAAGCAGGGTGACAATATACAGCCTTGATGTACTCCTTTTCCTATTTGGAACCAGTCTGTTGTTCCATGTCCAGTTCTAACTGTTGCTTCCTAACCTGCAGACAGATTTCTCAAGAAGCAGGTCAGGCGGTCTGGTATTCCACAGTTTATTATGATCCACACTTGGTCTTAAATAGGACAGACAGGATTGGTGCCATCTGGGACTTTACATTCATGGAGAAGAGACTCCATCATTCAAGAATAAGCTGACAGATAAACAAGAACATCTCAGGCTGATAAATGCTATCAGCCAGGAGATTAACACAGGGCGGAGGGATTAGGAGACAGGGTTACTTTAGTTCAGGATTAGTCAGGAAAGTTGTCTTCCAGATGGAGTGTTAAGTTGAGAGCTGAAGGGTAAGAGGTCAGCCACATGAAGAGTAGTCCAGGAGCATGCCTAGCAGAGGGATATGGTACATGCCGTGTGTTCAGTCATGTCCGACTCTTTGCGACCCCGTGGACTCTAACCCCCCAGGCTCCTCTGTCCATGGGATTTTCCAGGCAAGAGTACTGGAGTGGTTTGCCATTTCCTTCTCTAGGGGATCTTAGCAGAAGGAACAGTGATTCAAGTCCTAAGGTAGGAGTTAGTCTGGAATACTTGGAAATAAGAAGACAAAGAACATGGGAAAGAGTGGAAAGAGATGAGGCCCAGAGGCAGGGACCCTCCTGTAATGCTCGTAGCCCTGAGTAGGAGTTAAGTTTGTATTCTAAAAGTGATGGGAACCACTGGACAGTTTTAAACAAGGAAGATTAATGAATTAATCTGATGCATGGTTTATAGAGTCTATTTTAAAATGAGGACTGGCTCTAGAAACCTCACTGAAGGAGGCAGCTATTATTTTCTGACAATAGGGATGAATGATAGTTGAGTAGTTCTGAGTTCTTGTCTCAATTTAGTACTCAATCAAGAGGGCATTTAGGCAAGTCATAGAATTTATAATTGCTTCCTTTAACAATAGAAACAATAATCAAAATATTTTCTCACCCTAAATTTGGAGATGTGACAAGCAGAACTGAGATTACAGCTATGAAAACCCTTTGGGTTTCTTTAAGGATAATATGTCTTACACATTTCCTAGTCAATGTTTTAAAACGTTCCATATTCCTATGGAAAATAGTGGGATGGGGGGCAGGAGGCAAGGAAGGGACAGAGAATAGATATCTGCAGTAGCAGATCATTAAAAATATAGTCTTAGGAGCTAGACCACCAAGTCAGTATCTGCCATCCAGAGAAAGTTTTTTAACCCCTATGTGACAGGAATAATAGCAGTGATAATATGTAACCGACAGAGTTCTTGTAATTATTATGTTACATAATGCTCATATTAAGTGCTTAGAACAGCACCTTGTACTTATTAAGTAACCAGTTAGTAACCACTGCCCCTCTGGACTTTCCATCCTTCCCACCCCGTTCCTATTTGGGGGACCCCCACTCCTAGCACTGTTTATGGATGCCATCATCCACTGTGTTAGCTGAGGACACTGTTTTCTCCCTTTCTCCTCTCCGACAGCCAATGTGACCTAATCTGGACCAATCAGAGTCAACCTGGGACAAAGATGATGGGGTTACTAGATCTTATTTGTGTTCAGGCAGCTGTTGCTGAATGAGAGATTTTGAACTCTCCCGCATCATTACCACCCCCACTCCTGCCTCCATGGGCTTAGTTCCTGTCTATATTTTTCAAGTTTGGTCCTCCAGCCTCCAGTGGACACTGTGAACCTCTAATAACCCACCAATTCATTCCCCTTGGCTTTAGATAGCCAGGGTTAATTTTATTTAATTGCAGATAAGCCATTCCTAATGGGCTTCCCTGGTGGCTCAGCTGGAAAAAAGAATCCACCTGCCATGTGGGAGACCTGGTTTGATCCCTAGGTTGGGAAGATGCCTTGGAGAAGGAAACAGCTACCCTCTCCAGTATTCTGGCCTGAAGAATTCCATGGACTGTATAGGCCTTGGGGTTGCAAAGAGTCAGACACGACTGAGCAACTTTTACTTTCATTCCTAATGAGTACAGGCTAGAACCTTCCTCTGGCTCTTCCACCAGCCCCTTCCTCTTGTCCCCTGGATTATGTCTCCTGACACAGTTGGGTTGTTGGATGACAGCTAGTGAGACTACCAGAGCTGCCCAGAAGGCTGTGAAGTAGAAAATCTTCTTTCACTGAGGACACTTTCACTAAATCTCTACTCCTCCAAGAAGCAGAGAGACAGATCTCTGCACCACCCTGCCATACCCCTACCACAAATAGTTAGTTGTCAAGGAAAGCAAGGACCACACTTTGTTTTGCATCAGCATTATTAGAGTTAGAGAGCATGCATGCTCAGACATGTCCAACTCTTTTATGACCTTTTGGACTGTAGCCTGCCTGGTTCCTCTATCCATGGTATTCTCCAGGCAAGAATACTGGAGTGAGTTGCCATTTCCTCCTCCAGGGGATCTTCCCAACCCAGGAACTGAACCTGAGTCTCCTGCATCTCCTGCATTGGCAGGCAGATTCTTTACCACTGCCCCACCTGGGAAGCCCCAGTTACACACATGTTTCTCTGGATCACTGGCATCCCAAAAGCAGAAATTACGCATTACTATTGAATTATTAACATTTAATATACATTTACTTTATTAACATAATTACTTTTAAGAATTAAAACTTTGTAGATAATACCCAAAGTTCCCTTTGACGATTACCTTTAATCCTGGTCCCTTTCACTCCCTGAAGTTAACCAGAGTCATGAGGTTGGTGGAGGGCCATGAGAGAGGGGTACCAGACTGTCACCAAATGACCCGTCTCCAGTGTGAACAGCACTCCTGCCACCATACAGGAGGACCCTCTATGGAGAATGTTTTCTCAGAGCTGTTTGTATGCATCTGATGATAGGAGGAAAATATAAAGTATCATGCGTGTTTATATAGCATTTCCTACTGGATATATCGCTTTGTAGAGTTGGTTATTCTCTAGCATCAGAGGCCCTAGATGTCTTTCCACATGTAAATCTACTTTGGTCTTTACAAATTTGGGATGGTTTTCCACCGTGTAGATATCACATAGTTTATTTTGCCAGTCTTCAATTGATAGGCATTTGGCTCACTTCTGAATTCTCACTATTACACATAATACTTCAGTGAACACTTTGGCCCATGTCCTCTTGGGTTCAAGGATACTTTCTAAGCTGGAGAAGATAAGCATCATGGACTTTCTTATCTATGCTGTGGCTTCATCGCATACACAAAATCTGGCTTGCAGGAAGCCCTTCATAGATATTTTTTAGACTGATTTGACTGATCCCAGCTCATGTCACCCCTTCTAGCTCCTGCTCCCCCGAACAAGAATCCAGTCCAGAGGCGTAGTGGTCTGAGACCCAGACTGCCTGTGCTGAGAACAGAGGTACGTCCTCAGTTCTAGAGAAATCGGGTAAGACTTCTTACTAGAGGACATGATCAGGTCCAATATTAATCATAGCTTTTAGAATACGCTATTGAGACAGGCAGAAAACAAAATTTAAATTAGCCTCAAATAGGTATGATTTCCATAGAAGCAATTAGAGCCATTTCTTTTTACAGCAACTGAATGAATGTATCAACAGCTCCTTTTCTGCTGCCCAAATGCCTCCTGTTTGCAGATGAGAAAATTACTGTTGTCTCCATCATGAGCGCTAAATTATATTTATGTAATTCCCATCTGCTCCACCACTTCCATACTCTTCATGTGACTTCATTCACTCCCAGCAGAGGCATGTTAATAGCAAATGTTGAATGATGAATTATTTCTCACGGGAAAGACAGTTAATTTCACTGACTCCCATGTGTCACAATTCAATGCATCACCCAGTATGGGGAAGCAGACCTGTGGAGAGGAAACCACAAAAGAGACAAATCAATGCAAAAGCTCTGTGATCCAAAGCTAAGGTCATTTTTAATGGAATAAAAAGGCACTCCAGGGCTTTAGTTATTATACCACAATCACATGCCACTGTGCCCTCAACTGTAATTAGAGCACAATCATACACATCCTAGAATGTTTTCTTTAAGTGGCATTGAAAGCTGAGGGAAGGATAAAAAATATTTGTCAAGTAAGTACTGAGATTAAAAAAAAAAAATACAGTAAATGCAACATTGATGAAAAAATCCATTTTATATTTTCCCTTACAATTTCTAATTTTACTTTGCTTGTCCCTACCTCTGCTAGTCACCAGAAACAAAACATTCCACTAAATGGCATTGCTATTAATAAGCTTTTTGCTGTGGGGTTTCAGACAACTAGCAATCATGGGGCCATTTCTTATTTTAGAGGTCATATAGTTTGACTCCAAGCTCTTTGGTGGTAGGGATCAGGTGATGCATTTCTTGGGAGGCACAGCAGGGGAGGTATTGATGGGAACTGGGTTCCTAACTCAAGATAGGAAGCATTTCTGGGAGGATAGGAGAGCAATTTATGCAAAATGTTTTACAGCTTCGGGCCCTAGTGGTTTGCTAGTTCTTCTACTGTGTGCATCCTTCACTAAACATCTTTCCTTGCAGTGATTTGAATCAGTTTGTTTCCCTTGTATCATAAAGCCCCCAACTTGAAGAGTAGTAAAGTGTCAAGTTGTATCATAACCTATCAAAAAGAACAGGCAAGTACACCCTTAGGCTCCATGAGGTCTTCTCTATGAATACAGCTTCTGTACGTTAGCAGGAATCATACTTCCATCTTTCATTCCAAATTACTTGTTTCTGTCCATATTTCTTAAGCTAAACATAACCGAGGCTAGAAGGCAGAAGAGTATCCAGGGAAAGACCTTGTAAGTAATCTTAGTTCACTTGGCCTCTGTCTGTTTGGCAAGGTTACCCCTGACATATGTGACTGACTGAAAGGTCCCTGTTGAGCCAGACTGTAGAGTTCTCAGAAATCACAGAGTCTGTTTTTTTACAGGAATCATGATGGTGAGGAATATATTAACTGAAGCTTTTGGGGAATGTGTTAGTCTGAATTCTTTCTAAATTATAATTGCTTTTTGAAGGTGGAGAGAAGGAGAAAAAAGGCTGGGCATGACTGAGGTAAAAGGGGACTGGAAGAGAGAGGATGTGAAAGAGATCACAATCTAGAGAGAGAAAAAATTGTGTGGAAACAGATATGAGTTCAATGTTCCTCTTTAGGGGAAAATAGGAAATGGGTTTTAAAAAAAAGAAAAGAAAAAATGTTCACTAGACCTAAAGAAAAGATATTTTAATGTTTGCTTCTAATTGTATAATACTATCATCAGAAAGAATTCAATTAGTAGCTCTAATTTTTTATTAAAATGTAAATTACTAAATCACAAATGGAATAGTTTGTATAGTTCTATGCTAAAAAATTTTTGATAGTCTTAAGGAAAATGGATTATTTTCCAAGAAAATACATATAAGCAAAACAGGAAAGTGTGTTAAAGAAGAGACTATAAGTGTCAGGAAACAAATAATTTTATAGGAAACGAAGAGAGATATCAAGGAAGGACTCTCCCCTTGCCCTAGGTACCCAACCTGCTTGGATGTGTGAGTAGATTCCCATCCCCACTCCCCAAATAAACCATTCAGGTTTATTCCCACTCCCTGAATAAACCATTCTCGTGCTACTTAAATGGTTTTATAGGATAGAGAATGAAGGAGAGCTTTACAGTGTATTTATATACAATTAGCAAAACCCCACTGTAGCATAATCTCATGTATGAATTAATGGAAAACTAATAAATATATTAGCATAACTTGTCAAAATATAACATGCAAAAGTGATCAGTTCATAATGACACCCCAAAATAAAATAATCTAGGTGTGAGCTTAGCAAGTAATATGCAAGACTTCTTTACTAACAGACTAAATGAAAATTTTCCTTATTGAAAAGAAGTTAATAATTTCCACATATATCTAAACATTTTTCTAACTGTAGTAAAAATCCTCATATTCCAATGTGACTTTTTTCATAGTTGATCAAGTAATGGTTGTGAACTTAACCTATAGATTATAAAATGTATCACAAAGTCAATATTGAATAAAATATAACACTGATACATGAATAGAAAAAGAGACCAATGAAAGAGAAGAATAAATTCAGAAATATACCTAAATAAATACAGAATTTGGTGTATGATAAAGAATATTTTGGAATACAAAATATTCTTTTAATGGTGCTAGGACCACTGGCTAAAGCTGGTAAACAGTAAAGCTAGTTCTTTACCTGTTTTCTTCTTTTGAAATAAATTTCAGATGGCATAATGATGTATGTTTAAAATAAAAACTGTAAAATTACTAGAGAACATGCTGGGAATCACTATATAAACTTTATGCGGGCAAAGATTTTAAGTATTATATTCAGTGCAAAAACCATAAATTTAAAAAAAGATGTTAGATTAGCCTGTTTAATGCCATGAAATGTATGTATGTCAAAAAGCATTTTTTAAAAGATTAAAAAGCAAACACAAACTTTCAGCAATATTATTTTATTTGTGTAAATACACACACATAAATATTAAGAATCAGTAAGAAAAAATTTTAAATCCCCAAGCAAAAGTTGGGTGAAATAGATACATAGGAAGTTCATCAAAGAATGCAACTATTCTATAGAAATACTCTCCTCATAAGCAATCACAATGCAACTGAAAACAAGATACCAATTTTGGACTTTAGGTTGGTGACACTTTTAAATGATAATACTCATGTTATTTCAAAATTGAAGAATGGACCTGCTCATGTAATTCTGGTGCAAAATATTAGAAATTATCTTGACTTTTTTGAATTTATTAAAAGTAATTAAAACCTGCATATCTCCCTGGCAAAGCAATTTTAATTCTTATTTGAAATCACTAAGAATATTCACAAATAATGCTTATTCAAGAATGCTTATAGTGGTGGACAACTATAAATTTACTAAAATTATACCTTTAAACACTCAATTTATGACCCAGAAATCATACTTTTAGATGTTTGTCCTAAGTAAAGAAAAATTTAAATTCACAAACAAAACCTATATACATTCATAGCAGCTTTATTTTCAATAACCCAGTGGTGAAAAGAGTCCTTCCCTTTTTTTCAACTGGTAAATAGATAAATAAACTGTGACATGTCCATTCAATGGAATACTGTTCAGCAACTAAAAAGAATGGGCTATTGATGCATGCAACAACTTAGGTAGATCTTATGGGCTTAAGGATATTACACCAAAAAAAAAAAAACCAAGCACAAAAGATTGCATATTGTTTGATTCTATTTATATAATATTCTTGAAATGCCAAATTGGCACGATGAACATGTTATTGATTTCCAGGGGTTAGACTTAAAGAGAAGGGGTGACTGTTCAAGGGTAACATGAGGGGTTTTCTTGATGGTGGTGGAATAGACCTGTCCTGTGTGTGCTGATGGTTCCACAAATCTACACGTGATAAAAGTTCATAGAACTATGTGCTTAGTCGCTCAGTCGTGTCCAACTCTTTGTGACCCCATAGACTGTAGCCCACCAGGCTCCTCTGTACATGGGGGTTTTCCTGGCAATAATAACTGGAATGGGTTGTCAAGCCCTCCTCCAGGTGATCTTTCTAACCCAGGGATCGCCCCAGGTCTCCTACATTACAGGCAGATTCTTTATGGTCTGAGCCACCAGGGAATCCACTCACACACGTGAGTGCGTGTAAATACTGGTGAAACAAAACTTAATGATGTTTACAGTTTAGCTAAGTCTTGTATAAATGTAAATTTCCTAGTTTTGATAATAAGGTACTATAATTATATAAGATCATCATTAGGGAAAGCTGCATGAAAGGTACATGAAAACTCCATACTCTTTCTGTGCTTCTAAAATTTCTATAAAATAAAAAGTAAAAATACATAAATACATACACGCATAATACCCAAACTCCCGAACCCTTACCAATAGGTGTCACTTATGTAAATCTTTTCCAATCACTTGGCCCATTTCTGCATTTTAATTCTGATTGTTACTCCCTCTTTATTCTCTCTATTTTAAAACTCTTACACTATTCAGTTTTGTAGTTAGTATGTTTATTGTCTTATCCTACTATTTAGATTTTAAAGTTTTTGAGAACAGAGACTATACCATTTGCATCTTAGTATCTCTGCATATTTGCCATTCACATTGAATGTGAATATCACTCTCTCCAGCATAGTTTGTATTCAATAATGTTTAATTAATTAATTTCATTTAATTAAAATTAGAATTCCTCTTAGTCATAGAACAGAAAAAGAGGTTAGAATACTGCTTCAACTACTTTCATTTTGGTGAATGTCCTTAATTACCCTGAGTATATAAAATAAAAGCATTGAAATATACATAAAGTATGTATTACATTGTAAAGTTCTCAATAATTATATTTACTGGATCAAACTGGGACTAGGATTCATTTTTGTAAGGAACCACAAGAAAGGAAATCAGATTTCCCATGTGAAATCCATATCAAACTTCCCTGGATTCTCACACTGTTGTGTAAGAGGTTTGCTATATAAAAACTGAATTTTGTTGACGAATATTGGTGTGATTTTGCTATAGCAGCTCCAAAAGGTAAAATAAGAGCATCAAGTCACCAAGTTTCTGAGCGCTACACTGTCATTGTACTGATTTTTTGAGGTACAATATACAAAATGATCTTCTTCGAAACTTCCCATTTGTATACAGCCTTTTAAAGAACTTCTTGAGAGGAAATTAAGGAAGAAAAAGTCTCCCAATGCTCTCAAACCTGGTAATGTATCAGGAGGGATGTGAAAGTTTCATGCTGCCTCTTCTCAAATCCTTGGTAAGAAATTGTCCCTTGTACTTAGCTGTTTTGATGGATTAGGAATGACAAGAATATTCTCTTATTTAGTTAAAATGGTTTTCTCTCCTATGGTGAAAGAGACAATTTGATGTAGTATTTTTCTGTCAGAAGGCTTTTCAGAAGAGATCGTAAAAATTCATACTAATGGCATTTCATGCAACTGCAGGGGATTTGATCCCCACTATATTCAACATTCTAAAACAAGGGAATGGCTGAGTCATCATTTTAATGTGCTTCTTTCTTAGTATGTCTGGATAAAACTGAGTTGCTGTTAGTAAGTTATTGGGGTAACTTCCCAGCTGGTGCAGTAGTAAAGAATCTGCCCATCAATACAGAAGATGCAAGACATGTGGGTTATATTCCTGGGTCAGGAAGATCCCCTGGAGGAAGAAGTGGCAACTCACTTCAGTAATCTTGCCTGGGAAATCCTATGGACAGGGAGCCTGGCAGGCTACAGTCCATGGAGTCACAAAGAGTCGGACATGCTGAGTAACTTACTTGCAGGGCCAAATCCAACCACACTTAAAAAACCCATGCTATAAAGATTAAAATGTTCTCCAGCAATCTGGCTTCCTTTAAAACTACATGTCGACTTCCTTTTAGGCTTCCCTGATGGCTCATACAATAAATAATCTGCCTGCAATGAGGGAAACCTGGGTTCGATCCCTGGGTTGGGAAGATATCCTCGAGGAGGGCGTGAGTTCCTTTTAGGAAAAATAACAGTGAGGGACAGATATAAAACTCTGAGTTCTTCCCTTTGTTGTCCTGGAGGTTTTGTCTTGTTTTCTGTTGAATGGCAGAAATAGAGAGTTCTGAAATTGATGGTTTGAGGTCAGTGGTCTGTGACTTTGCCTCATTTTGCTAATATAAGATGCCACTTGGGTTTGGCAGCATGGGATGTGTGCCTAGATAGGAAACCAAAATATCCTGTCATATGGGTCCTATTAATATCAGCTATGGAGCAAAACCAGAGAAGGCAATGGCACCCCACTCCAGTACTCTTGCCTGGAAAATCCCATGGGCAGAGGAGCCTGGTAGGCTGCAGTCCATGGGGTCACGTGGAGTCGGACACGACTGAGCAACTTCACTTTCACTTTTCACTTTCATGCATTGGAGAAGGAGATGGCAACCCACTCCAGTGTTCTTGCCTGGAGAATCTCAGGGATGGGGAAGCCTGGTGGGCTGCCGTCTATGGGGTCGCACAGAGTTGGACACAACTGAAGCGACTTAGCAGCAGCAGCAGCAGCAGCAGCATGGAGCAAAACGAGGACAATTGATTCTTGATTAGGTGACATGATTTTAGTCATGCATGGGATGCCTGATGCAAATTTACTTTTCCATTATCACATCATTGACAGGGCAGTCTGATGGGTCATAGTCAGGGTGCTTATCTAAAAGGACTGAAGAACAAGCCTGCAAATGTATTTCTCACAGCCTTATTGCTCTAAGCTCTGGCTTCCCCAGTGGCTCAGATTGTAAAGCATCTGCCTGCAAAGTGGGAGATCTGGGTTTAATCCCTGGGTCAGAAAGATCCCCTGGAGAAGGAAATGGCAACCCACTCCAGTACTCTTGCCTGGAAAATTCCATGGATGGAGGAGCCTGGTAGGCTACAGTTCATGGGGTTGCAAAGAGTTGGACACTACTGAGCAACCTCACTTTCTTTCTTTCTGTTGCTCTAATAGTGAAAAGGTGGGGATGGGGGAACACTGAAAACAATAAGTATGCTGAATATTTACCAGTTCAGATATACTGTCCACCTTTTCCCACTCTTGTCCCAGGGCAGCTGCTGAGCTCTCTATTCTCAACATCAGCTGATTCTCTTCTTTGATCTCTGGTTGGGTTTGGTCAATGGTAAGCAGAAGCATGAGATTGGAAGACAGAAACAGAGAGAAACTGGAGCACTGGCTTCACAAGCCCCTGCCAGGCTGGGGTTGGGAGCAGCTGAGTTCGCCACCGAAGCTCCTGTCGGGAGACCCTTTCTGATGGCTGCAGCTCTTCAGATCCTGGCAACCATGCTTCCCTCTTCCTCTTCAGGCTTGTGTGGCCTGGCTCCTGGGTTCTTTGCCATCCCTCTTGGTGTCCCTGGCCCTGAACTCACACTTGCAAAGCATCCCTGTATTAATTCTAGCTAGTGCATCAGTTGACTGGTGCGCTGAAAGGACTGGTGTTCTGAAAGGACTGCTTCCTTTCAGAACCCCAACTGACGCAATATGAAATGTTTATAGATATTTTAATACAGCCAAGTGATGACTATTATATATTCATTAAACATATTTTTTTACAAATAATGCTTAGTCTAATGAAAAAAAGATTCTCAGAATGGGTTTAAAGAATAGGTATAAAATAGCTAGAATATCTCAGAAATCCCCTGGCAGTCCAGTGGTTAGAACTCAGAGCTTTCACTGTCCAGGCCTAGGTTCGATTCCTGGTTGGGGAGCTAAGATCCTGAAAGTCATGGGGCATGGCATTCCCCTCCCCCCAAAAAAGAATATGATCCCAATTTTGAAAAGAAAATGTATGTAGAATGTTCACATGTGTATGCAAATATTTAAAAGAAAAAAAATTGGAAGAAAATACACTGAACTATTAAAGACTTGTTTAATTGATATAGTTTAGAAATGTTTAAAATATTTTCTTATTTATACTTTTCTTTGTTTTCCAAATTACCCATCATGAGGTTACATTACTTTGTAGTCAAATTTTAAAACAAGCTTTTATTTGTATAGGTATATGTGTCTGTCTATAAGGAGGGCAAGGCAATCCACTCCAGTATTCTTGCCTAGAGAATCCCATGGACAGAGGAGCCTGGTGCGCTGTAGTCCATGGGATCACACAGAATAAGACATGACTCAGCAACTAAGCAGCAGCAGCATGTCTGTCTATATGTGTTATATATTTTTCTTCATCTAACATAAAAATGGTAGGTATAGTATAAGCCATACCATTGTCTTTAAAGTTAATTTTACCTCAGAAAATTATTTTTATTGTCTTATAATGTCATATGGTTTCTAAGCACTGAACTATCAGAGGAAATGAGGTGAAAAATATCATTGATATTAAGTGGAGATTTTAAAGAAAGAAATTACACAAAATTCTATAAAATTGAAATCTTTTAAGACTTGAAATAGAAAGCAATCAATCAAAACAGAATAACAATTAATAAAGTAATAACAATTAGTCCTATTATTTCTATAGTACCTTTCATTCCCAAATCCCTTGTGTGTACAATAATAACCCAAAGAGAGCTTTTCGACCCCTCAGGAAATTTTTAGCACCATGCAACACTCTGAATTATTGTCTAGAACCCACTTGCACATCTCCATTTTCAGGACTGACTAAATGTGACTTAAAGTTACAGGCTATAGTTAATATTGTTCAGAAAATCTTTAAATATATACAGAGAAGCATTGTAATATCACTGTTCTGACTGTCTCATAGTCTAATTCATTTTCAATAAGACTGGAGATTTCAATGTTGCTTACTGAAAAAGCTATCAAATAATTAGGGCTAAGTAAGGACTGGAAAAGAAATCAGAAAATGAGAGAGTAAAAGATAAGAAAAAGCTAGCCATCGTGACCTGATTAATATGATGCCAATTGCTGGGATTTAACTACTGTATGATTGATGATCTAAATAACAAGAAGTAGAACAGATTCTTTGCCCAGGTTTTGTTTTGATTTTTAATCTAAAGTTTTATTTCACGATAGTGAAAGTGAAAGTCATTCAGTTGTGTCTGACTCTTTGCAACCCCATGGACTATACAGTCCATGGAATTCTCCAGGCCAGAATACTGGAATGGGTTCAGTTCAATTCAGTCACTCAGTTGTGTCCAACTGTTTACAACTCCATGAACTGTAGCACTCCAGGCTCTCCTGTCCATCACCAACTCCCAGAGCCTACCCAAACTCATGTCCATTGAGTCGGCGATGCCATCCAACCATCTCATCCTCTGTCGTCCCCTTCTCCTCCTGCCCTCAATCTTTCTCAGCAGCAGGGTCTTTTTCAAATGAGTCAGCTCTTTGCATCAGGTAGCCAAAGTATTGGAGTTTTAGCTTCAACATCAGTCCTTTCAATGAACACTCAGGACTGATCTCCTTTCGGATGACTGGTTGGACCTCCTTGCAGTCCAAGGGACTCTCAAGAATCTTCTCCAACACCACAGTTCAAAAGCATCAATTCTTTGGTGCGCAGCCTTCTTCATAGTCTAACTCTCACATACATACAAGATCCCTTCTTCAGGGGATCTCCCCAACCCAAGGATCAAACCCAGGTCTCCCACATTGCAGGCAGACTCTTTACCAGCTGAGCCACCAGGGGAGCCCAACAGTGGTTAGATGCCACTAAGTAGGTGGCGATGCTTTAACCGTATGCGTATTGTCAGGCCCGAGAGTCTCTTCCACCCTTACCAAGGGGAGTGCTAACATTCTCTCCTTTCATACAACACATTTCATGGTAAGTTTATCATAAGCTATGATGAAACAGAATACTCTTCCCTGAGCAGCTGATAACGGTGCTACAAGAAGAGAATACCTGATAGTTTCTCCAGCTTAACTGGTCTTAGCCACTGCTCTACATGTGTCTGGTTATATAAATTATATATATATAGTCTTAAAATTTTGTTTCAATAAAATAGATAGTCATTGTAAAGAGTAAACAGTAGAACAGCTGGTTTAAGTAAAGTAAAAACTTTCTCATTTCCCCATACCAAACCTACTCCTCTAGTGTAACCACTGTTAAAAAATAGTTTCATGTATATTCCTCCACATGGTTTTATGTGGGCATCTGTGTGTGTACGTGTATTCCTTTGTTTCTTTTCACAAAAAAAAAAAAAATTGACCAATGCAATGTATGATATACTGTATAATATAGTGATTCGCAGTTTTAAAGGTTATACTTCATTTATAGTTATAAAATACTGGCTATATTCCCTGTGTCATACAATACTTCCTGTTAGCCTGTCTTACACACAGTAGTTTGTGCCTCCCACTCCCCCACCTCACCTGCATAATCTCGCTCTCCACTGGTAACCACTAGTTTGTTCTCTATATCTGTGGGTCTGCATCGTTTGTTTTATATTCCTTAGTTTGTTGTATTTTTTAGATTCCACTTGCAAGTGATATTATACAGCATTTGTTGTTCTCTGTCTGATTTATTTCACTCAGCATAATGCCTCCGGGTCCATCCATGTTGCTGCAAATGGCAAAATTTCACTCTTTTTTGTGGCTGAGTGGTATTCCATTGTATATATGGACAAATAGATAAATAGATACATTTATCTATCATTTCAAATTACCTGTGTGCATGCTAAGTTGCTTCAGCTGTGTCCGACTCTTTTCAACTCAATGGACTATAGCCCACTGGGCTCCTCAGTCCATGAGATTCTCCAGGTAAGAATACTGGAGTCGGTTGCTATGCCCTTCTCCAGGGGATCTTCCCAACCTAGGAATCACACCCCATGTCTCTTATCTCTTGCATTGGCAGCTGGATTCTTTACCACCAGCACCACCTGGGAAGCCCTATCTTTAAATTACCAAAATATACATAAATACATTCTGGTTACACAATCTATCTCAGTTTTCACTGCTATATATTCAGGACTTCCAGAAGGAAAGGTCTTATCATCAAACATTCCACCCCGCGACCCCCAACCCCAATTTTTCCCTCCTTCCTCTACTCTCCTCCCATGCTTCCTCTGCTCACTGTATATCACAGTCCAGCATGGTGGGCAAATACAAAGGCATGACTTGACTAACCCTGAAGGGGATGGGTTTCTAGGCAGAAGCAATGCACAGTTCAGGCTAAATCTCAGCCACAGTGCCAAGTTGCATTGTTTGATTGGCACTGATAGGAAGCAATCTGAGGGCTGCCTCACCTCCTACCATTGCTTCAGTCGTGTCTGACTCTTTACAATCCTATAGACTGTAGCCCTGGAAAAGGAAATGGCAAACCACTCCAGTATCCTTGTCTGGAAAATTCCACAGACCAAGGAGCCTGGTGGGCTGCAGTCCATGGGGTCGTAAAGAGTCCGGCATGACTGAGCAACTAACAGACAGACTGTAGGCCACTAGACTCCTCTGTCCATAGGATTCTCCAGGCAGTAATACTGGAGTGGGTTGCCATGCCCTCCTCCAGGGGATCTTCCTGGCTCAGGGATCGAACCCATGTCTCCTGCATTGCAAGTAGATTCTTCACCCACTGAGCCCCCTGGAAAGCTCCTCAGTTCCTTTCAGTTCAGTTCAGTTCAGTTCAGTTCAGTTCAGTTTAGTCCAGTCACTCAGTGGTATCCGACTCTTTGCGACCCCATGAATTGCAGCACACCAGGCCTCCCTGTCCATCACCAATTCCCGGAGTTCACTCAGATTCACGTCCATCAATTCAGTGATGCTATCCAGCCATCTCATCCTCTGCCGTCCCCTTCTCCTCCTGCCCCCAATCCCTCCCAGCATCAGAGTCTTTCCCGATGAGTCGACTCTTCGCATGAGGTGGCTAAAGTACTGGAGTTTCAGCTTCAGCATCATTCCTTCCAAAGAACACCCAGGGCTGATCTCCTTCAGAATGGACTGGTTGGATCTCCTTGCTGTCCAAGGGACTCTTAAGTGTCATCTCCAACACCACAGTTCAAAAGCATCAATTCCTTGGCGCTCAGCCTTCTTCACAGTCCAGCTCTCACATCCATACGTGACCACAGTCCAGCTCCCGCATCCATACGTGACCACAGTCCAGCTCCCGCATCCATACGTGACCACAGTCCAGCTCTCGCATCCATAAGTGACCACAGTCCAGCTCCCGCATCCATACGTGACCACAGTCCCGCTCCCGCATCCATACGTGACCACAGTCCCGCTCCCGCATCCATACGTGACCCCTGGAGAAACCACAGCCAGTTCCTTTATCCATACTTTGTTCTAGTGTCTGTGTTTCTATCATTTCTCTTTCTCATTCTTCACCTATTATTCTACCATGTCTTCCAAAACATGATCCTCCTTCATAGTCCTTAAAGTCTCAATTTTCTGTTCCAGTCCAGTCGCTGAGATGATTATGCAGCCACACCTATGCCTGACCTGGTCTTGGGGAGAATTCCAGTCCCTTTCCAGAGGCAGTGAGTACAGTGAAGAAGTTACTTGCCTCCCTCCTACTAGCATTATTTTTCATGAATACTAGTGGTACCATCTGTTTTCTCAGGCCCCAAACCCAGAATCCACTTTGATATTGCATTCTTTTTTACTTCCTACATCCAGACTAGTCTTGCCAACTCTTCATTTTTCCTTCCATTCAGTTTTTTCTCTGCTTCCATCATTTGTTTTCAAAAGTTTCTTGCCAACAATGTAATGATGGTCATTACATCATTATTTATGTTGTCACTCTCTCTGGTCCAGACACTGTGCCAAGCGTTTTATCCTTTATAGTCACAAAACATGACTATGAGAAAGATGCTATTATTATCCCTTAAAATTTTTTTTTTGTATAAAAAATTCAGCTTTAGAGATATGAGTAACTGGTCAAAAGTCATTCAGCTTACAAATGGCAGAGCCAAACATCAAATTCAGGCTATTTGGCAAGAATATCCTAACTGCAACTATGTTAGTCACTCCACTATTTGCCTGATATGCCTAAACTCTCACTTCTATATTTCTACATACTAACTTTTCAATGGGTTTCCTGGACAGGATAAAGTTCAAACTTCATTACATTAACTCTAGAGCTAAACTCTCTTTGTGTACTTTATATAAATCATGCCCTTACCCATAGCCTCCTTCTTTAGCTGCTGCTGCTAAGTCGCTTCAGTCGTGTCCAACTCTGTGCAACCCCATAGACGGCAGCCCACCAGGCTCCCCCGTCCCTGGGATTCTCCAGGCAAGAACACTGGAGTGGGTTGCCATTTCCTTCTCCAGTGCATGAAAGTGAAAAGTGAAAGCAAAGTCACTCAGTCGTGTCTGACTCTTAGTGACCCCATGGACTGCAGCCCACCAGGCTCCTCCGTCCCTGGGATTTTCTAGGCAAGAGTACTGGAGTGGGGTGCCATTGCCTTCTCCACTGCTTTAGCTAACCTTATTTAATTCCTACCTATACTTCAAGGGATTTCTCAGTTCTCACACTCTCTGGGGCGATTTCCAAGTCCACAACCCATAACCATCTCTTCAGTTTCTTAACAATAATTGTCATATGCTGCTTGATATGTTTATTTATTTTATTATTTGTGTATTTATTTATTTTTGCTTCTTCATATGATCATTCTTTTCCTCCCCTATTAGTCTGAATAAGGATCCTAACAGATCTTTTTATTCTTCACAACATTTAAAGAAAACTTGTATAGGAGCTCAGCAATTATATCTTGATTGATTTGCTGAATTTCCTACAGCAGACTCTTGGGTCTTATTTTAGTAATTTACAACAGTGATATATGAATTAATTAGAAGGGTTTTTAAATATCTTCTGGCACACTCCCCCCATAATGGACAACACTTCGGTGATATCTCTCACTCAGGGCTAATCACCCCTCCAAAGCCACTGAAAAAGATAGTTTAACACTAGGGACTGAGTCATAGCATCAGGTGTTCTGGAGTTCCCAGAATATTTTTGTCACCACTTCTTTCAAAGCAAATTGAAACTATTGTTAGAAAAGAGCTTCAGACTAAAAGAAGCTGAGACATGAAATGAACCTGAAAACAACCCAAAAGGTCAATTTTAAGAATTCTAAAGCAAACCCATAGCCTTGCTTTGAGTAGCTCTCAGGCTCTAAAAGACTTCTGGAAAGTTCAGTCACTAGAAACCAGAACTATGTAAAGGGTCAGAAGAAGCTAAAGTGGCCAGGAGGTTGTACCATCCACACCATTTCCTGTCCCCCGTCACACATTATGGCAAAGGCAGTCACATCTGTTTTCAGTGATACCAAGAAATTGATGGGAATGGGCAGTTGACCCCAGGAATTTCCATCAGTGATTCTGTAGCTCCAGCAATATACTAATCTCTAGAAGGCTGATGCTTTCTCAAACTTAAGCAGTGTGGATATAAGCATCTTTAGAAAGCTTTGCTATTCATATTGACATAAAACATATATAGGAAGTAAAAACACTGCTTGCTATGCAAATTCACCTTCCAGATCACTCCACTGTTTACCTTCCAGCCATTCTGTTGCCATTGAACCTATTCTATATTGAATTCTGGAGCTGCTCCAATGAACAGGCAAATTTGTGGCAATTGGTATCAGTTCCCTTGCAATCTCTCTTAAGGAGGTAACATTCTCTTCCATATTCAGTTTCTAAAATGTGCATCTCTTTGGAATCACCACGCTCCTTCCAGACCACTGATCCATCACCATCACTGAAAATCCCTTTTGTATGTAAGGTCACATCATCTAGATTTCCATCTTTCTCCATTTTCCCTGTCAACTTCTCCAAGTCATGTAACCCAGTCTCAGGACACAAACTTACCATTTTCTCTTTTCTACTCTGTGCCTTATACCTTCTGAACAATGGCCCAACCAATAACCTACTCTCCTCAGTTTCCTCAATTGCAATGACTTTATTTCTATTAAGTTATGGCCACCTGGAGCTTCTTTACTTTTTAATTCTTACCTCAAAAGTTTACTTGTCTGTCTATAATGTTTTCTTTTTAAAATATTTATTTGGCTCCACTGGGTCTTAGTTGCAGTGTGTGGAATCTAGTTCCCCAACCAAGGATCAAGCTTAGGCCCCCTACATTGAGAGCATGAAGTCTTAGCCACTGGACTGCCAAGGAAGTCCCTGTTCATAATTTTCTATACTGGCTCCCACTGCCTATTGTTTTAGGGTTCTCCAGGGAAGTAGAATCAGTAGAATATGTGGAGGGGTGGATGGATAGAGAAAGAGAGATCTATTTTTAATAAATCTGCTCATGCAGTTGTGGAGGCTGGCATGTCCAGCATCTAAAGAGTAAGCGTCTTAGTTCATTCAAGATGCTGTAACAAAATGTCACATACTAGGTAATGTATAAACAACAGAAATGTGTTTTTGTGGTTTCAGAGGCTGGGAAGTCCAAGATAAAGGTACCAGCGTGGATGTACTCCTATGAAGGCCTCTTCCTGGTTCATAGCTGGCATCTTCTTACTGTGTCCTCACATGGTAGAGGGGGCTAGGAATCTGGGTTGGGCTTCTTTTATCTTTTCTTTAATTTTTTTATTGGAGTATAGTTGCTTTACAATGTTGTGTTAGTTTCTGACGTACAGCAAAGTGAATCATCTGTACAAATACATATATACCCTCTTTGGATTTTCTTCCCATTTAGGTCACCACAGAGCATTAAGTAGAGTCCCCTGTGCTATACAGTAGGTCTATTTTATACACAGTATCAATAGTGCACGTATATCAGTCTCAATATCCCAGTTCATCTATCCCCTTTCCCCCCTTTGGTATCCATGTTTGTTTTCTATGTCTGTGTCTCTATTTCTGCTTTGCAAATAAAGTCAGCTGTAACGTTTTTCTAGATTCCACACATAAATGACATTATATGATATTTGTTATTCTCCTTCTGACTTACTTCACTCTGTATGGTGACTCTAGCTCTACCCACATATCTGTGTGGGGCTTCTTTTATAAGGCACTAATGCCATCCATACGGGCTCCACCCTCATGAGTTAAGCACCTCCCAAAGTACCCACTTCCTAATACCTTCATCTTTGAGGATTAAGATATCAATATAAGAATTTGAGGAGTTCGCAAATATTCAGATCATAGTAGTAGGACAGCAGACTGGAGACCAGGCTAGAGTTTCAGTTCAAATATGAAGGCAGTTTGTTGGCAGAATTCCCTCTCCCTTGGGATAAGTCTGTCCTTTTCTTAAGACCATCAACTAATTGGACAAGACCCATTCTTGTTGTTATTATGAAGGCCAGTCTACTTTACTTAGAGTCTACTGACTTAAATGTTCAGTGCAGTTCAGTCACTCATGTCTGACTCTTTGCAACCCCATGGACTGCAGCACACCAGGCCTCCCTGTCCATCACCAAATCCCAGAGTTTACTCAAACTCATGTCCGTTGAGTCATTGATGCCATCCAACCATCGCATCCTCTGTCGTCCCCCTTTCCTTCCACGCTCAATCTTTCCCAGCATCAGGGTCTTTTCCAAGAGTCAATTCTTCACATCAGGTGGCAAAAGTATTGAAGCTTCAGCTTCAACATCAGTCCTTCCAATGAATATTCAGGACTGATTTCCTTTAGGATGAATGTGTGGGATCTCCTTGCAGTCCAAGGGGCTCTCAAGACCACAGTTCAAAAGCATCAATTCTTCAGCACTCAGCTTTCTTTATAGTCAAACTCTCACATCCATACATAACTACTGGAAAAACCATAGCCTTGACTAGATGGACCTTTGTTGACAAAGTGATGTCTCTGCTTTTTAATATGCTGTCTAAGTTGGTCATAACTTTCCTTCCAAGGAGCAAGTGTCTTTTAAAAAATTTCATGGCTGCAATCACCATCCACAGTGATTTTGGAGCCCAGAAAAATAAAGTCTGACACTTTAGATGTTTCCCCATCTATTTCCCATGAAGTGATGGGACCAGATGCCATGATCTTGGTTTTCTGAATGTTGAGCTTTAAGCCAACTTTTTCATTCTCCTCTTTCACTTTCATCAAGAGGCTCTTTAGTTCTTCTTCACTTTCTGCCAAAAGGGTGGTGTCATCTGCATATCTGAGGTTATCGATATTTCTCCCGGCAATCTTGATTCCAGCTTGCACTTCATTCAGCCCAACATTTCACATGATGTACTCTGCATATAAGTTAAATAAGCAGGGTGACAATATACAGCCTTGACGTACTCCTTTTCCTATTTGGAACCAGTCTGTTGTTCCATGTCCAGTTCTAACTGTTGCTTATCAGGTGGTCTGGTATTCCCATCTCTTTCAGAATTTTCCACAGTTTCTTGTGATCCACACAGTCAAAGGCTTTGGTGTAGTCAATAAAGCAGAAGTAGATGTTTTTCTGGAACTCTCTTGCTTTTTTTATGATCTAACACAATCAGTCATAGGTATACATATATTACCTCCCTTTTGAACCTCCTTCCCATCTCCCTCCCCATCCCATCTGTTTGACAGAAAACAACAAAAATCTGTAAAGCAATTATCTTTCAATTAAAAATAATTTAAAAAACAAAAAAACTCTTGATGACAAAAGAACCTTTTCTTTAATTTTTCTGCTTTTTGTGCTCCACATTAATTTCCTGTCTCCACTACTATCACTTACTTATACTTACCTCCACTCCAACCACACCAAACAACTCACCCCTCGAAGTATTTACCCTGAAGTGCACACTCCTTGTTGCCGGTAATATCTTCTTATATTAACCAGTCATTCTCATCTCAGCTGGGACATCAGCAAGCTCTCATTCTTCTTTGCCAGGCACCATGTATGCCTCCCTCTATTAAACAGCCTTATATCTGTATTCATACCTCCAGTAAAGCTATTTTTCTCATTACTGAATTCTGAGTCTCATCTGAATATTGATTTCATCTTTATGGTCATAATAAATTTGCGACAAAATGTATCTGTCTTTAGGAAAGGTAGTTTGTACTTTTATGAACTTAAGTAAATTCTTTTGGTTCCATTTCTCCATCTATACCTTAGATACAAATAATAACAATACCTACCTCAGAGCCATTGTGAGGAATACATAATATTGTGAATCTGAAGTACACAGAACCATACCTGGGATCTAGTGAGCACTGAATGTATGGGAGCTATTATTTTTATAGCTAGAACCTTCAGGTGTTTTTAACATCTTTCAGCAGGCATGTGCTGGAGCCAGCTCATTTGATTGTTAATATTTCAGGAATTTAGAAAGCCAGTTGTTAAACCTGCCTATCATTAAAAATCAGATTTTATAAACTTAGAATTCAATAAATTGTATCAAAAATAAAGGTCATAAATACTCAAAACATCACATCCCACTTATTTTATTCTACTTGAGTATTATCTATGCCTTTGCAGTTACGTAACTCCATTGTAGCAACATGGTGGGCATGCTGTGGGAGGGCGTGCATTTCTTCCCAGTTCCATTCCAGGGATGTCATGTTGGTAGCTTGAAAATGGTCAAAATAGCAATGTTTCACCACAGAGAGTAGCTAATACTTTGAATCAGGCCTTGATTTATTGTGTATTGACTGTTTAGGCTAAAAGTAATGGAGAAAACGTTAATAATGCAAATTATGCTTCACAGTGTGTTGTATCGAGCACCAAAGATGAAAGAGGTTTCAATTTAATGAATACAGCTGTTATACAAGGGTTACATCTAGCTCAAAGATAAATCATATATCAGAGTTCATAACAAAACATTTATTAGAAAAGAGGTACCAGGTTGAAATGTAATTTTGTCAAATCATGGTTGAATTACATAGAAGAGTCCTGCAAAAACTAATAGAAGCGCTCTGTGGGAATCAATTGGGTATGTGAAACTGACAAAAGATCATTGCTTATTTTATTATTATTTATAAATTGTTTGCTATGTATTCTTTTTTACATTTCTTTATATATGTAAACCCTTAAAGCTTTTGTCAGGGCTTCCCTGGTGGCTCAGAGGTTAAAGCGTCTGCCTCCAATGCGGGAAACCCGGGTTCGATCCCTGGGTCGGGAAGATCCCCTGGAGAAGGAAATGGTAACCCACTCCAGTATTCTTGCCTGGAGACTCCCATGGACGGAGAAGGCTGGTAGGCTATAGTCCATGGGGTCGCAAAGAGTTGGACACGACTTCACCACCACCACCACAAAGCTTTTGTCAGCATTGCAGAAGATAATGAGCTTAGTTCTGCAAGTATACATTTATGCGTGTATGTGTGTTCTGTCACTTGAGTCGTGTCCGCCTCTTTGTGATCCTGTGGACTGCAGCCCGCCAGGCGCCTCTGTCCATGGGCTTCTCCAGGCGAGAATACTGGAGTGGGTTATTATGTGATGTGGAGTTATTATGTGCTGTCCTCTAGGGAATCTCCCCAACCCAGGGATCGAGCCTGTGTCTCCTGCGTTTCCTTTATTGCAGGCAGATTCTTTACTTATATATGTAAAATTATAATAAACTTACGTACTTCATAAATGTATAATAAACATATATATACACACACTTATATATATATACATACATATATATATATACAGACACACACACACATGTCATTTATTCCTAAGAGCTTTGTTGTGAAACATTTACTAGCACACCACTGCCTTCAAATTTTCTTATGAACCAAAGGGTAAAAAAAGAGAAAAATAGTTTTACCACGGCAGGAAGTTACTGAAAGTAGATGGTGAAAAGGAAAAATGGGCATCACCTTAAGTAAACAATGGAATCATTCAAATGAGAATATATGAAATTAGTAATAAGCTGCCTCAAACTCAGAAGCTTAAAATCATGAGTTTGTTTGTTTTTATTGCTTATGAGTCTACATTCTCATCACCTGATTCAGGTTGGCTGGCCTCACAAAGCACCCACAATCAGCTGGGGTGTCGATGGGACTTTGCTGGTCCAGGATGGCATCTCGCACATTTTAGGCCGTGGTCTGGCTGTGGGCTGGGGTGACAGGAGTCGTTGGGCTGAATGACTTCATCTACCAACAGGATAGCCCCAGATCATTTTCATACCATCTGGACAAGATTAACGGAAGGGCTAGGCTCAAAAGTGGCATAAACACTTCCTCCTCAGTGTGTTGACTGTGGCAAGTCACAAATCTAGCTCAGATTCAGGAAACAGAGAAATGAAGTCCACCTCTTAATGGGAGTCTGTGAAGTCACTTTGCAAACAGGGTGGATATAGAGAGGCATGAACAATTGGGTCATCAATTTACCACAGTGTTTTCTGCCATCTCCATGTATTCCTCTCAGGATAGAGTTGAAATATTATTTACCTTGGTTAAGCAGGTGAATGGGGCAGGCTAGCTGTAATCAAACAAAAATCCTCTTTGTTTTTAGACTCCGGTCCTGCACTCCTGAGGCTTCCCTGGTGTCTCAGTCAGTAAAGAATCTGCCTGCAAAATCCTGCAGAAGCCCATGGACAGAGGAGCCTGGCGGGTTACAGTCCAGGGGGTCAAAGGAGCTGGACACGAGTTAGTGAGTAGACCGCCACCGCCTGCACTCCTTCCCCATTTTCTGAATATTAGCAAAATATCTAGACCTAATCTGAAAGCGAAAGTGTTAGTCCCTCAGTCATGTCCAACTCTTCCTGACCACATGAACTGCAGCCTGTCAGGCTCCTCTGTCCATGGAATTCTCCAGGCAAGAATGCTAGAGGAGGTTGCTATTCCTTTCTCCAGGGGATCTTCCTAACCCAGGTCTCCTGCATCACAGGCAGATTCTTTACCATCTAAGCCACCAGGAAGCCCAATATGAACAAAATAGCTAAAAGTCAGTTATTCGTCCATTCTCCAAAGTGGAGCTTCCTCCATTCTCACAGAAAAGAAGCCCATACATTGTAAATAAGGAATCAAATAAGTAGAATCAAATTATAGAGGAAAAATTTTAAGCAGATTTAATAGAATTAAGGAAGCCAAATAAAATTTAACATCCCAAACACAAAGAAAATGCTCAAAATGCCATGAATTTACAAAGCAGAAGTAGACACCCAAAAAAATTTGTAAAGGGGAAAAATGGGAGGGGGGAAAAATTGATTATTTCCAGATAGAAACCCTAAGGTGAAGAAGCAACTACACTGTTATAAAACCTTCTCTCTCCTTTGAATGCCTTTATCAAAATTTATAAATTATATATTTACTTATTGGCTGGTGGTTTTGTTGATTCCTGTATACCTGGTACCTAACATAATATCTGGCACTACAAATACTGTAAGTACTTAAATATTGAAGTAATGCTGGATATATGAGATGAGTATGATATTCATAGAAAATAAAACCATACAGAAACATTTTCCTTTTTAGAATTACTTCCTGCATAGTCTTCAAAAGTAAGAGAGTAGAAAGAAAGGGTCCCTCCTAAATGCTGGAAAACATTTGAAGATGACTGTGGTTCCCTCTTTTGGGAGGCTGCAGAGTAACTCCAAAATCACACTGACTTTCACATCTATTCCAACTAATCAACCCCTTTCCCTCAGCACAGTAGTGTAATCTGCACAAATAATACTCATGAATCTGTTTATAATACTGTTATATGCAGATCACACCCACTCATTCGGTGTTCAATCACAGTGGTACTCTCTCTCAAGTTATTCAGTGAATCATGTAAAATAATCCTGCCCACTGATTCACAACTGAATTAGATAGAATATCTATCTAATTAGATATTAGAATATTTATCTAATATCACAATAGAATAATATTTTAATATTCATTGAGTGATTAAATGAAGGGACCTATCTTGGAGACCAAAAAGACATCATCTCATTTCCTTCTCTAAAACAATTCTTAATTTTATAGGTGAGAAATCTGAAACTCAGAGAAGTCAAGTGATTTGGTCATGTTTACAGTTCATAGATGGTAGATGTGGGATTTGAACTCTATCTAGGATGTCTGTCTCATTCTAAAGCTTTTTTTCATTCTACCTTCTAACTATACTATTTCATCGCTCTATCTTCCTCATTCAAGATGAGTCCATTTCCTTTATTTTAATCTTATTTGGGAAGAAGCTTTATAATTTATTAGTGGAAACACCACAGAAAATAAAAAGTAGTTCCTAAGCATCTCCTTTTATTCATGGTGCTTCCAGAAAGCATTATGAGCCAAGAGTATGCCATATTTCAGCCTCCAAAATGAACATTTTCACCCATCCATAATGGGTGAGAATTCTGCTTCAGCAGAATTCAGATCCATGACTAAAATAAGTCCCACCTTCTACTAATGAAGATCCTGAGTCTTGCTTTACCCCTAGTATCATTCATCTAATTCTGGTTGGCACTGGTCCTTGGCTCCACTCCCAGAATCAGTACATTGTCAAGCCAAACCGGTTTTCTATTTCATATTATGTCTGCTTTTCATGGTGGGAGTCTCGCAGAAAAGGAAACAGATATAAGCTGTGTAAATAGAGTATATTGTAGGGTTGGGAGTGAAGTAATTTTAGAGGAAGTTTGAAATTTTGCTAAGTAATAGCAATTATGAAGTTAAACACAATTACATGCAACCACCATACATAGTATGAAAGAGAAAGACACTATGAACAAGTAGTAAGAAAAGACAGAGGTGGACATCAGTGTGCATGCAGGGATAAGAAAAGAACCCTCTGAGGATTAATATAATTTTTTTTTTTAGACATGAGCAGCATAGGGCATTTTAATTCCACTCACTCTTCTATTTGACTAATTTAGTTTAATGATCTGTACTGTTTCTACCCAGGTGTTCTCTAATCCAGTGCTTTTCAAACTCGAATGCGTGGAAATCACCCAGAGAGTTAGTTAAAAGGCAGATTCTGATCCAGTAGCTCTGGGGTGGGGTCTGAGATTCTTTTTTTTGGCTGTGCCACACAACAGGCAGATCTTAGTTTCCCAACCAGAGATCTAACTCATGCCCCCTGCAGTGGAATCTGAGTTTTAACCACTGGACCACCAGGGAAGCCCCAGAGATTCTTCATCTCTAGCAAGCCTGCAGGTGGTATCCATGTTGCTGATTTAGAAACTCACTTTGAGTAGCAAAGGTTTTGCCCAAGAGACACTTCCTTGGGGGACAGAAGAAGTAAGAAGATCTAGCACTAGAAAATGAGGTCAAAAAGAACATCTATATTTTACATTTTTTTTAATGTTCAACTTTGACCATAAGCACTGGCATTCCATGCAAGGCTGATTGCAGAAGCCTATTATGCTTGTCTTTTAAAAAAAAGAATATTTATTTATTTATTTTGCTGACTTCTGGCTTTGAGAGCAGTTAGTTCCTCAAATGTTAGGTCTGTGTTTATGTAACTCAAAATGAATCTAGACTTCTACTTTCAAGAGTCTAATAAGACTATTTTTTTCTTACATGGATAAATTCACGAAACCACAAAAATAAACATTAACTCCATTCATTTTGTATGGATGTACATATGTCATCTAAATCAAAATCGTGGCTATTAAGGTCAAAATACATACAACACAATTTGGGGGTTTCTTTTTGGCAAGAAGTAATAAGTTTCAGTCTAGCCAGCAATAACCTAGTCTAAGAAAAGGCTTCACAAATACATCAGGGACACAGATTTGCTTCCTCCTTATAGAAGCTTTAGATTAGAAAGAAGAAATCCAGAAGAAGATTTCTACTTGTAAAATAAAGCAATATCTTTATCAGGGATGTAGTCACTTTTGATGCTTCTTGTTTCCCAGCTTGGAAAAGCAAGACACATAGAGGTTATTCAGTTTATTCAGTATGGCATGATCGACAGCTCCAGAGGCATGAGGATGAAAGTCACCCTCTGACCCAGATGCTGGAGTTTCCCACCTCCAATCACACTTGTATCTACTCCACAGGGCTTTCCAGTCCCTCAGTTTCTTGCCTTCATACATGCCATTGGCCCCTGTCTTTTATCATTGATGTGATGGAGTTTTTCCAGGCAGTTTCGAACTCTGTTTGCCAATGAGATATTAAGATTGGGATCTCCAAAAGTGCAACTATCTTATTTTTCATCAGTATTTTTCCGCTGATCCACTGGTGTCCATAGCAAAACCCATTTGCTTTTTCCTCCACTCCTTTCATCCATATGGAGGTTTGAGAAGCCTCCAATCTTCCCTTCCCTCCCCAGCCCACTTCCACTCCTTTCCCCTGGTTACTCCTAGCCCCAACTCATGGAAGTTCAGGATGCTGCCATTCACCCAGGTCAGTTACTCAGAGTCTGGAAGGAAAGAAAAAGTGAAAAAGTCTTATATTGGAGAAACAACTCCCTTTAAAACAAAAATATTTGCTCTGTCCTTCACAGTTAGAATGATCAAGTAATTTACAGTCTCAATCAGGACACTTTTGAAAGTAAAAAGGGTTAGATTAAGATTAGGCCGTCATCAAGACAGTATGGTACTGGCACAAAAACAGAAATATAGATCAATGGAACAAAATAGAAAGCCCAGAGATAAATCCACACACATATGGACACCTTATCTTTGACAAAGGAGGCAAGAATATACAATGGAGTAAAGACAATCTCTTTAACAAGTGGTGCTGGGAAAACTGGTCAACCACTTGTAAAAGAATGAAACTAGATCACTTTCTAACACCACACACGAAAATAAACTCAAAATGGATTAAAGATCTAAATGTAAGACCAGAAACTATAAAACTCCTAGAGGAGAACATAGGCAAAACACTCTCCGACATAAATCACAGCAGGATCCTCTATGATCCACCTCCCAGAATTCTGGAAATAGAAGCAAAAATAAATAAATGGGATCTAATTAAAATTAAAAGCTTCTGCACAACAAAGGAAAATATAACCAAGGTGAAAAGACAGCCTTCTGAATGGGAGAAAATAATAGCAAATGAAACAACTGACAAACAACTAATCTCAAAAATATACAAGCAACTCCTGCAGCTCAATTCCAGAAAAATAAACGACCCAATCAAAAAATGGGCCAAAGAACTAAATAGACATTACTCCAAAGAAGACATACGGATGGCTAACAAACACATGAGAAGATGCTCAACATCACTCATTATTAGAGAAATGCAAATCAACACCACAATGAGGTACCACTTCACACCAGTCAGAATGGCTGCAATCCAAAAATCTGCAAGCAGTAAATGCTGGAGAGGGTGTGGAGAAAAGGGAACCCTCCTACACTGTTGGTGGGAATGCAAACTAGTACAGCCACTATGGAAAACAGTGTGGAGATTCCTTAAAAAATTGCAAATAGAACTGCCATATGACCCAGCAATCCCACTGCTGGGCATACACACCGAGGAAACCAGAATTGAAAGAGACACATGTACCCCAATGTTCATCGCAGCACTGTTTATAATAGCCAGGACATGGAAACAACCTAGATGTCCATCAGCAGATGAATGGATAAGAAAGCTGTGGTACATATACACAATGGAGTATTACTCAGCCGTTAAAAAGAATTCATTTGAATCAGTTCTGTTGAGATGGGTGAAACTGGAGCCGATTATACAGAGTGAAGTAGGCCAGAAAGAAAAACACCAATACAGTATACTAACACATATATATGGAATTTAGAAAGATGGCAATGATGACCCTGTATGCAAGACAGCAAAAAAGACACAGATGTGTATAGCAGACTTTTGGACTCAGAGGGAGAGGGAGAGGGTGGGATGATTTGGGAGAATGACATTGAAACATGTATACTATCATGTAAGAATCGAATCACCAGTCTATGTCGGATGCAGGATACAGCATGCTTGGGGCTGGTGCACAGGGATGACCCAGAGGGATGTTGTGGGGAGGGAGGTGGGAGGGGGGTTCATGTTTGGGATCGCATGTACACCCGTGGTGGATTCATGTCAATGTATGGCAAAACCAATACAGTATTGTAAAGTAAAATAAAGTAAAAATAAAAATTAAAAAAATAAAAAAGATTAGGCCCAGATTATAAGCATCAGTTGGAACTGTACTGGGCTCATGACAACATATGGCTGCCCTATCCATGGCTTGCATGGGTCCCTTATGTAGAATGGTCTTGCAGAACACCAGGAAGAATCTTGAATGCCAGGAGGTTGGGTGGATGTGAGCTTCTGGAACTTCCACCACATTATAACCTTCAGGTTCCAATTGGTTTAATGACTTGTAAGAACTTATAATGAACACAGCAGTGCTATACACAAAGCAATGAATTGAAGGAAGAGAGAGCTAAGACTTGCTTTCTTTTTTGTTTTTTGTTCTTGCTTCCAGTTGATTTAAAACCTCTCACTGTTGGGTATAAAACATTTTTATGTTTGTTGAGCACTTACATCAGAAACCCATGTTGATTAAAAGAAGAAAACCAGAAAAGTTTGTATTTTATTACCTTTGGTGCCCTATTCCCATTCTTTGTTTAAGAGTCAAACTTATGTTTAATTTATAAAGGAAACAAGGTTCAGAAATGATTAAATTATGCTAAGTAGGTTTTAAAAATCTTTTAACTCACCACCCCCCGCCCCTTTTTCTTGCTGCACTGCACAGCTTGTGGGATGTTAGTTCCCCAACCAGGGACTGAATTTAGGCTTTCAGTGTGGGAGTATGGAGTCGTAACCACTGGACCTCTAGGGAATGCCCCACAACCCCTTTTAAAATACAGAAGTTCCTTTATTTAGTGACAGCTAATCACCTCGTGGACAAGGACAACAACATGGAGGAGTGGAAAGCTGCATCAGTTTAAGTTGCCTTATGGGTTCCATTTCTAAAATATTGTCTCCTCTACCTCACAACTCCAATCTTTGTCTCCAGTAGTCTTCTAACCCGCAATCTCTTCAGTCCGACTGCAGCCCCTCTTATTGTTTGCAAATGCTTTTCTGAAGCTGTAACTCTAGTTTAGATCGTCTCCAAGACACAGCTCAAAGGAATTCCAAGATCTTCAATACAATGTACAAATCCCTGTGTCATCCAGCCTTATCACTGAGCCAGTAATTTGCTCTCATTTGTTGAATGTTTATAACTGAAGATAAAATAAGGACATGCCCACGCCTTTTGCTCAAAGGGCTCACTGTCTTTGAACAGGTGATCACACTGCTGGTGTGGACATGAGCTGAGGCTTCTGGACGGCTAGTTTGAGAACAACTTTACTTTTTGTTTTGTTTTGCTGAATTTGGTGGTAATTGGGGAAGCATCTGGAAGGAACTGAGAGAGGACAGAAAGTGATTTCATCTAGAAAGCAGGTGGAAGAAGAGGATCCTAAACTGTAGGAAAGAGCTGAAAACTGCAGAAGGCTGGGAACATTGCAAGGAAATGGAGGAGAGAGACCAAGAACGGAGGAAAAATTTTTTGAACTATTTTTAAGTCTCTTTTGGGTTGTAAGAGCTCATTCAAACAAGAGAAGTCTTATGTGTTGTACCATAGATGTGGGCCTTCTGACTCAGTGATTTGCAATCTCAATGTCGACTGTATATTTAAATAAGGGAGGGGGCGTTCTTTAAAATGCTATCGCCTAGGATTCATCTCCAGATGTTTGGCTGTGTCTACTCTCAGGTGGGACTGAGGAGCGAGCCTAGTGTTTAAAAGCCCCATGTGACTCTTGTGAACATTAAATGAAATTATGCTTTTGAATGCGCTTTGCACAGTGCTTTCTAAAGGTTAGCTCTTATTGATGGGATTACTAAATCAATAGCCACTGAATCTCAAAGTGCAGGGAAGGAGCACCACAGTGATGGATTCTGCTATGGTGTAAGCTCAGTTCAGAATAAGTCTTTGTCCTAAATCTTGAAGCCCAAATTAGGTAGAGAAGGGGGTCATGTAGCCCAGGAGAAGGAAGAGCATATAAAAATCCAGAAAGGTGAGAAATAACATTCTATCAGAACACAAGTTTCATTTTCTGATTGAGTAAACAATTATTTATGGCATGCATGAGTGTGCATGCTAAGTCACTTCAGTCACGTCTGACTCTTTTCCACCCCATGGACTGTAGCACACCAGGCTTCTCTGTCCATGGGATTCTCCAGGCAAGAGCACTGGAGTGGGATGCCATGCCCTTCTCCAGGGGATCTTCCTAACCCAGGGATCTAACACATGTCTCCTGTGTCTCTTGTATTGCAGGCTGATTCTTTACCATTGAGCCACTGGGAAAGCCCTATTTATTGCATATTTAATCCATACTTATTGCATACTTAATCCTGTTCATTGGGGGCATAAAGATAACTCTCAAGAAATCCACAGCCTAAGGCTGTCTTCCCCTCTACAGTGGTGAAAAGGATGGATTGTTCAAATTGAACTGATTTATATTTATTTGGCTTACAAAGCACCTCCAATCTTTGTTATGGTATGCAGGATCTATTTCCCCAATGAGGGATTGAATGAACCCAGGCCCCCTGCACTGAAAATGCAGAGTCTCAGCCAATAGACCACCAGGGAAGTCTTGGTCAAATGGAACTTTAAAGAATCTTTTAGAGAAACAAGGAAGGGAGGGAACAGCTTCAGATAGTGAAATCCTCATGCATCCACCAGCTAACCCAGAGTCAAAGAGGAGAATGTCAGAAGAAAGAACTTTAAAGTTCCCATGTAACCAGGCCTCGCATGACTAAAGGGGGTAATATGAGATGCAGTGCCACATCCAGCCCCTTCCTGGAGCACTGCAAAATACCCTTCTAATCTGAAACAGCATTGCTAATATTGTAATTGCTGACTCTTCAAAATGATGTTAATTAATTATTGAGAGGAAAAACTTTTTGAAATGACCTTCCCTGGTGGCTCAGACAGTAAAGAATCCACCTACAATGCGGGAGACCTGGGTTGAGAAGATCCCCTGGAGGAGGGCATGGCAACCCACTCCAAGATTCTTGCCTAGAGAATTCCATGGATAGAGGAGCCTGGCAGGCTACAGTCCATGGGGTCACAAAGAATCAGAACATCTGAGAAACTAAGTACAGCACAGTAAATATTAATTTCACAGAAATGTATAGGATACATTTGATATTCAATATATTAAATTTGGAATATATATTTAAGTCTTCAAATGTAAAGGACCCAGTTCTCCCAAATTTTGGTAGCTGCCTCAAGCCCTTTGTAGAAAGATATATAAATTTACAAGCATCTATACAGACTTCTTGAAATCACAGCCCTTCCCAGACATGTATTTTTTCTCCCCCAAATTTCCATTTTACTAAGGATATATATGTTTGAATCAAGGGCATAAACTTGTATTCATCTTAACTCAAGCCAGGTAAAACCAGAACCATGGACCCAGCAAACCCAGCAAACTGGGCATGGAGGCTGTTCCACATAACAGCACAAGAATTGACAGGGGAAGCTGGAGACTCACAGAAGATCAATTGCAATGCATAATGTTAGTGCAGTGGTTTGCAGATAGGGTCCTGGGCCCAGCTGCATCAGCATCACCTGGACCCTCACAGGAATGCAGATTCCCAGTCCATACTCAGGATGTACTGAATCAGAAACCCTGAGGGGTGACTTCAGCAACCTCTGTTTTAACTAATCCTAGAAGACTGAGTGCCAAAGAATCGATGTTTTCTAACTGTGGTACTGGAGAAAACTCGAGAGTCCCTTGGAGTGCAAGATCAAGCCAGTCAATCCTAAAGGAAATCAATCCTGAATATTCACTAGAAGGACTGATGCTGAAGCTGAAGCTCCAATACTTTGGCCACCTGATGCAAACAGATGACTCATTGAAAGAGACCCTCATGCTAGGAAAGATTGAAGGCAGGAGGAGAAGGGGAAGACAGAGGATGAGATGGTTGGATGGTGCCACCGACTCAATGGACATGAGTTTGAGCAAACTCAGGGAGATGGTAAAGGACAGGGAAGCCTGGTGTGCTACAGTCCATGGGGTTGCAAAGAGTCGGACATGATTTCACAACTGAACAACAACCAGGTAACTTACTTCTCAGGTGGCACAGTGGTAAAGAATCTGCCTGCCAATGCAAGAGACACAAAAGATGCAGGTTCAATCCCTGGGTCGGGAAGATCCCCTAGAGAAGGAAATGGTAACCAACTCCAGTATCCTGGAAAATTCTCATGGACAGAGGAGCCTGGTAGGCTATAGTCCGTAAGGTGGCAAAGAATTGGACACAACTGAGCAACTAAGTACCTGCCTATAGCAGGTGACTTGATGAATGCTAAAATGTCAGAACCAGATTAATCCTGGCTACTCATTGAATCTGTTTAAGGACGGTATTCCTTTGCTAGGACTGTCATAGAAAATACCACAGAGTAAGGGGCTTGAATAACAAAAATTATTTTCCCACAGTTCTGGAGGCTAGAAGTTTGAAGTCAAGGTGTCAGCAGGGTAGTTTTCCTCTTGAGGCCTCTCTCTTTGGCTTGTCAATGGCTATCTTCTCCCTGTGTCTTCTTCACAGTCATCCCCCTGTGTGTAACTATGTCGTAGACAATCCCCTCTTCTTATAAGGGTCCCAGTCATATTAGACTCTGACCCCCTAGTGACCTCATTTTAACCTAATTAGCTATTTAAAGGCCCAGTATCCAAATATAGTCACATCTGAGGTATTGGAGGTTAGGACTTCAACATGTGAATTAGGGTAGGGGATGGAGGGAGACACAATTCAGCCCTTAACAAGGAGTATTATTTATTTATTTTTTTTAGTTTTTTATTTTTTTAATTTTAAAATCTTTAATTCTTACATGCGTTCCCAAACATGAACCCCCCTCCCACCTCCCTCCCCATAACATCTCTCTGGGTCATCCCCATGCACCAGCCCCAAGCATGCTGTATCCTGTGTCAGTCATAGACTGGCGATTCAATTCTTACATGATAGTATACATGTTAGAATGCCATTCTCCCAAATCATCCCACCCTCTCCCTCTCCCTCTGAGTCCAAAAGTCCGTTATACACATCTGTGTCTTTTTTCCTGTCTTGCATACAGGGTCGTCATTGCCATCTTCCTAAATTCCATATATATGTGTTAGTATACTGTATTGGTGTTTTTCTTTCTGGCTTACTTCACTCTGTATAATCGGCTCCAGTTTCATCCATCTCATCAGAACTGATTCAAATGAATTCTTTTTAACGGCTGAGTAATACTCCATTGTGTATATGTACCACAGCTTTCTTATCCATTCATAAGAAGTCAGTATTCACCTTGAGACTAATTAAATCTTAATTCCTAGGAGGGGGTCCTAGACACGTATAGACACCTGTGGCTTACTTGTGCAGCCAGGACTTAAAACCAGGCTATCATAGATTAAAAGCCCAAACAGGTAGGCAAAAGTCATGCGATCTGGTCATCAGTGGTTATGTGCTACACAGTCAGGCAGACCTGGCAAAAATGGAGAGTGTTACCAGGTATCCGAAACTCAAACACAGGAAGTCTAGCTTAGGGAAGCATCTTTAACTCAGCCTTGGGGCAAAAATGGACAAATTGAGGATTAAATAATAGGACTGAGGCCCAGGTGAGAGCCAGTTCATAAGAAAGCAATATCAGCACAGATGCAAGAAATTGGAACTCAGCATTGATCTACATAGCAGACTCATCTTTGGGTGCACAGGTGTCCTACCAGGGGCTCCTGGCCAGGAAGTTGTCCCGAGAGCAATAAGATGCAGTTGCAGGAACCCAAGAGATGGTAGTGAAGGAAATCAGATGGTGTCTGAGGTTTCCTGTCCTTTCAGAGGGTTTTTGGAAAAAGAAAACAAGACAAACAGCTTCAACAATCAAATCATTGACCTGAAAATATAACATGTGCATGGACTTCTAATGCTGTATAAGGAGCCATACCATCCTAGTGAGTTCCTGGACTTTATTTCATGGGGACGGTAGAGCATCTCGGAGTGGTTGATTAAGCTTCCAGCCACCTTTGTCAAAGCCAATAATCTCCGCTTTGTTCTCCCTCACAGAGAGGAAGCAAGTCTTGTTCAAACTGTCATTATTAGCTCCATTTCCAACACCACAAAATTAAAGGACTGTTGCAAAGAAATAAATGGAATCCAGGAAGAACACACGATCTCTTTGAAAGCGTTCACCTCCTCACCCCCAGCCATCCACCTGGCCTAGAGACAGAAGAATTACAGGGAACCCAACTGAGTAATAATGTTATTGATTCCCTGCTAATCGGATTTTTCTCGAGTTTGCCAACAGTCAAGTGTTTACAAGACTTCTCTTTTCAAAACAACTCAAAAGTCATTCCCAACAGAGAAGCTAGAAACCAAAAAATCAATAATACAGGAACTGCTATGAAGGATTTTCATCTACCCAGTGAGGAGGATATTTATTTATAGCAAAACTGGCCACTCCAGTTTAGTGTGGTAATAACATGGTACGGCTAGTTCAAAGAGTGCCATGACTGAACACAGCCTTGTATTATGCCCACTGTAAATGGTCTCTATGAGGAAAAGCCTATAATTCAGAGAGATTTGTCATGAATGATAAAGCCTGGGACATTGTAACAGATACTTTTTTTACCAACTCTATTTGTGGAGAGGGCATGTAAAAAGTAAGGGAAAAGGCTACCTTCAGGAAACCTGGAAGGAGAAAGTGAGCCTCATTTGGTTTTTCCTACCTGAGAGCAGGGGCTTCCCAGGTGGCTCAGTGAGTAAAGAATCTGGCTGCGTTGCAGGAGACACTGGAGATTCCTGGGTCAGGAAGATCTGCTGGAGGTGGGCATGGCAACCCACTCACTATTCTTGCCTGGAGAATCCCATGCACAGAGGAGCCTGGTGGGCTACAGTCCATGGGGTTGCAGAGACTTGGACACGACTGAAGTGACTGAGCACACACTCACCCACATGAGAGCTACCTAACGCCTAACTTGAATTCTTGATGGTTGAAGACTTATTGCTTGCAAAGACATAGTACTTTTTAAAAAATTGAATTGAATTTTTTATATATGTTTTGCTCTCTAAAAAAACCATTTCCTCACTGTCCTAATTATACTTTGTCTCTCTTTAATGCTCCTTGAGCTCTAGGGAAAACTACGTACTCTTTCCAATTGCATTTTTATAGTAGGGCTTATCACTGAGTGGGGAATTTAGGAAACACTGACTCAGAACTTCAAGCTTCTTTCCAGAGAACTCATCAGAGCACAGTTCTCTGGTGCATCACATCAGTTTTGTAGCTGGAAAAGCAGGAGGCACACATTGTAGGTGTGGCTTCTCCAAAGCCAGTCTCTGAAATTCCACACAGCAATTTCTTACACTTATTTTTTAAATGATCATCAAGCAAATACTTTGTCAGGAACTAGGGAATAGTCAGTCTGAACTTGAGTCTCTCCATGTCTGTCTACCATTGTCATGTATCAGACACTTTGTATAGACAGTGTCTATAGACATTTGTTATGCATTCCTGAGGATGACATGTGCACAGCAGTATTCTAATAAAGGCCTCGAATTGACTTTCCATGGAAAATAGCCCTGATCTGTACTTTTGTGGTGTAAATATTCCCACCATGGGCCTTTTTAAAGTTACCAACGTGAAGTCACTAAAAGCAGAGTTAGGAAGAGAATACACTGCTATATAGTATTTCCAGAATACAGATGCAATTGAGATTAATAATAATAATAATTTTAAAAAACCTCAGAAGCACACAGAACAAAATGTGGTAAAAATAATTAGGAAGTGATGAGTCTTCAGTATTTATGTTTGTCATTTAATTTTTTATTGAAGTATAGTTGATTTACAATATGGTATCAGTTTCTTGTGTACAGCAAAGTAATTCAGTCATACATATATGTATATATTCTTTTTCATATTTTTTCACATATATGTTATTACAAAATATCTAATATAGTTCCCAGTGCTATACTGTAGGTCTTTGTTGGTTATTATATCAATTTAATTTTAAGAATGGCTGTGTTTATCATCCAGTTTGCAAAATTTAAGCAAATCTAAAATTGGTTCTCACAAGCCAGTAGGAGCCAGTACCAGCACACCACTGGTCCTTCAAGGTAAAGCCTAGATTTATGAATTAAAGAACCCAGGTCCACAATATCACCCACTAGGTGCTATGCAAAACCTGAGCTTGTAAACAGAGATGAGACTGATCAGATAGTATGACAAATTTGGAGAACAGAGGTGAACCCAGAACCAAATTTCCAGATTCCTGCCTATAAGGCAGAGATCACAGACAGGTGATCAGGAGATATATTTTGTTGGGGAATTCTGATGCCACCGGGGCAGCTCATGCATTTTTCATAGCAGAAATCAGCTGACTCTGAGAGGTGGCTGCCCTCTTTGGGCAAGATTTTTGAACTCCAGTTTATCACTGCCCAAACTACTCCCCATTGTCTTTTGCCCATAGCTCATGTACAGACCTCTGAAGGTTAGAACATTGTAGAATCAGCACTTGGCTACCCACATTTTTTTTTTCCCCAGCTTGCAGCATCTTAATTCCCTGACCAGGGATCAAATCCAGGCCACTACAGTGAAAGCATGGAGGGGAATCCCTGCTGTCTTGTGTCACCAATCCAGACCTTGCTCAACTACAGATGCTCCGTTCTTGCTGTCTACTCACCATATCTATTTGGATGTTAAAAGGCATCTCAAACATTACATGTCCCAAATTGAATTCCTCTTGCCTCAGATTCCCAGGAGGAATCACCAACTCAGAAAATGGCTCCTCCATCCTTTCTGCTTCCTGGCCCAATTCAGAGCCTCATCGTTGACCCCCCTGTTTCTTTCTCACACACACCCTTTCCACAAACAAATCTTGTCAGCTTCAAAATAATTCCAGAAACTGACCTACATATATATATATATATATATATATATATATATATATATATATATGACACATCAATACAGCTTCCATAATCTCTCCCCCAGTATTATTGACTCTTAACTAGTTTCTGCTTCCCGGGTAGCTCAGTCAGTAAAGAATCCTCCTGCAATGCAGATCAGGGTTTGATCTCTGGCTTAGGAAGTTCCCCTGGAGAAGGAAATAGCAACCCACTCCAGTATTCTTGCCTGGAGAATCCCATGGACAGAAGAACCTCGTGGGCTACAGTCCATGGGGTCAAAAAGAGCCACACACAACTTAGTGACTAAACCAACTGGTCTCTGGCAACCATATCCATCCACAGACCATTTGCACAGCACCCAGAATGAGCCTTTTACAATTTAATTTGAGCCATGTATTTTCTCTGCTGAAAAACATCATGTCTTCCCATTTCACTTAGAGTCATAGCCAGAGTCTTCAGCCTTTGTGTCTGCTCCTTCCTAACTGGATGTTCCTTTTCCAGGTGTCCCCCATAGCCCTTTCCCCCACCTCCTAGGCTTTTTTCCAAATGATCTCTTGATCTTTCTATTTAAAATTACAACCTCCATCAAGATCCCCCCTTTTCAACTTTTTATCCATAGCATTTATCACCAGTATGATAAATGTTACTTAATTTGTTTTCTCACAGCTAAAATGTAAGCCTCTTGAGGGCAGAGATTTTTGTCTGTTGTGTTCACTGCCAAATCCCCACATCTAGAAACAATACTTACCCTGGTAAGTAAATATCAATAAATATCAAATAGAAGGATGAACGTTCTTCCAGAAGGCATTAGAGATGTTTCAGAACAATTAGGGAGAATTCTGTGGGGAGGGAGTGGAGAAAAGAAGTTAAGGAGAAAGGAGTTGGGGGAGAAGGAGGCAAACAGACAATTCCATTGGGCAAGAGAAGGTTGGGGAGCTCTAGACGCTGTGTCTTGGTGTGGGAAAGGGAAGTATGTAAGCAAGGGCTCTGTGCTTTTCCTGGAAACGTCATTACTTGTGAAGTCAGCAAATGTTGTTGCTGCTCTTAACATTTTCTTGAGTATGTGGCTTCATCCCTCTGAGTCTCTTCTAGTTCTCCTTTCTTTTAATTCACTACTCCCTTTAAAAGAGTTGGCTTCTGTGGCATTATTCAAACCCTTGGTCTTTTAAATGTTGTCTGCAGCACCCTATCCACCATCTTCTTCTCTTCTGACTCTCTAGCCTAATCAGACCACTCTTTTTTACTTCCTCCTACTCCCTCAGCCTGAAGAAATCAGACAATACAAGTTGAATCTCATTGACCAGGGATCAGACCAAGCCCCCTGCAGTGGAAGGGCAGAGTCCTCACCACTGAACTGACAGGGAAGACCCAGCCATGTTGACTTGAAGCAATCCCTTAAACTTTCCTTTAGGCTTCAGTTTTCTCATGTGAAAGATGGGCAAGTAGCAAGACCTAGTGGTTTTGGCAACAGATTCTTAGGGTGATCTCACAACCCTTCTACTTCTAACTCTGTAAAAGAGCAAATTAACATCTCTAAGCATATAAAATGGACTGTAATGGGTGAATTTAACTCAGATGACAATTATATCTACTACTGTGGGCAGGAATCCCTTAGAAGAAATGGAGTAGCCCTCATGGTCAACAAAAGAGTCCGAAATGCAGTACTTGGATGCAATCTCAAAAATGACAGAATGATCTCTGTTCATTTCCAAGGCAAACCATTCAATATCACACTAATCCAAGTCTATGCCCCAACCAGTAATGCTGAAGAAGCTGAAGTTGAACGGTTCTATGAAGACCTATAAGACCTTTTAGAACTAACACCCAAAAAAGATGTCCTTTTCATTATAGAGGATGGAATGCAAAAGTAAGAAGTCAAGAAACACCTGGAGTAACTGGCAAATTTGGCCTTGGAGTAAGGAATGAAGCAGGGCAAAGGTTAATAGAGTTTTGCCAAGAAAATGCACTGGTCATAGCAAACACTCTCTTCCAACAACACAAGAGAAGACGCTACACATGGACATCACCAGATGGTCAACACCGAAATCACATTGATTATATTCTTTGCAGCCAAAGATGGAGAAGCTCTATACAGTCAGCAAAAACAAGACCAGGAGCTGACTATGGCTCAGATCATGAGCTCCTTATTGCCAAATTCAGACTTAAATTGAAGAAAGTAGGGAAAACCACTAGACCATTCAGGTATGACCTAAATCAAATCCCTTATGATTATACAGTGGAAGTGAGAAATAGATTTAAGGGCCTAGATCTGATAGATAGAGTGCCTGATGAACTATGGAATGAGGTTCGTGACCTTGTACAGGAGACAAGGATCAAGACCATCTCCATGGAAAAGAAATGCAAAAAAGCAAAATGGCTCTCTGGGGAGGCCTTACAAATAGCTGTGAAAAGAAGAGAAGCAAAAAGCAAAGGAGAAAAGGAAAGATATAAGCATCTGAATTCAGAGTTCCAAAGAATAGCAAGAAGAGATAAGAAAGCCTTCCTCAGCAATCAATGCAAAGAAATAGAGGAAAACAACAGAATGGGAAAGACTAGAGATCTCTTCAAGAAAATTAGAGATACCAAGGGAACATTTCATGCAAAGATGGGCTCGATAAAGGACAGAAATGGTATAGGCCTAACAGAAGCAAAACATATTAAGAAGAGGTGGCAAGAATACACAGAAGAACTGTACAAAAAAGATCTTCATGACCCAGATAATCACGATGGTGAGATCACTCACCTAAAGCCAGGCATCCTGGAATGTGAAGTAAAGTGGGCCTTAAGAAGCTTCACTATGAACAAAGCTAGTGGCAGTGATGGAATTCCAGTTGAGCTATTTCAAATCCTGAAAGATGATGCTGTGAAAGTGGTGCACTCAATATGCCAGCAAATTTGGAAAACTCAGCAGTGGCCACAGGACTGGAAAAGGTCACTTTTCATTCCAATCCCAAAGAAAGGCAATGCCAAAGAATGCTCAGACTACTGCACAATTGTACTCATCTCATACGCTAGTAAAGTAATGCTCAAAATTCTCCAAGCCAGGCTTCAGCAATAGGTGAACTGTGAACTTCCAGATGTTCAAGCTGGTTTTAGAAAAGACAGAGGAACCAGAGATCAAATTGCCAAATCTGCTGGATCATCAAAAAAGCAAGAGAGTTCCAGAAAAACATCTATTTCTGCTTTATTGACTATGCCAAAGCCTTTGACTGTGTGGACCACAAAAAACTATGGAAAATTCTGAAACAAATGGGAATACCAGACCATCTGACCTGCCTCTTGTGAAACCTATATGCATGTCAGGAAGCAACAGTTAGAACTGGACATGGAACAACAGACTGGTTCCAAATAGGCAAAGGAGTACGTCAAGGCTGTATACTGTCACCCTGCTTATTTAACTTCTATGCAGAGTACATCATGAGAAACGCTGGGCTGGAAGAAGCACAAGCTGGAATCAAGATTGCTGGGAGAAATATCAATCACCTCAGATATGCAGATGACACCACCCTTATGGCAGAAAGTGAAGAGGAACTCAAAAGCCTCTTGATGAAAGTGAAAGATGAGAGTGAAAAAGTTGGCCTAAAGTTCAACATTCAGAAAACTAAGATCATGGCATCTGGGCCCATCACTTCATGAGAAATAGATGGGGAAACAGTGGAAACAGTGTCAGACTTTATTTTTTTGGGCTCCAAAATCACTGCAGATGGTGACTGCAGCCATGAAATTAAAAGATGCTTACTCCTTGGAAGGAAAGTTATGACCAACCTAGACAGCATATTCAAAAGCAGAGACATTACTTTGCCAACAAAGGTCCATCTAGTCAAGGCTATGGTTTTTCCAGTAGTCATGTATGGATGTGAGAGTTGGACTGTGAAGAAGGCTGAGCGCTGAAGAATTGATGCTTTTGAACTGTGGTGTTGGAGAAGACTCTTGAGAGTCCCTTGGACTGCAAGGAGATCCAACCAGTCCATTCTAAAGGAGATCAGTCCTGGGTGTTCTTTGGAAGGAATGATGCTAAAGCTGAAACTCCAGTACTTTGGCCACCTCATGTGAAGAGTTGACTCATTGGAAAAGACTCTGATGCTGGGAGGGACTGGGGGCAGGAGGGAAAGGGGACGGCAGAGGATGAGATGGCTGGATGGCATCACCAACTCGATGGACATGAATTTGAGTGAACTCTGGGAGTTGGTGATGGACAAGGAGGCCTGGCGTGCTGCAATTCATGGGGTCGCAAAGAGTGGGACACAGCTGAGTGACTGAACTGAACTGAACTGAACTGAAGCATCCAAGTCTGCCTTAATAGAAGGTTGAATAATAATACCCACTTCTTAGGGTCATGGTGAGGATTTGATAAGATCTAATGCACTGATCCACTGTCAAATGGTGTCATACATATGGTAAGCACTCAATCCATGTTAGTTATCATCATTATTATTATGGAGCTGTTGACCTACGAGCTATGTATGTGTGCTGACTGTCTAGTTACCTCTCTAGATCGACTCCCCGATTTCCTGCGTCCTACTCTGGGCCTCATGCAGTTGAGCTAGAGAGCCTCTGTCAGGGGCCTCTCCATCTTCTGGCTCCAGTCAAGCCAATGGAGGCACTAGCTGGAGAGCGGCTGCCTCCCTGGGAAGGCTCCAATTGTCACCATCTCTCTACTAAAGGCCACAGCTCCCGTCAGGTGGTTCTCTCTGCAGGGCTCTCTGCTTCCTCTCTGGAACTGGTAACTGCTGTGTCCTCTTGATAATGACTTCCTGCTATTAAGAGGTCTGTGGTACTACACTATCTTGATTTTTCTTCACCCTGTCTGCTCCTCTGTAAATAATTCCTTTATTAAACTCTACTCAATTTGAGCAAGCTAACTGCTTCCTGCCTGAAACCCAATTGACAGAGTATACGTCAGAGTACTTTGTCAAAGTCTAATATACATCTTTAGCCTCCATGCTTATTTTCCCCTGCATCCCTAACAACTTCCAGTGTTAATCATTTGAAAGATTTTTTTTTAATCCATGGTTCCAGATTTAAAATATATATATATATATCCTACTGCCTACCAAACATCTGCAAATCAATATACCTGCTACTGACTCATCATATGCCACCTCATCAACCTTCTCCTCTTCCTTTGTATTCCTAAACATTGTTGCTAAGAATATTGCCACCATTCTGATTGCCCATTGAAAAAGCTCAGGTCATGTTGACCTCTTCCTGGGACCTCCTATCCAATCTATAGAAGGGAAGTGGGAGTGAGGCTGATGTGAAGAAAGCTGGACAGAGTAAGTGGCACTGATCTGGGTCCCACTCATTCATCCTTCACTGCTATTTCCTCTGCTTCACTTTCCAGCACCCTCCACCAGTCTGTTCACAAATTTCTATCATCTGACAGATAGCATACAACTTTGTACCCCCACAGACAATGAAGGGTAAAGATGCATCCTTTAGAGGGTAAAGATTTTTGAAGATAAAAGTATATCTTATTCATTATTTATTCTGAGTACTCAGCAGAGCTCCTAGCACACAGTAGATATTTCCATAAATGAATGAATGAAGGACAGAGACATAGAAAGAATTAATTCTTAACTTTAAAAAAGTATATATTTTTTTCTGACTGTTTATGACACAGAATTGGAAACGAGCTATTTTGAAAGAGACTGATGTTTTGCAGAATGACACTTCTCCTTCTGTTTTAAAAAATATTTATTTATTTATTTTTGTCTGCACTGTTTCTTCATGTTTGCACACAGGATTCCTCTAGTTGCAGGGAGCAGGAGCCACTCTTCATTGCTCAGTAGTTGCAGGTTCTAGAGCGCAGGCTCAGTAGTTGTTGCCCACAGGTTTAGTTGCCCTGTGGCATATGGAGTCTTCTCGACCAGGGATCAAACCCATGTCCCCTGTATTGGCAGGTGGATTCATAAGCGCTGGACCACTAGGGAAGCCCCAACATGTCTCCTCTTATTAGGTGTTCTTGTTTAGCCTTTAATAAGAAATGTTGGCATTTCTCATCAACACCAATGAATAAAAACCATTACCTGGTGCTAAGTGTCCCCGCAAAGTGAGTATCTTAGAGCCAGTGGAGGACTGAGGATGTCTACGTTGCTGCACAAGGCTGTGCCTCTGATTTCCCTCCATTATCCTTAGTCTCACATATCTTTCTCTTAAGTTTCCAAGTTAAAGCCCCTTTGCTTTTTTCACTTGTTTGCTTGAACCATCATTGTTTCCAGCTGTTAACTCCAGTGCAGTAACTATTTAAAGGCCCATCACACTTCCTCGTAGCGATAATTGATGCTAATGAGTCATGAAAGAATCCATTTGAATGACTGGTAGAAAAGTTTTGGGGTTTTTTGGGCCTGGAAAATAAAATCCCCAAACTTGATCATGTGTAAATTTCAGTCATTTCAATGAAAGGACCTGATTTTAGAACATACTCTTTTGTCACTAAACCTACTAAACTCTGAACGGAGAAGCTGGTGGAGCCAAGGTAACCTAATTGAGATTCATGTTTATTATTCCCCTGGCCCTGCCCTAATGGGTTTATGAGAATTGACTATAATGAACAAACAGTGGTTCTGACGAGTGAGTTTATTGGTTAATTCATAAAACATATGGCACGCTTCTTCTGCCAGAAGTGTTTGGGCAAAGAAAAACAAATGAAAACAAGAAGAAATAAATGATACAACATAAAAACAAGGTTTTGAAGCAGACCAGAAAGGTCAACTAATTAGGGTTTTATTGATCTGGAAAAGAAGAAATCCCAGTTCTGTCCTAGGTATATCTGTGCAAAGCTCAGCTTCAAATTGAAGATGAAGACTGTTTTTCATTAAACCCCAATGGATGCTGTCCCCCGCCTCACATTCTCCTGTATGTTATCACAGTTTTGCTATATAAAATTCATGCTACCAAGTTACTGAATGCTGTACACAAGGAGTAGTTACCACCCTCATATTAGTCTGGATAGATAAGCCTATTCTGTTCTAACAAACATCTCCAAAACCACAGTGGTTTAACAACAATTAAAACTCCAGCCAGAAAATGTCACATAGTACCTGAAGTCCAAGAAGGGACTCAGAATCATAACCGTAACACAGAAGTGCTATAGAACTCCCATCAGTACTGCCTCAGTTCACTGATGTCCAAAGTGCAACCAGAGTCAGCACCTCCTTGGCTGGTATCTTCCTCTGCTTCCTCTACTGTAAAGGATGCTACACTTTTACTAGAAGATAATAGTAGGAGGGACCTCAGTTTGACTCCTGGCTGTACCAATTCCAAGGTGCATGACCCTGGGCAAATTTTTAAACTTCTCCGACTCTCATTCCTCATTTGTCAGATGAGGATAATAGTAGCATATGTCTTATAGGATTGTGAGGTGAAAAGCAATAGTGTATGTGTCTGACTTTGCAACCCCATGGACTGTGTGGCCTGCCAGGCTCCTCTGCCCAAGGAGTTCTCCAGGCAAGAATACTGGAGTGTGTTGCCATGCCCTCCTCCTTACAATGAATAAGTATATGGTAAGAAATTAGATGTTCTGGATGATGAACAATTTCCTAGACGCACACAAACTATCAAAATTGATTAAGGAGAATTAGAATGTTTGAATAGACTTGTAACAAGAGATTGAACTGGCAATCAAAAAATTTCTAGAGGCTTCTAAATTGAGGCTCTTGAGCTAAGAATGCAAGTATTCATAAAAGCAAAGATGTCTAGAGAGGAAAATCACAAAAAGAAAATCTCAAAGGTGAAAAACACAAAATCCTAGGACTAGACAATTTAACTGATGAATTCTACCAAATGTTTAAGGAACACTGTGCTATGCTATACTAAGTCGCTTCAGTCATGTCTGACTCTGTGCAACCCTATGGGCCATAGCCCACCAGGCTCCTCTGTCTACAGGATTCTCCAGGCAAGAATACTGGAGTGGGTTGCCATGCCCTTCTCCAGGGAATCTTCTCAACCCTGGGATTGAACCCACGTCTCTTATGTCTCCTGCATTGGCAGGCGGGTTCTTTACCACTAGCACCATCTGACCCTCTACAAATTCTTAAAAACATTAGAAAACACTTTAGAATGCATCCTATGAGGTCAAGATAACACTGATACCAAAAGTAGTCAAAAATGAATGTCATGAGGAAAGTAATGGCCAATATCTCATAAATAACATCACAAAAATTGTCAGAAAACAAAATCAATCAAAAGCCAACCTAGTATACTGAATCCAGTAACATGTAACAAGGATTATATACCATGACAAAATGGGATTTACTCCAAGAATGCAAGATTGGTTTAATATACAAAAATCATTCAGTGTCATACATGAGGAGTCTTGCTCCAGGCCGAAACTGTGTGTGTGATCTTTCAGGCCTGACCAAGAGTAGTAACAAAGGCTTTATTTGCCAGACCTCAGAGGGGAAAGCTGCTCACACACACACACACACACACACACACACACACACACACACACACACACTAGATGTGGTACACAGCCATTGAAACACAATCTCTGATAGGAGTTGCCTCTCTAGACATCTTTGCTCTTATGAATACTTGCATTCTTAGCTCAGGAGCCTCAGTTTAGAAGCCTCTTTATCAGAGGAACCTCAGTCAAGTCCTCTCTCAAATGTCTCTTCCAAATCCACCTTACCTGGAGGGACTTAAATTCTCCACTCTGGCCCTGTATTGAGTATTTTTCCACCTCTAGGCCTTCTTCTCCTTCTCCTGCACCCCAGGGCCCATAAATCATCAGGACTTTTATTTGGGCTCTATCAGCATTGCAATGGCCCCCAATATCTGCGTTGATACATTTGACCTCCTGGCACCATTTCATGGGAAAACATAGCGCAGGCACTTTTCCTGTTTGACTTTTTGTTGATACTGTAAGTGATTGAAGCCTTAACTGTTGCTTTCATTTTGGCCTAATATTTTAACTGACCTCCTGGAACTGAGACACCTGGCAGCCCAGCTCTAGCTCTGTTCTGGACAATGTATTATGTAAATAAGGACAAAAATCACATGATCATCTCACTTGATACAAAAGAAAAAAAAAAACAGACACAATTACCAGTATTTTATGATAGACAAATAATAAGCTAAGACTAAAAGAGAATTTCTCAGCCTGATAAAGGACATCTATGAAAACTCACTGCTAATATTGTATGTAATAGTAAATGATGGGACGCTTTCCCCTTAAGATCAGGAATAAGACAAGGGTATCCACTCTCATCACTTTTATTCAACATTATATTTGATGTTTTAGTAAAGGCAATTAGGCAAGGAAAAGAAACAAATCGCATCTGGACTGTAAATAAAGAAGTAAAACCATCTCCATTCCCATAAGATATAATCTTATATAGAGAAAATTCTAAGGAAGCCACCAGAAACTATTAAAGCTAATAAATGAATTCAGCAAGGTTACAATATATAAGATCAATATACAGAAATCAACTATTTTTCTACACACCAGCAATTAACAATCTGAAATGAAATTAAGAAAATATTTTTATTTACAATGGTGTCAAAAATAACAAAATACCTAGTAATACATTTAACAAAAGAAGTACCAGATTTACACATTGAAAACTACAAAGCATTATTGAAAGAAATTTGAAAAGGTATAAATAAATGGAAATACATTTCATATTCATGGATTGGAATACTTAATTTGGTTAAAGTAGAGGCATATATAAATTAATTCATAAATTCAACACAATCCCCATCTTCCTCTTTTGGAGAAACTGAGAAACAGATTCAAAAATTCACATGGAAAGTCAAGGTGCCCATGGAAACCAAAACAACCAAAAGAAAAAAAGGAAAGTTGGAGAATTCACTCTTCCTGATTTCAAACTGTACTATAAAACTATAAAGTACAATACTCAACACAGTATGGTACTGGCCTAGGATAGACATATAAAATCAATGGAATAGGATTGAGAGTCTAAAAAGAAACTATTAAATTTATAACTAGCTAATTTTCCACAAGAGTGCCAAGACAATTGTGTGGAGGAAAGAATGATTTTTTCAACAAATTGTACTGGGGTGATTGACTATCCACATGTAATATTTTATGAGAAGTTGGATCCCTATCTCACACCAAATAAAATTTAATTCAAAACTTTATATGTAAGATCTAAAATTATAAGAAACCATAGGCATAAATCTTTGTGACCTGTTAGACAATGATTTCTTAGATATAACTCTAAAAACATGACTAAAACACCTTAAAAAATAGATAAATTGATTTTATGAAAATTTAAAACTTCCATGCCTCAAAGGACACCTTTTCAGGAAAGTAGAAAAAGAACCCTTAGAATGGAAGAAAACATTTTCAAATTGTATATCTGGCATGGGGCTTTTATTTAGAATATATAAAGAATACTTACAACTCAAGAACAAAGACAAACTAGTTTTTGAAATGAGCAAAGATTCTGAATAGACATTTCTCAGAATAATATATACAAATAGCCAATAATCACATGAAAAGATGCTTAGTATCGTTATCCATTCAAGGAAATACAAATCAAAACCACAATATATACAATATCACACCCAGATGTTTGGAATCAGTAAAACAGACAAACGCAAGCATAGATGAAGATGGAGAGAAACTGGGACCCTCAAACATTGCTGAACAGAATGTAAAATGATGTAGCCACTGTGGAGAACAATTTAGCAGTTACTCAAAAATTACACATAGAATTACTGTAAGATTTAGCAATTTCATGCCTAGATATATACCCAAGAGAATTAGAAGCATATGGCAACCCACTCCGGTACTTTTGCCTGGAAAATCCCATGGATGGTGGAGCCTGGTTGGATGCAGTCCATGGGGTCGCGAAGAGTTGGACACGACTGAGCGGCTTCACTTTCACTTTTCACTTTCATGCATTGGAGAAGGAAGTGGCAACCCACTCCAGTGTTCTTGCCTGGAGAATCCCAGGGATAGGGGAGCCTGGTGAGCTGTCATTTATGGGGTCACACAGAGTTGGACACAACTGAAGCGACTTAGCAACAGCAGCAGTCCATACACCAACTTACACAGAATGTTCATGGCAGAATTATTCATGATAGCCAATAAGTAGAAACAACCCAAATGTCCATTAATTGATGAGTGAATAAATTAAATGTACTATATGCACACAATAAAATTTTACCTGGCCATAAAAAGGAATGAAGTACTGATGCATGATGCCACATTGATAACCTTGAAAATATTTTAAGTCAAAGAAAAGAAATATACCACAAAGTACCACATCAGACTGGTTCCAAATAGGAAAAGGAGTACGCCAAGGCTGTATATTGTCACCCTGCTTATTTAACTTATATGCAGAATACATCATGAGAAACGCTGGGCTGGAGGAAGCACAAGCTGAAATCAAGATTGCCAGGAGAAATATCAATAACCTCAGATATGCAGATGGTGCCACCCTTATGGCAGAAAATGAAGAGGAACTAAAAAGCCTCTTGATGAAAGTGAAAGGGGAGAGTGGAAAAGTTGGCTTAAAGCTCAACATTCAGAAAACTTAGATCATGGCATCTGGTCCCATCACTTCATGGGAAATAGATGGGGAAACAGTGGAAACAGTGACTGACTATTTTTGGGGGCTCCAAAATCACTGCAGTTGGTGATTGCAGCCATGAAATTAAAAGACGCTTACTCCTTGGAAGAAAAGTTATGACCAACCTAGATAACATGTTGAAAAGCAGAGACATTACTTTGTCAACAAAGGTCCATCTAGTCAAGGCTATGGTTTTTCCAGCAGTCATGTATGGATGTGAGAGTTGGACTATAAGGAAAGCTGAGCGCCAAAGAATTGATGCTTTTGAACTGTGGTGTTAGAGAAGACTCTTGAGTCCCTTGAATTGCAAGGAGATCCAACCAGTCCATCCTAAAGGAGATCAGTCCTGGGTGTTCATTGGAAGGACTGATGTTGAAGCTGGAGCTCCAATACTTTGGCCACCTGATGTGAAGAGTTGACTCATTTGAAAAGACCCTGATGCTGGGAAAGATTGAGGGCAGGAGAAGAAGGGGATGACAGAGGATGAGATGGTTGGATGGCATCATTTTGGAATTGAATAGAAGTGATGGCTTCACAACCTTATGCACACACTGAAAAACACTAAACTTGACATTTTAGAAGTATGAAAATTATGGTATATGAATTATATTTCAAGTTTTATAAAACCTATGGAGAGATCTAAAAAAATTTGAACTACCAGTAACTTTATGACCTGGGGACAAGCACCATTAACGTTTTTTAATATTACATTCAAGTCACTTTCTATGTTTATGCATATTTCATTAAGTCAAGTTCACATATATATACATATACTTATTTTATTACATATTTTTTATATGTATAGCATTTTCCCCCTTTAGCATTATATTATGAGGGGTTTTTTAAGACCAAAAATTAAGAAATATTTTAAGGAATTCTTTTTCTGAAAAGTGACTAGTCTTGTTCCCTTATTTCTGTTCAAGTTTATCTACTACCTAGACAACTGTAAGAAAATATTTTCTAGGGGCAGGTCTTTACCTTGAAAATGATTTTGAAGAATAGTGAAACAGAGTCAAGATTTATTTACTAAGTAATAAGTTGTGGTAGAAAAATGGTTCAATGAGGTATTTTTGCAAAAAAATATTTTTTTTCTCCCTCAACATTCCCTCCTTTCTTAAATATTCCTGTTTCTGGGTGCAGGTCTATAGTCAAAAGCTAATGATTAACCAGCTGCCCTGATTATTTGCCAAGCTAATGTTGTACAGGAATATTGCGTGTTGAATGATAAAAACCTTGGATACAACACATTAACTCTGGTACAACATGTATTCTAAATGTCCCCCATTTGAGTAGAAAATTTCAGTACGTTTTAAGTGTTTTTCCCACCTGTTTGCATTTCACTGAGAAATTAAGACATGTCGTTTTTTCCAATGTGCACAAACATCTCCACTGTCCTAATCTAGAAATAAAAATTAATAATAGATTAAATGCCAAATTAAAATACAAAAGTACTCTCGTCCTTCCTGGGCACTGAAATGATATGAAAGATTTTTGAGACCGAGCAGTGTCTCTTCTAAAATAGGCTGCATCTACATATTATTCTAGAAGTATTTCAGAAGATGAGTTAGGTTAAATATATGTTATAGGGTAGCCATTAGAAAGTTTTCACATAACACTTTGTTTTTGAGGTCCTTGACAATAATAAATTGGTTATCCATTTAGCATAATAATGGCCCATTTTTTAGAAAAAGCAGTTGAGATGCTTATGCTTAAATTTGCTCAAACCCACCCAATAATCCAATGGAAACTTGACAGTCTTCCTTATTTAACTCCCAAGACTGGTTCTAATGTAGTTGGGTCACAAGGCCTTTATAATAGAACTTATAAAAGCACATTTTATATGAGGCAACCAGTTAGAAAAAATATGACCTTTTAAATTATATCAGCCATTTTCCACATAAAAACCTCAGCCAGCCTCTTAATTCATATGACCTTTGGAAGCCATAAAATCACTTCCCAGGGAAAGCTGATGTAGATTTCACTGGGGGCCTGTTCCTTCTGACCCAGAGTTGGGTCACCCACAGCCACCCACAGCACAGCCCGGGAAATATCGAAATCCACTCCACACAGGGAGTAATTTTCTGTTTGAGAAAGACTTGTCTGAGTCCCACAATTGACTAACTAAAGACAAAACCGGTTATGCTGGCTAAAAGTTTAATCTTATTTCTTGATTGCAAACCAAAGTAAACCTCTAGACTTGCCAGAAGCCTGGAGAGGAATGTTTCAGAGATGTTAACAAATACAGGACACTGTAAATAGAATTGTAAGAGTATTTATGCATAAAAATTTAAATCATCGTTAGAGAAAGTGCTGCCTAATGGAAAACTGCTATATTTAATGGGTTTTCTATCTTTTAATAAAGCAGCTTTACTTTAGAACTTGGTGAATAGCTGGTAAGACAGAGTAGAGAGCACAAGGCTTAGAAATTTTATATTTTAATATTTTTAAAAGATATCCTGTTTATGATATAAACTGTTTTTTGAAATTAATTAATTAATTTGGCTGTGCTGTGTCTTAAGTTGTGGCATGAGCAATCTTTTTAGTTGAGGCATGTAGGACTTTAGTTGTAGCATGTGAATTCTTAGTTGTAGCACATGGGATCTAGTTCACCAAAGAGAGATCACACTTGGGCCCCCTGCATTGGGAACACAGAGTCTTAGCCACTGGACCACCAGGGAAGACTGTAAACCATTTGTTTAATACTAATGCTGCATTATAGAAAATACTAAAGAGTTAAATGAATGGAAAAACTATAACTAAAATTTTTAAATTTGTGTTCAGTTTTTTTTTTTTACCATATAGATTTATGTACCCAGGTGATCTTATTTTATTGTTGTTGTTCAGTTGCCAAGTAGTGTCTGACTCTTTGCGACCCCATAAACTGCAACATTCCAGGCTTCTCTGTCCATCACTATCTTCCTGAGTTTGCTTAAATTCAGGTCCATTGAGTCAGTAATGCCATCCAACCATCTCATCCTCTGTTACCCTCTCCTCCTGCCTTCAGTCTTTCCCAGCATTAGGGTCTTTTCCAGTGAGTCATCTTTTCACATCAGGTGGCCAAAGTATTGGAGCTTCAGCTTCAACATCAGTCCTTCCATTGAATATTCAGGACTGATTTCCTTTAGGATAGACTGGTTTGATCTCCTTGCTGTCCAAGGGACTCTCAAGAGTCTCTTATTTTATATGAATGTTTTAATCTACTTTGATTCACAGAACCTCATAATGTAGCGTTTCCCCCTTGTGATTACAAATTCTGGGAACAACATTTTAAACAGCTGTTTAATATTTCAACATGCAAATATACCATAATTTATGAAATATTCCATATTGGTAAACATTCAGATAGTTTTCAATTATTTTGTGTTGGAAATAACAATCGAGGAATATTTTTGTGGGAAAAAGGTTTTCATGCATTTCAGCCTCAGTGTTTTGGAAGAGATGAACTTATCATGTTTTAAGTCACCTTCATCATTGAAGGTGAAAGCTACCAATGGCCTTTCTTTTTTCTTCAGGTATATTACAGGCTTCTCTTTGCATTTATAATCTTTGAATTTGGACAATAAGGGAAGGGATCAGGTTCAGTACAGCGTTTTTATGTGCCTGTTGCAGATTTTCCGTAGACTTCTTGGGTAATAGTCACTCTGCCTTAAATAACATCACAAACTCCTTTAGGCTATGAAACTGACCCTTAAACAATCGATGACTAGAAGAATTATGTGAGAAAGAGGCAGAATAAGTGATATAGTCTTAGCTCTGGTGGCTTTCGTAACGGCATTGAAAATCTTTTTATCTTGTTTTATTACCATGAAACTCAACCCTCCTGGGCCCGGAAGGAACAGTTTTTCAAGTACAGCTTCCCCCTAGAAATGTATTTCTAAAATACATGTGAAAACTCACTAGGGTGGGGCATGTAACATAGCAGATGGATTTTCTTACCTAGGTGAACAAACAGTTCTTTTCTGATTCAGGGAAATTTTTAAATGCAAAGTAAAGCTTGCCCTCCTTGGAGGCAATGTTGGCATCCTGTGATAATTTCAGCCATCTGACTCCTGAGTGTTTGGCCAACAGCTGTGGCCAAAGCGGGTAATTGTGCCTGGTTAAATTTAGTTCTCTCTGACATCACATGTTTTAGAGGAAAGTAGCCCCACACATTTTTCTTCAAAGAGGCTGGAAGATTCGCACAGTGATTTCAGAATCAAGGAATGAAAATGACAACTGACATTCAAATGCAACACTGAAAACAAAATTCTCTCTGAGCCCATTGGCTAGAGACAGCAAATTCCTGAGTGGAACCAAGAGACACGACTTCCATAGTTAGGGCAAGGAGCCTCTTGCAGCCCCACCAGGAAGCAGAGGGGAGGCAACAAGCCCTGGAATGTCTGTTAACCAAGCTGTGCAGGCCCCACCAGCTGTGCAGGCCCCACCAGCTATCATGAAGTCTTTTTGTAGAGACCAGATAAATCATGTGCATCACCACGTCTATTTCACCCTATCAGAGGGGCAGAAGGAAGAGTCCTGTGAACTGCAAATATCGTGTAAGCCTATGGACTCTCCAAGCAATTATTGTGTGAGAGAAATTGAAACGTGTTCTACCAAAGAATGATTTTTTAAAAACCAAATCAAACCGAAAAAAAAATTTAATTGGAATATAATTGCTTTACAATGTTATATTAGTTTCTGCTGTACAACAACATGAATCAGAGATATGTATACATATATCCCCTCCCTCTGAACCCTCTCTCCCACCCCAACCCCATCATTCTACCCATCTAGGTCCTCACAGAACATGGAGCTAAACTCCCTTTGCTATGTAAGTTTCCTACTAGCTATCTATTTTACACTTGGTCATGTGTATATGTCAGTGCGACTCCCTCAGTTCATCCCACCCAGTTCATCCCACCCTCTAAGGAATGAAGTTGGGCCATTTGCAGAGATATGAATGAAGTTTGTAATACAGAGTGAAGTAAGTCAGAAAGAGAAAAATAAATATCATATGTTAACACACACACACACATATATATATATGAAATCTGGAATGGACATGTAGGAGAAGGAGAGGGTGGGATGAATTAACAGCAAATGCTTTTAAACCTACTAATTAATATTTATCTACTGTCCCCAGAGGTATCCACGTGGGTATGACACCCCGACCATAAGCCCTCTATGTTTGAGGTTTTCCAAGCCAAAGAGACCAGACACCTCCCACTTCCTATCCCCAACTCAGAGACACTTCTAGGAACTCTATCTTCCACGATTTCAGATATCTGTACCTCCAGCCCACAGTCCAGTACTGCAGACAGGCATCTAAGGGAGACGGCAGTAAGGGGTGAGAACTTCTGCCCTCCCCTACTCCATCTTCCTCTAGTCTTTGCTTACCAACATTTGTTGATAGAGAGTTGATGTTGTGGGTTTGCCTCTTTCTTGCACTAAGTTTTGATGGAGTCTTGGCCTTTCTTCTCATCCATTCCCTCCTCTTTGTGGCAGGGCCCTTCCCTGAGGGGTCTAGGGTGTGCAGAGAGGAATGGAATAGGGTATGCCTCCAGGGAAGAAGCCCATACACTATTTATCTGCACAGTTAATCTTATCTAAATAGTATATTTAATTTAGAAAGCATTATCTGACTCAGAACAATTTTGGTAGAAGTTAAACTTTGTCTCTCTCTCTTACTCCTGTTCTGCTCTGTTCCCTTCCTATGCTGTCTTTTGGTTTGGTTCGGGTTGGTTTGCTTTGGTGTGTGTGCTCCTAAGCAAGACCTCTGTAACTTCTCCCCAGTTTTCCATTTGTCCCACACTCTGACAAGGTAAAATTGTTGGCCTGAGAATTCTATCCAGTGAGGGAGAAAACTCAAGGGCAGGGACCACAGTATAATAATGGAAAGGAGAACGAATTTGGAATCAGTCACAACTAGGTCAGAATCCTGGCTGCACCACTTGCAAGGACAAGTCTTTTAATTTAACTTTGATGAGTGTCAACCATCTCATCTTTAAAATGCACCTGGTAACGCCCACTGCAGGGAATTTCTGAATATACTAAACAAACTAATGTGTGTGAGATTACTGGTACATGATAGATGATCAGGGTCCTTTCCTTCCCTTTCCTCCTCACTTTCATTCCTGCTGTTCACCCAGGCCCGCTTTCATTCTGTATTTGACACATTGACAAAATTAATCACTGAATGAACTGGTGTGAACATGCTGGTAAGTAAGCTGTGTTTACAAAGTGTGTACAATGAGAATCCTGGAGTGTCTCAGCGCAGACTCTTGCAGTACACAGAAATAGGGACTTCCTTAGGGCTTCAGAATTCCCAGAGGGACAATGAGAGAGATGCAAGTGAGATGAATGGCGTCATTGTTTTGTATGCGCATCAATACATACCTGTCCACCTACAAGGTATCTACATTGGGTAAATTTGTACAAATGTCCTCCCTCTGTCCAAGTTTTCCACATTATCATCTCTTCTATGCTTACCAGGAAGGCGTTAAATAGTGTGAGTTCTTCCAACATCTCCATTTCTTTTCCCACCATCCCTCCTCCCCTGCAGTACTCCAGCATCTTCTAAATTATATTTTAAGTAATTCAAAAGTACTGCAACTTCCTCAGTGACTCTGCACGAGTCTTTCCCTTCTTTAGACTTCCCTCCATCCCACCACCTTTTTTTTTTTTTTTTAGTTGCTTTACAATGTTGTCTTAGTTTCTTCTGGACAACAAAGTGAATCAGCTATCTGTATACATATATCCCCTTCTTCGTGGACCTCCCTTTCACCCATCTAGGCCCCTGCAGAGCACTGAGCTGAGCTCCCTGTGCTCTACAGCAGGTTCCCATGGCTATCTGTTTTATGATCTTCAATCCACTATTTAGTAACTAATCCTTCAGCTCAACTGTAACTACTTCCAGGAACCCTACTCTAATACCACGCCCTCTTCTCATGGTTCCCTGGACTTCTATTTTCCTACACACCTAACGTTTGTAATGTTACCGTTTGCTAGTTTGTTTGCTGACTTCCCCTCTAAAATCTCATCCTCGTGAGAGCTGAGTCACATCTCTTGTGCTTTCTTCTGTGTTCCTATGAGACACCATCATTCCTGGCACATAGTAGGTGCTTAAAAAATATGTGTTGAAGGAATGAGTGAGGAGGTGAAGGTCCTTTACAAATTCACATTTGCTCCTCTTCAAGCAGTACTCCTGTCAGTAGGAAATGCACAGGTATATTTCCCACAAGGTCATGACTTGGAGAAATTGAAAATGACTTCATTTCTATCTGAATCGCTGGTGTTCAATACTATTAAAAAAACAAATTCTTGTAATAAAATACAACCAAACTTCCAGTGGGCAAGAAAAGAAGCTACAGGAAGAGATGCTCTGAGCAGCAGAACAATTTTATTTATTGTCCCCAACTGTATTAACATCTACCCACAATTTTTCAATGAGGTTGCAACCACCTCTGACTTCCTCCTTGGAATCTCTGTGATATTGCAGATGCAGGTATACTCCTTTAGTAAGTAGAGAATGATTCATAAGGTATGTAACATCACAGAGGTTTCACAAAGAAAATAAAAGGTAACTGTAGTACAATTGCTTGACTGGTGTTACTAGGTTACTATCCAATAAACCACCCACTTATCTGGGGCTTCTGGTGTTTTCAATCCCATTTAACGAGAGTTGGAGCTACCTTGATGTGTCTAGCCCTGTAATTTATTGAGAGTCTGGCCAGAAATGTGGCTATTCCTAATAACAGGAAGTTGAGTGTTTTTTGTTTTTGTTTTTTGAAAAAAAGAAACACAGCTAGAGAAATGGACCAAACTATCAGGAAGGATAGAGGCAGGAAGCTTTGACTGAGTCATTTTGATTAAAATTCCTTTTCTTAGTATCTGACTGCATGTAATTTTTCACAAGACTAATTCTACCAACATAAATAGGTAAATTGGTGCTGACGACTCATGGTATTAATATTCTGACCTGCTAGAACATATGTTCTGCCCCTAAATGTTGTCTTTTAGCACAGGTATTAGAAAATGTGATGAAGAGTATGATTTTCAGTTGTTCAAGTTTCAGTTCAGTTCAGTTCAGTCGCTCAGTTGTGCCCAACTCTTTGCGACCCCATGAATCACAGCACGCCAGGCCTCCCTGTCCATCACCAACTCCCGGAGTTCACTCAAACTCATGTCCATCAAGTCGGGTGATGCCATCCAGCCATCTCATCCTCTGTGGTCCCCTTCTCCTCCTGCCCCCAATCCCTCCCAGCATCAGAGTCTTTTCCAGTGAGTCAACTCTTCGCATGAGGTGGCCAAGGTACTGGAGTTTCAGCTTTAGCATCATTCCTTCCAAAGAACACCCAGGACTGATCTCCTTTAGAATTGACTGGTTGGATCTCCTTGCAGTCCAAGGGACTCTCAAGAGTCTTCTCCAATAGTTCAAAAGCATCAATTCTTTGGCACTCAGCGTTCTTCATGTTCAAGTTCGTCATTCCCCATTTATAAAAATAGAATAATTACTCAGAAAAATTTTAGTGGAAGTCCAACCTTCCCCCTTGCTCTCACCCCTATTCCATCCTGCTCTCTGCCAATGCTGTGTGTGTGGGGGTTTTTTTTGTTTGTTTGTTTTTTTGCCCCAGAAATGTAAGAAGAATTATCTATAGACCATCATAAAACATGAACCTTGAGTAACATAAATGGAACAAAACAAGAAGTTGTGGACTTTGATCTCCATTTAGGTGATGTGACTAACAGAGCTGTCCAGAAAAATAAAGGAAACCTTAATAAATAAGAAGGGTCATTATTTCATTCAGAAAACCCTCATATATGTTTTAAGCAACCAATATGAGCCTGGGAGGGAGCTGGAAACATCAGGGAAGAGAAATTAAAATTGTGATTTTCAGTCAACACGCTGGATTCTGGGAGTAAAATGCCCAGATTAAATAGACACAGACAATAATCTGGGGCAAGTACTTTCATATACATGCGAGGCACTGAGAGAACACAAAAGAGGAAGTTCTAATGCTTCTTGGAGGAGTCCAGAGAGGCTTCAGAGAGGCGGCAGCCCTTGAACAGGCATTCACAGATGAATGCATACTTCTCTCCCAAATCTCTGTAAGGTTCCAAGGGGATCCATTGCCCTGCTGAGCAAAATGTTTGTGAAGGAAAATCAAACATTTCAAACACATAGAATAGATTTCTTTTCCAGGTGGCCGCAGCAGTAAAGAATCCACCTGCCAATGCAGGAGACGCAAGAGACAAGCGTTCGATCCATGGGTCAGGAAGATCCACTGGAGGAGGAAATGGCAACCCACTCCAGTATTCTTGCCTGGGAAATCCCATGGACCAAGGAGCCTGGCAGGTTCCATTCCATGGGGTGGCAAAGAGTAAGACACGACTGAGCACACACGCACATTCTGTTCATTGCCATCATGAGTTACCGTGGGGGAAGAAAGAGCCTTCACAGTAGATATGAGATGCCCGCCACCCCAAGAATACAGTGACAGCCAACTATTCCTAGTACTGCTGTTACTAACATTTATTCACAATCTTTTATTTTAAATTATAATTTATTAAATACTAAGAATACACAGCATTTAATGCTAGGTTCTCATCTTATTGTCTCAACAACTAGGTAACAAGAATGTTATCGTCACTTGAAAGATGAAAATTTTGGGATGAGAATTTAACAGATGCACACTACCATATATATATATATAATAGGTAACCAACAAGGATCTACTTTATAGCACAAGGAACTATACTCAATATTTCATAATAACCTGTAAGAGAAAAGAATCTGAAAAGGAATAGAACTACTTTTGCTGTACACCAGAAACTAACACAACATTGTAAATCGACTATACTTCAATTTTTTAAATGTAAATAAGAAATGTTAAGTTAATTGTTTAAGATTATGCAGTCAGGAGGGTGGAATGAGAATTCAAAATAAAAAATAAAACCTGTCTGACTTCAAGGTGTGGGTTTCTACTCTCCCAATCCAGAGGTGTATTTGTTAGATAAATTAAAGTTTTATCTGTATGAGACAGATAAGATGACATGTTCTTTTCAACGAACAGTGAAAATATGTGATTCACTGAAGCAAGAGGCAGAGGTAGAATGGACCTCAAAGCAGTAAACCTGGTTCTTTGATTCAGGAAAATTTCAAATGTAAAAAAAGTGCATAAACTAATAAAAATAAGTTCATGTGCTTGTTCATTACCTTTCTTGAACAACTGTCAATATTTTGCCAATTGTGTTTCACTTCCCCCTTAACTTTTTTTCACTTGAGTGTTTAAATGCAAATCCCAGATGTCAACTCTTTTTTCTCTTGTGAATATTTCAGTATCTAATAAGGATGTTTTTTGTCTTTTCTCATGACAGCCATATTTGAAAAGCATTATTCTCTCTGTCACGTGAGTGTATGTTCCTCGATTCTCTGTCTCGTCACAACAAAGATTTGGAGTGATGGACATTAAAGCCCCCTCGGCGAGTCACAGCTCTCAGGTCTTGGATAGACCATGTTATAGCTCTCAGGTTTCAAATGGACCTTGTTATAGCTCTTAGACAAATCAGTGTTACAGCTCAGTGTTACAGCTCTATTTTATTTAGAAGATAGCAGGAAAATCCATCTTTGAGGCATGAGAGCACGTCAATCTAAAGACGCGAGAAGAGCACCCTAGCATGCAGGAGAGAGAGGGAGAGCTGGCTCTGGCTCAGCTATTTATATGTTTCTCTCTCCCTGGGCCTGTCCTATGTAAATTGGGCCAGCCAGGAGTGTTGTTTGTTTTACCTGAGATCCTCACTCCGGTCCTCGGTCCTCGGACCTTCTTTTGTTTCATTTTCGTGGGCTTTTCCCTTCCTTGTCTGTGGCCACCGCCATTTTGGACTCCTTTTCCCTATTCTACCTACCTAACATCTCTAAATAGGAGACAGGACACTACTGAATGCTTTCAAAATTAAAATGTAGCCTCTACAGGAATAAAACAACAAAAAAACTTTGCTCTACTATTTTAACATTTAAAGTCATGTTGACTTCATTAATCAAATCACATGTAAATAAAGTGACTCTGAATGATCAATTTTTGATCATTTTGAACACACATAATAGAATCTATATGTTCAAGGAAGCAGAAATCCTTCAGTGGCTCAAGATGAATGAAGACATGAGTTGGACAATGAGATATAGCTGCAAAATGTGTTTTGTGTGAAAATACATAGGTCAGAATGAAAAAGTCCTATTCTTTAAACCCATTAGACAAGAAAGAAATGTACAAATGCAAAGAAATTAGTGCCAGAAAACATAAGTATTCATTCAGCTATGTATATTTAAAAACTGAACTAGAATAAACTTAACTAGATGTTTATGCTTGTCAGCATCTATATCAAGGATACAAGTGTCATTTTGGAAAGCTGGTTGCCTTTCCTCTTTCAAAACCCTTCAGCTGGTTTATCCTTATCCTCACCCCCACGCCAGCTGTCTAGACCAAAGTCTCAAGTCTTTATGTTAATCAAGAAGCCAAGTTCTAACAAATACAAGTTCTCCTGTATCTGAAAGTTGAACATGTCTATGAAACCATTCCTAAGCCAAAATGGCATCAAGGGAAGAAGCAATTATCTGTGAACACATCTTGCTCATGGATGCAGAAACGAAATTGAGATAAAGTACAGCTGCTCACTGGCATAGTATACAGCTATACCGGTCTGATGCTGAGATGCTAAGTGTAGTTCCCATTCAAAGAGTTTGCCGGTGACATTCTTGCTGCTAGGGTTATTTTCCCTTTTCACTTTTTTTTTCTTTTGCTAAAGCAAAAGTCCTTTTCAGATGTCTTTGAGTTAGAAAAAATGAAACTGAGTTCCTCTTTCGAGTTTATGATTAACCTCTGTATGAAAAACTTCATCCCCTTCCTTGTCCACACCTGCTCCATATCAAGGTTCAGTTCAGTTCAGTTCACTCGCTCAGTTGTGTCCAACTCTTTGCAACCCCATGGACTGCAGCATGCCAGGCCTCCCTGTCCATCACCAACTCCCAGAGTTTACTCAAACTTATGTCCACTGAGTCCGTGATGTCATCCAACCATCTCATCCTCTGTCATCTTCTCCTCCTGCCTTCAATCTTTCCCAGCATCAGGATCAGTTCTTTACATCAGGTGGCCAAAGTATTGGAGTTTCAGCTTCAGCATCAGTCCTTCCAATGAATATTCAGGACTGATTTCCTTTAGGATGGACTGGTTGGATCTCCTTGCAGTCCAAGGGACTCTCAAGGGTCCAACACCACAGTTCAAAAGCATCAAGGTTGAGCATCAAAGAAAAAGGGACTGTAATGGAGCAGGACCCTACGTTGCCTTCCCAGGATGGATATTCCCCCCACCATCATGTTCTCTACTTGTAGAAAAACCTTTAGCAGCCTAGGCCTTCCCCAAGTTCTAAAGAGCAAATTTAATCAGAGAAGTGAGAAAATATAGACACAAAGGAAAGCAGCCTGGCAAGACAAAATAATAATAGTTTAGGCATAAAACAAAATCGAGGACCTTTCCTTCCTTTCAAGGGCTATAGATAATATTCTTAGTCTCATCCTTGAGTTATTTTGCAGATGCTGAAAATCCCACCAGATGGAAGAAGTTAATGGCAGACTGAATACCGAGCATCAGCACATAGACCCCATACCTGTTAGAAGGTTGACTCCCAATTACCTAACTGCCAATCAATCAGAAGAACATACAAGAGCTGATCCGGCACTCTGCAACACCCTCCCTCACCCCATCTTTAGAATCTTTTCTCGAAAGCCATCAGGGAGTTCAGGCCTTTAGAGCGTTAGCCACTCACCCTCCTTGCTTAGCTTTGCAATCAACACTATTCTTTTCTTCACCACAACCAAGGGTCAGTAGATTGGCTTTACTATGTGGTGGCTAGTATACCTAAGTTTGATTCAGTAACAAAAACAGATACTAATGTTGGTCTTTTGCAAAAGTGAAGTGGCATAAAGCAAACTTTCAAAGAGCAGGGATACCTGTATAAGAGTTAGAGTAAAAATGATACTTGGTTAAATGGTTTACTGTCCCAACTGAAGCACAAATAAAATTAAGCACAAAGTATAACTTTCCAGGCTATTATGACAGAAACTTTGTGAGGGGCTTTGAGATTGGGTCTATAAAAATTAAGCAAAATTTGACTTCAAAGGAAACAAAAATTTTAAATAAAACAGAATAAGAAAATCATGTGTCTTATTAGTCCTGACTTGCCAATAGCTCCAGCAGCAGCTAGAACCCCAGAGGTTTTCTCCACAGATCCTGAGGCCATTTTTTTCAAACGAACCTGCTCCCAAGAGGCCCCAGTTAGAGTTGGCTCCAGCAGACCTGTGCTGACTCAGTGCAGGAAGGCCAGCCAAGCGCCACTGTGGGCTCACCTGGTGGAAGGAGCCATAAGCTGGTCTGTTCACCTCTGATGTGAGAGAAAAAACAGCTTACTTCTTCTCTAATTAGATACTAGCCAACTAAATGAGTAGATTCATGAGTAGTCTATCATTTTACCACCTGGATGAGAAAACGAGAAATGGCAGAGATATGATTCTTCAGCAAATTGGCTACAGCTGCCAAATTGCAGATTTGGGCAGCCCAAGACAGCAACTATATCGCAGAATATGTGTTAGACCTAAAATTTTCCTAAAACATGTTTTTATATGTCTCATGTTGTCCATCATCAGGTGTGTGCGTGTGCATGGGTCTATGCTAAGAAGTATGCTAAGAAGTGTATCTTAGACATCACTTTGTCTGTTTTTTTAGACACTCAGTTTTTTTGGTTGTTTGGGGGGTTTATAATTATTATTATTATTTATTTTGGCTGTGCTGGGTCTTCACTAGTCATGGTGCTCAGGTCCAGTAGTGTGGCACATGGACCTATTTGAGGTGCATGGACTTATTTGCGGTATGTAGGATCTTAGATCCCTGATCAAGCATCAAACCTGGGTCCCCTGCATTGAAAACTTGAAGTCTTATCCACTGGATCATCAGGGAAGTCCCCAGTTTGTCTTTCTAACTGAACTGAGCTAAGGAAAGCAGAGGAAGGATGGATTTTTTTATGGTTCATGACTGACTTCTTTTTGCCTCCCTTTACTCATCTGTAAAATAAATGCGACTAACATTTGTCTACAGACATGTCCTCGTATTGAGCTGAAAATAACATAAATAATAGTTTGTCTCAGCTATCCTTCAATAAAAGTAACATAAAAAATGCATTTTGAAAGTTAAACAGTTAAAAATGCAAAGTATAACTTTTATTATGAGTGCTTTTCCTCCCTAAGCTATATTTTTATGTCTTCTTTTCTTTGTGTTTTGTTCCTACCTTTGAAATATGAGAATTCTTAAAACTTATAAACACAAAGAGAAATGGGTCAGACCTAATAGTAAAAAACAGAATTAGATATTCATCTATAAATGTGCTTCTCTCTTCTAGCTCAACAGTATTCTAAGGAACAAGCTCACAGAGAACAAGTAATTAATGGACAAAATAAACTTTCATTTCAAAAAGTAAATAATTGGCAACCTTGTTGGGTTTAGTATTTGTAAACATCTTTGTGGCCTCAAGGAAAGGATACAGCATAGGAAATTATAGTTGCACGCATCCCTTGTTGATTTTAGGCTTCCCTAAAGAATGTGATTAGAGTTTGGCTCACAAATCGTTGACAGAAAAATTTTTTTCATATTTTATTTGGTAATCTTCATTGAGTGAAAAGTTTATGGAAGTAAGAAAGACTAATGTCCCATTTGTCATGTATATTCTCCCCCATCCCCATTCTGTCCCTTATAACAGAAGAGGATGAGAGTGATAAGAAGAAAGCCTTATCAAAAGAGGATGATTTTTCCTGGCCAGTTTCCAATCTAAATTCCTAAGAAAAACGACAAGTCTTCCGTGGAACTTCTGTTTAGCAGATCTTAGTTTCTGCTGCCATTTCTAAAATAGCACAGTGATTCAGTGACTCTGCTCTGAAGTCAGACTTTCTGAGTTGGGATCTCTGCCAGGTTACCTACTAGCTATGTGACAAAAGACAAATTATTTTACTTTTCTGTCTCCGTGATCTGATCCACTGAGTGGAAATAATGTGCAATTGTGAAGGTTCAACAAACTAATACACATAAAGCACTCAGAACAGAGTCATTGCTCTATAAGTTTTACTTCCAGATAAGTTGTTGTTGTTTAGTCACTGGTGTCGCTGTTATCGGCTCTTTGAGACCTATGGACTGTAGCCCGTTAGGCTCCTCTCTCCATGGGTTTTCCCAGGCAAGAATACTGGGGTGGGTTGCCATTTCCTTCTCCAGGGGATCTTCCTGACCCAGGGATCGAACCCATGCCTCCTGCTTGACAGGCACATTATTTACTGTTGAGCCACTTGGGGAGCCTTCCAGATAAATAAACAAAATAAACAAATAAATAAACAAAAACCTTTTGCTTTCTGTGAAAGGTACTTTCATCCTCTTTACTATATTTGAAAATGAGATGCTTAAAGTAAAAAGAAAAAGAAAAAAGAATTCTTCTAACTATAGAAGAAACAGATTTCAAATCTGACTTAAAATGAAATGAAAGACTCCCAATAAGAGAAAAAGCCAATCATGCCACAAAAAGACTAAGCCATGAAACATGAATGAGGGCGAGCAGGAGCTGCCAGGAGAAAGCAGGGTCCTGCATGCATTGTTGCAGACACAACCCTTTTGGAGGACAGCCCAGGAGTATAGATCAAAATCATCCAGTTTCATTCTCTGTAACTCAGGGAGTTCTTCCTGGGAAGCAAATTACCAAGATATTACTCAAGAGGAGGAATGATCTCTGTCATGTTCCTAAAAGTGCCCACTGTAATATTACGTATAATCATGAAAAACTAAGAAATAACCCAAATATGTCATGGAGGAACTTCTAAATGATGGGATATTGTTATTAGTAAAATCATACATATAACAGGTAGCAATATGGAAAATAATGTTTAATATTAAGAGAAAAAATGCCTTGAAATTGTATATATCTTATTACTACAACTTTGTGCAAACACATATTTATAAACATTTTATAAGATTATATGAGTGAGTGAGTGAAGTCGCTCAGTCGTGTCTGACTCTTTTCGACCCCGTGGACTATAGCCCACCAGGCTCCTCAGTCCATGGGATTCTCCAGGCAAGAATACTGGAGTGGGTTGCCATTTCCTTCTCCAGGGGATCTTCCCAATCCAGAGATCGAACCCAGGTCTCCTGCATTGCAGGCAGATGCTTTAACCTCTGAGCCACCAGGGAAACCCATATGATTATACAGTTACAGATAATAAGGAAACTGGGGGGAAAAAACAACTGAATTTTGTCTGAAACAATCATAAGTAAAATTTCTTTGTAATGTTCTCTATTGATGTTTAAAGAATAAATACAAAATTAAAATGCAAACACATATGAAATATAATGCTGAAAATAGCTAAGCACCTTATGTTTTAACAAACTGAGAGTTTGAATTCCTATAAGATTTTATTAATCCTTAGAGGGCTTTTTACCACCTTTCTGCTGGTACTGACATGACTCCCAAAATAATGTCCACTTCTCATGTGTGATAGGAACCCTGTGTGTTAGGACTCGGCTAGCTTGAAATGAGAAAACATTTTGTGGATTTTTTTTTTCCATTTACAAAGTAGAAAACTGTTAGTTGTTTAGCAGTTAGTTACTATAAAGAATGGAAGGCAGAGTAGAACCCAACATGTACTCAACCCTGACTATGCAGTTTCTAGGCTTTTTTTTTTTAATTGAGAACTTTATATGAAAGATAGTGCAATCTATTTTGGGGGGCTGTGCCAAGTGTCTTATGAGATCTTAGTTCCCTAACCAAAGACTGAACCTTCATCCTCAGCAGTGAAAGCATGGAGTCCTAACCACTAGATCACCAGGGAATTTCCATGTAGTACATAGGCTTTTTAAAAAATATATGACTTCTCATTAAAAAGACTACAGAAAAATTGATTCATAATACTAAGATAGAAAAATTTAGCCAATATCACTCTGATCAGGCACCATGCTAGCCTCTACAAGTTCCATAAACCACATTTGTAGACCAGAAAGTGTGTGTCCAGTCATGAGCAGATCCAGGCGTTCTCTCATTGCTGACTTTAAGAGCATATTTCAACCTCCTGCTCAGAAACATGATCCCACAAAGCACACCTGAGCTGGATGAACCCAAGGGAGTTGGACCAGCCACCCTACCGCAGAAATCAGCAAAAACCAACATGCATGTGACTTTCAACGCCAAGGGGAATCATAACAACCAACAGCACTTTGGGAAGGAAGAAGGGAAAGGCTGACATGATAAGGATTTAAATTTAGAATTCATGGGAATATTTAACCTCAAAAAGAGATCTGAAGTCAAAATAGACTGTTTAAACTAGAGCAGGCAGAGAAAACATGTTTTTCCTTGCTACCCAGCAGAGTGAAGTGTGGTGGGGAGAGGAGACCTTGAGTTTTGGAGTATTGGATGGGTGATAGAAAATGAAGCTTTATTTATCTAAGCAGTATATGTATACTTTCTAGAATGTGAGCTCTCTTAAAGTATAAACTACATATTATTCTTTTACATTTCCCCTGTTCGGAAGCACCGTTGCCCCTGATAGTTGTACAAAAGTGGCACTGAATGAATAAATCGTAAGTGTTGAAAGGATCAGAGAAGTGTCCTAATCACCCTGATTTCAGGTAACCTCACATAATTCAGCAGAGAAACCTTTTTCTTGGGTTCCTGGTGTTTTTATAATGGGATTTGATCTTGGCTGGTAGAGAAGGAAGAACAATCATTCTCCACCAGGCCTGCATTTCCTTTCCTTTTGACTTGAAAAAGGTTTTTATGTTGTGGTGGTGTTTTTTTTAACTTACTATTAATAAATTTCTGTCCTTCCTCTCCCCACCCCTCGTATCAACTTACACTTCCAACTAAGAAAGCACCAGTCTTGTTGACCCATTTAATAAGTATGACAGCAAAACAGCAAAGGAATTTTTTAATCAAGGAAAAACCTGATTTAAGGAGTTTAACACCACCCTTGATTATTTGGATTTGTCAGAGGAACTTCAATTTTTTTTCTCCGATGAGAGGTGCCTCCAGATTACCTTTTGAGTATCTGAGTCCTTCTGATGTACTAATGATGGGCTTCCCTGGTGGTTCAGAGGTTAAAGCGTCTGCCTGCAATGCAGGAGACCTGGGTTCGATCCCTGGGTTGGGAAGATCCCCTGGAGAAGGAAATGGCAACCCACTCCAGTATTATTGCCTGGAGAATCCCATGGGTGGAGGAGCCTGGTGGGCTACAGTACACGAGGTCACAAACAGTCTGCCATATACGCAATTTCCCAGCTTCACCAAATTTTGTCTTGCATATTTTCTCTTTGTTCTTATTTATTTGCCGAGTTTTTTGTTTATTAGTTCGTTTCCTCTTTTCCTTTAAAGAGAAGAAAGTGACTTACCTAGTTATATCTACTCTAGGGACAATAAGAGTGAATGAAATAAGAATGTCTTATAGTTTAATGCTTCAAAGTAGAAAACTGTGCCCAATTGCTTAACCAAATGCAGATTTGGTTGGGATTCCGGACTTACTTCTAAGTTAAGGCCGTGGAAAATCTGAACCATTGCTTATCTTTAATTTATGGTTCTCTGTTAAGGGCAGCACTGAACTGTTCACCAGGTTAAAATGTTGGCTTAAGAAAGTTGTGCATCACAGACAGACTTGAAGACAAACACAATGTATTCTTTTTCTTAGTTGAGGCATTCTGTTTTTCTCAGCTAAAAACTCCCCCATTTAGGTGTATCCAGTCCTGAGGAACAGAGCCATCATCTACAGAAATGATCTAAGATAAAGGTAGAGTGTTGGACGAGCTCTCCTGAGATTTCTGAGCTCTTTCATTTCCTCCTTTCTTCTTTTGGCCTGATAAAATATTGTTTGTGGCTTTTCCCCAGAAGTGATCTGGAACATGTCAGCATTCTAATCTGTCTAATTTAGAAGATGCATGTATCTCCAAGTTTAGAGTAAAATATCCTGATGTAGAACTGTTTTCCTCTAGTTTTCTCAAACTTAGACCTTTGGCATTTTAAGTAGAGGTCATTGTTGTTGTTGTTTGTTGTTGTTTTTTAGCCACTAAGTCATGTCCCACTCTTTTGTGACCCCATGGACTGTAGCCCACCAGGCTCCTCTGACCACGGGGCTTCCCAGGCAGATTGCTGGGAGTAGGTTGCCATTTCCTTCTCCAGGGGATCTTCCTGACCCAGGGATTGAGCCCCTGATCTCCTGCACTGGCTGGCAGATTCCTTACCACTGAACTACCAGAAAAGCCCTACAGATCATTACAAAATGAAAATTTCCCTTTGTACCTGAATTTTTACCTGGACCAACTGAGTTTGGCTTTCCAGAGAACCAGAAGGTGACCAGGGTAATGATGGGGCATTGGAGGCACTGTGGCTACTTTCCATCACTCAGCAAGGTACTCCCGCATGAGGAAGCATATCACACAGGGTCTTTTGAGGAGAGATTAGTAGAGATACTGTCTACAAAGCTGAGGGCAAAGCAAGGAGAAAGACACCTGGAGGCTAGTGAGAAATGGAATATTGTCTGCCACATCAGTAAACAAGCATGTCAGTCATCAGTGATTACAGTCCTCCAATGTGAGCCCCTGAGCCCTACGGACACTCAAGAAGGAGAAGAATACCTTCAATCTGGCAACCATCAGACTGCAGCCACTGCCTAGGGTTAGTCCTGAGGAAAGGAAGCTTAGGATGTGAAAATGCATACTGACCCCAAAGCTGAGATGTACATGAAAGGAATGATTCCGGTGAGCCCAGACTCTTGCATCTTCCCCTACATAGAAAGCGCTAAATTCCTTAACTTGGGATGCCTGGTTTCCTTTAATTAACAAGCACCATTTGATATTCAGACTACCTGCCTTTTGTTGCAAAACTTCTATTTAACCTGGCTTCTCCCCTCACCTCCTTGGAGCGGTTCTCTCAGGAATACTTGAGATGCTGGCTCCCAGGCTTACATCCTAAAAATTTTCACCAAATAAAACATAACTCTCAACTTTTAAGTTGTGAATATTTTTGAAGCTGACCTAGGAACAGCAGAGTCAGGAGAAGGAATTGTGTCATTTGGGGCCTAAAGAGGCAAGAGGAGAAAGCAGTTCACAGAACCTAAAGACAAAGGGCAGAGACAGAAACGCGTGTGGGGAAGACTATTGGCAAGAGCTTGTCCTATGGCAAAGGGATGCAGCCAGCCCACAGCAAACTTGTGCTTGAGCCTGACAACTGGGATCAGAGGATAGGGAACCCATTGATGCAGGTCAGATTCTTAGAAAAATAGCAGGGTGGAGCCTGAATCTGAAGTACCAAATAGACAAGAAAAAAAAAAAAAAAAGTTGGGGTTGATCTCTCAAATCCAGGGTCATATTCACTGGTAATCTTACATAGGCACCTCTATGTGACATGGAAAAATGTAAATTTCCTATTTACATTTTAAATAGGTCCTACATAGACCTATTCCTACAGGTAGGATTATGCTTCTATGTGAATTACAAAAAGACTGTCCTTCTTCCAGAAAATACAACCCAAAGTGAGGATGCACAGCTTGGAAAGCAGATTGTGGGCCAGATTCTAGTCGCTACGGACCCCCTTGGCTGAGTAACCTGAACAAGACTACCTGGAGTGAACTCTAATTGATCTGAGTCAACTGAAATAACAGAATCTTCTTGTCAAAGTTATTGGTTCAGTACTGGATACAGAACCCAGCCCAGGTCATTCAGCATGTGACTAACCACTGGTCATAGCCAGTGGTTCAGGGGCAGTCACGTGGTGATGATAGCTGGTAGAGTAAAGTTCAGGATGTTCAGGCGATGACTGCCGAAGAAGTCCTTGCCCCTATTTCAGAAATACATGAGGAAGCGTGTGGTCCCGGGAGGTTTTAGCATTTATTGTAAGGGAGGCCAGCCCTAAAAATAAGCCAGATGCCCAGAGGGAGTAAATGGAGAAAAATCATTCACAACAATACCATGTGTTAAAGTCAGATTATGTCTGAAATCTGCCTTGTCTCTGTACTTTTCAATCACATTAGTCAATAAATTTCCTTTCATTTTTAAGTTAGAGTTTCCTGTTGCTTACAAATAGGGACTTATTCTAGTTCTTCTTGCCCTCTCAGGTGTGAACAACTTAGGTTTTTTTCGTTTCTTCATTATCCTAACTATGGGGCTAGGAAAAATATCAATTCATCTTCAGTTCAAACCAGACTGATTTTCAGTCATTTCTGTATGTGTGCCTTTGTTGGTTTCCATTTAGAAGTAAAAAGTGGCTGCACAATTCTTTTATATACGCTAAGTTCTCTTTTCTTTCTGATATTGTCTTTGGCATAATTGCTCTGGTAATATCTTTTATCATCTATTATAACAGTTGTATTTACATTTGTATACATTGCCTTCTCTGGGTGAATACCTACCCAATATATCCTTTCCAAGCCCACAGTTGAATTTTCTCTTGGTTATTTGTATCTTTACACTTACTTGCTTACACACAAGTGTGAAGGTATAACTTAACTTATCAGAGACATTTCTATTAGAGGGAATGTCTTATAGACATTTCTATAAGAGGAAATCAAATACACAAGTTGAAGTTTAGCAACTTAAGAATTTGGTTAGTGTTAACATATCAGTTTTAACATATTTGTTAGTTTTAACAAATTAAAAGACGCTTACTACTTGGAAGAAAATTTACCAACCTAGACAGAACATTAAAAACGAGAGACATTACTTTGACAACTAAGGGTCCATCTAGTCAAGGTCCAGATAGTCATGACTATCTCCAGTAGTCATGTATGGATGTGAGAGTTGGACTATAAAAAAAGCTGAGCACCAAAGAATTGATGCTTTTGAACTGCGGTATTGGAGAAGACGCTTGAGAGTCCCTTGGACTGCAAGGAGATCCAACCACTCCATCCTAAGGGAGATCAGTCCTGAATATTCATTGGAAGGACTGATGCTGAAGCTGAAGCTCCAATACTTTGGCCACCTCATGAGAAGAACTGACTCATTGGAAAAGACCCTGATGCTGGGAAAGATTGAAGGTGGGAGGAGAAGGGGAAGACAAAGGATGAGATGGTTGGATGTCATCACCGACTCAATGAACATGAGTTTGAGTAAACTCTGGGAGTTGGTGATGGACAGGGAGGCCTGGCGTGCTGCAGTCCATGGGGTTGCAAAGAGTTGAACACGACTGAGTGACTGAACTGAACATATCAGGAGCTGGAGTCCAAAAGCAGATTGAAATGTGGCAGCCTTGATGTCCATAATGATCAGAGTTCGAGCTCATCTGAATATTTACAGCAGTCTTTCTACCAGCCTCCCTATATGTGATCTTGATCTCCTTAAAAGTCACTTCCATACCAACCTTCCGGAACTGACAGCTACTGTCTTGACTGCGGAGGGACCAGCACATAATAAAGCTTCCACAGACATTAGTAAGGCCCTGGCTTCACAGACTTGTGTTCAGGAACTTTAAGAAGCAAGTGTTAACCAGTCTCTCCAGTTTCCTGCTTTTCACTTTCATGCCTGACAGTTTACTTTCCAGTGTCATCTTTACACAGTTCTTTTTTTCTGTCTGCGTCCCTCCTACATGGCTTCCCTCTGCCTGAAATGTTTTCTCAGCCTCTCCTCCATGTTTTTATTCCCAGTGCCCATCTGAAAGACAGCCAGGAATGTAAAGGATTTCACATACCAAAGAATATTTTTATCACCAAAAACACTAGATTTAATCTTATAAAATAGAGCTGAGTAAATTGAGAGAACAATTAGTTTGCATTCAAGATAGACGTTGAATTGAAAATCTTTATGAAATGTGAGTGGGGTTGACAAATTTAAATTCAAATAAAATTTTCAATTAACATTTTTAAAATTGGAAGATAATTACAGTATTGTGTTGGTTTCTGCCATACATCGACGTGAATCAGCCACAGATATACATGTGTCCCCTCCCTCCAGAACCCCCCTCCCATGTCCCTCCCCATTCACCCCCCAGGTTGTCACAGAGCACTGGGTTGAGCTCCCTGTGTCACACAGCCAACTCCCACTTGCTGTTTTTCTAGATACCATCCTAAGCACTTTTTCCCTAACAGCTCACACTAATCAGATTCCAAAATATTTTGGGCTACTGCTGTGATGTTACCCTCAGATAGCAGTAGTAAAGACAAAAACAAAAGCACCTATTACAAAGTATACTTCAAAAATCTTCCATACATAAAAAAAAAATCTTAGATTCTAAATTCTGAGAGGCTTGACTTCATCTGCTTGGCTGTCATCTCTGTTGGACAGATATTATAAGGGAAATTGAAAAGTGGAATTAAAGGGCAATCTGATTATTGTTAGGATGAAGTCTTTGTAGTTGAAACGTGTCAAAAAATTCTTTCTTTGTGAAACTACAGAATGAGCATAACTGGCTTGTCCGAAAATTTTGACCCAGCAGGCCAGGAGACTTCCTATGGCCGTAGACTGTTGGTGGTGGTAGAGCAGACCTGGGCACTGGACCAGAATGAGTGTCCACTGTGAGGCCAGCCATGGGGACCATGTGGTCACTGTATGGAGACTATGCAGAAAAGTAGACAGGCACATATGGTCAGCTCCATGAAGGAGATGTGGCCAGGGGGGCTGTTGACCTTGAAGGTAAGGCTGGGCTTCCTTCCTGGTTAGGAAATCCATTGCTGGCCTTGGGATGCAGGTGGCTCTGCACATAGGTGAAGAGCACAGCATCTTGCTGGGAAAAAGTACTGCAGGAGTGGCTGTGGCAGAGAACAATTTTAGAAGTCGAGACAGTGAACTCTGTTTCTTATGAGCAACAAGATACTGCAGCAAAGGGAGGCAGCCCATGAGGCCCCATAACCAGTCATGAGAGGCAATTGAGAATCGAGGGCAGAACATGGAAGGCTGGACCACTGAGGCAAAGGAATGCGGGAACCAAGACTGCCTATTGTCACCCCAGGTTATAGGGTTTAGGACAGAGCCATCAGAGATTGACCACATTCTCCACTACTCCAATTATGTATGTGTCCAAGATCACTAAGAGACCATGCATATAATTTGCCTAGAATGCCACTTTTATTCTTTTCAATTAATTGCCCTCTTACTTCTAAAATTCCATATTAAAGAAAGTAGAAACTGTTCTTCAAGAGAGAGAAAAAGCTGCCAATTTAATCATGATATATCATCAACTAGTAAGATACAAACTGATTAAGGAGATTTTTTTATTATTATTATTTTAAAGAATGTCTTCAGTTCAGTTCAGTTCAGTCGCTCAGTCGTGTCTGACTCTTTGTGACCCCATGAATTGCAGCACACCAGGCCTCCCTGTCCATCACCAACTCCCGGGCTTCACTCAAACTCAGGTCCATCGAGTCAGTGATGCCATCCAGCCATCTCATCTTAGAACCTTTGAAATATTGTACCTCGACTCTGTCACTTCATTTTGACACTGTTGTTTGAATGCATAGTAACTTGAACTCAACTTAGATGCTCGGTCCCCTGGAAGTGCTCCCTGCTGATACCTAAATAGGCCTCAGTCCAGAGTGGACATTATCACATCAGTAAGGATCTCAAATGATGTCAAACAGGCAAAAGAAACCTTTTTATTTTTACTTATCTATTTACTTTTTTTGCTTGGATTTTTATTGAAGTATAGTTGATTTACAGTGTTGCATTGCTTCAGGTGTACAGCAAAGTAAAAAAGTATACATATACTTTTTCACATCATTTTCCCAAATATGATTATTACAAAACATCAAGTATAGCTCCTTGTGCTACACAGTAGGTACTTGCTTTTTGTTTTTATCTAATTTATATATAGTATTGCATATATGTTACTCCCAACAGGAAAGATCCTTTTTAAAGTGAGCATGGGGTGTGTTTTTTATTTAGGTATCACACAGTGTTTAATTCTTAACACCAAATATCAAACCGAGGAAAATTACATTGCAGTCTCATAGAGCTGCTGACAATCTAGTCCAATGGTTTCCAATCCAACTGCACATCAGAATTACCTCAAAAACTTCTGGGAACTCGGCTCCATGTTATGTGGCAGCCTGGATGCAAAGAGAGCTTGAGTGAGAATGGGTACATGTATATATATGCCTGAACTGCTTTGCTGTCCACCTGAAACTATCACAGCATTGTTAAACGGCTATACCCCAATATGAAATAAATTTTTAAAAAAAAAGAATTTCCTGGAAAAACTTTCTTAAAAATCTATTCCTAAAGTTCAAAGTTTGATAATGCACTCTGTTGGCCACACTGTGGAAAAAGACTCTCAAACATTGTTGGTAGGAATGCAAAAACTCATACAATCACTAAGGAGGAGAGTTTGGCAATATTTATCAAAGCGCCTTTAGACCCAGAAGTTCCACTTTTAAGAACTTACCTCAAGGGATAAACTGCTACAGATACAAAAATATCATATATATATACAAGGTTATTCACTGTGCCAGTATTTGTCAGGACAAAATATAGGAAACCACCCAGGTCTATCCATTGGAGGCTGGCTGAAGAAACCCTGCAATATCCACACAAGAGAATACTCTCCTACAGCAGAATTATAGAAAAGAAGGAGGATCATCTCTGAGAATGAATATGGAGGGATAAAAGCAAAATGCAAGAGTCTGCTACCATTTTTATATATCTATACCTATACAAACATCCCTTCATTCTTTCTAGAGTTATCTCTCCACTGATCTCCAGTAGCATATTGAGCACCTACTGACCTGGGGAGTTCCTCTTTCAGTATCCTATCATTTTGCCTTTTCATACTGTTCACGGGGTTCTCAAGGCAAGAATACTGAAGTGGTTTGCCATTTCCTTCTCCAGTGGACCACATTCTGTCAGACCTCTTCACCATGACCCACCCACCCTGGGTTGCCCCGCGGGCATGGCTTGGTTTCATTGAGTTAGACAAGGCTGTGGTCCTAGTGTGATAGGATTGACTAGTTTTCTGTGAGTATGGTTTCAGTGTGTCTGCCCTCTGATGCCCTCTAGCAACACCTACCTTCTTACTTGGGTTTCTCTTACCTTGGATGTGGGGTATCTCTTCACAGCTGCTCCAGCAAGGCGCAGCTGCTGCTCCTTACCTTGGACGAGGGGTATCTCCTCACCACCACCCTTCCTGACCTTGAACGTGGGTGGCTCCTCTAGGCCCTCCTGCACCCAAGCAAACAATACACAGCTGTGGATGTAACTGGTGATAGAAGCAAGGTCCAATGCTGTAAAGAGCAATATTGCATAGGAACCTGGAATGTCAGGTCCATGAATCAAGGCAAATTGGAAGTGGTCAAACAAGAGATGGCAAGAGTGAACATCGACATTCTAAGAATCAGCGAACTAAAATGGACTGCAATGGGTGAATTTAACTCAGATGACAATTATATCTACTACTGCGGGCAGGAATCCATCAGAAGAAATGGAGTAGCCATCATGGTCAGCAAAAGAGTCCGAAATGCAGTACTTGGATGCAATCTCAAAAACGACACAATGATCTCTGTTCGTCTCAAAGGCAAACCATTCAATATCACAGTTATCCAAGTCTATGCCCCAACCAGTAATGCTGAAGAAGCTGAAGTTGAACGGTTTTATGAAGACCCACAAGACCTTTTAGAACTAACACCTAAAAAAGATGTCCTTTTCATTATAGGGGACTGGAATGCAAAAGTAGGAATTCAAGAAACACCTGGAGTAACAGGCAAATTTGGCCTTGGAATGCAGAATGAAGCAGGGCAAAGACTAATAGAGTTTTGCCAAGAAAATGCACTGGTCATAGCAAATACCCTCTTCCAACAACACAAGAGAAAACTCTACACATGGACATCAGCAGATGGTCAACACTGAAATCAGATTGATTATATTCTATACAGCCAAAGATGGAGAAGCTCTATACAGGCAACAAAAACAAGACCAGGAGCTGACTGTGGCTCAGATCATAAACTCCTTAATGCCAAATTCAGACTTAAATTGAAGAAAGTAGGGAAAACCGCTAGACCATTCAGGTATGACCTAAATCAAATCCCTTATGATTATACAGTGGAAGTGAGAAATAGATTTAAGGGCCTAGATCTGATAGATAGAGTGCCTGATGAACTATGGAATGAGGTTCGTGACATTGTACAGGAGACAGGGATCAAGACCATCTCCATGGAAAAGAAACGAAAAAAAGCAAAATGGCTGTCTGGGGAGGCCTTACAAATAGCTGTGAAAAGAAGAGAAGCCAAAAGCAAAGGAGAAAAGGAAAGATATAAGCATCTGAATGCAGAGTTCCAAAGAATAGCAAGAAGAGATAAGAAAGCCTTCCTCAGCGATCAATGCAAAGAAATAGAGGAAAAGAATAGAATGGGAAAGACTAGAGATCTCTTCAAGAAAATTAGAGATACCAAGGGAATATTTCATGCAAAGATGGGCTCGATAAAGGACAGAAATGGTATGGACCTAACAGAAGCAGAAGATACTAAGAAGAGGTGGCAAGAACACACAGAAGAACTGTGCAAAAAGATCTTCACGACCCGGATAATCACGATGGTGTGATTACTCATCTAGAGCCAGACATCCTGGAATGTGAAGTAAAGTGGGCCTTAGAAAGCATCACTACGAACAAAGCTAGTGGAGGTGATGGAATTCCAGTAGAGCTATTTCAAATCCTGAAAGATGATGCTGTGAAAGTGGTGCACTCAATATGCCAGCAAATTTAGAAGACTCAGCAGTGGCCGCAGGACTGGAAAAGGTCAGTTTTCATTCCAATTCCAAAGAAAGGCAATGCCAAAGAATGCTCAAACTACTGCACAATTGCACTCATCTCACATGCTAGTAAAGTAATCCTCAAAATTCTCCAAGCCAGGTTTCAACAATATGTGAACAATGAACTTCCAGATGTTCAGAAAAGGCAGAGGAACCAGAGATCAAATTGCCAACATCCGCTGGATCATGGAAAAAGCAAGAGAATTCCAGAAAAACATCTATTTCTGCTTTATTGACTATGCCAAAGCTTTTGACTGTGTGGATCACAATAAACTGTGGAAAATTCTGAAAGAGATGGGAATACCAAACCACCTGACCTGACTCTTGAGAAATCTGTATGCAGCTTAGGAAGCAACAGCTAGAACTGGACATGGAACAACAGACTGGTTCCAAATAGGAAAAGGAGTACGTCAAGGCTGTATATTGTCACCCTGCTTATTTAAATTATATGCAGAGTACATCATGAGAAACGCTGGACTGGAAGAAACACAAGCTGGAATCAAGATTGCTGGGAGAAATATCAATCACCTCAGATATGCAGATGACACTACCCTTACGGCAGAAAGTGAAGAGGAACTCAAAAGCCTCTTGATGAAAGTGAAAGAGGAGAGTGAAAAAGTTGGCTTAAAGCTCAACATTCAGAAAACGAAGATCATGGCATCCAGTCCCATCACTTCATGGGAAATAGATGGGGAAACAGTGGAAACAGTGTCAGACTTTATTTTTTGGGGCTCCAAAATCACTGCAGATGGTGACTGCAGCCATGAAATTAAAAGACGCTTACTCCTTGGAAGAAAAGTTATGACCAACCTAGATAGCATATTCAAAAGCAGAAACATTGCTTTGCCAAATAAGGTCTGTCTAGTCAAGGCTATGGTTTTTCCTGTGGTCATGTATGGATGTGAGAGTTGGACTGTGAAAAAAGCTGAGAGCTGAAGAATTGATGCTTTTGAAGTGTCGTGTTGGGGAAGACTCTTGAGAGTCCCTTGGACTGCAAGGAGATCCAACCATTCTGAAGGAGATCAGCCCTGGGATTTCTTTGGAAGGAATGATACTAAAGCTGAAACTCCAATACTTTGGCCACCTCATGCAAAGAGTTGACTCATTGGAAAAAACTCTGATTCTGGGAGTGATTGGGGGCAGGAGGAGAAGGTGACGACAGAGGATGAGATGGATGGCATCACTGCCTAGATGGACGCGAGTCTGAGTGAACTCCGGGAGTTGGTGATGGACAGGGAGGCCTGGCGTGCTGCGATTCATGGGGTCGCAAAGAGTCGGACATGACTGAGTGACTGAATTGAACTGAACATTAGGAAATGGCAAACCATTGATGAAAAATTGGAATATTGAACTAGAAACTAATATAAATGATTCCTTATGTGAAGTCAGAGCAGGAGGAATGGAGTGGTGAGAGGAATTGGAAAGCATGTGAGATGACTTTTTTGAGAGCAACTTTTTTATAGCTTGGGGAATGTTTGAGCCATGTAAGTATTCACATTTTCAAATATAAAATTATATCAACAGGATGAAAAAGAACAAATTTAATTCAATCAGGAACAGACAATTTTACACTACAGTGATAAACACATTTTTAAAAAGACTTGAAATCACTCTTGGACATATTTCTCTGACTATATATCCTTTTTGGGGTTTCCCAGGTGGGTGGCTCACTGGTAACATATCTGCCTGCCACTGCAAGAGACCCTGGTTTGTTCTCTGGGTTGGGAAGATCCCCGAGAGAAGGAAATGGCAACTCACTTTTTCAGTATTCTTGCCTGGAATATCCCATGGATAGGGGAGCCGGGAAGACTATCGTCTGTGGCTTCACAAAAGAGTCGGAGACATCTTAGCAACTGAACAACAACAACATACCTTTTATGAGATACTTTCTCAGGGTAAAAAGAACAACAAAAATATTATGAACATGACTTGGCAGATTCGGTTGTTTTTTCTTAAAATTATTATTTTGGGTGTATAGTGTAGGATAAAGCAAATGAGTAAATATATTGATGGTATTAGGAATCAAGCTTCTCACTGTAGGAAAAGCAATGCATAAACATGGAACAGGGAAGTTCAGGGGCCCTGATGTCTGGATTTGCAGTAGAGTTGCCACCATGAACTCATGCTTTTAAAAATATGTACATTCCTAGCTCTGTCCATTGAAGAGCCCCAGAAGCAAAGTCACCCAGAAGAAATGAACATACTAGTGACATACTAGGTCAAACATACTTTGACCTTGGTTTCAAAGTACTGTTCACCACTAAAAAGAAGGAATGTTCCCTAGGGGAATGGGTAATTCTAGATCAGATGGAGAATGTACAAGGTGAACCTGGAACATGGAATGTTACAAAGCAAAGAAAATGTGCAGAGAATGTAAGTGCAGGTCTAAAGCAAAAGCTGCAAGCATGAAAGGCCTAACATGGGACAACCTGGGAATTTAAAAAGTTGGGGGAAATGAATTCAATTTTCAAAAGTCCATGAGACCATAGAAATCCTAAAGAAGGGTGTCTTATCTTCACTCTTCACAAAAGAATGTTAGCCAACGGCAAGAGGTGAAGAATCTGCCTGCCAATTCAGGAGATGCAAGATACATAGGTTTGATTCCTGGGTTGGGAAGATTCCCTGGAGTAGGAAATGTCAACTTGTTCTAGTATTCTTGCCTGGAAAATTCCCTGGACAGAGGAGCCTGGCAGGCTACAGTCCATGGGGTCACAAAGAGTCGGACGTGATTGAGCACACACATATATGCATGCGAGTAGAGCTGGAATAATAAAATTAAGAAATTTTAGTTTTCAGTCTCCAGTGTGACTCAGACAAGGATCATCAAATGCATGCTAAAACTACTGGGTGAAAATGTGTTGGGGAATATATAATTACACGATACCAAAGTGCTATCCCAGAGATTACTTATTAATGAGTTAGGAAAAAGCATACCTTTACAATGAAGAGAAAATTGGCAGACATTCCCTGATGATTAGCAATATTGAGCATCTTTTCATGTGCCTGTTGACTGTCTGCATTTCATCCTTAGAAAAATGTCTATTCAGTTCTGCCCATTTCCTAATCAGGTGTTTTGGTTTTTGATGTTGAGTTGTATAAGCTGTTTATATATATTGGATATTAATCCCTGATCGATCATATCATTTGCAAATATTTTATCCCATTCAGTAGGTTGTCTTTTTTTTTTGTCAATGATTTCCTTTCCTATGCAAAAGCTTTTAAGTTTAATTAGTTTTCAAAGTATTTTATTTCATAATGAATATCCTGTTTCAAACATAGAGATTATTTTCCATTTGGTAGAGATAAAGCTGTGGCTTTCATAAATCCTCCTTTTCTCTCTCTACCCAACCAGCTTACAGTAATGATTTTACAGGTAGTCAGCCACATAAAAACCCACCATAGGCTTTGAAGTTGAAAAGTAACCACAACCAATAAACCAGAGAAGAAAACAAACTGAAACAACTCTCACATATGGACAAGAACCTTCGCTTTTTAATCCTTTCTTTTTCATGTAAAAGGATTTCATGTAAATCCTTTTTTTTTTTTCATAGTTTAAGACCCAGCCAAGTCACTACAGTTACTAAGATTGACTCTGATATAGGGCACAACATAGGATAAAGTTCCCAGAACATGAAACAAGACAGAAAAGCCCTTGATAATTAGGGCTAGATTCCTAATTAGAAATAGAGCTCTCGGTTATAGATGCCCTAAGTGTGGGCCAACAGTGGGGATGGTAAAAACCTGGTAGAATGCTGCCCCTCCTTTTTCAATACCCACAGTAGACATCAATTATTTTTTCTTCTATTTTTGGCCATACCACACAGCTTGTGGGATCTTAGTTCCCAACCAGAGATTCAACCCGGGCCCTCGACAGTGAAAGCGCAGAGTCCTCACCACTGGACCACCAGGAAATTCCTCGACATCAGCTTTTCATCACCATATTTTTCCCTATTGGGTTGGAGTGGATTGGGATTCTGTCTCAGCCCAGTACTCAAAGTCACCACCAGCAATCGAATGAAAATACATGTCACGTGAATGAGAACTACAATTTTTAATTTCTTGTTCCAAATTAAGGCTAGAGCTGCAAGCAGATGAAGGGCTGCAGCTTTGAGAGGAAGCTTGCCAGGCTAGCAGCCAGGCAGGGGTGAACAAGGCTCAACGGCTGTTAAATTAGAAAGCAAACTAAAGTATGGAGAAGCAGCAAAAAATACTTTCCTTCTACACTGCAGCATGGAGCATATGTGACAGGCAGACAGCTTGCAAACTGAGCAAGGGCCAGAGGGCTGCCCTGTTTCATAGAGGCAAGTTGCTGATAGGGATAATATCAGAAAGCAAGTCTGAACCAGATGGTTACAAAGGTGTTATTTCAGGGTTTTCATATGGCTGGTAGGATCTGCTAACCCGTGGTGTTTAAAATAAATTCAGGTGAATTCTTGATTATGGTTTCCCTATCTGACTCTTTTATAAATAACACCCATACTTTTCCACTCTTTGAAATTCCACCAGTATTGATTTTTTTTTTTCAAAACTAGGCTTTTAGGCACAAAAAAGGATATACCGTAAAGTGGTTTGAAATTATATGTAAGATAACATGTTTTTGAGAAATGTTTGTGCAGCATTTTTTCTTTGCAAAATATTTTTTATTGCAAACATCCTAGCTAATTATCTGTCCCAGTTATTCAGGGGTTGGCTTACCCTTATATTATATATGTGAAAGACAAGACAGAGAGATAAGTTCAAGTTGAGTTAACTAAAATTTGCATGCCTCTTAGCCAATGGAAATTAAAACAACTTGCCCAGATTATACAGTAAATCAATCATCTGGCCATGATTAAAACCTTCAGCCTTGGAAGCTCCAACTCAGTTCACTGAACCATTCTGTCTTTCATAAGGATTTTATTACTTTGTATATATTGATTTTTTTCTTGAAAGAGTAAAGCGTCTCTTTCACATTCTGTAGCAAAGTGCTTATTTATCAAAACAAAATTGCTGACTATTTAGGAAAATGCATTCTGCATCTCCATCTCCTGTACTCCCAACATCACCATCTCTTTCTCCATAGCTTATACATATGCCCAAGAGTCTTCAACTTTATAAAATCTCTAATCTCTATGACCTTATCGATATATGGTTTTATTATTCCTTTTCAATCAAACTTTTGGACAGTGTGGTTCGTTCATAGTCTTCCTTCTGATACTACCCAATCATTCCTCAATCCACTGAAACTTACTTTTCCCCAACCAGTCAACTGATATGTTCTAGAAAAGTGTATCAGTGGATCTTATTCATCTTGTATAACTGGAATGTATACCAGTACAATATAGCACTCTTGTACAATATAGCACCTGTAGTGTGGTACTGAGATGTGCACTTAAAATTTTATTAATAGAGTAGATCTCATGTCAAGTGTTTTTACCTACAAAAATGTTAAATAAAAAAGGACACAAGGAAACTTTTGGAGGTAACGGATACGTCTATTACCTTGATAGTAGTGATGTCTTTGCAGGTATCTGCATATGCCCAAATGCATCAAAGTGTGTATATTAACTAAGTGAAATTTTTTGTATGTCAATCATACTTCAATATTGTTTTTTGTAAAGTGTGTCAACAGCAGTGATTACTCCAAACTCCAAGGACACAAATAATTTATCTTTCTGGATTGACTAACTTTGTGGATTTCTCTCTTTCCTCTCTATTTTTGCTATTCTTTCTTAATCTCTTTATGAACTCCTGCTTTGTCTCTTTTGTCTCTGTTGGAGTTTCTGAGTTTCACCCTTGATCCTCTGTTTTTCTCAAAATAGAGCTTCTCTTTGGACTGTCAGGATTTTAATTACCTCTGTATCCTAGTGATTTCCAAAACTAAATCTCCATCCATGACTCAGGTTTCAGAATCCAATTTACAAATACTTGTTAGACATTTCCAATCTTGTCAGATCCACAGGCTAATATCCAAAGAACATTCTACCCTCAATCCTGTCCCTATGTCATTTAATGAATCAATATCCATCAAATCTGAAATCTGTGAGTTTGCTATCCTCCATATTCCATTAATAAGTTCCTTTAACTATACCTCATGAAAGTGAAAGTGAAGTCGCTCAGTCGTGTCCAACTCTTTGCGACCCCATGGACTGTAGCCTACCAAGCTCCTGTCCATGGGATTTTCCAGGCAATAGTACTGGAGTGGATTGCCATTTCCTTCTCCAGGGGATCTTCCTGACCCAGGGATCGAACCCAGGTCTCTCACATAGTAGACAGACGCTTTATCGTCTGAGCCACCAGGGAAGTAACTATACCTCATAAATATTTATTAATATTGTCTCCTCTGATATATTAAACTATATCTCCAACATAGTTCAGTCTCATAATTTTAATCTTCTAATTGAGTCTCTTTGACTTCTTCAAACTTATCCACTGCACCAAAGCCATAATAACCTGTGTGAAACAAAACCTGACAATCATTCTTCTTAGAGCCTCCAAAGCTTCTCTATGAAGAAATAAAATCCACGCTTGTAAAAGTGGCTACAAGGATCTTTATAACCTGGCTTCCATTATCAAAATGTTTATAGTTTTCCATTCACAAAGAACTTTATTAAGCCTCGACTATTGGCTCTGCCTAGAACATTCTTCTGGTCTCTCTCCCCATGGCAGTTATTAGTACTATTCACCACCATTTCTAAATACCCTCCTCCTGGTCCATAGTAGGATAGCGCTCCCTACTTCCTGGAGTTAACCATGATCACGTGACTTGCTTTGACCAATGAAAGGCGAGTCACATGCAAGCAACGTGTCACATCCAAACAAGCTTTCAGGAGCAGGTGCACGATTTTCCATCTTCCCTCCTTCGGCCAAGGCAGCAAGTTACATTCCAGAGCATGGGGAATGAACTAGCTTCAGTGCCTGAGTCAGAACAATATCCTGAGGTGGACAGGAAGCAAAAAGGAGAAATAAATCTGTGTTGTTTGCTTTAAGTCCTTAAAAATGTGGAGATACATATTACTGCAGCATATTTTAAACTATCCTGACAAGCACACCTTATTCTAATCCTTTTATTCGGCTAGTTATTACTCACACTTCCGATTTTGCTTGGTTGTTGCCTCCTTTCAGAATTTCTAGGCTATTTTCTCAACTGGAAAATGGGGATAATAGGGCTTCTGTAGGATTGGAAAGGTAACTTTACATAGAATATTTAAAATGGTAAGTATCTAGATATTAGCTTAATAAAATATGCCCTTTTAAGTGGTTGCTGTTATCCCATGACTGTATCAGTTCACTAATTACCATCTCTTTTCATTTTGCATTTAATTCATATGTATAACTCATACCTTTTATAAAAAATCAAGCTAGTCAATGTCTTTCCCCAAATAGCTCTCTCCATCAAAATGCCAACATTGTAATTGCCAGTTTGGGGACTGGAAATGTCCAGAATGAAAAAGGAGAGGCTACAGACCACATAGTCAGGCTTTAGCTGTGGTGAGTGGTCAGGGTTCATTCATCTGATTAATTCATCATGAGCTTCATTTTCCTCCAATGTAATAGGAAAATAGTAATATGTAGAGACTGTTTTGGTTTGGGGCCTTTTTTTTTTTTTTTTTTTTTAGGATTAAAGTAACGAACATACAGAAACAGATAAAAGAGCTTAGCATCCTCTCTGGCATAAAGTGATGTAACAATATGCAGCTTTCAGTGATTTCATTTTTGTCATGCTCATCATCTATCATCTCGAATCCTAAAGAAAGTCTGTGCTCCTGGGACTGTGATTAGGTTGTAACTGCGCCTTGCTTCCACTACAATTTACAGGACTAGACACTCCCTGAGGGCATTACATTTATCCAGAAAGCCAAATATAGGGTTCAGTAAATATTTATTGAATTCAGCTGAAGTTTTAATCAAATGTCTTGCCACAGGATGAGTCATCGTGTTAAGGACAGAGTTAGGGTTACATTTGGAGATGTCACAAGTCCCATTCCTCTCGAAGTAGGGAAAGAGCAGACTCGGTGTATTATTTGTCTAGGAAATTGCCCCTCCAGCTGAACGGCTGAAGGCACCACTGATGATGTCAGTGATTATTCACAAATACTAAGCGCATATCACCAACTCGGTGGACATCAGTTTGAGCAAACTCCACAAGATGGTGAAAGAAAGGGAAGCCTGTAGTGCTGCAGTCCATGGGATCACAAAGAGTCAGACATGACTAAGCGACTGAACAACAGCTAAGCAAACTAATATCTGTATCAGATATCTGTATCAGATATCTGTAACAGTAAGCTAATATCTATATCAAGAGAATGATGGGTGTGTTTTCTTTGTTGTTCAGTTGCTCAGTCGTGTCTGACTCTTTGCAACCCCATGGGTGACAGCACAACAGGCTTCTCTGACCTTCACTATCTCCCAGGGTTTCTCAAACTCATGTCCACTGACCCAATGCTGCCATCCAACCATCTTATCCTCTGCCATCCACTTCTTCTCCTGCTCTCAGTCTTTCGCATCAAGTGGCCAAAGTATTGGCACTTCAGCTTAAGCATCAGTCCTTCCAATGAATATTCAGGACTGATTTCCTCTCGGATTGACTGGTTTGATCTAGCTGTCCAAGGGACTTTTAGCTCCATAGTTTGAAAGCATTAATTTTTCAGCATGTCTTCAGTGTGTCTTCTGGACAATGAGAAACCAAGTACCTTATCTGTAAGCTTCAGTTGACTAGAGAATTCCAAACACCTGGGGGTTGAAACCTCTGATCCCATTTTCACGTGGTGGCTATGGCATTGGGCTGATATAGCCACACACACAGAGTGCAAGAAAGTATTTGTTGAGCTCTTCAGGAAGGCAACCAGTGTGGTGACTGACAAAAGACTATATTATAAAATGAGAAATTCTGTCACTCGCTGCAGAAAACCTCATGAAAACAATTTGCATTGAAATTTGAGAACCTAGCTATAAAAGCATAATATATGTTCTATTTCATGCTTTGATCAAATTTCAGCAGAGAATAGGAGCTCTAAAATAATCTATAGAAACTTGAGAACCTGTAAAACAACCACAACCAGAAGGGAAAAAAGAAGAAAAGAAAGCATCACAATATTGGATGCGGTTCAATAAGCCACACAGAAAAATTCATCAATAGGTTCCAAAAAACTTGTATTAAAGAGAATTCATGATTTTTCTCCAGGCCACAAGGTTCAAATAAAGAACTCCCTAGGACTAAGGTCACATAAATATCATCACAGTCTAGTGGGAAAGAGACCATTTGTCCTTTTGATGCAATGACTGACTTGCCTTCTGGACGCTATAATCATCACAGAGATCTCAAATGACCACAGAAAGGGAAAACCAGAGGCCTTCATCCTGCTCAGGAAAGATATACCATTTGGCAGGACATAGGCCCCCCAGGCCACACTGGCCCTCTGGGCCCATGACCCCTGATGACCACCAGCGGCCACCAAAGGAGGCCTCAGCTCATCCAGTCCTCAGGAGTTCATGTGATCTTCGTGTTTTGCCTCAATGTGGAAATGCATTAGTCTCCTTCCTACCTGCTCACACACTAGATACAATTAAGGCAGCTGAAATGAAGTCTTTGGATTTTTATGGAAATGTTTTTATTGGCCATAATAAATACATTCATACAGTAATTTTTGAAAGTACATTATTCTCTCTGTCTAGTTTGCATTTTGCTTATTTTGTCAGGCACAAGAAAAATTCTTCCTGGCCAAAAAGAGAAGTATTCAAAAAGAAAATATGAAGGGAAAAGAAACAATTGCGAGAACATTTTATTCAGACCTCTTCCTGAAACTTTATCTGGAAACTCATTTTAGAAAACATAACACATAATCAACTAAAAAATTTTAAAGTGACTGGGAATTTTGTATTATCAATCCAAATGTCCTGACCAAAACTTTCTTTTCTGGCTCAATGGCCACATTCTGCAACGACAAATGCTTTTCTTCCCACAGCCTCTCTGGACTTCATGGTGGACAAAGTTATTCCAAGATTTTAGAAACTGGATGACTTTTTGGTTCATAATAATTTTGTGAAAAATGCCATTCTTTGAAAAGAGCAGTGAACTCTGTAATTTCTCCAGTGACTTTTTTTCCTGTGGCCCAAACAATTGAATTTTATTGACACCATGGAAATGTTAGTTACTTACCTGTATTGCTTAATGCGGCAGAATGGATAAATAAGGAAGAAAGCTGGGCTGTGAAATCAAAGAGGAAATTGAGTTCTAACTCACCCTCACATCAGTGGCATGAAAGTTATGTATTCCGTTAACAACCCTGAAATCTGGTTTCCTTCCCTCACCTCCTTCCCCTCCTTTCCCTTCTCCTCCTCTTTCCTTTTTATCTTCACTATCTCTCCTCCTTCCCTTCCTTCCTTCCTCCCCTCTCTCTCCCCCTTCTCCCTCCCTCTCTCCCTTCCTTCCTCTTTCCCTCTCCTTTCCTGTCTGGCTATGACTATTAATCTACCTATTATCTGCTACTGCTGCTGCTGCTTAGTTGCTTCAGTGGTGTCCAGCTCTGTGCGATCCTATGGACTGTAGCCTGCTAGGCTCTTCTGTCCATGGGATTCTCTAGGCAAGAATACTGGAGTGGGTTGCCATGCCTTCCTCCAGGGATCTATTACCTAGCATCTAAATTATCTAGAACTATCTACATCAAAGGACTATTGGGAGGAATAAGAATATGAGAAGCACTTCAAACAGAGCCTGGAACATTGCTGTTGTTGTTGTTTAGTTGCTAAGTCATGTTTGACTCTTTCACAACCCCATGAACTATAGCCCACCAGGCTCCTCTGTCCATGGGATTCTCCAGGCAAGAATACCAGAGTGGGTTGCCACTTTTTTTCTCCAAGGGATATTCCTGACCCAGGGATCAAACCTGTGTCTCCTGAATTGGCAGGAGGATTCTTTACCTCTGAGCCTCCTGGAAAGCTGAAAGCCCCTGGACTGTGGTAGATCCTCCATAAATGTTCGTTTCTGTTCATTTTTCTGTTTTGCTATCTCAGCAACTCCACTGTGTTGAAGTGCAGATCACTTAAGTAGGCTTGTCAACACTTTGGTGTGTATCAGAATCATCTGAAAGTCTTGTTAAATCTGGATTCCCTGGCCCCACTCCTAGAAATTTTGATTCTTGCGGTAGCCCTGAGAATGTGTACTTCTAACAAATCCCCAGGTGATCCAGATGCTGCAGGTCCAAGCACATATTTTGAGTGTCTTGGACCGTTCTAATGGATGGCAAACGTATTTCTTCCTGAGATGCTGGATTTAATACATTTCACCTGCCTTGACTAATCAAGTATTTTGTTGTAGTTAGTATTTATTTTTATTTATTTATTTGGTTGCACCGGGTCTCAGTTGCAGCACACAGGATCTTCAGTCTTTGTTGCGGCATGCAGGATCTTCAGCTGCACATGTGGGCTCTCATTCCCTAGCCAGGGGTCAAACCCAGGCCCCCTGCATTGGAAGCATGGAGTCTTAGCCACTGAATCACCAGGGAAGTCCTGTAATCAAGGTGGTTTTAAGACTTGCAAGTCCTCCGAGTGGCATCTAACCTAAACAAGATGTTTGCCCAAGTTGTTTTCTAGGAGCTCGGAGTCAGCTGTGTCTAGTTTGAGCAGAGCTGGTTAAGACAGGATAGGACCATTGACTGTCCAACTGGGCATGTGCAAGTGTTTGGTGACCTTTTGACATTCGAAGGCCACAAACTCCTGCCTCACTCAGAGCAATGTGCAGAAGGCCTATAGCTTAGTTACTTCTACACAGAATGACAATTACCCCACCTTTTCCCAATCACCTTTCCCTGTGCTCCCCACACCTCCAACACCCGCCCCACCCCACTTCATTATTCTTTATCTCATACATATCTCAAGCCCCTCATCTTCTGAGAGAGGGGTTTGAGTTTGTTTTCTTGTCTCTTGGCTTGGCTGCCTTGTAAATAAACCCTATTTTTCTGCAAATCTCAGCATGTCAGCATTTTGGCTTGCTGTGCATGAAAAAGGAACCTGGCTCAGTAAAAAATCTCTTAGGCCAACTGATTGACGTACTCTGTTCGAAGATTCTGTGTCAAGCCTGGACGAGACTGTGTTTTATTTTATTATTTATTTATTTAAATATATTTGATTTATACCATGTTAAGTGAGATTGTGTTTTTGGAGTGCTGAGTAGCTCTCATCCCCAGCTTTTAAATTGAATGCATATCCAGTGCTTTGCTAGGCTTTGATATTAGATGTCCTTACTTTTTACTTGTAAGACAGCAGGATCATTTATTATTAAAGATTTGTTGCTTCTTCATGTTCATTATCCAATTTATTTATGTATATTCATTTATGATCTACTCTTTTATAATTTTGTAATAATATTTAATTATTTTAATTAGAGGATAATTACTTTACAATATTGTGATGGTTTTTGCCATATGTCAACATAAATCAGCCATACACATACATGCATCCCCAGCATATTTCAAGTGGATCAGTTCATGGGTCCACTTCTGCTAAGAATCATTTAATATTGGTTGTTTAATAAAAGAAAGACTGTTGTGATAATCATCCTCTGCCGGCTCTAGAGAATTTAGTTGATGGTAAAAGCAGTTGTCGCCTCCCAGGGTGTTGTTGTGTTTATGGAAATGGATAATCAAAGCTGTGTTGAAGCATCATTCATTCTATTCCTTTTAGGTGTGGGAAGTGTCTTCTCTGAAATAACATGTTTGTGTTGATAGAAATTAATTTGGCACTTGCAAATGTTGCTTTAAGGATAGTACTATCAGTTGTTTTTCAGCGTTCTTATGCTCTTGGGCCACTCATATTGTCACGAGCACCATGGAGGGAAATCGCCTCGTATTTGTTTTGCTCTGCACCTTACAGAGCTGTCTTTGAGATCAAAGAGATTCCTGTGTGAGAAGGAGGTCCACGGAGTCCAGGGTGAACAGGCAGCTGATGCCAAACAGGCAGGAGAGCCTGAGTGTGGAGACCAACTTCCAAGTCACCAAAAATACCTTAAACTGACTTAAGGAAATAAGAATCACAGGCTTATAGAGTTTTGAAGCCTGGCGGTACCTTAGAGAAAAACCTAGGCTGATATTTTTATTTCACAACTAGTTACACTTAAGGAGAGAGAACATACCAAGGCCACCAAGCTAACTGCAAAAGAAAATTTATTAAAATAATCACAAATAATGTTACCAGAAAGCCCTAGAGCCCTGGTCCAAGCTAGAGTTTTCCAGAATAAAATCAAGTGACATGTGTACTATTAAGCAGCCAGATATAAGTGGGAAGGTTTTGAGACACTGTGTGGAGGGAAAAATCAAGAGTCAAGCGTCCTTTGCAAAATAAATGGATATGAGATTTATCACTATACTCCTTTTATTTATGTCTACATGCAGGGTAAGAACAAATTGGAGAAATAGTCACTGGAAAAGCCCTTTCTACTGGGACATCTTTTGTTCCCTTTAGGAACAACCAAAGCGTGTTTGCTTTCTGTGGTGACTTCAAGGAGTTCGAGTCAACAAAAGACCTATGAAAAGATGACTCTGATCACCAGGAGAACAAAAAGCACTGAGATAGGATTCTTTATAAAAAGGCTAGGAGAAATTTTGCCAAGTTTACACTCTAATCCAGTGGTCCCCTACCTTTTCGGCACCAGGGACCAGTTTTGTGGAAGACCATGGACGTGGCAGGGATGGTTTCAGTATGATGCAAACATTACATTCAGCATTGCATTTGTTGTGCACTTTATTTCTATTATTATTGCATCAGCTTCACCTCAGGTTGTCAAGCATTAGATCTCAGAGGCTGAGGACCCCCCAGTTCTAGTCCATGGTGTGGTATTCAGCACTAAATATGGTACCATTGCTGTCTTAACCTCAGGACTTAGGATATTGAAATCATGATTATAAAATAGACTTTATCAAAGAAAATACACTGTATAATTTCGGTCTACAGATGAGAAAAAATATAGCAAAACTGTTTACTTGTAGTAAAGCTTCAAGTGAATACACACACAGAGGCAAATGAGGCCCCCAGAATTAACTCAAAACTCTACGGAAGGAAACTCAAATTGCCATATTTACCAGGACAGTGAGTAAATATTTGCCTCCTTTGCCAGTTGGTGATATAGGTGTTTGAACCATGTAGGTGCCTGTTTACTTACAAGGTTGGCATTGATTCCCTGGTTGCTGTGAGAGATGGTCAAAGTTGATTTCACACTCTACACGAAGGACTCATATCGCTACTCGGGGAGGAGTAGGTGCCTTATATGAATGAAAGCCTGGGTGTTCTCTGTGTGATCAGGTCCTGTCAGTGTGTGTGTTTGAATCATTTCTAACAAAGTTGTTTTCTTTTTGGATATCATACAGTTTTACCAGGATTCAAGAGGAGGAAATGATAATATGAAAATAGCTGTTAGGTGCTTTGCTGTGTATTCTCAGTAGAGTTCAGTCACTCATTCATGTCTGACTCTTTGCGACCCCATGGACTATAGCACGCCAGGCCTCCTTGTCCATCACCAACTCCCAGAGCTTACTCGAACTCATGTCCATTGAGTCGGTGATGCCATCCAACCATCTCATCCTCTGTCATTCCCTTCTCCTTCCACCTTCAATCTTTTCAAATGAGTCAGTTCTTCACATCAGGTGGCCAAAGTACTGGAGTTTCAGCTTCAGCATCAGTCCTTCCAAAGAATATTCAGGACTGATTTCCTTTAGGATGGACTGGCTGAATCTCCTTGCAGTCCAAGGGACTCTCAAGAGTCTTCTCCAACATCACAATTCAAAAGCATCAATTCTTCAGCACTCAGCTTTCTTTGTAGCCCAACGCTCACATCCATACATGACCACTGGAAAAACCATAGCCTGACTAGATGGACCTTTACTGGCAAAGTAATGCCTCTGCTTTTTAATATTGCTGTCTAGGTTGGTCATAACTTTTCTCCCAAGGAGTAAGCATCTTTTAATTTCATGGCTGCAGTCACCATCTGCAGTGATTTTGGAGCCCCACAAAATAAAGTCTGTCGCTGTTTCCACTGTTTCCCCACCTATTTGCCATGAAGTGATGGGACTGGATGCCATGATCTTAGTTTTCTGAATGTTGAGCTTTAAGCCAAACATTCTAGGTGTGTATTCTAGGTGGACTATTTACTACTTCCTAAATATCCACACTCTTCACACCCTTGTTAATTACTCTACCCTAGCTGCTTAGAAACACCCATAGTTTTCTCAACATTCACTCTTATTTGCCCTTGAAGACTGAAGTTCCTTTTTCCTTCCTTTAGCATCAGAGAATACTCTATGTATAACATTACAGTTGCTTTTCCATTTAACAAAATATTTCGGGGATTATTCCATACTCTGTTACTCTATATCAGCATATAATATTTTTTAATCCACTGTGGGTTCTCCTTACGATAATCTGCTTGTCTTCTTATTGAAGGATATTACTTGTGTCCTCTGTCCAGTTACACAAAAGGCTGGAAAGGTTGTGAGTGTGTATCTCTGAACACATGTGAAAGTACATCTAGAAATTGCTGGGTTAATGAACATATTTATGTTAAATTTTGGTAATTATTTCCAAATCACTCTATCAAGTCTTGGCCACAATAGGAATAAAGATTTAAACACATCTTTTTGCCCCACACCAGAACCAACCCCTGCTATACAGCTGTTTATCTTTGCCCATCTGACAAGTAACAAATAGTATCTTATTCCTACCTTAGTTTGCATCTCTCTGTCTATGACTGAAATTTAATTTCATTTTGCAGACTTTATAAGGCATTTGTATTCTTTTAAGTTTCTCCAAACCATCAATAACCTCAGATATGCAGATGACACCACACTTTTGGTAGAAAGTGAAGAAGAACTAAAGAGCCTCTTGATGAACGTGAAAGAGGAGAGTGAAAAAGTTGCCTTAAAACTCAACATTCAGAAAACTTAGATCATGGCATCTGGTCCCATCACTTCATGGCAAATAGATGGGGAAACAATGGAAACAGTGACAGATTTTATTTTGGGGGGCTCCAAAATCACTGCAGATGGTGACTGCAGCCATGAAATTAAAAGATGCTTTCCCCTTGAAAGAAAAGTTATGACCAACCTAGACAGCATATTAAAAAGTAGAGACGTACTTTGCCAACAAAGGTCCGTCTAGTCGAAGCTTTGGTTTTTCCGATAGTCATGTATGTATGTGAGAGTCGGACTATAAAGAAAGCTGAGCACTGAATAATTGATGCTTTTGAACTGTGATGTTGGAGAAGACTTTTGAGAGTCCCTTGGACTGCAAGGAGATCCAACCAGTTATCCTAAAGGAAATCAGTCCTGAATATTCTTCGGAAGGACTGATGCTGAAGCTGAAACTCCAATACTTTGGCCACCTAATTCAAAGAATTGACTCATTTAAAAAGACCCTGATGCTGGGAAAGATTGAAGGCGGGAGGAGAAGGGGACGACAGAGGATGAGATGGTTGGATGGCATCACCGACTCAATGGACATGAGTTCGAGTAAGCTCCGGGAGTTGGTGGACAGGGAAGCCTGGCGTGCTGCAGTCCATGGGGTTGCAAGGAGTCAGATGTGACTGAACTGAACTGAAACCTGTTTTTCAACAGTTCGTCTAAAGGTGGGGAGTGTGAATCTTTTTGAACAATAATCTCAAATGCAATCAAGAATTTTGTTTTATTTTATTCTATTCCATTTCCTTCTCTGTGCCTCCCACCACCACCAACTACATCTTTTCTGTTTATCCCTGTTAATCTTCATCTTGCTCGTCTCAACCAGCAGTCCAGCCTGTTTTCTGGTGTCATTGTTCATTCACAGCCTCAGCCTTCCATCCTTCCTTGAGCACAGCAGCTGTCTTCTTCATTCACGTTTCTGGTCTCCATGTTCAGTGGCCCGGGCCTGTCCACTCCAAACCCTGTGGTCCCACCCATTCTGACAGGATAGCCCACGTGGCCTCTTGGTCCTGGGCTTCCTACTTCTGAGCTCTGAAGCATACTTAGGAGAACTCCCCTGCACAGGAGCTATAACTAGGGATGTTTCTGCTGTATTTAAATAAGTGCTGTTCACCCCATCTCTCATCACTCATCCTGCTTCTCATGGTTGTTTTTGTCAGCTGTATAATCAGTCCTGGTGAGTCATATCTTAACTACGGTGGGAAAAGAGATGAAGGAAAAGCTGAGGGAAACAGGTTCCTGATTTAGTTTATAAAACCCACTGTCCAAATGAACAGTAGTTCTTGGTTTGTTTTTCCACCAACGGGTGCCTGAATGTTATGGAGTCATCTGATTGATCAAATTCAGTCACAAAAATTCTCTTTTCTTCCTTTTCTTTAAAGTGGTAGCTTCATTTATTGAAAAATAAAATGGACCAATTGAATGAACTGAACTCAATTCCTTTTCTTTCCCTTCATTCCTTCTTAAAGTCATCTGATCTGCATCTGCCGATGGTTCAAATTTATGCTTTATGCAAATTTAATTCCATAGTCTCTTTTTTCAAGTCTTTTCCCCCAAATCAGTTTAACTGGAATATGCTGCCTAGACATACCCACGTAGTTATGTCCCAGGGCACAAGAGATGTCCAAGTCTCTCTCCAGAGGACAAAAGGGTGGGGCAGGCAGGAAGGGATAGACTTGTTTAAAATCACAGCATGTCTAGACTTATGCCTGAATACATCATGATCAAGTTTTAAGTAGGACTTTTATGGAAAAATATATGGTAGAGAAAACAACACAGAAGCTTACATCCTTTGAAAATTGGACATGGCATAGCGTTCAGGAATTGTCTGGCCGCAGTTGTTTACATGTGGTCTGAGCATTTTCTTAATGTGATCCTGTACTTAAGTGTATATAGGTTCAGCCAGGAAAGAGAAAGATGAACATCAAAGTTGTTGCAATGCCAGAAGAAAATTACAGGGTGTTTCCATGTTTGAAAGATCACTAGTTTTCACTATTGGTTTGGGACAATGAATTATCCATAAATAAAAACCTTAGAGACCTCTGACCAAAAACATATACTGTGTTTACAGAAAGTACAAGTACAGTAAATAACTGCTCCTATCATAAAACATCAAGTGTGCTCAATTAAGAAAAAGAGTTTGAGGTACTAAAGGTATGAAGTTGCTTTGGAAAGATTCTGCTAACACATTCTCTAATTTCCTTTCTGCAATGGATATATTTTTGTTACCAAAAAAAAAAAAAAAAAGAACAGGAAAAAAACCTTTAATCACTAATTTTATTTAGGATGACCTATAAATAATAATGACTTTCATTTATGGCTGAACACCATACAAAAATTTTACCTGAGTCATTTCATGTGATGCTGACAATAATCTTGTTTATTGATCAGTGCAGGCCCTGCAGCTATAACAAATAAACATGTTGACCCAGACAACTCCCCACAATTAACAACACAAAAGTTGATTCCGATCCATCTTAGGTCATGTAAATTTCCAGGGTGATCATTTTCAGCTTCCAGGTCACTCTGACAGGGGACTACTAACAGTGACACAAATTCTTAGGTGACACACATCACTTTTATTCTGACCCACTGACCAGAATTAGTCAGATGTCTAGGCATAACCAGAGAAGGCAATGGCACCCCACTCCAGAACTCTCGCCTGGAAAATCCCATGGACGGAGGAGCCTGGTGGGCTGCAGTCCATGGGGTCGCTAAGAGCTGGACATGACTGAGCAACTTCACTTTCACTTTTCACTTTCATGCATTAGAGAAGAAAATGGCAACCCACTCCAGTGTTCTTGCCTGGAGAATCCCGGGGATGGGGGAGCCTGGTGGGCTGCCGTCTATGGGGTCGCATAGAGTTGGACATGACTGAAGTGACTCACCAGTAGCAGCAGCTAGGCATAACTGCAAAGGAGCTTGAAAATGTGAAGAAGTACATGAATATTAAGTTAGCAAGCCCTAAATGTCTCCTTCTGTATCCTGTGGAGTGGACATGATCTCCTACTGAAGTTTATCTATATATTCTAAATTAAAGAGAAGTAATTCTGGAATTCAAACCCTAAATTTCAACCCACTGCTCAAATCTGGCAGCCATCTTAGTTTTGTGAATTATGGCAACTGTATGCTATTCATCTTTGTATCCTATATAATGAATTATGTGCAGTGAGATAGCAATGCGAGTTTATATAGATATAATATAGCTTTTTAATGAATTAAGTCACGTGATTATTTCTGAATTCCTCAATTAGATTATTTCTGACAGAGCCCCCATACGTGTTATTCCTGTGATCCTAAACATAACACACAGTGGATGCTCAATAAATATGTGTTGATTGACTGAAATAGTGATTTATGTTTTTACCTTCTGATAGCAGATGGAGATAAAATGTCTTACATAAAGCCTTTCTAGAAAAGGAATAAATTTATTTATTTTCATTTTTTCTAGGCTGATGTGATGATTTTCAATTTGGGTAAAGAAAACAGTATTTTAAAGATATTAAAGTCTGACATGTAGCAATAGAAAAGGAAACATCACTACCAGTCAATCATCATAACTTTTTATGAACTGGCTGTTGTGTTCTTTATAACATATTATTATTTTCAGTTTTCAAGATGTCATAATTTTGTATGCCTTTTACCAGATTGCTTCCCTACTTTTGCATATTTTTCATTTTCTATCTTTTTCCTATTTTTGTATCCTCTTATTTTTCTTTATTTCTTCAATTCCCCTCTTTCATGTTATTTTTTTCTCTTTTAAAGTTATTTTCATCCGAGTGTTTACACTGTTTTGTTGGGTTTTTCCCTCATAATTGTCCCATTTTTTTTCTCAGTTGACAAGATGTTTTCCTTTAAACTTTCAACTGGATCTTTTAGTACCTCAGCATCCCTAACACTGTTCTTAGTATCGAGGTATACTTACGGATTTGTGATACTTATGTATACTTACGGATTTGTGATACTTATGGATTTGGAGGGTGGTGGCATAGACTTTTTATAACCTCATTACTAATTATGTTCAATTTTAAAATGATTTTTCAGTTTCTATGATGATGTGTTTTTTCCTGTCCTTTCCTTTCCTCTGTCCTTCCAAAGGGATCATACATTTCCTCTAACATCCCATCTTTAATTATGTGATGCCTCTAATACCCTGTTTCTGATGTGTCTTTACTACTCACTCTCTATGTAACTTTGATATAATTACATGTTAGTGAACAAATTTTCTTTATTGCTTTTCCAATTATGTCTCTGTATAAATTCATCTATTGATACTTAAGCACTTTGAGTAAAACCACCAGGTAAGTCTACTTGAGCTTAAGTTTTTCCTTGTAGTTGTTAATACATTCAAATATGATGAAATTTGATTAATGATGTCACCATCTCATGGCTTTTTTTAATTGATGAAGACATCTTTATAAAGAGTAATTTTTTTTCAGGAGGAGAGGATTTATTTTATTTTTTTACTTTTATTGTTTTTGTTAAGTTGAAGTATAATTGATTTCCAGTGTTGGGTTATAATAGTTTCAGGTATACAGCTAAATGATTCAGCTATACCTATATATCTATTCTCTTTCAAATTCTTATCCATTGTAGGCTATTGCCAGATGCTAAATATAGTTCTCTGTGCTATGTGGTAAATCCTTGTGGTTTATCCTGATGCCTTTTTAATCAACTAGTTACTTCCTTTAAATTGTTAAGCTAATTAGCTGGGATCTCAACACTGGCATTAAAATGGTCATCATAAAAATATGTCTACAAAAATTTTTAGCAAATATCTATTGGGTGCCTATCAAGCCCTAGGTGTTATGTTGGGTACTTGAATCACATCAGGAAAAAAAAAAAAAAAACTAGACAATATGCAGAATTTCCCAGAGCTTACATTCCATTCTGGGAGAAAGAAAATAAAATAAAGCAGAATTATACAGGATTATAAGACATGGAATTGTGTGATTTAGAAACAAAGAAACTTAAGGTATCTCTACTCTTAATAATGGAGTCAAGGAAGTATCCTCTGAGGGAGTCACATTCAAAAAAGGAGTTTCTGAGAGTAGGAACAGCATGGGACCTTGAAGAAGAGAAGAACTCTGGTGTGTCTATAGTGAGAGGAGTTTGAATTTTATCATGATAGAAATGGGAAGCCCTTGAGTGTTAAGCAAGGAAGCAGCATGATTCTATTTCTCTGCATCAATATGTATTCATTAAGTGCATACTCTGTGCAAGTCACTGCTCTAGACATTTAGGATGCAACAGTAAACATAAAAGATACAAATGCCTTGTGGTATAGAGATTTCTGGTTCCATCACTTTATGGAAGATAGATGGGGAAGAGTGGAAACAGTGACAGATTTTATTTTCTTGGGCGCAAAATCATTGCGGAAGGTGACTGCAGTCATGAAATTAAAGACACTTGCTCCTTGGAAGAAAAGCTGTGACAAACTTAGACAGCATATTAAAAAGCAGAGACACCTTTGGTTTTGCTGACCAAGTTCCATATAGTCAAAGCTATGGCTTTTACAGCAGTCATGTACAGATGTGAGAGCTGGACCATAAGGAAGGCTGAGCGCCAAAGAACTGATGCTTTCGAATTGTGGTGCTCGAGAAGATTCTTGAGAATTTCTTGGACAGCAAGGAGATCAAACCAGTCAATCCTAATGGAAATCAACCCTGAATATTCATTAGAAGGACTGATGATGAAGCTGAAGCTCCAGCTCCAATACTTTGGCCACCTGTTGCAAAGAGCCAGTTCACAGGAAAAGACGCTGATGCTGTGAAAGACTGAGGGCAGGAAGACAAGAGAGAGACAGAGGGTGAGATGGTTGGATGGCATCACCAACTCAGTGGGCATGAGTCTGAGCAGGCTTTGGGAGATGGTGAAGGACAGGGAAGCCTGGGCTGCTGCAGTCCACGGGGTCGCAAGGAGTTGGACACGACTTAACAACTGAACAGTAACAACAGAGATTTCATTTTAGTGTTTGAAAACTAGTTAGTGATTGCTGGGTAGAGAAGGAAGAGAGGCAGACCAGGCTGTGAGAAGACCTGTCTTTCAGAGTTAAACCAGGGCAAAATGGAAAAGTGTAAAGGTAAAATGGTTGTTGTTATTCAGTCTCTAGGTCGTGTCTGACTTAAATGACTGGAATATGCAACAAAGAATGTACAGACAGTTTTATGTCTCTGCTCAGTCACGTCCAACTCTTTGAGAACCCAGAGATTGTAGCCCACCAGGTTCCTCTGTCCGTGGGATTTCCAAGGCAAGAATACTGGAGTGAGTTGCCATTTCCACCCCCAGGAAAAAAAAAAAAGCGAGATCCCCTCAAGGCTTGCCACCCCCCAACCATCCGGTCAGTGAAAAAATAGTACACTAATCATTAAATTAAGATATATTGTATGCAAATATCAATTCTAGATGAATTAAAGATCTTAACATAGATGAAGCCATACAATACTAAAGAAAGGAATCTTCCCAATGATGGGGTGAGGAGAGCCTTTGTAAGCATAATGTGAAACACAGGAAAATAAAAGGAAAAGAATCAAAAGTCTGACTGCCTTTGACTACCATAAAAATGCAATTAAAAAAAATTCTTTAAAAATCAAAAACAGCACAAATGTAGTTGAAAAGCAGCAGCCTGGGAATAGGGAAGAAAGATGACAACACACAAAGGGTTAAAAGATAAATACTGAAAGGCCTTCCCTGAGATCAATACAAAGCATTTCTTGAAAAACACATTTTAATTTCTGTCATTGTTAGCAGGACATAGTCCATCTACCTTGAATGTCTGCTACTTTGCTCATTCAACAAAGTTCAACAAATATTTATTTAATGCCTAACATGTCCTAGGTGCTGGAGAGATCAACGTGGACAAAACGGCTGTTTAACCACTCTCATGTAGCTTACAGTTTAGGTTTGATACTAGTATGATGAAAACATTCAATAAAAATCATAGATGCTACAGAATCATCTCTCTATATCCCCAATAGTCATAAATAATCTCAATGTCCTTGTTTTTCTTGCCTCATGGTTCTAGAATACTTTCCATTGTTCTTTGGAAATATAGTTCTCACACTGTGAAGTTCCGAAACAGGGCGATGGGTCTTCTTTGAAGGAATACTTCTTGTTTTCTAATTAACCATCTTTTTAACAAATTTACTGAGCTCACACCCTGCATCAGGCTGTAATATATGCTGGGACTACCTTGTGGCTCTTTGGTAAAGAACCTGCCTGCCAATTCAGGAGACATGGGTTCGATCCCTGAGTCAAGAAGATCCTCTAAAGAAAGAAATAGCAACCCACTCCAATATTCTTGCTTGGAGAATTCCATGAACAGAGGAGCCTGTGGGCTACATAGTACATGGGTTTGCAAAGAGTTCGACACAACTTAGTGACTAAACAACAACAACAAAGGTAAATAGACACGATTCTGGCACTCAAGGAAGTTACAGTTTTGGGGAGACACAGACTAATAAATTAACAGGTATGGACTCGTAAGCACATGCTACATAGAAAAACATATGGGACTGAATAGGAATATAGAGAAGAGACATCCAAACAGGCTCAGGAGTAGGAAGAACTTCCATGGGGCTTCTGAGTTGATGGTAGTAAAGGTTAATAAAAATTTTGAAAGCCAGGTAGATTTCAAGTGGTGAAAGTGAAGGGGACATTCTCAGCAGAGGGACAAGAATCTGCAGGGGCTTACAGTAGTGAAACAACACGATGTGTTTGAGAAGCTAGTAAAGAATAAATTGTTCACGGCAATGAGGGCAGTAAATGAGATTAAAAGGCAGACAGGGAAGCTATACTGAGAATTTTTTTTTAAGTCTCCTGAAAGTTATGAAGAACTCTGAGCAGGGGTTTGAGAAGTGCCATTTAATTTTAATAGTAATTACCCTGAAGTCGTATAGCAGGATCATTAGGTGGCAGTTGCATAAATCCATGTCAAAAGTGATGGGAACTGAACTGAGAGACTGGAATTGACACGTCTGCTATTGATACTCTGTATAAAATAGATAACTAACGAGAGCCTACTGTATAGCACAGGAAACTGAATGGGAAGGAAATTCAAAAGGGAGGGGATATATGTATAGGCATGGCTGATTCATTTTGCTGTATAGCAGAAACTAACACAACATTGTAAAGCAACAATACTCTAATACAAATTGATTTTTTTTTAAGTGAGGGGAACTGACCTGGTGGCTCAGACAGTAAAGAATCTGCCTGGAGCACAGGAGACCTGGGTTCAATCCCTGAGTGGAGAAGATCCCTGGAGAAGAAACTGGCAACCCACTCCAGTATTCTTGCCTGGGAAATCCCATGGACAGAGGAACCTGGTGGGCTCCAGTCCGTGGGGTCCCAAGAGTCAGACACAACTAAGTGACTAAACCAAACCAGAGGGGAACTGAATGACAGTAAAGCTAGCTCCTCTGTGATGGATATGAGAAAATCTTACAGCATAGTTCAGAGCCTATTGGGTGGGAACAAGGATAAATGAAAGAGAAGACCCCAGGTTTTCTGGCATGCGTGCTGCAGTGAAGTAGGTTTCCATTCATGAAGCTAGGGCAGACAAGAAGAGCAAGCTGGGGAGTAAGGAGATAAATTCCATTTGGATTTAAGATAACTTGACTCTCTGAATGTATCGAAGAGGTTTTGAGTATTTGGGTCTGGTGCTCAAGAAAGATGACTGAACTGAACATTCAGATTTGTTACCTTACAAATGGTAACAGAAGTCATGGGTTAATACATGACTACCCAGCAAGAATACGCTGAGTGAGAAGAATGGACATATGAAAAGGAAGTTCTGAGAAGCCAACTTGGAGTGAGTGGTGGAAAAGAGACCAAAAAAGAGTAGCCAGAGGGACATGAGAAGAATCAGCAACCTATAAGAACACAAAAGCCATTGGAAGGATTTTAGGATGTGTCACTGATAGATTACAATATAAATGAAAATAGAAATTTTCTCTTCTTCATGCTTTAGCTGCTCACTCCCAAAGCATCTACAAACCAGTATGCCTTCATAACAGGACTGCGGGCCCGAGAGCCAGAGTGCCTTGGTTTGATCTGTGTTCCTTCATTTAATATTGTATAGAGCTTAGCTCAATTATTTGGCCCTTCTATACCTTTTTTCTTATCTATACATATAAAGGGGAACAATGCCTAATTCACATCATTGTAGTAAGGATTAGATGAGTTAATATGTACAAAGAGTACAATAATTCTATACAAAACACAGTATATTCACTTTTCTGTGAAACTTTCTCCTTCTCTGTGTACTCTCTATATTAATGACTTCACCGTCTTCTGATCACTCTGGCTACAATCTTGCTGTCATCCAGCTTTATGAGGGATAGCAATGGGTGTGCCTTGTCCTCTGCTTTTTGACACCATCTGGAGCAGTGGTCCCCAACCTTTTTTGGTGCCAGGGACTGGTCTTGTGAAAAACAATTTTTCCACAGACCAGGTAGGGGGCATATTTTAGGGATGATTCAACATATTACATTTATGGTGTACTTTGTTTCAATTATTATTTTCAATTCCACAGCAGATCATCAGACACTAGATTCCAGAGGTTGGGAACCCCTGATTTAGAGTGTGAAAAGTGAAAGTGTTAGTCACTCAGTCATGTCCAACTCTTTGCGACCCCATGGACTGTAGTCTGCCAGGTGCCTCTGTTCATGGATTTCTCTAGGCAAGAAAACTGGAATGGGTAGCCATTTCCTACTCCAGGGGATCTTCCCAACCCAGGGTTCAAACCCAAGTCTCCTGCATTGCAGGTGGACTCTTTACCATCTAGGCCACCAGGGAAGCCAGTGTGCCTCACACCAAATATTCAGTGAATATCTGCTGAGTGAGTTAATCACTCATGATTATTCGTTCTCTCTCTTACTTCTAACACTTTGGCTGTTAAAACCTATTGATTCTGCTTTTATGATATCATTCATTTTTATATCTTCCTTTTTGCCCACAGTCTCTGCTCCAATTTAGATTCATGTACCTTTAGGTTTTGACTACTGCAAAGTCTTCTAACTAGACTACGTCTCCACCCAGGCTCCCCTTCCTCCTTTCACCCTTTTTTTCTCCTACAAATACACATCTTCTAGAACATACTGCCATTGGATTAACCTTCTTAAAACTGTTCTGATTCCAACACAGATTTTTCCCCTAGAATTCAAGGTCTTTTATGGTCATCAGTTTTAATCCACTTCCTAGTCTTGGGTCCTGAATTAGATCACAGGAGAAAATGAAAATAAATAAATAACAAATATTCATGACCATGTATGTTAGATGGCCAAAAGAAAAAAGTAAAGAAAGTAAATAGTATCCTGTCTTATGGGAGAGATTCCTGCAGACTGGTTCAACTAGGAAATGTTTATAATAAAAGATAGTTCCAGATTAAGCCTTTAGAGAAGGGTAGAACTCAAGCAAGTGGGCTTCCCTGGTAGCTCAGATGGTAAAGAATCTGCCTGCAATGCTGGAGACCTGGCTTCAGTCCCTGAGTCAAGAAGCTCCCCTGGAGAAGGGAATGGCTATTCACTCTAGTATTCTTGCTTGGAGAATTCTGTGGATAAAGGAGCCTGGTCAGCTATTTCCATGGGGTCACAAATCCTAAAATCCATCCAATGGCTTTTGTGTTCTTACAGGTTTCTGATCCTTGTCTTGTCCCTCTGGCTATGCTTTCTCAGTCTCTTTTCCACCACTCACTCCAAGTTGGCTTCTCAGAACTTCCCTTTCATATGTCCATTCTTCTCACTCAACATATTCTCAATGGGTGGTCATGCATTAACCCATGACTTCTGTTACCATCTGTATGGTAACAAATCTGAATATTCAGTTCAGTCATCTTTCCTGAGCTCCAGTCCATGAACTGTAGACTCTTTACCATCTGAGCTTTTTACCACACTTTACCACTCTTCACAAAGAGTCAGACACAGCTGAGTGACTGAGACTTTCACAAGCAAGCAGAACAGCAAGAGAAAGGTATTCTAGGAAGATGCAAAGAATATGCAAATACAGTAATGTCTAAGCAATGTGCATGGGCAGGTAATAGATTTGAGATATTTAAAGAAGGCAGGTTAGGAAGTATAGGGTCTGAACTATGATGATGGAGTTCAAATAGGGAGGTAGTTGAAGAATGAAGTAACATATCAGAGGAGGAACTCATTGATCCTCATGGTATATCTAATGTCAATAAAAAGGTGAAGGAAAAATCTAAAATGATTTTGAGTTATGGGAGTATTGATAAATGTGGGGTCATGCTGAGAGAAAGGTGTTTGGAGGTTAAAAGAAGAGATAAGTACAGATTCAGAACTGTTAAGATATAAGACAGACGAGTCGTGATGGAGATATCCAATGGAGAAGGGCTTGAGTTCGAGTGAATATTATGGGCTGAACCAGGAATTTTGAAGATCCGTAAATATAGAGGGCTGTTATAACCATGAAAGCAGACAAGATCCCTGAGAAAGAATTTAAGTAGAAATTTGCAACAAAAGTTATGCCCACTTTTAAGACTTAAAACACAAAAGGAATCTATTGTAGATCATAAACCCCTTGGTGACACAGAAACCAAGAGGGAGCAGTTTCATCCATGTCAATGGAGAAAAGGAGCTCTTAAAGGCATCATCAAATGGGGTCAAAATCATTGGGTTGAGATGGAATAAAATGGATAGGTCATGGGTTAAGAGCCTAATACTAATCTTGAAGGAACAGCATGCACAGAAACTGAATCATATCCATTCATTCCATAAATAAAATACTGAGCTTCTACTAAGTGCAAGACACACTGAGCTGAATGCTAGAATCATAACAAGGAAGAAAATATTGAGGTCCTTCCCTAACCTTAGAAGTATCCCATTTTTGATGGCAAAATGGACAAGTAAATGGAAAATTAGTATACAGAGTAATAGATGAGGTTTATAAGGTAGGGGCAAGTCCACACCTATGAGAGCACACAGAAAGTTTCAGGAACTTGGTAGTGATGGTGGTAGCGATGTCATTTTGTTTTCTGGAGAAAATGATGTCCTTGCTACACAGTAGAGGATTAACTGGAGTGATTTAAGTGCCTTGCTGATGGAACAGAGTAAAAAACGTAATCCAGGAAGAGGGAAAATATGTTCAAAGACTCTGAAGCATGAAGGGGCTTGATGAGAAAACAAAGTGGAGAAATGGGACATGAGTAGAGGTCAATCTGTGCAGGGCCATATGAACTGAGTTAAGGATTTTCAACTACTTTATCCCAAAACTAAGGAGGAACCTTTAGGAGAGAAGATTGCCAACAATGGACTTGGTTTCAGAAATACTCTTCCAGATGTAGTGTGGCCAAACATTTGCAGAAAAGTAAGGCTAGACGTGGGATGAGAAGTGGTGGAAAGCAAAGTCCCTGACTGAGGGCAAATGGGGTTGGATTAAGAATAGAAGAAATAGAAGAAGTGCATGTCAGTAAGACTAAAAGTTTCAAATAGTAATAGTAGAGAGACCATAATGTCATCAATGAAGATGAACATGGATTCGGTTCTGCTCAGTTAGGGCCCAAATAATGTTAGGTAAGCTGAATGCACAATGGACTAAGTTGACAAAAGTTATGAAACTTTATCCAGAAATGCCAAGTGACTAAGGAGGATTAAGACTTTAAGTCATGCTCTGGAGCTAAGCATTAGTGAAACAGTCAGAGTGGAAAGTAATGAATCCTCATAGATAAATAATTACTTTGGAATTAGGCACCTTTGTCATCCATCATTCAAAATGGATTATCTAATAGTGTTTACCTGGAATAAAGGTCAAAAGCTGATTTAGGGGATAGAAAAGAAGTGGCAGAGTAGAGCGAATCACCCCAGCGTTCCAAAATGCAAATAAAGGTAGACCAGTAGGACAGAACATAGACCATCAGAGCCTGGTCACTTGAATGCACAGAAGATTCTGTAGCATAAACTGAAATATCTAGAAATACGATATACTTGCAAAATATGATGATGAGGCCAAATTTTGTCTGTTTTGTTCACTGATCTCTCCTCAGAGCAGTGGTAGTATGGAGTAGGTTTTATAATAAATATTAGTTGAAAGAATGACTGAATTTATTGATAACACTTGACAGTATGTAATCAGGTAAAGGAGCAAAAATACTGGGAAAAAAATCCTGAAGAAGCAAATACTTCTTTAGCTTTACTTTTGAAAGGTAATGTTATGGAACTTGCTCACTAATGAAGATCTAGCACAGAGAATGGGTCCAAAAGGAAAAGACTTTGAAATAGTAATATACAGAATGTAAACATATCCTGAGAGCTCTCAGTTAATTGGCACATCTTCCCTGGTTTGTTACGTCAATGGATAATAAGTATATTCCATCTGAAAGGCATAGGACAAGCCAGAATATCTTCCTCTGCAATGTCATGTGTATCAATAGACTTGGGCTTTAATCCTTAGCTGTATGTTTTAGCATCTTCTTAGGAGAAACCCGACCACATAGAGTCCAACCAAGGCTTAACTTTTTTGATGCTATCTATGTATTAGGAATTATTAAAATGAAATGTAATGCTCAGAATTCTCCAAGCCAGGCTTCAGCAATACGTGAACCGTGAATTTCCTGATGTTCAAGCTGGTTTTAGAAAAGGCAGAGGAACCAGAGATCAAATTGCCAACATCCGCTGGATCATGGAAAAAGCAAGAGAGTTCCAGAAAAACATCTATTTCTGCTTTATTGACTATGCCAAAGCCTTTGACTGTGTAGATCACAGGAAACTGTGGAAAATTCTGAGAGAGATGGGAATACCAGACCACCTGACCTGCCTCTTGAGAAATCTGTATGCAGGTCAGGAAGCAACAGTTAGAACTGGACATGGGACAACAGACTGGTTTCAAATAGGAAAAGGAGTACGTCAAGGCTGTATATTGTCCCCCTGCTTATTTAACTTCTATGCAGAGTACATCATGAGAAACGCTGGACTGGAAGAAACACAAGCTGGAATCAAGATTGCCGGGAGAAATATCAATAACCTCAGATATGCAGATGACACCATCCTTATGGCAGAAAGTGAAGAGGAACTAAAAAGCCTCCTGATGAAAGTAAAAGTGGAGAGTAAAAAGTTGGCCTAAAGCTCAACATTCAGAAAACGAAGATCATGGCATCCAGTCCCATCACTTCATGGGAAATAGATGGGGAAACAGTGGAAACAGTGTCAGACTTTACTTTTGGGGGCTCCAAAATCACTGCAGATGGTGACTGCAGCCATGAAATTAAAAGACGCTTACTCCTTGCAAAAAAAGTTATGACCAACCTAGATAGCATATTCAAAAGCAGAGACATTACTTTTCCGACTAAGGTCCGTCTAGTCAAGGCTATGGTTTTTCCTGTGGTCATGTATGGATGTGAGAGTTGGACTGTTAAGAAGGCTGAGCACCGAAGAATTGATGCTTTTGAACTGTGGTGTTGGGGAAGACTCTTGAGAGTCCCTTGGACTGCATGGAGATCCAACCAGTCCATTCTGAAGGAGATCAACCCTGGGATTTCTTTGGAAGGAATGATGTTAAAGCTGAAACTCCAGTACTTTGGCCACCTCATGTGAGGAGTTGACTCATTGGAAAAGACTCTGATGCTGGGAGCGATTAGGGGCAGGAGGAGAAGGGGACAACAGAGGATGAGATGGCTGGATGGCATCACTGACTCAATGGACTTGAGTCTGAGTGAACTCCAGGAGTTGGTGATGGACAGGGAGGCCTGGCATGCTGCGATTCATGGGGTTACAAAGAGTTGGACACGACTGAGCGACTGAACTGAACTGAACTGAAAATGGAAAGTAACGTACATTTTTTAACCCATTACTTTATGATACTGTTCTGTTGCCTCACTTGCTGGTTGGAACAGCTTCCTGTGTAGGTAAGACAGAGGTACTATCTAGATGAGTGTCAAGTGCTTGGGGGGTTCACAGGATTACTCTGGACCCCCTGTTTGGAGGCTGAGCTGTGCCTAAAATGTAATGTGCCCAACCCAAATCAGCATTCTTTTCAGTACTCCACACAGACAAATCTCAAACCACAGTTGAGTCACATTTGAAAGCCTGGCTGTGACCCATGGTGCACAAGCTTTCAATCTGGTGCTTTAAACGCCAGTTGGCTTCAGCGCAGGGCTTCAGCCCAGTGACCCAGAGTGGAGGCTCCGAGCGCATGGTGGAAATCTGGGGATGAATCCTCAGGCAAACATTGACCGTTTCCAGAACAGTAGGCACTGGCAACTCTTCGTGTGCCTTTTGTTCAGGGAAAGTAATTGCTCTGAGGTCCAGACAGAGCATGTAAGCCATAGACTTCCACCAGTTCTCTTTCACAGCCCTGGTTCCGGGTAAGACCACTGGGTGACACCAAGGAACTCACTTTTAAATGAATAGTATAAACAACTGCAAGTGGCCACTCCAAAATTACTTTATGAAACATTTAAAAATGCTGTGATATGAAAATAAACTCATTTTTTTATCCTGTTACATATCCCAGAAAAGAGATTCAACATGATTTTTTTTTTTTTTTTTAAGGAGAGCATATTTTATCCTTGACCAAGAGGTTTGGTTTTTGATTCTTCTCTGTCAGCTGTGAGATTTTCATCAGGCACTTGTGTTTCCTGAACTTCAGTTTCCTTGTAAGCTTTTTTTATTCTTTTTTAAAAGATATCTTCCATTTCTGTTAATATCATCATTTGTGGCTTTAAAATATTGGGATTTGATTGAGGTGTAGTTTCAAACTTTAACACTGAAAACATCTAGAGCACAAAAATAAGTCCTAGAAATATTGAGTCATATTAATACCTGTCAAAACTGGGGCTTAGCAGAAATGTATTTGGAGGTACAACTTCTCATATCTTTTTCCCCCGCTCTGAGGTTTCTTGAGTCCTTATTCATTTACTCAAGAAAGCTTAATTTAGAATTGGCATGATTCAGAGTCTTTAGGATTGGTTAGGAGCGTCTTAAGTGCCACTTAAGTGCCACCTTCCATTTCCTGGGCAAGAGTGCCTGGGCTGGCACAACCCCACAGCCCAGCAGGGCAGCGGTCGTTGTGGTAGCAGTTGCAGAGGGGTTGCTGTTTTGGCCCCTGAAATTAGTGCCTAGAGAGCTGGAAATTCCAGTAGTCTCTGATCAGATGGTCCGGAACTGGAAATAACAGGAGTGAGAAGTTCATGAAAGACAAGGCTACAGTCCCAAGGGAAGTGTGCACAAGTGCTGCACCCTGCCTTCAGCAGAAAGGATGTCCACTCCAGTCCTCCCCAGCTCTTTCCCTCCTGATTGACTGATGACTCCCAGCCATGGATATTTAACTTGAAATCCCTCAGCACCTGTGTCTAGACCCCAGGTGCACTCTAACCTGACCCCGTCCCACCTCTGGTTGTCCTTCTTCTTTCTCATCTTCTTTCTCTCTGTTTCCCTGTTACCTCCCCTCTCTGTGATCGTAATTCCCCGAACACCTTTATATACCCCAGCAATACTCATATACTTTTTGAAATGCCAGGTCTGGAATAAATACAAGGACTTCTCTGGCAGCCCAGTGGCTAAGACTCCATGTTGCCAATACAGGGGGCCCAGCTTCAGCCCCTAATGGGGGAACTAGATCCCACATGCTGCAGGTAAAGATCTTATGTGCTGCAATGAAGATCAAAGATCCTGCATGCTGAAACTAAGACCCAGCACAGCCAAGTCAAGCAGAGAAATATTTCAAAATAGATAGATACAAAAGAAGTTCACAAACTGAATCTTTAGTTTCTACACTGCCAGAGGAGAGGATGTGAGTTTTGCAGAGCAGTTGTTGGTATCCACTTTCCTATTAAAACCCTGTGCCTTAGCATACCTGCTAAGCAGCCAGGTGGCCTTAAAAGCCATGTGAGATTTCTTTCCCAGAACCTGGTCTCTCACTCATTCAGTGACTGGTTGCTGCTGCTGCTGCTGCTGCTGAGTCGCTTCAGTCATGTCCGACTCTGTGCGACCCCATAGACGGCAGCCCACCAGGCTCCCCCACCCCTGGGATTCTCCAGGCAAGAACACTGGAGTGGGTTGCCATTTCCTTCTCCAATGCATGAAAGTGAAAAGTGAAAGTGAAGTCGCTCAGTCGTGTCCAACTCTTAGTGACCCCATGGACTACAGCCCACCAGGCTCCTCCGTCCATGGGATTTTCCAGGCAAGAGTACTGGAGTGGGGTGCCATTGCCTTCTCCTCAGTGACTGGTTAGGTGACTTATAAATGTGTAATCCTCAAGGAATAGGGGAAATAGGTATAATACATGTCAGTTAGCAACAGTCAGTTTTTTCTAAGAAGAATTTTTTCTTTTCGGAAGTAAAATAAACTATCTATCTCTAAGCTGGTATTCAAAATGGACACACAACCAGCTATATCTGGAAACCAGCAGTGAGTGATTCCTGACAATGAGGCAGGGAGCTGATAGAAACAGGGGAGGCTGATAATCTGATTCCTCAGCTACCGAACCCACAAGTAAGAGGAAGGCTCTGGGTTATCTACATCAGGATAAAGAGCTCAAGGAGGAGATTAGCCAGAGTCAGTGTTCGAGAAGGGGAACCTTAGTTAACTGACTTTCTTAATATTTTGAAACGGTTGGTACTACGAAAAAGAGTGACAAGAGATATCCATTCTTCCTTGTCATCTAGTTGCGCCTGAACGTTCAGTGAACATGAATGTATTTAGTCGCTCAGTCCTGTCCGACTCTTTGTGACCCCATGGGCTGTAGTCCACCGGGCTCCCCTGTCCATTGGCTTCTCCAGGTGAGAATACTGAGGGGATCTTCCTGACCCAGGGATTGAACCCATGTCTCCTGCATTGCAAGCAGATTCTTTACCATCTGAGCCACCAGGGAAGCCCCATAAAGCAGAATAGTCTATCGGCATTTGCATGAGAGTGGGAAGCTGGTCCAATATTTTAGACTCCCCAGTCAGATTTTCACATACTCCAACTATATCAGTTTTCCTCTTTATTTCTTTTTTATCGTTTTTATTATTTATTTTATGGAAGTATGGTTTATTTACTGTGTTGTGTTAATTTCTGCTGTGTAGCAAAGTAGTTCAGTTATACATAAACATACATTCTTTTACAAATTATTTTCTATTATGGTGTACCACAGGGTATTGAATATAGTTCCCTGTACTCTACAGTAGGACCTTGTTGTTTGTCCCATAAAAGTTTCCTTTCCTTCTTCCAATCAACCTGGCCCACTATTGCCCAAAAAGCGTTTGAATGAACTGTTGTCGTCTTCCCTGTCTCAAATGCCCCTCTCCTCTCTGGGTTGTGGTGAGCTGTTACCCATTCTTCAAAACCAACTCAAATGTCCTTCATGAAGCCTTTTCCCAACAGACACCCCTAAGCAGAGTTAGAAATTTTTATGGAGGTGTCCTGCTAAACAGTTTTTCTTCCTCTTAGAGAATTAAGCACCTTATGTTGTAACTAACTGTGCACGTGTCTCCTCCCCCCACACCCTCCCTCCCTACACTACCCCAGAACCTTAACGTAACTGGAGCAAAGCCACTATTTAATTCCCTCTTTGGCCCTAGTACTGGTCTGACTCATAATAAGTGCTCATGTGCAAGCTTAACCGCTCCAGTTGTGTCCAACTCTTTGTGACCCTATGGACTGGAGCCCACAAGACACCTCTGTCCATGAGATTTCCCAGGTAAGGATACTGAGGAAGGTTGCCATTTCCCCTTTCAGGGGATCGTCCTGACCCAGGGATAGAAACTGTATCTCTTATATCTCCTGCATTGGCAGGCAAGTTTTTACCACTTGCACCACCTGGGAAGCCCAGGAAGCCCTTTTTAGTAAGTGCTCAATAGATACTTCCCTTGTAGCTTCCCTGGTAGCTCAGATGGTAAAAATGTGCTTGCCATGCTGGAGACCTAGGTTCGATCCCTGGCTTGGGAAGATCCCTTGGAGGAGGGCATGTCAACGCACTCTAGTATTCTTGCCTGGAGAATCCCCATGGAAAGAGGAGCCTGGTGGGCTACAGTCCATGGGGTAGCAAAGAATCAGACACGACTAAGCAACTGATTACAGCAAGAGATAGATACTAAGCAATGAGTTGAGAATGAAGTTGAAATCAAGTTAGAGACACCAGGGGCCCAGCAAGTGAATTCACAAAAGTTCAAGAAACAGGGAGGTCTCCTTGGAGAAGGCTCTCTCCTCTCTGTAGTATATTACACAACACCTGAGAGGTAAGAAAGTTGTGTGTTTGTTCTGTTGAATCTTGAAGACTATTGTATTCAGCACAATGGGATGAACTTTTTATAACTGCTGGGAAAAATAAAGGCAAGGAACAATTTTTGAACATACTTCAATGATAAGAAAAGTTCCCTGTCCAAAGTCTTAGATAAAGACTAATCCTCATTACTGAATTCTGAGTTATCTCAAAGTTCCACGTTACCAAAATTCAGGAATGGAATATTTAAAAAGAAAAGTCTGTAACTGCAAGTGGAGCAGTGCTGAGTGCCTCCTGAATGTAAAAGAATTGTAATCTCTAGTTTTCTACCCTTTAAAAAAGAGCTTGTAAATGATGCCTCTGCCCTGCATAATTAATGCAATGATAGGAAAAGCTATCACTTCTAACTTCCCACAGTTGACAAAATGGGGAGATGTCCAGGAAGGCTGGGAAAAGCGTGCTGTTACCTCACAAATTCGGGGAACAGATCTCTCACAGATCTCTCTAATCTGTATGACTCATGAATGTTGGACTTGAGTCTGAAGCCCAAGACAATTTCTCAAGAAATGAAACTTAGAATTTTTCAAAGAGAAAATAAAACATCTTTCATGTCTGGGCAAGAGCTCCAGAGTAGACTCAACATGTGCTCATGAACAGGATATGAGGACTTATGCATGTTTGGAGGATGCAGGATATATATATATATATATATATATACACACATACATAATTTATATATATTATCTCTGAATTTTTTTATTTTATTCAAGTCTACTTGATTGACAATGTTGTAGATATGAGGACTTATGCATGTTTGGAGAATCCAGGATATATATAAATTATCTCTCTGAATATTTATATTTTATTCAAGTCTACTCAATTGACATTGTTGTGTTAGTATCTGCTATACAGCAAAGTGAATCTGTTATACATATACATATATCCTTTTTAACATTTATTTATTTTTATTTGAAGTATAATTGCTTTACAGTATTGCCTTGTTTTCTGCCAAACATCAGCATGAATCAGGCCTAGGTTTACCCACAGCCCCTCCCACTTGAACATCCTTACCCGTCCCTCCCTATCCCACCCCTCCAGGTTGTTTTCGAGCCCTGGTTTAAGTTCTCTGAGTCATGCAGCAAATTCCCATTGGCTATCAATTTTACATATGGTGATGTGTGTTTTCATGTTACTCTTTCCATACCTCCCACCCTCTCCTTTTTTTTTTTAGACTCTGTTCCCATATAGGCCATTACAGAGTGTTGAGTAGAGTTCCTTATGTCATACAGTAAGTCCTTATTAGCTATCTATTTATATATGTTGTTGTTCAGTCACTAAGTCATGTCCTACTCTTTGTGAACCCCTGAACTCCAGCATGCCAGTCTCCCCTGTCCTTCCCTATCTCTCAGAGTTTGCTCAGATTCATGTCCACTGAGTCAGTGATGCTATCCAATCATAATATAGTAGTGTATCTATGTCGATCCCAATCTTACAATTTATCCCTCCCCTCCCCCTTACCTCTGGGTAACCATAAGTTTGTTTTCTATATCTGTGACTCTATTTCTGTCTTGTAAATAAGTTCATTTGTACCCATTTTTTAGGAGGCTTGTCTGGTGGCTCAGTGGTAAAAAGTCCACCTGCTGACAGGAGACATGGATTCAATTTCTGGGTCAGGAAGGTCCCCTGGAGAAGGAAATGGCAACCCACTCCAGTATTCTCGCCTGGGAAATGCTATGGACAGAGGAGCCTGGCAGGCTACAGCCCATGTGGGTGCAAAAGAGTTGGACACAACTGAGTGACTAAGCAATAGCAATCCTCGTTTTAAATTCCACATATAAGCGATACCATATTTATCTTTCTCTGTCTGACTTACTTGGCTCAGTATGACAATCTCTAGGTCTCTGTATATTTCAAGGTATAGGAATTTGTACCTTGACATAAAATTTGAGCCCTGACATAAAATTTAAAAAGGAGAGAGATCAAGAAGTCAGCAAAATGATACCATGGTCACAGCTAAGGTGGAATATATGAGAACCTGAAGGTGACTTGACCAACAAGCTGGGTTATCCACCAAGGAGCCAGGCCTAGCCCTCTGCTCAGCCCATCCCCCACTACTGAGCATTAAGACTGCACTCTGGCCTTACATTCAGAAACCTGCTCTGGGAAGACTCAGCTGCAGAATCTGCTGGTTCATCAGAGGACACAAGGAGCAGCAGGTTTGACAGGAACGGCATTCGTGCTGCTGACAACTCTGTTCTGCTCTGGGCCACTGCAAGGCTCTGAGAGAAGCAGGACAAAAGTGCTTTGATGCTCTCTGGCGCTGTCTGAATGAGAGCAAGTTGTGTAAGGGGCCAACGGGCAGGAGCATGAATGGCATCATTGAGAGTCAGAAGTCCAGCAGAAGGGATGGGGCAGGGACATTTCCTACATCCCGTCCACACAGTCCCTAGAATTGTTCCCCGTATACTCAGGAACCTGGTCAATATTCATTAGGAAGAAGGAAAAAGCACTCTTAGGAGCATGAAGCACTATTGGAAAAGACAACCTGGGGAGAGAGGAAAAAGAGTGGGGACACAGACTCATTTGGAAAGTCGGGGTCCAATATGTAAGCCTTCAGCAGAACTGCAAAGCTAAATCCAAGCTTCTTGCATAAATTCTGTTTTAAGATCTTCAAGCAGACAAGACTGAGTCAGCAACTGCAGCAAATAAAAGTTTTCCTTTGTGCTGCTTGTTTGTTTGTGTGTTTTCTCATGGAAGGAAAGGGAAAAGATAAGGTCCAGAACATCAGGCCTTGCTGAAAGTCTGTGTTATTAATGAACCAGGGGCTTGAAAAGCAAGAAGCTCATTAGTGGCTTCTGTGGAGAAGCCTGCGGCCCTGGATGCTAGGAGGAAATGGAAAAGCTGCCAGTTAACAGCAGGAACATCTAAATCATCACACTTAGGAGGAGAACTGGAAAAACAAGACAGCGTTTTACCCTCCACAGAAAAAATAATAGTGAAAGAAAGCCTTCATTGAGTATATACGTGGAATGTCTTAAGTCAGGCTGCTAAATAAATAGCTGCTGTTGATGAAGGCAAGAAGATAAACAGGCATTCATCACGGTCAGAAGGGCAAGGAGGGTAGACCTTCAATTCTAGATCATGAATCTAAGACACCCCGGCAGGGCTGACTCGGAAACAACCAGCTGTTTGCCGCTCAATCTGTGGCAAATACTAGGTTCAGCCTATTCAGCTAGGACACGGTGTGGTGGTCTGGGTCCTACCACACAACCACCCAACACTGATTAAACATTTACCCTGTGCCAGGTACCCTACTAAATGACTGGGGCCATGGGGGCCATGCAGGAAGTGTCCCTCTTCCACAGCACTTCTCTTGCATTTGGAGAAACCGGATCTAAAATGTAAAAGGATAACCAGCAGTGGTCAATGGTCAAATTATGATAAATATTCCAGGGCAGGCAAGATTGCTGGGAGGTGAGGTATTTAAACGGATTGTGCAGAGACTAAAGTCCATCTGAGCTGAAAGGGAGTTCAGAAAGCGATGCAGGTCAAAGCTCTTCAGAAATGAGACAATAAGTCATAGTTCATCCACTGTGGCTAGTATTGGTCTTGCAGAGGAATTTAGTATTTGAATCTCAGATCTACCATGCATTTCTGGAAAAGTCCTTTAACCTATCCGCACACAGTTCATGAATAAAAGAGGTAATAGTACCTAGCATAAAATTATGGGAGAATAAAATACAGTTGCCATTATTATAATTATTATTCAGCCATGATATTCTTTCTCTCTGATCCAGACTCAGCATCAGAATTCTCAAAACAGAGCACCAGGCAGTCAGCCGTTCCTAGCTGAATAGAGTTTCCAGTGATAGTAAACACTTTTTTCAATATATCAGTGATGTGGATATTTTTTTTTCATTTTATAATCACTTATATCTTACATATAACTTTATTGAGCTTTCCCAGTGGCTCAGCAGTAGAAAATCTTCCTGCTAATGCAGGAGACCCAGGTTCGATCCCTGGTTGGGCAGATCCCCTGGAGAAGGAAATGGCAACCCACTCCAGTGTTCTTGCCTGGAGAATCCCATGGATGGAGGAGCCTGGCAGGCCAGTTCATGGGGCCACGAAAGAGTCAGTCATGACTTAGTGACTAAACAATAACAAGAACAGATACTTTATTATCCCATTTAGTCATCCCAGCCACACTATTCACAAATACCAGATACATATTTGCCAAGATTAAGTATGTTCAAACAAATAGATGATTGACCAACCAAGGCAACACCTTGAAAGCCATAATTATTTTCAAACATCGAATCAGTAAATTTTAGGTTGGTGTATTTAAATATGATATATCTTCGTTGGGTATGTACTATCTCAATGAGGTTTTTTCCTGCTCTTAATGACAAATATCTATAGACAGATAAAAATCACTTTTTCTTTAAGTTTGCAGTCTAACTCCTTTCTTGATCCTCCATTATTTCTTGGTTTGATTTGCAGTTTCTAAGCACCACTAGATTATATCCATTAGTTCAAACCAACTGCTCAGAGATTCACCAAAATATCTGATTGTTCCCGTAGAGTGCTTCAAAATGCACTTTTTCATTTTCAGAAGTGACAAGCAGTGGTGGGATGGAAGTTGATTGCATGGCATGTCATGGCGTTTTAGCGGGGTCGGGGGGGGATCATTTGTTCTCTTGTACCGAGGAAAGTCAAGCTCCCCCACTTCCGCTTTTCAGAGGAGGAGGCTGAGGCCAGTTTCCGCCTGTCACCCCCAGCTCCTTTAGATGCTGCTCCCAGGCACCATCGCTGAGTCACTTTGCATTGAGTAGGCAGAATCCAACTAGAAGTCACCCAATGTTATAAGTAGGAAGGGACCTCAGAAGGATTTAGTTCACTCTCTCAGCTGATACCTGGTGGCTCAGAGGTTAAAGCGTCTGCCTGGAAAGCGGGAGACCTGGGTTTGATCCCTGAGTCGGGAAGATCCCTTGGAGAAGGGAATGGCAACCCACTCCAGTACTCTTGCCTGGAGAATCCCATGGAGGGAGCAGCCTTGTAGGCTACAGTCCATGGGGTCACAAAGAGTTGGACATGACTGAGCGACTTCACTCAGCTGATACACAGCTGCCTGTCATTAAAGATTCTCTTTGGAGGCAAGAGGACCACTCTGTTTATTCAGCAAGAGTGATTTAAAGACACATTCATCGCGTGAACGAAAGTCCAAACAGCTGGAGCAAGGGCACTTGTGAAAGAGAGAGACCCCACCCAATCAGTAACCTCCCTTGGAAAGGCTGTCGGCTGGCTGCCCAATTCAGTGCTTTCTTATGTGGGTCCAGTACTGTGCTGCTCTCAGGGGACTCTGCTCAATGTTACGTGGCAGCCTGGATGGAGGGGAGTTTGGGGGAGAATGGACACATGTATTTGTATGACTGAGTTGCTCCGCTGTACCACCTGGAACTATCACAGCGTTGTTAATCAGTTATATTCCAACACAAAATAAAAAGTTTTAAAAAGTAATTTAAAAACAGGAGAAGAAAAAATACTGTGGTGCTCTGAGAGGCAGGATGGAAGGAACTCTAATTCTGAGTGATCAGCAGTGTCCTAAGTAAAAGGAAGGAGAAATGTGAAAATAGTTGAGACTAAACACGCCTGCCCCACATGGTTCAAAGGGCATATTTGCAACGCAGGAACACCCAGCTCCAGAAATGGGAAGATGCCAGGATGGGAGGGGGCGTGGATGACGGGTCCCTCCAGACTGTTTAATGGGAAGATTATGTGCTGTATCCAGTTTCGAAATGGGAGGAATCGAAGGGGTTGCCGGAGATGCTGAAGGGAGTGCTGGGCTGCACACCATTATTTATCTCCTTTGATTTGCTGAAGTATAAATAATCAAAATGATACATAAATTTAATTGCTGGTGTCATGTAGTTATTTTTGAGGAACAGCCACAAATCTGAGATCTGGTATTTAACAAACAACTCAGGCTACCTACTCAGACTAAACACATAGTGTGTTTTCTAGGCTGTAATTTTATAAAAACAAAATGTCTTTAGAGAGAGAACAAGCTAGTACTATTGCTTTAAAAATCACTTTAGGAAAACTTTCCTTACTAAACTAAAATAAAACAGAGACAATCTCATCCATTTTGCTGGCTGGCCCTGTTCCGCCCCGTTGTGCCGTGTTATTACCTTCATCTCATTGATGTCCCACACGAATATCTTCCCTCTGACCGTCTCTGGGAGCAGATTAACTCCTCTCTCTTGGGAGGTTTTGTTCCCCAAGAGGAGGGATTTGCAAATGTTTGGTTCTGGACTCCCATACACCCTTATAAATTAAGGAGACCCTAAAGATCTTTGTTGGACTTCCCTCGTGGCTCAGAGGTAAAAGAGTCCGACTGCCAGTGCGGGAGACGTGGGTTCCATCTCTGGGCTGGGAAGATCCCCTGGAAATGGAAGGAAATGGAAACCCACTCCAGTATTCTTGCCTCGGAAATTCCATAAGCAGGAGGAGCCTGGGGGCTACAGTCCATTGGGTCGCAAAGACTTGAACACAAATTAGCAACTAAACAATAACAACAAAGGTCTGTCTTACATGTGTTACATTGGTCAATGTTTAATGTATTGAAAATTAAACATTTTTATAAAAATAACTGTTTCACAACAAAAAAATTTAGTGAGAAGAGTGACATTGTTTCACATTTTTGCAAATCTCTTTAACATCTGGATTCACAGAAGAAAGTTGGATTCTCATATGTACATCTATGTTCAGTTTCCAGGGATGTGTTTTTTTAGCTGGTATTTCATAAGTATAAGAAAATCCAGCCTCATAAAGATATGTAGATTGAAAAGGGAAGGGCATTTGAGTAGCCTTTTTAAAGAATTATCTCCTATCATTCTACTCAAACTCAACTAGTAGTAATTTCTTAAAGATTATTTGTAATATGGAATCTAAAATACTATCAACAAACTTTTCATAATCTGTTACACTAAAATCCACTGGTCTCTGTTGTATTTTGAATGGATCTTTTACTTGTGCATGATTTTATAAAATCATACATTGTTCATTTATAGCTCTTATTATAGCATATCTAGAACTCAGATACATCAATGAGATCACAGTCTCACAGAAAAATCTCAAAGTCTTAGCTTTCAAGTTCATGGTGGTGGATAGGTTTTCCAAAATTCTGGGTTTTGCTTTAAAACTTGCATTTTATCATTGTCAACAAATAACGTCAGCGATTTTCCTTGAAGAGACAGTCTCACTTTTTTAATTTTTGAAAAAATGTATAACCAAGTCTGAATAACCATGGATTGTCTACCAAGCATTCTTTCAGATAAAAGTGGTGTTACATGGAAAACGCGGCTAGGTCAACCCCCAACAAAATAATCATACAAGTACTTTCCTCCAAAGAACCATCATACTTTGATATGTAGCAAAAGTGATTTACGTGTACTTCTTACAGAATGTGAAAAATGTGTGTACTCGAGGCTCAGGACAAGTTTAGTGACTTTCTGCTTCAGCAAGGACAATTAAAGTAGAGCTACTTTTTACAAATTTATTTACTTTTTTATTTTGACTCTTATGTGGTGACAAATATAATGACCACTAGACCCCCAGGTAGCACTAGTGGTAAAGGACCCACCTGCAATGCGGGAGACATAAGAGATGGGGGTTCAATACCTGGTTTGGGAAGATCCCCTGGAGTAGGAAATGGCAGCCCTCTCCAGTATTCTTGCCTGGAGAATCCCATGGACAGAGAAGCCTGGCAGGCTATAGTCCACTGGGTCACAAAGAGTCGGACGAGACTGAAATGACTTGGCGTGCTCCATGTACCCCTTGGCATAGGCATGGAGTGCTGTGCCAAGGCATAGTACCCTTGGAGCCACTACCTTAATTTGTTCTAAGGCACCAATGGTTTTATTCGTCATTGTATTTGCCCCATCAGTGTTAATGTAACATATTGCAAATAATTGCAAATAATAATCTTACTGTTGTTACGAAAAAGAATTTTAACCCAGCAGACACCCTAAAACAGGGCTCTCTAACCTCTGAGATCTAATGCCTGATGATCTGAGGTGGAGATGATGTAATAATGATAAAAATAAAGTGCATAATAGATGTGATGTGCTTGAATCATCCTGAAACCATTCTGCGCAGCCCCACCAATCTGTGGAAAAATCGTCTGCCATGGTCCTTGGTGCCAAAACGGTTGGGGACCACCGCCCTAAAAGGATATTGAGGACCCTCAGAGGGCCAAGGAACAAAGTTTGAAAATTCCATCATAGAGAACTTCAGCAAATTTTGCAAACCAACATCATTAACTTGAAAGGAAGAATATCCAAATGGATAGCAATCATTTAAATGTCTTCATTTGTGCTTTCTAATAAAGCTAATTAGCATCTCGGGATACAAGAATGTTCCATTCTCAAAACAAAACCTATTCTTCTTCTTACCCCACAATTTGCCTATAACTCTCGATTCCTGAAATTTATCTGTGCCTCAGATCTCACAACTGTAAAATGGAAATAATAATAGCACTTATCCCAGAGCATTGTTAGGAAGATGAGACAGTCTCAAATCAGAAGAGTACTTAACACAGGGCTTGTCGCATAGTCAGTGCAAAATAAATGTGATAGGCTATTTTTCCTATAATCCTGTGTATGTGTGTGAAGTCGCTTCAGTCATGTCCGACTCTGCCACCCCATGGACTGTAGCCCTCCAGGCTCCTTTGTCCATGGGATTCTCCAGGCAAGACTACTGGAAGTGGGTTGCCATTTCTTTTTCCAGAGGATCTTCCCAACCCAGGGACTGAACGCACATCTCTTATGCCTCCTGCATTGGCAGGCAGGTTCTTTACCATTAGTGCCACCTGGGAAGCCCTAATTCTATAATCCTTCATTAGCCTAATTTCTCTCACTGTTGCTTGAAATGGATTTCTCTGTAGGCATTATAGACATTTCTTACTTTCACAATCACAAGCTCTTCATTGAGGACATCTCTGACTCATGAAGTAAAGGGAAGGCAAGTCGCTTAGTCATGTCCGACTCTTTGCGACCCCATGGACTGTAGCCTACCAGGCTCCTTCATCCATGGGATTTTCCAGGCAAGAGTACTGGAGTGGGGTGCCATTGCCTTCTCCAGAGGATCTTGCCCACCCAGGGATCGAACCCGGGTCTCCCGCATTGTAGGCAGATGCTTTACCGTCTGAGCCACCGAGGAAGTCTGACTCATGAGGGTGAAGTTATTTACAATACTTTTCTGTGATAAAAATATAACCATGCTTCTCTTTCTTATACTGTCCTCACATTAAAATTCTCTTTGATAGCTTCTTCCTGAAAGATGGTTAAAAATAAACTGAATACTGCTAAGGCAACATTTGAAACAAAACGTGAAGAGCCAATACAATTACTACCTACTCTATTTTATCTTATAAGCAAAGGACAAAGAGTAACCCTCAGCTCTTGCACAGTTGGATGCTTAACTCAGAATAATGCAAGTTATAGTGAAGGAGTTTGGAAGTTTCATTCTACAGCTCCAGATTTAACAGCTGAATGGCATAAAATATTACTCTTGACATGACTTGACATTTTCTGTTATTAGAAAATATTTTTTCAATAGCTAAGGAACAACACCATTAGCCAAAATATTTAATTTTGCAGAATATTACCCTGGGTGCCGGCTGGCAAAGGATGAGACATACGTCTGCTCAGGACAAATTCCTCAGGCTGAATGAAGGCTTTGAATTTGAATGAAGGTTCACATACTTCACAAAAATGCTGCCTTGCTGCTGGCACAGACTGAGAAATACCTCTGTCAGTGTTTACACAGTTTTAGGAGGGCTCCATGGTTTATGATCAGATTAGCCTATTTTCCTCCTACTTCAGGGCTCCCGAGTCCACACATGGAAGTGTTTCTCCGAGAGCAGTAATAAGTTAAGCCTGTGCTTCAGGAGTTCCTGTAGTCACGAAACATCAGTCTAGGCAAGGCAGTCAGCATGAGAGATTCACCTGGGATCTTATTCTAGTTAGATGATAGGAGAAAGGCTGGGGGCTCACACCTAAACAACCCTGCGTCCTGCCTGTGTGCTCAGTCAGGTCCAGCCCTTTTGCAAGCCCAAGGACTGTAGCCTATCAGGCTCCTCTCTCCATGGGATTTTTCCTTACAATATTCAAAACTAAATCCTCCCTACCCTACTCCCATGAAAACCAATAAAACATCTACATGACGTTTAGGCAGCAACTGGCATATTAAAAGTGACAGGTAGATATAGGATCGGGGCAGTGCCAAAGGAGGCTGCCTCTCCTTCTATGTTTCAGCTATGTGTTTCTGAGCTGCCACTAGCTTCAGGGGCAAAATTAAGCTAATGGAAGCCAAAACTAACCCCAGAGGCTGAGTGGTCATATGTCCATGTATGACCATGGACGTATTACCTAATCACTTCCTGGATACTGAGCCAGTGAGGAAGATTTTTGATAGAGCAATATGAAGAGAAGCTATACACCATGGAGATCTATGGCTAGAAAACAATGGTGGGAACACATCTAAGCTCAGCCTATGTCAGAAAGTCTTAGTACGCGCTTGGTTTTGTTCAATGCACTTATCATCTGACTGTTGGATAATAATGTTCATTTCAACATCAGTGCTTTTTGCAGACTATGAGGCTTTAAGAGGAAGCCACTGCAAGGGGTGAAATGTCCTGCAGGATGAATGACCAAAGGGGTAGATGCTTTGGGATATAGGAAAAATGAATATGAAGCTTTGCTATCTGCCTTAGCAGCAGCAACAAGATCTTCAAATATATACATGAAGACAAGAGAGGGTGACTGGGTAGATAAATAGAGAAAGGGACCATGAGTAATCCATCAGTAGAAAACCCGGGCATCTCCTGCAGCTCGAATAGGCACTGTAATGAATAATTCACTTTCCTTATTTAGTGTCTGCAGTCCTTGAGCTCAACATAATCTTTGCATAAAGTGACAGCTGGAAGTGGTATTTCACTTTTATAACTTTCAGAATATTTCTTGCAGTCAAGTATTTGATTTTGTGCCCATGTTTGTTTTTACACCTCCTTGTGCTACACAGCAACCCTGCCTCCTCCAAGCCAAGGCCAGACAGAGTCTGGGAGGTGAGTTCCAAGTGGCTGACAGTGCCAGGTTTCAGATATAAGAAGGTATCTTTCTGTCTCCCTCTTTTCCTGGTGACAGGGAGAGCAATTTCTCTGCAATATGACATTTGAAATGATGCCTAGCTTTTGCTAAAGATAAGCAAGCTGCCAGCCTGAAAGAAGTGGGAGGATTCCAGAGCCCAAGAAATGTTGGAAGGCTTATTTCTCATCACTTGCATAGTTCTAGGAGGAGCTGACGATTTCAGTCACCATTGCTCCATCTCCAGGACCTCTGAACCTTCCAGTGAGGGGCAGGGGAGTAGGGGAAGGCAGAAGTAAAATCAAGTAGCTTAGGGTTGTTGATAGAGTAAGAGAAGAAGTTAGACTTTGCAGTAAAGAGTAAGAAAGAAAGACATAGAAAGACATATAAAGTATAGACCAAGTATCTAGATCACTGAGCTTCCCTGGAGGCTCAGATGGTAAAGCATCTGCCTGCAATACGGGAGACCCGGGTTCGATCCCTGGGTTGGGAAGATCTCCTGGAGAAGGAAGTGGCAACCCACTCCAGTATTCTTGCTTGGCGAATCCCACAGATGGAGGAGCCTGGTAGGCTACAGTCCATGGGGTCACAAAGAGTTGGACACGACTGAATGACTTCACTTTCTAAATCATTCAAGTATGTCAAAATTAAGGGGACTTCCAAATATTGGGACTTCCTTGGCAATCCAGCAGTTAAGACTTAGCCTTCCAATGCAGGGGGCTCAGTCCCTGGTTGGGGAGCTAAGATCCTACATGCTTCATGATTCAAAAACCAAAACATAAAACAGAAACAATATTGGAACAAATTCAATAAAGACTTTTAAAATGGTCCATGTAGCTCAGTTGGTATAGAATCTGCCTGCAAGGCAGAAGACCTGGGTTTGACCCCTGGATCGGAAAGATCCCCTAGAGAAGGAAATGGCAATCCACTCCAATATTCTTGCCTGGAAAATCCCATGGACAGAGAAGCCTGGAGAGTTATAGTCCATGGGGTTGCAAAGAGTCAGACATGACTTAGTGACTAAACTACCACCCTGTCAAAAAAAAAAAAAAAAACTTTAAAAAAATTAAGGCAACTATTGTTAAAACTTTGGAAGACTTTGTGAAGATTAAAATTTAAGGCTTACATGTTTAGCTTATCAAAGAAGTTGGTTTACCTTCTGTTGAATTGACAAAGTAGTTGTTAATTCTTCCTTCAACACTTTATACCAGTATTAAACATAGCAGGCATAAGAATTGTAAAAAATGAAATTCTGGAGAATCAAGAGTCCCACAGCTTCTCATTTCATCCCCATTCTTACCATCAGTGACTGACTTCACACCATCTCTGAAAGATTTCAGATGCCTACTCCCTTCCATTCTCATTACTCTCTGCAAGTGCCATTTGGATATCATTGCCTTCTTAAAAGTCTGTAACGGTTCCCGAAAGTTCTTCAGTTAAAAGCACAGCTCACAGTCATGGCCTCCCAGATCCATCAGCTAATAATTCATCCATCAAACATTTATTGCATACCTAATGGACGTCAGGCATTTGAGAGATGTGGGGAATAGACATGGAAAGATGGGTTTACAGTGTTGAGCAACAGTTTTGGAGGAGAAATTGGGATGTCAATGGCCTTCCATCAATCAGTGTATGAGTGCAATGGGACATGGAGACAAGACCTCTAAAACCCAAAGCTGGAAAACATGGGAGAGTTTCTGGGAGAGATGATGTTTAGGTTGCTTTTAAAATGAAAAGTACACATTACCCAGAAGAATAAAGTCCGTGTCCAGGAGACTGCATGTGTAAGGGCACAGAGGTAGGAAAGAATATGGTTCAGAGAACTGAAAGAGGAGCAGAACGGCAGGAGGGGAAAGACTGGAACCAGTCTGCTCTTAGCCCCTCAGAGCCCTGTAAAGAGTCTGGATTTCAACTCCAATGTCATGAGGTGACATCAGACATTTTAAGTAAGAGGACATAAGCATGATTGTTTGTATCTTAGAGAGATTTCTTAAAGTTCCATGGAGAGTGGTTTGTATCAGGGAGACCAATCCAGAAGCAATTAAAGAAGCTAGTAGAGGACTTCCATGGTGGTTCAGGGTTAGGACTCCACACAGTCTCTGCAGGGGTTCTATCCCTGGTAGGAGACATTCCACATGTCATGCAGTGTGGCCAGAAAAGGGAAAAAAACTAATAGATAAATAAGGATTCAGATTATAGCATTGATGATAGATAGTAGAGCATAGAAAAAAAAATATGGGGAGATGAATTTAGAGACAGAACTGATAATATCTGGTCACAGATTGTACTGGGAAGCTATTTTGAAAGGAGAGACAGAAATCCAGTTAACCGATTTGTGACTTTGAAGAAGAGCCAGGTCTGGGAGGAGAGGTACACTCAGTTGTAGACGTGTTTTTGAAAGACCTTTGTATGTACAAATCTATGCTGTAGGCTATGTACTGGAATAGGAAGTACATATTTAAGAGTTATCAGCATATTCATTATACACATAATAGTTAAAAACTGGGAGAATAGATGAAATTTATTTGGGTTTTATACCTAAAACACAATCAGTGATCTGAAAGTTGAGTTGAAAGAGTTACATCACAGAAGCCAAAGGGAAAAAGAATTTTAAGAAGTGGTCCACAGTATTAAATATACCAAAGGTGTCCAATAAGATAGAACCCCAAACTATTGTATATGGTAATTCCATGACCTGTTCACAGTAGTTTCATTCAAATAGTAGGGATAGAAATCAGAGTGTAGAAAGTTGAAGAGTGAAAGAAAAGAGAAGTATAATTGAATCATCCAGGAAGGACTTGGTTGCATGCTAAGTCATTTCAGTCATGTCTGACTCTTTGCGACCCCATGGACTGTAGCCCACCAGGCTCCTCTGTCCTTGGGATTCTCCAGGCAAGAATGCTGGAGTGGGTTTCCATTTCCTTCTCCATGGGATCCCAAGCCAGGGATCAAACCCATGTCTCTTATGTCTCCTGTATTGCAGGCAGGTTCTTTACCACTAGCACCACCTGGGAAGCCCAAGACTAGATTATACCGCAGCAACAACCAATTCAAATTTCAGTGGCTTAACACAACAAAAGTTTACTTCTCACTGTGCTCGCCTCCAGGGCAGGTCATCAGTGGACTCTGCTCAGCACAGGAGAGACTCCCCTCAACACAGGCATTTATAACTCTTACCCCAAGAAAAAGAGAACTGCTGTGTCCCATAATGGCAATGGAGTGCAAAACTTTCTCCTGAAAGCAACACCTGACACATTGTTCCAAATTTCCAAAGCAGATCACAAGGCCACATGAGGCAGAGGAATGCAATGCTGCCATGTGTAGAGAAAGTGAACAGGGTTGTCTGTGCATGGTTTCCATGAGGGGATTAGGGTACCACTAGCTACAAAGGGCTGTTACGTTACAGGACAGATTTCTGTCTGCTTGCTTTTTAAGATGGGGCAGACAGTGGTACTAGTGAAATATGTGTCCACAACTCACACCGTGCTCTCGTGTACAACCCGATGGTAAACACCAGTCATGTCTAGTCTTTCTAAAGGAATATCCTTTCTACTATGCTGTACATCTTCAAAACTCTACTCAAGAATCACTTCATTCATGAAGCTGTCCATTGAAAAACTTGATATGTATCACTGATAACCTCGGTTACTTGTGTCCCTGTTCATTTGGTGGGCTTCCCTTGGGGCTTGGCCCGTAAAGAATCTGCCTGCAATGTGGGAGACCTGGGTTCGATCCCTGGGTTGGCAACATCCCCTGGAGAAGGGAAAGGCTACCCACTCCGGTATTCTGGCCTGGAGAATTCCTTGGACTAAGTCCATGGGGTCGCAAAGAGTAGGACAGGACTGAGCAACTTTCACTTTCATTTAGGTAGGTGTATGTTTCCATTATTGAGTTCTTTGTATCTTTTTCACCAGTTTTGAAGTTCTTTGCCCCAGCCCTCAAAAAGACAGAAGGTTCACTTTTGCTTCCTTTCTTGCAGTGGGTAACTGGCCACAAGATCCATAATCGACCAGTGATGTTAGCTAAACAGTTGGTTTCTCCCTGACTAGAGAAGACGTTTATGCAAAGTTCTTTGGACTCGATCACCCTTGAGCACATAGAGTCATTTATACAATGGTTTATGCAGCAAACTGCAGCTGGTTTTTTCCATGGCTGAAGAACCAGGACACAGAGCAGCGGTGTCCTGACTCTTATGGAAACTCCACCCCGTGTACTGGCACCATCGTAATTTTGCTTAGTCTGCTTTCTGGGATTAGCCCAAACTTGTCAAGTTCTCACTTTAAAAAGTTATGAATGCATTCACCGCATATTTATGCCCTGGTTTGAGTTCCCTGAGTCATACAGCAAATTTCCATTGGCCATCTGTTGTGCGTACGGTAGCGTATATGCTTCCATGCTCCTCGCTCCATTCATGCCACCCTCTCCTTCCTCTCCCCATCCTTGTCGGTAAGCCTGCTCCCTATGTCTGTATCTCCATTGCCGCTCTGGGAGTAGGTTCATCAGTACCATCTTTCTAGATTCCATGTATATGCACTACAGAATGTGCCCAAAGACATTTGAATTTATACATTTTTATAACATGATGAAGGTCAAATAAAACAAGCCTGAGAGCTAAATCTATACTTGGACTGCCAATCTGTACTCCATGGTTAAAATCTTTAAGATAGTTTCCAACTTGATTACTCGTATGCTTCTGAAACAGATTATTACTGATGTTAACATTTGCAGAGTTATGAGAAAGATAACACCATTAAGAAACTTAGTGTTACAATGGAATACTATTCTGCCATTAAAAAGAATAAAATGTTGCCATTTGCAACAACATGGATGGCCACAGAGGGCATTGCTGCTGCTGCTGCTGCTGCTGCTAAGTCGCTTCAGTCGTGTCCGACTCTGTGCAACCCCATAGACGGCAGCCCACCAGGCTCCCCCGCCCCTGGGATTCTCCAGGCAAGAACACTGGAGTGGGTTGCCATTTCCTTCTCCAATGCAATGTGAAAAGTGAAAGTGAAGTCGCTCAGTCCTGTCGAACTGTTCATGACCCCATGGACTGCAGCCCACCAGGCTCCTCCGTCCATGGGATTTTCCAGGCAAGGGGACTGGCGTGGGCTGCCATCGCCTTCTCTGATGGAGGGCATTACTGCTAAGTAAAATAAGTCAGACAGAGAAAGACAAATACCATATGATATCACTTATATGTGGAATCGAAAATAAAAAACAGTGAATGTAACAGAAATGAAACAAACTTACAGGTATAGAGAACAAACTAGTGGTTACCAGTAAGGAGAGGGAAAGAAGGAAAGGCAAGAGAGGGGCAGGGGATTAAAAGATTCAAACTACTATGTAGAAAATAAACTACAAGGACGCATTATGCAACGCCGAGAATATAGCCAATATTTTATAATAACTATAAATGGAGTATGGGCTTCCCCAGTGGCTCAGCGATAAAGAATCCACCTGCAATGCAGGAGCCACAGGAGACATGGGTTCAATCCCTGGGTCAGGAAGAGCCCCTGGAAGGGGCGCATGGCAGCCCACTCCAGCATTCTTTCCCCATGGACAGAGGAGCCTGGCGGGCTACAGTTCATGGGGTTGCAAAGAGTCAGACAGGCCTGAGGGACTAACACTTTCACTTTTCACTTTCATGCATCAAAACCACAATCTTGGCCTCATTAGCATGACTCAAGCTACTGAATTCAACAGCTACAGATAAGCAAGCTCAGGAGGACTTTGGAAGTGAAACAGGTGCACAGGCATTGGGGTGAGGATTTCCATGATGCGCAAAGCTGGAAATGTAGATTCAGTCATGAAATTTTTCAGCCAGGAGGAGTCACAGAAACCACCCACACACAAAATAAATAGGTCAATACATAACCCAGACAGACCAGGAGAGGCTTTCAAAGAGAAGGGAAATTTTGTTGAGAAGTGAGTTTAACAGGAGGATGAATGAGGTGGCGAAGACTGTGTATGATTAGGGGAAAGCTGCACAACAGCTCTTTGGGTGTTTCCTAAGGACAGGTTACTATTGTGATCCAAGGAAGCTACTAGATAGCCTTCCCACAGAAGTGAGAAAATGCAGTTTGGGGTCTTGATAATTTCAGTTCTCAACTCAGGAAGGCAGAAATACTCGAGAAGCCTTACAGCCAAAATGTAATCATAAATAATTTTCCTCTCAAGTGGGCTGACTCCAGTTGGCACTGATCAGCTTACAGGTCAGCACAAATATTTTTATAATGAGCCATAAAAAGGGGAAAATATAGTCTAGACTGGCAGCCAGAAATCCTGCCGCTTTCTCTCGGCAACTCAACCGGGTCTGATCTGGATAACTGGCCCAAACTGATAATATCAGTTCCAAGACTGTTTATGTGGGGACAGGATCTTCACTTTCAAGCAGTGCAAAGTGTTACGAAAACAGACAGCGCGTACTTGAGGGCTGGGTGGTCTGGACCACTGAGCCATTCCCAGCACGGTCACAGGTGCCTCCCTCCCCACCACCACCTCTGCTCACTAAGCACACGTGCTTTGTTATTCTTTTGTGTCTCATCCACTCACACCTCCTCTTATTATGCTTATTTTCTCAATGCTTCTCCATTCTGATACTGATGTACTGATACAGTCTGATATGTTTTAGTCCTGCACATGGCCTCCACTACCAAGCTTCACAGAAGGAATAATTGAAGAGGCAACTGTCCTTTTATTTACAGTGAAGTTGCCGCTGAATTCAAAGCTCCATGAGGGCAAACATCATGTCAGCCTTGCATAGAGCCGGCATTGAAGAAGTACAGACAGGTGGTGTTTCACACGTTTTCGGTAATCGAAACACATTTGTCGTGTGTGTATGTTAGTTGCTCAGCTGTCTCCGACTCTTTGCAGCCCCAAGGACTGCAGTCTGCGAGGCTCCACTCTCCATAGAACTCTCCAGGGAAGAATACTGGAATAGGTTCTCACTTCCTTCTCCTCTTAGTTTTTTGATAAAAATACACATTAATACTTTCAAGGTACTGTGTTCCATCCCCATTCTTCAAACATCCTAAGGCACAAAGAGCAGAAAGCTGCTTGTTTGGGATTGAATGTTCTCCCCCCCACCTCAGATTCTTATGTTGAAATCTCATCACCAATGGTGGTTTTAGAAGTGATGCTTTGGGGAGGTGACTGGGCCGTGAGAGTGGAGTCGTCATGAATGGGACTGGTGTCCTTACAAGGAAAGGTCAGAGAACTGGCTGGCTGTCTTTCTACCACAGGAGGCAACGAGGAGTTAGCAGTCTGCATCTTGGAATAGGGCATTGCCAGGTCCTGTCCGGGGGGCACTCTGATCTCAGACTTCAGCCTCTAGAACAGAGAGAAATAAATTTCTGTTGTTTATAAGCCAGCCAGTCTATGGGACTTCGTTATAACAGTCTGAACAGACTGAGACACTGTTTATGGAGTCTCCTGTCTCTAACTATTTCCAGCCAGCCCCTCAATCAGGAGTTCTATTTCAGTAAAAGCAAGAAAATAGAACGGAACTAGGACCGGCAAATAGCTTGGATGTACCAAACTCATTTTCTCATTTAGAACGAGACTTTATTGATATATTGGAAACGCATGTTGAACTTATTGTCTTCTAACATTCCCCCCAGCAGCTAAGAATCTCAGGCCATTAAAAAAATAAATAAAAAGGGTGGGGTAACTACCGTATGAAGTCTGTAGGAAACTCTGGGAAATGTATTTTATCAGAGAGGTTACAGCTCAGCAGACGTGTTGAAAGAGGGTAGTTCCACACTGTAATAATAGAAGGAAGCAGGCACTGTTCAGCACCATGGGCTATTAAATCAGAGGAGATGTTTTTTTGATTTTGCTCTTCCAGGACCGAATGTCCTAGCCTAGCCCTCCAAATTCCAGTGATTGGTGACCAGCAGAAGCTAGTTTACAACTACTTGCTAAGTACTACTGTGACAACTGAAGCCTTCCAAGTCATTATGCAACTTGTTTATTCCATGACATGTTTCGAATTTAGAGACTAAAATCACCTTCTATAAACTCAGACTGCTATTTTAACTTTAAGGCAATTTTTGCCAAGGCAAATGGAAACAGAATAAATACATCATCATTAGGACCATCAGCATCCTACCTTCCAAACCACCTTTAGGAAAACCAGCATTCTACAACCTTGCTGTTCTCTGAAAACAGAAACATAGACTACTTTTACCTAAGAGGGTTTTTGCAGACCCACACCAGCCCTGCAATTTGAATCTAGGTAGAAGGAAATGCAGAGAAGGAAATGGCACCCCACTCCAGTGTTCTTGCCTGGAGAATCCCAGGGACGGGGGAGCCTGGTGGGCTGCCGTCTATGGGGTCGCAGAGTCAGACACGACTGAAGCGACTTAGCAGCAGCAGCAGCAGCAGCAGCAGAAAGAAATGATGTAGGAAATACAAAGGTCTGTAATGTCCTATAGTCTAACCAAGGGAGATCAAACCAGGATATTCTAAAGGAAATCAAGCCTGAATATTCATTGGGAGAACTGATGCTGAAGCTGAAGCTCCAATACTTTGGCCACCTGATGTGAAGAGTCGAGTCATTGGAAAAGACCCTGATGCTGGAAAAGATTGCAGGAGGAGAAGGAGGCAACATAGGATAAGACAGCTAGATAGCACCATCGACTCAATGGACATGAATTTGAGCAAATTCTGGGAGATCCAGTCCAGCGGAGGACTGGAGCCTGGAGTGCTTCAGTGCATGGAGTTGGACAAGACTAAATGAACAACAGCAACAGCCAACCAGGGGAAACTGAGTTACTCCATTTACCAACAGAATGACAGGATGTTTTAGCTTAATATCACAATTTGATTTCGTGATATACATTTGACTACTTCATATTAACACTAGTGATCCAATGGTGCTTTTCCTAGTTCCTGCATTAACCGAGAAATGCCCATCAAAGGCTGTCCCTCAGGCGGAGAAGCTAGTATCCAAGGAAGTAGAGCCCAACAGAATGATGCATGATAACGCTACCAAACCAGATTTGGGTCTGCCCTCCCAAGCAAAGTCAGTCTACTGACACCAGGTTGTATATGTGTGCAACCTCATCTGTGTCCGACTCTTTGCAATCCCATGGATTGTAGTCTGCCGGGCTCCCTTCTATGAAATTTTCCAGGCAAAAATACTTAAGTGGATTGCCATTTCCTACTCCAGTGTATCTTCCTGATCCAGGGGTCAAACCTATGTCTCTCTGCATCTCCTGCATTGGCAGGTGGATTCTTTACCACAGCACTGATTGGGAAAATGCTGATTGTGGTGAAGGAAAGTACAGTTTACTGTAGGGCCAAGCAAGCTCAAATGACCTGAACTCCTGAACAGTTTCAGAGAAGGGTTTTTAAAGAGTGTGAGGGAAAGGGTCATGGATATGTGATCAGCTTGTACACTGATCTGATTGATGACGAAGTAACAAAGTGATGTGTCAGAATCCCAATCATCAGCCTCTGGTTCCCACCAGTCTGGGTCTGTTGGTCAGCTTGCAGTTTACTTCTGCCTGATGGGGGTTTGAAAGTGAAAGTGAAATTGCTCAGTCGTGTCCTACTCTTTGCGACCACATGGACTGTAGCCTACCAGGCTCCTCCATGCATGGGATTTTCCAGGCAAGAGTACTGGAGTGGGTTGCTATTTTCTTCTCCAGGGGATCTTCCCAACCCAGGGATTGAACCCAGGTCTCCTGCATAGCAGGTAGATGCTTTACCGTCTGAGCTACCAGGGAAGCCCTAGGCATCTGTACAACAACTCAAGGATATGGCTCAGAATATTGTCTATTGCCCTTTAGGAAAAATTAAAGGGTCTTGACTTTGTCTATGGCTAAACTATTATTTCTTTGTCTTGCCTGACTGCTTTCCTTTGTTTCTACATTTTCTCACTTCTCTGATTAAGTTTGCTCTTTGGAACTTAGGGAAGCCCTAGGAGGATAAAGCTTTCCTACAAACAAAAGACAGAGAACATGGGGGAGTCTGGTCCTGAGAAAACCATGCAGGATCCTGCTTGGTTTCAATAACTTCACCCAGTCACAATCCTCCCCCCCCCCCCCCCCCCCCGCCTATTCAACACAAGATAAACCTTTTAAATCTAGAAAGGTAATGACCGCCTTGTACTATAGCATATTCAGAAATCCCTAAATCCCAAGAGCTAAAATTACAAGGCAAACAGTAATCTTCAGTACAATAACTTGAAACCAAATTTTATCTCCTTTCGGGCACTATAATTTGAAAAGGAAAGAGATCTTGAAAGTAATGAAATACTCTAATCCACTGATAAAACCTCCCTTAAGTCATTAGACATTTTTTTTACAAGTAGATATAACATACTCTGAACAATATAACTGAAAAAACTGTTTTTAGAAAACAGATAAACTTTTTTGGTATCTAAACCATTCAGTCTGAGAAAGAATATGGAAATGCCATTTTCTATTTAAAAAAAAAAATTAGTTCTCTGATTTGGGCAGCCTGGAAGATCTCACCTCTTGTTCCTTAAAAAAAAAATAATCTTTTGCTTAGTTCCTTGAAGATTAAAATTTATGATTTTAATTGTTAAAACACTTTATTATCATTGGTAGATGGAATAAAGTACGTGCAAAATTGTTCTTTGAAAACTTTCAGAAAAAGTAATTATATATAAGAGGTATACTTTTCACCAAAAGGGAGAACAATTTAAAACAATGTAGGCTTCTGTTTGCTCATTAAAGGTAATCACACTGAACTTTTAAAATTCTAAAAGGCCATGACACTCAGGTATTAATCCAAGCTCGTCAATGGCCACACATGGCTCACAGCAGTGTCCTGGCCTACTCTGTGGTTTCTAGGAAGGAAGGAGTCTAATTGCCATTAACCACAGTGAACCGTGTGGAACTTTCACCCAGGTTAAGGCAGGCCGTAGGATGGCGGCTGGAAAAGCAAGGAGAATATGATCAGTTGTGGAAGGCTTAATATGAATTAAGAACACTCTCAAAAACTATCTCACTTAATCTTCACACGCAGAAAAATAGAGCTTATTTGCTGTTTTTGCTGTTTAGTCGCGAAGTCTTGTCCAACCCTTTGGGACCCCATGGACTGTAGCCCCCTCAGCTCCTCTGTCCATGGGAAGGCCCAGGCAAGAATACTTCAGTGGGTTGCCATGTCCATCTCCAGGGGATCTTCCAGGCCCAGGGATCAAACCTGTGTCTCCTGCACAGGCAGGCAGATTCTTTACCTCTGAGCTACCAGGGAAATCCACAGATTATTATTCCCATACAAAATAGGAGGAAAACAAAGCTCAAAGACATAAATAACAAATAATTTGCCAGAAGTCCGCGGATGAATGATCAGCACAGCCTTCAGGTATGTGTGCCATTAACTGTACTGGGCAGCCTCACCCTGGTAGGTCTCTGTTTTAAGGTCCCACTGTACTTCTGAGTCCTCCCTGGAGCCCCTGAAGACTGTTAGCAGTCCTGGCCTACAGCAGAAGAGCTTAGCTGAGTTTGCATCCAGACTGTGAGGCTCAGCTTTGTATATGTGAATAATAAAGCCAGTCAGAGACAAAACTGTGAAGCTGGCAGCCGTGGTCTTTAGCACCTCCACCCTCTTTCTCTGGAGACTCCCTGATGCCTTGCAGATGCTGGGCTCCTCCAGCCTTGCCTTCTGCAGATCACAGAGGGCCTTGTGTTACAACCACCTGAGTGCCTGCCTCACCTGACTACCCACTCAGCGGTCAGCTCCTGAAGGACACAGAGCATCTCCTTCCCTGTCTCTCTAGGGTACTTACCCCTGAGTGGGGGCTCGGTGAATATTTGTAGGAAAAAAATATATATATATGAATTAGGAGCTGGGCCTCCCTCCCAACACTAATCAAAATGTTCTAGTCTGGTATTTGCATCCTACAGTTTTTGCTTCTTAGTGACAAGCAATAATATGTGCTTTTAACTTATTAAGGAATGACTCACTGCTTGACCCTCTCAGAGGCTATCAGTATTGTGTGTGTATTTGTGTGTGTGTGTATGTTTGAAGACTCAATACTCAGTCAGTGTAGTGTATCCATTGGCTACTTTAAACTTGAGAACTTTGGCACAGGTTATTTGAAAGGGCTTCCCAGTGGTAGTGAACCTGCCCGACAATGCAGAAGACATAAAACATGGGGGTTTGATCCCTGGGTCAGGAAATCCCCTGAAGGAGGGCATGGCAACCCACTCCAGTGTTCTTGCCTAGAGAATCCTATGAAGAATCATGGTAGGAACCTGGCTGACTATAGTCTATAGGGTCACAAAGAGTCAGACACAACTAAAGCAACTTAGCAGGCATGCACTTTAAACTTGAGCACATTGGCACAGGCTATTTGAAAGGGTTGTATTTCCATAAGATTGAATATGGAACAATCACAGTGTCTAGGGTCAAGACCGGTACCCTAGTGCCAAGGGTGGTCTGGTTAGCAAGAACAGCAGGCAGAGAGTGGAGTGAATGCTCATACTACACACTTGCCGTATATGTTATCTCACTGAATCTTCACAACATTCTTTGAGGCCAGTACCATTACAAGTGTATCACAAAAAAAAAAAAAATCAGGGCTAGAGAAGTTATCAGTTTTGCCAAGATCAGATATGGAATAACTGGTAGAGATAGGATTCAGATCTGCCTGGTGGTGGTAGCTCCCTCTAATTTTTAATTTTTGTCACTATGCCTGAATCCCCTGCTCCTTAAAGTTATTATCCAAGCAGCATCCAGAGGACTAAAGACTTAATCTAATGCAAGGAAGTATAGGGTAAGAGAGGGCTTCCCAGGTGGTTCAGTGAGTAAAAAATCCGCCTGCCAGCTCAGGAGATGCAAGAGACATGGGTTTGATCCCTCGGTTGGGAAGAGCCCCTGGAGGAAGGCATGGCCACCCACTCCAGCATTCTTGCCTGGAGAATCCCACAGACAAAGGAGCCTGGTGGGCTACAGTCCAAAGGGTTGAAAAAAATTGGACACAACTGAAGTGATGAGCACGCACATAGGATGAGGATTAGAATGGTTAGACCACTAGTCATATGACCAGGAGGAGAAATCTTGGGGTGGAGGAAAAACAAAACCCATTTGGGGCACAGCTGCCAATGCCTTGACGAGGACCCCACCTGATATCCCACTAAGTGGACCCCTTCTTTTGCCATAAAAGCTCTTGCCTGTGGTGACCACAGGACTGTTTGGGAATCTACACCAGCCACACATCCGCAAGAGGCCCTGCCCAGTGAGGTACTTGAGGATTTCTTCAGCACAATCTTAGGAAAGATCCCATTTAGTTAGAAGTCCATTTCATAAACTCTCAAGATATTTCAATTTTATCTAAAAGTCACAATATAAAAACAAAAATTCAAAACAATCATTGGCTGACTAAATGGATACTAGAAAGAATGAAAGCCTGAAGGATGGAAGAAAGACCCAAGTCTTATCTCTAAAACACCAACTCTGAAATCTTGGATCACTTCCCAATGATGCTGAAGCTCAGATTTCTCAGCAATAAGATTGTGATGATAACACTTAGTTTTTAAGATGTTTGTGAGGTTTCTATGAAATGATGTGCATAAAATATATAGTAGAGGTCATTGAATGATAGCTTTTATTATAATAGAGACTCCTATATATTAAAAAGAGGTTATTATTTTAAATGAAGTTGTGAATACTGACAACCAGCCCAAGACTTACTAAGAGGAATTCGTTCTAAAAAAGCCTCAATTATTTTCTGGTGATCAAAATGTAGTTGGATCCTGTGAGGAATTTTACATAGTCTGTAAAATTGTCCTGTGGGCATAAGAGAGTAGGGTTTGTACAGCTAGGAGGACTCACGACTATTCAAACGCCTTACTGAAGATTATTATATATCAGTCTTACGGTAAATATCTAGTGCTTTGCTCCATTTTTAAAATGTATTTTTTTAATGACTGCAAATAATACATGTTCATTCTTGAGATTTTGAGAATAATAAACTTTATAAGGAAAAAATGAAAATCATCCCAAATCCCAATATTACCATTAATTTTATATCCTTCCATTCTCCTTATTTTTTCAGTCTCCAGATTCAAGTGTGCATATATGTGTACAACCACAAACTAGTCATGCATTATACACGTTTGTATAACTGACTGTTCACATGAAATATTTTATGACTATTAAACATTCTTCTAAAATATGACTTCTAGTAGCTGCCTCATATTGCATCTTATAAATTTATTGTATTTTATTTAATCAATTCTTAACTGGCATTTTAATCTTGTTTTTTAATACTTTATCATTTTAAATATCAGTGATGAATATAATTGTAGATAGCCCTTGTGCATATTTCTTGTTATTTTTAAAATAACTTCATTTTCTGTGACACATTTGTAAATTTGCTGGGATAAACAGAATGCACATTTTTGTGGCTTTTGATATGTATTTCAGTATTCTCCCTTAATGATTCAGTTTTGCTTATTAAACTACCCATTTTATTCAAATATACAAACTCTGGGTATTAGGATATAAAATGCTATCAAATTACTACCCTAATTTATATTCCCTTGCTGGGTTGGAAGTTTGAGCACTTTTCATATACTTATTGATCATTTGATTTTCCTTTTTAAAGAACTGTTTGTTCAAAAGTTTGTCTCATAATTCAGTTGATCTTCATTATAATTTCAAATGATGTGTAAAAGCTACTAAAAGATAAAGATATAAATCTTTGAGCAGTATGATCTATTGTAAATATTTTTCTTAGTTGATCACGTGTGTTTCATTTTGATTTAACATGTTTTGATTTTTGACATCTGTTCAGTTCAGTTCAGTTCAGTCACTCAGTCATGTCCGACTCTTTGCCACCCCATGAATCACAGCACGCCAGGCCTCCCTGTCCATCACCAACTCCCAGAGTTCACTCAGACTCATGTCCATCGAGTCAGTGATGCCATCCAGCCATCTCATCCTCTGTCGTCCCCTTCTCCTCCTGCCCCCAATCCCTCCCAGCATCAGAGTCTTTTCCAATGAGTTAACTCTTCGCATCAGGTGGCCAAAGTACTGGAGTTTCAGCTTCAGCATCATTCCTTCCAAAGAAATCCCAGGGCTGATCACCTTCAGAATGGACTGGTTGGATTTCCAAGGGACTCTCAAGAGTCTTCTCCAGCACCACAGTTCAAAACATCAGTTCTTCGGTGCTCAGCTTTCTTTATCGTCCAACTCTCACATCCATACATGACCACAGGAAAAACCATAGCCTTGACTAGACAGACCTTTGTTGGCAAAGTAATGTCTCTGCTTTTCACCATGCTGTCTAGGTTGGTCATAACTTTTCTTCCAAGGAGTAAGCGTCTTTTAATTTCATGGCTGCAATCACCATCTGCAGTGATTTTGGAGCCCCCTCAAAATAAAGTCTGACACTGTTTCCACTGTTTCCCCATCTATTTCCCATGAAGTGATGGGACCAGATGCCATGATCTTCGTTTTCTGAATGTTGAGCTTTAAGCCAACTTTTTCACTCTCCTCTTTCACTTTCATCAAGAGGCTTTTGAGTTCCTCTTCACTTTCTGCCATAAGGGTGGTGTCATCTGCATATCTGAGGTTACGATATTTCTGCCGGCAATCTGGATTCCAGCTTGTGCTTCTTCCAGCCCAGCATTTCTCATAATGTACTCTGCATAGAAGTTAAATAAGCAGGGTGACAATATAGCCTTGACATACTCCTTTTCCTATTGACATCTGTAGTGGGACATTTTTTTTAGGCAAATCTACAAATCTTTTCAAAAGAAAAGAGAAAATTAAGACCCATATAAAACAGATAACCTAAAAGTGTGGCAGAAATAAAACAAATATACTTTGGTTATGACAAAAAATGTTAATTGTTTAAACTTCTTATTAAAAAATAATCTCAAAGTGAGTAAAAATTCTAAATTCAAATTTATAGGAGATAGTCATCAAAAGTGCTATCTATTTAAGGTAAAATGCATCAGTTAAGGGCAAAAAACAAACAAATAATGCTTACAATACTGCTGTAAGAAAAATTAGAATTCAAGGCAAAAAAAAATGTTAAGAGGGCAAAGTAGCACATTTTACCAATAAAAGAACAATTTTTATGAAATATATGCTAGTCACAAAACTCTATGAGTTTAATAGTTAAGAATCAAATATATAAATCAAAAACTATTGCAAATTCCAATCAATAGAAATATGATTTTACTGTAATAACAGAACTTACCACTCAGTTTTTGACAGTTTAACTAAGTGAACAATAAAAATTAAGCACCAAAGATAAAAATGAATCTAGATGAACTTACTCAAAGGATTAGAAAGTAGATATATATCAAACTAGTAAAGTAATGCTTAAAATTCTCCAAGCCAGGCTTCAGCAATATGTGAACCATGAACTTCCAGATGTTCAAGCTGGTTTTAGAAAAGGCAGAGGAACCAGAGATCAAATTGCTAACATCCACTGGATCATCAAAAAAGCAGGAGAGTTCCAGAAAAACATCTATTTCTGCTTTATTGACTATGCCAAAGCCTTTGACTGTGTAGATCACAATAAACTGTGGAAAATTCTGAAAGAGATGGGAATAGCAGACCACCTGACCTGCCTCTTGAGAAATCTGTATGCAGGTCAGCAAGCAACAGTTAGAACTGGACATGGAACAACAAACTGGTTCCAAATAGGAAAAGGAGTATGTCAAGGCTGTATATTGTCACCCTGCTTATTTAACTTACATGCAGAGTACATCATGAGAAATGCTGAGCTGGAAGAAGCACAAGCTGGGATCATGACTGCCGGCAGAAATATCAGTCACCTCAGATATGCAGATGACACCACTCTTATGGCAGAAAGTGAAGAAGAACTAAAGAGCCTCTTGATGAAAGTGAAAGAGGAGAGTGAAAAAGTTGGCTTAAAGCTCAACATTCAGGAAACGAAGATCATGGCATCTGGTCCCATCACTTCATGGCAAATAGATGGGGAAACATCTAAAGTGTAAGACTTTATTTTTGGGGGGCTCCAAAATCACTGCAGATGGTGACTGCAGCCATGAAATTAAAAGATGCTTGCTCCTTGGAAGGAAAGTTATGACCAGCCTAGACAGCATATTAAGAAGCAGAGACATTACTTTGCCAACAAAGGTCCATCTAGTCAAGGCTATGGTTTTTCCAGTGGTCATGTATGGATGTGAAAGTTGGACTATAAAGAAAGCTGAGCACCGAAGAATTGATGCTTTTGAACTGTGGTGTTGGAGAAGACTCTTGAGAGTGCCTTAGACTGCAAGGAGATCCAACCAGTCCATCCTAAAGGAGATCAGTCCTGGGTATTCATTGGAAGGAATGAAGTTGAAGCTGAAACTCCAATACTTTGGCCACCTGATGTGAAGAGCTGACTCATTTGAAAAAACCGTGATACTGGGAAAGATTGAGGGCAGCAGGAGAAGGGGACAGCAGAGGGTGAGACGGTTGGATGGCATCACTGACTCTATGGACATGGATTTGGATAGACTCCGGGAGTTGGTGATGGACAGGGAGGCCTGGCGTGCTGTGATTCATGGGGTCGCAAAGAGTTGGACATGACTGAGCAACTGAACTGAACTGATATGTCAAACTCTGTGGCCAAAATAAAGCTCACATGGTCCCCAACTTATGGTGGTTTAACTTAATAATTTTCAACTAAGATGGTTTAAAAGCAATATGCTTTCAGTAGAAACTATAGTTGAATTTTTATTTTTTTTCCCAGGCTTGCAATATGCAATATGATCCTTTCTCCTGATGCTGGGTAGAGAGCCACAGCTCCCAGTCAACTAAGGTTTCAACAGGGTAGGTAACGAATGCACTCACAACCATTCTGTACACATTATGTATTCTGTTTTTCATGTTAGTACAGTGTTCAATAAATTACAGGAGAAAATCAACATTTTACTATAAAATATGCTTTGTGTCAGATGATTCTGCCCAATTGTAGCCTAATGTAAGTGTTCTGAGCATATCTAAGGTAGGCTAGGATAAGCACTGATGTTCCATAAGGTAAATGTATTGAATATATTTTCAACTTATATTTTCAACTTTCGATGGATTTATCAGGACATTTCCAGTAGTCATGTATGGATGTGAGAGTTGGACTGTGAAGAAGGCTGAGTGCCGAAGAATTGATGCTTTTGAACTGTGGTGTTGAAGAAGACTCTTGAGAGTCCCTTGGACTGCAAGGAGATCCAACCAGTCCATTCTGAAGGAGATCAGCCCTGGGTGTTCTTTGGAAGGAATGATGCTAAAGCTGAAACTCCAGTACTTTGGCCACCTCATGCTAAGAGTTGACTCATTGGAAAAGACTCTAATGCTGGGAGGGATTGGGGGCAGGAGGAGAAGGGGATGGCAGAGGATGAGATGGCTGGATGGCATCACTGACTCGATGAACATGAGTCTGAGTGAACTCCGGGAGCTGGTGATGGACAGGGAGGCCTGGCGTGCTGCGATTCATGGGGTCGCAAAGAGTCATACACGACTGAGCGACTGAACGGAACTGAACTGAACTGAACTCCATCTAAGGGGCTTCCCTGGTGGCTCAGCAGTAAAGAACTCCCCCTGCAATGCAGGAGATCCAGGTTCTATCCCTGGGTCAGGAAAATCCCCTGGAGAAGGAAGTGGCAATCTACTCCAGTATTCTTGCCTGGGAAATTCCATGGACAGAGGATCCTGGCAGGCTACAGTCCATGAGGTCGTAAAAAAGTCAGACACGACTTAGTGACTAAACAACAACCCCATCTAAGTTGAGGAAGATCTGTAACTCTTAAAAAAAAAAAAAAAACACCGGCTTAAAACTTATAAAAACTGCATTGCACTCACAAAGAAAACATAACTTCAATAAAGTAGTTATACTGTTTACAATCTGATCCAAAGCAATAACATTAGCCATTACTAACAAAGTATAAACAGATAGAATAAAATGGGCTGGAGGGACTTTTTTTTTTTTTTCCATAAACGCTCTCAACAACTTGTGTCAAATAAAAATTTAAACTTTGTTTACCAATTAAATCCAAACTGTTGACAGAGTCAAATCCAGGACTTTAATTATTAGCAAGCTGTATTAAGTAAAAGGATAAATTTGAATCCTTAATGTGTACTTCAAATGGTAATTGCACAAGCATAGAAAGGGGGATATTTCGTGAGCAGAAACTCAATAAGAACCTGCATGCACTGTCTCAGGTGCAGAGTTTCAGAAGAAACCAATGCAGTCTTAGATTATGTTAACAGGCATTAAATCACCAAATAAATGCCAGAGATGATCCCCACTCTAGGGGTAGAAAGCATTATATGGCTCAATGGAAGGAGGAAGGAGGAAATAAGGAAGAAATACTAAAAATATTGGAACAATTAAAGCGATCTCTCATTTTCTTTTCTCTGCCCCAGTTCTGGGGTCAAGACAGCATAACATATGGTGGGATTAAGGAAAGATGATGGGTATCTTGTCAAAAGGAATAAAGAGATGATAAATACTTTTGTCATCTCTTAGTTTCATTTCTCCCAGGGGTGGTGATGTGAAAAGTGAAAGTGTTAGTCGCTCAGTTATGTCTGACTCTTTGTGACCCCATGGATTATAGTCCACCAGGCTCTACTGTCCATGGAATTCTCTGGGCAAGAATACTGGACTGGGTTGCTATTTCCTTTTCCAGGGGATCTTCCCAGCCCCGGGATCAAACCCCGATCTCCTGCATGGCAGATGGATTCTTTACCATCTGAGCCACCAGGGAACGTTCTTGTGTGGAAATGCACATTTGGAGTTGGGGGATTCCTTTTTATTATAAAGTATTGCTGACTTTAGGTAAAGAAGAGGGTACAGACCCAGGAGAGAATGCTGGCTGGCTGTGTGAAACCCCTTGGACCTGTTTTTGAGAGTGACAAGGAAAGGACATGGTCAAGTTTCCTCTTAACTAGCTTATCATAGTAGGACAATTAAAAAGAGGTTCAGGACAGAAGCATGATCACACAAGGAAGAAAGTACATGTGGCTGAGATAACCTCCAGCTGTATTTTTTGGGTACCTTGAGCTCGGTAGGTAGCAGAATGGCAGACAGATACAGAAAATAAAAATACTAAAGTCATTTCTCAGGCCACATCAAAGGAACATATTCAGGGTTAAAAGCCACATTTTAAGTAGAAAGTATTAGTTGCTCAGTCATGTCTGACTCTTTGAGACCCCATGGATTGTAGCCTGCCAGGTTCCTCTGTCCATGGGATTCTCTAGGCAAGAATACTCAAGTGGGTTGCCATTTCCTTCTCCAGGGCATCTTCCCAATCCAAGGATCGAACCCAGGTCTTCTAGATTTCAGGCAGTTTCTTTACCATGCGAGCAACCATAGAAGCCCATACATTTTAAGTAGAGAAGGTGGTAAATCAGAAACCTTGCAGAAGAGGAAGACTGGGGATTATTAGGAAAGGTTAATGGTTATACCTACAAAAGGGTGAATGAGTCAGGTGACTTCATAAGCATATGAAAAAGCTTCCATTTCTCTATTGGTTCAAAAGAGTAAAACAAGGCAGGAAATGGTCTAAACTGTAGGGCCAAGTATGCCTCCAAGTTCAGTTCAGTTCAGTTCAGTTCAGTCTCTCAGTCGTGTCCGACTCTTTGCGACTCCATGAATCACAGCACGCCAGGCCCCCCTGTCCATCACCAACTCCCGGAGTTCACTCAGACTCATATCCATCAAGTCAGTGATGCCATCCAGCCATCTCATCCTCAGTCATCCCCTTCTCCTCCTGCCCCCAATCCCTCCCAGCATCAGAGTCTTTTCCAATGAGTCAACTCTTCGCATGAGGTGACCGAAGTATTGGAGTTTCAGCTTTAGCATCATTCCTTCCAAAGAACACCCAGGGTTGATCTTCAGAATGGACTGGTTGGATCTCTTTGCAGTCCAAGGGACTCTCAGGAGTCTTCTCCAACACCATGGTTCAAAAGCATCAATTCTTGGGTGCTCAGCTTTCTTCACAGTCCAACTCTCACATCCATACATGACCACTGGAAAAACCACAGCCTTGACTAAACCATAGCCTAAACCATAGACCTTTGTTGGCAAGGTAATGTCTCTGCTTATATGCTATCTAGGTTGGTCATATGCTATCTAGGTTGGTCATAACTTTCCTTCCAAGGAGTAAGCGTCTCTTAATTTCATGGCTGCAGTCACCATCTGCAGTGATTTTGGAGCCAAAAAAAAGTAAAATCTGACACTGTTTCCACTGTTTCCCCATCTATTTCCCATGAAGTGATGGGACCAGATGCCATGATCTTAGTTTTCTGAATGCTGAGCTTTAAGCCAACTTTTTCACTCTCCTCTTTCACTTTCATCAAGAGGCTTTTGAGTTCCTCTTCACTTTCTGCCATAAGGGTGGTGTCATCTGCATATCTGAGGTGATTGATATTTCTCCCAGCTATCTTAATTCCAGCTTGTGCTTCTTCCAGCCCAGTGTTTCTCATGATGTACTTTGCATAGAAGTTAAATAAGCAGGGTGACAATATACAGCCTTGACATACTCCTTTTCCTATTTGGAATCAGTCTGTTGTTCCATGCCCAGTTCTAACTGTTGCTTCCTGACCTGCATACAGATTTCTCAAGAGGCAGGTCAGGTGGTCTGGTATTCCCATCTCTTTCAGAATCTCAGTTCCCCAAGCAGGGATCACACCCAAACCCCTTCCTCAAAAGGTGAAGTCTTAACTGCTAGACCACCAGGGAAATCCCAGGAGAGTATTTCTAAATGTTGTGAAGTGGTAGGCCTGGAACCTTAACTGAGGACTCCCTCTGAGCCCCAGGATTATCAACATATAGATAACCAACTCAGTCATTTTAGGGCTGATGGCCTAAAAAGTTGAAAATGATATGTACTGCCGTAAATGTAATTTCTGCCAGATGCTCATACAGTTTACACTCACCAAAGTACCTGGCCTCCATCCCAATAAGAGCATCTGCATGATGACTAAAGGGAAAACAGGAGAAGGCAATGGCACCCCACTCCAGCACTCTTGCCTGGAAAACCCCATGGATGGAGGAGCCTAGTGGGCCACAGTCCATGGGGTCGCTAAGAGTCGGACACGACGGAGCGACTTCACTTTCACTTTTCACTTTCATGCATTGGAGAAGGAAATGGCAACCCACTCCAGTATTCTTGCCTGGAGAATCCCAGGGACGGGGGAGCCTCATGGGCTGCCATCTATGGGGTCGCACAGAGTTGGACATGACTGAAGCGACTTAGCAGCAGCAAAGGGAAAACAAGCCCTCAATATTTTTGACATTCGGATAGCCTAAGGAGGCTAGACTGTACTCATATCAACTTTGTAAAAGTAACTGTGGGCATGTGGCAAGGAAAAGGAAAAAAGGTGGGCAGGATGACAAAGGAAGATAAAGTTAAGTACATATAATCAGCATCTATTTTCAATAAGCACAGTATATCACAATTGGTTTTCATCACATACCACTTTCCATCAGGTAGTACCCTCAGGGGAAAATGGCAAGATCACCAGTGTGAGGGAATGACATTAAACCCCACTGACTGAGGGCACCAACACCTTGAGTTCTCTCTCTCTTTTCTATCTCTGCTTCTCTCTAGATAAGTAGATGGCAGATAGATGGATGGATAGAAGAAAAGATAGATGATAGATGGATAGATAGACAGACAGATAGGTGAGACATTGCTCAGTAAGAGTTTGCAGCCTCACACCTTTACTCCACCTCTTCGATCACTATTAAAATGTATATTCTTTGGGAAAATAGCATACTATTCTAGTAGACATTGATGCTTTCTAGGGCTGCAGGTACTATGGGATATCATAGCACTTCAAATCTTGACTTGAGAGGTGCTGAAGAAATGCAATGAGAATCTGTGTAAATGGTGTTGGCCATACAGTAGGTGCTCAGTGAAGGCTCATTTCCTCCTTCCGCAGCTCTGCTTCCTGTATCTTGCTTCTCCCCTCAAAGAATAAAGATGTGATTTGGGCAGTAAAGTATCTACCTGCAATGCAGGAGACCTGGCTTCAATCCCTGGGTCAGGAAGATTTCCTGGAGAAGGGAATGGCAACCCACTCCAGCATTCTTACCTGGAGAATTCCGTGGACAGCGGAGCCTGGCAGGCTGTTGTCCAAGGGGTTGCAAAGAGTCAGACACAACTGAGTGCCTAATACTCAAAGGCTAAAAGAATCACCTTGCTGGAGCCATGTTTATTCTCTCACTAAGTGGTCCAGGTTTGGAGCAATGACAAGTACAAATTCCTTGTCTCTCTCTGTTCTTTGCCGAAACGTTATCCTGCCAACAAAATATTGCTCCTTCCTCTTGGTAAATGCTAAGTTCCCTCAAAGTGCTGATTCCCTTTGTTTCCCCTTCTTCCAGAGGAACTGAGCTTTTAAACCTTGGTTTCTCTTCCATTTAACTCAACTACATAAAAATTCAATTTAGCAGCTCTTTAGTGTCTTTGAAATAGTATATGCTATGCTGGGCTCAGCTATCTGAAGTCACAAAATGCACACCAGGAAGTTCCTGGGCACCTAATGAATCCTGAGAGACTCAGGCCAGGTTAAGTGTGGTTGGAGGGCTTCTCACAGATGGGTCTCACGGCACTCGTCACTATTAACCCGAGGTCCAGAGGCGATGCAGTAAGTCAGCCTTCACTCTTAGGCATAACAGAGCCCTGCACATGCTCAGTTCTTTTTTGGTTTTATCACAGTTCTAGATTTGAATGAAACAGCCGTGTTATTGCCACTGAAGCCTGGATTAACTTGGGTTGCTGAGACCGTGTCAAAGTTTATCTGCTAACAAGGATTTGGCAATGGAGACATTAAAAGGTAGGCATACCTTTTCCTGTAATCATAGGGTGTAGCTAAAACAATAAACTTGCTTTACTTACAAACACTGCTAGCATTTTAGCAAACTGGCTCTTGTTTGTGAAACAACCAATTCAAGGAAAATTCTTGCCATCCAGGCATCTTTTCCACTGCCCACCTTCTATATGTTGTGGGTTTGGTTGTGTGTGTGTGTGTGTTAAGATAGTAGTAGTAATCTCTTTATTTTGTTTATTTATTTATTTGCTCACTTTGACTGTATCAGGTCTTGTTTGAGGCATGCAAGATCTTCTTTGTGTCATGCAAGATCTTTGCTTGCAACACACAGACTCTCTATTTGTGACGTGAGAGCTCAGTATTGTAGCATGTGGGCTTAGTTGCTCCTCGGCATGTGAGATCTTAGTTCCCCGACCAGGGGTCAAACTTGTATCCGCTGCATTGCAAGGTGGATTCCTAACCACTGGAACACCAGGGCAGCCACCCTACCATGTGTTTTGTTTGATTCATGCTCAGTACACACCTCTCATTTTGAAACGGCTTGAAGCAATGACGATGTGACTAGAAGAGAGATGCAAGACATCATTTTAACTGCGGAAGTTTCAGAGTTTTCAAAGATATACAGGGTGTGTATATTCCAGTCCAATCTACAGAGAAGTTAAGACGTAATGGTACACAGGCAGGCGGACTTGGCCCTCATGGGATCACAAGCCTCTCTGGCATCGCCTAAGGTTCCTAGCCTCTCATTTCTACGGAGAGCTTTTCAAGAAGGAAATACAACATTGATGCAGGTCCCCAGAACTACATGTGTGCCTGTTAAAGGGAGGCTACCTTATTAATTTGAAGATTTTAATTCCTAATACCTAACACTTCCCAGGTGGTTCAGTGAGTAAAGAATCGGCCTGCAGTGCAAGAGACACAGGAGACATGAGTTCAATCCCTGGGTCGGGAAGATTCCCTGGAGGAGGGCGCAGCAACCCACTCCAGTACTCTTGCCTGGAGAATCCCATGGACACAAAGGGTCAGACACAGCTGAAGTGACTGAGCACAGATGCGCACACATGCACCGAACACATACTGAGTCCGTGCCATGCGTCTGGACCTACATTTGTGATGCACTTTACATGAATTGTCTTCTATGAGATAGATAATATTATTATGTCTACTTTGCAGAAGAGAAAACTGGGGTTCAGAAAGTCACTGAGACAATTCCTCCAGTAAAAGGCAGTGACCAGGCCTCCCCGAACCTAGAACCACACTCTTAATGGCTGTTCTGAGCTTCCATGGGGAGAAACAACTCTTTAGAACTGGGAGGGGCTGGCCAATATGATCCCCTATAAGACTAATCTCTTCTTATGCTGTAAATCAGATTTTTTTAAAATCAAGCAGAGTATAACATACTTACACTCTTACATATACACTTTTCCTGTAGAAAGTCCTCATGAATGTATATAGAAAGTAAAGATATTCACCAGTATTCACCTCTGTAGGAAATATACACATCACTATACAGGGCTAGTCTTAACATAAAGTCATAAAGTGGTTACCAGTTGCTTTCAATTTGAAGAATTCTAGTAAGTTTTTTCTCTGCCTTTTCAGAGAATTTGACATACTGCTGTTGGAAAGCATTTTATTGAATAAGGTCCACTCTTTTGCTGAAGATTGCTCTTATTGTGGTATCTCTCTTTCAAAATGGAAATATTACAGAAGAGTAATACTAGAAGTGACTTCACTTTCACTTTTCACTTTCATGCATTGGAGAAGGAAATGGCAACCCACTGCAGTGTTCTTGCCTGGAGAATCCCAGGGATGGGGGAACCTGGTGGGCTGCCATCTATGGGGTCACACAGAGTCGGACACGACTGAAGCGACTTAGTAGTAGCAGTAGTAGTAATATTAGAAGTCATAAACAACTTTGTGTAAATAGTTTAATTATAACCCTCAGTGCTATGAGCCAGAGAAGGCATTGGAGTGTCTCAATACACAGTGGGTCTCTGCAAAAACCAGGACAAAAAAATCTAGTCAGTATCTAGGATGTGTCTCAGAACCAGTGAACAAGTGTGCACATGACCAGCATGCAAGGAGTGATGATACAACTTTTGTTTCCAGGGGGAAGCTGGATGCTCCTGTTTTCCAACACAGCAGTAACTTTCTTGATGCAATGGTGAAAACTAGATCATTTTCAAATATTGTCTGTGGGCTCTGGGCATTTTAAACATTCTCAGATTCTATGCCTAATAATTACTTTGCTTGAAAACACCCCAGGATATTTTCTAGACTTTTCTAGTGAATAAAAAGATAGACCTGGGTGTCCACTTCTGGGAAGATGGAGTTTACGTGTCTTTCTCCCATTCCTCCCACTGAGAACAACTAAAAACCGTGGATATTACATACAAAACACCCATAAGAAATCTCAAAAGGTGAAGAGAAGATGGCAGATTGGCAGTGGAAATTAGGACACAAGGATTAACACAGCAGTGAGTTCTCTGGATTTTCTTTCTGCTTCCCATATCCCAGACTGAAAGCTGGAAAACTCAACAATCACGAAGTGCATGTGGGTTCAGATAAAATAGCCCCCTGAGTTTTCTCTCTCTCTAGTCAAAGGATCATAAAAGAGAAGAAAGGAAGGAAGGAAGGAAAGAAAGAAGCTATAAAGAAAGAAAGCATTTACACATCTGCTCTTTTCCAGCCACACATCAGAAAAAAACCTGCAGTACCACCTGCTGCTGCTGAGTCGCTTCAGTCGTGTCTGACTCTGTGCGACCCCATAGATGGCAGCTCACCAGGCTCCCCTGTCCCTGGGATTCTCCAGGCAAGAACACAGCAGTGGGTTGCCATTTCCTTCTCCAATGCATGAAAGTGAAAAGTGAAAGTGAAGTCGCTCAGTTGTGTCTGACTCTGTGGAACACCATGGACTGCAGCCTACCAGGCACCTCCATCCATGGGATTTTTCAGGCAAGTGTACTGGAGTGGGGTGCCATTGTCTTCTCCGCAGTAGCACCTATGCATGCCAATAAAAGCTAAGTGGAGCCTAGGCTTCTGATCTCGAGAAGCTATAACAAGGCACCTCAACACCCTCACCAGGATGTTGTCAGAGAAGGCTCAATATGGAGTTGGAGTTTTCATCCTCATCTGGCAGTAATAAGCCATTCAGCCCATACAGTGTCCATGGAGACCATGTGGGAAGTGTGAACTGCCTCTCTCACCTGGAAGAATGAAGGGCTCCCATTCCAGTGGCATAGTATCAGAGGAGCCTTCATGGAGACTCAGATCTCTCCAGGTGTAAAAAAGCCACCAGGGATTAACAACACATGGAGTTGTCACTGGAAACCACATGGGAAGCTAAAACTCCTGTCTCCATCCAGAAGTAACAAGGAGCAGCCTCCTTCGCCCCAAGTTCAAGAAAGGACCAGTGGGAAACCTGGACTTAGACCTTCACATAATGCAACAAAGTAAGATTTCCTGCTGGAGTAGTGTCACAAAAGCAAAGAAACACTTAAACAAAGCCACCTAAAATTAAATGACTGTGTAAGATCCAGAGTCTCACAATATAATTCCAAAAATGTCCCAAGTTCCAGTAAAAAAGTATTCAACATGTAGTTCAGTTCAGTCACTCAGTCGTGTCCAACTCTTTGCGGCCCCATGAATCGCAGCATGCCAGGCCTCCCTGTCCATCACCAACTCCCGGGGTTCACTCAGACCCACGTCCATCGAGTCAGTGACGCCATCCAACCATCTCATCCTCTGTCATCCCCTTCTCCTCCTGCCCTCAATCTTTCCCAACATCGGGGTCTTTTCAAATGAGTCAACTCTTCACATCAGGTGGCCAAAGTATCGGAGTTTCAGCTTCAACATCAGTCCCTCCAATGAACACCCAGGACTGATCTCCTTTAGGAGGGACTGGTTGGATCTCTTTGCAGTCCAAGGGACTCTCAAGACTTCTTCTCCAACACCACAGTTCAAAAGCATCAATTCTTCGGTGCTCAGCTTTCTTTATAATCCAACTCTCACATCCATACATGACCACAGGAAAAACCATAGCCTTGACTAGATGGACCTTTGTTGGCAAACTAATGTCTCTGCTTTTCAATATGTTATCTAGGTTGGTTATAACTTTCCTTCCAAGGAGCAAGCGTCTTTTAACTTCATGGCTGCAATCACCATCTGCAGTGATTTTGGAGCCCCCAAAAATAAAGTCAGCCACTCTTTCCACTGTTTCCCCATCTATTTCCCACGAAGTGATAGGACCAGATGCCATGATTTTCGTTTTCTGAATGTTGAGCATTAAGCCAACTTTTTCACTCTCCTCTTTCACTTCCATCAAGAGGCTCTTTAGTTCTTCACTTTCTACCATAAGGGTGGTGTCGTCTGCATATCTGAGGTTATTGATATTTCTCCTGGCAATCTTGATTCCAGCTTGTGCTTCCTCCAGCCCAGCATTTCTCATGATGTACTCTGCATAGAAGTTAAATAAGCAGGGTGACAATATACAGCCTTGACATACTCCTTTTCCTATCTGGAACCAGTCTGTTGTTCCATGTCCAGTTCTAACTGTTGCTTCCTGACCTGCATACACATTTCTCAAGAGGCAGGTCAGGTGGTCTGGTATTCCCATCTCTTTCAGGATTTTCCACAGTTTATTCTGGAAAATAAATATTTATTGTTCAATAATAGAAGTTTATTGTGATACACACAGTCAAAGGCTTTGGCATAGTCAAGAAAGCAGAAATGGATGTTTTTCTGGAATTCTCTTGCTTTTTTGATGATTCAGTGGATGTGGCAATTTGATCTCTGGTTCCTCTGCCTTTTCTAAAACCAGCTTGAACATCTGGAAGTTCACAGTTCACATATTGCTGAAGCCTGGCTTGGAGAATTTTGAGCATTACTTTACTAGCATGTGAGATGAGTGCAACTGTATGGTAGTTTGAGCATTCTTTGGCATTACCTTTCTTTGGAATTGGAATGAAAACTGACCTTTTCCAGTCCTGTGGCCACTGCTGAGTTTTCCAAATTTGCTGGCATATTGAGTGCAGCACTTTCACAGCATCATCTTCTAGAATTTGAAATAGCTCAACTAGGTAGTAGTTTAGTTGCTAAGTCATATTTAACTCTTGTGACCCCATTGACTGTAGCCTGCCAGGCTCCTCTGTCCATGGGATTTCCTAGGCAACAATACTGGGTTGGGTTGCCATTTCCTTCTCCAGGGGATCTCCCCAATCCAGGGATCAAACCTGAGTTTCTACATTGCAGGTAGATTCTTTATCACTGAGCCAACTGGGAAGCTCAAACAAAAACTAGTCAACATATCAATAACCAAAAAGATCTCAAACTAAATTTTGAAAAATTAGTGGATAACAACACCAAGAAAACAGAGATGTTAGAAATACCTGACAAAGATTTTAAAGCAACTGTCATAAAAATGCAATGAGCAATTACAAATATGCTTGAAACAAATGAAAAATTAGAAAACCTCAGCAAAGACACAGAAAGTCTCAGCAAAGAAATAGGAGATACAAAAAAGAACCAAGTGTAAATTTTAGAAATGAAAAAATATAATAATTGAAATTAAAAAGTTCAGTAGATGTGCTCAACAGAAAAATGGAGGGGACAGAGGAAAGAACCAATGAACAAGAAGATAGAACAATAGAAATCACCCAATATGACCAACCAAGAGAAAATATCCTTTAAAAAGACAAAAATGAACAAACAAAAAACCAAACAACATCCCCCCCCCAACAAAAAAAAAATAAACCACAAAAGAGGTTCAGGGACCAATGAAACTATAAAAAAAATATCCAACATTTATGTCATTAGAATCCTGGAATGGGAGAAGGAAGAAGGAGGTCCTGCAAAAGTACTCCAAGTGGGTGACAAGTTCCCAGATTTGACGAGGGACATAAACTAGCAGATTCAAGACGCTTAACAAACCATAAACAGAATAAAGTGAAAGAATCCACCCTAAAACACATCATAATTAAACTAAATGACACAATAGTTTTGAAGTGCTGAATGAAAATAATTGTCAACCTTGAATCCTATGCCCAGGGAAAAATAACCTTCAGGAATAAAGAAGAAATAGATATTCTCAGGTAAAGGAAAACAGAGTTTGTTATCAGCAGACATCCTAAAAGTAGAGCTAAGTAAATTTGTCTAAGAAGAAAGGAAATAATAAAAGAAAGAAGCTTAGACCTTAGAAAGAACATCAGAGAGGAGGGAAGAGTACAATGAGCAGAAATATGAATTTAAAAATACTTCTTTTCTTTTTGAATTTTCTAAATTAGTTCCATGGCCAATGCGTAAGTTTTAACACTGTATGATATACTTCTAAATGAATGTAAAGGAAATATTTAAGACAATTATAGAGGAAAGTGTTTTATATTTTACCCAAACTGGTAAAATGACAATATTAGTAGGCTATAATGTTATACATATATAATAGAACACCTAGAATTATATGAAAAGGTTTTTCTTTAAGTTCTATGAAATGTTTTTTTAATTAAGTAAAATAAAGTCCCATTTTATTTAGAATAAAAGTGGAATTAAAAAAATGTTCAAGAAAAAGACAAAAGAAATGAGACAAAAGAAAAAGACAGAGAAATGAAAAATTGAGAGAACATACAGAAAACCAAAAAAAATGAGATGACAGTCTTAAGTTCTAACATATCAATAATTATATTAAATATATTAATAATTATATTAAATATAATATAAATACACCAATTAAAAGACAGAGGAAACAGGATTCATAATTTTAAAACTACCTAAAAAGGAAATCCCCATGCCTAGATGTAGGTATGTTCATTGGAGAATTCTTCCAAGTATATATATATCTATATAATATGTGAATCAAAATGAAATTCTACACAACCTCTTGCAGAAAATGAAAGAAAGGAAATACTTCCCAATTTAATTTATGAAACTAATGTAACCTTGATACCAAAAACCATACAAAAACATTACCAGAAAAAAAAAATAAAAAGCCCTACAGACTCATGTTGCTAGTGAATATAGATGCAAAATACTTAAGAAAACATTAGCAAATAGAATTCAACAACATACAAAAAGAATTACACTCTATAATTCAGATATATTCCACAGATGCAAGTCTTATTAATATTCAAAAATCTATCATTGTACTCTCCCATATTAAGAGGCCAAAGAAGAAAGATCATATAATTGTATCAACTGATGCATAAAAAAGCAAAATATAACACCTATTCCTAATTTTTTTAAAAAACTCATAAAAATAGAAGTAGAAGAGAGCTTCCTCAGTTTGATAAGACCCTGCATGAGAGTTCAGTTGTGTCTGACTCTTTTTGACTCCATGGACTGTAGCCCGCCGGGCTCCTCTGTCCATGGGATTCTCCAGGCAAGAACACTGGAGTAGGTTGCCATTTCTTCCTCCAGGGGAATCTTCCCAATCCAGGGATCAGACTCGAGTCTCCTGTGTCTCCTGCATTGTAGGCAAATGCTTTATTGCTGGGCTACAGGGGAAAGTGAAAGTGAAGTTGCTCAGTCGTGTCTGACTCTGCAACCCCATGGACTGTAGCCTACCAGGCTCGTCTCTCCATGGGATTCTCCAGGCAAGAGTACTGGAGTGGGTTGCTGTTTCCTTCTCCAGGGCTACAGGGGAAGCAGATTGATAAAAAAGCATCTACAAAAAACCTATAGCTAATGGCAAAAGACTGAATGCTTTTCCCCTAATATAAGTAAAAAGGCAAGAATATCCACTCTCACTACTCTTATTCAACATAGTGCTGGAGGTGCTAGTCAATGCAATAGGCAAGAGGAAGAAATAAAATGTATATATATTGAGAATAAGAAGTAAAATCTACCCAAAACACTACAAGAACTACTGAATCTAGCAAGGTCACAAGACACAAGGCAAACATACAAAAATCTATTTTATTTCTGTCTAATGGTAAAGAACACATGGGCCTCCCCAATGGCTCCACAGTAAAGAATCTGGCTGCAATGCAGGAGCTGCAGGAGACACAAGTTCGATCCCCAGGTCGAGAAGATCCCCTGGAAGAAGGCATGGCAACCCGCTCCAGTATTGCTTGGAAAATCCCATGGACAGAGGAGCCTGGCAAGCTACAGTTCATGTGGCTACAGGGTCACAAAAAGTCGGACAAAACTGAAGTGACTTAGCACGCACAAAGAACACATGGACCCCTAAGTTAAAAACACAGTACGATTTACAACTGCTCAAAAAATGAAATACTCAGGTATAAATCCAGCAATCCATGTATAGGTTTATATACTAAAAACTACACAATGCTGATGAAAGAAATCAAAACTTCAAATAAATGAGGTGACATACCATGTTGATGGATTAGAAAACTAAATGTAATTAAGATGTTAATGCTCTCCGAAATTGATATACAAGTTTAATGTCATCCCTAGCAAAATTCTAGCAACACTCTTTTGTAAATTTAGACAAAAGAATTTTAAAATTTATGTGGACAGGCAAAGGAACGGGAATGATTTTGAAAGAGAAGAATAAAGTAGGAGGAGCCAGTCTAGCCATTTTCAAGACTTAATTACGTAACTAGAGTAATCAATCCTGTGGTATTTGTACAGAGACAGATACACAGATCATTAGAACAGAACCCAGAAATAGACCCTCACAAATACACCAAATTGATTTTTGACAAAGACACAAAATCAATCAGCAGATGAACAGTAGTTTTTCCAGTTGAAGTAATTGGGAATCCATAGGCAGAAAGAAGGGCTTTCCAGGTGACTCATTGGTAAAGAACCCACCTGCCAACGCAGGAGACAGAAGAGACACAAGTTTGACCCCTGGGTCAGAAAGAAGGACATGGCAACCCACTCCAGTATTCTTGTCTGGAAAATTCCATGGACAGAAGAGCCTGGTGGGCTACAACTCGTGGTGTCACAAAGAGTCAGACACAACTGAACAACTGGCCGTAGCACAGCACAGGTAGAAAGAAAGAAAGAAAGAAAGAGAGAGAGAGAGAGAGAGAGAGAGAGAGAGAGAGAGAGAGAAAGAAAGAAAGAAAAAGGGATAGTTGGGGAAGGGGAGGGAGGAAGAAAGCAGAGGAGTGGGGACTTAGTCCTAAGTCTTACACCTTATACAAAAATCAAACAAAATGATAAACATGAACCTATAAAAATTTTAGAAAACACACACACACACACACACACACACACAAAAGAAGGAGAAATTCTTCAGGATTTAGGGCTCAGGAAAGAGTTCTTAGATTTTACACCAAGCAATCTATTTCTTTAAAGTACTAATGTGTACTTCTCAAAATTAAAAACTTTTGCTCCACACAAGACTCTGTGAAAAGGATGAAAAGACAGGCTACAGACTGGGAGGAACTGCTTGCAAACCACATATCTGACACAGGACCAGTATCTAAAATATATAGCAACTCCCAAAATTCAGCCACAAAAATCCAAATGATCCTATTAAAAAATGGGCAGAAGGCATGAAGAGATATTTTATCAAGGAGAATATACAGATGGCAAATAAGTACATGAAAAAAAGCTTTTTAATGTCATCTGCCATTAGGGAAATCCAAATTAAAACCACAATAAGATATCACTTCACAGCTATGGGAATAACAAAAATAAAAACTAGTGACAATATCAAATGCTGGCGAGAATTCAGAGAAACTGGATCCCTTTCATGGCTGCTCTGAATGTAAAATCTTACAACCACTCTGCAAAAGCTTGGAGTTTTCTTTGAAAAATTAAGCCTTGTAACTACCATGTTGTACTCTGGGTACATTTTTTTTTTTCCACAGAGAAAAAAGGCATGTTTGCAAAAACCTATACACAAATTTTTATAGCAGCTTTGTTTGTGAAAGCTCCAAACAGGAAACAACCCAGAAGTCCTTCAGCAGATGAATGATTAAAGAAACAAAAGTATATCCATACCATGAAGCAATAAAACAAGCTATTGCTCTGCAAAACAACTTGGATGAATCTCCAGAGAATTATGCTCTGTGGAAAAAGTCAGTCAGAAAAAAAAAAGTTGCATATTGCGTGATTCCATTTGTATAACATCCTTGAAATGACAAAACTATAGAAATAGAGAACAGGTCTGTGGTTCCCAGAGGTTTAAAGCAAGGATGGGGACAGGTGAGAAGTGGGTGGGACTCTCAAGGGCAACAGGAGAGATCCTTGTGATGATGGGCAGATTCTGTATCTCGACTGTGTCGCTGCCAACGTCTTGGTTGTGGTATTGTACTCTAGTTCCGCGAGAGGCTGCCTTTGGGAGAAACTAGGAAATGGGCACGTGGATGTCGACATATTAATAGCATTTCTCACAACTGCATGTGAATCTACGATTGTCTCAAGATAAAAACTTCATTAAAGTAACACTACCCAGAAGACTCCAAATAAACACAGGTTATTTGAAGAAAATATATTTTTTGAGTTGTACTTATATGCTCTTTGACATAGTCCAGCAGATGTTTGGAAACTGTGAGAAATTTGATCAAGCAAATTAAAAGACCTGGAAGAGGGATACAGATAGAAAGCAATTCAGAGGTAGTCTTGACAGGAAGTGAAAAAGCCAGGCCTGTCATCATGGGCCTTGGAGGTGAGGGAAGTGCAGCAGGTATGCCAGGTAATTGCCATTCCTGACTTGGAGAGTTAACCTAAAGGTTTATTGGTAGAGTCTTTGAGAGCTTGGGAGCTCCAGAGACTGGAACTTTCCAAAACAGTACCCATTTTAAAAGTTTAAAAGCAAAACATTTTGCCTTTAAAGTAACAGTACCCTAAGTTTAAAAGCAAATGTCTAAATCCCCTGGGCTGTAAGTCTAGCTGTGCCCAGTGAGATCCTGGGCTACAGGGCTGACTGCTTAGCCAGTGCTCCACTCTGATCATTCTCTGGCCCACAAATACATTATGCAGTTCATTGCTCAGGAAAATTTTCTCTTTGTTTGAGTTACAGGGATTAAAAGCATTACAGCTTAATCCTTTTGATGCATCCAGGCCATTTTGAAATTGAATGTTTTTCTATTAACTCTCCTACTGGGAACCAATTCACCACCACTGGAGTAACAGACCTAGGCAATCCTGATTAATTACAGAATTCTGCCCTTCTGCCGCTCAGAGTCTTTAAAAAATATCTAATAACAAAAGTACTTAAATAAATCTATGAGATTAATCAACGGTTCATGTAATTTGAAATGAGAAACTTCAGAGCCATTCCTCACTAAAAAGAATAGGAGAAAGAGACAAGAGCTACTAGATTAAAGAAACCAGTACGAATTCACATGTCAAAGAGGCAAGCCGTGTCAACTCTCAAACTAACGGAAAAACAAATCCATGTTAGAAAACCAGCACACACTCGGTTTTATTACAATTCTCGAAATGGATAACATGAGTTTACAAATTAAATTATACATTCAATTCAAAGGTTGTAACGCTGCTGTCAGATTTATAGCCTCCAATTTACAGAGATCAGTAATAAACTGTCAAGGAAGGAGGTTGACTACTCATCAGATATGCTTTGAGTAGATGAGCTAGACTGAACAATCTCCATATGGGAGCCGTAAGGTAAAGGAAGGCCTTGATTTTGCTTCTCTGTCAGTGGTGCCCGTGGAGAGAGCTCGATTGGAAGGACATGTCTGCTGTAGCAAAAACAAGCGAAGATTATACTTCATTTTCTGCACTACAGAAAATGGAAGAAAGCAGTGTAGGAGAAAGTGTAAACAACTCAAATCTAGACTAGCACATGTTGAGAAATCGTTCTGCCCACTGAATAAAAATGGTGACCTCAGAAATGTTTATCACTAGAAGACCACAGGATGGAATGTGTGTTTTTATGCTCAAAAACCAGAATCTGTACAAGCTTAAAATTCACAACCATTTCAACATAGTATTTTTCACTGGAAACCTTGTTACTGTTTGGCAAGGTATTTATTTCACATATCAACAAGTATCAGCTCTATGTATTACTGTATTTTTTACTGTATCATTTCTTATGCTCCAAGATACGATTCATTGAGGCCTACTTTATAGATTTATGCTTAAGAAGGACAGCAATGCTGAGGAACTATTCATACTCACTTAAAGACAAAGCACTATGCTAAATAGTGAAGTTATTATATGATGCCCACCCATACACAGCCCTTAGAAACGAATGTAGCCATTTTCATGTGTGCAGTGAAATATACCTCTTTGAAATTTAAAAGATGAAATTCCTTCAAAAGGTGTCACTTGTCAGTCTCATAAGAAAATCGTCATCTCTGCTTTTCCCTAAATATTTCCCTGGGTGTTGTATTGGGTTGGCCAAAAAGTTCATTTGGGTTTTTCCATCTACCAGGAAGAAATTGGAATGAACTTTTTGGCCAACCCAATATCATTTTCTCAAGATAGTGCATTCAAACATTGTAAAATCATTTCTTTTACTCAGCAAAATGGATTCATTTGGAATGTCATAGTCTGTTCACAAGTTTTCCATTTTTACTTTCTAATAAATATTTTCTTCCCCTTTTCTTTCTGTATTTAGGGTTTACTTTTTTGTTATTTTAATTTAACCACTGTAACCAGTATTCTTGGGATTCTATATTTGCACAAGATATCATGCTAGATGCTGGAAGAGATACATAGTTATGAGTCCTGGTTTCTGCCCTCCAGGTATCTTGGATTCTAGAGGGAGAAAAAGGTACATAAACCAAACCCAAAGGGAACATGATTGAGGGCCTTGCTGCCCAGAGGGTAGTCCTGACTGGAATTCCCACCTGAGAGTTTGTTAGAAATGCAGCGTCTGAGGACCTCCCCTGGTCCTAATGAAGCAGACGCTTCATTAACAAAATTTAGCAAAATTAAAGACCCTGATGCTAGGAAAGATTGAGAGCTAGAGGAGAAGGGGGCAACAGAGGATGAGATGGTTGGATGGCCTCAATGACTCAATGGACATGAATTTGATAAAACTCCAGGAGATAGTGAAGGACAGGGAAGCCTGGCGTGCTGCAGTCCACAGGGTCACAAAGAGTCAGACATGACTTAGTGACTGAACAAAAACAACAACCAGCTGATTATAATTCTCAGTGCAGTATTAGGATGGGACGATGGGATTGGTGTTGATGGCCCTGGGGAGGTAGCTTCATGCAGCTTTCCTAGTCATGGGACTTTGCTTAGGGGAACCAGGGTCGGGGAGTAGGAAATGGCACAAGCTATGGTGTAGTGTATATGGTAGATTCTCTGCCTGAACACCTGGGAGACACTCCAGGGGGCTCCCCACAGCACTCTGATGGAGCCCCTCAATGAGGGTGAGATGAAACTCTGACTCCTGCTCTCAAAGGATTCCCATTGCTTTTACCCTAGATTTCCTTGGACTTTCCATGGCCCCTTCAATTAGCACCATGAATGCAAATTTGAGAATGTTTCTTCAGAGTTATCGGCGAATCAGATTTTCGCTTCTTACCTCATTTCCTAGACAGGATTTTTTTTTTTTTTAATGATGGTATTTGTTTCTAATTGTGTTTTTGATGTTTTTAAGAGTGAGGAACATTTCACCAATCTCTGCTTTCCGTCTTCTTATAACTGAAAGCAGGGATCATAACTTCAAGGACAATGGGGTGATCAAACAGGTAAGCATGTATGAATGGCTATAAAACAATAGGGAGTGAATGGAGAAGGCACACTACTTCACTAAAAACAAAACTGAAACCCAAATCCCTGGGGCAGACGAATCCCATCTTTGAGTCACAGTAAACAAGAAGGTACCAGGATCATCACTTCACTCATTTTTCTAATCCTCACCACATGGAGAGTTGATTTCAATCCCACAGAGCTGAGATAAACCATCTGAAGATGGTTTAACTGAAATGGAAACCCGCAGAAGCATATCATAGAATCCCTCCAGTTATCCCAAGAGCGGGTCAAAGGCAAGAATCCTCCTGCTTTATCTTTGTATTTTGTGTACCCAGCCCATCTGCAAACACTAGGCATCATGATCGCATGGAGAAACCACGTCAGGCAAATGGCATGATAATATTTAACGATTGCTGAGGGCTCATGCCTTGCTAGGCACCGTCCTGAGAGCTTTCCATCTGCTGCTCTCATTTGCTCTTCCCAACTCACCTGTGACGTAAATACTGTCATTATCCCAGTTTTACAGGTGAGGAAACAGAGGCGAGTGTCACACAAGTGGCGAAGGGGAGGTTCCACGGCTCCAAGGTCCATGATTTTAACCAAAATGTAAACACTTACAATAAAGCAAGAGTGAGTCACTGGTTCCAGGATTGTGCAAGCAGGAGGAGGGAAGAAACTGATCGTGGTAATATTTAACAGGAGATAACTGCTGGCCGAGACAGGCCTGGGAACATTCTAGAGAATATAAGAGCAGTGGGTTCTGGGGAGTTTGGACAGGAAACCAGTGGTGAGAAGAGTAAAGGTGGGTAGGGGTGAAATGTGGTCTGAGTGTGGTGGATGGAGACAGTGTTGAGACCATACTTTTTCTCTCTTCCTCCTCTTTCAGACCACTGGCCCAAGTTCCAACAAAGAAGAGCTAAACTAAAATTTAGAAAAAAAAATATTGTATTTCATATATTGGCAGCACATTTGATTTTCCCCCCATATCCCCCTCACCCCCAAGTCCCAGGGGTTTGGCTTCTGTCCAAGTTAGAAAAACAGAAATGTAAACATTAGTAACATAGAGAAAAGGACAGAGCCTCTTCCCTTTGCAGCTCACCAGAAGTTTGCTCTATGGGGCAGGTTTAATTGCTTGTGGGTTTGATTAATTGATTATGGATTATTCCCTTTTGAAGGGAAGGCCCAGAAGAGATCAGAGAGGGTGAACCCCAACCCACAAAAAAAGCATTGAGAGGAAGAACCAGAACTACTCTGCTCATGTCTTCATGCCGTGACAGGCTGAGTTCCAGTGCTAACATTTCCCACAACAAAGAGAATCTTCCTCCTAACGTCCCTCTGCCACAGTGACCCTTATGTGGCATTGGCTAGGCTACAGGGCCCATATATTTGGCCAAACATTTAGCCTAGATGTTTCTGTGAAGGTAATTTTTAGATGAAATTAACAATGAATTCAGTAGACTTTGAGTAAAGCAGATTGCTCTTCATAATGTGGGCAGGGGTGGGCCTCAGTCAGTCAGTTGGAGGCCTTACTAGAAAAAGACTGACCTCGCTGAAAGGAGAAGGGATTCTGCCAGAAGAACACTTTTGAGCTTGAACTGTGACTTCTATAACTACCCTGGGTCTGCAGTCTTCCAGCCTACTCGAGATTTTGGACTTTCTAAGTCTCTACAATTGTATGAGACAATTTCTTAAAATCTGAGTTAGATAGATAGACAGACAGATAGAAATAAATGATACAAACATATCCTGTTGGATTTTCTGTTTCTCTGGAGAGCCTTGACTAATATATATTCCTATTTTACTAATTCTAAGATGTACGTTTTTTTTCACATTTTAACATCTCTGAAATCATGAAATATCTTAAATTGGCTTTGCTTTAAATGAAATGTGATTGTTCTTACTATTTAACAGAGCACCAAACATTCTCCCAGCTACCTTATATTTAGAACATGCAGCCAGCAGTTTGCTATAATGAGCCACCTGATTGTAGTATAACCACCATCCATGATTTGGGTCGCCATGCAGTGAACTCTCTCCAAAGATCCATGAACTCTGTGCAGTTTTTTTTTTTTTTTTTCAAAAAAATATGTATTTATTTGTCTGGCTGTGTCAGTTCTTTGCAGTGTTGGGCTTTCTCTGCAGTCATGGCGCATGGCCTCGTGGTGCATGGGCTCAGTAATTGCAGTATACAGGCTTAGTTGCAGCATGTAAGATCCCAGTTCCCCAACAAGGAATCGGACTCACATCCCTTTCATTGAAAGGTGGATTTTTAACCACTGGACAACCAGGGGAGGTCCCATGTGCAGTTCAAACTAGTTATTTTCTATAACCCTTCATTCAGCTGCCACCTGTAAGCTCTGAAAAATATATATATTTTTCCCCTAGGGGATACAAAATATGAATTTTATGAGGGAGAAAGAGCCTGAAAGAAATGTTCTGAAAGACAAGAGGGAAAGAAAATGGTGTATAGTTCTCAAATGAGCCTCTTTGCACTACTTAAGCCCCACTTTCCTTTCAGCCCAGGTTTATAACATTTTGATCAATATCTGTGCTTTCTTTATTCTGTTGCAAGTGACATATTGTTTTCCCACCTGGTACATTTTCAAAAGAACTGGAAAATTGGCCAATACTACAACACTTTTTGGACATATAAATTTCTTATACGAAATTAATCTCCTTGAAGACAGGACTAGGTTTTAGGTGTGTGTGTATCTCTTGCACTTAGCGGGTGCACAGGGAATAAGCACATGGACGGTCGTCAGTACATTCATGCCACTGAGTGCGTAGACTACAGCATGAACTGCCGGCAGGTGACCGGGCGGCCACCGGAGCCTCAGAATCTAGGTGCTCAAATGAGAGTATTTGTCTCTCTTGTAGATATGTATAAAGATCACATTCTCCCTCGTAGCCTAGAGGAGTGTGTGTGTGTGAGAGAGAGAGAGAAAGAAGTTGAGCAAATGAGAGAGATCATGTCTTCCAGGTTGTGAACACCTCGAAGGCGGCTTAGTCAAAATAGCATGGATGTGGTACCGTCAAAACATTGAGTTAAATACATGTAAGCCGTTTGACCTGGAATATTACTGAACTTTCCTAATCTTCAGTTTTCTTGTTATACTCGGAAGGAAAGTACACATTATAATATCTACATTGCAGATTTTTTTGACTTAAGTATAACTTTTAAAGGAAATAGGCACAGCATATATGCCTATTAGAAACAGTAACTCCCATTGCTCTTTTTATATTTATTTTTATTTATTTGTCCGGGCCGGATCTTAGTTGTGGCATGTGAACTCTTACTTGAGGCATGTGGGATCTTAGTTCCCCAACCAGGGATTGAAACTGCATTGGGAGTGTGGTGCGTTAGCCAACGGACCACCAGAGAAGTCCCACTAGCCCTCATTGTTCTGCCACTGCCTCCTGCTGTTCCTCCTGTAGCACTGGACACAGGGTCTTGCACCTGAAAGATAATCATGTTTGTTGAATGAGTCACAGAGAAGTGTCTGAAACACACACACAGACTATTTTTGGCTCTCTATACAGCATGCAATAAATTTACAGCCTGGGTCTTACAGGTATGAAGAAAAGAATCATTCACAATTTGATTCTTTTCTGACCCCCAGTTTTCAATATTTTCAACTGAGGAATCATCAGTTTCATTTTGTTATTCATATTCTAATCCCTCTCTCATTTATAAATATCATCTTCTTTTAAATGAAAGCAAAAACCAACCAACCAACCAAGCTACAGAACCCCAGATACTTTAGAGAAGCCACAGAACTCACCTCAAGTTCATGGTTTTATCAGTTTGAATTTTCACACAGGGAACCAAAATGCTTGTTTCTAGTTTTTAAGAGGTAATCACAACATGGGTGCCCTAGGGTAAAAATTGTTTCCTCTGTCATTTCTTCCTTCCCTCCCTTTTCCTCCTGTCTTCTCCCCTACCTACTATATGTTTGTTTAGGAGATCAATGAATGAATCACCCTACAGGCAAACAAACTCTGAATGACATGTTACTTTAAGCCACATCTGAAATGAATTGAAAGGTGAAAAGTCCACATAACAACTATCAGGATGCGTGCTATTCTTGCTGAAAGACGGTGAGATGCCAGGAGGCCCTCTTGTGATGCACCGTCCTGGGAACCATCAGTTCCAACACGCACACCTGTGTTCCTTGTGTGACACGTTGGCAGCCACCTTGTACTTACTGGTGCGTGTGTGCTTAGTCCTTCAGTCGTGTCTGACTCTGTACTCCTCTGTCCGTGGGATTCTCCAGGCAAGAATACTGGAGTGGGTCGCCATTCCCTTCTCCAACGGATACTTACTGGTGTACCTCTATCCTTCTACAGATTAATGCCTCACCACATTATGGCAGTATTAAGTCAAAGAATCATAGCTAATAGCGGGAAGAAAGTGTAAAAAAACAAATTTCAGGTGGCAATGGGAAGAGTTAAAGCCTAGGCAGACTGGAAGCCGAGAGCTGACAGGTGGAAGGAAGAGAAGGAAGGAAGTATAGGTTAGTGGATGGATTCAGGGCCAGATCAGTTTGAAAGTCTGGGTCAGATTTCAGCTCTAAGCTGTGGAAACAGAGTGGAAGCTGAAATCTATACAGGAACTTCACTTATCCAATGGAATTATTTCACGAATACTCTGTGATGGGGATGTTTGAGACACTGAGGATGTTTCACTGAACAAGATAGAAATGTGTGAACTCAGAGATTTTATTCTGGTGGGGTAAGATCCAAGAAGAGGCTTCCCAGGTGGCTTAGTGGTAAAGAATCCACCTGCCAATGCAGGAGACACAGGAGACCTGGGTTCAATCCCTGGGTTGTGAAGATCCCCTGGAGTAGGAAATGGCAACCACTCCAGTATTCTTACCTAAAAATTTTCATGGACAGAGGCACCTGTCCCGGCACAGTCCATGGAGTCGCAAAGAGTCAGACATGACTGAGCATGCACACAGTCACAGGATTCAAAGGACAGTTAATGTAACCATAAATCAATTATAAAGCACATTGAAAGAGAGAAAGGGCTATGGAGGAAGGAGAAAATCGGAGTAAAGAGAAGTCTGAATGCCAGAGTGCCAAATGGAAATTTCCATTTCAATGATGTAGTTTTAACATGAGGATTACTAAAATAGCAATTATTCCACTAGAAAATGGCAGAATCACAAAAGTAAAAAGAAACCAATTTGTAACATGACACAAGGAGAAGAATTTTATGACGTATCAAAAAAGAAGAGATGCACAGTTTTCCTCGAACATAAATAAAATATGTACTATGCTTGTCACACCAGAGTAGCTCTGAAAACATTCCAGAGAGAGAGAGATTAAATTCCTTTGTTATAGAACACTGTGTTAATAAAACGACACAAGTGTGTGACTTTGCTCCTACAAGAGCAAAGTCCTTTCAAATCAGTTTCAGCTCCTCATTGTCCACCTGACCAACACTTCATCCCTGTTTTACAGGTGGGGACACTGAGGTTCAAAGAATGTTTATGACTAGACACAATGAGTCAGTGGTAAGGATCATGGAAAATACATGTCCTGGGCAGCATGCAAATAACTTCATTTTATGTGGGTTTGGTCATGTCAGAAGTGAAATTATCTTAGCAATTTTGTGTACAAGACTTTCTTCACGATTATCCCTCTTCCTGTCTGGCTATCCCCAGAGACCTAATTATTGAGTAAAGCCCATTGAAAGCTAAGGGTGTGTGCAAATGCCCAAGAAACAACATAACAATATACAGAAAGTGCCATGTGACAGGGTTTCTCTAATGAAGGAAATCAGAGAAAGACTAAATACTGCCAAAACATTTAAGTTCCAAAGTTGTTGGTTTTTTTTTTTCCTTTTCTCTCTCTCCTAGAAAAGTGCCTTTTTGGCTCTCCCTTCATAGGAAAATGACCAAGGCTTTACAGTAAATCCCTTATCTTCTTTCAATTTTTGAATCTTAAGAACATGGTTAATACCATGTATTTGTGGTTCAGCTAACGAGCTCACTGATAACACTCGGCACACAACGTTGACAGCAGCTCCCCCACCAAACTAAGGCGCTAATGATGATTTCTTTAAATTTGGGATTCAAGATAACATTGGGAAATCCTTCAAGGATGAGTAAGATTTTTAAGGTTGGCCCATCACACGAATTTGAGATCTGTGGCCAAAAGAATGCAGCAAAGTATTTCTTTTATATCACTTGATCATTTTGAAAGTTTTCCAAGTAGCTGCAGACTAAACTGAAACAGGATCTTGTGTTAATCAGTTCTTAAACATGAATATGGCCCTGCCAAACTGGCTTCCTGGAAACTCTTTCCTTTGTGTTTCCCCTCCTATTTTCTCATGTAAGAGATGAAGAGAAATGTAAAGTGTCTGTTAACCCATTTTGCTACTTGGATTAGTAGCATTCACACACATACACACAGGGAGCATCTAATTACCCAGGGGAAAACCCACTAAATATTGAAACTGTTTTTGCCCAAGACTCTTTAACTTATCCATCTGTCACCCTCTTAGTGACCCTTTTCCTTCCCTTAAAAGATGTCAAGGGACTTCAGAGGCTGTCCAGTGGCTTAGACTCCGAGCTTCCACTGCAGGGGATGCAGATTTGACCCCTAGTCAGGAACGAAGGTCCCGTATGCTGAGTAGTGTGGTCAGAACAAAATGAACCAGAAACTGTCAGGATGACAACCCCAGGAGTTTCAAAACAACTCCTGCTCCTCCCTGTCACCTTGCCCTGCTGCTTCTGATCTTTACTCTGCAGCCCAATCAGTGACCTTATCAGAGCCAGTCAAGTTGACTGGGGTTAAGTTTGCTCTAAGGAGAACTTGAGTGTGCCGTGGGCTATGTGAATGCTCCCCTTTTTCCAGAAAGAAACCAGAAGCATGAGAATGGAGCCGTCAGTCGTGGTCTGGTCTCATCTAGTGCAGAAAAATCAACTGGCTTCTAAGGATCACCTTGACACCTTGCAGTCACGTCTCTCAGTTGGATTATAACTTGGTGCTTTCCATGTGGACACTCTCAGTAATCACAGAAGGCCACCAGAGCGAAGCTTGAACGGGTGTGAATGTGGCAAATGCTGGAGTGGCAGCTGGGCAGGAAACTGGGCACAGGGAGCCTGGGCTCCAGAAGGGCGGAGCCTCCTCTGTGCTTCCAGGAACAATTCAAGGTGCTAATTCTGACTTATGAAACCATCTGTGTTTTGGATTCTAGTTACCTCAGAAATCAGCTCTGAGATTCTGGTTAAAGAGCTCCCAGATTTACACCTTAGACACCCAGAAGCAACACCCTCCCCAAAAGAGGCAAGAATTAACAGCTGCTCCATCTGATGGACTCTTCCTTTGTAAATACAGATTCCTCCAATTTGCCCTGCTGAGTAGAAATATGAATGTGGAGGAGGTACCACTTGGAAAACTTTGCCCTTAACCACTTAGCATTGCTGAGTTTAAGGCATTTAAAATCCAATTGTAAAAGAGCATAACGACAAATCCCAGTGTGTATTTTAATAAGATTCCTGCTGGTGCCTCAGATGGTAAAGACTCTGCCTGCCAATGCAGGAGACCCAGGTTCTATCCCTGGGTTGGGAAGATCCTCTGGAGAAGGGAATGGCAACCCACCTGAGTATTGTTGCCTGGAGAATCCCATGGACAAAGGAGCCTGGCAGGGTATAGTCCATGGGGTCACAAAGAGTTAGACATAACTGAGCTGCTAACACTTTCACTTATAACTCCATACCATATATTTATTTCTATTAGATCATATATGTATACCATTATCTTCTCACTAGCAAGCACATATTCCCATGAACAATAAGATTTAAATAAATTAGGTGTCATCATCCCCTATAAATACATTTTTTAAATCTGCCTTTTATTTATATTGAGTTTTTAGGAGGATTTGGAAGGTTTGATTTTTTGTGAGATTGATTTAACCTGCACACACTTATACCATTTCTACTATATCAGAGTTACTCAACCATCATCTGATTTCTCCAAGAAATTCTGAGTGTTCTTTGAATGGTGCAGTGAACTATTGGGGTTGTCTGGTAATGGACCCTAAGGATTCCCTGAAATGAGCAACGTCAATTGACTCTCAATGACGCTTCTTTCCCATAGTCTACAGAGCACTTTCCAACTATTCTGTAACATCTCTTTTACCTACAACTTGTTTTCCTGATTTTTTTTCTTCACAAAGCCTAAAACAGAAGCTGAATGGCTACTAGCTTTGCTCAAAGCCATTTAAATGCGTTATAATAGAAGTAAGATTGGCATACTGGATCTCCTTGAAGAAAGCTCTGGGTGTGTGTGTGTGTGTGTGTGTGTGCATTTCTCTGCCATCTAAGTTACCCTGTATCCTATCAGCAGATGAAATCAGCCTGCAGGTAAATCGCTCTTGCTGTCCTGTTAAAACATGGTTATGGAGCACACATATCTGAGAAGGCCACATACAAGAAATAAGTAGAGTGAGGGCCAATTCAATATTAAAGTATAAGTCAAAGCACACATCTGAAACTATGTACAACTGAAAATGCACGGCTTTAAAACTGAGCAGTTATTGACAGCTTTAAATACTCTTGCATTGGGGTCAAAGGCAGGGAACTGCTGTGTTGAACAATGAGAAGACCCAAAGTTACTCATTCTGTTTCACAAACTTGCCAGTACAGTCATTAGCCTAAAAAGTAAAGATTGTTAGCTATGCCTAACCACCTGATTGCCCAAGTAACCGTCCTTTCTTTGGCAGGCCTCATTGTCTTGAGCATAAAGGAAGTGGCAAACCAGCAGAACTGTAATCTATTATCTGTTACCATGAGAGCAGTGATGCATGGTGACACCCAGAAAAAAAGACCAGGGAGACAGACATAGGGGAAGACTCATCTAACAAATGTCGTGCTAGACACTGCCTTCATCTTTCCTTCAGATGGCTCGCTTAGAACTGTGGGCAACCAGGTCTGGAGGCAGGGGAGAAGGAAAAGAGAGATTTGGCGAAAAGTTTAAATAGAGCGGGCAAGGGATAACTGTACTCGTGGTAAGTAACATCTTGGTCCTGGCTCACATGCTTGTGAATCACACACACACACCCATGAATTAACTTATCCCTACAAACTTTTTTCTGTTTTGCACACCTTTATTGAGGTATGATTTACATATAGTAAAATGCACCCATTCCAAGTGTAAAGTTCAATGAGTTCTGACAGATATATACATCTATATTCTCATAACCACAGTTAAGACATAGAATATTTCCATCACCCCAAAAAAGTTCCCTCATGCCACTTCGTAGTCACCCCTACCAGTCACAACCCTTGGCAAGCACTAATCTGTTCTCTTTCATCATAGATCCATTTGCTTGTTTCAGAGTTCTCTATAAATGGAGTAAGGTTTCCCCAGTGGCTCAGAGGGTAAAGAATCTACCTGCCAAGAGATATAGGTTCGATCCCAGGGTTGGGAAGATCCCCTGGAGAAGGAAATAGCAACCCCCTCCAGTAATCTTGCCTGGTAATTCCATAGACAGAGGAGTCTGGGGGCCACAGCTCATGGGGTCACAAAGAGTCAGACATGGCTAGGTGCACGTGCACACACGATATACGGAGTAAGACAGTAGGTATGGCTTCTTTCACTCAGTAATATGTTTTTAAAATTTGTCCATGACATTGCATATAACAAGGGTAAAATAATCTCTTTCCTTTTAATGTTCAATAGTAGTCCATTGACTGGATAGTTGAGTTCTCAGATTTTTTTTGGCTATTATGAATAAATCTGCTATGGGTGTTCTTGTAGGATAAACATATTTAATTACTCTTGGGATGGCTGGGTCATATGACAGATATTTGTTTAACTCTATGAGAATCTGCCAAAATTTATATATAGTCTTCGTACCATTTTACTGGCCCACCAGCATTGTTTGAAATTTCTACTTGCTGTAGGTTTGTTTCTTTTCTTTTTTTTTTTCTTTTTCACTTTTAGCCACTCTAATGGATTTGCAATGGTCTCTTAATGTGGTTTAAATTCACATTTCCCTGTGGACTTGTGTAGTTATGCACTTTTTGATGTACTTGGTGGTCATTTGTATATCTTTGTTTGTAAAGTGTCTGTTCAGATCTTTTTTTCTCTTTTTTTGTAACTGAAGTATAGTTGATTAACAGTGTTGTATTAGTTACAGGTGTCCCTACAGATGCCTGAGTAGAGAAGCCCGTACACTAGGTGGCAGAACACAGGACAAACTCACAGCACGTCCAGGACCCCTGGACAGTGCACATAGCAGCCGTTGGGTAACATGTATCAAAGGCACGCTTGTTCTGGTCACTAGAAATTACACGAATACAAGTAAATCGAAAGGAGCTGCAATTGTAACGCTGTTTTACGAAAGCTAATCTGGCTGCCAAGTATAATCAAAAGAGGTTTTGTTTGCTTGTTTTAAGCCCTAGAGATTGCAGCTATTGGCTTTTATGATTAAGACATCCATTTGGAGAAAATCCTTTAATTGTTCACCTTTTTAAACCTTAATGCCTGGATACCACTCTAAAGGTTTCCTTGCCTCCCTTCTATTCCACACTCTGTCAAACATTAGTCCCACATCATTCTTCTAGGATCCAGTGGAAAGCTGACCAGAAAGATCATGAAACATGATAACCAAACACATCAAAATAAAACAATTCTTTCTTTCCCTTGAATTAGAAACTCCTATAAACTTTTACATGGCTCCAAGTTAAAATTAAACTTCAAATAATCCTAGAATCAGTCAATATGAATTATGGAATAATAGCAATGAAGAAATCATGTTTCTATAAACAGTTTCATTCTGTAGAAAACATTTTTAAACATTCTTAATGAGTGTTTCAAGAACCTAGAGTGAAAGAAAGAGGAAAAACTTATTTGAAGTACTAATATGAAGTCTGGTTGAATTATTTTGGTATAAGTTAGAAATTAAATATACATAGATATTATATATTTAAATACTAGATATCAATTAACTACAAAATAATGTCATGTAAACATATTCTGATTGGACCCTAGAAGAACCATAGATGAATTTCAGCGTTAGCATATCCTATAAAATTATATGAAAACTTGTGAACCTATGTGACTATATCATCCATCTAAACTCAAAATAGATCCACAACATATGAAAGAAAGCTTTAAAACCACTGACTCAAAGGATAGATTTTATACAATTCAAGTCTTTCTAGTGACCAGTAGTGCTTTGCTTCTTTCAATGATTCTTCCAACCCAAAGTTGTTATACTTAGCCAGCTAGAAAGGCATTATTGGCTCTGTGCACTCATTGCAAAATGCAAATTCCTTTTCATCGTCCATGCTACGCAGAGAAAAGGAAAGAAGAGCCTAATAAAGATTATCACAAGCTAACGAGCGGTTTCAGAACCTTAGAAGATTTCTCTAAAAACCAAGGCACCTGTATTTTTATGTCTGTGGTAGGTTAATTATGTGTCTCAAACTCGGAGAAGTGGCTTCTGTAGGAGGTGTTCTCTACGTCCTAGCAGGGCACTCCCCTCTCGTCACCCAAGTCATATGCTCCAGGGCTTTCCCCCAAAGAGGGCTGCATGAGTCCCTCCATAGTGATGGGCTGGCTATGTGGGCAGCCTGGGAGGCTTGTTTGGCCCTTAGTCTGGTTGGTTGCCAGGCCCTACCTTGTACGAGGGCTGCTGGCTGTTGTTTAGTGGGGCCTGGTCACGAGGTGACTGGCGGTGGGATCCTAAGGGGCCCTGGGGCTAGTACAGGTTCACTGGTGGATGGAGTGAGGATCCCAAAGGCTCTGGGGCCACTGCCCACCCACTGGCAGGTGGGGCCAGATCCTGGGGTTAGTGCCAGACTGCTGGAAGGCAGAGTTGGTTTCTGGAGCCTGACTGCAGGCCCCAGGACTCCCAGAGCTCATTTCAGATCTTACAGTGGGGGTGGGGGCATCCTGACACAGTTGAGTGTGGTGTCTGGGGGTCCTGAGGATTCTGTTCACCTGCTGGTGGGCTGGGCCAGGGCCCAGCTGGTCCCAGGCTGGGGTCAAGCCTGAGTAGCAGGACTTTAGTTTTCTTGCTTATGGTGTCTGTCTCCTGATGGGGGAGGCTGGTTTAAAGGCTTATACAGGCTTCCTGGCAGGAGGATCCTGTCCACTGGTAGGTGGGACTGGGTCTTAGCCCTCTGGTGGGCTGGACCATGTGAAAGGGTATCTTGAGAGGTGCATGTGGGCTCTTCAGCATTTCAGCAGCCTGTCTGCTGATGGGTAGGGCTGTGTGCCCACCCAGTCAGTTGTTGGCCTGAGGCATCCGAGCACTGGTGCCTGTAGACTCTTGGATGGGGCCAGGTATAAGCCCTAATAATCAAGATGGCAGCCACCAGGAGTGTTCATGAGGTTGCATGTTCCCCAGTATGTCTGACACCCATGTCTATGACCCTAGGGTGAGCTGCAGCCACTCCCTGCTTCCCCGGGAGGCTTTCCAAGACCAGGGGACTCCTATCAAGTTACTGCTTTTGTGTGAAAGTTTGTGTAGCCCTTTAAGAGTGAAGTCACTGTCTTCCCCAGTCCCATGAGGCTCCTGCAATCAAGTCCTGCTGGCCTTCAAAGCCAAACTCTCTGGGGGCTTGTTCCCTTCATCATGGACCTCCCAGGCTGGGGACCCTGACATGGGGCTCAGAGTTCTCATTCTTGTGGGAGAACCTCTACAGTGTAATCATTTTTCAGTTTGTGGGTCACCACTCAGGGACATGGGGTTGGATTACATCATGAATTCACCCCTCCCACCTGTCTCATTGTGGTTCCTTCTGTATGTCTTTATTGTAGAAGATCTATTCAGTAGGTTCCAGTCTTTTTCTTCAATGGTTGTTCTGCAGATAGTGGTGATTTTGATGTGCTTGTAATAGGAGGTGAGCTATAACTGAATCATTTTGCTAAATACCTGAAACATTATAAATCAACTATCAGTTCAGTTCAGTCGCTCAGTCGTGTCCGACTCTTTGCGACCCCATAGACTATAGCACACCAGGCCTCCCTGTCCATCATCAACTCCTGGAGTTTACTCAAACTCATGTCCATTGAGTCAGTGATGCCATCTAACCATCTCATCCTCTGTCATCCCCTTATCCTCCTGCCTTCAACCTTTCCCAGCATCAGGGTCTTTTCAAATGAGTCAGTTCTTCTCATCAGGTGGCCAAATCAACTATACTTCAATAAAAATATTAAAAACGAAAACAGAAAGGTACTACTGCCCAATTTCACTGTCCATAAATTACAAAGCAGTTTTATTGTCTTTTTATTATCTTTCAAAGAGAAAATAAAACTTTCTCTACATTTTAAGTGTGTTCATAGGCATTCTAATTACTTTATATAAGATTATTCAGCAATATGTTTAATGGTTTGAATACTAAGTAGTAATCTTTAAATAGCATAGACTTTCTTTACGTAAATAAGCAGTCTTTCATTTCCAGAACAATCTCATAAAAAGTTGAATAGCTTCTCTTCTTTACTATCCGAGAGAAATGACCAAAGGCCGGGACATTGTTTTATCCAAAAAAGTGTTTTTTTCTCCTTATGCAGACATCTGTGCATCAAAAGCTTCCTAATTGAGGGGACAAAAATGTTTCCACAAAAATCAGTGGGCACTCCAAAGTTCTCCTCCCAAGTTCTGGATGAGAACTTGTCAACACAATTAGGAATCAATGCTCAATATGTATCAAGCTGATGAAAGGAATGCATGGTTCTTTGACAATTTGTTTCAACCTGTTTTATTAACTTTATACAAACACAGTTCAAGGGATATTTTGAAGAAGTCATAGATTCCCAGTATTGAAGCCTTATCCTTGTGTGTTTTCTGATTAAGTATTATCAAGGTTTTTTTAAAATTGAAGTATAGTTTATTAATTAAGACAATGTTATTTTAGTTTCTGGTGTACAGCAAAGTGACTCAGTTGTATATATTGTATATATACACACATATAATAATACATATATATTCATATACACTCATGTATATGTATACATTTATGCATACACATATATATGTATATATATACTCTTTTTCAGATACTTTTCAATTATGGTTTATTAGAGGATATTTGACATAGTCCCCTGTTCTATACAATAGGACCCTGTTGATTTTCTGTTTTATACATAGCAGCTTGCTAATCCCAAACCCCTAATCTATCCCTCCCACACCCCTTTCCCCTTTGGTAACCCCGTTTGTTTTCTGTGTCTATGAGTCTGTTTCCGTTCTGCAAATGAGTTCATTTGTATCATGTTTTAGATTCAACATGTAAGCGCTGCCATGTGGCATCTGTTTTTCCCTTTCTGATTGTTCGCTTAGCATGATAGTCTTTAGACCTATCCATGTTGCTGCAGAGGGCACTGTTCCACTCTCTTCTATGGCTGAGCAGTATGCCGTTCTTCTCTATCCATTCTTCTGTCAAAATAACATCAGTTTGAAAGTTGACTACAGACTCACCTAACTAACTAGACGTGGTCTCAGACTTCTGAATATATAGCCTCCGCATTCATTATATTCCAGTTAATCGCCAATGTACTTCAAAATTGAAAGAAAAAATCATAAAAGAAAAGAAAATGGTGTTTGGACGTTTCACTTTTTGGTCATTTTCAAGGGTTTGGTTATTGGTTTTCTGTATATTACCCTCCAAGACAACATTCAAATTCCTTGTCCTCCATATTCATTTCATGTACTTTCATTCTAGAATTAGAATTACCTGTCTAGATTTGCTTCCCAATTTGGCAAAGTACTTAATGTCATGGCCTATGGAACCAGACAAACCTGGATTCCAGGCTCAACTCCACTATCTGCAGATGGAGATACCTCAGTCATCTGCAACAATGTCTCTAAGCCTTAGTTCTCGCTGTGAAATGTGTATTGTCTCACTTAATTGCAATCCAGTCTGTAAAGTAAGCATAATCTTTTATCTTTTTCTATTTTTCCATGAGAGAGAGGGATAGAAAGAGAGATCACCTAAAATTATTTCGAATATATTTACTTATACAAAACCCAGGCCTGTCACGCTGAACTACCCAGCCAGACTTGGAAGCACGAGGAATTACTGCTGCCGGTGGTATTCAGGAGCTAGACTGTGCTTCTGCAAGAGCCAGTGGTGTGCATCTCTCTCCCAGGTCTGCATGCAGCGATGGCTCATTGAAACAGACCATCGATACCGGGGGCATTTATACCATGGGAGCTGGCAAACAATTGCAAGACAGAACTTTCTCGTCTCTTTGGTTCTCTTCCATTCTCTTTCTTTCTTCCTTTCCTCCCCCCTTCCTCCCTTTATTCCTTCCTTCCTTCCTTCCCTGCCTCCCTGCCCCTCCTCCTTTCCCTCCTTCTCCCTCTCTACCTTCCTCTTCCTCATCTCCTCTGCCTCTTCCTCCTCCTCCTTCTCCTCCTTTTTCTTCTCCTTAGCTTCTTCTTCTCTCTCCCCCTCTTTCTTTCTCTTTCTTCCTTTCTTGGAGATCAAGTTGTTTTACGTTTACTAGTGCATCATTGATCAGAATCCACAAAGATAGATTTACAGCCATCCATAAGATAGATATAGATTTAAATATGTATTTAATTATTGTGCAAACTCATAATCTATGCATCTTTGCCAAAATCAGAGGGCATTCTGTGTACATAGAAATAGCATTTTCACTACCATATGACCCAACAATCCCCCTACTGGGTATATATCCTGAGAAAACCATAATTGAAACAGACACATGTACCCCAATGTTCGTGGCAGCACTTTTTACAATAGCCAGGACATGGAAGCAACCTAGATGTCCATAAATAGATGAATGGATACAGAAATTGCGGTACATATACACAATGGGAGATTACTCAACTTTAAAAAGAACACATCTGAGTCAGTCCTAATGAGGTGGATGAACCTAGAGCCTATTATACAGAGTGAAGTAAGTCAAAAAGAGAAAGACTAATATTGTATATTAATGCATGTGTATGGAATCTAGAAAGATGGTACTGATGAACCTGTCTGCAGGGCAGAAAGGGAGACACAGACATAGAGAACAGACTTGCGGACACAGAGAGGGAAGGAGAAGGCGGGATGAATTGGGAGAGTGGCGAGGAAACATATACACTACCATACCCAGGCCAGGATACTGGAGTGGGCAGCCTTTCCCTTCTCCAGGGGATCTTCCCAACCCAGGGACGGAACCCAGGTTTCCCGCACTGCAGGAGGATCCTTTACCAGCTGAGGAGAGGGAAGCCCATGAAATAGATAGCCAGTGGGAATTCGCTGTGTGACACAGAGAGCTCAACCCAGTATTCTGTGACAACCTGGAGGGGTGGAACGGGGCAGGAGACGGGAAGGGGTTTCAGGAGAGAGGGGACATGTGTATACCTGTGGCTGACTCATGTTGATGTATAGCAGAGGCCAATGCAATATTGTAAAGCAATTAACCTCCAATTAAATCATAATTTTAAAAAGAAAAACCAAAAAAAGTAACAGAATCTATAGGTGCCGTTTAAACATTAATTTCCTTTGCAAATGATCCTGATATCTGGCAGGTAGTTCATAAATTTGCATAGTGCAACTATGGCCTAGTATTTATTTTCCATGTATGTATTACTTGTAATCCTTCTAAACTGTGTTTTGGGGTTTTTTTGTTTTTTGTTTTTTGTGTTTTTTTTTTAAATTTTAAAATCTTTAATTCTTACATGCGTTCCCAAACATGACCCCTCCTCCCACCTCCCTCCCCACAACATCTCTTTGGGTCATCTGTGAGCTCCTCAGAGGAATGTACTAGATTAAAGACAAGTGTCAGTTAAGGACTATTCCAATGGCTGTGCAGGGCTCAGACTAGTCACTCAAGGGGGGAAAAAAAATCAGTTTTTACTTAATTTTAAAATCTAACATTTCTGAAAAGGCAGAATTTAAAAGAAAAAGAGTGTGTTCTGGAAACTAAAGCTTCACCAATGCACATATTCTCAGCCTTGGAGATGTAGGTAGAGATCACTGCAGCTTTGTCTTTATGTGTCTCCTGCTGTTATTGTTCTGTAATTCAAGCTTCAGTTTTTAAAAATTTCCATTCTTGCTGTATGTCAGCAGTATAATCCTTGCGAAACTTACGTTTGCTCTTTAAAAGCTTCATTCTGACTATTGCTAGTTTAAAACACCTCCAATTCAGATCCTGGGGTCAGCTCCCAGGCTCCCTGCGCTGCACGCAGGAGAAGCATTCTTTAGATCACTGTGAAAAGGAACAGGGGAGGGAACATCAGGACAGTCTTGGTTTATACACAATACCTTTTCCTGCCAAGAAAAGATTTCTTATGAGGGCAGATATAGAACACCACTGAAGATAAAATATCATTCCACACCAGAATCACATACGGGAAGTCCAGGGATCCACCAAGCACACTCAAGACAAGACTTTATTTTAGTAGATGAGCCTAGAAATTCATCTCGTATTTCAGGAAAACCAGAAACTCTCTCTCCCCACAGACGCACTGCCGTAAATCACTTTAACCAAGAAACCTAGGGGAGAACTGAATCCTTAAGACACCAGCGGAACAGACAAGGGATTCTGACTCCCTTGTGATGAATATCTCTTTAAAGATCTGAGTTCCTCATTTTGTAACTTTCCGGTTTGGCCGATTCAGGATTCCCTGTCCGGAAGTCTCCCCCAAGCTCCCCTTCTCCCTCAGGGGCTGCCTATAGACAGAGCGAATCTGAAGTCCATCTTCTCTGTTAAAACGGGGACCAGCAGTGTTATAGACATGTTAGTATTGTCAACTGAAAAAATAAAGCACGACCTAAAAGCTGAAAGTTATGTTTTATTCAGTGGACAAATCTGAGGACTTAAGACTTGGACAATGCCTCTTAGATAATTCTGGGAGACTTCTCCAAAGAGGCAAGTGGGATCCAGGATATACAGAAGTTTTTGCAACAGAAGACCAGGTAGAATATCAAAAGATTAATGTTAATAAAAAGACAAGCAGATATCTCAAGTTAAGGAATTTATCACTTTTCAATGTGAGGGACATTTCCCATGTGTGGCTTCCCTGCCGGCTCAGGTGGTTAAGAATCTGCCTGCAGTGCGGGAGACCCGAGTTCCATCCCTGTGTCAGGAAGATCCCCTGGAGAAGGAAATGGTAACTCACTCCAGTGTTCTTGCCTGGAAAAACCCACGGGCAGAGGAGCCTGGTGGGCTACAGTCCATGGGGTCCCAAAAGAGTCGGACATGACTGATCAACCAACACACACGTGAATGGGAAGATCCAAGAATGTGGGCTCATTGAAATGTTTCCTGTGATATGCACCTCAGCTACCTGGAGCCAACATGCTGCACATTCTCACCCTGCATCTGCTCAGGGGCACCGTCAGGGCTGACTGCAGTGACTGACTGCTAGATGGAGGGCATCCTGCCTCCAGCCTGAGCTCCTCCAGGGCTTAGCATCCGGGTGGCTATAATGTAACAGCCCCATGGCTGCAACCGCTTTTGGTTAGTGATACGGCAGACAATATTTTAGTCCCCAGTATTTCTGCGAGGATCTCATGCAGATGTCAACAGAAGAAATTAAGAAACATTTTCAGACAGCAACTGCACATCTCTGGAATACATTTTGTGACAGGAACAAACATTCCGCACATTTGCCATTTGTGGGATCACTTGAACCTCTGTGTTCACATCCTAAACGGGAGGGCATCCGCTACAGAACGTCTAAATAGAGACCCGAGATTATGGTGCTTCCTAGGGCACGGCAGCAAGGGAAAACATCCCAACTAAAAAGGCAGCTTACTCTGTAAACAGTAATTTTAAATCGACATTTGACTTCAGATAAGTTGAAACATCTGAGCCCAAGTCCCATGCCAAATTAAAACATACATAAAAACCATACTTTGGGGTTACAAAGCTTTCAGAGATAGAACGGGAATGTAAGTATATTCCTTACACAGACCTGCTTCTGATCACGTCTCATCCATGTTTAAAAAGCAATTGTTTCCAATTACACTGTAGGATCCGGTCCAGTGCCTCAGAATGGCCTGCAAAGCCCCATGGCCCAGCTACTCCTGCCTCACCGGTCACCCCTAGCATACTCCCCAAACATTCTCTGTGCTAGGCGTGTGGCACTTCTTTCAGTGATCTTGTTTCCAGGCCTTCCTTTACACAAGGTGTTCTTTATCTCAGACTCTGACAAATCCCTATATATTTGACGGGGTGGAGTGGGCTCCCAGCTTGAACCCTTTTTTTCTGGGAAAAATTTGCGGAGTCTTAAAGGCATGGTTAGGGCCTTTCACTCTCTACGAACAGACAGTCAGCTTCCTGAGGGCAGGGACTGTGTTCATTCTGTTCATTCACGCTGTGTCCTCAGCACACTGCCTACCCATTAACAATCATTTACTTAGCACAGACAGGGCTTCCCCATCGGATCGGCGGTAAACAATCTGCCTGCCACTGCAAGAGACACAGGAGACAGGGTTTGATCCTTGGGTTGGGAAGATTCCCTGTAGGAGGGCATGGCAGCCCACTCCAGTAGTCTTGACTGGAGAATCCTATAAACAGAGGAGCCTGGCGGGCTACATAGAGTCCATAGGGTCGCAAAGAGTTGGTCACAGCTGAAGTGACTGGGCATGCACGCATGCAAAGCACAGGGAACTCTGCTCAATGTTATGCGGCAGCCTGGGTGAGAGGGCGGTCAGGGGGAAAATGGATATGAGTGTATATATGGCTGAGTCACTCTGCTGTGCTCCTGAAACTATCACAACATTGCTAGCCGGCTATATTCCAAGATAAAATATGAAGTTCATAAAATAATCATTTGTTTACTCATTGGATAAATTAAGCTCTGGTAACATTACTCCTTTTTGACGTTTTTCAGTTTTTAAACTTTTTACTGTTTTAAAATTTTTTATTGAAATTTTACGGTGTGTTAGTTTCAGGTGTATAGCAAAGTGATTCATATATACATATATATATTTAAGAATGTATAAGTATTTTTTTTACATTATCTTCCACTATAGGTTATTATAAGATATTGAGTATAATTCCCTGGGCTATATAGTAGGTCCTTCTTGGTTGCCTACTTTATATATAGTGGTATGTATCTTCTAATCCTAAACTTTTCATTTATCCCCTCCACATTTACCCTTTGATAACCATAGGTTTGTTTTCTACATCTGTGAGCTTATTTCTGTTTCATAAATAAATTCATTTGCATCATTTTTTAAAGATTCCATACACAAGTGATATCAGCTGACGTTTGTTTTTCTCTGCCTGGCTTACTTCACTCGGTATGATAATCTCCAGGTCTATTCATGTTGCTGTAAATGGCATCCTTTCACTGTTTTTTGTGGCTAATATTCCACTGTCCATGTGTCCCGCGTCCATGTATACCACCGTATATGTATACCACAACCTTTCATCTGTTGATAGACACTCAGGTTGATATCTAGGCTATTATAAATAGTGTTGCTATGAACACTGGGGTGTACATATCTTTTTGAGTTCTGTTTTTCTCTGAATATATGCCCAGGGGTAGGATTGCGAGATCATATGGTAGCTCAATTTTTATTTTTTAAGAAACTTTCATGCTCTTCTCCATAGTGGCTGTACCAATTTACATTCCCACCACCAGTATAGGAGGGCTGTGTTTTCTCCACATCTGCTCTAACATTTATTATTTGTAGACTTTTTGGTGTTGGTTGTTCTGAGCAGTATGAGGTGGTGCCTCTTTATCATTTTGATTTGCACTTTTCTAGTAACTAGCAATGTGGAGCATCTTTTCATGTGCTTTTGTCCGTGTGTGTATGTTTTCTTTGGAGAAATGTCTGTTTAGAGCTTCTGCTCAATTTTTTTATTGTTGTTTTTTTTTTAAAAATATTGAAGTGTATGAGCTGTATGTATATGGAAATTAATCCCTTGTCAGTCAGATTATTTGCAAATATTTTCACCAATTCTGTAAGTTGTCTTTCTTTACCATTCCCTTTGCTGTGCAAAAGTTTTTAAGCTTAATTATGTCCCATTTGTTTATTTCTGTTGCAACGGTTATTCCATAGTGATTAACAACCACAAGTGCCTACTTGACTACTGTCATTGCAGGGAAATTCAAAAGAGAAGAGAACTTGTCCTTTCCCTTTGGGCCTCCCTGGTGACTCACACAGTAAAGAATCTGTCTGTAACACAGGAGACTCAGGTTTGATCCCTAGGTTTGGAAGATCCCCTAGAGAAGGGAATGGCAACCCATTCCAGTATTTTTGCTTGGAAAATTCCATGGACAGAGGCGCCTGGTGGGCTATAGTCCATGAAACCACAAGGAGTCAGACACAACTGAGCGACTAACACACACATACATCTCCAAAACTAACATCATACCTGACACACAGTAGATACTCAATAAACGTGTGTGTGTGCTCAGTCACTTCAGTCGTGTCCAACTCTTTGCAACCCTATGAATTGTAGCCCACCAGGCTCCTCTGTCCATGGGGATTCTCCAGGCAAGGATCCTGGAGTGGGTTGCCATGCCCTCCTCTAGGGGATCTTCCCAACCCAGGGATTGAACCCACATCTCCTGCATTGGCAGGTGGGTTCTTTACCACTAGCACCATCTGGGAAGCCCCAGTAAACATGTACTGAGTGAAAAATTTTGGAATATTGAGTAACAATAAAGTGTAATACACTGTCCTTCACATAGTGGTTAATGTGATGTTAATATTAATATCTCTAATTAGAATTCTAAACATTTTCAGATCTGCTAAAATCATAACCCGGGGGGAAATTACTATATTTGTTATAACAATCATTGCTACTGTTAATATTGATAACTTTGCCTATTGAAGATGAAGGATTTTTTCCCTCTTAGATACTGTCCTGAACAAATAATTCTTAAACTATTGCATGTGTTTTCAGACTTGCAGCTTTGAATTTCAGTGATATCTAGCTTCCTTGAAACAAGTTATTTTCCAACCACATAAAAGTCCTTTTTGATTCCCACAATAGAAGCATGGCTGGATTTCAACATTATTCCTCAAAGAGAAAAACAAGAAAAGATGTATACATCTTCACCTAGACAGTTTCTGGAGAAAATCAAAATATCTAACTTGAAGAGTATCTGAAAGATGATCTGATTCAGTGTCATACTTAGAAATAAATAATTTCTTCCTCCTTTGAAAAGGAAGAAGATGGCAAGTAGTATTTGACCAGTCTATTCCAAGTAGTTAAAATACTTTTCCTCAAAAATAACACTAGTCCACACACACACATACACACATATCACTCACAGTCATTACTTTTATGTTCTTCAGTCTCAAGTCGTGTCCGACTCTTTGCAACCCCATGGACTGTAAGACACCAAGCTCCTCTGTCCACGGGCTTCTCCAGGCAAGAATCCTGGAGTGGGTTGCCATTTCCTCCTCCAGGGGATCTTCCCAACCCAAGGATCTCACTCATGTCTCTGGGTCTGCTGCATTGCAGGTAGATTCTTTACCACCTGGGAAGCCCCATTACCTTTACACACAGTGCAAACAGTTTACATAGTGAGTATCAGTGATGGAAACTCTCTTGCATACCTGTCTGATGGAGAAGAATGGAGTCAGGTGTGCATAGACTCCTAACCACATCACAACCACATCACATCCCCATAAATGGTACCCTCCACTACTCCCTACTCCCTCCCTATCATTCTAATGAAACAATCTCTGTTTTTCAGTTTTAAGTTCAGAAAATATATTGAATTTAATCTTCCCAACCCAGGGATCGAACCCAGGTCTCCTGCATTGCGGGCAGATTCTTTACTGTCTGAGCCACCAAGGAAGCCCTTAAGAATGGATGCTATGCTACAAACTATATTACTATGAAAATACACCCCTGTTCTATTTTAATTAAGCAAAATAAACACACCAAAAATTATTTGGAATTCACTCATGTCTAGAGGACTGGTTGAAGGCTGAGTTTCCAATGTTAAGGAAAATGAACAAATGAGGGAACCGGCAAAGATGGCTTAGTTCCCTTCTCTCTCACATAGCACTGCATCGCTGCCGTAGTTCCTCGCTTGTGCCTGACTTCTTGAAACTTTCTTTTCTCTATTTCAACTCGGGAATCATCAGGCGTGTATCAACCCATCTTTGTGGAATCTAGAAAAGTGGTAGAGATGATCGTATTCGCAAAACAGAAATAGGGACACAGACGCAGAGAACAAATGTATGGACACCAACGGGAGATGGGGTGGGTTGAAGCGGGAGATTGGGATTGATGTATATACGCTACCGATACTGTGTATAAAACAGATAACTAATGAGAACCTACGATATAGCTCAGGGACCTCTACTCAATGCTTTGTGGTGACCTAAATGGGAAGGAAATTCAAGGAAGAGGGGATATATGTATATGCATAGCTGAATCACTTTGTTGTACAACAGAAACTAGCACAATATTGTAAAGCAACTTACTCCCATAGAAGTTAATTTAAAAAAAAAATTAAACTCCAAACCCACAGAGTGTACAACACCAAGCGTGAACTCAGGCTCGTGATGCGTCAGTGCAGGTTAATCCGCTGCAGCACCCGTACCCCTTTGGTGTGGGCTATAGATAAGTGGGGAGACTGTGCCTGCGTGGGGAGAGGAGGCAAACGGGAAATCTCTTCACTTTCCCTCATTTTTTCTCTGAACCTTGAACTGCACTAAAGAAAACCTTAATAATTTCTTTAGGAAGGAAGCATCAGGCAAAGCCAACAGGATCAGAGGTGTCCTTTGAGAGGCTCCGATTTGACAAAATCCACCCTATGGAAGGCAGAGCCACCATGTGTGCCTAGAGGTGACCTAGAGAAATATGGCACTTCTAGTCAGGGTCCAAGCATCGGGAGAGGCAGAATGAGAGGCTGATAACAGGCCATAGGAAGCAGGAGACAGAAGAAGAGTTTCCGGAAGAGCAGGCTGGGTGATACTGGCTGTCCAGGTGGGCACCCATCAGGTGCTGTGTCAGGCACTCAGACCCACATTCAAAGTCAGGGACTCAAGAGAACAGACAAGAAAACAGGGACTGGGGCCAAAGGAAAGGGAAGGGGGTTACCAAAAGGTTCCTAGAATGAAGCCTTGAAAATAAACATCAAGTTGGGAGCAGGTCGCCAAGCTGAGCTGGAATCCGTTCTGGGTGACTGTTGACTCCATGCTGGACCACAGTTGGTCTGAATGGCTCATGAGAATCAGGAAAAGGGTGTGCTGGGTCTTGAGGTGGGCTTAGAGACACTAGACTTGCAGAGGAGGGAGAGGTTGAGGCTTGAAATTCATTTCTGGACCTTTCTCTAATTTCATGATGGTCATCAGAATTTTCTGCCCTGGCCTCAGGGCTTTACTTTCTGTACAAATTCATCCTATCTATTTATAATAATCATAATTAAGGGGTGGATTGCTGGTTACTATTGTCTCTTTTCCCATCTTCAGAACTTCAAAAGTTGAAAGGGAAGCAAATGCTCACAAAATTAGCCCAGTGAGCAGAGGAAAATACTGAAGCTGTCTTGCCTCTACAGCTTTTTTATTTTCAATAAAATAATTCTTTAAAGGATGAAAAAGCCACAGTTTAATGTCATAGGCAACAAGATACGGCAATTTTTCTGGTTAAATTTATATAAGCTATGACAAACCTAGACAGCATGTTAGAAAGCAGAGACATCACTTTGCCCATAATAGTCCATACAGTCAAAGCTATGGTTTTTCCAGTAGTCATGTATGGATGTGAGAGGTGGACCATAAAGAAGGCTGAGCACCAAAAAATTGATACTTTTAAACTTCAGTGTTTGAGAAGACTCTCTAGAGTGCCTAGGACTGCAAGGAGATCAAACAAGTCAATCCTAAAGGAAATCAACCCTTAATATTCATTGGAAGGATTGATGCTAAAGCTGAAGCTCCAATACTTTGGCCACCTGATGTGAAGAGCCAACTCACTGGAAAAGACCCTGATGCTGGGAAAGATTGAGGGCAGGAGAAAGCAGCAACAGAGGATGAGATGGTTGGATGGCATCACTGACTCAATGGACGTGACTTTGAGCAAACTCCAGGAAATAGTGAAAGACAAGATGCCTGGTGTGCTACAGTCCATGGAGTCGCAAAGAGTTGGACATGACTGAGCAGCTGGACAACAACAACTTTTTTTTAATGTATGCATAAAATTCTTAGCATGTGCTAGGTACTTTTTAAAGAGCTTGACAGCTTTGATCTCATACAGGATGGCAGCCAGATTAGGAAAGCACGCTTGAGGAAGAAACCACATTGCACTGATAAAAGGTAGAGATGCCTGACTAATAAACATGCTTGAGGCAGGAGTAGCCTTAGCTGACCACGAGCCACAGGTATCCGTCGCTGTCATTAAAAATAATCTCTCACATCCAGTCCCTCTTCCCTCTTAACTGCCTTTATCCTTCATCAGGTCTTGTTGTTGCTAACTTGGCTTCTTAGTTCTCTCTTAGTCAATCCAATAGCAGTTGATTTCCCTGCTCCAGTCCTTTCTGTATATCAAAGCAACTGTGATTTTTGTCAACTCCGCTATTCCATGTATTTCAGTGGCTCCGTATCACCTGCCGAATTAAGTTCACTTTTTTCTGACCATTTATCATTTATTTATTATTGTTATTATTATTTTTACTTTACAATATTGTATTGGTTTTGCCATACATCAACATGAATCCACCACGGGTGTATACGTGCTCCCCATCCTGAACCTCCCTCCCACCTCCCTCCCCGTACCATCCCTCTGGTGTGACCTAATCATGTTTCCGGGGTTTCTCAGGTGACTTAGTAGTAAAGAATCCGCCTGCCAAGAAGGAGATGCAGGTTCAATCCCTGGGTCAGGAAGATACCCTGGAAAAGGAAATGGCAACCCAATCCAGTATTCTTGCCTGGGAAATCCCATGGACAGAGGAACCTGGTGGGCTACAGTCCATGGGGTTGCAAAAAAGTCACACATGACTTAGTGACTAAACAACAACAATCATATTTTCAGTATTTCCTTTCGCCAAAGAATCTGTAAATTTTTACTATTCCTGGTTTTCTGAATACATTCATCCCTTTCTCCCTTCGGGGCCTTAGTCTTCACTGCTCTATCGCCATCTCTACCTGGCAGAACCTACCCATTCTCCTAGGTGCTGCTTGAATGTGTAAAGTATTTCCTTTCACCCACAGGGGGTTCCTTATCTCTTCAATTTTCCATAGCTCTCTATCTCTCATGCTTACTATTAATATATGCTTACTATTGGGTTGGCCAAAAAGTTCATTTGGGTTTTTCCATTACATCTTATGGAAGTCAGTCAGCCAGTTGTATCCAATTATTTGCGACCCCATGGACTGCAGCACGCCAGCTTATAGAAAAACCCAAACAATTTTTTTGGCTAGTCTAATATATTCATCACATCCTGTGTTAGGTTAAGAACTTTGTGTCCATGCTTATGGACTTGTTCCTAGTGATTCTTTAATAAATGTTTGTTGAATTTTAAAAAGAGCATGTATGCTGCTGCTGCTGCTGCTAAGTCACTTCAGGCGTGTCCGACTCTGTGCGACCCCAGAGACGGCAGCCCACCAGGCTCCCCCGTCCCTGGGATTCTCCAGGCAAGAACGCTGGAGTGGGGTGCCATTTCCTTCTTCAATGCATGAAAGGAAAAAAGGGAAAGTGAAGTTGCTCAGTTGTGTCTGACTCCTAGCGACCCCATGGACTGCAGCCCACCAGGCTCCTCCATCCATGGGGTTTTGCAGGCAAGAGTGCTGGAGTGGGTCACCAGTGCCTTCTCTGGAAGCACGTATGGAGGAGGTCCAATAGTTAGGAAACCGTGCTTCCAGTGCAAGGGGCACAGGTTCAATCCCTGGTCAGGGAATGAAGATCCAGCATGCTGCATCAGTTCAGTTCAGTTCAGTCGCTCTGTTGAGTCCGACTCTTTGCAACCCCATGGACTGCAGCACACCAGGCTTCCCTGTCCATCACCAACTCCAGGAGCTGTATGCTGCATGGCACAACCAAGAAAAATAAAATATAATTTTAAAAATGAAAGAAACAAGCATGATTCTTATGTGCATAGACACACACACATGCACACATATGTTATGCACAACAGTGTTTTATACTAAATTAAGAAATTCAGAATTATAAACATATATTGATATCCATACACCAAGACTCCACAGAAGTACGGAGATTCAAAGCTAGCAGAACCATGAAGTTACCACGTAAAGTGTATCTTCAGTCTTCTAAATTTTTATTTTTAACCACTATCTTCTTGAAAAGACTCCTATCTGAAAAATGCTTTCAGAATCTGTATGAAAACTACCATGTAGTTCAGATGAGAGAATTGAGCTAATCAGGAAATCATATAAAAATCATAGGTGGGCCATTTAGTCATTCTGGTGAAGTCTACTGAAGTTAAACATAACCAGCGGCTTTTTTAACTGTATCAAGTCATGCAGGTTAATTCAGAAGGAAATCTCCATGGGAAGATTTGTTTTATTTCCTCAGTAGTAGTTTTGTAAATAATGTAAAGCACTGGGTCAGGATGGGAGTAACTGTTAAAGCCTTCTTAATTTAGAAACTCTGGCCTCTGGCTTCTATGTATCCAAATAGTGCCTAAGGGAAAATGACATATTCCCCAAGGCTCTGAAAGTCAGGGCTTCCCTGATGGTTCAGCGGTAAAGAATCTGCCTGCCAGTGCAGGAGATGCAGGATTCTTGGGTTAAATCCCTGGGTCAGGAAGATTCCCTGGAGAAGGAAACGGCAACTCACTCCAGTATTCTGGCCTGGGAAATCGCATTGACAGAGGAGGCTGGTGGGCTACAGTCTATGCCGTCACAAAGAGTCAGGCTCCACTGAGCACACACAACCACAGATTCTGAAAGTCAACATGATACAAATCCTCAAGCCCAACCTGACATGGCTTTCTTTTTTTTTTTTTTTGCCAAATTTTTTAAAGGGCTATAATTGATAAAATTTTATTTGGATAAAATATTGATTGATAATTCTTATCTTTTTAAATTTATTTTTAGTTGGAGGATAGTTGCTTTACAATGTTGTGTTGGTTTCTGCCATAAAAGAACATGAATCAGCTAGAAGTATACATATGTTCCCTCCCTCCCATATTCTAATTTTTAAATTAATTTGTATCAGAGTATAGTTGCTTTACATTATTGTGTTAGTTTCTGTTCTACAGCAAAGTGAATCAATTTTAAATAAAATCGTTATAGTCTTTTATCATTCATGACCCTCTTTTCCCCTAAACATAATACACACTCAAACCACTAATCTTAATCCTGCCTCAGCAAAACCAGTTCCATAGTGAAAAGAGAAGCGTATAAACCTCACCATTTAAATCCCTCATCTTCAGTTGATAAAATAAGGGAACCATACTGTTTGTTGTCTAATCGATTCAACAATGAGAACTGAGTAAAATGAAGGAAAGAAAGCACTTTGTAAATTGCTAAACATCAAAGCTCTGATGATACTGCTGGTAATTGCCATCCCCTCCACTAACGTCCAGCCAGGAACTCTGCATTGCCTTCCTGTCCACTCTACATTGCAACTCTCCAAAGAGTCTGTGGCCTTCTGGTTGCTGGTCCTTGGGAGGGCCTCTGGCTCTTCCTGTCTGTCCATCTGAGCTTTGTACTTCCTTCAGAGTCTTCACTCCCCCATGAAAGTTTCACCCCTAATCAACCCACCGAATCTTTGTTTTCAGAATTCTGTTCACACTTACACGCTCAAACTCTACAAGAAGATTCGTTTATGAGTTGGTGTACTGTGATTATTACAAGTCCTGTTGCCACTGCAGTGTAAATTTCCATGTGTAAACCTGATACCATTTACTTCTTTTGCTTTCAATTCTTATTGAAATACAGCTGATATACTTTATCTGTGTTAGTTTCATATGTACAGAAAAATGATTCAGTTATCATTTCAGTTCAGTTCAGTTCAGTTCAGTCACTCAGTCGTGTCCGACTCTTTGCAACCCACAGCATGCCAGGCCTCCCTGTCCATCACCAACTCCCGGAGTTCACTCAGACTCATGTCCATCGAGTTAGTGATGCCATCCAGCCATCTCATCCTCAGTCGTCCCCTTCTCCTCCTGCCCCCAATCCCTCCCAGCATCAGAGTCTTTTCCAATGAGTAAACTCTTCGCATGAGGTGGCCAAAGTACTGTTTCAGGTTAACATCATTCCTTCCAAAGAAATCCCAGGGCTGATCTCCTTTAGAATGGACTGGTTGGATCTCCTTGCAGTCCAAGGGATTCTCAAGAGTCTTCTCCAACACCACAGTTCAAAAGCATCAATTCTTTGGCGCTCTGTATATATAAAACTACATTTAGATATTATTTTTTTTACATTTTCTTCTATTATAGGTTATTGTAAAATATTGAATGTAGTTCCCTGTGCTATTCAGTAGGTCCCTGTTGATTATTTTATATACAGTTCAGTGTATATTTTAATGCTAAACTCCTAATTTATCCCTCTCCCCACTTCCCCTTTGGTAACCATAAACTTGTTTTCTGTCTGTGAGTCTATTTCTCTTTTGTAAATAAGTTCATTTGTTTCTTTTGTTTTTTTAGATTCCACATATATTTTCCTGGGCTCCAAAATTACTGTAGATGGTGACTGCAGCCATGAAATTAAAAGAGCTCTGAGGCCCTGTATGATGTAGCCCCTCGGCAGCCTCCAACCCCCCACCTCCTGGGCCACTCTCTCCACTGGGCCCCTGCAGCCACATGGCCTCCTCGTATGGTCAGCTCACGCCAGGTGAGTGATCTCTCACTCTCTGTACATGCTCTGCCCAACTAGCGCCTGCCTCACCCATACCTTCCTCATGTGACTGACCTTCCTACATCATTGCCTCCTGCCTCAGCTGGTGATTGTTCTAACTTGAGATCAGAACTCCGCCGGGATAGTTCATTAAAGAGGTGGTGAGGGGCCAGTGCTCCTCTGCTGGTTTCCCTGGTAATGTGTCAATTCCCCCTGTAATTAGCAACGTCCACTCCCGGCCCCCCCAAGGAGGGAAGCCTGCTGCCATATCCCGCCCGCCATCAGCTGCACACAGGGAGTGTCGCTCCAGGACCTCGCTTTAGACAGGTAAGCTCCCCTGTCCATGAAACTGTTGATGTCTCTGTCACTGCCTCTGGCTTGCTTCTTCATCCTTGAAGCTGGGCAAATACAGGCCATGCAGGACTTTGGGGTGCAGCCCAACACTTGGCAGAGCAGCCAGAAGACCAAGGAAACTCCCCTGAGTGCCAAGACATCAGAGAAATCAGGCTTGGGGATGGAAAATTGAGGACGTGATCGGGGGTGGCCATTCTACTAATATGGGGCCTGCAAGTGGGGGAGGGGTAACCCCAAAAGTTTCAGCAGTGATCCTGGGGTGTCCGCCCACTAACTTGTGAGGCCCAGAAAAGTCCCAGGGGTGATCCCAAAAGTTGTGGGGGAATCCCAAGGTGGCCATTCACTAGTGTGTGTGGCCCTGGGGTGGCTGTCCTTGGTGAATAGGGGGACACCAAGAGAATCCAGAGAACTCACAGACAGGCCAAGGCTGCTGTACAGATATTGGCCGCCACTACAGTGGGGAGAGAATGTTCACTAATAAGTGAGTGGTCAGTTGCAGGCAGACCAATGCCTTCTGTATGAAGAAAGGTGCAGAGGCTGAGCCAACAGCAGAGGCTAAGGTTAAGTTGGATACTTGGTCACCAGAATGTTTCTTCTGGAGTTGAAGGCCCTTCCTGTGAGGGTGGCTCTGGACCCGCAGGGGTGGCCTTGTGTGTGTGTGTGCTTAGTCACTCAGGCACGTCTGACTCTTTGCAACCCCATGGACTATGGCTGGCCAGGTTCCTCTGTCCATGGGGATTCTCCAGGCCAGAATACTAGAGTGGATCCGAGTGGATCCTCCTCCAGGGGATCTTCCCAACCCAGGAACTGAACCCAGCTCTCCTACTTTGCAGGTAGATTCTTTACCATCTAAGCCACCAGGGAAGTCCAGGGGTGGCCTTAGACCTTCCTTATAACTGGACAGGGCACTGCTGCCTCATCTTTCTCTCCATGAACCCGGTAAGTGCTTGGCTCCAAAACTTGCCCATATCCTGGCAAATAACTGTTCTGAACACGCTAGGTATCTTACTCTTGATATTCTTTGGCTGCTGATGTCTGTATTGTAATCGTGGTATTTGGTTGCAATGCCTGCTACGTACCTGACCCCAAGGATATTGCAGAAGAGGGGATGGGCCAAGATTGTAAGCGTTGTGCAGGGTGTGTAGGGTGTGGTCAGGATACTCAACATGGCTGTTCTCTTGCTCCCTGGATATCACCTGCCCGACCAGTGCCTGCTTCACCTACACCTCCTGACATTGCCGACCTTCCTATGTCCTTGCTCCCGACCCAGACCCAGCTAGTCATTGTACTTTCATTTTTAATACTTTTTTAAAATTTATTTGGCTGTGTCTGATTGTAGCTGTAGCACATAGGATCTTTTTTCTTGTTGTGGCAGGCAGGATCTTTAGTTGTGGCATGCTGGTTCCCTGATCAAGGATGGAACCCGGTCCCCCTGCATTGGGAACATAGAGTCTGAGCCACTGGACACCAGAGAAGTTCTTCTAATTTTTAGGTCAGAACATCTCCACTGTAAGACGGTAGTGAGGGGTCTGCTCCTCTGTTGGTCTCCTGATAACTAATGAGCCAACCTGAGGGCAGAAGAGATGCAACTTTTTTATATCAAGTCTGAATCCAGATTTCAGTATCCAAAAGCTAGAGTGAGAAGAACTCAGCAAAGCTTAAGCCTGGGGAGAAGTCTTAATTCTCTGCCTTAAGACACTTTCAAGAGTCATTAAAAATCTCATTATACTTGTTTCTCACTAATCTAATTGAAAAATTGTCTTAAGCCTAAGATAATACTGTATCTTGCGTGGTTGATTGTACAAGTCCTTTATAAAGTAGCCAAATACATCTGACCTGCTGCTGTTACTGACTGCAAAGAGTTGACTCTGGTGAAAAGAAAGTGAAAAGTGAAAGTGAAAGTCACTCAGTTGTGTCTGACTCTTTGCAACCCCATGGACTATACAGTCCATGGAATTCCCCAGGCCAGAATACTAGAGTGGGTAGCCTTCCCCTTCTCCAGGGGATCTTCCTAACCCAGGGATCAAACCCAGGTCTCCCACATTGCAGGCGGATTCTTTACCAGCTGAGCCATGAGGGGAGCCCAAGAATACTGGAGTGGGTAGCCTATCCCTCCTCCAGCAGATCTTTCTGACCCAGGTATCAACCAGGGTCTCCTGCATTGCAGGCGGATTCTTTACCAACTGAGCTATCAGGGAAGCCCACAGTGAAAAGAAGTGAAAATCAAAATACTCTGTCAATATGACTCATCATAGGTTATGTCAATGCTATAAAAGTGTGAAACAGTGTTTCCAACACCAAAAGCAATTGGATAGTGAGACCTAGAGAAAAACCTGCTTCAGTTCAGAAATGGATCTGTATGATTCACTCAATCACTCTGAACCTGCTTAATATCCAAAGGTTCTCCCATATGTGAACTCACCAAGAAAAGGTTTCACACACCAGAGGACCTAAATGAAGGAATGATCCATGGAATGGTTTTTAAGCCAAACAAGCATTTGAGGCAGCAGAATCTCTTTTGTCTGTTTCGCTGCATCAAATGTAGGTTACATGCCTTCTGTGAAGGTAATGTGCAGACCTGCAAGTGAAACGTAAAGGCATTTCTTCTGGATGGAACACCTGTCAGTTTTGATCATTTCTCTTCTTGCCATATGCCGTCTCACTCGACCCTGTTCTGTCCTTTCTTTTCTCTGCTCCATTATAATCTGCATGAGAACCTCATTTAGTTCAGCCTCCTCCACCCAGTGCCTTTGGAGAATGGAGGTTGCTTCTGTCTTTTGGGTTTGGTTTTCCTGTAAGTATATTGTAAAAACTATATTCTTCCTTCATATCAAAACCCATGCAGTTCTTTTTTTCCAATTTTAGTTTCCCTCTGTGAACAGCAACCTGCAATCAAAATTTTGGCAGATAAATATATTACAGGGCTTTTCATTTTATGAGTGCTGCTGTTGAACTTGGGCATATTATATGGGAGGATAGAGAACATTTTTCATGCCAACCATTAATCTCCTCCTCTTTGTTCCCATCACACTGAAACTCCACCTCCATTACTACATATACCAATTTTAGTGTATTCATTGTTATATAACCTGCTGCATGAGGGGAAGAGTAAATTTAGTTTGCTCTTTCATTCAACAAGCATTTGAGTGGCATCTGTGGGCCAAGCAGTAGACTACTGGTGGAGGATATAAAGAAGAATCTGAGTCTTCTCAAGGAGCCCACTTTTTTTTACCTCATCATATGTACCTTTTCATTTGTTGAATTAAACTAAATCACTAGATAATGCCTTGGCTTGAAGATGCTGAGGGACTTCGGCCTCATTGAATAAGCAAATGTTTCTGTAACGCTCTCCCCATACAACATCAAACGCTGGTTCCCTCTTAAGTGTCTTCAAGGAACTGCAGCTACAAAGATGGCAGAGGATGGGAAGGGAAAGGTCTACCCAGGCAGTACTGGAGGTGAAGGAAGAGCCTGGGGGACAGCAAGAATTGACCACGTCCTTCTGCATCCGTGTCTATATTGAAAGGCAGACTTGAGTAGCTCTATATCACACAGACTTTTCTTTTATGCTTATTGACATACAGTTGACTTACAAGGTCGTGTTAATTTCTGCTGTGCCACAGAGTGACTCAGCTATACACATACGCACATTCATGTTCTCTTCCTTTACGGTTTATCCCAAAAGATTGGGTGTAGTTCTATACAGTAGCATTATACAGTATACAGTAGTGCCATACAGTAGCACCTCGGTTATTCATTCTGTGGTTTGTATCTGCTAAGCCCAAACTCCCAGTCTGTCCTTCTCCTTCCCTGCCCTTTAGCAAGCACGAGTCTCTTCTCTACGGCTGTGACTCTCTTATTTTAGATTCCACATATAAGTGATGTCATGCAATATATTTCTCTCTCCTTCTGACTCAGTATGATAATCTCTAGTTGCATCCATGTTGCTGAAATGGCATTATTCCATTCTTTTTAATGGCTGGGTAATATTCCATTGCTTATATGTAGCACAGACTCTTTGTCCATTCTTCTCTCAATGAACGTTTGGCTCCATGTCTTTGGCTTTGGGGAATAGTGCTGCAATGAACATAGGGGTGCAAGCATCTTTTTGAATTATAGTTTGGTCTGGGTGTGCAGTTTTGTCTGCCCAGGAGTAGGATTGCTAGGTCATGTGGCAACTCTGTTTTTTGTTTTTTTGAGGAACCTCCATACTGTTCTCCATAGTGGTTGTGCCAATTTATATTTCCACGAACAGTGTAGTAGGGTTCTGTTTTCTCCAAACTCTCTCCATCATGTTATTTGTTAGACTTTATAGTGATGACGGTTCCGACCAGAGTGAGGTATTGCCTCATTCACACAGGATTTTTCTACTTTTTGAACTCGACCAAACTCAGAATCCAAAGAATCCAAAGTTTAACTCATAACTCAAATATTTCACAAAGTTTGGGCAAGCCATCAACTAAATGCTTCTTTTATATCTTTATATGGTGACCTATGGGCTTCCCTGGTGGCTCAGACAGTAAAGAATCAGCCTACAGTGAGGAGACCTGGGTTTGATCCCTGGGTCAGGAAGATCCCCTGGAGAAGGGAATGGCAACCCACTCCAGTATTCTTGCTTGGAGAATTCCATAAAGGGGAGCCTGGTGGGCTAAGTCCATGAGGTCACAAAATGTCAGACACAACTGAGTGAAAGTGACTTTCACTTTAATGGTACCTGTGATCTGACATACCACAGACACGGGCATCTAGACTGAGATGAAGAAAGAGACTGTCTAAGTGGTAAGACCCTCTGACCAATTAATATCACAACAAATAATCTACAGAAAAGAAGACTTAGACTCTCCCAGGGCTCTTAAAGTTTATTTATATTCTTGGTTGTGTTATTGATTAAACCAAGTTTCTTTTTTTTTTTCAGGAGTTTCTATTTTAAAACTCCTTCCTAGGAAATAGTAGGATTTAGTCAACAGTTTAGACTTTCATCATTTAGTCAACAGTTATTGAGTGCCATTCCATGCCAGGCCCTGTGTTGGGTGCTGCAGGCATGAAGATAAATATGACTCTCTCTCTAGAAGCTCCCAGTTCAGTGAGGGAATAAACAGTTAAATAAATATGCTAAAGGGAACCAGATTTTTAATCCCCCTTCAACTCACAATTGTTTGAGTCACATGTGTCTTCTTCGGAACTAAAAGAGTACTTGCTAACTTGATTGCCCAACCTTTTGAGATACAAGTTAGAAAACTAGGGAGAAAGAAGAGACTGGCAAGGAAATGGCAGAAGGAGATGAAAGGAATAAAGTTGCTAAATCAGACTGCTGAAAGAGCAAGGGTGAGACAAGGGGACAAAGAAAAAGTCACAAGGAACTAAAGCTGAAGACAGCATTTTGGAGGCTGATATGTGAGGCCGATATATGTCAACTCTGAAATATAAGAGTTTATCATGTGGAGGGTAAGAAAACAGAAGAATGGAGAAAATAATTCTGAGGACAGTTAGTCTGAGGTAGGGAGTGGCATCTCCTTTGTTGATTGGTTGAGGGGGAAGAGGAAACTTAGAATATATTATAAATCATTTGGGGTCAGCCAGGCCAGGCTTCTTTATGCATGATTATTTGCAGAGACTGAGCTATAGGGCTCCCCAAGGTTTAGTGTGCATTTGGAATACAGGCTCTATAATGAGAGTGTATAAAGGAGCATGACCACTGAGTTTCAGGTTGGAAATGCCAACATTATTTAGCTAAGAAGAACTTTTCTCGAGCTGAGGGGCCCTAATGGGTGATTTATTTCAATGTAGCATTATCTTGCAATGCCAGTGAAAGCTCCAGGAAAGCAGCTGATGCATGAATGGTTGAGTAGAATTTTAAGAAAAAAAAAAAAAAAGGAGTAAAAAAAAAAAAAGGAGTAGAAAAGAAACAGCAGACCAGAAATTCAATAGCTGATAAAGTTGGAGAAGATAGAGAAGACAGGCAGTTTGTGGGCCTGTGAGCTGATATTTGTCATCCTCAGCTCTATGAGGATGCTTTGTGCAGTTTTTCTTTTTTGATGAAGAATAGGTGACTTTGGGGCTTCCCTGGTGGTAAAGAATCCACCTGCCAATGAGGGAGACAAAGGTTTTCAATTCCTTATCCAGAAAGACCCCACATACTGCAGAGCAACTAACTAAACCTGTGTTCTAGAGACAGAGAGCCGCGACTACTGAGCCCAGGCGCTGCAACTACTGAAGCCCAAGAGCCTAGAGCCTGTGCTCCGCAAGTAGAGAGTAGCTCCTAATCACCACCGCTAGAGAAAGCCTGAGCAGCAGCGGAGACCCAGCCCAGCCAAAAATAAATAAATGCAAATTTTTAAAAAACTGAAAAATGGTGGATGACGAATGGATAAGAAAGTTGCGGTACATATACACAATGGAATATTACTTAGCCATTAAAAAGAATACATTTGAATCAGTTCTAATGAGGTGGATGAAACTGGAGCCTATTATACAGAGTGAAGCAAACCAGAAAGAAAAACACCAATACAGTATACTAACGCATATATATGGAATTTAGAAAGATGGTAATGATGACCCTATATGCAAGATAGCAAAAGAGACACAGATGTATAGAACAGTCTTTTGGACTTGGTGGGAGAGGGAGAGGGTGGGATGATTTGAAAGAAAAGCATTGAAACATGTATATTACCATATGTGAAACAGATCACCAGTCCAGGTTCGATGCACGAGACAGGGTGCTCAGGGCTGGCGCACTGGGATGAGTAAACCCTGGGAGCTGGTGATGGACAGGGAAGCCTGGAGTGCTTCAGTCCATGGCGTCGAAAAGAGTCAGACATGACTAAGCGACTGAACTGAACTGATGTTCTTATTTATTTTTCTTAGAAGATGTTTTAAAGTTCTTCCCTTTTAACATTTTCTCACCTGAGAATGTTCCCTCACAGGCCTTTGAGCACAACTGATTTACTAGGCAAATGACCATTTGTATTTTCTGACTTCAAGTAGCCTGAGGGATGGGATGAGGAGGGAGGTGGGAGGGGGGTTCAGGATGGGGAACACATGTACACCCATGACTGATTCATGTCAATGTATGGCAAAAAAAACCACTACAATATTGTAAAATAATTAGTCTCCAATTAAAATGAATAAATTTTTTTAAAAACCTATACTAAAAAAAATTACTTTCAATCTATGACATTAAAATAAATCTGTCATATTTCCAACAATGCAGGATAGGTTTGGTGTTTTTACTTTCCCTGCAGTTTATGGAGTCATGAAGAGTCAGACACAACTGAGTGACTTCACTTTCACTTTTCACTTTCATGCATTGGAGAAGGAAATGGCAACCCACGCCAGTGTTCTTGCCTGGAGAATCCCAGGGACGGCGGAGCCTGGTGGGCTGCCATCTGTGGGGTCGCACAGAGTCGGAAACGACTGAAGTGACTTAGCTTTAGGGGAAAACATATTTCTACCTCCATTCCTTCCCTGGTGATTCAATATTATGAGTGTGAGTGTGCTTGGTCACTAAGTTGTGTCCAACTCTTTGACTCCATGGACTGTAGCCCACCAGGCTCCTCTGTCCAGGCAAGAATTCTGGAGTGCATTGCCATTTCCTCTTCCAGGGGATCTTCCCGACCCAGGGATTGAATTTGCGTCTTTTGCATCTCCTGCATTGTCAGGCAGATTCTTAACCACTGTGCCACCTGGAAAGCTGACATGATGCAGTATTCTAGATCAAACACAAATCAGCATGAAATATCACGGCATGTACAAGACACTCCAAGCTGTTCCTTGGAGCTGTAACTTGAGATGAAGGTCCATTTATGGAGTATTTACTCTGGGCCAGGCTCAGAGATGAGCCCTTTCCTTGGACCATTTCATAATCCTCATAACAATCCTGAAGTAGGTACTGTTATAATATCCCTATTTGATAAATTTAGAGGGATTAAATAACACTGCCCAAGATCACACAACTAGCAAACAACAGAATCAGGATTCAAATAAGCAACTAAATTCCAAAGCCAATGTTTCCAGTTACAGGACCTCCTGCCACCTCACGTTGTACAGTGGGGTCTGACTGCTGTCTTCCAAGTCTGTGCATCTCCAACTAAACATGTGTTCAGGGCTACTTGAAGTCAGAAGATATATGTGGTCATTTGCCTAGTAAATCAGTTGTGCTCAAAGGCCTGTGAGGGAACATTCTCAGGTGAGAAAATGTTAAAAGGGAAGAACTTTAAACATCTTCTAAGAAAAATAAATAAGAACATCAGTTCAGTTCAGTTGCTTAGTCATGTCTGACTCTTTTCGAGCCATGGACTGAAGCACTCCAGGCTTCCCTGTCCATCACCAACTCCCAGAGTTTACTCAAACTCATGTCTATCGTGTCAGTGATGCCATCCAACCATCTCATTCTCATCATCCCCTTTTCCTCCCACCTTCAATCTTTCTCAGCATCAGGGTCTTTCCCAATGAGTCAGATCTTTGCATCAGGTGGCCAAAGTATTGGAGTTTCAGCTTCAGCATCAATCCTCCCAATAAATATTCAGGACTGATTTCCTTTAGGATGGACTGGTTGGATCTCCATGCAGTCCAAGGGACTCTCAAGAGTCTTCTCTTGAGTTCAAAAGCATCACTTCTTCATTGTTCAGCTTTTTTTATAGGCCAACTCTCACATCCATACATGACTACTGGAAAAACTATAGCTTTGCCTGAATGGACCTTTGTTGGTAAAGTAATGTCTCTGCTTTTTAATATGCTGTCTAGGTTGGTCATAACTTTTCTTCCAAGGAGCAAGTGTCTTTTAATTTCATGGGTGCAGTTACCATCTGCAGTGATTTGGAGCCCAAGAAAATAAAGTCTCTCACTATTTCTGTTGTTTCCCCATCTATTTCCCATGAATTGATAGGACCAGATGCCATGATCTTAGTTTTCTGAATGTTGAATTTTAAGCCAACTTTTTCACTCTACTCTTTCACTTTCATCAAGAGGCTCTTTAGTTCTTCGCTTTCTGCCATAAGGGTGGTGTCATCTGCATATCTGAGGTTATTGTTGTTTCTCCCGGCAATCTTGATTCCAGCTTGTGCTTCATCCGGTCTGGCATTTCTCATGATGTACTCTGCATATAAATTAAATAAGCAGGGTGACAATATGCAGCCTTGATGTACTCCTTTTCAAATTTGGAACCAGTCTGTTGGTTCATGTCCAGTTCTAACAGTTGCTTCTTGACCTGCAACATACCATGGGCTAATAATATAAACTTCTATGAATATAAAGGTAAATTATATAATTTTGAAAAGACCCCATGCTTTTCAAAATCCATCTTTACTGTTTTTTTTTTCTTTTAGAGCTTTCAAAAAATTTTTATGAAACATTGCTGTAGGCATGAGAGGTATGGAGAGCTGCAGTAGCATTGTGGTCAAGTTTACATTGGAAAGATTTTTCACAGTGAGGGAGAAGCACAAGGAGAGAATCAGGCTTCACTCTTAGAGTGGAGTGTGGATTAGAAAACACTGAGCTCACTTCTAGATACCTGAGTCTGAGATGCCCGGCTGCCTCCAAGTGTGCATGTGTGTGGGTCTGGAACTCAGGTGAGATCTTCCACAAAGACCTTGTGTTGGGTTGGCCAAAAAGGTCTTTGGGCTTTTTCCATAGGATGTTATAAAAAAAAACCCAAGCGACCATTTTGGCCAACCCGGTATCACTTCCTTGCACTACCAGCATTCAAGGCAGGTTCCCACCTGGTACTTCAACAGCATTTGGTACAGAACAGACACTTGAAAACCATTTATTGAGTGAAGAAAGTGGGAAAAAGAGTACATGTACTAATAATGTGTTTGATAAGAGATGCTGGTTATGCTAAATTACAAAAATGTTCAGAATTAAAGGAACATTATTATATTATTATGTGTTTATTAAATTCATAAACATTTGTAGGTTTCCTGTGGTATAATGATATTTATCCCTCTAAGAAAATCACTTTCAAGAGATCTAAGTTTCCCTCTAGTATTATATTAAATCATATTATATTATATATAAAAGCATTATATTAAAAGAAAAAGCTTTCACTTTCTTTTTTTAAAATTTTATTTTATTTTTTTAACTTTTTATTTTTACTTTATTTTACTTTATAATACTGTATTGGTTTTGCCATACATTGACATGAATCCACCACGGGTGTACATGCGATCCCAAACATGAACCCCCCCTCCCTCCTCCCTCCCCACAACAACCCTCCGGGTCATCCCCGTGCACCAGCCCCAAGCATGCTTCCACTTTCAAAATGCCAATTGTTTGATATTTCTATAATGCAGTGATGTCATTAGAGGTAAATTTTCATCAAGAGCTTGAATAAACCCTTCCATCAGAGAATAGCAACCATGTCTTGACTAATCTCTGAGAGGGTCCTTGGCTGCCAAGTGCTCCACCAAAGTCTGGCCTTTCTAAAACAAGTGGGTATATGCACACGATTTTTATATGTAGGATATATGGATGATATACATGTGTGAATATATATATCTGTACGTGTGCATATGCTTAGATTTAACTGCATATTATATAACTATATATGTACACACATATAGAGTATGGTTTTTTCATGTTTTCCAATCTGAACTGTGCCATACTACAAATCATTTGAATGTTTGCTTTGCCTCAGATTTTTCTCTTGGTGCTTTCATTACTTTTCAATTTTTAAAAAACTCTACAGCCACATTTCCTAAGAGACTTATTAACTTGAGTTTCCTAGTTATAGTTTTATAGATTGCTGAGAGTTCTGGGGCCTTTTGTAACTAAGAAATTGTGTTCCAATTTTATGACTCACTTTCTGGGAATCAATTTTCTCGACCCAGAGCCCACTTTATTTCACTGGCCATGATAATTTTGAAATAAGCTTATATATGTCCATAGAAACTATTATTGGCTTGGGTTTTTACATTGAATTCCATTTAATGTTCACACTGCGTTATATAGTATTTGCTTCCTTTAAGTGCACTTTTATGGGAAAATAAAATTTTATTTTGCAGTAAACTTCACATTCAGCGGTGCAGGTATATGTATGACTGACTGTTGCTACTGTCAAGGCTTACAGGTTTTAGTCTGCCTCTCCTTTTCAAACAGTCATTAAGCAGCTATGTGAGGCTGGAGGTCATAAACCAGCCTATAGCGATTTCCCTCTGAAGCAACTCAGTAGAGACGTGCATTGATTATGATAGTCTCCTGGGGCCCCAACGTCTCTTCATCCTCCCGTTCGTAACTTTCATTTGACATTGCGGGGCTCTCAATTGCCAACTCTGCTCTAGGAAAATCACCCCATTCTTTCCTTAATTAAAGCCCTGCTGTACCCCAGGACACTCACTGCTTCCCCTAAAGTCTGCTAACATGGAGAATGTGGCTCTCTCCACCCTTGGTATTGCAGTACAAGGAAGCAGAGCTCAAGTCCTCCACATCCTGTGACCCCTCAAACCAATCCTTGAGCAAAATTCCTCTCTCCTTGCAGGTCCAAAGGTTCCAGCCATATCACATTCCACCCTTCCTTGGACTCAAAGTGCCTATGGATTCCATGGACAGTTCTCCTATGTTCAGTAAACATTTTTACGCCTAACTGTGGCCTTCCTCTCTATGCCATCATTCTGGGTGACAACCTGTACAATATCCAGGTTTCACAATTTCTTGACTACCTCCTCATGTTCAGTTACCTTCTTTTCCACTTTATTTCACACTGTGTCATGAAATAATTTTAAATGGTTCAGATTGAAAGGTAAACACAAAGAGGTCTCACTCCCCCATCTCTACCACATCCTGTTCAAAACACACATCCCTGGTGGGTGACTATTTTTATTAGGTTCTGATATTTCTTTTTTGTAAGAATTATCACCGCATATGATCACAATAAACTGTGGAAAATTCGGAAAGAGATGGGAATACCAGACCACCTGACCTGCCTCTTGAGAAACCTGTATGCAGGTCAGGAAGCAACAGTTAGAACTGGACTTGGAACAACAGACTGGTTCCAAATAGGAAAAGGCGTACGTCAAGGCTGTATATTGTCACCCTGCTTATTTAACTTCTATGCAGAGTACATCATGAGAAACCCTGGGCTGGAAGAAGCACAAGCTGGAATCGAGATTGCCAGGAGAAATATCAATAACCTCAGATATGCAGATGACACCACCCTTAGGGGAGAAAGTGAAGAGGAACTAAAAAGCCTCTTGATGAAAGTGAAAAAGGAGAGTGAAAAAGTTGGCCTAAAGCTCAACATTCAGAAAACGAAGATCATGGCATCTGGTCCCATCACTTCATGGGATATAGATGGGGAAATGGTGGAAACAGTGTCAGACTTTATTTTTTTGGGCTCCAAAATCACTGCAGATGGTGATTGAAGCCATGAAATTAAAAGACGCTTACTCCTTGGAAGAAAAGTTATGACCAACCTAGACAGTATATTCAAAAGCAGAGACATTACTTTGCCAACAAAGGTCTGTCTAGTCAAGGCTATGGGTTTTCCAGTGGTCATGTATGGATGTGAGAGTCGGACTGTGAAGAAAGCTGAGCCCTGAAGAAGTGATGCTTTTGAACTGTGGTGTTGGAGAAGACTCTTGAGAGTCCCTTGGACTGCAAGGAGATCCAACCAGTCCATTCTGAAGATCAGCCCTGGGATTTCTTTGGAGGGAAAGATGCTAAAGCTGAAACTCCAGTACTTTGGCCACCTTATGTGAAGAGTTGACTCATTGGAAAAGACTCTGATGCTGGGAGGGATTGGGGGCATGAGGAGACGTGGACGCCAGAGGATGAGATGGCTGGATGGCATCACTGACTTGATGGACGTGAGTCTGAGTGAACTCCGGGGGCTGGTGATGGACAGGGAGGCCTGGCGTGCTGCGATTCACGGGGTCACAAAGAGTTGGACACAACTGAGCAACTGAACTGAACTGAAGAATTATCTATGTCAATTCTTTGTGCACCCATATTTGTTCACAAATGCTACCATATTATGTATACTTCTTATAAATTGCTTTCTTCACTTAACATACATCCTGGTTCAACATATCTTTTTTTTTTTGGCTATATTTCCTATGAATATTAGTTATAGTTACCATTTTTCTTTCTATATCTTTCTGCTCTTTTCTAATCCATTTCTTTTGGTATTTAAGAAGGCTTTGCTTTTCTTCTAGGCTTATAATTTTTCTAATATATTTTGTTTTAAAAAAAAAAACAAGTTTACTTTTCCCTTTCTGTGGTTTCTGCTCTTCGGTTTGTCTGTGCTGGTATGTTTTGACTGCACATATTATCTGAACAATTTTGAGTTTGTTTTACTTTCTACTTTTATTTTTTTGAGGGGTTGGTGTATTCCTACTTCATCAGAGCATATAATGCTTATACAGTCTCCTTCTGCCCTTTGTTTTAACCTTGTATCTACACTGAAGTGTATTTAATGTGTTCCATCAGTCCATGGGCCAGGGTTTTTCCAGTCTTCCTTCGGCTGGATAGAGCTCACCCTCTAGTTTTGTTTGTGAATATAGCACTCCTTGAGTGCTCACATTTTTTAAGCTGTTCACTTGAAGGATAACTTATCTAAATATAAAATCTTTGGCTTGCACTTTCTATTCTTTCTTTAAAAACAATGTTTTCTCCAAAATTGTCTTGCTTTCACAAACTCTGATTTCAACTTTTTCCCTTGTAAGTTTGGTCTTTTTGCCTAAAGGCACAGGGATTTTTGGTTTGTTTGTTTTTATGATTAAAGTCTAGGAGTTTTACAGGATAAGTCTCTGAGCTGACCATCTGGGAGATTTTTTGAATTATTACTTTAAATAACATTTCTTTCACATTACTTTGTTTTTCTTTTTCAAGGACTCCAATTATATGTATGTGAGATCATCTTTGTCCGTCATCTATAGCTATCAATTTCTCTGATTGTTTTCCCATTTTATTTTCATGCTCTTGACTGTTTTAATTCATTTCCTCGATACCCCTTGCTTTATTTTTAAGTAATTCTTTCTCTCTTGGTCACCCTGTATTTTAATCTTCACTTACAAGATGGTTTTCTTTTTCTTCTGCTTCTTTCTAGAATTTACATAGTTTTCGTATTCCTCCTCCTCTCTTCTGAATGGGGAAATTTTTTTAATAAGTGCTTATTTTATTATATTTAATTTTATTTTCTACTCTTCATGGTTTTAGATGAACTTTCATCAAGAGAAGTGTTTTCTTATTTTCTGTCTTCTTATAGATTTTATGGTGGTTGTCACCTATTTTTTTGTTTTTCAATATCATATATTTTATTGGATTAGCAACAAGAAATAATTCTATATAGACAGGTGTTGGGCATTTGGTAGCTTATAGTTTTCTTAGTTCAAGAGCACCCTCTTCTGTTGGTATAATAGACTATACTTTCTTTTAAAAGAGTACCATTGTGATGAGAAGAATTGGTTTCTCTTTTTATTGGTGATTCTGTTATTTGTTTAGATATTTGTTTTCCACTGTTTTTCCTCCCATTTTTTACCTCACCACCAATTTTTTCAATTACACACAAGTGGGACCCTCTCAAGATCACCATCTAGGCCCCCTGCACTTTCAAAACATTTTCTTTTGACTTGCAGAAGATAGTGTTCTAATACGCAAGGTGATGTGCTTTTAAAAACCTGTTTCCTGTCACCCCCAGACTAACACTGCCCTCTCTTTTTCATGAAGACTGTCTCTGATTCTCTACTTTGATATGTGTGCCAGAGCTGCCTTTGCAGCTATTTAATTCCCTTCTTCTCTGTTAATGACTTTCTGATATTCGTTATCTCTTAGTTATATTGTGGACATAGATCTGTTGGTTTCACTTACTCTCCTGATCTGTATGGTTTTTGGAAGATGTGTACAGTGTTGGATTCTGGTGGCTGCAGTTTTCTTCAATTGTTGTGTTTCTTAGGGTCCTATCCCAGAATTCTTCTCTTTTTACTTTTCACAAGCTAAGTGACCTTACTACTTGTATTCCTTTCATTAAGATTTATAGGCTAATGACTATCAAACTGTATTTTATTGCTGGCCTCCACATCTTTTGTTACTGACCGATAAGATATCCCAACAGGTAACACCACAGTCATCCCTCACTTAACATGCATGAAACTGAATTATCTTTTATTCTCTATATATTCACAGATCTACTCCTCCTGTCCCTCATCTTGATACATGGTACCACCCCCCAATGTACCCTGTCACTTAAGACAGAAGGATTCTTGTTACTCCTGGTCCCAGTCAGTCTCAGAGTACTCATGACTCTACCTCCTACATATCTCAAAGCTGTCTTGCACCATTCTCCAATTTACATGCTTTAAGCCAACATCACCTCTTGGGTGAATTACTCAACCAGCCTCCTAACTGTTGTTCCTGCTTCCACTGTGGCTTCTTCTACTGCAAAGCCCACATAATTTTGCTAAAACTTTAAATTATTTATGCCACCCCTCCTTCAGAAGGTCATATTGCCTTCCTGATAGTAACAGTAATAGACTTCCATAATAGTCTAGCCCTATTATGTTTGAATGACTAGCCATAATCATTGGATGACTGTTAACCTGTCTACATTTCTCTTTCACCTGCTCTCTCCTCTCCCTTTCCCCTATGAAACGTAAGGAACAGAAACACTGTGGAAGATTGTAGCCTCCAGACTGGCCACAGAATCAACTCTACAGATGCTGTTCCAGAAGCATACCACTCCCCATCAAGATATCACCTACACAAAAATAATGGATAAAAACATATGATCATGTCAACAGATGCAGAAAAAACCCTTTGACAGAATTCAACACTCACTCATGGTAAAACTCTCCACAAAGTGGGTATAGAGGGAACCCACCTAAACATGATAAAGGCTATTTAAGACAAACCCACAGCTGACATCATACTCCATGTTACCAAGCTAACAACTTTTCCTCTAAGATCAAGCACAGGGCAAGGATGCCCTCTCTCACCACATTTATGCAACACAGTATTGGGAACCCTAGCCAGAGAAAGTAGCTAGAAAAAGGAAATGAAAGAATATACCAGGGGGAAAGGACAGTCTCATCAATAAATGGTGTCAGGATAATTGGACCACTCTCTCATACTGTACACAAAAATCAACTCAAAATGGATTAAAGACTTAAACATAAAACCTGAAACCATAAAACTCCTAGAATAAAACATAGAGGATAAATTCCTTGACAATGATTTTTTTTTAATTTAACACCAAAAGCAAAGGCAACAAAAGCAGAAATAAACAAGTGGGACTACATCAAACTAAAATGATTCTACTTAACACAGGAAGCCAACGACAAAATGAAAATGCAACCTATGGAATGGGAGAAAATCTTCGTAAACCATATACCTGTAAGGGATTGATATCTAAAATTTGCTAAAGTATATTTTTAAAAATTCAGTTGTCTCAATAGTGGAATAAACAAAGAAAAATCTGATTTTATAAAGGGCAGAAGAACTGAATAGAAGACATAAAAACAATCAACAGGTATATTTGAAAGGTGTTAAACATTATTAACCATCAGGGAAATGCAAAGCAAAACCACAATGAGATTTTATGTTACATCTGTTAAAATAACTATCATCAAAACGACAAGAAACAACAAGCATTGGTGTGGATGTGGAGAAAGGAGAATCCTTGTGCATTGTTGGTCGGAATGAATGAAATTGGTGCAGCCACTATGGAAAACAGCATGAAGTTTCCTCAAAAAATTAAAATTAGAAATACCATTATGATCCAGCAATCCCACTTCTAGGTACTTCTGAAAGAAATGAAATCACTATATCAAACAGATAAGCTGCATCCCCAAGTTCACTGCAGTGTTATTTACAATAGCCAAGACTTGAAAACAATGCAAGTGTCCATTGAGGAATAAATGAATGAAGAAAATATGATATGTAATATGTAATATTTTTCATCTATACAAAAGAAAGAAATCCTGCTATTTGGGACACTTTGGATGAGTCTTCGGGGCATTACATTAAGCGAAATAAATCAGACAGAGAAAGACAAATACGGAATGAATTCACTTATATGTGGAATCTGAAAAAAAAACAAACCCACATAAACAGAAAATAAATTGGTGATTGTCAGAAGCAGAAGGGGTTCAGGTGAGAGCAAAATGAGTGAAGGTGGTCAAAAGGTACAAACTTCCAGTTATAAAATAAAAATCCCCTGGGGATATAATGTATAACGTGGTTCAGTTCAGCTCACTCGCTCAGTCATGTCCAACTTTTTTTGACCCCATGGACTGCAGCACGCCAGGCTTCCCTGTCCATCACTAACTCCTGGAGTTTACTCAAACTCATGTCCATTGAGTCAGTGATGCCATCCAACCATCTCATCCTCTGTCGTCCCCTTCTCCTCCCGCCTTCAGTCTTTCCCAGCAGCAGAGTCTTTTCCAATGAGTCAGTTCTTCACATCAGGTGGCCAAAGTATTGGAGTTTTAGCTTCAGCATCAGTCCCTCCAGTGAATATTCAGGACTGATTTCCTTTAGGACTGACTGGTTGGATCCCCTTGCAGTCCAAGGGACTCTCAAGAGTCTTCAACACCACAGTTCAAAAGCATTAATTCTTGAGGACTCAGCTTTCTTTCCAGTCCAACTCTCACCTCCATACATAACTACTGAAAAACCAAAGCTTTGACTAGATGGACCTTTAACTATGGCTAACAATATTGTATATTTGAAAGTTGTTAGTGGAGTAAATCCTTCTCTTTTTTAAATATCTTCTTTACTTATTTATTTATTTGGCTTCATTAAGTCTTACTTGAGGCCCACAGGATCTGGCATCTTTAGTTGCAGTGTGCAAACTCTTAGTTGTGACATGTGGGATCAAGTTCCCTGCCAAGGGATTGAACCCAGGCCTCCTGCATTGAGAACATGGAATCCTAGCCACTGGACCACCAGGGATGTCCTGAGAGTAGATCTTAAAAGTTCTCGTCACAAGAAGAAAAAAAAAAAATGTAACTACATGAGCTGATAGATGTAAACTAAACGTCTGGTGATCATTTTATTAAATATATATTAAATCATGTTGTATACCTTACATAAATACAATGTTATGTGTCTGTTGTATTTCAGTAAAACTTAAAAATTAAATTTAAAAATAAATATAAAGAAAGTCTAAGCAGCGCTGAAATTCTTGAAGGTAGATGGGTGCCTGGGGGAAAGAGGACTTGGGGAGGGCAGAAGAGAGGAGGAATGAAGGGCTAATATTTCCATTATAAACAGTGAAGAAATACTTGAAAATAAATCTATTTCAATTATTTTAAGTATGTGTTTGATTTAAAATAATTAAAATAGATTTTTTTTCTCCATCTGGAATTTATATTGGTGAATGAAGTGAGATAGAGATCTAACATCATAGTTTTCCAGCTGCCTATCTAGTTGTAATCTAGGGTAATTTTAATTACAGAAAAAAAAGCTTTTCTTTTTTTCCTTCTCTTCTCCTTCTCATATTGTTGTCTTTTCATGGAGCACTGAGAAACATAGAAATATATGGTCAGACACACACCCCATCCCTCTGATTCTTTAAGGCCAGTTCCATGCCCTTAGATAATTTATAGCTTCTTACATTCGAGTCACACTACAGATAATCAGAGAGGTCAGAAATATCAAGTGCAATAGCAGAACTAAGTTTTTAGACGATTTTGGTGATGGACACACTGAGAACCTTTGCTTCACATAAGTATTTCCTGGAGACCTCCAGGGGCTCTTCATTTATTGTAAATTAAACAGCCTAGCACATGCAAAAGTATTTTATATCATTGGGGGAAATGCAAATTAAAACCACAATGAGATACCACTGTACACTGACCTGAATGACTAAAACCAATAAATATATTAAAATACCTATAACACCAAATGTTAATAAGGATTTGTAGCAACTAGAATTCTCATAAATTGATAGTAGGATTATAAACCAGTACAATCTCTGGAAAATTTCCTGGAAGTCTCAGATAAAATTAAACATACATCTATTAGCCAGCAAATTCACTCCTAGATCTAGGTCAAGATAAAATATAATGTTGCCATTCTCCCAAATCAACCCACCCTCTCCCTCTCTCACAGAGTCCAAAAGACTGTTTTATACATCTGTGTCTCTTTTGCTGTCTCGCATACAGGGTTATTGTTGCCATCTTTCTAAATTCCATATATATGAGTTAGTATACTGTATTGGTGTTTTTCTTTCTGGCTTACTTCACTGTATAATAGGCTCCAGTTTCATCCACCCATAATATAAGATGCTTGGGGCTGGTGCACTGGGTTGACCCAGAGGGATGATAAGGGGAGGGAGGTGAGAGGGGGGTTCAGGATGGGGAACACGTGTACTCTCGTGGTGGATTCATGTTGATGTATGGCAAAACCAATACAATATTGTAAAGTTATTAACCTCCAATTAAAATAAATAAATTTTAAAAAGTATATATATATATAATGTTGCACAAAGCCTTGTACAATGATGTTTAAATTGCTTCATTTATAATAGCCCCAAACTGGAAGCAGCACAGGGCTTCCCCAGTGGCGCTAATGGTAAAGAACCCGCTTGCCAATGCAGGACACATAAGAGACGCAGGTTTGATCCCTGGCTGGGGAAGATCCCCTGGAGGACGGCATAGCAACCCACTCCAGTGTTCTTGCCTGGAGAATCCCATGGATAGAGGAGGCTTGTGGGCTACAGTCCCTAGGGTCACTCAGAGTCGGATGCGACTGAAGCGACTTCGGACTGAAGCAGCACAGGTGTCCACTACTAGGGTAAACAGACTGTGGTCTATTCGTATAATGAAATAGCACTCAGAAATAAAAAAGGACCACCTGCTGACACAAACAGCATGGACGAATCTCAAAACATTTTGATGATTCAAAACAGGTATTATGGGCTGATTTGTGTCCTCCACCCCCACCTCCAAAGTGTTTACATTAAAGCCCTATAAGTAGTAATACCTCAGTATATGACTATTTGTATATTGGGCCTTTCAAGAAGTAATAAAGGTGAAATGAGGTCTCATGGGTGGGCCTTAATGCAATATGCTGCTCTTTCTAAGAAGAGGAAATTAGGATGCAGACAACACAGAGACCGAGGGACAACCATGTGAGGACATGAGAACATAATAATTTTCAAGCCAACGAAAGAGATGCCAGAATCTTGATCTTGGACTTTCAGCCTCTAGAACTGTGAGAAAATGCATTTCTGTTGTTTATACCGTTAGTCTGTGAAAAAAAAATTTTGGCAGCACTTGCTAGCTGATGCAGAAGCTCTACACCGAAGAATACAAATAATATTATTCCAATTATATTATGGAGTTCTAAACAGGTAAAACTATTTCATAATGGGAAAAAAAAGAAAACCATCAGAACAGTAGTTGCCTCTAAGGGATGAACCAGGGCATTAACTAACTGGGAAGGGGCATGCCAGAAGTTTCTGGCATGATGGCAAAGAGGTTTGGGTTACACAAGCACATGCATTTGTCAAATCTCATGAATGTTCTCTTAAGATTTGTTCATTTCACTATGTACAAATGCTACATCAAAAGATAAAAATCATAAACTATCAACAGGCCCTGCCTCTGATGTGAGAAGCTGCAGTGTCCCCATTTCTGCCTTTCCTCTCTAATTACAGACCCAAGCACCAGTGGCTCTACTGTATTTTGTATTTTGTGTTTTTCACTTGGATATTTGCTAAAACCCATCAAGATGAAATTCCCTGGCTGACATGCTTCTGCTGTGCTCATCAGCCAAGAAAGATTAGCTGTAGCATGAAGCTGAGTGGAAAGGAGACTTAACTTTTTCCTGAGTAGGAAAATTCATTTGTGAGTACATGCTCAGTCTCTCAGTCACGTATGACTCTTTGCAACCCATAGACTGTAGCCCACCAGGCTCACCAGACTCTGTCCATGGGTTTCTACAGACAAGAATACTGGAGTGAGTTGCCATGCCCTCCTCCAGTGAATCTTCCTGACCCAGAGATCGAACCCGCATCTCCTGCGTCTCCTGCATCGGCAGGAAGATTCTTTACCACTGAGCCACCTGGGAAGCCCTGCTCAGTTGTACCGCTCACCAAGAGGTTTTGATCCCTGACTGTAGCACATTTGGTGGATTGCAAAACAGAAACCTATCAGTCAGGGCCCTGAGTTGACTGAGAGGAGCTAATGCTTAAATTTCCTTTGAGAAGTGAAGACATAGAAATTTGCAAGGGGATAGATGATAACAGTTTAAGATAAGAGGGTCTGTCTCCCTTAAGGAAATAAAAATAAGGAAAATAAAGAAGCCTCTGGACTTTGGTTCAAAGCTCAGGTACAGTTTGTTTAAAGAGGAAGAAAAGCTCCAGTTCTCTGACCTACGTCTTCCTACTTATGGATCGTCTAGCCTGTAATCTAGACACTAATACGCTATTTGTTGAGAAATTCCATCCTTTGTGCCTTTGGGGAGATTCCTGTTAATTTCTCAAATCACCTTAGGGCATCAGCTACATAATCTACTTGGCATTTTTGACTGTTTTTGACCCAAATATCAAGTTCATTTGCCTCTCAGTGAGTCAAATCTTTTTTACATCACTAAGCCTCCTCACTCAACCAGAAGGAAGTGGGTGGGAAGCATGGCTACGGGTGGCCCACAGTGTTATGGCTCACAAGTCTGATCTTAGAGGCAGGAAATAAACAGTAGTCCTTAATCTATGAGATTTAGGATGAGGCATAATAAGGATCTTTATTTCTGTTACTAGAATCATTCTTCCAATTGTCAGTTTGTGAATAAACGTGAAAGAGATTTTTTTGCTTAGCTTGCAACACAATAGCTCTTTTAAAGAAATGTCTTACTCTGTGAAGTACTCACTTTTCTCCTATTAATTCTCCTGTAAATAAAAAAGACATTGCCTAGAACTGACTAGAATTTTCGGTATGGTCTTTAAGATGAAGGCTATTCTAAATCCATGGAGCCATTCAAGTCTGTCTGAAACAGTCCACCATTGACTGTGAACCCAATATCTGGTTATATCAGTACTTCCAAAGACTCTTTATGAGATTTCCCCCTTACAATTCAAATCTTTGCTTCTAAGCCCTATTTTTTTTATTAAGGATATTACAAAACAGTATATTCTGAATCCCTTTTATGTCTAAGAATAATATCTAGTAAATACATGAATAGTTCCTTAAATAAACAAAATCCTTACAAAACGGACCAATATGTAACATCTAAGTTGGAAAATTGATGTGAGGAATATTAGTTTCTACTAATAACTGCCTTCTCTTGTCTGATTTTCCTTGAGCACACTCTGGATTAGGACTTTTACTCCATTTATGTACTCTTGATGAGACAGAACTTCAAAGACAATCTATTCCTCCATATATATTTTTTAACTGAGTCCTTTCTGTTTGGTCATTTTCTACTTCACATACTTGTATTAAACATTCTTTCTCCAAGTATTGATTGATACTTAATTGATGCCTCAGTAATCTCTGTTCAAATCTGTCTGTTGCTTTGATGCAGTGAACTATGAGACCCATTAATTCCCCTCAGTAAAATTACAATACTTTATCTCAGTCCAGATGAATGGAGCCTGGAAAATTCTAGAAATAGCAATGACCCTATCAATAATGTAGGGCTTTATAATCCAAGCCCCAAGAAGTAAATAAATGACTATTCTTCGGGCCTGGTTGTATTCTTGATCATGTTTTTCACTGACACTACTATTTCTCAGTAAATGGCAATATTTCATTTCTTTATCTTGGATGCACTGGGTCTTTGTTGCTATGTGTGAGCTTCTCATTGTGGTGGCTTCTCTTGTTGCAGAGCACAGGCTCAGGTGTTGTGGTGCACATGCTTAATTGCACTGCAGCATGTGGGATCTTCCCAGACCAGGGGTTGAACCCAGGTCCCCTGCATTGCCAGGCGAATTCTTAACCACTGGACCACCAGAGAAGTCCAAGGATATGGCAATATTGAAAGCAAATGAAAAATGTCCATGAAAACAATTCTTCCATGTTCAATCTCTCAGAGCCCCCTAAATTCCAAGCTAATGGAAAAGTAATAATTTGATACACACCAAATGTCAGCTAACCTCACAAAGGGAGCTTTTGAGATATTGAGTCAATATCATAAACTGTATACTTCTCAATCCAAGTACATAAATGTAATAAGTGTCAGTGTGTATATGCTGACTGATAGACACAATTCCTTTTTGTGGAGATTCCATTTAATAGATAACTGAAGATTATGTTCTCTGAATATTCATTGGATAATACCACATTGCTCATACGAAATGCAAGCTATGTCCTCAGTTCATCCAGATTTTCATCTTTAGGAAGCCTGAATTTATTTGATCTCTCTGCCCATCTCTCCAGACCTTCCTCTGCAGAGCTGGATGAAAAAGGAGCCCAAGTTGTTAAACTCATTCATCATTATAACTTCACAAATACAATCTGTTATATGATAAATGTCAATTTCATTCATCATTACAACTTTACAAATGCAATCTCTATGATAAATCTGAATGTGATTTCATATATATTTTTAAGGGGTCAATATTCTTAAATATTCAAAACCAGTCTATTGCAGTAGCCTCACCTATGAAGTGCTAAAATGTGAAATGATTTCCTTCTAAAACTTAACTGCAACTTCATCAACTCTGCTGGAACTGTACCAGCACATATTTATTAGAAAAATAGAACAGACACAAGCTGGTTAGGGTAGAATGGTCATTTCTACCACAAAGGATTAATAACAAAGGAAAGAATTAACCACTTTATTCAAAATTGCCATTCAGGGGAAAAAGGAGTTTTTAAAAAATACATCAGATAGGAGATAGGCTATAACCCTTCTTGGCCATGTCCGCTCTAAGGAAACCAACATGCCTACTCTATGCCTTTATTTAACAGTATGTGTAGAGAAAAACAATCTCCTCTTTTTCCTTGAGTATCTCCCTTAAAGTTATTAAGTTCATTTTTCACCCAATGATTCATAAATATCTATTTCTAAAAGATATTTAAAAGATCTTAAAAGAAGCCTCAGTAGTGACAACAACAAGCAAAAATACTGGGGAAATTATTGCCCATGGTAAGATTTTTGAAAAAGACTGATAGCAGCATAAATATCCATTAAATACTAGAAAACAGTGGGATATCACAGCCTAAGCACAAGGATGACAAACATGACAAGTGATAAGAAAAACCAGCAGTAAACTTCCCGTATGCTCGGCTATCATTAGCTAAGTGATGAAGCTATATAGCTTATGTATAAGTGAACAAATAACAAGAATCTCTCATTATTTCAACTATTCCAAAGACTGTTAGGAGAAATATGCCAACATGGCAGTTTTATTTCTTTTTAACAGCTTTACTGTTAATTGTAAATTAACAGGTGTAATTGCATACAAAAAAGTGCATATATTTGACATATACAACTTGACAGGTTTGAAATATGCATATATCCATGAAACCATCACTATAATCAGAGTAATAAACATATCTGTACCTCTGAAAGTTTCCTCTTGCCCACCTGGTAATTTTAAACACCAAAATCATAATTACCTTGGGGGCATTCAGGTAAATAAATGTGCCAAGGGGAGTGGTAGCGTTCATATGGCTTCACCACAAATTGTGCATATCTTGTGGACTCCAGAAACCCCTTCCATTAAGTGAAGTGGGGGGGGGTGGGTATGTAAAAACATAATGTATTAGCAACTTCATAAATAAAGATATCCCCAAGAGAAGATTCTTTTATATATATACATTGAAGCTTAGTTAATTCACAATGCTGTGTTTGTTTCAGCTGTACAGCAAAGTTGCACATATATTTATTCTTGTTCAGATCTTTTCCTATTTGGTTACTACAGAATACTGAGTAGAACTTCCTGTACTATACAGTAGGTCCTTGTTGAGTATCTGTTTTACATATAGGAGTGTGTATATGGGCTTCCCAGATGGCGCTAGTGGTAAAGACCTGCCTGTCAATGCAGCAGATGTAAGAGCCACAGGCTCGATCCCTGGGTCGGGAAGATCCCCTGGAGGAGGAAATGGCAACCCACTCCAGTATTCTTGCCTGGGGAATCCCATGGACAGAGGAGTCTGGCAGGCTACAGTCCACAGGGTCCCATAGAGTTGGACATGACTGAAGCAACTTAGCACAGCATGGTGTATATATGTTAATCCCAAACTCCTAATTTATCCTCCCCCCACCCCCCACTTTCCCCTTTGGAAACCATAAGGTTATTTTCAAAGTCTGTGAGTTTGTTTCTCTTTTGTATATAAGCTCATATGTATCATTTTTTAGATTCTATATTTAAGTGATATCATACATTTGTCTTTCTCTGTCTGACTTCACTTAGTACAATTACCTCTGGGTCCATCCATGTTGCTGCAAATAGCATTATTTCATTCTTTTTTAATGGCTGAGTAATATTCCATTGTACATATGTATCACATCTTCTTTATCCATTCATCCATCAGTGGAAATTTAGGTTGTTCGCATGTCTTGGCTATTGTAAATAGTATTGCAATGAACATTGAGGATCATGTATCAAGAAAAGATCTTTTGATATGGATATGATTAGCATCTGCTTAAGATCACTAAGTGAAGCATTCCCAAGCTGGTTTATACAACTAATACTAAAGAGACTATAATTTCTGCCTGATTAAAAAAAAAAAGTGAATTCCTTTATCTTCTCAGGTTTAAGAATATTCAATCTATAAACTCTGTGAAAGAATAATCAATCTGTGAAAATTCAATGTCATGATTTTAATTTCATTATATAATACATATGAAAACATACAAAAAACAAAAACATTTGGACACTAAAAACTAAGGTTGCTGATTTACCTGTTGCCTTCATAAAGGAGGAACTTTAATTGCAAAGACAGTGGAGCTAAATTCAGAAAAAAAGCAGTTGCCTATCCATGTTTTACCTCATAAAACAGAATGAAACCACCAATGTGGATGTAGGCAGAAAGGAGACTTTGACACACATCATTTACTCTCCCTCAGTTCAGAGAGGCACACCGTCCATCAACTTAAGAAGTGATCAGTGAGAAGTCATCAGAGCTTCTCCATTAATATTCAGGCCAAGTTTCAGAGTAGACCACAATATGAGTTCCCATCCCTCTCCACACTCTCCTCCAATAATTCTATACAAATATTTAGGTATTGAAATGTGCATCATAGAAATAGCTTCTGAAACTGAAGAAGTTTCCTTCTCATGCCAAAAGAGCCTCATTAGAGAACAGCTCTTATCATGTTGTCCTCTGTCTGCAGATCTAAGAACCTGCACCTCCCCAGCAGACAGTGAAGAGTATTCAGTGTGTTGGCAAAAAAAAAAAAAAAAAGAAGAAAAAGAAAAAGAAGAAGAAGAGGAAGAGAAGAAGGAGAAAAAGGGAAAAAAAAGAGATCCTTGGAGCTCAAATAAATGCAATCTCATCCTCCTGAGTCCTAAAATAAAAAAACTTTAGAAACCATATTATATCAAAACAAACAAACAAACAAAAACATAAGAAATGTTTGCAAAACTGCTTGAAGTCCTTAGTAAGATAATAGGAGATATGGTGTATATGATAAAGGAGAGGGGAATTTAAGGGAGGTTGGATACAAAGTTGGGTGTGTGGCTAAGTCTTTTCATTGTTCACCTGAAACTATCATGACATTGTTAATCAGCTATACCCCAATACAAAGTAAAAAGTTAAAAAAAAAAAAAAAAGGAGCAGCAAGGAATATGTAGAATAGACTGGAATTTAAAGATAACAGAGTTAAGGTAAGAATCGGGCTTCCCAGGTGACTCAGTGTTAAAGAATCTGCCTGCCAGTGCAGTAGACACAGAAGACACGGGTTCGATCCCTAGGTCAGGAAGATCCCCTGGAGGAGAAAACGGCAACCTACTCCAATATTCTTGCCTAGAAAATTCCATGGACAGAGGAGCCTGGTGGAGTACAGTCCATGGGATTACAAAGAGTTGGACATGACTGAGTTCACACGTACTCCCTAAGGCAAGAATATATCAGGTTCAAGTAAGAAAGCAATATGCAGTAAATTAAAAACTAGAGGCAGGATAGAACAGAATTTACACAGTTTAGATTCAGTAATTGGTGAGAATAGATTTGAGAAGCTATTTCAGAATGCAGAGAAGAAGAGAAATATTAAAATATTGAGTCAAGATGGAGAAAAAAAAAGTGTACCCATTATAAGAAGCCTAGATGTTCACAAGGAAGATACAAGACAGTGGGAAGAAATAAGAAGTTAGAAACAACGCAGTAACCAAAAGTACAATGAAAAACAGTCTTCCCAAACTAAACCAAAACAATGTATGAATAGATATGTATTTGTGATATACATGTACAAGTCATTATCAGCGCCTAATTCTGTAATAAAAAAGCACACATAAATGAGACAAGGATGAATGAAACAGAAAGGGACACCTGCCATATTCTTGCCTTTGTGGATGATTGGAGAAACAGACAAATAATCACATGAATAATATGAAATCAAAACCAGGATGAGAGAGTAGATTGTATTCCAAGAGCATGTGATGAGGGACTTGACCTAGTCAGGAGGTCCCAGCAGGTTTCCCTGGGGAAGGTTGATTCATGCGAGGTCTGAGAGATAGTGGGAGTTAACCAAGGAACAGGAGAGTCCCCACAGAAGGAATAGCATGCGGGAAGCCCTTTAGTATAAGTGAGCACAACATGCTTGAGGATCTATATGAAGGTCAGTGAGACCGGGGCCGAGAGACATAAAAGAAACATATATGAGATGACGATGAGGAGGGAGGTAGGGAAGAGACAGACCATCCAGGGCTCTGTAGGGCAGAGACTTCATTTTTTTGCACCATGACCTGCAGTAAGAAATACTTTCTACATCATAGCCCAGTACACGTACCCATATGTACACATATAGAAATCAATTTGCTAGATCATAAAACAGTTTTTAGAGATTTTTTTTTAATTTTTATTTTTACTTTATTTTGCTTTACAATACTGTATTGGTTTTGCCATACATTGACATGAATCTGCCGCAGGTGTACATGAGTTCCCAATCCTGAGCCCCCCTCCCACCTCCCACCCCATATCATCTCTCTGGATCTTCCCTGTGCACCAGCCCCAAGCATCTTGTATCCTGTATCGAACATAGACTGGCAATTCGTTTCTTACACGATAGTATACATGTTGGGAGAATGGCGTTAAACATGTAAAACAGTTTATGGCAGACACTAACAAAATATAGTAAAATAATTATATTCCCATGTTTTAAAAAAGAAACCATGAAACAGAATACAATAGAACCTATTAGGTTTTCTCATTGTAAGAGTAGGCAACAGTTTGTGAAATCTTTGGTTTAGATTTATGCTTATTGTATATGTTTTATACATGTGTATATACATACACACTGTCACATGTATGTTTCATATATATAATGCTTTTTAATGCTTTTGTAACCTAACAAATTGACTTCATGACTCATCAGTGGATCCCTACTGCTGTTTGAAAATTTTTGAGGTAAATCCATGTTAGAGATTTTGCTCTTTATCTAAAGCTATGGGGGTAATTTAAGCAGATGCGTGGGGTAAACAAAATTTGAATTTGAGGCAGAAAAAAATTTCTCTGGCTAGAGTGTGAAGGTTTGTAAAGAAACCAGTCAGAGGCTCTTAGGTGAAGTGAGAGTCCTAATGAGAGATAACAATTGCTTGACCTTGGAGGGTAGCAGAGGCGAATAAGAAAGATTTCAGAGACGATCAGGAGGTAAAAAGTCCACAGGACTTTGGGATAAGATAAATATGGACATAATTATCAAAGATGACTCTTAGGTTGAAAAGGGCCTGGAGTGAAATATTGAAAAGAACCCCAGTGACAAAATGTTGGACTTACAAAAACAAACAGAACCATCTAACAAGAAAACCTCCAGAAAACACATGTCACTAACAAAAATCAAAATTTGGCTGGCTTCTAACTGTTCTTTTGCAATGTGAAAAGCCAAGAGGCAATGAAAAAATAAACCACAGAATACTGAAGGAAAAAATGTTGGTGAGCTAAAGAGGTTATGCTAAGCCAACTTGCTATTCAGGCATGAAGGAAACAGAAAGTTATCATAACATACAGACAGATTGAGAAAAATGTATCATCCACAATTTGGGGAAAAAAAGCACTTGAAGATGCTACGATCTGGAGACAAATCCAAATTTTAAAATCGCAAATAAGAAGACCATGGTAAAATGAAAGAGAGAGAAAGAAAGGAAGGGAAGGAGGAAAGGAGAAAGGAAGAAAAGATTAACAGATGATACTGAAACCAGTTAAAATAGAATTGAGTTTGAAATATTGTTAAAAATAAGATAAAACTGTAACAAAAAAAAATTCCTGAAAGGGAGCTATAACATAAAAATGATGAAATTACAACAATAAGGGAATGAAACACAAATTATAGTAAGAGGGAAGATGATTAAGATCATGCTAAATTCCTCACCTAACACAGGGGAAAAATGACTCAAAGGATGCAATTACTCTAAATTCTGATGATTAGAAAAGAAAACTTAGGGTATATTTTTAATAAGTATACATACAGCCAGAAGTCAAATGTAAAACACGAGGTAAATCTTCAAAATCATTGAATTTTAAAATATACAATACTGTCAAAGTAGTAAAACCAGAAAAAGAATGGGTGCATAAAAAAGCAACTAAGGTAAAGACAGAACAAAACAAAGTTAATGTTGACACAAAACAGAAAATATCAAACATATCACTTTTGAAAATAAGAAAGTTGAAGCTTCCATGAGGAATCTTAGATTATGTTAAATTCAGTTATAAACTTACAAACTTACATAAATGAAAGTACGCTTTACTGTGTTTAAAAAATGAATAAAATGTCTTTCAACAAATTTTCTAAGCACACACAACACAATTCTGTGACACAGTTTAATGTATCAACAGTTTTCAGTGGGTCAAAACATATTGCTTGCAAAACACTGATTTAGAAAATAATGAGGATGAAAGTAAAAGTAAAAACTTTGGAAAAATTACAACATTTATTTAGGAAGACAATTTTCAAGGTTTTATTTAAACCCAAAAAGTCAGAAGAAAACATAGAACCTATGGAAAATTGAAAGAAAGAAAATTTCAAGTAATTAAAATAACTAAATAAATTTTACAATAACAGAAATTGCTTTTAAAATGCCAAGAGTTGGGTTCCTTATAAAAAAAAGAAATAGTACCCTTTGAGAAATTTAGCAGAAGAGAAATAGCATGGACATAAGAGCATATATAATAAAGAAACATGGGAACATTTTAAATTGTGAGAGAATACTTTATACAAGTAGTCCATACAAATTTATATATATATTTTAATATAAAAATTCTAAATATGGTATGGACAGTTTATAATAAAATATAAATTATCAAGATGACTCAATGGGAATAAAATATCTTAATAGGTCCATAACTATGGGCAATATTTTTCAAATTTGAAGAAGTATCTTCAAGGAAGGCTCTAGAATCACACAGTTGTATAAATGAGATCTTTCAAGTATCAGGAAACAAATATTTTTCATGCTCTATGAACAATTTTAGAGTATTTAAAATATGGAATGATAGTTTTTAATATTTAATGACACCAATATATTCTCAATATCAAAATGTCAACAAAATATTAGAGACAAATGTGTTAAGTGAAAGCTGCAAAATTTTGATTATAAACATTGGTGAGAAGGAACTAGAAGGGAATCCTAACCAACCAAATGTTATCAGTGTTAGCAACTATTATTCTAGGTCAGAAAAGATAAAGTCTTAATATGTAGCATTGAGATTCAGGCTCCTTTTAAAACAAATTATTAAAAAGCTATATCTCAGCATATAGCAAGTTAAACACTTCAAAAGGAGAAAACTTAACTGTAAGAGATGACACCATAAAAGAGCGAGAAAAACAATTAGAAACAGAAATTTTGGAATAGGGAAGACATTTATAAGTTTATTGACAAAGAAGAACACATAAAGGGAAAGGTCTTTATTAGCAAGACTTTTTTATTTTATTCTTTTCCTCATGTTTTTTCCTCTTCACTAATATTATATCTTTCTGACTGGTATATTGTTATTAATAATAATAATTTGCCTAGTTCTAGAATCCTATGGACAGAGGAGCCTGGTGGGCTACAGCCCATAGGATCACAAAAAGTTGGACACTACTCAAGAGACTTAGCATATAGCATGCCCCAAATTTAATAAGGGCAATCACCAGCCTAATTAAACTTCAGCTTTCCAAGGCTGAACAAATAACTGAATCTGAGAGAAAGATTTTACAGGTTAAAAGGCAAGAACAAAATCATAACAGAGCCAATAAACTAAATAAAAATTAAAACTTTCAACACTAAAGATTAAATTAAAGCATAATATGAAAATATTTGCAACAAATTTCAGAAAGTGAAAGTATCCTTAATAAAATTTTCTGTAAAATTTCCAACAATCAAGAAAATGAATTCTAACTTATTCACATAAGCAATTATTAGCTGTTACAATACTTTTCATGGGAAAATAGTCATGATTTATTATTAAATGGAAAACTAACACAAAACTAAATATAGATAAACAGATCCAGACATAGATAACCTCAATTCTAAAACTATATATGTAGACATATTTAAACATACATACCTCTGTGTATTATACATACATTTATATTAATATATTTATATGAAAAGCCTTCAGAAAGGTGTTAAGTTGGAGGTAGCAGAAAGCCATGAGATTCAGGAAGTCTTCATTTTTGTAATTAGCTGGCAGCTAGCTTATTCACGTTGATCTTCTAGTCAAAAATCTTGCATTCTGGTTTTCAATGCCACTAGGTCACTCCTCAAAAAGTTCCCCCAAACACGTATAATAAAATCATGATCTCCACAATTGACACACCCACGTTCCATCCAACATTCCCAGTGGGAACCGGGCAGCAGGAAGAACGGGTGGCTGACAAAGGCCGTGGGGCGGCGATGTCCAGCAGGTCTGTCCTCTGGGACAGCTGTGAGCCTGACCTGTCTGATTTTTGCCATGATTTACTCTCTGTACCATGATGATGACTGATTCCGGCCCTAATAGGAATCAGATTTCAGATAATCCACTCAAGCAGTCTGTCAACCTTGCCATAAGAGCAATTAAAGGCCTCGGGAAAGTAGAACACGGCTTTTATTCCACTAGCAGAACAATATGAATTGTATTAGATTCTTTGGACAAAGCACAAAAACTACACTGAATTTTTGTTTTTTTCACTTTAAAGATTTCATACTTAAACTTTTCAGGTTTCTCTTGTTTTCAATTCTCACTACCCGCTCATTTAGCTTTTTTAAAAAATATTTTATTGGAGTATAGTATTTTACAGTGTTTTGTCAGTTTCAAATGTACAGCAGAATGATTGTTACATTCATTCTTTTTCAGATCTCATGTAGGTTATCCCAGAATATTGAGTAGAGTCCCCTGTGTTATCCAGTAGGTCCTTGTTGATTATCTCTTTTTGATAGTAGTGTGTGTGTGTGTGTTCCATCTCGACACAGTCTGGTTCAGCTCTGGCTGTGTTACTGAACCTGCATTCCCCAGAACCACAAATCAGTTCCTCTTCACTATCCTCAAAGGCCCTTGGTTCCACGCTCTTTCTTCTTGCATTCCCTGTGGCTTTCGACAGGTTTCCTCTTGAAGTGATCCCCTTTTGGGGAGTAATCCTCCTAAAAACATGTATAATAAAATCATGATCTCCACAATTGGCACATCCACGTTCCATCCAACATTCCCAGTGGGAACCGGGCAGCAGGAAGAACTGGTGGCTGACAAAGGCCGTGGGGCGGCGATGTCCAGCAGGTCTGTCCTCTGGGACAGCTGTGAGCCTGACCTGTCTGATTGACACAGGTCAATGCCTGATGAGGCGGCGTCATCAGAACTGGATTCCTGTCCTGCTGTCCTTGCTGATTCCTTCTCCCCAGTGTAGGGTTTTCACAAGATTGCAACCTTTGCCCCCCATCTCAGTCATGAATACTTTCTCTTCTGGACAAAGCCATCAGTTCTTATTAATTGCATATTAAATATGCATATACTTCAACTATCATTTCTACAAAGATGACTTCAAATCATTAGCTATCAGAAACTCCCTTCTTGAGATGCAGGCCCCTGTCTCCAAAGGCCCAGTAGATGGTTCATGCAAACATCCCACCATTGCTTCAAACTCAAAAAACTGAAAATACAAGCTCCATCTCCCCCAGAGGGCAGCTCACCTGACTTCTCTCCAGTTCACAGGCCTCTCAAGCACCCAGGCCCAATACTCCTGAGTTATCACTGAAACTATGATTCAGATCTTCAGATCTAGCTCTGCTCCTTCGAATTTGTCAGCTTGATTATTTGAGTGTTCTTGGCCTTGATGTTCTCACCTGTAAAATGGGGTTAAAGTGGTTTCCTAGGGATGTATTAGTTACAATTTTTTTTCTTCACTCAGCCCAGATCCTGGTATATAATAGACACTCATTAAATATCTGCTGACTGACTGAAATAATGAATGAACAAATACTTGAATTAATGTAACCCATTCTTCTTCTGAATACACTGTAGCATTTACTGCATGGCGTTTCATTCGGCTCAGATTGTGTATTAACCAACCTTTTGTTAGGTTGCATGTGCCCTGACTTCTTGTGTGCTTGGGTTGCATATGTGTGTGTGTGTGTGTGTCTGTGTGTGTGTGTTGACGTTTTAGACACACATTTAGATTTTGGGGAGTGAATATCTTCCTTATCCTTCCCTATTCCCAGGGCCTCGCGAGATCCTTATTATAGCAGGTGGGCACTAATATTGGACTTTGCATCCTATTTATAAGTCTTAAGTGTATTGCAGCTAAATTTTTCCATTTACAGGAATTGATGCACATTATTTTGCAAGCCCATATTGTTGAGACTTTTTTTATTCATTCTTCAAATCATGACTCACACCTTGTTAGTTCAGAAACTAACACCAAACAGTGATTTTAATGACATGCTAAAAGAGAATTTAGTTCAGGCAAGCCTTCTCACTTTTCAGATTTGCTTCAGTTCAGCCATAAAATTGATTCCCTGTTGAATCTCAACGGCCAAGGCACCTTCACTCTGATATATGTAATTTAATCAGGCTGCTGCTGGCTATGTTCAGCTAAACTATGCTGTGGAATTGCAACTATAGATTGTACCCCAAATTGGGGCATTTTTAAAATTGTCTTTATTCACGGTGACATTTCTACACCCAAGCAAACAACAACTTTGCTGTCTTTCTTCCTCCTTTCTTAGGAAGACTTCTCTCCCCAGAGAGAAAAGCAAAGCAAAGCAATGATACCCACACACTAGCCAGTGTGGCAGTTATGATGAAAGAGGAAATGTGTGTGTGTGTCAAATCTTTGGGCTCTCTGGTCTCTATGAAGAGGACTTTTCTGTAAAATTTGAGTGGGTGAAATTGCTGCATCGCCCACAAAAGTATTTTCATTACCAATTTCCCAGCAGACTTTACTCACAGCCCTGTCTTTATTACCCTGAATATTGGCACATCAAATGTGCTAAGATTTTTTTTAAAAATCAAAACGAATGAGTGATGGACACTTCCTTGTTGTGTCTGAGCCCAAATGGTAACTTACCAGCCCATCTTGTAAATTACAGGTACCTGCCTGGGCCAGACGCATCAAATACAGACAAGACACATTGAACACAGATGTCCTAGGCAAAAAGGCACAGTGTATTTATTAGTCTGAGTGACTCTTTAATTTCCCTTTCTGGAATAAACTCCTCCAGGGATGTGGCTTAGACAAATCGTGTTCCCTCATAACTTATTTTTAAAATAACCCAATATAGAACTTTCAATACAGAGGGCTCAAGAGGATAACTATGAAAAGTATTTGTTCTTCAGTCACTCAGTCCTAACTCTTTGCGACCCCGTGGACTGCAGCACGCCAGGCTTCTCTGTCTTTCACTGTCTCTTCACTCTTCACTTGAGTTTGCTCAAACTCACGTCCATTGAGTCGGTGATGCCATTCAACAATTTCATCCTCTGTCACTGAGAAATATCCCAGTGCTGGTTTTCAAGGGTGGCCATAACAAAGTACCACCAACTGACTGGCTTCAACAACAGAAATTTTTTGTCTCAGAGTTCTGGAGGCCAGAAGTTCAAGATCAAGGTGTCGGCAGGGCCACGTTCTTTCTGAAGGCACTAGGGAGGAATGGGTACCGGGCCTCTTGCCAGTTTCTTGCAGTTTGCTGACTTTGTGGCGAAATCAGTGCAATCTTCGCATGGCATTCTCCCTGTGTCCATGTGTCTCTGGGTATACATTTCCCCTTTTATAAGAACACTAATCATAACCATCTTAATTTGGTCATCTGCAAAGACCCTATTTCCAAATAAAGTCACTTTCACTGTTCTGGGAGTTAGGACTTCAGCATCTTTTGTGAGGACACAATTCAACTCATGACAGCCCCAGGCAGTCACCGCAGTAGATGTCCAGACGTGAGGCAGAGCAGCGGAAGTCACAGCAAAAACCACAGGCAGTCAGGCAACCGTGGCATCTGAAGTCACAGAAGGGTCAAAGGGTCAGTGTCCTCACCTCTTCTGAATCCTAATTCATGCTTTTCAGTTATGTCATATTTGGTCTTTTTTCTAAAAAGTAGGCAAAACTGTCCATAATGGAGAAGTGGTGATGCTTAAATAACCATACAAAAAAGCTTTTCCCCTGGGAAGCACCATGAGAAGAGAGCTTTGGGCATTACCAGATCCACTTGAAGGTTCCTGCACATTTTAGAAATTAAGCACAAAAGATGCAGCCTTCACCCGACATCATTTTTTCAGGAAGAAAGGAATGCGGCCCTTTACGTTGACAGGATACACACCAGAGTAATAAAGGACAACATTTTGAGAATGGGCATTTGATATTTCACAAGAAAAGGCTAACACTTAAAACTATACAAGCTTTCTCCTTTGAAATATGCACATAAAGAAAATTTGTTTTCTTTTCATTTGGACATTACTGGCATATTGTATTCAATGCTAACAGCTTACCATGAATTAAGTGGCTTCTCAAACTCAGTGCTTTTATGATAATAAACATAAATCAATAATACAAGATACACTAATAACTAGCATTTTGTTCTCCCTATGTGCCGTGCTTGGTGCTAAGAGTTTGTCAAGTACTAATTCACTTAACCCAGAAAGTCTGGTTCTGGAGCCTGTGTTTCATAATGTTAACTTCCAAATCTATTAGTTTTCAGTGTTCCAGTATGCCGAACTATGGAAATTGAAGTTCTTTTAACTACCCTCTTAGGTATTATTGCCGCCTTGAAGTTGTTTACTGAAACCAACATTATCAGTTTTCACTCCCTACAAGCATAAACTCTATTTATTTATCTTTCCTGATTTTGTTTAGGTTTTGGCTTTGCGGTGCTCTTTCTTGGGTAGATCTGACTAAACGAAGACTAGTTTGTTTAATCTTCTGATTTTGAGAGATTCATTAGGGTTCAATCAGTGTATGTACATTCACATACATACATGTATATGCAAATATACATGTATACATATGCATACATGCATATATATACATATACACCTCATCTATATACATATACACATATGCATTTTTATACATGTATTTGTACATATGGGCTTCCCAGGTGGCGCGGTGATAAGAAGTCTGCCTGACAAAGCAGGGGACACAAAAGACTCTAGTTCTTTTCCTGGGCTGGCAAGATCCCCTGGAGAAGAGAATGGCACCCACTCCAGTACTCTTGCCTGGAGAATCCCACGGACGGAGGAGCCTGGTAGGCTGCAGTCCATGGGGTCGCTGCGAGTCGGACACGACTGACCAACTTCACTTTCACTTTTCAGTTTCATGCATTGGAGAAGGAAATGGCAACCCACTCCAGTACTCTTGCCTAGAAAACCCATGGATGGAGGAGCCTGGTAGGCTGCAGTCCGTGGGGTCGCTAAGAGTCGGACACGACTGAGTGACTTCACTTTCACTTTTCTCTTTCATGCACTGGAGAAGGAAATGGCAGCCCACTCCAGTATTCTTGCCTGGAGGATCCCAGGGACGGGGGAGCCTGTGTGTCTGTGGACTGTGGACTACAGTCCACAGGGTCACAAAGAGGCAGATGCGACTAAGCTACTAACACACATATGTATATGTACATATACACGTATATATTAAGAAATTCATTACAAAGAATTGGCTTTTGTGATTGTGGCAGCTGGGTGAGCAAGTTTAAAATTACAGGTCTGAAAAAAAAAAGTTATAGGGCTGGCCATCGGGAAAACAGCTCACAAAAAGTGTGGGACTCAGGTTCAAGTAGGGGCTGCTGTCTATAGGCAGACCTCTTTTTCTCAGCGAACCCTCAGCTTTACTTTTAAGGCCTTTCAGGTGGATTGTCTAGGATAATCACTCTGAGTTAAAGTTAACTGATTATAGACATTACTTACATCTGCAAACTCCCTTCATAGCAACACCTACATTAGTGTTTGATTAAGTAGCTGGGGACTGCAACCTAAATTTGACAGATCTACACACACACAGATATTTTTTATACATTTCATGTGTATACACATACATATATCTGTATGTATATATAGATACAGACAGAGAGAGAGAAAGATTACATCTTCTACTTGGAATTCAGTTCTTGGTCAATATAATTAATAATACAGAAAGACAGCTTTGGACATTGTCAAGTGAAACCAATTCTTAATGAGAAAAGGGCTTATTATTTTTTCTTTGAAAAAGTTTCCAAAGAGTAACTTTTATCCAGAACTTTGTTTTCAAATAAAAGCATTCAGATGAGGTCAATGTCATTCTAAATTATTCTAAGAGAATTATAAGAATCATTAAGTTTCTTATATAGTTTTACTTACAAAATCTTTCCAGGAAAGTGTCCCGTGATGTGGATTCAAGTATTACCAGTTTATGGAGTAGTCTGGACTTGGTGGGCCTCTGACAGAAAACAACTCTTCTTGCACACGGCCCTCCAATCCATCTCTTTTGGCTCTCTCTTCTGCCCCCAAGGGTGACATCCCAGGCAGTTCCATAGCTTTGCCCATCACTTCCAGTCTCATTATCTGGTCTGAAGAAACCACTCCAAACTCACATCTTCTCCCTCAATAGCTGCTTCTGGCAACCCCTGGCTAGGAAAGGGAAAAGTAAAGTCTGAGGTAGTTGGTGCTATTGTTTCCAGAAGATGTCCGGATGGTAACTCTTTCTCTCTCGAGATAGCTCGATGCGTCCTTCTGAGACCTCCTGCCTTCTAGAGGCTTCTATATATATAATATACTGCACTTTCCCAGATCACACCCTGCACTCTTGGGCTGACTGACTTGACTCTCCCACACTCCTACTCTGAATGTACTTTCAGCTGGGGTTGCGTCCCCTCATCCAGCAGCTTTTCCTAGGAGAGCATCCTTTCAATATTGCTGTAGCCCAGCCAACTTTTGTGGGATCTACCTGGCTCATGGGGACATTTAGTGTAGGGGGTACCACACCATCCCTAAGGCAACCCTTTGACCTTTCTTTGCCTTTGAGGGCAGCTCTTGCCAGCCCCTGAACCTGTGGGCTATTTACAGACCAGTGACAGGCACCAGACATTCTAAATTCTGGGTCACAAGATTTGGTCCTCTCACGTTTCCAAGAGCATCTTCCCACTTACTCTTAAGCCCAGAAAGGGGCTCGCCCAGACATGACTCCATCCAGGTGGTGAACTGTTACCTCCTTTTTTCTAGACAATCCCTCTATGTGCTGTTTGAGTGAGGGTGATAAGCACAGGCCTTCCCACTGAGCCTATACCTTTCTTCTAAGACATTCTCCCCTTATCCATCACCTCCATATCACCCCTTTTCTTAGAATGAAAGGTCACAGAACCACTATTCTCATCTCTTAGCAAAGTACTGCATGAAAAGTCTAGCATTACTCTACAGAAAGCTTGGATGTTTGGCATCATTGCCTTTGCTTGGAACTTCAGCTAAGACTATGAACTATGGGAAATTCTCACTTAATATACTTCTACAACAATTTAAGGAAGCAATTATATTTGGGATAATAAGAAACATTCCTTTACCCATTGATTTTTGATTTATCAGTATATGGTGTATCCAAAGGCATAGGTCTGAAGGTGAAGCTCTCTTCATGACATCATAAGGAGAAGTTTTTGTCTATTCCTTAGGAATGAAGTCTGTTCATGCTTTAGGGATTTATTATGAGACTTCTGCATGTGGGACTTGTTATGGACTGAATGTCTGTGCACCCTAAAACCCATATGTTCAAGTTCCAACCCACAGTGTGGCTGTATTTGGAGATGGGGCCTCTAAGGAAGTAAGTAAAGTTAAATGAGGTCAGAAGTGTGGGGCCCTGATGCAACTGGATTAGTGTCCTTATTAGAAGAGACATCAGACAGCTTGCCCGTCTCTTCTCTCTCCCTGAGTACACACAAGAAGAGGTCACACAGGCACACAGTGCAATGATGACCACCTACAAGCTAGAAGAGGGCACAGGATGAAACCTACCTTGCTGGCTCCTTGATCTTGGATTTCCCAGCTTCTGAAACTGTGAGAAATAAATTTTAGTTATGTAAGCCACCCAGTCTGTGGTGTATACTTATGGCAGCCCTAGAAGATTAAGGGGAGAAGGCAATGGCACCCCACTCTAGTACTCTTGCCTGGAGAATCCCATGGACAGAGGAGCCTGGTAGCTGTAGTCCATGGGGTCGCTAGGAGTCAGACACGACTGAGTGGCTTCACTTTCACTTTTCACTTGCATGCATTGGAGAAGGAAATGGCACCCCACTGCAGTGTTCTTGCCTGGAGAATCCCAGGGACGGGGGAACCTGGTGGGCTGCAGTCCATGGGGTCGCAAAGAGTCGGACACGACTGAGTGACTTCGTTTTCACTTTTCACTTTCCTGCATTGGAGAAGAAAATGGCACCCCACTCCAGCGTTCTTGCCTGGAGAATCCCAGGGACGGGGGAGCCTGGTGGGCTGCCGTCCATGGGGTCGCACAGAGTCAGACACGACTGAAGCGACTCAGCAGCAGCAGCAGCAGAAGAAGACTAAGGGCAATTCATACCTCTGTTTGCCCTTTCACATGTCCTCTCAGCAATCACGTTTCTAGCATCACTACATGAGGAGGGCTTCATTACCCCAGTAGGCCTATTCCTATGTATTTATCCTACAAATACAGTCTTTGATGACACATCACCTATGACAAAAAGAAAATACGCATGTTACAGCGAGAGAACCCAATACCAAGGAGTCATTTTAGCAGGTAACTCACCTGCCATTGAGTCCAACTTTCCTTGAAGCACATGAAAGAAAAAAGACTTGATTTGGGAGCAAAGAAATAGAGGCCATGAAGAAGGATAGAGTCAGGGCCTACAGCAGGCGCTGTGCAGAATCTTCATGTGAAATGAAAAAAAACAACACTTCCTTGAGTTAAAAAAAAAAAAAAAGTAATTTATTGGAACTTCTCTAGTGGTCCAGTGGTTAAGTCTCCATGCTGGCAGCACAGGGATTGTGGGTTTGATCCCTGGTTGGGGAACGAAACTCCCACATGCCATGCAGCATGGCCAAAAGATTTTTTTTTACTTTTTGTTTTATTTAAAAGTGATTTATTATCGTATAGTGAGACCCATGACACATGGTGAAGGGAAAATAAGAGTATAGACAGCTGCCTCCTTTGGTATCACTGGTGACCCCAGCAAAGAGGCATGGGTTAGGGATTACCTCATGTCATTTTTTCTTTTCATCAAAATTGGTCTCACTTAATGGCCTGTCATACTGGATGGTGATTCTAAAAGAGAATTGTCAAAAGAGAATCTCCTCTATGGCTCACTGAGAGTACAATTCATCCTTTCTAGAGCCTTAGTGCCAAATCAGTTCTGGTTTAAGACCAAAGCTAATATAGAAGAAGAAGAAGAAAAAAAAAAAACATTTTCAAGTGTTTGTTTATTTTACAAGAACAAAATCTACCCTAGGGAATAGTGGAAAGTATAATCCTTCCTCCCACAGGGGTGTGGTAGGGGTGTTATGTGAGTCCAGGCCTGAGAGAAAAGACAAGCAAAGTGTTGTTGGTTTTTTTTTTTCTTTTCCCATTTTCAGACGAGCCATCTGTGACTTAAAAATAAAAGTTTAAAAAAAAAAAAGTCTTGGGGAATCATTGGCTTCTCTTTTGCCAATATCTTGGAGAGTTCACTTTCTGTTCAAAATGTGAAAGGGACATAAATAATTATTTCCATGCCGGACTAATAGGCACTTGTTTGTGAAAGGGCTGTCCTACTGTGGCCCAAAGATCATGGTCTTGGTGTGTATTGAAAGTAAAAACTGAGGCTGTTTTCATCCTGGCTCCTCTGCAGACTGACTCATCATGTCCTTGGGCAAGTTATTTCCTCCCTGTGTACTTGCTTTTAAAAACAGAGAGATGATAGTGCGCCTGACCTCCTTACTTCACTGGGTTGTTGTCAGCATTACTAAGCAAGAGACCCATATTTTTAGGGTAGAAAAGAAGAAAAGCTGCTCAAATTTTAACATCATCTCCCTCCCATAGATCTCTTTCAGACATCTTAAAATTCCTAAGTGGATCACGGTGCACAAAAAGCCTCGAGTTCTCACAAAGCCAAGCTTAGAGTTACCTTGGTGGGACAAATCTTTGGAGTCATTTCAATCTTCTTAGGAAAAGGACAAAGATCAATAACATTGATTTATTTATCTGGGAGCCTTGTTACAGAAAGTAAGTTAGCAAACAAATTTTAAAAATCGTAGGATGAACTAATCAGGAAAAAAAAAATGATCACACTAGAGTAAAAATAACACTGAACTGAGAGAGTTGGGAGAAAACAATCTACATCTTGTTTTCCAGCCTATTTAAATCTCAAGACTCAGTTTATTAATCTGAGAAATGCAAGCACATGGTCATAGTTATTGGGTCTAGAGTACTAAATTGACCAAGATTCAAGTGAAATAATATCTGAAAATATTCCTTAGAGTCACAAACACTGGGCAAACACTGGGCTTTGTTGCTACTGCTGAAGCAACCAGCCCATCTCTGCGGTCACCATGGCATCACCTCATCAGCTTCAAGGACAGTGGTTACACCAATTTTCTTGGACATGAAAATAGTGCCAGCATGTTCCACATAATTAGAGCTCCCACCCAGCCATCTTTCACTTTGACAGGGGAAAAAAGAAGGGAAGGGCTGTGTTCCACGGTTAGGCCAGCCTTTGATTCGGATGCGAAATGAGAGCTTTGAAGCCAAAGAGATGGGTCTGCACTGACTAGGGAAGTGAACTGTCTCCTTCTTGGGAGGCTTGAGATTCCCTCCTCCAGGGTGTGTCCCCAGAGATGCAAGCAGATGGCCTGTCTTCCATATAATACAGTTTGGAGTGTCACCAACCTCATCAAGGGCTGAGGGAAGGTTTGTGAAAGAAGTTTCCAACATTTCCAAATGTCGGATGGCAAGAGAGCCTGTTTTTGAGGTAGCATCTCTGGGCTTATGCAACCCTGAGGCTCCGGCTATGAATCAGCAAACGAGGAACCACTGAGCACACATTGTATACAGTCTCCCTGACTCCCTTGTCCCCTGCTTGAGACCCAGCCGTTCTGAGTCATCTCAGAAACTAACCTGTATTTTCGACTCTCCAGAGTTTGTCAGTCTTCCATAGCCACTCCAGACCATCCTTATAATTCTTTGTTCTTTATAGACCATTCCTGCCAACTGTGCACTTTATGGTCTCCTTTTTAATTCAGTCTTTATGTTATATTGGATTATAGTTGATTCACAAAGGTATGTGAGTTTCAGGTGTACAGCAAAGCAATTCCATTACATATACATATATGCATTCAATTTCAGATTTACATATATGCATTCAATTTCAGATTGTTTTCCCATTCCCATATAGGTTATTACAGAATGTTTTTAATTTATTTACTTTAACTGGAGGCTAATCACTTTACAATATTGTGGTGGTTTTAGCCATACGTTGACATGAATCAGCCATGGGTGTACACGCGTTCCCCTTCCTGAACCCCCCTCCCACCTCCCTCCCATTCCATCCCCCAGGGTCATCCCAGTGCACCAGCCCTGAGCACCCTGTCTCATGCATCAAAGCTGGTCTGGAGATCTATTTCACATATAATAATATACATGTTTCAATGCTATTCTCTCAAATCATCCCACCCTTGCCTTCTTCCAGAGTCCAAAAGTCTGTTCTTTACATCTGTGTCTCTTTTGCTGTCTTGCATACAGGGTCATCATTACCATCTTTCTAAATTCCATATATATGCGTTATTATACTGTATTGGTGTTTTTCTTTCTGACTTACTTAGCTCTATATGATAGGCTCCAGTTTCATCCACCTCATTAGAACTAATTCAAATGCATTGTTTTTAATAGCTGAGTAATATTCCATTGTGTACATGTACCACAGCTTTCTGATCCATTTGTCTGCCAATGGACATTAGGTTGCTTCCATGTCCTGGCTATTATAAACAGTGCTGCGATGAACATTTGGGTACATGTGTCTCTTTCAGTTCTGGTTTCCTCGCTGTGTATGCCCAGCTGTGGGATTGCTGGGTCATATGGCAGTTCTATTTCCAGTTTTTTAAGGAATCTCCGCACTCTTCTCCATAGTGGCTGTATTGCAGAATATTGAGTAGAAATCCCTGTGCTAATGATCCTTTCTCCTATGTCATCGTCTGTGTGTCCAAAGGAACCTGTCTTTACAATCAAATTACAGAGTCTGTGGCTGTAGGCTTTGTGCTCCCGCCTTTGTGTGTCACTCTGTAATCTGAAGCCCCTGAGTCTCACCCTTGATGGACTCAGCCTTTCCAGGGCAGCTCTTCGTGCGCTTTTGCCTGAGTCTCACTGGTCCTGGAACATCCCTCCCAGTGACTTGGCAGCCACAGCCTTTCCTTCGGATGCTCTGCATTTCTCCTCCTCCTGACTCTGCATTTCCAGACACCTAAGTAATATCCACAGACCATGTGCAAAAATGACCTCTGGGCAGTGAGCCCCGAGGTCATGGCCATGGTGGGTGGGCCTACCTGCTACAGAAAGACCAAAAAAGCACTCGGTGTGGGGACATTTTTGCAGCCACCACTCCGTGGTTAAAAAAAAAAAAAAAATTGGCCATAGGTATGAGAGGGAAAAAGAGGCTCATTTCTCAAAACTGAATACCAAGTGACAACTGTATGTTATTTCAACTGTGGGGTGACTCCAAGAGCAAAGAGAGAGCAGAGGACTTTTACACATTGGGGTTTTATCCCCATGTTTTTGCCTGCTCACTGTCTTTATTTGCTTTATACTCTTCAGAGTAGAAGAGATCACCAGTTCAACGAATGTTGAGTAGAAGTCAGGAGAGAGAGAGAGAAAGAGAAGGAAAGCAGAAAAGAAGGGATCAGACGCTGTGACCTGTTGGGAACATGATGTATACCTTCCTTCCGTGGGTGCCAGGAAAGGGGTTGCTGAAATATTATAAAAAGGCAGTCATTTCAGCCCCTTGGATGGAATATAGTGGTTTCATAGCAGCTCAGCTTTGTGTCCTGATTACTGAGTCAAGGACACTGGAGCCCAGGACTAAGGACTAATTGGGGACGGGAATGTGGTAGACTGGTGACCCCGATGTTCACTGCTCCCTGCATCCACGCCCTTTGCACTGTGCCCTTTCAATCCTCCCTTGACTAGGTGAGGATTATTTTTTTAATGTATTTATTTTTAATTGGAGGATAATTGTTTTACAATGTTGTGTTGGTTTCTGCCACGCATCAGCATGAATCAGCCATACATCTGCCATACATCAGCCATTGGTGTACACATGTCTTCTCCCCTTGAACCTCCCTCCCACCTCCCACCCCATCCCAACCCTCTAGGTTGACGCAGAGCACCCGACTGAGCTCCCTATTGTGCTACACAGCAGCTTTCCATTAACTGTTTTACACATGAAAATGTATACATTTCAAAGCTACTTTCTCAATTGGCCCCTCCCTCTCCTTCCCCCAGCGCGTCCAGAAGTCCACAAGTCTGAGTCTTTATTCCTGCCCAGCAAATAGGTTTATCAGTACAATTTTCCTAGATTCCATATATATGCATTAATATACTGTATTTGGCTTCCTCTTTCTGAATAACTTCACTCTGTAAAACAGACTCTAGGTTCATCTGCCTCACTAGAATTGATTCTTATTTGTTGGTGAGGACTATTTTAATTCACCCAAATCTGGGTTGGCTTTATGACTTGCTTTGGCTCATAAAATGCCCTAAAACTGATGGCATGCTAGTTCTACATTAAAGCCTCAAGAGGCCTTGGATGCTTTCCCCTCTCTCTTGGAATCAGCCTAGCAGCATAAGGATAAACCAGGCTGGATGAGAAAAACCACACAGCCCAGTCTTTCTCATCACCCAAGCCCAAAATGTCACTAGCCTCATGAGCAAGACCCTCCAAAAATGGCCTGCTCCTAGTCAATCCAACAAAAGACAGACGATGCATTAGTAAGTCAGCAGAACTAAGCAGAGAACAAAGCTACCGAGCAAGCCCACAGACTCAGGAGCAGTAATAAAGGCCGCAAAGAGAACTGACAATAGTCATTCAGTCAAGTTTGGCAAGCATCCCGCCTGTGAGAAGAGGCACGTACACAGATCTGGAGCTAGCTGCACCTAAGTCAGTAGCTTTCAGAATTCAAACTTCTCTCTGGAACTTGGCCGGTGTGGTTGTTCCAAAAGCAGATGCAAAGCTCCAGAGAATATTTTTAGTAATGATAATAATCTTCAAAGCTAACATACATGAAATGCTTATTTCAAAACCACCATCTCCTCTAGTTCCTACAAACACAAGGTGCTATTATCCTAGTTTCCTGGAGCAGAAGTCAAGGTTAAGAGAAGATAGGTAGATACCAAGTGCTAAGAGAGAAATTTTGCTTGGATCTGAGGCAAAGCCCAGATGTGTGTGTGAACACACACAGGAGATGAATACACAAAGGGGATAACACAAACATAGGAGATGAACACACATATAGGGGATGAACACACACACAGAAGATGAACACACACACAGGAGATGAACACACAAGAGGTAAATACCCACACAGGAGATGAACACACACAAGGGATGAACACACACACACACATAGGAAATGGACACACAGGGCATGGACACACAAAAGGGATGAACATACACAAAGGAGATTAACACCCACACAAGGGATGAACACACACACAGAAGATAACACACACACACACGGGATGAACACTCCATAACAGAGTCACATCCAGGAAGTAGCAGTATCATCACACCTGGCAACCAAGGACCAAGGTGTGAGGCAACCCCGCTATCCACCATGGAAACAGGGTTTGGGATAACTCGAGGCTCATTAGGAAATAAAGGAGGCCAAGTAACAGCTGGATAGAAGGCAGCTACAGAACACCTGTCAGATCTGATTGCAGTAATAAACAACCCCGGAAAATTCTGCTTCCCTCCCAGGAGCATTTGTCTCCATGGGGAAATAACGCAAAACTGGGCCAGCGTCACTTACAACCTGGGAAAGGCAGGGCTCAGGGTCACAGAGGCTCAGCAGATCATGGTCTGCTCTCCACCTCTGACTCATCCATCCTGGAGGAGTAAGCACATGCTCGCTCAAGGCTCTCCCTGTCATCTCACTGGCAACAAGAAGGCTGGACAAAGCTGGCAGGACTCTCATTCCATTGTGAAACTCTTAGATGTGACTGGGGCTTTCTCAGTGTCCTCTGTTGACAAAGGCAAAATATTTTTACCCAATCTATATATGGTGAACCTACTCACTCTTCATGAAAATTACCATACTAAGCGCTCTGAAAATATCCTGTTTTCAAGAATCAAGTTATAAATGAATTCCTCTCTATAGAATTAACAACTGATTTCACTCTCACAGCAACTAGGATACAGATATTAGTCTTCCCATTTTAGAGATGAAAAACATTGACATTTGAAGAGGGATTCAGCAACTTGCCAAAAATCACAATGCTGAGACTCGGTCAAACCTAAGCTGACAACCAGCAGAACCCATGCTTTCAACCATTGTCTATTTTCTGTTATGACTAATACCCTAATAGAGCTTTCTTTTAGTAAATAGCCTGGATGTCAGAGTCAAGGATAAGACTCAGCTTGAATTCTTACCTATCTTTAACTCACAACTTGGAAAGGGCACTGAAGATAGAATTCCACAGTTGTCAGCACCTGACAGGTGATTACTGGGTATCTTAGGAATTATCTCCGTTCCAATGTCATCACACTCCAGATTGCTTATAGCAAATGTCAACTCTGCAGAAACTTAACTGCAAAACCACCAGACTTTTCTTTGGTGTTTATTTTTCAGATGAACACTCAGGACACAGCTCGTAGTTTCTGAATCAACTTTACCAGTGTTTCTCTGAGCTGTACTGGAAGTCTGAGATATGTTCCCAGACTGTCAACAGACTGAAGACACTTTCTGAAATATTTTCTTAAACTCAGTCTTCTGTGGTAAGTTTTTATGTGTTGGACATACCTGGATGGTAGGTGGGGGAATATGAATGCCAGATCTCCAGGAAATTCATTTTCTTATCATTTCTTCCTTCCCGTGCCTTTGCATGTTCAGACAGAGTATGTTCCAAGTTCAAGTCTCCACCCATCACAATCCTGTCTTTGACCACAGCATAGCAGACTAGGAAGGCATCCAATGACCTCCCCAGTCTTCCCCAACACATGGAGTCCATACACTGTACTCACTTAGGGGATATACAACTTCTAGTTATATGTGTGTGTATATATATATATACACACACATATATAGGGGATATATACCTCTAGTGACAGAGAACTCATTCACTCATAGGACAGTTCAATTAATTCTTCAAACAGTTCAGTTGACTGGTGCAACGCAGATATTAAAGATCTTCCCTGTAAGTCAGGCATTATCCAAAGGTGATAAAACATCCTATTCTCAGGAAAATGGCAGTCCGACATTAGAACCCTTATCAGCCTCCCTTTGGCATCTAACCTTCATTTCTTGGTTGTCTCTTTCAAGGTGTCACAGAGTGAATTTAGTTTTAGACATTCCTCCCTGGAAAGCAATGACTGTCATGAAATGCCTCTGGCAGAAACGCAGTGTGAAGTTGCCATCAGCCCAGTACACCTTCTTGAGAATGAGTTGTAAGGCCTTTCCTTTTGACAGGAGGGAACAGGAAAGTTGTTTCCAGTCAGGAAAAAAACAGAAAGGGAGTGCCACCAGTGTTGGAAAATGTTTATGGCAACGCGACTTCTTGGATTTGGCATCAGTGCTAAAGAATGTGAAAAGAAGGCGGGCTGTGTTGTTAGCATATCCCTAGACAACAACAATCAACTTTTAGCCAACTAGGGCTTCTATTCCCTGCCTCTGCTTCTTAGAACTTCCTCTTCCTTTGCTTCTATAACTGTTCCTTCTCAACTGGCTTCTTTGGTTTTTTCTCCATCTTAGAAAGTCTAAAGAATAGTATTCTCCACTGTCTTAATTTCACCCCCCATCTTTTCTTATGCAACAAGTTCTCACGTGGTTTCCATGGTTTCCACCAAATCTGAAAGCTGACCACTTTACTCCTCAGTCTGTATTTCCAGCTCTCATTTCTCTTCTGGGCTCCAGAACTATATTGACAGCTTCCTAGTTACATTTTCCATAGGCACATTAAGTTAATTATTTTCTTGTCCAAACTTCTATCTCCTCCCATATTGCTTATATCCACTATTATGTCACTATCCATCTCATCACTTCCCTGGTGGCTCAGACGGTAAAGGATCTGCCTGAAATGTGACCCCTGGGTCAGGAAGATTCCCTGGAGAAGGGAATGGCAATCTACTCCAGTATTCTTGCCTAGAGAATTACATGGACAGAGGTGACCTACAGTTCATGCATTCACAAAGTGTTGGACATGATTGGGTAACTAACGTTAACACAACCTCATTAACAAGCCACCACATCCTATCCGCTCTACCTAAGACCCATTTCCCGGTTGCAGCTGCAGCTCTAGCCACCAAATAGCTTGCTTCTCTGCTCTTGCTTCTTTCTAGTCTAGTTCATCTTCTTCATTGCTCCCATAATTGTGCTACTGAAATAAATGAAGAGATAAATACATACAACTGTTCATATCACAGCACTTCCCCATAATGTTTTCTTCAGCAAAATGTCTAAAATTATTACATAAAAAGACATCTTCACTGTCGGTCTCCAGTGGTACCTCTTCTATCTAAACCTATTCCCAGACACTCGTTCCCAGATCGTGCCCACAATACACGGAAATAAACTCTGGTCCAACCACCATGAACTTGTTATTTGATCTTCTCGTTTATCATAGAGTTGGACAAGAGTGAGTGACTAAACAACAACAACAAAATAGTTGAATCCCAATGTTGTGTCAATTACTGATGTACACCGAAGTGACTCCATTTGTATTCATATATTAATAAATATGTATTATTTTTCATATTTTTTCCATTATGCTTTATCACAGGATATTGGATATAGTTCCCTGTACTCTACAGTAGGCCCTTGTTGTTTACCCATTCTTTCCTTAAACATAGGCCATAGCAGTTTTGTCTCTTTTAATAGGCAAATCTGTTTTCCTGGTTGCCTGTCCCTTTTCAATCTGATGAGCTCATATTCATCCTTCAAAATTCAATCCAAATGTTACCTCTTGCGGGAGATTTTTCTGACTCCTCGAGGCAGTTATTAATTTCTTCCCATGCATTGGTGAATGGTCAGAAGACATAACTGTGCATCAGACACTAGAATGCTAGCTGCTGTGCTGGATGATAAGTGTACCATGGTTAGGGGGATAGGAAGCCTCTGCTGTATGGGATGTATAATCCAGCGAGGAAGACAGAGGCTGTCCATGGAACTCAGATGCACTGGATGTTATGAAAGCGGTTATGTGTGTAGACATCTAAACTCTAGCCAAAGCTGTCCAATAGAGCATTCGACATCTGCAAAATGTTCTATATGTATGCAGCCAAGTGTGTTAGCCACTAGCCACGTGCGGCTGTTGAGTAGCTGAAATACAGCTGGGGCAACTGAGGCTTTACAGTTTTCATCTTATTTAATTTCAGTTGGCTTAAATTTAAATATTCAGCTCATGACATCTATTGGGGCAGTGTTGTTCTAGATATTAAGGACACCGTCCCCGAGAGAGTGAGAATTACTCTTGGATGTGAAGGATGAATAAATCTGAAGGACAGGTGAAAAGAATATTAGAAGACAGCACTGTGCAGGCCTAGCCTTATAACCGCACTTTCTCCTGTCAGCCCTACACCTCCCTTAGCTCCTGTAAGCTGAAAATAGTGCCTGTCACATCATAAGTGCTCAACATATGTTCACTATTATTATTCTAAACAGAAGTTATTTTCACATGTGTGAGAATAAAAAATATTTTCACATGTGAGCCACCATCAATTTCATAAAAGTGGGAACTATCTCAAATTATTTTCTCCTCTACCATAGTATCCCGAAGAGTGCTATGCAAACAGATTCTCTCCCCCATGAAACATTCAACATTTTAGGGAAATTAAAAATGGGAGAGGACATAAATAGTCAAGTGATAGTCATCTCAGTTCACAGTGGTTCTGAGCAGTACATCTCCCAAGTCAGAGCATAACGTTAAGTTCATCTATTCTGAGAATTTTCAGTTGGTGCTAAACTTAAGTCTCCCTAGTCCTGGATTTATCTGAGGTCACTTTCTAGTGAGAATTTGGCTGCCTTCATGAAGTATAATCCATCACCCAGCTTCACATTGCCATCCATGGAAACGCATTCCCATCATTTTCCTAGTCAAATGAGCAGTGTGTAGAATACATTATGTAGACTCTGATATGCATCATATGGGAGAGGCATGAGCAAAGGAAATGCTCTTTTGGAATGCAGGCTTATCAACACTTGGCAGACATGCTGTGAAAACCACAAGGAGCTGTTTTTAACAGAAAATGACAAATCCCTGAGAGGTTGGGACAGAGTGGATGGTACAGGTGTCTTGCCAGTCTAAGCAGCTGACCCCCAGCCACACCCTCAGGCCTCAAGAGGGGCCTCGGTTCAGCCGTAAACAGCAGAAGCCATCCCAGTAACTGTATAAAGTATGAGGAGTTAGGGAGAGATGAGAGGAACTTGGCTGCACAGACCTGAGAAGGGAACTAGCAAGGAACTCTTGGCCCCTGAAAGAAGCGAGAAGCAGCAAATGGCTAACCAAAGCAAAGCACTGTCAAGCCCAAACTGCCAGCTTATGGTCAAGAGAGCCTTCTCCCCAGACTTCACCCAGTGTTCCAGATCTAGTTCAAGTCCCAGCTGCCCTGCAGATTTGTGATAACCTGTTGTTGCCAAAACCCCAGGGTATTTGTCTCTAATTCATACTAGCACTTAATATATTGGCTTAGAGGTTATTCGTTCAAATTGTGAAATGTGAAAATCACTCATCAGGAAAATCATCTCTGTCCCAGAATATCAAAACTGAAAGGGGCTACAGATACCTTCTGAGCTCAGTCCCATTTGACAGTTAGGGAAACTGAGACCCAGTGGTGTGAAATGATGTGTTCGACCTGGTTAATGGCAGAACTGAATCTAGAACCCAGGCCTTCTGGTGTTGAAGACCAGTGATCTTTCAATATCAGTTTCATGAAAAGTAACAGAATTCCACTGGCTTAATCAGTGAGCAATGACTAGTAGGTTTTCCTTCTCGCTCGATTTCTCCTTTTTATCAGCCTGGACCCCGATTACTTTAATCTTCCTCCCACCAAAACTGGATTTCAAATTCCTTATCCTTATGTCCTACTGCTTCCATCTCATCAAGGCCATGGTTTTTCCTGTGGTCGTGTATGGATGTGAGAGTTGGACTGTGAAGAAGGCTGAGTGCCGAAGAATTGATGCGTTTGAACTGTGGTGTTGGAGAAGACTCTTGAGAGTCCCTTGGACTGCAAGGAGATCCAACCAGTCCATTCTGAAGGAGATCAGCCCTGGGATTTCTTTGGAAAGAATGATGCTAAAGCTGAAACTCCAGTACTTTGGCCACCTCACGAAAAGAGTTGACTCATTGGAAAAGACTCTGATGCTGGGAGGGATTGCGGGCAAGAGGAGAAGGAGATGACCGAGGATGAGATGGCTGGATGGCATCACGGACTCGATGGACGTGAGTCTGAGTGAACTCCGGGAGCTGGTGATGGACAGGGAGGCCTGGCGTGGTGCGATTCATGGGGTCGCAAAGAGTCGGACAAGACTGAGAGACTGAACTGAGCTGAACTGAACTGCCTCTGCCCTAAAATCCCAAAATACAGAGGGAATGCAATAATCTGCTTTCTCCAGTCCTCCCCAAAGCTACTGATGATAAATGGAGAAAATTATTCAATCACACACACAAAATTGTGATTCTCACTTCCCAGGCCCTCAACCATGAATGGTATTCCTTTTACTTATTACTGATCAGCTCCCTCTTTTATTCCTCTCAGCCATTATTCCAAACATCCAGCTCCCTCTTTAGCTTCACGTGCCTCCCTCCCATGAACAGCCTTCATCTGCTACTTCACTGAAGAAATAAATGCTTTTCATGTAAACGTCCTCAACTTTCCACCCAGTTTACAAAGTTACATTCACTTCTGCTCAAACTTCCTGCCTTCCCCCCATTTTCCTGCTGACTTCTTCAGGACCTGGTTCTATCAACTTCGTCTTTCTGTGATAGAACCAACCTCTCTCCTCCTACTGGTTTCTCTTTAGTACATAAACACACCCAAATATCTCAAAACATCTTCAAGAAACTCTCTCTTGACCCTGAGTCTTCCCTGTAACTACACCCTACCCATGCTTCTCCTCACACCCAAGCTTCTTTGGAGGAAGCTGTTCTTAATGATTCTATTGCCTGGCTTCCTGTTTTCCCCATAGCATACTGTAAACTAGTGGTTCTTGCCCTTACTTCCTGAAACTAAAAGGTCTAAAGGAAATTAAAAGGACTAAAAATGGTCCCTTATGACATCTTAATTCATAATAGCCTTTTTTGCACATATTTTTTATTGTGGTGTGTGCCAAGTCACTTCAGTCGTGTCCAACTCTTTGAGACCCTATGGACTGTAGCCCACCAGACTTCACTGCCCACGGGATTCTCCAGGTGAGAATACTGAAGTGGATTGTCATGCCCTCTTCCAGGGGAACTTCCCAACCCAGGGGTCCAACCCACGTCTCCTGCATCGGCAGGGGGATTCTTTACCACTAGCGCCATCTAGAAAGCCCTTTTTTGTGTGGTAGCTGTGTGAAATTTACCATTTTCATCCCGTTTAAGTGCACAGTTCTGTGGCATTAAATACATTTATAATGTTGCTCGAGCATCTCACTATTCATTTCTAGAACTTCTTCATCATCACAAACAGAAGCTTTCTATGCATATACAGTAACTCCCCATTCCCCCTGCCCTAGCTGCCCTCCCACCCTCGTTACTGCTGTTCCATATTCTGTCTCTATGAATTTCTCTATTCTCTATAGCTCTTTAAGTAGAATCATACAATATTTGTTCTTTTGTGTCTGGTTTATTTCACTTACCATAATGTTCAAGGTACATCCATGTTGTAGTAGGTATCAGAATGCCATTCCTTTTTAAGATTAAGATATCTTAAGATTTAAGATAATATTCCACATTTTGTTCATCCATTTACTGTTAAAAGGACATTTGAGTTGTTTCCACCTTTCACTATTGTGGACAATGGTACTGTGAACATTAATGTACGAGTATCTGTTTGTTCTACTTTAAGTTCTTTGAGGTATATACCCAGAAATAGAATTGCTAAGAGGAGAGTGAAAAAGTTGGCTTAAAGCTCAACATTCAGAAAATGAAGATCATGGCATCTGGTCCCATCACTTCATGGCAAATAGATGGGGGAACAGTGGAAACAGTGTCAGACTTTATTTTGGGGGGCTCCAAAATCACTGCAGATGGTGACTGCAGCCATGAAATTAAAAGACGCTTACTCCTTGGAAGGAAAGTTATGACCAACATAGATAGCGTATTCAAAAGCAGAGACATTACTTTGCCAACAAAAGTCCGTCTAGTCAAGGCTATGGTTTTTCCAGTAGTCGTGTATGGATGTGAGAGTTGGACTGTGAAGAAAGCTGAGCACCAAAAAATTAATGCTTTTGAACTATGGTGTTGGAGAAGACTCTTGAGAGTCCTTTGGACTGCGAGGAGATCCAACCAGTCCATTCTAAAGGAGATCAGTCCTGGGTGTTAATTGGAAGGAATGAGGCTAAAGCTGAAGCTCCAGTACTTTGGCTACCTCATGCGAAGAGTTGACTCATTGGAAAAGACTCTGATGCTGAGAGGGATTGGGGGCAGGAGGAGAAGGGGACAACCCAGGATGAGATGGCTGGATGGCATCACCAACTCAATGGATGTGAGTTTGGGTGAACTCCGGGAGTTGGTGATGGACAGGAAGGCCTGGCGTGCTGCAATTCATGGGGTCACAAAGAGTCGGACATGACTGAGCAACTGAACTGAACTGAAGGTAATTCTAAGTTTAATTTTGTGTGTGTGTGTGTGCACTTCCCTTGTGGCTCAGATGGTAAAGCGTCTGCCTACAATGTGGGAGACCTGGGTTCGATCCCTGGGTCAGGTATTTCCCTGGAGAAGGAAATGGCAACCCACTGCAGTATTATTGCCTGGAAAATCCCATGGACAGAGGAGTCTGGTAGGCTACAGTCCATGAGGTCACGAAGAGTTTAACTTTTTACAAACTGCCGAATTGTTTTCTTTAGAAGCTTTGCTGTTTAATTCTGAACCTTTGCACACAGGTTCCAATTTCTGCACATCCTCTCCAGTATTTGTTATTTCCTAGTTTATGGATAGTAACCATCCTGTTGGGTATGAAGTACTATTTTATTGTGGTTCTGATTTGCATTTCTCTGTGGATGGTGAGTGATGTCAGGAATCCTTTCATGTGCTTATTGGCCATTTGTATATTGCAGAAATATTTTTTAAGCCCTTTATGCATTTTTGAATTGCGTTGGTTTTGAATTGGATTTTTTGGTTGCTGATGGTTGTTAATCTTTAGCCCTTGTTTTATATCTCTGGAGCATTTTTCCCTATTATACCTGGAATGATCATCCTCTCTGACTCTATGACTTCACTCTGCTATCTCTTCCCTCCCTACTCAAATCTCCATACTCACATGCTTGCTAGCTTTTGCAACATTTAATCCCTACCCAATCTAGCATTTATTGAATGCTTTGCACATGCCACACAACATGCTAAGTGTTTTATATGCATTCTGTCCTTCAGGTTTAAAAACAACTGCCTTAAGTAGGTAGGATTATTGGAAATGCCATTCTATAGGCATAAAAACTGAAGGTCACAGAAATAAAGTATTTTACTTCAAGTTTGCTAAAGTAATTAGTGAAAAAGCTAGCATTAAACCCAGGAAACCAATTCCAGAGTGTGCTCTTAAGACTTTCCTATCTAGTTCACTAGCATTAACCACTAAATTAAGCTAATATAATGATGTAGTTATGTAATGTTGTTATATACAGTTATATATATAATGTTACATATAGTTTTATATGTGTATATATATATATATAATATTATATATATTATATAAATGTTGGCTTAAAACTCAACATTCAAAACACTAAGATCATGGCATCTGGTCCCATCACTTCATGGCAAATAGATGGGGAAACAATGGAAACAGTGACAGAGTTTATTTTCTTGGGCTCCAAAATCACTGCAGATGGTGACTGCAGCCATACAATTAAAAGATGCTTGCTCCTTGGAAGAAAATCTATGGCCAACCTAGACAGCATATTAAAAAGCAGAGATATTACTTTTCCAACAAAGGTCTGTCTAGTCAAAGCTATGGTTTTTCCAGTAGTCATGTATGGATGTGAGAGTTGGACTATAAAGAAAGCTGAGCACTGAAGTATTGATGCTTTTGAACTGTAGCATTGGAGAAGACTCTTGAGAGTCCCTGGACTGCAAGGAAACCAAACCAGTCAATTCTTAAGGGAAATCAGTCCTGAATGTTCATTGGAATGACTGATGCTGAAGCTGAAACTCCAGCATCAGCTTTGGCCACCTGATGCAAATAACTGACTCATTGGAAAAGACCCTGATGCTGGGAAGGATTGAAGGGGACAACACAGGATGAGAGGCTTGGATGGCATCACTGACTCAATGGACATGAATTTGAGCAAGCTCTGTGAGTTGGTGTGCAGGGAAGCCTGCACAGGGAAGCCTGGCGTGCTGCATTCCATGGGATTGCAAAGAGTCAGACACAACTGAGTGACTGAACTGAACTGAATGCTATGGAGTAAGTCCTATAATTTAACTACATGGTTGCAAGCAACAGAAAGTGGGTTTAACAACTGGATAATATGAAAAGGAATTTGCAGTAAAGATAAGAAGTAATTTACAGAATTGAAAGGTAAACTAGAGAATTGGGCTTTAAAAGGAAGAGATCTAGATAAATTTCAGTCCCAGAGTTGTTAGAACCAAGCAAGGAGCAATCTCGTCAGGACCCAGCCATTGAGCAAATCAGCAGCCAATCATTTCAGCAACTTGGTCAAGACTGAAATTCCAGAGAGTGAGCATCATATTGGTCTGGCTGGGACATGTGCCAACCCCACTAGTAGGGAAGACAGGAAAAGAACATGGTGATTGGCGATCCAAACTTGGCTATATCCAAGGGGGAAAGGTTCACACACCCAGGCAAAAGAAGAAACAATTAATAAGTGGTTGCAAAATGACAAGTCTACTATCCTCCCAATCATTAACTTCAGCCCAGACCTCTCATCAGCTCCAGACCTAAATATTCAATGATTGACTGCCTCTCCTTAAAGTCCTTAGCATGCTGGTAAGCACTTGCCTCTCTTTAATTGGGTGGGAGTCTGCCTTGCAGATAGATGCCTCTCCTGCTGTGTTTCTCATTCTGGACCAGAATTATGCACCGGTCTGTTTCTCCTTCTTGGAGCTCTGAACTGCTCCACTATGCTGTCTTCTACTTTATGCCCTTTAGCACTAAGCACAGTGTCATGCGTGCAGCCAGTAGTCAATCAATGTTTGCTGCCTAACAAACCAAAACTAGACTTGAGGGAAACTATAGTATCAGAAATTCGTGTAACAGATCATCTTGACCGAGAAAGTCCTGGATGTTTTAATTGAAAGTGAAAGTCGCTCAGTCGTTTCCAACTCTTTGTGACCCCATGGACGGTACAGTCCACGGAATTCTCCAGGCCAGTATACTGGAGTGGGTAGCCTTTCCCTTCTCCAGGGGAATCTTCCCAACTCAGGGATCAAACCCAGGTCTCCCGCATTGCAGGTGGAGTCTTTAGCAGCTGAGCCACAAGAGAAGCCGATTTTAATTGAATGCAGGTAAAATATGAGCCTACTGTGTTTTACAAGCTGGCAGAGTGAAGGTGATTTTATCTATGTCAATAAAAGTATGCAAAGAAAAGTAAGTGAGCCTGACAGTACCTGTCAGTACCTGACACTGATCAGACAACCTCTGGAGTAGTATCACTAGTTCTGGTCACCACATTATAAGAAGGGGATTGAAAAACTTGACATGTTTGGAAGCCATCAAATGAAAACAGTGAAACTATCAAGTGAAATAAACATCTAATAGGAAATATTTATAATGGAAAAGAGAAGAATTAGAAGGTTTGATCTCCATAATTATTCAAGAAGTCCATGCAAAACAGAAAATCAGAAGTACTCTGAGTAACACAGATAGAATCAAAATGAATAGATAGAAATATAATCCTCAAATGATTGTTCATAAATGAAATAATCTGTTCTGTAAGATAATAAGACCTGATGACTAGAAATACAAAAATTATGTTAAAAAACCTCAAGATATTAAGTGACAACTTCATAGTTTAGTACACAGACTAGATAAGAAGTCAGAAACTCAAGTGTCTTTAGGAAGAAGGCAAAAATTCATCTGCCTGAATGAGGTAAGTAGGTTGGCTATAGACAATAGAAGGTGGTAGGGACTATGATGAGGACTAGAGAATGTGCCTGAAGACACTTGAATCTATACATTTTTATAACATGATGAAGGTCAAATAAAATGAACTTGAGAGCTAAATTCTGTACTTGGACTGCCAATTAGTATTCCATGGTTAAAACCTTTAAGATAGTTTCCAACTTGATTACTCAACCCTAAAGGGATAATATGCTTCTAAAATAGATTATTACTGATGTTGACATTTGCAAAGAGTTGTGAGGAAGATAACACCATTAAGAAACTTAGTATTACAATGGAATTCTGCCATAAAAAAGAATAAAATGTTGCCATTTGCCACAACATGGATGGACCTGGAGGGCATTTTGCTAAATAAAACAAGTCAGGCAGAGAAAGACAAATACTGCATGATATCACGTACATGTGGAATCTAAAAATAACAACCAGTGAATATAACAAAAATGGAACAAACTTGCAGGTACAGAGAACAAACTAGTGGTTCCCTGTAAGGAGAGGGGAAAAAGGAGAGGCAAGATGGGGGGGGGGGGTGGGTAGGGGATTGAAAGATACAAGCTACTGTGTAGAAAGTAAATAAACTACAAGGATGGGTTGTACACCACAGGGAATACAGCCTATATTTTATAGTAACTACGAATGGAGTATGGGCTTCCCCAGTGGCTCAGCGATAAAGAATCCGCCTGCAATGCAGGAGCCGCGGGACGTATGGGTTCAGTTCCTGGGTCAGGACGAGCCCCTGGAGGAGGGCATGGCAACCCACTCCAGTATTCTTTCCTGAAGAATCCCATAGACAGAGGAGCTCAGTGAGCTATACTGTCCATAGGGTTGCAAAGAGTCAGACAAGATTAAGGTGACTTAACATAAATGAAGCATAACCTTTAAAAATTGTGAATCACTACTCAGTTCAGTTCAGTTCAGTCGCTCATGTTGTAGACCTAAAACTTATGTATTTATAAGTCAACTATACCTAATTTTGTAAAACTACTTTTAAAAAAGAAAATTAGTAGTGAAAAAAAAGTTCTTAGGACCGCTACTGATTCTAAGAAAATTACTAAGAATTTGGCTTTCCTGGTAGCTCAGACGGTAAAGCGTCTGCCTACAATGCGGGAGACCCGGCTTCAATCCCTGGGTTGGAAAGATCCCCTGGAGAAGGAAAAGGCAACCCACTCCAGTATTCTTGCCTGGAAAATCCCATGGACCGAGCAGCTTGGTAGGCTACAGTGCATGGGGCCGCAAAGAGTCGGACATGGCTAAGCGACTTCACTTTCACTTTCAATGATGGTGTAGTAGGTAGAAAAATGGTGGAATCTGTGAACAAGTTACTTTAGCTAGCAAAAAGAACTTTGCATGTGTGACTAATTTGCATCTGAAATAATTTGCAGTTAATTAATTCAAGTGGCTGGAACTTGCCATAGATTATCTTGGACTTTCCAAGTCAGCTCAGTATAATCAATCACATGAGTCTTTTCTTTAAATTTTTTTTTAATTTAATTTTTATTTTATATTGGAGTATAGTTGAGGAACTAAAGAGACTCCTGATGAAGGTGAAGGAGGAGAGTGAAACAGCTGGCTTAAAACTAAACATTAAAAAAGCTAAGATCATGGCGTCTGGTCACACTACTTCATGGCAAATAGAGGGGGAACAGGTGAAAGTAGTGACAGATTTCCTCTTCTCGGGCTCTAAAACTACTGCAGATGGTGACTGCAGCCGTGAAATCCGAAGATGTCCGCTTCTTGGCAGGAAAGCCATGACAATCCTAGACAGTGTGCTGAAAAGCACAGAATTACTCTACCAACAAAGGTCCATGTAGTCAAGGCTGTGGTCTTCCCAGTGGTCATGTACGGTTGTGAGAACTGTACTGTAAAGAAGGCAGAACGCCAAGAATTAATGCCTTCAAACGGTGGTGCTAGAGAAGATGCCTGAGAGTCCCTTGGACAGCGAGGAGATCAAATCAATCAATCTTAAGGGAAATCGACTCTGAATACTCATTGGAAGGACTGATGCTGAAGTTGAAACTCCAGGATGTCGGTCATCTGATGTGAACATCTGATCTATTGGAAAAGTCCCTGATGCTGGGAAAATTTAGTGCAAAGGAGAGGAGGGCATCTGAGGATGAGATAGCTGGATGGCATCACCCATGCAAAGGACATGAACTTTGGCAAACTTCGGGAGATGGTGAGGGATGGAGAAGCCTGGCATGCTGCAGTCCATGAGGTCTCAAAGAGTCAGGCCAGACACAACTGGGCACCTGGACAGCAATAGTTGATTTACAATGCTGTGTTAGTTTTACATGTGTAGCGAAGTGGTTCAGTTATGCATATACACACATCCCTGCTTTCTCAGATACTTTCCCCGTATAGGTCGCTACAGAACATTGAGTAGAGTTCCCTGTGCTCCGTGGTAGGTCCTTGTGGGCTATCTATTTTATATACAGTAGTGTGTATATGTTAATCCCAAACCCCCAATTTGTTCCTCCTCCCCACCCTTCTCTTTGGTTATCATAGTTTGCTTTCTAGGTCCATGAGTCTATTTCTGTTTTGTAAATAAATTGTCTGTATCATTTTTTTTAGATTCTACATATAAGTAATATCACATATCTGTCATCCTGTCTTGACTTACTTCACTTAGTAATGATCACATGATTTCTTAAATGGAAAAACTCCCAGCTATGATAAGTAAGAGTTAGATGTGAGAAGAGAATAAGGATCAGAGAGATGCAACATTTCAGGCTTTTAGATGGAGGTAGGGCCCACAAGGCGAGGAAGCGGGGTAAACCTAGAAGCTGGAAAAGCAAGCAAGAAGTTCTCCCCAAGAGCCTCTGGAAATGAATGAACCCCTGTCAAAACCCCGAATTTCATCTCTGTGAGACCCATGTGGGACTCTGACCCACAGAACTCTAAGATAATAAATAAGTATGTTGCTTTCAGCCACTAACTTTGTAGTAATTTGTTATAGAAGCAATAGAAAACTAATAAAGATGCTTAAAGTTGAAAGAATAACATGTGAGAAAAAGAATCATTTATTGTCCTGGACAAATGCCTGGAAAACAACAAGATTTCATGTTATATTTAATATACTGTTTATATATAATTTATCTGATGAATGAGACATACCTTGTGACTGACATTATGCGCCTAGTTGTCCAGAAAAAAATTAAAGAAGTGAAAAAGAATATAAAGCATGACCCCTGCTCTCCCAAAGAGCAGATTTTTAGACAATAGAAGATCATAAAACAGAATATAGTCAAGGGACAAAATAAGTATCATAGCAAAAATGGAAGTCTATGAGTGTGATTATTTCATATATCAGGCTTTCCAGACATAGCTAAATTTCAGATATCCTGATGGGCTACGGCTTATAACCATAAAAGGATTAGAAATCCCTCCATTTTAGATCTGAAAGTTATCTCCTACTCTGGAAATGACAAGTCATTTATCAGACAACATGTTTAGCATTTTAGCTTAGAACCTGTAAGCTAGCCTATCATGATGATAGGAAAGAAAAAGTGAGTGAGGTTTAATAGGATTGGAGATGTAAGAAGGGTGTGTGTGTGTGTGTGTGTGTGTGTGTGTGTGTGTGTGTGTGTAAAAGAATAGAACTTTGGTGCAAATGAATATTCTGAAATAGAAAATACACCTCCCTGCCTGCCACAAGAAACAGTTTTAAATTGTATAAACAGAAGATGAAACTAAAATAAGAAGGAGATGGCTGTTACAGTTTAGCACACCAAGAAATAATAACTAAATAATAAATAATGTTTGTGATTTTGCAATAGATTTTTTTTTTACTTATGAAATACTAAGTTCCCTAGGTTGTGAGTCTATAGAATTGAGGTTTTGAAACAGCTGGTTTGGATTTTTGATAGGGGAATAGTGAGTTTGAACAACAAGAGTGCATATTTGTAACAGGGAAAGTCAGTTGATATTAGACATTGTGGGTTTCTTAAAGAGGAGTCGACTTCTTGGGTTAAACCTTTCAATGTAACAGCCAGAAATGATGAAGGTAGCCCAAAGCTATGGAGAGGACCCCATGGACAGAGCTGATACTAATCTAGAGAGAGCAGAGAGCATACCTTAGAAGGGCATAACAGCCCAAATTTTGAGATGTGGATGGCATTTGGGAGTCCTGTAATCTCTAAAAACTAATTTGAGGGGTGAGAAGACCAAGGCTGTTAAGATGAACAGGACAGCAGAGGATATTTTCACTCACTTTAAGGCTGGAGACTATTCAAGTACTAGCAATGACTTCAGAATCATCTTCTTTTTAGTTCATTGGTCATTTATATCTGTTTAATGTCATCTACGGGCGGTGCAGTAGCAAAAATCCACCTGACAACTCAGGAGACGCAAGAGACATGGGTTTGATCCCTAAGTCAAGAAGATTCCCTGGAGGAGAAAATGGCAACCCACTCCAGTACTCTTGCCTGGAGAATCCCATGGACAGAGGAGCCTGGCGGGCTACAGTCCATGGGGACGGAAAGAGTTGGACATGACTGAGTGATAGAACACACACACACACAATGCCAGTTAAAGACAGGAGCATGATAGACACTCATTTTTAGTAGATGACTACCGAGAACTACTTACCTTGGTTTTCCAAAGTGTCTCTAGCTCTTATGTTTAGAAAGTCCAGCAATGATAACTTGGCCTTGATGGTCAGCTGGACATCCCTGAATCAAGACATCTAATATTTTTGGTGGCTGTTGATCTCCTCCTCCACCCTCATCAGTTACAACTGGTCCTCATCCAGGACCCTGTTACTGAATTACTCTGAGATTCCTCCTTACTCCCCTGCCATACTACTCTCAGCTCCACTATTGATCGCAACAGCCTTGATCTGAATGAAACTTCTCCTCTAAAACTGGCCTGGAGATCACAGGCCTGGAGAGAGAAAAAGCTAGAAGTGAAAGAAAATGTTCCAATTGACATGGCAAAAAAAGTATGGGCTCAGAATTAGAGAATTTCCTTGAATTAATCTAAATACAGACAGAAAAGCTTTTTCAAAAGTGCCATCCTGTTCAACCTTCTTAAAGGATGCTTTTTCCTTTTGAATGGGAAATTCATATTTGATTGAAAAGATGGAACATAGCATTCTCAGTTTAATGTTTCCCAGAGAGGCTTGTCATTCACTGAATCATAAACTTAATATAAACTCAAAACACAGTTTTGGGGATAATTTCCAGAGAAGAATATAAATTTATATGAATCAAAGAATAATAATGGCAACTTTCGTTTGCAGCACAATTTAAGGGATTACTCGGTATACATTTATTGAGCATTTCCAATGTGCAACATTCTGTCTTAGGAACTGAAAATACATACAAAGATGGTTATAATCATGGCTTCTTCCTTTAAGGAGTATTCAGCCTAATAAGAAAGGTGAATACATAAATATCTTGTGTTCTTTGCTGTAGTAAATGTCAAAAGAAATATTAAAAATTAGCATCAGTTGTTTACGTGAAACTGTCGCAACATTGTTTTGTTAGTTGGCTATCTCCCAAAATAAAATAAAAAATTTTTTAAGAATTAGCATTAGTAACTTGGAAAATGATGCAATCCCCTCTGGATGATAAAATCAAGAGCATGTTGTAGAAACATACATTTGGCTAAGTTGAAAGCATAACGTGATTTAGGGATAGAGGCAGAGGGAGAGAGGTCATAGGGGAAAGAGCCACTGGAAAAGTAAGGACACAGAGAGCACCATGGAAGGTGTTCATGAACTAGTGAGCAGGACAGTTTGGTTAAAGCACAGGATCCCAAGCAGGAAAAAAGGAGAACTGATGCTTAAAACACCCAATCACAAGAAGTCTTGAATGCTAGGAGTCTTGAACACTACTGAAGGTGTTTTTATTTTTTTAATCTTCAAAGGTACTTTATTCTCTAAAGCCATAATAGGAAAGAACCCAAATAATCATCAACAAAGTGGGCAAGAAAACTGTTGTACGTTATTACAGTGGAATTCTACTTAGCAAAAAAAAAAAAAGAAAAACCCACAAAGTTCTACAGCAGAATGCTGTAGAATGGATGCCAGACAGTAAAGAGAACAGGTCATATGATGCCATTTAATAATAAAGCCTCAAAAGTCCAAACAAATTAATGGCATTAGAAATCAGAATAGTGGGTCTGGGGATTGGGCTGAAGGTATTTTTAAAAGACAGTGATGTGATTAGTGCTATGCTTCACCAAGACAAACCTGGAGTTAGTGTAGAGAATAGAGCTTGGAGGTGACCGAGATGGCTCCGGAGAGCCGGTAAGGGCCTCAATTCTCAGGACCATCATGTCCTGTGTGGGTAACATCTCGATGCTGTGTACTAACTGAGCGCCTGCCCTCTCTCTGTATACTGCACTATACCTGCCTGGCTGGACTTGCCCCCCTGGTTTCCTTCTGAGCCTGGTGCTCAGTGAGGATATTCCTTCCTGCTCAGTCATGTCTGACTCTTAGTGACCATTTAGCCTGCAGCCCGCCAGGCTCCTCTTTCAGTGAGGGTGCATACTTCCAAGTCTCAGCTCTTCCCAGTCTTCATCTTTCAGCTGCAGTTAACAGAGCCATGGCTAGCAAAGTAGAGGTTTTGAGGATCGACTTGTACACACTACTGTATTTAAAATGGCTAACAGCAAGGACCTACTGCACAGCACAGAGAACTCTGCTCCATGTTATGCGACAGCCTGGAGGGGAGGGGTGTTTGGGGGAGAGTAGATACACGCATGTGTATGGCTGAGTCCCTTCTATCCACCTAAAACTATCGCAACATTGTCAGTCAGCTCTACTTCAATATAAAATAAAAAGTTTTTTAAAGAAAAAAAAAATAAAGAAGTGGAGGCTATGTCTACATAGAAAGGGCAAAAACTGGTAGAGATGTTCAACTGCCAATGAAAGAGGCAGAGAAGGAATGCCTCCACGAGTTAAGAACAAGCCTAGGTAGTGCAGTGCTATGGAATCTACAAGGCAATGTCTCAAGAACAAAAGTATCGCCAGTCTATGTCCGACGCAGGATACAGCATGCTTGGGGCTGGTGCATGGGGATGACCCACAGAGATGTTATGGGGAGAGGGGTGGGAGGGGGGTTCATGTTTGGGAACTCATGTAAGAATTAAAGATTAAAAAAATAATAATAATAAAATAAAAATAAAAAACAAACAAACAAAAAAAGTATCCAAAACCATCTGTTCCTGTAGAACTGAATGAAAGGGCTATGACACATGGGAATTGCCCTGTCTTGCGCATCCCACCTCTGTTCTAATAGATATCCTGCACTGCAAATGTTCTCCGAAGGCATGGACTGGAAACTCACCCCCGGACCTCTCATAGAGCCTGCCATACAAAAGTAACCAAGTACCTATCTTCAATAAGTGAGTGAATCAATGGCTAGTCACTCAATGCCACCTTCAAAAGAAAACAGTGCTAATCATGAGGGCAGGGAGGAGGTTAAAAAGGGAGTGGAAAGGGATGAGAGGCAAACAACAGGCTGAAATATTCTGAAAAGGCTTTTTAAAACAATTTATTATAGTATAGTTGATTTACAATGTTGTGTTGGTTTTAGATATACAGCAAAGTGGCAAACAGAATGAGTTATACATATACCCACTATTTTCTTTTTAGAAGTGAAATAATTTTATATCTAGAAGCCCCAGTTGGGGCTTAGTAAACTCAGAAAGGTGGTAAATTGTAAAAATAAAATACCTATAAATCAACAGCTAGTTGTAGTATTCCTGTCTCTTGAAGTCTAGTTAATGCGAGGCATTCTATGCACTGTATATCCACTCATTTTTACATTGCTTTCCCACATTAGAGGGTATTGAATAGAGTTCCCTGTGTTACATAATAGATACTTATTGCTGTCTATCTATTTCATATATATAGTAGTGTATATATGTCAATTCCAATCTCCCAGTTTGTCTCTCCACCCTCTTGCTACCTGGTAAGCAAAAGTTTATTTTCTACATCTGTGCTTTCTATTTTCTGTTTGGTAAATAAGTTCCTTTGTACCTTTTTTTTATATATTCCACATATAAGCAACATTATATGACATCTGGCTTTCACTGTCTGGCCTACGTCACTCAGTATGATAATCTCTGGGCCCATCAATGTCATTCCAATGGCGTTATTTCATTCTTTTTTATGATAGGGCTTTTCTGGTTTTGTGTTAATGATTGCTGATGTTGCTATTGTTTGCTTCTGCCTCTTGTTTTTAAGTGTGAAGGAGATTTGAGCCCCTGTATGAGTTGTAGAGAAACAAATCAATTAAAGGTTGGTAAAAATCAGAGTTGGGGGTGAGGAGGGAGAGAACAAGCTTTGTTTGAACAAATGTCCAAAGAAGATGAGAGGACATGAGCTAGAGAGAGCAAGTCTGCAGAGAGAAATGAGACTTATTCGAAGAGAAGGAGAAAGGAGACATTTTTTACAGAAGAATCAATAGATTTTTGGAACATAAATCTTGAGCTGGATACAGAAATCTGGCGCTGAAGAATTATGTTGGCTTTGACCTCTCATGAGAAAAAGGGGTGGGAGATTGTGCAGAGAGTTTTCATGATTAAAGAGAGTGGGAAAGGTTTAGCAAGAGCTGCCTTGGAACTGTAATACATTTAGGAGACCCAATACAATCGTATTAGCCCTGAAGCTCTCAAGGAATGCAAGAAGATACTGTGAATTAGAGGAGGTTCAGTCACTGTGGTTTGTGACTTCCTTCATCCAACAGCAGGTACCAGCAAAGGTCACAAAACAAGGGACTTCAGATCATCAGTGGGAAAAACCCAAATGATAACAAGCAAGAGCCAGACTTTCTTATAAGTTAACTTTCATAATCAGTTGCTTAGCAACCGTCTCTCTCTCTTAAGCATAAGCCCCACGAGGGCAGGGTGCAGAGACCAATCAGTTAGAGGTGGCACTCAATAAATAATTGCTGAAGCATGAAAAGAAAAGAAAGGAGGGAGAAAAGAGGGGAAGACGGTAGGACTTTTAGAACTTTTGTTTAGAACCGAATAATGATGTTGTCCTTTTTATTATCTGAAAGAGCATTCCCCTTTATCAAAGCATAGATACCCACCACACACTGAGAATAGAAAATAATGTGCTGTGGACTGTTTTCCAATCTCTCCTTTACTTTAGAAGACGTTAAAAGCATGTTGACTGTATATTAACTAGAGAAAAGTCATATAAGGCAGTCAATAAAAGCATCCAGCGAGTTTTCAATCTTGAGAGGATGTGAAGTCTGTTTCTGGCAGCAACATCAGATTAATCAAGAAGTCTGTTGGTGAAAGTGACAAATGGCACAGTTTGCTATCATTACCAAGATGTTCAAAAATAAATCTATCTCACCAGATCTTTGAGAAATGTCCGATAGCTACTAAAGCAATCTCAAGTCCTGGAGAAAATGTATCTGTGTCTATCAAATATGATCTCAGCTCATTCTTCAGAGGAAAATGGTGTTAGTTACTCAAAGGACAGACCATCTGCATAAAGGGACAACTGAGTGAGTGATTTTTTTAATGCTCTCTAGTCAAGTTTGTGACAAGGAAAGAGAAATTTGAAAGTAATCGTAAATTATATCAATATTCAAAGCCTTGTCCAGGCCATAAGGATCCTGGCTAATAGGAAAGGGGTCTAGAGACTTCCCTGGTGGCCCAAGTGGTAAAGAATCCTCCTTCCAAAGCAGGGCGTGTAGGTTGGATTCCTGGTTGGAGAACTAAGATCTCACATGTGGAGAGCAACAAAACCCAGATACTGCAACTGAGCTTGCACACTCTGGAGCCCAGAAGCCACAAGTGCTGAGTCCACAACCATCAACAGATGCCACCCGATGCAACTAAGACCCAATACAGCCAAATAAATAATTTTTTTAAAAATAGGAAAAGGGTCTAGGAATAACTAGGATCATAAAAGCAGAGTCATCATGGGGGCACCTCAGGATTTTATTGGGTGCCTACATTTTTCAAGGTAACATCTTCCAGAATTTTCTAAGGGCCAAATATTATTTCTTTTGACTTATCCTCTAGTTCTAGAGTCTCTGTAAAAGGATCCCTGGAATATACAGCTCGAATGGGTAGCTCTGAGCCATCTCATCCACAATTTGATGCTAACAGATGCAAGAGAAGTAATGCAAACAATCCGTGGTGACTTAGAAAACACCACCAGGCTCAGTCCCAGCCCGGCTGCAATACAGAAAGAACCTGGGCCTCCCTCATTGTCTTGTCCCTTCCACCGTAGGACACCTGCATCCAGTCTGGCCAGAAACAAAATATAGATGCTCTGCCTAGCTCTCTAGTCACAGTCAAACTTGCCCTGTGGTCACAAAAGGCTGTCCCTAAGTGTCTGCCTGACCTGCCTCTTGAGAAACCTATATGCAGGTCAGGAAGCAACAGTTAGAACTGGACATGGAACAACAGACTGGCTGCAAATAGGAAAAGGAGTAGGTCAAGGCTGTATATTGTCACCCTGCTTATTTAATTTATGTGCAGAGTACATCATGAGAAACGCTGGACTGGAAGAAACACAAGCTGGAATCAAGACTGACGGGAAAAATATCAATAACCTCAGATATGTAGATGACACCACCCTTATGGCAGAAAGTGAAGAGGAACTAAAAAGCCTCTTGATGAAAGTGAAAGAAGAGAGTGAAAAAGCTGGCTTAAAGCTCAACATTCAGAAAACAAAGATCATGGCATCTGATCCCATCACTTCATGGGAAATAGATGGGGAAACAGTGGAAACAGTGTCAGACTTTATTTTTTTGGGCTCCAAAATCACTGCAGATGGTGACTGCAGCCATGAAATTAAAAGACGCTTACTCCTGGAAGGAAAATTATGGCCAACCTAGATAGCATATTGAAAAGCAGAGACATTACTTTGCCAACAAAGGTCTGTCTAGTCAAGGCTATGGTTTTTCCAATGGTCATGTATGTATGTGAGAGTCGGACTGTAAAGAAAGCTGAACACTGAAGAATTGATGCTTTTGAACTGTGGTGTTGGAGAAGACTCCTGAGAGTCCCTTGGCCTGTGAGGAGATCCAACCAATCCATTCTAAAGGAGATCAGTCCTGGGTATTCATTGGAAGGAATGATGCTGAAGCTGAAACTCCAATACTTTGGCCACCTGATGTGAAGAGTTGACTCATTGGAAAAGACTCTGATGCTGGGAGGGATTGGGGGCAGGAGGAGAAGGGGACGACAGAGGATGAGATGGCTGGATGGTATCACCGACTCGATGGACATGAGTTTGAGTGAACTCCGGGAGATGGTGATAGACAGGGAGGCCTGTTGTGCTGCAATTCATGGGGTCACAAAGAGTTGGACATGACTGAGCAACTGAACTGAACCGAACTGAAGTGCCTGCTCTGCTACATAAGTCACACCCTTACTTACCCAGCAAAGAGCTCATCTGCTAACACCCTCCTCTGAGCACTCCTTCCTGAGCTTTCTCCATGTGACCACTTCCCCATTCATACTGACACCTTCCTGGAATCCTAGTTCCCCTGAAATGCCTGTGGTCATGCCTATATATCTTTCCAAGACTGCTTCTCAGGGACTAAATATCTCACACTAAAAACCAACCAAATGTCTGTCTTACCCATTGCCAACCTGGACTGCCCACACTTATAATGCCTGGTACAAAGCAGTTACCTAGTATACACTGATTGAGTTAAAGCATGACTTGCTGTGGGTTCCTGGCACCAACTCCAGTCATATACCTAAAGAGCGCCTGAGAACCGTATCTTCCCACCTACCCTCTGTGCTGTTCCTCGCTTGCCCAGCGGCAACTCCAGTGTGGAAGGCCAGGGGTGAGGTTTTAATCCATCTGGCTGTCACCTCCTACTTTAAGTAACAGTAGATCTGAGCAATAATTCCCGAAATGTGACAAGGACAATCAGCTCCTGGGTCTAATGCCTCTTACAGATGCCTTTAGCATTGACAAAGCATGTATTGATTCCCTGCTGCTGCTACTGCTACTGCTACTGCTAAGTTGCCTCAGTCGTGTCCGACTCTGTGCAACCCCAGAGACAGCAGCCCACCAGGCTCCCCCGTCCCTGGGATTCTCCAGGCAAAAACACTGGAATGGGTTGCAATTTCCTTTGTCAACTCAAGTTTTATGTGATGCTCCTTAAACAGGTAAGCCCTGGGTATTTTGCCATATTATATACGGAATTTGCTTTTTCCAGTGTGGTATGCAGTCTTTCAGACAATATGTACAACAATGCAAATAAGCTATTTTGGTATTGACCTACATAGTGCCCTCTTCAAAAATTATCTAGTTAAAATGAACTAGACTGTTCCAGGACATTCTGAAACTTTATCAAGAAGAAACAAATCTTTATTTCTTGGCAAGAGAAATTGAGGTCAACCTTGAGAAAAGGATGCTCAAAGAAAATATTCAGTGACTGATCCTTGTATCAAGTAAAGTTGAGAACATATATGACAATTATAGCTGTCCACCTACAGAATGGAGTATATATCAAAATGCTTTCATTATTTCAAAATGTAAGAAATTTAAGATGTAATTATTATCATATGTTTACACATGTATTCTATGCATTGTATATGCATAAGAGTTCAGTTGAAACTTACGTGTTTCATCTTCTCTGTCAAAAACAATCTTCAGGCTGAAAAGGTCAAAAAAAATAATGCTAAGAGTGAATCAAAACTGAGATAAGCATAGAAATTATAAGAGTATAATTGTAAAAAAAAAAAAACACAACAACTTAAGTCTCATGATTAGGAAAAAATACTTATGAATATTTGGAGAGGATTGGGGAGAGGCTTGGGGATATAAATGTGTTCTCTGAGCTGAATCCTTGAAGAGCCAGAAAAAATAGAAGAGAATTATGGTTTACATTGTCAGAGAAAAGAGACAGATTCCACAAAAAGATTTGATAGATGTTTCAGTCAAGATTCTTGACTGAATTATTAATAACTTGGTTTGAGTTGACTTAGAAAATCAAGTTTAAAAAAAAAAGAAATAGGGATAATATGGAGTAAAGCATCCCAGATTAATTGTTGATAGAGCTACTGAACTGGCAAGAAAGAATGACATAAAATGGCATATCATGATTGCAGCAAGATGTTAGACAATGTCTTTCATAGGAGTTTGTCTTGTATTCAAGACAGAAAGTTTTAAATTGGATCAAGGAAGTTGGCTGGGTCTAAAACAGGTTGAATGACCACAGCAAAGAAAGTCAGCATCGACCTAAAGGGAATTTCTGGAGTATCTATTTATCTCGGTCAATGCTTTTCCCAGTGGTTTGAATAAGGCCTCCCAGCAACTCTAGGGGACTCTAAACTGAAACAGATAATGAATACCCACGTGATGGAAACAGGATATACAAGATCTCAATTGGCTTAGGTGATGAGCCAAATCAAGCAAAAATGAAACTTAAAATAAATAGAGAGCTTTTCACATGGATTGGAAAGACCAGGAACTGTTTGAAGGAACGGAAAGAGAGATTGCAGAAGGGGGACTAACAGGCAGGGGGCTTTGGTGAAAGGACAGGGCATCCTCTTCCCAGGACCAACGCAACAGTGTACCGAGAGCCGAGTGACTTCAAACAGCAGAAATGTGTGGTCTCACAGTCCTGGAAGCCAGAAATCTGGAATCAAGGTGTTGGCAGGGCCATGCACTCTCTGGTGGCTCCACAGGAGAAGCCGTCCTTGCCTCTTCTGGCTTCCGGTGTTTGCCACACATCCTGGCGTTCCCTGGCTTGTCTGCGCGTCCCTCCTGCCGCGTGGCTGCCCCCTCCCAGTGCCGCCGCTTGATCCTTCCTCTGTGACTGTCTGCCTCTGTGTCCTAATTTTCCCTTTGCATAAGGGTTGGACTCGGGCCTGCCCTAAAGACCTCATTTTACTTAGTTACTTCTGTAAAACCCTGTTTCCAAACAAGGCCACCTTCTGAGTTCCTAGGGGTTAGGACTTGAGCCTATCTTTTGCGGAGGATGTGAGTCACCACATAACAAACCGCTCCGTGTCAGTTGGCAGAAAAATGCCTCGCATGAAGAAGCGTGATTGCCCAGATCAGGAATAGGAGGAGAGCTCAGCCTCTCTGCTCACAGTCCACCTGCGGAACTGCAGTCGTTTCTGGCCCTTTAGTAGGTCATCAGGATGATGGGGGAACTTAAAACCAAATTGTTGGATCACGGTTTAGAGGAAATGGGAATGTTTAGCCAAAGGAAGAACAGGCGCAGGGGGAAATGAAAGCTGTTTTCAAATACAGGATTAGTTGGCCGAAAGTAGAACTCGAGTTGTTTTTTATGGCTCTGAACTCAGAATTATATTACTGAGAGAGAGCCTGACTCAACTGGATTAAAAAGAAGATTGTAAAAGGTAGTGTGTCCAGAGGCAGTTGGAATTTCATAGAAATACCGAGCTCCCTATCTTTGGATGTCTCCAAGCAAAGGTTTGACACAGAGGGAGGATGTTTTAAAGGGAATGGAAGCAGTGGGAATCAGCCTGGAGCAGGAGTCTTCTGACCTTCTATGAAAATAATCCTTCTTTTAATTGAAGAATGTTAATATCCAAAGTAACCCATAATGTTTTATAAGGAAATGGTATGTGCTAACCAAATTTAGGATTGTTTTCTACTAAGGAAAATGTGAAAGAAAGAAAAATGAAAAGGATCACGAATAGAGTATAGATGGTCTAAATAAAATATACCCAGTAAGAATATTGGAAAACCATAAAATCAAATGAAGGAAAGCAAAAACCTTTCTCAAAGAGGAAATGGAAGATTCAATAGGGACCAACTTTCCCCCCACCCCCCAACCCCGACACCCAGAAGCATAGACGGAACTGGAAGAATGGATACTGTTGGGTGAGGTGAACTGATTTCTCTGAAAGAGGCTGGGAAGGAGAAAGAGATCAGTGAAGAAGACAATGGAAGGAAACTACCTGGGCAGTGGACAGGGCACCAGGCTTGGAAGAAGTCTCAAGACCAAGTGGTCTTGGCTCAGCCACCAACCAGCTACACCGGTCACACAGAACACTTCACTGCTTCTCAGTTTGCTCTGTAACCTAAAAGAAAAAAGAATCAGATGATGTGTTAACAATCCCATCCAACTGTGAAATTATGAGTCTAATGAATGCTCACAGGTAGGGAGTGAGGAAACACTTTAACACGATAATGGCATAGGACCTAGAGCCTATTATACAGGGTGAAGTAAGTCAGAAAGAGAAAAGCATATTGTTTGTGAACACATATATATGGAATCTAGGAAAATGGTACTGATGAACCTATTCGCCAGGCAGGAACAGAGACTTAGACATAGGAAACAGACTTACGGACACAGTGGGGGAAGGAGAGGGTAGGACGAAGTGAGAGAGTAGCTCTGAAACATATACGTTACCATATGTAAAATGGTAGGCTAGTGGGAAGTTGTATATAACACAGGAGCTCAGCCTGGTGCTCTGTGATGGCCCAGAGGAGTGAGCGAGGTGGGAGAGGGTTCAAGAGAGACAGAACATATGTATACTTATGGCTGATTTGCACTGTTGTGCAGCAGAAACCAACACAACATTGTAAAGCAATTATCCTCCAGTTAAAAATAAATTTAAAAAAAATTACAAAAACACAAATGCAAAAAGATAATTAAAATTTTTTTAATATAATTTAAAAAATAAAGGCATAGAAACATTGAACTTATAAAAGACCAGAAGTAAGAAACAACCAGTGTAATTGCTTGAAAGACCAGAACTAAAGAAATGGATAAAAACAATAATACCAGGTACTAAATGGAAATGTGCTAACAAGCCAGATGTCTACATACCAAGACTGAGTTTCATGAAAAATAAAAGGGAAGTCACTTAGTTAGCATATTAATTATTACCCAGCTTTGTATTACCAATGAAATTATGAGCACCTGCTAGGCAACTTTTTACAAATATTTCTGTAAACTTACTCATACCCAGGATATTACTTGGTATAGTCTCAGATGAAATATACCCCTAAGCTTGAGGCTACATGTTTGGCTTCCAAGTCCAATAATGTCACCTTCTGGGCCACATGATTGATAATTAAATTCTCAGTTATTTTTTCCACAATAGCAATTTCATTAAAATTCTTCACCATATTCAATTCAATTACTATAAACCAGGATGGTTTTCAAATCTAAAGAAAGAAGTACATAAATGAACCAACATTTATTTACAGTACAGAACAGTACACACCATAAAATAAGAATATTCAACATACAGAAAAAGGCTTAAAGGGACAGTGATATCTGAGTAGGGTTTTGAAGGATGAGTGGGAGTTTGTTCAGCACAAAGATAGAGAGCATTCAAAGGCACCAGAGCAAGAAGCAGAATGAGCGATTTGGGAAATTACAGTAGGTTAAGCATTTCTGAAACAAAGCGCTAAGGGCAGACCGTAGCAGCAAGAGGTGAACAGAGGAGACAGTGAGCTCACGAATGGCTTTCTGTGTCGTTCTAGTAGCGAAGGTCTTACGGGCAATAAAAAGCCTCTGAGAGAATTTTGAGCCTTTAAATGTTACCCTCACATTGCCATTTAGGGAGATGATTCCAGGTGTGGCATGGAAGGAGGAAAAGTGAGATACAGATGGGGAAAGAGATGGGAAGGAATTGAATTAAAGCTGTGGTGGAAGAGACAGGTCAGAGAGGTATTATGTATGAAAGTGGTGGGATTGTGGCAATCAATGGGACATTTCAGACTTTCTCTAGAGCTAGTCAGGGAGGAGGAATGACAGGGTTAGGGGTGGAAGGTCCAGTTTGGACCATATCAAGTTTGAGACGCTCAGAAGACAAGTTAACTCACCTCTATATCATCTTTTTTTTTTTTTTCCCTAGTCCCTGCAGATTTGCAAAACCTATTTTTAGAAAATAAAAAAATCTGAATAGCTGGGTTCATTTATTAATGAGATGTCTCTAAGAAAATGAAAGGGATGCTTTCCCCCCAGAGTAAAATCAAGCATCACATAACGCTCTAAGGAATTCCACTTTCTAAAACAAGATCTGTCCTCATGCTGTAAAAGGTATTGCCTAATCAAAGACCAGATAATCAAATGCTTTGTCAGCAGAAAGTAATTATACCTGTCATACCTGAGTCATCAAAATTTACAGAATGGAAATGCAGAAGATACAAAATCTTCCAGGATTCAAAGACCCTTGAGGTACCTTAAATGTGCCCTTATGCAGCTCACTGAAAAACAAGCATACATGTGTGGGAACGTTCTCGCTTTTGCTGGAGCCAACCAAGTTAACCCTCCTGCTGTGTGTAATGGTCTGTACTTGGTTTGGACAGAAGAATCTGAGGGGTGACACCATCTGTAAAAAGGCGGGGGACAGGGGGCCAAGTTTGCATTCCCCTTTGGCAACGTAGGGCCAGACACATAGGAATGTGGTCAAGACAACATTAAGCTGAACTGATTTAACGTGTTGTAGTCGGGAAGGCCATGGTGTTGCTGCCGTGTGAGCCAGGAAGCCCTAAGAGGAAAACAGACCGTGCGAATGGCATTTCCAAAAGTCACACACTGGCAGGCTGACACTTTTGGACAGCAACAGCCAATCCAAAGTTTTCTTCCATAATTAGTAGATTCATATGCTTGAGAAAGGACATTTTCCATGAAGAACTTGCTTTGAAGGAAGACTTTCACTGCCAGGTCTCCTGGGAGGATCACTTTTTCCAGCTCTTATTTTGCTATCTCTGACTCATCTCAAAAAGTTTAAGGGAAAACATTCTTATGAGGGGGGCCACATGGGGGTCAAGATGAAACTTTGTGAGCGTCTCCAAATATCCCCTATGCTCAGAGCTTCACATAAGTTTACTAAATGGCCATGTGATGACGCTAGCTCAGGGTTCCATCCTGGAGATGGGGAAACCAGGCGAGCCACTGGGGCAGCTTAACATTCAAAGAAAGTACTCCACCTGCCATGCCATGGGTCCCTGAGGTCCAAAAGCTTTTCCTTCTTGGGAGGAAGTGATGATTTACTCTTGACAAAGGAAGTAGAGATAGAGTTCTGGAAAATGTGAGGTGGAGAGCCGTGGCGGGAAGAAGGGAAGCTTATCCGGATGCTTTAAGAAATTACTAGAAAATAACAAACAAGCTTGGGTGGCCTTCCTAAGCCCCTATAAAAATAACCCCCACTAAACTGGCTAATGATGGAAGCATATGTCATCCAAAAGAATAGGCTTTGATTGGCCTGGCCTCTTGCATTTTCAAAGCATTTAGGGAAACAAATTGACCCTCTGATGCTGGAGACATAAACTATGGTCTCATCTTTTATTTTTTTGCTGTATCCCATTAATCTTTCCTTCTCATTTAGTATTAACAGTTCAGGATTAAACTGATAGAAGCGTGGGGGGTGGGGATGGGGGTTCAGACAGTGGCAGCTGGTTTTTGTCTGGTTTGTTAAATACTTCCCATACCCACGCCTCTAACCAGGGGACTCTGCTTCCCACCCCAGCAGTACGTTCTCAGGATCTCCGTTCAGTGTCAGTTGAGAACGGCTCCCTCCACCGAGTGCAGGGAGAGCATTAGAGCTGTCGCCAGCAGGTGAGCTGTCGGAATACTGTCCACACGCCCCCAGTGCAGCCTGCCTCCGCCTTTGGAGTCCAGTAAGCAGGGCGTCTGCAGCTTTGTAACTGCATAAATTATACGGAAGTAAAATAACGGCTCCTCCTTTAGGGGTGGGGGTTCTGAGAACCTCTGATTTTTTTTTTAACATTTTACTGTTCTGTAAACAGTCTCCTATGGCCCCGGTTTTATTTTAATTACACGTATCCATCTTTATTTTTTTCTTCCCCAAACCTGTATCGCAGTAATGTATTGCACATTTAAAAGAAACCACATACAGAAAGAAACCACATTCTTGGATTGAAATACCCTGAAAGAGCATCGACGTGTTTCTTTGGACTGATGTTGGCAGCTTCCATACACATGAGTTTAGAATTACTCTCAGCAATCCGGGGGCTTTGAGGGAGTGCCTGGCCCATTTCTGTGGGGTCTGATGGGTTCCTTACCTGTGAGCAAGGCAGTCCCCCAAAAAATTTTCTTGGAATTCCAATTTAGTTTCTCCCAAAATATAACAGATTCAGATATTAAGTTTATAAGTCATAAGAAGGTGCATTTTCTTATTGGAGACCAAGATTCTGATTATAGGAGGAAAGGCGCAAGTCTCTTGAGTTTGATTTTATGTATGAAAAAAAATTTTTTAAGTGAAAACAATGTGTTAGTCTCTCAGTCGTGTCCGACTCTGTGACTCCATGGACTGCAGCCCCCCAGGTTCCTCTGTCCATTGGAATTCTCTAACAAAAATACTGGAGTGGGTTGCCATTTCCTTCTTCAGGGGCTCTCCCCAGGGATCAAACCTGGGTCTGCCGCTTTTCAGAAGGGTTCTTTACCATGTAAGCCACCAGGGAAGCCCCCTATGTACGAAAATATATAAAAGCAAATACATAAGAATACATACATACATATACATGTCCATATATTTGCTTTTATGCTACTATTTTTTATTAGATTTTAAAGTCTTAACTCCTCAAAGACAACTATAATAACTGTTTGATGAACAAATTGTCATTCAAATAAAAAATATAAATTTGTGATCAGAAGATTCTGTTAGTGTAACTTCTTTGAAAAGGGATAGTGACTGCACAGAAAGGGACTTCAGTGATATTTGGGGCAAAATCCTTGGAGAAGCACATCCCGGAGGGTTGCAGCTGGCAAATACCAGAAGCCCAGAGAGGTAAAACCCAACTTCCCTGGCAGTCCAGTGGTTAAGACACCATACTTCCAATGCAAGAGACGCAGTTTCAATCCCTGGTCAGGGAATTAAGATCCAACATGCCATGTGGCACAGCCAGAAAATTTAAAACAAAAAAAAATTAATTAAAAAAAAGAAGTAAAGCCCTCCAATGGAAACAGCATCCCTGGCCTAGGCTGGAGTAACCCTTTATCCTCCCACATCTCTTTGGAAGTACATTCAGCCTTGTGCTCGACACTGTTGCACCTCTGGAGACATGCCATTTCTAAGTGATGGCCACAGCCCTTCCACAGGAGACAGCCTGTGTCTCCCAGACCACCGCAATTATGACTCTCCTCCCCAGGCCTCTGCCCGCAGCGTGGGTCAAGATGCCGCTGTCCACTTAGAGCACTCGCTCGTTTAGAGTCCCAAGGGGACGGTCAATACCACATATGTGAATTCTGAAGAAACGCGCTGGGGGTGGTAAAAACCCAGCAAGACTCAGAAATAGCACATCAGTAAAACCCAATGTATAGTCAGTGGTTTTCAAGGGTTCTATATATGTCGATGTTCCAGAAAAACAAAACTAATTTTTTAAGTATTGAAATGCTTTTCAGAGGATTGATTTGGTCAGTAACGAGGCTTGCTTAGCCCTGGCGTGGCTGCCTTCTCTGTACCAGTAAACATGCCTTCTAAAGAATGGTGTGGGAGCCAGTTCTGCTTGGAACCAAACAGGAGCAAGGAAACACCTCTGCACTGAAGAGAGCCGGGCTGCACACGCGTTTCGGTCAAACCAATCAGGCAGTAATGGCTCCTACTAATGAAGAGCCAACTATTTTCCATTCCCCTTACGAGAAAGTTAAACCTATACGGTGTCTCAAAAATTTGATCTTTTCTTTAATAAAAGCCACCGCAAAGAACATACTTCCCTTGAACCATCACATCTCTAAGCAAAATGACTCTGAAATTCATGGACTCTGAGTGGCATTTATTTTCATGTTTGTATCTTAAGTCGGAGGGGGGGGAAGAAAAAGAGAGAGGGGGAAAAAAATGCATGGATAGCAAGAGAATAAATACATCTAGAAATTTTCCTTTGGCAACTGAAATCTTGCTTGAAAATCCTGCTTACAAAATCTGTTTAGCTGTAGGGCTCTTCAGCCTCTCATTCATTCAACAAATATTTATTAATGACCAACATCCCGTCAAGAGTGGTGCTAGAGACAGAGAAATCACAAGGACCTAACCAATCTAAGGGCAGGGCATTTGGAGGTAGAAAGCACGGAGGACTTCCCTGAGGTGACCAATAGTTAACCACACATGACCTGGGGTGGAGGACGCCCCAGACAGAGGCAAGAGAATAGTGTTCCAAGAGAGAAAGCCACTCAGTAAGCCTTCAGGGCTGAGAGTGGGAAAGTGCAAGTGGAGTCACTCAGTCGGGTCCGACTCTTTGTGACCCCATGGATTGTAGCCTGTCAGGCTCCTCCGTCCATGGGACTTGCCAGGCAAGAGTGCTGGAATGGAATGCCATCTCCTTCTCCAGGGGATCTTCCGGACCACCAGGGAGGTCCCCTGCCATGGCTCTTAAACATAAGAAGAGATGCTCATTTAAAACTCAGAGAGGCTGCTTTTCACCTATCAGATAAGCAAAAAGTTTAAGCAGAGTAGAGAAAGGGGTGCTTGACCCATATTTCTGGCGGGGGTAATAACAACTTGGAGACATAGATTAAAATTACAAACGCATCTGCCCTGAACCCAGCAATTTCAGTTCTCAGAAGCCATCTCACAGTTACTCTCACACCAGTATGGAATGACGTATTTGCATTCATTCACTGACGCATTGTCATAGCTGCTGCTGCTGCTGCTGCTAAGTCGCTTCAGTCGTGTCCGAATCTGTGCGACCCCATAGACGGCAGCCCACCAGGCTCCGCTGTCCCTGGGATTCTCCAGGCAAGAACACTGGAGTGGGTTGCCATTTCCTTCTCCAATGCATGAAAGTGAAAAGTGAAAGCGAAGTCGCTCAGTTGTGTCCGACTCTTAGCTACCCCATGAACTGCAGCCTACCAGGCTCCTCCGTCCATGGGATTTTCCAGGCAAGCGTAGCAGAATATCAAAAACTCCTAAGTGTCCCTTAAAAACAGGCTGGCTAAATATATTTTATTACCTCAATAGGATGGACGCCTGACACTTTGAAACATTAAATATCTTCCCTATACAGAAAGGTTACTAAGATACACTGCATATTTTAAAAGGAAGTACAAAACAATGTGTCTAGCATAGTATCTTTACGTAAAAGGGGATATTAAAAGATACATTAATAGGTTCAATTGTATATGTATGCAGTATCTGTGGAATAACACAGAATATATTCCTCACCATGACTGCCTGCGCAAAAGGGGACTGGGTGGCTGGAGGTCGGGTAGCAGGGATCATTTCCAGTGAAAGCCATCTTCCATGACCTTGGCCCAGAGAGATTCATGGAGTGTTGTGGGCAGAACCCAAGGTATAGTTGACGACTGGATGAATGAGCAGTGATAGACAGGAGACCACTTTCAACAACAAGTCTGGCTGTGGAAGGGGAGAGCAATAGGTCAGGCTGGTGGTCAGGGAGCAGAGTCAGACCCAGAAAAGTCTCGCTTCAGTGGGGAAAGAGACTCGAGCTTGTTTTCAGTGGGGAAAGAGACTCGAGCTTGTTTTCGAATACAGACACGGTAACAAGAGGATGAAAAATGTAAAGGAGGTATTGATGAAGTGAGGCAGGGTGGAAATAACACTGCAAATTCCCAGAGAAGATTGAAAACTGTAAGTCCAAAGATTGTATCTTTTTTCCAGTTTTGTTTCTTTTCCTTTCTCTCCCTGTTGTTCTCAGAACAGCGGTTTGTACCAAGCAGGACTCACTAAATGTTTGTTTCCCATCTGATGTCATGGTGCCTGAGCTCATGTTTTGAAGGATCTCCCTTCACTGAACATCAGCTGCAAGATCAAAGTGGCCCACACCTACAGTCGAAAATGTGTGCAGGAATCCTACCAGCCCTACGTCCCTCCCTGTGCCTGGAAGAGTCAAGAATGTGGCCCTTTCCTCCCCGTCCCTGGCATTCTCCGTCAGTTCTGCCTAGAGCTCCTGGGCTGCAGATGAATCCTGCACCAAGGGCTCTGCTTCCAGCAGGTCCAGACGCAACAGCCAGAACCCAGCCCCACAAATTCCTGCATAACTTTTCAGGGTTTTCTCTATCCCAGCATTCCAAACCATCGCCCCTGCCCCCACCCCGCCTCTCTTTCTGGCATTTTCCAAGTGAAACATTTGACTCACACTCCCCCTAGTGACAGCCCCAGGAACGCTTTTCACTGATTAAGCCCTACTCCCTGGAGAGCAGAGAGAAGCAGCCAGCCCTGGATGGGCACCTTGGCATCCTCAACCCCCACCCCTGCCCTTGACACATTTACTGACATTGATTTCTGTGATTAGAAAGAAGTATCTGAGCAGCTGAATCTCTAGCAATTAGCAGATTGGAGGGAATGAGTTTCAATCACAGTGGAATAAAAGCATCACCAGATCTTCCTTGTTTTGCGAAAAGAAAAATATTAGAAGCAGGGAGACTCTGCACATTAGAAAGGAGAAAAGAGGAACATAGAACATGCTCGACGTCTCCAGGGCTGCACTGGTGATCCCAGAGCCACGGCAGGATGACCACTGCACACTCTGGCTCAGTTTAAGAAGACAGAAACTCAAAGGGTTAATGCATGAGGATGGGTTACTCTGTGGAAGAGATGGCACAGTGAACACAGTGATTAAATATTTGCAGGGCTGACCAGCGGAAGAGTAAACTTCCTTGTTCAGAACAACTCCCCACTGGTGGTTCTGAACGATTTCAGGGTCAGTTTGAGAACTGATGAATCCATAGACTTCCTCTCCAGAATAATATACTTTCACATTTCAGAGTTATAGGGGGAAAAAATCATGCAATAAATGTAGATACAGATGTTCAACCTCACTTAAAAATTCAGGCGAAAGTAATAAGGATAAGAACAGGATTGGAAAAGATTAATTTAGTAATGTAAAGCAGAAAGGCATGAGGAAACAGGCACTCTTGCATGACTGATGCGTTATAAGCCGGTGCCATCTTTTCTGGAAGAGACTCCATATGTTAAGTGATTCTCCAGGCCATAGCTTCACGTCCCATCTTCTTGCCTAAGAGTCTCCAGTGCGTATCATCCGTCCGGCTCAGGCCTCTTTGAGCTTTAAACATGAGGAATCAACTGTCTTCACTTGACTGTTGCAAAGGTTCTGCAAATCTAACATGTGCAATCCTTGCAGAACGCAAAGTGTTAGCCGCTCAGTCATGTCCAGCTCTGAGATAGCCCACCAGGCTCCTCTATCCGTGGAATTCTCTGGACCAGAATACTGGAGTGGGTTGCCAGCCCTTTCTCCAGGGGATTTTCCCAAGCCAGGGATCGAACCCAAGTCTCCTGCATTGGAGGCAGATTCTTTATCATCTGAGCCACCAGGGAAACCCAGAACTCAAAAGCCCCCAGAAACATGGTGGTGTTTTCCCTGTGGTGTAAAACACCCCGTTCCTCTAGCTGTGTTAGAAATCCCAGAGGCATCCTTGACATTTCCCTCTAAGTGCTTTTCCCCACTTCCCTGTCACCACAATAGTTCAAGATATTATCCTGTCTCACCTGGATGACTGTAATAACCCCCTAACTTGTGTCCTAACGGTCTCTCTGATGCATTCTCTCCATTGCAGTCAGAATAACCCTTTCAAAGCTTAAGTCAAATCACAGCAGTCTTCCTGTTTAAGTCCTGCAAATGCTTTTAAGATAAAGACAAAAATCTTAAATGCAGCCAGCAGACGGGACACTATCTCACTTCTAACTGCCTTTCCAGGTCCCTCTATCCCATCTTCTCCTTCATTGCCACATGCCAGCCTCTGGCTTCTTTCTCTTTCCTTAAAGCCACTGTTCTCTCCTGCCTCAGGGATGGATATATACATCCATATTTCTTCTGTCTCAAATGATCTTCTTCTTTTCTTCACCTAGTTAAGGCCTACTCAGGACATGATTGAGTCCTGAAGGAAGGCATTCCTGTCATCTCGGTTCAGCTCAGTTTTCTTTCGTTTTTATGAAATCAGAGAGCCATCTCTTTCTTCTTTCTGGATTATAGCAATTTGTAATTATCCTCTAATCTCTGGGATTGTTTCAGCTCCATCTTTTCCTGCTACTAGACTATAATCTTCATGACAGCAGAGACTTTGTTTTGCCCAAAGTGTGCTAGTGTGTCCTAAATAGCAAAAAGTAGCTGTGTGTGTGTGTGTGTGTGTGTGTGTGTTAGAAAATGTGAGGAAGAAAATACACAAAAATGTTTATCAGTGGTTATTTATAGATGATGACTCGTGCATGACTTTTCCCTTCCTTTATTTTTTCTGCCATTTATCTATTTTATACACTAGGTATGCATTTATTTATAACCAGATAAAATCAGTGTGTTGTGTTATTAAAACCTAATCAACTGAATTTCAGAGGAAATGCATTTCAGCCATTTCTTACAAATAAGAGCAGGCCATAATAGCTTATCAGGAATGATAAGGAAAACAAACAGCATTAAAATGAGAGTCTAAAGTGAAATTATAAAATAGCCAAACGTGGGGTAACAATAGAAGAGGTCTTTTCAAAAATCTGAATTAGCATCTTCAGAAACATTGGGGAAAGTTATTTTCATCATAACAAACTGCTGTGTAAAAGAGAGCAGTTAGAGAACAAGAAAGATATTTATGTAATTAAAAATATATTTGCAAAAAGGCAAAGAACTACATGATAAAATACACACAACTGGAGTTGGTGAGCTGAAAGATAAATCAAGGCAGTCCCCCAAAAGAGAGGAAATCGAAAGCAATGGAAAATATGAAAGAAAAGTTAAAAGACACAGCATGTGACCAAAAGGTGTTTGAGACAGAGGTGGCAGGAACTATACAGAAGGAAGAGAAGAAAGAAAGAAAAGACGAGGTAGAAGAAAACTTCTCTGAGCTGGAGACAGAAAATGGTCATCAAACATGCCAAGTGGAAGAGCAGGGGATTTCGAGCATAAACCTAGATACATACTCTAAAATAATCAATTAACTGAGGATATAAAGAAAGTCAAATTGCCTCAAAAAACAAGAATTTACTGCAGCAAAAAATAGAAAAGACATGGAGCCCATATTCTAGTAAGAGGGAAACAGAGAAGGAATAAAATAAATAAGCAAAATATGTATTTAATATTTTATTTACTCTTCTTGGCTGTGCCCGGGCTTTGCTGCTGCGCCCGGGTTTTGCTGCTGCGCCCGGGCTTCGCTGCTGCGCTCGGGTTTCGCTGCTGCGCCCGGGCTTCGCTGCTGCGCCCGGGCTTCGCTGCTGCGCCCGGGCTTTGCTGCTGTGCTCGGGTTTCGCTGCTGCGCCCAGGCTTTGCTGCTGCGCCCGGGCTTTGCAGCGGTGCCCGGGCTTTCTCTAGCTGCAGAGGCTGCCCTTCAGTGTGCTGTGAGCTTCTCACTGCAGTGGCTTCTCCTGTGGCTCCTAGGCTCCAGAGTGTTCAGGCTTCGGTAGCTGTGGAGCTCGGGCCCAGCCACTCTGCAACACACACAATCCTCCCAGACCAAGGATTGAATCTGTGTCCCCGGCACTGGCAGGTGGACTCCCAACCGCTGGCCACTGGGGGTGTCCAAGATGAAGTGAAATCCCTAGACTATTAGTGATTCAGCAGGGATGCAGCTTTCAGTAGTGTGATCAGGGCAGCCTCACTGGGAAAGTAACATCTCAGCCAAGACCTGGAAAAGGTAAGGGATTAGCCTCTCAGATGTCTGCAGTAGAACATGCCAGTGGGGACATCAGGCAGTGTTCATCATGTGCAAAGGCCCCGAGGCAAGAGCACGCGGTCATGTTCCAGGAACACCAAGGAGGCCATTGTAGCTGAAGCAAACAAGGAAGAGAGATAATAGACAGACTGCTGCTGCTGCTGCTAAGTCGCTTCAGTCGTGGCCGACTCTGTGCCACCCCATGGACGGCAGCCCACCAGGCTCCCCTGTCCCTGGGATTCTCCAGGCAAGAACGTGGAGTGGGTTGCCATTTCCTTCTCCAATGTGTGAGAGTGAAGTCACTCAGTCGTGTCCGACTCTTAGTGACCCCATGGACTGCAGCCCACCAGACTCCTCCGCCCATGGGATTTTCCAGGCAAGAACAGACTACATAGGACCTATTAGTCCACTGGTAAACATCAGCTTTTACTCAGAGCGAAATAGGAAGTTGCTGAACAGTTTCAGGCAGAAGAGGTGACGTGATCTATCGCTCGAGTTGATGTACTGGAAAGAAACATGAAGGGGGTGAAGAAAGGACTTGAGGAAACGGGGTGAAAATAAATTCAGGCAAGAGACATGAGAGCAGGTCAGACCGGGGTGGCAGCAGAGGAGGGGGTGAGAAAGGCTCATATTCTAGGCACATTGTGGCTGTAGTGCTAACATGACTCAGGAGTGACTGCAGTATTTGTGACCTGAGAAAGTAGAAGACAGAACTGCCTTTGCCTAAGATGAGGAAGGCTGAAAGGGGCAGACATGGAGGGAAAGGCCAAGATTTCAGTTTTAGGTATGTTGGGTTTGAAATTAGATATCCAGGTGGAGTTACAGAAAAGGAAGGTGGGTAAACATGTCTGGCTTCAGGAAAGGATACGAGAAAGAGAGTTATTTGTATACTGTGTGCGAGTGTGTGTATATATATATATACATATGTATATATATGAATCATCAAGGTGTGTATATGTATATATATATATGTAGACAGAAACATATACATATGTATATATGAATCATCAAGGTAGAAATGTTATTTTAAAGCATGAGGCTGGATGAAGCCAAAGTGAGTAGAGATGGAAAAAGGGACAAGATCTAAGAACTGGGTTCTAGGATGTACTAATGTTCAGAGGTCAGAAGGGTGGCAAAAGGAGCAAATGAAACTGAGAAGTTGCAACCACAGAAACAGGCAAAAACTCAAGGGAGTATCACGTCCTGGAGGCCAAAAAAAGAACACGTTTCAGGGAAGAGAGTCATTAAAACTGCTGACGCAACAAGTAAAATGACCACTGGATTTGGCAAAATGAATGTAATTAGTGATCTAGATTAGAGTTGTTCTGCGGAAACATGGGAAGATACTGATGACGCTGAGTATTAGTAAATCTTTAGAGTTTTCTTATGATAAAAGTAAGGAAGGCCTAGAGGGTGGCTGGAGGGGAAAGTGAGGTCAAAAAAGAATGTTTTGTTAATATGAAATAGAGCACCCTCTTTGAAAGTTAATGGCAAGATTCAAGGGAGGGGGAAATTAAGTTGATGAAACAGAAATGAAAAGGGGAATTGCTGGAGCAATGTGTTTACATCTGCAAAAGAGGATGGGATTGGAGGCAGAATGAGAGGAACTGGGCTTGGCTAGGAGCAGGGAGAGTTCAGCTGACATACAGGGAGCAAAGGCTACTTCAGTTCAGTTCAGTTCAGTCGCTCAGTCGTGTCCGACTCTTTGCGACCCCATGAATCGCAGCACACCAGGCCTCCCTGTCCATCACCAACTCCCAGAGTTTACTCACACTCATGTCCATTGAGTCAGTGATGTCATCCAGCCATCTCATCCTCTGTCATCTCCTTCACCTCCTGCCTTCAATCTTCCCCAGCATCAGGGTCTTTTCAAATGAGTCAGTTCTTCTCATCATGTGGCCAAAGTATTGGAGTTTCAGCTTCAGCATCAGTCCTTGCAATGAACACCCAGGACTGATTTCCTTTAGGATGGACTGGTTGGATCTCCTTGCAGTCCAAGGGACTCTCAAGAGTCTTCTCCAACACCACAGTTCAAAAGCATCAATTTTTCGGTGCTCAGCTTTTTTTATAGTCTAACTCTCACATTCATACATGACTACTGGAAAAACCATTATATGTATTTCTGAAAGAAGCTAGACTTCTTAGTTATATATATATATATATATATATATATAAAATAAAACTTCTTAGTTACATATACATCTATCTATCTATCTATATATATGTATAGCTAGTCAAAGCTATGGTTCTTTCAGAAATACATATAATGGCTTTTCCAGCAGTCATGTATGGATGTGAGAGTTTTTCAAATTGTGGAGCTGGAGAAGACTCTTGAGAGTCCCTTGGACACCAAGGAGATCAAACCAGTCAATCCTAAAGGAAATCAACCCTGAATATTCATTGGAAGGACTGATGCTGAAGCTGAAACTTCAATACTTTGGCTGCCTGCTGCAAAGAGCTGATGCTGGGAAGATTGAGGGCAGGAGGAGAAAGGGACAACAGTGGATGAAACGGTTGGATGGCATCACTGGCTCAATGAACATGAGTGTAAGCAAATTCAGGGAGACAGTGAAGGACAGAGATGCTTGGCGTGCTGCAGTCCATGGGATCACAAGGAGTCAGACAAGACTGAGCGATTGGACAACAACGTATGTTACACACATACATATAATTTAATATATACTAGTCATTAGCCATCAGTTTCAACATTTAGAAACCATATATAAAAACTTAAGAAAAATATGATTAAAGAATATAGTGAAAATATTATAAACCATGACAATGTAAAAACAATATAATAAATAGAATCAAGGGCAAGAGAATGAGATAGGATTGGAACTGTGCTAAAACTCCCTGGGTGCGTTTAATAGCTGCTATGTAGAATATATATACCAAAGTCCAGACCTAAAGGCAAGAACCAGAATAAAACACAAATAAAAATATAATTAACACATTTAGGAAGCAGAAGGAAATAAAGACAAGTTAAAGTCTTTTTATTTCACATAAATTTCACATGGGTTAATAAATACAGTTTTAAAGCTGATAAGTCAGGAAATTAAAGTGTAATTTAAAATTAGAACCATCAGTTCCAAAGGAGCAATGTGACTGCTTCTGGGGAACAGGGCTAACTGGAGAGGAGGTGTTGTGGGGAAGTTCTTTATACGTTTCAGGATTATTTGATTTGCCTGTGCGTGTGTATACATGTGTTATTGTCAAAGTATTTTTTTAATTTAAGAAGCTGTGAATACTATTTTTGAATCAACTAGGAACTCTGAAAGATTATATAATGAAGCATTTGGTGAAGTCTAACTCCTTCCAGAATGACTTCACCAAATGCTAACATTAATGTGGTAGCTTTTATCGAATGCTACTTAGAGGGGCTTTCCTAGTGGTCTGGTGGCTGGGACTCCAGTCTCTCAATACAGGGGACCTGGGTTCTGTCCCTGGTGGGGTACCTGAATCCCACATGCTACAACTAGGGTTCCAACACACAGCCGCAAAGATTAAAGATCCTGCCTGCTGCCACTGGGACCCGGTGAAGCCAGATAAATGAGTATATATATATTAAAAAAAAAAAAAAGGCTACTTAGAGAAACAACCATTAAAACAAAAAAGTCCTTGTTTTCTCTAGAACTGTTGTTGAGGATATTGATTATGATGTGACTCAGCCTTCACTATATAGAGTCCTTGAGTGAGTCTCCTCATCTTAGTATGAAACAAAGCTTTGCTTCTGCTGAAGAACTATTTTGCTTCCTCCTAAGAGAACCGTCAATTGGTTGTATTCAGTCAGAAAATGAAGATCATGGCATCTGGTCCCATCACTTCATGGGAAATAGATGGGGAAACAGTGGAAACAGTGTCAGACTTTATTTTGGGGGGCTCCAAAATCACTGCAGATGGTGACTGCAGCCATAAAATTAAAAGACACTTACTCCTTGGAAGAAAAGTCATGACCAACCTAGATAGTATATTCAAAAGCAGAGACATTACTTTGCCAACTGAGGTCCATCTAGTCAAGGCTATGGTTTTTCCAGTGGTCATGTATGGATGTGAGAGTTGGACTGTGAAGAAGGCTGAGCGCCAAAGAATTGATGCTTTTGAACTGTGGTGTTGGAGAAGACTCTTGAGAGTCCCTTGGACTGCAAGGAGATCCAACCAGTCCATTCTGAAGGAGATCAGCCCTGGGATTTCTTTGGAGGGAATGATGCTGAAGCTGAAACTCCAGTACTTTGGCCACCTCATGTGAAGAGTTGACTCACTGGAAAAGACTCTGATGCTGGGAGGGATTGGGGGCAGGAGGAGAAGGGAACGACGGAGGATGAGATGGCTGGATGGCATCACTGACTCGATGGACATGAGTCTGAGTGAACTCCGGGAGTTGGTGATGGACAGGGAGGCCTGGTGTGCTGAGATTCATGGGGTCGCAAAGAGTCGGACATGACTGAGTGACTGAACCGAACTGAACTGAACCCTTTTTGACCGAGGGTTGAACTCAAAGCCCTATCCTTGCAATTCTGTTACCTGTAAGAGTGGCTTATTTGTATTTTCCTTACCCTTGGCCCTGGGTTTCTATTTCTATTTTTACTTTATCATTTACTTTTACCTATTATTGGTATAAATTCAATGATGTAAAATCATTTGTAAGTTGAAGTGGGGCATAAATAAGTAAATAAAGTTGGTTACATAGGAAAATAAACTATGACCATTTATAAAAGGTATAATCTTTCTGTTTTCCCAAGCTATCAAATCTTAGGCAAGATCTCCTTTTCTCATCACCTTTGAGGTTCTACCCACCAAGCTGCAGACCAGGATGTCCTCAAAGTTTCTCAAATAAACTGGACAAAAGTTTCAAGTAGACATGCAAAAGGAAAGGAAAACTTGAATACAACAGATGCAAATATCAAGTGTGAAGAACTGTTTCCCAGTGGCTAGAGCAGTCCAAAGATGAATGAGCTGCCCCAAAGCCAAGAGCTGGTCATTTCATGCAACCCTAGATAGCTTTCTGGTGGAGACACGGGAGACAATCTTGTGTTCAGTTTCCCTCACCAGCAACACGGCCCAGTGTCCTTGCCTCTGACCATCTCAATGTCAGAAAATGTCACTGGATGATATTGCAAATGCCCACAGTGGGAGACTCGATGCCTAAGGCCCTCCCACGCCTTCCTGATCCCCACATTGAAGATAAGCACCAGCCTCATGGCTGTTAGCCCTGTCCACCTCAGCTACCATGGAGGAAGATCAGCTACAGCCTTGGTCTCTCAGGAATAGTTTCTTGTTTGGTCTTCACTTATTACACAGGAGTCTGCAAAGGACAGATCAGCAGGCTTGTATGTAAGAAAAAAAACTTAGGAAGCTTCAGAGAAAGTATGGACAACATTAAGATTGGCACGTGTTTCTCTGAGAACTCGCCTCAGTGACCGATTCAGCTCCAGATCAGAGATCTAATCCCAGCTCCAGCTGTTTTGCAAGCAAGTCGTGGTAATCATCTAAGAATTGTGACCACTGGAACAGTTTATGATATTTTATCTTCATACATTTCTGAATCATACACAGTACCCATTTTTTCTATTAGTTTGGGGATTGTACTTAGTTAAGCAGACATGGTTACTCAGCATTACAAACCAGAATCTCTTCTGAGGTTTTGAATGAATTGGGAAATGCTCAAGGAAGAAATTTCAGAAGACTTGAATCATTTAAAGAAGCATGCAGAGCAATGCCATAAATGGTCATAGAACAGAAGGCAACTAGACCACCGGGGACTTAAATTCTCCAAGGGTGGAAACTGTGGTGATTCATTCAGACCAAAAGGGGTTCCAGAGTCTGATGTCCATAATACCCACTCAGAACTTGAACAGCAACCCTGTCCTTGGGGAGAAGGATGGGGTAGCCAAGGGTGGAAGAGAGATGAGCTCTGAGATTTGAAACAGAGGGAAACTCAGGACTGGACTACTCATAAACTAACCACCAAACCCAGAAACATCTAGACCTGTGATCAGACCATATCAGAAAACTACCATTTGTAAAACTTCATCCTTTTCTACGATTTTGCGATTTTTCATTTTTCCTTAGTTCCATGTAGAAATGTCATAATAAATATCATATGATATCACTTATACGTGGAATCTAAAAAATTGATACAAATGAACTCATTTACAAAACAGAAACAGACTCACAGACATAGAAAATAAACTTATGGTTACCAAAGGGGAAAGAAGCTGTGGGATAAATTTGGAATTTGGGATTAATGGACAAAGACCTACTGCATAGTACAGGGGACTACATACAATATCTTGTAATAATCTATAATGGAAAAGAATCTGAAAAGATCATATATGTATAACTGAACCACTTTTCTGTACACCTAAAACATTGTGAATCAACTATACTTCAATAAAAAATAAAAATTAAGAAAGTCATGATAAACTCAAAAATTATAGATATTATTTAAATGAAAAATTAGAAACTGATTTTCTGTTTTACAAAAGGATTCTTGGCTTCACAAAAGAAAAAGTCATAGCATTTTTTAAATGGCTACATTCCTTTTTACACCTAAAGAATGATATCATTTTGTATTAATCAAGGTCCCAACAGGAAACAGCACACTCAAATAATTTGTGTAATTTATTATGCAAAATCTCTGTGGCTCAAAGTTAGTTCTTCATTAACCAAGGTCTTCACCCCAGATGCTGGGGGAGATTCAGGAAGAAAGCTATTCCTTTCTGGAAGCAGCTTAAAGTTTAGCAAAGCTTAATGTTTTGTTAGAAAAAGAAGACATGCCTCAATGAAGTAGCCTCAATCACTAACCCAAAATTTGTTCTCAGTTTTGGGGTGCATTCTACAAAATCTTTAGGTGGCTACAGGAGCAAAGACAGCTGAAATGGTCCAGGGAGACCCCATGGGGAAAGCAGGGAGTGTAAAAGTAGGACTGAACAATTTCTCCAGATGGAGAGAAGAAATGGAAAGTACGCAAGCTACACAGGTACAGAGACTAAGAAGAGGGTCTGCAGACAGAAAAGGTAATTTCCAGAATGCATAGCAAACCTCAACACTTGTGCCTCTTCTTAAATGATGGGCTATATTTTAGATCTTATCCATATTTTAGATCTAAATAGAGGGAAGCATTTTGAGGTGACAATCCCTTCCACTGTTGCTCACTCACATGTACCTCCCTCCAACAGTTCTGAAGAGGGATGAAGACAGAAATTTAGGAAGTTAACTGGCAGTTACTGGTAGTAAATAGGACAAGACTCCACCTTTTGACTACACAGCGGCACAAAACATCCTCCCTTTTCTCCAGTTACATTGTTGTTTTCCTTTTTTTCCCACTGGCAACCAAATCAACCCTGACAGCAGTTCACAAAGATTAACTTTAGAGGTTTTAAATTGGATTGTGTGTGGGTTGAAGAGACACTGTGTTTGAAGGTTCATAAAATTGTTTTTCCATTACCTATGACATCAATTGAATACTGATTACAATTTAATATCAGGGAATTTTTAAAAATCACAGCATCAAAGCTGTGTCATTAAAAAACCCTCTGATACTTCCATGCCCTTGGTGCTCTCAGTGAAAATGTTAAGAGAACATTGTGACCTGGAAACCAGCAATACACAAGCCAAACCAACAGGCTAACAAAGTAGGGTGACAATGTAACTCGGGTGGTGTCTTTCCTTTACCTTTCCTTGCCTCACTCATGCACCTATTTTTTTAAGTGGTTTTGCCATTGCCAGTAAATGGAAAGATGACCTCAAAATCATTTTGTGGTATTCCCAATGACTGACCTTTCTGAAAGGGAGTAGGTGGGAACACCGCAAAATGCTTAAAGGAGCATCTAATTCTAAAGGCATTTAGTCCTCCCTGAACCAGAAGTTCCCCTGACTCATGGGGGTAAAGATCAAACCTCTATCTTCCTTTCCAGGGCAGATGTAGTCACATAGGAAACTGGCTGGAACTAAATACCCAGGGAAGGCAAACATTTTGATATTTTATGTACCGACGTAAGATCTCAGATATTAATGAATTCTTGTGCTTTGTTTTCTATCCTGAAATCACTATTGTTTTTGATTCCTGTAGCTCTCAACCTGGCTGCACAAAAGAATCGTCTGGAAAGCTTTTTAAAAATGCTGACTCCTGCACCCCAGCAGCAGCAGCAGCCCCTCACCCCAGACCAATTAAACTGGGATCTCTGAGGGAGGAGCTCAGACATTCTAGAGACACAAGCTCTCCAAGTGATTCCAAAGTTAATCAGAGGTCAGTCCTAGTGTCATTGGAGCCACTCACTTGACTTAAATGAGAATCACTCGATCTGGGTTGGAGGGTGAAAATGAAAGTGTCCTTGTTTTGTACTTGGAGCAGAGAGCGAGCTGGAGTGTTGGTGGAAGGATACCTGAGGCTGTGATTGGTCCCAGCAGAAAGGTAGAGACTCGGTCTAGTTATAATCCTTGGACATCTGTACAATTTGAGGCTATCAGGCCTTGCTGTTTTTTTTTTTTTAATATGTACTAGTTAGTATTTCAACCAGTCCATCCTAAGGAGATCAGTTCTGGGTGTTCATTGGAAGGACTGATGCTGAAGCTGAAACTCCAATACTTTGGCCACCTCATGCGAAGAGTTGACTCATTGGAAAAGACCCTGATGCTGGGAGAGACTGGGGGCAGGAGGAGAAGGGGATGACAGAGAATGAGATGGCTGGATGGCATCACTGACTCGGTGGACATGAGTTTGGGTGAACTCCGGGAGTTGATGATGGACAGGGAGGCCTGGCCTGCTATGGTTCATGGGGTCATAAAGAGTCGGACATGACTGAGCAACTGAACTGAACTGACTGAGTTAGTATTCTATTCTCAGGCTTCCCTAGAGGCTCACTGTAAAGAATCCTCCTGCCAATACCAGAGACACAGGTTTGATCCCTGAGTCAGGAAGATCCCCTGGAGAAGGAAACAGCATCCAGTATCCTTGCCTGCGAAATCCCATGGACAGAGGAGCCTGGCGGGCTCACAAAAGAGTCCGGCACAATTTAGCGACTAAACAGCAACATTCTATTCTCACTAAGAGTTTTCCCATCTACCATGTTTGCCTAATTAGCTGTTAGCTGTTTGTTATCAGTATGACCTCAGAATGCTTAATTTATTCAATGGGTTATAATCCACTGATGCTTAAATTGTCCCAGATTTAGTTCAAGCTGGCTCTGGTGTCTTGGGTGACATGACTGCACCACTTTATTCTGACTTTCTTCCTTTCAGTCACCACAAGGTATTCCAGATTAATCTTGAACCCTCTACGTCCCAGACCTGGGCTCAGCCATTCAGCCATTTCTCCAAACTGCCTAGATTGCTTTTGGTGGGAAATGACATTTAGAAACCAGGACCTGTAATTAAAGTTTGTTCACTGCAACTGTGGTGTCATCACTTCTAAGGATGGATAGATAGACAGACACACAGACAGATAGGCCACTCACTATGACTGTTCTCTGGCTCCCTGTATATCCCCTGCTCAAACAGACCCAGCTTCAACCACACGACCTTACAGTCCTCTTAATTATAGGGCTTACTCAGTAACTGCCTGCTTTCCCCCTGCCCCAGCCACTGGTTCCCTTGGTAACTGGTGAGCCAATCAGATGTCAGTTTCCCCTATAAGTGGTAGTCCCCTTCCTGCGTTGGTAATGAAGGTTGGTGCCAGGCTTCTGCCTGCCGTTGGCCACTGCACACAGTGGGGTATCGCTCCAGGACCTTTGCGTTTGACATATAACATGCCGTGTTCAGTAAATCATGTGTGTCTCTGTCACTGACTCCAAGTTTTTTTTTTTTTTTTTTTTGGTCTCAAGACTGGGCAACTACAAGGCTTGCAAGCGACCTTGTGGGGGTGCAGTCCAACATATGTATATACCAGGAGTTTATACAAATTCCCTTAATTTTAATCCAACCTCACAGCTACTCCTACCTTGCCTCACCTTCCATATCTGTATCTCCCTTATTTCACAGAGAGATCTTGACTCCCAATAACCTCAATATATTTGCTCACATTCTCAGCCTATAAGACAATCATGCGAGTCTCAAAATTGCCATATTCATAGCATACTTTTTTAAAACATTTTTAAAAGGTAAAGACTTGTTCCCAATTCTTTTTTTCCCCTTACGACTGAGGATAGTGGGTTCATTGTGGTTGTTGTTTATTTGAAATGTGGGTGGGATCACTTGGTCCTGTTTACATTCATTGTTAGGGTATTTTTCTTCCATGCTTATTGATTTCAGTTTATTTGTGAATATGTAATATATTAGTATGAATCCAAAAGTCAAAACTCTCAGAATTTTCCTCCGTCTTGTATACCTTTTACTCCTTTCCCTTTGAAGGTAAGAATTCCATTTGTTTCTGGTTACACTCCCTGTGTTCTCTTTTGCAAAAGCAAATACACTTATTTCTTTAACTTTTTATCTTATACTGGGGTAGAGCCAACTAACAAAGTTGTGATAGTTGCAGGTGAAAAGCAAAGGGACTCAACCATACATATAAGCAAATATATGTATTTTTATTTCTCCTTTTTTAAATAAAAATGGCAACCCACTCCAGTACTCTTGCCTGGAAAATCCCATGGATGGAGGAGCCTGGTAGGCTGCAGTCCATGGGGTCGCTAGGAGTCAAACACGACTGAGCGGCTTCACTTTCACTTTTCACTTTCATGCATTGGAGAAGGAAGTGGCAACCCACTCCAGTGTTCTTGCCTGGAGAATCCCAGGGACGGGGAGCCTGGTGGGCTGCCGTCTGTGGGGTCGCACAGAGTCAGACACGATTGAAGCGACTTAGCAGCAGCAGCAGCAGCAGCATACTATATGTACAAGTAGGATGTACAACTGAAGCAAAGTTGCCTGTAATTTTTATCTTTGTTCTTCTGTATATAAGATTTTTTTCACCTAGCTTCTTTGGACTTATAATTTTCTCTATCTTTGACTTTCTGTACTTTGAAAATCATATGCCTAGGTGTAATCTTTGTGGTGTTTACCATGTTCGGTGTTCTCTAAACTTCTTAGATCCATGGTTTGGTGTCTGACATTAACTTAAGGAATTTTCAGTCATTTGTTTAAAATATCCATTTTTTCTTCTCCTTCTAATATTCTCATTACACATGTTACATATTTTATGATTCTCCCACAGTTCTCAGATATTCTGTTTTCTCCTAGTCTTAATTCCCTTTTTCAATTGTTGTGGATTATATCATATATCCTCTAGTTCAGAGATTCTTTCCTCAGCCATATCCAATGTACTATTAAGGCCATCAAAGGCATTCTTCATTTCTATTAGAGTAGGGTTTTTTTCTAGCATTTATTTTTGGCTCTTTCTTAGGATTTCCTCTCTCTGCTTCCAGAGTCCATCTGGTCTTGCATGCTATCCCCTTTATCCATTGGAGACTTTATCATATCAAATTTTAATTTAACTTAATTTAGAATTTTAAAGTTTTAAATACCTGATGTGATCATTCCCACATCTCTGCTGTGTCTAGTGCCAACACTTGCTCTGTCTCTTCAAACTGTGTTTGGATTTTGATGTACCTTGTACTTGTTTGACAGCCAGACAGTCTGTACCAGGTAAAAGGAACTTCTGTCAATAAACCTTTAGTAAAGTGATGATAGGGCTTCCCAGGTGGCTCAGTGACAGAGAATCCGCCTGCCAATTCATGAGATGTGGGTCTGATCCCTACTTGGGAATATCCCCTGGAGAAGAAAATGGCAACCCACTTCAATATACTTGCCTGGGAAATCTCATGGTCAGAGGAGCCTGGCGGGCTACAGTCCATGGGGGTCACAAAAAGTCAGACATGACTTGGTAGTTCAGTTCAGTTCAGTCGCTCAGTCGTGTCCGACTGTGCGACCCCATGGACTGGAGCACACCAGGCCTCCCTATCCATCACTCACTCCTGGAGCTTACTCAAACTCATGTCCACTGAGTTAGTGATGCCATCCAACCATCTCATCCTCTGTCGTCCCCTTCTCCTCCTGCCTTCAATCTTTCCCAGCATCAGGATCTTTTCCAGTGAGTCAGTTCTTCACATCAGGTCACCAAATATTGGAGCTTCAGCTTCAGCATCAGTCCTTCCAATGAATATTCAGGACTGATTTCCTTTAGGATTGACCTGTTGTTCTCCTTGCAGTCCAAGGGACTCTCAAGAGTCTTCTCCAACACCACAGTTCAAAAGTTTCAATTCTTCATTGCTCAACTTTCTTTGTAACTCAACTGCCACAACCATACATGACTCCTGCAAAAACCATAGCTTTGACTAGGTGGATCTTTGTAATGTCTCTCTTTTAATGTAATGGATAAAGTCAAGTCTTTGCTTTTTAATATGCTGTCTAAGTTGGTCACAGCTTTTCTTCCAAGGAGCAGGTGTCTTAATTTCATGGCTGCAGTCACCATCTGCAGTGATTTTGGAGTCCAAAAAAATTAAGCCTCTCACTGTTTTCATTATTTCCCTATGACTTAGTAACTAAACAACAACAAAGTGATAAGATGTAGGGAAGAGAATGGAGAAGGCAATGGCACCCCACTCCAGTACGCTAGCCTGGAAAATCCCATGGATGGAGGAGCCTGGTGGGCTGCAGTCCACGGGGTCGCTAAGAGTCAGACACGACTGAGTGACTTCACTTTCACTTTTCACTTTCATGCATTGGAGAAGGACATGGCAACCCACTCCAGTGTTCTTGCCTAGATAATCCCAGGGACAGGGGAGCCTGGTGGGCTGCCATCTATGGGGTCGCACAGAGTTGGACACGACTGAAGCGACTTAGCAGCAGCAGCAGGGAAGAGAAGAGTTCTACAGTCCTATGATTAGGTCTCAGTCTTACAGTGAGCCCGTGCCTCTGGATTGTGAATTTCAAGAGTTTCTCAGCTTCCCTCCTGATTAGGTAGGATATAATGACTAGAACTACTGAAGTTGGATATTTCCCTTCTCCCTCCCCACCCTAGGTCAGTTAGGCTCTGATAACTCTGAGAAATTAGACTCTGGTTAATTGGTATCACCTGAGAGCAGAACCTTACATGGAACAACTGACTAGTTCAAAACTGGGAAAGGAGTGCATCAATGCTGTATACTCTCACCCTGCTTAATTAACTCATATGAAGAGTACATCATGCAAAATGCCAGGCTGGATGAATCACAAGCTGGAATCAAGATTTCCAGGAGAAATATCAAACAACTTCAGATATGCAGATGATACCAGTCTAATGACGGTAAGTAAAGAGGAACTGAAGAACCTCCGGACAAGGGTAAAAGAGGAGGAAAAAAGCTGGCTTAACACTCAATGTTCAAAAAACTAAGATCATGGCATCTGATCCCATCACTTCATGGCAAATAGAAGGGAAAAAGTGGAAGCAGTGACAGATTTTATTTTCTTGGGCTCCAAAATCACTGCAGAAGGTGGCTGCAGCCATGAAATTCAAAGACGCTTGCTCCTTAGAAGGAAAGCTTTGACAAACTTAGACAGCATATTAAAAAAACAGAGACATCACTTTGTCAACAAAGGTTTGTATAGTCAAAGCTGTGGTTTTCCCGGTAGTCATGTACACATGTGAGTTGGACCATAAGGAAGACTGAATGTCAAAGAATTGAAGTTTTCAAATTGTGGTGCTGGAGAAGACTCTTGAGAGTCCTTTGGACAGCAGGGAGCTCAAAACAGTCAATCCTAAAGGAAATCAACCTTGAATATTCATTGGAAGGACTGATGCTGAAGCTGAAGCTCTACTACTTTGGAAAGTGCTGACTCATTGGAAAAGACCCTGATGCTGGGAAAGATTGAGGGCAAGAGGAGAAGGGGACAACAGAGGATGAGATGGTTAGATAGCTATCACAGACTCAATAAACGTGAATTTGAGTAAACTCTGTGAAACAGTGATGAACAGGGGAGCCTGGCATGCTGCTGCTGCTATGTCACTTCAGTCGTATCTGACTCTGTGCGACCCCATAGATGACAGCCCACCAGGCTCCCCTGTCCCTGGGGTTCTCCAGACAAGAACACTGGAGTGGGTTGCCATTTCCTTCTCCAATGCATGAAAGTGAAAAGTGGAAGGGAAGTCGCTCAGTCATGTTCGACTTTTCACAACCCTATGGACTGCAGCCTACCAGGCTCCGCCATCCATGGGATTTTCCAGGCAAGAGTACTGGAGTGGGGTGCCATTGCCTTCTCCCAGTCCATAGAAACTGAACAACAACAATAGCAGGCTGTAAGAGCAAAGTGCTCTGGTATATTTTTAAATGATTCCTTTTCTCTTACCCTGCAGGAGGTTCAAGGGGGTTTTTCTCTAATATTTACTGTGGGAACCTGGTCAAGCTCCTGGGGGTGAATCTCACAATACTGTGGGAGTCCCCCATGACTGGATCACCCTGCGTTTTAACTCTGAGTTATCACACTGAGCCTCCAGCAATTCATCAATTGTAGGTCAGGTTTTCTACCTCAGCACTGACTTCCTCACTGGTTTCCCGCATGGCTGTCTGCATGGGGAAAGCTGTGATGCCTGTATTTACCTCTCTTTCTCAGTTTTGCCGCAGCAGTTTGTTCTGTGTCCTCACGTCTCTTAGGGATCCAAGTAGAATTGTTGGCTCTTCAAGCTATTCATGTTTATAACTTATTAAGATGGAATGGTGATTCCAAGCTCCTTGCATGCAGAACATGAAATCAGGAGTCTATTGGCACTTTATTTTTTAATGTAACCATATATCTTGGAATACATATAATACATACATATTAGAAAACTTACGGATTTTTGCCTAACTAAAAAAATTATGACATTTTGATTTACTTATTTGATTTAGTATGAATAGAATGTTAGATTTCTAATTTAAAAATAAATATGTAACAAGCAACAAAGGTTTACAGTATAGCACAGGGAACTATAGTCAATAATTTGTAATAACCTATAATGGAAAATAATTTTAGAAGTAACATATGTGTATATGTATAACTGAATCACCTTGTTATACACATGAAAAATTGTAAGGGAACTGTACTTCAATAAGATATATATATATATGTATTAAAAATACATACATATATATATATATATCTTGAAACTCACTCTCTATTATAGAGATCTTTCATTTTTCAAAACTGCACAGTATTAAATTATTTTTATGCACCATGGTTTATTTAGCCTATTTCCTACATTTGGGCATTTAGGTCGTTTCCAATATTTTCCACCCTTACTCAATCATACTAATACCCTGATATTGGATGACCAGTCTTCAGAATTGTGAGAAAATAGACATAATCTTTCTTCTTCATAAGCCACCCAGTCTGTGGTACTTTGTTATAGCAGCCTAAACAGATGAAGAGAGATACATTGCTAGAAATGAAAGTGCTAGATACATTGCTAGAAGTGGAAAGTGCTAACTTAAAGGGTACATGCATATGTACTTTTGCTAGATATGGACAAATTCCTCACCATAACAATGCATAACTGAGTTGCTTCCTACATACTTTATGTCAGAGTACAATATTCAGATTTTAGTGTTGCCAGTCTGATAAATGAGACAGCTCAGTGGAGTTTTAATTTGCATTTCTTATTATGAATGGTTAAACATTTCATCTTATGAATTGTCACTTTTTTGCCCATATTTTCATAGACTTTTGGTTTTTCTTTTTTCTTCTATTTAATTGAGATTTTCAGTTCAGTTCAGTTCAGTCACTCAGTCGTGTCTGACTCTGTGACCCCATGAATCACAGCACACAAGGCCTCCCTGTCCATCACCAACTCCCGGAGTTCACTCAAACTCACATCCATCAAGTCAGTGATGCCATCCAGCCATCTCATCCTCTGTCGTCCTCTTCTTCTCCTGCTCTCAATCCCTCCCAGCATCATGGTCTTTCCCAATGAGTCAACTCTTCGCATGAGGTTGCCAAAGTATTGGAGTTTCAGCCTCAGCATCAGTCCTTCTGATGAACACCCAGGACTGGTCTCCTTTATGACGGGAGGCTCACAAGAGTCTTCTCCAGCACCACAGTTCAAAAGCATCAATTCTTCAGCGCTCAGCTTTCTTCACAGTCCAACTCTCATATCCATACATGACTACTGGAAAAACCATAGCCTTGACTAGATGGACCTTTGTTGGCAAAGTAATATCTCTCCTTTTTAATATGCTATCTAGGTTGGTCATAACTTTCCTTCCAAGGAGTAAGCGTCTTTTAATTTCATGGCTGTAGTCACCATCTGCAGTGAATTTGGAGCCAAATAAAATAAAGTCTGACACTGTTTCCACTCTTTCCCCATCTATTTTCCATGAAGTGATGGGACCAGATGCCATTATCTTCGTTTTCTGAATGTTGAGCTTTAAGCCAACTTTTTCACTCTCCTCTTCCACTTCCATCAAGTGGCTTTTTAGTTCCTCTTCACTTTCTGCCATAAGGGTGGTGTCATCTGCATATCTGAGGTTATTGATATTTGTCCCAGCAATCTTGATTCCAGCTTGTGCTTCTTCCAGACCAGCGTTTCTCATGATGTACTCTGCATAAGTGAGACAGTAGGTATTGTGAGAGGGCATCAGAGGGCTGACACACTGAAACCATAATCACAGAAAACTAGCCAATCTGATCACACAGACCACAGCCTTGTCTAAGTCAATCAAACTAAGCCATGACCTGTGGGACCACCCAAGACAGATGGGTCATGGTGGAGAGGTCTGACAGAATGTGGTCCACTGGAGAAGGGAATGGCAAACCACTTCAGTATTCTCGCCTTGAGAACCCCAAGAACAGTATGAAAAGGCAAAATGATAGGATACTGAAAGAGGAACTCCCCAGGTCGGTAGGTGCCCAATATGCTACTGGAAATCAGTGGAGAAATAACTTCAGAAAGAATGAAGGGAAGGAGCCAAAGCAAAAACAATACTCAGTTGTGGATGTGACTGGTGATAAAAGCAAGGCCGATGCTGTAAAGAGCAATATTGCATAGGAACCTGGAATGTCAGGTCCATGAATCAAGGCAAACTGGAAGTGGTCAAACAGGAGATGGCAAGAGTGAATGTCAACATTCTATGAATCAGCGAACTAAAATGGACTGAAATGGGTGAATTTAACTCAGATGACCATTATATCTATTACTGCGGGCAGGAATCCCTCAGAAGAAATGGAGTAGCCATCATGGTCAACAAAAGAGTCCAAAATGCAGTACTTGGATGCAATCTCAAAAATGACAGAATGATCTCTGTTCATCTCCAAGGCAAACCATTCAGTATCACAGTGATCCAAGCCTATGCCCAACCAGTAATACTGAAGAAGCTGAAGTTGAACAGTTCTATGAAGACCTCCAAGACCTTTTAGAGCGAACACCCAAAAAAGATGTCCTTTTCATTATAGGGGACTGGAATGCAAAAGTAGAAAGTCAAGAAACACCTGGAGTAACAGGCAAATTTGGCCTTGGAGTAAGGAATGAAGCAGGGCAAAGGCTAATAGAGTTTTGCCAAGAAAATGCACTGGTCATAGCAAACACCCTCTTCCAACAACACAAGAGAAGACTCTACATACAGACATCATCAGATGGTCAACACCGAAATCAGATTGATTATATTCTTTGCAGCCAAAGATGAAGAAGCTCTATACAGTCAGCAATTGAGGTTTACATATAGTTACATGCACAGACCTTGGTGCATACCTCAATGTGTTTTCACAAATATGGCAGTGGTTTAGTTACTAAGTTGTGTCCGACTCTTACAATCCCATGGACTGTAGCCCGCCAGGCTCCTCTGTCAGTGGGATTTCCCAGGCAAGAATACTGGAGAGGGTTGCCATTTCCTTCTCCAGGGGGTCTTCCTGATCCAGGATCAAACCTGTGTCCCTAGTATGGCAGGCGGATTCTTTACCATTGAGCCTTCTGTATTACCACAACCTCATTAAGACATGGAGAGACATTTCTATTACAGAAAATGCTCCTTTCCGATCAATCCCGTCATCCCATCAGCATCCAGTTTTGACTTAAGTTATATGGTACAGTCACATCAAAAAGAATAAAACACCTAGGAATAAACCCTCTCTTAGGAGGCAAAAGACCTGTACTCCAAAAACTATAAAATTATGATGAATGAAATTGAAGACAGCACAAACAGATGGAAAGATATACCATGTTCTTGGAAATTGTCAAAATTACTATGCTACACAAGGCAATCTACAAACTCAATGCAATCCCTGTCAAAATGTCAGTGACATTATTCACAGAGCTAGAATAAATAATTTTGAAATCTATATGGAAACATAAAAGATCTCAAATTTGCTCAAACAATCTTGAGAAAGAAGAGAACTGGAGGAATCAGGCTCCCTGACTTTAGACTATACTACAAAGCTACAGTAATCAAAACAGTGTGGTACTGGTACAAAACCAGGCCTATGGATCAATGGAATAGGATAGAAAGCCCAGAAAAAAGCACATGCACTTAATCTATAACAAAGGAGACAAGAATATACAATGGAAAAATAAAAGTCTCTTCAAAAAGTGGAGCTGGGAAAACTGGACAGTTACTGAATGTGAGAGTGGGACTATAAAGAAAGCTGAGTGCCAAAGAATTGAAGCTTTTGAACTGTGGTGTTGGAGAAGACTCTTGAGAGTCCCTTGGGCTGCAAGGAAATCCAACCAGTCCATCCTAAAGGAGACCAGTCCTGGATGTTCACTGGAAGGACTGATGTTGAAGCTGAAACTCCAATACTTTGGCTACCTGATGCAAAGAGCTAACTCATTTGAAAAGACTCTGATGCTGGGAGAGATTGAGGGCAGGAGGAGAAGGGGACGACAGAGGATGAGATGGTTGGATGGTATCATCGATTCAATGGACATGGGTTTGGGTGGACTCCAGGAGTTGGTGATGGATAGGGATGCCTGGCATGCTGCAGTTCATGGGGGTCACAAAGAGTAGGACACAACTGAGCGACTGAACTGAACTGAACTGAACAGGTAAAAGAATGAAATTGGAACATTATCTAATTTCATATACAAGAATTCAAAATGCATTATACCTAAATGTAAGGCCAGATACTGTGAAACTCCTAAAATCCCATGGACAGAGGAGCCTGGTAGGCTGCAGTCCATGAGGTCGCTAAGAGTCAGACACGACTGAGCAACTTCACTTTTACTTTTCACTTTCATGCATTGGAGAAGGAAATGGCAACCCACTTCAGTATTCTTTCCTGGAGAATCCCAGGGATGGGGGAGCCTGGTGGGCTGCCGTCTATGGGGTCGCACAGAGTCAGACATGACTGAAGCGACTTAGCAGTAGCAACAGCCTAAAGTAAGAGACAAAAGCTAAAATAAGCAAATAGGATCTAATTTAAAATAAACAAACGGGACCTAAGTTTTGCACAGCAAGGAAACTATAAATAAAAATAAAAGACAACCTACTGAATGGGAGAAAATATTGGAAAGTAAAACAACCAACAGGATTAATATCCAACATATATAAGCAGCTTGTACAAGTCAATATCAAAAAAAAACTAACAAGCTGATTTTAAAATGGGCAGAAGAACTGAATAGACACATTTCCAAAGAGGAAATACGTATGGCCAAAAGGCACATGGAAAGATGTTCAACATGACTAGTCAGGGAAGTTCAAATCAAAACCACAGCGAGACACCACACCTGTCAGAATGACTACCATCAAAAAGAACACAAATGTTGGCAAGAATGTAGAGACAAGAGAGCCTTTGTACACTGTTGGTGGGAATGTAAATTTGTGTGGTCATCATGGAGAACAGCGTGGAGAGTTCTCAAAAAACTAAAAATAGAGCTACTATGCTGCTGCTGCTACTGCTGCTAAGTCGCTTCAGTCGTGTCTGACTCCATGCGACCCCAGAGACAGCAGCCCACTAGGCTCCCCGGTCCCTGGGATTCTCCAGGCAAGCATACTAGAGTGGGTTGCCATTTCCTTCTCCAAGAACTACTATACAAGCCAGTAATTCCACTCCTGTGTATATATCCCCCTCAAAAAAAAAAAAAACTGATTGGAAAATAGTTGCTCACCAATGTTCAAACAGCATTATTTCCAATTTCCAAGATGAGGAAGCAACTTAAATATCCAGTGACGTGTGAACGGATAAAGAATTTATGATACATATATACAATGGAATAGTACTCAGCCAGAAAGAGAAAGAAATATTGCTATTTTCAGCAATATAGTTGGACTTGGAGGACATTATGCTAAGTGAAATAAATCAGAGAAAGACAAATTCTATGTGTTATCATATACATGAAATCTAAGAAATATAACTAGTAAATTTTTAAAAACAGATACATGAATATATAGAACAAACTACTGGCCACCAGTTTGGAGGGGGCACAAGACAATGAGTGTAAGACAGGCTCAAGAATGTATTTTACAATGTGGAAAAAATGGCCAGTATTTGGTCATTACTGTAAATAGAAAATAACTTTAATAATTATATACAAATTTTAAAAAAACGTTAAATAGTATGGTGTATGTTTGACATGTGATTGCCTTTGTTCCAAACATTTTTGAGATTCATTCACATTGGTACTTATATAGTTGGCCGTTAAGCAACTCAGGGAGTCAGGGATGCAGAACCTCTGTGCAGTTGAAAATCCACTATAACTAGAAACCTGTACTCCATGTATGGGGTTCCTCCATTTCTGTGCTTCTGTGATCCTATAGTATTGGTTACTAGCACAAAGAATCCACAGATAAGGGGACCTACACAGTTCACACCCATGTGGTTCGAGGGTCAACTGTATGTTATTAATTTCTTTTAATTTTTAGTGCAAAATTCAGTCGCATTTATTGCATTCACCTAATTATGCAACTAGCACTTCTATGCATTCCAAAACACCTTTATCATCCTGAAACTCCATATCCATTAAATAGCCATTGCCTGTTTTTTCCTATCCCCAGCCCTTGACAACCACTAAGATGCACTCTATCTCTATGAATTTACCTATTCTGGACACCTCATATAAACGCAATCATATAATACGTGCCCTTCGGTGGCTGATTTCATTAGCATGATTTTTGAGAATCATCTGCATTGTAACATGCAGCACGTAGTACTTCATTCCTTTGTGTCTGATAATATTCCATTTCATATACATATCACATTTTGCTTATCTGTTTATTGGTTGAACATTTGTTTCCACCTTTTGACTTGTGAATAGGACTGCTACAAATCTTTGCATACAGGTATTTGAGTACCTGCTTCTAGTTCTTCTGGGAATATACCTAGGAGGGAAATTGGTAGGGTAATTCTGTGTTTAACTTTCTGAGGAATCAACAAACTGCTTTCCACAGAGGCTGCGATTATTTTATGTTTACAGTAGCAATGGACAAGAATCCAATTTTCCACATCCTTGCTAACAAGTATTCATTCTTACTACAGCTATTAGCATTCCAGAACATATGTATTACAGAATTTGTTCATTCATTTTCTTGTTAATGGACATTTGGGGTATTTGAGTATTATTAGACATCCTGGACATCATTGTACAGGTTTTTCTGTGGACATGTTTTCATTTCTCTTTGATGAATACCTAAGAGCCGAAGTGCTGAGTCACAGGATATATGTATGTTTAACTTTATAAAAAATTGCCAAAGTTCTCTGAAGTGGTTGTACCATTTTACAGACCTATTGGGAATGTATGATAGCCCTCAAGGCTTTTGTACCATAGGCAACATTTAGCATTGTTGGCATTTTTAATTTTGTTGGTTTGGAATGTTACTTTTGCTATCCTATTGTGGGTTTAAAATCTCTTTCCCCAAAGACAAATGATACAAAGCACCTAGTCTTCTGCATATTGATCATTTGTACACCTTTGTAGTGTCAGTTCAGGCTTCGTCCATTTTTAACTGGTTGTTTGACTTTGTTACTGACTTGTAAAAGTTCTTTATATTTAAGTATTTCTTGAATATACATATTGCAAAAATATTTTCCTGTTCTGTGGACTGCCTTTTCATTTGCTTTCTTGTTTCTTTTTAAGTTAGATTTTTTTTAATTTGGGGATCTTAACTAAGGACTGTAGCCTGGGGGATAGCCTCTCAAATAGCTCTGAAGAACTACTCTGAAGAGGTAAGAGAGATGCCAGGATATAAAGGAAACTTTTTCCCTGGAAAAAAAAAAAAGCAAATATGTAATCAAACATCAAAAGATTACTGCTAATCACAAAGAACAGATATCTCAAGTTAATGATTTTAAGTACTTTTCTATGTAAGGGAAGATACAAGAGTCTGGGCTCATTGAAATTATCCCTTATATATGGATCTAGGGCTAGTATCCAAAGCACAGAATGCTTTGCTGTGCTTCATCCTGAGTTCCCCTTAGGGCACACTGTCAGTGGGCAGCTGCAGTGGCTAATGGTTTGATCCTTGTAGAAATGGGATGATGGGCAACATTATTAGTTTACTAAAATAGCAGGCAACAGTCCCCATCCGCATTCCCACTTAGTTATAAATTCAACCAAGGTTTGGGAGGCATTTCATGACCAACTGGCCTATCATGCTAGGAGGTTTTGTTTCTAGGTCAGGTAAGGATTCCATTCTTATGCTACTCATGTGCTGTTTTTGGAGGAGGCCCTGTTGATGACCTAAAATTCTCTGGACTGTCTTCCTTAGGAGTCTGTTATGATCCAGGAACTGTTTTCCCTTGTTGATTCTTTCCACATCTAGATTTGCTCTATTACAATATTATATAGAGTTATATATGAGATCAATTGCCTCAAGACATTCAGCCATCATTAGTTTTGTCAAAAGCCTAGTTATACATTGAGTAATGCAAGAGGTAACAAGCTTATAAAATAAACAGAATATAAGTAATATAGCTGGTAACATTAATAAAGTTACAGCTGAGAGACACAAAGCATAAACAGTTTGAAAACAACAAAGAACAAATTAAACCAATGGTTAGTATAATTAGTCATGATCTGTGTCACAACAAGCCATCAAATCTAGAGGGGAGCCAGCTGATGAACCAACTTCTAGAGGGACCAGATAGAAAGAAAAAAATGAATGTTTAATCTTTGTTTACAAAGGAATACTTTAGCAATATTGTAGGCCATTGTGTAAGAGGAAATGTTTTCTGGAAAACAAATATTAAAAGCCAGTAAGTAATGTTTCTGACAAAAGTCATAGAAATATAAATCATGTTTACCAATTCATTCAGCCCCATGTAATTAATTCCTATTGATCTGGACAAAGCCCTCAGGTTTTCCACTAGAGTTTTGTTGCTTCTTACCCAGTTCAGTTCAGTTTAGTTCAGTCACTCAGTCGTGTCCGACTCTTTGAGACCCCATGAACTGCAGCACGCCAGGCCTCCCTGTCCATCACCAACTCCCGGAGTTCACTCAGACTCACGTCCATCGAGTCCGTGATGCCATCCAGCCATCTCATCCTCTGTCATCCCCTTCTCCTCCTGCCCTCAATCCCTCCCAGCATCAGAGTCTTTTCCAATGAGTCAACTCTTCGCATGAGGTGGCCAAAGCATTAGAGTTTCAGCATTAGCATCAGTCCTTCCAAAGAGCACCCAGGACTGATCCCCTTCAGAATGGACTGACTGGATCTCCTTGCAGTTCAGTAGTAAGATCTAAAAGTCATCAGAAACCTTGTTTGTAAAGCCCTTTTTAAAAATCTCTTTAAAGATCTTCATTTTGTAAAAGAATCAGAGTAAAACAATGTCTGTGAATGACCAAAAAATTATTAATAAAATGGCATAATTTAAGATCTTAGTACAACACAATCGGGCCTTAGGAAGCATTACTATGAACAAAGCTAATGGAGGTGACAGAATTCCAGCTGAGCTATTTCAAACCCTAAAAGTGCTGCACTCATTATACCAGCAAATTTGGAAAAGAGCAATGGCTACAGGACTGGAAAAGGTCAGTTTTCATTCCAATCCCAAAGAAAGGCAATGCCAAAGAATGTTCAAATTACCATACGATGACACTCATTTCATATGCTAGCAAGAATATAAGCAAAATCCTTAAAACTAGGCTTTAGCAGTATGTGAACTGAGAACTTCTAGGTGTACAAACTGGATTTAGAAAAGACAGAAGAACCAGAGATCAAATTGCCAACATCCATTGGATCATAGAAAAAGCTAAAGAATTCCAGAAAAATATCTGCATCTTTGACTACACTAAAGCCTTTGACTGTGTGGATCACAACAAACTGTGGAATATCGTTAAAGAGATGGGAATACCAGACCACATTACCTGTCTCCTGAGAAACCTGTAGGCAGGATAAGAAGCAACACGGACATGGAACAATGGACTGGTTCAAAATTGGGAAAGGAATACATCAAAGCTGTATATTGTCACCTACTTTAATTTATCTGCAGAGTACATCATGCAAAATGATGGGCTGGATGACTTACAAGGTGGAATCAAGACTGCCAGGAGAAATATCAATGATCTCAGATAGGCAGATGATACCACATTAATGGCAGAAAGTGAAGAGGAATTAAAGAGCCTCTTGATGAATGTGAAAGAGGAGAGTGAAAAAGCTGGCTTAAAACTCAGCATTCAGAAAAATGAAGATTATGGCATCCAGCCCCATCGCTTCATGGCAAATAGTCAGGGAAGAAGTGGAAAGTGGAAACAGTGTCAGATTTCATTTTAACGGGCTCCAAAATCACTGCGACGATGACTGCAGCCACGAAATTAAAAGCTTGCTCCTTGGAAGAAAAGCTGTGACATACCCGACAGTGTATTAAAAAGCAGAGACGTTACTTTGCCCACAAAGATCCATATAGTCAAAGCTATGGCTTTCCTAGTGGTCATGTATGGATGTGAAAATTGTACCACACAGTTTGGCTGAGTGTCAAAGAATCTATGCTTTCGAACTGTGGTGCTGGAGAAGACTCTTGAGAGTCCTTTGGACAGTAAGGAGATCAAACCAGTTCATCCTAAAGGAAATCAGTCCTGAATATTCAGCTGAAGCTGAAGCTCCAGTACTCTGACCACCTGATGCAAAGAGCCGATCATTGGAAAATGCCCTGATGCTAGGAAAGATTGAGGGCAAGAGGAGAAGGGGGCAACAGAAGATGAGATGGTTGGATGATATCATTGACTCAGTGGACATGAGTATGAGCAAACTTGGGGAGATAGTGAAGGACAGGGACGCCTGGCATGTTGCAATTCATGGGGTTGCAAAGAGTCGGACACGACTTAAGTAACTGAACAACAACACTATTTACAAGAAACTTGGTTATTTCTGTGACATACATTTTTAGATAACTAGAAATATGATTACGTTATACCAGAACATACCAGATCTTTAGGCATTCCATATACTTTTTGGAACATTTAATGACATTTATCTACACAATAATGGACATTTCTATATAATAATGAACTGTAATGACAGTTATCCATATAATACAACCAAAGAAGTTTTATTACTACTTTTTTGACAATGTTTCCTATGTAATTTAATATACCAAATAAACCTAAGTTTAATATACCTCTTTGGAATCTTTCAGAGGCCCTTTGAAACATCCCAAAGTGAGCTAGCGGTCAAAATAGCTTTATTTCGAATTTGGAAATTTGTCAAGAATATAAAAGTTTTCAAAACACTTGGTCAAATAAGATCATAGGTTACTGTGAAATAATAGTTAATATTCAACCAAAGTTACAATAAAAGGTTTTAAATACAGAAACTTGTTACAGGTTACTTTTCCCAGGTGCCTCAGTGTTAAACAATCTGCCTGCCAAGCGGGAGTCACAGGTTCAATCCCAGGGCTGGGAAGACTCACTGGAGAGGGAAATAACAACCCACTCCAGTATGGGAAATTCCATGGACAGAGGAGCCTGGGGAACTACAGTCCATGGGGTCACAAAAAGTCGGACACAATTGAGTGACTAAATAGCAAACAGCTGCAAAGAAACCTTACAATCAGTTATCAAAAGCAAATTAATATTCCAAAAAAAACTCTGTTCTCTTAACATAGAGGACATGAACTAGAGAGAATGAATAAAATTTCATTTTTGTACCAGCTTACTCTTAATATTAAAATTGACTTACCTAATTATATTTCATTTTAATCTTAGCCAGTTCTGACCGTGCACAAAACTCTTCTCAGGACTCCTTTCCCCAAAAGCTTATATGACTTTTTTAGTTTCAGATTTTGTCCTATGCTTTCTCTTTCTCCTTCCAGGATAAAATTACTTTCTTAGCCTTAACAAAGTATTTCCATTTCTTGTATCTTTTTTTTTTCCTTCATACAAAGATGTTTTCCATATTAATTTTAGTAGTCTTGTCAGACAAGTGTAATCTCCTCGGTTCTGTCTCATCTCAACAAAAATTTGAAGCGACGGACATTAAAGCCCTCGGTGCGTCACAGCTCTTGGGCAGACCGTGTTATAGCTCTTGGTCCTCAAACAGACCGCGTTATAGCTCTTAGACAGATCAGTGTTACAGCTCTGATTTACAGCTCGGTTTTATTTAGAAAATAGCAGGAAAATGCTTCCTTGAGGCATGAGGGCATGACGACCCCAAAGACACGAAGGGAGAGCCCCGGCCCTTTGGCTCCTCTTTTTATATGTTTTCCTCCGCCCGAGGCCCCGACCCCAGCCTGCCCTGAGTGAACTGGGCCAGCCAGGACTGCTCTTTGTTCCACCCGAGGTCCTCACTCCAGTCCTCGGACCTTCCTTTGTTCTATTTTCGGGGGCTTTTCCCTTCCTTGTCTTTTAGCCACCACCATTTTGGACTCCTGTTTCTTATTCTAATTACCTAACAGTCTTAATTATATATATTAATTAGAATTCTTTTTAAGCTTAATTCTGGTGAAAACTAAGAAGCAAGCAATTATAAACTGGCCTTTAGCAGTTTGTAGATTAGCATTCTGTAGATTGGCAAAACTGTAAATTCAACTTATGGTTTTTAAAAACGTGCTTTTTATAGGAAAATCTTCAGTGTGGCATGAAACATTTTTACTAATAGTCCTAAATATCTTTAGTTTCTCTGTAAAAGGAAGCCTGTGTTCATTGTTAATGTTTCAGTATTTTGTTTGGGAATGATCTGGATGTTTAACAAACTTTCATCATCTAACTTAGCAAAACTCTAGAATTCCAAGTTACCAAAAATCTGGAGAAACTATGTTTAAGCAGACATACCACAAAGCAGAATTATTTTTAAAGATTTACCCAAAAGCCCTTACCCAATTTATATCTATTTAACTCACTTGTTCCTAACAATTATGTTCAGATTGCCCATGAAAACTTAGAGCCATTAGACTAAATCAGACATCATCCCTGGCTACTTTCCTTACTGATAAATTTTATAAGAGATATTAGGGGCTTATTCGACTTTTATAAACCTAGGTGCAATAAAAGTAAGACATGGCTGTATTAATTAAACCAGCAAATTTAAACTTTAATTTTCAATATTAATACTGAATATATCCCAGATCATATGGAGTTCATTTGAGTTAGTTTCTATTACATTTAGAAATATTTAATTTATAAGTACTTACTTTTAAGTCAATTAAATAGAGCTCTTACATGAATTTGATTTTGATAATTCTGTCTGGGGGTAGAGACAGGTATGTACAATGTACACACAGTATCTAAACAGACACAACTAGAGCTGTTCTGGCTTCATTTTAAAACTTCAGTATAAACTTACTAGTTTATAAATAACAGTTGGACTAAGTTAAACCTATTTACTTAGCTGATGAAAGCTTTTTACTATTTGTGGAAATGACTTAAGATTTGTATTTGTCCTTGGTAAATCTTAAAGGAGGCTGTGAATTTGATTTGGGGTGAAGGAGCCTTTTTAGCCATTTGAGTATTAAAAGGCCTCTTTCCCCCTTTTTTCTTTCAGTTTCAAGTTCTATCTGATTGAACTAATGGGGCTAAACCTTAGGTCACTGTGGAATGTATTTACACTTTGATTTGTAGAAATTTGCAAGACAGAGACAGTTGCCTCTAATTTCCGAAGGATCTGGTTTGCCACCTAAATAATATCAAATGACCAACTGGCCCAACTGCATTTTCTTTAATTTGCTTTTATTAGTCCCTGAATATTAGCCCCAAGTTTTTGCTTTATATTGTGTGGGTTAAGGTAACCCTATTAGTTTCCTTTAGTATATTTGATTAATATTGTCTGAGAGTCAGATTTGTATGCCTTGTCTTATAATACCATGCAGGGAAGCATTCCCCAGTGAGACATGTCTATCCCATAATATAATTATAAACTCATTTAAATACATCAATTTTTATAAACATTCATTTCAGTTCTGTCAAGTATTTTACCTTTAACTTTAGCTTCCATTAGAACCCTATTGAGAAGTCTCGGTCTTAACAAGGAATCCCAGAAACTTTCTGTTGGCTCCTCTGGCCATTTTAACTACTTTTGTATAAAGGTTTTGGGATCCCCAGTAAGGAGCTGAGCCTGGGGACTCGGGTCCTATTTGTCAGCCTTTCAGCTTGATAAATCGGCCTACCTCTTGCCCCATGCAATTGATGATCACATATCTCAACGTAATTTTCTTCCAGCCTTTAAAAACTTTTTTTCACATGGGGTAAATAGAGTGGACTTGGTTCGGGGCCTAGAGGGGACCAATAGGGAGTCCTTTGGCCCATTCAACTTTAGGTAACATGTTATCAAAACCAGTGTTTAATCCCATTATTGCCCATTTTATTTATTTCACGTCTTAGTAAACAACAAAAGATTTCCGTTCTATTGGGACAGGTCCCTTTAAAATTTTACCTTACTGGGGAGAAGTCTTTTGACTTTCCCCTCAGCTTCTTCAAATTTCCCTGTTAATCAATTTTAATTAATGTAATATTTTTATTAGCATCTGTAAGATTCACTGAAGAAACTTTGACACAACAAATAAGGTTTCCCAAACAAGTATTTTTTTTTCTTTTAAAATTTATCTTTATACAGTTTTCATAGGTTACTTTCCATTTACAGTTATTACAAAGTATTGGCTATGTTCCTCATGTTGTAAAATACATCCTTGCACCTATCTTATACCCAGTAGTTTGTACCTTCCCCTTCCTCACCCCCTATACTGCCCTCCACTAGTAACCACTATTTTATTCAGTGAGTCTGTTTCTTTTTTATTATATTTACTAATTGCTGTATTTTTTTAGATCCCCATATAAGCAGTATCATACAACATTTATCTTTCTCTGTCTGATGTATTTCACTTAGCATAATCCCTACAAATTCATTCATGTTGCTGCAAATGGCAAAACTGCATTCTTTTTTATGGCTGGGTAGTATTCCATTGTATATTTGTACCCCTACTTCTTTATCCACTCATCCATCAATGGATCACTTCCATATCCTGGCAACTGCAAATAAGGCAGCTATGGACATTGACTTGCATTTGTCTTTTCCAATGAGTGTTTTTTTCAGGTATATACTCGGAGTGAAACTGCTGGGTTATATAAATTGTTCTGTTTTTACTTTTTTGAGAAACCTCTATACTGTTTCTAAAGTGGCTCCACCAACTTACATCCCCACCTACAGTGTAGGAATGTTCCGTCTTCTCCATAATCTCTCCAACATGTGTTATTTGTAGACTTTTTAATGAGGGCCATTCTGACTGGTGTGAGGTGATACCTCATTGTAGTTTTGATTTGCATTTCTCTAAATGAGTAGTACCTTAATAATGAACTAAACCAGTAAGACCCGAGAGGTGTCCCCATAAAAATGTGCAAAGGATACAGCCTTCATAATATTCAGCGAGTTTTCTTCCAAAACTCGTTTGAGAAAGTAAAGGCCTTTATCGTAGACATGACATAATTAAAATTGAGATGACAAAGGATCCTTACAGTCTGGAATTCCTTATGTCAGTTCCCCTTGAGAGTTGGCACAGCCAGGCACAAAGACTGCTTGGAACTTCAGTCTATTGGACTAGTTGCCAAGTGTACACCATTTGTGTATCTTGCAGTTGGCAGAGAACAAACTCTTTAAAAAAACAAACAAACAAACACCTAAGATCAGGTGGAATATTTACATCTCAAAGACACAGGGAGAGAAATGCAAGTTCCTCCTAGGAGGGGTTTTGTTTTCTAAGGTCAGAATTCTGAAAAGATGTTTTAACAAGTCAGATTTTTCTAGCTGAATAGGTGAAAAAAATTCAAATGTAAAAAGAACCCCAATTTGACCACTTTGCGGATGAGATTTCCTTTAATTTCCAGTTAAGCAAGTACTTGTCTGTATAAATTCTGTCTGCACGTAATAAAATCTTCCCAGTGTCTCAACATGGGCAAGACAGTCAGTGTCTTTCAACTGAGCAAAACCTTCCCAGGCTCTCTCAACTAGGGTAACTCAGGTACCTCTTTTTGAAACTAAGTTCAAGGAAAATATACTCTTCACAGAGAGCTTATCCACCACCAAATAAACCTCAGGGCTATCAGCCAATAAAGGGAGATCCAAGACCCAGAGGAGATCCAAAGTCATCTGGACTCTCCAAGGAGGTAGACAGGTACAAGAGGTTTCTGCTGGTGCCAAGGCCCCGGATCCCCACAGAGTTCAGAAAAAGGAGAGAAGTCTGGTCTGGGTCACTAAAACTGGTTGAATAAACATGCACCTACCTTTTCATTTTCCTAATGCTGTCTTTTGATAATTAGAAGTTTCAGCTTTAAAGTTCAAGTTTTTATTTATTTCTTTTTTGTGACTAGTTATCTAATTCAAAAGTTTTTACCTATAGCAATTTTGTGAAGATTTTCCTACATTTCGTAGAACTTTTTAAAGTATGTTCATCTCAATTTTATTTCGAGTAGTGTGTGAGGTAATGTTGATATACTTTTTCATAAAATTATACATTAATTCCAGCACAATTAGTCAAAAAGACTTTCCTTTCCCCTTTAAGTTGCCTTCGGGCCTTTGGGAGAAATAAACTGATCACGCAAATATGGGTCTATTTATGGACTCTGCTCTGTTCTGTTGATCTTTGTCTATCTACCTATCAACCTAGCTGCTCCGAGTACTGCAGCCTAATAGTATCTTGAAATTAGATAAAGCCTCTAACCTGACTATTCTAGGTTCTTTGATTTCCCTAACAAATTTCAGTTATTTCTTAATTTATACATTTAAAATAACTCTTGGTATTTTGGTTGATATTGCATTCAATCTATTCTTAAATTGGAGGAGAATTCATACCTTAATACTGAATTTTCAATTCATGAATACTGAGTGACACAAACCGTAACAGACAGCCTTGACAAAGAGAAGCTGCTGATACACTGATCTGTGCTAACAACACCTGAAGTTAATCATTACATATGAGAGGAACCATTGTGAGTAATTATTGACATTTCTGTAATTGAACACTACAATTCTAGCAAGAGTAGAAACACAGGGAAATGGGCTTGGAACCCCAGCGAATGTAGCTTTGCATCTCTATGCCTCCTTCAGAGTACAGATCAGTGAATAAACTTAACCAGGTATTTACTGAAAGCAGAGACATTACTTTGTCAACAAAGGTCTGTCTAGCAAGGCTATGGTTTTTCCAATGGTCATGTATGTATGTGAGAGTTGGACTGTGAAGAAAGCTGAGCGCCAAAGAATTGAAGCTTTTGAACTGTGGTGTGAGAGAAGACTCTTGAGAGTCCCTTGGACTGCAAGGAGACCCAACCAGTCCATCCTAAGGGAGATCAGTCCTGGGTATTCATCGGAAGGACTGATGTTGAAGCTGAAACTCCAATACTTTGGCCACTTGATGCGAAGGGCTGACTCATTTGAAAAGACCCTGATGCTGGGAAAGATTGAGGGCAGGAGGAGAAGGGGATGACAGAGAATGAGATGGTTGGATGGCACCACCAACTCAATGGACATGAGTTTGGGTAAGCCCTGGGAGTTGGTGATGGACAGGGAGGCCTGGCGTACTGCAGTTCATGGGGTCGCAAAGGTCAGACATGACTGAGTGACTGAATTGAACTGAGATGTTATATTGTTAAGATGTTACAGTGAGACTCATTTCCATAAATAGCTAAGGATAAATATGTGAATAAAGGGAAGAAGATTAAACATAGTCTTGAAGGTCGAGACTAAAACATTAATTGCTAAAATTTTCCTCTTAATCCAAGTATAAGCACTCTGCTTCTTATTTTGGCAGTTTTCATTTTATTCTCCAAATTAATATTTCAAGGCCATACCAGGGAAACATTCAGAAATGATCTTTTACCCTCTCACTTCTTTGGTACCCTATCCCCCACTCCACCCTACTTTGATGGGAAAAGAAGGTTTGAAAGTGATGTAGGATTAAGATTAGATTATAGTATAAAAATCACTCAGTCATGTCTGACTCTGCGACCCCATGAACTATAGCCTGCCAGCCTCCTCTGTCCATATGATTCTCCAGGCCAGAATACTGGAGTGGGTAGCCATTCCCTTCTCCAGGGGATCTTCCCAACCCAGGGATCAAATCCAGGTCTCCCACATTGCAGGCAGATTCTTTATTGTCTGAGCCACCTTCCTTCTCCAGTGGATCTTCCTGACCCGGAAATCAAACCGGAGTCTCCTTCATTGCAGGTAGATTCTTTACCAGCTGAGCTACCAAGGAAACCCACATTAGATTGTAATCATCGTTCTTTTCAAGTACAAGTTAAAGTGAAGCATAATTTAAGAATCTCATTGTCTTATTACCAACGTTTTCGTAAGTTTTATGCTAAAAATTAAGAAGACAAAGATTTTAAAAAGCAACAAAGAACTCTTCCATATTCCCACTAATCAATGATGACTACTGTGAACATTTTGGAGTATATCCTTCTAGCAATTGTGTGTTTGTGTGTGTGTGTTTGCACACACAGATATCCTAGCCAGTATTGGTGTCTATAAGCTCCCGGCTTCTCAGTCCTGCCCCAGACCATAAGGAGGCTGAGCACCAAAGAATTGATGCTTTCAAACTGTGGTGCTGGAGAAGACTCTTGAGAGTCCTTTGGACAGCAAAGAGATCAAACCAGTCAATTCTAAAGGAAATCAATTCTGCATATTCATTGGAAGGACTGATGCTGAAGCTTAGGCTTCAATACTTTGGCCAACTGATGCAAAGAACCTACTCATTGGAAAAGACCCCTGATGCTGGAGGAGATTGAGGGCAGAAGGAAAAGGGGGCAACAGAGGATGAGATGGTTGGATGGCATCACCGAACCAAATTGATCAATGAACATGAATTGAGCAAACTCAGGGAGATGGTGAAGAACAGGGTAGCCTGGCGTGCTGCAGTCCATGGGGGTCACAAAGAGTCAAACATGACCAAGCAACCAAATAACAACTGTGGTTCTGTGATGGCCAAGACCAGCCTTGGGCTCCTAGGGGAATCTGCAGCAACAGCCTTCCCAGCCCACATTATGTTCGTCCAACTCAGAGGGCTGGGCTGCTGGGCTGCCTCAGTTTCCTGATTTGTGATTTTGTTTCCCGTTGAACACCTAGAACCCTTTGCTACCCAAACTCCTTGGCTAGTGCCTCACACTCAGGGGTCCCCTTTTTCTGAACCACTAGACTCTAGGGGCTATTGGGCCCATCTGCCCATGTCACTTCCTGGAGATTTCAAGTGTAACAACCCACCCAACTAGATCAGATTCCTCCTGGGTGCTGAAATCTTACCAGGCATCTTCGACACTGGGTTTGGACCACTTTCATCAAGAATCAACCCTAAGATGGTTTCTCTTCATGGCACCCTGGACCTAGTGGCCCCCCTGGGCCCCACCAGCCTGTTGTATACACCAGAGCGTCCGGCTCACTGCCCATTTGCATGCAGCTTATTTTCAAATGAGTCGAGCTGTATGTTTTCAGTTTACTTAAAACTGATTACGCTTTACTGAGCTCAGGGTTATTTAAGCTGCTATAGGGGTATCAGTGACAACATTCTAATTGTTTAGCACTGTTTCAAAGCAATGAAAATTTATATGTATACCTATGCTCTCCTACAGATGGCTGGGTGCCACCTGACATGAAGTAGCCTTTCCATCCCTGCCAGCGGGAAGAACGGGAAAGAAAAAGAAAAGAATAGGAGAATGGCCAAAGGAGATTACCCCACATCATGCTTCCTCCTCTCAGGGTGGAGAGGCTAGACGAGCGGTTCTTTTTGCTCCGCTGACATTAAGATGTCTGCTTCTTTCAATGTGTTTTCATTTGGATGTATACAAGTGTGCTGGACTGCATCTTGCTGCGTTCCCACATGAGATGAAACCCTCCGTGATAAACAGGGTGACAAGCCTATGATGCTATTTTGCCCAAAGTGACCTAGATGGGAGATTATTATATAAGTAAAAAAGGGACACTGGCCTAGTAGACAAACTCAGACAAGCTCAAGTGGCAGGATTGCCTTTTCAAGAAAGGAAAGCCTCCAGGAAGAAGTTTTACAGCATGCTGAGCCATTATCCCAAATGTTCTGCTTTTCCTCCAAGAGAAGTAAGACTGTTTCTGACATTGTTTTGTTAATGAGCATATTGCATTGAAGGACAGGGAGGAATTGCAAATCTGTCTCCATCTCAGCTGTCAGCTCCCAGAAGGAAGCTGTTGACAAGGCACCTCTCCTATGCCAGGAAGGAGAGTTGGGTCCAAAGCAGGGGAAGAAATGGAGCCCTAATTAGCTTGGGTTTAACCTTTATTATTATCATTATTATGTGATTTAATAATAATAATTACGGTGGAGGAAGACTTCAGAAGACATAATGGTTCAAAGAGACATTTTAGCCACTGTCAGAGCTAAGTATTTGAAGCATCTATACTCATTTTCTGAAATAAGTTTTCATTTATACATAGACAGACCCTAGATGTAAAAAGTGTATGTACTTCCGATCAGTGTGAATTGAGCCTTATTATCTATTCTCATCTTTTGGGGAGCTTGCTGCAATATGACAGGTGTTGGGGGTGGGGGCAGTCTTAAGTCAGAGGCTGTAAACTCAGCCCCTCCAGCGCCAGGCACAGGGGGAGGGGGTGTGATGAGGGCCGAGGCAACACTGGCCACCAGGAAGGCACATCTGCCCGGCCAGGGCGGCTCAAGCCCAGCCCCGCAAGGTCACGTGGGAATGCCAGCTCCGTGTCGACAGAGACTGAGGCTTTGCAAGGGAAGGCGGAAATCAGGATGCTTATGAGAATTCCCCAGAGTTTTAAGTGTTGGCAATTGACTTAAAGAATTTTCAAACCCCCGGCAAGCCCTACAATACACATGTGTAGGCCAGATGCTACTCTGAGACTTGTAGTTTGTGAGCTGTGTCCTAGAGCACGGGAGAGAGGGTGGGCAGGGCATGTGGCAGGCTGGGTGGAGCCCTGGGAGGTGACATGCAGCCAGAGCGTGCCATACTTCAGGTGGGGACACAGGCAGCAAAGACACCTGGATCAGGTCAAAAATGGGTCAAGATGGGCATAGCCCTTTAAGTTTTATACACACACATAAATAATTTTGAATATTGAATATTTAAAATTGTGATATATACGTACATGTATAGATCTATAAGCTCTTTGTATCAATGAAAATATACATTCACAGAAATAACCCTTGGTTCATTATTTATCCCTATATACAGGATCATTCACTGCCTTGCACATAGAAGGGAGTCAGTAAATGTTTGTTTCAAATACATTTAGTGAGCATGAATACACTCTAAGGACTGTTCTAAGATCCTAAGATAATGTAGTGAAGAAAGTAGGCAAAGACTTTGGTCCTCAAGGGATAGAGTTCGAAAGTGGGCAGTCAGATAATCAATAAGGAACTTAAAAAGTAAATTGAATTTCGTGGTGCAGGGTAGGAAGTTCTGAAGAAAAGAGAAGTAGGGCAAACGGGCTTGGGATTACTGGGAGTGGTACAGCTCGCACTATTAATTGGTTAATATTAACCAACATTAATTATTGGCCAAAATTTTTACTCTAAAAAGCTATGTAGATACATTTTTATATAATCTAAAGGTGGGCCAGGATGGGAAGCATGCATTAAATACATTGATAACTCCAAAAGTATGTTTTAGTGATTATGCCTAATTTTTCCTCCAAATGATTTTTTTTACCAAGTATTGTATATAATTGTAAAATAGATTTCTTTTTTAAAATATTTACTTATTTGGCTACAATGGGTCTTAAGTGCAGCATGTGAACTCTTAGCTACAGCACGTGGGATTCAGTTCCCTGACCAGGGATCAAGCCTGGGCCCCTGCATTGGGAGCCTGGAGTCTTAGCCACTGGACCACCAAGGAAGTTCCTGTAAAATAGATTTCTAACCACATTTTTAAAATTTTGGTGCTCATATACATGCTAGTCATGTGTCTATTCACTCAGCTATGATTTAATAGAACACCTACTAAGTGCAGAGCCCCAAGTCAGGCATCAGGTAGAGAAAGGACAGTAAGACTTCGGTGACATGGCTTCAAGGACAAAACCTTCTATATAGAGAGGCTGATTTTTTTCTTCCCAGTGGCCCAAGAATGAGGTGACTTTAAGGGCAAAGTTAGCTTCAATCATTCCTGAAAACAGCTCCATCTCCAAGGAAACCACAGGGACAGCTGTCCATCTTCGTGGATGTGGGTGGGGTCCTGTTTGAGTCTCACCATCTCCAGCACTTCCTCTTCTTGGCAGGCACAAAGTCAGGGTGAGAGTCAAGTCAGTGTGGGCTCCCAGAGTGATCTCAGGGCCCAGTGCTCTGACATCTCTGTTATACTCATACCCATTCCTGTCTTGTCTTGACTGAAACCCTTTACCCTTTACCCTGAAACATCTATGAGAGATCACAGGAAGAGATCAGCCCACACACAAGAGAGCAGGACCAAGCTCTGGTGTAGGTTCTCAGGAACAGAGGGGTCCTGGGGGTTATTAGACGGCTAGGACCAAAATCTTCTATCACCAGTGGCTACTCCTGGGGTGTCCTTTAGAGACAGAGGCAGACAGCCCCTTTTCTCAATGTCATGTTTTAAAGTTAGATTGATATCACAGCTCCCCCAGTGATGTCAAGGGTTAGCACATACCAACAGTTTTCCATTAAGGGGGGTGAGGGGAGGGAGTAGGAAGCTACCCACAAATACATGCTCACCTCATAATTCGTGCACACCTCCCCTGCTCTCCCTACACACTCTGCTCCAAGGTATCTTGGGGCTTTTGCTATTCTTTGTGAAGAGGAAACAGATGCTGACTGGAGGTCTTCAGGGATTCATCTAAAATTCGTTCCCCATAAAATAATCAAGAACTCATTTTTTAAAATTTTGTTAAAGCACTAGTGCATTTATTTCATTCCTTGGTTCTATTTTATTTCTCAACACCCTCAATCAAAGTGCTCTTATGGTTGGTCTCCTTCAGCGACCCGACTCCTTCCACAATCCAAATTTCTTAAAAATGCAAACCCTAATGTTGTCATTATCTACATATCTATAATAAGGAATTTTAAAAAACTAATCTTCTTTAATTTCATAGACTTTTGAGAACACACCACATTAGGAAGTGGTTAGAAAGGAGGCTGTGAGTTACACTACTCAGATTTGGATTTTAAAGAGGCACTGTGGGGAAGCCCTCAGGGTCTCTTCCCACTTAGGACTCTTCTAGAAAAGCCAAGTATGAAAAGAGAGCAAGAAAACCTATAACCCTTGGATTACTCTGATTCCTAGTTTCTTACTCAAACTGTGTAGAGGTCATTTAACTTCTGCCTTCTTGATCTGAAGGCTTAGGGGGAAAATAGTCTTTTTTAACAGAAACAAATTCAGACTAACCCCTCAAGGCAAACATGAAATGAACCTTCCAAATCTCTGGCAGAAGAGGGGGGCATTCATTATAGATAAAGAACAGGTAATGAACAGGGCAAACCAATTGCAGTGATCCAGAGGAAAGGGGGATTGTCCCAAGTGACAGGTACCAAGCCTTGGAGAGGATGCTTTCATCCTGGAAGGCATTTAGCTCCACCTGGTCCAATCTCGGGCTTCCCTGATAGCTCAGCTGGTAAAGAATCCATCTGCAATGCAGGAGACCTAGGTTCAATCCCTGGGTTGGGAAGATCCCCTGAAGAAGGGAAAGGCTATCCATTCCAGTATTCTGGCCTGGAGAATGCCATAGACTATACAATCCATGAGGTCTCAAAGAGGTCCAAACTCATGGGAATCAGAAAGGCTAATTGAATCGGTGAGGATTTCAGTGCTTTTTAGCCAGGGTAGTTCAACCATTTCATTAAAAAGTCTCATTAAGGTTTTTAGCTATTCTTTTTATATAGAACTCTCACACATCTTATGCCTAACTCTTATCATCAAAAAGTCCAAATTCCATATGCCAAAAGTATATGACAACTTCTAAGGACTCTCATATAACTCACAAATAACTTTTTTTACTATCTAAACCCGAATCCTTATTCAAAGGAATCACATTACCCTGCCCAAGTATTTTTTGATTTGCCCAAAATATTCTGATTCGATTTTCAGTGATCCAATTGTCTTACATGAGGGGCAAAAAAAAAGAGACACATCATATCTGCTAAGTCTATTCTTACAGCAAAACACTAGCTTCATCAAGCCAGGGGAGATTGACAGGGAAAACCATTTTATCTGGTGTTCAAGAATATTTGACATTCAAAGAAAGAACCCCTGTGCACAAAAGGCAATTGCTCTGACTTCACTGTTTACCAGAAATGTCAACAGATGAAAATGGGGAGTAAGTTATACTGATTTTTGCTAAAATATATACACCCGCCGAGAGCTTAAGTCACACATTCCGTCTTTGTCTCTTAGTTCCTGTCTTAAAATCCTTCATGCTATCCCATTTGTGAAGTTACATCTTCCACAATCCTGTAAAAGGTTCTATCTTGAGGGTGGGGCAGGAGCAGAGAGGGGTGGCATGTGAAATGGATGAAGTCTGTCATTGAAGATGACCTGATGTTTCTGAAATCAGACACATGAGAAAGAAAAAGCAGCCCTGTTAGCTCACCCTAAAAAAATGACAAGATTTAAAGTGACTGATTATGCAGCCAGAGAATTCATCTCTTCATATTCATTGCTTAGTCAGTCATTTGCTTAATTACATTTGATTAACCAAGTGGAAGGTGTTTTTTCTTTGGTATTACTTTATTGTGGGTACTGACTCCCAATTACTGAACGATGTCATGGGTAAGAGAATATCTTCATGACTACAACCTAGGCAAAGAGCTATTCATCAGAAAAAAAGACTATAGAAGAAATAATAAATTGGAATATACTGAAATAAGGGAGAAGTTAATAAAAGCATACAGGTCTGAGCATATAACATGTAACATGGTGACTGTAGTTGGTAATGCTTTTTGGTATACTTGAAATTCATTGAGGGTAGAACTTAAAAATGTTCTTTTTTAAAAAGGGTAAATGTATGAGGTGATAGTGATGGAGGTGCTATTTAACTTCACAGGGGGGAGCCAGGAGGGAATCATTTCAGACCCACCATGGATACCATGGATACCATGGATACATGGATACCAAAGTCTGTGGGTACTCAAATACATAGTCAGCCCTCTGTATCCATAGATTCTGCAACTGAGGAGTCAATCAACCATGGCTCATAAACATAGTACCTGATCTGCCATTGGTTGAATCTGCGGTTGCAGAACCTATGGCTCCAAAGAGCCAAATATGTACCAAAAAAGAATAATTTGTGTTCATCAAAAAGCATGGTAGGTGAATGAACGGGAAATCTAAAGTGCAAGTGGAAAAGATATTAGCAATTCATGAAAATTTTCTGCAAATCATCACACAAAAGAAAATCCAATAGAAAAATGAACAGTGATTGAAAAAATAGAATATCCAAATGTGCAACTAATAAACAAAAAATGCTCAATCTCACTAAGCATCATGGAAATGCCAAATAAAACTATGAGGAGATATGACTAGACATAAATAAGGATGAATAAAAATAAGTGACTTAAAAAAAACCAGAAGGGAAATAACAAGTGTTGATGAAAGGGCAGTATCACAAGAACTCACATATCCTATTGGTGGAAATGTTCATTGGCTGGAAAACTGGCAGGATCTGTTAACCTGAACACAAGCATGTCTTACCACCAACAGAAATGTGTGCAAACATTTACAAAACGCAGTACCAGAATGTCCATAGGAGCCCTAAGGAAAATAGCTCCGAACTGGAAACTACTCAAATGCCCATTGGCACTAGAATGAATACACAAACTGCGGTGTATTCACACAAAAAATACTACACAGCCACGAGAATCATCACTTGATAACTGTGTATAATAGAGTGATGACTCTCACAAATATAATGTTGTATGAAACAGACTGGCTACATAGGAATACTGCATTATTGTACTATTCCAGTTATATGAAGTATAAGACTGGAAAAACTAGTGTAAACTATTAGAAGTGGTTTGTCTCAGAAGGGAAGGAGCAGGCAAGTAGGAGGGCTTCTGGGTGCTAGTAACATTCTGATTTTTAATCTGGGTGTCACTTACAAGAGGTGTTCATTTGGTAGGTGAAACTATTAAGTTGTATACTTCTAATCAGTGTGTGTGTGTGTGTGTGTGTGCACGTGTGCATGTTCTCAGTCATGTCGGACTTTTTGTGACATCATGGATTGTAGCCCGCCAGGCTCCTCTGTCCATGGGAATTCTCCAGGCAAGAATACTAGTGTGGGTTGCCATTTCCTACTTCAGGGTATCTTCCTGACCCAGGGATTGAACCTGCATCTCCTGCATTGGCAGGCGGATTTTTTACCACTGAGCAACCTAAACACCACTCTTCAAAAAAGATGTAAAGAGCAAGCAAATTGGACATGACTAACTTGCATTCTCATGAAAACACTTTCCGTCCACAGAGAACACTGTACTTTTTAATGGATAAAATTTGCATTTCTATTTTCATTGATCTCTTTGTACTGAGAAAGCATATTCTTTGAAACAAGAAAACAGGTGCCCTAAGTTTACTACAGCACATTTTGCGCTTTTCTTGAAGAGGTGGAATAACTCCTTTACTAAGCTAGACAATAAATTGAGAAGTATTTTTGTGCTGATAATTACAGTGTTTTGGTATACCAGATGCTTTATGTTTAGTAAAACACTCTACTTTCACACACAGTATCCCTCCCTAAGCCAACTCTATTAAGTAGAACAAGAATTATTGTTATTATCCCCATTGTCTGCATAAGGAAAATGAAGCTCAGAGAGGCTGAATGTGTCCATGATCACAAAATATAGTAACAACATGGCTTGGATTCAAACTTGATAGAGGATTAGTGCACATATGTTTGTGAAATCAGAACATCCTGTCATTAATTTTTACTTATATTACTACTCAGCAAATCCTCTTATTTTCATTTTTCCTGTATTCCTAATAATCTTCCTGGAATGAAATGGTCCCCCCTTGAAATTCTATTTCCTTCCTCTTTCATTTACCAAAAGTTGAAATGTTTCTTAATGCTGATAGCATAAAAGAGTCACTGGAAAATGTTTTTTGTAGTTGGAGTCAATTTTTCTTTGTTTTTAATCTGGAAAAGCCTACTGGAACTCCTCAGTGGGTTTAAAGTGAATCCACTTAACCACTGTTTATTTCTTCTCCCGGGTAATTAACACAATGCTGCTACAATACCTGGATCATACTATCCATGGGGACTTTATTTTCTTAAGCTCCAAAATTTCTGCAGATGGTGACTGCAGCCATGAAATTAAAAGACACTTGCTACTTGGAAGAAAAGCTATGACCAACCTAGACAGCATATTAAAAAACAGAGACATTACTTTGCCAACAAAGGTCTGTCTAGTCAAGGCTGTGGTTTTTCCAGTGGTCATGTATGGATGTGAGAGCTGGACTATAAAGAAAGCTGAGTGCCAAAGGATTGATGCTTTTGAACTGTGGTGTTAGAGAAGACTCTTGAGAGTCCCTCAGACTGCAAGGAGATCCAACCAGTCCATTCTGAAGGAGATCAGTCCTGAATATTCATTGGAAGGACTGATGCTGAAGCTGAAGCTCCAATACTTTGGCCACCTGATGTGAAGAAGTGACTCCTTAGGAAAAAACCCTGATGCTGGGGAAGACTGGAGGCAGGAGGAGAAGGGGTCGACAGAGGATGAGATGGTTGGATGGCATCACTGACTCAATGGACAAGAGTTTGAGCAAACTCCAGCTGTCGGTGATGGACAAGGAAGCCTGGCGTGCTGCAGTCCATGGGGTCACAAAGAGTTGGACACAACTGAGCGACTGAACTGACAGTACCTGGATCACCTTTGAGTCGGTGCTTGGTGCCTTTGTCCTGAAAGTCAGAGATATAAGAAAGGGCTACATGATAGAGGTGAGTCCTCAGTGATGTTTTGTGACTTTTCTATGAAGTATAAAACTAGAAAAGGCAAAAATCAAACTTTTAATCTGTTTAGGGCCCACCTTGAATATCCCCTTTCTGACCAAATTTCTTGGACAGACATAGAAGTAGAAAACTAAAAATTTACAAACACACCACCCAGATATTAGAGATTGACTGATATATGACAAGCAGAATACGTGAAAAAAAAAATCTGAAGTGATGAGTGTCACAAAACAGAGAAGCCTAAGCAGCAACCTGGTTAGTTTTCAAGATGATACATCTTCCCAATCTCCCAATTCATCCTCCTGTGCCCCCTACCCTCTATCTACACATCTGGCTTTACACATGTGTGTCTATTCCTGCCCTGCAAATAGGTTCATCCGTACATTTTTTTTAGATACCACATATATGTGTTAATATATATTTATCTATTTCTGACTTAGTTCACTCTGCATGACAGACTCTAGGTCCACCCATATATCTACAAATGACCCAGTTTCGTTCCTTTTAATGGTTGAGTAATATTCTACTTTGTATATGTACCATTTTATCCATTCCTCTGTCGGAGTTTAGGTTGCTTCCATGTCCTGGCTATTGTTAATAGTACTCAGCTTGATGCTTTATGGTGACCTAGATGGATGGGATGGGGATGGGGTCGGGGGAGGGAATTCTAAGAAGGGAGGATATATGTATACGTATAGCTGATTCACTTCATTGTATAGCAGAAACTAACACAATATTGTAAAGCGGCTATACTCCAATATAAACAAATAAATGAAGGATGATACGTCTTCCTAGCCAGAGGCTGGAAGGCGAGAAAGGGAATGAAGTAAATTTATCAGACGGTGGCTTCATTCATGGATGCTAGACTGACTTATGAGCCACTGAAGGCAGCTCTATAATTTAATACATTTAAATGATACATTTTTCCTTATTCTGTAGGTTGACTCAGTCATCATTAAAGGTCCCAGCACAATAAGAAGCCTCCCCTTTTGAAAAATAGTACTTTAAGAATGAAAATGACTTTTATTATTGTTATCATTATTACTATTATTTTTGAAATAGACTTTAATGAGTTTTTATAATGATCATACTTTATTTGTATTTTTGACCTTTCAGTGACAGAAGCAGTTCAACTTCATGAAAAATATTAACAAATAAGACTATCATGAGGAATGTATGCTTTACATAGACATGGCTGGTAAAATAAATAGATGATTCCTTTGATATTGTTATTTAAAATTACCATAAGCTTTTCTCTGCACTGAAAATATCCCTTCTTCCTTCCACCAAATAATCATAATCATAAATGAAAAGGCTTTAATTTGAAATGTGGCAAGAAATTTCATTATGTTAAAATATCTTAATACCACTGAGGCTGCTAATTTAGTCATTGTCAAGTCTGATCACTAAATAAGCAGGCAGGATGCCTCAAAGGTATTGGGTTTTTACCATGATCTCCACTGCAATTGAATTCATAGGAATGTGGGACTTCAAGGTTCTTTCATACACTGGCGGAAAAAAACATAGCACTTCAGATGTCTCTCACCCCTGCAGACAAGCGTACGGCCTGATGGAGTTTGAAAACAAAGGTTATGCGCCTCTTTTTGACATAGCTCTAAAAGCAGGGCACCGTTGTCTTTTTAAAACATTTGAAATTATTGACAGTGTTGTTAGTTTCAGGTGTACACCATTGTCTCTAATAATAAACATGACAACACAACTATAAGACTGAGTCTCTGCATAACTTCTGAATTTTCCAGATGCCCCCACCAACTTGTAACCCTGGTTATTGAACACAACCTACCTACTCTCCCAATCCAGCCATTTTATCTGTCCAAGTCTCTCCTGACTCACACAGGAATACGCAAAAGCCATAGTTCACCAAAATATTCTAATTGCTTTGAAAGAACAATGTGCTACAATGATTCTGAAAATGTTTATGAAGATTCTAGAACTGCTAAAATGAAGGTCATCAATTCTCTTTGATTAGAGGTGAAGAATTCTTCCACATTTGGGTAATATTTAGAATTTGGAGACTGAGAGCTTTAATTCATAACCAAATGTATTGGTTTTCTATGGCTGCCATAATTAATTACCACAAACTTAATGGCTTAAGGTGGGCTTCCCTTGTGGCTCAGCTGGTAAAGAATCCTCCTGCAATGCGGGAGACCTGGGTTCAATCTGTGGCTTAAGACAGCACAAACAGTGTCTTAGAGTTCTGTAGGCCAGAAGTCCAGCAAGGTCTAAGTGGACTGACATTAAGGCGGCTGTCTGAAATCTCTAGGGAGAATCAGTTGGCATAATTCATTCCTTGTAGCTGTAGGTTCAAGGCTGAGGTCCCTGTTTCTTTGTTGGCTGCCAGTTGGGGGCCATTCCCAGCTTCTAGGGGCCCCCTTTCTGGATCTTCAAAGGCAGCCAGAGCAGGCTGAGTCCTTCTAATGTGACATCTCTCTGACTCGCTCTTCTTCCATCCTCTTCCACTTTTAAAGATTCATGTGATTCTATTCAGGCCATCTGGATAATCTAGGATAATTTTCTCATCTTAGTGTCTGTGCCCTTAATCACATTTGCAAAGTGCTTTGTGCCCTGGAAGAAAATGTATTCATAAATTCCAGCTGTTAGGACTTAGGTATCTTTGGGGAGGCCGTTGTTTTGTCTGCGATGCCAACCTTATACATCCCTGGCTGAACAATAATGTCCTCTATTGAAGAGAATAAGCTTACTAAAAAGGATTTCAAATGAATAAAATTTGCTGATGGACAAATGAATTTCACACAACTGGAAAGTGTTCTTTGCCTCATTCGTCTGCTCTATTCTTATCTGCTACCAGTAGGGTCTAAATAGAGAGATGAGAATAAATGAGTCAACGCTATAGGCGATTAATATGCTAAAGCCCTAAACCACAATGTGGTGAAATACGGAGATGGAGCTTTGGGGAATCTCATTAGACTCTGATAAAGTCACGAAGGCTCATGATGTGGTTACTGCCCTTAGAAGAGACACCAGAGAGTTTGCCTTCTCTCTTCTCTCTCTTCTCTCAAATGAACACACGGTGAGAAGGTGGCCGTTTGCAAGACAAGGAGAGGGCTTTCATCAGAACCAGACCAAGCCATCATCATGATCTCTAACTTCCAGATTCCAGAGCTGGAATTTCTACTAAAATTTCTACTAAACTACCCAATCCTGGTTGGTTTGTCTACTTGTTTTAATGGCAGTTTGAGCTGTCTAAAACAGAGAAGTTTTATGCATAAGCAAAAGAGATTCATCCCCCTATTTTCAATCTAAAGAAATGTAGCTTCATAGTGGAGGTGGCATAATCTCTTCAAAAAGAGTAAACTATAGATCTCATTAGATATGGTCTCATTTAATCACAATTTCCTCAACTAAGAGCAAAAGCATCTTAACCCAAATCTATTGGAATATTCTAAAATACAACTCTCATTGGAATGGTTTGAGACCTTTAAAATACTATTTATAATAATGACTGCTTTTTCTGTATGATTATAGATCAGATCTCTAGTAACTAAGAGTAATAATGTTAAGAAGTAACTTTAAAAAAACTTTTAGGCTGCACCACACAACATGTCGGATCTTAGTTACCCAACCAGGGATCAAACCCTCGCACCCTGCATTGGAAGGTGGAGTCTTAACCACTGGACCTCCAGGGAAGTCCCAAGGAGTAATTTTTTGACTGTGAAACACTGGAAAGCTATATAAAATGTTAGCCAGCTATTAAGGATTAACAGTGGATTTCTTTCTCACTGCATACAGAGCAAGCTTAAATGTCAATAACATTGAGGATTGCAAATGAACTGATTTAACTATATGTTTCAGATTTTAAAATCTTGAAATATTTCTCCTATATTTTCATTTTTTAAGATCATAGAAATTCCTCAATAATGTAGTGATGGAATACAAAAATAAAGTTATCTGTTTCAGTGGGCAGACATGCCATGGTATATCAAGTCCCCAGGAAGGTCTTTTTGGTAAATAACCTCCAAAGATGTTTTCTTCCCTTCCTATATAAACATGCCACTCCCCTAACTGGGAGTTGGAGTTTATTTTTTCTCCACTTGAATCTAGACTGCCCTTGCAACTACTCTGACTAAAATAGTACAGAAGTAATACTCTGCCACTTTGGAGCACACTAAAAGAATACAGAAGTAATACTCTGAAACTTCAGAGTATATACCTTAAGAAAGTGAACAGCTTCTACTTCCTTCCATTTAGAATGTTCTTTATTGGAACTCAGCCTCCAATTAACAAGGAAGCCCAGGCAACTACATAGGGAGGTCACATGGAACCAGGGTCCCTTGGCCAACAGCTCCAACTAAACTCCCATCTGGGAGCCAGAAACGACTTCCAACCATATGTCTGAGGCCACTTGGACCTTTGCACCATCCTAGTACTCCAGCCAATAACACGTGAAGCAGAATTGCTCATTCAACCAAAATGGGAGGAAAATGGAAACCACCACCTGCATGAGAAGGAAGGTAAGCGCTACAGTTTCAGATGGAGTAACCAGGAGAGACCTTGCGACACGGTAACACGAGGAAGTGACCCAGGATCCTTTCTGGAGGAAGACTGTCCCGAAGGACTTGCCAGTGAAAATGCCCCAATCCATGGGTGCATGGTATGGTTGAGAAAACCTAGAAATCCAGTACAATTGCAACAAGGTGACTAAAGGGAAGAGTGGTAGAAAAAGAGATCCAAGAGGTAACCGTGGTCCATAATACACTGGATTCTCTCAGTCCAGTTCAGTTCAGTCACTCAGTCGTGTCCGACTCTTTGCGACCCCATGAATCGCAGCATGCCAGGCCTCCCTGTCCATCACCAACTCCTGGAGTTCACTCAGACTCACGTCCATCCAGTCGGTGATGCCATCCAGCCATCTCATCCTGGGTCGTCCCCTTCTCCTCCTGCCCCCAATCCCTCCTAGCATCAGAGTCTTTTCCAATGAGTCAACCCTTCACATGAGGTGGCCAAAGTACTGGAGTTTCAGCTTTAGCATCATTCCTTCCAAAGAAATCCCAGGGCTGATCTCCTAGATTCTCTAATGGTACCCTAAAAATTGAATGATGGTACACTAAAAATATGCCCACATTCCAACTTCTGGACCCTGTAAATGTGACTTTATTTGGAGAAAAGAGTCTTGCCAATGCAAATAAATTAATGATCTCAAGATGAGAACATCCTGGGTTATCTATATCATCTTAGATATAGTATTAACAAGTATTGTTACAAGAGAAAGAAGAGAATATGGTCATGTGAAGACAGAGGCAGAGATGGGAGTGATGCAGCCGCAGTCAAGGAGCACCTAGATTCATCACAAGTGAGAAGAGAAAAGGAAGGATTCTCCCTTTGAGTGTCTGGAGAGAGTGTTCTGAAACCTTGGTTTCATTCTTCCTGCCTCCAGATCTGTGAAAGAATGAATTTCTGTTGTTTTAGGCCACTGAGTTTGTTACAGCAGCCCTAGGAACCTAATACAGTCTTTCTAGAACATTATAAGGATTTTGTACTTTAAATGGGAGAGAAACGGGAGCAAGGTTAGAGCAGAGAAGTAACATGATCTGACTTACATTTTTAAAGGTTGATGAACTGCTAGGTTGAAAATAATTTATAAGGGCTCAAGAGTAGAAGTCAGGAAACTCATTGGCAGGCTAATACAAGCAAGAGAAAAAGACAACGCTGGCCAATATTACAGCAGTGTTGGAGACAAGGAGTGGTTAGATTCTGGATGTATTTTCAAGGTAGAAAGAACAGAATGTCTTCAAAGATTGGACCTAGAGTATGAGAGAAAATGTAGTGCCAAGGATGACTCCAAGGTTCTGGATGTAAGCAAATGGAAAAATGGAGTTGTCACTGACTGAAATGGGAAAGGTTGAAGGTAGAACAGATTTGAGGGGGAAAGAGCAAGGAAAATCCATTTAGACATGTTGAAATTTGAAGTTGCTGTTAAATATCCAAGTGGAGATGTCAGATGCACAGTTATACATAAAAATCAAAAGCTTGGGAGAAAGTATCAGCTGGGGATATTAATTAGGATATGTCAGCATACAGGTGATAGTCAACACTACGGAACTGGGGGAGATTCACAAGAGAGTCAGTGTGGACAAAGAAGGAGCCCCTGGACAGAACTTGGAGCACTCTAGTATCAGGAGAAATGGGAAGCAGAAAAACAAGCAAAGGAAACCAAGGAGAGTAATTGATAACATTGGAAGCTTTTTTTAAAAAATCTTTGCTGAAGTATAGTTGATTTACGATGTTGTGTTAGCTTAAGGTATACAGCAAAGTGATTTGGTTACACATATACATGTAATCATTCCTTTTCAGATTCTCTTCTCATACAGGTTATCACAGAGTATTGAGTTGAGGTCCCTGTGCTACAGTAGGTCCTTGTTTGTTATCTATCTTCTATAGAGTAGTGTGTGTTTGTTAACCCCAAATTTCTAATTTATCCCTCCCCTTCAATTGTTTCCTTTGGTAACAACGAGTTTTTTTTCTGTATCTGTGAGTCTGTTTCTGATTTGTAAATAAGTTCACTTGTATCAGTTTAAAAATTAGATATGAGGGATATCATATGATATTTATCTTCCCCTGACTTCACTTAGTATGATAAAATTAAAAAGTGGTATCCTGGAAGGTGAAGGAAGGCTATTAAGGAGAAAAGAGTGACCAAACTGTGTCAAGAACATGACTGGGACAAGTTAGATGAGAGCTGAGAGTGATTCAGCGGATCTGGGCACATGGAGGTCACAGATGACTTGACAAGAGCAGTTCTAACGAAACATTCGAGGCAGAAGCTGGGCTGCAATGGGCTTAAGAGGAAGTAAGGAAGGAGGACTCGGAGACCACATGACGAGTCTTTAGGAGAGTTTAAAGTCAAAGAGGAGCAAAGAAATGAAATGGTAGCTGGCAAGGGAAGACGGCTCAAAGAAAGATCTTCTGAAATTGAAAGGAAAAGCATCGTGTGTGTATGCTGATGGCAGCCATTGGGAAGAGGAGGGAAAGACACGGAGAAGAATGGGAGGGAGGACAGGTGATTCGCATCTGATGCATAACACAATTTCCCTTCAAGTTAGTCTGTATGAGCTGACACCTCTTCCTCGCACCATGGAGTGTGTTCCCTGACTCTCCTTCCTATCCCACTTACAATCTTTACTTTCATTCTTTGAGTCTGCCTTATCACTCATCTCTCTAAAACTTCAATGCTTAAGCCTAAGTATGATACGAAAGCCTCACCAATGCCAAGAATAGTGGAAGGACTGTCATGCGATCCTTGTACATCATTTACTTTCCCTGAGTCCTCTCTGTGTTGGATTCCATGTTTGTCAGCAAGTAGACACCCACCTTCTAATTGAGTCAGTGCAGGGCAAAAACGCCATCTCCCTGAATTCATCTTGCACCCGGAGAGATCTCCTGGGGATGATATGTAAAGATAAACATTAGCCCGGAGCAGCTAGGCCATATTATACTTTTATTAACATAGTAACTCTTTTGCCCCAGAAATATCTCAAACTGGATAATTACCTCCCATGTTGCTTTTCCATTGGCTTGGGAGCTAAACACCAGGCTCTTTCTCAATTAGTGTTCTGAGCTTTGAGTCAAATTCCTTATGGGCTGTTACCCACCTGCTACACAACTACCCAGATGTTTCATGAAGCCAGGCCTAAATATAGCACTTTAGTACATTCAGAATTCTCCAGGAAAAAATAAATAACATGATAAAATCAATATCCACCAGCACTTAAAAGTTCTTTTAGAAAACCAATTAAAAGTCAAATAAGCAAAATTTTATTCTGACTGCTAAATTCAAAGTACTGACCTGACCAGGATAAGATCATCAGGTAATAAAATCTGGTCCAAGTTCATTAAGCAGCACCTTTATCCAAGTAATATGTTATTTGTGAGTAAAGGTAATTCAGAATGATAAGTATGAAATTGAAGGCAAAAGGAACAGGGGGCTGCAGAGGATGAGATGGGTGGATGGCATCACCAACTCAATGCACATGAGTTTGAGCAAACTCTGGGAGATAGTGGAGGACAGGGAGTTCCGGCAAGCTGCAGTCCATGAGGTCACAAAAAGTCAGACACCACCGAGCGAATAGACAAGTATGAAGAAAGGTATGTTGAGGGAAAAAAAATCTGCTGTGTTTTGCTTTTAAGTGGTTTAGTTTTTAAATGGAAACCAAAAAAGCAAAAATATTCTGAAGTAAAAAAAGAACTGGAATTTCCATTTCCCATCCACACCATAAATGAGATCATCCCACTGCGCTGATTCCCTGCACGCCACTTTGAAATGAAGGCTGCTGCTGCTGCTAAGTTGCGTCAGTCGTGTTCGACTCTGCGACCCCATAGATGGAAGCCCACCAGATTCCCCCATCCCTGGGATCCTCCAGGCAAGAACACTGGAGTGGGTTGCCATTTCCTTCTCCAATGCAGGAAAGTGAAAAGTGAAAGGGAAGTCGCTCAGTCGTGTCCGACTCTTCGAGACCCCATGGACTTCAGCCTACCAGGCTCCTCCATCCATGGAATTTTCCAGGCACTCAGACACAATCTATGGCCCAGGACCCAAGGCACACTGGCCTCTGAAGGATGTATCTCTCTGTCTTTGTCTCTCTCTCTCTTTCTCTCTCTCTCACACGCACAGAGTAGATTTACGGTTCTACCAGAAGTCACATAACCTATGGCTGAGTCTGTAAAGTAAGCTACCAAGTAGCCTCCAGCAGAAGTAGCAACAACAGCAGAAAAAATTATGTCCCTGGAGACCCCCATGGACAGAGGAGTCTGGCAGGCTACAGCCCATGGGGCTGCAGGCTGTCGGACATGACTGAGTGGCTAGCACTTTCACTTTTCCTTCTTTTATGTAATTTTATCATTATAAAAATAATTTGATATAAAAAAGAGTGATTGCATCTGAAGAAACTGGGGCACAAAGAGCCAGGGTATTTCATAGGTCACACATCAAATGAGTCCTGTGACTACAGTTTGAACCCAGAATTTCTGACTATAAATTTGGGATGATTTCCTCTAAGCTTTGTTTTGCTTTGTCGTTTAATTTCAAGCCTCGCCTTTGAAATATGTAATAATTAACACTTAATAAATGCTAATCTCCATGCACTAAAGAAAAAGAAAACAGCATCCATCCCTTTCATATCTCTTTGGAAATAAGTTCCATTCATTGGAAGAAAGCAACATAGGGTGTTTGGACAACATCAAAAATAATGCTTAAGAATTTTAAGATAATGTTTAAGAATTTAGAAATCCTTTGGCCTCTGATTTCGTACCCTCCAAAGGATGGATGTCTGCACCCAGTTCCTTAAATCCAAGTTCAGAAGGCCACTCAAGCTGCCCATGTGGCATCTGTCCGGCAGTGGAGCTCACATCTGTGCAGCTCTGAGCAAGTCACCTGCCCACTGTAGCTGCCCTTCTCACTGACATGCCACTCTCAGGGGATGTGCTATCATTGCTCCATATCAGGTACATTATGTAGCACTTTTCTCCCTTCAGGACAGTGGCAACTTGCAAAGGAATTAGCAGATGGGGAGGCAGCCTAGCAAATGGAGGTGGATGGTGCTGTGTGTCATAAAGGGAACTCACAACTCAAAGGAGAAATAGAGTCGAAACCACAATGCAGCATAGTGAGTAAGGAGCACGTGCAGGGTGCTAAGTCTCTTCAGTCCTGTTTGGCTCTTGGCCACGCCAAGGACTGTAGCCCGCCAGGCTCCTCTGTCCAGGAGATTCTCCAGGCAAGAATACTGGAGTGGGTTGCCATGCGTTTTTTCAGGGGATCTTCCTGACCCGGAGATTGAAACGGCATCTCTTATGTCTCCTGCATTGGCTTGTGGGTTCTTTGCCACTAGCGCCACCTGGGAAGGTTGAATAAGGAGCACAGTTTGCATCAAAGCCTGGGCCCTGTGGGGGTGAGTGCGCACTGAAGACGCAGCCGATCCTGTTGGCACCGAGGTCATGGGTGTCTGTGAAAGAAGCTTGGGTCCCTGGGCTCCTGGTGATGACCAGCCTATATTCCACTGGCCTTCACATAATTAGAGCTATAAACATCCTGTGGCCCCAGCACTGACTGTCAAAGCCATCCAAGGCTTGAAACGGGAGAAATATGGCCATGTTATACACACCACAGACAGCGCATTTTTGTTTCCTTTGAAATGGGGCAGGGGGAGGAGGTGGGGAGGGAGGCTCCCGAGGGAAGAGATATATGGATATTCACACTGTCATATGGCAGAAACCAACACAACATTATAAAGCAATTATTCTCCAATTAGGAAAAAAAAATAAAGAACTGAGAGTCTAGAAATTTAAAAAAGAAAAAAACTGCTACAGAAATAAGATATTCAGGATAAACTAGGAGGATGGGCTGATGATAACTGAAGAGGTAGAAAAGAAATTCCCCTATGTGTCTTAAATTGAGAGGAACAGGGGAGGGAGAGAGAGAAAGAAAATCGTTCTTAAGAGAGAGAAAAAAAAAAACTGAATCAAAGGAAAGGAATGCTAGGTAACTTTGGAGATGATTCCTTCAAATTCTTAGGTTTCCTCCTAGCATTTCCTGTCAGCTGTCTGGCTATCTCCCAGGGAAAAGAAAAACCTCCTTTTACTGTTCTTGTGGGAATAAAAATTGTAAGGATGAAAAATACAATGGTCCACAGGCCAGGGAAGGAAATGGTAAAATTCCTAAATGACTTAAGCTGAAAGATCCAGAAGAATGTAATGTCTTGTGTTTTTCCACTTCTCTGTGTGGTTATGCTCAAGATAAATCGATCAGTCACGAAGTCCTGGTGATGAATTGATAGGAAGCAGCAACCCATTCTGGCAAGATTACTCATCTGTCAAGTATTTTGCTAAATCACCAGCACTGTGCATTTAGCTACCTGTGGGAGTTTAGGATTTGGGTTCTCCAACCAACCAGGCTACATTTAAATCCTCTTCTCTTTCTCTTGGTCACCCCGGCCAGCAATTCAGGCACTTTGTGCCTTATTTTCCTCATCTAATAAAACAGAATTTTTCTGTTTTCTAATACCACTTTCCTTAGAAAACTGCCATTATACATTAATTAAGACACTTCGAGTATTTGGGATAGTGCCTGGCACATACTAGGTACACAATGTGTGTGTGTGCTATTGTTGCTATTATAATATCAGCAATAGTTATGTTACTTCCTGATGTATTAGGAATATTTTGCATTTTTAAGTAAATTTTCATAAGCTCTGGGGTGAATTAGTCATTCAGATACTCATGAGAGAACACAGATATCTTCATGAAAATAATCAGATGTACTTTTCTTTTTATTTCTCAATAAACATATGTAATTTTGGGCTTCCCTGGTGGCTCAGCTGGTAAAGAATCTGCCTGCAATGTGGGAGACCTGGTTTCAATCCCTGGGTTGGGAAGATCTCCTGGAGAAGGGAAAGGCTACCCCCTCCAGTATTCTGGCCTGGAGAATTCTATGGACTATATAGTCCATTGAAGTTGAAAAGAGTAGGACATGACTGAGCGACTTTTACACACGTATATAATTTTAACTGTTTACTAGGTAATTCCATATGTATATATAATAAATAAATATATTATATTTTTATATTTAATTATACATGTAGTTTTGAGTTTATATTGTAAATCTTAGTGCAGTTGGCTAAAAAAAAGAAATGTAACGTGACTAAGAAATAGCAATAAATTAGTTGTAGAGCTGAGGTTAAGTACAGCTCTAGCTTCTTGCCATTTCACTAAAAAGTAGGAAAAGAGGCTAGTAGGATCTGTGACTTAGCCTGGCAAACGTCGGACGGTCTCATGGGTGATGAGAGAATGAATGAAAATCGGTCTCCTCAGGCTTTTCAGGATACCCTGCTACTAAAATTATTTCCTTCCATTCTATTATGTCAATTTTCTTTTCAAATCTTGGCTCACATGTGAAAAGCCTTTGAACTGAACATGACAAACATTATATGAGAAAAAAAAAACCAAAAAACATGTATTCACATATCACCCACTCTGCTCATCCTAAGCCTGTCCCATGCCTCTCTCCTCAAAAATCACCTCAGTTCTCTTATGGGATTTACCTTGAAGACGTTGAAAGCAAAAGTATTTTGCCCCCCACCATAATCATACTCAGTGTACCTTCCCCATTCTGCAACAGAAGATGGAATAAACGTGAAGAGACACCATGTCATTGTCAGTCTGTTTCCCTAGGATTTAGGCACCAATAGATCTGAGACCTTGTCTTCTGTGGATGCCCAACAGGCATGATTTGAAACCGTTTTGCTGGGAGAACTAAGGTTCTCTCTGTGACTGTCCTCACTCCAGGTTACCATGGTTTGGATGATGCTTATTCCTCATTATATTTCCACTTGCTTCAGTTTCTGTCTTCTTCCAGACCACAGTCAAGGCCAGAAAGCTCCTCAGTCTACCCTTTACTCAACTAAGGGTGTCTCCGCCCTTCTTCATCTTCCCTGCTATTAAACAGAGTTTTTTTATAGCACCCAGATTAGGTCAGCCCTCTCAGATGAATTACTTTTTCTTAAAAAAAAAAAAAAAAGAAATGAAATGATTCATGATCTTGACCCTTGGGGCTGGAAAGTAATGTCTCATTGAGTGAAAAGGCAGTATAAAACTTCAGAGAAGCTGCAGTTTATATTTCAGCTCATACCTGCTAACTTTCCAGCAGTTGGTGGAAATTATTGTGAAGAGACAAGAAAGAATTTGGCCATGTGGTATGGAAATTGCAATAAAAAATTATTCTGTGTATAAAAAGTTGAGGAAAGCTATTATTGCTAGTCTAGCTACTAGTAGGGACCAGTCACTGGCTCATTTAGTCATTCAGGATATAATAATCTCTTTGGGAAAAGTTGATTCCAAAACATTACTCCTAATAACTCTTTTGTCATCTTCTTTATGTGAAATAGACTTACTAATCCTAGCACCAAATGACAAAAGTGTGAAAGCCAAATAGATTGAATCAGAGTATAGGAATGAAACCAAGTTAGTTTACCAATCCAAATATCAAAATTCTTAAAGCTTAATTAAATAGGGAATCAAAGGAACTGAGAAGACTAAGCCCAGTCAGTCTTTATATTTTTTGCATTTTTGAAAAGTTTCTTAGATTATTTTGATTGGAGAAAAACAGTTGTAGCTGTTATTTTAAAGGTACATGGAGTTTCTCCATTTTGTGTCTTTAGACTCTTACTCCTTTGTCCATTTACAGTTATTAAATATACATTTTGTACAATGCAATAATATAAATAAAACACAATTACTGTCCACATTGGGCTCACATTTTTAGAAGGCAAACAAGTGGACAAAAATAGCAACAAACAGGATTTCTCTGGTGATCCAGTGGTTAAGACTCCATGCCTCTGCCCCCAGTGCAGGGGGGTCACCAGTTCAATCCCTGGTCAGGAAACTAAGATCTCACATGTTACATGCTGAGGAAAAAATAGTAATAATTTGATTAATTAATAATTAAAATAGCCACAAAATACGCAGAGTGTAAGAATACAGCTTTCACAAGGTCAGAGATGGCTCGACATAGGAGTGGGCAGTTCTCTCAAGGGAGTCAGTAGGTGAAAATGGATAGAATATATCAGACAGACAAGGTGATAAAGAACATTCTAGAAAGAAAAATGAACTGTATGCATGAAGACATGAACTAACGTGAAGCGTCTTAGGAACTGCAAGTGTTTATGGCTGGAGTGTGTGGGAAGAGGGTGGAGGCTGAGGCTGCAGAGTTTGCCAGGGCTGTAGTCACAGAGGTTTTGAATGTGGTGTTAAGCAGAGTCAGCTCCATGTACATGCAGCCACCCAGGGCCACACACTCCAAGGGGCTCCAGATCTGGCTTAATGTTCTGCTGTCACGGTCTTGTGGAGAAGGCAACGGCACCCCACTCCAGTCCTCTTGCCTGGAGAATCCCAGGGACAGGGGAGCCTGGTGGGCTGCAGTCCATGGGGTTGCTGAAGGTTGGACATGACTGAGCGACTTCACTTTTACTTTTCACTTTCATGCATTGGAGAAGGCAATGGCACCCCACTCCAGTCCTCTTGCCTGGAGAATCCCAGGGACAGGGGAGCCTGGAAGGCTGCAGTCCATGGGCTTGCTGAGGGTTGGACATGACTGAGCGACTTCACTTTCACTTTTCACTTTCATGCATTGGAGAAGGAAATGGCAACCAAGTGGCAACTCAGTGTTCTTGCCTGGAGAGTCCCAGGGACGGGGGAACCTAGTGGGCTGCCATCTATGGGGTCACAGAGAGTTGGACACAACTGAAGTGACTTGGCAGTAGCAGTAGTCACCATCTTGAAATTTTAAATTTTTGAGTAAGAGGCCCTGCGTTTCATTTACCCTTACAAATTATGGCTCTACACATGTTGAAGAGTTGAAACAATGTGTATTTCTAGAAAAAAAATTAAAGACAGAATCAGGTCCTCCTTAGATCATTTGTAGTTGTCTGACACTTGTCCTTAATAGGTATCAATCAGTGTACACAAAGGCCAACAACTCTCAAAAGAAGGAAGAGAAATTTCTGAAAAAAATGCTCCTAACCAAACTGCTAACAAAGGAAATCAGTTCAGTGACTGTAATTCTTGCCCTTTTCTGCTGACTCCTCCTCACACTCTACAAAATTCTAAATATTCCCTGAGATCATCTTTATAAAACGAACACTTTAAACAGCACAGGTAAAATCATTTGACATTCCCTTTGCCAGAACATACAATGCTTTATTCTCAGCCTCAAACTTGACCTACTTTCCGCTTAGAATCTTAAATCACAATATAAAAGGCTATAGATGAGCTTTCGTTTATTTTCTAGTTGTACAATGGTTTACATTATTGCTTATCTATGGAACAACAAATTAAGTTATGTTGCCAAAATTATTCGTAATTCATTCACCTATCTCTAAAATGAAAGTTCTTGGCCCAACAAAAAATTTTTAATTCAGCTCCAGAAGGCATTTTAAAATGCATTCATTTCCAATATTCCTTTTATTTGAAGCATCTCATTTATTCAACTCGCCATCTGTTTCAGTAAGAATATGTAATTCCTCCATATGTATTATTCACAGCAGTATTTCCATCACAATCTTACATCAACACAGACAATGTGATTTAGTTTTTCATTTTGTTTTTCTTGAAATACAATATATATGAAGTGCACAAATCTTAAGTTTACATATCAGTAAATATAAATATACATGTATGTGTGTATAAATACAAACACACGTACACATATAAATGTAATCACCATTCAGATCAAGATAATATATTTCCAGTACCCCAGAAAGATGCTTTATATCCCTTCTTAGTAAGTACTTCCCAGAGTTAATTAACCTGATTTCTACCACCATAGATTAATCTTGCCTATTCTCCAATTCAGTCCAGTCCCTCAGTCATCTCCAACTCTTTCCGACCCCACAGTCTGCAGCACGCCAGGCTTCCCTATCCTTCACCATCTCCCAGAGTTTGCTCAAAGTCATGTGCCTTGAGTCAGTGATGCCATCCAATTCTTAAACTTCATACAAATGGAATTTGGAGTGTATTTCACTCATCATTATGTTTATAGAATTTATCCCTATTGTTGTGTGTAACAATAGCTTATTCTTTTTTATTCCTACATTAGTCTACACAATATATCTATTGCACAGTTAATGAACATTTATTATTGAGCCTCACTCATGAGTCTTTCATTAGTTTTGAAAAATGTTTGGCCATTATCTCCTCAAAACCTCTCCCTGTCCTGGGATTCCAATTATATGTTTATTATTTTTTTATATTAACTTTTAGATTGGGCCCCACACGTCCCTTTCACTCTGTCCTGTGGATTCCATTCTTTTTGCTCTCTGTACGTCAGTTGGATATTCTCTATGGACTTATCTTCAATTTCATTTATTCTTTTGTCTTCTGTGTCCAGTGAACTATTAATTCCATACAATGAATTTTTAATTCTTTTAAGATTAATACTGTATAAATCACGTTTTTTTCTGCCTCTTTAGAGCCTCGTTATTGTATATGATACAGTGTGAAAGTATTGCCGATGATGTTATTTATCCCCAGGGAGGATTTACTCTTTGCTCTGTTAGATAAGAAACTGTTTTTGGTTTCTTTTAAGTCTTTATTGAATGTGTTACAATACTACTTACATTTTATGTTTTGGCTTTTTTTTTTTTTTGGGCCATGAGGCATATGGATCTCAGCTCCTCCACGAAGGATTGAACCAGCACTCCCTGCATTGGAAGGCAAAGTCTTAACCACTGGGCCACTAGGGAGGTTCCAAGAGTTTTAAAATATTTGTGGCTTCACCAAAGGCTCAGCAGTAAAGAATTTGCCTACAATGCAAGAGACACAGGAGATGCAGGTTCCATCCCTGAGTCGGGAAGATCCCCTAGAGGAGGAAATGGCAACCCACTCCAGTATTATTGCTGGAGAGTCCCATGGACAGAGGAGCCTGGAGGGCTACAGTTCATGAGGGGTCACAACGTGCTGGACATGACTGAGCATGCATGCACCTTGGATGCCCTGAAATAGAATTAGTTTTTCTGCTTTATTATCATTGAGGTATGGCAAGTAAAACAGATCAGATGATCAGCATGGAAAAGGTACTCTGTTACACACAGAGATCCCAAGAGAAGGGGGACATCACAGCACTGGGGGCCACACAAGGAAGTTCCAGGTTGTTCAGAAGGTAGAGGGAAGGGGACGCTATGGGCAGGACCCCTTTATCGAGGTTTCTACAAGAAAGAACTGGTGAGGGAGAGTAAAGTGGCTTTAGATTGGCTAATCTGCATAATTTTAGCAGACTCTGGAGCACAGTGGCTGTCCATGGTTGTTGGTACCTGGTCCTGGGATAATCGGGACAGGTGGTGGTGGCCCAGAGTACAAGAGGCCATTGGAGAAGGTGACTGGGGGAGTGCGATTGGTTAGTTTACATTTGAAAAGTGTAAATTTTCATTATCTTAAGAACTGGCTGAACTCCGGAAGGGGCAGTCCTTTCAGGGTCTCAGCAAGGCCCCAAGATGTCAAAGCATCAGAATACAGGAAATAAAAAGACATGGCTACTACAGTAAGAGACTGATAACTTCAGTTCAGGCAGAGACAGTGCTAACTTGAGAGCAGGTTGAAGTTTTAGAAAGACCCAGTTCAGCTCTAGTTTGTTCCTGTTCCTAACATTCTTCTAGGCTTCCCTTTGGAAATGTAAGATGAGCTCAATGGTCTCCCGTCCCACATGGGTTCATAGTCTGGCCATTCATGCGTGTGTAACAATGTCCCTCTAGCAGGGCTTGATCTCCTCAGTACTATGAAAGTTGCTCAGTCATGTCCAACCCTTCACAACCCCATGGACTATACAGTCTATGGAATTCTCCAGGCCAGAATACTGGCGTGGGTAACCATTCCCTTCTCCAGGGGATCTTCCCAACCCAGGTCTCCTGCATTGCAGGCAGATTCTTTACCATCTGAGCCACCAGGGAAGCCCCCTCAGCACTATGCTGGTGCTGCTGCTAAGTTGCTTCAGTTGTGTAGTCCTGTCTGACTCTGTGCAACCCTATGGACAGCAGCCCACCAGGCTCCTCTGTTCCTGGGATTCTCCAGGCAAGAATACTGGAGTGGGCTGTCATTTCCTTCTCCACCTCAGTACTATAAGACAATTCAATACTTTGTTCTACCTTTCCAGCCAGCACTGCAGACTCATATCACAACCAGAATTTTGCAAATGGTCTATAGGGGAAACTAAGCTTGTATTCTGACCTCCTCTCCTTTCCCATGTTACACTAGTCCCTTGCCGGCTTCTCTTTTCCCCAGTAAACCTTCTCTGCTAGGAAAAGCTTGGTCCTCAGTCCACCATGCAAGTTGTTGATGCTCCCAGGAACAAAGCTGCCAGCAGAAGAAAAGCTTTTTGCTCTCTGAAATGTTATTTATCTAGTCCTCATTACTTTTATAACTTCTCAGTATCATTAATATTAGTGTTTTTGCAACTTATTTTATTTTTATTAGTTTCAATCAGAGAATAGCTTGCCACAGCCTACAATGTCACCCAGAAGCAGAAATAGGTGTAGATTATGTGTTTTTAAGGCTTCTGTTTCAAAGAAAGAATAAAAACAAGCAAAGCAAAAAGTATAGATGAAAGTAAAGATGCAATAATTATAAGACACATGAATTCAGAGTTATTGAGGAAAAACATACATGTTAACTGAATTTTTATTTTAATCAAATATATGTATAGGCTTTTCAAATAAGCATTCCTGGCTGTCTTACTTTGTTGGTTGAGTAACTCATGACCAACACTCTGATTTACATTCTTACCATCCTTACTTAATTCTCATCGATGAGATAAAAGAGAAAGACCATGAAGGACTACTGGCTTAGTCCTAAGACAGAAACACAAAACTATTATCCATCTTTTCTTGGATATCATGTGGACTGTAGCAGCCGTCTTACCGTGAGTCAGAGGAGGTGGTCTTCAGGAGGCGTGTCAGAGTGGAAATGTAAAAAGAACCCAAGTCATGGGAAACTCATGGGCTCCTAAGCCAAACTTGGTGTCTAACCCGCCTTAGGACTTCCTGTTATATGAAGTATTTAATGCAATCATTAAACCACTATGAAGCCCAGTACTACAGTGAGTTCTAGTTAGTTGGTTCTTATAGGAATTTTAAAAAAGTCAGTAGAAGGATGTTAGCTAAGGTGAGATGATAATTCGTACTACACATTTTCACTGAATAAATTATTTTTAAGGCAGCACTAAGAGGACAGTAACTCAAGGTTATTGTCAGATTCAGATTTCACAACCTGTATTGCAGTCAATGCCATTTAAGTGACTAAAGCATTGAAACTCTGTTACTTTAACAAATAACTCTTCCGTATACAGTCATGGACTTGAAATCAAAACTCTTGGGTCCAAGATGAATGAGAAGAATAACAAGAAGCAATAATATTTATTATTATTATAATAAAAATAATACCACATTTATCAAATGCTTATCATGTAACAGATAATATGCTAAGCTTTGTGCATACATTATGTCACTTAATTCTTATAAAAGCCCTATAAGGTAGATATTATATCATGCCCATTTTTAAAAGTAAAAATATTGGTCATTAAGAAGCTGGATTTTAGCCCCATATAAGGAACACGCTGGATTTTGGGTAATGGAAGCATAAAGAATTTGAGCAATTCCTTCTGAAGATAACAATTATTTAAACTGGGAACAGTTATTTTAAATAACTAGTTCAGGGTTTGGAAAATTACCAAAGGTAGGCAGAAGCTTAAAAAGAATTTACTGTTGAGAAGTGTTACTGTACTGGGTAATAAATGAATTTGTGGCATCCTTACCTGACAGGTGCTCCCCAATGACACATCCTCAAACCTGCACACAGAAAACTACACCTTGGCTAGAGTTGGCAGATAACAGAGTTAAGAGCAACAGAGTCTCTATATGTTTAAAAGTGTGTTAGTCACTTAATCGTGTGATTCTTTGTGACCCCCATGGACTGTAACCCACCAGGCTCCTCTGTCCATGGAATTCTCCAGGCAAGAATACTGGAGTGGGTAGCCAGTTCCTTCTCCAGGGGAATCTTCCTGACCACATATGTCAAACCTGGGTCTCCTGTATTACAGGTGGATTCTTTACCATCTGAGCCACCAGGGAAGACCTCTATATATTTCAGGGGTCTATACATTTAAGGCGGAGAAGGCACTGGCACCCCACTCCAGTACTCTTGCCTGGAAAATTCCATGGACGGAGGAGCCTGGTGGGCTGCTGTCCATGGGGTCGCTAAGAGTCGTTCACGACTAAGCGACTTCACTTTCACTTTTCACTTTCATTCACTGGAGAAGGAGATGGCAACCCACTGCAGTGTTCTTGCCTGGAGAATCCCAGGGATGGGGGAGCCTGGTAGGCTGCCGTCTATGGGGTGGCACAGAGTCAGATATGACTGAGGCGACTTAGAAGCAGCAGCAGCATACATTTAAGGGGTCAGTTTTGGAAGCATGAGAAAATCTATAGAAATGCTGATATATAAACCTGCTCAAGTTCAACTCTGGCTGGTAAATTCGACAGGTGCCGAAGAGACACATCTGTGAAGGCCACTCTAGACTCGTTTCTCCTCTAGCAACAAAATGCAAAGAAACTATGAGACAGAATATAACTGTCTCCATGCTGCAGCTGGGGCAAACTCCGGGCCCAAAAGATACGAAGAGACAAAAAAAGCCCAACTGCCACTTTTGAGGTGCCTGCCTACCGCGCCTGCCCCTGCGTACACCACCACCTAAGTGGTGAGCAGAACACCTAAGCCACCCCTCCTCCCGGGATTCCTGGACACACGCCTACCCTCACCCCACATAAGGAGCAAGCTTGCCACCCCTTAGGGACAGAAACAAGAAGGGAACCTGCTGTTTGTTCTCACCCCTCTCCCCAGTAAAGTCGTGCCTGAATTTCTTGTCTGGCCTCTAGTCAATTTCTATTGATTGGCCAAGGTCAAGGATCCCTGGGTAACATTAGTGCCCTCCTCTCAATATTAAGTATCTTTTTAGAAAAATGATTGAGTTTGAGCTTCCAGAAAAGGATCGCTCTGAAAGAGATACTGGGAGGGGAGCTTTGGTGTGTTTCCGGAAGTAACCCAGCTATCTAACATAGAACCTGCCGCGCAAGAGCCGCCTGGGCCTGCGTCCTCAGCAAGAGTCCCTGCGGCTGGGTTAGCCTGCAGCCCTCTGCGCTGCCTGTTCCCTCCCGTGTCTAGGCTCTTCAAAACCACATCCAGGAATCTGTACGGCTTTGGTCTTTACTGAAGTATCAAGACACCTGCATGCTATGAATGATTTAACTAATAAAATCATGTTCGGTTTAAGACGGGAAAAAAAAAAAAAACCCACATCCAGAAAACTTGGGTTGAAAAATCTCGGGTTCTCTAGGAATTTGAAGCCCAGCAGGAGAAGCAGGGTCAAGTTCCTGCCCTGTATAGGGACCGCAGCCCAGCAGGGGACACAAAACCTGCCAGGGGCACCCACCCGCGCTGAGGCTCGCTTTAGAAGGTCCCCGGGGTAAGGAGCCGACGGTTAATTCGCTTCCATTCGTTACACGAATCCTGATCGCCTGTCTCGCTGCCCAGGGACCGGCTTCATGAGAGTCGGCCTTTTCCCAGGTGATGAGCTGCCCTTCCCGCCCTGCCTTCCGCGTGGTACCCGTGTCTGGATGTTGCGGGATCGTTCACACGTCTGCGAGCCAGGCCGCCCCACCTGCCCCAGCACAGACAACAAATGGCCCCCGTGACTCCAAGGCTCGGCCAGGTTTTATTAATTGAACCTGAGCTTTCTCGAGAGGATTTGCTGGTTCCAGCATCCCGCGGAAGGCTGGCCCAGGACAGCCTCCCCCTCCCCCCACCCCCCACCAGGGAATCCGGAGATGAGCGCCTTGGGCGGACCCCACAACTCCGTGGCAGCGACCTTCAGCATCTTGTCTTCGCCTGCGCAGCGCCCCCAGCCCGGGAGGAAGGTGTTTTTCTGTTTCCTTAGTCTTGGCGGCCGGACGTGGGGGGGTCCAGGGCTGATGGTTTGCGCTCCGAGAGGACCTGCCAGAGAGAACCCTAGAAAGGGGTGGCTCAGGCCTGGGTTGGGGCAGCCTCAGGTTTGTGGGGACCCCGCCCAGCTGGAGACAGCGGGTCATTTGTATTCCTCATGTGTTTGAGAAGGAGGCTGGCGTTTTTGGAAACACTCCCTGAAAATGTGTCCTTGAATTAAGTGCTGTCGATTGCATGCTGGGTTTTCCTGCCTTAGCTCCTGACCAGCAGAGAAGTTCTCCTTCAAGAGTGGGTGTGTTCAGTTAGAGATTTTTGGATGAGCCTCCCACCTTGGAGGTTCAGATGGTAAAGCATCTGCCTGTAATGAGGGAGACCTGAGTTCCATGCCTGAGTCGGGAAGATCCCCTGGAGAAGGAAATGGCAACCCACTCCAGTATTCTTGCCTTGAAAATTCTTGCCTTGAAAATGAGGAGCCTGGTGGCCTACAGTCCATGGGGTCACAAAGAGTCGGACAGGACTAAGCAACTTCACTTTCACTTTCATCTTCAGTTCGGTCCATTGAGATAGGTACCAGCATCATTCCTTTGGCTGAGAGAGTAGCCCTTGCTCCCACAGCCTCAGATGACCTACCCTTGGGCAGAAAGTTGTGCTCCTCAGAGAAAAGAAACCAGAAATGTAAGGTTGTTTGGGTGTTTGTGATCTTTATTTATCAGTCCTACAACATGGTGTCAACAACCTTCCATAGCACCATCTTGGGAAGGTCGCTTGGGAGATGACGAGTGTTCTATACTCTTTCATCATTTCATTTAGTTAGAGTGGAATAGAATATAACAGAATTGTTGACTTGAATAGGTTCTTATTACCTGGAGCTTGCAGAATCCAGGAAAGAGCCTTGAGTGACTTTGTATTCCTGGGCTGTGCACAGAAACAGCCCACGACCTGCAAGCAGCTTGCCAAAGTTGCCCGTGGCTGGTGAAGCTCTGTTCATAGCTCTCAGCTGTTCTTGTAGGAACCAGGTATTCAGGCTCGTTGTGTGGGAAATGCTCCTTATAGGAGGAAAGCTTGATCGCTGCTGTCAACTACTGGAGCACTCAGCTTGTCTGGGGTTTTCTTCTAAGAAGTGTGTGTGAGGAACTCTGTCCTAGCGTTTTCGCCCCTCTGGTGTTCCTGGTGAGCTGTTACTGCAGCCCGTAGGTCCACAGGTAAGCCAGCCTGAGCTAGCAGAGGCTCGTCTGCCCGCCCTGGGTGGACCCCATCTTCAGCACAACAGTCAGAATGCCGCAAAATGGACTTGGCCCTCCTGACTCTGATCCGGCCCCATGAATATCCAGGGATGTTGGTTCACCGTGACCCGCGAGGGCAGGTGAGGCAGTCCATGGGAGAGTAGCTGGACCCTTGCAGGGGAGGCATGGTTTGCAGTTAGAGTCCATAAACGGGGCCAGAAGCACTGCAAGATACTCACAGTGCTCATCTGTCGTGGTCTGTTGTCTTCCTGGGCAGCTCAGGGGTGCCCTGCTGGGTGGTGAGTGGTTGGTGTCTAAGGGAAGCTTGCCCTGCTCCAGGCTACCATTTTTGCTCTTACTTTGGGGGACAGACGAAGTGAACTCAGGACTGGAAAATCAGTGGTGTGCAGGGAATGGGTCAATAAGCAATAAGCCCAGGTGGTCCCCGTGACCCAGTGATTATTGGGCCCAAGGTGCTGGCTTGAGATCGAGGGTGGGAGATGGAGGCTCCACTTCACCCATCTTCTGTCTTGCTGATTAAAACAGACCGAATTTTCAATGAAGTATCAGCCTTGGTTCGCCATGCCATTCCTGGAGGATCCCAGGCTCTGGGATTTAGCAGGACAGCAAGAAGGGCTGGGCTGTGTGAACTTGGGCCAGGTGAGGCAGCCGTGGCCGTGCTGTCTGCGGCTGGAGGAGCTGCGGGAGAAACACCGGGACCTCGGGGGACCTCTCACATCGACGGTCGCTACCTACCCGCATGCCCAAAGGGACTATGGCGGGCACTGGGGGGCCATGGCCTGGGTGCCTCGGCCTGGCCAGGTGGGAGTAGCAAAAAGGGGCCAGGGGATGTGGCCAGGGCCACCGTGAAGGGCCTTGTGTGTTTAGGGAGAGAGTTGGTTGAGTTGAAAAGGCTTGGCCTGTGTTTACATCCCCACAGTCTCCTCTTGGCTTAAAGTTCCCCGTGTGTGAAAGATATGAGTTGGTGGGTATTGATTTTCCTGCCTAAGATTAGTCTTGTTAGCCTGCGGGCCTGCCTCTCAGGTGCAGACAACCCCTGGGGTCCGGCAGGCAGCGCCAGAGATGGTTGGCCATCTGTTTGTCTGTCTATCGTGTCTCACCTCCAGGGACCAGAAGCGCAGCACCCCTGTGTTTTATCCCCAAGTCAGTGACTCAGTTGTGCCTACTAGCATCTTTCAGAAAAATCCACCAGAGACTGCTGATGCTAATTGTGCTGAAACATTTTCTGTATGTATGGAGTTCAGTAAATATGATGGGGTCACATATAAAAAAGTGATTTTGATTTGGAGATGGTATTGATTTGCTGCATATGAAATGGGAATTCAGAAAAATCCAAGGCTCAGTAATGAATCATAAAGACAATTATTCATAATGTATAGTGAGATAAACCACTGCAGCTTTGTACCATATATGCCTTTCCACCATATGACCAGTAGCTTCTGAAAACCAGATGATTTCTTGCCTAAAAGAAGAGAGATTGTGAGCTCTGAGAATTACAACTGAATTCGTATAAATGATCTTTGTGTATGTTCATATGAAAGCTGTCAACAGCAATGACAGCTGAACATCACAGGTGAGCTAAACACCAGTCTGGAGCCTGTGCAGGTAAGAGTAAGGCAAGGTTCTTGATCTCAGGACCTCATAATCTTGGTGTGCCATAAGGAAGATATGTATGAAAATCCAACTGTAGATGAAGGTCTGTGCACTGTGCTGTTCTTAGCGTCTTACATCTTCATCTCAAACGCATGCATATATCTAATCTAAAATATTCCAGTTTATTTGAAAAAATATTTGCCAGCTTCTACATCACTGAAATACCCCTGCTTTCTATCCACCCTCCCCATCTTCCTGCAGTGTTGCTTTCTGGCTCAGGGAATTTTAATTGTCTGATTTTTTGACTAGATCTTTGTCCACTGTCTTTTTTTCTCCAACCACTTCCCCCTTTACGCCTTGCCCACACATGTCAGAAGATAAAACATACTTAGAAATGATAACACCTCCTCTTTGGAGAAGAGCGTAATATGTTCTTCAAAAGATACTCTTGTGTCCCAGGTTTGGTTTTGATTTTTAAATGCAGAATCATCAGCCAGCTTTCCAAAAGATCATTAGATGCTTCCATGCTTTCTTTTTTTAAATAAAACATAAATGCCATTGTGAATTGATAGCATAGCAGTTGTACATGGAAATTAGCTGTACATGGAACTCTAGAAGCTTGCAAGTTTAGACAAAAAGCACACAGAGCATATCATTTCTAAATAGGCAGTTTTCAACATGGATAATTTGAACACTTCAGCATGTGAAATGTGACGTAGAGAATTACTTGGGGTAAACTGTAACCCAAATGCTAGTCTATATCACATGACACAGTGGTGTTCTGACCCAGAAGCCCATAATCCAGTTCTCCGTATCCTGGTCAACAACCAGTGCTTTATAAATTTGCGTATGCATCAGAAATGGCTTTCTGTAAGTGGAAATAGTAGTCTGTTGACTAGCAAGATGAAAGTTAGAAATTGACTTCTTGATGAAACTTTAAAATTGTGAAATGGCCAAAAATTATTTTAAAAGTGTTCTCTACCCTTAAATGACTCAGGTAAGAGAACCCAAGGAGGCCTGTGCCCTTTAGCCTTAGGGAAGAAAGTACTGCTGTGTCCAGCTGTGAATGCTGGAGAATTCTGTTTCCTGGTAGGCTGCAATGGTCATAGACAGGGACCATTGGCCAAGTTTTGAGTAAGCGGGTCATCTGTAAGGGTGGCAGAATCTTGCCTCTGGGATCTGGGCCTGCATCTTGAATGACCTTCCTTGAACTTTTCCGTGTCAAAGTGCCTTTAAAAGGACTAAGAAGCCAGAATTGAAAGAGACACGTGTACCCCAGTGTTCATCGCAGCACTGTTTATAATAGCCAGGACATGGAAGCAACCTAGATGTCCATCAGCAGATGAATGGATAAGAAAGCTGTGGTACATATACACAATGGAGTATTACTCAGCCATTAAAAAGAATACATTTGAATTAGTTCTAATGAGGTGATGAAACTGGAGCCTATTATACAGAGTGAAGTAAGCCAGAAAGAAAAACACCAATACAGTATACTAACGCATATATATGGAATTTAGAAAGATAGTAACAATAACCCTGTATGCGAGACAGCAAAAGAGACACAGATGTATAGAACAGTCTTTTAGACTCTGTGGGAGAGGAAGAGGGTGGGATTATTTGGGAGAATGGCATTGAAACATGTATAGTATCATATAAGAAACGAATCACCAGTCCAGGTTCGATGCATGATACAGGATGCTCAGGCTGGTGCACTGGGATGACCCAGAGGGATGGGATGGGGAGGGAGGCGGGAGGGGGGTTCAGGATGGGGAACACATGTACACCTGTGGTGGATTCATGTTGATGTATGGCAAAACCAATACAATATTGTAAAGTAATTAGCCTCCAATTAAAATAAATAAATTTTAAAAAATTTAAAAAATATAAGTGGACTGAGAACCAGGATTCTCATGAGCCCACAAATCAGGCTGGATGAAGTGTTCCACTGACAGTGGGTCTTTCTTCTCAGCACTAGCAATTAAGTCACTGAGCGTGAAAGTATAGTTTGGTATGACATAGTGTGGTAAATATTATAATAATAGCTTGTACTCTGAAAGCATTCACTGTGTGCCAGGCACTGTACTATGCTGGGGTCAGCAAACTTTTTTTTTTTAAAAAAAAGGTCAGATAGTAAGTATTGTAGGCTTTATGGAGCAACAGACAAAATTGAGGGCATTGTGTAGGCACTTATATAGCATTTTCCAATGCAATTATGTGTAGGTACTTATATAGCCTTTTCCAATGAAATAATTTAAAAAATGTAAAAATGGTCTTAGCTCATGGATCATAAAAACAAAAAAACAGGCTACTGGCTAGATTTGGCCCATGAACCATAGTTCACTGATCACTGTTAGAATACTGGAGTGGGTTACCATTTCCTTCTCCAGGGGATCTACCCGACCCAGGGATCAAACCTGTGTCTCCTGCATTGGGGGCAGATACTTTAACCTCTGAGCCACCAGGGAAGACTTACCTATATTAGCTCATTTAATCTTTTCAGTCACCTCTGAAATAAGTACTGTCATATCCCCATTTTAGGGATAAATAAATAGAAGCAAAGAGAAGTTAAGTTTACTTTCTGGGGTCAGACAGTTTTATTCTGTTGGTATGGTATAAATAATAGAGTCTAGTATAATGATTATTTTTCTCTATGTACATATTCTTCTTTGGAAAGCCCAAACACACTACAGAAAAAGACATTGATTGGGATGTCCCTCTAATGAAATAATCTGTTTCTGACATCAAAATGCCCAGTCACTGGCAAATATCTGGCAGAAGCAGGGCAGAGGGGCCAGGGTCTGATACAGGATGGAAGTTTGGGGACAGAAGTCAAGCCTTTTCTCTACCTGTGCCCAGTCTTAAAAACTCTCTCAGCCTCCTACTTTCCCTAATCTTCTCAGCTGTACAAACAGCAGGCATTTGGTGACAATCAAGCCGCAGAAAACAAAGAGCGAAGAGCACAGTATTCCCTGTAGCTGGTAGGCAGAAACGCTTACTCCCCCTGTAAAATAATGGAGCTTTTATCAAGGGCCTCCTAACACAAATAACAACTGAACATTTATGTCTCCAGGTGGCACATTGCAGTCATTCATCTCTGCATAACTTGCTGATTCATGCAGAGCAGTAGTTGAAGCTAAATTTTCAGTTTGTCTTTCGACCTTGCTGATAGTATCAGCCGGATACTTGGGACAACCGATGACATGCACTTATGCGTGGAAGAGAAGTTGAAGCTTTACTGTCTCTGAAAGGAAATGTCACAGACAGCAAACGCAAAGATTGCTTTGGTCCCGAGCCTCTGGCACCAAAGGAACACTCCTGCTGGCTAATGTTCTGAAATGGCGGATGCTTTTACTGGCTAACGGGGCAATGATTCTCTGATACGGGTGTCATTTTTGCTGGCTCTTTAATCCGTAGCAAAGTCAAGTGGAAACAGTTTTGTTGTGTGTAGGCAGGAGTCATAGGGCCCTTATTTGAGTAATCATCACTCTGGGAACATTTCAAAACATTAATGGCTTAGAACTTTCCAGTTTTCTGAGCATCCCTTATTTGGCAAGGCGAGGCAGTGAGGGTTCTAGCCAAATTATAAGCAGCATTCTGGGTATAAAACGGAGTTATCACTTATTCCGTATGAGGATTTCAAACTGTAAACCATTTCAATTACTCAGCGGCTAGTGGGACTTGAATGCCTCCTCTGAGCAAAAAAATATTAGATATCATAACACAGCCAAAAATTCAATGTCGTGTTTCTTATCTATGGACATAATACTAAAATTATACTAAAATCATGGTTACCATCTGGGTTCAGCTGATCCACAAGATTAGCAAAAACAAAGTGTTATGTGGTAAAAGTATGTGAGTGCTAGAATCATGTTGTTGTTCAGTTGCCCGGTCAAGTCTGACTCTCTGCGACCCCATGAGCTGCAGCACACCAGGCCTCCCTGTTAGAATCATAAGAATCTATAATTTTCTAGATCAGAAACAGCTGAATCTTGTTCAACCCACTATAAAGTAATAGATTTCTGGCTTACCCTATGGGATGTTTACTATATTATTATTAAATTTAGTTTTTGGAGGCTCTCTTGCATACTACATTCCTGTGAATTCCTTTTCTTTTTTGATGGAGGTATAGTTGATTTACACTGTTATATAAGTTTCAAGTGAACAGCATAGTGATTAACAATTTTTAAAGGTTTTATTCCATTTATAGTTATTGTAAAATACTGTCTGTATTCCCTGTGTTGTATAATATTATCCTTGTAGTTTATTTTATACCCAAATAGTTTGCACCTCTTAATTCCTTATCCCCACCTCCCTCCCCCCACTGGTAACCACTAGTATGTTCTCTATATCTGGGAGTCAGCTTCTATTATATTCACAAGTTTGTTGTACTTTTTTAGATTCACATGTAAGTGATATCATATACTATTTGTCTTTCTCTAACTTATTTCACTTTGCATAATACCCTCAAAGTCCATCTGTATTGCTGCATATGACAAAATCAGATTCATTCTTATGGCTGAATAGTATCCCATTGTGTGTGTGCATGGGTATTAGTCATGCAGTCATGTCCAACTCTTTGCAGCCCCATGGATTGTAGCCCGCTAGGCTCCTCCGTCCATGGGATTCCCTAGGCAAGAATACTGGAGTGGGTTGCCGTGCTCTCCTCCAGGGGATCTTCCTGATCCAGAGATTGAACCGATGTCTCTTATGACTCATGCCCTGGCAGGCAGATTCCTTACCACTAGCACCACTTGGGAAGCCATATATATACACACACACATATACACAAACACACAAACACTCATACACATGTATGTGGTAGCTCAGCAGGTAAAGAATTGGCCTGCAATGCAGGAGACCCCAGTTCAATTGCTGGGTGGGGAAGATCCCCTAGACAAGGGACAGGCTACCCAGTCCAGTATTCTTGGGCTTCCTTGGTGGCTCAGATGAATCCACCTAGATGCAGAAGACATGGGTTCAATCCCTGGGTTGGGAAGATCCCCCGGAGGAGGGCATGGCAACCCACTCCAGTGTTCTTGCCTGGAGAATTCCATGGACAGAGGAGCCTGATGGGCTATAGTCCACGCGATTGCAAAGAGCTGGACACGACTGATCAACTAAGCGTGTGTGCGCGTGCACACACACACACACACACACATATGCCAGCTTCTTCATCTGTTGATGGACACTGAGGTTGCTTCCATACTTGGCAATTTTAACTTGAGTACTTTGACTGTATATAGCACCCTACTGCCTAAAACACTTAAGACCTGAAACCCCTAACACTTCTGAAAGAAACTGTGCTCACTTTCTCAGTTCTGTGATATCCCTGATGTCCAATGGCTGTTTACACTGGGTTTACATACCCTCTGCTTGCTGCTGAGCAATGGGGTATGAATCACAGCTGGTGAAGGGGTAGGAATGTCTTTGCTGAGCACCCCTGGGAGCCACAGAGAGCCCATCGTCACATGGCTTCTGGAGGGAGAGTCTCTTGGACCCACAGCAGATGGAAACTTCCAAGTGGGATGTCCACTCTACACTGTCCTGCCTGAGACATCTGTACAGAGGATGACAGAATGGGCACTGACCCCTCACAATGCCACATGCAGTTAAATGAGCTCAAATGCACTCTCCTCCTAAATATGATATTGCTCAAATTATAAAGTTACATCGCTTCTTCCCTTCTGGTTGATAATAAGAACTTAAGTGAGAGTTTTAAAGGACCTACAAGTGATTTTCATACCATTTCATAACAAACAATTATTAGCTACCTCCTGTGTCCTGGACTCTGCCAGGCTCTCATATGTCATCTTTTCCTCTCCACAACTCAGTGTAAATAACAGGGCAGGGCTTAGAACCCAGGTTTTCTGAACTAGATCCAGGGGGACTCAGGTGCCACAGTGGCTTTCTGACCTTCTTTGGATGTCTTTCTCAGGGCCGTTTAGTAGACATTAGCTAATATGTTTTGTAAGAGGAACCGATTTGGTAACACAGAAAATGAGAGCAGCTTGCTTTTAATTTCTTTGGGAGAGATTGTGTGAAATTAAAAGCTTCTACACCAGACTCAATGACACTTTTCACTTGGGCAGTTAGTGTAAGCAACCCTGAATGGGACTGTCCAGAGCGATTATTTTCTTAAGGAGGAGGAAACAAGACAAAGTTCATGATAACCCTCTCCTGACAGGTCAAACTCAGCCAGCCAGCTTGACTTCCCTGGGGAGAACCTGCGTCAAACTGAACACAAATATTTACTTACTCAGACTTAAAGATGAACCAGAGCCTCCTTCCTGCGGGAATTGCCACCCTGCTCTGGAGAACCAGGCAATCTCAACTCCAAAGCAGTGACCACAGTAGCAATGTCGTTCATCGGAATGGCAATTAGATGTTCTGATTTAGTATGTTCTGATTTAATACTACGCTACAGTTTATTTGGGCTCCCCAGGTGGTGCAGTGGTCAAGAATCTGCCTGCCAGTGCCAGAGATGCAAGAGACACGGGTTCCAACCCTGGGTCGGGAAGATCCCCTGGAGTAGGAGATGGCACCCCGCTCCAGCATTCTTCCCTGGGAAATCCCACGGACAGAGGAGCCTGGCAGGCGATAGTCCAGGAGGCTGCAAAAAGTCGGATGTGACTGAGTCCCCCAAACACACACACTATGGTTTATTTAAGTGTATCATAGAAAATATGTGGAAAATAGGTCTAGAAACAGGACAACAAATATTTCATTGATTTTTTAAAAATTGGAATATAGTTGCTTTACAGTGTTTTCTTTTCTGCTGTACAGCAAAGTGAATCAGCTATATGTATACATTGTTGTTTTTTAGTCGCCAAGTTGTGTCTGACTCTTTTGTGACCCCATGGACTGTAGCCCGCCAGGCTCCTTCTGTCCATAGGATTTCTCAGGCAAGAATACTGGAGCGCGTTACCATGCCCTCCTCCAGGGGATCTTCCTGACCCAGCAACTGAACCCGGGTCTCCTGCACTGCAGGCAGATTCTTTACCTTGTGAGCCACCATCTGCTGCTTAACACAGTACTCCTTCAGTCACAAGTCAATGGCAGCTCAAGTGCAGAGCTTCACCATGATGGGCTCCCAATCCAGCCCCCTCCCTGCAACTCAGCACGTGGCATTGCCTCCGACTGCCCCAGAACCTGCACCCAGCCCCACTGGAGGCCAGAAGAGAATAGTAGTCACTGGACCAAGGCAGGGGCGTGGGCAGGGAAGAAACTGTCCTAGGGAAGCAGCGACATGGCAAGAAAAGGGACTGTGTGTGACCCAGGCTCCAAGACACCGTCACCTCCTCTGTGATCCCATTAGACTTCACTTGCAAAACACAAATTCAAAGATAAGATTATGAAGGATTTCAAGACAGTGATGACAGAACGTTTCACCCCAAGCCTGGAGCCCATCTGAGCAGGTGGAAAGCGCAGGGGCAACAGTGATGCCCAGGAGGTGGGTCCCAAGGGTCTGGCTGACCCTCCAAGGAGCCTCCATATAGTGAGCAGCCTCGCTATCCAGAAAGAGATTCCCAAAGCAGAAATGACAGCCAGAGAGCCACCACGCTGCCAAGAGGTAGCGCTCCTAAATTTGCATTTAGCAGGAGACAAAATGACCATAATAATGGTGGCTCAGACAGTAGAGAGTCTGCCTGAAATATAGGAGACCTGGTTTCAGTCCCTGGGTCAGGAAGATCCCCTGGAGAAAGGAATGGCTACCAACTCCAGTATTACATATTTTGTAATATGTATAACTCCAGTTATACATATGGCAACACCATGTGCTGAGTTGCAGGGAGGGGGCTGGATTGGGAGCCCATCATGGTGAAGCTGCCATTGACTTGTGACTGAAGGAGTACTGTGTTAAGCAGTAGATGGTGGCTCACAAGGTAAAGAATCTGCCTGCAGTGCAGGAGACCCGGGTTCAGTTGCTGGGTCAGGAAGATCCCCTGGAGGAGGGCATGGCAACGCGCTCCAGTATTCTTGCCTGAGAAATCCTATGGACAGAAGGAGCCTGGCGGGCTACAGTCCATGGGGTCACAAAAGAGTAAAGAGAATTCCATGGACTGAAGAGCCTGGTGGGCCACAGTCCATGAGATCGGAAAGTCAGACTGGGTCACTGACTAACACTGAGGAGGAAAATTAGTTCAGGGATCTAAAATCTTTGCCTCAGGCTCAACAATGTCCAACTAATTATTCGGATGATCTTGTAAGTGGAAAAACTTGTTTGTTGACAAGCTAAAGGGAAGGTACTTAATGAGAGCTCTAATCAGATAATCAGCACAGAAGCCACCAAATCACGAAATCCAAACAAACAAACAAGAAAGCATTATCTTATTAGCTGGGCCAAAACACCAGATGGTCAGAGAAGCAGCTCTGGGAGCCTGGAAAATAAGATCTTAGGAGAGAAAAATAAAAGAAAAAAGAAAAGCACCATTGACACTCCTGAGTTAGGAATGGAACAAAATTCAGATAAGCTTAAAAAGAACAACCATGGGTCTTGCTCTACGGACGTGAATTTGAGCAGACTCCGGGAGATAGTGGAGGACCGGGGAGTCTGACACGCTGTAGTCTCTGGGGTCACAAAGATACAACTTAGTGACTGAACAACAACAATGGGCATTGCATTTTCCAAAACAGAATACGCATGTCACCCTCACTGGGTTATAAGCCTCAAATAGAACTATTTTGACACACATAACTAGGGCATTGCTGCTGCTGCTGCTGCTGCTGCTGCTGCTGCTGCTGCTGCTGCTGCTGCTGCTGCTGCTGCTGCTAAGTCGCTTCAGTCGTGTCCGACTCTGTGTGACCCCATAGACAGCAGCGCACCAGGCTCCCCCATCCCTGGGATTCTCCAGGCAAGAACACTGGAGTGGTTGCCATTTCCTTCTCCAGTGCATGAAAGTGAAAGGTGAAAGTGAAGTCGCTCAGATCGTGTCCGACTTAGGTCAAGTCTTTTGTGTGGGCTGTCATGCCTAATTTTCAAAACCACTCTTCAATTTTAAAAACCTTTGAAGTGTAGTTGATTTACAATGTCATGTTAATTTCTGCTATAGAACAAAGTGATTCAGTTATACATATTTTACATTATTTTTTATATATTATTTTCTATTACCATTTATCACAGGATATTAAAAATAGTTGCCTATGCTATACAGTAGGACCTTGTTGTTTATCCTATATATAATAGTTGGCATCTGCTACAATATGCCAGCAAATTTGGAAAACTTAGCAGTGGCCACAGGACTGGAAAAGGTCAGTTTTCATTCCAATCCCAAAGAAAGGCAATGCCAAGGAATGCTAAAACTACCACACAGTTGCACTCATCTCACATGCTAGCAAAGTAATGCTCAAAATTCTCCAAGCCAGGCTTCAACAGTACATGAACTGAGAACTTCCAGATGTTCAAGCTGGATTTAGATAAGGCAGAGGAACCAGAGATTAAGTTGCCAACATCCGCTGGATCATTGAAAAAGCAAGAGAATTCCAGAAAAATATCTATTTCTGCTTTATTGACTATGCCAAAGCCTGACGTGTGTGGATCACAATAAACTGTGGAAAATACTGAAAGAGATGGGAATACCAGACCACCTGACCTGCCTCTTGAGAAATCTGTATGCTGGTCAGGAAGCAACAGTTAGAACTGGACATGGAACAACAGACTGGTTCCAAATAGGAAAAGGAGTATGTCAAGGCTGTATATTGTCACCCTGCTTATTTAACTTATATGCAGAGTACATCATGAGAAACGCTAGACTGGAAGAAGCACAAGCTGGAACCAAGATTGCCAGGAGAAATGTCAATAGGCTCAGATATGCAGATGACACCACCCTTATGGCAGAAAGTGAAGAGGAACTCAAAAGCCTCTTGATAAAAGTGAAAGAGGAGAGTGAAAAAGTTGGCTTAAAGCTCAACATTCAGAAAACGAAGATCATGGCATCTGGTCCCATCACTTCATGGCAAATAGATGGGGAAACAGTGTCAGACTTTATTTTTTGGGCTCCAGAATCACTGCAGATGGTGATTGCAGCCATGAAATTAAAAGACACTTACTCCTTGGAAGAAAAGTTATGACCAACCTAGATAGTATATTCAAAAGCAGAGACATTACTTTGCCGACTAAGGTCCGTCTAGTCAAGGCCATGGTTTTTCCAGTGGTCATGTATGGATGTGAGAGTTGGACTGTGAAGAAAGCTGAGCGCCCAAGAATTGATGCTTTTGAACCGTGGTGTTTGAGAAGACTCTTGAGGGTCCCTTGGACTGCAAGGAGATCCAACCAGTCCATTCTGAAGATCAGCCCTGGGATTTCTTTGGAAGGAATGATGCTAAAGCTGAAACTCCAATACTTTGGCCACCTCATGCAAAGAGTTGACTCATTGGAAAAGACTCTGATGTTGGGAGGGATTGGGGGCAGGAGGAGAAGGGGACGGCAGAGGATGAGATGGCTGGATGGCATCACGGACTCTATGGACGTGAGTCTGAGTGAACTCCGGGAGCTGGTGATGGACAGGGAGGCCTGACGTGCTGCGATTCATGGGGTTGCAGAGAGTCAGACATGACTGAGCGACTGAACTGAACTGAATCCCAAACACCCTCCTCCTTGGCAACCACAAATCTGTTCTCTGTGAGTCTGTTTCCATTTCATAGGTAAGCTCATTTGCGTCATACTGTAGATGCCACCTATGAGTGATATAATATTTGCCTTTCTCTTTCTGATGACTTCACGTTTTCGTATGGGAGTCTCTAGGACCCCTCGTGTTGCTGCAGTTGCATTACCCCTTCCTATGGCTGAGTAGTATCCATCGCGTGTATGCACCACATCTTCTTTACCCATTCATCTGCTGATGACGTTTAGGTTGCTTCCACGCCTTGGTTGTTATGAATAGTGTTGCCGTGAACATAGGGCTGCATGTGTCTTTTTGAAGTATCCTTTTGTGTGCATACGTGCCCAGGAGTGGGCTTGTTGGATCCTGTGGCAACTCTAGCTTTTTGAGGAATCACTGTCCTGTTTTCCATAGTGGCTGCACCAGTTTACATTCCTGCCAATAGCATAGGAGCAAACCACCCTCCATCAACCTCAGCCTGCAGTGGGAAACCAGGTGGAGAGAGATAAGGGTCCTTGTCCAGAGTCTCCCAGGTGGTACCCAGTCACATAGACGAAGTGGGACAGCAGCACCTGCCTCCATGCTTCCTCAGACGCACAGTACTGGCTGCCTCTGTTTCCCTCCAGTGGCACAGAAAGCATTGCTTAAAGCCCTGTGTCCTGATTTTTTATTTGAAAACTGTAATCACTCGAGCCAAAGAACAGGTGTGACAGCTATATGAAAAGCAGCAAAAGGACACAAGAGAAATCTCACAGCTCCTCCTGTTTTCTCTCTCCTTCTGGTATTAATCTTCTCTCCCAGACATCCTATGCCTCTGTGTCCTGTTTGTAAAATAAAAATCATAACAAGGTCTTCATAGTGGGGCTTCCCTGGTGGCTCAGCTGGTAAAGAATCCACCTGCAATGTGGGAGACCTGGGTTCAATCCCTGGGTTGGGAAGATCCCCTAGAGAAGGGAAAGGCTACCCACTCCACATTCTGGAATGGAGAATTCCATAGACTGTTTAGTCCATGGGGTCACAAAGAGTCAGACACAACTGAGCGACTTTCACTTTCATCATAGTGTGTCCAAAACGACTAATAGTGGTAATATGTGTACATGGCTTAGCTATGTACATGAGGGAAGCCTCAATACAGATTTAGCCTAAAAAGTAAATTAATAAAGACTTTATTATACATCCCCTGCTCTGTGGTAAAGACAGAATTTTTACTCTATCTTGAAATGACAAGTGAAGTATATGAATAATGAGACCCAATTTCTAAATCATTTTTATCAGTATCTATTATCAGTATCTGTTCATTTTAGTATTAATATTAGTGTCTGTGCTGGCATGGAAGAGATTGTAGAATGTGGGAAGTCAGATGCTGTTGATCTCTGTTGTTTCTGTTTAGTTGCTAGGTTGTCTAATCTTTGAAACCCCATGGAGTGTAGCCCACCAGGCCCCTCTGTCCATGGGATTTTCCAGGCAAGAATACCTGAGGGGGTTGCCCTTTCTTCCTCCAGGAGATCTTCCCAACCAGGGATTGAAAGGCATCTTCTGCATCTCCTGCACTGGCAGATGGACCAGTGAGTCCCTAGGGAAGCCCTGCTTTCTCCTTAAGTGAGTGAAGTGAAGTCACTCAGTTGTGTCCGACCCTTTGCGACCCCATGGACTGTAGCCTACCAGGTTCCACCATCCATGGGATTTTCCAGGCAGGAATACTGGAATGGAAATACTGCCATTTCCTTCTCCAGGAGATCTTCCCGACCCAGGGACTGAACCCGAGTCTCCCACATGGTAGGCATTGCTTTACCGTCTGAGCCACCAGGGAAGACCAGCTTTCTCCTTACTAAGACTAAAATAGGTAGAAAGCAGAGCCGCGCATTAAGGTGGGTCCGAAAGAATTAGAAATGTAGGGCCTAATGATAATTCAATCTTGGGTTGTGTTGCAAATATCAAGAAATGTACCTAATGTGCTTGACTTCCTAGTCTTACTCTCCTAGCTCTCAGAAAATTCTCTGAGGCTCCCAGACCCCACATGTGGCCACCTTAGTCAATCAGTAAGGGTCTAAAGGAAGAACTAGTCCCCAACTTCCTGGCTCCAAATGTTGCTGATTTATCTTCTCTGAAATGTATGTCTAATATATTTCTCAGTAATCCTGATCACTGATTTATTTTCTATTTAGTAGTTTGCTAGCTAAAAATGATTTAGGAATTGGGTCTCATTATTCATATACTCTACTTGTCATTTCAACATATAGTAAAAATTCTATCTTTACCTAACACTGTGATACAGAGCAGAGGATGTATCACAAAGTCTTCATTGATTTACTTTTTAGGCCAAACAGCACTTTCCAACATTCTCTTGGGGAATTCATTCTCCAGTCCCTGTAAGTTGACTTCTGTGAGTTGAGACTTTGGATTCTCCCATCCAAGTACTAACCAGAGTCAACCCTGCTTAGCTTCCAAGATCATTTGAGATCCAGTGCGCTCAGGGTGGTATGGCCATAGACTAGACCTTGGATCCCAAAGAGGGATCCTGTGCACCCAGGAGGCCTTGTGAGAATCCCACCATACTCTAAGCTACACCTGCCACCCAACCACTTCGGGAAACTCATGTCAAAGGCCTTGCAGAGGTAATCTGCCTTGATCACCAGTCACGAGAAGGAAGACCTGCCATTACCCAGACTGGGCAGAGAGGTTTATGATTGGCACACAAGTAGTCCATCTGGACTGCTCTTAGTATTTTGTCACCAAAGTGTGGTACTCATCAACATGTACCCATCATAGACAGGGTAGCCACAGCCTGAGAAAGGGGACCGAACCCTCAGTGATGAGAGTCTGAATTTCTGCTCCAGGAAACCCCAAAGACCAGCTGAGGGTGAAGGGAATTTTGACTGGTTAGCCAAGGAGGGAGAGAGTGAATATCATGTGTGGCCTCCAGGCTCACTGCAGCGGTGGGGGTGTCGTGTGTCTCCCTCGCTGTCCCCCTGCAAGTTCCCCTTGGAGGCTCACCAGAATCCTGAGGAACTGGCCCCAGAATTCTTGTAAAGTTAGCAGATGGCTCAGGAAAGGGATGTCTGTCGTGTATGCAGTGGCACAGCCAGGTCCTCCCTTCCAGATGGAAAGATTTATGCCCCACAACTGACCATCACAGTTGGTGATGGTTTGCTGTCTTCGAGAATTACCTCACCTGAAGAGGGCCCCCTGGCCAAGGTCATGTGCCCCACTGGGCTGACAGCATATAGTCTGAAGGGCCTTTCCAGCTTCAACGTGTCCCGTGGTGTAAGGAGAGTTCTTATGTGACTGTTCCTCAGTTCAACTCCTCCTCCTGCCCAACTTTTCTTCATCTTTAACCCCCAACCTTAATAAACTTTCTATATGCTGAGCTCCATCTAAGAACTTGCTTCCCAGGGAACCTAACTCAAGGCACTCGTGATTACTTAGACTAACAGTAAACTCTTCATCCAGACAATCATATTTCTTTATCTTTGAAGTGAAAGTCTGCCACTAAGTTATGTCCAGCTCTGCAGCCCAGCCTTATCTGGTGGGTCAGATGGACATCCAGGAAGATGACAGGCTTGATCTATTGTGTTCTGCAAACAGGGGCTATCCACTGGCCAAAGGAACTAGCAGCAAGAAGTGGAGAGGTGTTCTTCTATGGGCCAAAATGAGGAGGTGGATCAAAATCTTCCCAAGTGAGGAGCTGGAATAATAGCAGGCCTCATTTATTGTACTTGTTCAGTCGCTAAGTCGTGTCTGACTCCTTGTGACCCCATGAACTGCATCATGTCAGGCTTCCCTTTCCTTCACTATCTCCTGGAGTTTGCTCAAATTCATGTCCGTTGAGTTAGTGATGCTGTCTAACCATCTCATCCTCTGTTGCCCCCTTCTCCTCCTGTCCTCAATCTTTTCCAGCATTAGGGTCTCACTGCTGCTACTGCTGCTGCTGCTAAGTCACTTCAGTTGTGTCCGACTCTGTGCGACCCCATAGACAGTAGCCCACCAGGCTCCCCCATCCTTGGGATTCTCCAGGCAAGAACACTGGAGTGGGTTGCCATTTCCTTCTCCAATGCATGAAAGGGAAAAGGGAAAGTGAAGTCGCTCAGTCATGTCCAACTCTTAGCGACCCCATGGACTGCAGCCCACCAGGCTCCTCCGTCCATGGGATTTTCCAGGCAAGAGTACTGGAGTGGGGTGCCATTGCCTTCTCTGAGGGTCTCATTGGACACCTTCAAAAAACTCATAGAGGGTTAACATTTTCCTGCCTTCCCCAGGGAAGGCATCACCCACTAGCCAGGATGGACCAAAGATGACCTATATATTAATACATATAACAGAGGATTCCAGGTTAACAACCAGCTTAATCCATAGGGAAAAATCACAAATTTCTAATGTTTTGCTCATTTCCATGGTATAAAGATTCATGGCTGATTCTAAGCTACTGACATGACATTACTCACTGATTGTGAGGTTGAAAAGAATTAACACAGCACATGGCTCTATGGCATCTCCACCAGACACGTGCAAGACACGTCAATAATCCTAAAGACATGATAGATGATAGCAAAATAAGACAGAAAGGCAGCTATGCTCACAATAAGATAGGAGATGGCAAGTTTTGAGTATTTATTGCCTCTTTTTTAGTATAATTTATTTTATTATCATTTTATGTGATTTAATTGTTAATGGTGACATTTGTAACATTTGGCCCATAAAATTCCTAAAAATTTAACAGTTGGCTCAAACAATCTGGTTCAGGCCAACTCCAGCATATCACTTGGTGTGGGAGCAGTTAAGAGCAAAGACTGTCCCTTTTTTCACCTCTCTTAGCAGTCCCCGACACAGAAACCTTGAAACAGAAGACCAGAAAGGTGAAGAGAAAAGTCATGTCCCTCTCCCCAGCCAGATAGATATGGGCATAAGAAATGTTCCAGTTCCCCACTGCTGTGTAATAAACCATCCCAGGATGTAGTGGCTTTCCTTTCTTGCTTCTGAGGGTCAACAGCACTCATCTGGGTAGTGGTTCTCCAGCTCGATGAGCAGGTCACTGGAGCTACAGTCGCCTGCGGCCCTGACTAGGCTTTCCTGCCCATGGTGTCCCATTTACACATCTGGCCCCTCGGCAGAGACGCCTAGAAAACTGGGCTCAGCTAGGACTATGGGTTATCTGGGCTCAGGACTTTTCCCTCTCCACATGGTTTCTCCACATGGCATGCTGATATACCGGATTTCCTACTTGATGGCTCAGGGCCTCCAAATATGCAAAGTAAGAAGTTGTAAGGCCCTCTTTTAACTTAGACTCAGAACTGGCACAGCAGCCTTTTCTGCTGATTAATAGGAGTCTAAGGCCCAGCTCAGGGCTTCCCTGGTGGATCAGTGGTAAAGAACCCACCTGCTAATGCAAGGGACACAGATTCTATCCCTGGTCCGGGAAGATCCCACATACCTTGGGGCAGCTATCGCATGCACCACAAATACTAAGCCTGTGCTGTAATGCCCATGTGGTGCAAATACTGAAGCCCACACAGCCTAGAGTCTGTGCTTTGAATCAAGAGAAGCCACAGCAATGAGGAGCCCACACGCTGCAACTAGAAAATAGCCCCTATTTGCCCCAACTAGAAAAAGCCAGCACAGCAACAAAAGACCCAGCAAAGACAGCCAAAAATAAATTTTAAAAATTACATAGAAAAAGAAAAGGCCCAGCTCAGATCCAGTATGGGGGGACAATGAAGGGTGTGGTGCTTTAAGGCCATCTTTGGAGATCAGCTACCATGGGATTGTCCAGGAGGTAAGGGAGAGACTGTTTAAATCAGATTTGAAATTGGAGGTTTATATTTAAGATTGGATCAGATTGAGTTTTTTTTTTTAATTTATTGACTATAGTTAATTTATGTCTTAATTTCTGCTGTACAGCAAAGTGATTCAGTTATGTGTGTGTGTGTGTATACATTCTTTTTAATATTCTTCTCCTTGTGGTTTATCACAGGATATTTTTGTTTTGTTTTGGGTTTTGGTATTTATTTACTTTTAAGAAAAGTAATTTTGACTTTCTGTTTCAAGACTATGGCAATAATCATCCATTTGAATGCCCTGCAGTAAAAAAAATAATCACATGAAAATTCAAAATGAACCATCTAATCCAGTAGCATGCTTAAGGGAAATCTAGATAGCCTGCCAACCCTAGAAGCAGAAGAATGGCTTGTTAATAACCAAAGTTAGGTATTACAGAAGGGTTCTGACTTGGTGAATTTTCAAACTTGTAGAGCCTCATATTTGGGGGGAAGTGTGTGCTCTTTTGTGTGGGAGGGGGTGGGGTGCTGGCTCAGCAGTAAAGAATCTGCCCGCTAATACAGGAGCCGCAGGAGACTCAGGTTTGATCCCTGGGTCAGAAAGATCTCCTGGAGAAGGAAATGGAAACCCACTCCATTTGGCAATACTCATGCTACAATAATCCCAGGGACAGAGGAGCCTGGAGAGCTACAGCATGGGGTCGCAAAGAGTTGAACGTTACTGAGTGATTGAACATGCACACACTCTTTTAAAAATAGAATTTATTTTTTTAGAGCAGTTTTAGATTCACAGCAAAGCTGAGTGGAAAGTACATGATACCCTCTGTTCCTACACATGCACAGCTTCCCTCACTATCAACATTCCCCACCAGAGTGGTACACTTGTTATAATCATTGAGCTGACATTGATAACATCATTATCACTATCAACATCCCCCACCAGAATGGTACATTTCTTATAACTGATGAGCCTACACTGATACATCATTACCACTATCAACATCCCCCACCAGAGTGGTACATTTATTACAATTGATGAGCCTACATTGATACATCATTATCACCCCAAATCCATAGTTAACACTAGGGTTCACTCTTGGTGTAGTACATTCTATAGGTTTGGAAAGATGTGTAATGACATGTATCTAACATTACAGTATACAGAATAATTCTACTGCCCTAAGAATCCTCTGTGCTCCATTCATTTATCCCTCCTTGCCTAATCCTTGGCAACAATTGATCTTTTTACTGACTCCATAGTTTTCCCTTTTCCAGAATGCCATATTGTTGAATTGTTCAACATGTAGCCTTTTCAGATTGTCTTCTTTTGCTTATTAATATGTATTTATGATTTTTCCATGTTTTTTTCATGGCTTGATAACCCTTTTTTTTAAAGTGCCAAATAACATTCCACTGTCTGGATGTACCACAGTTTATTCATCCTGTCTCTTACTGAAGGCCATCTTGGTTGTTTCCCAGTTTGGGCTATTATGAATAAAACTATTAAACACATACATGTGCAGGGTTTTTGTGTGGATATAAATTTTTAATTCATTTGGATAAATACCAAGGAACACGATTGCTAGATGATATATGGTAGGAGTAGGTTTATAAGAAACTGCCAAACTGCCTTCCCAAGTGGCTGTGGTGGTGGTGGTTTAGTCACTTCAGTTGTGTCCAACTCTTTGCAACCCTATGGCCTGTAGACCATCAGGCTCCTCTGTCCATGGGATTCTCCAGGCAAGAATACTGGAGTGGGTTGCCATACTCTCCTCCAGGGGATCTTCCCAACCAGAGATCGGACCCACGTCTCTTACGTCTCCTGCATTGGCAGGCGGGCTCTTTACTACTAGCATCACCTGGGACATCCACAGAGTGGCTGTACCACTTGAGAGTCCCTGTTGCCCCACATCCTTGTCAGCACTTGGCATTAAAAGTGCCTCAGACTTTGGTCACTCTGATAGGTATATTGATATCTCAATGTTTTAATAAATCTAATCTTTAAATTGGAAATAATAACACCTAATTCACAGTCCTCAGTATTAAATGAAATAACCTGTAAAATACGTAGCACACTGCCTACCATTTTAAAAGATGCTTATCATAAATAGTAGTTTCCTTGTTCTCTCACTCCTTAGTTAAACCTTATAACTTGTGACTTCTTTCAACTTTTTATTTTATATTGGAGTATAGTTGACTAACAATATTGTGATATAGCAAAGTATCACAGGATAGTGAATGTCCATATACTACATATACCTTACTATACTATATACTTTATATACTATGATATATATACACTATATACTTACTATATTATATATACTATATACACCCTTTGCAATACCTTAAGACCTTGTTGTTTATTCTATACACAATAATTTGCATCAGCTAATCCCAAACTCCCAATCCATCCCTCCCCAACCCGAGTTTGAGGGGTTTTTTTTAAGTTTTTATCCTTGCTGCATGTGGGCTTTCTCTAGTTGTGGCAAGGGGAGGGCTACTCTTTATCGCAGTGCAGGCTTCTCATTGTGGTGGCTTCTCTTGTTGTGGAGCACCGGCTCTAGGCATGCCGGCTTCAGTAGCTGTGGCTGTAGGGCTCCAAAGTGCAGGCTCAGTAACTGTAGCACACAGGCTTAGTTGCCCCTCTGCATGGGGAATCTTCCCAGACTAGGGATGGAACCCACATCCCCTTCATTGACATGTGGATTCTTTACCGCTGGACCACCAGGAAAGTCTGAGATTGAGTTTTAATATAACTGAAAAGTGTCAGGAAATCATGGACTCTAAAAAAAAAAAATGCTGTGGGTGGGAAATGAATATTTAACATAAAAGTTTCAGGGGGTATTTACAATGTAAGATAACTCTGTACATATATCTCTTCTCAGTTTAAGCTTTTTTTTTTTTTGCCTTTCATACTTTCTATTTCTCAATAGTTGCTTGACCCAACATCTTTCTGTCTGCTCTATACAATGAAAATACAACCTAAATGAGAATAGAAAAAAAAGCATTAAATTGTACAAATTACAAATCTGTTCCCAAATATACTTAACGTAAATAAAATACACATTTCAGTAAGAGATCTGCAGTGAATGACTGCATTCTGGAAAGCTTCAGGAAACCTTGGCGGGGCGACCTGCATGGGCGGAGCTAAGAGGCTTCGCACCAATCACAGTTTGCTGCGGGTTTCTGCTGGCCTATCTGCGAGCTACACGGAGCACGTCAAGAGCGTCACCTGTGGGGGACTGACTGGGGGAGGGGAGAAGCGGCTCTAGCCTAGACACTGAGTTCATTACCATCAACAGCCTATGCAGTCCGGTTTCAAAGAAAGTAAACACATTAAACAGTAAAACCCCAGACACACGTTCTGGCTGCATTTATGTGGAACTCTCTGGCTACAGTGGGCGGTCGTGAAGAGGTTCTTCCTCAGGACAACGTGATCACGGGACTCGGACGACCCAGCGGGACTGAGGGGAGCCGAGGACTGGGGAGAGGCTCCCTCTCATTTCAGGTGGAGACAATCTTCTCCGGCACAGCCCAGGGCCCTGCAGTCCTCTCCGCCTATCGTCTGGCGCAGCGCTCAATGTAGTCTTCCGCTTGATGCCGGAAGTCCGCCGTGATCCGCAGATGATGTCCTACAGCTTGGCTAGTCCGCGGATCATCAAAATTCCACATATCAGTCAACAAAGAGTTTAATCCCTAAACAACAGCCTTCAGTGTCCTCATGGGGGCCCAGCCAGTGCTATCGATCGAATGTTCTTTCAGTCAACTGAGACATATCCTCGCCCGTCTCTGTGATGTCGGGGTTCCAGGTCCTGGGCAAGCATTTCCACTTTGGGAGGCACCATGTTGCATGCATCAGGAGCTTCAGTTTCAAACTGAAGTTTTCCACCCTGGTAAGTAACCCTCACCTGGGGTGACAGTTGGCTGAAAACAATGAAGCTTGTTTGGATCAGGAACATGCACTTTACACGTTCAAGGTAAATTAGCTTCAAGTTCTACAACCTCTTCACAAGCAGCCGGTCCCTCAGGGACACCTGCCAAGTGCAGTCAGGGGCTGTGGCTGACGCCTGGGACTCTTTGAGTCCGTCATCCCGCTTCAGCTTGCTTGCCAGAATCAGCATCACTGCCTCCTTTTTCCTGGGTACCCCGAGACAGGCAAGGCAGGCCCAGCGCCCAACACCATGCCCGGCTGGTGGGCAGCGGTGAGACGCGGCCCCTCACACCCGCACCAGCTCCGGGTGGCGGGACCGGAAGTCCAGTATAAACTATTAAATAAACCAACTGCATAAGACACTGCAAATAATTACTTCTTATGAACTATTAAGAAAATGTTTCAACAAGTAAGATTGAGGTAAATATATAGAGCTGTTGTCTTCATAAGTCACTGTTCACTCTCGCTTTTAAGATTGAGGTAAATATATAGAGCTGTTGTCTTCATAAGTCACTGTTCACTCTCGCTTTTAAGAAGGAACATATTAATTTCTGTTTGAACAGTGCAACCTGACAACTGGTTTACATTTATTTCATTTTTTGTCAGACAGTTTAGTTTAAAACAGCATGTGAGCCCCTCCAGTTTTCCATAACTCTTTTGCAGTTTTTCCAAATGTGAAAATTGTGGAAAAATAAAGCGTTCTCTAGAACACACCCACATCCTGCTCAAGTTTGAACAGATTAAGAAACAATTGTCAAGAATTCACAATATCTGTTACTTTCCTAGAACGGAACGTGTTGGAATACATTTGTAAAGTATCACTTGGAATAATATACCAATAAAGCTTTTTATCTGCAGTGGTAATGTATTGGCTTAGCTCTTTAAAGTTTAAAAAAACACCTTCAGGTATATTATTTCATTCCAGCCTTGAGCCACATTGAGACGGAGACTTTATTGCTTCTTCATTGCAGAAAAGGAAGCCAAGACCTAGAGAGTGTAAGTGATTTGCTCTAGGTCTGAATATCTAAACCCAGTCTTCAGGCTTCAAATTAAATAGGTTTGGTTTTCTAATTTAATAACCTGTTAGCATCTTTCTTGCTAAGAGAGAAATCTTCCTTTCTTCAGACAGATCTAATTTGAAAGAAAAGTGTTATAGAATATGGTAAAACACTGGATCCTAACTCCTAGAGAAGGGTTATCCTAACATGGACCGTATTTCCTATGACTCTTAACCCTGGTATTATTGTCAAAACCCTGGATTTTTCTCTTGCTTCTGTGAGACAAGATCACTTTTTTCCCAGAGGCAAGTTGGTTGAGAGAGAGGGTCTCTTACTGAGGAAGGCAGATCATACAAAACAGGCAAAACTCTGACAAAGAAGGTACTTTGGGCAGGATCCAGAGAGCACTGGTCTGTGAGCAGCCAGGTTGCTGCCACTGCTGCTAAGTCGCTTCAGTCGTGTCCAACTCTGTGCGACCCCATAGATGGCAGCCCACCAGGTTCCCCCGTCCCTGGGATTTTCCAGGCAAGAACACTGCAGTGGGTTGCCATTTCCTTCTCCAGCAGCCAGGTTGAGTAAGTATCTAATTCAAGTGTGGGCTTCCCTGGTGGTTCAGATGGTAAGGAATCTGCCTGCAGTGCAGGAGACTGGGTTTCGATCCCTGGGTTGGGAAGATCCCCAGGAGAAGGGAACAGTTACCCACTCTAGTGTTCTTGCCTAGTAAACCCCGTGGACAGAGGAGTCTGGTGGATTACAGTTCGTGGGGTTGCAAAGAGTTGGACATGAGAGAGTAACTAATGATTCAAGCATAGCTTCTTGAGCTGAGGCATAGCTGTCAGCGCATATTTCTGTACAAAAGAGTCATTTCAGAAAAGTGCTATGAATTACAGCCTGTTGTAAGAATTGACTTTTAGGACAGATTTTTAATTAGCATCAAAGTTTCTTAATGGGAGATTGTGTAATAATTAAAACCATGAGCTTTGAAGTGAAACATCTAAAGCTGAAGCTGAAACACTAAACTTTTCTTAAAATTTTATGTATTGTTTGGCCACGCCAATAGCCTGTGGGAATTTAGTTTTCTGACCAGGAATTAGAATTTGCAATGGAAGTACAGAGTCTTAATGGCCACCAGGGAAGTCTCCCCTGATTTTTTAATTTATTGTATGTGTGGTCAGTCAAAACTCACATAACTGTAAACTCAGATGTGTTCCTCTTAATACAAAATAATAAGGGCCCATTGGTTGGATTAAGACAATTGTGAATATTAAGATGGATAATCAGTTCAGTTCAGTCGCTCAGTAGTGTCTGACTCTGCAACCCCATGCTCTGCAGCACATCAGGCTTCCCTGTCCATCATCAACTCCCAGAGTTTACTCAAACTCATCTCCATTGAGTCAGTGATGCCATCCAACCATCGCATCCTGTCATCCCCTTCTCCTCCTGCCTTCAATCTTTCCCATCATCAGGGTCTTTTCAAATGACTCAGCTCTTTGCATCAGATGGCCAAAGTATTGGAGTTTCAGCTTCAACATCAGTCCTTCCAATGAACATTCAGGACTGATTTCTTTTAGGATGGACTGGTTGGATCTCCTTGCAGTCCAAGGGACTCTCAAGAGTCTTCTCCAACACCACAGTTCAAAAGCGTCAATTCTTCAGTGCTAAGCGTTCTTTATAGTCCAACTCTCACATCCATACATGACTAATGGAAAAACCATAGCCTTGACTAAACAGACCTTTGTTGGCAAAGCAATGTCTCTGCTTTTTAACATTGTGTCTAGGTTGGTCATAATTTTTTTTCCAAGGAGTAAGCATCTTTTATTTCATGACTGCAGTCACTATCTGCAGTGATTTTGGAGCCCCAAAAAAATAAAGTCTGCTACTGTTTCCACTGTTTCTCCATTTATTTGCCATGAAGTGATGGGACTGGATCCCATGATCTTTGTTTTCTGAATGTTGAGCTTTAAGGCAACTTTTTCATTCTCCTCTTTCACTTTCATCTTGAGAAACATGTATGCAGGTCAGGAGGCAACAGTTAGAACTGGACATGGAAAAACAGACTGGTTCCAAATAGGAAAAGGAGTATTTCAAGGCTGTATATTGTCACCCTGCTTATTTAACTTCTATGCAGAGTACATCATGAGAAATGCTGGGCTGGAGGAAGCACAAGCTGGAATCATGACTGCCAGGAGAAATATCAGTAACGTCAGATATGCAGATGACACCACCATTATGGTAGCAAGTGAAGAAGAACTAAAGAGCCTCTTGATGAAATTAAAAGACGCTTACTCCTTGGAAGGAAAGTTATGACCAACCTAGACAGTGTATTAAAAAGCAGAGATGTTACTTTGTCAACAAAGGTCCATCTATGGTTTTTCCAGTAGTCATGTATGGGTGTGAGAGTTGGACTATAAAGAAAGCTGAGCACTGAAGAATTGATGCTTTTGAACTGTGGTGTTGGAGAAGACTCTTGAGAGTCCCTTGGACTGCAAGGAGATCCAACCAGTCCATCCTAAAGGAGATCAGTCCTGGGTGTTCATTGGAGGGACTGATGTTGAAGCTGAAACTCCAAAGCTTTGGCCACCTGATGCAAAGAGCTGACTCATCTGAAAAGACCCTGATGCTGGGAAAGATTGAGGGCAGGAGGAGAAGGGGACGACAGGGGATAAGATGGTTGGATAGCATCACCGACACAATGGACATGGGTTTGGGTGGATTCTGGGAGTTGGTGATGGATAGGGAGGCCTGGCAAGCTGCACTTCATGGGGTCGCAAAGAGTCAGACATGACTCAGAGACTGAACTGAACTGATGGGACCGGATGCCATGATCTTTGTTTTTCTGAATGTTGAGCTTTAAGCCAACTTTTTCATTCTCCTCTTTCACTTTCATCAAGAGGCTCTTTAGTTCTTCACTTTCTGCCATAAGGGTGGTGTCATCTGCATATCTGAGGTTATTGATATTTCTCCTGGCAATCTTGATTACAGCTTGTGCTTCAACCAGCCCAGCGTTTCTGATGGATACAATTTGGATGGATATTACAATATGGTTTATAATCAATGTAAATGATAGGTTCCGTTCAAAGTTGTAACTCTATATCCAATTTTTTTTTTCACTTGTCCATCAGTTAACTTTTGGAGCCTGTCTTCACACAACTTACTTACCCTTGACTGTGCGCATAGATGTTCCAAGGTCTAAACACAGCCTTTTGCAAAAACACAGGAAGCAGTTACCTGCATGATACGAAAATCACTCCAGGTTTACTTACTACTCCTGTTTGCTTTTGTTAGGAAAAGGAGCTTTGGTTTTATCATCTGCAACAAGGTTAAAAATGAAAATGCTGTCTCTTCTCACCGAGTTCTCACCGAGTCTCAGAAGGTAAAACAAATGACTAACAGTAAGGTATAAAACATTGATATAAAATTTTGTGAGGATAGATTTCATGAGATGCTAGAGATCAAAGAGAAACACAGGATCTATAAAAACTTGAAATAATGGATTCATTATATATAGAGAGAAGAATGACTTACCACACTTATGTCTGTGGGTTTTAAAAGTTTATTTGTTTACCCACCTACCCATCTGCGCCAGGTCTTATTTGCAGTGGGATCTTTGATTTTTGCTGCAACATTCAAACTCTTAGTTGTGGCATATGGGATCTAGTTCCCTGACCAGGGATCGAACCTGGGCATTGAGAGCACAGAGTCTTAGCTACTGAAGGACCAGGGAATCCAATGTGTGTTTTAATGTGAAGAAAATCCATCAAAATTATCCCAGTAAAACTTTAGTTTGGGGTCTGTACACTCTGATGGGAATGTGATGTCGAAAAAATTCTCCACTTATTAAGTCCTAGGTGCCAGGGACTGTTCTTTTTGCAAGGAAAACAATAAAGAATACACAGTTTCTGACCTCAAGGGCTTTTCCTCTAAAGGACAAGATGAATTATCCAACAAATAATCACTATAAATAAGGGGAAACCCAGAAATAAATGTTATTTTGTGTGTTTTGAAGCATTAGCTTTAACCTTTGATTGATTTTTCATCTTTTCAAATTAGGGCAAATAATAATTCAGTATTTTTTCCTATGTACTTTGATCTCATTAAGTGTTTGAGGCAGTTGTGTTTTTTAAATGATACTTTGTCTCAATTCAAGCACTAAATCTGCTGAACCTTTTCCTGAAAATTGGCTTCATTTCCCCTTCATTTTCTGCTAAGGGTTTACATCACTGCAAGAGGAATAATTTCCTTTACAGAGGAGCCATAATATACACAGATACAAATCAACCCTTTTTTTTTTAACCCTTTATCCACCCAGCTGCAGTAATTTCTTCTACAAAAACAGAATAATCAGAAACTACTATAGAAATGTTAGGTTTTTGTTACTAAAGAATAACTAGAAACACAAGCAATGTGTACTATAGATACACATTTTCTATGAAGTTGATGTTGAAACCTATATTCCAGTGAGGGGGGTACTCTAGGTTTTTAAAAAGATAAAATAAATGAAAGAAATCAATAACAACCACAACACATAACTAGATGTTGTTAGAGAATGTTGTGAACCGTGATCTCTGGTCCACCTTTGTGGATCACTTTATTCTTGCTGTGTTGGTGAGTCATTCATCTTTCTATGAAATCGTATTTGTTGTACTGACTCAATATTTACTGATCGCTTATGACACAGAGCACCATCCCTGAGAGTGAGAGAATCTCATCATCTCTCTGTCTTTGTAAACTTACAGCACAAACTCCAGGAGGCTGGGAGGTGAGGGCAGATAATCCAGTATTAGTGTGGGAGTAACCTTGACCACCTTACCAGCTGAGATGAACTCTGAAGTGAGCTATGTAGGAGAGGAAAAAGTGGCCAACGCATGAGAAAAGATGCTTACCTTAGCAGAAAAGATTAAGGGTAGACATCATAGGGTTAATCAAAGAGATTTCATGGTAATGGGGAGAGAGTGGTGGTCAGCTTTAAAAGGGAGCCCAGACTCCCCCTTCCTGCTATGACATGACTTTACCCAGTAGGTTACAGGGTTAGATCTTAACAGAGCCCCCTGCAGAGGGTAGAGAACTCACCACTACCAAGGAAGCAGATGAGGCCCATCGAGGGGCTGTTCTCATTTTGACCCTTCCACTCCTGAGACTGACAGTCACTTCTCTTTTTCACATTTTAAAATTAGTTTGATTTTTCTTATTGAAACATAGTTGATTTACAATGTTGTGTTAGTTTGTACTGTACAGCAAAGTGACTTACTTATATATACAAATATATATTTATATATGCTTCTATATATATGTATATTTTTATATATGTATATATGTACAAAAAAAGGTCTTATTGACCCAGATAACCACAATGGTGTGACCACTCATTTAGAGCCAGACATCCTGAAGTGTGAAGTCCAATGGGCCTTAGGAAGCATCACTGCAAACAAAGCTAGTCAAAATGATAGAATCCCAGTTGAGCTATTTCAAATCCTAAAAGGTGATGCTGTGAAATTGCTGCACTCAATATGCGAGCAAATTTGGAAAACTCAGCAGTGGCCACAGGACTGGAAAAGGTCAGTTTTCGTTCTGATCCCAAAGAAGGATAATGCCAAAGAATGTTCAAATTACCACACAACTGCACTCATTTCACATGCTTACAGGGCTCAAAATCCTTCAAGCTAGGCTTCAACAGTATGTGAACCAAGAACTTCCAGATATACAAGCTGGATTTAGAAAAGGCAGAGAAACAAGAGAACAACTTGCCAACATCTGTTGGGCCATAGTAAAAGCAAGGGAATTCCAGGAAATCATCTGCTTCATTACCTACACTAAAGCCTTTGACTGTGTGGATCACAACAAACTGTGGAAAATTCTTAGAGATGGAAATACTAGACCACCTTAACCTACCCCCTGAGAAACCTGTATGCAAGTCAAGAAGCAACAGTTAGAAACAGACATGGAAAAATGGACTGGTTTGAAATTGAGAAAGGAGTATGTCAAGGCTATATATTGTCACCCTGCTTATTTAACTTATATGCAGAATACAATCATGTGAAATGCCAGGCTGGATGAAGCACAAGCTGGAATCAAGATTGCCAAGAGAAATATCAATAACCTCAGATAAGCAGATGACACTGCCCTAATGACAGAAAGTGAAGAGGAACTAAAAAGCCTCTTGATGAAAGTGAAAGAAGAGAGTGAAAAAGCCAGCCTAGAACTCAACATTTGAAAAACTAAGATCATGGCATCCGGTCCCATTACTTCATGGCAAATTGATGGTTTAAAAATGAAAACAGTGCTGCGATGAACATTGGGGTACACGTGTCTCTTTCAATTCTGGTTTCCTTGGTGTGTATGCCCAGAAATGGGATTGCTGGGTCATAAGGCAGTTCTATTTGTAGTTTTTTAAGGAATCTCCACACTGTTCTCCATAGTGGCTATACTAGTTTGCATTCCCACCAACAGTGTAAGAAGGTTCCCTTTTCTCCACACCCTCTCCAGCATTTATTGCTTGTAGACTTTTGGGTCGCAGCCATTCTGACTGGTGTGACATGGTACCTCATTGTGGTCTTGATTTGCATTTCTCTGTTAATGAGTGATGTTGAGCATCTTTTCATGTGTTTGTTAGCCATCTGTATGTCTTCTTTGGAGAAATGTCTATTTAGCTCTTTGGCGCATTTTTTGATTGGGTCATTTATTTTTCTGGAATTGATCTGTAGGAGTTGCTTGTATATTGAGATTAGTTGTTTGTCAGTTGCTTCACTTGCTATTATTTTCTCCCATTCTGAAGGCTGTCTTTTCACCTTGCTTATAGTTTCCTTTGTTGTGCAGAAGCTTTTAATTTTAATTAGATCCCATTTGTTTATTTTTTCTTTTATTTCCAGTATTCTGGGAGGTGGGTCATAGAGGATCCTGCTGTGATTTATGTCTGAGAGTGTTTTGCCTATGTTCTCCTCTAGGAGTTTTATAGTTTCTGCTCTTACATTTAGATCTTTAATCCATTTTGAGTTTATTTTTGTGTATGGTGTTAGAAAGTGATCTAGTTTCATTCTTTTACAAGTGGTTGGCCAGTTTTCCCAGCACCACTTGTTAAAGAGATTGCCTTTAATCCTTTGTATATTCTTGCCTCCTTTGTTGAAGATAAGATGTCCATCAGCAGACGAATGGATAAAAAAGCTGTGGTACATATACACAATGGAGTATTACTCAGCCATTAAAAAGAATACATTTGAATCAGTTCTAATGAGGTGGATGAAACTGGAGCCGATTATACAGAGTGAAGTAAGCCAGAAAGAAAAACACCAATACAGTATACTAACACATATATATGGAATTTAGAAAGATGGTAATGATAACCCTGTATGCGAGACAGCAAAAGAGACACAGATGTATTGAACAGACTTTTGGACTCTGTGGGAGAGGGAGAGAGTGGGATGATTTGGGAGAATGGCATTGAAACATGTAGACTATCATGTAAGAAACAAATCTCTAGTCTAGGTTCAATACAGAATACAGGATGCTTGGGGCTGGTGCACTGGGATGACCCAGAGAGATGATATGGAGAGGGTGGTGGGAGGGGGGTTCAGGGTTGGGAACTCATGTATACCTGTGGTGGATTCATGTCAATGTATGGCAAAATCAATACAGTATTATAAAGTAAAAAAAAAAATTAAATTAATAATAATAATAATAAAAATAAAAAATAAAAATGGAAACAGTGACAGACTTTATTTTCTTGGGCTCCAAAATTGCTGGATGGTGACTGCAGCCATGAAATTGAAAGATGCTTGCTCCTTGAAGAAAAGCTATCACAAAACTAGACAATCTGTTAAAAAGCAGAGACATTACTTTGCTGACAAAAGTTTATATAGTCAAAGCTATGGTTTTTCCAGTAGTCATATATGGATGTGAAAGCTGGACTTCATAAAGAAGGCTGAGTGCTGGAGAATTGATGCTTTTGAACTGTGGTGCTGGAGGAGACCCCTGAGAGTCCCTTGGACTGCAAGAAGATCAAACCAGTCAATCCTAAAGGAGATCAATCCTGAATATTCATTGGAAGGACTGAGGCTGAAGCTCCAGTACTTTGGCCAGCTGATGCCAAGAGCCGACTTACTGGAAAAGACCCTGATGCTGGGAAAGATTGAAGGCAGGAGGTGAATGAGGTGACAGAGGATGACATGGAGAGATGACATCATTGACTCAATGAACACGAGTTTGAGCAAATTCCGAGAGATGGTGAAGGACAGGGAAGCCTTCCCAGGTTAGGAAGCCAGGGAGCTTCAGGACAGAGCTAGAAAAAGGCATCAGAACTGTTCTGGGCTGACTCTTGAGGAAGGTCATGGGCCAGTCTGGAGAAGGACTGGTTCCCTAGTTGCTGAGAGGGCTGACAGAAGAGGATCTTGAGTCATCATCATTATCCCTCTTCAAGGATTGCCTTAGCTGAGAAAGCTGTCCTGCTCAAAGTTGTACCACCTTCTGAGGTCTGCTCACATTCACAGCAACACATCCCAGCTCAAAACAACACTCGGAGTCATCCCTGCAGAAGAGAGTATTAATCGAGCTCAGTTTCTCCCTCTTCCTTCCTATTCCTTTGGTAGCACAATAACAACCCTTAAATGAAGGTCCTGCTCATTTTTATGAAGTACACACCTGTCTTGGCTTATAAGCTGTACAGAAACAGGCAACAGACTAGATTTGGCCCGTGGCTGTCATTTGACAATCTTTGTTCTATAGCCACTTTCATAAATTAAGTCAGTTTGGGTGTGAGCTTATATTACGTGATGCTCATTTCCCAAAGTTAAAATAATTAAGCTAAAATGGTTACATTTAAGTCATGGATGGATAAATCAATAATGCCACCAACTCGAAAATAATAAGCAAAACCATTTCCAAGAAAAAAAAACACTCCTGTTCTCTCCATTCTGTATTTTTCCATGAAATAAAAGGAAGACTTTGTCAGTTTGAGCACCAAACATTCTTGAAGTGACGTCTCCATCACTTGACAAAGGAAAACATTGTTGGTGCTTAAATGTGAAAATTTGATGCTGTGATAAAGAGTGGTTTTCTACAGTTTTCTCACTTTGAGCTTCATGGAATCTAGCAACCATAAAGATGGAAAGAAGGCAAAATGTCACATTCACTTGGGACTGACATTGGAAAGAAGCTGTCTGGCAACGATTCACTGAACCCATTCATCAGGAGACCTAGAATCTGCTCAGGGGCAATTGTGACCTCAGGCCGGCCATGCCAGCCACCACCCTGTTCTTCAGCCACTCTAGCAGCTAAAGTGGACATTACGCCCTGGAGGGCTTCCATGTTTCATCTCTGGGCTGCAGGAGAAACCAGCATCAGGGATTGTGCCCTTAAAGGGTAGGTACTCAAGAATGTCCATGGAATGAATTTGAGTGATTGAACACATGAGGAGCTCAGAACAGATCCTCCAGTGGACTCTGCTCCTCTTTCGTTTTGTTGTTTCAACTCCTGCGCAGGCTTCAGCATCAAACTGTGAACAGGACATATTTTCCTAACGGCTTATTTGATGTTAGTACCTAGTCAGAGGTGACCTTGTATGAAACTAGACTCTTCAGTTTTCACACTTTAATTACCTTCATATTAAAAACTGATTTTTTTCCCATAGAATATAGGACTCAGACTCCTGCATTCTAAATGAGAATTAAAATTTCCCAGAGGAGAGTGTCTCAAATAGGCCCCTGGTGTGATTCATGATTTCCTTTTGTTGCCTTCTCTCCCATAGGTGTAATCTTTTTAAAGGCATTCTCTGTTAATCCCGTAATGATATCTGAAAGAAAATCAGTGAGGATAGAGGAGGTCTGACTTTTCCAACCCTAAACTCTCTCAGTTAGAGTTAGAAATAACTTCGGGAAACCATCGCCTCAAAGACTATGGTTAAACTAAAAATAACATGATACAATTTGAAGGGGGTGGATGACTGTGGTTCAGACAAGAGCTTTGCCTTTATTGCAGGCTCTCAGGCAGAGGTCACTATGAAGTCAAGCATTGTGGTTTCTGACAAGTCTTCTCCAACTCTGCAGAGATCCTGGGCATGATCCCTCTTCAAGCCTCCTTTGACTTCCTGTCCTTCTAAAACATCCTCAGAAAAAAATGAAAAAATAAAACATCCTTAGATTTTCTGGGGTGCCTGATCTGGCCCCTTCTACATTCAAGGCTAAAAGATGGAGCATCAGGGTGGAAGGGGGAACCAGAAAGGATGAGGAGTAATAATGGTACCTAAACTACTTTCTCTGTGTCCCAGGTGGCTCAGCGGTAAAGAATCCACCTGCCAATGGAGGAGACATGGGTTCAATCTCTAGGTCAGGAAGCTCCCCTGGAGAAGGGACTAGCAACCCACTCCAGTATTCTTGCTTGGGAAATCTCATGAACAGAGGAGCCTGGTGGGCTACTGTCCATGGGGTTTCATAAGAGTCGGACATGACTTAGTGACTAAACAACAACAAAAAGCTACCTTCTCACCAGGGCTCATGACCTCCCACGCTGGCGCAGATGGAAGAGGGGGTGGAATTCATCCTCTTCCACACTAAGCTGTAAGCGGAGCATTCTAGAGTCTGTGAGCCACGTCACCTCAGCCCAGGCTGGATGTGAGCACTACAGCTGAGCAGTGTTCCATCCTGCTCGGTAATTTAGTTATTTCCTTATTACTTAACACAAACTCATTTTTTAAAAAAGAGAAAAATCTGTAAAATTAACACAAAAGCTTCATGGTCATAATGATCCTTGATACTGCCCTAACACGCTTCACTTGGAGAATCTCAAACAAGTATTGAGCCACCAATTTTTATGGGAAAGGGGATATGATTTGAAGTTGTGATATGGCCTGGTCATTCAATGTGTAAAGTCAAAATACAAAAGTAATGGTGCAACACAGGAGAAAATTGAGTTACAGAGTAATCCAGAAGGTTGAGGAACATAGGTCAGAGGCGTCTGCTGTCTTCTTTCTATGTCCTCGAGGGAGCTCGGTTGCTCTTGTGAGACCCTGCTATGCACTGCTGTGTTCATGCTTTCTCGTAGCTCAGGGTGTCCAGGTGATGATATACTTGTTTTCTGTGGACTGTAAGGGGTGGCTAATATTTCCTGAGAAACCCTGTTTAAATTCAACAGCCTGAACCTTTTTCCCTGTGCCTTCTCCCCTTCTTTCCTAAAGGCAACACGCTCGGAGGCATGTGGGTGTTGGTGTGCACACACGCACACGCGCTCAGTCATGTCTGACTCTTTGTGACCCCGTGGACTGTAGGCTGCTAGGCTTCTGTGTCCATGGGATGTTCCAGGCAAAACTACTGGAGTGGGTTGCCATTTCCTCCTCTAATTTTTGGAGGTCGAGGAGCTGAGTTAGCATCTTGAGGAAGAAAGGCCCAGCTAAGGGCGGCAAGGCAGAAAGACAGAATCCCTGGACCATCCTCTGACCTCTGTGTTTCAGCGACTGTTGTTTTGATAATTTAAGCCAAACAGCATCCCTCACTGACACACTTATCAGGTGAGGGGCCCTGAGGACCCGTTAACTGAGCAAAGTCACACAGCCAAGCCATGGTTCAAGTTTGTATCTGCTTCACAGGAGACCACTCTAGCTCCATTTGTCTTAGCTTCTGCTTCCTCAGTGGAGTCCTGGAACATGGGGTGTTTTCCTGTGGCTGAAGTTCCGAAATGTGATTCCCTTCACCGTGTTAAGTGACAGACTTATTCAGGTGTATAGCAAAGTGATTCAGTGAATATATATATATAATATGTAAATTATATATATTTATATATATAATTAAACACATACACATACTGCTATATAGTAGGTCCTTGTTATCTATTTTATATAGTCTGTATCTGTTAATCCCAAACTCCTAATCTATCCCTCCTGCCCTTTTCCCTTTGTTACTCATATGTTCTATCTGTGAGTCTATTTCTGTTTTATAAATAAGTTCATTTGTATAATTTTTTTTAAGATTCCACATATAAATGATACCATATGGTATTTGTCTTTATCTGACTTCACTGAGTATGATAATCTCTATGATAATCTCTGCTGCTGCTGCTGCTAAATCGCTTCAGTTGTGTCCAACTCTGCGACCCCAGAGACAACAGCCCACCAGGCTCCCCCGTCCCTGGGATTCTCCAGGCAAGAACACTGGAGTGGGTTGCCATTTCCTTCTCCAAGGCATGAAAGTGAAAAGTGAAAGTGAAGTCGCTCAGTCGTGTCCGACTCTTAGCGACCCCATGGACTGCAGCCCACCAGGCTCCTCCATCCATGGGATTTTCCAGGCAAGAGTACTGGAGTGGGGTGCCATTGCCTTCTCCAGATAATCTACAATCCATCCGTGTTACTGCAAATAGCATTCTTTCATTCCTTTTAATGGATGAGTAATACTCCATTGGGTTTTATGGATGAGTAATATATATGTATATATTCTACATACATATATATATATATATATACACACACACACACACACACCACATCTTGTTTAATCATTTATCTGTCAGTGGACACTTAAGTTGCTTCCATGTTTCACTATTGCAAATAATGCTGCCATGAATATTGGGGTGCATGTATCTTTTCAGATTAGATTGTTTTTTTCTGGATATATGTCCAGGAATGGAATTTCTAGATCATATGGTAGCTCTGTTTTTAGTTTTTTAAGAAATCTCCGTATGGTTCTCCAAAGTGGCTGCTGTACCAATTGACATTCCCACCAACAAAGAGGCTTCTCTTTACTCCATTTGTCCCATTTGTTTATTTTTGCTTTTATTTCTTTTGCCTTGGGAGACTGACCAAAGAAAACATTGGTACAATTTATGTCAGAGAACGTTTTGCCTGTGTTCGCATCCAAGAGTTGTATGGGGTCGTGCCTTCTGTTTAAGTCTCTAAGGCATTTTGAGTTTCCTTTTGTGTAGGGCATGTTCTAACCATACACATACACAAACTCACTGATTAACATGCAATTTACTGTTTTTTAAAGATTTTTTCTTTCTTTTAAAATGAGGTTATGTTTTATTTGGGAAGATTTTTCTTATCAAGGGGAAAATCTATTTTCAGTATGATATCAAAAGCTCAGTGCCATTCAGCAAATAGAATTAAATATCAAAAAAGGCAGTATCAACAGTTACTAGCCCTAGTGGACTTACATTTCCCTATTTTCTCTCGTAATTAGTTACAAAGGAGTAATATTTCATACAAGTCTCTTTACATTACCCTAATAGTCTGTATTTTTAGATTTTATTGTATTTGTGTTGAGAATACTTTGTTATGTTCCTGAACAGTATTGAAGATGAGTTGAGTACCCATTTGACACTGAATTTTCTGTTATATTTTATCCAGTAATAGAAACATGGTTTGTTTATTTGTTTTACAGTTGTTTCATTTGAACTCTATTGCTTTTTATTTTTATGTTTCTCTAATACAATGTATGATAGAAACATGGATTTGAAGTGAGATTTTTACAAAAGTATAACATCTTCCTTTAGAATAATATAAAGTACTTCTCAAGTGATCATACATCACCTTAACACCGTTATGTTGTTAGAAGTAGTGACCATTTAAATTCAGCCATTAACATATTTTTTTGAAAGATATTAATGATAGGTTCCTTTATCAGCTATGCTGCTGCGCTAAAAATCTTATAGCATCTATCTAATGTTGCTGTTGTTTAGTCACTAAGTCATGTCTGACTCTTTGTGACCCCATGGACTGTAGGCTTCCAGGTTCCTCTGTCCATGGGATTTCTCAGGCAAGAATACTGGAGTGGGTTGCCATTTCTTTCTCTAGGGGATCTTCCTGACCCAGAAACCGAACCTGTGTCTCCAGTATTTGCATACGGGTTCTTTATCACTGAGCCACCAGGGAGGCCCGTCTACTGTTATTATACTCTTAAAAACAGATACAGCATCTAACCACAGTGGCCTGTGAATACCGAGTGTAGATACCTGGGATTTGACACAACTTCTTTGAAAAAGTTGATTTAACCCCAGCTCAGTCCCTTTCATCAGTCATCCACTTCCTCTAATAATGGTATCTGGTAACATGTAGACAGTTTATCGTCATCCCAGAATATGCCTTAGCACATGAGTGTTTCTTCACTATTTACTAATCAGAAAGAGCTGAAATATTCAGTTTGACTGAATTACTTTACAAGTAATATATAGAGACTCCAACTAACTAACGCGCTCCTCAGGACTTTTCCTCTTCTACCGTTTGCACATATTCAGGGGGCCCATGCTTCTGAAGTAAGATGCTGAAGTGTTTTTAATTGGATTAGCTTCTTCATTTCTATGCATTTTATTCTAAGATCCTTTATTGTGACAATGTTGAGTGTGCCTGTCTTGTATCACAAAGCTTGTTATATAAATGTAGCTATATTTCCTTTTTAAAAATTATTTATGCACTTGTTCAATTACTGAGTCATGTCAGCCCTTTGTGACTGCCTGGACTACAGCATGCCAGGCTTCCCCGTCCTTCACTATTTCCTGGAGTTTGCTCAAATTCATGTCCATTGAGTTGATGATGCCATCTAACCATCTCATCCTCTGTCACCCCCTTCTCCTTTTGCCTTCAATCTTTCCCAGCATCAAGGTCTTTTCTAAGGAGTCAGTTCTTCACATCAGGTGGCCAAAGCACTGGAGCTTCAGCTTCAGCATCAGTCCTTCCAGTGAATAGTCAGGGTTCATTTCCTTTAGGATTGATTGGTTTGATCTCTTTGCAGTTCAAGGGACTCTCAAGTGTCTTCTCCAGCACCCACAATTTGAATATTTCTAAAATCATTCTTGTGGTGACATGCAGAAGTAATAAAGCCACAAAACCAAACCAGAAAATATTCACAAATACTTGACCACGTAGACTCAGGCCTATGACACTGTCTAGGAAGGCAAGCTCTGGGGGAGAAAAAAAAAATAACTATTTGCTGTTTTTTGAAGTCCAGCCAACCACAGGTCTTTGGTTTTGAGTTCTCCTTGTGGTTTAGTTATGGATTTGCTCTATTACCAAGACTGATCATTTCTGAAGTGGTGACTTTTAAGTCTCTTTAGATGTTAGGAATTTGTTTAAGGAGAAAAGGCCTGAGCATTCTGTTACAGTAGTCCTAAGGAAAATAATAAGGAATTGAGTTATAGTCATGGAACAAAACAGCTGAGAAAGAGAATAGAGGATATTAGTGGATTTGGTGTTGGAAAGAATCTTAGTGAGAAAATGCTGAAGAATTCCTAGGTTCCTGACATGTATACCAAATGAGATATATTATTAATAATAATTCAACAGGATAAAGATGTAATGGACACATGTATTGGTATATTATCTATAAGGAGACATTTACAAATAACCAAAATGTTGAGTAATAGGGAAATGAGTTAGTAAACTGTGGTTGAGAATGAAAAGTATCATTTCATAATCTGACCACATGTGGGAACTTAGGGAAACCAACAAAATTCTGTCATGGAACCAAGGTCAGCTTTATTCCTGAGGTCACCGGATTGTTTCACCTGCCTGTTATTAGTATTGTTGAAACCAGGGTTGCCAGACCTGACGGTTTCTAGGCATCTGTGAAGGATGCCCAGGTGAGGCCTGATCTACCCAAGGTTAGGGAGCTCAGGCAAACAGTCACTGAAAAGCAGTCCATTCAGGCCAAACCTTCACTCCAGGAAAGCTGGGCATGGAGAGGGAGGCCGCCCCCAAGGGAGTCCGGTCCGCTGAGCCCAGAAGGGATAGGAGGCAGATGCAAAGAGACTCCCTGAGGACTCAGAACTGGTAGGAACTGGTTTCTCAGTGGAGAGAATGGGATAGGGAATTCACCAAGCACCCACATGCTGTTTTCATACTTCCCCTGTACAACCCATTTCTTATGGGCACAACCCCACCAGCAGAGCTGTGGGAGTGGCATGTTGCGGAAGACAGCATAGCTTTATCTCAACCCTGTGCCAGCCCCGAGATTCCACTTTTCATGGCACTGAAAGAAAGAGATTAGCAAGGACCCAGAAAACTGGAGTTACTGAGTGACTGAACTGAACTGAACTGAACTATGTAACCACATTCTTTTTATACTGTATTCCACCCAATAAGCATGTACAAAGAGTACATTTAGCAACAAAATAAGGACTTCTAGGATGGTGACCTGTGTGCCAAGAGCACTGTGGTATAATCTTGGTGTGGCCATTGTACCTTTGGGTTTTAAAGCTCTTAAATCCACATTTGCCTGCTGCAGGAAGCAGGATGTGGTGAGCGGTGCTGGCCTTCTCTTCAGTGGGAGAGGGCCTGGGGAGCTCAGAAAGAGTCCTGGATTCACAGGCAGGAGACCTGTCAATTGACTAGCTGAGTGACCTCAGGAAAGGCATTCAATCTGAGCCTGAGCTTCCTGCTCTGTCATATTAGATGGATGGTGCCTTTCTCATCTTTCAGAATTGTTGTGACCACCATGAGATACTTCAGTTCAGTCGCTCAGTCATGTCTGACTCTTCACAGCCCCATGGACTGCAGCACACCAGGCCTCCCGGTCCATCACCAACTCCCAGAGTTTACTCAAACTCATGTCCATTGAGTCGGTAAAGCAATCCAGCCATCTCATCCTCTGTTGTCCTCTTTCCCTCTTGTCTTCATCTTTCCCAACATCAGGAAATGAGTCAGCTCTTCACATCAGGTGGCCAAAGTATTGAGGTTTCAGCTTCAACATCAGTCCTTCCAATGAACATTCAGGACTGATTTTATTTACGATGGACTTGTTGGATCTCCTTGCGGTCCAAGGGACTCTCAAGAGTCTCCTCCAACAACACAATTCAAAAGCATCAATTCTTCAGTGCTCAGCTTTCTTTATAGTCCAACTCTTACATCCATACACGACCACTGGAAAAACCATGGCCTTGACTAGACGGACCTTAGTCGGCAAAGTAATGTCTCTGCTTTATAATATGCTGTCTAGGTTGGTCATAACTTTGCTTCCAAGGAGTAAGCATCTTTTACTTTCATGGCTTAAGTCACCATCTGCAGTGATTTTGGAGCCCAGAAAAATAAAGTCAGCCACTGTTTCCACTGTTTCCCCATCTATTTGCCATGAAGTGATGGGACCAGATGCCATGATCTTTGCTTTCTGAATGTTGAGCTTTAAGCCAACTCTTTCATTCTCCTCTTTCATTTTAATCAAGGGGCTCTTTAGTTCTTCTTCACTTTCGGCCATAAGGGTGGTGTCATCTGCATATCTGAGGTTATTGACTTTTCTCCCAGCAAACTTTATTCCAGTTTGTGCTTCATCCAGCCCAGCATTTCTCATGATGTACTCTGCATAAAAGTTAAATAAGCAGGGTGATAATATACAGCCTTGACATACTCCTTTTCCTATTTGGAACCAGTCTGTTGTTCCATGTCCAGTTCTAACTGTTGCTTCCTGACCTGCATACAGATTTCTCAAGAGGCAGGTCAGGTGGTCTGGTATTCCCATCTCTTTCAGAATTTTCCACAGTTTATTGTGATCCACACACGTCAGGCTTTGGCATAGTCAATAAAGCAGAAATAGATATTTTTCTGGAATTCTCTTGCTTTTTCAATGATCCAGCGGATGTTGGCAACTTAATCTCTGGTTCCTCTGCCTTATCTAAATCCAGCTTGAACATCTGGAAGTTCTCAGTTCATGTACTGTTGAAGCCTGGCTTGGAGAATTTTGAGCATTACTTTGCTAGCATGTGAGATGAGTGCAACTGTGTGGTAGTTTTAGCATTCCTTGGCATTGCCTTTCTTTGGGATTGGAATGAAAACTGACCTTTTCCAGTCCTGTGGCCACTGCTGAGTTTTCCAGATTTGCTGACATATTGAGTGCAGCACTTTCACAACATCATCTTTTAGGATTTGAAATAGCTCAACTGGAATTCCATCACCTCCTTAGCTTTGTTCGTAGTCATGCTTCCTAAGGCCCACTTAACTTCACATTCCTGGATGTCTGGCTCTAGCTGGGTGATCACACCATCATGATTATCTGGGATGTGAAGATCTTTTTCGTACAGTTCTTCAGTGTATTCTTGCCACCTCTTCTTAATATCTTCTGCTTCTGTTAGGTCCATACCATTTCTGTTCTTTACTGAGCCCATCTTTGCATGAAATGTTCCCCTGGTATCTCTAATTTTCTTGAAGAGATCTCTAGTCTTTTCCATTCTATTGTTTTCCTCTATTTCTTTGCATTGATCACTGAGGAAGGCTTTCTTAACTCTCCTTGTTATTCTTTGGAACTCTGCATTCAAATGGGTATATCTTTCCTTTTCTCCTTTGCCTTTCACTTCTTTTCTCAGCTATTTGTAAGGCCCCCTCAGACAGCCATTTTGCTTTTTTGCATTTCTTTTTCTTGGGGATGGTCTTGATCCCTGTCTCCTGTACACTGTCACGAACCTCCATTCATAGTTCATCAGGCACTCTATCTATCATAGCTACTCCCTTAAATCTATTTCTCACTTCCACTGTATAATCGTTAGGGATTTGATTTAGGTTATACCTGAATGGTCTAGTGTTTTTCCCTGCTTTCTTCAACTTAAGTCTGAATTTGGCAATAAGGAGTTCATGATCTGAGCCACAGTCAGCTCCCAGTCTTGTTTTTGCTGACTGTATAGAGCTTCTCCATCTTTGGCTGCAAAGAATATAATCAGTCTGATTTCGGTGTTGACCATCTGATGATGTCCATGTGTAGACTCTTCTCTTGTGTTGTGTGAGATACTTAAAATCTTTCAGTTCAGTTCAGTCTCTCAGTCATGTCCGACTCTTTGCGACCCCATAAATCCCAGCATGCCAGGCCTCCCTGTCCGTCACCAACTCCCGGAGTTTACTTAAACTCATGTCCATAGAGTCGGTGATGCCATCAAGCCATCTCATCCTCTGTCACCCCCTTCTCCTCCTGCCCCCAATCCCTCCCAGCATCAGGGTCTTTTCCAATGAGTCAACTCTTCGCATGAGGTGGCCAAAGTACTGGAGTTTCAGCTTTAGCATCAGTCCCTCCAATGAACACCCAGGACTGATCTCCTTTAAGATGGACTGGTTGGATCTCCTTGCAGTCCAAGGGACTCTCAAGAGTCTTCTCCAACACCACAGTTCAAAAGCATCAATTCTTCAGCACCTAGCTTTCTTCACAGTCCAACTCTCACATCCATACATGACCACTGGAAAACACATAGACTTGACAGATGGACCTTTGTTGGCAAAGTAATGTCTCTGCTTTTGAATATGCTATCTAGGTTGGTCATAACTTTCCTTCCAAGGAGTAAGCATCTTTTAATTTCATGGCTGCAATTATCATCTGCAGTGATTAAAATGGGTATGAATATCTGTAAAGGGTGACCTAAGCTAGTATTGAAATAATGTACTGAAACCTGTTCCTACCTATTACAGAAACTCCTAAACACCCCGATGCATCCTAGAGTTTCTTTCAACATAACACTGAAACACTGAGGATTTTTAAACCTATCAGCATAGCTAACCTCTCTTCTGAGTTCTAGGCATCTGAATGTCATTTAAGCCTCAGACTCAGAATAGCAAAACTTAGAGTCTGTCCCTCCTCCTGTTTCCTCTCGCTTAACGAATGACATCCCCATCCATCCAATGACAGAAACCGGAAACTGTCATGCCACTCCCCCAGCACCATCGCACCCCACCACCTACTCCTAAATTCTGTTGGCACACGTGTCTGTATCTGCTTCCATCACCGTTACTTTAGTTCTTTTCTCGATTCCTCACACTTATCGTCTCACTTCTGTTTACCTCCTATGGCCATTTACCTTTGCTGTTGTCAACAGCATCTTTCTGAAGTTTAAGTCCAGTTACAGCGTGCTACATGTGTGCTGATTCACTTCAGTTTTGTCCAACTCTTTGTGACCCCATGGACTGTAGCCCACCAGGCTCCCCTGTCCTTGGGGCTTCTCCAGGCAAGACTACTGGAGTGGATTGCCATGCCCTCCTCCAGGGGCTCTTCCCTACCCAGAGATTAAACCCCCATCTCTTACATCTCCTGCACTGAGAGGTGGGTTCTTTACCACTTGCACCACCTGGGAAGCCCCCAGTTACAACACTCCTAAAATTCTTCAGTGTCTTGCCATGCTTCTGAGTATACACCCAACCTGTTAGCAAAGCTCACTAAGCTGTTCATGACTGGCCTCATCTCAGCTGCAGAGGTCTGCTTATGTTCTGTGCACTCACGCCCACACATGCAAATACACGAATTCACACACTCTGCTCCAAAATGCAGACACAGTGCCCTGTGTCTCTTCAAGGGTGCAGCCATCGCCCCATCTCTGCGTCGTCCATGCTGTTTCTGGAATAATTTCCCTGTTGAGCTCACTGTTAAGGATCTTCAAGGCTCAGTTTAAATACTGTGTCTTCCAACATACCTGAAATGATTTCCACGTCACACCACACACACCCCAACCCACCCAGCCACCCCTTCCATCTCTATGGCCATAGTCTCCCATAGGCTTCTCAGTTTATGATGGTTTCTTTTCTGACTTTGTTACCACATGAGCTCCTTGAGGGGAAGTACTGAAATTTCCCTTGTTTTCTTTCCAACAACTTGTTTGGTGCCTGGCATTCTCCTGACCCTGACCAATATGAGGAGTTGAGGAGATTCACCCAGAAGGAATATTCTTTGAGATCCCTGCCTAGACAGAAAGAGCATCTCTTTAATCAGGGACAACCCTGATGTTGTCCAGCAGGTGGAAAACAAGAGCTCAATGGTCAAGTCATAGGTTCTAAGAATGTTCTACACCAGTGGTACTTTGAAGGAGAGTTCACAGCCATCTGATTATTCTTCAGATATGACACGACACAGAAAGCAGAAAAGGGCTCCTTTTATTAATGGCAAGATACTGGCCAGAAGAGAATCAGTGGGATAGTACTCCCAAGGCTCAGGGCAAAGTGAACACTTCAAGTAGGAATGGAAAGTCCAAGGGAGTCAACAGGGCCAGAGAGAGACCGCAGCCCTGTAGAGTCAGGCCCTCAACCTTTCTACTTGTCCCAGGAAAACCTCCCAGCACCCGCATCTCACACTTGCAAATACACATATTCACACACTCGGCTCCAGAATACAGACAAGGATATTCCCTTGACACAGTCTTACCTTTGACGCATCCTTGGGGGAGGGCAGAGGACAAGAGTGGCACCTTCCATAGATATCTACTCCTTGACCACTATTCATTCCTTCTTCAAAAGCAGTTGCATACTTGGTTAAAATAGTGTTTAAATTAGTGTTTCTATCTTGAAGTGTCCAGGCACTACCCAGAAAGCCCAGGAGAGGTGCTCCCTCCTCATTAGCTCTTGTGTCTTAGGGCCATCTTCACCTTTCAAGCTTTCTCTGCTCACCACTCCATACACGCCTCAGGCCCACACGTGCACTCCCACTCACCTACTTACACTCATACCCACACATGCAAATACATACACACGCACAATCCACCACTCATATGAAAGTCCTGGTATCAGAAACGGCTTAAAAATCCTTTGGCATGTCGATGGCCATTCTCCCATATTATCTTAGCAAAACTTATAGATAACGACAAGTGTATATCAAACAACAACAAAAAGAAGGATATGAGGGAAATGTGCTCAAATGTGGGGGCTGTGGTGTGTTTTCCATTTATTCTGTCACTTATAATCAGATGAATAGAAGGATGGAGACACACACCAACACGCGTCTTTCAGTAGTGAGTGCCGCCCTTGCCATTCTCTGGCTGCCAAAGATGAAATAATATGTTATCTGTAACCTGAGTTTTCTTTGTCAATATTTTAGCAGATTCTTAACAGTCTGACCAGTGATATTTCTGGCTTTACTCCAGTATTCATCCATCTTCATTTTCTTAACAAGATTACTCCAGAAGAAGGAAAAGCCAAAGGGGGTTAAAGATGCTGATATTACTTGTTGAAAATACATAATGTAAAAATATTTTAATTTATAATAATTTAGTTGGGAAGCACCCAAATTAGTTCCAGTTATCTTAAGGGATTAGGAAAAGAATCAAGAATGTGAGAATCCTGGTGATTATGTTTCTTTGTTTTTGCATTTATGTAAAGCATGAACATAGGATTGCCAGATTTAGCAAATAGAAGTAGAGAATGTCCAGTTAAATTTGAATTTCAGATAAGCAATAAGTAATTTTAAAATGTGTGTTCCAAAGATTGCATGGGACATAATTTATAGCAAAAATTCTTCATTATTTATCTGAAATTCAGATTTAACTAGATATCTTAATTTTATCTGGCAATCTTACATGTATTATTTGTGATAAAAAGTTACAAGAAAAAAGAAACTATTGACATTTTAAAATATTTTATTTGATCACAGTCTAGTTGGTTTCAGTTCAGTTCAGTCACTCAGTCGTGTCCGACTCTTTGCAACCCCATGAACTGCAGCACACCAGGCCTCCCTGTCTATCACCAACTCCTGGAACTCACTCAAACTCTTGTCCATCGAGTCAGTGATGCCATCCAGCCATCTCATCCTCTGTCGTCCCCTTTTCCTCCTGCCCCCAATCCCTCCCAGCATCAGAGTCTTTTCCAATGAGTCAACTCTTCACATGAGGTGGCCAAAGTACTGGAGTTTCAGCTTTAGCATCATTCCTTCCAAAGAACTCCCAGGGCTGATCTCCTTCAGAATGGACTGGTTGGATTTCCTTGCAGTCCAAGGGACTCTCAAGAGTCTTCTCCAACACCACAGTTCAAACCATCAATTCTTTGACGCTCAGCCTTCACAGCCCAACTCTCACATCCATACATGACCACAGGAAAAACCATAGCCTTGACTAGATGGACCTTTGTTGGCAAAGTAATGTCTCTGCTTCTGAATATGCTATCTAGGTTGGTCAAAACTTTCCTTCCAAGGAGTAAGAGTCTTTTAATTTCATGGCTGCAGTCACCATCTGCAGTGATTTTGGAGCCCCCCAAAATAAAGTCTGACACTGTTTCTACTGTTTCCTCATCTATTTGCCATGAAGTGATGGGACAAGATGCCATGATCTTCGTTTTCTGAATGTTGAGCTTTAAGCCAACTTTTTCACTCTCCTCTTTCACTTTCATCAAGAGGCTTTATTAGTTCCTCTTCTGCAGGGGTCCAGCCCTGGTGGATCTAGGGAATTCGAAGCAGGGACGGAGTCGGGGTCTGGGAAAGGACTATTTAATTAGAAATATAAAGAAATTAGGAAAGAATAGTGTAGTGGGAAATTTAGAGGAGGAAAGAGGCTGTATTCCTTTGTTTACATAGAAAGCCAATAACGCCCTGAGACAAGGGACTTGAACCGTCTATGTAGGGCCACAAGCGCCCGCTTGAATAGAGGAGGGTGCCCCGCCTTGGGCTCCCTCTCACGTGGGTCTTAGAAGCCCAGGCAAATAAGTAGACACGGCTAACCTCTATGCCTCAGATGGGAATCAGCCAGAAAATAGAGTAAGAAAGAAAAGAAGGCATGGGGGAACCAGTCTTTCCAGGAACTGGCCCATCCTTTATTGTCTGGAAAACTTTTTATACTTTTGGTTGTACATAGAGATCAATGGATAATACAAAATTACGCAGCGTCAGCAGTCCTGACTCTTATCGAGACCAGGCTTTCTCTCTGCATACCTAGTTGTATACACAAGTCTTAGGTGATTTACATCATCTTCTGGCCAGGAGGCCTATTAGCATTTTATGGCCCTTTTCTCATAAGGGTCTGTCAACCAGAAAACTTATTTGCCTTAAAAGTGTTGTTCTTTCCAAAGTCTGGTGCCACTCTCAGAAAGCACTAAATAAAGTTACATTCTTACATAGCAAGGACACAACGATTTATAACAAAGAAAGAGGAGTACAGTGATTTATAACAAAGAGAAAGTTCATTAACTCCAAAGTCTAGTATTGCTAACATCAAAACTACTATATTCCTATTTCTGCCTCCCAATTACATTGATTAATATCCTCCCAGGTGCCTAAAAGATAAAGGATATGGAGGCCTGGCAGCAGTCATTGACTCAATGGTGAAACCCATCACCAATATAATTTTTTGCCTTTTAGAAAAGGCTCTATATCTTTAAGATGTTTTAAGCTTCGTGCCTCTCGTGGTTTGGGGGCTGTAAACAATCACAAGTTGTAAAAGTCTCTAACTGTCAGGCAAGTTAGCCATCAGAGGGGTGTCAGCTGAGACATTCCTTTCATATGCAGGAGACTGTTAACTGGAGCTCTAAGTTAACTCTTTCCAGAGAAAGGTGGTCAGGGATAGTAATGTCAGAAAAGTATAGTATAGCAGACAGTAAGCAGACAGATTTTGGTTTCGGGGTAGATGCTCAGGCAGAGGACCCCTTGAGACCTGACTCGCCTTGCCCCATCAGGTCTGTCCACATGGCCTTGTCATGGGTGGGATCTCCCGTGCAGGCTCCTGGCACTCTTCACTTTCTGCCATTTAAAATGTTATAACAGGTTCTACCTGACAGTCAGGTGATTCAGCCATATGTATATATATACACATTCACACATTTTCTCATATTCTTTCCCATTATGGTTTGTCACAAGATATGGAACATGGTTCCTTGTGCTATACTGTAGGACCTTGTTTTTTATCCATTTCGTATCTCCTAGTTTGCATCTGCTACTGCCAAGCTCCCCATCTCTCCCTCCCTCACCTCACCTCCCCCTTGGGAAGCACGAATCTGTTCTCCATCTTTGAGTCTGTTTCTGTTTCATATGATTGATCCTTTGTGTCATATTTTAGACTCTACATGTAAGTGATACCGTATGGTATTTGTATTTCTCTGACTTCATTTAGTATAATCTCTAGGTCCATCTATCCGTGTTGCTGCAAATGGCGTTATTGTCATTCTTTTGTATGACTGAGTAGAGTCCCAGTGTGTGTGTGTGTGTGTGTGTGTGTGTGTGTGTGTGTGTGTGTGTAACACACACCATCTCATCTTCTTTGTCCATTCAGCTGTTGATAGACATTTAGGTTGTTTCTGTGTCTTGGCCTTTGTCAGTAGTGCTGCCGTGAATGTAGGGGTGCACGTATCTTTTTGAATTAGTTTTGGCTGGATATATGCCCAGGAGTGGGATTGCTAGATCATATGATAACTCTATTTTTAGGTTTTTGAGGAACCTCAATACTGTTCTTCATAGTGGTTTCACCAATTTACATCCCCAGCAACAATGTAGGAGGATTCCCTTTCTTTCACGCTCTCACAAGCATTTGTTATGTGTAGATTTTAAAAATGATGGTCATTATGACTGCTATGAGGTAATGCCTCTTTGTAGTTTTGATTTGCATTTCTCTAATAATTAACAACATTAAGCATATTTTCATGTGAGTATTGGCCATCTGTATGTCTTCTTTGGAAAAATGTATATTTAGGTCTTCTGCCCATTTTTCAATTGGGTTATTTGATTTTTTGTTGTTGAGTTGTATGAACTGTTAATGCATTTTTGAAATTAAGCCCTTGTCAGTAACATTGTTTGCAAATATTTTCTCCCAATTCATTGGTTTTCTTTTCATTTTGTTAATGGTTTCCTTTCCTGTGAAAGAGCTTATAAGTTTGATTAGGTCCCATTTGTTTGTATTTGCTTTTATTTCTTTTGCCTTGGGAGACTTACCAAAGAAAACATTGGTGCAGTTTATGTCAGAGAAGGTTTTACTTATGTTTTTTTCTAAAAGTTTTGTGGAGTCATGTCTTCTAAGTCTTTTAGCCATTTTGAATTTATTTTTATGTATGTTGTGAGGGTGTGTTCTCACTTCACTGATTTACATGCAGCTGTCCAACCTTCCCAACACTGCTGGCTGAAGAAAATGTCTTTATTGTATATTCTTGCCTCATTGACTGTAGGTGTCTGGGTTTACTTCTAGGTTCTCTATGCTGTTTCATTTATCCAAATGTCTGGTTTTGTGCCTGTACCACACTGTTTTGGGTTTTTGGTTTTGTTTTTTTTTTCCACACTGTTTTGGTTACTGTAGCTTTGTAGTATTGTCTGAAGTTTGGGAGGGTTATGCCTCTTGCTTTGGTCTTTGGCAATTCTGGGTCTTCTATGGTTCCATATAAATTTTAGGATTATTTGCCCTAATTCTGTGAAGAATGTCATGGGTAATTTGATAGAGATTGCATTAAATCTGTAGTAGTATGGGTAGTGTGGCCATTTTAACAAGATTAATTCTTCCAATCCAAGAGCATGGGATATCTATCACTTTCTTTGAATCATCTTCAATTTCCTTTATTAATTTTTATAGCTCTCAGCACATAAGTCTTTCACCTCCTTGTTCAGGTTTACTCCTAAGGATTTTATTTATTTATTTAGCTCAAGGTGTGGGTGGGAACTTTTCTCATAATAAGAATATTAGATAGCTCTATACATACAACTCTATATTTATAACTATACCTATTCATCATGGAACACTCCTACAGTTGAAAGTCCTTGAGCTAGGTGGGTGCAGGAAAGCAGGAGGCTGGCATTCAAAGTGGAAAAGAATAGCAAGGGTTTTTCTTAATCAACAAAGCTTACAAATTAGGAAAAGTATAAATTTAAATTTCCTAGTATATGATGCAAAAGTTCTTGTGTGTGTGAGCTTGCATTTATTCTACCTTTTCATTGAATTCAATCACTGTCCTACTGTGTAGGTGGACATCAAAGAAACAAAACAAAATTCACACCCATAGAGAATGCTCTTCTGAATTCAGTATCACAGACCACAGATCCATTGAGGCTTTGCTAGCCTTTCAGAATAGTGCCTATTTGAGTAAACTTACTTTATTGTTAACAATCAAAACCCAAAGTTATTTTTTCCATGACTTAACAAATCAAGGAACTTGCATTAATATTCCATTGAAGTCACATTCATATACCAAATTTGTATTGTATTCCTTTTTAAATTACCTTCACTTCAAGGAATGATTTGTCGAAATTTGATAGTCTCTGTGGTTTTATAAATCATCCTAGGAAATGGTTCTTCACAAATTTGCTGTGCTTCTTAATAAGTTTACATGATTAATGCCTATTAAGGGTTATTAAGAACTTAACATGATAAATATTAAATGTCCATTGTGGTAATTATTGGCTCTTATTCAAAGTCATTTCTGCAATGAGAGTAACTGAAAGATCTCTGGAGGGAAACAAGAAATATCAAAGATGGGTCTTCCTTTTCATAGAAGCCATGAACTTCAACTTTTGATTTTCAATGAACAGTTTTCTAACCCCAGTAGATGGAGATGTACGGAGTAGAGCTTAGCAGAGTCAACAGGCAGCCTGTTTGGGTGTTTGGAGCTTTCTGTCTTATTTTGGTTTATATTTTCTGTGTTCAGCCTTCATTATTCCAAAACTTAAATAGGGATCTTAAGGCAAAAATGAGAAGGGAGAGCGTTTGTTGCCTGTAAATTCTCTTAGATGATGAAAAGCCAACTTTCCATGTCAAGGATATGAGAGAAACAATACTTTTATTGAATTATAGTTGATTTAATAGTTTGTATTAATTTCTGCTGTACAGCAAATGGATTCAGTCATATATGTACATTCTTTTTTAGTATTCTTTTCCATTATGATTTATCACAGGATATTGAATATAGTTCCTTGTGTTATACGTATACAGTCGGACTGTGTTATTACCCATTTTGTATTCAGTAGTTTGCATCTGCTAATCCCAAACCCCCTATCCATCCCTCCCTCTCCCTCTGCCTTGGCAACCACAAGCCTGTTCTCTGTGTCTGCGAGTCGGTTTCTGTTTTATAGGCAGGTTTGTTTGTGTCATATTTGAGATTTCACACAGAAGTGATATCATATGGTATTTGTCTTTCTGACTTCACTTAGTATGATCTCTCAGTCCATCCATGTTGCTGCAAAGGGCATTATTTCATTCCTTTTTATGGCTGAACAATTGTCTACTTTATACACACAGACAAATATATATATATAACATCTCCTTTATCCATTTATGTGTTGATGGGCATTTAGGTTGTTCCCATGTCTTGGCCCAGAGAAGGCAGTGGCACCCCACTCCAGTACTCTTGCCTGGAAAATCCCATGGATTGGAGGAGCCTGGTGGGCTGCAGCCCATGGGGTTGCTAAGAGTCGGACATGACTAAGTGACTTCACTTTCACTTTTCACTTTGATGCACTGGAGAAGGAAATGGCAACCCACTCCAGTGTTCTTGCCTGGAGAATCCCAGGGACGGGGGAGCCTGGTGGGCTGCCGTCCGTGGGGTCTCACAGAGTCGGACACGACTGAAGCGACTTAGCAGCAGCAGCAGCATGTCTTGGCCATTGTAAATAGTGCTATGAACATTGATAATATGTGCCTATCTTTAGAATTATATGTCTGGATATATGCCCAGGGGTGGGATTGCTAGATCAAAGGGCAACTCTGTTTTTAGTTTTTTAAGGAACCTCCAGACTGTTACCCATAGGGGCTGCACCAATTTATAGTCCCACCAACAGTAGGAGGGTTCCCTTTTCTCTATACCCCGTCCAGCATTTATTTGTAGACTTTTAATTATGTCCATTCTGACAACAATACTGGCTCGTTAATAAAATAACAGTACCATCCTGCTTGTCTGCCCTTGGTTTTTGAAAGTCCTGTCCTTCTAAAGGTCAGAGTGGCAAGCAGACAGCCAGTTTGCTTCAAGAGGCTGCAGACAAACAATGGAATTGCTCAGGCCACCTGCCAAGTCAGCAAGCAGGAGGGAACCAAAGAGCCAGAAAAGAAAGACAGGGATTATTCTTGCTGCTCGTTTAGTAACATTCAAGGTGGTGATAGGTACAACAGTGTGGAGCATGTTGTCAGAAAGTAGAAACTGAGTCCAATCCTTCCTCAAAACTTACCCAACATCTTAAGCCAAGTTTGCCAGGGTTCAGTCCATTGAAGGAAACTGGTGATCACACCTCTTTCATTCAGGAGATAACGTATAACTTAGATCCAACCTGGAAGTGTCAAAGACGAAAGCCTCAGAGGAGACTTATGTTCAAAATCTTTGTTCATAGGGTTGTATTGGGCATGTGTTCTAATAATAATATCCTGAAAAGAATGTGACAGGAAGGGGCAGAAGCAGTAACTTCACTGGGACCTGGTGCACAGACATGGCGGTTGGATGCCCTGCAATTCCGGGTTTCTCTTCTTTCTCCTGAGTATGCAAAACAGGAATCTAGACCAAGGCCCAAAAGTTCTGAGGTTTTTGTCCAGAGTGAGTTTTTGTCCAGTTTCTGTGCTTCTTTTCTGGGAAGGTGATTTCAGGAAAACTCTTTCTTTTCCCAGTATTACTCATTTCTAAGAGTCCGAGATTGGACGTTGCATGTTGTTTTCTAATGAACATGAAACCAGAACTAGCTCAGCATCATGACACAGAAAAATCATAAGCTCCTTGGGAGCAATTTGAGAAACGGGTTGTAAAAAGAATCAAAAGTTCTTTTCTGAGACATGCTTGGGAACTCAGAATGCATTTTTCCGTAGGAAATTTCAGACCAGTCCACCGCAGCCAATGGCACTCATCACAAAGGCAAGAGAGTGCTGTACTAACAACATTCTAGAACCTGATCAGAACTGCAGAGAGGACGCATCACAAGTCCCAAGCAGGGCTCCCAGAACCACGGCTCTCTTGCTTTCCCTGTTTAGTGGCAAGATCTTCTGCTATCCTCCAACCCCCATTTGGTTCCAATGAGCCCCACAGGAGGTTTCTGCCCAGCGTGAGGCAAGGCCACTCCAGCGAAGGCCTTTCCAGGACCTTGCAAGGCCCACAGGACCTGCATGGTGGGGCTTGCCTGAGAAGAAGCTTCCAGTGGAGGAGAAGGATATGAGAGCCTCTAGATTCCAGGATTATAGAGCCGTGCCCCAGTGAGAATGGGATTCCGCAGGAAGTTTTCACTGAGTCTGGTGGGGCAGGAAAGGGGCTTAGAGGGGAGTGGTAGAAAGAGCCAGATGGCAAAGGGAGGCAGAGCCTGATAGGAAGAGATGTTAAGGGAAGTAATTTTCCTGGTAATGGTTTCATCAGAGGGTCCTTTGAGAGCCCCAGGAGAAGAGCAGCAGTGGAGACTTTCTGTTGCCATCGCCACTGGTGAAGGCCCCTTTAAATGAGCCTGACTTATCTGTCCATCTCGCCTGGGCCCCAAGTCCTGCCTCAGACCGTGTTCACATGACCATACCTTTGACCTCCTCTTCTGTGATGGGGGCATCCTGTTTCAACACAGTGTCAGTATTTATCCTCCAGCGCCAGAGGTCCAGTCAGAGTCGCTTCTGCTTTTGGAACTGATTAGGTTTCGGTCTGTTTGTAAGAACACATTCTAGGACCAAACCCTTATATCTCTGTGGCCAGGACAATGCAAACGTTTCTCTGCTTTTCCTTTTTCCTCTCCAATACTAAAGACCCACTGTGTGCTGGACTTACTTTGGTCTTGAAGGAACGAGAATGAATGCTAATGGTGGTTGGGTGGAATGGTCGGCGACAACACAGTTTAACTCAAAGTGGTAAATATTATGGAATCATTTAGAATCCAAGCTTTGGGCGCAAAAGGAGGAAATGAGTAATTCTTCCCATCCATGTGTTAAAGAGACCTAAAACAGTGGGAGCCAGAGTGGGGGCCTCTCAGGAAGCTGCAGTGAATGCAAACAGCTGTAACCACCTCTGAGGACCCAAACGAGTGAGCCTTGGTTACCCTGCAGTCACCAAGATCAAAGCAATCCCGCTGTGCTTGGGTTCTTTGACACCTAATCTAAACAGATTCACCCAGATGCTTGCTCACTCATGCTGCCTCTTAGCCATGTGGCTTTTCTCCCCACCTCCAACCTACAGATATTTTGGGGAATCCCCATGTGAAGGACACCTAGAGAGCGGAAAACCAGAGCATAACGGCCAGAACGTGTTTGGCTGAACCCTGACAACTCCACTGTCTGAGATTTCTTTCTTCATTGGCTCTGATTCCACCAGTTAGGGGATGGATGAATCGGGCAACTTTTTTTAAACCTCCTTGTGATTCAACTTCCTCAGCTTCAAAAGGCGGATTTCCCAGCCTCGTGGATTTGTTATGAGAGTGAAACAATACAATGCACAGAAAATGCAAGGCACACTGCCTGGCAGTAAATGGGCCCGGAGGAGCTGGCAACCACTAGTTCTGTTTGCCTCTTCTCTCTAGAGGCTGCCCCAGGCCAAGAAACACGAAGGCTGCTTCCCCTGTGGTTCTCAGAGGTTTCACCGCTCACAACCCACATTCCAGGGCCTGCAGCGGGCCCTGCTGTGGATCCCAGGGAGACACAGTGCATCTACGAGATTAAAGATGTGGTCACCCAGAGCCTGACGCCAGGAAATGTCACCAGATGGTTCTCCCTTCACCCGGGAGTCTAGGGTTTCCGCTGTCTGGACATCCGTCATTGCCATACGCTGCCACCCTCAGGGCATTGCTCCCTGTAGCTGCCCTGCCCGCCAGCCAGAGGCTGGGGCACCGCTTTCCTTTCCGTTTCCCACAGTGATCTAGAGTTTGATCCAGAAGGAATGGAGAAGCGGGGTGGGGGGCAGGCAGTTGGGCACAAGGTCCGGCTGTTTTTGATCAGATGCTACGCCATCTGATGCCCCTGTGGGAAACCTTTCCTCTGCCACGTCTGGATCCACGGGGCCTTGGGATGAAGGTTTGGGGAGGAGCAGTGTGTGAAGATAGTATTTCCTGGAGTATTTCCCTTCCCTGTATCTTCTGTTTCCTGTCCCCACTCCCAACATGGTGGCAGGCTCGAATCTTACAGTCTCGGGGCAGTGGGTGGTACCTCTGAGCGTGTTTGAAAGATGGAGCAGGGGAGACACAGCCTGCAAGCCTCTCTGAGTCGTGCTTTCTAGAAGTTCCTTTGAGGAAATACACCCAGGCTCTGAAAGAAGTGAGGGGAAGAGACTGTAAAGAGAATGTCTTGAGGAAGTAAGGCTGCCCAAGCTTCCCTCTTGCTCTGATTTCACCTCCAAACTGGAAACAGAGACCCCAGACAGGAGTTGAGGACAAGGCCTGGGGTGTATGTGCTGGTTTCTTTTGTTACATCACCTGTCCCTACAAAGCTGGCAGCTTAAAATACCACTCACGGTTTTGGTTCTGTAGAACCAGCCGGTCTCACGTACAAGCTACAATCCTGTCCTGTAGGTCCAATCTGGTGGGGCTGGATCTCTGCTCAGAGTATCACAAGACTGAAGTCAGGGTGTCAGCCAGGCTGGGAGAAATCCACTCCAAGCTCACTTGGGTTGGAAGAACTCAGTTTCCTGGCGCTTGTGGGGCTGAGGCCCATGCTCCCCTGCTGGCTGCCAGTCAGGGCCGCTCTCCATTCTCCCTTCAGGCCAACAGTGGTGTGTTGAATCCTTCCCATGCTTTGAATCCTTGACGTCCTCCTCTATAAGCAGGAAAAACGCTCCGCTTGTAAAAGACTTAGGTAATTAGGTCAGGTCCACGTGAATGCTCTCCCTAATGTAAGGTCAACTGATTCAGAACTTCAGTTACATCTGCAAAATCTCTACACAGCAGTACCCAGACTACTGTTTGTTGAACACTAAGGGAAGGCGTGTGTGCCCCTGGAGCCAGGAATCTTGGAGGCTGTCATAGAATTCCACCTCCTGTACTCCTGGGGCAAGGAACTGAAGCTGGCTTCCCTGCAGAACCATTAAGGCAGCAGAAGGAAAGAGTGGGTGATGCTGTCCAGGGACACAGGATCACGGGGACCCCCGCAGAGATGCTCACACAGTCTAGGTTTGCCATGAAACTAATAGGACAATGTTAACTCCCCAGTCATGAAGCCACCATGTGGAACGGGACAGTGGGCAAGTGAGAAGTGACCAGCTGTAACCATTACTCTCAAAAGTATGCACTTAGACACACCATTAGAAATGAAATTGACTTACAGAAATCAATGACAGTGATATTTCTTTCACAGCCACAGGATAGCAGTGGGAGACCTCAGTACCTCCAACACTGCCTCTAGTACCTGGTATGTTTTTTCATGACTGAATGAGTGAACCAGGGAATGAAACTAGTAAAGAATGGTTGGCAAGTTCACAAGAGCCACCAGCTTCATGAATCAACCTTTCTTTAAGCAATGGGAAAGGAAAAAAATGTGTCAGGGAAGCTCTTCAAAAGTTTGGTGAAAAGTTATTAAGTATTATGTTAAAAAATAATTCTTTAATCAAGATTACTGGGAACATGCTAGATCACAATGGTAAGCCAGTTTCTTTCCTGCAGGATTTTTTTTTTAATGCCAGTGTACATTATTATATAATAACATATGTGGGACAGTATATGTGTCATTTTCAAAATTCATTTGAAAACAGAGAGCCTCCTTTGTTCCTGACAGTGTATTGGTGAGAATGAACTGGGTCATGCCATTGGAACAAAATCTCAGTGGTTTCTCTTCTCTTTCACTTTCCATGACAACTGCTAGGTGACCGTAGATCTTTTCAACATCTTCTTCACTCTTGGATGAAGGCTGAGAGGGCAGCTCCCGTATAAGCCACTGCTGGTCTCATGGTGGAAATCAGAAGAAAATTGTAGAATCTTGCCATGGTCTTAAGATCTTGCTGGAAGTGGCACCCATTTTATTGGCAGAAGCAAGTCACATGGCCAAGTCTCATATAAATAGACCGTATATAACCCTCCTACGGGGAGCATTTAGCAATACTGTCTGTGTGTGGAACACACTTTTTAAAAGCCCCACGTTAGGGATGGAGAGCTTGACAGTCTCTCTGGGCTGGGGGCACCCCGAATTGCCAATGGCAGAGGAAGGAGTCAGAACCACAGGGCAGAGTGAGATTAGACCACAGACAAATCTTGGCTTTCACCCCAAATCTATCATACTTGTAGTTTGTGCTTTTCTGTCAACTTGAGAAAAACAGTAAACAAAAGCAAAAGTTATAATTATCTGAACTTTCACTGCTTTAGCTTAATATGCCTACATATTTTTAAAAGAAGAAAAACATTAAATCTTCCACTATCTTTGGCCTAAAAATTCTGATTGTTGGCCATATCCAGGAGAAAATTGAAACCTGCCTTCCCCTCTTGAAAGGGAACAGATTTTATTTGGTTTTCTTTATGCTATGAATGGTACGGAGCTCCACGAGTGGGAAATTAGCACAGGCCACCCGAGGCTCATCTTTCCTGACAGGGCTGTGAGCAGGTCCAATTTGGCCCTGCCAATGTGTCACTGCAGATAGGTCCAGATGACTTGATGAAAAACAAACAGTTGTGTCTAAACGACTACCTAACTCTGGGCTATATCTGGGCCGATAACAAAGCTGGTGAAAGGCTTCAAAATCCTAATGAGAGAACATGGTATTCTGCTGCCAAGATAAGGAAGAGGATTCAAGAGGAAAAGGCACAAACCCAAGGTTGATGACTGAAGCTTTGTTTTTTCTTTTTCTACTTCTTGCCTTCACCTTCTCTTCTTTTGAACTTAGCAGGGGACTGAGAGGACAAAAATAAAAGCAAGTATGATCATTACCAGCTGGGATCAGTAATTAGCCAATAGGTATGGTTAAACTTCGGGCTTCCCAAGTAAAGAATCTGCCTGCCAGTGCAGGAGATTCAAGAGATGTGAGTTTGATCCCTGGATCAGGAAGATCCCCTGGAGCAGGAAATGGCAACCCACTCCAGTATTCTTTCCTGGGAAACCCCACAGAGAGAGGAGCCTGGCGGGCTACAGTCCATGGGGTCGCAAAGAGTCAGACACCACTGAGTGCTCACAGTCAAACTTCATTCTCCTGGCTGCGTCCTGAAAGCACATCAGATTTTTACAGATAATCCCAGTAACAGTTTCATCCCAATGAATCCATATCTGACATTTCCAGAGTAAGGATTACTCAGCGAGCTGCACTTTTGTAAGAAATACCTCTATACTCTTGCCCTGAGTTGCTGACCTGTTCAATACAGTTAGAGAACCACTTTCAAGATCAGCTTTAAAAGGGGATCACATCTGCTGGACTCTCTCACCTGTCACTGCCTCTACCATTCACTCTGGTCCCTTCATTAAAGAAACTTTTCTAATGATGTGAAAACAAACTTTTAATATACACTCACCACACAGACATATACCATGTACAGTTATATGTCTTAAGTTAAAACTTACTTTAAAACCAAATAGTTATACATTAGTAGCTAGAAAGACCATGATTGAAATCTTCTGTTCTAACAAAGCTTCTTTAAGATGGTTTTAACTGATGCCCTTTCAAAACGCCTAGAACTGACCCACTGAGTGTTTTATAAATGTGTGGGTTTACCCTTTCCTGGGTCATGTGTCTTGAACAGCATAACTATTAAGGTTTGTATTTTCATCCCTGCTCCCAAGCTACTTGGCTTCACAGACAATACAGTTGAGCTGAATTTGATTTTGAATGAAGCTAGTCCTTGTTCTCTGGAGAAGGCAATGGCACCCCACTCCAGTACTCTTGCCTGGAAAATCCCATGGATGGAGGAGCCTGGTGGGCTGCAGTCTGCTGAGGGTCGGACACGACTGAGCGACTTCACTTTCACTTTTCACTTTCATGCATTGGAGAAGGAAATGGCACCCCACTCCAGTGTTCTTGCCTGGAGAATCCCAGGGACAGAGGAGCCTAGTGGGCTGCTGTCTATGGGGTCGCACAGAGTCGGACACGACTGAAGCGACTTAGCAGCAGCAGCAGTCCTTGTTCTCAGCTACATGTCATCAGGATTTGCAGCCAGTACCCCAGGCGATACGATGGGCTTTTTCTTTACATACAAAAGAAGTTGTGTTTCAAGTCTTTTAAGTGGTTTTATGCAAAATAAGTTAGTTTGTACTGCCTAAAATGAGGACAAATCCATCAGAGTGTTTACAAAATAATAATCTGTACTCTTCTCCTCCACATGGGTGTTTTGTTTGTTTGTATTTTGGCCTTGCCACACAGCATGTGGAATCTTACTTAGTTCCCAACCAGGGATCAAACCTGCACCCCTGCAGTGGAAGAGCAGTCTTAACTACTGGACCACCAGGGACGTCCCCACATGTCTTTATAAGAGTTTGATTAAATTATTTTGTTAGGTAAAACCTATAATTAAGATGTAATAAGAACCCCCTACATAACTTATAACTAGAAGTCAGAGCTAATCACGTTGAAACACTGGACAATTTCTCAACTTGGTGCTTATTATTAAACTGTCCAGAGAAATGGAATATGATATTTTATTTTCTTCTAGGCTATGAAGAATATATACTATAGTTATAGCTTTGATTTTTAAGTGTTATAAGTTATTTTTCCAACTTTCCATAGTACCAGAAAACTAGAGGAAATTTGAAGAAAGAAGAAAATGATCAGGACTCCTGTCAGTGAAGACCACAGATGTGAGCTAACTTGATTGTGGCAAATAGTTACTCCCTGTTGGAGAGAAAAGAGTATGTCGTTGGCTTATAAATATTTCAGGTGGAAAGTTTAAAATTTCCCTTTTATAAAAGCCAGCTTTAAGAGAACCTGAATCCCGTTGCCTAAACCCAAAACTTCACTTTTCCCTTTCCCCACCATGACCCCTTCCCACCCCATCTACATAAAACTTTCAAAAAATATAAAGCGTCCCTTTTAGAATCCAATAGACAAGAAATTCACTATGAAGAATTTTACACCTTGGGAAATGTAAAAGGTCATTTTCCATGAGCCTAACAAAGAAAATTTCTGTCCTGCCGAGAAGTCATGACCACATTTGATGACAGGTTTTCCTTACGTCTTGGTGATATTCCCTCACACTCAACCAAGAAAAGAGAACAGATGCTTCTCTGATTTCAGAGCACCAATCCACAAACCTTCTTTAATTTTTTTCTATTTTGGTTGTGCCGGGTCTCAGCTGTGGCATGCTGGTTGTTTAGCTGTGGCATGTGGGATCCCGTTCCCCAACCAGGCATTGAACCTGGGCCCCCCTGCACTGGACCAATAGAGAAATTCCCACAGCCTTCTCTTACCCCCTCATGTTCTTTGTTCTCCCCTTTGCTGAGGGAAGAGGGGCTTCTGCTCCTACTCAGCGTCTCCTCTGAGCCTCTGGACCCATCTCTCTCTCGTTTTTACCAGGAGGCCCTCCACCCTTGCACTTCTTTCCCCCATCCTTTATTTTTCATTCTCTGAATCCCTCAGCATATGGACACATGCTTGTGTGTTCATTCTCAAAAAGCCAACGATGAGTACAATTAAAACACTCCTTTGGCCCCACAGCACCCTCTCCTCCTGACGCCCTGCTCTTCTCATCTTCACAGCAAAACTTCTCAAAATGTATGTCTACACACTGTCTTCACCCCCAAACCCCCTTCTCCCCTCCCCTGACTGCACTTAACAGGGTCACTGACAAGCTGCATGTTGCCATTCCCGAGGTCGTGTACCTGCTGCCCTCATGTAACCTGAACTCCCAAGAGCTCTCAAAGAGGGGACCACTCCCTCATTCTTCAACACGTTTCCCCCTCGATAGTTCCACCCCTTCCTTCGTCTCCTCCTCTGCTCCTGCCTTCTGCTTTTCTCTCCCTCATGCTCCTCCTCTTCCTTAGCCCAGGCGCTAAGGTGGCAATGCCTCAGACTTAGTCCTCCTTCGCAGCACTTATTCCCTGAGATGAAATACTCTTTGTGTGCTAGTGACTTCAGAGTCGTCGGTTAGGACTCATACTGCAAATAACCAAAAATCCAACTCTGTCGTAAGTAATAAAGGGGAGTTATTGGCTCCCTTAACTGAAAAGTTCAGATGCAAGATAATTTTCATGGGTTCAGCAACATTATCAGGAATTTCTTTTCAAGTCTGTCCCACCTCCCATGCTATTGGCTTCATTTCAAGCTGATGTCCTTCATGTTGAGTAAATGGCTACAGCAGTTACAGATATTAGTCACAAATCATGCTGCCAAAATGAGAGAGAAGGTTGATTTCTAGTTGCTTTCTTCATGCTCTCAGAAGGACAGGAAACATTCTTTCTTAGAAGACCCCAGAAGTGTGACTCCACATGTCCCACAGGCCCAGATTTTTTATAGACATACTTCTAATCTATTTCCTTTGGATAGGGTAATGCCACGTTCAGGGTGGCTTCAATCTATGTTACCTAAATCAATAACAATGACATGGGAGAGGATTATCTTGATGAAGATAAAACAGTCATGAATCCATGTCAGATTTCAGGTGAGGAGTCAGTTCCCTCCAGATAATATGGGTGTGACACGGTGGTGATGGGAAAGAAAGCATCGGGGGAGGTACCCCATACTCTTTTCAAAATTATGCTTTATCTCTGATTTCTCCTCTGTGCTCCAGACTTAGATATCCAACTACCTGTTTTGATATCTCCTTGCGACATAATCAAATGAGCACTCTTGACTCTCTGTTACCCCCACCTGCCCTCACCAAGTCTGGCTTCTCCAACAAGGACCTCCTTGAATAGCACAGGGGACTCTGTTCAATGTTATGTGGCAGCCTGGATGGGAGGGGAGTTTAGGGGAGCATGGACACATGTATATGTATGGCTGAGTTGCTCCACGGTACACCTAAAACTATCACAATGTTGTTAATCAGCTATACTCCAATATAAAAAAAGTTTAAAAAATTTTTAAAATCCAGTTTCTTAACTAATATTCTGTTGTCAATAAACGGAACCACGATCACTTTGCAAAAGACCAAGACTTAGAGATTTCCTTTGTCTTCTTGCTTGTCCTGACGCTCATAATCTAATCCACCACCAAGTCCTATTGGTTCTTCGTCCCAGGTATATATTGTAGCTATTCATTTCCCCGTCTCCCTCCACTGTCACTTTCTAGGTTCACGTCATCACGGTCTCTTGCCTAAACTGTTGCAGTTACCAACCAAATGTCGTCTTGATTTCCCTCTTGCCCTCCTATAATCCATTCTCTACACAGCCTCCAGGGTGGTCTTTCCAAAAAATCTGGTCATTGCCTTTCAAAGGCTCCTAAATGTCACTGCCATTTTTAAATCCTTTTAGTGATTTCTCAATCAATTTTTTAACGTATTTATTTATTTGGCTACACCAGGTCTTAGTTACCACACGTGGGATCTAGTTCCCTGACCAGGGATCAAACCTGGGTCCTCTGTATTGCGAGCTCAGAGTCTTAGCCGCTGGACCACCAGGGAAGTCCCCCTCTCAGCCTGTTTAGGTGGAAACCTCAACTCTTTATATGAAGGCCCTCCCGCAGCTAGCTCAGGCCCAGCTCTCCATCATTATCTCATTCCACTTCCTCTGATCTCCTGTTCCAGAGACGGGCCTTTTTCACGCGCTACGCGTGGTCAGTTTGGATTTTCTTTCACTGTTGAACTCTTAGATCTCAACAGCCCGTTCTTTGATCATAACTTCTTATCCTTCCTGTCTCCTCCCTCCTACTTCAGTCACTCCTTATGTTCTCCGGGCCCTGACTCTCCCCGGTCCACAGTGTAGCCATCCCTCCACCGGTGCTTGCCTCCTGCCCAGCCAAGACAACACTGAGAAGATTATACAGTCACACATTGGCACCAGTGTCTGATCTGACCTTTGGCCTCGACTCTACCCAACACACTCTTCAACAATCTTCCTCATGTCTCAAGCCAGATCCTCTCTCATTCCCTTTAAATTGTCATCAATCTTCAATGTCATCCCCTCTCTCATCATCTAGCTTCTTTTAAAAAAAAAGATGTTTTTATTTATTTGATTGCATAGAGTCTTAGTTGCTGCATGTGGAATCTAGTTCCTTACCAGGGATTGATCCCTGAGAAGTCCCACATCTAGCTCTTAAATCACACACACAGAAAGCTCCCTCAGCCTCCTGCCCTTTTACCCGCAAAATAAGATTTCTATTTTTAATTGTTTCTATCTTATCTCACAGAAAGAGGTTCTTTTAGTTTGGATGGTGTCTGCTGTAAGTACCAACGTATTAAAATGAATAGGGTTTAAGCAGGAGGGAAATATAAACCTTCACAGAACAAGAAGTCTGAAGTTTCAGGGTGGGTTCAGGAGCTGATGCCATCAAGGACCTGTCTCCTTCCCGTCTCTCCACACTGCAGTCCTCATCAGGTTGGCCTTCATCTTTAGGTATCACTTCCTCACTCAACATAGTCCAAAGGCAGAAAGGTTAGTAGTGAGATCTCTTCGTATATCTGTTGACTTGAAAAATATTCACAGCCTAAAAGTTGAGATGCTTTATTTGATATGAATTTTTAGGACTTCAAGCTCAGGAGGCAGCATCTCAAGTAACCCTGAGAGAACTGCTCTGAGGAGGTGAGGCAGGGAGCCAGGTTCTACAGAAGTTTTGCAACAAACAGCAGGTAGGCTGAGGGGCCAAAGATCATTGTAAATTAAAGGAAAACCAGATATCTCAAGTTAAAGGACTTAGTGCTTTTCTGTGTACAGGAAGATATACGAGAGTCTGGGCTCCCTGACATCCTTCCTTTGGGATGCACCTCGGCTCCCTGGGGCCGGTACCCTGTGTTTGCTTATCCTGAGCTTCCTCTGCTCAGGGCTCACCCTGCGGAGTGGCTGCAGTCTGATGCTGCTAGATGGCAGTCCTTCTTTCCCTCCTGAGTTTCCTCGGGGCTCACTGCTTCCTGTTGGAGAGTTGCAATTGATGATGGCTATGATATCCTTTGTTCATTGATATGGCAAGCAATGTTCCATTTATCATCTCTTTCATCAAAAGTGGAAATCTTCCCCAGGAGCAACCAGGTATACTGTATCCAAGGCCCATAACTGCCAATGACACGCGTCGTATGCTATAAATGTTTATAACTGCTAGCTCTCCATGAAAATGCAAATAATCCTCAGTAATTTACCTTCAGTCAAGACCTTGTTTTCCTTTTAATTCCAGATCTCCACAGCCAAGCATCTTTTATACACTGACATAGTAAGATCTCCCAAGCATCTCTAAAGCTTCTGCCACTGCTTTGCTGGTAAAGCCCATGGCTGACATCAGTTATCCCAGTGAGATGGTTTAGAGAGTCATTTTACATCCTTCCGTTTCCTATCCCTGTATTCCAAGGAAAGCCCAGCACTGGGACTCTTTCCTAAACATCTCCCAAATCCTTACTCAGGGGCAGGGGCCATATTCAAGAGCTCACCACCTCTTTCTGCCTCATTGCAGTAGCTCCAAGTGGTCTCCATGTCTCTGGATTTTCCTGCACACCTTTAATCTACCCTGTCCTACTTTTTTAGAGGTCTTTCTGTTGCCTCAAAATTCTTCAGTGGCTCTACATTTTCCAAAGGGTAAATTTGAGCCTCCTCTGATTTATGCGCGGACCACCAGGATCTGGACTCCAAGAGCCTGTCCTTTGTCATCTTCTATCATCCCCTCCTTCCCTTCTTACTCTAATCTCACCCTTTCACCTGTTTGTGCAAAACACGCCGTAGTCGCTCCTGCTTCATTCCTTTGCACATTCCGTTCTTTCAAGTGTACTTTCTTTGGTTCTATACCCAGAAGACTCTCCGTGATCCTCACGCTCATGCAGTTGTGTCAAACCCTTTGCAACCCCAAGGATTGTGGCCCGTCCGGCCCCTCTGTCCATGGGATTTTCCAGGCAAGAATACTGGAGTGGGTTGCCTTTTCCTGCTCCAGGGGATCTTCCCGATCCATATCTCTTGTCTCCTGCATCAGCAGATGAAGTCTTTCCCACTTGTGCCAACTGGGAAGCCCAGAAAACACTCAGGAAGTCTCCGTGCCACTGTGAAGTCTTCTCTGAGTAAATCAGAGAAAATAGTGGTTTCTCCTCTCTTCTGACTGCCTTTTGCATATATCATTATGAACAGAATTCTCATTATATTTTAATTCTTGGTTTGTAGACATTTTAAGGATAAGGACGGTTTTATCCCTGGACCCTCTCTGCCAAGAATAGTACCTAGCACACAATAAGCATTAAATTAAAACTTTTTGAATAACAAACATATTAATACTGAATCTCTAGGATAATAATTAGTACTGTTCAAAAGAAAACAGAGGCTGGTTTAGTAAAGCATCGCAGTGATGAGTCCCCGATCAAGATCGCCAGGCTTGTAAAGATCAGATGACTCTACTCATCTCCTTGCCAGCCAGCCATCAACTTTTTCCCAACAGTATGGTAAGATTGGTATAAATGTGTCTACTATGCAAAAAATAAACTTCATGGTCTATTGATAATAGGACTTTATATGCAGTGGAAAACACATAAAAATACACTTTAGAGATAAAATCAGATATGCAAGACTTCTAGAAGCTAATTCATCCATTTCCTCTCATCTAAGTTGATATTAGGCCAATTACATTAGAAGATATCTTTTATTCCTAATTTTTTACATACCCTGCAACCTTCCAGCACAAGTTTTGCATTCTACATTTTTGAACCTTCATCCTGAAGGGATCGCTGCTTCTCTACTATTGTGTCTTGCTTTTTGTAACAGTCTATTGCTTGGAGAGCAGATTTAGGGAAAACTATGACTACTATTTGGCTATGTTTTGCTTGAGAGGCAAGGCTAAGATTGGCCCTGATGGTCACTGGCTGTGGGGTCTGGAGGCTGAGTTTATCCATCTCTGTTGCTCTTCATAGTAAATGATGTCACCAATTTCACTGTCAGTGATTTCACGGATGACAGGGTTTAGGGAAGATTTTTTTCTGTCTATAGGTGTTTCTTTCTTTGTATCCTAAGACGGATTTTAGTTTATATTTCCTAAGTAAAATCAGAATCCTTTTGTGTGTAAACAGTAACAGGGACTCAAGATAATTTCCTACAAAGTGATGGATTGACTTTCTCTATAATTTTCTCAAAAAGCACACATCAAAAATCATATAGTTATTAAATTCAGTCTTAATTAAATAGAGAACAAGTCTTTAAATTATTTGGAATTCAGAAAGAATGGAAGTATGAATGCATTGATGGAATAAATAAAGAACAAGAGTTGAATCCTGAACATTTCTTTAAAGTATCTGCAGGAATCCTTTAGAAGGTCTTGGACTGATCAGAAATAAAGTAATTGATGGGCTATTTTAAAACTATTGATTTCTGGGTCTTTCCTATTGATTGCTGGCCATGTGGTTAAGACTCTGCACTCCCAAAGCAGTAGTCCCAGGTTCGATTCCTTAGTCAGGGAACTAGATCCCGCATGCTGCTAATACCTGATGTAGCCAGATACATTTAGAACAAATTATTGATTGCTAACCTACTTAGTGAAAAGTTACTAGCCTCACTAGTTACTATTTTGGCTTACTTTACCTGAGCTAGGGTCACCTAAAAATTGTTTCCATGGCTTTTAGAGTTGAAATTAAAATTAAATAGATTTTGAAATGTATTTTGAGTCCTTATCAGGAGAGTTTTTAAAATTATAGGCACTTTGAAATAAAATCTTAACAAAATTTTATCATAATCCACTAGGGACCCTGATGGCTCAGATGGTAAAGAATCCACCTGCAATGCTGGAGACCTGGATTTTATCTGTGGGTCAGGAAGATCCCCCTGAAGAAGGAAATGGCGACCCACTCCAGTATTCTTGCCTGGAATAATGACAGGCTACAGTCCATGTGATTGCAAAGAGTTGGACACAACTTAGCAGCTAAACGCACACACAAGCATAGTTCTTCAACTTTACCAAGTCCTGTTGTCGCAATTCCCGCTTCTTCTCAAGGAACAGGAATATACATCACGCTGGCATCCACTCAGGACTTCCTGACTATATCCTTTTGCTTATCTTTGAATTTGAAGTGATATCTCATTGCCAATTGCACTGGCATTTATCAGAGTAGTGTGAGACTGAGCAGCTGCATCTTTCAAAAATGCACAGTATTTTTGTATAAAGTATACTCATTAAAAAATGGGAAAAAAACCAAAACTCAGGAAGAGAAAGCTCGCCCTATAGGGAAGATTCTTGGGATGGAGGGCCTCTATTGGTATTTGGACCAGGGAAATGGATACAGGGCATGGCAGAAAGAAAGACAGAAATTATTCTAGTGGGGGAAGGTGGGATAAAACACATCAATTCAGAAGCAGCTCATACGGAGAGCTGTCCTTCAGGAGATGGAGATGCTCACGCAAGACTAATGTCGGAATCCCACGGAGCTTACTGGAGTCCACGGGCAGGCATTTGGATTTCCGAGGGAACTGAAAAACCCTCAGAGCCAGTTAAGCCTGTGATCCATCACCCTACTGGACCAGCTGGAGTCCAGAAACACACTTGCATCCTGCTTTCCAGACCCCACCTCCATAAGAAGTTAATTTGCATTGCACAACCCAGTCTTCTGGCTTCAACAGAAACATTTCATTCTTTAGAAATTACCCCCAAATATTTATAGCTTGACGAAGCTAATTTAAAACACACAGGAGAAGGCATGCCATGCCTGATGGAGTTCTCTGGGCTGCAGCTGCGGGTGTGTCCACGCGTCTGGAAGCCAGCAACAGTCCGCCGGGGCCTCTCTGTTACAAGCCACGCTCTCTCATCAGGACCGCCACTCAGGTCACCCGGGTCACCTCTTGCTGTCACTTAGGTGACCGTCCGGCGTGGATGCCGCTGTTGCCCGTCGCGCGTCCTTCAGAACCTAAACTTTCGAGGCATTTGGTCCTGGAGCAACATCCTGAGCTTGTCTGAAGATCGAGGCATGTCATGTCCCACATCCTGACCCAGCAAAATGTTTTACAATCTGTATCCTAATCCAGGAAAAGCTGAAAACCTAAGGAGTTTGCCCTGAAAAAAACGAAAGCAATTAAATCAAACAATTGGGAAAAGATTGCCTTTGTTCTGCAGGGAAGATTCCACGCGTGCCCCAGGGCCACAGGCAGGAGTCTGCCAACACTGCAGGCAGTCCCAGAGCTGCCTGGGTCACCTGACCCAGCCAACCAGATGTTTCTGCATCTTCTCCTCGGCTCTTCAGTGGAAGCAGGAATGATCGTGAGCCTCTTTAATATTAAAAGAGCCAGCAAGGGATTTTCCTGGCGGTCCGGGAGCTAAGATTCCGCACTCCCAATGCAGGAGGCCCAAGTTCAATCCCTGGTCTGGGAACTCGATCCCGCGTCTTGCAACTAAGACCTGGCACAGCCAAATAAATAAATAGATAGTTTTAAAAAGACATCAAAAGCTTCTCAGATTTCCAGAGAATGGGAATATCAGTGTAGGTATACTCGACAAACTCTTTACTTTTCCAATTAAACTAGTTAAGTTCCAACTGGAAAAGACTTTTCTCAGGCATTAGAAAGGGCATGAGAGGAGAAATTTAAAACATGTTGTTTGCTCTGAAATGTCAACATGAAGAAAATAAGAACGGAAGACGGGAGCAGAAGAGGGGGCGCCATTAGGAAACAGAAGTGCCCACCAGGTCACGTTTGTTTGGAAGCAAATATTGACTTCAGCCCACATTTGATTCCCACACGCCTCCCAAGAAAAGCAAAGGGGGCAGAATGACAAAGCCCAGCATTGTCATTGCCATCAAGGAATATGCAGATTATGGTCTTAAAATAAGCCTCGCAGACCTGGGCAGCTTCACCCACAAGAAGGCCACCGCTCTGCTCTGTTCTTACTGTTTGACTAACACTCCTCTCCGGTGAAGCGAGCATGGAGTTCCTACCACATGCAGTGCTGTGATTCATGACATTTAACAGATGAGAAAGGGCCCCCCCTCCACCTCCAGGAATGAGCCACTGGGCTGAGACTGGGCAGAAAATAGCCTGAAATGAGTCACACCATGTGAGACGGCACAAAAGATGATTCACTGGGTCCCAAGGAAAATAAAGAGGAGGGGACCCTGGTGTCACCGGGGGAAGCTAAGGTCCTGGTGGGCAGAGTTTATTGGTCTGCATCCCTGGGAGCCCCACGGAGCTGGGAGGGGAGGGGGGAGGGGGTGCTGGGTGGGAGCAGGGAGCAGCGCCCGCTGGGGTGGGCACCGCAGGGCGGCTGGTTTTCAGTCCAGGATCTCTGTGGCCTGGGGACACATCTGCACTCAATGCTCTGAAGAGGGTGATGTGAAATGATTTCTCCAAAAGGCCGCACAGCTGGCCTCAGAGAAAACCATTTGGAATCGTTTTCCATGTACGTTACCTAGAGGCAAGCTTTCTCTCCCCGGTGCTAAATTTAAACCATTCCTGTCCTTTCAGACGCTCTATTGAAAATCTGTTTCTCATAGAATGTCTCTGTCTTGGAAGTAGCACGCGACCCTCTCATGTAAAAATGGAAGGGAATCTGAAGCATGTAAGTCACCCCCTCATTCTTTCTGTCTCCCTTGCTCACTCTCCACACACACACACACCTTGCTCTTTTAAGGCAAATTTTTCAGAAGGGAGTAAGGAAGGCATGGAAGGGAGAGAGATGTGCTTCCCAGGATGGGGAGGGGCTGGTGTCCAGTCCCTGCCAGCAGTTCACAGGCCGCAGCGCCGACTGACTCATGCAGGAGCCCCAAGGGCATCACTGGTTTCCTCAGTCGCCCTCTAGGAGAAGAGACAGAAAACGTGATATTATAAACGTTCCCACAGAATCACAGCCTTACTGGATCCAAGGGAACCACAGGCTTACACGGCTGCTCACCAGGCTGGAGTGTAAATAAGCCGATGAGTCCCCCTCAGCTGAAGATCTCACAGAAAACATTTCACACGCACCCTCGCACATGAGAGAGGCCAATGGGGAAGTGTACACAGTCTGGCAGAGTGCCCGCTCTACGCTCGAATGCTGCAGTGGGCTTTCAAGTCCTCCAGTATTTCTTGCAATGGCACCCCACTCCAGTACTCTTACCTGGAGAATCCCACGGATGGAGGAGCCTGGTGGGCTGCAGTCCATGGGGTCGCTAAGAGTCGGACACAACTGAGTGACTTCACTTTCACTTTTCACTTTCATGCATTGGAGAAGGAAATGGCAACCCACTCCAGTGTTCTTGCCTGGAGAATCCCAGGGACGGGGGAGCCTGGTGGGCTGCCATCTGTGGGGTCCCACAGAGTCAGACACGACTGAAGCGACTTAGCAGCAGCAGTATTGCTTGAGAGCTATCTTGGTGGCTCAGACGGTAAAGAATCTGCCCACAGTGCAGGAGACCCAGGTCCAGTCCCTGGGTCCGGAAGATCTCCTGGAGAACAGAATGGCAACCCGCTCCAGGATTCTTGCCTGAAAAATCCCACGGACAGGGGAGCCTGGTGAGCCCCAGTCTGTGGGGTGGCAAAGAGTCAGACAAGACTGAGTGACTAACACTTCACTTCAGTATTTCTTGATGCATTTTAAAAGCAAAGCTAAAAATAAAGCAAAGTCAATGCGTAACTATTAATTGTTGTTGTTCGGTCACTAAGTGTGTCTGACACTTTGCAACCCCATGGACTGACAACAGGCCAGGCTCCCTCGTCCTCCACTGTCTCCCGGAGCTTGCCCAAATTCATGGAGCTTCTCCGTTGAGTAGGTGATGCTATCTAACCATCTCATCCTCTGCTGCCTCCATCTCCTTTTGCCTTAATACCCTTATGTTAACTGTAGAGCCCATGATCATTTCAATAAGTTAAAAACCAAGTTTAAACGAAACTCAGGAAGAGTTCTGGCTTGAAGTCCAAGCACAGATGTTCTTTGCTGTCGGCAGACACGGACCTAGCTCGACGATGACCCACAGGCCTGAGCACACCGCGTCTCTCACTTTGTCCACACGTCTTGGTTTCTCGTGGCGACAGTGCTGCTGCTCACCCTAGCTCTTCTCCCTGCCTGGAGTTAGCGGGCCCTGGGAGGCAACACTGCTGTACAGGGGGTGGGAAAGATGCCGAGGTTCTGTGCAGTTGGGAGCAGTGCCCGTAAGTGCCTAGAAGTGCAGGAGAGGGTTGGAGCTGTGTCTTGTCTGAGGATCCTCCCCCATTCCCTGTGGGGCCCAGGAAGAACATGGACTAAGTCAGCCTTCAATGCCCCTCTCCAAAGGTGAGCACAGCGGCTCGCCTGGAGCCCTCAGCAGAGATGGTTCGATGAGAACTGGACAAAGTCTTAGGCTGTTCTATGCCCCAGGTAACAGGCCCCCTGAATACTTCCTTAGAGAGTCCAAACCCTCCGGGCTCCTGGCTCTCTGGAGTTTCCAGGGTTTTCTATCCAGGCCTTTTGCCAAAACTGCTGTTACCACTATGCATTGAGATTATGGTGCTCAGCAAATGTGGCTGGAACCCTCCACTCAACATTTTAAGGGCTATGACATAAAGCCACCGGGAAAGAAAGGCATTCTTTGTAGAAAGCCCTAGATCACCACACATCATTTCAAGTGTCAGTCTTCCTCCTCAGCCACGTCGTCGATGCTTCTGGCCTTAATTTAGGCAAGGAAACCACCTGTCGTCCTCAGGCTGGAGCTAAGAGATTTAGCCTGCCTGGGGTTCTGCCACGTTTTTTACCCACATTAAGTGTTGCTGAAGCACGTAATCCCCTCACACGTGTCGTTATGAGGGATTTGTCATCATGAGGATGTTTTCTGAAAAGTCAGGCCATCAGTGACAACCGAGCGTGTGTCAGTATAACTGCGAGCGACTCTTCCGCATCAGTTACCATATCATTTTGCGATACCTTGCCTGAGTGTTCACCACAAGGGCACCTGCAAAGTCATCTGCAAATGTCACCACCGCTATAGTGACAAAGATGAATGACCCTGCTCTGTTACCCAGCCAAAATCTTCAACACTGGCTCTAGCCTACCGACACTACTGCTGATTGTAAACATCTTCTTGGTGGAGTTAGACCAAAGTTACCTCCATGAAGGTTATGTTAATGAAGCCCAGTCCACTTCCTGCTTGGTCCCTGAAATCTTTACTCAATGTTCAGAACAAAGTTTGATTGATTACATGCTGAATTTCAGAACACACAAAAAAATCCGTATTTTCTCTTTGATTAACAGAGCCTGACAATACGTAGTTACAGAAATCTTTCTGTGAAGTATCACAAGATGAGGGACTTTCCTGGTGGTCCAGTGGCTAAGATTCTGCGCTTCCAATGCAGGGGGCCTGGGTTCAATCAGAGAACTAGATCCCACATTCTGTAACTAAGAGTTTGCATGCTGTGACTAATGAAAGATCCTGCCTGCCACAACAAGGCCTGGCACAGCCAAATAAGTAAGTAAATAAATAAATATTTCTTAGAAATACCACAAGCTGATTCATAGGTAAGAGGCATGAAACCAGGACTCAGAGTCAGGTATCAAATGAAGCACAATTCTAAGGCATATTTCTTTTCTAATAAAAGGTATTTGCAGAGCTCTCCTTTTGCCATAAGAAATAGTTTTGGTTCTTCAGATAGCTAGTTTCTAACACTGGCTGTCTCCTGAGGGTTTCCAGGGTCCCTGCTCAAGGCGGTGGTTTCTACAGAGGAGAAAGGGTAGCCTAACAGCCATGTGTGAGGGAGGCCTTGAGCTATGCCCAAAGGCTGGGCCAAGAATAGCCTACTTTAGAATATAAAATAAAAGTTAATTCCCATTTTGAGAGCTCAAAGAGCTCTGAGATTTTTTTTTTTTTAAAGCTAACTTTGATGGCAACTCACTGAGATAAGGAACAAATGTTAACTAGATTCTTGTTCAACTATTGCAATTCTAGGCAGGAAAGAGCGTGGTATGCCAGCAACCCAGTCAATCAACTGGGGTCAAACCAGCTGAGTTCAGTCGCTCAATCGTGTCCCACTCTTTGCGACCCCATGGACCGCAGCATGCCCAGCCTCCCTGTCCATCACCAGCTCCTTGAGTTTACTCAAACTCATGTCCATTGAGTCGGTGATGCCATCCAACCATCTCATCCTCTGTCGTCCCCTTCTCCTTCCCACCTTCAATCTTTCTCAGCATCAAGGTCTTTTCACATGAGTCAGCTCTTCGCCTCAGGTGGCCAAAGTATTGGAGCTTCAGAGGGGTTAAGCCACTCTGCACTCACTTCAGGTCTGTGTGCCACCAACCTAGCTTCCTGCTGAAGCGTCACTTCATGCTTTCATGCAACATGCTTGTCCAACGTGTGAAACTGAATTCAGAATCATCTTCCCGTGAGTGCAAATACTTCTGCTAATTGAAATCTTGGCCTTCATAGTCGCTACCTTCATTGTTAAAATACAGCCAGAGTGATGTTTGGTACCACTCGGAGTTATGTTTTAATGGAAAAATCTATATGAAGTTCATGCCAAATTGAAAAGTCATAAGGGCAGCTGAGCGAGCGCATTTATTCACAAATGCTCTGTTTAACTAAGAGCATGTGTTTAAACAGTATCCCACACTAAACCCCAGATTTTGAAGCACTGCTTATTCAGTAGCCAGTGAAAACCAGCCTATCATCCGTGTAGCAGCATTGACTATCAAATTGAGGTGTTTTTTTTGTTTTTGTTTTTTTTAACATCCTTTGTGTACAAGCCAGACTACCACTGGAGATCGAATTAGGTCCTAAGAAAAGATTTAGATTGTGTACCTGTAGCTGAAATTTCTAACATTCAAGCGGGGGCTGAGTCACAGCTGCGTGTGGGCAGGAGTGTGGAGCTGGGGCAACTGGAGGGGCATGGAGACGGTTCTGTACTAAACTCGCTTCCTGGGATGGGGTGGAAAGGCAGGGAGGCTGAGTAAGGCAACCAGCATTTATCCACGTGCCTGTTTACAGTTAATGGGAACATACATGCAAGCCGTTGGTCTATCCGTGTAACCTGTGAGGCAGGGATGGAAGGAGAAATCAGGTAAACTCTGGGTTACTATCTTGGAAAGTGGACAAGAGAGCAGGATTTTTTTTTTTTTTTTTTTTTTTGGTCACACAGGATCTTAGTTCCCTGACTAGGGATCGAAAGTCTTAACCATTGGACCGTGAGGGTCCTTGGTCAGGAAAGTTTTGTGTTTTTTTTTTTAACTTTTTATCTTCTATTGGAGTTCAGTCGGTTAACAGCGTGGTGAGAGTTTAAGGTGCACTGCAGTGTGCGGCAGCCATATGCATACGTGTGCGTGCGTGCGTGCTTAGTCACTCCAGTGTCTCTGTGCAACCCTATGGACTGCAACCCACCAGGCTCCTCTCTCCAAGGGATTTCCCAGGCAAGGATAGTGGAGTGGTCACCATTTCCTCCTCCAAGGGATCTTCCCAATCCAGGGATCGAACCCATGCCCTTGCATTGCAAATGTACTCTCTACCCACTGAACCACCTGGGAGGCATTCTTAAATTCCCCTCCCATCCAGGCTGCCATATAACACTGAGCAGAGTTCTTGGCCTGGGAAATTTCTAAACCCAGATCCTTAAATGTACTGACATAGCTTTGCTGGGAGATTGCATTGAGATTTTTTTTTCAAAACTTTTCTTTCTTATTAAAAGAAGAAAGCAAGGACAGTGTCCATGAAGCACAGTGCCCCTCAGAACCCTCCCGCTGTCCCAAGAAACATAATGACTTCATTCGCCATGTGTGGTTTGAGTCTGCCTAAGTATTGATATAACCGTAACAGTTCTTGGTACAGCAGTGTCTCAGTGCTATAAGAAGTATAGTACTTTGCGGTCATTTCCAAACTGGAAACAGGTTTAAGAAATGGTAAAGGAAAGGAGGTGAAAGTCAGGATTCCTTGGAAAAGAAAAGTACCCTAATTCTCTGTGTGCTCTGACCCTTGCTTGATTTCTCCTGTCTGCATTCTCCAACAATTTTCCACGAGGGGTCTGTCCCAGTTCCAGGGCCCTTTGCATTCTCCTTCCTGGTGGCTCAGATGGTAAAGAATCTGCCTGCAATATGGATCCCTTGGTTGGGAAGATCTCCTGGAGAAGGGGATGACTATCCGCTCCAGTATTCTTGCCGGGAGAATGCCACAGACTGAGGAGCCTGGTGGGCTACAGTCATAGGGTCGCACAGAGCCAGACACGACTGAGCAACTAAGCCTTTCCCTTCTTGACCCCACCCTGCAGGACGTGGTGCTGAGTCACACAGCCGGTATAGGACCCCCTGGCTCAGATTCCCACTGCCCTCAAAACTCCTGGGCTCCGCTGCATCTCGGGCTGCCCACTCCCCTCTGCAGTTCGGCCTTGTGTTCAGAGTTGGGTCTCTGTCTGTGTTCTCCTTTAGCGTGCGTCAGTTAGGCTCTTCATCCTCAAAGCAGATGCTCCATCCCGAGCCTGCCTTAATGGAGCCGGAGCCATGATGATTCTTGCCGAACCACACCTGGAGCTGGCTCCTGCCCACTCGTCCCCGCAACTGCTGGGGCAGACCATCCGGGATCACGGCTCTTATGTGTTGGCTTCAAGAGCCCAAGTCCCCAGTCTCTGTGCTACTATTTACTGGTATGTAACTTTATTTACTATTTACTGGTGTGTAACTTGTCTCCAAGATGGTGACAATAACCGTCCCATCCTACATGCACTTTTTTTAACTTTTGTATTTTGAGATGACTGATAGACTCACGAAGTTGCAAAAATGATACAGGCCCACATAGCCTTCAATCAGCTTCTCCAAATTATGATGGCAGACGTATAGCTATCGAGTGACATACAATTACAGGGCAATATACAGTGATGTAGCACAGATGGAAATTGACGTTAGTCTATTACCGTTACCTGGACTATAGGCCTCATTCAGCTTCCATCATTTTTTAGCCTGTATTTGTGTGTGTGTGTGGGTGTGTGTGTGGGTGTACCAGTACATATAGTTTTATACAGTTTCATACCATGTATAGATTCGCATATGATCACAGTCAATGCACAGAACTGTTTGGTCACCAAAAAAGGATTCCTTTGTGCTTCTTCTGTTTTCCTGGGCCCCTCTCTCCCAAACACCACTCCCTGCCCCAAGTCACTGTCACCTGCCAACCACCAATCTATTTTCCATCTCCATACTTTCATCATTTTGAGAATATTCTAGAAATGAAACCAGAGTATAATCTTGAGATATTTTCACTAAGCATAAGATCCTTGAGGTCTAGCCACGCTGTGGCTTGTTATCAGTAGTTCATTCTTTTTTTATTGATGAGGAGTACTCCATTGTATGGATGTGCCAGAGTTGGTTCCGTTGAATGCAGGACAGGAGGATTATTGCTGGCATCTTGGAGACAAACGACACAGTCCTCTGGATACGTGAGTAGACAGTGGGCACAGAGGCTGAGAACTATTCACCCATAACGTGGGAGATGTGAGCTGAAGACTTAAGCTGCATCCAGTATTTTACTATCACACAGAAAGCCACTATGAACGTTTGTATACAGATTTTGCGTGAACGTAAAGTTTCACTTCTTTAGGATAAATGCCCAAGAGTGAAATTGCTGGGTCAGATGGAAAGTGCGTGTTTTACAGGAAACTGCCAAACTGTTTTCCAGAGTAGCTGTACCATCGTACAATCCCACCAATAAATAAAAAACTCCATTTCTCCACATCGTCCCTCGTTAGCATCTGGTAGTATCACTTCTGTCCACTTAAGCCCTTCTAGTAGGCGTATAATGATATCTCACTGTGGTTTTACTATGTGTCTTTCTAACGGTTAATGATGTTGAACATGGTTTTGTGTGCTTATTAAGCCATCTGTGTCTCGTCTATGGTGAAATATCTGTTTATATCTTTTGCCCATTTCATAATTGGATTTTTTAAAAATGTTGTTCTTTATACAGTCTATTGTGTGCAGCTTGCCTTTCGTCCTCTTAAGTGTCTTTCACAGCACAAAAGTGTTATCTTCTTTTTGTCTGAGGGACAGTACTTCTGATGTCATGTCTGAGAACTATGCACCTATAAAAGAAACTAACGTGTATCTGTACATGCTTGAGTGTGCATAAAGGAACTAGAAGGACAATTAATCTAATAAAAGCATGGTTATCTGTAGTGGGAACCAGGCGTTGTGGGCAGGAGCAGGAGGCATGTCTCTTCATCTTTTTATATTATTTGAGTTTTTAACTATATGGATATGTTCATTTAAAAAGGAGATCATGGGTTTTGGAGTCAGGTCAGAGTTTTAGTACAAGCTCCAAGATTAGCTGTGGGAGCTTGGGAATGTTGTTTTTTTATGACTTCCATTTTCTCATCTTGTAAAATTAAATGTAAAAATAGACATAATATCTCACCAACTTTTAATGAAGATTAAGTGAGATAATGTGTATGAAAATTTTACTCAGTAAGTAAAATTGACTTATTTAAAGTGACCCAATTATGGGATTGAATTACTAATCATGAACCAAAGAAAGATTTACATTTTCATATAAAATAGTCCCTAGTTTCCTGCTGCATGACAGTGGTCTCTGGTGACGTATTGCCCAGTTTTCTAGGCTTGCTATGTTCTGCTGAGGAAGGAAGTGCCTGCTTCTGTGATCTCTCTTCTTCAATTAATGCTGTTTTGATAAGTAAGCATTTTTAGTGATAATAAGCTATGTTCTGTACCTGAACTAGTACTCTGTAATATTTCATTAGGTAGAAATCATTCCTCTTACTGTATGGGTTAAGAGGGCTCAGAGAGGTCAAGTGACTTGCTAGACTGTTTAATTCTGGAGCTTCTATATCTAACTTTGTTACCGGTGTAATTCAGAATATTCCCTATAGAACTCCAGTCCCTAGGGCTATTGCTAAAAGAAAAGAGTTCACTGGTTAAGTGATTTTGATATGTTAAAAAATAAACATATAAGAGTCCCTTCTTGAGAATTTCCAATTCATTTTAGGAAATTAAAGGTTCTGAAAAGTCCTGTAGTCTTTAACCCAGCATTTTCCAAATTAGTGAATGGGCGTTTTAGAAATATAAAGAACTAATATGTGGATAAACACCCCTTGGAATTAGCATTCCATAGAAACATTTTAAGGAATCCTGCACTGAGCATACATTTCTGTCCTACTTTAAAATGCTTGATATTTCTGTAAACTAATTCTGTAGTGATACTGAATGTTTCAGCTTCACAAGAACTCCACAAATAGCTCATTCATATGGTGTCATAGCATCTTCCTAATGAAAAGAATAATCCTATGGCAAACAGTGTATGTATGTATATATGTGTGTGTATATATATATAAAATATGTATGTACATATTATATATAATATGTCTTTGGTTTATAACAATAACCCTAGAGGAACAGCAAGTTTACACCAACAACTCTGAAGGTACATGATGTTAAAGAGAACACAAATCTCCTTTCTAACAAGCCTGCTTGAATGGTGTACAGTTCTGAAAAGTTTAAGGTCATTTGGAGGGTTCTATTTAACTAATGCAAAATATATGTTGTATAACATACTAGCTTAATTATAGTACTTACTTCCAATATCTCTTCTTGTAGGCTCTTAGAACATACCATGTTATATTGCATCTCAGTCCCCAGACAGGAGGAGTACACCATATTCTCTGTCTTGAATTCTACTATCTGTACAGTCTTAGAGGGCAGTACTGGTAAAGAATCTGCCTGCTAAGGCAGGAGACACAAAAGACGAGGGTTCAATTCTTGGGTCGGGAAGGTCCCTGGAGGAGGAAATGGCAACCCGCTCCAGTATTCTTGCCTGGGAAATTGCAAGGACGGAGGAGCCTGGCGGACTACAGTCCGTGGGACTGCAGAGAGCTGGACGTGACTGAGCGACTAACCGCACAGCACGCACGGCAGTAGCTCTTTAAACCGATGCTTGGTGGCGAGTGTGACGCTGATGGCTTTAGATATAGTTATGGACATACATAAAATATGAAATCATACTAAATGCCTCTTTGCCTCTAAAAGTTTTCCATTTCTAAGGATGCAAAATGAGTCAAATATTCTTATTTTATGGTCATAACATCAGAGTAATGAGCAAACCCAGCCTGGTCACTGTTCCATGTTATTCTTAGAAGGTTAAGGAAAATTCATCTTTTCACTCCAGCTGAATGTTATTTCCATTTCGTTGGCATTGGAAATAAAAGGAATACTAGAGTTATAAAACTTGAGTGTTTTTCTATTTTTATTGACAAATGCTATTAGTAATTTGTTTGAAAATTATTTTTTAAATGTTTAAATCACAAATTGAAGCCAGTGACATAGGTAACAAACAGCACTTTAGAGATGTAATAGCTAGGGAATTGTTTTCTCTAAAAATTCAAGGAAAATAGATTTATTTCCTCAAATATTATGCAAGAAGTTCAGGGTTGAGTTACAGTAATGAATACTGTGTTTATTTTTAATAGTACTGTCTGTAATTTCTACCTAGAGCATACTTTGAAAGGTTCTAAACTAGGACAATTACTAATATTAGGCATAAATTATTTATGAATTGATCTTAAGATGCTCTTTTTTTCTATCTTATTAATAAATGATTTTTCCCACTGAGGATATAGATTACTTCCTCTTCATCCAAAGGTATACAAAACATAATTTTATCATATTCTAGGATACATTGTTTCCCAGAACTTTAAATTGGGTCATTAGAATAAGCAAAATACTGGAGTATAGCAAAATTTAGCTTGATTTGAAGTTTATGGCTAGGTTTATAAAACAAAAACAGAACTTTGTTTTTGCTTTCTGAATTTTTAAAGCTACTTGGCTCACAATAAAAATAAAATGAAATAAATGCACTTTATGTAATTCTGTTTAAACATTTACTCACCTACTGTTTTCATACAGAATGCCTAAAGAAAAACCTAAAAAGTTACCTTTTCCAGTTCTTAAGCTAACAGTTGTGATTCACAACTTGAAAATTCTAAAACCGATGTGCCATCTGTTACTATGAATATGAAAGATAGTGCCTCATATGGAGACTTTTAATTATATCAAAACATGAAATTTGGCCTTTGGTTACTATCCCAGTAACCTATAAAAAGCTTCTAATTTCTAATTTTTTGAATACTTTTAGGATTCACAACTTCTTAAAAGAGCAATCCCAAAGAAGAATCTGGGTCTCAAATCAAACATGAAATTTAAAACCCATTTTAAAACTGCTTAACCTTAATAGAAATCAACTTGAAGCATTCATAAATTTTAACTTTCTTTCTTAACTTTCTGCTTTGGATTTATTTTCTTTACTGACCCAGAGAGTCCATATAGGAAGACCCAACAATTAATACGCTTATTAGAAAAGAGTTTGTTCAAATCCACTTCTCTGCTACTATGTGGCATATATTAGCAAGTTAACAGAATCCAGAATTTACCTCTCTTCACATAATTAATCCATCATCAGTTCAGTTCAGTTCAGTCACTCAGTCGTGTCCAACTCTTTGCGACCCCATGAATCACAGCACGCCAGGCCTCCCTGTCCATAACCAACTCCCGGAGTTCACCCAAACCCATGTCCGTTGAGTCGGTGATGCCATCCAGCCATCTCATCCTCTGTTGTCCCCTTCTCTTCCTGCCCCCAATCCCTCCCAGCATCAGAGTCTTTTCCAATGAGTCAGCTCTTTGCATCAGGTGGCCAAAGTATTGGAGTTTCAGCTTCAGCATCAGTCTTACCAATGAACACTCAGGACTGATCTCCTTTAGAATGGACTAGTTGGATCTCCTTGCAGTCCAAGGGACTCTCAAGAGTCTTCTCCAACACCACAGTTCAAAATCATCAATACTTCGGCGCTCAGCTTTCTTCACAGTCCAACTCTCACATCCATCCATGACCACTGGAAAAACCATAGCCTTGACTAGATGGACCTTTGTTGGCAAAGTAATGTCTCTTCTTTTCAATATGCTATCTAGGTTGGTCATAACTTTTCTTCCAAGGAGTAAGCATCTTTTAATTTCATAGCTGCAGTCATCATCTGCAGTGATTTTGGAGCCTAGAAAAATAAAGTCTGCCACTGTTTCCAATGTTTCCCCATCTATTTCCGATGAAGTGATGGGACCAGGTGACGTGATCTTCGTGTTTTGAATAATACATTATAATAGGATTCAAATTTTAGTTTTACCTTAACAAGTCTGAAGTGTATTCAGAGCATTGAAACAGATAGATTTCCATATGTAAACCAGCCAATGCGAAGCTGCTCTATAACACAGGGGGCTCAATGGGGTACCATGTGACAACCGAGGGCTGGGATGGGGTGGGGTGTTGGCGGAGAGGTTCAGGAGGGAGGGGACATGGGTATCCTTATGGCTGATTCATGTTGTTGTGTGGCAGAAGCCAACGCAATATTGTAAAGCAATCATTCTCCAATTAAATTAAGAAAAATAAACTATATTTAGGATTAAGAATAAGATTTATATATATATGAATAAGTGTTTGTTACACTCCACCACAGATTTTTGCCTTAACATATCTAATACAGTATCTAATAACATAGAGTGAAGACAGATGTCTTGTACGTCTTCTGAAACTGGGGCTTATTTTATGGAGGAAACTTGGCTTAATATTTCAAACTTTCATGCTAACCAAGTTCAGGGCACTTGCTTTACATAGTTTCAAATTTTAAGATTAAACACAGGGTAGATCAGTATTTATCTTGAGCAAAAATTAAGTCTGGTTCTCTTTTCTATAAAGCCACCTATCTACTTACTACATTTTTGAGTTTATAGTTAACTTTACAATCTTTAAATTTCATCACTAACTTACACTTGCAGAGCTTAGAAGTCAAACCCTGCTAAAAAGATGAGTGCCAAAAGGGGCTCCCGACCCCAGCTCAGAGGCATCACTTTCAGCTCTCCTGCTCCTCCTTTTTTACTTTCACTTATTTTGAAAACCACTTTATTGAGGTATGGTTGACACAGAAAAAGCTGTATGTATTTATACAACTTGATGAGTTTGGAAATGAGAACACACCATGAAATCACCACCACCATCATGCTGCTGCTGCTGCTGCTGCTAAGTCGCTCAGTTGTGTCCGACTCTGTGTGACCCCATAGACGGCAGCCCACCAGGCTCCCCCGTCCCTGGGATTCTCCAGGCAAGAACACTGGAGTGGGTTGCCATTTCCCTCTCCAATGCATGAAAGTGCAAAGTCAAAGTGAAGTCGCTCAGTCGTGTTCGACTCTTAGCAACCCCATGGACTGCAGCCCACCAGGCTCCTCCGTCCATGGGATTCTCCAGGCAAGAGTACTGGAGTGGGGTGCCAGTGCCTTCTCCTACCACCATCAAGGTCACTGACAAATCCTCCATCATGTCCAGTTTCCAACCACCCCCTTTCATAGTATTTTGCATGTGTCTCTGAGAATACATGATCTGCACGTTTTCAGTATATAATCATGCTATTAGCTATAGACACTGTGCTAAAATAGTAGATCTCCAGTACTTATTTTTGCAAGGTAAGTTAGTTCTGGCCCTTTTCAGTCCACTGGGGAAAGAACACACACACACACTCCATCACTCCAGGGAAAGTGAGGCTGTGCTTTGTGGGTTGCAACATGGCAGCAGTTAGTAGAACTCGTGATGAGCCAGCGAGATGCTGTCTTGGGGTCAGCCTGATATTGAGGTGGCTTGGGCCATGAGCACGCAGCATACTGATGTTTATTACAAGTCAGTTCTATTGGCTGACCCACAATTACTGAAACTTATCAAACTGGATGACCAAGTCTACTCTTTGGGGGAAAATTTTTAAAAACTCAGGATACATACATTGGACCCAGAAGAGCTCAAATCAGAACCAACTAAAAAAGGATAAAATACTTAAAAGAAAAGGGGCTTTATGGAGTTATAATCAACTAATACAAGTGGAGGCCATTCTACGACAAGTTTGATGGGCCCACACTCATTCTGTCTTCCTACCCTGTGAAGCAGTCTTAGAGATATCTCCTGATTTGATAAAAAAAAAGGAACTGTGTGTTTGCTTCTTGCTTTTCTTAGCATTTAGAGATGATTTTCAAGAGATAGGGGAAGATGTCTTTTCTCTATCCTAAAACTAGAAATTCTAGTACACACTAAATTGTGCCTACAATATTGCTGTAAGTAAAAGTTTACAGCACCTTTTTTTTTTCCATCACTTCATGTAGAGATGAAAGGATTATAGATTCTTTTAATATTTTTAGCTGAATCTTTAAAAGCTAGTTTTACTTGTGGCTGTGCTGGGTCTTTGTTGCTGCGAGGGCACTTTCTCTAGTTGTGGCGAGCAGGGTCTACTTTCCAGTTGCAGAGCGCGGGCTTCTCACTGTGATAGCTTCTCTTGTTGTGGTGCACCGGCTTAGCTGCCTCACAGCACGCGGAGTCCTCCCAGACCAGGGATATTTCTGTGGTGCACTGGCTTAGCTGCCTCACAGCACGTGGAATCCTCCCAGACCAGGGATCTTGTGGTGGTGCACCGGCTTAGCTGCCTCACAGCGCGTAGAATCCTCCCAGACCAGGGATTGAACCCAATGCAGGAGGATTCTTAGCCACTGGACCACCAAGGCAGTTCCTGGCTGAATCTTTTAAAAGGGACAATATATTTGCCATCTATTTCAAATGCCATCTATTTTAAAAGGACTATGTTTACAGGCTTTTATTTTTTAGGAGCTTCAAATACAAAAGTACTACATTAAGCTCCGCAGCTAAAGAAAAATTTTAAGCATTTGGAAAATCATTTGCATTATAGGTTGATATTAACCATTTAAAATATATCCACTTCTTCATTATCTATACATATTAACTTCAAATTTAAAGATAATTATACTAGGTATGGGATCTAAGGACTTCCCAGGAGGCACAGTGATAAAGAATCTGCCTGCCAAACAGGCACTCTTGGGACATGGGTTTGATCCCTGGGTTGGGAAGATCCCCTGGAGTAGGAAATGGATGGCAACCCACTCCAGTATTCTTGCCTGGAAAATTCCATAGACAGAAGAGCCTGGAAGGCTGCAGTCCACGGGATCACTGGGCACGTGCACACCACACACACACGGAATCTAAAAAGCTTCCATGGACATTTGTTGTTCAGTCCTTATGTCGTATTCGACTCTTTGCGACCCCATGGACTGCAACACACCAGGCTTCTCTGTCCTTCTCTATCTCCCAGAGGTTGCTCAGACTCATGTCCATTGAGTTGGTGATGCCATCTAACCATCTCATCCTCTGTCGTCCCCTTCTCCTCCTGCCCTCAATCTTTCCCAGCAGCAGGGTCTTTTCCAATGAGTCAGCTCTTCACATCAGGTGACCCAGTGCACTGGAGCTTCAGCTTCATCACCAGTCCTTCCAGTGAATATTCGGGATTGATTTCCTTTAGGGCTGACTGGTTTGATCTTGCTGTCCAAGGGACTCTCAAGAGTCTTCTCCAGCACCACAGTGTGAAAGCATCAATTCTTGTGCACTCAGCCTTCTTTATGGTCCAACTCTCCCCTCCCTACATGACCACTGGAAAAACCGTGGCTTTGACTAGACGGACCTTTGTTGGCAAAGTAATGTCTCTGCTTTTTAATATGCTGTCTGGGTTGGTCATAGCATTCCTCCCAAGGAGCAAGCATCTTTTAATTTCATGGCCACAGTCACTGTTCACGGTGATTTTGGAGCCCAAGGAAATAAAACCCGGCACTCTTCCTACTTCCTCCCCTTCTTTTTGCCATAGTTTTTTGAATGTTGACTTTAAGCCAGCTTTTCATTCTCCTTTCACCCTCATCAAGAGGCTCCTTAGTTCCTCTTCCCTTTCTGCCATTAGTTACCACTCTAATATCTGAGGTTGTTGATATTTCTCCCAGCAATCTTGATTCCAGCTTGTGATTCATCCAGCCTGGCATTTCACATGATATACTTTGCATAGAAGTTAAATAACCAGGGTGACAATATACAGCCTTACTGTACTCCTCTCCCAGTTTTGAACCAGTCCATTGTTCCATGTGTGGTTCTAACTATTGCTTCTTAACCTGCATACAGGTTTCCCAGGAGACAGGTAAGGTGGTCTGGTATTCCCATCTCTTTAAGAATTTTCTACAGTTTCTTGTGATCCACACAGTCAAAGGCTTTAGCATAGTCAGTGAGGCAGATGTTTGTTCTGGAATTCCCTCGCTTTCTCTATTATCTAATGAATGTTGATAATTTGATCTCTTGTTCCTCTGCCTTTTCTAAACCCAGTTTATATATACATCTGGAAATTCTTGGTTCGTGTATTGCTGAAGCCTAACTTGAAGGATTTTGAGTATTACCTTGCTAGGACATGAAATGAGCACAACTGTATGGTGGTTTGAATGTTCTTTAGCATTACCCTTCCTTGGCATTGGAATGAAAAGTGAGCTTTTCCAATCCTTTGGCCCCTGTTTTCCAAATCTGCTATCATATTAAGTGCAGCACTTCTACAGCATCATCTTCTAGGATTTGAAATAGCTCGGCTGGAATTTCATCACTAGCTTTGTAGCAATGCTTCCTAAGGCCCACTTGACGTCACACTCCAGGATGTCTGCCTCTAGGAGACCGGCCACACCATCATGGTTATCCAGGTCACTGAGACCTTTTTTTGTACAGTTCTTCTGTATATTCTTGCTACCTCTTCTTAATCTTTTCTGCTTCTGTTAGGCCCTTGCCATTTTTGTTCTGTATTGTGCCCATCTCTGCATGAATTGTTTCCTTGATATCTCAAATTTTCTTGAAGAGATCTCCAGTCTTTCCATTCTATTGTTTCCCTCTAGATCTTTATTTCTATATGCACATAAACATATATAAAACATGGGTGAAGGGAGACTGTAAAACAGAGTATCTGATTACTTCAGAAGTCATGGTCTATCTTGAATATTTGAAATTGAGCTCAGCCCTATAATTTTTCCACACAGCCTTAGCCTGAGCCATTTATTTTTTATTTTCAAGCAAGAAGAATGGCACTAGGAAATTTTTTATTGAGGTATAACTGACATGAACATTAGTTTCAGGTGTACAACCAAATGACTCAGTATTCACATAGACTGTGAAATGATTACCATGGATGAACTTAATTAACATCCATCACCATACCTAGTCACAAAAGTTTTGTACAGTGCTGTATAGGACACCCCATGACTTATGTTTCTTGTACCTGGAAATTAGTACCTTTTGGATCCCTTCGCCCGTTTTGCCCAACCCTCACCTCCTACCTCTGGCAATCACCAGTCTGTTCTCTGAGCTCAGGTTTTTTTCCGTGTTGTTCTAAATTACATATAACAGTATATGCCTTTCCCATCTGACTCATTTCACTTAACATAATGCCCTCATGGTTTATCCATGTTGTTGCAATGGCAAGATTTCCTTCTTTTTTATGACTGAATATTCCATTGTGTGTGTGTATGTGTGTGTATCAGTTTCTTTATCCATCGGTGAACACTTAGTTTATTTCCTTACTTCCCCTATTGTAAATAATGCTGCGTATTTTCATTTTCTTCAGGTAAATACCCGGAAGCAGAGTTACTGGATCATATGGTAACTTCTTAAATTTTTTGAGGAGCTTCCACGCTGTTTTCCACAGTGGCTGCACCAGTTCCTCTCATGCCAACAGCTCACAAGGGTTCCATCTCCACATTCTTGCCGAAATGTTTACTTGATAACAGTCATTCTAACAGGTGTAGGGTGATGTCTCATGATGATCTTGATTTTCATTTCCCTGATGATTAACAGTGTTGAGACCTGTTCATGGCCACCTGTTAAGTATTTTTTGAAAAAGTGTCTGTTCAGGTACTCTGCCTATTTTTTAATCTGTTTGTGTCTTCGTGTTGCTGCTGAGTTGTATGTTCTTCGTACATTTGTTCTTTATATGTTTTGGCTATTATTCCCTTATCAGATATATAAGTTGAACATATCTTCTCTGATTCACTAGGCTGCCTTTTGACCTTGTTGGTTTCTCTGTGCAGAAGCTTTTAGTCTGATGTAGTCGCGCTTCTTTGTTTTTGCTTCCACCACCCTTGCTCCCAGTGACAAATTGAGAAAACCATCACCAAGGCCACCTACCACCTTCCCCCCCCCCCCAATTTTATGGTTTCACATCTTTCATTTAAATCTAACCCAGTCATTTTTTATATAAGACAGTAGTCATTTCATTCTCATGCATATGCTGTCCAGTTTTCCCAACACCTTTTATTGTATGATTTTGGTTCCTTTGTCATAAATTAATTGGCCATATGTGTGTAGGTTTCTATTTTGTTCCGTTCACCTATGTATCTACTTTTGATTACTATAGCTTTAAAATCAGAAGTGTGGTGCCACCAGCTTAATATTGCTTTAGCTATTTGAGTTCTTTGTGGTTCCACTGAAATTTTAGGTTCTATTTTTGTGAAAAATGCCACGGAAATTTTGATAGGGATTGCATTGAATCTGTAGATACTTTGAGTAATGTGAACATTTTAACAATAATTCTTCCAATTCATGTGCACAAAATATTTTTTCACTTGTCTTCTTCAATTTCTTTCATCAATATTTTAGTTTTAACAGGCGTTTCACCTCCTTGGTTATATTTATCCTGAAGTATTTAATTCCTCTTGGTGCAACTATAAATGGGATTTCCTTAATTTCTCTGACAGTTCTTTATTAATGTGTAGAAGCACAACAGACTTTTATATGTTGATTTCTCACACTGCAAGTATACTAAATTCATTTATTCTAAAAGCTTTTCGGTGGAGTCTTTAGTGTTTTCTGTAAATAATATCATGTTACCTGCAAATAGTGAAATTTTACTTTTTCCTTTCAAATTTCAGTGCCTTTTATTTATTTAGCCTAATTGCTCTAGGGCTTCCAAAACTCTGTTAAATACAAGTAGTGAAAATTGGCATCTTTGTTTTGTTCCTGATCTTAGAGGAAAAGCTTTTAGCCTTTCACTGTTGAGGTATGACACTGGCTGTGAGCTTCTCATATAGTACTTTTCCTCTAAACCCACTTTGTTGAGTCATCACAAATGAATGTTGGATTATGAAATGCTCTTTCTGCATCTACTAAGATGATGATTTTTATTCTTCACTTTGTGGTAGATCACATTGATTAGATGTTGAATCATCCTTGCATCCCTGAAATAAATTCCACCTCATCATAGTGAATGATCCTCTTCAAGTATTTCTGAATTCAGTTTCATGTTTTGTCGAGGATTTTTGTCTTTATGTTCATCAGGGATATTGGCCTGTAGCTTCCTTTTCTTGTGGCATCTTTGCTTGGTTTTACTGTTAAAGTAACATGGCAAACATCAGATTCACCTGGAGGCCTTGCTGAAGCACTGATGTGGGGATTCACTCTACACATTTTGGATTCCATAGAATTCGAGTGGAGCCCGATACTTTGCATTTCTCTTAAATTCCCAGTGATGCTGATGTTGCTGATGTGAAGACAATCTGAGAACCACTGATTAGAGATTATCCAGTTTCTTCCCTGCAGTTTAGGAGAAACAGATAGCACTTCTCTCCTTTCCCACAAGTTTTACTTCTGCAATTATGTCCTCTTTTCCCAGCACCCTCTATAAGCACTGACTTCCCACCTCCTGTTGTCTGGATGCAGAGACTTCCATTTTTTAAAACACTAAACATGTGCCCTATCTAACCATTATTTCTGTGTCTCATGCATCTATTCACTGCCAAGTTTCTAAATGATATCCTGGAATCAAAACCTCTACATTCTGTTACTTTTCTCCATTACTTGGATCATCTCTGAATTAGTTAAGAGTCCTAGCAAGAACCAGCACTCTCAACTTGGGAAACTATTGAAGGACTGTCTTATATAAAAGTGTGGTCACAGTGGATACTAGCAGTAACCTGGGCTGGAAACAGTGGGAGATCTTCTGCCAGTCCTAGAACGGAATGGGTGAAGGGAAACCAAACCTGGAGGGAAAATGCTGTGTGGAGAGTGAGCTACCTGAGGAGCTGTGACCTGCCTGAGAGACATACGGCCCACAGCAATACCGTGCAGGTAAAGGGCAGGGGAAGAAAAAGCTTTTCTTCCTGTCAGTATGCCAGTATTTTGCTAGTGTTCCAAACTGGCTAATATAACCAGAAACCAGAGGTTGCCTAATGCTGGCTGGTAAAATCCTGGAGTTTAACCCTATTGAGACGTAGTAGAGGGGAGAACAGAGAATGGGTCTGAGGTACGAACAGAATACATCTAGAATCATCCACCCCTTTTGTTCTTCAGCTTATTCTTGTCCTTTATTTAGGCAACAAATTTATGTTCTCAATGTAAGAATCATAGGAGTCCTGAAGCCATCATTTCATCAGAGGTTGATATCAATTTAGCCATACTCTTCTCATGAATACAATGGAACTTTCTCCAGGATAGATCATACATATGTTAGATGGTAAGACAGGTCTCAATAAATTTAAAAGACTGAAACAATACAAGATCCAAATTTAACAATTAAATTAAAAATCAACAATAAAAGGATATTGGGGGGAAATTCCCAAATATTTTGAAATTGAACAATATACTTTAAATAATCCTTGGTTCAAAAATGAAATCAAGAAGAAATCAGAAAATATTTTGAACTGAATGAAAATGAAAACACAGCATATAAAAAATTGTGGAATGCAGCTAGAGCAGTGTTCACTGGCAAATTTATAGGTTTAAATGCCTACGTTTTAGAAAGAAGACCTTAAATCAATAATCTAAGCTTAAACATCTAGAAAAAGAACAACAAATTAAACCTAAAGCAAGCAGAAAAAGGGAAATAATAAAGGTCAGGGTTGAAACCAAGGATGATGCAGGCACAACAGGGAAAGATCTAAAGGAACCACAAAGTTGGTTCTTTGAACAAAACAGTAAGATTAATATGATCAAGGAAAAAAAGAAAAACAGACTACCAAAATCAAGAATGAAAGTGGGGACCTCACCACCAACTTTACATAAATTAAAAGGATTAGAAGTAAATGCTATCAACAACTTTATGCCAACAAACTAGACGATTTAGATGAATTAGAAAAATTCCTAAACATACAAATTATTTAAACTGACTCAAGATATAGAAAATCTCAATAGGTGTATAACATGTAAAGAGAAAGAAACTGAATTAATAATTTAAAACCTTTCCATAAAATCCATATCCAAATTCCAGGACACAGGAAAAAAGGACTATTTAAAACAATCTATGAGGCCATCATTATACTAATTCTAAAGGTAGAAAAAAGAGCAAAAGAAAACCACAGACCAATATCATGAATTACAGAAACAAAAATCCTCCATGAAATACTCGCAAATCAAATCCAGCACCTCTTTTCCAAGGGGCTGTTAATGGTCCATTTCTTGGTAAATCACTGAACTAAATATTTTTCTCTTGTGCACTTTTGTCTGTGTAATTGTTCAAGTTTAATGATTTAAATACACACAAGAATGAAGAGTGCCTATTTCTATGCGTTCAAACTATAAGTAACAGTAAAAGATAAGGACTAACAGAAAAACAAAAATAATGGCAGAATATGACAAATTCCCTAAAAGGTATAAAGTTGTCAGAGGAAATGGGAACATAATTGATCCATGTATGCTCCTCTATTTTACTTTTTGAGGTGGTATGAGAAGGAAAAAACAAAAACTTTATAAGAAAAATAGAACTGAGGTTGCATTTATCATGGATGGGTAGAATTTCAATAGGTGAAGAGAAAGAAAAATTTAGGTAGAAATATGCATGGGAAAACTTTAAGCCTGTCTGGAAGAAACACCAGGCCAGGTTTGGCTCTACCACTATATATACATATAGATTAAAAAAAAAAAAATCACTGGAAGCCCAAGGTGAGCAGAGCATAGAGGGAGTAACAAGTTTTCAGAGCAGGAAAATATGTTTTGGGGGGTATTATTTTGAAAGTTAAAGAGTTGAATGTCTTGGACCAGGAGAAAGAGAATAGGGTGGCAGTTAAGGGGCTCTGGCAGTTAACTGGACCACTTTCTCAACCTTTCAGGAGTTGGCGAGGTCAAAACTATTCATGTTATTTGCCTTTTTCAATCTCAATCTTTCAAGTTTCCAGACACTATATCACTTTTGTTTTCATACCAGATTAAATGTGGAAATAGATATGAGAGTCTAGGGGTCCTTTGTTAAACCAGGTGGTAAAGACCTAAACCTGAAATACTGAGTTACATATTTTTACATATGAAAATATAAAACAAGCTCACTGCCATAATTTTTTGTAAAAGTTACATTTTCATTAGAAATGTTATTTATGTTAGCATGCGTTGGTTTATGATTTTTTAATTAAAATTTTACAGTCTGTTGTAACTTGCAATACATTTTATATGACAGATATGTAATCAATGTAAGTGAACGTTGTTTGGGGTTGGGACATACAACAGAGTAGTACTGGTAAGAATGAAGTGAAAAATATTAGATAAAAGATATTGCAGAGACAGAACTGATAGGAATTGGACAGTAAATGTAGGGGCAAAATGGTGAAAAAGACAAAGAATTCAAAAGTTTTTGACGTAGGAGAATGACAGATTTAAGAGAGAAGGAAATAAAAAAGATCAGAAAGTTTGGGAAAGGCAAAACTGATAAGAATTCAGCTTTGCCAAGCAATAACATGTAAGAAAATGAACTATGTATAGGGTCTAAGATATAGTTTGATGGTCATTTTCAAGCAAAAGATATACATAAATATTACCATGAATATCTTAGATCACTTGTCCCCAGTTCCTTGGTGGAAGGTTGTGGTAGCTTCTTCTGAAAGTAGCTCTTAAATTGATAATTATGGAAGCTTCCAGATTATATTTATTTTTACTAAGTGTTTTTTAATATTTTCTTAGTCCTGGCTATATTACTATAGACAATTAGAAAGAGGGCAGTCTGGTGTAGCTGTAGGTGGACCAGACTGAAAAGACAGAATTCTTATTATTCATTTTTTCTGGAGTTCACATTCTTTTAATTTATGCAATAAAAAGATATACAGGGTTGATCTATTAGGCTTCTTCAAATCTAAAATTATATGAATCAGCTATCAATCCCCTTCTCATGAACTAAAACATATATACCAGCTTCCAGAACAGTTATAGAAAAAACCCAGATGTTAGCTATTAAGTAGCAATACCTTTCTCAATTGACTGTTATCTACTGTTCTTCCTCTTTACAATAAGTCCTAAATCCTAGTATTTTGTCCAAAAATATGACTTTATCTAACTCGTAGACTTCTTGATTTTGCAAATTTTAAGCATATGCTGCTCTGACACGTCTATCCCCAGCAATTCTCCATCCAGTCAACACCTTTCCAGGCTGAGGAGTTCTACAAGTGTTGTCATCAATCTTAAAAACCTCTTCATCCCACCGATCCCTTAAATTGCCCACTTCTGGAGTTTTAAGACTTTCTCCAATTCATAAGAGTAAAGATGAATTAATTATTGTAGGCTGAATAATGTTAGGGGGAAAAACCAGTTACTTCCCTAGGCTTTTTGGTCACAATGTATCAGGTTGCTTTCATGCAATCATTTACGAATCAGTTTATAGCAGTGCTTACCTTTCATTTCAATAGCAAAAGAACTCTTTCCACTCCCGCCAGATGAAGTTTTATATAATACTCTATAAAACAGGTCATAAAGTGCAATTAGCCTCAATGAGGTTGGTAAAGACCTAAAACTCCACAGATTTGGTCAGCCCCTGCCCCTCCTTCATATCCCATCCACTAAAGGCTCTTAGGGTGCTTCCCAGGCAGCATGAAGCACGCCAGGAAAATCATCACTTTATGGAATCTTTAAAGATGCCACAATGCATGGAAGAATCAGAGGTTCAAATGCGGTAAAATTATTTCAGAAAATCTCTTTACAGCAACATCAATAACACATTACAGAAGTTGTTTTTTCTCAATTTACTCAAACGTATATAATATAAAACTTTTCACAGCTGCATTTCAGGAAAACTGCCCTTTCAAGTAGTGGCTACAATACATGATATTAGGAAGAATCACTGGTAATTCCTCCTATAATAGATGTCAGTAGAGTACAAGATATCAAACACACGTCAACAGTGAAATGGATCAAGATTATTTTTTATTGCACATTTGCTTACAAGTTTGTTGCTTTGGGCGGAGCTAAAAAGCTCAAGTGTTGTTAATTTCAGCCATATTTCATCAACCTAATTACAGCAGTGATTTGCCTGTATGTTCCCCGAGGCTTATTATTTCCCAGAAACATTAACCTTTGCAATTTGTCTAGGCGCCAGAGCAGATTTAACATTTGTTGTTTTAAAATTTTAACCACTCAAAAACAACCCAAACAGCACACTGTAAAGAAAACAATGTTTCTGTCTGTTCATATAATCCAGGCTCAGAAAATCTGATTATGTAACATTGCAAAGGTAACTATAAGCCAAACTTCTTCCACACTATTCAATTCTTATATGTATAATTAAGCATTTATTTTAGAAAATTTTAACACCTTTAGGAACTGATTCTTTCACAATTAGGCTTTTTATAAGGTCTCCTCTCCCTATGAAAAAACAATCCCCACAATGACTCCTAATTTTATCTTAGACTAAGCTGCTCAGAATAGTTTTATTTCCTTTCCACAATACTCCACAGATTAATGTAAAATGGAGAATGTGGTGTTCAAACTGAAATAATATGGCATTCAAACAGCTCAAGCTTTAAAAATCAGGCTAGAACCCAAAGCCTGATGAAAAAAAGACACAAGAAAGGAGACATAAAACTACTATAGCAAACAGAAAATTTTGACCATTAACAGATCAGAAGTAATGGCTGATGCTCCTACTTGAAGCCCATCAATGTCACACTAAAAAAAAAAAAAATTTGGCAAAACTCTTCTAAATTATTTATCCCAAATGAAAGTTACTTTTAATCCATCACTCTTATATTTTACACTTCAATCACTCATTTTTTCCTTTTAAGACTATTCATAAGAAATAGTTCTACTTAAGCTAATAAGTTTTTCCTCTCACATTTTTACATAAAAGTTACTAAAATCACAATTCTGAAGAATTTCTTTTTTAATCATACAAACATTATATACTTAAAATTCAGTAAAGAAATTATATCCTTTCATATTCTATCCAGAATGATCAGTTACTAAATTTGTATGAACTCTTTTTCCACAGCATTTACTTATAACAATCACAATTTATGAAACTTGTCTCAACTCCATGGTGAACTAGCATCCATGCTTATTCCACATAGGTACTGCCAGTGGTCCCTGTGGTGTCCTTTCAACAATGACAAACTCATCAGGGTTGCCAAATGCTTCATAGAAAACCAACAAATCCTGTATTGCACGCTCCTCAATCTGAAAGGAGGAAGAGAAGAAAACTTGGTTTACTCTTTGAATTACCACTTTCTATGCCTGCAATACAGTGCAATAGGTATCCTGCAAGGAGAAGGGCTGAGGCCTGAGCTAGAATAATCTGATACCCACCTTTCCTTGATTTTAATCTTGAGCAGAAGGAAAAAGAAACTGAAGATAGCTGATGGAATCCACTCGTTGCAATCTCTCATCCTGTGAGGTACTCCCTGTTATTGTACGGGTTGTCTAGCTCTTCGAGCTCTTTAGGACAACGATGAGTCTTGTCAGTTTCCTGAACCTGGCTCTCTGGTTTTCAGCTAAGTCTATGGAATCTTAGTGTCTCTCAAATAAGTTCTGTTCTCCTTAAGTTAGCCTGGCTGGGTGTCTGTGGCTTACAACCTACGAACTCTGACTGATACAGAAGCCAGGTGGAGAGCTAGGTAAGGCCAGTTCTCTACTGGTCAGTTTCAAGAACTAAAATAGTCCAAAGCATCACCAGTGCTAAAAATATCAGCTTTACATAATTTAATTCTAAATGTATTATCCTGAATACCTTCAATGAATACTTGCTGAATGCTTCAGTTTTTACATTGCATTTATATTTTAATGTGCTAAACAATGCACCTCTGCAAAGCAAATAGAATTTTCTTAAGACCTAAGAATGAAATACAGTATCTAGTTCTTACCCTGAATTAAACCCCAAAAGGTATGTTACTTACTTGAATCAAAGCCAAGGGTTTCTCTCGGCTTCTGATAAGAGCTGCTTCCTGCTGTAACTCCTCTTCTACGATAGATGCAAAAGTGACTGGCGCTGCCACAGAAGGAGCGGTCAGTGAAGAAGACAGCCAGGGACTGAGAGAACAGGAATAAAGAGCTTTCAGTCATCTTGCCAAATTTTTGCACATAAAATCTCCCCTGAAATAGTCTTTACCAGTGTGGCACTGTCTCCTTGTGACCTGTAACATAAGGGGACCTGGAAGCTTCTACATTCAAACTTAACGGAATGACAAGGTGACAAAGAAAACAAGGAGAATTGATGTTTTATTTGAATCAGTGCTGTAAGGTTTGGAAGCACCAAAAAGTGGTATAGGGCAAAGCAATATAACTGAAAGATGACTCAGATTGTAGAGCAGAGTATTCAGATAATATATTTCTATTTGATACTGCTCTCAGTTCTTAGTGTGCTCTCCCAGTGCCACACCAAGCCTAGCTTTGAGGTCCCAAAGCTGATCGCTTCACCTTACTTGGGACTGTCCGGAAGCGGCACATCTGAAACGCGGTTGCCTTCTCGTCCCGGGGAACCATGAGCAGAACACCTGCAAAACAAACGCCGACACTGGAGGTTGACACTTTCGGTAACACGAGTCGAGCTCCTTACTGACAGAAACACGGGGGAGGAACTGCAAGGCTCTGACTGGAGACCGATTAATTCATGAAGTCAGGCTTACCTTTGAAATTGTAAATAAAACAACAAAAATCTCTAGATGATTATAAAATTCTGTGTATAAAATACCATGGGGGAAGATCTTACAAGGTCTGTTCTTCAGAAACAGAGTCGCAGATGTAGAAAACAAACTTCATGGTGAGCAGGGGAAATGGGTGGGCGAGGGACAACCTGGGAGACTGGGACTGATATCTACACTACTGTATGTAAGACAGATAACCAAGCAGGACTTACTGTGTAGCCCGAGGAGCTTTACTCAATACTTTGTAATGACCTATATGGGAAAAGAATCTAAAAGAGTGGGTATATGTGCAACTGCTTCACTTTGCTGTATACCTGGACTAACACAACACTAAATCAACTACACTCCCCAAAACAGGTCTGCTTCTAATGACATTCATATAGCCAATTTATTATAAAAACCAAACATTAGGAAATAGCTCTATGAAGAATGTCTTACATTAATAACATTTTATGAATAAAAGTGACAGATTAGCACGAAGCTTCAAAACATATAAAAACATGATAGCAGCCAGTCTGTGAGTGACTATAATAGATAGTATAAATACTGTGAGCAACAAAAATACAGAAAATGCTTTGATACCCCAGAGATTATAGACAGGACAGAAATTTGTTTTATTCAAGTACAGATGGCATGCAATGTTAATTACTGCTTACTGCTGTTCAGCAAACTGATTCAGTTATACGTATCTATACATTTCGTTTTTTAAAAGCATTGTTTTCCATCATGGTTTTTCATAGGACACTGAATAGTTTTCTGTACTATACAGCAGGCCCTTGCTATCCATTTCATACGTAATAGCTTACACCTGCCAACCCCAGCCTCCCACACCATCCTTCCCCCACCCCTCTTCTCCTCGGGAACCACAAGTTTGTTCTCTATGTCTGAGAGTCTGTTTCTGTTTCGTGGATAGGTTTGTTTGTGTCACAGTTTAGATTCCACATATAAATGACACCATACGATATTTCTCCTCTGTCTGATCTACTTTATGATAGTCTCTGGGTCCATCCATGTTGCTGCAGATGGCACTATTTCCTTCTTTTTTATGGCCGGGTAGAACTCGGTTGCATCGATGTACCTCATCTTCTTTACCCTTTCCCCTGTGATGGACATTTAGGTTGCTTCCATGTCTCGGCTATTGTGAATAGTGCTGCTAGGAGCATAGGGGCGGCATGTATTTTTTTGAATTACAGTTTTGTTCAGATATATGCCCAGGAGTGGGGTTGCTGTGGTAATTCTACTTTCAGTTTACTGAGGAACCTCGATACAGTGGCCACACCAACTTACACTCCCACCAAAAGTGTAGGAGGATTTCCTTTATTCCACACCCTCTCCAGCATTTGTTGTGTGTAGGCCTTTTAACGATGCCCATTCTGGCTGGTATGAGGCGGCACCTCATTATAGTTTTTACTTGTAGTTCTCTAATGATCAGCAGTACTGAGCATCCTTCTGTGTGCCTACTGGCCATCTGTATGTCTTGCCCATTTTTATCTTGTTGAGTTTTATGAGTTATTTACATATTTTGGAAATTAAGCCCTTGTCAGTTGCATAGTTTGCAAATATTTTCTCCCATTTCATTGGTGATCTTTTCACTTTGTTTATGGTTTCCTTTGCTGTGCACGAGGTTTATTTTTGTTTTTATTTCTACTGCTTTGGGAGACTGACCTAAGAAAACACTGGTATGTTTATGTCAGAGAATGTCTTGCCTAAGTTCTCTTCTAGGAGCTTTATGGCATAATATCTTATATTCAAGTCTTTAAGTCATTTTGAGTTTATTTTTGTGTATTTTTGTATATGGTGAGAGGGTGTGTTCTAACTTCACTGATTCACATGTGGCTGATAGAACAGAAATTTAAAACACACTAAGAACTCACAAACTAGATGAGGAACCAAGATATAAAATGACATAACAGAGAAGAATTTAAGAAAACAAACTTAAAGGTCTACTGACTGTAAAGACTAAAACAACCAAATAGATTTGGTCATCTGAGAAGGCCTCACAGAGAAGACAATAAAAAGAGTATAGAATGAGGGAGGTAAGAAACATTCCTGTAAGGAGAAAAATGAACAAAGGAACTCTGAGAGAGCCCTAGTTGTGGAATTTTATGCTTAGAAAGATACCTAGAAATTACTTAGATTAATCGATTGCCCTCTTTCAGCAATAAGCACATTTAGGTCTAGATGGGCTTTACAACAGGAAGCCAAACAGAGCAAGAATAAATGGGGCCTAAAATACTGACTTTCTGATTCATTTATGCACATTTATTGGGTATATGTCAGTACTATGGTACTGAAAATCAGGTTATAACCCAGTTCTCTTCACTCTGGTAAAACATTTTTTTAAAGGTATTTAAGTAATGATAAAGCAATGTGAGAGTAGATAATTGATATTTATATCAATATGTACCAAGTACTATGGATTCACGGGAGAAATTACATAATATGGAGAAGGGTATATACACTACTGGCTTCACTAAGGAAATGACGTTAAAGCTGAGGAGAGTGGCACCGAAACGGGGCTTGATTATACAAATACAGGGAACAGTTCAAGACTGTTGGCTTAAGTAAAGATAGGTTGTTCTCTTCAATGAACTGATTGACTGGGTTAAGAGATTAAGAGGGAAATAAAGTTAAAATGAAACAGGAAGGTCAGAGTACAAATGCACTAAGAATTAAAATGTTTAAACCTGATGTGTGTGTGGGCAAACAAATTTACTGAGTCTATTTTCATATACATTATCTCACTTAATCTTTCTAATACTCTGAAGAAAGCACCTATTGTTCCTATTACATTGATTAGGAAACTATTAAAAATACTCAAAGAATATTTAATAATTTGCCTGATTAGCAAGCTGGGTAAATGGTAAAGACAGAACTCAAATCCAGGATTTTTCACTCAAAATACAGAGTATTTTCCATACACTGTAGCACAGTCCATTAAAAGGATCTTCTAATTCTTTAAGGACTGGTTGAAATATCACCTTTTCTCTCTGTGAACAGAACTGAATATAAGGACTAAAGTATCTTGTATAGGTCTTGTTAAAGCCAAGCAATCAGAACTTACTTAACCTTATATAATTTATAAAGTACTATCATGTGAATTACCTGATATAATCCTTGTAACAAACCCATATGATAGGCATTACTGTTCTCATTTCAGAAAGGTTCACAGTGGACTGCTGTAAGAATTATACCCAACTCAAATCTGTTTTGTAAGATGTTAGAATTGTTTTCATTAATGATTTTCCAATGGATAATGTCATTAGTTATAAATTTACTCAAACATCTTTATCAAAATTTCATCTTAGAATGAAGTAAAATTGCTAAATAGAGCTATGACTGAACAAATACAAAGAAGAGTAAAAGCTTTCCAATAATAAATAACCGCATTATTAAGCCTCAGGTATTTGTAGCATAGAAGCAGACATCCCAACAGATAATCTTATAAAATTTAGCCTTCTGGAAATAAAAGCAACATAAAAGGGCTGGCTAAAATCTTTCAAAGATTTTTGTTCAAAGTGAAGAACATTAATCTTGCCAAATTTAGACTTCAAGAGAAAAACTTACTTTTTGCTCACATGGTTGACAATTATTAAAAATAACTTTGTATTATCACAATTACAAAGATTTTATATAAAATTAGAGCTGATATAATGATTTTATCTCACATGTAGTTTTCCTTACTAAGTAGAAATGCAAGATCACATTTTCTGCCTAGAAGCACATAAGGGGGTATTTAAGTGAAAGGAAAATGAAGAAAACACATTAAAATGAAAATGAACACGGAAGTAACAATAAACAAACAAAAAGTGCATAAACTTCTCTTTTCACATCAGTAAGTAACTTTGCCATTCTTTTATTAGCTCCCTAGCCTGGGGGTGGGGGATGATCACATTTTCTACAATTAAGACAAGAATGTATCATTTGTGGAATGTCCTGAGATGAGCCCTCCATCCCTGCCACTGAGTTCCTAAAGTACTCCTCTCTTCTTGTGCTAATTCCCACTGTTTCCTCTGTTTTATACTGCCCTTTCCCCTCTCTTCTTTTGAAAATCCCATAGATATATGGCCGTTTGATCATTATGTTACATTAATATAAATAATCATTTAAATATATAGCCATAAATATAATGATCAAAAGTTAACTGAGATCAAAAGTTCAATTTGAGATTGAACAGGAAAAGTGTTTATGAACTACTGTTCAAACTTTTCCTCTTCAACGAAGTTTTTCTGGACAGCTCTAGCCCATGGTGATTTTCCCTTCTCTGAACCACTCATACAGCATATAGTCATATATTGCTGTGTGACTTCTTTAACACTGTTATATTACACTGTATTTTTGTTCTGTCAGTTAACTTCCATGTATGCATATTTAGACTTACCAGCCAGATTTCAAACATATTTCAGGCTGGGTCTGTGTATGATATTTTTATATATACACCCAAGAGATGCCAGCAAAATACATATATCAAGTGTCCCATAATCTGGTGAATTAATAAATATTCTACTTTATTTGTTATATTTTATTATTTCCTTAAATACAGCTCTCTTATAGTAACATATTTTCTATGATGAAATTAAAAATGAAATCAAAGCTGTTTTCTTTCTCAGTGACCAGAAGACAAAATACTATTTAAAACATTAACTTCCACTTGCCAAACACCCAAGCTATGGATAGCAAGATACTATCTCATACACTCCTCTAACTAAAATGTCTAAAGCACTATAACATCACACACCACTTTTCACAATTAATAGCCTGATGTTATAGCACACCCTAGCGATCAACTATGAAACCACACATCCTTAATATTTTAAAAGATAAACAGAGAAAATTAGAAAATGTTTAAAATACATTCAATACTTAAAATGTAAAAATGTTACAAAACAATCTTAACATTCACACCTTGACATTTATACATCCAAGGCAAACAATATAGCTCATTACATTAAAAACAAATACTACCTGAAATAAGAGCTATAGTTTTGTTTCATTTATTCTTCCCCTCATTCACCAGATGCTCACTGTAGGAAACATTCTAATCAGTGACAAGCAAAGGTCAGTCTTCCTTGCTCTCACTGAACATACAGCTGAACACAGACATTAAAAAAGACTGGTATTTGAAAACACTGGGCTTCCCTGGTAGCTCATAAAGAATCCGCCTGCCAATACAGGAAACATAAGAGACACAGTTCCATCCCTGGCTCAGGAAGATCCCCTGGAAGAGGAAATGACAACCCACTCCAATATTCTTGCCTGGGAAATCCCATGGACACAGGAGCCTGGTGGGCTACAATCCATGGAGTCACAAAAGAATCGGACACGACTTAGTGACTAAACAACAATTCAAAAACAGTTAACAAAGAATCACACCAACAGTAAGTTTACAACAGTTCCCATGTCATCCATAGGAATACACTCCTAGTGCCCTAGTGGATGCCTGAAACTGCGGGTGGTACTGAACTTCATGCACACTATTGTTTTTCCCTATACATACATACCTATGGTGAAGTTTAATTTCTGCATTAGGCAAAGTAAGAAACTTACAACAATAAAAAAACAATTATATAACAATATAATGTAATAAAAATTATGTGAATGTGGTCTCTGGCTCTTTCAAAATATCTTATAGAAACATAATGCCTTTTACTTCTATGTTCTAAAGTATGATAGCAAAACTAGCATAAATTTTTCCTTCTTCATAATTTCATGGGTAGAAGATTCATTTATAACATAATCTTAGCACCCTAAAGATACAATTAGTTTTTTCCCCCTCTCATTAGCTTGAGAACTTTCCACTTTTTTTTTTTTCTTTCAGTTGAAGCTTTCATTTAAATGGCTTCTCTTTGGCATATTTGCATTGTCAACATCACTACTCCTGTGCTTTGGGGCTGTTATTAAGTAAAGATTACTTGAACATAAGCATCGTGAAACCCTAACAACTGATCTGATAACTGAGATGGCTACTGAATGACTAACGGGCAGGGTACACTGCACAAAGGGACAATTCATGTCCTAGGTAAAATGGTAAAATGGATCAGGTAAAACGGTCAGGATGGAGAGAGATTTCATCACACTACTCAGAACAGTGCAGAATTTAAAACTAAAAATATTGTTTATTTCTGAAATTTTCCATTTAATATTTTCACACTACAGCTCACAGCAAGTAACCAAAACCATGTAAAGGAAAACCACAGACAAGGGGATACTACTCAAACTGTGGTAAATGTGATAAGTGAGAAGAGCTATGAAGGCATGTAACAGGAAACTGACCCAGTAAGAGAAGTCAGGCTTCTTCAAAGAATTTGACTGAACAGAGACTGGAAGAAGCAAGTCAACAAGTCAAAAGGCAGTTAAGTGGGAAGTAGTAACTGGCATTTGAGAAACTACAAGGTCAAGGCTAAAATACAGAGATCATGTTAAAAGCTAAAGAGGTTGACAGGAGCTAGACTGTATCAAGCCTTGAAGGCCATATAAGAGTTCTAGCTTTTATCCTACGAGGTAAGATTTGCATTTAAAAATACATAAACACTAGCCAAATATGCTATAGAGCAGGATAAAAGGCTATGGCAAGACTTGTTAGCAGTCTTACTCCGACGGCCCAGGTAGAAGATTAAAGTAGTCTAAATGGGGGTGGCGGCAGTGGAGATAGTTTAATACACAAATGGGTATAACAGTGAAGAGACATAACTGGCATTGTCCTGACAGACCGGATACTGCTGGGAAGATGGCCATGTAAAGCCTGCGAATGACATTTGCTGAGGAAACCAGGAATAGACTGGGTTTGTGTTTTGCCTGTATTTTTGCTTTTACGAGAAGGCTATGGTTTGTGACATAAGAGTTTAAGGTATTTCTGAACATTCAAATAGGATGGCAGCATCAGAGAAGGCAGATGGAGACCTAAGTCTGAAGCGCAGATGACAGATGCGGACAATGTGAGTCTTTCATGTGTAGCTGATAACTGAGCAGTGAAACTCACAAAACAACACAGAACATAAGCGAAATGAGAAGACAACCTATACGTGAGCTTCAAGGATGATGAGTCATATAAGAAGCCCACGGTGCTGGCAATACGGAGGCTACTTCTGAATTTAGCCTGAATGGTTTCAGTTTAGTTGTGGGATTGGAAGCCAAAATAAAAAGAAGTGGGCAATGACAGCTCTTTTGAGAAATCTGGCTGTGAAGGAAGCAGGGAATTGGGAACAACAGGACAATTCTAGAAGAAAGTGAGGAGGCTGAGTGAGGGATTGACTTCCCTCACCGACCCCCACCCCCTGCCACTCCACATGTGAGACACCTGTGCATATTCAAAACCAAATGGGAAGAATCTACTTAAAAGGAAAACACTGAACATCCATTAGAAAAAGAGAGACAGTTAATAATTTAAGCCTTCATTAGTGGAACTGGGTTAAGATACAAGTACAGGTATAAATCGAACCTGCGTCTCTTATGTCTCCCGCACTAGCAGGCAGATTCTTTACCGCTGAGCCACCAGGGAAGCCCATAATGGCTTATTTAGAAGATCCCGACTGAAATAAACGGGCTTCCCTGGTGGCTCAGCGGTGAAGAATCTGCCTGCCAATGCAAGAGACGTGGACTCAATCCCTGGGTCGGGAAGATCCTCTGGAGGAGAGCATGGCAACCCATTCCAGTATTCTTGCCTGAAGAATCCCATGGACAGAGAAGCCTGGCAGACTACATACAGTCCATGGGGTTACAAGAGTTGCGAGACAGCAAAAGAGACACAGATGTATAGAACAGTCTTTTGGACTCTGTGGGAAAGGGAGAGGGTGGGATTATTTGGGAGAATGGCATTGAAACATGTATAATATCATATATGAAATGAATTGCCAGTCCAGGTTGGATACAGGATGCTTGGGGCTGGTGCACTGGGATGACCCAGAGGGATGGTACGGGGAGGGAGGTGGGAGGGGGGGTTCAGGATGGGGAACACGTGTATACCTGTGGTGGATTCATGTTGATGTATGGCAAAACCAATACAATACTGTAAAGCAATTAACCTCCAATTAAAATAAATTTATATTAAAAAAAATAAAAGCAGTTAGCCATAAAAAAAAAAAAAAGAGTCAGACATGCTTTAGGAACCGAACAACAGTGAAAATAAATACTATACAATTAAAACATGAGAAATAAATCCAGTATCGAGGCTGATAAACCTCCTCTTCATAATGTGTTGTCACTTTTGTGTAAGGTTGGTCTTCTCTTCTGTATGAGCAGGGACTATGTTAATTTTGTTCACCATACTAATCTACTATAATGTCTAATATACATCAGCTAATATTTGTTAATATTAAGACATCTTACATCGCACCCAATTTGTATTTATGAGCCTATCACAATAGCTTTAATATTCTCCCTTAATCATAGGTAAACATTATATAAAAAGGTGTATCTAGTTTACACATTAGAGTTCGATTTAAGATTTTTGTTTTAAAATAACATTACACTGCCAAAAATATTTGAAAAGTCAGAGACAGATCACAACTTCTTTAGATCCTTTCTAATCTGATTTTCTGTACTATAAGTGAAAGACTCAAAAACTACAGTCATAAATATACATATCTGTAACAAGAAAGCTAGTTACAAAAACAACGAAACTATGTTTAAACAGTTCATCTAAACCTGCACTTTGCAGTGCTGTTAGAAGACTCTGACACTCCTCAGGAGCTGCTCACAGGACAGGGAAGGTGACAGTAAAGTAGTATGGTTCTAGACTCCTCTCTTCACTCCAGCAGAGAAGTGTATATTACCTGTTTGATATGTTATAATTGGACGAAAGATCTGATTTTTAAAAAGTAGAGGGGGTGGGGATCTGACAGTGAAAAACTGCTTAATCATTATGACAAACAAAATTATTAATCTGGTCACAACTAATATTTTTAATTACATTTTTATTTTGTCTAAAACATTCTAGGGAGTATAATATATAGGAGATGTCATATTAGCAGAAATACGGGAAAAAAGAAAACTCCATTTAGTCAACCTACTTGAAATCGTTTTTCCTTCCAACTTTGACCTATCTAATGCCCCAAGAATGTTTGTTCCCTTTTGAACAATAATTAGAAGAGAATTTAATCACGGTGGGGAAACTTTTTAAAAATACCACTTTTAATCTATGTTTAGGTTTTCATGTAGGCATTTATAATATGAAACATCTTTTCAAAATACATTGGACTTTGACAACCAGCATCACAAACAGCTAGAGAAAAAGATGGAGATGCCTAAACAGGCTGAAAACCCTTGGATGCGTCTCGAAGTGTGTGCTGAGTGACAGAGACTTTCTAAAAAGCATGTGCTGAATGATTCCACTAATATAATAAAACAACAGAATATAAAAGTTAGTCCATAATGACAGAATCAGGTTAGAGCTGCAAGAAGACAGGATGGGGAAGGACTGTAAAGGGGCATGGAGAAACTTCTGAGAATGGTGGTTAATAGTCACCAACCCGAAGAGCTGGTGATAATGGTTTCATGAAGGTATATATATGCCAAACTGCAAATTGTATACTTTAAATATATATAGTTTACTGTAAGCCAACTGTCAAAATATATCTTAAAAATAAACACATTAATTTTGAATGTAAAAAGAATGTATAAAAAGCTGCCTCAAATTTTTAAAGATTATTTCAGAACAGAGAACCACTATAAGAATATTTCAAGGTAGGAAAATTTATTACCTTACAACTTTTGGAGACTGGGAACTTTCAATCCCTTTAAAACAAACTTTTTTGACATGATCTCCTGAGCTCTGGCCAATAACAGATTTCTTTTCTTCTACTGAGAAATCCCGGAATGACTTGGATGAAACTGAATGTTGAGAGGATGCCCTGTAGAAAGACAACAAAGTTCATGGAAAAATACTCATTTTTCTTAAAAGGCTGTTGCTGGAAGTGACAAAGGGACAATGAAGTGAATATATACCAAAAATTTTAGTGATATAATTATAGTTTTCAAAGTGATGTTGGATTTTTGCTGTCAATTACAGACTAATCAAAACTGTGATAAGAAAAAACAATCAATGGGGATCATGGGTGATAGCCCAGATATTGAAATTAGCAATGCTTTTAAAAACAGCATTATAACTATGCCTCAGGTAACAACAAAAAATATGGTTAGAATAAATAAGTAAGCTCAGCAGAGGAAAAGTATCTATGAAAAAGAAGAAAGCAGAAATTCAAAGACTTTAATATTCAACAACAAAAGTTACTGGAGGAGTGAAACAGCAAGACTGGAAAAGTCTAAAGTTGAAGATAAATGTTTTCAATCTTTTCTTCTGATTAAAACAGTTTTACTGATTTAAGTCAGCCATGGTGACTTATGGTAATATTAAATGTAACTGGACACCCAGAAGGATAGGAGATAGGGCAGATAAAAATATCTAAAGAAACGATGGCCATCTCCAAGTCCGATAAAATCCATAATGTGAAAGACTCAAGAATTTTAGCCAACCCCAAAGAAGAAAAACGTAAAAAAGAACATACTTATACACATAGCAGGCAAACTGCTAAAAACCAGAGAGCAAAAAAGAAATCTTTAAAGCAGCCACAGAAACCCAACACAGTATGAACACACCTGGCTCATTTACCAGAAATGAAAGTCAAAGAGAGATGTCTTTAATGTGATGGCGGGGCGGGGTGGGGGAAGGAAGGTCCCCCCACTTAATTACATTAAAAAAAGCATCAACCAAGCTAAGCCATAATGGATGCCTGACCCAAAGGACCATAAACACTGGTTGTTTTAAGCTACTGTTTAAGGTAATTGGTTACAAAGCAATAGATAATACAAGATAACAATTTCAAAGGACAATAAATATAACTATGCAAATAAATTTGACAATTTATAAGAAATGGACATACCTTACTCAAAGATAACAAAAAATAAAATAGAATATCTGTATAAACCTGTATCTAAAAAACTGAATTAATCCCACCAGCTTTTTATTGTAGAAACTAACAAATTGATTCTAAAATTTATATGAGAATACAAAAACCTAGATTAGCCAACACTATCTTAAAAAAGAAATACAAAACTGGAAAAAGATAAAACAAGTTACTGTAATCAAGACAGTGTGGTATTGACATAATTATTAACAGATCAATGGAATAGATTAGAGAACTCAGTAACAGACCCTCATGTGATAGTTACTTTACTTTCAATAATGGAACTGCTAAAGCAAACAAGTGGGAAAAGTGTTTTTTATAGTAGAAAATAAAAAGACCTTTATTTCACACCATACCCCTCAAATTATTTCAAGATGAATTACAAACCTAATGTAAAAGCTAAGTGTCCTGGAAGAAAATTGAATTACAGACAACGTAAAAGCTAAATGTCCCAAAAGAAAACAGATTATCTTCATGACTTGGTGGCAAGCAAAGGTTTCTTTGGACATAACCAGCAATGACCATCAAATGAAGGAATGATAAATTAGAGTTAACCAAATCAAAAACTTCTGCTTATTAGAAGATATCATTAAGAAAATAAAAAATATCTGTAAAACATACATCTGACAAACAACTTTTTTTTGGACAAGCCAAATCTAAGATTTATATAAATGTGGTTGAAATTAAAAATAGAAAAAATAATTCTGAAAAAAAAAAACAAAATCAGAGAAACTGCACTATCTGATTTTAATATTTATAAAAAGTTATCACCAACAAGTCAGTCTATATGGGCATAAACACATGCATGTAAGTCATATGGAACTGAGTAGAGTCCAGAATTAGACCCACACATACATGGTCAACTGAGTTCTACCAAAACTGCCAAGTGATAAAATAGAGCAAGGGCAATCTTTTCAGTAAGTTCTGTTGGAACAACTAGATATCTGCATGAGGAAATAAACAAAAACCTTGCCCTGTACCTTACCCACATACAAAGAGACACTTAATAACAAAAGCTAAACTAAGGAAACATCTACATCAAAACAAAAAATGTTTGTAACCTTAGTCAAAGACATGGAGATACTAATACCATCTCCTTCCTTATAAAGGTTGCTATGTGGATTGAATGTTAACTTATGGTAAAATATTTAACAGTACCTGATACAAAGAAATGCTATGTAAGTCTGTTACTATCCACATTTTCATGGCATTTAACAAAGTTTGCTTAAAGAAAAAAAGACAATGAGAACACAAATTCTGATATGAAGAAATATAGTCAATTAACAGGCATAATATCTTTCCTTCCTAAAGCCTGACTTAGAAAAAAATCCAGAAATGTAACTTTTTCACTATTCATCCTAAGCATCATTTTCAGAATCCTTAATAAGTCAATATTATAAATAACAATATAAAAAATTTCCTAGTCAGATATTAATTTCATGTTTTATTTCCTCAGAAAACAAAGTGAATACAAATGCTAACCAGTTAATTGCTCCCAAAACTAAATTCATACTTTGAAGAAACCATAAAATCCACACCAGATTAAATTCATAAACTATTTGGGGTTCTCCATAAAAGATTAGCAAAGCCTTCTAAAATCCTATTATCTTATCCGAATTCAGGGACTCAGTTCAGTCGCTCAGTCATGTCCGACTCTTTGCAACCCCATGGACTGTAGCACCCCAGGCTTCCCTGTCCATCACCAACTCCCGGAGCTTACTCAAACTCATGTTTATTGAGTCAGTGATATCATCCAACCATCTCATCCTCTGTCGTTCCCTTCTCCTCCTGCCTTCAGTCCTTCCCAGCATCAGGGTATTTTCAAATGAGTCAGTTCTTCACATCAGGTGGCCAAAGTACTGGAGTTTCAGCTTCAACATCAGTCTTTCCAATGACTATTCAAGACTGATTTCCTTTAGGATGGACTGGCTGGATCTCCTTGCTGTCCAAGGGACTCAAGAGTCTTCTCCAACACCACACTTCAAAAGCATCAATTCTTCAGCACTCAGCTTTCTTTATGAACTCCAACTCTCACATCCATACATGACCACTGGAAAAACCATAGCTCTGACTAGACAGATCTGAGTCAGCAAAGTAATGTCTCTGCTTTTTAATATGTTGTCTAGGTTGGTCATAGCTTTTCTTCCAAGGAGCAAGCATCTTTTAACTTCATGGCTGCAGTGACCACCTGCAGTGATTTTGGAGCCCAAGAAAATCAAGTCTCTGTTTCCATTGTTTCCCCATGAAGGGATGGGACCAGATGCCATGATTTAGTTTTCTGAATGTTGAGTTTTAAGCCAGCTTTTTCACTCTCCTCTTTCACTTTCCAGAGGCTCTTCCATTCCTCTTCACTTTCTGCCATAAGGGTGGTGTCATCTGCGTATCTGAGGTTATTGATATTTCTCTCAGCAATCTTGATTCCAGCTTGTGCTTCATCCAGCCTGGCATTTCGCATGATGTACTCTGCATATAAGTTAAATAAGCAGGGTGACAATATACAGCCTTGACATACTCCTTTCCCAATTTGGAACCAGTCTGTTGTTCCATGTCTGGTTCTAAATGTTGCTTCTTGACCTGCGTACAGATTTCTCAGGAGGCACGTCAGGTGGTCTGGTATTCCCATCTCTTTCAGAATTTTCCACAGTTTGTTGTGATCTACACAAATGCTTTGGCATAGTCAATAAAGCAGAAGTAGATGTTTTTCTGGAACTCTCTTGCTTTTTTGATGATCCAACGGATGTTGGCAATTTGATCTCTGGTTCCTCTGCCTTTTCTAAATCCATCTTGAACATCTGGAAGTTCATGGTTCATGTACTTTTGAAGCCTGGCTTGGAGAATTTTGAGCATTACTTTGCTAGCATGTGAAATGACTGCAATTATGTGGTAGTTTGAACATTCTTTGGCATTGCCTTTCTTTGGGATTGGAATGAAAACTGAACTCTTCCAGTACTGTAGCCACGGCTGAATTTCCCAAATTTCCTGGCATATTGAGTGCAACACTTTCACAGCATCATCTTTTAGGATTTGAAATAGCTGAACTGGAATTCCATCACCTCCACTAGCTTTGTTCATAGTGATGCTTCCTAAGGCCCACTTGACTTCACATTCCAGGATGTCTGGCTCTAGGTGAGTGATCACACCATCGTGGTTATCTGGGTCATGAAGATCTTTTTTCTATAGTTCCTCTGTGTCTTCTTGCCACCTCTTCTTGTATCTTCTGCTTCTCTTAGGCCCATACCATATCTGTCCTTTATTATGCTCATCTTTGCATGAAACATTCTTATCTGAATAACTGATACATATCTGATATCTAATATATATCTGATTCTGGCCTAACCACCAAAACACTTTTATATGCATCACTTTATGTAATCTTTACAACAATGCTCCTTTACATATTTTCATCATCCTAAATTTAAAAGAGCACAACCAAAGCTGAGGCATTTGAATGACCCTCAGATCACCAGAGATAAGCAGAACTGGGATCCAACCCCAGTTCTTAATGATCACAAAATTCATGCTTCGCCATCTAGTCTAACACTGGCTTCAATAAGAATCAAAATAATACTCCTTATAAAGTGCCAAAGATGGAAGGAAAATGATGATTCACACTTAGTTTTGTTATTATGAGCTAATAAGCATCTATTCATAATAAAATCAGCTGAAACCTTCTATCAAATTTCTACCTGCTCAATAATTAAATACAACTGCCTCACATAAGGTTTTTCTAAGGAAAAAAACTCACTAATAACTCAATACATGCTAAAGAAATCAATCATGTGAACATATTACAAATAAAGTTACATTTTATTTATAAACTAATGGTTAATATTTATATTATACAATGCTTAAGGTGCTCTTCTAAATGTGTTTCATTAACTCTGTTTACTCTTCACAATATCCTTGTGAAATAGGTCCTGTTTTTAGCCTATTTATGAACAAGAAAACAGAGAAAGATTAAATAATTGATCTGACAGAGAAAGACTGAAAAGTCAGATTAAACACTTAATCTGAATTCACACTGCTACTAGGCAATAGATCCACATTTTAAAGTTCAGGCAAGGTTGACTCCTGATTACCAGGCTTAATCACTATACTACTATGTTCACAGAAAGTCATTTACCCTATGCAAAATTCTTAAATCATATGAGAGAGATTTTCCTTACAGATTTATCAGAAATATGATCTACCAAGGCATTCACATTAAAGATATTTCTTCAAAAGGAACTTACCTGACTTTGACTTTATCAGAAAATTTTCTTCAAAGCACATACATCGGCAGAACATTAAAAAATTAAACACAAAGAACCACACCCCATTTCCTTACCAACTCTCTTTTCCTCCCCAAAATACACATACCTGAAAGTTTCTACTGGCAAACAACACAACTATGCTATAAAATACTTTGTATTATTAGTCACTGGGAACACTGCTGGCAAACACTCTGCCAAAAAAATCTGATGAATGTCTTTTGTAAGTAATTCATGTCTCTAGATACAGAAACTTCACAATCATCTGTATAAAAACCACAAGATGTCAGATTCACCTTAGTGGTAATTTGCAAACTTCTAGATGTGGTAAATAGTGTACACCCTAAAAAAAATTATTTCTTTCATAGCTATTTTATGATAACATCTCCTTAAGAATAAATGTAGGTAACAATGCTTACTTACAAGATATCTTATATTCACGTTTATTAATCATGCATAGTGGTTACTTATAAAATGTCTTATGCAGACTTCTTTAAATGAATTCTATTATTCTTTCCACTGATCATGCCATAATTTGAAACAGTGTCTGATGTCTGATTTCCCACAATTTTACTTTCCTAACTCAAAGGCTCTGGCTCTTTTCCATTTTAGCAGCCAGAGAAACTTAAGAAGCATTTGCAGACATTTGTAGCCACATAAAAAATTAATCAACATTTTTTTCTCAACTAAGGAAGCTCTAAAAATTGTGCTTTTAATGAGCAAAATTTCTAGCTAAAAAGTTAAGCAACTGAACTTAGTTTATAGGTTAGCTCAAAATGGAATTTGGAAGAAGTTACAGTCATACAGCCAGGCCACAAAGATCATGCATTCTTCCACTCAAGATGGCTGGTGAGAAATGTAGTTTTATTTCTCCAAGTAAAATAAAGGATAATGAAAAGTGATCAGCTCCCATATGCACTTGGTGTTTTCACAACAGATTTAAAAGTCAACTGGTTAGAATTTCACTGTAACGCAAAAACCAGTTATTTTTCATATTTAGCACTGTCACACCTACCTGCACGCAGCAGGAGTACTGTTACATACTGGAAGTCGTCACACAGACTAGTGCATGAATGGGTGCACAAACTAAGCAAATCCCCTACCGCAAGCAGTAGACTTAGGGCTAATCTGCGATTTGCTAATGGACTGCACATTAAGCTTATTATTAAGAAGTTGTTGTTTAGTTGCTAAGTTGTGTCTGACTCTTTTACAACCCCATGGACTGTATGTAGCCTGCCAAGCTCCTCTATTCTTGGGATCTCCCAGGCAAGAATATGGGAGTGGGTTGCACTTTCCTCCTCCAGGGGATTTTCCCAACCCAGGGGTCAAAAACCACACCTCCTATATTGGAGGTGGATTCTTTACTGCTGAGTTACCAGGGAAGCCCGTTACTAAGATAAAAAAAGAATAAAAACATCCTTTAATAATTAAGAAAAATCACATTAGATGATTCATCAGGAGATGAGAAGTAGTTGAAAAAAATCACTATAGCAATGAATATATTCCATATATACAATCTGTAAATCAAATCAAATTAAAATGCTAATTTCATATTAATTTTCTACTTTTTTCAAAGCTGAGCAAATTTTAAATTCTACCAACTTTATTTCGACCAATATTTACAAGAGATATCCTCAGAAAAACAAAGACCAACATTTACAAGAGAGATCCTCAGAAAAACAAATCTATTCCTTTTTTTTCTAATATGATTTCTAGAGAAAATAGTAAGGAAGAAAGTATCAAATAGCATACAAGTTGTTCCTAGACTTGGATTGCAGATTCACAATTAATAAAAGAGCCCACCAAGTAGCCCTTATAATGTATCAAAAAAGAACCCCACATCAAGGCACTTCACTATGAAATTTAAGAACACCAGAGATAAAAAGGGGGAAGGGGGGAAAGAAACTGGTAACATATTAAGAGTTAGGAATTGGAATGGCATTAGACTTCCCAACAGAAATAAAAAAAAGGAACTCTACGAATGATTTCCAACTCAGAATTCTGTTCCCATCTATCAGTCAAAGGTGGCAAGAATAAAAACATTTTCAAAGTTATAAGAGCTCCAAAAATGTACATCCTATACACTCTTTATCAGAAAACTACTGGTTTTGATGTGGAGTTTGCTACCTCAAATCAAAGAGTAAGCCAAGAAATCAAAATACACAGCCTCTAAGAAACTGGGGATCAAACACTGGAAGGAAGCAAAGGAAATCCCCAGGATGACAATTAAGAGAAGTCTCAAGATCATGGTATTATTAAGCATGCCTGAAAAAGGCCTAGTTCAGACCAGAGAACTCAAGAGTTCTAAATGAAAATGTTTCCAATAAAAAACAAAAGTCATAAGTAATCTGGGATGTTTCCCAGTAAGGGAATTAGTTATTAGTTATTCCAGGGAAAAATAAAAGCGTAAAAAAGGAACTAATTCTTTATTGGGGTTGGAATAAACTCTGGTGTTTGAAATAGATTCTAAAACAAGAGTTGGATTAAGTCTATTAGTTGGATTTCCCAACTTGAGTGATCATTGTTTTGTTCCCCCTGTTCATTTACGTTTTGTTTTTTAATAAGGAAACTGGTTGATGGCATGGCTGAAATTGTATTTACTAAGCCCAAAGCTTCCTCGGGCTTCCTAGGTGGCACTAGTTGTAAAGAACCTGCCTGCCAATGCAGGAAACATAAGAGACACAGGTTTGATCCCTGGGTTGGGAAGATCCCCTGCAAAGAGAATGGCAACCCACTCCAGTATTCTTGCCTGGAGAATCCCAAGGCCAGAGGAGCCTGGTGGGCTTTGGTCCGAGGGGTGGCAGAATCAGATATGACTGACATGACAGCAGAAAGCTTCCTCATGTGCTTAGTTAACTGGCTCAAACTGCAATATGTTTAGTATCTTGAGAACTAATTTAAGAAGGGTTTTTTTTTTTGGTCTTTTCCATACTTTTGTTTAGGAAAAACATTAACTCTATTTTAACAGCTACTCCATAAACCTAATAGAGGCAGTGATCAAATTACTTTTGTATATTGCCTTATCAGAAACTAGAACATGCCTTGCATGTAGAAGCTACACAACAAATACCAATGAATTGAAACATTCTACTAAACCCATTCCCTCAAGTTTTACTCTTTTCTTTTTCACTTGGGTTTTCTCATGTCCTCTTTTTTCTGTGATCAAGTTTTAGATTTACTAGTGGTTCTGACATTTAGTCTTCCCGATGACAATCAAAATAAAATGACTTGCCACTCTCTTCAAAATAATTTGCATTTTAATTGGGAAAAAATATTCTTCTTACAAATAGGAAAAAAGTGGCATAAGAAGCAATGCAAGGATCTCCCCACGACCCCTCCTCCCCAATTAAGGGTAATCTCTAGTACCCTCTTCTGTGCTTGGGACAGCAACAGAGTCCTGCCCTTCGTATTTCCATGTATTTTCCCTCTAAAATTCGTTTCCACATATTCTATTAGTGGACTTCCCTGGTGGTATGGAGGCTACCAATCCAGGGGACATAGATTCAATCCCTGGTCCAGGAAGATTCCACATGCCACAGAGCAGCTGGGCCTAAGCACCACAACTACTGAGCCCACCCGCCACAACCAGAGAATGCCCAAGCATACTGATGAGGACCCAGTGCAGCCAAAAATAAATAAAATTTTTTTAAGCCTATTATGATATTAGTTGCCAAAAAAGGAGGATGGAAGGGAAGCAGGAAGTACAATCTATTTTACATATCTCAAAATTGCCATCTGAACTCTTTGGAAATGACTCCTATTAATGCTGCATTTATGGTTAAATTCTAATGGAGAAAACTATATAACATATTGTTAACTAAACAGCCCTGCTTAAAAGTGACAATGACAAGCTATGATAACATGATACATACAGGGAATGTGCAAAGAAATTAGGGTGCTAGAGGAGATTTATCAAACTTCTCCATGATATATATTATTTTTATAAAACAATGAAAAAAATAATGCTCTCAAATTACTTTAGCAAAAAACATTAAAATACCAAGAATAAATTTTATCTACACATATAAAAAAATTTGAAAATCATGATATACTTGTCAAAACAAACAAAAAAATAAAGCATTTCCCAAGGTCTGATTCAAAACATAAAAGCAAAGGGGGAACAAAATATTTGAAAAAACAGGTGGGGGGAAAAAAAACACAAAAACCAAAGCCAAGAACCACCTTAAAAGCTAATGTACAAAGCTTATTTTAATAAAAATTAGAGCATACCATGCATTCGCTGGCTTGGGGCTTTTTGAAGGAGCACTTAAAGCTGTTTCCATGTTATTCATTCCTGAATTATTATCTTTGGTAGTCATTGCAATCATTTTTCGTTGCTTCTGAGAAAGTTTAACTCCATGAGAAATCATTTTTCTAGAAATTAAATTAAATCAATCAGTTTTACTGCTTCTGAGAAAGTTTAATTCCATAAAAACTACTTTTGCTAGAAATTTCTGCTTAAGAATACAAGTAATTATATTGCTTTGTGTTTATTTGTTGACATTTTACTATTACTAGATCAACATGACCACAAGTTTCAACAGTGACCATATATATGTGTGTGTGTGTATATATATATATATATATATAATCAGTTTATACTACCAAGGATAAAGTAATAGCTACAATGAGCCCTTGTAATAGTGTGCATAACACTTGTATCAGAAATAGCCTATACTGATTATTTTAGAGGCCAATTCCTGGCATATAATATTGTATTCCACAAGAGCTAGACTATCAACCCAACTCAATCTTTATCACATACTTAAGAAATAATGTTATGGAGGCTAAATTACCTATTTAGAAAAGAGCTTAGAACTAACTTTAACATCAAATGAAGAAAAATAACAGGAAAGATCCAGTAGGTCTATCTAATTCTTTAGGGCAAAACTATAATACAACATGTTCTTTCCTTTTTATGATTTTGTAACCAACCCCAAATTTGTCTTTGGTGTAGTTCCACACTTTTGTCTGCTTTCTTCAATTTGCATGATGGTTCTGAGATCCATGACAGGAGGGCTGACAGGACTAAAAGACATATAAAGGTTACTTTACAACCCATTCGTTACTTTATACCCAAATATTACTGAAACTGTAAATTATATATAACATCATTAATGAGAGGACAATTTAGGTCCATTTTGTCAGCTGTGGTCAACTTCAAAAAGGATAAATGAAAGCTACTTTTATATATACATACATAAGTAATAATTAAAATGTATCTAAAGTCAAATGTTAAGTGATACATTTTAATAAAGCAGTCTAACATTAATGATTAGAAGATGCTTCCAAGTGTTCCCACAAGTATGTTTACTTAGGCAAAAAAATCTGTAACTACTTTCTGACTATCTTTAGCTCATGAACCATCATAAACCAGGACATCATAATCTTTATTCCAACTGTGCAATAGAGCATATTTCAAAATATTTACACAAATGTTCCAGATGATAGTATAACTAGTAAGGCAATTAACAGTTTTAAGCCTATAATAAACCATACTAGGTAATAAAGATGAAGAACAACCTCAATAAGCATTTTGAAAGAATACTGTATTTTAATTATATTTACTCCTTCAGTTTTAAAAACTGGATTTTCTAAATAAAAGAAAATTATGGATAGAATATATAGGTAAGTTAAAACTACAGTATAACATTAAATGAGTATCTTCTGACAGTAACTGTGAATAACAACACATTTTATGAGATCTTAAATACCCTTTAATGTGCTAAAGAAAAGATAAAGTAAGCCTATAAAAGACAAAATGGTCTTCCTGAGTGGGTGTTTTTACTAATATACACTATTCATTAGGAAAAAAACGGTGGTATCAAGGCACTGTGTGCATATATGTGTTTGCTACGGAGGATTTACTAGTATTCATTAATGACACCACAAAGGCAACTATATTTTGTCTGGAAAAAGAGCCTATTTTAGCTGATTAGTAATTTGTATGCACTTTAGCTGGTAATTTGTATGCAGTTAGATAATTTTCTCTATACTAGAAATTTATATTAATATTTTTAAATGTGCTCCATTAAATTTTTCATTTGACTAAAAATGAATGATATTTTGCTGACAAGTACAGTACAGAACAAAATAAAAATCCTACCTGAAAGAGCCAGAAACCCAACTGGAAGAGCTTGTAGTATCAATTCTGTTACTGGGAATGGGCTGTGGAGCAGTTATTTTAAGTACTGGTGATTTTTCCCATGGTTTTAAATCTTCCCTAAAATATGCAGGAGGTGTACCATTAACATATGATTTAATTTTCCCCTAGAGGTAAAAAAAAAAAAAAAAAAATTTTTTAATTGAGTAATAGCAGGCACCCCTAGCATAGCAGTTTACATACAGTTGGTACTCAGTAAATACTGGTTAAACTATATTAAAGAATAAAATTTTATGACAATAATCATCTAACACTTTTAATTCACTTCTTCTATAGGTTAGTATCTTAATCAGTTTTCAAATCCTCAGTGGCTATAACCTAATTACTGGAAGCTTTGGGAATAATTTTTAGGGAAATAAATCTGCATATGAAATCCCTATTTACATGAGCATTAAAGAAAAATGTTAATAAATATAAGTGGTTCAAATAAGATATGAAGCAGTAACCAAAATTAATGTCCATGATTTGAAGATGAAAAAAAATCAAAGTTTTGTATAAATGTCACACAATTTACTCTGAATATACTTAAAGGACTCTGAATAAAATGAAAGCCAAACAATATTGTCACTTCAAAAGGGATGCTAAAACTATTGCTATTAAAAGAGGTCAAGGAAGTTATTGAAATAGTTATTTCCATTGCCAGGATAGATTCTTCTACTACTGCTAGAAAGGCACTTCAACCTTCATTTAAACCTCGACTGTCTTCCAGACCAACCTTAGCGTAATATGAATTGCCCCCAAACTTCTACTCTACATAAAAAAATTTAATAAAAACTTGTTTTTTATCAATGCTTGAGGCCTAGAAGACTCTTAATAAAGGGTACATTTTCTGAGGTCTCACAAATTTCTAGATATTCTAATATGTTTTGTGAATGTACAGAGGTTAAAAAAAAAATCTGGTAAGTTAGATGTTTTAATTCCCTACAGATTAACAACTATGGAGTAAAATGTTAAGAGATGTCTAAAATATGGCCTCCCAGAGTTGGCCAGACTAGGAGTTCAGCAGCGTGGTGTCAATTATGCTAGACTGGAAGAGCTCTAATCCTAGGGCTTCCCTGTGGCTCAGCTGGTAAAGAATACGCCTGCACTGCGGGAGACCTGGGTTCGAGGCCTGGGTTGGGAAAATCTCCTGGAGAAGGGAAAGGCTACCCACTCCAGTATTCTGGCCTGGAGAATTCCATGGACTCTGTAGTCCATGGGGTCGCAAAGAGTCGGACACAACTGAGTGACTCTATTTCAGATTGCATTGTTCTTAAATACCATGGAGAAAAGATACTAAACAGATTTTGCAATTCAGCTCATTTTCAAAATCACTTTCCCTAGTTTTCACTACTTCTGCTACTACTACTAAGTCGCTTCAGTCGTGTCCGGCTCTGTGCGACCCCACAGATGGCAGCCCACCAGGCACCCGTCCCTGGGATTCTCCAGGCAAGAACACTGGAGTGGGTTGCCATTTCCTTCTCCAGTTTTCCTTTAAAATTGGAGGAAGTTACAGCTCAGTACACACCGGCAAAATTGTATCCGACTCTTTGTGACCCCATGGACTGTAGCCCACCAGGCTCCTCTGTCCATGGAATTCTCTAGGCAAGAATACTGGAGTAGGTTGCCATTGCCTTCTCCATCCTTAGTTTTTAGCTGGTGTTAACTGACATTCCACAAAATAAATTTTAAGTAATCCAGCCATGAATATAGGTGGTGCTACTGGTAAGGAATCTGCAGGAGACACAAGAGACATGGGCTCAATTCCTGCATCAGGAAGATGTCTGGAGTAGGAAATGGCAACCCACTCCAGTATTCTTACCTGGAAAATTCCATGAACAAAGGAGCCTGGTGGGCTACAGTCTATGGGGTTGCAAAGAGTCAGACACGACTGAGCAACTACACATACACGTATATTTCAACTGCCTATACAGTATTGTTACACTTTACATCAATATTATATTTAATGTAGAAAGATTAGAAATATAACATCATAAAGAGCTCAACACTGTCATTAAGAGGAAAACATTAGGCAAATTTGACAAAATTAATACTACAGGTATTATGTCACTAATTATATATATATATATATATATATATATATATGTGTGTGTGTGTGTGTATATATATATATAATAAACCAGTTAGAGGAGTGTTTTAGAGTAAAACACTCGTAAAAAAAAGCCCAGTAAAAAAAGCTAGGTTCTTAGTAGCTCAGCTGGTGAAGAATCTGCCAGCAATGCAGGAGACCTCAGTTCAATTCCTGGGTCAGGAAGATCTCCTGGAGAAGGGATAGGTTACCCACTCCAGTATTCTTGGGCTTCCCTGGTGGCTCAGCTGGTAAAGAATCTGCCTGCAATGCGGGAGATCTGGGTTCAATCCTGGGTTGGAAGATCCTCTGGAGAAGGGAACAGTTACCCACTCCAGTATTCTGGCCTGCAGAATTCCATGGACTGTAGAGCCCATGGAGTTGCAGAGTCGGACACAACCAAGCAACTTTCACTTTAGAGCAAAAACAATGAAAGACTAAACTGTCTCTAGATTAGAACTTGAACAAAACAGTGCATTAAAAAACAAAGACAAACCTCAGACTTATCTGAATGAAATCCTGTTGTGAAGTCAGGAGACTGCAAATCTCTAGGACTACCCACTCCTGCATAGCTTCCTTCAGAGTCCGATGTCAACAGTTCTGGAAGAGACTCCACAGAATTGGTCTTACCAGACTTTAACAATCCTAAAAGGTAAAAAGTTTTTAAACATGTAAACACATTTACATTAAACATACATGAATTACATTTAAAGAACCAAGTAATTTAATGAAGTAAAAAAACTGAAATGGAGGTTTTAAAACAAGTTTTATTCATTTCAATTACATTATCAATTATAAGGAAGATTATTATTTGGTATCTAATTTAAGAAGTGACTCAGAATATTTTCCCCCATAAAGATAAAAAAGGAAGACAAAAATAAGTAAACTCTATTCTTTTTATAAGAAAGAGTATATTTACTAGTGGAATGTTCCCAAAAGTCAAATATAAATTAATCTAATAAATAATGTCTTCTAACTTTAAGGATCAACACAAATATTAAGTGTTCACATAACTATCCTTGATGAAATTAGCCTCAAACTCAAAATTTCATCAACAATAGTTTTTTTTTTTTGGCCATTAAATTTAACCTTTCAATCATTATTTGCTTTGGCCACAGAAAGAGTAGTATAGCAGGAAGAATACCACAGGGAAATCAAGAAAAAAAATTCTACTTCTGTCTGTTACTACCTGAAATCACATAAAAGTTTTCTGACCTTGCTTCAAGTTTAAAGGAAGGGGCATAAATTAGTTCATTACTAATGTCTCTTCCAACTCTGAAATGCTATGACTCTAACACATGTGCTAACAATACCATTGTTTAAAACAAACCAAATGTCTGCTTTTTCCATAAACCTTTAGGTATTTGGAAAATCACTAGTTCCATGACTGTCTATCCATTTAAATATCTTCCCATCAATGTACCTATGCTTCCTTCTAAGGATGTGAGGTAATTCATCTAACATAGAGAATGAAAAATCACAGAATTTTAAATTTGCAAAGGTCCTAAAATAGGAATCAAGATATGTAGTAAATAAGAAATACCTTTATATTAGCTATCTTTTAAAATATCTTTTATATTACCTAAAACAATTATTCTTCGCATTACTTATTAAACATGTCAAATACCTCATTTGTACTTAAGTTGTTTGTATAAAGCTGACTGACTATGAAAGAAAATACTGTGGATAGAAATTGCACCAGTGTGTCTTACTGCTATAGATACACCTACTATTCCTTGAAGCCATATTGTAGTGTCATTATCTGTTTACACTTCAAATTTTTATCTAAAGAAACTTAAAATTTAGGTAGCTTAATTTAGATCTAATCAGATGAATCTAGAATATAGGGTAGTCTATACCACCATTGGCCTCAACTTCTGAAAACAGAACAAAACGCTGTGAGGGGGTGCTACTCTAGTTTAAAAACACTACAAAAACATTAATAAGCAAAGGCAAGGTCAATCTTAGTAAGACATTAGATTTTCTTTTACATTAAAACAAAAAAGGCTATAAAAACATTTTTGGACAAGTAGGGAAAATTGAGTGTAGACTGTAACACTAGATAGTATTATTAATTAATGTCTTCCAAAGTCTGACCCTCTCCAACCTATCTCCTATCTGCAGAGATCTGATATGGCTGAGCCAAGCTGAACTGTATGCATAAGATATGTGCATTCTTTCTAGGCTTGAAACACTGCCCTATTCTCTTACCATGTCAACCTGCCTCTTCTTCTTAACTAACCTCTCATTACTCTGCAAGAGCCAGCTCAGCTATCACTTTCCTCTAACAGATGTGTCCTCTAACAGATCTTCTCAGACTGCTCTGCATGCCTCTCTTGTGCTCACAGAGCAGATATCAGAGTACTTAACCACAATACACACCATTTTCTGTGGCCTCCCTGAGACAAGGATTATCTGTTTCTGTAGACCCAGCAGATGGCATGCAATAGTATTCAACACATGTTAGATGAATTAGATAAGGAATAGAGTCTTGAAAGATTAGATCAGAAAATATACCCTCAAATAGATTCCACTCACCTGTAGATGGTGGACTCTGAATAATATCTGAAAGATTATAACCTCCAGAACTATCTGACCGTTTACGTGGCTTCTTTTTTGCTTTTGTTTTCGTCTTCTTGACCATACTTTCCCTAGGAAAGAAGCAAACATAAAAGTCATTTTTAAAAAGTTAAGTTAGAGGTAAAACAGAACAATGAAATTTTGAGCAATGGAATACAGCATCTTCATCAAACAGAAAACACAGAAGAATACACATGCTCTGGAGTCCCATGTATCTACGTGGCCCAGAGTTCCACTAAACTTCAATGTGATCCTATCACACTGTAACTCTAGTATTTCCGTGAAAGTCAGAAACAAGCTGGTATATATGAAAATACTTTAAGAAGTAAAATACTGTATATGTTCACATACAAACTATTATAATCTATGATCTGGAACTAGAAATATTTGGTGATAATAAGTCAGATATTTATAAATATCAAGTATCCCAACAGCTACCATCAAACTCCAGAAAAGAGGTTAAAAGAAATTCTTGGAACCAAGAACTTTTCAGAGAGCAACATAGTTGATTATTATACACTTACAGATATATACACTCATATGTAGTAAATTACTTGAACATCCCAAAATTTTAACAGGTCATTTACCAAGTAAGGGGAAAGAAATTCTATAACCAGATGATACACTAGCCTGAAACACAGACTGGAAATTCTAAACCTGACTTGTCAAACAGTCAACAGGGAGATTATGTAGAAGCTGGGATATTTTATTGGAGGACTCCCAAATGCCAGGCACTACAGGTCATGTCTCTTGAACTGGTAGGGTTCTCTATACTAAGGGATCTAGAGGAATGGCTGATGAATCCCCTTGGTTCACCCTCCCCAGAAGGCACACCTTTTCTCTTCTATCAAGGGAGGAGAGGCATTTATTTGGTTCAGGAATAGATCAATGCTTTTTGAATAATTCTCAAACAATGCTCTTTTTGAAATCCAACCACGTACACTGCTCTTCATAAACACAGTGCCTCTACTTCTTAAGCCTGTCAAGAATTCTGTTTCAGTCTTTTCTGTTCTAAGTCATTATTGCTCAACAACCACTTTCCAACTTCCAAAACATTAGCATCTCCTGACTGCCGTTTGCTCCTTTCCCGTTCTCTCTACTCTAGCACAATATGCCCTTTTCATTTCTTTACTATGCTCTCTACAGGGTTTGGAAAGGTACTGAAGATAATTGCACTTATTCAACCCAACATATTAAACTGGAAGGCTATATTCCTTTTATGCTTATGCTTAATTTTGTTATATCTGCAAATATTAATTATGCATTCATATCAAGGCTAAGAATGAACATAATACCTATTTTCTATGTTAATTCTGTAAAAATTAAAAAATTTTCTTTCAGTGTCAATACAAAACTGCCAATAGTGTCCAAGATTGGAAATGGGGGAAGGAGAAAAGAAACAGAAAAAAAAATCCAAATCTAAAGCTTACGAGTAATTCTGTTCCATATTTACTTCTTCTTTCAAAAAGATATCTCCATCTTCTACATCCAAATAGCTAATATCTGGTCCATCTTGATATGGTGTAATGACTCTTCTCTCCATTGCTGGAATCTATAAGAAAAAAGATGTTACTTTTTTCTTATAAATTCTACAAAATGTGTAGAGGAATGACATCACCTACCTTTCTCTCACCCCTTCAATCTACAACCAGTAAAACAGAGCTCAAGAAAGGTGCTTCTGTCCAACACACTAGGACACCAGAGATTTCCGCACATCTGTACATCTAAAGGTATAGGTTGGAACACACAGAGGAAGGAGGCAGAACCCCTAAGAGTGGAGTCTGTGCCTGTGATCCTGGGCCTCTAACCACGGCAGTTGAGTCCATAGCTTCAGGGAACCGAGAAGCAGCAGGCAAGGTGGTACACACATCTCTAGCCTCCTGAAAGGAGTGGTGGTGCTCACAACCACAGGTTACTGGGTAGCAGCGCCAGTGGGCCCCGGAAGCCAGCCCTCAACCCCCACCTCCCACCGTGGTGGAGCCCAGAAACCTTATACGACAGCAGACACAGTGGAGACGCCTGTGAAACTGTGCCTCCTGCCACTCTCATGCTCCTCCTCCCCCTGTGCAGAGGAGACCGTCACAAAGAATCCCAGACACTGGGGAGGGGCCCGACATCCCAATGATGACAGCAGCTCTGGCTGAAGGAAGGCAGTACGGATCAGGGAGGCACAGAAGGAAGAGTGATGGCACTGAGGCACCCTTCTCACAGAGCCACTGGGAGCTGCAAAGTGCCAACTAGAAAATGTTATCGGACGCAACTCAGGGAAGAAACCAAAACCTAGTGTTACAGTGCCACCTACTGGAAAACAAAAGTAAGGACTCTAACTTCCAACCTATCGTTAACTTCAAATGCACCTGCAGAGGAATAATTCATCAAGCACTATATACAACCACAATAAAACAATATCACAAAAAAGAAAATAATTCTCCAGAAACCAAACTGAATCACAGAGTATTTCAATATAACTGAAAGATAATTCAAAATAGCTGCTAACTCAAAGAGCTACAAGAAAAGTCAGAAAGGTGGTTTAATGAGCTCAGGAATAAAATTAATGAACAGAAGAAATACTTTACCAAAAAGATAGAAACTCCAAAAAGAGAACCAAACAAACACTGGAACTAAAGAATCCAACAAATGACATAACGAATGCATTAGAAAGAAATAGAAGTAGAGTTAATATATGGAAGAAAGAATTAGCAAGCTCAAAGACAGAAATCTTGAGATGATACAAGTATAAGAAATAGGAGAAACAAAATATTAAAAAATGAGGAAATTCCTCAAGACCTATCTCTTTTAGAAGGACAACACTAAGGTAATCAGTAACCCAAAAGGAGAAGAGAGGGAGAAGGCAGCAGAGCACTTAATTAAAGAAATAACAGCTGAGAAAGTCCCAAATCTGGGGAAGGAACTGGATAAACAAGCACATGAAATTAAGAGAACACCAAATTACCTCATACAAAATGACCTTCTCCAAGACAGCTAATAAATGATAAAGTTGTTAAGAGTAAATAGCAAAGTTTTTTAAAGGCAGGCAGTATAAAAAGGATGGTGGCCTATAAAGGAACCTCCACTAGGCTATCAACAGATGTCTCAGCAGAAACTCTACAGGCGAGGAGGGAGTGAAATGACAGTCTCAAAATACTAAAAGATCAATAACTGTGAGCCAAGAATATTCTATCTGGGAAAGATATCATTTAAATATGACAGAGAGAGAAGGTTTTCTCCAATGAACAAGCTGAGGGAGTTCATCAACATTAGACCTGCATAACAAGACATATTGAAAGCAGTACTTTAATAGAGACAGAAGTAAATAAAACTTTGAGCAAGATGATAAATAGAACCAGGACACTGTAGAGCATAAAGGTTAAATGGAGAAAAAAGAAAAAAAACTATAAGCCATTGCTGTTTGGTAACAAACTCACAACATAAAAAGGGATAATTTGAGAAAGCAAAAACAAAAAAGAGGATGAGAAAAACTGAACAGGTAAGCAAGGTAACATACTATGAGCAGAAAAAAGACTTTTTCTATGAGATGTTTTTTACAAAGCTCAGGACAACCACAAAACTTTACGTTACAGAGCAGAGAGATGAAACATAAAAAAAGAAAGCACTGAGAAAAAGACCAAAGAAACCTCCACACCAGAATGACAATAACACAAGGAAAAAGAAACAACAGAGATGCCAAGCAACCAAAAAGCAAAACACAAAATTTCAGGACTAAGGCCTCATCTATCAATAATCACCCTAAATGTAATGGGTTTAGGGTGTCTTCATGAATCAGAGGACAGAGACTAGGTGAATGCACCAAAAAATAAGACTCAACTATATGCTACCTCCAGCAGACACACCTCAGCTGTTAGGACAAACACAAGCTCAAAGTGAAGAGATGGAATATTATACTCCAAGCAAATGGCAGCAAAAAGGAAGCAGGTATAGCCACCCTCATATCAGACAAAACAGACTTCACGCCGAAAAATGTAACAGACAAAAAATGGTCAGTATACAGTTATAAAGAGGACAATTCATCAAGAAGACATTGAAGTTACTAATGTATGTGTACCTAACCTAAGAACTACAAAATATATAAAACAACTATTAACCAACACAAAGGGAGAGAAATGACAGCAACAAATAATTGTAGGGAGTACTTACCACCCACTTACATCAAGAGATGGTCTCCCCTGTGGCTCAGCTGGTAAAGAATCTGCCTGCTATGTGGGAGACCTAGGTTCAATCCCGGGGTTGGGAAGATCTCCTGGAGAAAGGAAAGGCTACCCACTCCAGTTATTCTGGCCTGGAGAATTTCATGGACTGTATAGTCCATGGGGTCACAAAGAGCCAGACACATCTGAGCAATTTTCACATACACATCAACAGATAGATCAATCTAGAAGGAAAGTCTACAAGGAAACAGTGGCCTTAACTGAAACATCAGACCCAATGTATTTGACAGATCAGATTTGAACAGAACATTCCATCCAAATGTAGCAGAATATACATTCTTTTCAAATGCGCATGAAACTTAATCAAGTATAAGCTGCATGTTGGGACACAAAAGTCTGAACAGATTTAAGAAACCCAAAATCCTATCAAATATCTTTTCTGATTACAATGGTATACGAAATTAGAAATCAAGAATAAGAACAATAGAAAAATTACAAATATGTAAAAAACAACATGCTGCAGAACAATTGGGTTACTGAAGAAATCAAAGGAGAAACAAAATTCTACCTGAAGACAAATGGAAATATGATAGAGCAAAATCTATAAACAGCAAAAGCAGTACTAAGGGTTTGTAGCAATAAAGGCTTACCTCAAGAAACAAGAAAAACTTACACCTACAGGTACTAGAAAAAGAACAAATGAAGACCAAAGGAAATGAAGACCTTCTAGAAAGAAGGAAATATAAATATAAGAAAGGACAATAGAAAAGATAAAGTAAGAGTTGATTCTTTGAAAAGATAACAAAATTGACAAATTATTAGCTAGACAAAGGAAAAAAGAGAAGGCCTGATAAATAAAAGAAAAAATGATACCAAAAAATGTAAAAGAATATAAGAGAATACAAAAATTGGAAAAGCAAGAGGAAATGGACAAATTCTTAGAATCATAAAACATTCCAAGACTGAATCATGAAGAGACAGAAAATCTGAATTGATGAAACATGAGTACAGAGATTAACACAGTAATCCAAAAGCACCTATAAAACATAGATCCAGGACCAGACTGCTTCATAGGTGAATTCTACAAAATATTCAAAGATTTAATACCTATCCTAAAACTCTTTCAATGAACTGAAATGGAGGGAATGCTTCCTAACTCCTTTTATAAGGCCAATATCACCCTGATACCAAAACCAGACAAAGACAACAAAGAGAAAGAAAATCACATGCCCTTATCTCTGCTGAACAGATACAAAAATCCTCAACAAAATATTAGCAACCTGAATTGAATTATACATCAAAAGAATTATACAGCATGATCAAGTAGGATTTATACCAGGGATATAAGAATGGTTAACATCCTCAAATCAATCAATGTGATATACCACATTAACAAAATAATGCATAAAAATCATGAGATCTTCTCAATAGATGCAGAAAAAGCATTTGACAAAATTCAACACCCATTTAGGATCAAAATTCTCAATAAAGTGGGTATAATATATGAAAAATCTACAACTAAAATACATAATGGCAAAGTATTAAAAGCTATCCTCTAACATCAGGAATAAGACAAGGATGCTGACTCTCACCACTCTTATTCAACACAGTATTAGAAGTGCTAGCCAGAGCAATTAGGCAAGAAAAAATAAGACATCCAAATTGGAAAGAAAGAAGTAAAACTGGCCCTATTTGCAGATGACATGATTTTACACATACATAGATACTCTACACATTCCACCAAAAATCTGTTAGAAATAACAAATGAATACAGCAAAGCAAAGGATGCAAAATCAACATACAAAAATCTGTTGCATTTCTATACACTAAGAATAAGCTATCAGAAAAAGAAATTAAGAAAACAATCACATTTACAATCACAACAAAAAGAATAAAACACCTAAGAAAAGATTTAAACAGGAAGGTGAAAGATCTGTACGTTGAAAACTCTAAGACACTGTCAGAAGAAATTCAAGAAAGTACAAATAAACGGGAAGATATTCCAGTCTCATGAAATGGAAAAATTACCATACTACCTAAAGCAGTCCAACTCAATAAAATCCCTATCAAAATCTCAAGAATATTTTTCACAAAAAATTCTAAAATTTATATGGAACCAAAATAGATGCTGAATAGTCAAAGCAACACTGATTAAAAAGAACAAAGCTGGAGGCATCATGTGCCCTGATTTCAAACTATATTACAAACCCATAGTAATCAAAACCACATGGTATTGGCAGAAAAATAATACAAAGATAAATAAACACTTGCATATATGGACTATTAATTTACAACAAAGGAACAAATATACAATGGAGAAAGGACAATCTCCAATAAATAGCGCTAGGAAAACTGGACAGCCACATGCAAAACAAACTAGACCACTATCACACCATAGACAAAAACTAATTCGCAGTGGATTAAAGGCTTTAAGACCTGAAACAATAAGAGTCCTAAAAAAGAAAACGTAGGTGGCATGCACTGTCATATGAGTCTCCCAGTATCTTTTTAGATGTTTTCTCAGTCAAGGAAAACGAAAACATAAACAAAGTGGATTACATCAAACTAGTTTCTATAGAGCAAAGGAAACCATCAATAAAATGAAAAGACAACCTACCAAATGGGAAGAGATATTTGCAGATGATATATCAAAAAATAACTCATATATATGAATTCAATGATATATTTAACAATAAAAAAACTATCTGATTAAAAAATAAACAGGAGTTGAATACATATTTTTCCAAAGAAGACATATAGATGGCCAACAAGCATATGGAAAGATGTTCAGCATCATTAATTATTAGGGAAATGCAAATCAAGACCACACTGAGATTTCACTGTATACCTATCAGAAAGCTAGGGTCAAAATGACAACACAATATCATATACTGGCAAGGATGTGGAGAAAAGGGAACCCTCACACACTGTTAATGAGACTCTAAATTGGCACAGTCACTAGAGAAGAAGGATGGAGATTCCTAAAAAAATTAAGAACAGATGACCATAACTGGACATGAACAACAAACTGGTTCCAAATAGGAAAAGGAGCACGTCAAGGCCGTACATTGTCACCCTGCTTATTTAACTTATATGCAGAGTACATCATGAGAAACCCTGGGTTGGAAGAAGCACAAGCAGGAATCAAGATTGCCGGAAGAAATATCAATAACCTCAGATATGCAGATGATACCACCCTTAGGGCCGAAAGTGAAGAGGAACTAAAGAGCCTCTTGATGAAAGTGAAAGTGGAGAGTGAAAAAGTTGGCTTAAAGCTCAACATTCAGAAAATTAAGATCATGGTAACCAGTCCCATCACTTCATGGCAGATATATGGGGAAACAATGGAAACTGTAGCTGACTTTATTTTTCTGGGCTCCAAAATCACTGCAGATGATGACTGCAGCCATGAAATTAAAAGACATTTACTCCTTGGAAGGAAAGTTATGACCAACCTAGACTGCATATTCAAAAGAAGAGACATTACTCTGCCAACAAGGGTCTGTCTAGTCAAGGCTATGGTTTTTCCAGTGGTCATGTATGGAATCGAGAGTTGGACTATAAAGAAAGCTGAGCACTGAAGAATTGATGCTTTTGAACTGTGGTGTTGGAGAAGACTCTTGAGAGTCCCTTGGACTGCAAGGAGATCCAACTAGTCCATCCTAAAGATCAGTCCTGGGTATTCACTGGAAGGACTGATGCTGAAGCTGAAACTCCAATACTTTGGCTACCTGATGTGAAGAGCTGACTCATTTGGAAAGACCCTGATACTGGGAAAGATTGAGGGTAGGAGGAAAAGAGGACGACAGAGGATGAGATGGCTGGATGGCATCACCAACTTGATGGACATGGGTTTGGATGGACTCTGGGAGTTGATGGTGGACAGAGAGGCCTGGTGTGCTGTGGTTCATGGGGTTGCAGAGAGTCAGACCTGACTGACTGACTGAACTGCAGTGAACTGAATTGAACCGTATTATAGCCAGGTACTCCACTTCTGGGTTTTCATCCAAAAAAACACTTATTAGTAAAGATATATGCTCTCCTATATTCACTGCAGCATTATTTACAATAGCCAAGATATAGAAGCAATGCATGTACCCATCAAGGGATGAATAGATAAAGAACCTGTGTTATATGCCTTTGCATATATAAATATATACATACACATACAAACATACAATGGAATACTACTCAACCATGAAAAAAGATGAACTCTTGCCATCTGCAACAACATAGATAGACTCTGAGGGTATTATGCTAAGTGAAGTAAGTCAGATGGAGATAGACAAATATTGTATGATTTCACTCATAGATGGAATATGAAACACTAATAAACAAACAAAAACAAAACAAATGAACAAACTAAACCCCCAAATTCTCTTTGTACAGAGAACAGAACAGTGATTATGAGAGGGAAAAGCAGGTGGTGAAACAGGTAAAAGGGATCAACCATATGCTGACAGACAGAAGTTAAATTTTTGGTTGGAAGCAACCTGTAGGGTATACAGAAACAGAAATATAATGCTGTACACAGGAAACTTATACAGTTTTATAAATCAACGTCACCTCAATAAAAATAAATAAAACCATTTAAAGCCCATGTTTTTATAATTTCTGGATCTTTGCTAAATAAAAAATAGCAAAAGACTCTGAAGCTTTCCATAAATTCCATTTATAAAGGAATTTAAATAGAAATTAATTTTATCATTGAACATCTTTAATTTTGATTATCATGTTTACCTGTACAGTGGGTACCTAAGTCTTATGTCCTCATTTTTAAAAGATCATAATGAATCAGAATTCATTAGGAATTTGTTCTACTGAGAAGTTGGGCCAAATATACTGCTTTACTTGATACTGTAACTGAAAAAAAAACATAAACCTTACCATTTTCCGGTAAAACACAGAAAGGTCCTTCAAAACACCATCACTTAAAACATCAAGAGATCTAAAAATAAATTATAAAATTCTATCTTAAGACTCAAGTAATTTAATACCTGGTAAGATTTTCAAATATATAGAGACATTTTATATTGTTGAATAAGTAACATTTATTTCTTTTAATATGTCAGCAGCAACAAACTCTTTTGGGAAGTATGTGTGATTATATATTTCAAATATACAGCAAACATATTAGACAAACACACTGAATAAAACTCAAGCAACTCTTACAAATAATAGAAAAATATTTTCTATCATAATAGAGTATAAATTTTCAACTTTCATTTTCTACAAATTAAAATCCTAAAAAAAAAAAATTAAAATCCTGAAAGAGTAATAATATAATAATATATAATTATATATTA